>NC_140595.1:628091414-630491414 GCF_964204655.1 Triturus cristatus | reverse complement strand
CTTTTAACTTCATTTTTACTTTGTGTGAATTGCGGGACTGCGAGGACCAGAGTGCTTTCGTTCCTGCTGATTGCTCGCACCTGGTTCCTCTTCCCGCCCCTCATTCCGGCCCATTTAATCCTTGCCTGCTCTCGCGTTAGCGGGACGCGTGCGGGGCGAAGCCCGGGCCAAGGGCGGGCCCGTTCTAGCCCGTTACAGACCGGGTAAGACCGGACCGGGCCATTTTTCTTTCATTTTAGAGACTATAGCTCAAAATGGCAGCAAGGGAAACCCGTAGTAAATGTCTTGCAAGTAGTGGGTCTGTATCAGGGACTTTAGATGCTTTTTTAATTCGAGCCAACTCCTTATTAAACAATGAGATAACGGTCCTTGAAAAGCGCCTTTCTATAGGCATTGAAAATGCCAAAAGATCCTCTTTGTGTCATATTGCCCAGGCAAGAACGCCTGACAATGTTTTTCTGACCGGCAAACAGACACTACCTATTGTTAGCCCTGCTACTCCTGTTACTAACTCCCCAACAGATAATGAGTCTCCCCAGAGAATGATTAATGCTAGGACATCGCCCGTGACAAGCCCCAATTTCAATCCCACTGTCAAACATAGTATGGTTAGTAGGAAGCGCTCTAGAGTTGTTAGGGAGGGAGCAATCCCTAAGAAGAATAAAGGCCCCCCAATAAAGAGGAACAAGTTGCACAAGCCATTAGTCCTTCCCTCTTGTACTGATACAGTTCTTGAGAGCACTTTAAACTCTAGCGTGTCTCCCGTCGCTACTAGCAGATCTGTATCTACCATGACTATTTGTCCAGATCAGGTGGCTTCCCTCCGTTCTTCTTTAGTGACCCCTACTTCTAATACTAATTTGGGCACAAATATTGAACCGCTTTACAAAGATGTAAAGGCCTTATTAAAATCTTTGCTTGATCCTCTCTGTCTCAAGCTGGACCAACTGGAGGATAGAATAGCCAAAATGACAAGGGTAATTGAGTCTTACCCCAATCCCCCTATAGTTTCATCCTCTTCTGAAAGGGAGCGGGGTAATGCCGCTGCACTACAGAGTGCAAGCGCCTCAATCTCACAGCCACCCACACTTACTCCTGCATTCTCGACATTGCCCGCCCAGGCTCCCATACTCCCTACCAGCAGTTCCATCCCTCCCTCTTCTACGGTGACAAACACAAATTCTCTAGGAAGGGTAGAGCCAGATTTGCACCAGACTACTACTACCAACCTTCCCATTGTTGGAGCACATCTTACCCCAAACCTCCCCCCAGAGGCTGTCCCGTTTGTTGTAGTTCTAACGGGAGTCCCTAAACTTTCTGAAGGAACCATCGAGTCATTCTCATCGCTTAAGAATAAAGTGGTGAGTTGGCTTACAAACCACAGACCTCTCCCCCCAAATATTTCAGGTGAGATTTTGATGGTTCGCAGGGCCCACTGGGTGGGTAATACTAAGAAAGATCTTACCGGGGATTGTGTGATCATAACCCTGAGGGATAAGGGTGCTGTTTCTTTCATCCTTAATTCCCCTCATGTGGGATCTGAATCTTTAATAAAGCCCTTCCCACTAGCTTTTTTCTATCCCCCATCGAGAAGACAACACGAACATAATTATGACCAAGGGTGGACACGTGTGGGTCGTAATGGATTCCGTAATGGGTATAGCACAAGATATGAACTACAGGGCTCTCCCTTATATATGGGGGACCACAATAGATTTAGATGTCTTAGTGAGGTTGATTGACTGGTCCCTAATACATGTTCAATCAGTGGGTTGTTCTGCGTTTAACCATCTACCCAAGGAAAATTAGATATGGGAATTACTAAAACAATATCACCTAGCCCGATTTTAAACTCAAATCCGGATGAGGGTTTTAAAATTTTATCACAGATTGTGCCTCCTGTGAGCTCCCCTATCGGCCCCTGCACCAGGGATAATGTCCCTGTCCTATGCTCTAGTTCTCCTTCTATAGCTGATTCCCCAAACCTAAGCATAGATGCCCCTACTATAGGAGAGCCCAAAACCGATGTTAACCTTATCTCTTGGAATGTAGCGGGCCTAAAAAACAAACAGATATGTAATGAGTGGGGTAATTTTATGGACACTTTTGATATTTGTTTGTTACAAGAGACATGGGCCGTGGACAACTACCAACGAGAGGGGTTCGCCTCTTATGACATTCTGGCTTTATCTAGTGGCAGGGGGAGACCCTCTGGAGGTCTTAGCACCTGGGTTGCAATCCATCTGGGTGCTAAAGCCAGGCAACTCCAAACAGGATCGGATGACATTTTATGCGTTATATTGGACTTGCCTGAGAACAGGCATCTGGTTCTCCTAAATGTCTATTCTAGACCATCTCCTGGAGGACGTGAATCTAAGGTCATCACAGCTCTGAATGACTTTATTCTGACTTTAGATCCAGACTATTCCATCATAGTAGGCGGCGATTTTAATTGTCAGTTTGAGCCGCTCAGTCTCTCAGCCCAAAATGACCCTGTGGCGGAGGACACACATTTAAATATCCCTGACACTATGATCCCTACGGTCAGAGCTTGGACCCCATTAGTACTTCAAATTCTTTCTCTCACCCTTTCTTTATCATTGAGGGCTTGTAATGGTCGATTCAAATCTGACCAGCCTGGACACACTACTTTTAATAGAGCTGGGCATTTGTCGATCTTGGATTATATCCTGATCGACACAAAATCATGGAACAAGGTCTTAGATTTTAGTGTGCTTGTTCGTGATGATAGTGACCACAATGCCCTTACTCTGAAATTAAAACCAGATCATTGGGGATTTTCAACGTATGTCAGTGGGGTGTCCCCTCCTTTGCAATCTTTAACTCTCCATAACAACAAACGAAGAGTCAAATGGTCTAGCATCCTCATGCATCCTGAGAAACTGGCAGAAACGTATAGATTGGCACTTCCCGGCCTTAATGAAATGGCCGGTGTAGTGCTAGACTGCTCTTCCGCGGAAAGTTTATCCAGCCCCGTTATTATCCACACTCAGTTATCAATGAAAATCCTGGACGTTTTTTCTCGCTCAGAGGCTCCTAAGGCACGAGCGCCCAACAAGCAATCTTGGTTCACAGGTGAATGCAGGAAATTAAAAACTGAGCTGATTGTGGCAATAAAAGCAAAGGATAAACTTAGAACTAAATCACTCCGCGCCCTTTACAAACAACAGATCAATAGGGCAAGGAAGTCTTGGGAAGACGATATGTGGGAGGAGCTAAGAGTATCTTTACAGAATAAGGACTTTAAGACCTTTTGGGCTATTGTTAGCAATGGTAAGAAAGACTCTGACCCCATTACTGGCTCTAATATTGCCCCAGTACTCTGGGAAGGGCATTTCGGTGGCCTATACTCAATAGCGGATTCTAATGCACTTCCCCCAGTTGATTCTCCTCCTATTACAGCTTGTAGTGCTGCAGTTATCCCACGAATTAAAATTAAGGAGGTTGAACATGCCATTTCTATGCTCATACCTAACAAAGCGCCGGGCATGGACAAAATCCCTGGCGATCTTTTTAGGTCTGAACCTACGGTGTGGGCTCCCTACTTATGTGTCCTTTTTAACTCTATTCTGTATGGTGCAGAGCCACCAGTAACTTGGCGTGGTGCAGAGATAGTGCCTATTCACAAAAAAGGCTGCCCTTTACAGCCTTCAAATTATCGCCCGATAAGTTTAATTGACACGACCCAAAAACTTTTCGGGCGCATAATTTTGAACAGATTACAGGCCTGGGAAGAAGAAAATAATGTTTTAAGCACTTTGCAGGCCGGCTTCAGGAAGGGTACTTCAACCCTTGACCAGATATTTCGTCTTCAGGTTATATTCTGGAAGACTGTGAGAGTAGAGGGTGGCAGCCTCTACCTCATTTTTGTTGATCTAAGGTCAGCTTTTGATCTGGTCCCGAGAGAAAAGCTCTGGGCCGTTCTGCAAGGGCTTAACATTCCCCCCTATCTCTTGGGTGTTTTGAAGAACTTACACAAGGCCAACTTCGCCCAGGTTAGATGTGGGAAGTTTGGCGAACTCTCTGACCGTTTTCCTGTTAGTCGAGGAGTTCGACAAGGATGTGTGCTAGCCCCCACGCTGTTTTGCCTATACATTAACGGACTTATAAAACACCTTCTAGCCCTCAAAGACACTGACGTTCCTAGGCTTGTATCGGGCAAGGTACCTGCACTAATGTTTGCTGACGACACCCTGTTGTTGTCACGCACCCCCATGGGAATTCAGCGAGTCTTAGATGGCTTCGTTGACTTCTGTGGTGACAGAGGCCTTGAGATCAACCTAGCCAAAACGAAATTCATGATTCTGAACCCCCCTAAAAGTACCCGCCCGAGCCCAGTCCTGAACGGTATCCCCCTTGAAAGGGTGAAAACGTTCTCTTACTTGGGGATTACACTCCAAGAAGACCTTGGCTGGGGAGGCCAGGTGGTCAATTCTACACTTAAGCTGACCCAAACTACAGGAGGCATGGCTAGATTGTTTAGTGGCACGGTTTTTAAACCAGCGGCCCCAGTGGTAGAAATTTTTAAAACTCAAGCCCGATCTGCCGCTACTTATGGAGCAGAACTATGGGGGCATTCCCAAATAGATAGTCTAACGAGGGTCGAAAACTCCTTTATCAGGAAATTATTAAGTTTACCCCTTAGTACTCCGCTGGTCCCAATTAGATTAGATCTGGGATTGCTACCCATTGAAGAAGTGGTGGTGGCCCGGCCTGTCCAATATTGGAAGAGACTATGGTCCAATCCAGACCTGGAAATTTTCAGAGAAGAATTTCTGGATCTCTGGCCTACACTCAAACACATGAAGATCCCTTGGTTAACCCATGTTAGGGAAACATGCCTCAAGATTGGTCGCAGGGAACTCTGGGATACCCCAGAAGTTTCCTGCCTATCTGTTTCTAAAACCAATCTTGCTGAAGAACTAAGATATTTTCATCTAACACGCCTGCACATGGATCCGAACACGGGTAGGCTGACTGAACAGTTTCTCCAGATTAAACCGAACTATGGGAGGGAGTTATTTCTGGATCTGATTTTCCCTCCTGTAGCCAGGAAACTATACGTTCAATTCAGAATGGGTACCCTACCACTCAGGTCCTTCACTTCTAGATGGGACATTAATAATAGTATCTCATGCCCCGCATGTGGCTACAAACTGGAGGATGAAATTCATGTGTTCTTTGTTTGCCCAGCGTACATTATCCTTAGGAAACGCTGGGTAAAATCGATTTGTAGGAACCTTGGTTTTAGAGACTGTGTTAATGCCCTGCGAGTTTTAAAATACGACACCCATCCCCCAATTGTGTTCGCAGTTTCACGCTTTCTTAATGCTGTATGGCTTCAGCGTAGGAAATTTTCCACCAATTTTTAATAATGGGAAAATTTTAATCTAATTATTTTATTCTGTTTTGGTGGTCAAAAAGTGATCTGCTCTTGTTTTCGATATATATTTTGTTGTATTGTATTCTGCTTTTATGGCCCTTGTGGCCGAAATAAAGTTTTTTTGACTGACTGACTGATAATCTTTGCTGGACTCATTTTGGGGTGGTGCATCAGGTGCTTTCAATTTGTGGTGAATGCTGAAGTCTGGGCCGAGAGCAGTGTCTTCCTGTATGGCCTTTATGCATCAAACTGGTTAAAAATTAAAGGACTGCCCTTTTAGACCGGATTATAATGGGTTGTATGCGGTTTGAGTCTCCAAATACAGTTAAGGCCCGTCCTTAATTTGAGCCGATAGTTGCCAGTGACGGCCACTGGCACTCATTTTTGGGGACAGACACTTATTTTTCCTTATCAGACATTTCCTGAGCACAAGAGAGGGAAAAACACACAAAGCAGAAAGACAGAGGAAGAGAAAGAAGGAAAACCCACCACAGGAGAAAGCAGGAACCTGCAAGAATGAGATAAAGGAGAAGGGGTGTCAGGTAGTAACAAGCATTTGCAATGCAATAGGTCTCGCAGTTATGCGAGTTTGAGCTATTGGCATTATAAATGACAGTGCCTTTTATTTATGTTTTAAAAAAACCAAACTTAAATAAAAAGCATTGTCATTTACAATGCCAATAGCTCAAACTCCTATAAATGCGAGACCTATTGCATTGCAAATGCTTGTTTAGTAAGGGTATTTATAGTGCTGAGCCCTCGGGCATCGGAGCACTGTACGCACGTGGACCTCAATTTAAAGAAATGCCAGATGTAGTGAAAGTGAAACTAAACACCCTTCGACCAATGATGACATTATAAGGATGGCCCCTATGCCACCCGTAATTCCTTTTTGGCTGTCTGTTCATGAGCTCCCCCAAGACAAGGGATGGCAAAGACACTGGCACGGGCATTAAAAGACAAGCCGTAGTTATTACCAAGACTGCCCCTTATTGACAAACAGGTACCTAATAATACAGAAAAACACAGTATTGACAAAAAATCAGGTGTTCCATCAATTGCCTTTAAAATAAACCTTTGGTGTTGGGGTGTCCAAAATTGGTGCAGGAGGGTTGGATCAATGCCAGATTATCAGAATAACCACTGACTTTGTCAAGGATTTACATTTTGGGTTCATTGCATGTAAATACACTTTATGTCGAGAGAGCCAGGAAAATATGGAGAGGTCTGTCGTTACACCTGTGGTGGAGAAAGAAACATACAGAAAGGTGGAGGGAAAGAGATCCAGGCAGGAGACAGAAAAGGAAAAAAAGTAGTGGAGGTTAAACGGAGAAACTAACTTCGACACCTCGTCAGGGGTAGTAAGCCCGGCCTAGATAAATACAATTACAACTCTCTCTGAATAAGAAGGGGAAGGGAAAGGATTCAGAGTGGTGCAAAAGGAGAGACGCCATCAGAAGGAAGATGGGTCATGGGGAGGCGATAGAGTGAATATAAGGGGGTGTGTAAGGACAAATGAAGTGGAGGTGAAGGGTAGGAAGATGGGTAGAACGGAAAAGATGGGGACGGTGGGGAATAAGGAAGGGAGAGTGCGAATATGAGAAGAAGCATAGAGACCTGGAGTATAGACAATGGAGGGATGAAGTAAGGACTGGGGCGCAGGGAGGGACAGACCGTGAAAATTAAAAGCGAGAAAGGCCGGAGAGAGGAGGGAAAGTAAGATGGCGAAAATATTGACGGGAAGTTAGTGGAGAATGACGTGTAGAAACAAACGGAAGGGATGGGAGCAGAGAAAGAAACGAGGAAGGAACCGGATGAGAATGCGGAAAGGGAAGAATAACCGAAGGGAAAGAAAATGAGGATAATGGGGGTGGAAAGAGTGGAGGTGGAAAGAACAAAACGTGATGATGAAGTAGAAAGGCAAGGAATAAGAATAGAGTGATTGAGGCAACTGTAATTGGTAAGGACACAGGGAACAAGCGGCCGTGCGGCCGCGAAAGTGAAAGTGATCGCGATCGCGATCAAACAACAATGCGGCCATGCGGCCGGAAAGTGAAAGCAAATGGTGATCAGGCTGCCAAATGGTGCGCGCGCCTGGCGCACATGCACTGTATTTGGAGGTCTGAAAGCACTCGTTTGCACTTCCAGATACCCCATTTACAAAAGCTCTCGGGCGAGCAGCGCTAAAGCGCTGTCTCAGACGAGACCTAAAAAGGAGGTGTCTGGTAGTAAATTAAAGAGGCATGAGGTGGATTCAAGACCGCACAGCCTTGGTATTGAGCGCATCAATTTCTTAATGGCACTGGCCGATGGTATCTGAGTAAAGCTTTGGGCACGCCACTCATTCTGTTACAAATTAAGCTCTGTTTAAGGCCAGACTATGTACCATCTATAAAGCCACCAACTGCTGGAGAAGGATGGAGTAGCAAGACTGTTAATCAAGGTGCCACCGCCTAGTGTTGAGTTTCCTTTCCATTCCAGCAGTAGTAGGGGTGGTCAAAAGAATGGTGAACATATCTGCAGTGTAAATTGTGTTAGATCCTGGAGAGCTGATGTAGAGCGAACTAATGAGGAAGTTGGCCCCAAGATCTATTAAGAGGTCCCACGTGACAGCAGGAACTACAAATGTTTCTAACTGGAGTAAAGCGCAGTGAGAGGATCTGAATTCTGCTGAGAAGCTAAGAAACAGAATTATAGCTGGAAGGACATGTTATTGAACAGCTAAGAAGTCCGATCATGGTGGAGAGTAAGGCCCATTGCTAATGCTTGTAGTGGGGCAGTAGACAAAGCACAACATCTAGACCATGGAAAGGCACAGATAAGATACATAGAAGCATGGTGACCTACCCTGGAATGCAGTGAGATATATGGAGATGAAGGGAGTGACAGTGAAATTGGTCATGAAACTGGCAGGGCTCTCTGGCTCCTAAGAGATTAACAATGGGTAGGGGAGCACCAAAGTATGTGGCAGTATGCAGCATAATGCGTCAATTTTTTAAAACTATTTGCTTCATTATTTTTACACATGGTAATGCTGTAGAGCAAAGCTTTTGCTTCATTAGTAACAGTTTAACAACCAAATACAGAAAAAAGCAACCAAAAGATGAGAAGTTAATCTTTGTAAAGGGCCTTCCACCCACTGCACGTGCACCATGTTTTTAGTACATTTTGAACCGTTTAAGTTTAAAACAATTAATTTTGTTAAAATCTGCAGATTATGCACCAAGATAATGGATTATGTGCAAAAAGCGGCAAAACAATAATTATGTGAAAAAACGGCAACCGAGGAACTGCATATTTTCAGTGGCCTTGCCT
Organism: Triturus cristatus; assembly: GCF_964204655.1. Lineage (NCBI taxonomy): Eukaryota > Metazoa > Chordata > Amphibia > Caudata > Salamandridae > Triturus > Triturus cristatus. Next base: position 630,482,695 of record NC_140595.1, on the reverse strand, counting down.
ATTGCCTAAAGTGAACGCCATGACGCCGCGGACCTCTGTGTCCCTGAGCGCTCCTGGTCGATTTTGATTGAGTGCAGCGTTCTTCCTGTTTCCCCCCCGACCCCGTGGCTGCCCCCCCCCCCCTTTCTGGGATTGCTGCTGCATGTGCGCTTGGATCGTCTTCCCCTGACTTGGCCGCATGTTGCCTTCTGGGACGCTGCTGCCCTATGGCCTTGGTGTCTCCCTTGACGATCGGAGCATGAGCGGCAACTTTTTCTGGTCTCCTGCCCTCCTGACCCCATGGATGCTGGTGGAGCTGCAGTTTTCCTGCTTGCTCTGCTGGAGAGTTTGTGGGACCGAGCCCGGGGTCCTCCGTCCTGGTGGTGACGACCAGCAGCAGGGATCACCGCTCGTGGCGGTTTATGTCCTGCAGTCACCAGCCCGTCTCACTTCACATCGACCCACCTCTGGACGACCTCCATCTCGGCAATGGCGAGCATTCTATGGATCACTGCTTGTAACCTGGCTTCGGACTCGCCCGGCAACCTAGTTTTGTGCCTTGTGGTGGACTCTCCCGTCTTGAGCACTGTAGACATCTTGTCAGCGGGGAGGGTTTGGTTCGCGACAGCCATTTTGTCTGCATCCACTGTCCCTCTCTGCAGCCTGGTCTCTTATACTCGGTGAGGGTTGCCGGCCCTTGATGCTGCACTGCCGTGATCTCGACCTGATCAAGCCTCTACCCACATGACCTGTTTGGGACCCTGTTATTCTCCTTTTAATATTAGGTTTGCAAGTCTCTTTTTGAATTAATACCTTCTTCAGCCTCTTTCCCCTTCCTCCTCCACCCCTTTGTTCATCGTTTTCATGCTTTTATTTTACCACTGCATTACTACTGTCCTTTATATATTATTTTTTCTACGCATATGTAACTATTGTAACTTCTATGTAAAGCGCACTAATACCCACGGGTCTAGCCAGCTCTATATAAAACTCTGCAAATGAATAAATAAATAAATATTGTAGAAGTACACTGAGTAACTCTATACTCAGTCTTATGTTTTCCCTTCTTGTCAGTGAGTCATATTGTGCCAGAGCAGCGCAGTGCCATCCTGTATCTCAAAGATTCCAGTCCAGGTCTTCTAACAACCATCCTGGTAGAATCAAGGACCTTGTTAATCAAATTAACTAGGGCTAGAAATAGTCACACATCGGAACAGAGATGGGCTACTATTTGATAGATATACATTTGTGATGTGAGTTGTTGGAAATTTGAGAACATCCTGCATTAATTATAAGGATATGACACCTCTTACGCCTGGCTACTCATTAATTCTCAAGACATGGTCAGCTTCCGCAGTGGAAGTAAACGAGGCATTGATGGAGTGAATCAACAAATTTTCACTCATCTAACTTTACCTTCAAACCTATTGGCTTAACACCTCAGACCTCGACCTTACCCACATGTAAAGAGTCTCAGAATACTCACGAGTCTAAACCTCCAAACAAAATGAATCATGATGGACAAGTACACATTCCTTTATATAATAATGAGGCTATGTTTCCTGCAACATCTACAGTTTCACCCATAACATACCACTGCAAAGCCTGATAGCCAAGCCATTTTAACAGCTATTTTAAAAGGAAATTTCAAGGTTATGATTAGCAAACAAAAGACGGTGCTAGGCTCCTAATTTGGCCATCTGGAGGTTGAGATGGAGTTTATTGAACAAAACATAAACTCACTTGCAGGAGCGTAGCCAGTCATGGTTCACAGATCAAGGACACAGACACCTCAGTTAAAGACCTTTCATCAATCAAAACCCTGCAACAAGACTAAGGGGCTGATAACAACCTCGCTAGGAAAGCCCTCCGTACGACTCGGATCCGGTGGGCTTTCCTAGTGAATTACGTTGCGCGAGTCCGTGCGACCTATACCGATGCAACCGTATGGTGACGGACTCGATTTGCTCGGACTCCCATTGAACTCTACTGGAGTCTGTACACCGAACGCTTACACACGCCCCCATAGCAAAAAGCGCTGGATGGGGAAAAGCGTACACCCTGTGGCGGGCACTCCACACTGTGCATGCATGGAAAGGGGGGGTCCCATGGGTACCAGCATGGGACAAATTCGGAGGGCCCCAGATGAAGGGGGGCCTACTACAGCCCCCTAAGTCCGATTCCCACAGTCATTTTGTCTCGCTGAGACAGAGTCGGTACGGCTGTCTTAATCATGCATCATACTCGCTCGTTCGGAAGCTGGCTCCATTGCGCCGCACGATTCGCCTGCGAACAAATCGGACTGATAGCATCAGGTTCGGAAACGATTCGGTCAATGCGGATGAGATCTTCGCATCGTACTTGGTCGTTCGGAATGGGGGAAGATTTGGTCAGAAACATAGGCTCCGAATCAGATTTGCTCATTCCGGGACCTGTCTGGATGCTATCCTAGTGAGATCGTAATCGGCCCCTTAGTGGTCTGGATAAACTAGGGCCCGTCTTACAACTTAAGGGCTCAATTCCAATCCATATGCAAAGAAGAATGTGAAAGTGGCAGGAATTATGAGCTGTGTAATATTTATCACAGCCTTCCAGTTTTTCGCAGATATATTCTGGCAGGCCAAGCCTGCTAGATTATATCAGGTTAAAATGCTCGGTAAAAAGGCAAAATCTGCAAAAATCGGCATGTTAAAAATGGATTTCCATGTTCTATCAAAATTTTACATTGAAAGCTCGCAATTGGAAACATTTAACACACATGATAAAAATCTAATTCTGGGGTTATGGAAAATTGCCCAGCCTGTTCTGCCCAGCTTGTAATGAGGGTCTAAATATTTAGAATTACTCTGTTTTAATGTTAAACTACTCATTTTATTCACCACTTTGTATACAAGCATAGTTTCCGGTACCTTGTCCTTGTGAGTGTTGAATCACTTCCCCACTCCCTACCCCCCCAAAAAAGCTACACAGCATATGCGCCAAGTGCACAAAATACTCGCAAGCTGCCAGCTTCAGTGCCAAGTGAGGAGCAGGGGTGGACTGGCTATTGCGGGCTCCGGGAGTTTCCCGGTAGGCCGCCAGGGAGGGGGCCGGTTTTAGGCCCTGGGGGGCCGTTTTTTTTACCGGCGGCTGGCAATATCGGCCCCCTGTAACAACAACAACAAGCATTTGCAATGCAATAGGTCTCGCATTTATACGAGTTTGAGCTATTGGCATTGTAAATGACAATGCCTTTTATTTATGTTTTAAAAACCCACACATAAATAAAAGGCATTGCCATTTACAGTGCCAATAGCTCAAACTCTTAACAACTGCGAGACCTATTGCATTGCAAATGCTTGTTCATCATAGGATTCGCGAAATCTGTGCACGTGTGGCTATCCCCTGGCGGGAGCGAGCAAGGACACCATATGTTTGTAATTAACTTGCAAACATATGGTGCCCCTGCTCGTTCCCACAAGGGAAACATGCGCAGGCTTCATCCCGTTTAGGCAGCTGCTTCTGCGCCTCTAAGCGCTAAGGGTTACAATGCTAGAGAGGCACGTAGCAAGGGTCACATTGAAACATCAGAAACCCAAAACGTGGGATACTTAAAATTCGATATAAGATCATATGCAGACTTCAATTCCACAGAATACAGGCAGGTGATTCGTGTTGAGAGGGAAATGAAAAAAGATGCGCCCAGAAAATGAATGACTGCGGCCTGGCTCGTTACGGTCACATAACCATGGCCGGGCACCCAGTTCCGTGCGCTCGTCATGTATCCCCGTTGCACGAGAGTGCTTTCATACAGCACAAGAGCAAATCAAACAACAAAATCTGAAACACATAACAAAATACACGGCCCTGAAAGGGTACACTTCTTAAATTACAAAAACGTTGACACCTTTTATGTATGTTTTTTTGTGGGCTTGATGTAGAATAAACTGTAAGAGGGCGAGAAAATGAGGGGGGAATAGGGAATCCGTCAATTGTAAATGTTACTACCTACTTTAGAGGAGCAGTATCGTTACAGAAGTGGACGCACAACCCCCCCCCCCCCAAATGCGCGAGGATTCAGCTACTCAAGGCTTCCAAGCACACCAACAGCCACTGTACGGAGCGCCCTTCCCAGGAACGCAGCAGAGCTCGGATGGACACAGAGCCAAGTGCAGGGATAGGAAGCGCACCGCGCAGCCAATTAAGAAAAGTCCCCGCTTTGCTGAATATGGCCACCACCCAACGACCTTAGTCAAGAAACTGAGCGTCCCCGTTTGTGTATTTTAGTGTGTCTTCAAGCTGCTGACAGTGAATATGTACGATTGGTTCAGGCACGCACTGAATATGGGTAAACTGATTGCGCTGCATCTCGCTGCTCGTGAACATGTAAATATAAAACTAAAATGTATTAATAAGGAAAAACCTACTTGGTCAAGCCGACGCTATACAAATACACACCAGTCAGGTGGGCAATGCAATGACATTCTATAGTCTAACTATAGTCATTCTATAGTGTGGTCTAACAAGCGTGCACTGAAGCTGACGGAGTGGGAGGGGGAGTGGGGGCGGGCACGCAGGCTGCCAAATGGTGCGATGAATAGTGAAAGCGAAGCTGACGGAGTGGGAGGGGGAGTGGGGGCGGGCACGCAGGCTGCCAAATGGTGCGATGAATAGTGAAAGCAAACAAGTGGTTGCAGGACTCCAAATGGTGCGCGCGCCCGGACGGGTCACATGCACTGTAGTTGGAGGCCTGCAAAGCCACTGTTTGCACTTCCAAAACGCGCTTACTATAAGTCTCGCCAGAGCCAGCGCTAAAGCGCTGGTCAGGCGAGACCTAAAAACGGCCGAAATCGTCCGTATCAAACAGCTCGACCGCACACCCCTTCTCACCCCCAGGGGTGCCGGCCGAACTGTTTGCCAGGGCCGGTTTCGTTTCCCAGTCCGGCCCTGGTGAGGAGAAGAACTAAGCTTAGGTGCCGAAGAAGGAAAAGTAGAAAACTCTGTGGACAACATACACCCAATAATAACTGTCTTCGGAAAGCTTTAATCATGTTATAAAAACATGATCATGTCTCATGTCCCTAACAAATATTCTATGCAGAGTGTGGTCTTCAAATGGTACAGTATCAGCCCATGGGATCGACTGTTAACCTCACTAGGTGAACAGAACACGTTCTCCTATGTTGGGGAAGAGGTACAGCTATTCCAGGACTCAGTTTCTTGCAATAAATAAATCTGTTAAAAGAAGACAAGACAAATTAATCTGTACACCAGGCCATCTCTGCATAAGTTATAATGGGAAGGCGCAGGTGTGTTCTCTAATGCTAAGGGCACAGTTGAGTTTGCTGAACAAGCCACATAACTGCTGGGCGGCCCTCTTTAAATGCCTAACATGTTAGGATTAATACAAATGTTTGTATATTGTCTCCATTCATTTGTGAGCTGTAAAGGGTCCAATTAACAGTCACAGAGCATCTGCTAATGATTGTCTGTATTTGCTTCTACGTTGTATATTCTCCATTTTTTAGATATAGGGGTGCATTAACCCCTTAAATGCTCTGTCTACATTTATATATCACAATAACTGTACCCAGTTTGCCCCGATGTGTGTATGTCATTGGCAAGAGGCACAGATGTGAAGGCAAGTGACCCCTCCAGTGTTTGTACAAGGCCTGTGGAAACACTGGAGACAGCTTCTGGCAGAGGAGTGAGCACTGGAAGCATCAGCCACTTGATTAAAGGTCTCCTGTGGGGCCCGGGTCACTGCATAATATGGTGCCTCGTCCAAATAGTGTAAACCTTACTAACACACCGCAAGAGTGCTTGAATGCAGCTTGTGGGCTGCTCTTCTCTCAAATATATTTCCTTAATGCAGAGATGCAAGTTTTTGAAGCTCCCCCTATGTCCTTAAATCAAGAGTGCCATTAAACATTGTAAACTTCCATGTAAAATGGCTTAAAAGCAACTAGGGATCAGCTGGTAAATGACTTGCACAGATATTATGACGTGGGCGCTGCAACAGGAAGACAGGGCACCGTTCAACCAGCCAGAGAAGTTTTAAGGCATGGGTAAAGGGGGCAATTACCCAGGGTCCCCACTTTCCAAGGGACCCTGTTGTGTCTTTCTTTTATTATTATTATTCTTATTTGCATGTAGGTATTCCACAGATTACATCATTGATGACACGTGGAATTTCCAGGTGTCATCAATGATCAGTTGGAGACTTCGAGCCGAGTGCAGCTGTTCGTGTTTGTATGCTGTGTTGGCCTTTATCCTGATTACTCAATAAATTCTTACTCAGCTACAACGTTCCTGGTGATTCATACGTAACAAAATTGGCGACGAGGATGGTAAGTTTTGGCATATTGGCAGAATTGTGAAGTGTAATAGTAAACTCAACGAGTGTAGTGAAGAAGGAACGGATAGCCGTGTAACGAGCTTTCACTGGCTAGATGAGGAGAATGTAGGGGTTGGATGTAGCTCGAAGTCTGTACATGATGAAATGAGTTTAGTTGGAACCGATACATTCAATGTTACAAATCAATTAGATGGTCCATCTATTTCTTCACAAATTGAGAATGACGATTCTATTGATGATGCACATTATAAATGTATTTCTGACGATGTTACTCTTGATTCTGGTCCTTCAGAGTTAACCGGACAGGAGAAATTTTCGGTTTCTGAATCTCAACCTCAAGGTAATGATGTTCTTGTCAATAGTTTCGGTAGAGTGGTTAAACCACCGGACTATCACAAGGATTTTGTCATTGATTAGTTAATTCATTAATTGTTATTGTATGTGCATACGCGCAATTTTATGTTGTTGTTTTGAATAAGTCACTGTTAGAGGGAAGATGTTATTTAATTTCAGATGTTAATTATTTATTATTTTAAGTTAAAGGGAGAAGATGTGTTGTGTCTTTCTTTTATTATTATTATTCTTATTTGCATGTAGGTATTCCACAGATTACATCATTGATGACACGTGGAATTTCCAGGTGTCATCAATGATCAGTTGGAGACTTCGAGCCGAGTGCAGCTGTTCGTGTTTGTATGCTGTGTTGGCCTTTATCCTGATTACTCAATAAATTCTTACTCAGCTACAACGTTCCTGGTGATTCATACGTAACAAACCCCCTGGGAAATTGAAATTTACAGTGCTTAATTTGTAAAATATTAAGCGCCGAGGCTCTGACCAGGAGGCCACTGCAGCTTGCACCACCCATCACCCTTGTCATCTCTGCCAAAAGTACTACTAACCATCTCTCTCACATGTAAATGCGACAGTTCAGATTATTCTAGGTCCCCAAAGCTAAAGGAATGGCTGGGGAGGCAGGTATTAGTAATTTTTTTATGTATATTGTTTCCCTAAACAACTGTTAATCTGCTCACCTCTAAATTACATGAGCAACGCCACCTTGTGGCAGACTGCCCTAAGTGTGGTGTTGACAATTAGGTGCTGGTTCCGAACACCGGAAACCAAATAAGTGCCGGTGCTCAGCCCTGGAAAGCTCTGGCTCAAATTAAGCACTGGAAATTTATCTCCATTCATCTCAGTCTATTTTTGTATCTCAAGCTCTCTTCCTCTTTGCCGTTTACGTCAGTGCTTAAGTTGTAAAATAAAGTAAATGCCAGGACCCAAGATATTCCTTGGAGGGGGGGGATTGCCGCTTGCACCACCCATAGGCCCTGCCAAAGCTGCAAGTACAAGTATTAATGCCACCTTCTAACCAACGCACTAGCACAAATGTGACAATTAGGACAATAGCCGGTGACCCAAGGCTACGTAAGGTATAATGAAGGTCAGGCGATTGTGGTATTATGATTATTTTTAATAGTATATTGGATTGTTAGGCACTCTGCTCCTGTGCGCTTTTCAAAATAGACGGACAGCACGTCCTGTGGGGGGCTGTCATAAATATATGCTAGTGCTAAGAGATAAGTGCCGGTGTCAGGCACCGGATAACACCAGCACAAATTAACAATTGATCTCTGTCACTCTCTGTACTCAATGTCATCTTAAGCATTTTATACACTTGGGTAAAACATATTTCAATTGATTTTGCCTGACCCTGTTTCTGAAACTTTAACTATAATACACTACTATTTGGCACTATTCAGCACGAATGAGCAGAAAATGAATAATACAATTCTAGATTGTTCTGAACATGGGCATGGACGTCAATTCACCGAAATCCCAGGGGGAGCGGAAGTGACATCACACGCTCTTTGACCTCCACTTTCACTCAAAGCCACTTACACATACACACACATTCACACATAAACACACTCTCATCTGCAAGCACCCACCCAAAATATATTTAAAAGCATTTTTTACTTACCTCAGCTGCCATGGAAGAGCATATTCCAGCTTATTGTACTCCATTTTTTTTACACAATTAATGAATAATATATTTTATTTATTCACTGTTATTGTAATAAAAAATTGACATAAAATAAAGAGTGGAGCCCCAGCTGCCTCTGTGTTCCTGGCACTGAATTTACCACCTTTGAGGCCAGATGTGCCTAAAACCAGTGATAGGGGTAGCTGGCGAACCATAAATGACGTCCATGAACATGGGTTCCGAAAATATGTTGTGCCCGGGGCCCCCAAAATCCATAGGATGATGGCACCAGCAGGGATGGCACATACAGGTAAGTTATTCAGCCAGTCTGGTTTCACTTGATCTGGTAAACAAAGCAAATCCAGGGACTTGTCTCTGCAAATCCACATGCTGCTCTGAAGTGTCCCAGGGCAGATGGAAGCCTCAGGACCCATGCTCTTACTTCCAATGAAGTGCAGAACATGCTTTGAAAACAATGTATAGATTGAAGATTATATTCACCAAGGGAAGTGTAAGAAAAGAAGCACACTCGAGAAACCTGGTGAGCTGCCTTGTTTCTGTTCTGCACTAATGAGATTATGCCTAGTGTGTGCCACGAGAGCATGGAGGCTTTGTTGGAGGAATTCTGAAATGTTGCTGTTGTTGATCTTGCCGCGTTTTATAGAACTTTAATATCAACAGGAAAACATACTAAGAAAAAACAAGGATTTATTCCTTGTGCATAGATGCCATTTAGGGGCTGGCAGGGGTCGCAGCTGCAACCCCTGGCATGCCCCTTGCGACCCCATGCACTTTTTTGCGACCCCTGGCCTCAGAGGTGGCTTACTCGGTGCCAGGGGCAGTTCATCCTCATGGATATCGTTTGGGGCTCCATTCTCCTTGTTTTTTGTCATTTGTGCTATTATTTTGATTGTGAGTGATCGTATTCTTCCTTAGTTCAATGACCATGCAGTACAATCAGCTGGAGCGTGACTCTCTCTGTCAGCTGAGGTAAGTCACAAATGCCTTTATAATATGTTGTGTGCATCAGGCGCGGCCTGTGCAGGTAAGAACAGTGGGGGGGGGGGGGGGGGGGGGGGAGGGACGTCAACGGACGACTAGGAGGTAAACTTACTTTAAAAAAAAAACGAAAACCACTTACCTTGCGCTTGACGCATCGCCGAGTGCAAGGTAAGTGGTTTTCATTTTTTTTTCAAATTTAAGTTAACCTTGTCGTTGTCTGTCGGTTTACCCCCACCTGCCCCACCACTCTTACCTGCACGGGCCGTGCCTGGTGTGAATGTGCGCAGGTCAGAGTGTGTTTATGTGAGAGAGTGTGCATATGTCTAAGCATGTGTATGTGAGTGAACGTAAAGGCCAAATGGCGTGGGTGTCACTTTCACTATGCATGGCCTTTTGGTGAATTGACATTCATGTCCTTGGAGCCCCTTGTGATTTTCTAAAATGGTTGCAATAAGGATGGAAATGTGTGGGTTGGCATTAATTATTTCTTGGGAGGATCACCTTCAGGATATATTATTGTCCAGCTGCAGCATTGCCCATGTGAATTTGATAATCAAACATTGACAATATATTCACATTGAGGCCATGCAAAGCTTCCCTTTAGATCTCCGTGATCCCATTCTAGGAGCTGGTAGATCATGCACAATACGATAACTTGTTTTTCTATAGCGTGTCACGCTACAATCTCCTGTTTCTATGCACTGTAAATAACACGCTTTCTTATAACGCAATCCAAATGTACTCAATTTACCCACCTCTAAAGGATGGAAGGCAAAGCTGGCCTCGCTGGGATTTGAACCCGCACCAAGGAAATCATTGTATGCTTTTGTACTGTATATTATCAATATTTTTGAATTTTTCTTTTCATAGGAACAAAGATGAGTGTGAAATTGTTTGTCCTAGTATTATTGACTCCATGTTTTCAAAACGCTCTTGGGTCATGAAAATCGACAATAAGTCTAGATTAGGATTGTTTGGGATACCCGGAGTGTACTGGACTAGTTCCTAAATGTCCTTTAAAAAACAGTGGGAGCTTTTTATCAACTTAACACACAAATAATCCTGTACAAATTCCCTATTTGGCACCAAGTTTTAATTTTTTTTGGGCGGGGCATTCCCAAGCCCCCGTACTAGAAGTCTGGTTCCCTTGCTTCATGCGGTTTAGGGCTGAGATTTATAGCCACCACTTTCAAAGACCATATGTTGTTATTTTAGCAGAAATTTGTATTGCGTTGTTTTGTCATTCGTGTTGCCTAGCAGCACCGTCAAGCAATATTACACTGAAGGAAAGAACGAAAGAGTAGAAGGTAAGAAAATATCGTTTTCAGCAACATTTAGTTTCATCTTTAAAAACATGAGTTATTTCACAGTGCTTAATTTGAGGCAGTGGTTACAGGTTGCAGCCACCGGCACGATTTGTTGGGTCCGGCACTTAGTTTCCTGTATCAGACATTTACTTATTGCAAGAGAGAGAAAAACACACAAAGCAGAAAGAAGGAGGAAGAGAAAGACGGAGAACCCCTCACAAATGGAGAAAGTAGATACCTGCAAGAGTGAGAAAAAGGGGAGGAGTGCCTGGTACTGGATTAAAGAGGCCCGAGGGGGATTCAAGACTGCACAGCTTTGGTATTCGGTGCACTGATTCAATTGCAGCAGCCGCGGACTTCTGAGCAGAGCTTTGGGCACCTGCACTCATTCTTTTACAAATTAAGCACCGCTGTAATGATTGCAATAGTTCTATGTGAACTGTACAGCCTGATCCAATTTAATTGTAAAGCACTTAAAACTAATAGTGGATTTCTTAGCATGGGCAGAGAGGGCATTTGTTATCAGCGGAGGGTGCCCTGATGCAGTGCTGGGGAAGAGTAGAGACTTAGGGCAGCACACAGGGGGTGAGCGGCTCCACCACTTTTTGTCCTGGCACCGATCTCCTGCTCACCACTTGCTAATGTTGAGCAGTATTTATTTGAGGTCTAGAGGTGGAGTCTTAGCTTCAAGCACCACTTTATTAACCTCTTGAGTGCCCATGACAAGATGGTCTCGTCATGGGCCGCGGTTGCGCTGTGCCCATGACGAGACTATCTCGTCATGAGCTCCGCCCGCTAATGAAACGCCCGGCACAGGGCGTGAAAAGGGTGGGGCACTCAAGGGGTTAAGAGAAGAACTAAGCAGGTCTTCCTAAGACTCATACATAAGACTCAGGAATCCAGGACCCTGTGGCTCTAAAGGTTATGCCATCACTGCATCTATACTGGAAGAAGGTTACCAGAGAGTGGCATAGTTAGACAGCCCACCAAACCCATAGCCTGGTCTCAGAAGCTGAGTGATGCCCATCTCAAAAGTGTGAACACACCATGGTAGTCAGACAGAATGAGCCAGCATTCCTGAGACCCTGTCCTGGTGCTTGGCACTGCGGTCCACCCACTTCAGACAAAATATGTTCAGAGCCAGGCAATACCGGGTCAAGGGAGATCTCCAAGATGTCAAAATGTGTCACCAGCCCAGCACAAGTTTGTGTTAATCTGGGGATCAGTCGAGTGGTAAGCCAGGCACGCAGCCACATAAGGCACAGCGGGGGCGCCGTGTTGTCATCATCTACTGCATAGAGTGAGAATTCCACTTAGCCATGCTTAGCGGTCAGTAGTCCTGCAGAGTCCCCACAGAAACCAAGCGCATGGCTGGAGATAGCAGAATCTTGAACCCATGTGAGACATAACAGCAGGCGCGTAGTAGGTAAGATAATATAGCTCTAAATCATAGACAGTAGCCTGGAGGGTGAAAGCAAAATTTCCTCTGTGGTAGAGAAATACAGCAGTGAGAACTTCATGCAGGATACCTTCTCATTACTAGGGGTGGGTGGACCACTCAGAGTTTCTCTCAGTAGAATTCCGCTGATTTACTTAAAAACGCTGCAATTTAGTGCCGTTAGTGGGAGCAGCACTGAAAATCAGCACGAATGGTGCAATGTGTTTCGCACAAGCGCACGGCCATTTGAGTTGATTTTGCTGCCGCTGGAGTAGAAGATCTACTCAAACGGCAGCCCCGTGTTAGAAAATCGCACTAGGAGACTCAAAATCTCCCTTGCTCTCGTCAGCTTGCATTTTCTAGACCTCAGCGGGAGAAAAATTCCATCACACGGCGGCTGGGGAATTTGGCCAGAATTCTGCCAAATCTGCGGGCGAAACCAAACATGCTGCCCACCTCTACTCATTACTAGAGGACTTAATAAATGTTTCATTTTTCCCAGCAGTACCTTCTCACACTTGAGGGCTCTAGCAATTTGAACGTTTTCCAGAAGTGACATCACATTGTTATAAAAACCCATTCATGAAAGCTTCACCTCTAAGTGCCTTCATAGTTTGGTGATCCTTGGCAGTATTGGCTTCCTCCAGCGCTTTGGTCTGGCTGTTACAGGACTCGTGGAGTTTGGGCTTTTCTTCAGTCTCTTGTCAGTGTCATACTGGCCTCCTCACTGTTATCTTCAACCAGTAATGTCTTCTTCGAACCCTAGGATGTTAACTATGATGCCAGGCAGTATCAACCTTCTCCAGCACTGCCATGTCAGAGTCAGAAGTTGTACTTGTTAATATTACTATCTTTTCAAATAATAAGTTTGCACAGCTTTCCTTACTTTTTTCAGTATTTTACTTAAAAGCTCTGTAATTTCTATGCATGTTTATCGGCACTTGGTGGCTTCAGTACGTCCACGGGCAATTATGCACCTAGCCAAAGACCAAGACTGCCTCTGTCCTCCCCAGATTAGTAGCGTCTCTCACACCTATGAGTGTTTCCTTGGTGTTAAATTTCCCATCGAAATAATTAGTAACTAGGAAGCGGGGCCTCCCTGTACCTTTCCTCTGGGATATATTGGCTTGACTTTTTTACACAGTCACCTCGATCTACCAGAAGAGTTTATGCAACAAGCCTGAAGACCTGGAAGATCGTTCATGTCCACGCATGACCATGCACAGTTTTCTTCTCCATTGGATCCCTGCTTGACCAAGAAATCCACCCTATTTTTATTCAGATCACAGTGGTTCCTGCATTTGTACTTATGTCTATATCTTTATTTCATAAAGTGCCAAATACTGTCAACTAGTGGCGACTTGAGAACATCTTGTACAGCAAAAGGATGTTGAAAAGGTACAGACTGGGTTCCTAGGAGCTGTAAGTGTATGAGGACGCAAGGAAGTATGTGCATGTGGTAATTGAAGTGAGAGAACCTGCCGCAGGTCATAGGGGTGTCTCAGTTGAAATGCTCCCCTACCCCCAAGGGAATTTAATATGGGTGACATGGTCTGGCTTCCACAGAGACCTACCTCTAAGTTGCAGGGTATTCTGCAAAGAGCTATGACTTGAGTACAATTTAGGTGGGTTTTAACTAGGCTCCTGGAATAAAATACAAAACAGTCACAATTTCGACAGCAGGGCGAATGGATATAAGAATTATGTGGCAAACATGTCACTAATTTGGCTATCAGTAGATACTCATATATTATCACACAGTTCTATCTGGGCTGAGTGAATGAGTAAGTGAATATAGTCATTTTTATAGTGTATGTTTCAAGACAGATGTCTCTGTGACCTAGTTATCTAGATAGAGGCAGGCAGACGAAGCAGTATGGGAGGTGAGAGTGACCTTTTAGTTCTGTCTGGAGGTTCTAGGTTGATTCTATGCCTTATATATTTGTAAGATTATCCAAAATGAAAGGTGCTTGTTTTGTCACCCTATTAAAGATTTTGTAGCTAACCTTGTAGTTAGTTTTTTTATAAACAGATTTTATTGTGTCAAGCGTCAAAAACAATGCAGAGTTCTGTAACCCAGAAGCCTTCTGCCACAGTATAAAATGCAGAATAATTGCATTGACATTTAGAATATACATTTCCAGAAAAAAATAAAAACAATAGAACATAATAAATATAACTCCCCCCATTGCACTTTTGCAGCACTGCATCTTAAACACCACTCCAACACCCACTTTACCAAATGTAAATGATCACTGAATCATTGGTCCCTCACTCCACCGCCCTGAACAATCAACCCGGAATCGAGGCATCCATAGAGGAAATCGGCTCAAGGTATAGCCCTCGATAGTTTGCCCATCGCCTCCAGATCTTTGGATGCTTTTGCGGGCAGCCCCTAGCCTTAAATATTTAAATCTCATATAGAAATCCAGGCAATTTTTCCATGCTGACAGAGAAGGCCGGACCACTGCTTTCCATTTCCGTGCAATATCTCTTTTATCCAACGTGAGCCCCAACAAGACTAAATGTCGTTTATAAATATTTCCCCCGATACCCTCCATTATATGTAACAATACAAATTTAGGCGAGGAGGGAAGCTCCCACCCCAGCACCTCCACAAGGCAGGCCAAAACCCCTCGCCAGACTTTTGTGAGTGCTGTGCAATGCCATATCGTATGGATTAGAATTTCCTCTTCCTGGCCACATTGTAGGCACATCAGGGATGACACCAGGCCCGCCCTCCACAGCCTAACCCTGGTATAATAAACCCGGTGTAGGTATTTAAATTGAACTAGGCTGAGCCCCATCGCAATTGCAGCCTCTCACGGGGAGGCCAATGCCTCCGTCTAATCATCCCCATCCAATGGGCCAAGATCCCCCTCCCAAGATTCTCTAAGTTTGTCTAAGGTGACGGGACTATTTGTTACCAGAGACTGATACATTTTGGAGATTTTATGATCTTGTAAATCTCCCATGAACACTGTGGCTTCAATGGGGCTGAATTCGAGAAGGGCCTCCATCTTTCCCACAATGCTGGGAGAGTTTGCATGTCTAAATTGGAGGTATTTATAAAATTGAGTCTTCGGCATCTGAAATTCCTGCGGGAGATCTTGGAAGGACTTCAGGTCCACACCTCGCATTACATCCCATAGGATAGAGACCCCTATATTGTCCCAACCTTGGAATCCAGACAAGACAGCAAGTTGTGGCAGTCGCCCAATAAACCACAATGGCGTCTCCCTCGTCAATTTGCCCCACCACCCCATCTTATGAAGAGCCTGTTTCCACACCTGGAATACCACTCTAGTGGCTGATGGTAGAGGATTACGCTGGGAAGCCGAATACATGATAGTATGTAGAGTAGAGTCTCCCATGCATCTTCTTTCGACCGCATACGCGGGGTCCGACCTGTCCCCATAACACCATTCATTCAATACCAATAGATGCGAGCTCATATAGTATGATTGGACATCCGATGTGGCCAACCCTCCACAGTATGTCGATTGAAATCAGGTCCGCAACGCCACTCTGGGCACCCCTCCTGCCCACAGAAACTGACCCAAAGCCACATTAACCTGGCAAAACCACTGAGGAGAGACGGGGTATGGATAATTCTGCAATTGGTAGAGCAGATGCGGCAGCGATACCATCTTAAATATGGCCAACCGGCCATAAATGGAGAGGGGCATGTGTGACCATATCCTCAACGCCTTGTGCACCCGTGCCCATATGGGAACAATATTTCTGTCCCAATACACTTGATGAATCTGACAAAAAGACTCCCAGATACTTCACTCCCACCGTCGTAACCTGCACCGACGATGCCCAGGGCCCAATTCTGTTTGTTCCCTTAGTACCCATAGAGTAGATTTACAGGGATTCATGAACAATCCTGATGATTCCCCGAATACTTGCATGATGCGAAGCAACCTTGGTCCTGTCCTGTTGATATCTGTTAAAAAGAATAAAACATTGTCGGCGTATAATGCAGAGCCCTTGCCCCACTCAAAACCAGCCACATGTGCATCCATCCGCACCCATGCTGCCGAAGGCTCCATTGCCAAAGCGAATAAATATGGTGACAAGGGCCAACCCTGACGGGTGCCTCGTCCAATTGAGAATGTAAAGGAAGTGGATCCCGTGATAAGAACCGACGCAGTAAGGTCTGTGTATAACAATGTTAGGTAGGATAAAATGGGTAGACCCAAATTTAGGCAATCTAGAAGGGCGAATAGATATATCCAACTAAGGAAATCGAATGCCCTATCCATATATGCCATATTATGGCGCGTAGCCCCCTGGGACATAAAACCCGCCTGGTCGGGATGGATCACAGTTGTAATATGAGATTGGAGGCGATTGGCTAATGCTTTAGCCAAAATGTTGCCTCTACATTCAACAGGGAGATGGGGCGATACGAGGTGTGCTGATCTGGGGGTCGGCCCGGTTTATGGAACACAACCACATCGGCATGTCTCCAATCACTCGGGAGGCAGCCGCGATCTCTCGCTTCCTCCACCACCCTAAGGAAATAGGGTCCCAGTTTCAAAAAATATTTCTAAAAATACTCACGTGGATATCCATTAGGGCCCGGGGCATTCCCAGAATTCAAATCTCCCAGAGCTGTACTCAGCTCCTCCTCAGTAAGCGGGAGATCCAACTCTGTGTGAGCCTCATTGGGGAAGGCCCGGGTTGGCAAGTCCTCTATAAAGAGATGGATCATAGTTTCCGGCAGGAATTCCTTGGAAGCGTACAAGTCCGCGAAATAATTTGCGAAACTCTTTGCAATCAGAGAGGGGTCCCCGATAATTTTCCCATCCGAGCCTGGTATACTGGGAAGAACCTGGGGCGCAAGGCCCCCTGGCACAAACAATGGAGTAGCTTGCTGGACTTGTCCCCCACTGGTAGATCCTACTACAGGATGCCAGCTAAGCCAATCGGGCCTCGTCCATCAACAGATCGGCGTGGATCTGTCTCGCCCTTAGCTACTGGCAACGCACAGGACTTCCCCCTCCTCCCTGCTACTCTGCTCAAGTTCCAGAATATGAGCCTCCGGCTTCAGTAGCGACTCCTTCCGGATCCGACGTGCCGCTGAGCAGTATGATATATCTATGCCCCGTAAAGTTGGTTTCATTGCCTCCCATAAGGATTCGGCCAACCCTACGTTAAGGTCCAAGTATTGCTCAATTGCCTGCTCTATATGTTCTCTATACTTGTCGTCTTGCAAGTTCCAGGGGGAGAGACACCATCTAAAGGGCTGCTTCGCGGGACCCAGCTGTATTATAAGAACAACCGGAGAATGATCTGATTAGGCCCTCCGGAGAATCTCTGCGGCCCCCACCTTACCAGCTGCACGTAATGGCACGAATATATAATCAAGCCGGGAAAATGATTTGTGGACCGCCGACAGATACGTGTAGCCCTGTTCTACCCCATGTAACTGACGCCAGAGGTCTACCCAGCCCAGTGCTGACACCAGGGAGTGTAGCTTGGTGGTTTGGCAAACAATGGGTTGTCTCCCCGGTCTCCATCTATCCCTGGCCATTTCCATCACATCATTCTGTAGTCAGTTTTAATAATTCTTTCCTAATTTGCTCAGCTGCCCTCACCACCCTAAGCTCTACTATTTGATATTTAGTATATACCTCCCTTAGTACAAAAAACATCCCTGAGCTCCTCGCTCTTAGGGAAGGGGTTGTAGACTGTCTTGTGACTAGGCATCACAATACAAGGAAGTTCCCCTATGATGAAGCATGTCGCCATTGGTGGATGAGGGACATCGTCCAAAAAAGGAATCATCCTGGAGGGTGGTCTCTTCATCAGCAAGGCTAGTAATGCTTCCAGACCCAAGGGTTCACATTTGTGTTGTGACTTATGGAGCAGGGGAGCTAACCCTTGAGGATCTTTAAACCTCCTCAAGCCCTCTTTTGTGAAACGGTCTATGGGCAAACCACAATGAATAGGGTGGTCCTACTGCAAGGGATGCAGGATGCGGAAGGATGCAGAGGATGCTGATCTGGTAGTAGGGTATTTTGAGGGATACTCCCTGGTCCACGATCATGGCAGGGCGAATTGGCTACTGGGGTCGATGATTCCTCAAAGTCTGATTGAAGTCCAGGCAAAAAACAGTTGACACTGGTTCACTGTTCTCCGGTTGGAGCAAAAGCCATAATTCCCTTCAACTGGTAGTTACTTCCGTTTTGTGCATCCAACCTGCACTCCAACGACTGTTCCAGGTCCAGCAGATTTGGGTGCAACTTCTGCGGGTCATGTCTCGGTATCCCGTGCTCCATGTTGGTGGTCAGATGTACTTGGCTACTAAATCACCAAAGCAGGCTTCTTCAGCTTTTGTGGCCCTGTGGCTGTAACAGGAATGCAGCCAACTGGCTCTTGGAGTCACCTCTTGTAACGTAATGTAATAGGACATTTATAGAGCGTAACTGTCACTCCGAGGAGCATCATGGTGCTAAAACGGAACCCAGAGATAGAAACAAAAGGCCTGGTTGACTGCTGACGGTAAGAAACAGGGAATCAGATCAGAGTTTTGCAGAGAGTGTCAGGAGCACTGAAGATCCCGGTTTTAAGGGCCTTCCTAAAAAGGGACTCAGATGTGATATGGCGGAGCTGTAGAGGAAGTTTATTCCATGCCTTTGAGCCTATCACTGTGAGTGATTTTCCTCCCTTCGAAGCCAGTCTGAAAGCTGGCATTTTCAGCAGATTGGCATTTGATGATCTTAAACTTCGGGAGAGAGTGTAACGCTTGAATCTTGTTCACAGATATTGTGGTCCCAAGGAATGTAATGCCCTAAAAAAGATGACAAGGACCTTGAACAGGACGCGTTTATGGATTGGCAGCCAGTGGAGTATATCTAACGCCGCAGAAGCAGATGACCTTCTAGGCCACTTCAGCTCTAACCGTGCTACAGCATTCTGGACCATTTGCAGTTTATGTAGGACCGACTTGTTGGTATCTGCATAGAGGCTATCACAATAATCTAACCTGGAAGTAATTAGGGCGACGGCAACTGTTTGCCTTGCTGAGATGGGAATCAGATCGAAGAATTTCTTTAGGCTTTTTATGATGTGTAAACAGGTGCCGGCAACTGCCAAGGATTGCTGTCTAAAAGATAAAGTGGTATCAAATTTTATTCCCAGGTTCCTGACCACATTTACTGTGTTTGGAGGAGGGGTGGTATTCGGTAGCCACCAGAGTTTGGGAGAAAAAGAGTTTTCTTGGCCTAAAGGTAGAATTTCTGTTTTTTCAGAATTACACTTAAGATGGTTATCAAGCATCCAACTGAAAGTCGCAGTAAGGCACTGGCGGAGATTTTCTTCCGCCTGAGTGGTGTTATTTTCCAAGACCAGAATAAGCTGCGTATCGTCTGCATATGAGATAGTCTCTATATTAAAGGACGATCTCAGCCTGATCAGTGGAGCCATATAGGCATTGAAGAGGGTGGGGCTAAGACTCGAACCCTGGGGTACTCCTGAGAGCAGTGCATATTCTTGTGAAGTGTATTGGCTTAGTGTGATCACTTGTCTGCGATCTTGCAGAAAGTTATTTATCCAAGCTAGGACAATACCAGAAATGTCAAAAAATGCCAAGTGGTCTAAAAGAATGGCGTATGAGGCCGTGTCGAAAGCAGCCGACAGGTCTAACAACACCACCTCTTTTTCCCTGATCCAGGGCTGCTCTAAGGGTTTCGGTCGTATACAATAGGGCAGATTCTGTAGAGTGCTGAGCTCTGAAACCAGATTGGTTGAAATGGAGCAGATTTGCTTCCTCCAGATATGTTGTGAGTTGAATATTGACAATTTTTTCTGTTATCCTGCACAAACTTTGTAAGAGAGAGATAGGGTGCAGATTAAAAAGAGTAGCAGGATCCGCAAGTTGTTACTTTTAGAGTGGCTTTACAGCTGCAAGTTTCCAATTCGGTGGAATCTTGGCTGTTTGCTCTTCTGCTGAGGCTCCGGGATGATGATTCCTCGAGCAGGGCCTCACATGTACAGTCCCCTCTTTCCTAGCCCTAGAAGCAGCAGGTGCAGTCCAGTCTTGATAGAGTTTCTTTTTTGCTGGGTCCAGGGAAAAACAGAACAGTCCATCTTCAGTCCACGCTTCACTGGAGAGGGGTTCTGGGGTCTGTGTGCTAGAGGTGCCACTTTTATGCCCAGTTAGTGTCCTTGGGGGATGTGGCGACAACTAAATAGTGGGCTGCCATGTGCCCTCCTGCCTTGTGATGACTTCCTGTGAAGTGTAGCATCTAGCTATCCCAAAATGCAGTATCCTGTCACTCCCGGAATGGCAACATCTTTCTCCTGGTGTGTGGAGATCCCTATCCCACTCTAGAGGTGTGGCTACCTGCAGGCTACATGCCAATGGAACAACCAGGTGACAACAGCTTCCCCCTCTCTGTCCTCAGTAACCTTTCTGCAAGAACAAAAGGGCAGCCCCTCTTGTATGTGTCCTCCATTTGTCGCTTCCCGTTGTAAAACTCGCCTTTTGGGCTCACAACCGTTTGTCCTTCCTTCCAGGGGAAGTTACACCTCTTCCAACAGCAGGCCATTTGTGTCCCTTCCTAACAGCTGTTCACACCTCCCCAGATGGGCGCAGAAGGCTGTCTCATAGCCAACAACCATAAACAGTTACTGGAAAACTTTGGGCACAAAGTTGCCACTTGTGCAAATGTTACATTAAATTCGACTTGAGCATCAAGTTGGGTTTAATGCAGTGATTCTTTTGATACCTTGAAGTGTCATATTTAGTTGTCCCATTCAGAAGATATCACTGCTGAGTTGTCAGCATGTAACTCTGTACTCGCCAAAGGGGTAACTTGCCTTCCCACACAGGGCTTTTGCTGTCAGGACATGTAAAGTAAAAACTACATGTACAATATTTTAATAGAATGCACCCTGGCTTTAGGGCTCAGTACTCCTGCCTTAGGAGTGACTTAAAAATATTAAAAAACAAAGTCTGAGCTTTGTCATTGCTTTAAATCTAAATGTTGAGTTAGCAGTTTGAAACTGTTCTGCCATCCAGCAATGGCGGGCTGGGAGTCATACTTTGCTTTGCCACACCTTTGGTGTCACAATATGTGCTGCAGTCCACGAGAGACACTTGAACCTACAGGCCCTAAGTACCCCTGGTACCATCCGCAAGGGACTTATAAGTAAGTTAACGTTTGCCAATTGTGGGTGAACCAATCAAACTTTTAAGGATCTGAGCACTGGCACTGAGGCCTCACTGCACTTTAAGAGTCAAAACAACAGCAGTATCAGTCCAAAAACTTGGGATGATCATGCAGAAAGGGGCATTTCTTTACAATTACCATTACTACTACCACTACCACCACCAAACAACCACGAATATTGCGCAACTTATCAGTGATAAAACAAACACTAGCAAATTAAATATGTAAAGTTTCTACCTGAAAATGCATGCCTCACTCATTGGCTTCGAAAGCTTGTTTGTCCCTGCTTTCCCCCCTTTGATGCGTTTTTCCTTTCTTTTGCTTCCTCCTCCATGATCTGCCTTTCTCTTGTTTGCTCGGAGTCAAAGGCTAATGATGAAGAATTAATGTTACTATTTAAATACAAGGTGTGTATATGTATACATTGTCATTCTCTACTAATGTTATTGTTGCAGGTATTCCTCTTTGAGCATTCCTCTTTGGGCGTGTAAACATTCACCTGCAATGGAGACAATGTTTCAATTAGAAGTGCGTGTGGTTTTAGAAGGGGTTCTTTATTTTTTCCTTCTAAGCACATGGTTGGAGGCAAGAGATATATTGAAGTTATTAGGACCCTAGGCGTAATTGTCATAATCTACATCTGCCTGCCCTATTTGGATGCCTGTCTAGGTTGGCAAATTAATCAGGACACCGTAACCCCTTCCCTTTCCCTAGTCTAGCCCCGTTACTAGACTCGCAGTCGCGGCTCATAGTGGGAGTGCTGCGGGGTGGTGAGGTGCGGTATGCCGGAGTTTACTACCCCCCCCCGCCTCTCCTCCACCCCGCCTCACCACCCCGCAGCACTCCCACTACGCACTGCGACTGTAGGCTCGTGATGTCTTGATGCTGGTAGACTGTAAACAGAATACAGTTAAGGCTTATAGTGGATGAGCTTGTGTTTAGCCTCTTCCTTCTACATCATTGATCATAATTTTTAGGTGTACAAATTGAGTTATGGCTATATCTTCTTATGCAGGAACCCTTCATATTTTAATACACCACCACACTCTTGCCACCACTTGTGTCACACAAAATTTAGAATTTCCAGTGTATTATCCTCACTCACTGTGAGCTACTAAATTTGGCTGGAATGTGGTTCAACTATGGAGTGTTTTCCGCTTTTTAAAACCGCTCTGGAGGTAGTAAATTAATCAGCTATTATTCCCTCTCGTGTCATCTTAAGGTTTTGGGGACTTAGCACAAGAAATACTTTGGGCAGCCTGTTCGGAGCACCTTTGAATTTTATTACCCATTTTCTGCTAATCCAAGCCTGCATGATGCCAACAGTGCTCAGGGATGTAGCTTGGTCATTAAGGTTGGGGGTGAGCTTCAGATTTCCCGACAAGCACGCTAGCATATAATGTTAAAAATATTATACGACCAGCAGGGTGCATGAGAGAGGCCTACAGGTCAGTGGAAAGGTAGAGAAATGTGGATTGGTAGGGGCACTAAGTGCGAGAAAACACAATATTTTGCATTTAAAAAAAATAAAAAATTCAGAACAGATTGAGTGCGTTTTTGTCTGTGTGCATGTAAAAATTTCCAGTGAAATCTGACAGACACCTCACCATAACCGATTGACAGCACCTGTACCTAACTACTTACCAGGAACTACATTTATTGGGGGTGTAAATTCCAAAACACCCCTCCTCCCCCATGAAGCTACTCTCCTGACAGTGCTGAAGAATATGTTAGACTTTCAGAAACAAGGTCACAATAAAACAATTGAAATATGTCTTACCAGAGACCCAACAAATCTTTAAGATGACACTGGATAGAGAGCGACAGAGGCACAGATGGAGGGCAGAAAGGGAGAGATACAGAGAAAAAGAAATAGAACAGACTGAGGTCAAACAGCCCCTGCAGGGATATATACGCGATGGGCCCCCGCATTGAAAAGGAGGCACCGGGGGGCACATGTGATATCTGCGAGGCGGTGAGGAAACTCCCTCCAGCCACGCCTGACTCTAAAATGACGGTGATCAAGCCCCAGTTTGCATTAATCTAAGAGGGGACTTGCCTGGTCAGTGGTGGTGACATAAAAAGAGCTGCTGTAGTGCTGTAGTGCCTGACAAACATACAGACAGACATGGTCACTGAAACAGCCCATATCACTGACAGCAGGAGCATCAAACAATTGCCTGACCCTAAGATGGCCTCCATTAAGATAATTTATTATGAGGAGCCTCTCAAGCTACCTAGGTGAAGGGCCCATCAAATACCAGCAGAGTCATATAAACTCCCAAGCAGTAAAGCTTAGAGGCGGGGCTGGAGTACAGTGGATTGGGGCTTTGGTACACAGACCAGGCAAAGAAGCGCAAGCCTGCTGCTGTTACCCCCGACCGGAGCAGTCCAGAGAACTGTAGTGCCTTACCTGAGTGGCTGTTGAGGACCGGGGCACCTTGGGAGATCCAGAGTAGCCCTTGGAGTGAGCACTGATTCCCCCTCCTGGAGTGAGCACCGATCCCAAGACTAGGGTAGTGACCAAGGTACCTTGACTGACCTTGACGATCAGCAATTCTATGTGGCCTCATGACGACTGAGGAGATTTGAGTCTACAATGCCTGACTTTACAAAGGAGCCATACCGCGCATTATTGTGATTATCCTCTCTCGACTGCTGGAATCTGTGCCCCATTCTTCCTCTTACACCGCTCTTTCTTCAGTCCTATCTTGTTGAATCAGTCCTGATCTGAAGTAACAACCTATTCCTAATCGCCTCACTTCCCTGTCTGCACATTAATTCGGGTATCTTCACCCGACTTCTGGAATATGTGCCCCCTTCTTGTCCTTATCCTTCTCCTCACCACCGCTACCCTAGTAACACTCTTCTCTTATCCCCACCACCCTCCTCCTCCTCATTTTCCCAACATGGACACCACTCAAGTTAAATCTGGAATTAATTGCTACAAAATCATTTATCCTCCTAACCTGACTAAAGCTTCAGCAAAACGATTCAAGCATAACACCATTGAATATTTCCCTGATTCCCTTTTTGTTGATCAATTCTACAATGGTCGTTATGGGAGGCTCAAAAACGATTTCATTTTTTTCACTCACGACATCCCCTCCTGGTCCACCAGCTTATATAATTCCCTTAACGTCACCTCCTCCTCCTGTATCCCTCATGGGAAACAGCTAAAAATGTCCCCCTCTGCGTGTTTTAACGGCTCCATCACTATCTCACTCTATAACAATGGTACTGTCATGATCCAAGCCAAAGACTCCTGTCTCTCTCTCTTTGACCAACTCTTCCCTTCCCTACTCCCCTCCCCTGTGACCGGGTTCTCCCTTGACTCTTCATCTAGCTCCACCCATTACTCCCTATCTCGTACCCTGACCCCCCATACTCCAATAGGCTGCACCCTCGGGAGGCACATGTCGACCCTCTTCCCCCCTCCCCAGTGCCCTCCTCTCCCATTCTTCCCCCCTCACAGTATGCCCCCCTTCATCACTTCAGCCTTACCTCTAGCTAATGCGCTCCTCGTCCAATCTGCACCATCCCGGTACTCCAATCTTATCTCCTCCCCCCTATCCCTATCTGCCAGCCCCCTATTTAGTCCACCTCTCCTCCAATCTTCGCCCCTAGTTAACTTTCCTTCCATTCCCCCTATTCCCTCCTCATCTCCTCTTTTCTACCCCCTCCTCCCCTCGCTATGTACCCCGATTTCTTCACAAACCCATTGCATCTCTCTTCTTCCCCCCACTTCTCCAGTAATGCTATGCTATCCCCTTTGCCCCCTAAGTAACCCTTTTCCTCCCTCGGGCCTAGCAGAACCACTTTCTCTCTTCAACATCCCTATCTCCCAACCACCCTCACTCTGCCAGGTGCCCGTTCCCGCACATCCACCTCACCTAGCTGACAGGACCTCTCCAACCCCCTCCCCTCTCTTCCTCCCAAACCTCCTTCCTTCCGATGACTCCACACATTCCCCCCCTCTCTTTCCGCCCCACCGTTCTGTCATCACCTCCATCTCCCAACTTGAAGCTACCATTTCACTTTTAAGCTCCAAGATTTCCACCTTTCCATACACCGCAATTCCTTTGGAAAACACTCACCTTCCCACAAGATGCACCTCGCCCCCACACCCCAAAATAGCCAAACATAACTTGCCGGCTGCAAACATCGTGAACTCAAAAAAGTCCTCGAACGTCACCCTTCATCCACTTTCCTCTCCAAGTAACCCTACTATCCACACTATTCCGACCATGTCCTCTGTCAGAACCACTCGTCCACCTAAACCCTCCCGAGCACCCTCGTATAAGTACCTAAGATCCCTATCACCCCTCACATCCAAAGTGCCCCCGTCACCAAAACCGTCTCGACAGAGCTGCGCTGTCTGCTCCACAACTGCAGATCTGCAATAAAACACAAACTTGAAATCTCCGATACCATCATCCTTCACAATATTGACATGCTCTTCCTCACAGAGACCTGGTTCAATGATACCTCTCACTCTATGTTTGATCTCCTATTACCCACAGGCTATTCTACATTTAGAAATGACAGAATAGACAAAGTTGGGGGAGGTGTTTCAGTCATCTTTAGAAACTCCCTTCAACTTAAGGCTTTTCCTAACAGCTCCTTCCGCACTTTTGAATGCCTATCTCTTGAGCTTCAATTGCACCACCGCTCACCCCTCAGATTCCATGCCATTTACCGCCCGCCTGGTAGCGGCATTTCGTTTATGGAGGAACTCACTGACTTCATCAGCGACCAATATTTGCAAAGTGACAATCAGATCTTCGTGGGTGACTTCAATCTCCACTGGGGCTCACTTCAAGACTCTTCTGCGAATTTGCTGGCCACCTTCCTCTCTGCAAACAATCTTATCCAACACGGCACAGTCTAAGGGCTCAATCCTGGACCTTGTTATTTCTAAAGCAGGCATGCTTACTATCGCTATCCCTATTCTTGTAGACTGGTCTGACCACCTTCTCATCCCATTCTCTCTTCACCTATCACACTCTATAACTCTCGGCCAACCTAAGAGGGCTACTTCCTGGTTCCGTGACACTAAAAATATTGACCTCGGTACCCTCTGTGATTCAGCTTTGCTATCACTTCCAAGGCTAGACCTGAACCTGGATGTTAACAAACTCACCTCCCAATGCCTCACAGTCCTTGCAGTTGAAATCAATAACGTCGCTCCTCTTCAAAGCAAAAAGAAAAGGCCTACTCCCTCAGCACCTTGGTTCAACAAATCCCTTTATGAAACAAGGAAGTACCTAAGAATCCTGGAGAAACAATGGAGACAAGCGCCCTCCACCGATAATTTTGCCATGCTTCGTTTAGCAACATGCAAGTACCACAAGAACATCTTGGAAAAGCATCGCACTTCAGAACCCTCCTCGACTCAGCCAAAAATAGACCCCAAAAACTATTCGATCTCATCAAGAATCCAAACTGCTCTCCCCCAACCTCCAAGTTGGAGGATTCTACAAAGAAAGCAGGGGAATTCGCTATATTCTTTGACGAAAAAGTGAAATCACTTGTGGATCAGGTCATTCATCCTACCCCTCCAGAGGAGCGCAAATCCTTAGCCATTTGGCAGAACTTTGACCCCATCTCTGAAGATGCCCTCCTCAAATGGATCCTCGAAACAAAGCCCTCCAACCATTCTCTTGACCCCATCCCTAGAGCCATTTCCATCGACTTCTATACCTATTCTCTTTCCTATTGGACCACTCTGGTTAACCTGTCCCTCTGTCATGGCTTCCTTCCTGTTTCCTTCAAAACTGAGCAGGTTACCCCTCTGCTTAAAAAACCCACCACTGATGCGAACGACCTCAACAACTTCTGCCTCATCACTAACCTACCTTTTCTTGTGATAATCACAGAAAGATGTGTAGCGAAACAACTCTCCTGTCATATCAAGGACAATAATCTTCTTGACAATTTCCAGTCTGGCTTCATTCAAAACTGCAGCACTGAAACAGCCCTGCTGCAAGTGATTGATGACGCGTTGCGGATGCTCGATTCGGGAGAGTCTTGTCTTTTAATTCTCCTTGACCTTTCTGCAGCCTTTGACGCTGTCAATCACAACACTCTCCTTAACACTCTTCAACAGAGAATGGGCATGGAGGGCACTGTGCTTAAATGGTTTGCTTCCTTCCTCTCTGATAGATCCCAAATGATCAAAATAGCGAACAGTCTTTCATCTCCTTTGGCGGTAGGTCAAGGTGTTCCTCAAGGCTCTATACTTGCACCCACTCTGTTCAACCACTATTTGGAACCATTGGGAAATCTCCTAAGTAAATCTGGGATCCTCTATCATCTCTATGCGGACAACACTCAAATCTACCTCAAGGTGGCCTCCACTCACAATCTCTCCATCCTAAACTCTACTCTCGACTCCATTCAAAACTAGATGTTAACTCATCAACTGATTCTGAATCCCTCCAAAACTGAATTCCTCCTCCTCTCCTCCTCACTTTCTCCTCCTCCGGTTCAATCATGGATGGATCAGATGAATCTACTTAACAATAAACCCATCATTGTCGACAGCGCAAAATCCCTTGATGTCATTCTCGACAAAAAACTCAATCTACTCTCCCACATCAATTCCACTGCAAAGTCTGCTCGATTCCAACTGCGCCTTCTTTGGGGGATTAGTCGCTTCTTCCCGGAGCAAGACCATAAATCCCTGGTCCAATCGCTGGTTCTCTCTAGATTGGACTACTGCAATTCTCTTCTTACTGGCCTCCCCAAATCCCACCTGTCCCCCCTTAAATCTGTTCTCCATTCAGCAGCTCGTTTTATATATGGGGCCAAATCACAACTATTTTATCCACCCTTCGTTGGCTTCCCATCGAGGCAAGATCTATCTACAAGACTGCCTGTATCACCCACAAAGCCTTGCACTACTCCTCTCCTCGCTACCTGGAAAATAAACTGAAACTCACTGGAGGCTCTAGATCATCACGTAATGCGGAAAATGTATTGCTTGAACCTCCCACTTTCAAAAAGGAAAGATCGATGGCCCAATCCTTTTCAGGCAATGCGGTGAGAATCTGGAACTCACTTCCGCCTCAGCTTCGGACCACCACCTCTTCCCGGTCCTTCAAAACTGACCTCAAAGTTCTCCTCCTTCAAAGACACTTCCAAATCTAATTCACGCCCTCTCTAGTCCCTGAAGGAAGTTCTTCCACTATAGGAAAGTCTGTACTCCATGCCTATAGAAGTGCTTTCCCAGTGTGTTCTTGTGTTTTGAGTGTCTGCCATTTATTGCAGTTTTATACCTCTACTTGTATCTTGTACGCTTATGTAACTTGCACACGTGTCACTTTTTCCTCTTGTAACGTATAGTTTGCTACCTCTTCTTGTATTTTGTTTGCTTTTGATACATGCACATTTGTCACTTTTGCCTCATGTAATGTAACGTTTGCTTTTGTAACATGCCCCCTTGTAATTTTCTCCTCATATAACGCTGCTGTTCTTATTGTGAAGCGCTCTGACACCTTCGGATAAAGTCTGTGCTATATAAAAATGCATAAAATAAAATAAATAAATAAAACAAAACAGTGAGAAATCACTATCCTTGTAGCTCCATGAAGGTGGAGGTGACTGCCAATGGGCCACTTTTCCATGCCTTAAATTGTCTCTAATTCTCCTATTCCTTGCTTGTCTTTCCTGATTGTTTCCATCCTGTGCTTTTTCCACCCAGCCCAGCTTGTGGAGCAGTGTGTGAGGGGTTCTTTTATTGTGAATGTTTTACTACAAATGTTTAATGCTCTGGTGTGATTTGTATCAGCTCTTGTCCTGGAGCTGTACTCGATCTCTGTCATAACCTTATCAGGGGCGGTGCATCCATTGGGGCTCTGGGGCGTTGCCCCACCTGGCCAAGTTGCACCGCATGCAAGCAAAATACTAGCAAACTTTAAAGTACTCGCGAGTCGCGAATCGCTCCGCTCAGGCAGACATTCAATCGGCGCTGAAGGGGGGTGGGGGCGGGGCTGGCTGAGGCAGCAAAGAGGATGACTAACAACAGCGCTTACTAAAGCGCAGCTGCAATAGTGCGCATGCTCGATTTTGGGCTGGTCATTTTTATGACCAGCCCGAACATGCGCACTACAGCCACCTCCTAAGGACCAGGAGAGAGCGAGGGGGAGTCGGGTCCCGAGAGGCCGAGGGTTGCTTCATGCAGCAACCCCTGGTCTCTAATGGGCGGGGCATCTCCGTGCCCTAGCCAATCCATTGGCTGCCTGAGACATCGCGCAGCCTGAGGGCTGTTGTTCAGAAGGCGCGGGACCGGCCCAGGACAGAGCAGAACAGAAGGTGCCAAGCAGCCCCCAACACGGGACCCCGGCCCAGGATTCAACAGAGGCGGCGCGGACCAGGTAAGTTGTGTTTTTTTTATTTTAAACTCCCCTGCGCGACCCCCACCCGACTCCCCCCTCGAGTATTGCGAGCCGCAACTGCCGCATCTTAAAAAAGAGATTTTACTCCTCCAGTGCATGTCACTCCAGCATCTAGTATCTTTTAGGTCACTTGAGTGTGTTAGAATGTCTCATTGGAGTGTGAGAGTGTGGGTCACTGGAATGTGAGAGCTCGAGTTACTGCAATGAGACAGCACGACACGGGTCATTGGAGTGTGAAAGGCAGGTTACGGGTAAGCTGAGAGACTGGGTCACTGGACTGTGCGAGCCCAGGTCACTGGAATGAAAAAGCATGGGTCACTGCAGTGAGAGACCATGGGTCATTGGAGTATGAAAGGCTGGTCACTGGAGTATGCAAGCCCGGGTCGCTGGAGATTGTGAGCCCAAGTCACTGCCTGGAGTGTGAGCGCACGAGTCATTGGAGTGTGAGAGCCCAGATCACTGCAGTGAGAGAGCACAGGTCATTGGAGAAGTAGATAACCAGTGAAACCTGCATCCACTTTTTGGCTACTTTCTGTTCATTCCTTATGCAAATGAAAGGTTGGTTAAATACTCAATGTTTTCTTATGGCGGGAACGTTTCCACTCGTAAAAGGTTTTCAGTCTGCAATCATTGTTGTGACTAGTTAACTATGTCCAGGAGTGCTTACCTCAAGCTGTAAAATACTTGCAAGATGCATACTTATCGTGGCATGCACTGCTGTGCATTTTTGTGTTCTTTGTGGGACAAATTACTCACTAATTAGGTTGTGAGATCCTTGAAATAATTGCCAAAACACAAGTAAAGCAGCTTTTTAAACAAGAAAATATTGTGTCACTCAGAAATGCAGATGAAGCTTGTAGTATTTGCATTTATCATATTTTTTATTGGATTTTCTTTCTGTTCTCTAATCTTCTACAAATAGATGGTCATGGAAATTCTTTATTTTCAAATTGAGCTTTTAAAGACCTCATGTGGATAAAGTAGGCTGTGTATTGTGTAACCATCGAAGTACTTGGTCTTGTGTGTCCGTCATAAAAGGCACACCGCTGAACAGCAGAAATGTAAACTGGAGGTTTTTTTTTATGACCGAGGATGTGGTAAATAAATGAGGGACTGTGTATTACAAGAGATTGATTCTTGATGCGTGCTCGATAATTAGTAAGTCATTTACCCAGACCTTTAAGTGACATTGTATTTCCCCTCTCTAGTGTATTTTTGATAGGAATTATAAAAATATTTATAAAATGAAAGCCTGTTACAGCACTTGATGATTTAAATGTTCATTAGTCATTCGCAGTAATGTTTTATGCATCCCAGTTATATTCTGTGCATTCAAACCACGTACAAAACTTTCTTTGCCCGTAAAGTATTCTGCAACCCTGTCATATGCTATGCATTCAAGATACTTACAGCGTGACAAGCATATAGAACAGACCACAATTCAGCCTGTATCATTGCATACGTAGACTGTTGAAAAAGTGTATTGACATGGTCGTTCTTTCTTTTCTTATTTATGGAAACCCACTTTTCGAAAAAGCATTTTGGTTTTGTACAGTCACTTTTTGGTTCCAATTTTCACTTGGGGACACTATGCACAATAATTTCTTTACGTTTGTGATTTAAAAGAAGTGTATATACTATTTACTGCTTTATATAAAATACTGTATTGATTCAACTGTGTAGAGATTTCATTTTTCCTCTGACGTTGCAAAGTCCTTTCAAATTTATTGCCATTGTGCGTATATATTGCTTAAATCATTCTTTCTATTATCCACTGGAACCATTGTTCTTCTATATATAACCATTACCCTGGTTCCGTTGTGAGTAGGGTTCCCCTGTTGTTACAAGTGCACTTGTAATATAGCTCTGGAATCTGAGACCTGCTGTCTGACGCTTGAGCTTGTAATATAGCTCTCATGTGAGAGGCCTGAGCTTGTAATATAGCTCTGTTGACTGAGACCTGCTGTTGGGGTCGTGAGCTTGTAATATAGCTCTGCTGCCTGAGACCTGCTGCTTCAGGCATGGGCTTGTAATATAGCTTTGCAGCCCGAGACCCGCTGTCTGTGGCCAGAGCTTGGAATACAGCTCTGCTGCCTGAAACCTGTTGTTGGAGTCCTGCACTTGAAATATAGCTCTGATTTCGGACACCTGACCTTGTAATAATAGCTCCATTGCCTGAGACCTGCTGTCTGACACCTGAGCTTGTACTATAGCTCTGCTGCCTGAAACCCGCTGTCTGAGGCCTGCGCTTGTAATATAGCTCTGATGTCAGAGGCCTGAGCTTGTAATATACCTCTGTTGCCTGAGACCTGCTGTATCAGGCCTGAGCTTGTCATATAGATATATTGCCTGGAAACTGCTCTCTGTGCTTTTAATATAGCTCTGCTGTCCGCGACCCGCTGTCTGCTTCCAGAACTTGTAATACAGCTCTGATGCCTAAAACCTGCTGTCCGAGGCCTGCACTTGTAATATAGCTCTGATGCCTGAAACCCGCTGTCTGAGGCCTGCAATTGTGATACAGCTCTGATGTTGGAGGCCTGCACTTGTAATATAGCTCTGCTTTCTGAAACCCGCTGTCGGAGGCCTGCACTTGTAATATAGCTCTGCTGTCTGAAATCCGCTGTCGGAGGCCTGCACTTGTAATATAGCTCTGCTGTCTGAAATCCGCTGTCGGAGGCCTGCACTTGTAATATAGCTCTGACGTCGTTGGCCTGAGCTTGTAATATAGCTCTGTTGCCTGGAACCTGCTGTCACTGCTTGTAATATATCTCTGTTGCCTGGAACCTGCTGTCACTGCTTGTAATATAGCTCTGTTGCCTGGAACCTGCTGTCACTGCTTGTAATATAGTTCTGTTGCCTGGAACCTGCTGTCACTGCTTGTAATATAGCTCTGTTGCCTGGAACCTGCTGTCACTGCTTGTAATATACCTCTGTTGCCTGGAACCTGCTGTCACTGCTTGTAATATAGCTCTGTTGCCTGGAACCTGCTGTCACTGCTTGTGATATACCTCTGTTGCCTGGAACCTGCTGTCTGCTTGCAGTATAGCTCTGCTGGCTGAGTCCAGACAGTGTAACCTCTGAGTCTGCACATGAATGTTTTAAAGAGGCTGAAATATAGGGCTGCACTTGTGGGCTCTGTCTCACTTAAGAAATAGCTCTGATGTTCAGTGCTAATAGCTGAGCACAATGACTGACCGCCACGCTAAACATAGTCAGAGCATCGACTTAATGATGTACTTAACTTCCTGCATGAGTCTGGCGCCTGTAAAGTTTGTGAAACTTGTGATTTAGCTCTGTTGTTGAGATCCAGACCCTCTTTGATCTTTGGAACTTGAGAGATAGCTCTGCTTTCTGAAGCTACTGCCTGTAATAGCTCTCTGAGGGATCGCCGTGCCCTCTTAGACCGTAGCTTATGGGTTGTGTGTCTCTATTGAAGAATAGACCTGCTCTATAAAGACAGAGCTGGTAGTCAGTGAAACCTGAGGTGTAGCTCTGCTGTCTAAGTTCTCTCAATCTCATGGCCTCTGAGTCCCACCCAATCGCTCTGCTGCCCGCACCTGTTAGACA
Source organism: Triturus cristatus (assembly GCF_964204655.1). NCBI lineage: Eukaryota > Metazoa > Chordata > Amphibia > Caudata > Salamandridae > Triturus > Triturus cristatus. The sequence continues at coordinate 630,449,491 of NC_140595.1, read as the reverse complement.
TCTCTGCTGTCTGAACCCTGAGATTGTATATTTCTTTAAGAAAGCTCCGTGTTGGCGCACAGTGATTTGTTTCATATTCCACCAAAAACATCAGCTGTCTGTGATTGGATGAGTGGCCGAGAGCCCTTTCAAGGAATTTGATGTTTGACTTTAGTGAGAACTCATTTGAAAGCAAACAATATAAACAGGATTTTCTCGCGAACACTTGGCAATAGGCATGGGACTTAAGTTTACTGAGCCTCTCCGAAGTACGACCTGCAAACTGCCAGCGGGTAAACTAATATAAGCTAAGAAACCATCAATGGATGAGGGCAAACGGATACAAGCTAAAAAAAACATGATAGAAACCGTCGATGGATGAGGGCAAACTCATGCTAGCTAAAAACATGATAGAAACCATCAATGGATGACAGCAAACTCATGCTAGCTAAAAACATGATAGAAACCATCAATGGATGTGGGCAAACGGATACAAGCTAAAAAAAAACATTATAGAAACGATCAATGGATGAGGGCAAACTGATGCTAGCTAAAAACATAATAGAAACCATCGATGGATGAGGGCAAGTGGACCCAAGCTAAAAAAAACACGATAGAAACCATCGATGGATGAGGGCAAACTGATGCTAGATAAAAACATGATAGAAACCATCGATGGAGGAGGGCAAACTGATGCTAGGTAAAAACATGATAGAAATGGATGAGGGCAAACTGATGCTAGGTAAAAACATGATAGAAATGGATGAGGGCAAACTGATGCTAGGTAAAAACATGATAGAAACCATCAATGGATGACAGCAAACTCATGCTAGCTAAAAACATGATAGAAACCATCAATGGATGTGGGCAAACGGATACAAGCTAAAAAAAAACATTATAGAAACGATCAATGGATGAGGGCAAACTGATGCTAGCTAAAAACATAATAGAAACCATCGATGGATGAGGGCAAGTGGACCCAAGCTAAAAAAAACACGATAGAAACCATCGATGGATGAGGGCAAACTGATGCTAGATAAAAACATGATAGAAACCATCGATGGATGAGGGCAAACTGATGCTAGGTAAAAACATGATAGAAATGGATGAGGGCAAACTGATGCTAGGTAAAAACATGATAGAAATGGATGAGGGCAAACTGATGCTAGGTAAAAACATGATAGAAACCATCGATGGATGAGGGCAAACTGATGCTAGGTAAAAACATGATAGAAACCATCGATGGATGAGGGCAAACTGATGCTAGGTAAAAACATGATAGAAACCATCGATGGATGAGGGCAAACTGATGCTCGGTAAAAACATGATAGAAACCATCGATGGATGAGGGCAAACTGATGCTTGCTAAAAACATGATAGAAACCATCAATGGATGTGGGCAAACGGATACAAGCAAAAAACATGATAGAAACCATCAATGGATGAGGGCAAACTGATGCTAGCTAAAAACATGATAGAAACCATCAATGTATGAGGGCAAACTGATGCTAGCTAAAAACATAATCGATACCATCATTGGAGGAGGGCAAACTGATGCTAGCTAAAAACATGATAGACACCATCATTGGATGAGGGTAAACTGATGCTAGCTAAAAACATGATAGAAACCATCAATGGATGAGGGCAACCTGATGCTAGCTAAAAACATGATAGATACCATCATTGGATGAGGGCAAACTGATGCTAGCTAAAAACATGATAGAACCATCGATGGACGAGGGCAAACTGATGCTGGGTAAAAACATGATAGAAACCATTGATGGATGAGGGCAAGCGGATAATAGCTAAAAACATGATAGAAACCATCGATGGATGAGGGCAAACTGATGCTAGGTAAAAACATGATAGAAATGGATGAGGCAAACTGATGCTAGGTAAAAACATGATAGAAACTATCGATGGATGAGGGAAAACTGATGCTAGGTAAAAACATGATAGAAACCATCGATGGATGAGGGCAAACTGATGCCAGGTAAAAACATGATAGAAACCATCGATGGATGAGGGAAAACTGATGCTAGGTAAAAACATGATAGAAACCATCGATGGATGAGGGCAAACTGATGCTAGGTAAAAACATGATAGAAACCATCAATGGATGAGGGCAAACTGATGCTAGGTAAAAACATAATAGAAACCATCGATGGATGAGGGCAAACCGAAGCTAGGTAAAAACATGATAGAAACCATCGATGGATGAGGGCAAACCGAAGCTAGGTAAAAACATGATAGAAACCATCGATGGATGAGGGCAAACTGATACTAGGTAAAAACATGATAGAAACCATCGATGGATGAGGGAAAACTGATGCTAGGTAAAAACATGATAGAAACCATCGATGGATGAGGGCAAACTGATGCTAGGTAAAAACATGATAGAAACCATCGATGGATGAGGGCAAACTGATGCTAGGTAAAAACATGATAGAAACCATCAATGGATGATGGCAAACTGATGCCAGGTAAAAACATGATAGAAACCATCAATGGATGAGGGCAAACGGATGCTAGCTAAAAACATGATAGAAACCATCGATGGATGAGGGCAAACTGATGCTAGGTAAAAACATGATAGAAACCATCGATGGATGAGTGCAAACTGATGCTGGGTAAAAACATGATAGAAACCATCAATGGATGAGTGCAAACTGATGCTAGGTAAAAACATGATAGAAACCTTAGATGGATGAGGGCAAACTGATACTAGGTAAAAACATGATAGAAACCATCAATGGATGAGGGCAAACTGATGCTAGGTAAAAACATGATAGAAATGGATGAGGGCAAACTGATGCTAGGTAAAAACATGATAGAAACCATCGATAGATGAGGGCAAACTGATGCTAGGTAAAAACATGATAGAAACCATCGATGGACGAGGGCAAACTGATGCTAGGTAAAAAGATGATAGAAACCATCGATGGATGAGGGCAAACTGATACTAGGTAAAAACATGATAGAAACCATCAATGGATGAGGGCAAACTGATGCTAGGTAAAAACATGATAGAAATGGATGAGGGCAAACTGATGCTAAGTAAAAACATGATAGAAACCATCAATGGATGTGGGCAAACGGATACAAGCTAAAAACATGATAGAAACCATCAATGGATGAGGGCAAACTGATGCTAGCTAAAAACATGATAGAAACCATCAATGGATGAGGGCAAACGGATACAAGCAAAAAACATGATAGAAACCATCAATGGATGAGGGCAAACTGATGCTAGCTAAAAACATGATAGAAACCATCAATGGATGAGGGCAAACTGATGCTAGCTAAAAACATAATCGATACCATCATTGGAGGAGGGCAGACTGATGCTAGCTAAAAACATGATAGATACCATCATTAGATGAGGGTAAACTGATGCTAGCTAAAAACATGATAGAAACCATCAATGGATGAGGGCAACCTGATGCTAGCTAAAAACATGATAGATACCATCATTGGATGAGGGCAAACTGATGCTAGCTAAAAACATGATAGAACCATCGATGGACGAGGGCAAACTGATGCTGGCTAAAAACATGATAGAAACCATTGATGGATGAGGGCAAGCGGATAATAGCTAAAAACATGATAGAAACCATCGATGGATGAGGGCAAACTGATGCTAGGTAAAAACATGATAGAAATGGATGAGGGCAAACTGATGCTAGGTAAAAACATGATAGAAAGTATCGATGGATGAGGGAAAACTGATGCTAGGTAAAAACATGATAGAAACCATCGATGGATGAGGGCAAACTGATGCCAGGTAAAAACATGATAGAAACCATCGATGGATGAGGGAAAACTGATGCTAGGTAAAAACATGATAGAAACCATCGATGGATGAGGGAAATCTGATGCTAGGTAAAAACATGATAGAAACCATCAATGGATGAGGGCAAACTGATGCTAGGTAAAAACATAATAGAAACCATCGATGGATGAGGGCAAACCGATGCTAGGTAAAAACATGATAGAAACCATCGATGGATGAGGGCAAACTGATACTAGGTAAAAACATGATAGAAACCATCGATGGATGAGGGAAAACTGATGCTAGGTAAAAACATGATAGAAACCATCGATGGATGAGGGCAAACTGATGCTAGGTAAAAACATGATAGAAACCATCAATGGATGAGGGCAAACTGATGCCAGGTAAAAACATGATAGAAACCATCGATGGATGAGGGCAAACGGATGCTAGCTAAAAACATGATAGAAACCATCGATGGATGAGGGCAAACTGATGCTAGGTAAAAACATGATAGAAACCATCGATGGATGAGTGCAAACTGATGCTGGGTAAAAACATGATAGAAACCATCAATGGATGAGTGCAAACTGATGCTAGGTAAAAACATGATAGAAACCTTCGATGGATGAGGGCAAACTGATACTAGGTAAAAACATGATAGAAACCATCAATGGATGAGGGCAAACTGATGCTAGGTAAAACATGATAGAAATGGATGAGGGCAAACTGATGCTAGGTAAAAACATGATAGAAACCATCGATGGATGAGGGCAAACTGATGCTAGGTAAAAACATGATAGAAACCATCGATGGACGAGGGCAAACTGATGCTAGGTAAAAACATGATAGAAACCATCGATGGATGAGGGCAAACTGATACTAGGTAAAAACATGATAGAAACCATCAATGGATGAGGGCAAACTGATGCTAGGTAAAAACATGATAGAAATGGATGAGGGCAAACTGATGCTAGGTAAAAACATGATAGAAACCATCGATGGATGAGGGCAAACTGATGCTAGGTAAAAACATGATAGAAACCATCGATGGACGAGGGCAAACTGATGCTAGGTAAAAACATGATAGAAACTATCGATGGATGAGGGCAAACTGATGCTAGGTAAAAACATGATAGAAACCATCGATGGATGAGGGCAAACTGATGCTAGCTAAAAACATGATAGAAACCATCAATGGATGTGGGCAAACGGATACAAGCTAAAAACATGATAGAAACCATCAATGGATGAGGGCAAACTGATGCTAGCTAAAAACATGATAGAAACCATCAATGGATGAGGGCAAACTGATGCTAGCTAAAAACATGATAGATACCATCATTGGATGAGGGCAAACTGATGCTAGCTAAAAACATGATAGATACCATCATTGGATGAGGGCAAACTGATGCTAGCTAAAAACATGATAGAAACCATCAATGGATGAGGGCAAACTGATGCTAGCTAAAAACATGATAGAAACCATCAATGGACGAGGGCAAACTGATGCTAGCTAAAAACATGATAGAAACCATCGATGGATGAGGGCAAACGGATAATAGCTAAAAACATGATAGAAACCATTGATGGATGAGGGCAAACTGATGCTAGCTAAAAACATGATAGAAACCATCGATGCATGAGGGCAAACTGATGCTAGCTAAAAACATGATAGAAACCATCGATGGATGAGGGCAAACGGATAATAGCTAAAAACATGATAGAAACCATCGATGGATGAGTGCAAACTGATGCTCGGTAAAAACATGATAGAAACCATCGATGGATGAGGGCAAACTGATACTAGGTAAAAACATGATAGAAGCCATCAATGGATGAGGGCAAACTGATGCTAGGTAAAAACATGATAGAAATGGATGAGGGCAAACTGATGCTAGGTAAAAACATGATAGAAACCATCGATGGATGAGGGCAAACTGATGCTAGGTAAAAACATGATAGAAACCATCAATGGATGAGGGCAAACTGATGCTAGGTAAAAACATGATAGAAACCATCGATGGATGAGGGCAAATGGATAATAGCTAAAAACATGATAGAAACCATCGATGGATGAGGGCAAACGGATAATAGCTAAAAACATGATAGAAACCATCGATGGATGAGGGCAAACGGATAATAGCTAAAACATGAGAGAAACCATCGATGGATGAGGGCAAACGGATAATAGCTAAAAACATGATAGAAACCATCAATGGATGAGGGCAAACGGATAATAGCATAAAAACATGATAGAAACCATCAATGGATGAGGGCAAACGGATAATAGCTAGAAACATGATAGAAACCATCAATGGATGTGGGCAAACTGAAAACTGATGCTAGCTAAAAAAAAATGATTGGACAGAGGTGTTACACAAGCTTGAGTATCTTTTGTGGTCCTGATTTAAATCTTTAAATTCTTCTACCTGCAGTTTTCCTGTTCACACTAAAAGGTCCAGAAGGCACTGACAAAAGAGGCCTGAATGAGGTGCTTAAACAACGTCGTACAGGGCTGGCTTCAGGGGGTGCAACAGTGAGGGCACGCAGGGCGCTGGCCTGGAGGGGAGCACTGACCTGTGTTAAGCAATAACTTAGGATTTAAAAGCACCTGCTGCAGAGTTCCTTGTGGTCCAGCTTTCAGGCAGCAATACAAATGTCAGGATAGCTTTTCTGATTAATGTTCCTGCTAGAGAGAGAGATAGAGTTTTGTCTATTGGCAGTTTTGACTGGCCATAAGGTAGCGCAGAGGGTTAAATATGCCTGCTGCTAAGAAGAGACCTGTATTTTATGTGGATAGTGAATGGATTAGTAAATCCAGCCTTTATCAGCGCTTTAAAACAAATGAAATGCATTTTTAGAGTGGGGCTATAGAGAGATGCAGGGCACTTTTGTTGGGTGGTAGTGAGGGAATCCGTGGAAGAGGTCATGAGGTAGGGGCTCAAAAAATATTGTCACATAAGACACCACCAGCGCAAACATGGGCCCGGGCTTCAGTGTACAGCAAACAAACTATGCCACGTTAAAATACTCCAAATGAAAGTCATTTATCTAAGTCCTGGCATTGATCCCTGAACACACAGAGTTTATATTTTAATGAAGGAGGCCTTCATGGCCGCCTTCCAGCAGAGAAACAAGATAAGGTCTGCAAGTAAAGACTTGATCTATAATAATGAATAAGTTTGAGGTTGCTGAACCTTTTCACCTTAAAATCCAGGTACTTGGATTACCTAGCGTGCCTCTACTTCCTAAGGGGCATATCAGCAAGGGCTTTAAAGTGGAGATAAAACTATCGCCCTATCAACAAGAGGGTGCTAACATGCAAAATTGCATGTTAGCACCCTTTTTCCCTACACCTCCCTTTGCATCTCTAATGCAGGGGCGGCTGGTGACATTTGAAAGTGGTGAGGCGTAAAATGATTGATATACTGCACCGTTGCGAGCGAGCGTAGCGAGCGAGCCCGAACCACCATAAGGGGGGGTTCGTTGCGATTCTCTTCCCGTGAAAATTTTGAAAAAAGAGAAGAAAATGTGTGCATTTTCAAGCGAATTTGAGAAAGCAGGAAGGTTAAAAAGCAATTGTGAAAGTGCCTCTGTGAACTGTCACTTTTCTCTTTACCTATCTCTCTCCCAAAATTCCCCATCTTCACCTGTAAGTGGCTCTCTTCCAGTGACACTCTCACTTTCCCATCATCTAAGTATCCCTTCCTACATTATCTCTTTCGCTATCTCAGCATCTCCCCTCCTCTGTCACTGGCTGGGTGCTGCTGACACTGCCCGGTGACTGTCTCTTGCTGCCCCTTACATTGTCTCGCAACACCCCATGCTCTCCTCTCTCCCTATCTTGCTTCCTCTTTCTATCTTACTATCTCTTCCGAGCTTGTTGCTGTCACATCCATCTTGCTTGCTATCCCTCTCTACATCTCAGCATCCCTTCCTCCCTCGTCTCTTTCTCTGTCTCCGCACCTCCATTCCCCCATCATAGCAAATGACAAGTAGTTACGACAGAGCACATCTCACACAAGAATCTGATGAACTATCTCTAGACTACTATAGCGCCTAATATGTACCGGTGATTGCAGGTGGAGGGCGCTTAGCGCTCCCACTTTTTTAAGGTCCGGCGTCCTGTCCGGGGCGTATTTCTCATCATTGGCCTTCACCCCCAGAGCAAGAGAAAAAAGTCAGTTAACCGGGGAATAGAAAGAGAAGGAAACAGTGACATAAGGGAACAAGGGTGCAGAAAGGAACGTGTGAGAGTAACGGAGCTGACCTAATGCCCATTGCTTTTATCATTACAAAACGAAAGCAGAATGGTTTAAAAAGACCACGTTTGTGAATACAGAGCCGCAGTATGCATTTTGTTTTCCAATGCACGCACCCAACAAGCAGGTATTTCAGTACCTCCAGGAATAGTGTGATTTCCCACCCAGGGAAAACATGGTTGTTCAAAGAGCGAGGAGGCAACAAATGTAGGGCTTCATTGGCAAACACTAATGTGTTTAGGTGTGAATAAATCAATATGGCCACCTTGCTTTAGTTAGTTAGTTATTTTTCATATTTTGAATGTTTTATTTCTCTCTACCCTGAGGCTGCACTTAGAAATTGAAAAATGTCAGCAAAAGTCTACGTTTCCAGCAAGTGTTTTTCTTTTTTGGATCCATTTCACAAGGAAGCAAATAAACAAAAGGAGGAAAGAGAAGGTAATACCTGTTTCTTGAAGTCTACAACTGGTTTTTACTACATGAGGAGGAGCGAGACAGAGAGCGAAGAGGGGGAACAAAGGAGGGAGGAGGCAGCTGCCAGCAGCGGGAGAACTGGACTCAATCAGTGACTTACGACAGAGCACATCTCACAATCGGTTGAACATCATGAACTATCTATCTATAGCGCCTAGTGAGACCTAATGCCCATTGCTTATATCATTAAAAAACGAAAGCAGGATGGTTTAAAAAGACCACGTTTGTGAATACAGAGCCGCGCGCGCAGTATGCATTTTATTTTCCAATGCACGCAAAAACATTCTTCAAAGAGCGAGGAGGCAGTCGTGTGGGGGTTTGCTAGGGGGGGTTCGCGCGAGGGGGGGGTCGCACGGGAGAATATACAATTAAAATTAAGACGAAAACGTACCTGACCGCCTCTGCTCCTGGTCCGCGTTGGCGCCTCTGCCCTCTTCAAACAGGAACAGCGTCAGCACTGGAGTGGCAACCCCTCAGCCAATCCTGGCGCTGCTGCAGCGCCAGGATTGGCTGAGGGCACAGCTTACTCTTTGCCCGCCACCTGCCCATTAGGCTCCTAATGGGCATGCACAAGTCCGTGAAAACACAAGTGCGCATGACTGGGCACGGGCTAAAAATTAGCTCACCTTGCCCACTCATGCGCACTTGTGCTGCAGTGCTGCCTGTCCCTGGCTGGTCTGACAATGCATGTCAGTCAACATGACGCCGGACCGCCCACGGTCCGACGTCATGCTGACTGACATGCATTGTCAGTTCTCCCTCGGCGTCTCTGAACTTAAGTAAACTAAGTTCAGAGACGCCGAGGAAGCTGCGGGTGCGGGCGGGGGCGGAGGAGGACAACGCCCCCAATGGACGCACCGCCGCTGCTCTAATGAGATGCAAAGTGGGCGTTCCTTCCCAAAATAACTGGAGAAATGTCGCTAACCGACATTTCTCCAATTATCAATCAGCACGCTAACAAGCATAGCGATAAGAAAAGTAGCGCTAACTGCAGTTATCGCTACTTTCCTTACGCCTGCTTTTAGTTTGAGTTAGCCATGATATCCAATGGAAGGTGGATATCATGGTTTAGTATGCCGTGCCCTATCAACGTAGCGCCAAACGTTGTGCGATTATTGCTGGAATCCCAGCGATAATTGCACATTTGGCAGCTAACTCTGGTATTTTTATCGCTCTGGAGATAAACGTCGCTGAGAGTGCGCTAGCTCCACGATAAAAACAAGCGATAGCTGGCAATAATTATCCTAGCGCTAAGTGCGCTTAGCGATAATTATCGCCGGTTGTTGATGATTTGCCCCCGAGAAGTTTTGTCTGTCTTTGTGCTAAAGACAACTCATGTTTCAGACTCTGGGCCCGAGTCACAAAAGGAAACTTAGACGTTTGGTCTAAACTTAGAACAAACGTCTAAATCCGCGACTTTGGGAATTCACAAAGGGCATTTACGAGTGCTATCTTTATTTCCCCGGTGCGGAGAAAAATATAGTACTTGTAAATGCCCTTTGTTAATTTCCAAAGTCATACACTAAGAAGTTTGCTTTAAGTTTAGACCAAACGTCTAGGTTTACCTTTGTTAATCGGGCCGTATAATTCTATCAGAAACCAATCTTACTAGGATTTGTTTCAAGTGTCCAATTATCCACTTGTCTTATGTTTCCAATTTTCCACTTAATGCTTTGTTTTTATAAGATGTTTCATCTTCCTATAGTGCTCCCATTTTATGATTTTGAAGCTCTCCATTTTTTACCTTTGTTGTGTACTGAAGCCTGTTGTGCAGATGGCAGCCACAAGTGCTCTGCTAAAAGGGTGTGTCTTTGCTGTACCAGTACAGTAGGTACTTTGGTGAGATTGGCCTGCCTGCCTTTTCGGACCTTAGGCTTACACTGCCTGCATCTACCTTTCCTGCAGAGGCAATCCAAGAGCCCATACCCGAAGAGGTGGTAGCTATTTCTGACATTTATGATGATATTTATAACTAGTTATCAGCATTTGTGCTCATTTGCATTATGCCCCAGGCAGAGCAGGTTCGTTGTTGTTACAGTAATAGAGAGGTTGCTTATCGAGTTAAGTGATGCTATTCTGGCTTTTACGCTTGAACATTCGTGATCAGGACACCTCTCTTTTTTGCAGCACTCAAACCACTTACCTTTATAGTTATCACCCTTAGCCTATCAATATTACCCATTATCATCGATTAAGAGGTAAAGTCCTGTCTACTCATCCACAGGATCCCCTGACACTTATTCCTAATCCTCGCTTTGAATACTCCTATTTTGTGGCAAATCTGATCACGAGCACAAGAGATGTCCTTGCTTTTTCCCTCAGTAGATCTTTTTTGCTTGTTTAGGCACTTCCCTTCCCTTGTGCCCCCCCCGCCAAGTCCCACCCGACCTTCTTCCATACCCTCCACCTCTCTAAGCACCATGACCCCTACCCTTCCCCACCCACTCCACTTTCTCATCATCCTGCCCATTCCCCTCTGTGCCCCTATCCCCATGTAGCGAACCCTGCACAGCCAATCCATCCTTTGATATGTCTATGATGGTCGCTCTCCACTTCCCGTCCAGCAGACCATCAGTATATGTTCACGTGAATCTCTCCGATTGCTTCAATGTCCCCTCAACCCATCCACTTTTAGCGCATCCTTGATTCCCCTCTAGTGCTAGCAAGTAGAAACTTGTCCATACAGTTTCCCGAGCACCAACGTATGAAGAAAAGATGTTTCCAATTCTTGTTATATTCAAAGCGTTTTATTTCTTCCAAATTCTTCAATTATTCAATCTTCAGTTATAGCCTTTAACAATGAGTCAACACGTGTTTCGTCAGAAAACAATGTTATTACATCTCTGACTTCATCAGGGCTTAACAAATAGACTGACCATATTTCTCCAAATAGGCATCCGTTTAATCAGGTACAGTAGTTGATCAGTCCAAATTATATGAAACGATTTCGTGTGGAGAGTACTCCATGACCAGTTCAGTATGGCGTGGTGTCTCATTGTTTAAGGCTATAACTGAAGATTGGAAAATTAAAGAATTTGGAAGAAATAAAACGCTTTGAATATAACAAGAATTGGAAACATCTTTTCTTCATACGTTGGTGCTCGGGAAACTGTATGGACTGTTTTTTGGACTGGGTTTTCCGTACATTTCTGTGGGCATTAGTGGCAGCTCACTTCCCTGGAGCACCTATTCTGGAAATAGTTCTTTTCGCACATGAGGAAATGAGTAACTAGTTTGCGCAAGTGACCCTGCCACCTCTCTTTGCAAGTAGAAACTTGGTCATGCTCTAAGGAAAAACTGTGAAGTAACTAACATGTCTGCCTTATATCTCATCTGGGCTACACCCATAACGTCAATGCAACATTTCTAGGAATTCCTTTGCCTTCATCTCGGAATTAAAGAAACAAGCTCTTTCATCTTTAACACTTTCAATCTAGCAGGGCTCAGTAAGAATGTTTGATGCTTGACAGCCCAGGGATTGATCATTTATCGGACTCTCTATCTTCTTTAAACTGTGGTGTGGCAGAAATCAGGCCTGGTGAAAAAGTATGACATTGGATTGCCTTTTAGAATTGGGTCATGCCGTCTCATATATTTTCTATCTCAATAAATTACCCCAAAACATTAGGATAGCTCTCGGCTTAGTCTCTGTATCTTGGCTTGGTCTTTCAGCTGATGAATATCTCATGGCTAATTCAAATCTGTGTGCTCTATGCATTTCTGTCTCCCAATTCCATTCACTGAGGTCAGAGAGAGCAGACTTAAAACGTTTTATAATAAATCCTCATACATTGTTTCCTTCTGAGCTTTCACTGATACTAAACACACAAATTATTACAATGATCCTGGTTCTCTAGATTTTCAAGTTTCCTCGGAACATCAATCAGCTGGGAGTCATGAACCTTAACTTAAGCTTGCATGCCCAAGATATCTAATTCTATGCATTCTGTCCGCTCCTCTATTACAGACATATGGTCTGATATGTCTTCATAGGCTTTCTCTAACTTTCGAACGGCCCTTTCAAGTTTTCTTGTAGTAGTACAGTCTTTAATGTTTTTCTTCTTAGTCACTCCACTGTGATCTGTAATGCCCAGATAGATAGCCTCTAAAGTTGAAGCATCTCCGTCCGTAAGTCGTGTCTGGAAAATTGCTGGGAGCCATAACAGAAGCATCATTTGTCAGTACCCAAACAGAGTAGTCCCACATGAATGCCCCAATCGATTCCTTTTTGCAGCCTGTCCTAGAAGCTGGTTTTCTTACCGTTCACAGAACCTCACCCGTAATAGCCTACGATGTACAATTAGGATCTGGTTCTTCTGAGCCTGAGCTGGCTCTGCTAATGTCTGTATTTGTATTGCTCTCTGACCGGTCCGTAGAGAGATCAAAAAGGGACTAGAACTTCTCAACAATCTCCTGTTCTGTCTTTATAGAACACACGCAGCCAGGATCTGTCCTGCCATAATGTCCTATGTTTTTACCATATGAGCCTGCAGCCAGCCCATCTTTGTCTTCGGTTTTAGCTTGAACCATGTCTGACCTGCATAGCTTGATGTCTTGGAGAGAGGAGATTAAGGCCGAACACATGGCCACCATCTTGGACCCCAGAAAAATGTCAACTGCCAGTGTAATTGTTATATGTTTAATGAAATTATGTACTTCTGAGCCTTTAGGTGTGTATGTTGAAGGAAGGGTGTCACCGCTTGTGTGCATCTGTGCCTTGGTGGAGGTACCGCTGACTCACTGGTCTTCAGTCACATGGGTTATTGCCCATGAAAGTATAAATTTATTGATTTTGGTGTGTATGAATAATTTCAGAACCCTCATCTGATTCTACATCAGCTTGCAAAATTAGAACTATATGATTGTCCATTGAGCCCTTGCCATTAGACAATGTGGACAAGGGGAACTGGTCCAGCTTTATTTGATTCAGGTGATTAGCACACTTGGCTTACTTTGTTTGCTGCCCTGATGAAGACCCATGTGTAGAAGGGGCCAATGCAATTCTATACGAATATCTCTTGAAGTCATTGTGCACCAGGATAATGGTGCAGGCAATTCAACGTATATTTTTCATTACAGAACAGCAACTTTATGATTTATACTAATGCTATGTTGCCCATTGTGGGTCAGAGCAATGGGTAAAGGTAGAGACACACACACACGCACGCTCACACACCCACACTGATACACTTATTTCATTACCTTCAAAAAAGAACATTTGTCTGTATTGGCAGCATTTATAAACCTATATGCTAAATGTTTATGTTTTGAGAACTTTATATGGTCATTGAAGAAGCAAATATTTTGCCCTATCTACCTTGTCTAGACGCCATGCAGATGGGGGAATCTTCCTTCCGAGTCTCAGCCTTTACTAGTTGACCACCCAGCTGTTACTAGTAAATGATTGGTCCTTTTCAATGCAACACGAACCCTCCCTGATGGAAGATAGACGTGCAGTGGAGCTGGAATGCTATGCCCAGGGACTATAAGGAGGGAGGGGCTGGTCCCACCTAACTCCGCAGACAGCGACTGCTGTTAAGACATGAAAACGGGTGACCAGGGCCATGGGTTGGCAGGGCAGACTGACATTTGAGATCCCTGCATGGCACTCAGATATCCAAGCAACATGTGAAGGATGGAGGGATATAGGAAATGCTTGGACTCTCCGAATTGGGGGGACATCTGGAAAGAATGGGAGATGATCTTGTTTGCTAACTTACAGATAGAATATGAACTGACAGGAAGTCAACTCCTGCAATACCAGCAAATGTGATACCCTATGTGGCGATGTGCGGCCCTCTAGGCCGCACATCTGGGGAGAGGAGTTGGCCTAACGGCTAGGGCGGTTGACCTCGAATCTGGGGAACCGGGTTTGAGTCTCTACAATGATGCTGAACATCCTGTGATTCTGGACAAATCACTTAATCTCCCCGTGCCTAACAAAAATTAATGTGTGTCCTCATGTAATGCAACTGGTGTTATGTAAAGCGCTCTGATACCCGATACCGGGTCAAGCTCGCGCTATATTAAACTCCGTATTAAATAAAAAAAGGCAGAAGTGACAGAGGAATCCCAGTATAGGGTGCCAAGTGCTCCCCTGACTAGTCATGCAGTATCCCACATTCACTCTACTCTCCTTCACAATATCCTCCCACCACTTGATACGCTAAAAGATAAACGGGAAAGAGATCTAGGCAGACTTGAAGGCAATGATTGGGGGATGGCGTGTCAGGGGAGGTAGCGATCAGGACGGGTTTTCGGTTCATTCAACTGAAACTTTTTCACAGGGCATACTATACTAGGTCCTGATTATTCCAGATGGAGAGGGCTGCAGATGAGCGTCGTCTTTGGGGCTGCCAGATGAGAGGTTCCCTGATCCACACTATTTGGTAATGTACAGCGGCCCGAGCTTACTGGGAGGAGAGAGGCGGCAGGCTGTTGGAGGCACTAGACTCTACAGTGACGCTCACTCCGCACTTGATCACCCTAGGCATAGGGGAGGGAACAATCCCTATTCACTATGCCTTGCTTTTTATTAATATGGCCCTGATGATGGTGCGGAAGATCTGATTAAAAGTTGGAGGAAGAGGTCACAGCCAACCCTGCGGGAGTGGGAAGAAGGTATGGACTGGTGTATGAGGGAGGAGAAGTTAGTGTATCAAGCATGGGGCTCGCCACGTAAATTTGACAAAATAAGAGGCCCGTGGATGGCAGCAAGAGACATGACCCAATGAGGGTACAAGGGAGGCTGCCGGGAGCAAAACAATGCAACGCGAGAGTTTCAAAACGGGACGCAAGAGATGAGAAACTACCATGCATTGTCCCACGCAGGCGCGCAACACCCATTGGACTCAAAGGGCTTCAGCCCCACCCGTCGTGTGTGGCAGCCGGGGCTGAGACAGCTTCCCGGGCACACACACAGCCACACCCGAGCACTTCACCATTTGCATGTGAATGAGGCATTGCTGTTGTTTCACCCCTTCTAAGAGCCCCTGCAGCTCCACTCTGCCTATTGCTTAAAGAATCAGCCCCCCCCCCCCCGAAATTTTTTCTTAGCCCCCCCCGAAATTTGGCTCTAGTTGCGCCTCTGGTCCCACGGAGAGTTGTGGTCCATATGTGGGGACAGGTCACTTTTGAATGTATGGTCGATTACATGCCTCATACAGTTGGGAGGAGGTTGTTTTGTTGTCTATCTCGGTATGAAACTTAATAAAAATATGTTTTTTTTTAAAGAAGAAGCAAACATTGGGCACCCTTGGTGTATTTCCCTCTATAGCACCCCTTTGTTGTAGAAGGTGAGGCTGTGCCCGAGTACGGGGACAATCTTATCAACTAGTAATGGTTGGTCTTTCTGGATGTTTGAATGTAGCATCGCCGCGCACCCAATTTTCTTGTGTGAGCCTTGTTTGTCGCAATTTAAATGAAGGCTCGCAGTCGTTACAAAGATCACAACAGTAGGCAGTTAACCCACCAATCTAACTCACTAGAAAGCAAACCACAAACTATGATATGGGTCATACAGACATGCACAAAGTGTGCAACAGATGAGCCACGGGGTAGAGAGATGATGCCCAGGATTTAAAAATAGCATACAAAGAATGTTGTGGTACATGAACACATAAAGCATGTGAGTGTAGGGTTTCTCAACCACTTGCTCGCTGCACAGCACAGACACTTCAATGGCGATTGCAGGACAGCAGGGGAATGGAATTAAGTGGTACAGCTTGCCTCACACTCTCTTAACCAGCAACCTCAAAGTTTCAAGTGTATTTTTGGAGACAGCAGAAACTAAACATTGCTATTCCACGAAATTATGTAATGGATCCAAGTAATTACAGAACACATGCGGCTGATTAAAGAGTTGATGTTGTGGAGGGATGCGTAATTCTAGAATGATTTACTTCAAAGGCAGATTTACGGAGCTTGCCAGGTCCTTATATTGATGTTCTAGGAATCGGTGGCGGCTACTAATGAATAGTACTGGGAGGTCAGGGGGCCGGGGCGGGGGGATTAGGAAAAAAAACTTTAGCCAATCACGACGATGTTGTCACCAGCATGACAGCAACGTCGTGATTGGTCAAACCATCATGAGCACTTAGAAAATGCCCATAACTCACCCCCCTGGTGGTTGTGACAACAGCCCAGCCCCGCCCCCACCTAAAATGCAACCACTGAGCCAGTGGGGAAAAATAAAATTATATTCTTTCCCACAAGAAAAGAGAATAAAAACGAGTTGTGTGTGGAATTTAGCACCTGTCTTTAATTTTATGCCCACTGTCATGGTTAAAAACATTAGACGATTTTAGAATGTTTTTACCATGGGTGTGGGAATGGCAGTGCACTACCACACCATGCATACTCCACTCCACCCTGTCATGGTCTACTTCACTCTGCCACTCTACTCCCCTCTATTCTACCCCACTCTGTATCACTCCACTCTACTGTACTCTATACCGCTTCACTCCATGCCAGTCCACCTTACGCCACTCTACTCTACACCACTATACTCCTTTATACGCCACTTTCCTTCACTTCATTGTATGCAACTCCACTCTACTACACTCTATGCGGCACTAGTCTACTCCACTCTACGTCACTACCACACCCTATACCACTTAATTCTATTACACTCTAGTACACTCTATGCCACTCCACTCCGCGCCACTCTACTTCGTTATATGACACTTCTCTGTATCCCACTCCACTGTACTCCACTCTGACTTTCTACGCCATTCTACACCACTCCATTCCATTCTACACCACTCCACTTTATGACACTCTACGCCACTCTACGTCATGCCACTCCACAGTACTTTACTACAGTACTTTACTACACTCTACATCAATTCACTTTAGGCCGCTCTACTCCTCTGTTTCGACACTCCAGTCTACGACACTCTAAGGCTCCCTATTACATTCTATGGCACTGCGGTCCACTACACTCCAAGCCACTTTACTCCACTCTACTTCACTTTACTCCACTGTACGCCCCTCCATGCTACGTCACTCCACTCTGACACTCTAGTCCACTTTATGCCACCACTCTATGCCACTTCACTCTAGGCTACTGTACTCCATTCTATGATGCTCCACTCTACGACACTCCACTCTACGACACTCCACTCTATGGCACTCCACTCTACAACACTTCACTCTACTACACTCTACACCACTCCAAATCACCCCATGCCACTCTACTCCACTCTACAACACTTTACTCAACTCTACGCTATGCCACTATATTCTTTGACACTTTACTCCACTCAGTGCCCCTTCACCCTATGCCCCTCAATTTTAAGCCCCACGCTCTACAGCCCTCCACCCTACAACCATTCTCTCTGTGGCATTCTACACCCCTCCACTCTACTCCCCAACTCTGACACTCTATTCCACTCTACGAAACTCTAAACCTCTCCACTCTATGACACTTTACTCCACCCTTCTCTATGCCCCTCCACTTTACAACCTCCTCTCTGCACCACTCCACTCTACGACACTCTGTGCCCCGCCACTCTACGACACTTTAATCCACTCCACAATACACCCATCCACTTGACACTGTGCTGTCTGCTCTACTCCACTTTACTACACTCTATGGGAATTTCATCTACAACACGCTGCTACTGTATGCCACTCTACTCCACTCTACGCAAGTCTACTCCACTCTGCTCCACTCTGCTCCACTGTACACCACTCTACTTTACTCAACTCCACTGTACTCTATTCCACTCTACGGCACTCTTCAACACTCCACTCTATGATACTCCACTCTAACACTCCTCTCTGCAATACTCCACTGCACTCTATAATACTCCACACTACTCCACTGTAAGATATTTCACTCTGCAACAATCTATGTCCCTCCACTCTACAACTCTGCACTATACGCCCCTCTACTCTACGACAATCCACTCTAAGACACTCTGTGACACTCCACAAGACTATGCGCTACTCCACTGTATGCCACTTTACCCAACTCCATGATACTCTACTCCACTCTACAACACTTTACTCCACTCTACGCTATGCCACTCCACTGTATGTCACTCTACTCCCCTGTATGCCAAGACCCTCCACTCTATGACATTTCACTCTACAACACTATACTTAACTCTGTGCCACTCTATGGCACCCTACCCTACTTCAATCTGCGTCACTCTATTCTGACTCTCTACAACCCTCCACTCTAGTCTACGACACTCTATTCTATGACATTCCACTCCATGCCACAACACTCTATACCACTCCAATCTATGACACACTACTCCACTCCATGCCCCTCCACTCTGCTCTGTATCAATCCACTCTACGATACTCTAAGCCACTTTTCCCAACTTCCTCTACACCACTCAATGCCACTTTATTCCAGTGTATGCCACTCCACCCTTCTGCACTCCACTCTAGAGCACACTACTCCACTCCACTGCACAAATCTACAATACTCCACTCTATCCCACCCCACTCTATGCCACTCCACTCCACACCACACCATGCCTCTCCACTCTACCACACTCTTCGACACTCTATTCCACTCTATCCCTGTCCTCTCTACACAACTTCACTCTACACCATTCCAATACACCATTCCACTCTACTCCACTCTACACCACCCTACTCCACCCTACTCCATGACTCTCCACTCTATGACACTGCACAACACTCCTATCCACTCTATGCCACTCTACATCCCTCCACTCTTTCAGAATTTGCTCCAGTCCACAATCTACCCTCCACTTTACATACTACAGCACTCCACAACACTCTACGCTGCTCCACTCTGTCACTCTACTACACTCTAGGCCACTCTATTCTACAACACTGTATGCCACTGTACGCCACTCCACACTAAGGTACACCAATCTACTCCACTCTGCTCCTCTTTATGCCACTCTACTCTATGACCCTCCACCCTATGACATTCCATTCTACGGCACTCCGCTTTACAACACTCCACTCCACTCTACGATACTCCACTCTAAGATACTCCACTGTACAACACTCTACACCCCTAAGTCTATGACCCTCCACTGCATGCCCCTCCACTCTATGGCATTCTATGCCAATCCACTCTACGACACTCTACGACACTCCACAACACTTTAATCTACTCTACGCTATACCACTCCACTCTATACCACTCCACACCACTCTATGCCACTCCATGACACTTCAGTCTACGGCATGCCACTCTACGACACTCCACGACATCCCACTCCACACCACTCCATCCCACTCCACACCACGCCATCCCACTTCACACCACTCCACTCTACTTCACTCTATGCCAAGCCACTCCATGACACTCTACACCCCTCCACTCTATGACATTCCACTCTACTACAGTCTATTCAACTTTACAGCGCTCTACGCTACTCTACTCCACTCTGCGTCACTCTACTCTGACACTCTATGAGCCTTCTCTCTATGAGTATCCATTCTACTCTACGCCACTCTATTCTGTGGCATTTCACTCCACATCACTCTACTCCACTCTGTGCCCATCCACGCTATGCCTTTCCACTCTGCACCCCTCCACTCCACGCCTCTTCACTCTACTCTACACCACTCCACTCTGCACCACATCATTCCATTCCACTCCACTCTACACCAGAAATCTCCACTCTACGACACTGCATGACACTCCTATCCACTCTACTTTACTCCAGTCTACATCACTCCACGACACTTGACTCTATGACACTCTATGCCACTCCACTCTAAGACATTCTACTCCACGCCACAGTCCTCTGCGCTGCTAACTTTTAGCCATGCTGAACTATACAATATGTCTAAAACACATTGACAAACCCAATAGCTCTTACATGGGCGAGACCTATTAGCTTTGCAGATGCCCAAAATGCATATCTTATTACCTTCCAGAATCAACGTTACTTGATTGCTCCACTGTTTGAGATCTTAAGAAGATGTGATGGACCCGATAGTCTCTGTCAGTGGTATTTTTAGGTCTCGCTGATCCCAGCGCATGCGCTGGCTCGGAGAGACATTTTGTATGTGAAAGCTTTCAAAGTGCTGCTGGCTGGCCTAGCGCTTGCGTTCATGCGACCGTGCACGTGCGAACCGCTAGCCTTCAGCAGCACTTTGAAAACTCGTGCGTCATCGCGATCACTTTCGCTTTCAGAGCGATCGCGATGACGCACGCTTTCAATGCTTGTTTCACTCACGCGTGTTTCACCCTCTGTTTGGCGTCTTCCTGTATCTGATGCACCACAACCCATTTTCACTGTTTTCATCCCAGGATCCCGGAGAGGGTGGACATCGTGGGCAGTATGCTGGGAATCCTTCTTATCAGGGAGGGTCTCTGTCTGCTAATTTAAAGCAAATCAATAATAGATTGCCAGTCCCTCTGTCCCGAAGGTCGGTTTTTTATTTAATTTATCTGTGATAGTGTGTGCCCAAACTATATAATCAAATGAGGTGAACTCCAGCACCTACTGGAACGATAAGAATATTGATTTAAAGATATTTTTTCTAAGAGGCAAATATCTGTTATTCACAGCTGCTGAATCCGTTCCTATATAATTTGGCTGAGTCTCTCCAGTGAGGATATGTTTACCCAGAATTGCTACCATTCTAGAGAGCTAGTGAGATGCTGAAACCCCCAGGTCCCAGAGTCTGAGCGGCTCATCATAATTCCAACAATGCATTTCCATCTGGAGAGATCTCATGTGGCTGTATGCTGGAGATTTCCACTTGAAAATGTTGATACTTCGCTCCTGCTATATACATTCTGGGCAGATACATCTATTTAGCAGCATAGCGTGGGATACCAGCACCCGGGGCAAGGCAAGTATCCTTCCACTTTTCTTTTCAAATTTTGCACCCCTAAGAATGCCTAAGAATTCTGCAACCAGGTCAACCGTCTGCCCGCGCTACGCCACTGCGTCTATGACACTGGCCAATGCATGCACATATTTCGGTCAACACTCTTAATACGGATAGCGGGTACATCAGGTCACTGTGGCCCAAATAAAGACGCATGGGTTGTGTTCAGACTGTGGCCATATCCAACGCATTAGTTTCTATGCAATTAATAAAGGAAAACATTGCAGGGTTAGAACATATACATCACAAACATGGAGTAGGCATCCACGACCAATCCCCATGAGCAAGAGGTAAAGGTAAATAGTGCCTCACGACTCACCAACATGCATGACTGCAAAATCACAATTCTGGTAATGCAAACAAAGAAAAAAAACATTATGAAGCCTTCAGCACCTTAATTATCGACATAGAATGTCTGAGCAACAGGCACCCTTCCCCAGATGCTGAACTGTTTCTCTTTTGAAGCGAATGAAGCTGAATATTGTCCCAAGAAAGCCAGGCGTGGCTCACTTTCAAACAACTGGCATATTCGGATCAGGTAGGTCTTCAGAGGAACACTAAAACCAAGAGGCACACAGCGTTGACGACTGCTAATCCATACTGTTCCTTATTTGCCCTCTTTACAACTCTTTACACTTTGCATTGCTTTATTTTATCAAAAAGAAAGCACTGATACTTGGGAGAGACCATCTGGCAAGATTTGCCACCAGCCATGCTTACAACATAGTCTCTTGACCCTCTGAACAATTCATGCAAGCATCCGAGATGCTTTTTTGCACATGGGACACCAATATCACCCCATTAATCTGATAGAAGTAATGGGATTCCAAGAAGGAGAACCTCTAGCTGCTGAACTGCTTAATGAAAAAGTGCTGCTGCCAAGCCTGTGACTACTAGAAATGAGCTAGATGGCTACTGCTTTCTTATTTCATGAGTTTGATTTCTGTCTGTGCAGTAGGTTGTGTGCTTGGAATGTACATGATGTGCATTTATCCATCCAGGAATCCAAACTGATTTTCTGAACATTTGGAGTACCTAAAATTGAGGGTATAGAAAGCCTGCCTGACAGCAGTGTGTATTACAGGGCTTGTCTAAATCATACATGAGTATCTTTATACAGGACTAGCTGCTGGTGTATGAAGGCTATGAAACAAAGGGTCCCTTGAAGTGTTCGGACAGTCCTTGCACCCTTCCGGATTAATATTTCCTAGGAGTGTTACACGAAAACAGCTAAAGATAATGGTTAGATGAGGATGTTTCTCCTTGTTTTGTGCCTTCATTTGGATCTTCCCTGAGGGGGATCTCCCGGTCGCACTACACATTTCTGCCAAGTCTGGCAGGAATACGCCAAGTCAGCAACAGCCTGCAGAAGTTCCGGAACTGAATCTGTTGCATACGCAAGCTCTGTCTGCCAACTTGGTGCACGTATGGGCCAGAAACAAAATCATTGTGCCACAACTTCCCAACAACCAGTGCCAGGGTTCACATATGAATGGAGAACAAGAAATAACTTGGGGGCATATCAGCAACACCCGGCGATAATTATCGCTCAGCGCTCTTAGCGTGAGGATAATTATCGCCGGGTAACGAGGATTTTTATCGCTGAGATAGCGTGCTATTAGCAACGCTTATCACCTCAGCGATAAAAATCCTCACGCTAACTGCCTAACGGGAGATTATCTCTGGAAACCCAGCGATAATCTCACGCAATGTGGCGTTAGCTTGCTGATAGGGACTCACAAACTTAGCCATGATATCCACCCTCCATAGGATATGATGGCTAAGTCAGTCCTGAAGCAGGCATAAGGAAAGTAGCGATAACAGGGGTTATCGATGCTTTTCCTGACACTATGCTTCATAGCGTGGGGCTTGATGATAGGAGAAATGTCGCTTTCTCCTGTCATTTTAGGTCAGGAACGCCCACTTTGCATCTCATTAGAGATGCAAAGCTGGGCGTAAAGAATCCCCACGCTAAAGCAAGGTTTCACACGTTAGCGTGGCCTTGCTAATTAGGCGATAAAATTATCGCCGCTTTTACGGCCGTTTTCGGCCGAAAAGCGGCGATAATTTTTTATCGCCTGCTTGTAAATATGCCCCTTGGAGCGCCAGGGTTAGGGTCATTGAATGCTAACTTTCCCTGCCAGGTTTAGGTACAGGTATGTGGAGAACGGTCTGCATCCTACCAGAAAGACCTGTTTTCCAATACTCTTGAAGGAAAGGTCCCCACTGACTGCTGCAGAGTGGAAGTCGAGGTAGCATTGCTTGAAGGGAAGGGTACCTATAACAGATAGGATTCAAGGAGCTAGGCAGGATGAGAGAACATCAGCCTTGTGTAGCCCTGCGAAGGAGCAGGACAAGGTCTAGGCTCAGCAGTGAGACCTTGAACCCTGCTTAACAGTAGCATTCCCTGACCATAATGGCTCACTCCTCAAAGAAGCATTAGTACTTGTGACGCCTTGACACTAAGGTTTCATCCAAAGAACTAAATGCGCCTCTGACAACCTGGTGCTGGAACAAAATCCCCAAATATAATCAGTGATAGGCCATCACATTCCCTTCAAAGAGATCTCCGCTGCAACCTGGGCTTTGGTTATTCCCTTGTTTAACAAGCATTGGCATAGACAATAGGTCTCGCTTTTGGGACCTTATAAGTGTTTAGTCATGCAACAGTTGATGTTGTTGCACCAAGGATATTGTGCTGCATAACTAAGTACTTACACGGTCCCAAAACGAGACCTATTGGCTATGCCAATGCTTGTTGGATATTGTGTACCAAGGTGAGGGCTTAGATCTCATTCATTTCGATTTGTCCCTTTTTAGCAATCCACAGGCTTACTAGGACACTTCTATTCACAATTAACTTCGCAGTCTGCATACATGTATTGGACTGCTCCGTCATATGTTGTTAGGCACTTGATCTATTCCGGACTAATATTGGTTTCACAATCTACACACATGATGTTGCACATGTAACTTTTGCACACTTAACTTTAAATAACCATGTAGAGTTTTCCAATAAAAACAAATAAGCTGTGACTTTCTTAACCCCGATTTGGGGCACCTTTTAACTCCTAGCAGCATGAAAACCAACATCAGGTGTGTTTCCTTATATATGTAGTATAGACCATCATGCACTTCTATATTTCTTCTCCTATAGAATGCTGACTCTATTACGTGGCTCTGATCGTCCTTGTCACTGCACAAAATCAGACATTTCCAGTCGAATTGTCGACGCTCGTCCTTTTCAACATAAACAGAAATGTACAACTCTATATCTGTGTCTACGTATGGCAGTCCATACAAGAATATTAATCGAAAGTAATGTTTTTAAATGTATTATTATGATACTTTCACCTGTTTTTTCATTTATTGATCCCGGCACTGTACCACACACTGATTTATGTTGAGTTTGCAATAAATGTCACCATTCATTCATTATAAAGTAACAAAATTAGTGGAAAAAACGTATTTATGTGTAACATTATCATCATGCATGATTAATTTTGATGATACAGGACCTCCCTTTTCTCTATCATGGGATGATGTATGGTTTTCGGATTCTGGTGCATGGTAATTATTAATAAGGGTGCCGGCAAATGACCGACATCCGCACTAACTCCACAGTGTGTCTGTCGGCCATTGCCCGACACTGGGCAAGTTAATAAATCCCCTATGGCGAAGAGCACCAGAGGGATTCCTTTATTATTTTCTAAACCCAGGCTGCTCGGGAAGAGCTTCCAGAGAAGCCTGAGTCTTTTTTTTTCCTTTAGTGTAATGATGACGTCATTACACTAAAGTAAAAGTAAAATGAACCAATGGGCTCATTTTACTTTCACTGTATCAGTGCTCGGGGAGCATATCTTAGCCCCCGAGAACTGATTGGGGTGGGATAGATATCATTGGATCATTGGAAAGGAAATATTCTCCTCTTTCCAATGATATCTCAGCCCAGTGGATCCCTGCGTGGGTATCGCCTTGGGAGAGCTATCCCCCAACAGGGACCCACCCGCTAGCACCAGGGATTTTGGGACAATAGCCCCTTGGGCAGGGGATTTTGCTCCTCCCACCACTATATTAGAACAGTCTTTCTGTCCCTCCTGGGGAGGGGGGGGGGGGGTAATTAGCCCCGATCTGTAACCCACATGGGGGAAGAAAGCCCACTGCAAACCACAGTCTATTTTTCAAATAAATTTAGGGGTGGGGGCTGCCCATTATGGGCGTGGCCATGCTCCTAGCCCCCCAAAAAACTATGGTGATAGTCTTTATGGCCCCCTAAGGGGGGTCATTACCCCCAATCTGCCCCCTCACGGGAGGGGAGCAGAAAGCCCACTAGTTTTTAGAGGTGGGAGCAGCAGTGGGGCTACCCACCATGGGCATGGCCATGCCCCACCCCAACAAGAAGAGAGATAATATAACTATCCCCCCCACCCAGGGTGCCGAAGGGGGTATTTACCACCGATCTGCCATTCAAAGGGGCAGAAAGTCCACTAGACACTAGGGTCTATTTTAAAAATAAATATATGGTTCTGGGCTGCCCACTATGTGAATTGTCATGCCTCCACCCTTCAATAACTATGGTGACAATCTTTCTCCCCCCCCCCCCTTCCAGAGGGCAGATAAGGGTGTTGATCCCAAATCTGCTCCGGGAGTGGCGGGTGACAGATGCACACTAGACACCAGGTATTGTTTTACAAAAATATGTAGGGATGGGGCCCCCCACCATTGGCATGGCCATTCCCCCAGCCCAACAAGTAGAGAGACAGTCCTTGTATCTCCCCTTGGAGGTGCATGGGGTAGTTACCCTGATCTGTCCCCCAGCAGGAGAGAAAGCCCACTAGACAACAGGGTCTATTTTCGAAATAATATAGCGGTGAGGCTCCTCACTATGGGCATGGCCATGCCTCCACTCACCCAAAAAGCTATAGTGAGAGTCTTTCCGGCCCCCCTGGAGGGCAGATGGAGTGATTACCCCCAATCGCCTCCCCCGGTAGGGTCAGAAAGCCCACAAGAAACCAGGGAATGTTGATTGTTTTTTAAAGAGTATAGGATTGGGGGCTGCCCACCATGGGGTTGGCCATGAATCCACCCCAACAGGAAGCCAGACAGTCTTTGTGCCATCCTCAGGGCAGATTGGGGCAATGACCCAAATTTTCCCCCCATGTGGGGCAGAAAGGCCACTAGACTCGAGGGACAACATTTATGCAGTGTTTTTGCAGGGAAGTGGCCACACCCCCCAGGCATGGTCCCATGCTCTCCCCCACTTTGTGGGCCAATAGAATGTTGGCCCCTAAGGTGGGTGGATAGGGGTATTCACCCCCAATCTGCCCCTGGAGGCAGAAAGCCCACTAAACACAAGGCATTTCAAAAATGAGCCAAAATAAACAAGAACAGGGTGCTGCCTAACCTGGCATTGAGCCATTCACCCACCCAGAAGGGGCAATAGTGTCTTTCTGGGGGCAGGTAGAAGGTTTGTCCCAATCTAAAAGATTGCCCCCAATGTGCCCGAAGGGTTATAAACACCAGGGATTTCGCCTTTGTGGCAAAAGAAAGTGTTGTGGTTGTTGTGCTCTGGCATTGGCCACACCCCACCTCTAAAAAAGGAACAAACCAGTCTTTTTACCACCCCCCTTACAGGGCAGATGCAAGGATTACCTAAATTTGCCTCTGGAGACCCGAAAGCCAACTGTATGGCAGGAATATATGTTTTTAATAACATAATGGAGTGGGTCTGACTCATCCTAACATCTGCCCCACCCTCACCCCTAAAGTCAATAGTCCTTTTGCTCCCCTGCAGACTAAGAAATCCCATCCCAATGGCAAACAAGAGGACATTTGATTCCTTTGGATGTTGTTTTTACACATGGGCCAGAAGAGTGTGGCAAACTCCCGGTATCGTCCTACTTGGAATGGTGAATGGATGCACGTGTTGGGCTTAGGTAGGCTGCCACCTGGGATACACGTATGACCCTTTGCTGAATTTGGAATTCTTGTCTACTTATCAGAAATCTATAGCATTTCTGGATGACTCATGAATTTTACACTGGTTTCGACCACAAACTTTAAATAGGCTGAGAGCACAAAAAATAGGAAAAATTTGACTTTTTCGAAAAATGCCAAAACTGTGTTAAAAAAAGTCTTTTTAATTAGCTACACATGTTCCTGAAAGCTGGAAAGATGGTGACTTTAGCACAGCAAACCGTTCCCTGATGCCATTTTTAGGGAAAAAAGACACTTTTATCCAGAGCACTTTTTATTCCTATTTTTCCCAACAAACTCAAAATGGAGCCATATTTTGCATATTTTTCCAGTCCCCTCCAGGGGAATCCACAAACCCTGGCTACTATTAGAATTCCTTGGCTAGTGGAACAAATCAACCAAAATTTGGCATGGATACCTTATGAGAAAAAAAGTTGATGGAGCCCTAAGCCTGAACTAACCCAAATAGCCCGTCCTGGGGTGATGTTGGGTAAGAACCCAGCAGTTAAGAGGTAAAGCTATGAAATTTTGTAAACAACACTTTTGGGAACCCCGTATTATTCATTTTGTTAATTACCCAGTTCCCTTTTTGGAATGCTAGGTTTTCCTTGTTGTTTGATACTATCTCAGATTATAGTCAGAATATGGTAATGGACACCGTATAGAACTTCCTTGTCGACCAAACAGCGTAGTACATCAAATGAAACTACACCTCTAGATGCATAGCGATATTACACCATAACAACCATAAACAGCTTCACTGGTTCCCCTTCTAGCAACATCCTCTTCAAGCTGAGCAGCATAAACTAATGACACGTGCTTTTTTTTTTTTAAAGAGTTTTTATTTGTCAACGATTCGATGATACATTATACAGACAAGTAAATCAAGTCAATATCTATACTGAGTGTAAACGAATATCAAAAAGCAATATCACAGATGAAGGGTGTAAAAAAACAAAAAAAATCAAATGAAAATAAATAACAAAGGGAAAAAGAGTAAAACATTAATTAATATCTGACATACAATTATTGGACCCCACACGCCTATTTACACTGAAATAGACATCCTAATACGTCAAATTGTATAACCTAGAATCAAGACCCCCAAATTGCATTACATTTAGCAACTGAATGGATGCCTCTTGTCTTGGCCAGTGCCTGTTCCATATCATACGTCTGTCTAACAAGAAGCCACCAATCCATAACAGTTGGGGGCTTTGGCGAGATCCATTCCCGGGCGATAATTAGCCTTGCCGAGACTAGCAAAATAGTTAGTAGACCATTACTTTTAGATCCAGCACTCCTACGACCCAGCATGATTAACTCTACTGTCAGAGACGTTTCCAAACCCAATATCTGATGAAGGACATACTGGATATCCCGCCAGAATATTCTCAACTCTGGGCATGTTACAAACGTATGTTTAATATCTGCCATATGCAAATTGCATCTTGGACACTTCATCCTATCCGTGATTATGTTATTAGATGCCCATTTAGCTATTCTCTCAGGGGTGTAATAGAGAAGACATATCGTCCGATGTTGCTGCAATCTCACATTAGTAGAATGCACCACTTCTATAATAGTACAGAGTGCTGGTGTAATGGTGCTAGCCACTACAGGGATCTCCAATACCTTACTCCACTGGTTAGCCAATTTTTCACAATCATCCACTTTATAGCTGTCCAACCATTTATACATCTTACTAATCACAGACTTTACTGCTTCGTCATATGTAAAATCCAAGACATCAGAGCCAGTTATATTAATCAACTTCAGATGCCTTATGAAGTAGTCTTAAATCTGGTAGTATTTTAACAGCGTGTGATTTGGCAGTTTATAAATGATCTGTAGTCTCTCAAAAGAAATAATACCCTTATGATCGAAGTGATCACCTAGGCATCCTACTCCCATCTGGCCCAATTTTCCCCCACCAAATCATGAAATATACCCGGTAGAGCAGGGTTAGAGTAAAGAGGAAATTTTTCGTGATATGGAGATATATTGCCCCTGTGCAGAATCGCCCGCCAAATAAAACTGCTATCCGAGCAGTCTTGAATTTGACTCTTTTAAAATAGTTTGGATCCATTATTCTATACAGAAATATTTTGCTCTCTTCCCCCAACATAAATGTATGGAAAAAAAGGTGCTCACAGTATTAACCAGGCTACGGAGGCGACCAAAACAGGCTAACCAGAAATACATCTTAAAATCCGGTAACTCCAAACCCCCTTGACCAAGCGGTAGCTTAAGCCGTTCTATCGCTCTTCTAGCCTTCTTATATCTAACCCTGGGCGTAGTTCGCGAAGTAGCGCTACGCGTAGCTACGCAAAGTGCACTTCGCACTACGCGAGCTATGCGTAGCACTTCGTGAACTGCGTAGCACCCTGTTCGCACTGTGCAAGATGCCGTTTTCAATGATTGCACAGTGCGGACAAGCATTCGGCACTGTGCAATCACTGAAAACGGCATCTTGCACAGTGCGAGCTGTAGTTTTCTGCCGCTCGAGTAGATTTTTACTCGAGCGGCAGCTTTCTCAACGCGGACTGGTAGTTTCTCATCACGAGCATACGCGACCACTCGCAATTGGAAACCTGACCTCCCCGCATTGAAAATCTCGCTGGGAGGTTTATTTTCCATGCTCGCGATCGGCAACTTGATGTTGCTGATCGCGAACGAGGAAAACGTCTCACCGGGGTCATTTTGCTTGCCCGCGGTCACCAACTTGACGTTGAGGACCGCAAGCAAGCAAAAAATGACCACTACACTACGCTGCGCTACGCTACACGTGCTTGCACTGTGCTACGTGCAATTTGCGTAGTGCGAAGTAGCGCAAACTTCGCAAACTACACGAGCGTAGTGTAGTGCTTTGCCCAGTGTTACTTATATCCCCATGTGAAGCTACCTATTATGCCTTCTAGTTGTTTAAAGAAGGAATTAGGAACTCGTAATGGGATAGAGCGAAAAAGATATAAAAACTTCGGCAGAATTTTCATTTTGACTATATTAATATGACCTATAATACCTAGGGCTAACTTATGCCATTTTTAAAGAGATTTAGCTGTGACTTTCAGCACTCCTCATAATTCAAGGAGACAATTTTCTCTATTTGTGCTGATAACCGCACCCCCAAATAAGAAACAACTGGGCAAACTCCCTGCAAGCAGTCTAGCGGTTTATGATTGAGTAAGATTTGGGTCTTATTAATATTTAATTTATACCCTGAAATCAAGCTGAACCCTGTAGCCACCTCTGTTATTTCCCTTAATGCTCTCACTGGGTCTGTAGAGAATACCGCTAGATCGTCTGCATATGCAATGACCTTTAAGGAGGTTGCTCCATTATTAAAAGCACTGATTTGGGGATTATTTTGTAGAGCACAGATAAATGGCTCTATATATAGGGCAAATAGTAGGGGTGAAAGCGGGCACCCCTGACGAGTACCACAAGACACCGAAAATGTGGAGGACAATAAGCCTGAATATGCCAATTTAGCGCTAGGCTTGTTATATAGGGCTTGTACCCACTTCT
This sequence comes from Triturus cristatus, assembly GCF_964204655.1. NCBI lineage: Eukaryota > Metazoa > Chordata > Amphibia > Caudata > Salamandridae > Triturus > Triturus cristatus. The sequence continues at coordinate 630,418,651 of NC_140595.1, read as the reverse complement.
TAAATTGACTCCTAATCCCGAAGGCTGCAATTGTAGCCCAGAGAAACTCCCACCCCACTCGGTCAAATGCCTTCGCCGCATCTAATAAAATCATACTGAGTGGGGTAGATACTATATTAGCCACATCAAAAGCTGTCACTGCCATATTAACATGGGTAGTAGTATCTCTATTTTGTATAAACCCGTGTTGTTGAGGAGAAACCAAGCTAGGCATCACAGGAGCCAGACGATTTGACAGTACCTTTGCAAATATCTTGGCATCAGTATTTATAAGTGAAATTGGTCTGTATGACCCACATTCCTCTGCTGGCTTATCCTTTTTTAGGAAAAAAAAATTTGTGTCATATTCCATGAGTCAGGAACTTGTCCACTAACGCCAATAGAACCAGGCAGCCTCAGGACATCCTTAAAGGTTTTGTAGAATTCCAGGGTACAGAATCCTCCCCCGCTGCCTTGCCTGATGGTAAATCCCTAATTGCCATCTCTATCTCTTCCCACAAGATCTCTGCATCTAAAGATTCAGCTATCTCATCCCCCATTTTTGTCAAGGAGCACCTCTAAATATAATCAAGAATATCTACCTGGAGGAGGAGCCTAGCGCCTGACCAAGATGGCCGCGTGAGCTTTGAGCACCCGGGACCCACGCGCCCTCCGTCGATTATCCTGTCTTAAATCCTGTTTTATATGCACGGCATCTTGCAGATGACTCATTGCTGAGGCGATTGATGCTGCCCGGGCTCGGATCGCCCACCGGGAACCGGAGTTGTGCACAGCGGAAGATTGAGGCCTATCTCCGAGGGGTGCCAGGGGCTGGCGTTGGCAGGATGCCCCGCCTCTAATTGAACAACAGCGGCCTGGCGAGGTGTGAACTGGCGGACGGAGAACGCCGTACTTTCACTTTCACTTTCTCGCCCTTTGTTTGCCTTGGCCCGGGAGTGCCTTCTGATGCTTTACTATCCTCTGGACGCCTTGCGCCCTACTCTGACTGGTTATTGCAGATCTGGCTTCTCCTGTTCCCTCTGACTGAGAGAGGGTTGTCTCTTTGCACCGGATTGCTCGGTGCCAGACATGTCGGGTAAAGCAGAGGTGGATAGGCTGAAACCCAAGGCTACCAGGCGGGGAGCCTATACCCAATCCAATAATATGGATCGTTATGCCCAGCAGAAGGGATCGCCTGGTGGATCGGGCCAGTCGCTGGACGTACAGAAGGCTGCCTCATCCCCGACCTCGGAGCTCTCGTTGCAGGATGTCATGGGTGCGCTCGAGGGGATGCAGGCCTCGATTGGGAGACAGTTTGATGCCCTGGCGCATAAAGTGGATACTATCTTGGTGGATGTCAACCTGATCCGCGCGGATTTGGGCAAAACTAATGAGCGGGTTAAATCCCTTGATCTCAAGACCACAGGCCTTGCTGATGATGTCTCGGAACTTCAGACCGAAGTTCGTAAGCTGCGGGCCGAGAACGACCTCTCCGCCCGCCGGCTGGAGGACTTTGAGGGCCGGGCCAGGCGCAACAACGTGCACATTATTGGGGTCCCGGAATCCTCGGATGAGATCTCCGCAGATCTGCTCGTGGAGGACTTGGTGCTTAACCATCTGAAGCCTAAGGGCCTTGGAAAGTTTTTTGCAGTCGAGCGGGCTCACAGAGTTCCTGGCGGGAGGCCCAGGGCGGGAGCCCCTCCGAGACCGATTGTCGCCCGGCTCTTTCACTTCCGAGATCGGGACGCTATCCTGCAAGCATCGCGGGTGACGGGCCCGGTCCCTTTTCAGAACGCATCAGTGAGTTTCTATCCTGACTTCACCCAGCTGGTGCAAAAGCAAAGGCAGAGTTTCCTGGGGGTGAAGAGACGTCTTCGGGAGAGGGACCTGAAGTATGCTATGCTTTTCCCTGCCAGATTACGTGTGGTGTATGAGGACCGGACTTTTTTCTTTGAGTCGCCTGCTATGGCCGGAGACTGGTTGGACGCTCTGCCCCGACGACGGACTGGCGGGGATGCTGCCACAGACGTGGAGGGTGACCGGGATGGGCAGGGTTGATGCCTTTGGAGCCGGACTGACTTGCTTTGGTTTCGGACACTGACTTGAGCTGATTGCAGTAATACGGAGGGTTGCGGGAGGAAGATGGGAGCTCTTTCCTCCCTCAGGGTACTTTTTGTAGTTTTGTGTTATGGTGGGGCGACAGGCACACTGCAAGTTGGGGGGGCTTTGTAAGCTGCAGCAAGGGTGCAGGGTGGGGGGGAGAGTTGGGATTTTGGGGTTGTTGTTGGGGGGTTTGTTTTTGCAAGGCGTAGTAATGGTTGTCAGGGTTGTTCAATGGTGGCTCTTCGGGTGTGAGGTGGGCCTCTTTGTGTGTGGGGATGGGGGGTAGGGGCTTAAATATTATTAGCTGGAATGTTAATGGCTTGGAGGATCGTATTAAGCGGGGGATAGTCTTGCAGTTCTTGAAACGGTCTTTGCCGGATGTGGCCCTACTGCAGGAGACACACCTTATAGGTAATACTTGCTATGCTCTTAATAGAAAAGGTAACAAATTCATCGCTCACTCGGGATTCTCCTCAGGCTCCAGAGGTGTGGGCATCCTTGTTAGAGCTTCACTCCCTTTCGAGGTGGACTCCACCATTGTTGATTATAGGGGGAGGTTTGTGGCGGTGACGGGGAGGTGGGAGGGAAGAACGTTGGTTTTGGTTTCGGTTTATGTCCCTCCTGCCCTGCAGGCCTCCACGTTTGCAGATCTGGGTAGGGCCTTGTTGGACCTCCCGGAGGGTATGCTAGTGGTGGGGGGAGACTTTAATGCTGTCGGCTCTGGGTTGCTGGATAGGTACCCGCCCAGGGACACCGGGGGGGCTCAGAAGTGGCTTCCAGACTTTATAGGTACACTCGGCTTGGTAGACTGCTGGAGGCTCCGGCACCCCACACAGAGCCAATATACCTTCCACTCCGGGGCGCATGGTAGTCTCTCTCGGATTGATTACCTGCTCACCCTGGCTGCGCACGCCTCATTGGTATCTGAGGCTAGGCATATGGCGTGGGGCATATCTGATCATTCGCCAGTGTGGGTCCGGCTGGATGTCGGCCGCGAGGGAGGGGGTAGGGTTGCTCCTATTAACCCCTGGTACTTTCGTGATCCCAAGATGCGCAGTGCGCTGTTGAAGACAGTTGATCACTATTTTAAGGACAATCAGGGTTCCGTTGATTCGGCTGTGTCGTTGTGGGAAGCATTTAAGACCGTGTTGAGAGGGGAGGCCCTCTCCTTGGTAGTGGCCGCCAAGCGACGGAGAGATGGCGAGGTTATACAGGTTGAGGATGAGATCGCGGCTTTAGAGGTGGCCCTGGAGGGGGAGGTTACAGCGGCCTCACTGCATATTCTGAGCTTGAAGCAAGCGGAATATAGGGACCTGGTGGCGAATGCCGCCAAGACCCTCAGTAGGGAACAGCAGGGTCGCTTGTACGATGTTGGCGATAAGGCCGGGAAACTCCTAGCGTGGCTGGACAAAAAAGAACGTGTTAATAGAGTGGTGCCGGAGCTGACGAGAGAGGGGGGAGAGGTGGTTGTTGATCCCGAGGGTATAGTACAGTGTTTTTCGGATTATTTCCGTATGGTTTACGCCTCGGTTTCGGATAGGCCAACTGAGGATTCGCGTGACCTCCTGCGTGACATCGCTCTGCCCTGCCTTTCTGACGTAGATAGAGATGACCTTGATGGAGATATAACGGTTGATGAGGTGGCGGGTGCTATCCGCGCGCTGAACTCGGGCAAGGCCTCCGGCCCAAATGGTTTGCCGATTGACTTGTATAAGCTGTTCCCGGATAGGGTTGCCCCTCACCTGCGCGCCATGTTCGTGGAGGCGCGCGGGAGTGGGTCCCTTCCGTTGGACCAGCGACTGGCGACAATTGTTGTGATACATAAGGATGGTAAACCCCGGGACAAGTGTGCCTCCTATCGGCCAATATCACTCCTTAATGCTGAGCTGAAAATTCTGGCTAAAATTCTGGCGGGCCGCTTGGTCAGGGTGCTTGGAGACTTGATCCACCCGGATCAATCGGGTTTTATCCCACAGCGTAACACTGCGTTAAACCTTAGGCGTCTTCATGGAGTGATTGCCAGGGCGAGCACGCTGCGAGAACCAGCTATTGTGGCGTCTCTTGATGCCACGATGGCTTTTGATACGGTGGAATGGGCATATCTGTGGGCTGTGCTTGCCAAATTCGGCTTTGGCCCTGGTTTTGTGAGCTGGGTGAGGTTGCTTTATGAGGGTCCCCTTGCGAGTGTTGTGGTAAACGGGCGGGCGTCGACTCCGTTCCAGCTTGGGAGGGGCACCCGGCAGGGTTGCCCCCTGTCGCCTTTGTTGTTCGCCCTCGCCCTCGAGCCGCTGGCGGCGTGGATACGCTGGCACCCGGATATACGTGGACTTAGATGGTCGCCCGATCACGAGGACCGTATTTCGCTCTATGCCGATGACATCCTGTTTTATCTCGCCTCGCCCAAGAACTCGCTTATAGTGGTTTGTGACGTTCTGACATCTTTTGGTAAGAACTCGGGTCTCGTCATCAATTGGAGTAAATCATATCTGTATGTTCTGAGCGGCGATGTTCCACCTGTCCCGCGAACTTGTTCGATCCAGATCGCCCAGCAGGGCTTCGTGTACCTGGGGATTTTTATCTCCACTGACTCCACTTTGCGGTATGAGAAGAACCTGCTCCCTCCCCTGGCGCGTTTGCGGCGGGATGTTGCGGGCTGGCGGAGGATGCCGCTCTCCCTCCTCGGGCGCGCCGCCTTGTTCAAAATGATGTCTCTTCCCCGGTTCCTCTACGCCTTGCAGAATACTCTTGATTGGGTACCGGCCAGTTACTTTCGGGAGGTCGAAAGCCTCCAACGATCGTTGTTGTGGGATGGGCGGCCGCGCATAGCGATTGCTAAGTTGACGCTTCCGTGGTACGACGGGGGTATTGCGCTTCCGGACATTCGACGCTATTACTGGGCCACCCAGTTGAGCGCGATTAATCATGGTTTCTATGGTCCGGCTCTAAGCCCCGGCTACGCCATGGACCGATGGTTGTTGCGCGGCGGTAATTATCACAGAGCGTTGTACTCGCGGTCGCTGGACTCGTCCCTCACAGGGCCCACTGGGGTGGCGGTGCGGGTGTGGAAGTTGGCGACTGACTCGCTGGGCTGGAAGGATAGGCTCACCCTTGCTACCCCGTTGTTTGACTCTGAAAAATTGGGGAAGCTTTGGCATACGAAAGGTTTTGAGAAATGGGACTTGATCGGTATCTCCAGGGTTGGAGATTTGCTGATTAAGGGGAGGGTGAAGTCCTTTGAAGAGCTGCAGAAGGAGTATGAGTTGGGGAAATCCGAGTTTTTCCGCTATGTTCAGGTGCGTCATGCCCTGCGGTCAGTCCTCGTAGAAGGAGAGAAGGTGCCTGAGTCCTCTCCATTGGAGGACCGGATCCTCGATGGCCATATGCCAGAGAGTACGATCTCTCTTATCTATAAGAAATTGATTAATGTTCGGGCGGACCTGCTATTGGGGCTGCGGGACCAATGGACTAGGGACGGACTTGAGCTAGATGACGAGGACTGGCAGTCTGCGGTTTCCTCTCCTAAGGAGGTCGCGATCCCGTCGCGTCTGCGGCTGGTGCAGCTCAAAATACTCCACAGAGTCTATGTTACGGGGCCAAGGCTGGTTCATATGGGATTTTCTGAGGAGGGCTTATGTAGGAGGGGCTGTGGTATGGTGGGTACCTTCCTGCATATCATTTGGGAATGTGGCGTCATCATGGAATTTTGGAGGAGAGTCCATTCGGTAATGGGGGAGGTGACGGGCATTGTTATGCAGCCGGAGGCGCGGTGTTGTCTCCTGAATGTTTGGGGGCCTACTGATCACGATGAGGCACAGACCCAGTGGGTGACACTGGGTAACATGGTGGCTAAGCGAGACATAGCGCGCCTGTGGGGCTCCGCGGGACCCCCCACATTGGCTGCGTGGAAGGAAAACATGGACTGGAGTATCAATCCCATAATCCATAATAAAATTTAAATCCCCCATCACCACCCGCTCACCCTCCCAATTCAGTAGCTCCATATTTATGTTATCCACAACTGTAGGATCATCGTTGTTAGGGCCATACACTACACAGAACACATACTTCTCTTTAAACATAATCTGCGAGATAGCCCAACGGCCTCCTTTATCCGATGTTGTCTTACAAACTGCTGCCCTAAACCGTTTATTCTTTAATATTGCAACTCCACGAATAGAGGCACTTTGAGTAGAACATACTATTACTTCAAAGCCTAGTTGTTTTAAAAATCCCGATCCTTATAAGAAAGATGTGTCTCTGTTAGCATAATCACGTTTGGATTATACATTTTAAGCGCCTCTGCCACAAGTTGCCTCTTAATCCTGCTATTTAGCCCTGCCACGTTCCATGCTAAACATTTAACCCACTCCATATTAAATAAAATACATTGCTCCTTTTAGTATCCATCTTAATAATCTGAAAATAATTCCCAACTGTACATTTATCGTTACTTTTCACCCAAGAGTTGACCTTTTCTTTTTTAAATCCCCGACCATTCCCTTCCTCTCCCCCAATCTCCCCGGGAGATCGACCCTCTCCCCTCCCCCAACATCTAGAAGGAGGAATCATCCTCTTTCTCGAAGCTGCTGCTGGTTTGGAGGCCCCCTAAGAGTCCCAAACATAGAGGCTCCGAAGGCTTCTACTCTCCATATTATTTACGAGTTATAAAGCACAACATAAAACGGAGAAAAGCATTAAAGAATATTTTTCTAACATATACCGCAAATAAATCCTTACATAACAGAAAGAGAACAGTATGCCTTTTCTGCCGCTTAACCCGCCCGCTCTTTCTACCATTCGCAGAACGCCTTCTTTGCCTCAATCTCGAAGAGAAATATATAAGATTGACCCCCACAAATTACTTTTAATCGAGCGGGCTCTTGCAAGTATGCTTGCACTACTGAAGTTTTCATTGGGTCAATCAATTGCCTAAGCTGCCATCTTCTGTCCATTGTTACCTTACAATATTCAGAGCGAAAGAAAATTGAATAACTATCCATAGACATAGGGGATCTAGGGCCAGCCTTTAAATAAACTGCCTTCCGTAATGCGAAATTACCAAAATAAATCAAAAAAGGTCTAGGATATTGATTATCCTTCCTCTTTTGCACCATTGGCAATCTATAGGCCCTTTGAATCTGGCAATCCCAGTCCCAATCCCCGAGGTCCGGGAAGGCTTTCTGCAGTATTTGTACTATAAAAGTTCTGGGGTCTGACCCCTCTTGCCCTTCTGGAATGCCAAACATCTTCAAATTTTGCCTCCTCTGACGATTCTCTAAATCTTCTAGTTTAAGTTGCATCGTGGCCAGCAGATTATCATGCTTCTCAGTTATACCAGATGTTTTCAGAGTTATTTCTTCCGTATCTGCCACTCTCGGTTGAAGTTCGACTATCTCAGCTGTCAGTGTCCCTACTTTGGTAGTAACTTCTATTAAAGACTGCTGGATACCCTGGGTGTCTGATCATACTTGAGCGAAAAGTTCTCTAGTTTCTTCTCTTTGGTCCTTAAGATTCTGCAGAATCAACGAGAGCATCAGGGTTTTATTTCTATGTACTTTCCCGGGCAGTTGTTGCGAACTTGTTTCCTCCAGAGAAGCCATTGAAGCTGACCCAGGACCATATTCTATGTTATCAGTGCCTTCAGCTGATAGCCCCATTGCCCCACCAGCTTCATCAGTCATACCAATCTCTGATAACCTTGATATCATATTTTTGACCACCCCTTTTGCTTGAAGCCATCGCCATATAGGACTGTCAGCTGAGGCTCCTTTTTTTCGTTGTTTTATCCTCTTGTCTCCTGACTTCTGATCCGTGCCTCCAAAGTTTTTTTCAATTCCTTCACAGCTTTAGATTTTTGATTTTTCTTTTTAATAGACGCTAAGCATGGAGTTTGCTTCTCCTATCTGGCCGCGGCCACATGTTGCGAGGCTGAGGGGGTTTGGCTCTGCTTTTGTCTTTGATCAATAACAGAGCCCAAGGACGAGGCACTGAGATCACCCAATATGAGATCATTAGGCATGGTTACTGGAGTAATAAGGCTTATAGGAGTATCAAGAATACCAATCTCATCAGGAATTAAGAGAATCTCACCTTCAGACCCTCCTTTATCCTGCTCTACATTTATTTGATTCATATTAACAGCCTCGCCCACCACCAAACTTGAGGCCACATCGCCGTCGCCATCATCATCCCCATCCATGGAAAATTTGACCCCAGTTGCTTTCCCCCCTCCTGGGGTGTGGGCTACTTTCTTTCAGTTTTTGAGAGTCTTAGCTTTTCCAGACATTCCAGCTAAATCCAGAGTAATCTCTCTCCCCATGTCTTTTGAATTCATATCCGGAATTATCCCATTATCTGATCCTTCCTTAAACTGAAGAAGGGCCTGCGAGTTGTTTAAAGCATTGTGCCCAAGAGAAGTAGGAGCCATGTTACTTTGTTGCTCGCTGATAGCCTGGCTCACTATATCTGCTAATGTGTTGTAAGTATTGAAAGTATCAGCTTCGGCCACCATACCAGAAGCAAACAATTCTGTCGACTTCCTCAACTGTAAAAATTGCAGTACAGGTCTCCCCAGCTTCCGTAGCCCCATACTTGGATTAGAGGGGTCCACCCTCTGAGTCTCCACATCTCCAATGTTTATGTTGCCCTCCCGAGTTGCTGCCGTACTCACCGGCGCTCGATTGGTAGCCCGGGTGCTCCTAACAGTGGTTTTCGGCAGGGCCATATTCCGTCGCACCACCAGATACAGCTTCGCCTCCAAGCTCCAGTGGGAGTCCCCCCGCCGGTGTCCCTGTAGATTCCGTGTGGGTCGCTGAGCAGCTAGACACTCGGCAACCTTCGTAGACGGCAAGCGCCTGGGGCCAATCCTTGCTATCGCCTGCATCCAATACCACTGACTCAGTAGCGGAAGCAGCTGAATCCCCACAGTGAGTCCTTCAGTGAATCCATCAGCGAATCCGTCAGCCAGTAAGCCGCTTCTCCCACTTCTCTCGCAATTTCACCATAATCTCCAAAAGCACAGAGGCACTAAAGTCACTGTGAATGTCGAACGATCTAGCCAGAATCCTTTATTCTCAATCCTGCTTTTCTCCTTGCCGCATTTCCTTCAGTCACAACTTAAGCCTCCAGATCTCCTCCGTGGCCGACTCTGAGACGGGTCAGTCCGCCATCTTGCTCCTCCTCCCAAACTAATGACACTTGCAAGCAAAATCCACATATTCAGCAAAGGCTGGTCACAAGCATCACGGGCAATAATGGGAGGATAGGTTTTGTGAGTTGAACACTCGCTGCTAAGACATACAGTGGTCTGCAAGGCATGAGTTTGAATCCCAGCATGGCCCATTCAGCTTTACATCCTTCCGATGTCAGTAAATTGAGTACCATTAATATTGTTAGAAGTAACACCTGTTATTTACAGCACTTAAGAGAAGCATAAGCGGAGTGTCACAGGTTGGACATGACACTGGGGGTAAGAAGCGGACTAAAGGCTGGTGGGATGTGACGCCTGCCAATTTCCCTCTTATCTCCCTGCAGCAGGACGAGTGGGACTGTCCCTTGAATCCCACACCGGGGGACACAGAGGAAACCATGTACGGTACCTTTAACTGGGGCTTCGAGTCTGAGGATACCTCCCACAACAACGACGTCACTACAACCGGACCAACAAGAGTGCCGGGCATCAGGAAGAAGGTGTGTGTCATCACTGTAGGGAGGAAGTACAAGGAGATGGAAGAGGATGTGCACGAAGTGGAGAGGAGACTACCGAGTGAAAGTTGCGGAGCAGAGACGCTGAAAGAACCAAAGAAAGCCAGGAGGCCAACGACCCAGCGGTTCGCCCAGCCACGCTCCAGGAGGAGCGTGGTTCTCTCAGGTATGAGAGAGGTTTGCGGATTGGGTTGGTCGGGGGAGAGACCCGACGAATAGGGCAGCGACCTCCCTACCGGTTTCCAAAGGCTTACCCCATCCTATGCACTTCACTGTCCCGACTAGACGTGCGGTAACCACTGGTGATCCTTGACTTCCCTCCCTTATCTGAACTAGTTCCCCGCCCTTACACCGTCTTTTCTATTTTTTTCTTTGTTCAACGGACTGTACTCCGGAACCCTTGTGACTGCGAGACCCTACGGAGGTGGATGGAAAGGGGCGGAGAGAAACCGTTACTCCAGAGTGCCGGGATAAGACACCATTATCCCCAGTGCTCAGCAAAAGAATGGCTACTCAACGGGCACATACTTTTTATAAAATAAAACCTTCCCTAAGCCGACCTGGTCTCCTGCCCCCTCATTTCAACCCGCTACACGGAGCAAGGAGCATCATACAGTAAGGTTATCATTACTGTTGCAAGACTTGTACTTCAAAAGACCCTTAATGATGCACACAAAAACCTCCCTTCTGCCTGCGCCCATGGTCTATAGAGCAATATTTCCCTGAATCTCACTATGTTCTCTTCCCTTTGCTGTCCGTCCTACAGAACTCCTCTACCTTGAGCCTATAGAAACACTGGATAGTACTGTACAATCAATACCTAAAAAACATGGAGACATGGACAGTACTGCACGTCATGCTGAACCCCCTAGCTTAAATGTATAGCTATTAAAGAGTTGGAACATCCTGGCTAGGACTGCTTGTGTTCCTGCTGGAGAGGGCCACGCCTGGGAGTTTGAGACAAACTGTTGTTATGAGATGCAGGGTCAGCACTGATTTGCATAAGGTGGGTCTCTGTCTAGAGTGGCAAAGTGGGTGCAAACAAGGGGTTGGAATACTACCAAGAGCAACTGCTAGTTGTTTAAATTATTTACAAGCATTCCTCGCATCACGTTTTGTGTGTTCCATGTAACACCCTAAGTGGCCAGGGTATGACCAGATGGGGGTCCCTTACTCACTGTGTCATGGAATGCAAGCTACATCACACTGATGAGGCCTAATCAGTCTGAAACCGTCCAGGGGTTGCTGGTGTTCCTTTCTGAAGGAGGCCAGGCCTGGCAGTTTGGGATGAGCTCTTCCCCTAAGGAGCAGAGTTAGTACAGATTTGCATATGGTGGGCCTCTATTAAAGTGGCACAGTGGGAGAAAAACAATGGGCTGGAATGCTACCCAGAGTGATTGCCATTGGTTTAGACTATTTGAAGGCATTACTTCCATCACCTTTTGTGTGTTTGACATCTTATTGAATTGTCATTCTATACATGTGTAGGTATTAAGCACTGCCACTGTGCTTGTAGAACTGTTGTGCCTCAGACATAGGGAAGATGTGTTGCACATTGTATGAAACTGCCCTACCTCCAATTTATAGGTAAATTAAAACGTTCTTTACACAATAGTCAGGTGTATAGAAACATTACACAGGGCAGTACATGCCATTCCTACCACATTTACATGAAAACAATTACCAGTGTTGCACCACCTGTGGAGCTACCATACTTCAGAGGTACCCAAACATTCAAAAGTAATGTGCAGCCTCTGGTACTTCTGCACTGTACCTCAGAGGCACAGAATCAATAACCCGTTCTGGACCACCTCTGTAGTTGCCATTTTTTAAATCATTAGAAACAGTTCTCTACATCAGCCATAACTACCCCATTGCAAATATGTAGTTGTCAAACATGGGCATGGAATCAGCACTATATTGAAAAGATAAGGAAAGTCCTCGATTAAGTTGACTATGCAGGGCTGATCTTGCTAGACTTGTCCTCCACCTTCAATAGGGTGGACCATGGCATTCTCCTTCAAAGACTACAGCAAATCAGTATATCAGGTCCGGTTAGTTATTGGTTTTCTTCTTTTCTGACTAATAGCAACACGCACTGGTAAAGCCATTTGTTTTTGTTTTCTTACGGTGTTAGAGGGACACATTACATTTACAGTAGTAAGAGACACTTAGAAAAATGTATGTTTTTGCAATGTATTAACTTTGCAGGCTAAAACAATATTTTGTTTCTAATTTGACCACTTGGTTAATATTTGTGTCATAATTGATGTATGTTATCAAATACTCTAAACTAATGAGTGCTTATTGACTGTGTTTGACCATAATGAATTGGTCTTACACTTTATGGCACATGCCAGGATCGTGTATCTAGTTTAGCCGAAGTGAACTACGAGTCTTCTGTTTATTTCTATGCTTGTAGTCCATCACGTGCGTTGATCGTCACTCACTGTTTTAAATTGCCTTTGAAAACTTTAACAAACTGCTAGTGAACAAGCCTGCAGGACAGGCGAAACGCGTCTAGCTTTTTCGGCTGGCAATAAATAATTTTCAGCACAGACACGGCGTCGATTGCTTTTCTTGAACTTGGAGAAGTTTTGGATAATATTTGTGACCGCGTTTGGGAGGTCTCTTTATCGACGCGCCCTTCGTTCTGGAGGCAGCGGGTGTTCCCATTCACCTGTGGATTGTGTTAATACCGCTGCCCCCCCCTGCCGTGGATTCAGGAAAGCGGGATCGCGCCCTGACTAATTGGACTATCGCAAACCTCTGCCAAGAGTACAGCGTTGACACGAGTCGGAGGACCTGTGTGCGTTTGGAGCTCTAGCTCAGGTGAGCGTTTTTCATTATACGGATGGGGAGAAGGGAAAGCCAGTAAACTTTACTTATTCACACGCATTGGTCTATGTGAATACTGGCGGTTCTGTGCTTTGCGGATTCACGCCGCACCAGGTATAATTTTGCAAATATGTCAGCCGCCGAGATACAGGAACGGGAGGAAGCTGCTCTGTCTATCTTCTGTGATAAAACAGCACGAGGCAATAAACCTGCTACACCTGTTGTAGGAGTTAAAATCACTGATGTGCAGGCAAGACTCAAACGTTTGGAGAAGTTAAAGCGGATTGAACTTTCCAAATGGTGGGAAGCCAAATCCTTACGTTGTTATTTGGATGCCAAAAGAATACCCAGAGGGTTACGTATTCTAGTAGCGCCTACCTATGAGGACCCCAATCCGAATATGCTGAGAGAGTGGTCCGACAACAGCCAGGAATCCTCCAGCAGGATGTTAGCGATCCTTATAAAGTATGCGGAAATAGACCGTTTAAAATTCCTTGAAGAAATAGATCAAATCTTGGATATGCTTAAAAAGGAATCAGACCAAGAGATGGTGAACAAATTCTTGGTGGAAATGAAAGAAAGATTGGGCAAGCTCGAAACGACCATAAAAGAAAGGAAGGCGCAGAAGTTTTTGCGTGACAAGAACGACTACGACAGAGGTCAAATTTATACTTTTGCCAAAAAGTTTGAGAGTATGAGAAATTTGAGGATGAATGCAATTACTACCACGGGCCATACCTGTGTTTCTGACCTCAGCAGCATTCCTAGCTCAGAACTTGACACGGATGCAGAAGACGGATCAAACGCCCCGATGGGAACAGTCGTGCCATCGGTAGTGGATGAATTTGATTTTTTACGGGAGGAAAGACGCTTCAATTTACGCCCAAGACCTCCAACAAACAGCGGAGCACAAAGAGCAAGAGGCAGAGGCAGAAGAGGCGCAAAGGCTCCAAACTATACCAACGACAAAAGGAATCCCAGATCCAATCCGAAGCAATAAGAGCGTCAAGTGAAGCTACAATTGTCAATCTAACGGACATTGTGCTTTCCGAAGAAGAAACAAACATCCTTAAACTTGGTCTCTCATATTGTCCTCAAATCGACATGGATTATGTCACGACAAGAGTAGATCTCTTCAAATTCGTCAGGTCCTTGAAGCTGAAAAAATTCTTTGCAGTAATACCTGAGAAAGCAAGTCCATCTGTTCATGTGCCCTCACACACTCAATTTGCCAATCTGGGAGTGGATGACATGAATCTAATGCTTGAGCTGCAGCAGCTAGTCAACCAGGATGATACCAATGTATCTCCAAGTGGACCTTTGGAAGCAACCAGCTCTAGAGATTTGATGACATCTTTGGCGTACAAGGAAGGGATTGATATGAACATTGACAAACTGACTGATTTCAAACCTCGTTCCAAATGTACACCTGTCACAGCAAGAGATTCTGTTGATCTATTTAATGATTTGGTGACCAATGACATCAAAAACCTATGTACATCACTAAACAGTAAAAGTATTGCATTTAATCAACAGTCTAAAAACTACTATAATCTAGTTGATAAATTGACCAGTAACAACGACTGCATTGTTCGTAATGCAGACAAAGGTGGCAATGTTGTCCTTTGGAGTAAACAGAAGTACCTGATTGAGGCTTATAAACAACTAAATAATAAGTCTAATTATATTAAGGTCAATAAGAAGACTATGGATGAATGTTATGTATCTTTTAATAATTCCTTAGTTGATTGGGTACGAACAGGTGTATTGAGTAAAGATGAAATGTCTTTTCTGAAAATTGATTGCCCTGTCATTCCAGTTCTATACCTTATACCAAAGGTGCACAAGGATATGGTTAATCCCCCTGGGCGTCCCATCATCTCGGCTATAGGGAGTGCATTCGAAAACACTTCTAAATTTGTTGATTCTTTTTTGTGTCCTCTTGTCCAAGCATTACCATCGTTTATTTTGGATACTAGCGATTTTCTACGCAAAGTGTATGACATCCCATGGGAACCAGATTTCCTACTACTCACCATAGATGCCACTACACTATATACCAGTATTCGCCACAAAGATGGCATCAATGCATGCAAGCATTTTTTGGGTACTCGTCCAGCTAAATATTGGCACCATACCCAAATGTTGCTCCAAATGATTACCATCTGTCTAGAAAGCAATTTTCTATTCGATGGAGAATTGTATCAGCAAATCTGCGGAACGGCGATGGGCACCTGCTTCGCCCCCAGCTATGCTAATTTGCATTGTGGCTGGTGGGAGGAGCAGGTGGTCCAGACGCGCTGGCATGACGAATGGAATAATAATGTTATGCACTGGAGTCGTTATATCGACGACCTTTTCATTATTTGGAAAGGCACCATGACAAGTGCACAAGATTTTGTCAGAGAGTTACAATGCAATAACCTGAACCTAAAACTCACTAGTACGATCAGTGACTCTGAAATTAATTTTTTGGACTTAACACTATATGTGAAAGAGGGCAAATTGCATACTAAACTGTTCCGTAAACCTACGGATGGTAATACCCTTTTGCATGCTTCTAGTTTCCACCCAGCCAAGCTAGTTAACAGCATTCCCTATGGGGAATGCCTTAGAGCCAGGCGTAACTGTAGTAGCCAAGAAGATTTCAATACTGAACTTGCATGCTGGAAATCTCGCTTTCAAGCTAGAGGCTATTCGGCCAATTGTCTTAACCAAGCTGTCACCAACATTGGAAAAATTAAGAGAGAACAAATTCTTTTCAATAAAGACAATAAGTCAACAAAAAATTCAGCAAAAGACACTAATCAGTGTAGGTTCATCACGACTTACAACAAACAAGAGAACAAATTGAGAATAATCTTTAACAAACACTGGCACATCATCAGGAGTGATCCAGTGTTGGGTAAAATTGTTCAAAGAAGACCTCAATTTACCTTTAGAAAGGCTAGATCCTTGCACCAAGCATTAGTCAGCAATGTGTTACCCAGCAAACAAACTAAATTAGCGGGTTCTTGGCTCCAAAGAAAGGGTGGTTTTATTAAATGCCATAAATGTAAGGCCTGTATGTATGGGAAAAACACAACTAGTTTCCCAGCAGGTTTTTCCTATAAACCCATCCAACAAATCAAGGGGCAGTACTCGTGCAAGACTGACTATGCGGTCTACATATTACAGTGCCCTTGTGGCCTCAAATATGTGGGCTCTACTATCTTACCTGTGCACAAGAGGGTGTTGCAGCATCTACGGGCCATTAAAAATGGGGACAAAAGCTATCCCGTGGCCCGACACTTTGACAGATGCCACAACAAAGACCCCGAAGGTCTTCTTTACTTTGTAATTGATGCAGTTCCAGCTGGTAGCCGAGGCGGAAACCGGGAAAAGAAGCTCCGCAAACTTGAGTCTTGCTACATTATCAGACTTAATACTAAAACCCCACATGGTCTCAATATGGAAGAAGACTTACACACACATTTGTAGAATCCTCTAGTCCTTTTTCTATCTGGTTTTATCTGTATTTTGTTTATTGTATGATCACGTCACTGTTTTGGACTTAAAACAACTATTATTAACTACAACTGACTCTTTCTGTACTTTGCATCAGCCCACTTGGGCAGTAACTTTATAGATACCATGTACTTATTATCAATTTCAATTTGATGTGCTAAATCATGTTTTGACACAATGACTGTAATTATAGACAGTGCGACTGATCACTTGATCTAAACCCCCTTTTTGCAATGTATTAACTTTGCAGGCTAAAACAATATTTTGTTTCTAATTTGACCACTTGGTTAATATTTGTGTCATAATTGATGTATGTTATCAAATACTCTAAACTAATGAGTGCTTATTGACTGTGTTTGACCATAATGAATTGGTCTTACACTTTATGGCACATGCCAGGATCGTGTATCTAGTTTAGCCGAAGTGAACTACGAGTCTTCTGTTTATTTCTATGCTTGTAGTCCATCACGTGCGTTGATCGTCACTCACTGTTTTAAATTGCCTTTGAAAACTTTAACAAACTGCTAGTGAACAAGCCTGCAGGACAGGCGAAACGCGTCTAGCTTTTTCGGCTGGCAATAAATAATTTTCAGCACAGACACGGCGTCGATTGCTTTTCTTGAACTTGGAGAAGTTTTGGATAATATATATATATATATATATATATATATATATATATATATATATATATATATATATAAATATATAAATTTATTATGCACAAAAAGAAGCAGAGAACTCTGGGTAGTTCTCAAATTTAGGTGGAAAGCAGCTCCAATATAGAGCACTCTCAACATCAGCGACACTCTAAATTTGCTCTCCTCAAATGTGTGTATATATATATATATATATATATAATATATATATATATAGAGTGATCATGTGATCAAGATCCTTGAGGGATCGAAACGCGTCATGCTGGTCGTGTAGCTGTGGCTGAATAAACCTTAGCAGTGACACGGAATCTGTGGTCTGTGCTCTTTTCTTAGCAGGAAGAATGACAGCTGCTTATGGAGACAAAGTAGCATATATATATATATGTGTGTGTGTGTGGGTGTGTGTGTGTGTGTGTATACATTTGCTGTTAAAATAAGACAGCAAGGTATTTGGTATGGTGGAGAGAACAGGTGACACAGATACCAAGTTAACTCACTTGGGACAAACATTCTTCTTTACCAAAAACCTGTTTATTCTCTTAGCACACAAGCAAAAGAAGTGGGGCCTTTTTCAACCCAATAACATTTCTAAAGATTTTAAGTCAAATATGACGACAATAGGATTGGAAATGAACCGAGGACAAATAATTTTAATGAGATATTAATGTTTTTTCCAAAAACAAAATTATCAATTTTGGGAATGCTTGCACATTTTGTAAATGTATACAAACTATCAATTAATTCCTATCTTCTTTTGTTTATGCACAATTTAGAATAAAAAAAGTATAATTCAACATAAATGTGAACACAAAGATTAATCATGTTAAGTACATGACATTAGAGTGCATTATGTCCATTGAAAGGAGAAGAAAATGTAAGAATGAAATGAAATTCTTATTGCAATTTACTTGAAACATTATGTGACTGAAAAAGTATTGAACATCATTATTTCAGTGAGGAAATGTGATGGAGAAACATGAATATTTCTTTTATGTTCATGCTGATGCATGCGGTTTCCATGACGGCATATATAGCAATCTCAATGGCGTCCACGCTATGTGAGTGCGGTGGTCTAAACCACCGAAATGTGTCAGAGCTTTCTGCATTAAAAACTTGAAAAATCAACCCCAGCGATGTTGTTGCCTGTGTGAGAAGAGACGGAGCAGGAGTGGTTATATAGAAGGAAAGCGCTGTCTTGTTTCTATGTGCATGCATGAATTTAAAATGCACCTTTCCCCGTTTCCGCTTTGCAGTGGAAAAAGGCGCAATGCCGAAACACGTCCTGTCCCACTTGATGTTCAGTGAAAAATAAAGTAGCTGTATTTACCCCATGGAAGCTGTGTGCGGTCGTCTTGTTTCCTAGAGAGATGAGTTGGGAGCCGATATCTATATATATATATATATATTCAGTGAAAAAACCATAGGTTTCACACACGTTATAGTTAGGAATTAGCATTTAAAAAACCTTAGAAATTCAGTGAAAAAACCATAGGTTTCACACATGTTATAGTTAGCTGGACATTTTACTCGTAAAAAACCAATGAAATTGCCCCGTTATAGTTAGTTCAGCTAACTATAACTCGCGCGCCCGCAATGCACTGCTGATGACGTCACATATTACATCACTCATGACATGGTCAGTGACATCACTCATGACATCACTGATGACATCTCAAATGACATCACTGATGACATCACTGATGACATCATCCAGTGAATGTGGGTTTTTCTGAAAATTAAATATGTTTTATATATGTATATCTCAAGGTCGATGGAAGAATAAATGGGTATATAAGTGTCTAAATGGATGATTTGTTTTTGAAAAATTGATTGTTTAACTGACTGATTAAGTGTATCATAGTGAATACATGTTTTAGTGAGTAATGTTTAAATATGTATATATCTGTATCAGTCTCTCACTTTGTGTATAAGTGGCTGCATGGGTTGGTGAGTAGCTACATGGGTGTCTATATAGGTTATTAGTTGGTTTTTTGAGTATCAGTCTGAGTGTCTGCATGGTTCGGTGGGGGGTATTACGTAGTGCATAGGTGCATGAATGAGTGACTCACTGTTTGTATGTGTTGAACAGACCATGTGTGCAGGACTGCATGGGTGGATGAGTGTGTGTATGGGTGTGTTAGTGAGTGAATGACTGTCTCAATAGTGTCTTTATGAGTAACTACATATGTTTAAAACTAGTATATGTGACTATTGGTGTATATATGTGAGTATATGCAAGGGTGAGAGATTGGAAGAGTTCCTGTATGAATAAGTATGTGTTTCTATAAGTGATTGTTTAAAAGACTAAGTATGTGTAAGTTTCCGTAGAAGTAAGTATGGTGGTGTGTGTATAACTGTATATGCAAGTAAATGTATGTTTGATTCTTTATTAGTACGAGTGACTATGTGTGTGAGTAACTCTATGGATGAGTGGCATTGTGTAACAGGATGTATAGGTGTATGAGTACATATGATGAGTGAGTACATGTATGAGTGACTGTATTGGACTGTTGGTGAATGAGTGGATGTGTATGTGGATCTTAGAATTACTGAAGAGGTTGTTGTAACTGGTATTGGTATGTCCATTGTTTTGAAAATTTTAGTCTCTATTTTTGAATGTGTGTGTCAAAGGTTATATTAGGGTGAGAGGAGGTCTGCCACTCTATCACAAGGATGATGTCATCAGTGATGTCATCAGTGATGTCATTTGAGATGTCATCAGTGATGTCATGAGTGATGTCACTGACCATGTCATGAGTGATGTAATATGTGACGTCATCAGCAGTGCATTGCGGGCGCGCGAGTTATAGTTAGCTGAACTAACTATAACGGGGCAATTTCATTGGTTTTTTACGAGTAAAATGTCCAGCTAACTATAACATGTGTGAAACCTATGGTTTTTTCACTGAATTTCTAAGGTTTTTTAAATGCTAATTCCTAACTATAACGTGTGTGAAACCTATGGTTTTTTCACTGAATTTCTAAGGTTTTTTAAATGCTAATTCCTAACTATAACGTGTGTGAAACCCATGGTTTTTTCAGTGAATTTGCAAGGTTTTTTAAATGCTAATTTTTTTTTTTTTTTTTTTTTCTAACATATTTTTAATTTAATTATCTTACCTTTTATAAAGACTATGATTAAATTTTTAAAATTCTTTAATATGTTTTTTTAAATATATTTTTTAAAATAAACATGTAAAATTTATTTGCAGTACTTTTTTAAAAAAAAAAATATTTTTTTAGTACGCGTACCGTAAGCTCACGGTAAGCGTACGGTTTACGCAACGTCCGTAATCTATCTACGCTGCTTGCGTATAGTTACGCACTTTGCGTAGCCGCGCGTACTGCGCGTGGGACGCGTGCGCGCTTACGCTACACGCGCACGTTACGCGGAAGTGTCGGGTAGTGACTGTTATGCGCATGCGCGCAAGCGCGTGTCTTTTTTACGCGCATGCGTACTTTTTGCCGTAAGCGTACCGTAAGCGTACCGTAAGCGTACGGTAGGTCATGTGATCATGAAACACAACTTTTGATTGGTTGAAACTACTTTCAGTTCTAGAACTCTCCTACACCACACCCATTCCCCTCATTTCTGCTTGTGATCCCTTGGGAGAAGGAGCTGGTTTGTCTTTGGGATACGATGGCAGAACAGCAGAGCTCTTCTGAGAGTGAGGCTAGCACTAGCAGCACTGTCTTGAGGCAGAGATCGAGGAAACAAAAGCCCTCTTATGTATGGGATTATTTTACTTTTCCTGAAGGCCAGCAAAAGGTAAATGCACCCTTAGTGACTTGTAAGCTGTGTAAGCGTGTACTTTCTAGAGGTAATCCTAACAGGAAGTATTCCTTTGGGAATCACACCATGAAGAGACACCTCCAGGATGTACACAGAAGGACACATGGTCATCTTTTTGGAGGTAACTCTTCAGAAAGACGAGCCAGTACATCCACAGTAGCTCAGCCTGGACCATCATCTGCAGGGCTGACTCCTTCTTCTGCAGGTCAGGTGAGCCCTTCATCTGTGGGGGGAGAATCTCCTTTTGCTGGCCCTCTGGAAATGAACCCTCGATTTCGGAAGGTTGATATTCATTGCACATTTTGTAAAGATCTAATTTGCCATAGGGAGACCAGTGTTTCCCTAGTGAACAACAAAATAGATCAGCACATTTGTCGCTTTGAATAATTTTCCCATGCTTCCTTTCCTCTGTCCCTGCATGAACACAACGGTTCTTTTAAGAGCCAACCTTATCTTTCATCTTTTTTTTACATATGTTTTTAAAAACTTTTTTTTATTTTTTTTTTACCGTACGCGTACGGTGCGCGTACTTTTTTTTTTTTTTTTAAAAAAACACTAAAAATCATTTATCACATTACATTGTCCTTGAGAGACTACAATTATTATTATTGACTTACCATACTCACTGAAAAAATATTTATTCATTTGCTTTTTTTAAAAAATAGTTTTAAAAATGTTTGTAGTTTTCGAAAATTTTCTATATCTATCTGGAAAAAAAGAAAAAAGTATTAATATTTTTAAAACATTTTATAATACAGTACACATATTTACATTTTTTTCCAAAAAATATTTTTGCCTTATTTTTGCTGTTTTCAGAATATATTGCATTTCACTATAAATTGTGAAAGCAATTGCATTCATCATTTTACAGCGGGCAAAAAAAAATACCAATCACAAAGATTGTATTAAAAATGCCCTGATTCTTTTTTTACTTAAACTTAACATTATAGAAATGCATAATATTGTAAAAAAATATCATCTAATACCAATAGTTATTTCTTTAAAATACCGTCTGATATGTTTGTTTCAGAAGTATAATCACAATATTATATCTCAAATAACTCCAAAATACATCTGATTTCATTTCCTTTAGACCAAATAGTAATTTTAAATTTTTTTTTGGAATAAATTTCCAACGGTAATCCAATAAATTCTAAAGTTTAATTTGTCCAGATCTCACCGATTCTCTGTAACATTTTGGTTCACGAAAATTTTTTGAATAATTTATTAAGTCCACAATAGAATTGGTTACTTTTCCACATGGTCAAATAGTAATTTTTTAAAACATTTTTGAAAAAATTTCCAATGGCAGTCCAATAACATTCCAAAATTTAAAATGTGCAGAAGTTACCGATAATCTCTAAATTATTGGTTTTTCAAAGTTTCATTAAAAATTAAAAAAGTCCACATTACAATTGGTTATCTTTCCATTAGGCCAAATGATAATTTAAAAAATCTTTTTTTTACAAAATTGCAATGGTAATCCAGTAAAATGGTAAAATTGTTTTGTCCAGATCTTGCCAAGTCTCTCTAAAATTTAGGTTTCAGGAAGATTAGATAGGAATTTGCTAAATCAAAAGGCAAACGTTGTTTGAAAATCAATTGGGAATCATTACACAGTGTCCAGCCTTTTTCACATTTAAGATAAACTGTGTAATGTCCAGAAGTAACAGTAGGTCCATCATGGAAAATTATTGCAACAGTTACAAAAGTTTTTCCTGAAATTGATAATTGCTGTCCTGTAAACTTCTTTATTAAAGTATCCAATTTTGAACCATCAGCTCTACATCGTTGCATCATTAAAATTACATACTGTCCGTATTCCTTTAAAATTAATGTTGAAAACATGTCAGAATTACACTCACCACATTTCATGCTATGATTAGCATCTTTAACTAATTTTGCAAAAGTGACTGTTTTACTCTCTGGCAATGTCAAATAAATAAACCTTTCATTATCAACAATAGAGCCACATATATTATAACAATTATCACAACTATGTTCCCATTTATAAGAGAGACCAAAAAAAATGTCAATGGGAACTCCTTCTTCTTCCACTACCTGAAGAAAATACATCAAAAATTCATGTGCATCTTGCTGTTCATTTTGAGAAAACTGTGTTCGTCCTGAACATACATCTAAAAGTTTTCTAATGTCAGTAGCACTTTCTATTTGAGTTTTATCTTTACTCAGCTTTTGAAAAAGGAGACTCAGCTCTGAACAGAATCTTTTTCCCTGATTTACTATTATCTGCTCTTGCAAACTTTCCAGATAAAATGCAACATTCAGCACTACATTTGCGTAGCAGTTGACACCAGAGCTATTTTCAAAATGACATCCTACAACCTGTTCTTCATTTTCCTTTTTCTTTTTGCTTGCAATTACATCACTCCTCTTTTTTTTCCTCTTCTCTACATCTTCACTACAGATATTCTCATTTTTTCTTTTACGAGAAACTACACGTTTCTCCAACACAGGATACTGACCTAAATGAGGAGCATAGCTTCTTCTTAATCTATTATACTCCTTTACACAGTTTGTATCAGCACTAACTTTTGACTCATCAAAGTCTATCATGAATAAACCTGATAATGTTTTGACTCGTGACAAAGCAACATATGCCATACCTTCTTTGAACACAGTTGAACCAATGTTCACAAATGCACAATCTACAGTCAATCCTTGAGACTTGTGAATAGTTACAGCATATGCTAGAGAAAACGGAAACTGCTTCCTACGTACATATAAGTCTTTCACAAGCATAAAACGAACTGTACAACGACAAATATCTTTAACTTCATCTATCTGATCAAATTTTATTTTTAAACATTCAACTCCTTCTTTTTTCTGGTAATTAATAAAACCCACAACTCTTCCCATCGCTCCATTAACTAAACCTTTCTCAACATCCAAATTTCTCCTTAAAAACACTCTACAGTTCATGCAAACATATAGATTTTTTTCTAATCCAGCTGTTTTGGAGATGTTCTTCTCTAGTGAGTCCAATTTATTTTTCAGTTTGCCTGTTACTGTGACAGTAATTCTTCCATCCTCAATTTTGTCCACTGCTTCCAATTTCCTGATCTCTTCCTTTTCCAATTTCAAAAGCTCCTCATTGAATATTGAGCATTCACGTAGAGTTGGCATTAAGCAGATGACACTTTTGTTTTCTGCAATGTTCTTGTATATCTTCTCTGCAACTATTTCTTCCTTTGGAAATAAATTATGTAGCAGCCGACTCTGTAATGCTTTTTTGCCAACTTCTGTCAGTAGTCCAATCCTGATATCTTTCAGAATACTTCCATATTCTTCATCGTTTGCTTGCCTCATATTAGTAGTAAGTTCCTTGTACTCAAAGAAGGACCAAATATTTGTATTTCCGATGCTTCCCAATGACTTCTTCGTGTCTTCATGTGTCACAGTATTAAACACTGGTTGTCCTTTAACTGGAGTAAGTTGCAAAAGATCTCCAAAAACTATGACGTGTTTTCCACCAAATAACATGTCATAGTCTGTCTTCAAAATTTGCTGCATTCTTAAATGCACAAAGGCAAGCATTAGGTTTGATACCATGCTCACCTCATCAATAATGAGAACTTGCATCTTCTTCAATACTCTTGAAACTTCCAAGGATGCTTCTCCAGTTAGCTTGTTGAATTGTATTTTGTTCTCATGCTCCACTGGTAACATTAGCAAACGATGTAAGGTGATTCCTTTTATGTTATATGCTGCTAACCCAGTTGGAGCAGTAACCACACAAGACAAAGTAGAATCCGTTTTTTGCTGTAGGTAGCTTCTGATGACTTTTATTAGGAAACTTTTTCCAGTTCCAGCTTGTCCGCTTACATACATCCTGATTGGATGAAATGATGTGCATGAGCACTCTTTTTTTACATGTAGAAATCCGTGATCAATTTTGTTTTTGATCTCTTCATAAATTTGTTGCTGCTCTTGATTCAGTTGTCTTTCCAAATTTTCTAAGTCTATAAATTCTTCTTGAGCTTGATTCATAGCCGTTTCCACTTCATTCATGGCTATTGATGCTTCATTTTCAATGATTGGTTGTCCTAGGGGATCTTGACTGTGTGTTCCTGAACTTTGGCTGTCCTGAGAACTGTCTCTAGCTATTTCTGCTGCAATTGTAGTTTCCTGTTCAATTTCTTCATTTAACATTTGCAGATAAGTTGTGAATGTATTGCATTGTATGCTGTCTTTGCAAGCATTAAATGAATCTTCATAGCTTTGAAATTCTCCCAGTAGTTCATCCTCTGTACGCCATGGTTTAAACAACTGTAAAAAAGCCAAGTAGTAAAATTCTTTCTTGTCAGTAGTGTCGCAACTCAGCTTCCGGTGATTTATCAAACTTCCTTTTGTTTGCTTCACCAAACATCCTTCTTCACCAACGACTTTATATTTTCCATTATTGATGTCTTCTGTGGCTTTCCGTGAATAAATGTAGTTCTGCAGCACTTCATAGAGACACATGTTCTCCAGATGTTGACTTCTCTTGGGATAATATGTGTCCAACATGTTTGTTTTCAATATATCTGTACTTTCTGGGTCATTCTCGACCAAATATTCAATTTCTCCTACAGATTTCAGTACCCGATTTCTCATTGCTGCAAGGCCTAAACTTGCCCAAATTATTCTTCTTGACTTCGAGTAGAGACTTGCAGAAGATAACCTATCTGAACATTCGTAGGATCCAATTTCTCGATGCGATAACATCTTCAAACTGAAACTGTACAGCTTCTTACTGACAGTCTTCTCGTGAGAAATCTCTTCCCACATTTCCTTCAATTCTGTTTTTTCTGATTTCGTAATGTAAGACGTTACATATCGTGCAACAGCAATGGAATTGTCAGCTACATACTGTATATCCATGTTAGCGTTCCACATGGATAAAATGACTGGGTTGTAGTCATTTATATTTTTTGATTCTTCTTTTCTTTTTAGGTTGTAGGTATTCTTAGGTGATTTTCTTGTGATAGTATGTCTCACAGCTGACATAAAACTGTTTACTCTTCCATTTGAAAGAACAGGTCTAGGAAATCCAAATCGACATTTAGTGTAGTATTTTTCTTTGCTCTTGTATTTCCGTCGACAGTATTTTCCACACCGATGACTTTGGAAACGTAAAACTTGCTCCTTTAACTTGTTCTCTTCTGTGCTTTTTGGTATAGCACATGTTGCATATTCTTGAATGTAAGATAACACTGCTTCATCAGCATCTGTTCCAAACTTTGGGGCATCCTTGATCCACAACAGCATATGAATATGAGGAGCACCTCTTGCCTGGTACTCTTTTCTCCAAAAGAAATCCACTACTTCTCCAAGGGGTGGATTTTTTTTATTGCAGATGAAGGACATCATAGCCTCAAATCTATGATTGAAATATCTGCAAACATTAACCGGATCCAATGAGCACAGTTCTCCTGCTGTCTTGTATTCGATGTTTTTAATGTTTGAATTGGCCTCTCGTAGAAAATCCAGTAAATCATCCCAAGCGTACTCGGCACAGCTTAGGGTAAGGAACCATGTTGGTGTTCCTAAATTCCGTAACATGCATTTTAGTTCACCATGGCGTCGGTACCAATATTCATTTGTCCCACGCTGACAAGCCATCAGATTGATCAGTTGTGTTTCCAAATGATCATCTCGGTGCTGCACTTTCTCCATAAAATCCTTAGCAGACACATTTTGTAAATGTACTCCACTTTTTAAAATGTGATTTACTGCATAAGACAGTGCAGACAAGTCGCTTTCAAATAAAAGATGGAACAAATAAGGAATACTTTGTCGAAATCTGGGATCTTCAGCATATAGTCTTGTAGTCCGATACTCTGAAGCTGGAATCTGTTCTGGACGTTCATCGTATCGTCCTCCTTTTCCTTTAGGAAACAGCTGAGGAAAACATCGAGCTTCCAAGCTCTCCTCCCATACACTCACAGGAGTTCCTTTTGCTTTCTTCATCTGAAAGAGATCAATATTGTCTCCCATAACTTCTTTCGAATGAAGAGGATGTATGCTAAAATGTTCATAAATTTCTTCTTCCTTTGACTTGTCCACTTTTTCAATTTGTCCAGTTGGTGTTTCTGTGTCTTCTTGAAAATCTTCTTCTTCTTCTTCTTCTTCTATATAAATTGATTCATACCATTTGTTATTTTTTTTCAAATACAAATTTGCTCTTTGTACTTTCCGCACATCTACCAGCTCCTGCCAAATCTTCTTATTCTTTGTAGGTACACCATTAACCAGAATAATTAATGGTTCAGTTTCCAAAGTATCCGCATCAATAGTTTCCATATTTTTTTTCAAATCCAAGGGCAAATACACCACTCTACCTTTTAAACCTCTCAGTAAATCTGAAGGAGGTAATTTACCAGTTTTGGGCTCCATACGTACTATGGTCTGGAACGGATGAACACATTGAATGAGTATAGACTCATATGTATTTAATTCAGAAAGTTCAGCAGGAATAGCATCCAATTCTAAATTATTATGTACAGCTCTGGTCGGCATTCTATTTTCCTCTAACTTGTTGTAACAGTATTTACAAATACGCTGATCTTCACCCAATTCAAAACAATTTTCTAGAAATATATATGTGGCAAAATCCTTCCACTTATAATTATCTTCATTTTCACTCTTTCTGTAGAGATCAACATTCCTAGTTTGTTTTCTATAATGAGTTCTGCGGCAACAAATACAAGTAACATTTGGTCTTTCATTAGAGACTATTGCAAATTTTGTTATGTGATCATTAAATGTCTTACTTACAGAAGGTTCTACATTCTCTTCCACTTCTTCCTCATTTACTGTGTCCTTCTCTGCACTGTTTTGTTCAGGACCAAAGTAACAAAACTGAATTTCATCAACAACCTTCTCTACATCTGATACCGTTCCTCGGAACAGAGCCCTATTCAATTCATTTAACTTTATTGCTGGACTTTTGGCAAAATACAACCGTCTCACAAACTTTCTCATTTCAGTATGATGAACAGCCAGCATCCTAAAATGATGGAAATCACTATTGCACACTTTTCTAGATAGACAAGCCAGAGAATGACCCTGCAAACCAGTATTCTCTCTCACTCTGCATGGATCCAGACTTTGAAGCACCTTAATCTTCTGTTTTACACTTTTTTTACTATATTCTCTAAGAAACTCTCGAAATTTGTCAATAGAATCCTGACGCACAGTGCAAATACTACTACAATTCCAAGTGTACACTGGGGCTTTAGGACGTCTCCCCATTGCCTCATCTGCCATCACTTGTACCTCATCTCTTGGAACCATTATCTCCTTCTCCATTATGCAACCATTTTTCACTTCGTAAGCACGACCTCTGGTGTCAACTGCATGCAGCGAACTATTACTTTGAAAATAGCTCTCTTCATTAAAAAAAGGTTCACTACTTGAACTATGCATCCACTTTCCTAAAAACACTTTACAAAAGTTTGTTCTGTTCACTACTCTTTTGCTTTTGCTTTGTGATTTCAGTACATTAACCATTTTATCTAATGTACGCATCCTATTCAAAATTAATATGAATAGTTTCCTTTTTAATTCTAATGCCTTTGCTGCAATGGCTTCAATTTCTTTTTTTCTCTTGTAATATTTTGCCTTTTGCTTATATTTCTTCACATCCTTTATCAAATTGGACATAACTCTTCTCTGAAACATTTTTCTACGTATCTCTTTAAACGCTGTTTTTCTGTTTATGTAAATCTTTTCAGTTGCAGAAGGTATATTTGCATTAACTAAATTCTCAATTTTTTCCTGTTCTCTTCCTTTTGTAACATTCTTTCCAGTACAGACATTTTGTACATTTTTCTTTGTTTTGAATATATTTTTAAGAAATAGTTTTTTCTGCTTACCAGAAGATTTTTTCTTTTTCCCAACATGAGCATCTTCTACTAACTTTGGTCCTCCAGTTGTCTTCAAATATAGTTTTTTTTTTTAGCGTTTTTTGAACTCTGGATTTTGTAGGCATCTTAAATTTTGTTCACTGCTCTTCAGCAATACCTGAAAAAAACTAAAAAAAAAATCCTTTATTGTATTTAAATATATTACTACATTTCTTTTCACAATAGTCACAAAACGAAATTTCTTTGCCAATTTGAATGCACACAAACTGCTCTTTTTTTTGGGCAAGTGAAAATCACTTTTACAAACTGTCACATTATGAAACCACTTTTCAGATTTTTTAAAAAGCCCATGTCCAGAGTGCTACACTCCAGCAAGGGCAACCAGCCTTAGTGATGCTGAATGTATTTGCATTACAGACTGAAACCTGAAAACCCCACTCGCTTGTAAATACTGTGCATGACTATACATGGCAAGCACATGGGTGTGTGCTAAGACTCTGCTTCTTCCCCCAAAAATTCGCTCCCCCTTTCCATCTAATGCAACTGTGAAATCACCAGAGCAAGACGCAATAAATCTCTGCCTATAATTCCTCTCTGCACACAGAGTCATGTTTTCACATTAGTCCCAAAACGAAATTTCTTTGCCAATTTGAAAGCACACTTACTGCTCTTTTTTTTTTCGGGGCAAGTGAAAATCACTTTTTACAAGTGAAAATCACTTTTACAGACTGACACATTATGAAACCACTTTTTTTGATTTATTTAAATGCACATGTCCAAACTGTTTTTTCAGACCACCACCATGTGTATTCTCGGTGACTGCCTACACTCCAGCAAGGGCAACCAGCCTTAGTGATGCTGAATGTATTTGCATTACAGACTGAAACCTGAAAACCCCACTCGCTTGTAAATACTGTGCATGACTATACATGGCAAGCACATGGGTGTGTGCTAAGACTCTGCTTCTTCCCCCAAAAATTCGCTCCCCCTTTCCATCTAATGTAACTGTGAAATCACCAGAGCAATACGCAATAAATCTCTGCCTATAATTCCTCTCTGCACACAGAGTCATGTTTTCACATTAGTCCCAAAACGAAATTTCTTTGCCAATTTGAAAGCACACTTACTGCTCTTTTTTTTTTCGGGGCAAGTGAAAATCACTTTTTACAAGTGAAAATCACTTTTACAGACTGACACATTATGAAACCACTTTTTTTGATTTATTTAAATGCACATGTCCAAACTGTTTTTTGAGACCACCACCATGTGTATTCTCGGTGACTGCCTACACTCCAGCAAGGGCAACCAGCCTTAGTGATGCTGAATGTATTTGCATTACAGACTGAAACCTGAAAACCCCACTCGCTTGTAAATACTGTGCATGACTATACATGGCAAGCACATGGGTGTGTGCTAAGACTCTGCTTCTTCCCCCAAAAATTCGCTCCCCCTTTCCATCTAATGCAACTGTGAAATCACCAGAGCAAGACGCAATAAATCTCTGCCTATAATTCCTCTCTGCACACAGAGTCATGTTTTCACATTAGTCACAAAACGAAATTTCTTTGCCAATTTGAATGCACACAAACTGCTCTTTTTTTTGGGCAAGTGAAAATCACTTTTACAAACTGTCACATTATGAAACCACTTTTCAGATTTTTTTAAATGCACATGTCCAAACTGTTTTTTCAGACCACCACCATGTGTATTCTCGGTGACTGCCTACACTCCAGCAAGGGCAACCAGCCTTAGTGATGCTGAATGTATTTGCATTACAGACTGAAACCTGAAAACCCCACTCGCTTGTAAATACTGTGCATGACTATACATGGCAAGCACATGGGTGTGTGCTAAGACTCTGCTTCTTCCCCCAAAAATTCGCTCCCCCTTTCCATCTAATGCAACTGTGAAATCACCAGAGCAAGACGCAATAAATCTCTGCCTATAATTCCTCTCTGCACACAGAGTCATGTTTTCACATTAGTCCCAAAACGAAATTTCTTTGCCAATTTGAAAGCACACTTACTGCTCTTTTTTTTTTCGGCGCAAGTGAAAATCACTTTTACAGACTGACACATTATGAAACCACTTTTTTTGATTTATTTAAATGCACATGTCCAAACTGTTTTTTCAGACCACCACCATGTGTATTCTCGGTGACTGCCTACACTCCAGCAAGGGCAACCAGCCTTAGTGATGCTGAATGTATTTGCATTACAGACTGAAACCTGAAAACCCCACTCGCTTGTAAATACTGTGCATGACTATACATGGCAAGCACATGGGTGTGTGCTAAGACTCTACTTCTTCCCCCAAAAATTCGCTCCCCCTTTCCATCTAATGCAACTGTGAAATCACCAGAGCAATACGCAATAAATCTCTGCCTATAATTCCTCTCTGCACACAGAGTCATGTTTTCACATTAGTCCCAAAACTAAATTTCTTTGCCAATTTGAAAGCACACTTACTGCTCTTTTTTTTTTCGGGGCAAGTGAAAATCACTTTTTACAAGTGAAAATCACTTTTACAGACTGACACATTATGAAACCACTTTTTTTGATTTATTTAAATGCACATGTCCAAACTGTTTTTTCAGACCACCACCATGTGTATTCTCGGTGACTGCCTACACTCCAGCAAGGGCAACCAGCCTTAGTGATGCTGAATGTATTTGCATTACAGACTGAAACCTGAAAACCCCACTCGCTTGTAAATACTGTGCATGACTATACATGGCAAGCACATGGGTGTGTGCTAAGACTCTGCTTCTTCCCCCAAAAATTCGCTCCCCCTTTCCATCTAATGTAACTGTGAAATCACCAGAGCAATACGCAATAAATCTCTGCCTATAATTCCTCTCTGCACACAGAGTCATGATTTCACATTAGTCCCAAAACGAAATTTCTTTGCCAATTTGAAAGTACACTTACTGCTCTTTTTTTTTCGGGGCAAGTGAAAATCACTTTTTACAAGTGAAAATCACTTTTACAGACTGACACATTATGAAACCACTTTTTTTGATTTATTTAAATGCACATGTCCAAACTGTTTTTTCAGACCACCACCATGTGTATTCTCGGTGACTGCCTACACTCCAGCAAGGGCAACCAGCCTTAGTGATGCTGAATGTATTTGCATTACAGACTGAAACCTGAAAACCCCACTCGCTTGTAAATACTGTGCATGACTATACATGTCAAGCACATGGGTGTGTGCTAAGACTCTGCTTCTTCCTCCAAAAATTCGCTCCCCCTTTCCATCTAATGCAACTGTGAAATCACCAGAGCAATACGCAATAAATCTCTGCCTATAATTCCTCTCTGCACACAGAGTCATGTTTTCACATTAGTCCCAAAACGAAATTTCTTTGCCAATTTGAAAGCACACTTACTGCTCTTTTTTTTTTCGGGGCAAGTGAAAATCACTTTTACAGACTGACACATTATGAAACCACCATGTGTAACTACAACAAAAACAATTTCCATTTCTAATATTCATTTCTTAAGTTACCACATACATCCCCTCTCAAACTGTAAACTCACCTTTAAAATTAGTTAGTTGTGAAAGAAATGTGACACTCAAACAGCAGATTATCAGAGCCAGGATCTCTGTTGTGTTCACCTCTCTCCTCTCAGCAGAACCAGATAATGGCAAACTTTCCCTCTATTTTTCCACACATATACTTGTAAGTTTCAAATCTCAGTGCTTCCCCCTTTTTTTCAAATGTAATCACACATTTCTATTGGTTGAAAACCAACCCTTTTCCAAAAGTACCCTTCCCCCAACTTGACTTCTGCCTAGTACCCTTCCCCCAACTTGACTTCTGCCTGCTACCATAGCAACAGCTCATGGAACACTGCTGTGTTGAGTTAGGTCAGAAGTTCGCCAAACAATGTTTCAATTCCACAGAGCAAGAGTGCTTGACTTTTCAAACCTAACAGCAAATCCATAGTACTGTTCTTTGGTTACACATTTTTTTTTACCAATACAAAACATGCTTCTATTAATTTACACATACAGCCTAGTTTTTATTCTAGAATGGTATGAAACAGCCAATCAGTTCTTTTTGTTTTGAAAAAAATATGTATGCCTCCATTTCCAAACTGTCTTTCTTTTCATATTGCCATTCTACTGAAAGACACCTCCTGAGTGCATCCAGTTCTCCTTTGAAGATGTTCACAGTGTGGATTGTAGGGCACAGCTATGTCTTCTGGAGTGAAAAGTTTGCAGAGAAAACAGGTATGGTGAGAGACCTTGCTTTGCCAAATGTAGACATTAAATGGATTGGTCAGAGAGGGTTAAAGTGGCACCAATTGATGCCATTGGTGAAATCCTTCATTCAAATCCAACACCCTGACCTCATAATAGTGCACTGTGGTGGCAATGACCTAGGCACTTTGACTGGGGTAGGTCTGGAAATGCTTATGAAGGACACCTTTGCACAACTGTTTACACTTTTCCCTAAAACTGCCTTTGTGTTTTCCAACATATGCCAAAGGCAAAAATGGAACTGGTCCAATCATTTCTGTCCACAGATTGACAAAGCAAGAAAGCACGTCAACAAATCTGTTTCTGCTTTCCTCCGTGACTATGGTATGGGTGCCATTTACCACAACAACTTGCGTTATGACATGCAAGACATTTATAGAGGAGATGGTGTGCACTTCAATGATGAAGGGAACAGAGTCTTCCTCTTGAACCTTAGACTCTGCATCGGTACTTACTTGTAGGTACCACTAAAAAAATGACTTCATAAACACAACAGCTCTTTTTAGAGCTCCCTAATATCTAAACTCTTAAATCTGCTTTTCATTTATTTATTTTATTTTTTTTACCGTACGCTTACCGTAAGCTTACCGTACGCGTACCCCGTGATTTTTTTTAAAATCAATAAATGTTTTTTTTGTACTTTTCTGTCCTTCTTTGACCCCCTTACAAATGTTAGGGGGTCTGTAACTCTCCTCATTGCCCCCTTTCCTTGTTTTCACTCTTTTTTTTCAGAGTGAAATACACAAAATGGCGGCCGCCGCTTCCTGGTTTCGACCGATTCGAATGTTTACTAAGATCTAAGAGCCAATCAGAATCGCGCTCGCGCACGCCACCGTACGCTTACCGTAAGCGTACGGTAAGCGTACCGTAAGCGGGCTCAGATATATATATTGATTTAAAGGCTATTTTCTCAGAATCTACTGAACAGATTTACACCAAACCTACAAAAGGCACTTCCTTGACCTAGGGACTACCTCTCTGCCAAATTTTGAGTAATTCTGTTCAGCCGTTCGGGCTGTAGCTCGTTCTAAAGGTCCTATGGAAAAATGCATGGGAAAAATGCGTTTTGGGACCCCCCTTTTATCTCAGCCCCCGCTTGACGGATCCCCCCTAGACTTTCAGGGTAGGAGCGGAGCGTAGCGCCCCACCTATTTTGAGAAATTCGCGAGGATTCGTCGACCGGCGCCAAAGTTATTCAAAATAGAATGTTGAGGTTTTCCTATGGAAACGTGGTCCTAACTATAACTACCTACTGGCGACCGCCAGTAGGTAATATATATATATATATATATATATATATATATATATATATATATATATATATATATATATACATATCAGAAACACTCTACCCGCCGCTTGGTGACTCCTTTGTTGAAATGGAGCACAGACCACGGAGTAAGTGCTTAAAATGTCTTTATTCCATTTGATTATATGGCAGCCATAACGCATTTGAGCCCCGGACGGCCTTGATCACATGTATGTATATATATGTATATATATATTCACAGAAAAAAAACATAGGTTTCAGGGGTGTTATAGTTAGCTGCCCATTTCACTCATACAAAACCATAGAAATTCCTCCGTTATAGTTAGTTCTGCTAACTATAACTCAGGCGCCCGCAATGCACTGCTGATGATGTCACATATTGCATCATTCATGAAATGGTCAGTGACATCACTGATGACATCACTGATGACATCTAAAATGATATCACGGATGACATCATCCACTTGACAATCTGATACACCTCATCATACACTAGTATAACCTTTCTTCACTCACTGTAAAATACAGAGTACCATATTTGAAACCATTGACACACCAATACCAGTTACTACATACCCACTCACTGATTCCTAAGTCTACACACACAACTACCCATTCAACAACAGAATCATCTATACATGCAGTCATTAATTAATAGAACACTATCAAATGCACTTATACACATATATAGACATTGACATATCAGCAGTCATCTTAGTCGGTTATGCAGTCATCCTACTCACTCATGAAAAAAATGTATCGCACTTAAATTTACTCACTTACACAATTATCCAACAATACCTCATTTATTCAAACACATAGTAACTCATCGTTAATATGTTAAAAAAGCACCATTACTATTATACACTCATTCATATAGTTACTCTCACAATCACCGACTCTTACACATACTTATTTATATACAGCAACTCTCACATACAATGCCTTTTATTTTTGTACTTTGTTGAAGATGTACAACTAAAACATATATTCGCTCACCAACACACAAATAAATACACTCAGTCACCCAAACAACTGTTTCCACATGCACTCTTAAACCCATACACCTAGTCAATCAACCATTCACACATCTATGCATAGAGTTACACACACCCCATCCAACCACACACAAACTCAGTGTCCCATACAAATACTCACCCAACTAATCAATAACTAATATACACACTCATGTAGTTAGTGACCAACTGATGCAGCATGTTATACAACAACAGAGACAGTGCTGCACACATTCACATAGTTTAGGTACTAATCCATGTATTAAGTGAGACACTTTTAATTACTCACTTAAAAAGACAGTCAGACAGCTACTAAATCCTCCATCAAGACAGTTATATATCCACTTAATCTTCAATACAGATTGGTATATATATAATACTTATTTAAATTTCAAACTAAACCACATTCAGTGGATGATGTCATCAGTGATGTCATCAGTGATGTCATTTGAGATGTCATCACTGATGTCATCAGTGATGTCACTGACCATGTCATGAATGATGCAATATGGGACATCATCAGCAGTGCATTGCTATAACGGAGGAATTTCTATGGTTTTGTATGAGTGAAATGGGAAGCTAACTATAACACCCCTGAAACCTATGTTTTTTTCTGTGAATTTCTAAAGTTTTTTAAATGCTAATTTCTAACTATAACGTCTCTGAAACCTATGTTTTTTTCAGTGAATATATAAACATATGAATATAATCTGCATATCTATATAAATATAAATGCATGCAAACATATACATATACGCATACATATGCATGGTATGTACATGAAAGTTTGAAAAACTCGAATACAAGCACCGAGGCGAGAATTATCAGGTCTGTGGAATTTTTGAGCCCAAGACCCGCTGAGGCGGGGAATTGAACCCTGGTCCCGGGCTAGACCTCTGCATCAGGGTCTGCCACTCTAATCATTGAGCCACATTTCTCCACTCATTGAGCCACACTTCTCCAACTAGCTGACAAAGAGAGCTATGATAGGAGTAATTGAATGGATTATGAGAATTCCATCAAAGCATTTCATAAACGTCTTTTAGAGTGGAAAGATAAAGAACTTTTAGATCAAGGGGAATATCACTTTCTTCTCTGTAAATATCCTAAACTTCCTGCATTATATCTACTCCCTAAGATCCATAAAAACATGCAGAATCCTCCTGGGAGGCCAATATTTTCATCAAGAGGGAGCTGCATGGAAAACACATCCAGATATGTCGATTTTTTCCTGCAGTCGTTTGTTAAAACATTACCCTCGTATGTGAAAGATAGACAGGCACATGATGTAAGGAAAAGTCTCACTAAATTCTGGCCAGTGTTACACACGGACAAAGACCTTACAAGTAATATAGGGACATTGCCCCAGATTACTTTTAGAAAAGCCAAATCTCTTAAGGACACTCTCTGTAGAGCAGTCGAACCAGCAGAGGTGAGAAGTCTGGGAATACAGGGGTTTTATCCATGCTGCAATTGTAAGGCATGCATAAACAGTTCCCACAAGAAAGAATGCAAATTGTCACCAGAGTGTAAATCTTTTAAGATTATGAAACATACATCCTGTAACACCGAATTTACAGTGTATGCCCTATTCTGCCCATGCAAAAAAGCATACATCGGTAGCACGATCCATAAGGCAAAGAAAAGGGTATTGGAGCATTTACGTGCAATAAAGAATGGTGACAAGCAATACCCCATGGCAAGACACTTTCAAAGCCACCATGGGCAAAATAACTCCCTGCTTAATTTCTGTGTATTAGATTCAGTACGACTCAATGAAAGAGGTGGGAATAGAGTGCAAGATCTTAGACGTCTTGAGTCGAAATTGATTATACAGTTACTAATGGACATAACTGTGATGAGGAAATGGAAGTTCATTTGGGCTAAGAGAGTACACCATACTGGATGTGTTTGACACTGTACGTGTTGTCTATTTTCTCAGCACAGCTTGGAATAAGAAATTAAAGAAACAAGGTCATTGTTTCTTCATTCTGTCTCAGCCAAAAACGAATTTTTAAGTATTTATGAATTTATCATTCTAAAAGTGTCTATTTTTGTGGTATAGTGTATTTTGTAATGTTAAAACGACAATGTAATTTAATGGTGATTGTATTTTTCTTTTTGTTTTCATAGAGATCAGAGAAGTCATCAATGAAATGCAAATAAGCCAAAGTATCTGTGGATTGTTCCACGAAGGTAGATAAGAGTAACACTCATGGTATGACTGTCCCATAATTATGAGTTTATTATGAAAAGACCGTTTTGACCCACTTGGGTTGAATAGCAAGCGTATTTTGGTTTCCCGTGATACCACTTGGTAAAGCTGTGACAGCACAATGATTGTACATTACGTTGTTAGAGACACTATTAGAGATTTAGATACAATTTCGAATCTTTGCGAAGCGGGGAAGATTAATATTGGAATTATTTGTTCCTTTGTCATTTATGCAATAATAGTCTTAACAAACACTGGGAATATTCGAAAAGTTTTTGTTCTTACCTTGAGACTCATACCGCTCAAAGATGGCGGATTTGCTTATTTGAATTGAAATTGGAGTGGAGTAACTCCCAAATATGAAGTCTGTTCTCTATGTTGATGTATATGTATGTGATCACATGGCTGTTTATTTAAACAACACTTTATTGTAACCAATACACTCGTGAACAAGTGAGTTAGTCCCGAAACGCGTAGAGTGGGCCAATTTTTCAAAATAAATTAGCGCATTTAAATCTCAAGAGTCCGTGGTTGCTGTCAAATTTTTTTCGTACTCCGAAGAATTCAGCCTGGGTGCATTTGTCGAGGTTCGCTTCCTCACCACGGACCGCCATTGTAAGAGGCGGGGATAAGGCGACTTTCGGTGCGGTGAGCGCTGATGCAAAGTATATATATATATATAGATATAGATATAGATATATAACTAATCTACTGGGTGTCGCCAGTAGATAGTTATAGTTATAGTTAGGACCATGTTTCCATAGGAAAAGCGTTTTTTGATTTGCTTATAACTTTGGCGTCGTTTGAGGAATGTTTACGAAATTTTCCAAAAAACTTCTCTTTTCAGATCAGCTCCTATGTTGAAAGTTTGGGGGTGATTCGTCAAGGGGGGGCTGAAAGAAAAAGGGGGGTCCCAAAACATGTTTTCTCCATGCACTTTTTCCACACTTATATGTTAATTAGTGCTAATTAAGTTGAAAACATTGTTAAATTATTACTTATAACAGACTTCTGTTACAGTTAGTTTTTCACTACAAAAAGTATTCACGTCTTTTTAAAATTTACTTAAAAACAATATAGGTTTCAGGGACATTGTAGTTAGAAATTAGCATTTATAACCTTTGAAATTCACTGAAAAAACCATAGGTTTTACAGACGTTATAGTTAGAAATGAGCATTTAAAAAACCTTAGAAATTCACTGAAAAAAAACATAGGTTTCAGGGACGTTATAGTTAGTTGGATATTTCATTCATATAAAACCAGAGAAATTCCACCGTTATAGTTAGTTCAGCTAACTATAATTTGCGCACTGCTCATGACGTCACATATTACATCATTCAGCGTCCACTTTGGACAATTCCTTAAACAATTGCGCAGCACTGTAGAAGTTATCAAGGTACAAATGGTGGCCTCTGTTAAACAGTCCTCTAGCAAGAACCCACACAATTTTCTCTGAATCTCCAAAAGTGGACAGACAACCAGGGGGGTCAATAGTGGAATCCCTACCAGTATACACCTGGAAATTATAGACATATCCTGTCCTACTCTCAGGCAACATATACATCTTAATTCCATAATGTGCCCTCTTGCTAGGAACCTACTGCCTAAAAACCAAACAGCCCTTGAACAGGACCAAAGACTCATCAACAGATATTTCTTTGCCTGG
Organism: Triturus cristatus; assembly: GCF_964204655.1. NCBI lineage: Eukaryota > Metazoa > Chordata > Amphibia > Caudata > Salamandridae > Triturus > Triturus cristatus. The sequence goes on along the minus strand of NC_140595.1, from coordinate 630,379,763 downwards.
AGTATAGATCTCGTAAAATCGATCTACAAAGTGATCAAGAACAGGCCGAATCTTAAAAAGATGGTCACAGTCAGGTTTATCTTGTGGCAACACCAAAGCATTATCAACAAAATGCAGCATCCGAAGCAAAAGTAAATACTGATCACGCAGGTAAAAAGGCTGTTGCCTTCAAGGGACTGGTAGACCAATATGAAGCCAGGGACGGCTTCCTTATCAAGCCCATCAAAGAAGTCAAACCCAAAAACTTCTTCATCTCATCAAGATTTGTGGGAGTCCACCGGGTAGCTCTAGAGCGGGACCAAAGTCTGGCACTGTTGTCCCTCAAAAAGTGTTCAGCATACAAATTAGTCTGCTCAACAATCTCACCCAAAAATACATCATCCATGAACAACTGAAAAAACTGTATAGGCAAAGGTTTTTCACAATCCACTCTACACCCTGCATCACCACTAAAGGCAGGCAGCACCAGCTGCACCATGTTTGGATCATCCCAGAGTCCAGCACTTCCAGTAGGAAGCCTAGCAGCCTCAGGCTGCAATCCAGATGCCTCTTGCACCATCGGCACATCAGTGTCCTCCTCTAAAACAGGCACTTAATCCGCACCGAGAGTAGCTTCATCATCCGATGATTCCATGGGGAGAGAAAACTCACTGCCTGAATCTTCCCCTCCCTCCTCTCCCTCAGATGCACTGTCAGTCTTATAATCCTGCTCAGAGGAAGATTTAAGAAGCATACCAACCACTTGCTGAGTTGTAATTCTACGGCTAGCCATAATGCTTACTAATAAAGATAACTTGACAAACAAGTCAACAACAATAAACCCTTTGTAAAAAAACAAAAAAAACAAAATGTAGCTTTATCACAAAGACCTATATACTCCAACACTATACCACTCACTTGCCAGAAGCAGCTCGACTCACCACCACCTACTCTGCACAGACACAGTAAGGACCAACAGTATCCCACTAAAAAAAGAAAAAAGAAAAAATGTACACATAAGACAACGCAAAACACATTGCAAAGAATTTCATGCACAAACACTAACTAAATATGCTGCTATTATAAAAACACTTACAAAAAATTCATTCATTCATGACATAAATACTCAATTGGAGTAAACACAACGAAAATGTTTTTCTTACCAAACAAATGCAACTACGCAAAACTGCAGATCAACCACTGCCGAAACCGCAAACAAGAATCAAAAGCTTTGCACTAGAATAAAAAGGAGAAAAAACACATTACAATCACATATGCAAATAATGCACTAGTCCACACACTATCCACCAGCCAAGCAAAGGTACTAGGTGGGACTAAAAGCATAAGGCCGATCTGCCCCCGCGGGGAGCAGAAACAGCCAAAAAATTCACCATTATAAAGGGGAAGCGACCTTTGCCCAAAGGGTCACTCCCCAAAAGCAACATTTAAAAAGCCCTGGTGTCTAGTGGCTTCTGCCCCCCAGGGGACAGATGGGCCTGAAAACATATGGCCGATCTACCCCCAAAGGGGGCAAAAACAGCCACAATATTCACCCCATAAAGGAGAGCGACCCTTGTCCAAGGGGCCGCTCCCCAACAACACTAAAACAATCCCTGGTGTCTAATGGCTTCTGCCCCCCTTGGGGACAGATTGGTCTAGACTCACAAGGCCGATCTGCTCCCAAGGGTGGCAGAAACGGCCAAAATAAATGATCCCCAAAGGGGAGCAACCCTTGCCAAAGGGGCCGCTCCCCAAAAACATTTTGCTCCCCCAAGGAGAGCGACCCTTGCCTAAGGGGCCGCTCCCCAAAGCACAAAAGAGAAATTTAAAAAAAATCCCTGGAGGCCCAGTGGGCACCTATACATAAATATACCTTTTTTTTTCAGGCGATCTGCCCCCCCCCAAGGGGGGCAGAACAAAGTAAAAACATTGCTCCCCCAAGGGGTAGCGGCCCTTTCCCAAAAGGCCGCTCCCCAAAACAAAATGGCCATGTGGGGCAGAACAAAGTTTTTAAAAAAATCCCCCAAAGGGGGGCGACCCTTGCCCAAGGGGCCGCTCTCCGAATCAAAATGGCCATTTAAAAAAAACAAAAAACCCTGGTGGTCCAGTGGGCACCTATACATATAAACAATAAAAATTTTGAGCAATCTGCCCCCCTCAATGGGGGCAGAACAAAGTAGAAATATTGCTCCCCCAAGGGGAGGGACCCTTGCCCAAGGTGCCACTCCCTGAAACAAAATGTCCCTTTAAAAAAAAAAAATGGGCATTCCTGCTACACGATCGCTCCCCAGGCGCGATCATGCTGCAGGAATGCTTTTTTAAAACACATTGGAGGAAAGGGAAACTCTTCCTTTCCTCCGATACCTTTTAAAAAGTACCACCCACCCTCCACGAGGAGAAAGTCACCTTCTCTTCACTGGATGCACTGGAAGCAAATGGCTTCCAGTGCATCCGGTATCCTCTAATGACGCCAGGGCGCCTCTCGCGCTGATGTTATTAGATGATATGGCGGGAGGAGGCGGGGGCAGGGGCTTCCCCTGCCTTCCCCAGTGGGGGCAGCTTGAAGGTCAACCCACGGGGGGAGCACCAGCGCTTCCCCCGTGGGTGGGTGCTGTGACAGCCGGGAGCCGTACCAGGCACACGCCACCCGTGACGTCGGACAGCTCCCCGCCGTTCGACACATGGAAAGGGTTAAAGAAATACACTTTTTGCTTAATCTTTTAAGAGACTTTATCATGTTTTTACATGATATTGTTGCAGGATGTACATGCTAAATATTTTCAAAGCCTGGCTCATGCACAGACTCTTAGAGCCAAGCCAAATCCTTGGCTCGGCTGCGGCTCGGCACACCGTGTTGATATGTTCACTCACCCAACTCTGCTGTGACATCTTGGTTTAGCACTGCTTATTTAATCCCTTATCTTGCCTTCACCTACCTCAGTGGCAGGAATTTTATGATCTCGAAATGAAGGGTTAGATTAACTAAGTGGTTTTAAGTCTGCCACTACCAGCTGGCACACATCCCTCTGCAGCAGCCACTCTCCAGCTCATGAATGTTAGCACTTCTTTTAGCAATTCAGCTAGATCAAAGCAACACATGATCTTTCCTGCTAGGTTTACACTGCCTCACATCAGACCCTTCTGAAATATTTAAGATATGATGTTTTATTTCCAAAAGAAATGCTAAAAAAAAAGAATGATGTCTTAAAAATAACAGCTGACCGGTCACACTTTGCGAAAACGTAATATTTGCCCTATCCTGTCATAAGCATAGCTACTTTGAGAAAGCAAATGAAAGCTCTGAAACACACATTTGTTATGAGAAATGTGACCCCCTGGCCACGTTTGCTATTTTCAAAATGCTTTAGTTGGACCAAATGTAGCAATAAGGGTTCTCCCTGAGCACAGCATGTTGGCTAAAAGCCAGGCTGGCTGAAAGTGTCACAGGAAACACAGTGCTACCCCACAGCCATTTACTCTGCTTTCACATTGTTTGGCCATTTAGAATAAACTCTGAATTCCCTATTTTCCAGTCATTGACCAGGAACTATGGGGCATATTATCAAGAAACGGCGTTAAAATTATCGCCGCTTTAGGAATAATGGGCTTGATAATATGCCACAGAGAATTCCCATAGAAGCCCATGTTCTGGTGTGGTGCGTCAGTTTTCTGCCACTAATTTTAACGCCGTGCTTAATAATATGCCCCCAAGTCGGCCAAAATAAGTGTATACTCCAAAAGCTTTTTTCAAGGGTTCCTCCAAATATGTTCAATACAATAAGAGTTTCAATTTAAAAGAGGTTCAGAGAAATAGAACAAATCTAAAACAGTAAATATTAAGCGGGTGTAAGAAGAAACAACTGTATAAATAGGCATGAATCATAAAATTGTTAATAAACAAAGTAGAAATATATGTGCACATATTGATAGGAAATAAATATTCCATAGAATAAAATAAGTTTTTGGGGAGTTTTCAAGTATAGGGGGGTGGGGAAAAAGGGGGGAGAAGTAAATGGGTGGGTGAAAAAAGTTATGATAAAAATGATCAGATCAAAATGCATCAGAAAAGAAAAAAGGCAATATAATTAAAGTACTGAGAATGAATTTGAAGTAAGTAGTAAAAGGAACAATTCTATAATTGAGTGATAATCATGAAATTCAAAAATTCATAGAGGTTTAAAGGTAGCAGGATCTGCAGTTGGCTCAATAGAAGACAATGTAGTGGCGGCTGATGACATTTGAAAGAGGTGAGGTGTACATTTTGCGTATGACTTTTATGTAGAGAGTGACGAGAGCAAGCTTAATAGACAAATATAGGGTCCAGGGTGGTCCTTCTTGAGAATTTTTTTAAAATATTGGCAAATGGTGCATTTTAAAGCAGATGAATGATCAAGCAAGGCTTATAAAGCTGTGGGAACATACACTCTTGAAATATTAAACACATTAAAAACGTCCCCACATCTTACTGCAGTAATATGTTCAACACTTACTTTAATGTGCAAATTGTAGAGCGCAACAACTTCAGCCCTTTAAAGTGTGTACTTTGCCAATGTATTGCATTGCATGCAGCATCAATTTTGAAAGAAAATGCTCTAACTAGGCTTTGGGAAACTCCCACAGCTGCTGGCTGCAATCGGTTACATAGAAATTTGTGCAGACAGGTCTTTAAGAGGGATGAAAAAAGTGGTGGGGGAGGTCTCTGCAAGGGAACATGTAAAATACATTTCTGATTCCCATAGTATGCCACTCAACGAGTATTTTGGTTTCTCTCTGAGATGTAATTGCATCCAGATATATAACAAAACAACTGGCACACACCTAAAACCTGTCAGTACGATTGGCTTTGTCAATGGTTTTTAGCTGTTTAAAATAAACGTGTAACAACAATGATTTGTTATAAAGAATTAACATTGGAAATGTTTCAACTCAGAATTGTGAGTCTGCAAATTAAATAGTATTGAAGACTGCGGAAGGAGTTTTGGCCTTCATTTATGTGAGCTTTATGTCAGATATGTATGCTCTGTTTCTCTACACATCTTGTCCATTTGCACATCTTCAACCGCCTCTCTTTCCTCTTCAGTAAACTCTTTCACTCTTCTCAGAATGCACTTCATCGCATCTCCCTCACTTCACCACTTCCAAACATATACTACACTCACTCACATTTAAGCAATTTATTCCCTTTTACTTTTGCCTTGTAAATATTTACACATCTGTGTACGTTCTTCACACACATTTGCACAGAATTTTAATTGCAACCAGAATGCATGGCCATTGTTCTGTGTGCTCTGCAGTGAGGCCAACCCACTTTGCACTTTGGCTCAGCCTCCGTGCCAGAGCTCTCAATCAAAACCCCAAATAAACACCTGGCATGACTCAAAGTATGCACTATGGGCCATATGTAGGTAACATACTATTTACCGATTCATAAATACCGAATTTTACCGATTCGGTATTTATGAATCGGTAAATAGTATGTAGGTAAATAATCGGTAATTATTACCGAATCGGTAAATATCGGTATTTATGAATCGGTATTTACCGAATTGGTAATAATGCATCCCTTCCTATTCATTCCTATGGGCCTGGAGGCCCATAGGAATGAATGGGAAGCCAGTTACTATTACCGATTCGGTAAATACCGAATCGGTAATACGGGAGGCATCATCATGGGTGGCAGGGTGTCACATTGACACCCTGTTGCACCCCTGATTCGTGCATGTGTGCACATGTGGCGCACATACATGCCCTAAGGGCATGTATGTCTGCCACATGGCACTTTTCAAATAGCACAAAAATGCTTTTTGAAAGGTATTCGTCATTTACCATCAACTTGTAGTTGGTGGTAAATAACGAATCCAGACACCAATAATGCACTCACTTGAGTGCCCCCTACATAGCATTTCTGGATTCGGTAATTTACCGAATCGGTATTTTACCGATTTCTCAAATTCCGATTCGGTAAATACCGAATCCAGAAAATCTGCCGCCTACATCGCAAATGCCTAAATACTGGTCGGTAACGGGATATTTACCGATTTTTGGGCGTTACCGACCGGTATTTAGGTACCTACATATGGCCCTATGTGAGTAATAAGATGCACTGAAAAATATGCAGAAACACAACATGAAGAGCTAACACTCTTGGGGAATACAAGATTAAGTCAAACATATGAAATAAGAGAGGAACTATATCACTAACATGCATTGCCCTAACATTATTAACACTCATTGTTTGTAAATCAATCCATGTTTTTGGCATTAATGTTAAGGGCATGAAGATGCACATATTTTTCCCCATTGTGCTTGACTCAGATATTTGGATCAACTTTGCAAGGGAACAAAAACCCTGCTCGTCTTTTGGATCAATTTATCTGGAGAACGAATACAGCAGTTCCACTTCTAAATGGGCTATTGACGTGCAGCCAGGGCCTGGGGTCTCACAGTGGGGCAAGTTGGCATGACCAGGAGTTTCAGGACAATATACATAACACAAGATTAGCATTAGAACACTTACCATTACCGAGGGCAAGGCACCAAATCACATGTGCGAGCATCTATTCCTATGTGTGACGAATGGGAACTCGTGGGATCTATATCTGTAAATGATGGACGTCTGGATTTGCACAAGGATAGAGACTCCAATGTCCAAAACCGTGAGGCTGAAAGCGTCACTGGCCTACAGTGGATACTGCCATAAAGCACAATGGCAATGAAGGGCTTTAGAAAGGTAAGCCCGGCGTCATGCGTCACAGTATAAGAAGTTGATTTACTGCCTGGCTTCCATCTCCTGCTTTAAAGCGAGGTGGAGTAGGCAGCCAGGGACAGACAGCCCAGACTTAAATACTTTGATTTGTTTAGAGATACAATCGTATCTCTAAATAAATCGATCTATTTGATATTTGTGTAGCAATGTGGAGGAATTCAGTGGGATTTCAGTGGAGAGACCGCCCCTATGGACTATGGTTAGATATGTTGTCAGGGAATGCCACAGGAGTTCTCTCATGTGAAGTCATAGAGTAGAGATTGTGTATGCTCTGTCTAGGTGATGGTAGTAACATGCTATATACCACCAGGCTTTAGAGGAAAGCTTTGCAGAATGTTTCCAGTTTACAGTGATATGTTGGAGTGGAATAGCAAGTAAAAGATAGAATAATTTTTTGCTATAAGGATTGAGAGTGAAATTATCACCAAAAGAACCCCCAAAAAATAATATATTATGAAATGGGATGCAGGAATGAAAAATACGATTAATTTGTCTCTATAAATCATGCCAAAAGCCAAGAGTGTTAGGGCAGGAAAGCAGCATATGTTCAGCATTATGTCTATCAATTGTTCTTTTTGCATTTGTCACCCCGAGTGGGACGTGAGTCTCGTGCTCTCCATGCCATTGGAGTCAAGCTAACCTGGCTGAAGAGGGGTGATACCCCGAAACTGGTCCCAGGATGCTTGTTTCTGGTCCAGGGAGGCCCTGGCCTGGCAGATCCGGCTGGACTGTTTCTGTGGGGAGCAGGATCAAGACTGATTTGCATATGGCTAGGTTTAAACTGGAATGCCACAGGGGGCCAAGAAACGATGGATTTAGGCTCAGATCTCTGTACTGTGGTGAATGTTTGATATTGTTCAGCATTCTACCCATCAATTGTTCTTTTTTTATTTGTCACCCCAAGTGGGACGGGTATGCCCAGAAGATGGGACCCATGCTCTCCATGCCACTGGAGCCAAACTAGACTGGATGATGAGGGGTGATACCCCGAAACCGGTCTCAGGATGTTGGTTTCTGGTCCAGGGAGGACCTGGCCTAGCAGTTCGGGCTGGACTGTTCCCATAGGGAGCAGTGTCAAGACTGACTAGCATATGGCTGGGCTTAGGCTGGAATCGCATAGGAAGCAAAAACACAATGGCTTTAGGCCCAGATCTCTGTACTGTAGTGAATGTTTGACATTGTTCAGCATTCTGTCCATCAATTATTCTTTTTGTATTTGTCACCCCGAGTGGGCCTGGTATTCTCAGACGTGGGTCCTGTGCTCTCCATGCTACTGGAGACATGCTAGCCTGGCTGTTAAGGGGTGATATCCCGAAACCCGCCCAGGAAGCTTGTTTCTGGTCCAGGGAAGACATGGCCTGGCAGTTCCGGGTGAATTGTTTGCATGGGGAGCAGGGTCTAGACTCATTTGCATATGGCTGGTTTTACCCTGGAACAGTGTGGGGAGCAAAAAAAGTATGGAATTAGGCCCAGATCTCTGTACTGGGGTGAATGTTTAGTATTCTGTCCATCAATTGTTCTTTTTGCACTATGCAAGCTTTGAAATGACCAGCAAAGGGGCGTTGGGATTATGGGAGAATTAGAAGAGAGATGTTGGGGCAAAGTGATGTCTACTATAAATAAAAGCCTTATGATATTGTTTGAAGTTAGGAAAATTAAGGCCCCCTTTATTTATAAAGTGTTTCAAATGGGACAAGGTAATAACAGATTTCTTTTTGTGCCATGGAAATCTCCGTAATAGACAGTCAGTTTATTAAAATAAAAACTGAGGTATACGTATGGGAATCATGGATAGGGTATAAAGAACTGTGGGAGAAATCATCATTTTAATTGAGTTTAATCGACCCCACCAGGAAAGAAAGAGGGGTGACCAAGAAGAAAGTAAAGATTTAATTAGAAGAAGAAGGTCTTTAAGATTCAGGGAGATAGAAGGGGGAATATAATTACAGTACCAAACACCTATTTAATTTTAGTAGGAGTCAAGGTGAAACCAGAGGAAAAAAATGCATGTTTAGTGTAAAATATGGTGAAAGGAAGGGCTTCAGTTTTATCAAACCTGGGAGAAGGTAGAAAGGAAAATGGCGGATTGACTTCGCTGCAGTGAGCACCTAGCCTGAACCACTCCTGCATCGCCGCGCCACTTAGCTGTCTGCCTGGATGTGCTTGATAATTTGAGCTATTTCAACGTGTACTCCCCCCCTCTGCAGTCGATGTGCTGGCAGCATGCAAATATTTCTCGCCATCACCTATAGCTGGTCAGGGACGCAATGTGGTTCAACAGTCCTCATTACCCCATCTTCAGCTGTCTATGCTCGTGCTGGTCCCCGTCATGGCCCCATAGCGCTAAACGAGACGGGCAAGGTGACCGTTCAGCAGTCACTACAGCAGCCACCTCCGCTAACGAGGATACGTCAGCAATAACAGCGGTCCAAGGTGGAATGCGCCGCCGCATTCCCGTTACTGATAGGGGCCCGGCTTGAGGGTTGGGAAGTCAATTTTGAAGTTGCTCCAGTCTGGAAAGGCGACAGACCTATCTCCAGGCCTCCGGCTCGGAGACCTCCACTCCAGTATCCGAGATGGTAGACACCCTGCTGTGTGCAGTACAGGCTGGATGTGAAGAGACAGGTGTCTGCACTGCACTTCCCTCAGCTCCAGGGATAACTAAATGCTCAGTTCACACTGGGTCCGGGGGTCGGAGCAAGACAAAGACAACGGACTCCCTGGCCACGATTCAAGACCAGAAACAAGGTAACGACATTGGGCAGAGCGCTGACGCTGATAAATCTTGCAAGCCCCGATAGGACTCATTTTCTCTGATTTCTCAGCAATTGGGCAACTCTCAGTTGCAGTGCGGGGAGGGGGTTGGAGAGCAGGAATCCACTACCAGCATGAACCACTGCGGTTTGGACTTGCTTGAGCTACTGGAGATAGACCTAGCGAGGCAAGGCGGTTATGAATGCTCAGGGCCTGCAGGAAAGGAGGTCTCAGCAGCCTCGAATATAGTGGATTCGGCTATGGCAGTTGATCATTCTGACACATCTAGGCTGGTAATATCTGACCACGCGGCTGATGTAAGCAGGGCATCTGGAGTTAACAGCAAGCCAAGAGGCTACTAAAACAAGCGGATCTCCAGGCAAGAAACAGTATAAAGTGAGAGCTGTAAAAGGTCGAGGAGGTTTAAAAAACCCTTGTGGGGGACACGAGGGGCAGCGCTTCAGCAACTCTGTCTCAACACACTCCAAAGGGGGATCCAAGGACAGCCCACTGCGCAAATGGGTCACTTCCAAAGGTGAGGTTAGAGCTATAATCTCCCAGCTATCCAATACTAGCCCTAATGAGCCCCCTCCGCGACTATCAGGGGAGGGCCTGCATCTTTAGTCCAGAATTGTGGAACAGCATAATAGGGATTCCCGATTCACCTGGACGTCTCAAAATTATTAAAGATGAACATTCACAGGCCAAGCAGTCACTCAATTGCTGGCAATCTGATGCCTCATAATTTTTTGGGGGGCAGGGATGCTGGGGAGATTAGTTTACCTCAATACGCTTCAGTCTAGCTTCTGTCGAGGAGTAAAGCTATGTCCCATACACTTAGTTGATTGTTCTTGTTACATGCTTTAGGATTTGAATTTCTTCATTTCATATTTCTTTTTTCTTTATATTTCTTTTCTCCTGTCTATGACATGCGGGTAGTGCTGCGGTGGAGCGGGGATGGCCTGAGTCGGGTGCTTCCGGAAGGCTGTCATCCATTGACAGTAATAGGGGTGCATGATTCCTTTTTCTGGACACTGGGGGGTAGGGTGCTGGGGGGGCTAGGGAATGCGCAGGTGAGGTGTCTCTTTTAGTCTATTTTGATTTCTGGTCGGTGGGTGGAGAGGTGGGAGGGAGTCAAAGGGGCCAGGCAATTCATAACTTTGTAGTCTAATATTGTTTTCGAAAAAGATGAGGGAGTTTTTTTTATCAAAGTAGAATCAGGGAGAAGATAATAAAAATCAAGATTCTGTAATGTTTAGTCCGAACCAATCCAGGAAGCGTCAATTGATCCACGAGGAACTTAAAGTGTTTAAACCACATATACTTGGTTTAACTGAAACCCATCTGGCTTCTAAGGCTAGGCATATGCTCAAGCAATTGGGAAATAATGTCTTAATGTGTACCTCCCAGACAGTGTCAATCTGTGGGGTAGCCATAATGAAATCCAAAAATTGTAAAATTAATATACTCAGGACCTCTGCAGATCCTAGAGTAAGATGGGCTATAGCCAGTCGTGGTTGGCATGACTCGCGAGTGGGAGGTGCGGGTTGGGGGTATTGCGCAGCGGTTTGCGTGGGGGGGAAATTTAATTAAAAAGAAAAACCTTACCTTCCCGGGTCCCGCGCTGTCTCAGCTCCTGCCCGGGTCCCATGGAACAGGGAGCTGGCAGCCTCCCTTCCCTTCCCTAAGCCAAACACAACGCTGCAATGGCAGCGTTGTGATTGGTGGGGACGGCGCCCAGCTAGGTGCTTATGGGGAGGCCATTTTTTCCACCTGCATGCAGCCTACATGGAGAAAAGGGAGCATGCGGATGACCTAGAGGGCCGACCAAAGAGTCAGGGCCCACAGCATTTGGCTAGCCACTCTTGTCCTGCCCTCCAGTAAGGACGGTTAATAATACCCACCTGCCCGCCCCCAACCAAACCCTTCTGCTTTCTCGCAGTGCGAGAAGCAGAAACATAAAGTGGTAGTTTTACCACTTTAAGTTTCAGCTTCTCGTACTGTGAGAAAGCAGTGGGGCGATGCTCCTCCTAATAGAGGAGCCGCCCCTGGCTATAGCTCAGCTAACAACAGCTGAACAGAAGTTAACAATGTGTGTGGTGTATGGTCCAAACATGGACGGTCCTGATATATATGACTATCTCAGTTCAGAGTTACTGGACTGAGTGGGAGACCTAATTATTATGGGGGATTTTAACTATATAATTGATTATAGGATCGACCCTACAAACTGAAAATCACATGTAAGGACGGTTAATAATACCCATGCTTCTATATTGGAACTTATGCAACTTCATGGTCTAGACAATGCATGGAGGACACTATTCCCTTCTGCTCCAGGGTACACCTATTATTCATCACCCCATAAATAATACTCACGTATTGACATGATTTTCATTAAAGATGCTGCATTGGAGAACACTTATGTTGAGGTTTGTCCCAAGATCACATAGGATCATGACTTCATCATGCCAACTGTACAGATCGGAATAAGAGGCTGGGATGATATTTTCATTTCCCTCACCACCTTCTTACTAATCCAGAGTATCGCTTACACCTCAGAGGTGCGCTGGGAGAATTTTACTAAATAACAAGGGCTCTGCCTAAGCAGCAGTAGTCTGGGACTGTATGAAGGCACATATCAGGGGGCTGACACTTATTTTTACTAAAAATAGATCCATGCATGAGGAATCTGAACAATATAGTCAGGACTGTCTAGACTTAGAATTACAGCACGCACAGGTGATAATGGCAAGGGATCCAGCTGAACGATCGATATATATTAGGCTAATCGAGAAGTGGCTGTCAGAAATATGTACCAGAGCTTGATCTTCCACAGGAGCCGAATCGCTGAACTGCCTCACAACAGATGTATATTTCTCAATTCCCAAACACCACTGAGAGCTAGAAGTTACACTGCACACAGTACTGAGGGGGAAAGGGGAATGGGAAGAAAAGAGAGGCTGCCACTGTGGTGCTTCTTCTTACGGAAAAAGTCTGGACCTTTCTGCACCTGTAACCACAAAGCACAATGTTACTCAATTTTCCCCCTGACCTTCCTGCAGTAACTCTATTACCATCATCTTTTCCTTTATACCTGTAACGCTCAGTGGGAAAGCTTCTCTCTGTATGGATAGAAATAGTTCTGTAGATGACTCTTTATTAATATATCTTGCACATGCTCGCACAGTCCTCAATGTCTTTTCTTTTCTTTGCAGATGACTGACTTGAAGACCAGGAGCGGAGAGTAGAGGTGGAAAGTACAAATAAATATATATATATATATATATATATATATATATATATATATATATATATATATATATATATATATATATATATGAAATTCACTGAAAAAAACCATAGGTTTCACACACGTTATAGTTAGGAATTAACATTTAAAAAACCTTGCAAATTCACTGAAAAGACCATAGGTTTCACACACGTTATAGTTAGGAATTAGCATTTAAAAAACCTTGCAAATTCACTGAAAAAGCCATAGGTTTCACACATGTTATAGTTAGCTGGACATTTCACTCGTACAAAACCATTGAAATTCCCCCGTTATAGTTAGTTCAGCTAACTATAACTCATGCGACCGCAATCCACTGCTGATGACGTCACATATTACATCACTCATGACATGGTCAGTGACATCACTCATGACATCACTGATGACATCTCAAATGACATCACTGATGACATCACTGATGACATCATCCAGTGAATATGTGTCTATCTGAAATATAAATATTTTTTATATATGTATATCTAAAGCTAAATGGAAGAATAAATGGGTAAATAAGTGTCTATATGGATGTTTTTTTTTGTAAAATTAATTGTATAACTGACTTATTAACAGTATCTTAGTGAATACAGTGATGTAATATGTGACGTCATCAGCAGTGGATTGCGGTCGCGCGAGTTATAGTTAGCTGAACTAACTATAACGGGGGAATTTCAATGGTTTTGTACGAGTGAAATGTCCAGCTAACTATAACATGTGTGAAACCTATGGTTTTTTCAGTGAATTTGCAAGGTTTTTTAAATGCTAATTCCTAACTATAACGTGTGTGAAACATATGGTTTTTTAAGTGAATTTGCAAGGTTTTTTAAATGCTAATTTCTAGCTATAACGTGTGTGAAACCTATGTTTTTTTTAGTGAATTTGTAAGGTTTTTTAAATGCTAATTTATGTATGTATTATTATATTTATTCTATATTTATTTTACAATAAACGACCTATGTATATAGTTATAGATTGACTGTATCCTGTAATATGGAATGGCTCAGCTCTTTTTTTTAAAATTTGGATAAAGTTGAACAGCATAGTTAATATCTTCTATAAACTTATAAACAGTTTAAAATGTTGTTTTTTAAAGCGTTTTTCACGGTGCGCGCACCGTGGGTGCACCCCGCAATTTTTTTTAAAAAAATACAATGTTTTTTTCACCCTTCGGGGTCCTTCAGGGACCCCCTGACAAAGGCTAGGGGGTCAGGAACTCTCTACCCTGCCCCCTTTGCACGTTCTCCACCTTTCTTTTTCACTGTCACACACAAAATGGTGTCCGACACTGCCTGATTTCGACCGATTGGAATGTTGACTGACATCTAACCACCAATCAGAATTACGCTCGCGGACATTTGGTGAGCGCACCATGCGCGCACAGTGCGCGCACCATGCGCGCTCAGTGCGCGCATATAGATATTTATGTACTTTTAACTGCAATTTTCTCAGGAACTACTGAACAGATTGACACCATATATGCAAAAGGCACATGCCTGACCTGAGGACTACCTCTTTGCCAAATTTCAAGTAATTCTGTTCAGCCGTTCGGGCTGTACCTTCGACTAAAGGTCCTATGGGAAAATGCATGGGGAAAAGGCGTTTTGGGACCCCCCTTTTCTCTCAGCCCCCGCTTGACGAATCGCACCCGAGACTTTCGGGGTAGGAGCTGAGCGGAGTGCCCCATTAGTTTTGAAAATTTCGCGAGGATTCGTCAACCGGCGCCAAAGTTATTCAAAATAGAATTTTCAGATTTCCTATGGGAACTAGGTCCTAACTATAACTATCTACTGGCGTCCGCCAGGAGATTATATATATATATATATATATATATATATATATATATATATATATATATATATATATATATATATATATGTATATATATATCTCGCACCACACTCTCCAATGGAAAAGTAACGCAACGGACACCTTGGAAAATTGGTGTTAACCCCTTCCCTGCTCATGACGGAACCGTTCCGTCATGAGCCACGGTTGCCGTGTGCTCATGACGGAACGGTTCCGTCATGGCAATCCTGTCGGCGGCCGCTCCGCCTGCGCGGCGCTGTTTCCCCGCCTGTGCGGGGCGACAACGCAAATGGGCGGAGTCATGACGGAACCGTTCCGTCATGAGCACAGCTCAACTGTGGCTCATGACGGAGCGGCTCCGTCATGAGCACAGGCCCGCCGCGCTGCCCCCCCGCACCCCCCCGCGCCGCGGCGGAATTCCCGCCGCGGCGAAGGGGTTAAGTAAATTTATTGACTGCAAAAACAACGCGTTTCAGCTTTGCCTTGTTCACGTGAACAAGGCGAAAGCTGAAACGCGTTGTTTTTGCAGTCAATAAATTTACTTAACTGCAACTTTCCAAGGTGTCCGTTGCGTTACTTTTCCATTGGAGAGTGTGGTGAGAGATATTTGGGGCTGCCGGTCATCCCTGCACGGACCGCCCTGCCAGACAGCCCTTTTTTCTTACCGGGACTGTATTGATATATATATATATACATTTATATTACAAGTTGAAGGTGAACTGTCTTGTAGTTGCGAAATGACTAATAAGCAGTATAGATGTAGTTGCAGTTCTCTAAATGCATAGTTGACAGTCAATCCTCGTAAACAAATAGTAGAGAACAAGCTCTATCAAACACCAACTGAAAAGGAACTGAATGGAGGCGCTGCTAATAAATTGGTGAGTCTAAAAGCGCCAAATGCAATTGGTTTGCTTTATCAATAAAAATACTGAAGAAATTGAGAGTCTGTAACAGAAAATATAGGGCGGAAGGTATCTCCAAGGATCTAGGAAACTACCTCTGCCCACACAAGAAATTCCAGAAATAATTCTGTAAGGCGTCTCTGAGAGAATAAGTGAATTTACAGACCTGCCGAGTTCTAAATTCGGAATCAAAACAAACTCTGGAACTGCAAGAATCTTTTAGCTGAATTATCTTCTTGACTGAAAAAACGCTTCAACTGGAAAACGCTTCTTGCTCCTCCTAGGTGACAGTTGAAGTACGCAGCTCCACAGGTGAGTGAGCACGAAATTTCAATCGCGTTCCACTACAAACAACCACTAGAATGCTAACCTATTCTAATAGGCGTCCGCCATATTAGAATTTCGCCGCATAACAAGGAATGAATATTATTGGCCCAATCTTGACCAGAACAATCTGGCTACCAGTTGGCTCCAATTTAGCGGTGAATTCCTACACTGAATCCTCTGCCCAGCTCTCGATCTAAGAGGAGATCTGCTCAGCCTTGGATTAGAAATGCTCAGTCCTGACAATACCCCCCACCAAGAACCCTACTCCTCTCTTCTTTGGCTTCTGTGGGTGAGTCTTATGAAATTCCTTTACCAGTCTTGGGACATGAACATTTGAACTGGGTTCCCAAGACCTTTCCTCAGGACCAAACCCCTTCCAGTCTACTAAATAAAACAACCTTCCCTTCTTGAACCTGGAATCTATTATTCTTTTCTCTTCAAATTCCTCTTCAGACTGCACTTGAACAGGGGCTGGGGGCAAATCTTTTCTTAATTCTGGTGGGTTTCTTTTGATCAGGGAAACATTGAATACTGGGTGTATCTTGAGCTTAGAAGGAAGTTTGACCTTTACACTAACTGGGTTTACCATCCTGTCCACTTCAAAAGGATCTACAAATCGAGGTTGACATTTTCTGTTTCCCTTCAATCGCATGTTTCGAGTGGAAACCCAAACTTTTTTCTCCAGACTCAAAAACTGGATTTCCTCTCCTACTCCTGTCTGCCTGTTTCTTGTAAGATTCTTTAGTTTTACCAAATTTTCAGTGGCTAACTGATAGGCCTTCTGTAAATCTTGTACTACTTCCTCAACTGCTGGTACCTCACTATCAATTTGCCTATTGACATGTTTGGGTGTCTGCCTGAATTCAGAAAGAATGGCGAATAACCTGTGGAGGAGTGTACAGAGTTATTATAGGTGAATTCTGCTGCCCAAATCAAGGTGGGCCAATCTCCCTCCTGTTCCATCAAGTATGGGCGCAAGTATTGCTCCAAATCCTGATTCACTCTCTCCGTCTGTCCATCAGTCTCTGGGTGAAAACTAGTTGACAGACGGGAATCCACACCTACATTTTTTAAAAAGGATCTCTAAAAATGAGACACAAACTGAAGTTCCCCGGTCAGAGATCACCACCATTGGAATTCCATGATTTTAAACTACATGTTGCGTGAACAAGGTAGCTAATTGCACTGCATTTGGGATGGATTTTAATGGAATGAAATGACTCATTTTAGAAAAATGGTCAACCACAACCCAGATAGTGGAATAACCCTGAATTGATAAAATCCATGGAAACAGTATGCCATGGATATGGGGAAACTGTTAGAGGCATAAGCAGCCCTTGTGGTGATTGTCTGACGACTTTTCCCTTAACACATTGCTTGCAAGAGGCCACCTACTGTCTCAATTGAGTTTCCATGCTTAGCCACCAAAAATATCGTCTAACCAGTTCCAGGGTCTTCTTCACTCCCTTGTGACCAGCCACTGGATTATCGTGAAACAACTGAATGACATTACTACGTAATTCTTCATTGGGGACATAGAGTCTTCCTTGGTAGAGAGGCTTTCCATCTTTAATTTCACTATCGGGCCCTTCCTGTACCCAATTTAACTTCTCATATTCAGAAAGATTAACCTTTATCTTGCCTTCCAATTCCGGGTATGAGATTGTTCCAACAATCTTGTCTTCTGGAATAATATGGCCTTCTTTAGGGTTTTCATTGTCTTCTCCAGAATTAAAACAGGATAAAGTGTCTGCTTTACCATTGGCAGATCCCGGCTTGTAGGTCAGAACAAAATTATAGTCTGCAAAGAAGAGGGAGCATCTCAATTGCCGAGGGGTGAGGGTTCTTGCTGACTTAAGGAATTGTAAATTCTGATGATCAGTAAAAACTGTGATTTCATGCCTAGCTCTCCATAAGTAATGTCTCCATTCTTGAAAAGCATCCTTTACTGCTAACAGTTCTTTGTTGACAGTTGGATAATTGACTTCCCCAGCTGTCAATTTATGTGATCGGTATGCCACTGGATGAAGCTGGCCCGTCTCTTTATGTATTTGCGCAAGGACTCCACCAATGGCCAAGTTTGAAGCATCCGCTTCCACAAAGAAAGGTTCTCCTGGACTAGGGTGTAACAAGATTGGTGCGGTGGTGAAAGTTTCTTTTAACAACTGGAATGCCTCTTCAGTTTCTGAACTCCAAACAAACTTTTCTTTCTTTCTGAGCAAACGAGTGATGGAGCTAACCTTCTCAGAAAAGTTATGGATAAAGCGCCGGTAAAAATTGGCAAGGCCAAGAAAACTTTGCACCCCTTTAACAGTTCGTAGAGACGGCAAATCTTTGATCTCTCTTACTTTGGAATCATCCATGGAAACTCCTTCAGAAGATGGAACGAAGCCCCAAAACGCCACTCAACTAGCATGAAATGAAATACACCCTTCTCCAATTTTACAAAAAGTTGATTTTCCAACAACCTTTGCAAGATTGCACGAACATGCCGGACGTGCTCTTCCATGTTAGCAGAAAATATTATAATGTCGTCAATGTAAACAACGGTAAATCGATCCAGATATTCTCGTAGAATGTCATTGACAAAATGCCAAAATGCTGCTGGTGCATTACACAGGCCGAACGGCATGACCTCATACTCAAACAGATCAAAACGCGTTCTAAAAGCTGTCTTCCACTCGTCACCTTCAGCCATGCATACTAGATAGTAAGCCCCTCTTAAAACCAATTTTCTGTAGACGTGGGCTTCTTTGACCTGATCTAGGAGTTCAGATATTTGTGGCAAGGGGTAACGGTTCTTCTTGGTGACTTGATTTAGGGCTTGGTAGTCTGTGCAAGTTCTCAGTTTCCCATCTTTCTTAGGGATAAAGAACAATGGAGACGAGACCGGAGCCTGTGAGGGTCGGAGAAACTCGTTGGCTAAGTATTTGTTCAAATATTCTTTCAAAAATTCGTTCTCAGCTTCAGACAGAGCATATATCTGACTACATGGCAAGGATCCACCAGGTTCAAGCTCGATCTTACAGTCGTACTCCCGATGAGGGGGTAATTTAGTGGCCTCTTTCTCGTCAAATGCAGATATCAAATCATTATATTCTTCTGGTTGAACCTCCACTGTACAAATCATACGCGTTTGTTCCGACAAAAAGGACGATGGAGATGACTGAGGATGAGAATCACAAGAGTCGAAACAATGCTCCTTACAGTAATCTGAATTCATCTCAATAGCTCTCTCATCCCAATCAATCTTTGGGTTATGTTCAGTAAGACATGGTAGCCCCAAAATAAATTGAAACTGAGGGGCATAGATAAGGCTAAAGCTCAAGAAACTTGGATGCCTTTTGGGTCCAATCAACGTGATCTCTTTGGTGTCATAAGTAATGGGACCTGAAGATAAATTGGTGCCATCAATAGCACAAACAGGTTCTGGTCTTTCTTTCTTGACAAAACAAATTCCTAAAGACTCTGCAAATTTAATGTCGCAAAAATTTCCTGTTGCACCAGAGTCGATCATCACTGAGACCTTTTCCACATTTATATCTCGATATTTGATCACACAGGAAATGATCAGATGAGGGGCAGATGACTGCAAGGTATTCACAATTTGTTGGGTATTTGGAGCTGTCTCTTCGGCTGCTCCCACCAGAGCAACTCATTCTACTGGTGGAGCCTGTTTTTTACCCAAGTATTGTTCCTTGGTTTCTTGGGACACTCCCTGACAAAATGCCCCGGACTTTCACAGTACATGCACAGCTTACCGCTCCTTCTCTTCTCTCTCTCCTCCTTGGTCAACTGGTCATGCACTGTGCCGATTTGCATAGGCTCATCACCCGCACCTGCTTCACTGATCTTGGGTACATCAGATTTGATCCTATCTAGTCGAGGCGGAATATATTGAACTTCTTTTCGACGTTCATTCTTCCTTTCAAACTGTTGTTGATCAATTTGCAAAACCAGGTCGAATAATTCTGATAATTCTGTAGGTCTCTTAGGAATTTGTGCTAGGCCATCCTTTAATTCATCCTTCAGCCTTCTATAGAAAATTTCTGCTCTTTTGGCTTCCAGACAGTTTGTTTCCACAATTAATTTATTAAATTGCGCTAAGTAAGAAACCAACTCAGGATTTCCTTGCTTTAAATCTAAGAGTTCATTATCTGTGGTCTGAGAGATGGTTCTTCGATCAAAAATTCTAAGGAACTCTGAATTGAACTCTTCAAAATTGTACAGAATATGATAGTTGGAATTTACCAATGGCATGGACCAAACTGCAGCATCTCCACTCAGGTAAGACAGTATAAAGGCCACCTTGGATTGGTCTTCTTTAAAAAGTATGGGCTTACATAAAAAATGTAAGGAGCACTGAGTGAAGAAAATCTGGGCCTTATGTGGATCGCCTTGAAATCTCTCTGGAGGGGCTAATGGAATTGTCAGAGACATGGCATGGATCACTTGAGTGGTTAATTCAGCATTGGAAGAAGAAGGGGAGAAGGATTGGGGCCTTTGCTCCTTAGGGCTAGGGTTAGAACACGTAACTAACTCGTCTAATCTTTGACGAAGGAAACTGACTTCCTGGCTCGACTTCCTAACCTCTTCCCTGGTTTCACTTAATTGTTTCTGCAACCCTTCCAACACTAAAGCTAAGGCCTTAACATCTATGCCTTCAGCCATTCTGCCCAAGTGGAAGGTTTTGGTAAGGCACTTCAATCTGTCAGAAGCACATACCAGAGCTTGATCTTCCACAGGAGCCGAATCGCTGAACCGCCTCACAGCAGATGTATATTTCTCAATTCCCAAACACCACTGAGAGCTAGAAGTTACTCTGCCCACAGTACTGAGGGCGAAAGGGGAATGGGAAGAAAAGAGAGGCTGCCACTGTGGTGCTTCTTCTTACGGAAAAAGTCTGGGCCTTTCTGCACCTGTAACCACAAAGCACAATGTTACTCAATTTTCCCCCGATACTCTATTACTATCACCTTTTCCTTTATACCTGTAACGCTCAGTGTGAAAGCTTCTCTCTGTATGGATAGGAATAGTTCTGTAGATGACTCTTTATTAATACATCTTGCACATGCTCGCACAGTCCTCAATGGCGTTTCTTTTCTTTGCAGTTGACTGACTTGAAGACCAGGAGCGGAGAGTAGAGGTGGTAAGTACAAGCATATATATATATATATATATATATATATATATGTATATATATATATATATTTATAATTACAAGTTGAAAGTAAACTGTCTTGTAGTTGCGAAATGACTAATAAGCAGTATAGATGTAGTTGCAGTTCTCTAAATGAATAGTTGACAGTCAATCCTCGTAAACAAATAGTAGAGAACAAGCTCTATCAAACTCCAACTGAAAAGGAACAACTGAATGGAGGCGCTGCTAAAAATGTGGTGAGTCTAAAAGCGCCAAATGCAATTGGTTTGCTTTACCAATAAAAATACTGAAGAAATTGAGAGTCTGTAACAGAAAATATAGGGCTGGAGGTATCTCCAAGGAACAAGGAAACTACCTCTGCCCACACAAGAAATTCCAGAAATAATTCCTTAAGGCGTCTCTGAGAGAATAAGTGAATTTACAGACCTGCAGAGTTCTAAACTCGGAATCAATACAAACTCTGGAACTGCAAGAATCTTTTAGCTGAATTATCTTCTTGAGTCAAAACGCTTCAATGGGAAAACGCTCCTTGCTCCTCCTAGGCGACAGTTGAAGTGCGCAGCTCCAAAGGTGAGCGAGTGTGAAATTCCAAACACGTTCCACAGCAAACAAACACTAGAACGCTAACCTACTCTAATAGGCGGGCGCCAGATTAGAATTCTGCCGCATAACAAAGAATGAATATTATTGCCCCAATCTTGACTGGAACCATCTGGCTAACAGTAAGCTCCAATTTAAGAGTGAATTCCTGCACTGAATCCTCTGTCAAGCTCTGGATCTAAGAGGAGATCTGCTCAGCCTTGGATAGAAACTCTCAGTCCTGACAGCGGCACAGGCTTAATCGAGAATTAACTGAAAAAGTTGTTGCTAGCTATCATAGGAATAAAATGTTACAATATGAATATGGTGAGAAAGTGGGCCGGATTCTTGTGCATCGAATTTCTGACAAGAAGTCTATATCTAATACCAAGCGCATTGAGGGTGAAGGAGGAGTGATATATACGCAACCTCAATCTATCGCTGAGCAATTCATTTTTCTCTATCAAAGGGTGTATAGCAAGCCAGTTGACCCTGCTAAATCTAGTATTATGGAATATCTGCAAGAGAGTTGTTTATCTTGGCTTGAGTCTCAGCAGTTATCTGTGCTACAAGGGCATTGCATGTTGGGAGAGATTAAAGAAGCTATTTGTGCCCTGCCCTCTGGTAAAGGAGCGGGTGATGATACAATCCTCCTCAAGTTCTATAAGGTATTCAGGGTTATACTAGCACCAGAATTCGCAGATTTGATTACATAACTTGCTGATGGAAGAGATGCTCCTGTAACCTGGGGAATGATTAACATTGTAGTGTTTCTTAATAAGGGTAAGCCATCGGAGGAAAGAAACTCGTACCGACCCATTTCATTGATTATCTCAGATGCTAATGTCCTTTCTAAAATTTAGGAAAATCATCTGGATCCACTTATGCATGGTTTAATGTCAGACCAAAAGCATGGTTTCGTTTCTGGCAGATGTCAATAACGTAATAGGGGTCTTCGATGTTGCAGAGAAAACTAAGGACCAGATTGGCATGATAATGCGAGACGCCGAGAAGGCTTTCGATAGAGTAACCTGGGATTTACTTTGGTCGACAAAGGGAGCATTCAGGCATGGAGGTCGGTTTATCGCACTTGTCCAGACACTATATAAGAAACTTGTGGCTAAGGTTATGTTGAGCGGCATATCCTCATCTTCATTTCCAGTATATAGGGGTACTTGTCAGGGGTGTCCCCTTTCTCCCTTTATTATTCGCTCTATATATCAAGTCATTTATAAGTCATCTACTGCAGAACAAGGGTATCCAGCTAGTTAACTTAAACAGCATTAACCTTAAGATAACTGCCTATGCCAATGACATAGCGTTTTTTTGTACCAAAACACTAGAAGCCCTAGCCCACATACCAAGAAAAGCCATGCCTTTTGGAGCCTTCTCTGGGTATAAACTGAATCTGTCTAAAACACAGACAATCCTTCATTTCCAGCTGCACACCTCAGTCTTAGGGGTAACAGATACAGCTACATATCTAGGCATAAGGTTGAGCAGCTGTGTTGAAGATATAATATCTCTTAACTATGAGCCACTCTTGAAACTTGTGATGGCTAAATTACGACATTGCCACTGGCTCCCTCTTAGTATATTAGGATGGTGTAATATTATTAAAATGAACATACTGCCTAAATTTATTTATTTATTTAGTTCAATTTCGCTTTGTGGGCGGACTCTTTTTTTAAGCGCCTGGAGAGTGTGATTGGCAGCTTCATCTGGGGTTATAGAAGGGCCAGGCGTGCTATACGCTTTATTAAACTTACATACAAGCAAAGGGGTTTCAAGCTTCTGGATTTTTAATTAGATTATTGGGCATCATTTGCTGGGCGGATCCAGAGACTGCTAATAGGGAGTAAAGCCGGGCTGCTCTCATTGGGATATCAACTTGCAGGCGGCCCTGTTATCGGATATGTACTTCACAAACTAACAGACCCTAATTACTACAAGAGGGTTAGGTTCAAGATAGTCAGGGATGTAGCACGGATATGGCAGGGAATCCGCAAGAAATACTTGTTACCTACACTTCACATTTACACTCCTGTGGTGCAATCCAATATTTCCATACATATTCCATGACGATGTGGGAAAGATATGAGAACGTCGGGGTATTAATAACCTTGGCCATCTGTATGATCACCAGGGGTTTCATATGTTTGACTCATTATAAGAGGAATATGGGCTTCCACAGCATTCCTTTTTTAAGTATTCACAGGTAAGGGATTAACTACTATATGAGTGTAAATTGCAAATCGAACAAGAAACATCTGAAATCCTGGCCTTTTTGTATGAGGCCTCTGGTAAAATTTCCATTAGTCTATTCTATCAGAAGTTTATATCACAGGCACAAGATGATAGACTGCAAATAGCTTCAAGATGGAGCCGGTTTCTTTTCTCTGAAATTACGGCTAATGAAATTCAGGAGCACCTAGCAATTCTAGATTGGTCAGTGACCTCCGTTAGTCTAAAGGTGCAACAATTTAGGACTATCTGGATGCTTCACTACATGCATCTCAAAATTGGCACTGTCCCGAGTTCCTCACAAATCATACTGTCCGAAATGCAATTATTATGCAGCGAATTTAGTTCATATGTTTGTTGACTGCCCAGTGCTAAATAAATTCTAGACTAATTTATTTTCACTTCTTACAGAATACTTGGGGTATGAATTCCAACTCACTAATAAAGAATTTTTTTTAGGGTACAAGCAGGGATATGTGGGTTACTCAGCGTCCTTGTTCTCGATCATTATTGTGAGCACTCGCTTATATATTGCTAGAGCTTGGATTAATTCTATGCCACCAATAGTAACAGAATGGTGGGCAAAGCTGCGACAAGTCTATGAATCCAAAGCGGCCCTAGCCAAGGCTAGAGATCCTAGATCCCTTAGGAGGTTTGAAAGGATCTGGTCCAGCTTACACTGGGACTGCTAAATCACAGAACCGGAGAAAACATAGATTTATCTATCTTATATGTTGTACAATATCTCTTCCTCTTTTCCTTTGTCTTTTTTTGTTTTACTCTTCTCCGCTGTTTGCATTAATATCTATGTTGTTTAAGTTAATAATGATATATATGTAATGTTTTGTTCATTATTATATTGCAGCAATGAATAAAGGAACAATTTATTAAAAAAGGAAATTTCTTGAGCCAAAGCTGGTAATGAGGTGTCAGGCTCAATAATAAAAAGAAATATATCATCAGCATAAACTATTGTTTTTAATTAATGAGTGTCACCATGAAAACAAGAGATTGAAGGGTTGTTTGTTGATTTTAACAAGAAATGGTTTGAGGGCAAGAATGAATAATAATAGGGATAAAGAACAGCCCTGTCTTACGCCTCTATGAAGAATAAAGCATTGCAAGGATATACCGTTAACCAATATCGAAGCCATTGGAGACTCGTACAGAATAGAAATTAAGGAAAGAAGTGCTAGGCTAACACCATGCCAATGTATAGCTTTCAGCATGAAAGGCCATTTGAGTCTATTGAAAGCCTTGTCAGGGTTGATGGTGATGGTCATGAGAGGATATTTTAAGTTTGGAGCTTTACTTAAAATATCAAAGAATATTCTGGTATTATCGGAGCCCATGCTGCCTTTAATGAAACCTACTTGTTCCAGTCCAATTAGATGAGGTAAGTAAGATTCAATACGCAAAGCGAGGAGTTTAGCAAAGATGTTGTAGTCAACATTCACCAATAAAATAGGTCTATGATTTTTACATAAAGTGAGATATTTACCTCACTTACAAATGAGGCAGAATGATGCGTCAAAGAAAATGCCTTTGGAACTATGAGACTCCGAAGGGAGGAACAATTAGAATAAAACTCAAAAGGAAAACTGTCTGGACTGGGAGATTTACCTTGTTTTAATAAAATACATAGCTGTATTAATTTCGAGAAGTGAAATGTCCCGATCTAAAGTAGTAAAATCAAAATTAGGGTTATGGCATTAAGGAATTGAAGAGAAAAAAAGAATCAATGTCATTTACAGAAGAGTTCATTTCAGGGGTATATAGTGATCTGTAAAATTGAACAAGCTCTTCAAGGATGTCTGAATCTTGATAAATTGAAGTGCCTGCGGGAGACTGTAGAGACTTCATTTTGCGACATTCTTTTTTAACCTTAAAATAGATGGCCACGAGTTTGCCCATTTATTACAGCCATAATATCTAGAACAGCTTTTTAATAAGTTATTAGAGGTATTGCCAGAGGACATTTTGTTAAAATTTATTTTAGCAGCAATTAAATCTTGTAAGACCGTTGGAGATTGGCAAGTGTAACATTGCAAGTGTATTGCAACTTATCACACATTAGATAAATGGTCAGCCTTTTGCCCGTTTGAGATGGAGGTGTCACTTGGGGAACTAATGAAAACAAAATCAGGCTCCCCACTCGACCCCTGTCCAGCCAGATTCTTTAAGCTATTAACCCCTTGGCTTAATGGCATCTTGAATCCAATTTGGAACACCTCATTGGAGACTGGAATTTTTCCAACTAGCTGGAAAAAGGCCTATGTCAAGCCTATCCTCAAGAAAGAGGATGCTGATCCAGCAGAGCTAAAAAAAATTAGGCCTATCTCTCTTCTTCCGGCACTGGCTAAAATTTTAGAAAAAGAGGTCCAGAGACAACTCTCGGACTTCCTAGAGTCAAATAACCATCTTCATGATTCTCAGTCTGGGTTTAGGACAGGTTACAGTACGGAGACAGCACTACCGGAGGTGGCCGAATCGATCCGGAAAACCTTAGACCAGGGAAGCTGTGCAATGTTGGTGCTGCTGGATCTGTCCGCAGCCTTTGACACAGTTTCCCACAGGATCCTCATGAATAGACTTCACCATTTAGGAGTAACTGGAACTGTTTTGACATGGTTTCATTCTTTTCTTGAGGGTCGTTCGCAACAAGTATTTCTGCATCCCTGTGTCTCCAGCTCTTGCCCCATGTTATATGGTGTTCCTCAGGGCTCTGCTTTAAGCCCCACGCTTTTTAATGTTTATTTGACTCCCCTTGTGGTAATTGCAGAAAAATGTGGGGTGAAGGTTGTCTCGTATGCAAACGATACACAACTGGTGTTCTCTTTTAAAGAACACAACGAGACAGCCTTCGTCAATTTTAGACAGTGTCTCTTAAATATCTCAGCATGGATGACGGGCAGCTGCCTAAAATTGAACACTGATAAGACGGAGGTCTTATTTTTCAATCAACCAACTCCTCCGTGCACCGCGCTGTGGTGGCCAACCGAGTTAAACCCGCCTCCGCTACCAGTGTCCTCTGCTAGGAATTTGGATTTCAAGTTTGACGCCCAACTTACGGGCAAGGCACAAATTGCTCGTGTCTCCTCTCAGTGCTTCTGGAAACGTAAGGCTTTGCGCAGATTTCTTCACTTCCTGCCGATGGAGTGCAGGAAGTCAATAGTGTATGCTTTAATTACTTCACAGCTCGACTATGCCAATAGCCTTTATATTGGTCTTCCCGAGTATCTGATGAGGAGACTACAGCTTATACAAAATGCGGCAGCTAGGTTGATCAGGAATGTGCCACTGCGACATCATATCACCCCCCATCTACGCAGCCTACATTGGCTCCCGGTTAGGAGAAGAGTACAGTTCAAAGCTCTAGTACTTGCACACAGAGCAATCGGAGGGACCGGTCCTCAATATCTGAAGCCGAGAATTCAGAAATACAGCCAAGCTAGGGCATTTAGATCTAATAGTCGTAACTTTTTGGTTATTCCTCGTTTTGTGAAGACAATGACCGGTGGCCGTGCATTTTCTGTAAAAACTGCTACCCTGTGGAATACTATGCCCAATCACCTAAGAAAAATAGATGCGGAAATCCTGTTCAGGAGAGCACTGAAGACATGGCTTTTCGGCCTGCCCTAGATACGATGGTCCTCTCTGGTTTCTTCTTCCCTTAGGTAGGGTGCTAGCGCCGGGACACTTCCGTTGGAGGTAGCCGTGCGCTCTATAAGCTTCAATAATAATTTATGTTCCAAGGTCTTATTGTCGGACAACTAAGTAATATGTTGGGCAAGACATGTCTTCTATTTCCTGGCAACATAATCGATAATGAAGCATGTGCTGTAGCTTTAAAGGAATCCAAAAGGAGTAGTTAGGGGTGCACAGGGGGCTGTTGATTTCCGGAGAAGAAATAGTTTGAAAAGGTCATAAAAGAGGAAAACTGTGTGTCTGAGAGTAGAGAGTTATTACATTTTGATTGATTGGAGTGTGGTTGAGGGGGATATAAATCAAATTCTCTTATTATGGGTGGATGGTCTGAGAGTAAAATGGGTTAAATCTGTGCATTAATGAGGGTACAGGATAGGGATTTATTAATGAATATGTGATCTAATCTGGTAAGGGATTTGTGATCAGAAGAGAAGACTGTGTACTCTCATACTGAGGAACTGGCTAATTTCCAAGAGTCTATCAGTCTGTGTGAGAAATAAAGGAGGTAAACTGCTTGTGCATTTTATGTGGAATAAATTTGACATGGGAATGTTGATCCACAAATGGATCTCGTATTTGATTGTAATCTCCAGCTAAAAGAAAATATTCATCAGTATATTGAAGACATTTTTTCACCAAGTCAGAAAAGAACACAACATCGTTTTGGGTTGGAGGATAAACAATAAAAACAGACATATGTATTTTGTAATTGATAATTTGGTAACAATCCATCTACCACATGGGTCGGTTTCCTGTGAAGGTATAGAAATATCAAAATGCATTTCACAGAGAATAACAGCACAAATTTTCTTGTGTAGGGTGGGGGAGACAAGTACCTTATCTCTCCAGGATCTTTTCAGTTTCTTTGCTTTTGGGTCCGTGAGGTGAGTTTCTTGGAGAAATGCTAGATCTGGTTTATATTTTGCCAAATGGGAAAGAACTATGTGCCTCTTAACAGGGTGATTTGAATCTCTTACATTCTAAGTTATAATGTCTTAATGTTAATGCTTATACAATATGTGAGAATAAACTGACCAACACTGGGTAAGTGATGACTGGGAAGGATGATGAAAAAGGAAAGTAAAGGTGCATAAAGAAAAGGGGATGAAAAAAAGGCAGTAGTGGGATAAAAGGAAAGGGGGGAGAGGAAGGACAGAGAAAAATAAAAAAACAGAATTTAGCACAAACCACAGATGTGGTGACTGAGCTACCTGTGGGTGTTGAGACATCAGGGTAGAGGTGGCTGCGGCATATCATGAGTATGACAGAATTGGAGCACCACACATCACACAAGGCCAAAAACAGTGATGATGATGAGGTTATTTCATAGGACGGAACAAGATGAAATATACCTAAAATAAGAAATTAATAAACTAATTAGATGAGGAGAAAACAGGTACATGAAACAAAAGTACAGCTCTCAAGAAGAAAAGCCAGCTATGTCCATGGAAGTTAAAGAATTTGCCCTCAGGAATTTCTTCAGATCTGAAGGTCCCTTAAAAGCTTACGATTGATCCTTATAGGTCACATTAAAATTACAGGGTTGAAGAAGGCCAAAGCGTGCACCCAAAGAACTTAATGCCAGACGAAGAGAAAAACAAACCTTCCATCTATATGCTGTTGGCTTGGCGTCATCCTGTGTGAAGAAGAGCTTGGAGCCAGAATAAAGTAATTGTTTTTTGATTTGCAGGCTTAAGGGGATCAGTACATTCCAGGAATAAGATAATACTGCATCTGGGCTTGAGTGAAGAGGTAGGAATAGGAGACCTGAGATGAAGTCGATTGGGTCTTTGAATATTGAGTTGTGCAGATTTTGGCAGATCCAAAAGCTGTGCTAATAAGTAAGTAAAGAAAGAGACAAGATCCTTGTTTCAACCTCCTCCACGAGGCCATAAATGTGAAGATTATTTTGGTGGTTTGAATTTTCTAAATCGTCAGCGTATTTTTGAAGAGTCTTAATCTGTTGTTGCTTTGAAGGTATTTTTGAGGATTCATCCGGAGGGTCGTTGAAACGTTGTTCAGCTTCTGCAAGCCTAAAATCCATACCAGACTATTTTGTATCCAGCACTTGTATTCTTGTATTCAGAAGAATGGGCAGCCATGGGAACAACAGGAATTTTGAAGTTCAACTTGAACTTGCATGTTTTTTTACCCATAAACATGTAGTGGTGTGAGGAATAAGCAAGTCAATTAGAATACTGTTTGCCACAAAATTAAATGAAGAAAGTAGATAGGTCTATGCAGGCAGTGAGCAGGAGCTCCAAAGCATCAGACAGTAAAAAAAAAGGCAAGAAATACTATTCAGATGTATGGAGGCACTTCAGTGTAAGGTAAAACCTTTAAAATAGTAGCAAGATTGAGCTGGCAATCCTTGGGAATACCCCAAGAATTTTCATCATGGCATGAAGAAAACGTCTGGGGAAGGGCTAGAAAAAAGAAAATGGGTGCCGTGTCTGTGAGAGAAAAGACGTGGTGGCCGAAGTAGAGAGTCCAGAGAACCAGGATTGTGCCAAAGTTGGTCACTGTAACCTCTGCAACATTTTGTCCTCTTTATGGCATGCATGCAGCGAGTTTCAGAGGAGTGCCTGGTGAAAATGCCTCCGGTATGGCACGGAGCTCTGATAGCCTACCGCCATTCCTCTTGGCGCACCGGCCACTCCCACAATATGATGAGAGTTAAAGTGTACCCAAGGTGTGTTTGGAAATGAATGTATTCCATCAAGATTTTCACAGCAAATTGCTTTATTTCTTTTGTTTATTTGTAGAAAGAAAGTTACCTTCCAAGATGTATTTTTCAGTCCAATAAAGGAAGGAGTTTCAATCACAAAGTATCGTTATGAGTCACGCTTTGTATTTATCAAGTAAGCGGACTGATCTTGAAGTCCGCTTATTTGTTATATACAGAGCGTGACGCATAACGATACATTGAGATTAAAACAGTAAAATCTTGATGGAATACATACATTTCTAATTAAGCCTTGGGTACACTTTACCTCTTATCATATTGGACCTATTTGGAGGAACTCTTGAAAAAAGATTTTGAAGGATGCACTCATTTTGGTTGACATTTGAATTAAAATGAGGTGTTGTTGGCCCAACCCTCATAGGAGTGGCAAGTTTTCCTCTTCAACTGAACTCAAAGATTCTAATAAGGGTATTCATTGGTGGGCCGTGAGCGTCGGGCCTCTAAACAGAACTCCCTCCTATCCAAGAATTAGTCTAATAATCGAAATTTCCAACCTGATCCAGGTGTGATGGGCTTGGTTAGTCCTGTCTTTCTAATCCAATCCACTTTTCGTTCTGATTACCATAGTTCTACTGCTTTATAACAGAGGCACAACGTGAAGTGTGTGAGAAAAAGAAAAACTATAACATGCTAAAAATCTCACCCCTCACTTGTGCAGCACGAGTGCTAAGTAGCATGGAAAAGATGGAGACCATGTGAGGCCAGTGTCTAATTGTGCAAGAAATTGGCATGCAGCATGGTCCTTACCCATGTTTCTGTGAATAAAAGTGTGCTTTTTAGTGTGGGCACATACACAATTCCCAGTAAGTGCCTTCCTATCAGGAATAAGGGGATGCTTCCCAGTAAGTGCCTTCCTTTCAGGAGTAAGGGGATGCTTCCCAGTAAGTGCCTTCCTATCAGGAGTAAGGGGATGCTCTTTAGGGGTGGGCGGAGGGGTCTTTCTGATCCCTTTGGACCAGATCTGTCAGAGGTTTGCAGTGTAAGGACCTGATAACATAGCTCTGGAAGCTGCTTCTGGAAAAGATAAGCTGAGGGGCAGTATTACATTGTTAAAAAAAATGAAAAATGAAAAGCAGAACTAGTGGGTAGAGGGCGACATTAAAAAAGAAAAAGCAGGATGGGAGGGGCATAAGCGACAAAGGACGAACTTGTAGGAGTAGAATCAACACAGAGGATAGAGAAGGGGTGAAAAGGAAAGAGAGAGTACCAAAACAGACACTCTAACGGAGTGTTAAATATGTTTTAAACTTAGATATTTTTTTTTTACGACCACAACCTCAGTAGTGGAAGGATACACAAGACAACCAATGAAAAAACATGGTAAAAGTGGTATGCTCCAGCAAAAGCTGTCGGTATCAAGACCATAACCTTCTCATCACTGTAACATAACAGTGGTCATGTGTAGAGTACTCAAAGGGGCACTTTTATCTTTCTCTACCCCCAATTTAACATCTGCATGACCTCCCCCCACTATAGCCTGCCCCCGCTCGTTCTTCTAATGTCAAATAACTAGGAGTATGGCTAAATGACAACTCGTCAACCACGTAGGAGCAAATTAAGTCTGTCTCTTCCTCTTGTTTTCAAACTTTTCTCACAATGAACAAAGTATTACCATTCCTGCCTAAATCTGTACATGTCAAAGTAGTCACAGTCTGTCTTCTATCTTGACTGGATAACTGCAATGGTCTCCACCATGAGCCTCTCAACCCTGCACTCAACAAACTAAAGCACAACCAAAACTTTGTCATTAGTCTGTGCCTCAGGTCTCTGAACGTGTGGCCATGGAAATGGGGCAAAAAGAAACCTGACCTGGCTAATTGTCAAAGAGAGAGTTCTTTTTAGGTCAGCCTCGACATCGCAGACGTTGCCGTGCATCACATGATCACCAGAAAAAGAGCTTCCAGAAGCACTGCCAGAAGAGGTTCTTTGTATTTGGCCACCTCTTGGGTTTCTTGATTACAGCATTTGATTGCACAGAGTTTGCGTGCCTGCATGGAAAAAGAGTGCCTGGTGAGAGGTAAGAGGTGTTCCCACACCTAACATGGCCTCAGTGTTGAAACGTAATGACGCAGGGTATGGAAGAGAAGACGTGGCATGACACAACATTGATTATGTCTTTTTAGCATAGTATTGGGCTCTGCTGCTTCTGAAAGTGCAGTGCTGTACCTGTTTTTCCAGAGTTTCGTATGTCACAAAAGTGACGTTAGTGATGATGCAGCCAAATAGGCGCATAGAAGCCCAACCCCTAATTTTGGAATTTTTACAAGACCCTGCAGTTTTGTTGATTTCTAATTTCTCTCTACTCTCAATTTCTTCCCTCCTTCACCCCTTCAACCAGCACTGGGGGGTGTAGTTGCGTGAAATTTCAGAAAAATTATGCGAAATCACTCAAATTTAGATGTTAATCTGACATTTAGTTATATATTTTAGGGTGAAATTAATTGTTGCGCCCATTTTGGACTAGAGAAGGCATTTCAAGCAAAAAAAAGAAAAAAAGAAATAGAGCTAAAAGAGCAAGTACCAGGGGTGGCTCCTCCATTAGGGCGGAGGAGCGCAGCCCCCCTGATTTCTCGCAGTGTTTTTTAAATACCATTTTATGTTTCTGCTTTCGCTGTGCGAGAAAGCAGATGGTATGCCTGGTTGGTGGCAGGCAGGTAGGCGGGTCGGGGAGGAGTGGCTTGCCCAATGCTGTGGGCCCTGACTGTTTGGTTGGCCCTCTGCGCTCTCTGCATTTTCTCTATTTAGGCTGCATGCAGCCTACATTGAGAAAATGGCCTCCCTACAGGCGCCCAGCTGTGCGCCGTCCGCACCAATCACAACGCTGCCATTGCAGCGTTGTGATTGGCTTAGGGCAGGGGAGGGAGGATGCCTGCTTTCTGTTCCTACTGGAGACAGGAGAGCAGGAAAAAAGCAGGAAAACATGGGCGCGGGACCCGGTATGGTAACTTTCTTTTTTAAATCCCCCTGCGCGCGAACCCCAGCGCAAACCCTACAAGTCCCCCCACCCGCAAGTCATGCGAGCCGCGACTGGCGAGTACTGTGAACAGCTGCTCTGTTCTTTTCATTCACCTGTTCCCTTGGCCCCTCAAAACAATATTTACTCGAACAGACTTTAAATTACATGATTGTGGTGTGGTGTATAATGGCCTAATGTCAGAAATTTTATTTAACAAGTTTAACATGAAATTCTAGAAATTACACAAGATTCTACAGGCATAATGAAAAATGTCACCCAGGCCTACTCAGTTTAGCTATGTGGGTTCCTATTTTTCATATTTCCTTCTTGGAGTGTACAGGCATACACTAAATAAATATTAGTTAAATAAATATATCCTATGGAGCTGCTCCCTGTCAAATGTGTGAAAATATTAATCAAATCGCACATTGACCTTTATAAACTGAATAAAGACACAGAACAATGATGTGTTCCCGGTGGAACTGTGCCATCTGGGCGGTATAGATATTTAATAAAGTGCAGTGTAGAGTCAGAAGACCCATCCAACCTCGGCTGTAACAAAAGAAAGAAATAACTGATTAAAAAGTGATTTTAAAATTCTACAGTCCACATAGATGTGAGCGCCTGTGATTTCCTCAACCAGTGATATTAAATGTGTACATTGCACTGAATAGTTGTAGAAAAGGGAGCCAATCACAACGCGCTATGTAAGTGTTACGTCGGTGAAACCCTGCTATATAATGTAAATCATTGCTTATCCTCTGTTATGTCTCTGCTTTGAGCCATATCCGCTCACGACCAAATCGCTGTATATTAAGAAAATCGGATTACCAGATTATTTCGTGTGCTGGAAAACAGCACCGAGTTTTTTTTTTTGCAAAATAGTCTGTCCTGGAACGTAAATCCGGTTAGCTGAAACTGAAGAGAAATAAGACAGGGGGACCCCGCACAGACAAGATCTTGGAGACAGCAACACATCTGGCTGCTATCAAATATTGTTTGATCATTAGGGGTTCTTTATCAAGTGTTGCAAAATTCTTGAATAAATGTTGATCTTCCTGAAAGCTATTGACAGGATGTGCCAAAAAGTTTTCACCCAAATTCGAGTTAACAAAGTAAACCCTTCATTGATTCACATGGTCAGTCAGTCAGTCAGTCATGAAAGCTTTATTCGATTTTCAGAGTAAAATCATAAAAGCATACATACATATAAATAAAAGTTCATTACATATTTGAAACGGATAAAAGCAGTTAAAAAAGATAAAAAGACATAATATAGTTTTTAGGATGGTTGCATTGAGTTCCGAAATTTAATGATCAGTTTTAAAAAATTGATTACTGCAGAAGTAACACATTCGTCTTCTAATTGTAGAAGCCTAGTCATGGCAGGTCTGCAGGTACGAATTCCCCAGGCTTTTAAAATCGGTTTTAGGAATGCTCCTCTGGGCAACTGATAAAATTTACAAAATAGAATACAATGTATATTTGATTGGGCAGAAATATTGTCACAGGGACACAATAAAATTTCATTGGACCAAAGGTTACAGACAGGGAATGTAATCATACGATAAAAGTTACCAAATCTAAGACGGGTCAATAGCGTTCGGGCGTAGCAGTTTGGCTGAGTTAAGAGGTACCTTTGAAGGCCTTCATTGATAGTTACTTTTTGGAAATCAGTGACTGTAGTTTTAGTTTTTTCTAAAATCCATCTCTTAGAAATTAGATGGTTGAGAGCCAGCTCTCTGAGGGTTTTTCTGGACACCATTTCCATACTTGATGGCCTCACAAAGAACTCCGAATGGCCAAGTTCGATCAACATATTTGTTACATATGCAAGCCATTTAATGTTTGTCAGACCATCGAGGCTAACACAGTCAGTAATTAGATCTCTATTTAATGAGGTCTCCGGAGTAACCCAGATTTTATGCCACAAGAGTATGGGCGCGATTTTAATGACATCTGAGATGTACAGCAAGCCCAACTCAATATGTATAAAATAAGTTGATGTTGATTTGGGGACTCCTAATAGGTAGCGTAAAAACTGATTTTCTGTTTGTTGTATCAGCGATGGATTTTCGATCCCCCAAAGGCCTGCTCCATAGGTGGCAGTGGAAACGCATTTAGCTTTATAGATTTCGATCAGCTCTTTCACTGGCCTGCCACCTATTTTCGAGGAGAACTTTTTTAGGGCGCCTGTTTCTCGAGCGAAGGCTAAATTTCTGGCATTAATTGCTGCTAGCCAGTTTCCCTTCCTATCAAAGTTTATACCTAGATAAGAAAATTGGTCTGTGGTCTCTATCCTCTTGTTGTCTAAGAAGATTGGGCAAGACATTTTCTTTGTACCGGGTCCACAGGCCATCGTGAAGGTTTTTGAAATATTAATTTTTAGCCCTCGTTCTTTCATATAATTAGAAAATTTCTGGACGGCCCTCTGGAGGCCGATATTAGTTCGAGACATGATGGCAGCGTCATCAGCATAAAGAAATAATGGGGCAGGAGTGCCCAGAATTGTTGGGTAGTCATACTGAAATTCCATTAAGTGTTTGCCAATGGAGTTTATGTATAGGGTGAAAAGGAGGGGGGCTAAAATGCACCCCTGTCGCACCCCTCTCTTAATAGAAAATTTGCCAGAGCACTCCCCTTTGTTTCCAAAACGTACTCTGGCTCCTGCATCGCTATAAAGTGCTTTTATAAAGTGTAAAATATTTAAATCTATACCCATCTCTGATAAAATGGACCATAATATTTCGTGATTCACGCAATCAAAAGCGGAGCTCAGGTCCACAAACGTAACAAAAAGTTTTCCCTTTTTTGCCTGATTATATTTTGATAGAACTAAGGCCAGATTTAGGCTCTGTTCTATAGTGCCTTTACCAGGGCTAAATCCATATTGTAGGTGTGACACTATCTTGTTCTCTTCCGCCCAAAATTGTATTCTGTTTAAAATTGCCCGAGCTGCTACCTTCATTAGTGCGTCTAAAAGCGATATTGGCCGGTAACAGGTGGGGTCGTCTCTGTCTCCTTTCTTAAAAATCGGAACGACTATGGCTTCAGACCAGGACGGTGGGAACCCATGTCGATTAGAATGGTTTAAGACATTTGTTAGCAGGGGGCCCCACAAGTCAGGTTCAGCTTTGTACACATCTGTCGGAACGCCATCCGGACCTGGAGCTTTGCCTGAAGGGCTATCTTTGATTGCCTTTGTGATCTCCGGGCAAGAAAAGGTTATGTCTATTGGAAATGAGGTAGATAAAATTGTGGGTTTTTGAATGAGTAACCCATCCGCCAGTGAATTGCTATAGTTAAGATCTTCATGTTTATCATATAGAAGTTTAAAATGATTCACCCAAGTTTCCCCATTAATGGCTATGTCTATGGTGTCTGACTGGTTATTTCGTAGATAAGGAGCATTGACAGCTTTCCAGAAAGCTGTATTGTCCTTAGCTTTGGAGGCTTCAGTTAGGGCCAGCCAGGCCTCTTTACGTAATATTTGTTTCCTCGACTTTACAGCCAAGTTATATGCTTTTCTACGGCTACGAATCTCGACTGGTGATTTGTTTGTTTCATGTAGCGCCCTTTTGAGAGCTTAAAGGGCTCCAGTGCAGTTTTTATCAAACCAGCCGTGGCTGTTTTTAGGATTGGGACGATATTCTCTGGTTAACAGTTTTTTAAGCTCAAATTGGATTTTTGAGAAGGAGGTCTTAATTTCTAGTGACTCCTCTTTTTCTGTTAAGCAGACAGATATGTCATTTCGGGAGATTGCCATTAGTTTATGAAGGAAATCTACGGGATTTACCCTATCCCATTTTATCGAGTAGCCATTTTTTGTGGCTAAATTAATGTTAGGGTGATAAGTAAACTTCTCTGTGAAGGTCTGATGTATATTTTTGATTTTTAGATTGAAGGAGATTGGGTAGTGATCGCCAAAAAGGGCATCATGCGTTACCCAATCTACAATTAACCCTGCGTTGGGTGAGGAAATGAGGGTGAAATCAATAATTGAACTACAACCCCGCCCATGAAAAGTTGGTTGGAAGGGGATATTTGGGGTACATAGTTCATTTATAAAAGACAAGTTAAAATGAAAAAGCGCGTGGTCAGTTTTGGGAAAGAGTAACAAAACATTAAATGCCCTTGCCTTGCTAGCCATATAAACTGCCATGGCTTTCATGAAATTGACCGAGGTAGCGGGGTAAACTTCTTTACCCTACCCAAAGACACCTTTATTTTCGTTAGAGTTTCATGATTTGGAAGGGTAATGCACTTACCCCTCCTGTCCCGGAATCAGATAAAATGGGCTTCAGCACCGCCAAGACCCGGAACAGGAAGCTTCCTGTTGAGCAGGCAATCCAGGAATGTAACATGCCACTTTGGTGGCAGACTCGTGACCTTAAAAAGGCCCATCATCAGGGCTGTCTTAACAGAATTATAGGCCCCGGGGCAAAGCAGTGCACTGAGCCCTGCCTACACAACCACTCACAGGAATGAAATTGTTGAATGAAAAATTAGTGTTAAACTGTGGTCTGCATGGGGCCCCTATTCTCAGCCATCTGCCCAGCGTGCCCATGTGTTATGATGGCACTGCCCATCACCATGGCGCAGGGGAAAATGCTACCTATTCACAGGAACAAGATACCTGACTTCAAAAAGCGGGATGACCTCACAGTTGCCTAAAGATAATCGTAGGCCAGTGAGGAAAACCCGGCCTGCCGAAGAAGAGGACGCTAGTCCTGCCGAAGAAGAGGGTTCCTGGCTTCCCAAAGAGGAGGATTCCAAACAGGAGATCAACTCAGACCAAGATGCTGATGGTACTGAGAACCAGGACAGAAGCTGAGAGGGAGAAGAGGAGGGGGAATGGTAGCTTTGGCTCATTCCACCAGAAGGAGAATGCTATCTTCAACCAAGAAAACAGCCCAAAGATGAGTCACAGAGCAAGGAGGTAGTGAAGCATGGAAGGGCAGTATAAATTTAAAAAAAGTTGGGGGCAGAGCAAAGAAATATCTTGTAGCTTATGCTAACCAAGAGGAAAAATGTTTGAATAAAGAAAGATCTTAAACAGGGGAAGGCAGGAGACAGGGTGTGGCGGGGGTATAAAACTGATAAGAAATGAAACCATATTAGAAGAGTGAAAAGGGTAGGATCTTTATAATTAAATAAAAAAGCTACATGAAGCAAAAAAAGAAGAAAGGAAAGGCTTCCAAGTAATCAAAATCAGACAGGGACTAAATTTGGATGGCGAGTAAAGCCAGCTTGGTACAATAGCCAAGCAAAAGGAAAAACTAGTAAATATGTTGTGCGAATAAAGTTATCCCACCAATTAAAGGAAGGCATATTTGAATTAATCTGAAGAGATTACTCATTGTCTTTAATAACAAAGGGAGTGTAACAGAAAAAACTTACCTATATGTTTCCTCGAGAAAATCCTCTAGTTAAAGTAACTAATGGAGTAGAAGAGAAAACCATAAAATACCCAGAAGCCTGAAGGAACTAGAACAAAGAAGAACCCTATAGGAAGACGACACTGATGATATTGTTGAGAAAAATAGTTCTTGTTAATTGGCGATCAATACAATCAACACTGATAAAGTCTTTTAAAAAATCTGACATTCCCTCTAAAAGCTCACAGTGTGTGTAGGTGAACGTGAGTGTTTCATTGTTGCATGAATGGCTGTTTTAAGAAACTCAACTCACCTTTTTAAATTCACATTCCCAGCTTCAAGGACCTACCTAGTCATATTTAGCACAATAATAACTATTGTGGTTTCCCTCATCTTGGGACTGAATATTTCACGTGGCCTTTTAAACTGTTAGAGCTTCGGTACACATGAACTAGCTGAAAAATTCCAACTAGACTGCAGTAAAGAAGTAATAAAGTTTCTCCAAGATAAACTTTCGTTAATCTTTATTTCGGTTAATAAAACCATAAAAGTATTTCAGAAAAATGAAACAATATAAAGATTCCCACAGTACATCATTTTTAACATAAAATTCAATACTACTAATTCCACTGGATTCTACATGGATTAGTAATAACGTTTCTCCAAGATAAACAGGAGGCCAGACCCTTGGGGAAACTTTCCTGCCACACCCTACTCTCTTGGTACATGGTGGCTCATTAGAAATCTAAGATTACCCCCAAAGAAAGTACCTAACAAGTGTCAGGGCGTTTTATATCCTAATGGTAAGACCACTTGCTTTGTAACAAATCAATTGAGCTGTCCTTGCAGTGCATGGATTCTTGAGGACATCTACCTGAAAATGACAAGTCAATTCTACTGAGAAATCTCCTTAGGCCCATAAAATGAAAGCACAAAACCAAGATCGCCCTAAAGAGTTAACCTGGAAGACAGCAGGGACGTCTAGAAAACTAATGGGTGCATTCTGTAATTTGAGGTTTGGATGGGGCTAGCAAATGACAGAAATCACTTGGAAAGTGTTAGCAGAAGGGGAATTCACATTTGCATCATAATTAGGGCTCCTGGTATTTATTTTTTTGACACCCAATTTCCGTTTTTATCCACATTTAAAAATAAATACAGACAAGCAAATAAATGGTTTTCTGTCTGTATTTCTCTCTAAAAATCAGTAAAAACGGAAAACAGGGAGCCTTAATCATAATGCAGTCTAAAGCGCCACTGGAAGATGCATGTTTGAGGGAAGAACTGGGACACCCCACAAGGCTGAATCATACTATGGAGCAATGTTTGGTTGGAATGTCTGACTTTACGTATACACTCACACTTCATCTCCTATTCTAAATGTTCCTTCGGTCACCAGTCTTGCTCAACATTATTGTGTTTCTTTGCTTAGACCATGGTAGCCATTGCCACTGACAACTAGGGTTCATAAATGATATTGATTCAACCCAAACCAAGGCCAGGAGTTCATTACGAAAACACCACAAAGTAGCAAGAAGATGATGCCCTCTATCCTGGTGCAACGGTGGTACAAAAGACACTAACCCCTGTCAGTGTTCATGAGTTAGTTTCTCTTGTTTCTATCTCTACTTCTGCCTATTATACACTCCATTCTTTTCAAGTTGAATAGACTTGGTGTTCATAAACTCTGGGCCTGTTCACAAAAGCATTAGTAAGTAAAGTAGTTCTCCGATAGTCCTCTGTTTACATGTTGTTACATGGTGTATTGTCCCAAACATTTAAAATTGGAATTTTCTAGGACTATTAGGATATGTTTAGCACATTTAGAACAGACTGTGCCCTCCTCGCATTTTACTGATAGTGAGTTGGACGTTTCAGGTCTGATTCAAAAAAGCAAATAGGAGTACGTAAAACCTGTAGTACTGATTCATGCCTTCATAAATGTTTTTGTAAATTGGCACAGTAGTCTCCCTGTGTCAACCTTTTGACAGAAGACTACAGTTCCCAGAATGCTTCAGGTTGTTAGTTGAAAGCTAAGGTCTTTAACATTGTGTTCATGGTTATATGGGGTCATATAGTAATCCTGTAGGAATGTGTTGTCAATGTGCACATACTTCTTTAGTACTGAAGAATCATGGGAAGTGTTTACCAGTGGTTAATGACTGCCTCCTCAGCTGAAGGTGAGTGTAGATATCAAGGATGAAAGGCCATTGACCTTGAATCTAGGTCTCTTCAGTGGTCTGTAGTGCTGCACATTATAAACCTCTCCTTAAAATACTTTTGGAGCAAATGTTGCTGAATTGTAAAGTTCTAAGCTGGATCTCTCCATATCTAGAAAACTGAAGCCACTGCTCTAAGATTACCAACTTCTTCTCCAACCCGTGGTTATCCATTTTGGTGTACCACCGAGACCTATTAATTCCCTCTACCCTTTTTAGCCTTCACTTGGAGCCACTTCTCTCCATCCTCAAATGTTCTAAAATCTCATACCACTTCCATGTTGCCAACACCAAGCTCTGAGAATCCCGTCCCCCAAAAACTTGGAACACACGACCGGTGTACTTGAGGATATTTTTCTCTGGATATCTCATCACCACCTGAAACATAATTCACTGAAAACTTAGTTTCAACTGATATATCAGATTAACTGTACTATTCCGTCTCAAACATGGCTTAATTCACTCTCTCTACTCAACTACAAAGCTTTAATTTTCATCTCGATTAAATCACGAATCTTCTACTTAGATAAAAACTTCAGTCTACAAGTGCACATCAATGCAATGGCAAAACAGAGCAATTTAAAGTTGGAGTCCTCCATGTAATCAAATCCTTTGTTCCTGAAATAGATTTTAAAATAATAATACAAATGCTTGAGGTAACAAAATTTGACTATGGAAATAATTTACAGGTAGGAATTGCAAAGCTACATCTCGCTCCCCTGAAAGCAGCCCTCAAAGCTGCAGGTAAGAGGGCCATTGGCTCCAGAAAGTTTGACCATATCTCACGGAGTACGGGATCACTTGAGTGGATCCCCGGTGAAGCAAGAATCATCTTTACGCTTGCTTGCCTCAATCATGAAGCTCTGTTTTGCGGAATACCGACTTAACTTGCCCAAATTTTCAGTTGCAAGGCGAATCCCCAGGATAGAGACAGCATGCTCCTTGAAAAACGAAGATTTAAAAAACCAAGGGACATTTTATCAAGAACGGCTTTAAAATTATCGCCGCTTTAGCAGCAGGAAACTGCCGCTAAAGCGGCGATAATGGGCTCGATAATATGCCGTAGAGAATTCCAATAGAAGCCCATGTTCACACCAGAACATGCGTATCTATTGGAATTCTGTGCAGCATATTATCAAGCCCATTATCGCCGCTTTTAGCGGCAGTTTCCTGCCGCTAAAGCGGCGATAATTTTAACGCCGTCCTTGATAATATGCCCCTAAATCCTTGAACCTTTCTTTCCCAGGAATTGCTCCTAGGGTTTGGAATTCCACTCTGTCAACAGTTAGGGTAAGTTCAGAAAATAACTGACGACCCTAATACTGTCACTTC
Source organism: Triturus cristatus (assembly GCF_964204655.1). Lineage (NCBI taxonomy): Eukaryota > Metazoa > Chordata > Amphibia > Caudata > Salamandridae > Triturus > Triturus cristatus. Next base: position 630,337,617 of record NC_140595.1, on the reverse strand, counting down.
CAAAGTGAATGAGCATGTTTACCATCACTGAAACCTATTTCACTTACAGCTTCTTATATAGCAGGACGTTTTTCATAGATGATGCTTTTGTGCTATGTGATTTATTGAATTTTTGTTTGTTATAGTTTGTCACATGAAGAAACTGGCCCTGTGTGTAGCACTCTGCCACCCCTTGTGTCTTGTTTGTGCTGTTAAGATACTACTAACCAACACATAGAAAGATAAAGCCAATTTCCCTCCCATTGTGCTAATTTGTGTTTGAATATGACACATGATGTCACATACCTGTTTACTGTTTACCTCATTCATGTAGGAAAGGCTCCAAACACAGCAATGGTATCCCCTCTACTGGTGTGGCAGTAAGGACTTTAAAAATTCCACGGTGGCCACTAGTTTGTGCCATTCCATTTTTTTTTTTAGCAGCTACACATGACAATAACATGATCTCATGGATGCAGTGTGTCCCCTCTGTAATAATTTAAAATTGTACAATTAATCCAAGCAGTCCAAGGGATGACATCAGTGAACAGGTTAACCTAATATAAACTGCAACCTGTGAAGCGAAAATATGTTTTAATAATCTTCTCAATTTCATCAAAAGCATAACGTCTTTTCGCGAGGCTTCGAGGTGCAAGACTGGTCTGGTGCGGCTGCACACCTGGGCGCGGAGATTAAATTCCAGGCGCGCCGCCAGGGGCCTCGGTCGTGCTGCTGCTGGCGGCTGCCGCGTCCAGGCTCTGGGGTTTGATATGTTACTCCCTTTGAAATGTAGAAAAGGCCTTCGGGTGCCGCCCCAGCAGCAGAGAAGGCGTCTTCCTCTTTGTAGCAGCGGATGTTAGCAGCAGCATGGCATTTAAACGTTGGGTTTCTTTCTTCTGGTATATGATGGCTTCTCTGCTTGAAACGGAAACAGACAACAAGGGGAGAACTTACTTTAATGTAGATCGGTTAATATTGAACAACCTATATGATATGTCTTGTTAAAAAGTGGAAAAATCCACTGCAATGTAAGATTAAAAACGAAACATGCCTCTAGTACACGAGACATTGTCAACCAAAGGTGGACATTTCTCAAAGATTTTTAATAATCATAGACATGTGCGCCATGTTTTGGCTCCTCTTCTAATGTACTTTATATACACAAAAGTGGGGAAGCTTGGGTGGGGTTGTACTTGCGATTTCATTTTATTCTTTTTTTTCAAACACTCATATGATCATAGAACGCTACATATTGTCAGAGGCACAAGGAGCTATCAGACTAGATCGATATTCATTTTTTTTTTTTGCAGTTTTATATAGCGCAAACTGACCCGAAGGTATTGGAGCGCTTTACATGAGCATCAGTTACTTTACACAAGGACGCATTAATTTTTGTTAGGCACGGGGAGATTATGTGATTTGCCCAGAATCACAGAATGTTAAGCTGATGCCGAGGCTCGAACCTGGTTCCCCAAAGTCAGCAGCTCAGGCCGTCAGGCCACATCTCCGTTGTGTTTGAAAAGATCTGAATAGATTTGTGGTGAAGAGGTATTGCTATGATTACTCACCGCTAATCCTCATTACTCTTAGTCCTACTCGTCCTCGACTCAGTCATGACAAATGAGGTATATTCCACTGACAGGAAACAAAATAGGAAATGCTTTTAGGCTCCATCCATCCTCCTGCCAGGGGCTATAACACCATAGACAGTAAAAAGCACTTCCTGACATACCAAGCACAACACAGGCCTGATCCAGGGAGGGTGGGTGGGAAACATGACTGGGTAGAGGACGAGTAATGAGGATTACCGGTAAGTAATCATAGCATTACCTCTACGTCCCTCGTCCTCAACCCAGTCAGAACAAATGAGGTATACCAAAGCAACCAGTCACTCGAAGGCCTTTGGAACACCTCCAGAAACAAACCAGACAGCACACAGGAGAGAAGCTCACCACAGTGAAATGTTTAAAAGCCTAACAGAATCAAAGGGGAGCAACAGACTGCACAGCACGCAAAACACCACAACCAAAATTCAAATGGTCGTTCAGGGCACAATTCAACCAGTAATGCTTAACAAAAGTAGAGTCAAAAGCCCAAGGCCCAGCAGTTTGTGAAGAAGAAGCTCAGATGGTGCTGAGAGATGCCCTCAACAATTCTGATTCTCAGTGATAACAGTGTGAGACGGTGCTGGGCGGTCTGGTCGGGTGAATAGTTGGTAAAGGTGCATGTCTGTACATTGTTTTGTGTACCAGGCAAAGGGTTTTGAGTTCGATTAGTTGATTGACAGCCAGTGGAGTGATGTTTGTACATGGGTAAAAATAAGGCAGAGTGAGGCCAAAAGGAGTATCATGGTGTTGGAAAAACGGGGGAACCTTTTTTCTTTTTCATGTGACTGACTTGGCCCCTTCCTTTCCGGCCTACTGCCGGCTCAGTTATGTTTCACTACGATTCCCAGTTGACCAGTCAGCCACATGCAGAACCAATGCATTACATAACAAGAGAAGCTGCCATGGATGCCGAGTCACCAAAATGCCAAGGGTAGTGCACATCCTATGTGCCCTATTACATGAAATGGTTGATGGTTTGTCCCATCCTTGTCCCTGAATAACCTGCTATGTGCTGCTGAGAGTTGTACAAGAGCATGGTGTGAAACTACAGTTAGCAAACATGGCTCTCAGAGCCCTGTGTGCTCTCTTACTCCTGCTACTTCTATCATGATCTCTGAGACCGGGGAGAGAGGAGGCAAACCTGGGCTAGCGGCTTCTACGCTTGAATACCTCTATTTGCTGTCCATCTACGCTTGCAACACGATGTCCCCCCACAAGTGAAATTGAATCAGTCGTATGTGAGTTTGGCCCACGTCTTGTTGAAAAATATTGAATGAGTTGTTTGTCAGGGCAGACCTACCTGACATTTATTTACATGCTTATTGGTCACGTGCCAGGTACCACCAAATAGGTGTTTTGCGGTGCAACATCTAAAGCAATCTGTTTAAAAGTGTAAGCATAATTTGTTGCGGTGAATGAAGGTGCAGGCAGGGGTACAGGGGTCAGAGGGCTACATATGCACTATCTGCATTGTTACAATTTTGTTTTGATTCTCAAAACTTCGCCTAATTTGTACATGAAAGGGTATGTGTTGTGCAGAATCTTTCTCGAATAGAGGCATTTTCGGCTTGAATCAGTATCCTGCTGCTATTGTGATTGACGTTTTCATGCATAGTATTGCCTTTTATAAAAGAACTAATATGAGATTCTGGCAAACCACATTAGTCCCGTTGACTGATTTTCAACATTCTGCACTGATCACCAAGATCAATAAATGCTTATCTGAATGGCATTCATTGGGTCTCATTGACGATCAGGAACTTCTTTATCTGAAGGTACACAGGCCTGCATTCCCCTGGTTGTGCAGTCTACCCAAGATACATAAGCCAGCACCATTTCCACCGGGTAGACCCATTGTATTAGGCATAGGCGGTCCCACTGAGAGACTTGCACAATATGTAGACCTATTTCTAGGTCCCATGGTCAAAAATGTACCATCACACATCCAAGATACTAAACACATCCTGAGTATCTTGACTGATGTCCAATGGCAACCTGGCATGACTTTAGCCACCTTGGATGTGGTTTCTCTCTACACCACCATTGAACCTGAGTTAGGATTAAAAGCAATCACCAGCCTTTTACTCAATAGGCCTGCCACCCTAACATGCTGATTGCCATGATGGATATCATTCTCAATAATAACTTCTTCATCTATGACAACATCTGGTACAAACAGACCAAAGGCGTAGCCATGGGCTCGAAGTTGTCTCCTTCATTTGCAAACCTTTACATGGGTGTTTTAGAATCTAATTGGATCTGGGGTAACAAAGGAGCATCATGGGTTGATTCCATAATTTATTGGGGACACTACATAAACGATTGTCTTTTACTATTGCCAGGGTCCCAAAAGAAACTGGAAGAATTCTGTAGTCATTTAAACTCTAATGACATGAATATGAGGTTCACAAGTGAATGTAGCAGGTCTAGCATCACATTTCTCGATGTTGAACTCTACATTAAGTTAGACACACTGCATAGTCAACTACACAAGAAAGAAACATCATGCAATGCCATTTTGCATGCAGAAAGCTCTCGCCCATTCCATCAGATTCAGGCAATCCCCTATGGGGAATTCGTCAGAGCTAGGAGGAACTGCAGCGAAGAACCAGAATTTCAAAAGTGCATTTCTAACATGAAGAACAGGTTCAAGGCTAGAGGTTACAATGCACGCACCATACACAAAGCAGAGAAAAGAATCAAGAATATAGAGAGGCATGAAACATTATGTGACAAGAACACAGTCATTAAACAAGAGCAACCTGTGAGACTGGTTACTGATTACAGTGACATGGGTCTAGCCATGAGGAGAAGCCTCAACAAACACTGGGGTGTCCTGCTGGCTGATACTACTCTTAGAGATGTCATCACCACGAGACCTCAGATCACCTACAGACGGGGCAGAACTCTTAGAACGAGACTTAGTCCTAGTGTACCTCGCCCCTACACCAGTCACTCATGGCTCACAACGCATACTTTGGGATTTTTCAAATGTGGGTGTTGTGGAGTCTGCAGGTTTGCCCAGAATGGCATCAAAAACTACACAGCGATCAATAAGAAAAAATATCTGATCAATTGCAACATCAATTGCAACACAATTGTTATATACATTCTAGAGTGCACCTGCAAACAATGATACATCGGGAGCACCATCAGACCACTGAAAGAATGGATTGGGGAACATATCAGAGCACTCCAACGTCAAGACACCCGATGCCCCATGGCAGTACATGCAGCCACTTGTCCCATGCAAGTCTCACAAAGACGCTTTTCCTTCTTCGGATTTGATGTTGCTGCTGCCAATGCCAGAGGTGGCAACAGAGAATTGAGACTTAGACGTCTGAAAGCCACATGGATCATGCGCCTCCAGACGGTACAACACGGACTAAACAACGACCATGAGCTTCATTACTTTATAGGCGAATTAACTCTGGTCACTGAACTATCCATGAGCCACGAGCTTCATTACCTTCTGGGTGAATGAACTATGGAAACTGAACTATCTTTTACCTGCTCTTGCCATAAGAATCGCTTCTCCTTTGTCACAAGATACAGTAGTTGCATAGGAGCTAATAGTCTATGCTCCAACATCAGTACATTGCATACTAATACAACCCCTGTCACCATGATGGTTTTCCATTCACACTATTATGTATACAATGTTACTATACTTGTCATTTTATTTCACTCTGTCTCTGTTTGATTTTAGTATAATTCGTCATAGCGGCTTCCATCGGTTAACTAGCATATATGTTTCACATTTGTCACCTTTTATGTTTCTGTTTGATTACAGTATAATTTGTCACAGCGGCTTCCATCGGGTAACTAGTGCATATGCATTTCGTATTGATAGTCTACTATGTTTCCACACATGTTCTCAATGGTTGACCTCCAGGTTGTTTTGTTAAGGCTCAGTGCCTTGGGTGCTCTCCCCCCAGTTGTCCTCGACTGCCATCACACCTTACTCATAATCAGCATCCTCCTCCTTGTTCCCAGCTATTCACCAGCTTCCATACTCCCTCACACTTTCTATTCCTCTTGCACACTTTGAGTACATTTCCTCATTGGTGCTTTTCACCCACTCGTCCCCGAGACTGCCATCTCACCTTTCTCATAAATATATTGGCCATCATCGCCCACTGTGGTTTTAATTATCCTACATCTTCCAATCACCCACACACTCTTAAACTGCGGTCTAGTCCTCTTGTGTATGTTTAGTACACTTCCGCTTTGTCCGTTACGTCATCTCCGGCTACATTGAACCAGGCTAGTCACATTCTAGTTCTTTTCGCACCGTGCCTGCTCAAACACTACGTTATGGCTTCTGCCGTCTTCTGCATCGGAATACCAGACGGAACCAGTATCTCCTCCCAGACCACCAGATACTATTGAGGTAAGCCTCACCTGCTTTGCCATTCGATTTCCGATCTGTATCATTAGTTTCAGTCCCACTACATCGGACCGCTTTCTTTCACCAGAATACCTCGCTAGAATGGCGCACCCGCTGGATACTCCCTCGGAGACACTGGATTGACTTGAGCACAGTCCCTATGGGTAAGAATGAACCTCACCCCTCTGATTTAGTACTTCATTGTTACTCCCTCCCTTTAATTTTGACTCCTCCGCCTATTCTCCACAGTCACATTATCCTGCTATCCCCATCTGCTGCCTCTACATGTCGACACAGGCCAAGTTTCACAACTTTTGAGGTAAGCGAACTACTCACCCTGAGCACACTTTCCCCATACTCCACGGGTCACCACTTTATTCTACTCTCTTCGATTCTCTTCTTTTCGGACTGCACGTAATTAGTGTCCAACCCACCCTTTTTACATATAAACTCCGGAGTTGATCGCCGTATCGGGTCTCCTCCCTCTCCAACCAAGAACTCTGACTTGGACCCCATTTTTTTGGTCCTCATCGAACTCCCCCTGCTGGTTTGGAATTATCACCGGCCTCGTGGTGAGCCCTTTTACTTGGTTATTTCTCCATGCAGTACATATCTCTTTTTATACCCATCCTGCTCACTCTCCTCATCCGTGCCTATTTCCATTCTCCCTTTCTATAGACACTGCAATATTCTTTTGAACCGCCACACAGGTATTATCTTCCGCTTTTTTACCGTTCATTTTCTAATGCTTATGCTCGCCACGCACATGTCAACTTAATTGATTATATGGCAGTCTCCCCCTTTTGGGTTTGTGTACTCTAATCGCCCCTTTGAGCCACTGTGCATATACTTGCTTCTCCCCCATTATGCCTGTTCCAGCGCTATCTTTCCACCCACCTAGCTCACAATTGAGCATGTGTAACAACCCCTATTTTTACTCTCATTTTTTCAACTGATACCATTGAGCGCTTTAAATTGTGTTTGAGTTTAAATTGAACATGTATTTCACTTGAGTACATTTTTTACCTTTTCATGTCACCTCACCACCAACACTCACCATGTACTTATATTGTTTCACAAATGTTGCTTTTTTGTGTCCCTTGCGTAGTCACGATCTTCATACCATGGGACCTGCCTCCATACTTAGTTGCTTTCTTTATTTGTCTGCTCACTGTTCCACATAGGGTTTCCAAGTATGGTGATTTTGACCTACTTCTTTTTTTTCCCCCTTCTTTTGTCGTGATCTGGGTCTGGCAACAACCCACTTTATGATTTAGAATTTGTTTATTTGATTTTTTGTATCCTCCTCAGCCCTGAAGAGTCACGGGTTACTGCCCTAGTGTGACGAAACATGTGTCAGCTGGTTGTTTTTTTCTTTGTTGCAATATTAAGGACTTGTGAATAACATTCTGGTGTGGACCATAGACATTCGTATAATACGAAACATTTCAACCAGTGTCATAACCCTATTACGTGTGCCCAGGACTGTGCTTTCATTATTCTTGTGGGTTTTTCAACTCACACAGTTACAGGGGTTAAAGGGTATTTCCTCTGACCTAGCAGCACCGTGCACACTCTGATCATAATAGACACAACGCGAACTAGCCTGAGTGCCAATCTTCCTGTGGACACTAAAAACCCTATATTAACATATAATATGAGATTCTGGCAAACCGCATTTCCCATCAAAAGCTGAATAGCATGAAATTTCCATTAGATTTCCTGAAAAAATGGGCAGTTTTTGCTCATACATTGCCATATAGGGAAGCCACTTCTAATTGCGTAAAATGCAGAGTGCAGATTTTTGCATCCAACGTTAGGTAAAGTTTTGTCCCGTTGACTGATTTTCAACATTGTATCAAGTGAGCAATATACACAGACATGAGCAGGAAGCAATCAACTGAAATAATCAGGGGCACTGATCCAGGCCTTGTCAGCTGGTAAGGCATGTGGTGTCACCAATTGTGGCTTTGGCTGCTTCCCATAAAATATCTTTCAAACTCAATCTGAGAAAGGTAAAGCTTTCCTCTCCTGCTTTATTTGAGAAGTCTGTGGTTTGCCTGATGCACCTGGGATCATCACTTTCTCAATCTAGTAATACACAATGGAGGCACGCTGCCCACATGCAAAGGGACAAGTAGTCAGGCAACTCCAGTTACCTGAATCTATTTTTCCAATATTGGTGTGTTTGCTTGTTCAAAAGTACGTGAAATTGAACCCTTTGTGCTCCGCTCATCTGCGGCCAACAACATTTTCATTAAATTGAACTGAAGACAGTAGAATCTCTCTGAAAGAGTCTTTCCTCTTTTATTTCTATTCTGATGGCTAGCTTAGAGGCTAAAATTGTTCTCATGTTGGCCTTCACCAGAGTATCATATTTACAGTGCACAAGTACCCTTGTGTTTTTAGGCCCAACATGATATGTTAACCATCAATCCTGTTTAAAATACAGCTCTGTCTCTTAATATAACTCAAATGTGTGCTGCTATATCGAAAGAGTATTGTATTGTATCCTACATTGACGATATGACAACCTGAGATATGGCAACATTGAAACACTTTGCATTAGAGAAAGAAACTATAGTACCAGAATGAAGTGAAACTTCTGCTAATTCTAATTATGATATTCCTGTAAGCAATTGAACATGGATCAATTCTTTGATCTGATGATGGGAAACTGTCTCTCGTGGAATTAGTTGCATCACCTATGCTGTGAGTGTGCCAAGGTCTCCGCGAGCTGCGATCCTTGGGTATCTAATACCGTATATAAGCATATTTGTGTGTGTACATGTATGATCTATTGTGGTATGTGTTGTTCGTGTCCAGACTCGGACACCAGGCTATGCCTAATTGTGGTAATTGACATTGGATTTCCAATTTTCATCATTTTTTTTAGTTGTCTACCAGGCTTGTGATGCACTATTCTAGGCTCAATACCTTTTCAGACTAGGGTTTCACACCATTCCAATATGGCAGACACTTTTGATCCTCACAGTTGAACTTTGTCTATGTTTACCATGTATTTTTAAGGCACCCTAGTGGTGTTGTTATCACATGTGATGAAGGCTGCTGGGCAGCTGAACCGCATTTTGTGAATGAACTGTTTCCTGCAAATTATGTGGTTTGGACCTTGCTGTAACCTGAGAGCGAGCTTACTGAACTTTGTGGATTTATATATAGCCGGAATGCTCTGCCGGCATGCACGCCACTTTTCATGGGTCCGGGAGTTAATTGTTGAACGAGGGCAAGACCTGTAAGTTATGATCCAGGTCTGCTTACAATGAAGCAAGATAAATGTAGGAGGAGAATCCTGCAATGTTGGGTTCTCCTGAAGTGGGTCTTCAAATCCTCTCTGAATTGCAGATGGAGAAAGGTTTAGGGCGGGTCTGATGCAGAGAGAGATATTATTACTCCAGCTGATGTGTGCTTCAGACTACAAGACAGACGTGAGTACTTTCTTAGCAGCACTTCTTATTGTCAATGGAACATTCTTTAACTGAAAAATGTGTTTTTCTTTTGTGGCAAGTGCAGACATAATATAATGTAAACAGCTGGAAAGTCTGTTTGTTGGGCATCAATAGATTAAGAGGCATGATCTCTAAATAAATGCAATAAGTGAACTTGATCCTTCCAAGCTTTCCCACAAATCACAGTGAAATAGGAGGAGCAGAGTATCTTTGCAACTTCTGACAGCAAATTTAGATGTGACTAATGTAATGGTTTGTATGCAGTTTCATCTAAACAAACTATTCAGAAACTACAGGTGGTACAACACTCTGTGGCCAGACTGGTACTGAAACTCCCCAGACACTCCTCTGCAACAGCAGCTCTGGAATTTCTACACTCGCTGCCTGTGCATAAAAGAGTCCTTAAAAAATCTTTTTATTTGCTTTCGGAGCTTATAGAGCACTGAGACCAAAATACCTTATTTCCAGATTCACTCACTACATGACTCCATGAACGCTTAGGTCCACACATGCCAACCTTCTTAAATCTCCTACGTTCAGACTTGAAACACGAGGAGCAAACCCGTTTACAATCCTGAGTACAAAGGTCTGGAACCATCCACCTAGGCACTTGAGACTCATTTAACAGGAAACCATCTTTAGAATGTAGCTTAAGACATGGTTTTTTGGTATTTCTGATTTGCTGTGTTAGCCGCTCATTCTCTGATGCACGCAATTCTCAGCTCACGATACGCATGAGCGCGCGATCCAAGATGGCACCACCCCCCCCCCGGTGAGCTCTTCACTGTGTCAGCCCGTTTTTGACGAATTATGAACGATTATTACCCAGAAAATGATTTAAAACCATTGGCAGCATTGTCTGAGGTCACTCACTAACTGCTGTGGTGTTTTCCCAGCTCTACTGAAAGCCGGAAGCTGTTTTCTTTGATCTTGGTTCAGGCTCAGTCTCTTCACTTCAGGTACAGCCCAGCATTCCAGAGTGGGGAAAGGGGGGGGGGGGGGGGGGGGTGGAGTAATACCTTGGGAATGGTGAGGCTTTGGCCTAGTCATTCCCACAGTCAGTTTTAACTGCTGCACCAGCCTTTATTGAGGGATTTCTCCTCATATTAACTCTTTCCTGCATATTGTTTCCTGCATACTGGTTCTATTTGACTGCTAAAATCCATTTTAAGCAATATGGAGACCAAAAATTTGCAAACTCAACATGATAATAGGAAACAAAATATTTCGCCTATATTACGCGGTGGAATCTAGTGAACCTTCATTGACTTTTCTACTTGATGAAATTTAGCCAGTTCGCTCTAGCACTGATGTAATTGCATCAGAGATTAAAAACTTACGAAAAGGTATCGTCTCTCGAAACCACACAATGGGGCCTGGAATCGAGAGTGGAGGACGCGGAGGGGAGGGCGCGACGCAACAACCTGCGCTTTGTTGGCTTCCCGGAGGACTGCGAAAAGGGGAATATGGAGCGATTTCTTACGGACTGGTTTATTGGCTGGCTCCCCCCCGGGGAACTATCGACCTGCTTCGTGGTGGAGCGTGCACATAGGGCCCTGATACTGAAGCCACCCCCCGGGCACCCGTCCATGGCCTGTCATCGCCAAGCTCCTCAATTACCATGACAGGGACACTATCCTGAAACAGGCCCTCGCTCAGGACCTGCTGCTATTCAACAACTCACGCATCTTAATCTTTCTGGACTACACTAAGCTAGTAAAGCAGCGGCGGCAATCGTTCTTGGGAACCAAGGCCCGCCTCCACAAACTCAAGCTCCCCTACGCCTTGCTTTATCCAGCCAGGCTGCGTGTGGTGTATCGGTCCCGCACCCACTTCTTTGACACACCGGAGGAGGTGTTCCACTGGACGGATGAAACTGTGCGGTTGCGTCCTCACTCTCCCCTGGGAAGGGAATCTGACTCCTCTTCGGGCGGGCCTGCCCGGAATCACCGAGGGCCGAGGGGGAGAGTGGGAAGGTGCTCCAAATCCAGGCGTCGCTCACAGTCTGCAGGTGCCGTGGCCTGGGAGGGGTCCGTCTCTTGGTCGCATGCTTCGTCGGACTGATACCAGGTTGACCAGGCAATTTTCCGAACTTGAATATTCTTTATAGACCGGAGAAGCGTGTAGGATGGCCGGTCTCTCCATGAGTCTCCACAGAAGGAGAGGAGGCCAATAGACAATGGGCTGCGTATTGGGGATCCATTGGCGGGTGAGGGGTGGGACCTCCTGTTGGTGTCAGCCTGCTCTGCCTGCCATGACAGGTACTTTACTGTTTTGGAGGGGATTGGAACGATGTGATGGATGTGGCCAGAGACAGATGGAGGCTTGGGGGTTCATCAGAAGTTCGCCACCCTACTACATTATACTCCTTAGTGATGGGTCTGGATTGGGTTGACCCCTGGCACAGGATGCATGGTAGTACACAGGGCTACACGTATCTCTTGGCAGTCCATGGTTCCTTTTCCTGCCTAGATTATCTGTTTGTTCCACTGGTCTTTGACAACAGGGTGGTGGTGGCGGACATTCTCCTGCGGGGACTTTCAGATCATTCTCCGTGGCACTCACTATATGAGCCAGGGGGGCCTGTGGACCATTCCGTTGGCGCCTATCAGTCTGGAACCTTCAGAAGGAGGATTACAGGGACCGAATGGCCAAGGCCATTGATCAATATCTAGCCTTTAATTTGGGCTTGGTCTCGGGGCCTGGGACTTTTTGGGAGGCCTTGAAGCCGACCATTCGGGGGGTGGACATCTCATTTTGCGCTGCTGCCCGACGACTTCGTAGAGAGGTCCTGGTTTGTGCGGAAGCTACTATTCTTGAGCTGGAGGCATGCGGCGGGGAAGAAGGGGGGCGGCTGACTCAACATCAGTTACTTCTAACGCAGCAGGAATATTCTCGTATCCTTTTGGATGAGGCTCGCCAGGCTTGGCTGGCTACTCCCTGTAGGATCTACCAGTGGGGCGATAAATCTAGCAAAATGTTGCACCGATTGTGTCAGGGATCGCTTCGCCCCCAGGCCCTCCCGGGTGTCGTGGAGTCAGATGGGCTACCTTTGTCTGGCGCGTCGGCTATTGCACGTAGTTTTGCAGAGTATTATGCTCAGCCATATACCCCCATGGAATGCCTCCCGGCGGCGGTCATTGAGCGTTTTCTGGACGATCTTCTGCCGAAGGCACTTCCAGATGGAGTTAGGGAAGATCTGGAGGACCCTCTTACTGATGAAGAACTGGGGGCGGCCCTGGGGGAGCTAAACTCAGGCAAGGCTCCTGGCCCTAATGGCTTTCCGTGCGAATGTTTTAAGAAATATTTTCGGCAGCTGAGGCCCCACTACCGTAGGGTGGTGGAGTAGGCCAGGGACCGGGGGAGTCTGCCCAGTGACTGGAGGCCTGCAGAAATAGAAGTTTTCCACAAGCTCAGTAGACCACCGGAACACCATGCCTCGTATTGCCCTATCTCCCTCCTGAATGTGGAAGCGAAGATATTAGCTAAGGCATTGGTGAACCGCTTCCGTCCTCATGTAGCCTTACTTGTGCATCCGGACCAGGCGGGGTTCATGTCCCAGCGTGCATCCCGCCATAATATTAGGCGGGCACATGTGGCGGTTGCGAAGGTACAGGGATGGGGGAACGGGCAGCGCTTCTGCTGGCGGATATGGACAACCTCATATATTTGGTCTTATTATGTTGCATTGCATCTACTTGTCTTCAACGAGTGGTGGTATGGAGACAGAGCGGACCCAGCCTACGCTGTGGGGCAGCACTGCATGGGTGACCAGAACCCAACACTCTCTCCTTTATTCTTCCCCGTTGAGGTGTCTCCTACCATCTGCCACGCAGATTGTTTTTTTGTTTTGGAGGCAGGCATTACGGAGGATGGGCTGGTGGAATAGACTGACTCGGAAGACCCCACTATGGTACAGCGGCCGCGTCCCGCAGCTGCTGAGTCTCTCCGGGTTTTGTGATTGGGACAACATTGGGATTTCCACTCTGGGGGACGTCATACAGGGCACGATTTTAAAATCCTTTCAAGAAATCCAGAAGGATTTCCAGATGCCAAAGAACCAATTCTTCAAATATTTGCAATTTAGGCAAACCATCTCCCCCAGCTTGGAGGGTCTGGACTCATTGCCGGAGTTTGGCCCAGTAGTGGCTAAGGTATTTATGGGGGACCTCCTAGACCATAAGATCACTAAAATCTATCAATCCCTAGTTACACACTGTTCCCCCTCATTGCAGGGTCTTCGGGAGGCCTTGGAGGGAGATGTGGGCCAGATGGAAGAAGAGGATTGGACAGAAGCTTTGGCTTCCCCGCGCGGGGCGGCCATTGCGGTGAGCCTGCGACGTATTCAATATAAATACCTCCATAGGGTCTATTTTACCAGGGTTAGGCTCTGGAGGGCGGGCTTTGTGGCTTCCCCGGTGTGTCTCCATTGCGGGCACGAGGAGGGGACCCTCCTACACACTATTTGGCACTGCACGGCGCTCGCACGATTCTGGAGGGGATTCTGGCTTGCCTCTCTGAAGTACTGGGGTGGGAGCTCCCTAACTCAACGAAACTTGTTCTCCTCAATGTGATGGAAGGGATCGGGGGCAACATCTATAAGTGCATTTCTTATGCTCCTAGGCTTTACCCTAGCGAAGAGAGATATAGCTAGAGCCTGGAAGGCGGTGGTTGCCCCCTCGGTCTCGACTTGGAAAAAAGGTCTTGACTTTTGTATGGGCCTCGAGATTCCCATCTTTGAAGCTAGAGGGTGCCCCTGGAAACACTATAAGATCTGGAGGCGCTGGGCGGATTATCGATGCCTGGAACTGGAGCCACTGTGGGGGGGGGGGCCGTGACCGTGACCCGGAGTGGTCTGTTGGCCACTCCCGTTTCCTCCACTTTCTTATGGGGTGCCCGCACTTCCACAGCAGGATGTGGTATCATAGACATTGAGTTTTTGTGTTGAGCAATGGCAGTCTGGCTTAGCGATATGTTGTTCTGGAATAAGGAGATGGTGAACTGGAGGGTGGGGAGGGAGGGGAGGATGTTGGGTGTTTGCAGAGATTAATTTTATTTGTATTGCCTTTCATATTCTCCTGTTTTAAATGAGTAAAACGGTCAAAGTCAATTTCTTTTTGTATCATACATGCGGCAGCTGTCTCTGGGATTCAGAGATCTGCATCATATGTGTTATTTTGATTAATAAAATCTGTTTTAAAAAAAAAAGTACAAAAAGATATGGCTAGTGTGTCGATGAAAATATCTGACAATGCAATTAAAATCCAAGACAACTAAAGTTAAAATTGATACTTTTTCACCGCTCAAAGCAAAAACAACTCCTTTGTCTACTCTTCTTTTTGATTTGGAAAATCGTAACAGGCAATATAACCTGCGTATTTTTAAATTACCTGAAGATGTAGAAGGAAATGACTGTAGGTTATATTTGGAGAATTTGATACCTGGTCCTCTATGCATAACATTTACTGAGAAATTTGAAATAGATAAAGTTCACAGGATTCCTTCTCATCGGAATTCACATCATACCAAGCCGAGACAAATGATGTTCAAAGTTTTACGTCATCATCATTTAGTCTTGATAAGGAAAGCAGCACGAGAAATTCCTTCCCTAATGGTAAAAGGTAATGACATTTTTATACGCCAAGACTATGCTAAGGAAACTGTTAAGATTTGCAAGGAATTCACAGACATTTGTCCACGGTTACGAAGTCTTGGTTTTAAATATGGTCTTTTTGATCCTTTGACAATCCGAATCTGGAAAGATAGTTTTTCAAAATCCTTTCAGCGCCCTGAAGACCTACGCATATTTTTGGACCAGCATTCACAGCTTTCTATGGATATGCATGAGTCTGCTATTTGAAGATTAATTAATTATTTCTTCTGGCTAGTTTAACTGTTTATTTCCTCACAGGGCTCCAATGGTGAGGCCATGCTTGCAAAGCGTGTGTGCATTTCAAAATTGTTATTATACTTTAAATGTTGTCCTTTGTCTATGTTTGTATGTATCTTTATTTTCCTTTTTTCCCTATGGTCTTTCTCTAGAGCTACTGTTTTTCTTCATGTGCTTAAACTTTTATCTTTTCTTCTCCTGTGTATTTTTCCTACTTCACTATGGCTAAAATATTAAAATTGTTTCCTTGAATGTTAAGGGTTTATGACATCCTGTAAAACGTGCAAAAATCCTAGATTTATTAGGTGGTTATAAAGCAGACATTTGTTTCATACAAGAGACGCATATTGATGATAAGGTTTTTAATTTTTTTTTTTTTAAATGGGTTGATTCTATTATATATTCTCCTGCTACCGGTAAAAAAAATGGTGTTGCTATTCTTTTTGCAAAAAGACTGCATTGTCAGTTATTAAGTAAATCTTCAGATATAGAAAGTAGATATGTCATAGCGAAATTTAAAATTCAAGATACAGTTATGTTTTTAATTAATGTGTATGCTCCAAAAATTTGATGATCCTAATTTTTGGTCAATTTTAACTACCGAAGTTCTCAAGTTGGGTAATGTCCCACTTTTAGCGGGAGGTGATTTTAACTTTATACATGATCCTTCACTAGATAGATCCTCTCACACCAAATTTTGACCACCTAGAGCCTTTTTCAATCTAAAATCTTTTTTTAACTACTAAATTGGTGGATATCTGGCAATTACATTATCCTACTGAAAAAAAATCACCTTTTTCTCTAACCCTCACAACTCTTACTCAAGACTAGATTATTTATTAGTTTCTCAGCAATTAATTAATTCAGCTGTTACTCCTAAAATCTATTACATAGATGTCTCTGATCCTACTTTGATTTCCATGGTAGTACAGCTCAACTTAAACTTTAAAGCTCAATCCAGATGGCGAATGAATACTAACATTGTTTTGAATGAGCAAAATAAACCAAAAATGTTATCTGCACTTCAAGAATTCTTCCAACTTAACCCAGAGGGCTCTATGTCTATGGTGAATCAATGGGATGCTTGCAATGCCTATATAAGAGGGACTCCATGTCTCTTATGGCACATGAAAAAAAACTTTCAGTGTAAAAATCAAAAAATTGGACAAACAAATTGCAAAATTGGAAAGTTTTTTTTTACTTCTAATGACCCCAAAATCAAATTAAAACTACAAAAGCTACGATATGAGTTTAATTCGATTTTAAGTAAAAGAGCTGGTATAGAACTTCCTAATTCTAAAGCTAAATTTTGTTTTAATGCTATCAGATCTGGTAGACTTTTAGCAAACTATTTACGTATAAAAAAAGATAAAACACAAATAAAATCAATTCATGCCCCTTATTGAAGAATTGCATTGTCTCAAATAGACATTCTTAATGAATTTCTAAATTATTATTGTACCCTATATAATAAACCGCAACTTGGTGATCCTTCCTTGATTGATTCTTTTTTATTTAAATGTGGATTACTTAAAATTCCTCAGTTAACCAAAGATAATTTAGATTTACCTATTACTGAGGAAGAAATTCAATTAGCTATTAAATCCCTTAAATTAAATAAATCTCCAGGTCCTGATGGAATTCCACCAGAATTTTTATACAGAATTTAATTTGCAACTTTTTCCCCATTTGTTTAAACTTTTTACTTTTTTTAGTAATACAGGATCAACTTCAGGTTCTTTTACTAAAGCATTGATTGTAGTTATTCCTAATCCTAATGAAGACCCGACACTTGTTTCAAACTATGTCCCTATTTCTTTAATAAATCAGGATTGTAAACACTATGCTAAAATACTTGCATTCAGACTGACCTCCGTATTGGATTCCCTTATACATCCTGACCAATCTGGTTTCATGAAAAATAGATATTCTGTCAACAACACAAGAGTTTTACTACATGCTATTGAACAGGGGTCGGCCTTGTCCTTACCACCTGGAGAACTCGCATTGCATGCGGAAAAAGCTTTTGACAAAATCCATTGGCAATTTCTGTTTCATACTTTAACAGCATTTAATGTAGGTGATTTGTTAATTTGTGTGATATCTGCTCTCTACTCTACACCTACCGCTCGTTTATTTATTAATGGGCACATTTCCACAAACCTTTTTCTTTTAAGAGGTACTAGACAAGGTTGTCCACTATCCCCCCTGCTATTTCTTCTTGTTATTGAACCTTTGCTTGTTTCCATTAGAAAATGTAATGAAATCACTGGTATTAATATTAACGAGTTCACCATTAAAACTTTAGCATATGCAGATGATGTGCTTTTGTTTATTAGTAATCCTGAATCCTCACTCCCTCCGTTGTTCGAAATTATCTCTTCATATTCCCTAATTTCAGGTTATACGTTAAACACAAATAAAACTGAATTTTTTGCCTTTAAATCCTCATTGTACCCCAGATATGTTGCCCATAAAAGAAATAATTTGCCAAAGAGACAAGTTCAAGCGCCTTATCATTTTGTTCTCTTTGTCTATCAAAAAAAAATTACATTAAATTGTGATTCTATTTTAAAGTATATTCAAGATAAATTATCTAAATGGTCTTCACTTCACCTTTCATGGTGGGGGAGAATGGATTCAATAAAAATGACTATAGCACCTGATTTTCTTTATTTCCTAGCTATGATTCCTAGTCAATTTCCTTTGAAGTTTTATAAAATTGCTGATCAACATCTTTCTAGGTTTCTTTGGAATAATATGTCACCTCGTATTGGCTATAAAAAAATAAAAATGCCAAAATGTAATAGGGGATTTGGTTTACCAGACTTTTTTAACTATCATAAAGCTTTTATCTTAAAACAAAGTTCTCTTTGGTTTAATCATTCTCACCTTAATAATCCTCCTACTTGGTTACTTAAAGAAAAAAGTTTGGTTACTCCGTTTCCATTGTTTTCCTTGTTAACCATGTCTAACAAGACAATTTTATTGAATAAATCTAATATTTTGAAATCCACAAAGTTAATATTAAATGATTTAGACTCACTTTTTCAATCTACTATTTCAAATAATGTAGATATGTCATTATGGTACAATCCACGTCTAAAACTTTCTTGAACTGTTACATTTTGGAATTCATGGATTAAAGCTGGTATATTTTTCCTAAAAGATATTTTTCATAGTAACACTTTTGTATCGTTTGATGTATTACAAGCAAAATTCCACTTACCTTCTTCTGATTTTTTCAAATATGAACTTTTATGTAATTTTCTTCTTGATTCCTTTCCTAATAATATTCCTTCAAATACAAATTCAGATTTAACAATGCTTATTCAAACAGCTTCCTCTTCGTCTCATGCTGTTTCATTAATGTATAAGAAACTGAATGCATTTCAAGGTAACAATATTGAGTTGATCTCAACATTCTGAAATAATGAACTCTCAATTTCTCTTTCATATGATACATGGAAAGAAATATGGCTGAATAATATTTCAGGATGGTTACCTGTTTCACTTTATCAAACACATCCTTATATTCTGTTTAATTGCTTATGCTCCCCCTTAAAGTTATTTCAGAGTAATCTTCTTCCAACCTCAAATTGTTGGCACTGTAACTCACATACTGGTTTGTTAAAACATATGCTTTTTGATTGTACATCTGTTTCTAAATTTTGGAAAGAAGTTTGGGACTTTATACAAAAAAATATTCAATATCTCTGAAGACCATTTCTTTAATATGTTGATATGCAGATCCGTTGCCCTTTCTGCAGAATTGTGTGACTTAGATGGTAAACCTTTACATTTTTTGTTGTCAGCCGCTCTAAAGTCTATTACAACTTGTTGGAAAGATTCATCATTATTATCTGTACATGCTTGGTGGGCATGGATTATTTTCACTAGAAGAGGTGCCAATCTATCTTTGTCTGGTATTACTCATACTTGTCACTCTTATAATTTATTTTGCAAACCGATTGATCGTTAATTATCTTCTTAGTTATATTCTCTTATATTTATTGCTTACATTATAAATCTCACATGTTGCAATTTATAGTAGCTCTACTCAGTTGTTTTTTACGATATTAACTGCTTGTCTTTTCCCTTCCTTTTTTATTTTACGATAACTATTTTCAATATTATATTGTACCCGTTTTATATTTATGTATGTTCTTCACAGATAAGTTTCTTATATGGGTACTATATACAGTGCTCTTTTTTGTAATGTCTTTGCTTCTTATTATAAAATTCAATAGCATATTTTTAACACAATTCTCAGGTCACTTTGTATCATTTAGCCACACTCATTCCTGCTTAGAGCCAGGATGCTCCTCTGGGAGTGACAGTGGTCCTCTATAAGCACACCATTCAATTTCATTCAATTTTAGAATATAAGAGAGAGCATACTTGAGTTAGTAAACTGCATAAAATTGATATGTTATGAAGTTGGATATGGAAAGAATCAGCCCTGGGCGTAGTGGGCGTAGTGAGGCTACGTGAAGCATTACGAAGTGGGGGCAAATCTACGCCCACCCGCACACTTCGCGTAGCCCCACTACGTGCCACCCGCCTCCCTCCCGCCCTCATTTTACAATTACTTATGAACAATACATAAAGAAAATTACTTACCTGAGCTGCCGTGTCCCGGGGCTCCATCTTGCTGCTTCCTGGATAGCTTCTTCCTCACAAATGCGCATGCGCGGGTGCCCGCGCATGCGCATTCGTGAGGAAGAAGCTATCCACGAAAGTGGGCAGTACTACGCACACTCCGTGGGTGGAGCGGAGCACTGCGCCCACCCTTAGAAAGAATATGGTGTACCCTAGACTTAATCTGTGTTTAGTCTCATGTTAGATATTACAGGACATGCTCTGTGGGATAAGTGGTAAAGGTCCCTGTGTTTGCAGGGTAACTCTGTTGACTATAATAAAATATCAGTAGAGAAAGAAAAAAAGAGTTTTATCTGTTACTGACTGAGATGCTACGACACCTATTGCAGGTAGTGTGCACCTAATAGGTGCCATGAATGATTGCTTGATGGAGCTATTGATGCTCTACAGGATCGCCAGGACCGCAGTCTAGAATCTAACGGATGGGAAAATCAAACTACAAGTGTAACTTAGATTTATGTACCTAGGGATTGATGTTATTTAAATGACAATTTTTAACCAACAATACATCACTGTATATAATTGTTCTACACCCAGCACTTTTTGCACCTTGTCACCACAGCACTCGCGCTGTTTTGCCATTTTTGAATTTGTGACAGCCTTACCAGTGTCACCTATACACTGCCAAATGTAAAAAACATCAAAAGCATTTCTCTCTTGCAATATATCCCATGATTGTGTGTTCCTTGTTTCTTTTCTCTACCAATTGTGAGTACTACAATTATTGGAATAAGTTCTATATTTTTTGTATTAATTGTTCTGTATTCAATACTGATAAAGCAATTCCTATCCTCACAGAACCAGCATTATCTTTAAAAAAAACAACAGCACAACAACACTCAGAACAACACTCAGAAAACAGATAATATACTTCTCTTAACATGATATAACTCACCTTAAATCCCTACACAATGCCTTCACTTTCCACTTCATCCCCCAAAGTCTACTGGACTCACACCACACAAGACCACAACTCTCTAGACAGCATCAACCCACACTACACCACCCAACACAAAACCATATCATATCTTCATCACTACATAACAATGCTACAAAGTACACCAAAGATCACTATTTTGTAGCCACCACAATTATAAAATCACACAGAAAAGCACATAGAAAAAAGACTTTTAGAAAGTTAGAAAGTGAAGCACTGATAGAATAATGCTACGTGATTTCATGCATAAATGGCCTGTCACTAATTGTGGATCTCTATTGAATGAATGCTTGCAGCTTTCTCTTAGTAGTTCAATAGTTCAAAAACATCACACCTGGCTTTGTACTCACAATCATGATTTCTGCAAGGTGAGATTGATTAATGACTTAATAATTTCATTTAGCATGTTGGGGAGTGGTAATAAAAAAGAAATGAATGCGTACAGCATAATTTGCTCTGCTTAAAGGCTTTCAATGTACTTTCATGCACTGGAGCCACTCCTTGAATTTGAAGCTGTATGTTTTACTATTAAAGCTAAATTATTCTTCTGAACTTGAAGCCAAAGTCTTTCTTTACTGAGCTGAATTATTTTTTCTAAATTCGAAGATGAAGCATTTATTTACCTTTAAGCTTGACTATTTCTTTGATTGAAAAAGTATTGGTAATTCTTTGCTGTTGAAGCTAGACTATTTCTCTGAATTTGGAGTAAAAGTCTCTCTTTACTGCTGAAGCTGAATTATTTTTTCGAGTTTGAGGATGAATGAAGTGCGTTTACTACTGAAGCTAAGTATTTTTTCAAGGCAGAGTATAATTTTACATTTAAGGTTGAGTATGAATCTTTTTGTCTACGGACATTGTGTTTTTGATTGAGGTTGGTGAAGACCCTTCTCAAGCAACAACCACAATAAATGTCTTGGTGAACTATAATAGACTTTAAATTGATCTGTGCTTAACCCACTGGTAACTTGGCACAAAAGCAGTTAGGCCTAACTTAGAAGGAATGTGTAAAGTATTAATGAAGCACACAAACAGTAAGAGAGCGGCTAAACAACACATTAAAAATCCCACACCAATTTAGGAAAATTAAGCAAATTTTGATAAGTAAAATAAGACCAAAACCACAAAAATACAATCAGTAGTACTGGAGATTTGCAATTTCAAAGATTTATGTATGTATAACGCCTAAAAGCACAAAGCGCCACTCATAGTCATTTAGTCATGCTAGACCGGGTAAAGTCACAAGTTTAGACGGACTGCGATGCAGTATGAGATGGGTACAACGATCAGGTTAGTCTCACTGGAAATGTTTGGCATGAAGAGTCCAGTTTGCAGTAGAGGAGGTCGTGAGGACAGTGTTGCAGATGGTCACAACTGTAGTGCAAAGAGCAAGCCAGGTGTCACAAACATTTGTGGCTGTTGCACAAAGATCCTGTTGAGTGTCATGAACTGTTGTTCCTGTAGTGATGCGTTGGAGGTCACCACAGTATGCCGTTGCTATATTATGAACAGTAGATCTTGTTTTGCCATTCATCGCTGTAGCACGAAAAGTCAAGTTCACTGGAGCTTCGTGTTGTTGGACACTGTGTGCAGAAAGATCTCGGCCCGTTCGTGGTTACAAAGAGCCACCAATTTCAGGATTTCTCCCTTCCTTCACAGGAGGAGCTTAACTGAGTCCAGCCAAGAGTCCAGGGTCTGGCGAGGTACCTCTTGGGGATCAGTAACTCACTCCAGCAGAGGTCACAGGGTCCAGGCAGGTCCAGTGCAGCAGGCCACTTGGGCAGTTGCAGGGAGACCACTGCAGTTTGTTGTGTTCCTGTTGCTCAGAACAGGAGGTCAGCCACCTGACCCGTGGTATCCCCCTGGATGTCCAGGGATCAAGCAGCAAGGTGTGACTCAAGCAGCAGGGCAGTGCTCTGAGGTTATCAGGCAAGCTTCAACCAGCAGGACAGTCCCCTGGTAGCAGCAAGGCAGCCCTCTGAGGTACAAAGCAGCCTCAAGCAGCAAGATAGTCATCTGGAGTTCAAGACAGTCCTTCTGAGGGTCCTCCTCAGGTCCAGCAGTAAACTGAAGATTAGGTTTGATGGTCTTATTTTTATACCTTGTGCCAGATTTGAAGTTTATAAAAACTGCACACACAAACTGCAATGGCAGGCCTGATACATGTTGTAAAGGGCTATTTAAGTGGGTGGCACAATAAGTGCTGCAGGCCCACTAGTAGCATTTAATTTACAGGTCTTGGGTACATGTTGTACCACTTTACTAGGGACTTAGAAGTACATCAAATTTGGCAATCCGGTGTAGACAAATTTTACCATGTTTTGAGGTGGGAGCACAAGCACTTGAGCACTGGTTAGCAGTCCTTAACCCAACATAAACGAAGTTCAGCAACTGGAGGTAAGTAGGCAAAATGTTTGGAGGAAGAACACCTTAAGGCTATCAGGTCTAACAAAGATTGAATCTAGAAGCTGAAGTTAGCAAGATGGCACAAGAGAGAATTTTAATGCTCTCTGATGACACTGGTGATCTCCAAGAAACAAGTTTGGATTCCAGCAAAGCCAATCCAACCTCCTTCTTTACAGAGTTTGGTGAATTGAGTGCCATTAAAATATCAAAGAGTACAACCTGTTATTTATATTGCATAGAAATATCAGAAGCACTGCATGAAGTGCTTTATGAAAACAAGTTATTATTAGTTTTTTTATAGTATTATTTATTCTGAAGTCCATCTTTATAGTTGACCCTGAAGTCTTTCTTTTCTTTTATGAGCTGAAGTCTTTCTTTGCTGTTAAAGCTGAAGATTTTCCTTATTATTACCAGGATAAGCTTTCCTAATGTCTGTTGTACAGAATAATGTATGTTTCATAGTCACACAATGAGAATGATAGTCACGGGCGTAACACAAAATGATGCCCCCCCCCTGCAGAATGAAATGAGGGGCCCCTGAGTCTCACATACCTTACAGATATGTATTGGTCTTGGGTTGAATGGGGGCCCCCTGAAGGATTGGGGGCCCTTGATAGGTCGGGTATCCTCCTGCGCCGCAGGGCCGGCAGGGGCCTTTGTTACTCCCCTGATGAGAGGCTGTACTCCCATTCGATGCATCTCAGAACCATTAGCTGGCCCTGCAAATTCCGCTCACTCTACCCAACCAGAGGGCTGTTATGGTACAGGACCCTTTTCCAAACACTGTGGGACAAAATGTTTATCAAAACCGGTCCATTTTCTAGGCGTCTTGACATTTTTTTAGTCTTATTACACATTTTTGGTGATGGTTATGTACTTTTTACTGGGAATTTGGATAATGCGATCATGTTACCTTCATATTTTAAATTATTTTAACATGCAAACCAATCAAATACTAAATTATTCGAATGTCAGACAATTTTTCCCTCTTACTAAACTTGCCCGTTTTTGTTAAGATGCAATGCCATCACATCAGATACATTTTAAAACACTTGCTTCAAGAGACACAAATATATTGCTAAATTGATGATGCAGCAAAGATACATTTTAAACTTTTACACGTGACATTTAAACTGAAATAACAATCTGTTCTTTACAAATGATAACGTTTTTGTTCCAAAATAATTTTGTCTCACACTATTCCTTATAAAATTGCGCAACATAGTAAATGAAGAAAAAATCGCCTAAGGTAATTAAATTAAATCTACTCTCAAAGGCATCCTAAACCGATTATGAAGCTATTTTTTAATGCAAACCAATTTCGTTTTGTGTTCCAACCGTGAAAGTAATAAAATTAGAAATAATTTGACAATAATTCATGAATTAAACAGTATGGGACAGATTACAAGCCCCTTGCGACACTTTTGCGCCACTATTACGTCACTTTTTGTGAAACAGCTGCGGTGTAAACAATGCGCCACATTGCGGCCAATTTACACGGTGACGCATCTAGGGATATGCGTCACCTTGTAAAGCCCTGTGCCACATTATACCTGCGTCAGGTATAATGTATGCAGGGTGGGAGTTCCCAAGCGAAAAACAATGTAGAACTGACGTAGTGACATTTACATTTCACTGCGTCACTCTACGCCGTCACGTCAAAATCCCTATGCCTGCTCAGACCAGGCGTGATGAATGACGCAGGGCTTTTTGAATGGGACTCCCCTATCAGTTGTGGCGCAGTGCTGGAGTTGCGTCACTTTCATGAGCAACTCCTGTAATGCGTCACTTTTGAGCCAACAGATGTGTCAGAATTTCTGACGCATCTGTCAATCCTTGCGCCATGGTGCGCCGTATTGTAAATACGGCGCATCCATGGTGGCGCAAGGGTTTCGTATGGAGGTGCAGGGAAACTGACGCATCTGTACAGATGCGTCACTTTCTTGTAAATCTGCCCCTTTGATTCTTAGGTTTATGCAAACATGATTGCAGATGTATCATCATCTTTTTGTTTTATGGTTTAATCCAGACAGCATCTAAATTGGTTCATGTTCGCAGATCTGCCTAGCTTTCTACACAGTGCACTCGTTCTGTTTTACTATCCTTTGTTTTATTTATTTATTTATTTATTTATTTATTGTTTTAAGTTGCAGAGCTCGTGTGCGCATAAAAATGCAAAATATTTGCAATTTCCTTTTTTTTCACTGCTGGTTACTTTTCTTAAGGTGCTGACGGATACCAGTGTGAACACACCTGTAAAAATCGGCCGGCCAGGTACAGCACGTGCCTTAGCCGAGTGACGCAGGCTCGCCACGCTGCTCTAATAATTAGGTGCATTAACTTCTTGCCAGGTGCCGAAAAGTGTTTTGCGGTCATGAATTAGGCTTACAATGACAAGCGGAATTCAGAATTCCTGTTTCGAAATCCGTATTCTGTCAATCAGGATTTGAGGAATTTTTCGACACTACGTCTTATGACAGTGAAAAATACACCAGGGAAGATCTTTGATAGTTGTAATAAAAGGGTTTGGTCGGCTTTATGCGAGGTCCAGGAAGAGCTATATTGGTGGCTTCTAGGAGTTTGAATAGCACCCACAAAATCATGCATTCGTGCTTACTTACAAGCACTCCCTACAGGGGGGCACACCTAGTTTGTTTACTTAAATAAACGCTTGAGTAAGGGTGCACAATGGGCATAAAAGGTGGAGTGATGGATAGTGAACTTTTAAAGTTGTGGGGCATGAATTTTGGCTCAAATTGCACCCAGAATCCCGAACTCCTATTGGTCGTTTTGGGGATATATCGCGATAGAGATTATTTTTTAAAAAACTAGACTCATATTGTGCCCTTTATTGCATTATTTTCACCTAAATTTGCTCAAATGACGTAGGATCTAAATTAGAACTCATGAAATGTTCCCGTACTGAACTTAGAAATAGGGTCCTTTTCAGGTCATCCCCCATTGCCTCCCCCTCACCCCCCAAAAAGGTTAAAAAAACACAAGTGTTGCTGACATTTAAAACATCAGGGGGCCGTATTACATATAGGGGCATATGTATCAAATACCGTTATTGCGATTCTCAAATAGCGATTTTTAGGGAATCACTATTTGAGAATCGCAAAACGGGATGCAATAAAAAATTCGCAAATAATTTGAGATTCCTTGACATTCCTTAATTGCGATTAGTAAATTGCGAATCGCAATTAAGGAATACCTTCCCATTCATTCCTATAGGCTAGGAGGCCCATAGGAATGAATAGGAAGGGATTCTCAATTTGCGATTCGCAATTAGAGAATCGCAAAATGAGAATGCAATTTCAAGGGTGCCAGGGTGTCAAAAGGACACCCTGTTGCACCCCTGAAATATGTATGTGTGCACATGTGGCGCACATACATGCCCTAAGGGCATGTATGTGCGCCACATGGCACTTTGAAAAATGCAAAAAAGTGAATTTTTCAAAGAAATCGCAAATTACCACCAACTTGAAGTTGGTGGTAATTTGCGATTCCTTGAGGCCTAATCACACTTTTTCTGTGCTTCATACATTGCATTTAAGGAATCGTAATTTGCGATTCCTTAAATGCAATCGCAAAATAGAGAATTGCAAATCTTGCGATTCTCTAATTTGCGATGCCCTTTTGGGATGATACATCCCAAAAGGCCTTTTCCCGTTCGTAAACGGGCCAATTCTGAGAATTGGCCCGTTTGCGAACGGGAAAAGGGCTTGATACATATGCCCCATAGTGCCCTGGAGGCACAACGGATGTGTGAGCCCACTTTAGAGACCCCGGATCACTATTATATTACAGAAGGGGCCACAGAAGCATGTGCAGCCCCTTCTGCAATACAGATAGTGCTGGTGCACATGTAGCACCAGCACGATCCTGAGAAGACGATGCTGGTGCACATGTAGCACCAGCGCGATCCTGAGAAGACGATGCTGGTGCACATGTCGCACCAGCACGATCCTGAGAAGACGATGCTGGTGCACATGTAGCACCAGCGCGATCCTGAGAAGACGATGTTGGTGCACATGTAGCACCAGCGCGATCCTGAGAAGACGTCCCCTCATTTGCATGGGGGTGTTGCCCCATGCAGAGGGAATCACTTTGGCTCTGCACCCGCGCAGGAGCAGACGCAAGCATTTCCTTAGGAGGCACACTGACAGTGTGCCACAAAAAGGTGTGACCCCTGAGGGCAGCCTTCTTGAGGTGGAAAAGGGGGGCCATAGGCAGCCAGACACCCCACTGCACCGTCCTGCAAGGGTATCTCTCTGCCCTCTTCAAAGTGAGGACGGGTTGCCACCTACGCGACGAAACATGGAGCGGCCTGGAAGCAGCAACTCTCTATTTCACAAAATTTGCTGCCCCTAGGGCAGTGCAAGCTCTCAGCTGGCCTGAGGGTAGCGCATTCATCATAATAGGGCACTGTGTTCCTGTTTACACCCAGCACACCTTTAAATAGTTGCCCCGGATGCAAACAGGGACAATGCGCATTATCGGTAATATAGGCCACGGTGTCCAATTTCCCATTATTATAATTTTATGCAGAATTTAGCTTCAGTTTTACCTTTCAGTTTATAGTAAGTTCTAAGCAATATAACTAAGAAGCTAGTTATGAAGGGGTGGACGTGAGCTAGATAGTTCTAGTGGACAGTTATAGCAGTGCTTCCATTGAAATTACAAAGACCATGCAGGTAAGAATTGCAGCAATGTAAACCAGTTTTATAGGCTCAGGGCATACACAGCAGTACTGATAGAGTCAGAAAAATGCATTTATAAATTTACGTGAGGCAATATCTGCAAATAAACAATGCAACAAAGCAACTACAACTCACTGTGAAGTCATTGTGAATTATCATTTAAATATTTGATTTAAACACATTTTTTAATGCACTCATGTTTCCCCCAAATATAAACTTGTCAGTTTTGAAAATATGAATATCTTAAAGCTTAAACTTTTCTTGCAAAAAGTGTTTTTGCAGACTGATACACTATCTTATAATGTTTTTGTAAATACATGTTCAGTTGACATCCAACAACTTGTTACTTTCATCAAATACTCTTGCTACTGACATATTGGTCGGATTTTACCTTACTTGCTCCCACATGCCAGGAACGACCACTGTATGCCAAAGATGCCACTGTTATGAGAAGATATCCCACAAAATGCCAAGAATCACGACTATTATGCCAGGACCCCTATTTGGCAAGGTGTGGGTTTAATTATGAAAAGGATGGTCCCTGTCAGCCAAGAATGGCCAAAGCTGTGCAGCACCATTATGAGAGGGGCGTTTGGTATAATTCCAGAGATGGCCCCCTAATGCCTTGAATACCAAATGCCAGTAGGATGGCTGCTTGGGAGAGGCAATGCTAGTCAAGGGAAAACCATAGAGACTATGTACACTTGCAGTGTCTCTCATGAAAACACACACACCAATGGCCTGATTACAAGTTTGGTGGTGCTGGAGCAGACCGCCATGCCGGCAGCCCGCTTCCTCATGGCGAAACCCATGTGCCCACTGCCCGCCAGATTACAAGTTTCCTCATTTCTGGTGGGCTTTTTTGGCAGTACCACGGCGGTGCCCCTGACAATGGGTTCTGCAATGGGAATGCCCGGAAAACCTAATGCACGGCATGGACTATAACGTCCATGCAGTGCAGGAACCGGGGTGCATGCACAAAGAGGGCCACATGCTGTGACCCCCTGCATGCATCCCCATGCACATGGGTAACCTCCTTTGTTTCTGGTCCGCCAGTCTTTTCATGGAGGAAAGACCTCTAAGACACTGCTAGCAGTCCTGAAACCCGTAATATGCACCACCAGCATATTACTGAGGCCCTGACCGCCGCACTACTGACAGGGAATGGTGGTTTCCTTGGCGGCTGCGGTGGTGCATCGGCAGTCCGACCACCCATCTTTTAATGGGGCGATCAGACCGCCATTGCAGCAATGGCTGGACCGCAACCGATGTGCCCCAATGGGTCTGGCTGTACTCAGAGCGCCAGACTCGTAATTAGACCCCAAGTGTGTGCACACTTCACAGCCCAGTTCCCTCCTGCAATATTTTTATTCACAATTACCTGTTGCAGCTGCGTCTGTACTACCTCTCGGACTCCTTCACTGGCACCTGCACCTGGCCCAAGACTGCTCCTCCCCTCTGGTAAAAGCTTCCTCCTTGCAGTCCCTACACTCACAGACACTGTGTGATTGACAGTGTGGTGCCTGCCCCCTGCCATTCACCATGAGTCCAGAGCCACATGGCAATTGGCTAGCTTGCAGATCCAGTGTGAAGATTCATGCTGAGCATGTAGTGTTGGGTCATGTCGTTGTCTGTGAGGCCTTTGGAGTGTATGAGAGAATACTCTGCTGGAGAGCTGTGGGCCTTGTTTTTTCCACAGTTCTCTAATAGTACCGTAGGTATCAAGCCTCCCTGAAAGTACCATTGCGTGATTGTTAGCTTGGGGCCTTGCATCACACATGTCCAATGCTACTCGACATTTGCTGCCACATTGAGGATCTGAAACTATGTAGCACCACTGTAGGAGAAGCAGCCTCAAATTTCAAGACCTTCAGAGTGACTGCAAACTTTTCTGAGCTCCACCTAATCACTCTCATCCATGCATGAGTGACCACAGGGTAAACGGCCTATGTAGCCCATACGTTTGCGTGCGGGGTACGATTAATAAAGCCATTTTTTCGAAATTGGATTAAAATATGTACTTTAACACTAACTCAAAACTGGAAGATTCTTATCCTTTAGAAAATCTACCAGTTAAGGGTTACGCATACACTTGAAAACGACCAAGGAAAGTGACTTTAGTGAATCTATGAAAAATCTGCAACTTTACAAAAATGCTAGGCCTAAAGCTGCTCCTTTGTTTGCGACTCAGGCCATCAAGAAAGTGAAGGAAACATCTGGCAGGCGTTCTCCTGTGGCCTTTTGACAGTTGAATAAGCGGCCAAACCCATGTCAATTAGTCACAGTGTGACCGTAGTTCTTTATTAGTTGTGAGTACCCACTCTCTGAACCACTGATGCTGCATTGGCACTTTCAAATATGTTTGCCTTGGGCTCGCAACTAGTGCTGTATACACTGGTTTTGCTAGCGTCAAGAACTACAGGCCTATCTAGCTGTTCCATTTCCTGCCATTATTTTCCACCTCTGTCTTTGTAATGTTAATGATAATGACTGTCTATTTCTATTGCTTTTCCAACTTTCCCCTATTTTGACCTATCCAGCCCTCAGTAAACATTACACAAAACCTTTAGTGGACTTGCTCCCTTCATGGCGCAGCTCTGCCTGGTAACTGCTGCTGCCTCAGATGCTGCTGCTGACCAGCTGGTCAGGAGTTCTAGGCCCTCCTCCACCTGCAGGATCATGCCTCCGCCTCATCCCTGGTGGTCTAGTGGCAGAGCATCACTGCTCTGCTGCTAGGGCTACCCCTCTGTCTCGCTTTTCTGCTTTTGCCTTTATTTCTGCTCTTTTCTTGATTCTGCTTCTGCCTTTATTCTGTTTCTCCTCTGCTTTTTCCTGTGCCTTCTTTCACATTTTTCGCCGCCCTTGCCCCTGCGATCCCCCACGGCCTCGTCCCCCTCCAGTGATCCGTCCCGCATCCCAGCTTTCCAGCCCCCCCTGCAGCACTGCTTAATGGTGTGCCAAAGGCAAGACGTCTGCACCTGGACCGCGCCAGGGAACCTGGTTTCATAGACTGTCCACCACTATGACGCCAGTACCCTCCTCACCCTCAAGTCAGGACGCAACGCCGCCTGCCACCTTGTGTCGCCAAAGGAGACCCATGGACCATTTGCCTGATGGAACTGCAGCCACACCCTGACCCACGCCAAAACCCCAGATCCTCTCGCCGCCCAGCCGATCAACAGCGCACTCGACCGGCTCAACTGCATCCTCCTCAGAGTGCAATCCCCCCACAAACATGCCACAGAAATCTGGGACCTCCTCGACACTGCCTCTCCCAACATCGCCTTCTTCACGGAAACCTGGACCAACCCCTGTTCTGGACTCGACATCCCCAACGGCTACAAAATCAGTCGTCCACAAGAACATCCTCTGACTGACCATGCACAAACGACCCAATGACAGCAATGGAACACCGCCGCTTCCAGATCCAGACCAACCCCAACAACACCCTCCACGGCACCCTCGTTTACAGGCCCCCCGCCTCCACCTGCCCTTCACTGATGACATTGTAGACCACATCGCACCCCAGGCTCTCGCATCCACCAATTACATCCTACTCGGTGACCTCAACTTCCACCTGGACAACCCCAGTGACCAGAACACCGCCTCTCTACATCATAACCTCACCAACATTGGTCTCAAGCAGCTAGTCACCGCACCAACCCACACAGCCAGACACATGCTCGTACCTGCCTTTTCTGACAGCAGGAAAATCACCTACAGCCACACCACGAACCCACATGGACCGACCACCACTGCATGCATTTTGCCTTCGCCACTCCCTCCGTACTACAAGGCCCTCACCGCCCCCCACCCCATCGTAGCTAGAATAAGGCCACCGAAGAACTTCTCATCGACTTCTTCAGCACAACCACTCCACCAACACCAACAGATGCCAAAACAGCAGCGCACAATCTTTTCCAACTGCACCATCACTCTGGCACCCCTGAAGAAGACACCTGGCAAGCAACACTCCAAGAAAGCCAGCTGGTTCACTCCCGCCCTCCATGAGTCCAGACGCACCTGCAGATGACTCGAAAAGATATGGAGGAATAACAAAACCCCAGAACCATCGCTACCTTCAAATCCGCCATCAGCGCACACTACCTTCTCCTCAAAACCACAAAGGAAACAGCCTCCCAAGTCAAAATCAGTGCAAACACACACAACAGCAGAGAACTCTTCACCATCATCAAGACCTCTGCAACAAACTCGGCACCTTCTTCCACCGCAAGATCAGGCAGATCTACGACAGCTTTGACACCCAAGACTAGGGGTGGGCGTAATTTGCGTAAGGGACCAACGCGGAGAGGCACGGAGATGGAACCAATCTCCGCATTCTCCGCATAGTTCCGTTACGTGCCGCCCATCACCGGCCCGCCTCCCGCCCGCAGTGTTAAATACATTTAAAAAGCATGATATATAACATTTCAAATAACCTGGTGAGGAATGCGCATGCGCGGGCTCCCGCGCATGCGCAGTTCTCAGAAGAAGACGCGATGGAGACGGATGGAAGCCCTGGGACGCCGCCGATAAGGTAAGGTTATTTGAAATGTTATATATCATGCTTTTTAAAGTTATTTAATACTGAGAGGCGTGCGGCGTGCGGGAGGCAAACTTATGTTATGCCCGAGTGTGCAGAGATTTACCTTGTTTCTCCGCCTATATCGCGGAAGGCAGAAGGGGCAAATCTCCGCACATTCCGTGGGCGGAACGGAGTTGTCCGCCCACCCCCTACCCAAGACCCTGCCACTATGCCAGCCACCATCACACACAACCACGCAGCACCCCAACAGATCACACTCAACTGGACTCGGCTCACCACAGACGACACACTCAAGACCATGAAGAGCATCCACTATGGGGCCCCTTCGGATCCTTGCCCATACCAAGTCTTCCATAGATAAGCCGCCTCCATCTCTCCCCAGCTTTGCTGCACCATCAACTGATCGATCTAAACCGCCAACTTCTCCAACGACTGGAAACACGACAAGATCAGTGTAAAGAGATAAGGACCTCCTGGTGAAGAATCATGGTTCCAAGGGCAGGGAACTATTCAGCACTGCAATAAAGAACTCCTTGGCACCCATTAGATTTTCATGTAATTACACAATATATGCCGTGTATGGCCGTAACACTTGATATTGATCATGTTTTTTTATTTATTATTATGTATAGTTATTTCATTTAGCCGGTAGATCAATTACAAATTCTATCCCTTGAAGGCTAGCTATCATATACATATTGTTATCAATAAAGAGAGGAAAATCCACAACACATCTAATGTCACTAATACATTCACAACATGTAATGAAACTAAACAATCCACACTTCAATGTGTGAGACAATGACAAAACCACATAAAACATCAACAATAAAGTGCAAACACCTAACATCTCATAGAATACATGGAAAATTCATAAAGTATGTACAGGTTAAAATCTCAATGTACAATAAACAAATTGATCCTAATAATTTGCATCCATCTGTTTCCAAATGCATCAAAGGTTGCAAACACTCTTCTAGGTGCATTTTGGCGTGAAACCCCGCCTTCTTCAGGATAGGCCGCAGATGAAAACATTGTGAAAAACCCTATACTCTCTGACTACAAAGTGTTGTATAGAGAGGGGTGAGAATAAACCTCTGTATCGATGTGTCCAACTGGACTGTAATTTGATGTGAAACTGAATTTGAGGTGCAGATAAAACTCACAATGTGGTTTAATGAAGATATATTGTAGATAAAACTATGTGTATTTGTGCTCCGGGTTCTTTAGAGGCTGGATAGAAACAAAGTGATATTTTCTTTTCTTTTTTTCAGTTTTAGCCCCTCAAACTGCATCTGCTAAGCATCAAACCAATACAGGACATATGCCAGCATCAAAACAACCTGGTTCCTGACTTAGCGTCTTCTCATTATTGGACCGTGTGGCCACAATGAGTAGCCAAACCTCAGAGTCCAGTATGGGCCAAGATCAACTACCTGCTGAAGAAGCCGTCTGCCGACCCGACAGACCTCAAGAACTTCAGACCCATCTCCCTCCTCCCCTTTCCAGCCAAGGCCATTGAGAAGGCTATCAATGCCCAACTCTCTGAGTTCATCAAAGAGAACCACGTCCTGGACTGCTCCCAATCCGGCTTCCAAAGCAACCACAGCATCGAGACCGCACTCCTTGCCACCACCGATGACATCCGCTCCCTCCTCTACCGGGGCGAAACCACAGCCCTCATCCTAATGGACCTCTCCGCCATCTTCGAAACTGTCTCCCACCGCACCCTTATCACGAGAATCTATGATGCCGGCATCTGTGACAAGGAAGTGGACTGGATGCACTCCTTCCTTATGGGCCGAACACAGCGAGTCAGACCACCCCGTTCCTCTCAGAACATACAGAGATCATCTGCGGACTTCCCCAGGGCTCCTCCCTTAGGCCCACCCTCTCCAACGTCTACATGGCCCCCCTCGCAGCCATCCTCAGAAGCCATGGACTCAACTTTGACTCCTACGCCAACAACACCCAGCTGATAATCTCCCTCATCAACGAATCCACAGCCACCAGAATCAACTTTCACAGCGGAATGGAGGCTGTGACTACCTGGATGAAAGACACCTGCCTCAAGCTCAACTCGGACAAGACCGAAGTACTCCTCCAGGTACCCACCCGCTCAGCCTGGGACGACTCCTGGTGGCCCACCGTACTAGGAACCCCTCCCACCCCAACGGACCGCGCACGCAACCTTAGCATAATACTGGACTCGTCGCTCACAATGAACCACCAAATCAACGCAGTATGCTCATCCTGCTTCCACATCCTCCGCTTGCATCGAAAGACATTCAGATAGATCCCTACAGAATCCAGAAAGTTGGTCACGACATCACCAGCAGACTTAAATACGGAGACGCACTCTATGCGGGCATCACCCAGAAACAGCTCAGGAAGCTCAGATCGCATGACCTCAACATTGTCTCATATGCCGACGACACCCAGTTGATCCTCTCCCTCACCAAGGCCCCCACCACCGCTAAAACCAACCTCCATGAAGGAATGAAGGCCATCGCCGAATGGATGACGTTCAGCCGCCTGCAACTGAACTCGGAGAAGATGGAGGTCCTCATCATCGGATCCACCTCCTCCGCCTGGGATGACTCTTGGTGGCCGGCCACACTGGGAGCTGCACCGACGCCCACTAACCACGCATGCAACCTAGGAGTCATCCTGGACTCCGCATTGTCAATGACCCAGCAAGTGAACGCCGTCTCCTCCTCCTTCTTCAACACCCTCCACATGCCCCGCAAGATCTACAGATGGATCCCCACCAGTACCAGAAGGACAGTCACCCAGGCCCTTGTCACCAGCAGACTGGACTACGGCAACACTCTCTACGCAGGAACATCAGCCAAACTCTAGAAACTACCACAACGCATACAGAACGCCTCTGCACGCCTCATCCTCAACATCCCCCGCCACAGCCACATCACAGCCCACCTGAAAGACCTACACTAGCCCGGTCTTGAGAAGTCTCCTGAAGGTCAGCAGGTCCTGGGTCTGTCGCAGGTGGGTGGGGAGGGTGTTCCATGTCTTGGTGGCGAGGTGGGAGAAGGATCTGCCGCCGGTGGTCGTTCTGTGGATGCGTGGAACGGTGGCGAGGGTGAGTTCTGTAGGATCCAAATTAAAATATATGATTAGCATAGCGTATCTAAAAGTAGCCTATTTGATTCGGTCCCGTAATAAGGCCCCTTTTCGTCTTTATAAGTTAGTACGACGGAAAGGGCCGAAAACAGGACCGCGGCCATCTTGGCCCTTAACTCTCTTGTCGTGTAAGGACTACGATCACGTGGTTCCCTGAGCCCATATCTTCCTTCTTTAGCATGCACCAGTTTAGAAGACAGGCTGAATTGTATTTACGACCAAGAAGCAAGGTCACATCTGCTAAAAGGGAGTACCAAGCAAAATTCCTTCTGAACCTGGGACGAGAAGGGAGTCCCCCGGCCGACCTTCTATTCTTATAGATAGTAGCCTTTTTTGTATCGCTGAAACTAGATACAGGATGAGCTCATTAGGAGCGCCTGGATGGGCTGGTACTTTTCCACTTGTAAGGCTTTGTATGTTGCGCCGTAATGTATAAAAGTGTGAGTTTGTCAAGGAGCCAGCAGTCTTCCTCGGCGCACCTCCTGGGTGAGGATCGATGAGGCTCCTCTATGTAGAGTTTTCTGTCTGGCCAATAAACGCTTGAACCTTCTACGTTGCCAACTGCTCATTATTTGACTTACATTGCGGGCCACTGGTAAGTGTGGCCCTTGAGATGAAATTTTGGATACAACAGTTGGCGACCACGAAGGGACCCCGTGATAGGGCCTGACCTCCCCCGTAATCGGGTGGTAGGTTCGAGGGCGTCTTGGCCGGGTGGGCGGAGAACGAGCTCGTGGGTTTCGCTCAGCGCGCTCGAGTGGGATGCCCTCTGCTGCTAGTCACCCTTCACCGGGGTCCTACGGGCTCAACCCAAGAACCGGACCGTGTTGGTCGAGAGGAGTTGGCAGCGAAGAACGGACATTTGTACCAGGGTGCACCCGGTGAGTAGAATTTTGATTTGAAGCACTGACTATAAGCAGTGCCCATTTGATTTTGAAGCACGCGAGGTGGAGCGTGTAAT
This sequence comes from Triturus cristatus, assembly GCF_964204655.1. NCBI lineage: Eukaryota > Metazoa > Chordata > Amphibia > Caudata > Salamandridae > Triturus > Triturus cristatus. The sequence continues at coordinate 630,300,928 of NC_140595.1, read as the reverse complement.
TGTATTTGAAGCACAGGCTCTAGGGCGATGCATTGATTTTGAGGCAGGCGCTGGAGAGCGGTGCCACTGTTGGTTTGAAGCCCGAATGGTATGGCCGGGCATTGATTTGAAAGTACATGTACAGTTGGTACGATTTGATGGGCCCTTTTTTCTGATTTGATAAACCGCGCGCGGAATATAGCCCGATTGCACCTGGGAGACTCACGACCCGAGCTGGGTAGCCGCGAGACATATCCTTGGTGAGGCATAGACCTCCCCGGGACAGGCCTCAGTGGTGAACCAGGAAGGCAGTGAGAGGATCCATGGTGTAGTCAGGGATGTTTATTGTTGGAAATATTACGGATTAGTGTGAGACTGGCTCACTGAGGAGGTGGAAAAGGTTGTAACTTTTTGGTTGTGGTTTATGTCATTTGTGTCTGTATTGAACTAATCACCATGCCTTGTCTTAGTAAGTTGAATTGTTTCAGCTGTTGCTGTCGGACAGGTGACTCTCGGCTGGCTGAGAGTCAGCCTGCCCCGCCGGAAGGCAGTCCTAGCCACTATAAGTATGTGAAGCATGGAATTACCCCTTTATTGTTTTGTACTCTGTGGCATAAGTATACTAAAAGTAACGAAGAATTGCAATGGCCAAAGACTGGCTCGTTTGATGAGAAAAAGATTGCTTTCTTACAGGAACAACTGTTCTCCAGGCGTAGCCGCCAGGCTATGTTTGATGCCCTGGGTTCGTGGCTGAAAGAATCCAAGCAGCGGCAGATAAGGGAGGAGAAGCAATCCAGGGCTAAGGCAGGACAGAATGTGACTCAGAAGGCCATAGCTTATGATAGGTCCCGAGCAGAAAAGGGAATAGACTGTATGAACCGTGAATTCCGATTGAAGGTAGATAAGAGCTATGTGACTCAACCCAATGCTGAAGATGAGATAGAAGACTTACTAGCTACACGGCCACCGCCTCCTTATGTGCCTCAACGGCTGTACCCGGAGGTGGCCGGAGTCTCGGCCCCTGCTACGGCTGCAACCTCGGGGGCTTCAGCCCCTCCGGCTCCCCCCAGTTTCCCTCCTTTGACAGAACTCTCCCGACTGTCCACATCCGTGTCAGAGGTGATTACTATGTTACCAGCACTGTTAACTGCCGCAGCAGCTGGGACAACACAGCTGCCATCTGGGTCAATGACTTCCCCTTCTGTCCTGCCCTCCTCCTCCGCAAGTACTACGCCACCACTCCGACACGTCCGGTTCCCTTAGCGGAGGGTAAAAGGTTGTTTACTCGTTCGGCTTTGGGAACCGAAGAAAAAGACACTATTGCTGTACAGGCACCCCAATGGATGCGGCAACCCATTTATGTAGTATCAGATATTTGGAGTACCATGAGAGATTACGAGCCGGTAATGCAGCAGCATGCCTTAGAACATATGGCGAACCGCCTTATATCCTTATGGGAGCAGGTACACACGGAGGGAAGGGCTCCTGCCATATTATACGATATCATCACGCAAGCCCATAAATCCCGCCTTACCCCAGAAGAAGTGTATGGGAATGTGCAGACCCTGGTGGCGTATAGAACCCGTCTGCAGTCAACTAATCCTACGGGGCTATCCCAGTACCCTATGCGGGAAGTACACCCCATCTACCATCCGGAAGTTACGGAAGTGGTAGACAACCTTGGGGTAGTTACTCGTCCCAGAGTGGAGGCGCGTTTCCAGGAACAATGGGTGTATACTCCCTGGAAACAAAGTGAGGTGTTGTCACTAAAAAGTCAGTTACCAGATCCCAGGAAGAATCCTACCGCGTATTACAAAGAACTTACTGAAGCGGCTTCCTCTGCAGTAATGACATTGGCGGACATTGAACTATTCTTCGCTTTACTAGTACCGGTGGACATTTGGCGCCAGGTGCACGATCAAGACCATGCAACCGAATTTGGGGGAACCTGGGAACAGCTACGGGGATGGGATAGAGATCGTAAACCAGGGAATAAGCCCCGGGCGGAAATATTGGCCCTTCCTGATAGGATAATAAATTATATGCATTCGCTGATCCCTCCCCGGAAAGTGGATTGGGATAAGTTGACAGCCTGCAAGCAGAAGAAGGATGAGAGTGTATCCGATTTCTTTACGAGATTTGAGGGAGTTTTCATCGACTTCAGTGGACAGGACCTAGCCACTGAAGGGGGGATACGTTTGTTCGTGAATCGATTCGTGACCAATTTGCTACCGGAGGTATCGGCTCGATTACAGGCTGCTGAAAGCACCTGGATAACTACGACCCCGTCGACAATATTGAGTATGGCTCAATATTATGAACATCGTGAGAATGAAAGCAAGGACAGGACAGAAAAGAAGTCGAAGGACTTGAAGACTCGAATATTGTTACAGCAAGTAGAGAGAGGACGGGGAAGAGGGAGAGGGTCACAGAATTTTGCTTCGAGAGGGGCGGGTCCGGCACAGACGACAGGACGGACAGATTTGGGCATAAATCAATGTGCCTTCTGTAAGCAGGAGGGGCATTGGCGAGCCCAGTGTCCGTTATTATATGAACAGAACAGTGTTCCGAGAGGTCGGGGAAGGGGACGTTTTGGTGGACAGCGAGGGGGATCTACGAGACCAGAGCATTCGGCGACAGGTGAGATGGGTCAGAACTGTTTTGATCACGGTCAGGGAAAGCAGTATTACAATGATGATTATATGACAGGTGAGGGATCAAGTTATTCTCAAGCATAGGACAGCCAAAGACAGAGTCAGGGGCAGGTGTCGATTCCAATTGATCAAGCTGGACCTTATGTCCATGCACGATTACTGAACGCATCAGGTAAGTTCCTAGTTGACAAAGGGGCCATGAACAGTTCTGTTTCACGTGCCCTAGTCCCGGGGGCTGCTCTGTCTGGCCAGAATAATGTGTCTGTGGGGTTTCTGGAACACCGGTGTTAAGCCCCATCTCACAACCGCTTCCCCTTACCCGGGGGTCGGTATCAATAGACTCACCTTTCCTTTTGACCTCCCAGTGTGGAGAGAACCTTCTAGGCATGGACATATTGAAAAGATTGCATGCCCGCATCTATTGTTCCCCGGAGGGGGTTTACCTGACCATAAAAGACCCTTCTCCCCTCTCCGCGCAATGCTTATCTAAAACAGAATCTCTACCACCAGAACTGGCGTGCATCCCGAAAACCCTCTGGGCGACTGGAGACACCGATGTGGGCCATTTGCAAATTCCCCCAGTATCGATTACTTTAAAACAGAACGCCCAGTTGCCGAAAATTCCCCAATATAAAATTGCCCCTGCTGGGGAACGAGCTCTAATGGCTATCATTCATGATTTGATCAAAACCGGAGTAGTGGAAGAAACGGCCTCTAACACGTGTAATAGCCCTATTCTTCCGATTCTTAAACGAGCCCCGGCACAACAGACTCCTGATTATGCTGATACCTATCGATTTGTGATTGACCTACGAGAGATCAATAAGATCGTGGTACCCCAGTATCCTGTGGTACCTGATATTAATTCCATCTTGACGATGATTCCTCCAACTGCACAATTTTTCTCAGTCATAGATTTAAAGAACGCCTTCTTTAGTATCCCCATACATCCAGATAGCCACTATCTTTTCGGCTTCTCATTGGGGGGCCGTAGCTTCAGATTCTGTCGCGCCCCCCAGGGGTTCACAGAAAGCCCCAGTATTTATAGTCAGGCACTGAAAAAGATACTAGACACCTTAAGCTTGCCGCCAGGTAATGTATTACTCCAGTATGTTGATGATCTCCTGGTGGCCTCTGACACTGAGGAGGGCTGCCGGACGGCAACAGTGGATTTACTACAGCATCTGGCAAGACATGGTAACAAGGTGTCACTGTCAAAGTTCCAATATTGTCGACTGGAGGTAACCTATCTCGGTCATCTCCTGTCGAAGGAGGGAAGGCGATTGACCTCGGAGCGTATTGCATCCATTACTAACATGTCTGTTCCTCGCACGCAACGTGATGTCCGTGCTTTGCTTGGCATAACCTCTTACTGTCGCCAGTGGATCCCTAACTACTCCCTCATCACTAAACCTTTCTTGTATTTAATCACCAAAGATGTGCATGAACCCCTACCCTGGACTGATGAGTGTCAAATGGCTTTTCTTTCTCTAAAGGCTGCTTTATGTTCTGCTCCTGTGCTTGGCACCCCAGACTACCGGAAGCCTTTTGTGCTCTACGTGCATGAGGTGGACGGTTGTTCGCTTTCAGTGTTAACACAGGACTTTGGAGGTAAGCAAAGACCCTATGCATATTTTTCGGCGGTTTTGGACAATGTCGCCAGAGCACTTCCCAGCTGCCTAAGAGCCACGGCCGCTGTAGCGGTGGCGATCAGGCAATCGGAAGGGCTAGTCCTAAATATGGAACTCACAGTGATGGTACCACACGCTGTGGACGTATTGCTAAACAGGACACAGACGCAGCACTTAACCAGTGCGCGTCTTACGGGGTACGAATTGACTCTGTTTGCACCTCACATAACGATCAAGAGATGCGTCACTCTGAATCCTGCCACGTTGCTACCCCTCCCCTCAGGAGAAAGTGGCCAGGATATACATGATTGCATATTTCGGACTGAAGAAGAAATAAAGGGCCGGATAGATCTAACAGACACCCCTTTATCAGAACCCCAAGGGGAATTGTATGTTTACGGCTCATGTTCTAGATTGCCCAACGGTACTACGGTTGCGGCTTATGCAATTACCACCTTGCAGACCGTGGTCGAGACGGCCAAAGTACCATATCATTCAGCCCAGGCGGCTGAATTGATTGCACTACTGAGGGCGTGTGAATTGGGGGTAAGGAATTGAGGCTGAATGTCTACACCGATAGCCAATACGCTTTCGGTGTAGCCCATAGTTTTGGGAGGTCGTGGGCAGAACGAGGGTTTCTTACATCCCATGGTGAAAAGATAAAGAATGGACAGTTGGTCGAACGACTGCTGGCTGCATTACCTTTGCCAGAAGCCCTTGCTATTGTAAAATGTAGTGCCCATAAGGCTATAACTGATGATGTTGGGAGGGGAAATGCTTTTGCAGATAAGATTGCTAAAGAAACTGCCCAGTTCGATACCCCCTCCATGTTTGTGGTTAGTCAGTGCTGAAGGATAGTAGAAACAGACATTTTTCTAAACACTGTAGATAGTGTGAAAGAATTGCAACCGGAGGTCACCCCAGAGGAACTGCAGTATTGGCAGGAGCAGGTGGGGCGGTTAGACGAGAATGGGTGTTGGACGGACCTGTCAGAAAAATGCAGATGGCTACTACCGAATGCATTTGTGAATGCGGTGGTGGCCATGGCACATGGTCCCGCCCACGTCGTGGTTCGAGGCATGTGTGCAATGTTGGACCCTGTATGGTATAATACCAATATCCAAAAAACGGCCAGGAATTTGGTTCAGCATTGTATGGTCTGCCTTCAGCATAACCCGGGGGGTGGTACTCCTGTTCTGTCGGGTAGTTTTGCCCCACCCACCTTGCCTTTCGAGGTACTCCAAATGGACTATATACAGCTGGAACGGGTTAACAACCTCAAATACGTTCTGGTGGTAGTCTGTACCTTCAGTAAATGGGTAGAAGCTTACCCCACTAGAGAAAACACAGCTATGGCAACTGCGAGAGCCCTAATAAAGGAATTCTTTCCCCGATATGGGTTACCACGAGTAATCTGGAGTGATAATGGGACACACTTTAATGCCAATTTAGTTCAACATGTATGCAAGGGTTTGTCAATACGGCAGAAGTTCCACGCCGCGAGGCACCCTCAATCGGCAGGCCTATATAAAATATAATGGGATCCTGAAGTTAAAATTAGCGAAACTACAGGACACGACCGGCTTGAAATGGCCTGATCTTTTACCATTGGCCCTGTTGTCTGTAAGAACGACCCCTCATTCTCGGAGTGGGATTTCCCCTTACGAGGTGGTTTTTGGGAGACCTGCCAATATGTGGGGGGTGCCCCGGCCCAAGTCATTCAGGGATATTGAGTATCCTATGTTAGCCGACTATCTCTATGCGTTAACTAAAGATCTCCGTTCTATCCACCAACAGATTTCAGCAGTACTGCAGCCTCTGCCGGAGGGTCCCGGACACAGCATCGAACCAGGTCAGTGGGTCCTAATTCGGAACTATCAGCGGAAGTCGATCTTGGAGCCCCGCTGGACCCGGCCACATCAAGTGCTTCTGGCCACAAGGACGGCGGTAAAGGTCGAAGTGAGACAGCATTGGATTCATGTTTCCCATCTGAAGCGTGTGCCGCTTCCCTTGCCCGAGGATTGCCAGGACCAGGAGGAGAACGAACAGCACAGAGGTGAGCACGACACCGAAGAGTCACCCTCCCCCGAAGCCCACGGAGAAACGGAAGGGCAGGGAGAGAGGGCCATAAGTTCGGGGTCAGCTGTGGCAGATAAGGCCCTGCCTGGGGATAAAACGCGTTACCAGGAGGGCCACACACCTCGTTCCTTATCTGATCGCACTGTGCCCGTCTTGTTCATTAATCCTGAAACCCCTGGTCACACTCGATACCACCTGCGGCCCCGCAAACGGAATGAGATCCCTCGGTCCGGCCTACAATAAAAGGTGAAGTCTGAGCTAAGGGATCTAGGGATCATATAAACACTGGACTGAACTCGCGGAGGGCGTGGAACTTTGAGTGAAAGCCCTGTTCAGAAAGAAGGTAGAGACACTGATAGTAAAAGGGGGCCCAGGTGACCTTCATCTTCAACCAGAGTTGCGTCAAGTGCAGCTCCCACGCGAGAAGTTTTTGCACCCTTGATTTATATTTTTAGGTTTTTTACTGTGTGGAATTAAGAGTCTGCCTGTGAGGCTCTAACACGGACACAGGAAAGAAGCACCCTCCGGCAGATTGGACTGCGTGTAAACTCTTTTTGTTTCCCGAGCTTAGAACTGGACTCTTAGTGAGAATGTATCCCATTGCTCGTTTTGCCCTTGAAGAAGAACGTCCCATAATCCCTCGCCCTAGACACCCATATTTACCAATGTTCTCAACATGGAGTTTGCGTGCTAAAATTGTGTTTATTTCTATAATAGCTGTGTCATTTATATTATGTTTAGGATTGTTCATTTATCTAGAATTCCGCCACCCAGTCCATACCCTGGTGTTAACTACCCCCACTCCTCAGGAACACCATTTTCAGACTTTGGCCCCTCACAAAGAGAGGCATCGCCAGACTTATGTACATAATGCCTTTATAGAAATGTTGCATCAAACCCACAGTTCCACGAATGTTACCGATTGCTGGGTATGTGGCCTCCTCCCTTCAGTAATGCATAAACATGATCTGTTTATTTCAATGCCGTTGTCACATTTAGGGAGCTGTGAAGCTTGGTTTAGATTGTTGTCTATGATATACGAGCATTATACTGTAGACGCACACAGGTTCTCGGAGAAAGATTATGACTTAATCTTAGCCTACATAGAGAGGCATCAGGGATTCACTCCAAACGCAGAAGGTACTGATGGCACTTTAGATCCAACAGCCTGCATGAATGTGTACATGGACCATGAGAATGATACTTGGCTAAGGGATGAGATATTAGATTTTGTATCCTTCAATTTTACCGAATATTTCAGATATTTTCAGGAACGCAATGTCTCAGAAGACAAGATTATACCAGTCCCTGTATTAAATACGTCATCCTCCTTTTGTATCCAGGGTGCCGGCCATTTGTTTGTGGGATTTAGCAGATGCAATTACACTTACCGATTACGGACTTTTAGTAGTCCGCCAATATTGACTCCCCCGAACATATATTTCGTATGTGGAGAAAATGCTTACACCTGGCTTCCCAGGGGATGGTCGGGCAGGTGTTATCTGTCCTTCCTCTATCCTCCTGTTTATATTGCCCCATCAGATTATCATAAGTCCCATTCACTGAACAAAAGAAGTCTGTTATCCACGTCCACTGATAATGATGCCACTGATCAAACAGATACCCCGGCCCAACACTTCGTAGATACTATGAAAGGGGTCCTACCCATATGGGGCCCTATCTTAACTAGTAAGGAAATTAGGAGGCTGTCCAGGGTGGTGGAAGGAGTGGTCAATACCACTGCCGGGATATTGACCAATATCACTGTGGAGCTTGAGGCGACCCGGCTTGTGACCCTTCAAAATCGTCTTGTTTTAGATGTCATATTGGCCGATCGCGGAGGAGCATGCCGGGTGATCGGGAGCTCCTGTTGTGTATATATACCTGACTCCGCCCCTTCGGTTCATTTAGCCATTCAGAAACTCCACCGACTGGCATCAGAAATCCATACGGAGACCGGTACCTGGTCCCTGTCAACCTGGTTCTGGGACCTTCTGACCACTTGGGGGTGGAAACTATTCATGGTCCTGTTGGGTATAGTGGGTTTCCTTTTTACCTGCTGTATCTGTATCCAGTGCGGCCCTGTGTGTTGTTCTTATTGTGCCACCCAATTCCGCTCCGCAATACCTAAGTCCCCACCTACCCAAGCTCATGCCCAGATGATCCAGAAGGAAATTCATGACATTATGCAAATAGATGAGGGCATTTTTGAGGAGTAGTCATACTTTCTTTTATTTTAGCTACACTATGCTAAAAGGGCCGTTCTGTAGGATCCAAATTAAAATATATGATTAGCATAGCGTATCTAAAAGTAGCCTATTTGATTCGGTCCCGTAATAAGGCCCCTTTTCATCTTTATAAGTTAGTACGACGGAAAGGGGTCGAAAACAGGACCGCGGCCATCTTGTCCCTTAACTCTCTTGTCGTGTAAGGACTACGATCACGTGGTTCCCTGAGCCCATATCTTCCTTCTTTAGCATGCACCAGTTTAGAAGACAGGCTGAATTGTATTTACGACCAAGAAGCAAGGTCACATCTGCTAAAAGGGAGTACCAAGCAAAATTCCTTCTGAACCTGGGACGAGAAGGGAGTCACCCGGCCGACCTTCTATTCTTATAGATAGTAGCCTTTTTTGTATCGCTGAAACTAGATACAGGATGAGCTCATTAGGAGCGCCTGGATGGGCTGGTACTTTTCCACTTGTAAGGCTTTGTATGTTGCGCCGTAATGTATAAAAGTGTGAGTTTGTCAAGGAGCCAGCAGTCTTCCTCGGCGCACCTCCTGGGTGAGGATCGATGAGGCTCCTCTATGTAGAGTTTTCTGTCTGGCCAATAAATGCTTGAACCTTCTACGTTGCCAACTGCTCATTATTTGACTTACATTGCGGGCCACTGGTAAGTGTGGCCCTTGAGATGAAATTTTGGATACAACAGGTCAGCGGAGCGGAGTTGGCGGTTCGTGGTGTTGAAGGTGAGTCGTTTGTTGAGGTATGCTGGTCCGGCGTTGTGGAGTGCTTTGTGAGCGTGGGTGAGGAGCTTGAAGGTGATCCTCTTGTTGACGGGGAGCCAGTGCAGGTCTCTCAGGTGGGCTGTGATGTGGCTGTGGCAGGGGATGTCAAGGATGAGGCGCGCGCAAGCGTTCTGTATGCGTTTTAGTCTTTCTGGAGTTTGGCCATGGTTCCCGCATAGAGGGTGTTGCTGTAGTCCAGTCTGCTGCTGACGAGGGCCTGGGTGACCGTCCTTCTGGTTCCGGTGGGGATCCATCTGTAGATCTTGTGAAGCATACTGAGGGTGTTGACGCAGGAGGAGGAGACGTCGTTGACTTGCTGCGTCATTGACAGCGATGAGTCCAGGATGAACCCCAGGTTGCGTGCATGGTCGCTGGGTGTCGATGCAGCTCCCAGTGTGGCCGGCCACCAGGAGTGGTCCCAGGCGGAGGGGGTGGAGCCGGTGACGAGGACCTCCGTCTTGTCAGAGTTCAATTTCAGGTGACTGTTCTTCATCCATTCGGTGACGGCTTTCATTCCTTCGTGGAGGTTGGTTTTGGCGGTGACGTGGTCCTTGGTGAGAGAGAGGATCAGCTGGGTGTCGTCAGCATAAGAGACGATGTTGAGGTTGTGCGATCGGACGATGTTGGCTAGCGGTGCCACGTAGACGTTGAAAAGGGTCGAGCTGAGGGATGATCCTTGGGGTTCGCCACAGGTGATCTTGGTGGCTTTGGATCAGAATGGAGGGAAGTGGACCCTCTGGGTTCTGCCGGTGAGGAAGGAGGTGATCCAGTAAAGGGCGGTGGCTGCGATGAGGGCGGTTTCAGTGCTGTGGTTGCTGCGGAATCAGGATTGGGACGAGTCCTGGGTGTTGTTCTCCTCAAGGAAGCGGGTCAGTTGCCTGTTGACAATCTTCTCGATGACTTTCACCGGGAACGGGAGCAGGGAGATGGGCCGGAAGTTCTTGAGGTCCTTTGGGTCTGCCTTGGGTTTCTTGAGTAGGGCGTTGATCTCGGCGTGCTTCCAGCTCTCCGGGAAGGTGGCGGTCTCGAAGGAGCTGTTGAAGATCTTCCGGAGTTGGGGTGCGATGATGGAGTTAGCTTTGTTGAAGACGTGTTGAGGGCAGGGGTCGGATGGTGAGCCGGAGTGGATGGTGTTCATGATTTTGATGGTGTCGTCGTCGTTGACGTGGGTCCAGGAGAGCAGGAGGTTGGTGTGGCTGGGGGGCGGTGAGTCTGAGGTGTCGGCAGTTGTCGTGGGGTCTGGGTGTTGAAGCTGTCGTGGATGTCTGCGATCTTGCGGTGAAAGAAGGTGGCTAGGGAGTCGCAGAGGTCTTGCGATGGTGGGATATCGTTAGAGCTGGAGCGGGGGTTGGAGAGTTCCTTCACGATGTTGAAGTGCTCTTTGCTGTTGTGCGCATTGTTGTTGATGTGTTCCTTGAAGGAGGTCTTTTTGGTGGTTCGAATGAGTTGGTGGTGTTTGCAGCTGGTGTCCTTTAGGGCTGAGGGGTTGTCCGGTGTCTGTTCGTGGTGCCACTTCTTCTCGAGTCTTCGGCAAGTCTGCTTGGATGCCTGGAGGTCAGTGGTGAACCAGATGGCTTTTCTGTTGGTGCGTCTGTTTGGGAGTTTCTTGATCGGGGCGAGAGTGTTGGCGCAGTCGTCGATACATTGCCTGAGGTTGCGGGCGGCTGTGTCGGTGTCTGTGGTGTCGGTTGCTGGGTCTTGGGAGAGGGTGGTGGTTAGCTGGTCTTCGGTGACCTTGTTCCAGCTGCGGTGGGGGATCTGTTGCGGCTGGTGGTGCGTGGTGGGTTTCTCGAAGGTGAAGTGGATGAAGCGTTGGTCGCTCCAGTGGAGTTCGGTGGTGTGGCTGAAGGTGACGTGGTTGCTGGCGGAAAAGATGGGGTCGAGCGTGTGTCCGGCGGAGTGGGTGGGTGTCGTGATGAGCTGTTTGAGTCCGAGGTTGTTGAGCAGGGTGTTGGAGTTACTGTCGTTGGCTTTCTCTAGGTGGAAGTTCAAGTCACCGAGGAGGTTATAGTCTGTGAATGCAAGGGCATGCGGGTTGACGATGTCAGTGATGGAGTCCCTGAACAGTGGCTGAGGTCCGGGGGGTCTGTAGACAAGGGTTCCTCTGAGGGTGGTGTTGGGATCGATGTGGATCTGGAAGTGCAGGTGTTCGGCTGCGCTGAGGGTGTCTTCGATGCTGGTCGAAATTCTGAGGGTATTCCTGTGGACGATGGCAATTCCTCCTCCTGGTCTGTTGGTGCGGTCCCTTCGGGTGATTTTGTAGCCATCCGGGATGGCTTTGACAATGTCGGGTGCCGAGGAGGGGTTCATCCAGGTCTCCATTAGGAAGGTGACGTCCAGGGAAGATGAGTCGAGTACGTCCTAGAGTTCAATTGCGTGCTTGTGGACGGAGCGGGTGTTGAGTAGTATTCATCTGAGATGGTTGCGTCCTGCCCTGGCGGGTGGGGCAGGATGTGCAGGTGTTCGGCGGCTGGTTAAGCTGCACCTCCGGCAGGAGAAGGGTCTGTGGGTGAGCTTTGGGGTAGCCTGTAAACAGGTGGATGATCGGCCGGTGTTGATTTTCTGGAGGATGTTGGCGTCGTAGCAGCGTCGGGCGTCTTGGTGGTCGAGGGGGCCAGGGGGTCTGGCACTAGGCGCAGTTCAGGCGCGGACGGGGCAGGCGGGGAAGTGGGAGGGAAGAGCAGCTGGGAGGCGGGTGTGGGAACGAATGGGCGAGCGAGGGGGCGGGGATGCAGGGGACGCAGCGGCGGGGAAAGGGGAAGTGGCGAAAAAAGCTGAAGGAGAGAAGAGAGAACTTAACAGAGAAAAAAGAGCAAAAAAGGCAAATAGAAAAAGAAACAGCAGACAAGCGAAGACAAGCAAGGCAGACACAGAGTACTGATGGCACAAACTCGCAGCAACAGCGAGAGCGGGGACATGGGCACAGTCAGGTGGGGGAGCGACCTGCCTGGAACAGGGTCAAGGGTTGCTCTCTTCACCGCGCAGCGGCCACCATTAAGAAGGGGAGGTGGGAGGGAGGAGCAGCTGGGAGGCGGGAATGAATGGGCGAGCGAGGGGGCGGGGCCACAGAGGACGCAGCGGCGGGAAAAAGGGGAAGTTGCGAAAAAAGCTGAAGGAGAGAAGAGAGAGTTTAACAGAGAAAAAAGAGCAAAAAAGGCAAATAGAAAAAGAAACAGCAGACAAGCGAAGACAAGCAATTGGAAAAAAACAGAGAGGGCAGACACAGAGTACTGATGGCACGAATGCGCAGCAGCAGCGAGAGCGGGCACACAGGCACAGTCAGGTGGAGCTGCGCGGAATGGGGAGTGACCTGCCTGGAACAGGGTCAAGACCTGGCTCTTTGACTAAACCTCCACACCCAGACGGATCAGCAGTCCACCCTCCCCTCCTCAGTACCTTAAGACCCTCATAGGTGAGTAGCCACGCTATACAAACGCCCAATCGATTGACTGATTGACTGTTACAGTTGCAAAATCTTAACGCAAAACCAGAACAAGGCTAACCTCTTTGTTTTTAAAAATAAGCGTTGTTTTCTTTTCTAAAGAAGCTTGCCTGACTCAGGGTGCAGAATAATCAGAAATTTGAGCATCCTAATGTGAAACGCTGTTGCCAAAGTGCCTGTGACTGCTAGTAAAGAATCCTAAAAAATCATAAGCTCGCCAGAAACAGTAAAAGTATCTTGCAACAGCAATGACATACATGCAGACTTGGCATAGAGCAATCCTCATTTGGGATGGGGTTCTACACCATTGGTGCCAGAAGTAAAGGTCATTTCCTCCAAGAGAGGAAGGAGAGCATCCCCGCTAGAAGAATCTCCGGAAGCCAAGAGATATTCATCATTGTCCAGGGTCACAAGCCTTGACATGTGAGGGAGACATCCACAGTCTAGATTCATAAAGTGGACTTGCTGTTCAGAATTGAATCCCTTGTGTGGACTGGATTTCTGTTGCTAGCGGATATTTGCTTTCATCATGTGTCAACAAATGAGTTGTGTTTGAATTTTGTGCAGTAATTTTAATCCAGTTATAACCCATGGGTATGCTTGCACTTGATGGGAGTCACAATAGTTATCCAAAAGCAGCTGGATTGGCAATGGGCAGTTCCAAGATGCTGACGACTATCTAAAAGATACATGGCTTTAGGGTTCACTAATATTTCATTGAATTAACCCTAGCTGAAGCTGAAATAGTAAATTTTAGAATAGCAGTCATAATGACTGTGGAAGTTAGTACAAGGGCAGGGCAAGTTGTATATGGGTTGAGGTTTGACAGGATAGTTCTCATTGGGAAAAGTGCCACCGTTGATTCTTTTGGGTTGAGGTACAACAGCTAGTTCTGAAGAGGTGAAGTTACACAGCTTATTCTGCCCAGGTGAGGTATAATAGACTGTTAATATGGGTTGAGGCACATCAAATCATGTTATGCTTTGAGACACAAAAAAATCCATCTTGCTGAGTGAGAAACAACAGACTGTTGAGGTGGGGTAGGTACAAGAACACTTTTTTAGTGGGTTATGGGGCAAATCTCTTTTTGGGGGGTTTGTAATAATGCATTTAGGTTGTGGCTTTCCTCCAAAGTATGGGTGTCTGTTCAATGGGTAATTTTGTTTGGCAACAATCAGCAGGGCAATGCACAGACTTGTCTCATTCAGCAAAGTGTATATATTCAAATATATGTTGAAAAAGTCAGATGTGATATGTCACTTCTTACAACTTCACTTAATGACTTTACAGACTAATGCTAGTGTTAAAGGGCCATGCTCACTTTGAGATAGTAGTCTAATCCTATTAAAATGTACTTATCTGAATAGTGTTATTGATAGAGTCCCTGGCTGTAATTGAATAAGCTTGATTGGAAAATTTAAGACATTTTCATCAATGTCTGAAGACTGTCCACCAGGGAAATCTCGTTCATATGAAATCACCAAGCATGAATGCGGAAAAACTATAGAATTTAATGTTGACATTCATGGAATTAATGGACAGTCAGTGTATATGTATTCCATTAGGCCACAATATTTCTTTTTTTCCTTTTTTATTTTTTTATTGAGCGTAAAATAGCAGACATGGTAACCAAGGTACATGAAGCAGGCAAACGTTCATAATATCCAATCTCATATTAAAATAATTAATAAGTAAGACAAATTCATATTCTATTTTACATGATAAATATGATAAGGACAATACCTAAAAAAGATTAAGGTGCCGATCACGATCCGGTAAAAAATGTCCCCGTACGACTCGTATCGGGTCTTTTTACCGTACGAATCGTACAAGTGCCGTGCGAACTGGCAATCACGATTCGCATGGTAAAAAGTCCATACGAACCGCACTGGGAATCATTCCCCACACGTCCTCGGGTCGGAAAATGTGTCCGACACGTCCTCGGACGATTTACCTTACAAACATGAAAAGCCAAGTCCGACCGAGGAATCACGATCCATCCCGTGCGTCCGAGCTTACAACCGTATGGAAAAAACATCGTCCGCACCGAACTCCTATAGCAACCATGGAGACATGTGCCCGCATACGCGCCCAACACTCCCCCCAGCCCCCGTACGTCCGACACGTACCCCCCGTGTATGTATACCCCCACCCGTCTAGGTACACCCCAGTACGTTCCAGTCGTACCCCCACCCCAGTACGTGTCATACCCCCGTGTACCTACACCCCAGTATGTTCCAGTCGTACCCCCACCCCAGTACGTGTCATACCCCCGTGTACCTACACCCCAGTACGTTCCAGTCGTACCCCCACCCCAGTACGTGTCATACCCCGTGTACCTACACCCCAGTACGTTCCAGTCGTACCCCCACCCCAGTACGTGTCATACCCCCGTGTACCTACACCCCAGTACGTTCCAGTCATACCCCCACCCCAGTACGTGTCGTACCACCGTCTATGTACACCCCAGTACGTTCGAGCCCCACCCCCACCCCAGTACGAGTCATACCCCCCGTGTACCTACACCCCAGTACGTTCCAGTCGTACCCCCACCCCAGTACGTGTCATACCCCCGTGTACCTACACCCCAGTACGTTCCAGTCGTACCCCCACCCCAGTACGTGTCATACCCCCATGTACCTACACCCCAGTACGTTCCAGTCGTACCCCCACCCCAGTACGTGTCGTACCACCGTCTATGTACACCCCAGTACGTTCGAGCCCCACCCCCACCCCAGTACGAGTCATACCCCCCGTGTACCTACACCCCAGTACGTTCCAGTCGTACCCCCACCCCAGTACGTGTCATACCCCCGTGTACCTACACCCCAGTACGTTCCAGTCGTACCCCCACCCCAGTACGTGTCATACCCCCGTGTACCTACACCCCAGTACGTTCTAGTCGTACCCCCACCCCAGTACGTGTCGTACCACCGTCTATGTACACCCCAGTACGTTCGAGCCCCACCCCCACCCCAGTACGTGTCATACCCCCTGTGTACCTACACCCCAGTACGTTCCAGTCGTACCCCCACCCCAGTACGTGTCATACCCCCGTGTACCTACACCCCAGTACGTTCCAGTCGTACCCCCACCCCAGTACGTGTCATACCCCCGTGTACCTACACCCCAGTACGTTCCAGTCGTACCCCCACCCCAGTACGTGTCGTACCACCGTCTATGTACACCCCAGTACGTTCGAGCCCCACCCCCACCCCAGTACGTGTCATACCCCCCGTGTACCTACACCCCAGTACGTTCCAGTCGTACCCCCACCCCAGTACGTGTCATACCCCCGTGTACCTACACCCCAGTACGTTCCAGTCATACCCCCACCCCAGTACGTGTCATACCCCCGTGTACCTACACCCCAGTACGTTCCAGTCGTACCCCCACCCCAGTACGTGTCGTACCACCGTCTATGTACACCCCAGTACGTTTGAGCCCAACCCCACCCCAGTACGAGTCATACCCCCGTGTACCTACACCCCAGTACGTTCCAGTCGTACCCCCACCCCAGTACGTGTCATACCCCCATGTACCTACACCCCAGTACGTTCCAGTCGTACCCCCACCCCAGTACGTGTCATACCCCCGTGTACCTACACCCCAGTACGTTCCAGTCGTACCCCCACCCCAGTACGTGTCGTACCACCGTCTATGTACACCCCAGTACGTTCGAGCCCCACCCCACCCCAGTACGTGTCATACCCCCCGTGTACCTACACCCCAGTACGTTCCAGTCGTACCCCCACCCCAGTACGTGTCATACCCCCGTGTACCTACACCCCAGTATGTTCCAGTCATACCCCCACCCCAGTACGTGTCATACCCCCGTGTACCTACACCCCAGTACGTTCCAGTCATACCCCCACCCCAGTACGTGTCGTACCACCGTCTATGTACACCCCAGTACGTTCGAGCCCCACCCCCACCCCAGTACGAGTCATACCCCCCGTGTACCTACACCCCAGTACGTTCCAGTCGTACCCCCACCCCAGTACGTGTCATACCCCCGTGTACCTACACCCCAGTACGTTCCAGTCGTACCCCCACCCCAGTACGTGTCATACCCCCGTGTACCTACACCCCAGTACGTTCCAGTTGTACCCCCACCCCAGTACGTGTCATACCCCCATGTACCTACACCCCAGTACGTTCCAGTCGTACCCCCACCCCAGTACGTGTCGTACCACCGTCTATGTACACCCCAGTACGTTCCGGTCCTACCCCCAACACAACCTCCTAAGTACGGAGCGCACCCCAGGCCCCAACATCACAACCGCATGTACGAGTCGTACCAACCCACACACAAGGACAGCACCGTACAACCAAATGGCCCATCTACACACCGTACACACGCTCAAAACGCACGTACACAACCAGGACAAAACAAAACAACACAAGAAGACACTATTCGAATGGCACAAAGCCACTAAACATGGCCAACAAACACTACAAATACACCTTCACTGACCTGCAACTGCCAAAGACAAACAGAGGGCCAAAACACCACCACTACTTATAACACACCCACCCAAAATTCAAACACTGCCACACCCACCCATGGACCAATAAAAAGGGCCCACACACACAAACCATGAGCCTTTGCAACAGACTCACTGCTGCCAGACACCACAGAACCATACAACAAGCTACACCACACCTTACACTTGCACACCTTCACACAACCACCCTCACAAACACCCCCTCATCACATTCACACACACACACACACAACCATCCACACCCCCCCGCCAACATCCACACACCCCCCCCACCATCCCCACCCACACCCCTCACCATGCCCACTACCAAGAATCCAAAGTTCAGTAACCGAGAGTTGGAGGTCCTTGTTAATCAAATCCTCAGAGTCGAGCCACAGATCTTTGGAACATTGGTCAGAAACACCAGCCTGGCAGCAAAAACAGCCATGTGGCAGACCATCGTCGATGCTGTGAATGCTGTTGCGGACACCAGGAGGACCAGGCAGGAATGCCAGAACAGGTGGTATGATCTGCGGAGGAGGGTCAGAGCCAAGAGGCAGGAGGAACACGACCAGGCCAACGCCACCGGAGGAGGGCCCTCCCGCAGACCTGTAAAGTACCATCCCTGGGAGGAGAGGGTGATGGCCATACTGCCGGTGGAGGCAGTCGAAGGATTAGAAGGACTCCGAGACCCGGGTGAGTACACAAACAACGCACCTCACATGGGGGGAACGGCATCCACAACCAAAATCACTAACAGGCACGCAACCACCACAAGCCATCGCATTACTCAACCACACTCCATGAGCACGCACATGCCACTGCTGCCACCATGCCCCATGCACCCAGCTGGACAATGGCAAGTCACAGAAGACAACAACACATGACACGGTAACCCGGATGGCGGGAGGCTGGACCCCAAAAATCACATAGTGCGACTCCGAAGCAGACAACTATGCACTCTGCCCATATGGCCTAGGTCACAGCCAGACAAACAGTGTGTCCCAACACAGGAATGACTTGCCAGCAAATGGCGGACGCCTTGCATCAACACATGGGGGTGAAGGCACTGTTTTGCACATGACAGCAGCTAATGAACAGCCAACATTGTGAAAGAGTGGCAGCACACACCACCACAGCAGCAGCGCACAGACACACATCACACCCAATGGGTGCCTGGAGATCAGAAACAAACTCACATCAACAAGCCAAGGGCCACTCAAAGATCTGCTAACAGTGTGTGCCCAGGAAGCTGGGCTGAGGTGACAGAGGGTGACACACAGAGGGAGGGAGAGGGGGACACAGAGGGAGGGAGAGGGGGACAGAGAGGGAGGGAGAGGGGGACAGAGAGGGAGGGAGACACAGGGAGACGGACAGAGGGAGGAGGCTGACACACAGAGGGAGGGAGAGGGTGACAGAGAGGGAGGGAGAGGGGGACAGAGAGGGAGGGAGAGGGGGACAGAGAGGGAGGGAGAGGGGGACAGAGAGGGAGGGAGAGGGGGACAGAGAGGGAGCGAGACACAGGGAGAGCAAATCAGCCGTGTGGTGTGTGGGAATGTCTGCTCGTCAGCAGGTAGACTGCGTGCATGTAGCCAAGGGTGGCCCGTGCCAGAACCCCCCCTCTTCACCATGGCAAAACACAGGGCCATGTCACAACCTGTGCACGAGCACAATGACAGCTACCTGCATCACATAAGTGTGTGGAACAAATCCATGTGCACATGTACAGTGCTACACGGAAGGCGCCAATGCATGGCTCGCAACACCGGCCCACTCCACTGCTGACTGCAGTCACACTTGACGCAGCAAGTAAGACTGTGCCACACATAGTTAAAGGTGCCAAAGTGGTGCCCAAGAAACACACCCATGCACAAGTGCACTGTGAGTGGAATGCAAGACAGATCCTAATTCCAAGAGGAAATGTGCCAACTTATGAAATGATGAAACATGGATGTTGCATGGACCAAAATTAACATTGTCTCTCTTACACACAGGTCAACGTCGTGGTGCACCCCCCAACACTGGGGGGGAACACTCACAGGACCCGGATCTGCAGGAGCCCGATCCCACCGGCAGCGACCACTCTCACCACTCTGTGGACGACCCCGACCGACCTGGCCCCTCTGGTGTCCAACCGCCTGCAGCACCTGCGTCAGGTACAACTGTGCCAACCACCACCCCCACTCCTGCCACATCCCAGGAGACACCCAGGATCCCTGCCCCAACACCACAATGCAGCCAGGCTGGCCAGGAGGGACACGGTGTCCCGGGCACCCAGGAGGAGGCAGGCGACAACGCCAATGCCACCCCTCAGGGGTCCCGGAGACCCAATGTGCCCGCAAGGGCAGGCCAGGCGCAAGTGGGCAGGGGTGGTGGGAGTGGAGGACGGCGGAGGCACGAGCCTGACCAGTTGGCTGGGGATCCGGTATTTTCCCATGTCCGTAACATCCTGGACTCATACCGGCAGGACACCACGGGCATGGCCCAGGTTGTGTCCGTCCTCGAGGGGATCAAGGCCCAGCAGGCCCAGCAACATGCGGAGCTACATGCCTGTCTACTGGTACACTAACGGAGGATGGAGGACAGACAGGCTGAGCAAGTGACGGCATTCCAGGGGATTCACGCTACACTCCGTCGGATGGCCGACAACATGGCCGACCCTCCCTGTGCCAGAAGGTGGAGAACATCACCACCCACAGGGAGGGATCAGCAGGAGGAGGAGGAAACATCCGACGGAGCATCCCAGATGTCGTCACGGCCTGCTGGTGAGGTTCCCCGCAGGAGGCCGGGTCGTCCACGGAAAGGACCGTGAGGGTCGGCGCTACATCACCATCTCCCAGGACACCTGGCCTGGCACCTGGCCCACTGGAGCAACAGCATCACAGCATCAAGAGACATTCTCTGCCACATGGCCCTGCTGGTCACTGGCTGACCAATGTTGACAAAGACTGTGGCATGGACTCTGAGGACATCCAATGGCAAGGACACCAACTCCCCTACTGAACTTTGGATTCAAACTACCCGGAAAGACACTCACTTTGTTTCCCCCCCCCCCCCCCCCCCAATAATAAATCACACTATGAAGAGTAGATGCCTGCTGGTAGCATTATTACCTAACATGTGTCTTGTAAAGTCAAAACATGCCTGAGTCATCTTTTGTCTTCAACCACCCACACCCTGGGGCCTGAGTCTGGCACAGGACACATGGGTCACAGTGTATTAGGCAAGACAGACATGGAGCACCATACACACCCGTGATGGGCCCAACCAGCTGAGGGGGTTACCGAACAACCGTGCTGACAGACACATTGAGTACAGCAACAGTCATGCGCAGAGGTCAGGGATCCAGTCCAGTGTCCTGGGGGGCACCCAGGTATGTGTAGACAGGTGGCAGAACCATGTCCTGCAAGCTTGAGTCCGGTGGATGCAGAGAATGGGGGCCTGGCCAACGTTGGATGCATGGGGATGGCACATGTCACAATACCCACACAGTCATGGACATCATGCCCAATACACAGTCTCAGCCCACACACACAGCTTGCATCTTGCCACTCGACACATTGACACATAGCCACAATCAGGGAATACCATGCCAGACAAGCAGGATGCACCATGGCAACACACCAGCATTGACTGAGACGAGGCACCTTGGAGGCATAGGGACACCTTTATTAGTCATGTATTCGGGATTGCAGAGGCAACTCGAAGTACACATGAACACATCATGTGGAGTAACATGTGGGTCCAACACTGGCACCCCCCTTCAGCAGCACACATGCGTGTTCGCCATGGAACTGGCACACATGCATCGGCTAACAGCTAAATACCCACAGCTGCACACGGAGAGCCTGCCATACACCATAGATCCGCGGATGTCGAAGTCCCACACCATGTCAAGCCAATGCTAACCGAATGTGTCCGAGGGCAGTGTCACACACATTGATGCCATCATCACAATCCCCTATCCCATCACTGATGACTGTCAACCAGGCATACCATCTATTCAGGTGTACACAGCTGCATGTCGTGTCCCATGGGGATGCGACATGGCTGCAGAGGAACCAAACACCGACAGGGGCAGTGTGCACACATCGTGAACAACTGCCACACCCAATACACCCCAGATGCATCCCTTACCCCATGGAGACTTCCAAACGTGTCCGTGCCTGTAACGCTGACTCAGCCCACGATGTCATGTCCATGAGGAATAGCAGTGCCACAACAATGCAACCAGCAGACGGCATGCGCAGGTACCTGGGGAAGAGAAACACACAAGAAGTCAGCCACAAAAAGCACAGCCACTTGCATGTGCATTTACTCGACACATGTATGGATGACAACATGCTAGGTCACAATTATGACTGCGGAAGTACAACCATCACTGGCACCACCACTCCAGTGACACACCCACACACACCTCTGACTCACGTGCCATACATGCAGGTGGAGACACACATCACAACGCATGCCACACGGGGACCAATGCGTGCACACTCAGACACTGGTACTCACCACTATGCAAAGAAGTCGCGTATGAGCCGAGTCCGGATGTCCTCTTGCAGCTCCACATCCTCCACATCACTAGCCCCATTGCCAAGCCCTTCGTCCTCCACGGGTGGATGGTCCTCGTCATGTTGATTCAGGATGAGTGGCACAGCTCTTTCAACTGCCATGTTGTGCAGCATGCAGCAGACCATGAAGATCTTGCAGACCTTCGCCGGGGCATATGGGAGTGCGCCGCCGGTCTTGTGGAGGCACCTGAATCGGCTCTTCAGCATGCCAAACGTCCTCTCTATCACTCGCCTTGTCCGGCCATGGGCGGTGTTGTAGCGGAGCTGGGCCGGCGTGATGGGGTTGCGGAGAGGTGTGAGCAGCCAAGGCATGTTGGGATAGCCAGCGTCCCCTACATGGAAAGCACATGGTCATCGTTAGAAGTGGTGAAGCGGTCGTGCTGGTAGGCTATACTGAATACAGGACAGACAGACTGTACCCACCAACAACACATGCCCGTTCGTTGCGCAGCTGCATCATCATATCAGGCATCCCGCTACGCCTCATGATGTAGGCATCGTGTGCTGATCCTGGAAAATGAGCACAGACATGTGAAATCACCATGTTGGACAGACACACCACAAGGGCATTGATGGAGTGGTAGTGCTTCCGATTGCGGTACGCCACCTCCCGTGCGTGTGGTGGTACCAAAGCTACATGTGTCCCATCTATGGACCCAATGACATGGGGCATCCCTCCCAGGGCATAGAATCCACGCTTGACCTCAGTCGTCTGTTCAGGGGTTGGGAACTTGATGAAGTCATCCAGGTGAATCAACATGGCCTCTAAGAAATCATGCAGCACACCACTGAACGTGCTCTGGGACATGCCACCAACATGAGCTATGGTATTTTGAAAGGTACCCGTGGCAAGAAAATGTAGGGCAGCCATTACCTTCAGCTGGGGTGTCAGTGCCGTGGGATACCTGTGCTGCGGTTGCAGGTGTGGTGCCAGTCTCGCCGTCAACTCCAGAATCAACGGTTGGGTGAAGCGGTAGAGCCGGATGCTGTCATTCTCCTGCATGGCAGCCAAGTCTGGAATTCTTCGGGCAAGAGGCGGCGCTCTGCAGTAATTTGGAAGTGACAAGGAAGAGTGAGTGCACTACGACAACAACTCATGTGTACTGAGCACATGTTAATCTGGCAATACACACATGCTACATAGGGAGTCAGGTATGTGCTACATGGCCAGGACACGTATGGATGCAAGGTGACACTCCTTCAAAGACCCAGCTACACACGGAGATTGAGAACCTCCCCATGCCACGCCATGGGAATAGCTGTGTCCCAGTGCAAGTGAACAGCCAGACGCAACACAGGAGTGACATACGCCCACACATCAGCAGCAGTAGGATGCCGATTGCAGAGATTGGTAGCGGAACACTGGAGCCACAGGTCACATGACATTACACTAGGCCAGCCCACACACCTTGCCATGAAGGTGCACATGTCATGACTCACCACACATACCTTGTGAGGATGCTGACATGTCCTTGTCACACTACTCCGTGTCCCATGCATACATGTGCACCTCACATCCGATACCACATGTGGCATGGTGTGCGGAACAGTGTGCAATGACAATCTACACACAGACACATGTTTGTTGCTGCAACGGCTGCAGCTTTTGAGGGTGCTCCCACATCAACCTGATGTAAAGCCCCCACACATACATGACATAGTCACATTGTGCACCGTGGGTAGTGACAAGTCAGGTGTCATAACCCCTGTACCGGGCATCAGGGGACACTTCCGTGTGTTGGTGTCCGTGCCATGCCAGTGACGCTCACCCCAAGTGCGCAGTACGACATGCACACATGTCAAAGGAGTCAAGGGCATGCCTGGCACACATCGCACCATCACACAGTACATCTGTACACATCTCATCATACATCTGGTGCCTTCTCGACTCAGGAGTAATGTTCCACATCACAGGCCTTTCACACCTGTGCCCCACACATGTAGTGATGCACAGACGATGCCTCAATGTCAATTAATGGACAAGTATGTCCATCCATGGACAAGTATGTCTGCCCTATCCCTACCTGTGTGCCGCCTGTCACCACTGTGATGTGTGAATCCCGCTGTACTGCTGCAAAGAGGGCCTGTGTACGTTCCCATATCACTATGGGAGTGCAGCCGTATGTGTACCCATCGTGATGGCGAGCGTACAGGCATGTGTACGGCCCGTACCACTACGAGTACGCATACGCGAACCACACATACTGATAGGGAGCGTACACACGCCTGTATGCTCCCTATCACTACGAGTACGCATACACGAGGCCACACATACTGATAGGGAGCGTACAGGCGTGTGTACGCTCCCTATCAGTATGTGTGGTTCGCGTATGCGTACTCGTAGTGGTACGGGCCGTACACACGCCTGTACGCTCCCTATCAGTATGTGTGGCCTCGCGTATGCGTACTCGTAGTGGTACGGGCCGTACACACGCCTGTACGCTCCCTATCAGTATGTGTGGCCTCGCGTATGCGTACTCATAGTGGTACGGGCCGTACACACGCCTGTACGCTCCCTATCACTACGAGTACGCATACGCGAGCCCACCCATACTGATAGGGAGCGTACAGGCGTGTGTACGGCCCGTACCACTACGAGTACGCATACGCGAGGCCACACATACTGATAGGGAGCGTACAGGCGTGTGTACGCTCCCTATCAGTATGGGTGGGCTCGCGTATGTGTACTCGTAGTGATAGGGAGCGTACAGGCGTGTGTACGGCCCGTACCACTACGAGTACGCATACGCGAGGCCACATATACTGATAGTGAACGTAGTCACGCGTGTACGGGCCGTTGCAATGCATTTGGGGTGCCCTAGGGCCCTGGAACGCACCGTACCTGTGTGTGGAGCTCAGAATTACATAGGGGACACATGAGGGACAAGTATTAAGGCCTACATGCATGCTGGTTGTCATGGAGACCAAGTTCAAAAATCGAATTTCTTCTGGAAGGTGAACAGCAGAAGTCAGTTGGAATAAAAATACTTTGTTGCAATGTGTTTGTGGAGCTGACATCATGCAGGAGAATGAAACCGATAGAGTACACACAGACTGCTAGGTTTGAAGGGATTGGTGGAAACATAGGATGCAAATGTGAGTGACCAATCACTCTGTACTCCTGTGCATGAGACAGGGCAGAAAGGCACATATAAGGCAGCCAGGTCCCATGAGGGAGTACTTGCCTGCACATCTTTGAATTCGTCGACCCAGCTGCTGCTACTGATTCCGTGGAACCATGTCAAGGGCTGTGGAGAGGTCACAGCCATTCACCCTGGAGGAGAACATGGCATTGCTGGATGTGATCCTCCCACAGTACCCCATGCTGTATGGGCGACCAGGGTATCAGGTGAGTGCATAGGCCACTGGCACAGACTGTCCCTATGTTGTGACTGTGACTTCTGCCATTGTGTCCTGGTGTGACACACATGCCATGTACTGTTGGGGGGGTCCCAGGGGGGGGGATGCCTGATGTCTCCCAGCAGTGCCCTGAGACAGGAGGGGTGTGTGCCTATCACTAACAGCAGTGCCCTGAGACAGGAGGGGTGTGTGCCTATCACTAACAGCAGTGCCCTGAGACAGGAGGGGTGGGTACAGAGTGCTCCCAGCAGTGCCCTGAGACAGGAGGGGTGTGTGCCTATCACTAACAGCAGTGCCCTGAGACAGGAGGGGTGTGTGCCTATCACTAACAGCAGTGCCCTGAGACAGGAGGGGTGTGTGCCTATCACGAACAGCAGTGCCCTGAGACAGGAGGGGTGGGTGTGATGCACAGTCTGAGCCTTGATCATTGATTGTGACATTGCCATCATTCCACCTGTGTACCCACTATGGCACGTACTGCTTTTTCCCTCACCAGAGGATCATGTCCCTATG
The DNA here is from genome assembly GCF_964204655.1 of Triturus cristatus. NCBI lineage: Eukaryota > Metazoa > Chordata > Amphibia > Caudata > Salamandridae > Triturus > Triturus cristatus. Next base: position 630,275,203 of record NC_140595.1, on the reverse strand, counting down.
ACAAAGGTGCAATGCGTTGGCTGCATGACATGTCTTGTTGTTACCAGCTAATTTGTTATCAAATGTCTCTCTGTGACATGTGGCTGGTGTATTGATGTGGTGTCACTTGTACTTCCTCACAGGTAGGCGCCACTGCCAAGGAGCAGATCTGGCTGACCGCCGTCAGTGCCGTGAGGGGTGTGGATGGTCGGAGGCGGAGCCTGTCCCAGGTGAGGAAACGCTGGCAGGATATCCGGTGCTGGACGCGGAGGATTGCATGGGTCCTGCTGGGGGACTCACCTGAGAGCCACAAGAACCGCGGGCGCCGCCGTCTGAGCCACCTCCACAGGCGTGTGCTGCCGGTGGTCTTTCCAGACTTGGATCGGCGCTTACAGGCGAAGCAGCAGCCGGAAGGGGGTAGGTACATGTGTGTGTTGTGTGTCACCGGCATTTGTAAGGGCACAGTAGCATGAATTCACTGCCAGGGTTTAAAGGTGCTGTGCAGATCCATTTTGCCCCAGTATAGCGCTGCGCCCCTGCCACCCTTCCCCTCCTTGCAATGTGTTCCCTGGTCTGTGTGTAGCCACTCCTTCACAAGGTAATGTAGGCTGGCGCTTTGTCCACGAGAACTATGCCTGTAGCATCATGTGTGGGGGTGGTGGGTAACAGGTTTTGGGACCTTGGCTGTGCCCTGTCAAGTTCACTGCATGTGGGTTCCATGTCAGTTGGCACTGATGCTGACTCCAGACATGGGAGTTGGTCTCTCATGTGTCATGCCTTACAGTGCGCATGTCCTATGTAGTGGCCTGTGACATGATGTGCATGAGTGTGCGATACGCATAGTGCAGGGATGGTGGCGTGTGTTGCATTCATTACCATTCAGGAGCATGGAGTTGCGTGGCCACTACTGTCCCCTGGGGCACCTTTTCATCGGTGTTGTATGTGTCATCATAAACGTGGACACTCTCAGTGTCTACAGCGTAGGTTGTGCTCTGTGCCATTGTCCCCTGGCACCATGTATATAGACGTGCTATTTTGTACAGGTGTCCACTGTGCAGCCTGACCTGAATGTCCTTCTTCATACTCACAGTTGCTAGTGCCTGTGTGTCTTGTTATACTCATCTGAGGATGGGCACTGGTGCCTCATTATTTGTACAGGCGCACCTTGGCTGTTTGGCGTCCAATCTTGCATTTTGCCTGCCCCTGTGTTTATCACCCAGACTATGAGATGTTGGTGCCACCTGTGTCTCAACTATTTGCCTCGTGTAGGGGGTGGTTGGGGCGGGCAAAGCCTATATGTCAAATCCAGATTACTACTTGCTGGGTCTGGGCAGTGTGTGATGTTTGTCTGGACACACACGCAAGGTGCAGTGACCGAGTCATGTTGTGCATGTTTTCTGCATTACCTATGCAGCATGTGTCTCAAGTTCATGGATATGGTCCCTGGTCATCGGTATTTTCGCCAACGCTGTGTGGTGCAGATGCAGTGCTGGATTGTCCCCAGGGCCTGGGTGCTATGTCAGACTCCGTTTCCTGTCTTTAGCTATTGTCTCATGCTCTCCATGGTTTTTCAGTGGCATGGTGGCTCAACCAACTGTGTGTTTCATGCCCTACATCGGTACCTTGTTTAGTAGATGTTAGGGATCTTCCTTTTCAGGCTATGCAATGTTACCTATGTAGATTGGACTCATGTGACAGATGTGTACAGGTGTCTGATTAATTTATGTCTCTCCACCCTGCCCACAGCATCGTCGGGGGACACAGAGGGAGACATGGACACAGACCAGGCGGAGGGACCGAGCACCAGTGCCAGCCGTGACATTGGGGCTGGCACATCGAGTGGGACAGAGGCGGAGGAGAGTGTGGCCGAGGACCTGTCGACTGGCACATCAGAATACGAAGCTGACAGGTCCGAGGAGGATGTCTCCGAGTGGGCGGAGGCTGCACCAGCAGCTGACAGCGGAACAACACCTCGCACCGCCCCCTCAGTTCCCATCAGCCGCCTCCCACTTGCTCGTGTCCCTTCCCAGCGTGCCCGGTCACCGCATGTCTCCTTCATGCCAGGCACCGCACCCCCTGCCCCTGTCTCCACTGCTGCCGCCAATGCTGAGTCTGTGGACATCCAGCGGCAACTGCAGGTTGGTCAGGCTGCGATCCTTAATGTCCTCCATGCCCACGGGCAGACACTCAACAACATCGAGGCATACTTGGAGGGCATTCATTCATCGCAGGCTGACCAACGCAACTTGCTGAGGTCCATAGACTGGACACTGACTGCAGCAGTGGGTCTCCTGCAGCGCGACCTCCCCCCACCTACCCCTGCCCCATCCACACTTCCCACTCCCATGCCTGTCCCACGTACACCCAGACGTCGGCATGCACCCACATCAACAGACACAGGCACCACACCAGCAGGGAAGGTCCACCGCACTCCTCCTGACACGCACACACAGGGTGAGGTAGGCACACCCACTGGGTCGGGGGGCAAACGTGTGACACGCAGCCATAGTGGGAGTCCGCATTCCACCCAGTCCACTCCCTCCAAATCCCCTCCCCTCAGCTCTCCTGGCCACATCTCCCCCAAGGACTCCTTCATGGCCGCTCTGTCCCTGAGCCCCACAGTGGCACCACCCCGCAAGCGGTCAAGGAAGTCCACGGTGACGGTGGTTGATTCTCCCCCCCTGTCTACGCCCTCCCCCGGTGGCGCTGCGACCCATCCCTCTGACCCCCCCCCTCCTTGGGGCCTGTGGATCCTTCGGGTGCAGGGGACTCCCTGGAGGACCTTGCAAAGGTGTGTAGTGCCATCCTGGCCTCCGCCTTTGGCCCTGCCCCACCCCCTGTGGTGGAGTCCTCCATCCCTGCACCCACAACGCCTCCCCTTTGCCCTGATGTCCCTGCGGTGCCTGGTGCTTCCCCCCCCCTGATGGCCTCACCCCTGTGGAAGACGACGGCATGTAACTGTGCAGGCAAGCTAGGGGACACGCATCCCACTGTGTCCCCCATTCAGCTGAGACTTATTGACTGCCCTATGGGCTTTGTGAATATTTAACTGCCTGCAATCCACGGACACTGTGATCATGCTGAATAAAGCTTTATTTTTTTTTTCATTCTGACACTACTGCTATGCTGGTATTGGTGTTGGTTGAGCTGCTACATGGTTTTGGGTGGTGTTTATGTGTTGGGTGTGTGGGAAATGTAGTAGTGGGCTGCTCATTGGGGGGACCCTGGGATCTGTGTGCCATCACAAGGTGTTAGCTAACTTTCTTTGTTCATGTCAGCAGTTACTGCATGGTGCAATTGTCCCAGGGTGTATTCCTCCCTCTGTGTACCCTGATATCTTCCCTGCAGGGTGTTCCCAATGTTTAGCGCAGAGCTGTGTCTACATGAGCTGTGTGTGTGACGGAGCCCTTCTACTTTGGCCATGCATGCAGGGCCATGTCTCCACCTGCAACATTCGTGGCATCCTTGGTGATCACTGACTTGTGTGTGGAGTCTGTTGACATGAGTTCATGGGGACATGTTCCCTTGTAGGCAGTATGCATGTGGGTACTTCCAGCCTCACACACATGTGTTGCACCCCTCCTGTCTCTGGGCACTGCTGGGAGGACTCTGCACCCACCCCTCCTGTCTCAGAGCACTGCTGGGAGGACTCTGCACCCACCCCTCCTGTCTCAGGGCACTGCTGGGAGTGTTAGGCACCCACCCCTCCTGTCTCAGGGCATTGCTTGGAGGACTCTGCACCCACCCCTCCTGTCTCAGGGCACTGCTGGGAGTGTTAGGCACCCACCCCTCCTGTCTCAGGGCACTGCTGGGAGTGTTAGGCACCCACCCCTCCTGTCTCAGGGCACTGCTGGGAGGACTCTGCACCCACCCCTCCTGTCTCAGGGCACTGCTGGGAGTGTTAGGCACCCACCCCTCCTGTCTCAGGGCACTGCTGGGAGTGTTAGGCACCCACCACTCCTGTCTCAGGGCACTGCTGGGAGTGTTAGGCACCCACCACTCCTGTCTCAGGGCACTGCTGGGAGTGTTAGGCACCCACCACTCCTGTCTCAGGGCACTGCTGGGAGTGTTAGGCACCCACCCCTCCTGTCTCAGGGTACTGCTGGGAGTGTTAGGCACCCACCCCTCCTGTCTCAGGGCACTGCTGGGAGGACTCTGCACCCACCCCTCCTGTCTCAGGGCACTGCTGGGAGGACTCTGCACCCACCCCTCCTGTCTCAGGGCACTGCTGGGAGGACTCTGCACCCACCCCTCCTGTCTCAGGGCACTGCTGGGAGTGTTAGGCACCCACCCCTCCTGTCTCAGGGCACTGCTGGGAGGACTCTGCACCCACCCCTCCTGTCTCAGGGCACTGCTGGGAGTGTTAGGCACCCACCCCTCCTGTCTCAGGGCACTGCTGGGAGTGTTAGGCACCCACCCCTCCTGTCTCAGGGCACTGCTGGGAGTGTTAGGCACCCACCCCTCCTGTCTCAGGGCACTGCTGGGAGGACTCTGCACCCACCCCTCCTGTCTCAGGGCACTGCTGGGAGGACTCTGCACCCACCCCTCCTGTCTCAGGGCACTGCTGGGAGGACTCTGCACCCACCCCTCCTGTCTCAGGGCACTGCTGGGAGTGTTAGGCACCCACCCCTCCTGTCTCAGGGCACTGCTGGGAGGACTCTGCACCCACCCCTCCTGTCTCAGGGCACTGCTGGGAGGACTCAGCACCCACCCCTCCTGTCTCAGGGCACTGCTGGGAGTGTTAGGCACCCACCCCTCCTGTCTCAGGGCACTGCTGGGAGTGTTAGGCACCCGCCCCTCCTGTCTCAGGGCACTGCTGGGAGGACTCCACACCCACCCCTCCTGTCTCAGGGCACTGCTGGGAGGACTCTGCACACACACCTCCTATCTCTGGATATGTACGCTTGGAACATACACGGTGGGGGTACGCTCCATGCATACGGGGGTGATGGTACGGGTCGTACTTACACTGTTGGGGTGGGGGTACGCTCCATGCATACGAGGGTGAGGGTACGGGTCGTACTTACACTGTTGGGGTGGGGGTACGGTACGTACATACGCGGTTGGGGTGGGGGTACGCTCCATGCATACGCGGGTGAGGGTACGGGTCGTACTTACACTGTTGGGGTGGGGGTGCGCTCCATGCATACGAAGGTGAGGGTACGGGTCGTACTTACACTGTTGGGGTGGGGGTACGGTACGTACATACGCGGTTGGGGTGGGGGTACGCTCCATGCATACGCGGGTGAGGGTACGGGTCGTACTTACACTGTTGGGGTGGGGGTACGGTACGTACATACGTGGTTGGGGTGGGGGTACGCTCCATGCATACGCGGGTGAGGGTACGGGTCGTACTTACACTGTTGGGGTGGGGGTGCGCTCCATGCATACGAGGGTGAGGGTACGGGTCATACTTACACTGTTGGGGTGGGGGTACGGTACGTACATACGCGGTTGGGGTGGGGGTACGCTCCATGCATACGCGGGTGAGGGTATGGGTCGTACTTACACTGTTGGGGTGGGGGTGCGCTCCATGCATACGAGGGTGAGGGTACGGGTCGTACTTACACTGTTGGGGTGGGGGTACGGTACGTACATACGCGGTTGGGGTGGGGGTACGCTCCATGCATACGAGGGTGAGGGTACGGGTCGCACTTACACTGTTGGGGTGGGGGTACGCTCCATGCATACGAGGGTGAGGGTACGGGTCGTACTTACACTGTTGGGGTGGGGGTACGGTACGTACATACGCGGTTGGGGTGGGGGTACGCTCCATGCATACGAGGGTGAGGGTACGGGTCGTACTTACACTGTTGGGGTGGGGGTACGCTCCATGCATACGAGGGTGAGGGTACGGGTCGTACTTACACTGTTGGGGTGGGGGTACGGTACGTACATACGCGGTTGGGGTGGGGGTACGCTCCATGCATACGCGGGTGAGGGTATGGGTCGTATTTACACTGTTGGGGTGGGGGTGCGCTCCATGCATACGAGGGTGAGGGTACGGGTCGTACTTACACTGTTGGGGTGGGGGTACGGTACGTACATACGCGGTTGGGGTGGGAGTACGCTCCATGCATACGCGGGTGAGGGTACGGGTCCTACTTACACTGTTGGGGTGGGGGTGCGCTCCATGCATACGAGGGTGAGGGTACGGGTCGTACTTACACTGTTGGGGTGGGGGTACGGTACGTACATACGCGGTTGGGGTGGGGGTACGCTCCATGCATACGCGGGTGAGGGTACGGGTCGTACTTACACTGTTGGGGTGGGGGTACGTTCCATGCATAGGGGGGGTGGGGGTAGGGTCCGTACATCTCTATCCCCACGCTATGTGATGCTTGTGCGGGCCGTACCCAGGCCTTTGCCACGTGGGTACGATCCGTCCCGCCATTGTTGGGGTGACGTGGGTGTGGGCGTGGTACGTCTCGTACCCACACTCTTGAGGCGTGGGTACGGGACGTACCGGTCTGGTTGTGTTGCCGGTTCGCGTGGTGACGGACTTCCGTTGTGGCGGTCGCTGGCTTAGCTGAACACGCCCCCACCCCCACCCCCTCGTAGTGACCAGGGCATGGGTGTCAGGTATGTCCTGGGCATGTGTGGTGTGTGACTTTGGTGGGGGTTTTGTGGCCTGCCCTGGTCCTGCCACCCCCACCCCCCCCCCCCTTTCCCCCCTCCCTTAGTTGTTCTGACCTTCTGCGGCGTCTGCGTCGTAACCTGTAGAGGAGGTGGACTGCTATGAGGGCCGGGATGACCCGTAGGTTCGGGTCCATGTCTGTCCGTCGCGTACGGGTCCTCCTTGTTCGCGTCGTCCTGTGTGTCCGTCGCGTACTGGTGGTCCTTGTTCGCGTCGTCCTGATTTCCCGGCAGTTTTTGGCAGCCGGAAAATATTCACCGTGCGGGATGACGTCGGTGCGAATCGTGATTCCTGGTTCGTGAATGGCAGGCTGCGAGCGTCCCGACGTCAGGTCGGCCCTTTCCCGGATCGCATTGGTAGGTTTATTTAGTTCGGTCGGGCTTTTTTACGAATCGTACGGAAATGGTGTTCCGTGCGAATCGTAATTCCTTGTTTGTACATTTTGACGACCGGGTACGCGTCGGACGGAGAATATGCTCCGTCCGACGGTTCGTACCCGGTTTTTACCGGATCGTGATCGGCACCTAAGCCTGGATAATATCCAGTCTCATATTTAAAAAGAACAGTGAAAAGCCCAAATTCATATTCTATTTTACATGATACACAAAACCAGCATCCTAAATAGCACCTCCACGATAACATGTAACCCGTAACTTCGAAGACCTGTAGGATTCCAGGCATTGTCTTTAAAGGAGGAGGCTTCATATTTACTCTGATTCTGCACCCTAAGCTCTCTCCTACAAACTAACCACATTTTAACAGGTACAGAAATATGTGGAGAATAATAACCATTGACTTTGGATTTATACAAGAGATCACCTGAGTTACATACTATCATTTGCACGTGTAGTCAAAGCATAGCCCTCCCAGGTCAGCCCAAATCTCCGCAACACCCCTATCCTCTTCGCATAGGCCTCTTAAAATTTATAGGCCCAGTCCAGCTTAAGTAGCCACTGGCCCAAAGTAGGGGTTTTCTGAGATCTCCAATTTTGCAATACTAAAGATCTGGCTACTGCTAGAGCCGTGAAAACAAAACATTGCCTATATATTGAAAGCTGACTGACTGCATAAGAAAAGCCAAATAAGGCCAGCGATGTATATGGTAGTATATGGCTCGTCATGAGCACAGCTCCACTGTGCCTCATGACGAGCTGGGCTCATCACGAGCACAGCGCCGCCGCCGCCGCACCACCCCGTGCCGCGGGGGAATTACCCCTGCGGCAAAGGGGTTAAAAGGCAAAAATGTTATCCCTTCAGAGAGATCGATTCCCGATGCATTGAATAGGAGAAGCTCTGTTTTGGACTGATTTACTCTATAACTCCCCAGCTCTGTAAAAGCCTGGATTTCTCCCAGTGCCAGCTGGATATTCGACTTATCTGGGTTCAGATATAGGATCAAATCATTGGCAAACAACTTGATTTTTGCCATTCCTACTAGGGAAGCTTGAATTAATACATTGGAGCGAATTGTTATCGCTAATGGCTCAATAAAAAAAGTGAGAACAACAGGGGGGAAAGAGGGCATCCCTGCCTAGTACCCCGCCTTATCACCACTTCTCCTGCCTCATTAGAGTTTATAATTATTTTTGTGATAGCTCCCTTATAAATTCTTTCTAGCATCTCGTTCAGGCAACATGGAAAGCCAAACTTCCCTAAGATAAAAAAGGGCCTGCCAATCCACCAGATAGAATGCTTTTTCTGCATCCATCATTAAAATGGCCGCACTATCCTTCCTAGCAGGAAAGTAATCAATGGCCTGTATCAGATTAAAGGTATTTGCAGCCATTGATCTTCCCGGCAGCAACCCTGTTTGATCCGCATGTATCAGCTGTTGCGCACAGCCCGAGATCCTATTTGCCCAGATTTTCATAAAAAGCTTATAGTCTACATTTAGTAGACTTATTGGGCAGTAGGAGCTCGGGTCTTTCGGGTCCATTTCCTTCTTTAAAATAGAGATCACAACTGATTCCTTAAATCTATCTGAGACCAACAAACCATCCATAATTTGATTATTCAAGGATACCAAAAACGGGGATAGTTTGTCTAAAAACAATTTATAAACTTCAATAGGGATCCCATCGTTACCACTTGCCTTAGCATTTGCCATTTTTTAAAATAACTTCATAATTTATATAATTTATTATTTTTTTCATAATTCTGCGGCTGTAATCGGTTCATTCAGCAACTTACAGTCCTCCTCGCGGATCATAGGTAGCTGGACTGCCATAAAATAATCCACAAGAGCCCGAGGGCTAAAAAACTGAACTTCCGCATAAATCTTACTAAAATGAGACACAAACATTTCGGCAATTTCATCTTTATCATTAACCAGACTCCTAGTACTGGGATCTCTAATTTGTGGGATTGATTGCCTGCTCTGATGCGTTTTTGTAGACCAGGCTAAAAATGTCCCGATGTGCTGGCTCTCTTCGTAGACTTTTTGTTGAGAGGCTTTACTCCCAGCAATCTCCTCAAGAATAAAAAAATAATTCCTCTTTCACCCTTAGCAATTCGTGCTGGAGAACGTCTTCCCTCAAGTCCCCGGAGGGCCTAGACAAAAGTTATCTCCTAGCCCGGTCCACCGACCCCTTGAGTCCTGCAATCTTATATTTCCTTAGTTTGTAAAGATTTGCCCTGTATGCAACCACCGGTCCCCTAAAAGTAGCCTTAAAAACCTCCCTAACCATGAAGCCTGATGCTGTGTTCACATTGTCCTTAAAAAACCATAGTATAAAATCACAGGTTTCAGCAATCCATTTTTGGTCTGAGAGCAATGTTTTATCAAAGTACCACCTGTTATTATTTTTTTACTTGGGGACGGGTAAGTGTACTATCAAGGAGACCAGGGAGTGATATGAAAATGGGTTAGAAAGGATCAGGGATTCCCCTCTTGCAAGATGATTGCTTATCAGAAAAAAAATCCATACAAGATGCTGTTTTAAATCTTGCTGAGTAGCACGTAAACTCAGTACGGCCTGGATGATCTATCCTCCATGGGTCTAATAGGGCGAAGTCCTCTTTCATAATTTTTAATAATCTATTTGTCTTAGGTTTAAATTGCTTTTTTTTATATTTTATTTTATTCTGGTCAGTTAAAGAACACAGAGTGCCACATCATATATACAATTAATTTTCCAACTTCCATACATAGAAACCACCTGCTGACATGTTTTAAAACGTATACAGGAGAAAAGGTATCAAGGAAACAGTACAGAAAGAGTCAGTGAAGAGAGCACATTTAATTACCCCTTCAAGAATATCTAATATTCATTGTGAATACATCAAAATCCATTTCAAATACACACAGAGAAAGGCGCTTATTCAAAGAGTAACAAAAAGACATATATCACAAAAAAACATGTACATATCAATGAACAAAAACATAACACAAATGACAATAACCCAAAGTAAGTTATTCACAACAGTGTCCCCCTCGTAATTTCAGGCGAACCACTTAGAGGTAGTCAAAAAAGGCAACACTAAAAAGGCTAAGTGGCCCAGTTCTAGTGTGACCCAACGTCAAGATAAGAATCACTATAATTCTAGTGACTTCTCCATCCAATGTCTGTCGACGTGACCACGTTTCAGCCCTTATTCCTTATGGCCTCTTCAGGACAGGGGTTATACAAAAATACTCCCACAGTAGTTGGGCGCTAGTTCTCTCACGCTGCAAAGTTGACAGCGAACCTGATACACTGCCTCCTCGACACTATAAACGCCCACCAACTGCAACTCTCAACTTCAAAGTGATCCATACACTGGGTTCCACAATTACTCTCAATGAACGTCGGATCGGTCTGTTAACAAAACCTCACTCCACACCAACTCCTCAGTCGCTCAGGTTAGTATATACCACGTTATTTCACATGTAATTATTCCATTTTACACAGCTATCTGTCAGTAGCCTACTCTGAGACCAACCTTAGCAAATTTGGTCTTTAGTTTTTTACAGTCTACCCCATCCAGCCTCTGCAGGCCCATCCTCCACCACCTATTTGAATATAGAAGCCCACATCCTGTGAATTACATCTACATACCACCATGCATGTTCAGTCATCCATTTGTATGGATCTTAGGTATTGTACAAATGGGTCCCAGAAGTCCCTATGTCTGGAGGCTTGTGGTAGTTCCTCCGCGTAGGTTTCCAGTCTCTCCTTGCAATATGTCATATCTGTAATCCAGTCTTTGCACTGTGGTGTGGGTCTGCTCCCCCATCTCATAGCTATACGCCTTTTGGCCAGTAGTAATGCCACCGCTAGACGTTTACTTCTGCAAGCCAGACGGATCTTGTGTATGCCCAGTAGGCACACCAGAGGCGCATTAGGTATCTGTTCCGTCAGCATGATAGTGAGAGTGTTAGTCACTTTTTGCCAGTATGGTTGAAGCTGAGTGCATGCCCATGCCAGGTGGAAGAAGTCTACACAAGGTGCGCTGCATCTGTGAAATCTGTCATCCGTTCTTAAACCATACTGATGCAATTGCACTGGTGTATAATATACCTGATGAAGAAATTTTAAATGTATAATGCGCAAATTACAGTTAAGTTTAAGCATTTGCATCTGTGCGCAACTATACTCCCAGTCCTCTTTAACGATATGACTGCCATGTGCTTCCTCTCATCTCCTTTGAGGTTGGTCTTGTTCTCTGAATTGTTCACATTGAGCTGCATTATAGAGGCGTATGACTATATATTGACATGTCGGTGATGTTAATAAAATCTGAAGTGCTTGATGTGTCGGAGGTTTGTCTGGGAATGTGGGGTATAGCTCTTTTACTGCCATACGCAGGCGCAGATACGCAAATACCTTCAAAGGTGTGCGGTGTGCATTAAGGGATGCGTTGGTTTGTGAAATGAATTGCCCAAGTGGTAATATGTCGCCCATGTTACTTAGGCCCATCTCCCCCAGCAAGTTCATAATTTTCTTTTCTTGCATCACTGTGATTCGCGGGTGATGGTGCATGGGCAAAGCCGGTGCATATGTCGGGAGTTTGTGTGCACGTTTCGCCAGCGTGTGCCATGTCCTGATGTGCAGTGGGCTGGGTGTATTGCAGCACTCGGGTGTGTCATCTTGGGTCCGATAATAAAGTGATCAGGGGGGTCGGTTTTACACTCCCGTATTCTACTGCTATATGCAGTATGTGGCCATGTGGATGCAACCAGTTGTGCGCGTGTTGCACCTGTGCACAGTAATAGTATAATTGCAAATCTGGTGCCCCAAAGCCCCCTTGAAAGTATGGTCTGGTCAGTTCTTTCTAACCTACTCGTGCCTGCTTACCTGCCCACGTCAGCCTGAGCATGGTGGTGCACAGTTTGGTAAATAGGGATTGTGTAACCCATATTGGTATATTCATGAATAAATAAAGGAATCTAGGCAGCACTATCATTTTCTGGATTGCGATCCGATCGGCTAGTGATAGCGGAAGTTTAATCCATCTATCTATCTGGTCCTCCAGCTTTGATATGGCTCTGCCATAGTTTTCTCGCAACACCAGCTCCGGATCTCGATGTATACAGATGCCTAAATACTTCACGGGATCTGCCTGCCATTACAATGGATAATCTGATGTTGTTTGTGTTGTAGCAGGAGTAAGCGGGATCACCACTAACTTATCCCAGTTTGTGCGGAGTCCTGAATAGTGTTCAAACCGCATATATTCTCTGATGAGTGTATTTAAATTTGCGCCTGGATACCATGTGTAAAGGACCATATCATCGGCATATAGCGATATACTGACTGGTCTAAGCTGGAACTGCAGTGCAGTGTCTGTGTGCCTTTGCCTTATCTTACAAGCCAGTGGCTCCAGCGCGAGTGTAAATAAAAGTGGCCATAGGTGGCATCCCTGCCTCGTCCCCCGATATATGTGTATGGGTTCAGATGTGTTTCCGTTCACTCTTATTCGTGTACATGGTTCTGTATATAATAACGCTTTCCAGCGCAAGAACGGCTCTGGGAACCCCATCCTTCTCAGCACAGTAAACATATATGACCATTCCACAGAGTCAAAGGCTTTCGCTGCGTCCAATAGGGCTGCAGCTGCTGGAAATTATGGGTTCAGATGGGGAAACATTGCAAATATGGTCCTCAAGTTTTGTGTGGTTGACCTTGTCTGTATAAAACCAGCTTGGTCTGGCAATACCAGGTGTCTCATTAAGGGTTGTATCCTCAGAGCGATGATTTTTGCCAGTATTTTGGCGTCTTATTGATTAGCGATAATGCGCGATAGGACTCACATTTTACAGGGTCCTTTTCTGGTTTAGGGAGGGTGATCAGCAGCGCCTCTCATAATGATGCCAGCACCCTGCCTTCTTCATATGCCTCATTATACATTGCAGCAAGATGTGGAATTAATAATTCTTAATATTCTTTATAAAATTCCCCAGGCAACCCATCCATACCAGGGGTTTTATTGTTTGGGAGAGAATTTATTGCTTCTACGATCTCATCCTTTGTTATATGGTGGCAAAAATATTCTCGATGCTTGTCCGATAACCATGCTAAGGCGATATCATCCAAATACTGATTTATCTCAGCAGTGGTCGTACTTGACTCAATAGAGTGTAAGCGTGCATAGTATTCCAAGAAGCAGTCAAGAATGGATGGAGTGTCAAATTTGGGATCAGCATGCGCATCTACTATTTGAGTGATGTGGGATACTGTATGTCTGGGGCATATCCTACTAGAAAGCGCAAGTCCCGGTCGCCAACCCTCCCCATAATTGCGTGCTGTGTGTCATTTGCTCTCGCTCTCTGCAAATTCATGATAAGTGTCAAGTTTTTGTCTGATGTCCACCCTTATCTTGGGGTTCAAGGTGTTCATATATTTTGTTTCTAATTGTCTGATTTTGTTTCCAACCATGGACAGCTTTCGTTGAATATCTTTCAGTATCCCTTCATGTTTGCCTATGCAGAAACCACAAATTGTTACCTTGAAGGTTTCCCATAGTGTTCTTGCGCTGATTACTGATCCTACATTCTGGTCAAAGTAGTCTATTATGGCTTGTTGCAGCTCTACCCTAAATACCTGATCTAGCAGCACACCCTGTTGTAGACGCCACGTTTATTGTCGTGGAGTGTGCGAGGGTATTGTGAGTTCAAGGCGAACCGGTGCATGGTCCGATAGTGTTTTGGACATGTGTGCTATTTATGATGTCCACGTGCAGACATCATTTGTCGCTATCCAGAAATCAATTCTGGACCATGTATTGTGGGTCGCAGATATGCAAGAGTTTGGATGTCGTAAACGCCATATATCTGTCTTTGCATATTCCTCCATATCGTCTCTAAGTGCGTTTGCGGCCTGTTTCCCGTATCTGTCGTTACTAGTGGACCTATCCATGGATGGGTCTATACATGTGTTAAAATCACCTCCCCAGATTATTTCCGTCGGATTTGTGTGCGCAGTTTAGCCCATACCTGTGCAAAGAAGGACGGGTCATCCGTGTTTGGACCATATGTTGTGACAATAGTTAGTGTCGTTCCTCCGAAGTTGCCCTGAATTATAACATATCCACCCTGATTGTCTTTAATAGAGCTAAGCAATGTAAATGGTGTGCCGTGTTTAATCAGAAGCATTACCCCTCTGGCATATGTGGAGTAGGAGGATGCTAAACGGTATGTTGCCCATCGCGCGCCTATTCTGTTCTCCGTGGCATCAGTGAGTTGGGTCTCCTGTACACATGCTACGTCTACTTTATGGCAATCTAAATATGCAAAGACTTTTCTAATTTTCTGTGGATTCTTCAGTCCTCGCACATTCCATGTCATGAATGTTAAGGTTCTAGTAGGGTGCAGTCTATTATCCAATACTCAGGCAGGTCACCGAGCAGTCGCGCTAGTGTCCAACAGCTTTTGTTACACATATTGTGTATGGCATCTGTCTTCCTGTCACCGACCATATTTCTAAAAGTTTCACCCTTCCCACCCCCCACCCACTTCTCCATCCCAATTACAGTGAAGACAATCCCAAATACCTTGTTTCCTTGCCCCACACCCCCCAACCCATCCCTTAAGGAAACTCTAAAACATTGTGGTGCATACAGGTTGGCGGGAGCTGCCAGCCGGTTACCCCGGTGAGACCGTCTCACGGGGGGTTGCTTGTCTAAATATAAAACAATAACACAATCGTCCCAACCTGCCATTTCCAAAGTGGCCCTCTGCCCACCAGTCCATACTGCAGCTCCTATATTGCCTGAACTCCTGTGCTTACTTCGCACTTGCAGCGCTATCTTAATCATTAAACCATACAGTCCCATTTATCACTTATCTGTGTCCATATGGTGGTACAACTGGAGGGGTCACCGGTTTCTGTCCCGGCGTCTTCGAATAGTTCAGTGAGGGCAAGATTGTCATTCAACGTCTGAGATGCTCTCCTGTTCTTCTGGACCTCCTCTTGGTGACTTCCGTCGCTTGCTCTGGGAGCCATTTTGTTGAGGGATTTAAGCACCTCCTTGGGCTCATTGTAGACTACTATTTCCACCATCCATTACTCGAAGGCGAGCTGCGTAGATCATTGCATATTGGATATTTTGCTTGCGTAGTTTCTTTTTTACAGCCAGGAATTTGATTCTTGCCTCCTGGACTTGCGGTGTAAAATCAGGGTAGAGATGTCCATCCCTTCATGTTTCAGGCTGCCCAACTCACGGGCCTCGCGAAGCGCCGCATCACGGTCTCTGTAGTTCCGAATTTTCGCAATGATCGGCTGCGGCCGTGCACCTGGTGGCGGCGGTGGGGCGAGGGATCTGTGTGCTCTCTCAATAATGAAGACATCAGAAAAGGTTTCTTTGCCCGGAAGCGTTATGAGCAAGTTTTCGAAGTAGCGTTCCATGTTTCCTGTATTTGTTGTCTCCGCTATCCCCATAAAACGTAGATTATTGCAGCACGATCTTGCTTCTAAATCTTCTGACTTCGCCATTAGTGCCGACAGTGTTTTATCCATTTTCCATTGTTTAGTTTCCATTTGTTGCTGGGCGTCTTCAGCATCTGAAATACGACACTCCTCCATGTCTATTCTTTCCGTGTGCTTGTCCAGTCGCTCAGACATGCGGTCTACACGGTAAGTTAAAGAGTCTATTATGCCATCAATGTTAGTCAGGGTGGCCTGTATTGTTGAAAACATGGAATAGACGTCTCTGGTATTTTCAGCGCCAACGGCCATTGTAGCCTGTTGAGTTGTATGCCGTTCTTCTGAACCATTTCCGGTCATCTTCTTCGGCTGTTCAAAATGCAGTTTTGGTTGGGTTCTGTCTGTTTTCCCCATTGCGTAATAATTAGAGGTGATGGGGTCTGCACTCACGCTAAACCTTGTAGAAGGTGTGTACCACTTAGCTGGTGGAGGGGATGTGTCCGAGACCGCTGTATAGTAGGCACGTTGGGCCTAATTTACACTCTTCAGGCGCTGATCTTAGTTGATGCACTCTCAGGGGGGGGGGGTTCACAGTGGGGGCCTTCAGTCTCAGCTCTGCAGTGAAGTCAGCCTGTGTTTGCGCAAATCCGTTCGCCCCTACCCCCAGCTCCTGGTCCCACTGGGTTGCATAGTATCGGCGCTGTTGGATAAATTGCACTGTGGGATTGTAGGATCTATGTATGCGTGTGTGCTGTTTTTTGAAAATCAGCTTTACTATGCCAGGCTGTAAACAGTTCGTGGGGCGTCGTGTTTTCCTGCCACATCCCCCCTCTATAACTTGTGTCATGGGGTTCCAGTCCTGAAGGGTAGTTTATCGTAGGTGGGTGCTCGTCTCCTCTGCTTAGTTTATGTCATGGCCCACGCTGGGGGTGAGGAAAGGCCTGGCTTTGCTTGTTGGTTTCAAGCCAGGGCACCAGGGCACCCTCTTTTTGCTGCATGTGCACCACTTACATTCCTATTCTCTGTGTTGTAGCACAGGTCGTCTCCAGTGGCATCCACCGATAGCTTCACTGTATTCCCAGCGTAGGCTAATGCCTGTGCAAACACCTTCCCATACGAAGAAAAAAAAATTGCTTGCTTTCACTCGTGGTGGCCAGGCGCAGGGCTGCTGTTTTTTTTTTTATGGATATGCTCTCCCGGGCCGCTGCAATTGATATTTCTGGTCCCGCACTTCAGCCGGGGCCCCTCGCGAGCGAGGGCCGCTCTCACCTTTGCTTGGTAGTCTGCTGCACCCGGGCGGTCTCCTCCTGCAGTCCGCCCCAAAGTCCGCACTACGCAGTCGTGCCCCGAAAAGGGGCCCACAGCACCAGTGGCAGCTGTGTCTCTCGGTCAATGGAAACGCCAGTCACGATCCTGCTTCGGGTCCCCTACTGCAGCTGGGGCCTTGCCCTGGGTCGTTCTCACCTCCTCATGGTGGTCCTTTGCAAGCAGGCAGTCTCCTCGTTCAATCCGTCTAAGGGCCCGCTTGTCCCAGGCGTATCTCAGCAGGGGCGGCGGCGAGTCTCCTTCATACAGCATGAAAACACAGCCGCGGCCCCGTTCTCCGCTGCAGCTCCACAGATCGCGACATGGGCCGGCGGGCTCTCGTGTGTGCGCACTCCCCAGGCCATGCCTTCGCCGAACAGTCACGGGCAGTTTTGCCTTGTTTTAAAGTTGTTTCAGGCAGTACGTTCAAGCTTTCCAGGATGCCACTATGTTCCAAAGCAGTTATTTGAGGTTTTTAATACATTTGGCAGGTTAGTGAGGCTGGAAAATTGAAGGGTTTGCAAGCGACCGAAGGAGCTCACTCAGAAAGCGTCCATCTTCAGGCTTGGCTAGCTCCGCCCCCCCTGGTTTTAATTGCTTTTTACCTTTGTTGGAAGTATCCAAGCCTAATTCTTGGATTAGGTTGAAATCTCCACCCATAATTATAAACCTATTAGCATTTGCCAGCAAATCATAAATCTGTTCCGGGGCCTTAGTGTCATCAAAAATTGGCCCGTAATAATTAAGCAGGACAAAGGATATCCCATTAGCTGACACTTCAATCCAGATCCACCTTGCTCCCTCCTCCCGAATCACCTTACCCACCTCCCAGTCTAGTTCTGAAGAAAAAAGAATACCCACTCTTTGCACCACCGCATGAGCCGAAGCGAAGTATGCTTAAGCATACTTCTTAGGGAGTGTGAGGTTGGGGAAACTGGATTTAAAATGTGTCCCCTGTAAAAAAAAATCACCTGTGGGGAAAAGGATCCCAGCCATTTTAACGTTGCTCCTCTTTTTTGTACGTTCAAAAAAACATTCCCATTACATGAAAGTACCTTCAATGATGGGACCATTCTTCAAAAGAAACCATGCCACTTTAAGAAGAACCTCCTATAATCTCTCCTATGCCATACTTCGGATTGTACCATCTCTATTATTAAGATTTCATATAACCCCTTGATGACATAAAAACTGCTGCACAGCCCTTGGCCTCTGGATTTGAACAGGTTACCATTTTGCCTATCATCCCAAGATTTCCGCTATTTATCTGCCCATTATTTTTATATGCTTCACCCTTGTTCCCCTCCACCCCTTCCCTCCCCAGACTATCTGTGGAGGGAGGTAGCCCTTACGTCGCCTCCCCATCCTCCCTCAAACAAGGGCGTCTTGACTTGGCACCTGGGAGTACGCCCCCCACCCTTCTCCACTGTGCACGATACCATTTAGGTAATTAAGCCTCAAGGTATCTACGATAAAGTGCTTTCATTATTAAAAAGTGCTTGTACAATAAATAAGTATTGCCGTCTTGAAAATAGACCTATCTCATAAAGAGACTTAAACAATCTATTCCTCAAATACTACATACTTCTGCCCGATAGAATAATATTCTAGCAAGAATTTATGGTGGCGGCTGTATCTAATGCATCTTCCCCTCTGAAGATAAACAAAATACAAGTGACAGAGATAAACAGAATTAGAATAAGCTTAATGCCTAGATATCTAAAATATCTCAAAATGCACCAAAAGATCAAGCTTTAAATTCCATTGTTATATATAAATCAAAATACTTTCGAGCACTAAAGGAAGGAGGAACTCCCACAAAACTTTACAGCAGTCAATGGAGATAATATCATTCACCCCTCACTTAAAGGGAAAAGAAGTAAAGTGAGATGGAGCTGTAGTGCAAACTTTAACCGTAGGCACATTGCAAAGAGTGCAAAGTGCATTCTAGTATTCACAAACTAGATAATTCCAAGATGAGAGTAATACCTATAGCAGCAAACAGAAAAACAGCAGCTCAGTGCAATACATCTTCCTCCTAGAGGGGAACAAAGTGCAAAATAGCAAAACGTTCACACAATTAAAGTGGATTTAGTGTCTGAATGATTAAAGTGCCTAAGTCTAGAGACTAAAGAAAAAAGAAAAAATCAAGCTTAAGTATCCATTTCTAACTATAAACCAGATAATATGGACTAGAGTCACTGCTCAAATACCCATCCTTCCATTAGTTTCCATTTGCTTGGACAATCTTTTGTAGCAAATCTTGAGCCTCCTCAAGAGTGACACACAAATGGAACCTTCCTTTCCATAAAATGTTCAGTCTGGACTGCTGGGCAATAGAAACCTGTGCTCTTAAATTGACTCTTCATCCCCACAAAGTCCTTCCGCCTTCGTGCTGCTACTGCTGACATATCGGAGAACACTTGTACTTTGGCACCGTTGGGTAAAACAATCTCTCTTTTTTGGATCGCCTTAGTTAACACAGCCTCTCTAATGCGGTAATCAGAGAAATTCACAATCATTGTCCTGGGATAATTAGCTCGTGGAATTTTCAGGGAGGGGGCTCTGTGGGCCCGCATTACAGTAAGATCTTCAGGTGCCATCTCAAGTATATGATCTCTGATCATTGACTGTATATAAGCCACCGGATTAGGCTGACCATCAAGGCATTCGCTGTCCTCCGGAATCCCTGTAAAGCGTAGATTCAAACGTCTAGCATAGTTCTCCATCTCATCCATCTTTAACTGGGAGGCCTGAAGCTTCTTCTGAAGAGAGGCAATATTAGAGTCACATAATACGGAGTGATCCTCAATATCAGATACCTGTTGCTCCAATTCCTTGAATCGCTCAGGTATTTGCTGAACCATAGTTTACATTTTATCTAATCTTTGCTGTAGTAGAGAGAGCTCCTGAGCTTGCGAGGTCTTACAGTCCCGTATTTCCACCAGAATAGTCTCAAAGAGCTGTTGTATTTGCTGCATCGGGACTACTGAAGACTGGACCATAGTGGCGCTCCCCCCAGCGCTAGCATCTCTACTTCCAGCTGCCTGCTGATGGAGCGAATTAATCTCTTCGGGCCTAATTTTTAACGAGAGACTGTGCTGTGGTAAGGGAGATGAAGGCCCTAGACCATCTGGTCTAGTAAATGTATGCCTCAGTATTTCAAGACCTCCTCCTTGAGTAGACTGCACCGACTGCACCGACTGTATAGATTGTGTTTGCCCCTCTAGACCTTTTTCTTGGGCAGTCTCATCTTTGTCCCCCGGGGACGCCCCAGTGATTATTTCCTGGTTATCATGGAGAGGTTCTCCAAGCGGTGTCTGATCTGCAGGGGGCACCTTGGTGACTGTTTGATTGAACTTACGGTTCTTAGAAAATACAGGGTAGTCTTTGAGAGGATTAACTGTCTCTAGGCTTCTATTGGCAGACTCAACCAATTGTGGAGCTCCAGCCACAATATTTCATCGCACAAAAATCATGCGGAATTGAAAATAGATATGAAATTCTAATGATGTAATCCACTGAGATATAATTAAATGCAAACCTATGGAAAAAAAACTGGCTATCCTTAAATGTTTAATAAATACATACAAAAACATTAATACATCAATGAAAAAGAAGGCATGGCATTACCAAAATGTATATTATTGAAGATATAAAAATCATGCATAAATTGGAACTTCATTGAACTGATCACCATCTACCAATAAATCAAAGACGACAGAAGAACAGACCTTGGAAAAAAAGGGAAGAGCGGGCAATTGAAAGAAAGGATTAGACAACAGTGCATTCCTGGACAGGAACACCCGACACCCATGCATCCACAAAACCTCATATAGATGAATGCCAGACAGCAACTAAATGGAAAAGGGACTATAATACCCATGGATCCATATAATCAATAAAAAGAGAGTCAAATGTCTGTAAATCAATGCCAGTGAAGAACTGGTGCCAATAAATTCATATAAACGAAGGCTTATCAAGAGAAAGAACAGAACATATCAATGGACCTTTGGGAAAGAAGACCCAGCATCGACAATTCCTTGGGAACCATGGGAAGCAACAGACTAAATATATAAATGCATGCTTAAGACGATGAACCATAGATAAATCTATGCAACGAGACCATTTAGCTGACATTTGAATCAACAAGTAGCCTTAATAAATCCATGGAAGTTCATGGCTGAAAAATACATCAATAAATCCATGTGGAGGAAGATCAAACACCAATAAATTGATAGAACATCATTAATCAATAGAAAAAGACCAACATATAGAAAAGGCTAACTAACCAGAAAACTTCCTGGATGACCGTGGAAAAAAATCAGGAATTAACACACGGAAAAAAATCCTCACTTCAACAAATCAGTAGGGAAGAAACCCTAAAACCAATATATCCATGAAAATCTGTAGAAAAGAGGAGGAAGCATTATGAAAATCATTCAGAGTGGCCAAAGAGTAAACATCAATAAATCAAAGGAAAATGAGAGTAAGCATCAATAAACATTGGGAGAGTAGATCCAATACTAATAAATCAATGCCGATTAAATCCAATCACAGGGCTTTCAATTCTAAATTTACAAGGAAGACGTCTACAGATATCCACGATAAGAAGGAACAACCCAAATAAAGTCATGCAATGTTGAATGTTCTACAATTGTTCATAGAAGCCCTGGTAAATTAAAGGGTGGGTCCAGATTGAGTTCAACCATCATTGTACAGCTTAGTTCAGAAGGCGATTCATAACATCGGAACTGGAAACCAGCGATCAGGTTCCAATTCTGACCAAGTGTATTGGTAATTCGCTATGAGTCAGTATAACATGCAGGTAATGTATTGGCAACAGTGACATTTTCATTTCTTAAGAAAGTAATGGCTAGTAATTATAAGCTGAATATATTTTACAAGATATTCCATGATTTCAACTAAAACTAAGAAACTTCATAAACTAGGAGGCTTCAAATATAACCTATCACATAATTTGCATCAACCAGTGCAATTTGCACAGTTTAGTCAAACTTGGGTTCATATGCTACTTGATACAGGTTTGAGGGTACTGGCTTCAATAAACCTGATGTTTTCTATTGTGAAATATGATGTTTCATTCAACTCGATATACATGCCACACAAAGGGCCATATGTAGGTACCTAAATACCGGTCGGAAATTCGGTAAATATCCCGTTACCGACCGGTATTTAGGCATTTGCGATGTAGGAGGCATGATTTCAGGATTCGGTAATTTACCGAATCGGTAATGGATCAGTAAAATACCGATTCGGTAAAATACAGATTCGGTAAATTACCGAATCCAGAAATGCTATGTAGGGGGCACTCAAGTGAGTGCATTATTGGTGTCTGGATTCATTATTTACCACCAACTACAAGTTGATGGTAAATGACAAATACCTTTCAAAAAGCATTTTTGTGCTATTTGTAAAGTGCCATGTGGCAGACATACATGCCCTTAGGGCATGTATGTGCGCCACATGTGCACACATGCACGAATCAGGGGTGCAACAGGGTGTCAATGTGACACCCTGCCACCCATGATAATGCCTCCCCTATTACCGATTCGGTATTTACCGAATCGGTAATAGTAACTGGCTTCCCAATCATTCCTATGGGACTCCAGGCCCATAGGAATGAATGGGAAGGGATGCATTATTACCGATTCGGTAAATACCGATTCATAAATACCGATATTTACCGAATCGGTAATAATTACCGATTATTTACCTACATACTATTTACCGATTCATAAATACCGAATCGGTAAAATTCGGTATTTATGAATCGGTAAATAGTATGTTACCTACATATGGCCCAAAGTGAGCAGTAGAGAATTTGCATCTTGTGAGTTCACAGAGGAGAATCGTTACTCAACAATTTAAATACTATTAAATCAGTCTATTACTAATTAATCTGTTAAATCAAATCATTACAACTTATTTCTGGGGTTACCCAAGCTCAGCACCATCTCTCTTTCACTAGGAAGCTGAAGAATTTTGGTCTGAAGTTAGTGTCCAAGTTAAATGCAGTATTAGTATCTATAGAAATGCTATATGTTTGAGTAGTTTCCGTTTTTTCCTTGATAATGCAGTTGCTGGGTGATTTGTTTATATTCATAGATAAGTCAATGACCACAATAAACACTGACCATAAGCTGCATGCTACATTTGTCAGTTAGTTGGCCTGCCTTACCATGCTATAAGCAATATAGAACACTGTCCTGTATCTCCCTTAAGAACACAAGTTAACTTAAATAGTGGGTGTCATTTCACACTTCTGTGCATCAGACAGTGGAACACAGTACAATAAAACATTTACACTCCAGTACGGGCACTTTTACAATTAATCAGATATATGTGTAGTTTCACTCCAGTAGAAGTAGGTGCCAGGATAAGCTCATGGGAGTGACAGAAGATGTCCTACAGAAAGCATCAACAATATCACACAGTTTCTACTGAACAAGCAACATTTTCAAAACCCTTGCCTGGGATGCCAAGGGCACTTTGTGTCTCAGTTGAGAGATGGGCATTTCAGGCTAACAGCATTGCTATATGACTGACTGACTGACTGAGATATTTATTAAGCGCACTTATGCCGAGGCGTCTTGGCGCTGTGATAGAAGGAGGTGAGCGGAGAAGGTCTAAGATTTGGTGAAGAGCCAGGTTTTCAAGGCCTTTCTGAACAGGATATTATTTGCTCCTAATCGTAGTTCTGTTGGTAGAGTGCTCCATACTCTTGCTGCCTGGAATGAGAAGGCCTTGCCTCCCCACCGGGCCCTCTTAAATCTCGATAGGCAGACTAGGCCCATACTAGTGGATCTGAGTGTGCGAGTTGGAGCATAGCGAGGGAAAAGAGACTTCATATCATCTGCACCTCCTCCATGCACAGCTTTATGTACAAGGCATAAGGTCTTAAACTGTATCCTATTACGCACAGGGAGCCAGTGGAGTCTCCTCATGTTTAATGATGTGGGATGATGTTTCGGGAGATCTAGCAGTACTCTTACTGCCGCATTTTGCAAGGACTGGAGCTTCGAGAGCTGTCGCTCACCAATCCCAGAATATAATGCGTTGCAATAATCTATACGGGACAGGACTAAAGCCCCCACTACAGTTTTTCTTAAGGAAAGGGGGATAAAAGGCAGTATCTTCCGGAGCATCTTGATCATCAGGAAACAGGCCGAGGTAACCTGGTTGACTTGAAAACTTAATGAAAGGTCTTTGTCAACCAGAAAGCCTAGGTTCTTCACTTTGGGTGCGGGAACTGGGCAGATACCTGCTTCTGGTGGCCACCAGAGGTGGTTCCAGATAGATGGTTTGTGACCGAATTCAATTACCTCCGTCTTCTCGGTGTTGAGCTTGAGAAAATTCGTGCTCATCCATCTCATCACACTGGAGAGGCAGTTTCTGAATCTCTCCGCAGTGACTTCGACACTTTGCGTCAGAGACACCACCAGCTGGGTATCGTCTGCATAAGATACTAGCTTTAACCCATGATCTTTTATTAGGTTTGCCAGTGGTGTTACATACAGATTGAACAGTGTGGGGGATAGTGCTGATCCCTGAGGAACGCCACAAGGGAGAGAAAATTCTTCAGACTGAAGTCCATCCCAATGGATTTGCTGTGATCTGGAATCGAGGAAAGAATGAAGAAGCGCTAGAGCAGAGTCTTTAATGCCTAATAGATTCAGTCTTTCTAGTAATACTCTATGATTAACGGTGTCAAATGCCCCCGTTAGATCAAGAAGGACAAGGATAGCCCTGCCGCCATTATCCATGACTGTACGGATTTCCTCTGTTGCCATTATTAAGGCTGATTCTGTTGAGTGACGTGGTCTGAATCCATGTTGTGTTGTGTCCAAGGAGCTGTTCGTGTCTATAAATTCCATTAGCTCCCAGTTGATAGCGTTTTCTAGTATTTTAGATGGAAATGGGAGACAGGAAATAGGACGGTAATGTTTAATATCCTGTGGGTCAAGTGAGAATTTTTTAAGAATGGGCCTTATGCAGGCCTTTTTCCAACTTGAAGGGAAAACTCCCAAACTAATGATCTTATTTAACAGGGGAGTCAAAGATGCACTTATTGCTGTGGGGGCCAGATGGAATATACGAGGAGGGCAGGGATCAAGGGGAGAACCAGATTTTATTTGAAGTAGAACATCACTGACTTGTTTTTCACTAAGAGAAGAGAATTGGGACAGGCCGTTGAGCAATATAGGATCCTCCATAGGGTTGCCTATATTCTTCCCAGGATCAGACTGAGACTTCTGGAGTTCATTATATACGTCTTGAATCTTACGTTGAAAGAAAAGAGCAAGATTGTCAACGAAGTTTTGATCCGGGCGAAAGATAATATCGTTGGGGCTCTTAGTAAGGGAGGTCACTATTTTAAAAAGTTCCTTAGAGGAATTTTTTGCCTCTTGTATTTTGTTTGTAAAGTATGTCGTTTTAGCTTGTTTGATTAAAGATTTATATTGTTCCAGAGTTTGATTATATTCCTTCTTTAGTACAGGATTGTAATCGGATCTCCAGAGACGTTCCTGCCGCCTACATTTAATTTTGGCAAGCTTCAATTCTGCTGTGTACCAAGGTGAGGTCAGTAAGCGTCTTTTAGGTTGGGAGTATTTCTCTGGGGCTAGTTTATCTATTGCCTTGCAAATCCAAGAATCGAAGTTTGTGGCCCCTCCATTACTATCCTCCAGGTGGGGAAAGCTATTTATCAGGGTATCGGCTAATTCCTCACTTTGTATGTCCTTCCAAGGACGGGTATTTACTAGCCGAGAGCGGGCTTTCCGTCCAATTGAGGAGAGGTAATAGTTCACTTTAAAATATATTACTGCGTGATCCGACCACGGGACCCGTTGTATATCTTTCACTTCAATCTTGTCGTTGTTAGTGAAGATTCCATCTAATATGTGCCCCGCTAAGCGAGTGGGTTGTGATATAATTTGCCGCAACCCATACCTTGCCATGTTATCAATTAGATTAGCTGAGTCTGAATTGTTTAGGTCATCTAAGTGGAAATTAAAATCACCTAAGACCGTAAGCGTTGCGGTATCAAAACAAGATTCTAGAAAAGTCTGTAGGGATTTAGTAAAAGGAGCTCTTGCTCCTGGTGGTCTGTAAATCAGTAGACCAGAAAGAAGTTCAGAGTTATTGAATTTTACAATAAATGACATAGCTTCGGCCCCTAGTGTGGATTCTTGTTTGAAAGCAATTTTGAGGTGGGAGCGATAGATAAGCGCAATACCTCCTCTGACCGTTCCTGTTCTATCTACTTGCACCAGTGAGTAGCCCGGAGTTGATAGCGATATTCCAATCTGGAGCAGAGGAGACGGATGCCCAGGTTTCCGTGAAAAAAACCAGGTCAGGACTAGTGGCTGATATAAGGTGCTCTAGTTCATATTTATGTTTTGACATTGACCTTGTATTAAATAAGACACAGTTCAGTTCGTTGGCGCTATTTGAAATGTTTCCAGAATGTGGGTTCACTGCTAATGAGTCAATGTTGCCAGTGGGGTGAGCCAATTGCCAGATGCAAGAATTGTTCAGAGTATCAATGGTACTTGTAACCGGATTAAAAACTGTTTTCAGGCCACATGTTATGCAGCAATTGGGGCCCACTGTATCATGATCGAGCAATAGGGCCGGCAGCAGGCACTTACCAGTGTTTAATGTCATAAGTTCGTCCTGCTGATAGCTGATTCTTTCACCACGCACAGAGCCCATGGCGCTAGCCGCGGTCTTGGCGCGGACGGGTGCAGACGGGTTTGCCTTTGGCGCGCCGGCGGCGCGGTCGCGCCATTCCGTGTTTTATAGTGGGCGACGAAACAACTATGGCGCTGACCCAATCAGAGTGATCCCAGTCTAAAATGGGCTCTGCGCTATGAAATGATCGACGAAACTGATTCCCACGTTTTTTTAAAAACACAGTGCAATGTAACAAAATGTGCAAATAGCCTTAGTTATTTTTAAAAGATTAAAAGGTGGCCTGAGCAACAATTTTAGGACAACAGTCTCTCTCCCCCCTTCTCATATGTAGGAAGATATGGCCATTATGGGTTATTGTAGTCAAGCAGTTACATAGGATAATTTGCATAAGGTAACACCCACAACCTCCTTGGCATTTCCACCGTGGCACCGACTTGGCTCGCAGAAAGAAAATGAAAATGTACTTCTTCTAACCCTCACCACACAACTGCTTCATTCAGGAAAGGTGTAGAACTGATTCAGTGCTTGCTGCAGTAACAACAATACCATTCATTCACACCTTCCAGTGCTTTCACTAAATGCAGCCACAATACTGTTTGGCTGGCAGCATTGACTTCCATCGCTGCTGTTAACCTGGCCTGTATTTTATTCCATGGAACTGCATTAACTGCTTTTCTACTTGCAATTTGATGTGTTATCTTATGTTACCAGAATTATTGTAGCAAGGACCTGTCTCTGATACAGCCTCTTGGAAGCTCTGGGCGTTTAGGAGCCGATAGCGACATTAGTACTTCACTAAATGGAGTATATGTTACCACCTGTATCTGGGAACTAAAAATGTGGCTCAGGCATAGTTAAGTACCACCATAAAGGCAGCAGAGTAGCTATCAATAGTGCAGCTGGTGCAGGGGCAGCCAGGCCCAGAGACATCAGTGGCCCATTGAGCCCTAATAATTCTCTTTCTTACCACCCAAACAAAAGTCAGAGGCTCATTTCGTGCTTGCACTAGGCCCACTGCCCCTGTGCTGAGCCATTGTGTACAGAACATGCTGATTGCACTGCTTATGCAGGCAGGCCCTTCAATTATGTGGGTTACTCATACTAGAGAGAGGTATACCTAATGTGGTGAGCTGTACATGTGGGTGACGTGTTGACGATTTCTTTGCCTTTGGTGCTTTCATTGAGTGCATGAAGGAGGATTTTGTGAAGCGGGGTCTAAAACATGGAGGGCACATTGCAATGAGAGAAGGTAGTGAGTGTCGCTTTTAGACTGAGATGGTGCCAATGGTGTGGATGGAAATAGAAAATGGACTTAAGTATGTATGAAGGCAGTATATGAAGTTGCCCTTGAAACAAGACACCCCTTTCATGTTTATCATTTTCTGTTTTCACTGTAATTTGAATGTATATTCGGTCAACTGCTGTAAGAGCACACATCATAGATGCACCTCTGCCCACCAGTAGCTCAAGAAATGTATTATACCAGGATAGATAAGTGGGTTGGCATTTTAGAGCTTTGGTGGATATGAACAACCAAGAAGGCAAGCAAAACAGAATGTGTCCACTTAGAATGTTAGAACTGATCATGATGCATGCAGCATATCTTTTATTTGCTAATACAGCAAACATCTGCATGGGTCCTGTGCACAGAGAGCAGGTGAACTGGCTGTGATTTGTATTGATGGATGGCAACACTATGCCATCTGTATGAGCCTTTGAAATATGTGAGTGAGTTATTAGTATGTTTTGTCTGTCTTGTTGTGCAGGCCGAATATGGTCCTCTATTTCTGAGTTCAGATGAACATTTCATGTCTTTAAGTCGTGTTGTAGTTGCTGAAGCATTTTGATGGTGTTTAATGTTGTTGAAGAGTGACATGTGGTAAGTTCATATATGTGTGCCCCTTAGCGTTGTGTTGATTGCACGAGAGCGTGCTGTGGCATCTTGTGGGTTCTACTGTTTTGAAGTAGTTGGGTTTTGAGATGTGTGAGTGGTGGGTGTGTTAAATCAATATGCTTAAATTTATGGCGAATTTACAAACATTGCAAAACACATGTAATGTTCAGGTGATGGTGTAGGCAATGAGATGCCTGGTTGTATTTAGCACTGTTGAAGAGCAACTTGTTGTCCACCTTATGACCTTTAGCGCTGTTTGGTTGGTTTAGTTGCCATAGATGTGCCTAGTGACTTGTGTTGTGCTTATTATGTAGGGTACTGTGCTATGGTTGCATTAATTAATTTCTTGTCCTGATTGGTGTTGAGACATCCATATTGTGACTGTGTGCTGTCGAAGAGGGTTGGGGCATAACGTGAGTCCCACCAGTCCCCACAGGGCAGAGAGGGAACATTCTTCAGGCACCAGCCCATTCAGTCAAAGGCCTATGCATTTTTTTGAGCTGTGGGAGTCCTGGGTGCCCATCAGCACACTCAGTAGGGGCCCCACCATTTTGTAGAACTCTTACATTGCCATCTTTCGGTCTATTGGTGTTGTGTTGATTTCATGGGAGAGTGCTGTCAGCGCATTTAGGGAAGTTTCTTGTAGTGGAAGAATCAGCCTCTTGAATGTTGAAATGTGATAAAGGTGGTTTATATGAATTAAAAACAATATTTTTATGAATTTGAAGCATTACAGTTTTTACATTGTTTTGCATACACCTAAGCGATGCTTGAGAAGTGTCATAGGGTTCTGGTATATTTGTAGTCATATTTCGAGTAACATATTGCTATCTGTATGAACTTTGACCTTATGTTGGCACTGACGCATTTTATATATCAAATTACGAAACCAAGTTTGCACATTTAAGTTTGCTTACTTCGTTGTTGACGTCATTACTTATCACAAAAGAATGCAGCAAATTGTATGTGTTCGGTCTTTGCCCAAGTGTAAACTTTGGGTAAAACGGTCCAAATCTGAACTTTCATATTTACTGTTTTTGAAATGAAACAGGTGAGTCACTAATACCACACGTCAACACCTAGTATTGCTTAGAAGAACAGAACACAGAAGCGCCCTTGAGGCCTTAGAAGCGTGTTTGGCTGTGTTCATTAACGTGATAAGTCACACTTTACTTGCACTCATCATCCTGTCTCATATTGTACCTGCATTATACCGTTTTGTGTGTAGAAAAAAATCCCTTCTAAAGAAGGTTTTCCTAAGAAATCCTCCGTAGGGGCAATGTAGAACTCGTTAAGAAGACACTTGCGTCCGCCATGGAGAAATTATTTGATAGTATTTTCTCTAATAACACTCATATCCCTAGTTCTTAGAATGAGGCAGCGGCTACTCTGATCTTGAAGCCCAATAAAGATTAAAAAAAATGTGAGTCCTATAGACCCATCTCCCTGCTGAATTGTGATTATAAAATCTTTGCACAAATCTTAGCAGGAAGATTGAACAACATGATGGGGCACTAAGTTCATCCTGATCAGAAGGGTTTCATTAGAGAACGTCAACTTTATGATTTAACCCATGAGTTGATTGGAGCAATCAATATCGCCTCAGGTAACAACCTGTCGCTCACTATCTTTGCGTTTGACGCAGCCAAGGCTTTTGACCGGGTGAGCTGGTCTTGCTTACACCATATAGTTCAATCGTTTGGCCTAGGAGAATTTTTTTTAAGGGTTATTAGGAACATCTATAAAACTCCCACAGCAAGGATAATAGTCAACGGCAATTTAACCAACTTAGTTAGTCTGGAGCGAGGAACTAGACAGGGTTGCCCCCTTTCCCCTCTCCTCTTTAATCTCTACATAGAACCGCTGGCATATAACATCAGGGCCAGTGAGCTTTTTGCTCCATTTGAATATAGGGGTTGGGTAAAAAAACTGGTCCTATGTGCCGATGACTTGATGATTTTTAAGAGAGCATCCTCAGCAATTTTCCCCAAACTATAACAACTTCTGATAGATTTTGGGAAGATATCTGGCTGTTAATTAACCCACAAAAAACAGAAATCATGTCATGGAGTCAACAATCCATCTCGCCTTTAGTTCAGCAGCAAATAAGATATTTAGGTATTGAAATTACTCAGGACATTCAGAAATTGGCCCAGGTTAATTTGGAGGTGAAAAGGAAAGAGATCAGTTCCTTATTAAGATCATGGCGCAACCTCCCATTATCAATTCTTGGCCGTTCTAATCTCGTTAAAATGTCTGTTCTGCCCAAAATTACATTTATCTTTGACACAATCCGTCTACTATTCAGCCCAGTTTCAATATACAGTCGGACATAAACAGTTTTCTTTGGTATGACAAAGGGGTCAGGATTGCATGGAAGAAATTAAGATGTGAGAAATTAGATGTGGGTATAGCCAGTTCTGACCTTTGTTTTTATAGTTGGGCCTTCCATTTCAAGAGTGTGAGGTCTCTCTTACTTGACTCTTCTTGCTATCCTCTGTATCTCTTAGCATTGTCAAACAGTGTCCCTCGGGGGGGGGGTGGATTTCTCTTTAAATTCGGACATCTCAAGTACTTTAAGAAAGTTAAACTGAAGGTGTTAGGATCTGCCTGCGAATTATGGTTCCATTTGAGGAAGCTTTTTAGAATTCCTTACTATAGTTCAAGCTCTCCTAGATGGAACTCCCCAGGTACCCCTGACTGCCTCTATGATAGCTTATCAGACCCTCTTTGGGAAAATGGCATACCGAAATGGGGACAATTACTGCGAGACAATAAACTACTTCCATGGGATTATTTTAACTCTCTAACTAACCAAAGGCAATCCAGATTCAAATTTTATTAACTGTCTGGTTGGGCTGTAAAGCAGGGTAAAGATGGAGTTGCGAACGAAGAGCTGGAGGATAAGCTTTTAGTTCCCCTCCATCAACACAAAGAAGTTTCTAAATGGTACTGGCTTTTGGTTAAAGGAGATCCACCGCCTTTGTCTATGGAGGAGCCCTGGAGAAGAGAACTGCCTTCCAGCGATGTTACATCTTATCGGCAAGTATCTGTGTGCACTTTATGGAGGGTTGTCAAGGCTGCACCACTAAGGAGAAATCATCTGTTTACACTACATAGAGCCTACTGGACTCCGAAGAGGCTTTCCAAGCTGCGAGGTGAGAAGTCCTGCATGAAATGTACCCTGGGGAGTGCGGATGAGGTGCACATGTTTATGTAGAGTCCTCAGATCCAGGGCTTCTGGAGGCAAGTGGGTAAAACAATCTCTGATGTAATTGGTCAAGAAATCAAGGTAAGCCTGGTTTTAGTTATCTTTGGAATCCTCTCTGAAGACAGTATTAATAATAAGCTATCAATTGGCCAAGCTTTACTTCTGTTTGTTTTAATTCTTCTGGCAAGAAGTGTTGTGGTACCCTCAGATTTCCTCTCCTCAGGATGGCGCTGAAGCTCTATAGGGGTCCACCTCCCATCTGCCCCTAGTCCGGAGGATGTGTGGCACACTCGGATGGAGGAGGCAGGTGAGCGAGGGAAGGAAGGATAGGAACGGCAGGGAGGGAGACCTGTAACGAGACAAACAAATAGTGAGATGAGGAGTCTCCTTCCACCTCCCCCGGTAACACCCGTCCCTAGTTTCTCTCCTTTTTACCTGCAGTCTCTTCCCGCCTCTTATGACCCCTCTAGCCGTAGTCTCGAAGGCAGCTAGCCAGTTACTACTCACTGGAGGTAGGTTCTGGACTGTTGGCGTAAGGTATCTCTCTAGGAGCGATTGTCTGGGAGCACGGAGCAGCCCAATGCAGCTTGAGCTTAATGTCCCCCCATGTCTCTCCTGTGTGGTGCGAGGACCGCACCTCCTATCTTCCTTGGGGTTATAGAGTGCTAGCAGCTTCGTTGATACTCACGATACTGTTGCCAGGACGGTGGTGTGCGAAGGTGGTGTTCGCGCTGCCCCTCGACAGCCAGAGAGCCGGGGCGCGTGGACTTTTTGATCCGGATGGGGGCCCGGGAATCCGTGGGCGTCAGAGGTAGGCGTCGTGCTACTACTCTAAGCTCCGGGAATGACCGAGAGCTGAGGAGCGCTGACGCGATGGTCCAGGGGCCCGGAATCCGTGGGCGTCGGAGGTAGGCGTCGCGCTACTACTCTAAGCTCCGGGAATGACCGAGAGCTGAGGAGCGCTGACGCGACGGTCCAGGGGCCCGGAAATCCGTGGGCGTCGGAGGTAGGCGTTGCGCTTCTACTCCAAGCTCCGGGAATGACCGAGAGCTGAGGAGCGCAAACGCGTCATTCTAAATGCCCGGAAATCCTTGGGCAAAACACGGGAAGCCGAAGAACAGGCAGCCAGCCGGGGATTGCGAAACGCTGCTCGCCAAAGACAGGTAACCATCCGGGAATATTCGGCGACGTCTCATAGGCGTCTCCGCCTATATGCGTTCATCCCAGAGTGGGCTTGTCACATGGGGCGTGCTTCACTCGGGCCTTCTGGGATGTGGAGTTTCTGATGGGCGGTTGTCGTGCTGCAGCTCGGGAGTCCGATTCTTCGTTGACCAGCGCATTACCGTGTGGTGAGCCTGACAAGAAGGGAAATTTGTCTAAACTGGGTATCCCCCATCCCGCCAAGGTTTTTAGATTGGGTTACTTCTGTTAAAAGAGACCATAAATTGGACATGGGATGCTTGTCAAAGAAAAGAACTCGATTTTGGGGGTTATGGGAAGAGTAGGTCAATACCTTGGGTATCTCAACTTCCTAGAATAAATAAAAGTCCAATGATTATGAAATAAGTGAGTTTTTGGGAGGATGGTTTATGCAGAAACCGAGGGCTTGATACTATCTTTGTTAATTCCCAAGAGTCCTGTGGTCGGCGAATCTAGGAACCCTTGAGGTGGAAAGAGATCTACAGGGCCGCGTGTCTTCTCTATTGGGTCCAGGAGGGTGCCATGGTACTGCTTTAAGACAACTCACTTTCTTTCTTGAATGAGGACAAAAAAAATGAAAGAAATCCTCTGTAAAAATGATCGAGTAACAGGAAAATGTTTTTCACTATATTAATTGTGTAAAGTGTCAAACTTTGCACCGTCACAAACTGCAATAATTTAGAACTTCGCAGGACTTTTGCTTACCCATTCTGTAGGGTTTCAATGTTTTTGGGAGCTTCAGGTACCCCAGTTCAAACCATTGAGTGTTAGAGTCCATCATGTATATTAATAACTCCATCAAATCCAAGTGTCCCTGTGAAGTTCATCCGGAAGAGCAAGAAACAATGGTGGATCCCCCGGACTCTGGAGCTTGTCCCATAACCTCAGATGGACCACCATGTAGAATACCTTTGGAGACGTATAGAGTCAGTTTCTTTTATAAAGCACTCACAACCGAGATTACTCTACAGAAATGATGTGTCTACTATCTTCCCATAAGTGTGAGAGTAGATATCTAGCAAAGAATCACACTCTCTCGTCCAAGAAGGTACCCACCCTGTAACTGATGAGGACCAAGTAGGATCTTCATTAGCAAGAGGAAGGATTACACTTCATTCAGAGAAAGATGCTCTGCATTATTTGCCTTAGCTCAGCGTTTTGAGGAAGACAAATTAAGTGACAGTGATCTGAGAATCTGTTTTAGGCACCAGGGGGCATGTGTATCAAACTCCCCTTTAGCGAATCCCAATTTGCGAGGTTTTGCGATTCGCAAAATCAGATTCGCTAAACGGGATGTATAAAATAAATCGCTAATCATTTGCGATTCCTTAAAACTCGCAAATAATTCGCAGAATCCCGTATTGCGATTTCTTAATAGCGAAATTCGCTAAATAAGAAATCGCAAAAACGGGAATCTGCAAGCCTGGTGCAGGCTGATGACATCACAAACAGGAAACTGTACTGATTGCCTGCACCTGCTCACCTGAGCCACACCCAGAGGCTGCTTGTGGAGTGTGAGGAGGCTTTCCTGGAGACAGCAACCAGCAATGGATCCCAAACAAAACCAGCAGGGCAAAGATGCAGAAAAAAGAAAAAGAAAACACAAGTTTTCAGAAAAGGAGCAGGAGGTCCTCATTGAGGAGATGGTCTGCAGCCATGAGCTCCTGTTTGGGAAGAAGGCACTCAAAGTCCCAGAGGCCAGGAAGAGGAAAATCTGGCTGGAAATACAGAGCAAGGTGAATGCTGTTGGAGTCACCACACGCACCATCGAGGAGCTGCGCAAGTGGTGGTATGACATGCGCCAGAGGTCCAAGGAGAGGGTGGCAGCCAGACTCAAGGATGCCAATCAGACTGGAGGAGGACCATCCACTGCAGAGCAGCCAACCCCCCATGAGGAGCTCGTGGAGTCTACCCTCCTGCCTGAGAGCGTTGGTGGTGTGGCTGCAATAGACAGCTCCGACCCCTCATCCAGCAGACAAGGTAAGATGCATGCCAAATCACCCTGCACACCTCCCCATCCCTTGCACACTCCCCCAAATGCGCATAGTAAACTCCCAACATGCCAATCCAGCCCAGGTCTTACAGCACACCCAGCAATGCATCATGGGACTCGTAGTACTGTGTCTGACTGTGTGTCCATGACACCATCACAATTAAATGCAACATATGTGTTTTGGGGATCATTGAATAGAAATGTGTCAGAGGTTAGCCGTCAAAGATTTGTAACTTTATTGAGTGCCACATGCAGACAGTAACACAAACTCATAAAGTCCCCTTTACATCCACAGCACACGGCATGCCACAAGAAGACAGCGCAGAGGGAGAGGAGCCTGCAGACCCTGCGGACTCCAGCGATGAGACAGAGCAGCAGCCAATTCAGCGCAGGAAGCGCGCACATGTGCCCCCACTGCCTCCATTCGAGGACGAAGTCCCAGCAACAGGCGATGACACCGACAGGAGGGAGGGGAGTCAGGGTGTGACAGACATGCCCCGTCATGACGCACCAACACCAAGGCAAAGGGAACAGCCCATTTCCAGGTCAAGGCCCAGGAGCAGCACTGCAACAGAAGGAGAGGGCACCGTGTTCTCCGGCTTGGAACAGTGCATGCTGCAGGAACAGCGCCTGCAAAGCAAGGCAATGCGGTCAATTAATCGCCAGCTAGGCCGCATACATCAGGACAATCGACACATGGTAGCGGCAATACAAGAGCTCTGTGCCACTTTGAGGGACACCAAAGCTACCAATGACAGGGCTGGACGACGTGCCAATGCACGGCTACACAATTATACTAAGGCAGTCAACCGCCTCTGCACCACCACCAGCGCACTCACACGCAGAAGCGTAACCATGCAGGTGGACATGGCACATTGCTGCCAGGACATAGCACGAGGGCTGGCGCAGGTGACCACTGCTGTGGAACAGCTGCAGACAGCCAATGCTGGTGGCAGCGCACTAATGGCCTCTGCTGAGAGTGAGGACACATCGAGTCGCAGCAGCATCACTCCCACCTTGCCAGGTGAAAGACGCCGCAGTGGCAGACAGGTAGCAGGCCAAGGGCGCACCATGGGGGGCACTCACCCTGGACGGCACCGACGGAGGTGATCATCTGCGGGGACACTAACTGCAACACGGGTGCATTAACCCGCAAAAGGCTGTTTGCCCTATTTCTTGTGCCTTCTCTGCACTGTGTGTACAACATGTGCTGGGGACAATTACAATTTCTTTCATGTGAAGTGTGATTAAACACTTGACACATCATCAGGCTTTGTAGTCTCATTTCCTCAATACTCACCTAAAAATAGTTTCGTGTGATCTCAGTCCGTCTCTGGCGTCCAGCAGCTGCCCCAACTCCTGGTGCTGGTCTGGCAGGGGGAGCAGGGCGCTCGTCATCCGATGTGTCTGTATCGGTCACATCAATTGTGGTGCCTTTCCTCATTGCCATGTTATGTAGCATTGCACAGCTTGCCACAATTTTACAGCAGGTCTCAGGGCTGTATTGCAGTGCGCCTCCACTCTTATGCAGGCATCTGAAGCGGCTCTTCAGGATTCCGAAGGTTCGCTCAATGACACAGCGTGTAGATCTGTGTGCCCTGTTGTAGCTCCTCTCACTTGCATTTGCAGGATCCAGGTATGGGGTCAGGATGAAGTCGCGCACTGCATAGGCACTGTCACCTGCATGGAAAAAAACACAATAGGTGAGTCAATGTCCCCCCCCCCCTCAAGTGATGTAGTGGATGTATTGATGTGTGCAATGTATTTACCGAGCAGGTACCCCTCCCCAAACTCTCCAGCACTCAGACGTCTATGTATTCCACTGTGTCGGAAGATGAAGGAGTCATGTGTACTGCCGGGGTATTTGGCTACGATGTCTGTGATGTGATACTTACACAATCTGTATGTTGAGGGAATGGTAGCATTTCCGATTCCTGTAGACATATTCAGTTTCTGCTGGGGTTGTGATGGCCACATGGGTCCCGTCAATGCAGCCAATGACGTGGGGGAAACGTGCAATCTGGTAGAAGTCCAGTATCGTTTGCTGTAAGGCCTGTTGGGTGGTGGGGAAGTATATGTGATGTGAGAGCCTCAGTAGCATTGCATCTAGGAAGGCATGGATGAAGCGCGAAAGTGCACTCTGTGACACCCCACCAACCTCCGCTATGACCCGTTGAAAACTCCCTGACGCCAGGAGGCGCAGGGAGCACAGGACCTGCACATGTGTGGGAATTGTTTGTGTCCTGCGAGTAGGGTGCTCCAAGTGGGGTTTCAGCTCCTCAATCAGGTCCATTATGGTCTGTGGGTGCAGTCTGTACTTGTCATAGATCTCCTCTTCAGTGTTCTGGAACAGGGTGATGCGCAGCCTGAAGATACGTTCCTGTCTCATTCTCCTGTGTGCAAGGGCCCGAATACGCAGCCTCCTGGCTATCACGTACATTGCAGCCATTGTGGGTGTGTGCGTTGCATTGTGGGCTGGTTTTTGTACCTTGCACCAGTTTACCACCTGCAAGCAATTGGTGTTAATAGCGATTTCTTAAATTGCGAATTTCGTAAAATCGCAAATTGCGAGTTTTTCATACATGTGTTTGCGATTTCTTAGCTAGCGATTTCTTGTTAGCGATTTTCGCACTGCTAAGAAATCGCAAATTAGGTATTCGCTAGTAAATTCGCAGTTTTCTTGTTTCGCAGCCTAAGAAATCGCTAATTTAGCGATTTCTTATTTTTCTGTTTGGAAGTGTGTCATACATATGAAATAGCGAAAAATCAGTCGCAAACGCTGTTTTTTGCGATTCGCAGCGTTTGCGACTAATTTTTCCTTTCATACATATGCCCCCAGGAGACAACTAAGTGTGTCTGTGTACACTAGATTGATGTCACTATTATTATCAAGGTTATTTGTATTTAGTACTGATGGAGCATAATTTTTCAAAATATAATCTGCTCGATGAAATCCACCCAAATACATGCTTTTTACTAAAATGCGCGGGATTATTAACAATAACATGAGAGTGTACATGTGAAATGTGCACAAGGCACGAAAGTTGATTTTCCAGTTCAACAATGATGAAAATAATGCTAACTGAATATTATTCAGTCTTCCTAACTGCAGAAAAATAAATTACAAAATAATCTGCTTTTACTCTTCATGAAAGTATTGTAGGCTTTTAGAAATTATTCTCTGTTTTTTTTAAATACTGTAGGCCCCAAGAATTGCTAGGGGATGTGCTTTTCCATGCTCCTGACCTTCAATTATACACATTCTTCTTCAAAAGTATAGCTAATTAGGGCATCATTAGGATGGCGGGCCTGACGCAAAAAGGGACTGCCCGCCATAAGTGCAACGGTCCCGTGGGGGTGATTAGGATGCGCCCACCCCATTGGCGGGCGCATCCTGCATTTTTAACATTGCGGCAGGCGGTGCTTTCAGCATCACCCGCCGCAATGCCAAAAATGCATGTTGTGCATATGCATGCACAATGTGGCAGGCACCACGCGGTGCCTGCCATGTTGTGCATGCACATGCAGGGGGGTACCATAGGTACCCCCAATGTGCCCCCCCACCCCCCAAACATCCTGGGGGCCCGCAACGGACACTGTTGCCGCCACGGAAAGGCTGCCTCCCGGCTGCATCCTGATATGGATGGCGGTGTCTAGCAGACACTGCCACCATATTAAACCCTTTTCCGCCAGGTCGACTCGTCACCCGGGCGGAAAAGCGGCGGACGGTCTTCCCGTCCACCGCTTTACCCCCGCCATACTAATATGGTGGGCAGGAAATGGGTGGCGGGTGGGCGGTGGCGATCCGCCCTACATCCTACTGGACCCCTTAGCCTGTTTCTAAAAGTCTTTTAGAATTCTTTCCTGCCTAGGCATGGGATGTAGATGGCATGAATGTAACTATTACTAGATTTAGTATACAAATGTATCTAGGTTCTTCCTTCTTCCTCTCTTGGAAGTTTTACAATTTTTAGACAAAGAGTGTTTAGAAAATAATAGTAAAGTCACTGTCAGAAGGTGGTTGGACCATCGTGAATAACCAATAGAGAGGCTTGCTGATGAGAGAGAAAGCAACATTTTAGCTGAAGAAAGGAAGTAGCTATAAAGATTCCTGTGGGAAAACGCTCCTGGGCTTGTACACAAGAATTGTGACCTGTCCTGAGTTTGTGGTATGCTGCATGCCGTGCTGATTCCTGATACTCTGGCTGGCAGATCTTGCTGTTCCTAAGAGACTTTGCACATCATCGGCTGGTGGTGCTGCCTTTGCTATATCCTAATGGTTGTGGAGTTAGCCTTTCAGACTAATTGCACGCTGTGCATTAGTATTTCATCTTGTGAGTGAAGGTTGTTTCACTGATGTTCTCTCTCACTCCTCTATACCTGATATTCTGATGTTTATTGAATGATCTGTGATGATTATTGTAAATCTATTCTATATTCTAAG
Organism: Triturus cristatus; assembly: GCF_964204655.1. Classification (NCBI taxonomy): domain Eukaryota; kingdom Metazoa; phylum Chordata; class Amphibia; order Caudata; family Salamandridae; genus Triturus; species Triturus cristatus. The sequence goes on along the minus strand of NC_140595.1, from coordinate 630,235,977 downwards.
AACCAATTTATGACATTCTTGTTGTATTGTATTTGTCCATTCATATTATGAAATAACAAGGAAAACGAATAGAAAAGAATGGTGTTTGTCTTTATTACTGAGTTACTGAGTTATTTGGATGCGTTTATGATGACCAATGTTTAGCGTATTTCTTCATTGTAGGTCCTCGTGGTGAAATAGCTAACCCTGAGCGGAGCTGGCATAGTAGTACTCCGTGGAATTTCCCGGAGTTACTATAAAACGACGTGAAATTCCACTGAGTTCCGTGGCTGACAGAGTCACATATCCCCCCGTACCCCTCCACCCTCCCGCTAAACCCCTGGCCTGCCCTTCTGCTAAAACTAAAATCCCCGGCCACCACCCCCCTCCTGCGTAGTGTAAGGCCTGCCCTGCAGTAGTGCTGGCCAGGAAACTTACCTTGGCTTCTTTCTAGTCCCAAGGTGTAATGCTCCTGCGGCTCCACTTGTCTTTCGCTGCACTTCTCTGACATCAGGCATGCCTTCATGCAGTACGCCAGGCGCACTGCAGTTCTTCCTGATTTCCTGTTTATTAATTTCGGAGCGGCAGTGCAGTGCAGCAGAAGACATGTGGAGCGGTGCAGAGACAGAATATCGATGTGAAAATATTGACATGCATGAATATCGAGGTAAGAATATCGTTGGTGTTAAATACCAAAGTGAGCAATATTGATGTAAAAAATATCGATTTTCTTGTGTGGTAATATCGAAAAATATCGATGTTGAAAATATCTATGTAAGTAATATCGATGTTATGTTTTTGATGCTATTATTTTTTTAATCTTCAAATTTTTATTATATGTTACATTTTGTAAATTTTTAATGTTTTAACAAAAATGCTTTGTGTAAATTACTCGTGTCTTTTTTTTCATATTAATTTTAGGAGCGGAATGTTGGGTTTATAGGGGATAAGGGTGGGTAGCAATTTAAAAAAGTTGTTTAAAATGTCATATATTTTTATAATTTGTATATATTTTCGGAGCGGGATGTTGGGTTTATAGGGGATAGGGTGGGTAGTAATTAAAAAATATTGTGGGTATTAAATTATATTTAGTAATATCAAGGGGTCGATTCCGATCCGGGTCGGACAACTCTCCGAGAGCTGTTCATAGCCTTACCTTGCGACTGACACGTTCCGGGAGCCGGTGCGTCCGGGCAATGAAGTACGATGCGCATAACTGACACAATTCTGACCGACACGTAGGCTGCGATTCCAGCAGCATTTCCCGTACGAGCTGTACCTCCGATCGCCGATTTGAGTCGGCCGGAAGCAGTTCCCACAGCAGTTACCGGCTGGACAAGTACGATGCGCAAATCATACTCGCCGGATGGGTCGCCACGTACAGCACATCACAGCATCCGGGAAAGCAGCATATCAGGTACGATTCGTGCCAGAACAAAATCCACGGCTACGAGATGGACCAGTTAGCAACGGATACGAGATGGAGCAACAAGCAGCGTGTACGAGACAAACACATCATGAATCCCATCGCGCAGGTCATACCAGTACTGTACATCTATGACCGGATCAGGAACAGACGCGGACGGCGCAGACGGTAAGTCAGACACCCACCACACAAACAAACAACACATACCTGCCAAATGTCACACACACCCAGGGGGTCCATATCCTGTTCACTAGCAACAGGCCACCATAGGGGTCGCATGGCCATCACCACTACCAGCCCCACTCATAGGGGACTTGTTGCCCATCACTACTGCCACCTCCACTCATAGGGGGTATGTTGCCCATCACTACTGCCACCTCCACCCATAGGGGACTTGTTGCCTATCACTACTACCACCCCCACTCATAGGGGGTATGTTGACCATCACTACTGCCACCCCCACTCATAGAGGCTATGTTGCCCATCACTACTGCCACCCCCCCATAGGAAACTTGTTGCCCATCACTACTGCCACTCCCACTCATAGGGGGTATGTTGCCCATCACTACTGCCACCCCCACTTTTGGTATGCTGCATACCGTGCTGATTCCTGATACTCTGGCTGGCAGATGTTGCTGTTGTTGCCCATCATTACTGCCACCCCCACCCATAGGGGACCTGTTGCCTATCAATACTGCCACCCCCACTCATAGGGGACCTGTTGCCCATCACTACTGCCACCCCCACTCATAGGGGGTATGTTGCCAATCACTACTGCCAACCCCACTCATAGGGGACCTGTTGCCCATCACTACTGCCACCCCCACTCATAGGGGGTATGTTGCCCATCACTACTGCCACCTCCACGCATAGGGGACTTGTTGCCCATCACTACTGCCACCCCCACTCATAGGGGACCTGTTGCCTATCACTACTGCCACCCCCACTCATAGGGGGAATGTTGCCCATCACTACTGTCACCCCCACCCATAGGGGACCTGTTGCCTATCACTACTGCCATCCCCACTCATAGGGCGTATGCTGCCCATCACTACTGCCACCCCCACCCATAGGGGACCTGTTGCCTATCACTATTGCCACCAACACTCATAGGGGACCTGTTGCCTATCACTACTGCCACCCCCACTCATAGGGGGTATGTTGCCCAACACTACTGCCACCCCCCCTCATAGGGACCTGTTGCCCATCACTACTGCCACCCCCACTCATAGGGGGTATGTTGCCCATCACTACTGCCACCTCTACTCATAGGGGGTATTTTGCCCATCACTACTGCCACCCCCACCCATAGGGGACTTTTTGCCTATCACTTCTTCCACCTCCACTCATAGGGGACCTGTTGCCTATCACTACTGCCACCCCCACCCATAGGGGACTGTTTGCCTATCACTACTGCCACACCCACTCATAGGGGACATGTTGACCATCACTACTGCCACCCCGCCCCATAGGGGACCTGTTGCCTATCACTACTGCCACCCCCACTCATAGGGGGTATGTTGCCCATCACTACTGCCACCTCCACCCATAGGGGACTTGTTGCCTATCACTACTACCACCCCCACTCATAGGGGGTATGTTGACCATCACTACTGCCACCCCCACTCATAGAGGCTATGTTGCCCATCACTACTGCCACCCCCCCATAGGAAACTTGTTGCCCATCACTACTGCCACTCCCACTCATAGGGGGTATGTTGCCCATCACTACTGCCACCCCCATTTTTGGTATGCTGCATACCGTGCTGATTCCTGATACTCTGGCTGGCAGATGTTGCTGTTGTTGCCCATCATTACTGCCACCCCCACCCATAGGGGACCTGTTGCCTATCACTACTGCCACCCCCACTCATAGGGGACCTGTTGCCCATCACTACTGCCACCCCCACTCATAGGGGGTATGTTGCCCATCACTACTGCCAACCCCACTCATAGGGGACCTGTTGCCCATCACTACTGCCACCCCCACTCATAGGGGGTATGTTGCCCATCACTACTGCCACCTCCACGCATAGGGGACTTGTTGCCCATCACTACTGCCACCCCCACTCATAGGGGACCTGTTGCCTATCACTACTGCCACCCTCACTCATAGGGGGAATGTTGCCCATCACTACTGTCACCCCCACCCATAGGGGACCTGTTGCCTATCACTACTGCCACCCCCACTCATAGGGCGTATGCTGCCCATCACTACTGCCACCCCCACCCATAGGGGACCTGTTGCCTATCACTATTGCCACCAACACTCATAGGGGACCTGTTGCCTATCACTACTGCCACCCCACTCATAGGGGGTATGTTGCCCAACACTACTGCCACCCCCCCTCATAGGGACCTGTTGCCCATCACTACTGCCACCCCCACTCATAGGGGGTATGTTGCCCATCACTACTGCCACCTCCACTCATAGGGGGTATTTTGCCCATCACTACTGCCACCCCCACCCATAGGGGACTTTTTGCCTATCACTTCTTCCACCTCCACTCATAGGGGACCTGTTGCCTATCACTACTGCCACCCCCACCCATAGGGGACTGTTTGCCTATCACTACTGCCACACCCACTCATAGGGGACATGTTGACCATCACTACTGCCACCCCGCCCCATAGGGGACCTGTTGCCTATCACTACTGCCACCCCCACTCATAGGGGACCTGTTGCCCATCACTACTGCCACCCCCACTCATAGGGGGTATGTTGCCCATCACTACTGCCACCTCCACCCATAGGGGACTTGTTGCCCATTACTACTGCCACCCCCACTCATAGGGGACCTGTTGCCTATCACTACTGCCACCCCCACTCATAGGGGGTATGTTGACCATCACTATTGCCCCCCACCCATAGGGGACCTGTTGCTTATCACTACTGCCACCCCCACTCATAGGGGGTATGTTGCCCATCACTACTGCCACCTCCACCCATAGGGGACCTGTTGCCTATCACTACTGCCACCCCCACTCATAGGGGGTATGTTGACCATCACTACTGCCACCTCCACGCATAGGGGACTTGTTGCCCATCACTACTGCCACCCCCACTCATAGGGGACCTGTTGCCTATCACTACTGCCACCCCCACTCATAGGGGGTATGTTACCCATCACTACTGCCACCCCCTCACATAGGGGACCTGTTGCCTATCACTACTGCCACCCCCACTCATAGGGGACCTGTTGCCCATCACTACTGCCACCCCCACTCATAGGGGGTATGTTGCCCATCACTACTGCCACACCCACCCCTTGGGGACCTGTTGCCTATCACTACTGCCACCCCCACTCATAGGAGACCTGTTGCCTATCACTACTGCCACCCCCACATCATAGGGGGTATGTTGCCCATCACTACTGCCACCTCCACCCATAGGGGACTTGTTGCCCATCACTACTGCCACCCCCACTCATAGGGGACCTGTTGCCTATCACTACCGCCACCCCCACTCATGGGGGTATGTTGCCCATCACTACTGCCACCCCCACCATTAGGGGACCTGTTGCCTAGCACTACTGCCGCCCCCACTATAAGGGGACCTGTTGCCCATCACTACTGCCACCCCCTCTCCTAGGGGGTATGTTGCCCATCACTACTGCCACCTCCACCCATAGGGGACTTGTTGCCCATCACTACTGCCAACCCCACTCATAGGGGACCTGTTGCCTATCACTACTGCCACCCCCACTCATAGGAGGTATGTTGCCCATCACTACTGCCACCCCCACCCATAGGGGACTTGTTGCCTATCACTACTGCCACCCCCACTCATAGGGGACTTGTTGCCTATCACTACTGCCACCCCCACTCATAGGGGACCTGTTGCCTATCACTACTGCCACCCCCACCCATAGGGGACCTGTTGCCTATCACTACTGCCACACCCACTCATAGGGGGTATGTTGCCCATCACTACTGCCACACCCACCCATAGGGGACCTGTTGCTTATCGCTACTGCCACCCCCACTAATAGGGGACATGTTCCCTATCACTACTGCCACCCCCACCCATAGGGGACTTGCTGCCCATCGCTACTGCCACCCCCACTCATAGGAGGTATGTTGCGCATCACTACTGCCACCGCCACTCATAGGGGGTATGTTGCCCATCACTACTGCCCCCCCACGCATAGGGGACCTGTTGCCTATCGCTACTGCCACCCCCATTCATAGGGGACCTGTTGCCCATCACTACTGCCCCCACTCGTAGGGGGTATGTTGCCCATCACTACTGCCACCCCCACCCATAGGTGACTTATGGCCTATCACTTCTGCCACCTCCACTCATAGGGGACCTTTTGCCTATCACTACTGCCACCTCTATCCATAGGGGACTTTTTGTCCATCACTACTGCCACCCCCACTCATAGGGGACCTGTTGCCCATCACTACTGCCACCCCCAACCATAGGGGACTTTTTGCCTATCACTACTGCCACCCCCACTCATAGTGGGCCTGTTGCCTATCACTACTGCCACCCCCACTCATAGGGGGCATGTTGCCCATCACTACTGCCACCTCCACCCATAGGGGACATGTTGCCCATCACTACTGCCACCCCCACTCATAGGGGACCTGTTGCCTATCACTACTGCCACCCCCACTCATAGGGGGTATGTTGACCATCACTATTGCCTCCCTACCCATAGGGGACCTGTTGCTTATCACTACTGCCACCTCCACTCATAGGGGGTATGTTGCCCATCACTACTGCCACCCCCACCCATAGGGGACCTGTTGCCTATCACTACTGCCACCCCCGCTCATAGGTGACCTGTTGCCTGTCACTACTGCCACCCCCACTCATAGGGGGTATGTTGACCATCACTGCTGCCACCTCCACGCATAGGGGACTTGTTGCCCATCACTACTGCCACCCCCGCTCATAGGGGACCTGTTGCCTATCACTACTGCCACCCCCACTCATAGGGGGTATGTTGCCCACCACTACTGCTACCTCCACTCATAGGGGGTATGTTGCCCATCACTACTGCCACCCCCACCCATAGGGGACTTGTTGCCTATCACTACTGCCACCTCCACTCATAGGGGACCTGTTGCCTATCACTACTGCCACCCCCACTCATAGGGGATGTGTTGCCCATCACTACTGCCACCCCCACCCATAGGGGACCTGTTGCCTATCACTACTGCCACCCCCACTCATAAGGGACCTGTTGCCCATCACTACTGCCACCCCCACTCATAGGGGGGTATGTTGCCCATCACTACTGCCACCTCTACCCATAGGGGACTTGTTGCCCATCACTACTGCCACCCCCACTCATAGGGGACCTGTTGCCCATCACTACTGCCACCCCCACTCATAGTGGGTATGTTGCCCATCAGTACTACCACCTCCACCCATAGAGGACTTGTTGCCCATCACTACTGCCACCCCCAATCATAAGGGGCCTGTTGCCCATCACTACTGCCACCCCCACTCATAGGGGGTATGTTGCCCATCACTACTGCCACCTCCACCCATAGGGGACTAGTTGCCCATCACTACTGCCACCCCCACTCATAGGGGACATGTTGCTCATCACTACTGCCACCTCCACCCATAGAGGACGTGTTGCCTATCACTACTGCCACCCCCACTCATAAGGGACCTGTTGCCCATCACTACTGCCACCCCCACTCATAGGGGGGTATGTTGCCCATCACTACTGCCACCTCTACCCATAGGGGACTTGTTGCCCATCACTACTGCCACCCCCACTCATAGGGGACCTGTTGCCCATCACTACTGCCACCCCCACTCATAGTGGGTATGTTGCCCATCAGTACTACCACCTCCACCCATAGAGGACTTGTTGCCCATCACTACTGCCACCCCCACTCATAAGGGGCCTGTTGCCCATCACTACTGCCACCCCCACTCATAGGGGGTATGTTGCCCATCACTACTGCCACCTCCACCCATAGGGGACTAGTTGCCCATCACTACTGCCACCCCCACTCATAGGGGACATGTTGCTCTTCACTACTGCCACCTCCACCCATAGAGGACGTGTTGCCTATCACTACTGCCACCCCCACTCATAGGGGTTATGTTGCCCATCACTACTGCCACCTCCACCCATAGGGGACTTCACTACTGCCACCCCCACTCACAGGGGACCTGTTGCCCATCACTACTACCACCCCCACTCATAGGGGGTATGTTGCCCATCACTACTGCCACCTCCACCCATAGAGGACTTGTTGCCCATCACTACTGCCACCCCCACTCATAGGGGACCTGTTGCTTAACACTACTGCTGCCCCCACTCATAGGGTGCTGTGTGACTACCAATATTAACACCCACACCCATAGGATGGGTGATGCGCCACACATCCATCATACACCAACATTATGTATGTCAGCAAAATACATCCCCTCTAACATCATGACAACAGTGTTTAGTCTGTGACAAATGCCCACAACAGTGGATATGATTTCGAACATACAATGTAACTCCCATCACATGTTTGACCAAAAACTCAGTGTGGCCTACACAAGGCAAGCATCACAATGTGCACTAACCCACCCTCACTGTGTAGAACAAAAGTTAAGTGTGGGGTTCCAAACTGCAGCAAATGTTGAGCATTGTGGTAATGGGGTCTAAACCCACCATCATCACAGTGACCAAAAGGTAAGTGTCATCATGGTAAAAGCTGCAAATGCCAAACAGCATGTACGATCCTGGTCCCAACACATAAAACACTTTTGATGCAAAGTAGTGGTTTTGTCCCATACCCACAGAAATGTGGTGAGGCAAACAGTGCTGTGAAAATCTAACATACTCTCGGCCAGGTGCAGACAAGCACCACCCATAGAGGCTGACATTACATACAGTGTACAACGACACAAAAGCGGAAGTGACCATCATAATGCATACTCACATCTCGAAAATAGACACACAAATCAATACATCCTGTGGAGACTGTAGGTGTCAGGTCACAAACTCCCATTCCATGGCAGCAATGGGACTTAACAAACAGGATGAATATGACTCACAGGGACAACAGGGAAAAGCAACCAAACAACATCCAGCCAATGGCCCACAATAGCAATACCAATGCACTGGTGCAGATGCACAAACACAAACAGGCAACCTCACACGGCACATCTGACACAACATGTCTGTGTGTGTCTCAGTATCCCCAGGCAACTACACAACACATGAGGGGGGCTGAACCACAGTGACACAGATGTGGACACAGTGCCATACAAAAGTAACCCATCAATTGGGCACCCCTTAGTGGGCAATCAGGCATTGTGAGATGAGAGGGATCCCAACAGACACATGTAACACAAGCTGGAATGAACAGCAAATAAAACAGCAAGAGACTGACACACAACAGCACTACCCCCATTGACCATACATTGGGGTGACACAAGCATGCATAATACGTTCACTGTGATGACAAAGGTAGATGTCGTACAAACTAGGCCTGGGCTAAATTTCCGTTCCGCTCGCGGAAATTGCGATAATTTGACATTTTCGCGTTCCGCGGAGAGCGCGAAAATGTCAAAATTTCCACATTCCGCAGCTTAGCGATAATTTGTTTCTTGCTCGCGCTGTAAAATAATACATTCTCGCGCGCGATCGCCTTACCTGAATCCCCGCGTTCGCCGACAAGGTTTCCCGATCCAGTCGCGTTATCCACGAGATGTTGGATTGTTGGTAGCCATTTGAGCTGTTTTCGCGCCCGCAGTAATGTCATTGGTCGCGGGATCACGTCTTTCTTCTCGCGATCATGCACCGCGAGAAGAGTGAAAACAAGATGGCAGCGCCCGCGAGCAACCGCATGGGTAAGTTGGCGAACCGTGACCACGCAGAAAATACCGCGAACGGGCGGGAAAAAAACTTCCGCATCTTCGCGATATTTCCGCGGAGATTTTTAACATTTTTGCGATAATTTGCGAAAGTCACTTTCGCAAATTCCGCCCACCCCTAGTACAAACTGTGAAACTCAGACTGTGCCACAAACGTACATCACACCTACACAAACACAAATCACTCAGCATGACCCGTCATCCAGGAACAAACGTGAGGTAGGGGCCGAGCCATGCAAACATTCACATCTGTCTACCCTCAACACCACACACCCTGAACTGCACCAATGTGCATCAGTGAAGCCCGTATGGACATGTGACATTGCACATGCACCCATGACAAACACAGTAATGTTGGGATGAACTAAGGTGCACGGACTCATCACAGAAGGACAGTCTACAACCCTGGTAAATGACAGACATACTGCACAGTATGCGGTACATGGCCATGACATCAAGGCTCCCGTAACCTTCGGAATACCTGCCACAGTCCCAGGACAATGCAGAAGCCAAGGAGAACCGCAAGGCACACATGCTGACACCTCCCAACATTGCAGCTCTGAACCTGATGAGTGAGAGCAGTCACACACACATACACATGTCTCAATCACCGAAAGGTACCACCTAGGGCCAACTACATGATATTGCGAACAAACAAGTGCCTTGGGGACCCCTGACTGTGTCCCATCTGCGTCTGACCACATCAGAACTGACAAATCCAAATGGTGAAACACCAATGAACAGTAGTGTGTCATGCACCCACATATCTGGTAGCCCAGGACAAAGATGTGGGATGAACACAGGACAGCTCAGCAAGCATCAACAACAGGAACATATCAAGGGAACACAGCCTGTGTAGAAAAAGGGATGTGGACTCACACACAACACACACCATGGGCCCAGGCAATGTCACGGAACAACACACTTACTTGAGGGAACTCAACTCCTGTGGAAGCTCAGCTGTGCCATACATAGTCCCAGCATGTCTCAGTCATGTCAGCAGAACACTTGGTCAGTCAGCCATCAGTAACCACCCAATGAAGGCTCTGGTCACATCAGCCTGGGTACGGGAGTGTCCCTTAAGTTATCTGCACATACTCAATACATATGTCTAGCAATTTGCACAGAGGACCCAGTTGCTCCTACTCCAATGATGTCCACACCTCCAGGTCCAGTGGAGATGTGCCCACAGTCAGGGAAATAGACAAATTGGACAATGGGAAGCACATCATATGTGCATGTGTGCAAGCCACAGATGTGACCATGCAAATGAAATGTTTACAGAGATGTTCACTGTTAGAAATGGGATTTCTGGTTGGCTAGGGCTTGCGCCAAAGCCAGGCAGAAACCACCACTCTAGTCAGGGTTGGGCAGTTACACGCCAAAGATAACCCCTGCTCACCCCCTTGGTAGCTTGGCACGAGCAGTCAGGCTTATCCCGGAGGCAATGTGTAAAGCGTTTGCGCGCACCCAGCAACAACACCCAAGGCCCACCACAAAAGAAACTCCACACAAGGTATTATATAAAAATAGCCTTTGTATTATACCAAAACACATTAGATAATATTCACACAATTTACACTGTGCCAACTGGCACGGGGCAGAATTTTGCGAGGGACTATTTACACGGGACAGGGCCACATGGACCACTGTCAGAATCAGCACAAATCACCAATTGTACATGTAGAACATATACTAACTGTAGCACAAATTATCACTGTAGAGCACAACCAGTAACTACTGGCGCAATAATGACCTCAGCGTCATCACACTAGAATCAGGTATAAAACCTGTCCTGCATCCATCACAGGGGCATAAACACATTATGCAATTTCTCAGTAGCCTAACGCATTAGACCTAACCACCTAAGTATAACTACACTAGGGGCGTACAGCACACAGGGAGACATAATCTCACTAGCAAGAACAACCTCATAATCAGAAATCCTATCCAGAGGTATAAAATACAGGGTGCGCAAAACATACTATACACAGTACATTTCCTAACACCATAAGCATTAACACAGGGTGCGCAAAACATACTACACACAGTACATTTCCTAGCACCAAAATCACATTAGAGTCCAGGTTGCGCCAGAACCTAAACGTAGCAGCTGCCCACTACTTGCTGGGCAGCTGGGGACAAGAACAGGGCCTAAACGCTGCAGCTGGCACTAAGGGCTGCGCAGCTGGGGAAGGCGAATAGGCGGCGTGGGTTCTCAATGGCCCTTGAAATACTGTCAAAACGTTGGAGCCACCTAGGCTCTGAAGCAACATGTCCCCCAGTACTGTGGAGCGCACTGGCGCTTTTTGAAGGAAAAGATGCCCCCAAAGTGTTGGAGCCACTCAGGCTCTAAATATACCTATGCCCGTGGGAGCCATGCAGGCTCGAGAAACAATCGTGCCCACATGGGGGCGGGGGGCGCCTAAACACAACATGCCCACGTTGGAGCCACATAGGCTCTAGAAATAACATGCGCCAATCAAAAAGAACTTGCCCCCAAAAGTAATGCTGGCCTCCAACATTGGAGCTTCCTGCAACGGCACAGGCAGGCATCAGCTTCCGCCTCCGGGCGGCTTTTTCTTCACCCGTGCCCCCTCCTGGGACTCGGGGCTCCTCTCTCCTGCTCTGGGAGGCGGGCTGGGCTCCCGTCCTCCCTTGTGGCATAAGCTTCGGGGCTCCCATTGGCTCACGGGAGCCCCGCACCGACACGCACAGCTTCCGGTCCCGCCGCGGCCCCGCCCCCGTCACAGGCGGACTTGCCTGACTTCCGGGGCAGCCGCGGCGGGACATGGAGCGGCAATCTCGGCGGCAGACAAAGTCGCGGGGTGGGCACCCACGCACCACAAGGCCGGCAAAGTCGCGGGGTGGGCACCCGCGCACCCCCAGCATAATAAGAAGCGGACATAAGCGGGGTGGGCTCCCGCATTCAAGCCATTACGTAGAATGAAGACGCAGGGTGGGCACCTGCGTACCAAAGGCAAACGACCAGCGGGGTGGGCACCCGCAAGGCACCACAATGCGGGGGAATCCCTACGTCGGGATTCCCTCAGAAGATCGCAGCCCAGCGCTGCAAAGTCACGGCACAGGCTCCCTCCTGAATCAAAGGGGGCCAATTTAAGATAAAGCGCTCCCAGGCGCTAGAAGACAGCAAAGGTCCTGGGGCAAGGGAAATAAAGCAAATCGCCCTAAAAGTCCTGGAGGCATCAAGGGGGCAATGCAGGGCCCAGGGGCCAGCACACAGGGCCCTCCAGCAGGGAGGCAGCCCCCATGGCGGTCCCTCCTGGGCCCCACCAGCAGCAAGCCCCCTCCTGTCAGGATCCAAAGCAGAACATTTTGTAAGGGGACACAGCCCCTGTTTATACACATAATCCCTTTGTCTCAAGGTGCAGGGGAGGGGCGAACCAGATTCAACTAGTTCTTGAGCACTTTGTTTTGCTCAGCCCCTCTCCCTATCCACAGGACAGGCCAGGGTCATCAGTCGCACCACAGGGGGCGGAGCCAGCATTGTGTGGGGGAAGCCCAGCCCTATTCAGGTCCCAGGTGTACTCCTCCCACCCATCTGGCTGCTGATCTCCCCATTCACCACTGGGTGACTCCTCCTGACTCTGGGGATTCCCTAGCCTGTCACATGACCTCAGCCAGCCAATCGACAGAAAAGGCACTCATCTCACACTGCACACAGAAATGCCCACTTCTAGTAGTGGCACTTCCACACTAGGTACATTGACGACGCACACATCATCGCGCAGCATTTCATCACACGAGTCCGCACATACCAAACTCGGCCCTGCACTCCCCACGCATCAGGAACTAACATGGTCACTCAGATCCCCATGCATTCCTATGGGAGGGCAGGTCAGTCTCACTCAATGTAACCCAAAGCGCACGCGCTTTCCACTGGGACACAGTGTGAAAGCGCCTAGATGCCTAAAACCACTAGTAAAACACAGGAAAAAGGCTAGGATAATGCAAAAAGTTCTGGGGGTGAACTTGCCAGAAGGGCCAAGTCCAACACAACCCCCTTCCAGTCAAAACGCAGGGCAGACCAATCACCACCGTGATGGTCTTCCCTGCTTGGGGCGATAGAACACGGATGCAGGCCCGCACTGCAGGGACACCCTCCGGTTCTACGCCATTCTGAATCAACATGGTTCCATCTGAAAAAAACAACTGAAAAAAAAACTCAGGCCCAACTAGGCTACCCCACTGGTACTACCTAGTTGTCCATGGCCAGGACCAAGCTAGGCAACCAGATACCACTGGTCCTTGCCAAACCCAGAGTGGGGGGTAGTAACCTCTGGCATACAAGCCATTCTCCACTCTCCCTCTCAGTGTAGTTCCCAACTACCACTGATCCTTCAACCTAGGGTCCGCACCCTCAGGCTGACCAGAGGTCACGGGCAAGAATGCCCCACCCTACCTCTACTTCTGGGGTTCTGCACCCTCCCAGGGAAGCACCCACCAGAACACAACTCTCCCACCAGTTCAGGACCTCTCTCCACCAACTGGTCTACCACCTGGGATCCACGGGTTCAGAGGCGAGGACTCCCTCCCTCTGCACCCCCTTCAACTGTAGAGCAGGGTCTCTTCACCCAAGATGAGCCTCCCCTGCCCTCAGGACTACAGCTGCCCTTAAGTCCAGATCCGGAAACACCGACTACTGGCTCCCCAACCGAGGGACGTACCCTTTGGTCAGATGCCTGGCGAACCAGGACTTAACGAGGGTGACACATAACTAATGGGTCGTGTGACAGTCTGCCTGGCACTGATCTCACGACCTCCTGTCCATCTGACAGTGCGTGCAGACCCCCCAGGACAGAAGTGGCGACACCACGGTCACTCAGTGGCGACTCAGCCCTCCCAGCTGGTCCCTGACCTACTGGTTCCCACTGGGGAATCCCTCCCCCTCTCACCCCTCCCTCTGGACTTCCGCACCCTCCCAACTGGAGCGGTACTGCCAGACACCAGGGCTACTGGAGCTCTGATTACAGACACTCCACGTCCTCTAGACACTGGGAGATCCTCCTCAAATGACCTATTGGTACAGCCTAGGCCCCGACCTGATGTTCCCTAAAGAAACTATCCAGGCCCTGAGACTGGGTTTCGGGAACCTGGAGACACGCAGTCCCACCCACTCCTTCTCCGCAGAGTCAGGACGTGAGCCCCTACACCGAGACCTAGCTGGGCTACTCTGAACCTCTTTCACCACGCTGGGCTGGAAGACACCTCAGCCACTCCTTTTGGAATCACTCCCCAATGCAAGTTCCCTATCCCAGAGAACTCACACCCAATCAACTAGCAAGCTCCTTATTTCAGAGAACTCACACCAAAGTATTCAGCAAGCTCCTTATTTCAGAGAACTCACACCATTCATCCACACCCCCCCCCCCCCAGACTGGTAAGACAGTTTCTACAGCCCCTGATTTCTCAACCTGACCACCACGTGACACAGGTACCATTACTCCGGGAACTGGGAATGGGACGTTCACATTCATCCAGCGCATTACACATTCATCCTCACCCCTCCCAAGACTGGTAAGACAGTTTCTACCGCCCCTGATTTCTCAACCTGACCACCACGTGACACAGGTACCATTACCCCGGGAACTGGGAATGGGAAGACATGCACTGGACATACATCTGCTGCCACCACTGGATCCCACCCTTACTGGTGAATCCAGAAACACATTTCCACAGAAATGACACTTAAAAACAAACTTAGAACAATAATCCCTTTCCATGTGACTATCTAAATGCAGAGTTTTGTAGTGCAGCCAGCTGTCGCTGTGGTACTGCGCAAACGCAAGTCCTAATCCCACCGCTGCCACCAATGTTAGAAATGGGATTTCTGGTTGGCTAGGGCTTGCGCCAAAGCCAGGCAGAAACCACCACTCTAGTCAGGGTTAGGGAGTTACACGCCAAAGATAACCCCAGCTCACCCCCTTGGTAGCTTGGCACGAGCAGTCAGGCTTATCCCGGAGGCAATGTGTAAAGCGTTTGCGCGCGCACCCAGCAACAACACCCAAGGCCCACCACAAAAGAAACTCCACACAAGGTATTATATAAAAATAGCCTTTGTATTATACCAAAACACATTAGATAATATTCACACAATTTACACTGTGCCAACTGGCACGGGGCAGGATTTTACAAGGGACTATTTACACGGGACAGGGCCACATGGACCACTGTCAGAATCAGCACAAATCACCAATTGTACATGTAAAAAGTATACTAACTGTAGCACAAATTATCACTGTAGAGCACAACCAGTAACTACTGGCGCAATAATGACCTCAGCGTCATCACACTAGAATCAGGTATAAAACCTGTCCTGCATCCATCACAGGGGCATAAACACATTATGCAATTTCTCAGTAGCCTAACGCATTAGACCTAACCACCTAAGTATAACTGCACTAGGTGCGTACAGCACACAGGGAGACATAATCTCACTAGCAAGAACAACCTCATAATCAGAAATCCTATCCAGAGGTATAAAATACAGGGTGCGCAAAACATACTATACACAGTACATTTCCTAACACCATAAGCATTAACACAGGGTGCGCAAAACATACTACACACAGTACATTTCCTAGCATCAAAATCAAATTAGAGTCCAGGTTGTGCCAGAACCTAAACGTAGCAGCTGCCCACTACTTGCTGGGCAGCTGGGGACAAGAACAGGGCCTAAACGCTGCAGCTGGCACTAAGGGCTGCGCAGCTGGGGAAGGCGAAAAGGCGGCGTGGGCTCTCAATGGCCCTTGAAATACTGTCAAAACGTTGGAGCCACCTAGGCTCTGAAGCAACATGTCCCCCAGTACTGTGGAGCGCACTGGCGCTTTTTGAAGGAAAAGATGCCCCCAAAGTGTTGGAGCCACTCAGGCTCTAAATATACCTATGCCCGTGGGAGCCATGCAGGCTCATGAAACAATCGTGCCCACATGGGGGCGGGGGGCGCCTAAACACAACATGCCCACGTTGGAGCCACATAGGCTCTAGAAATAACATGCGCCAATGAAAAAGAACTTGCCCCCAAAAGTAATGCTGGCCTTCAAATTGGAGCGTCCTGCAACGGCGGACTCGCTCCGGACTCAGGCACTCGCGAGGTACCCACATGCAGCCCCACTCACCGGGCTGCTGTGTACAGACTCCGTCTCCTCTCCTCGACTCTCGGCATAGGAGGGCTGCACGGGGAACGGCTGCACTTCTCTCCATATGTGGTGAGGGCAGGCACCGGCATTGTGCCTCAAGCCCCCCCTCCGCCTCCAACCTCTTCTCGCGGCGCCTGCGGGGCTCTCCCTCACTCCTGGGAGCCCCGCACAGGCAGGCGCCAGCATCCGCCTCCGGGCGGCTTTTTCTTCACCCGGGCCCCCTCCTGGGACCCGGGGCTCATCTCTTCTGCTCTGGGAGGTGGGGTGGGCTCCCGTCCTCCCTTGTGACATAAGCTTCGGGGCTCCGATCGGCTCACGGGAGCCCTGCACCGACACGCACAGCTTCCGGTCCCGCCGCGCCCCCGTCACAGGCGGACTTGCCTGACTTCCGGGGCGGCCGCGGCAAGACTTGGAGCGGCAATCTCGGCGGCAGACAAAGTCACGGGGTGGGCACCCGCGCACCCCCAGCATAATAAGAAGCAGACATAAGCGGGGTGGGCTCCCGCATTCAAGCCATTACGTAGAATGAAGACACAGGGTGGGCACCTGCGCACCAAAGGCAAACGACCAGCGGGGTGTGCACCCACAAGGCACCACAATGCGGGGGAATCCCTACGTCGGGATTCCCTCAGAAGATCGCAGCCCAGCGCTGCAAAGTCACGGCACAGGCTCCCTCCTGAATCAAAGGGGGCCAATTTAAGATAAAGCGCTCCCAGGCGCTAGAAGACAGCAAAGGTCCTGGGGCAGGGGAAATAAAGCAAATCGCCCTAAAAGTCCTGGAGGCATCAAGGGGGCAATGCAGGGCCCAGGGGCCAGCACACAGGGCCCTGCAGCAGGGATGCAGCCCCCATGGCGGTCCCTCCTGGGTCCCACCAGCAGCAAGCCCCCTCCTGTCAGGATCCAAAGCAGAACATTTTGTAAGGGGACACAGCCCCTTTTTATACACACAATCCCTTTGTCTCAAGGTGCAGGGGAGGGGCGAACCAGATTCAACTAGTTCTTGAGCACTTTGTTTTGCTCAGCCCCTCTCCCTATCCACAGGACAGGCCAGGGTCATCAGTCGCACCACAGGGGGCGGAGCCAGCATTGTGTGGGGGAAGCCCAGCCCTATTCAGGTCCCAGGTGTACTCCTCCCACCCATCTGGCTGCTGATCTCCCCATTCACCACTGGGTGACTCCTCCTGACTCTGGGGATTCCCTAGCCTGTCACATGACCTCAGCCAGCCAATCGCCAGACAAGGTAATCATCTCACACTGCACACAGAAATGCCCACTTCTAGTAGTGGCTCTTCCACACTAGGTACATTGACGCCGCACACATCATCGCGCAGCATTTCATCACACGAGTCCGCACATACCAAACTCGGCCCTGCACTCCCCACGCATCAGGAACTAACATGGTCACTCAGATCCCCATGCATTCCTATGGGAGGGCAGGTCAGTCTCACTCAATGTAACCCAGAGCGCACGCGCTTTCCACTGCGACACAGTGTGAAAGCGCCTAGAGGCCTAAAACCACTAGTACAACACAGGAAAAAGGCTAGGATAATGCAAAAAGTTCTGGGGGTGAACTTGCCAGAAGGGCCAAGTCCAACATTCACAAATTGTTAATCATTACACACCCAGTTTGCTGCAAAGGATGACATGGATACCGACCAGAATAGGATATATATCTCATGGACCAATTGGAGTACATCACATCAACACCTCAGTATTCCACATTGAAAATTCAGCATTATAACTGCAAGGTCATGGTAAACATCATCAACATAATGTACAGCTAAATCAACTTCACAAGGATAACTACAAATGCTTTATTCAGCAAATTTGAATTGCAAATACAAAGGCCAATGGCCAGTCCATATCCAAAGTCAAAAATGGGATGAGAGTGACAACTGTCACACGTTGCTTGCCTGCACTGCTAAGGACAGGGGACATCCACTCGGAGGGCCATACATGGGGGCAAGCCAGGCACCACAGGGACAGGATCAGGGCTCAGCAGAAGGAGGCAGTGAAGGGGTGGTGGATGCAGAAGAGTCACTGGCAACTGCAGTGGAGGTGTCTGACATAGTGGGTGCAGTCACAACTGTGGGGCACAAGTCAGATGGGGTGGGTGCGGGCACAAATGCAGTGGGCAGGTTAGATGGAGTGGACTGGGTCCCCACTGCAGTGCCCAAGTCAGACGGGGTGGTCGTGGACTCCACTACAGTGCCCAACTCCATGGGAGCGGAATGGGGTTCAGGTGAGGTCGACAGGACAGAGAGGGGGGCCACGGTCCCCACACCAGTGGCACAAACTTTCTGACCGGGAGGGTGGGGGTGGAAGAGCAAGTGGTAGGGGGGGAGGGCCTGAGCATTTTGGGCATGGTGTATCTGTGGGTGGGGGAACCTGGGGCAGGGTGTGGCGGGGGAACCTGTGGAGGGGTGGCCTGGGGGATGGAGGATGGAGACTGTGTCGTGGAGCTGCGGGGCGGGGGTGGGGTCTTGCTCTTCCGGGTCCGGGGGGACTTGCGGGTGGGGGCCTCAGTCTGACTGCGCCTGGGGGAGGGTGTCTGGGTGTGAGGGGCACTCCCCTCTGTGTGTGGGGACTTCCTCTTCCCCTTGTACGCTGGATCTGCTGGATCAGTGGGGAAGAGGCCAAGGTCACAGAGGAAGGTAAGGCAAGGGAAGGGGTCTTGGAGGGTGTTAGAACCGGCGGTCTCTAGTTGGCAGAGGTATACACTTCTGACAAATAGGGACCAACCAACTCTAGTCAGGGAAAGGGGATTACACACTCAGATAACCCCTGCTACCCCCTTGGTAGCTTGGAAGAGCAGACAGGCTTATCTCAGAGGCAGTGTGTTAAGCATTTATGACCACATACAGTAATAAAGTGAATACACTACAGATGGACACGACACAGAAGTTATTATAAAAATAGTATTTTTATATAAGGCTTAGCACAAGACCAAATAACGACAAAAATATACCACAGTCTTAATAAATACTCTTTGGAAGGAAAAATAATAGTTCAAGTAAGGTTTCTTCTTGGCAAATAGTTCTTTAGCAAAGTATTCTTCTGAGCACAGTTCTTTGGCAACAATGTAACCCCCACAGGAGTCACACGACGTCGAGTCTACAAGATTCCCAAGGTTCGGCGTCGACCGCGAGGAGCGCTACGTCGAGCCTGGAGTTGCAACAGACCCCACAAGTACAGTACCTTGAGAAACGCAGAAAACGATGATCCACGGCGCCGAGGTGTCGGCGTCGAGGTCGGCGTCGATCGTGCCTCGGATTCGGGTCGATCCGCAGCGGCGTCGAGGGATGTCGGGCCGGAGCAGCGCTCACGGCGTCGAGAAGGGCGTCGAGTCGATGCGATCAGCAGCGGCGTCGGGACGGGGTCGCTTGGAGGTGGAGCCGATACTCACTCCTCACTGGCGTCGATACCGGTGTCGAGACGGGGTCACTTGGAGCCGGGGCCGATACCCACTGCTCCCTGGCGTTGCTGCTGGCGTCGAGACTGCAGATTTTCCCTTGTGTACTGGAAACAACACTTTCCAGCAATTCAGCAATTCAGTAGATGGTGAAGTCCTTTGGCCCTGTTACTTCAACAGGAGACTGGCACTCTTCCAGTCCTTGGAGATTTCCTAGCAAGTGTTCAGAGAGTACACACCAAGTTCCTCTCTCCTTGTTCCTTGGCAAAAATAAAGAAGCAGCTTTCAGGTTCCTCCACAGCAGAACAGCACTCTGGCAGAAAGGGGAGGCAAGCCCTTAGATCAGCAGGCTTCTTGTCCTTGGTACAGGTTTCCTTGTCAGAAGTGATCTGAGTTCTTGGTTCAGGGGTCCTTCTCTTATACCCCTTTTTCCCTTTGTTCCCTTTGTCCAAGCAGGGGGATTCCCACCAGCTCAGGTTTGTTGGGGGTGTTGCCAGGCAGAGGCACCTGGCCTATTCACTGAGCAGGGCAGAGTCCTCAGCCGCCCAGCAGGAGGCGGAGCCAGTATTGTCACTGGCAGGAGCAGGGCTATCAGTCGCCCAGCAGGAGGCGGAGCCAGTATTGTGTCAGGCAGGGCAGGCTACTCTTCCCTCACTCTATGTGTAAACGCCCCATTCACCCCACACTGACTCATTCAGACCTCTGGAGCCACCCAGCCCCTGACACACACACCAAACCAGCAGAGACCGGTAGATAGTTGGACAAGAAAATAGCCACTTTCTAAAAGTGCTATTTTCAAACATAGAATTTAAAAACCATCCATCCTAAAGGGTGTGTTATTAAATTCTGAGTTCAGGGATACTAAACTCGACTTGCTACCATGCTCCCTG
Source organism: Triturus cristatus (assembly GCF_964204655.1). Classification (NCBI taxonomy): domain Eukaryota; kingdom Metazoa; phylum Chordata; class Amphibia; order Caudata; family Salamandridae; genus Triturus; species Triturus cristatus. Next base: position 630,215,264 of record NC_140595.1, on the reverse strand, counting down.
AGTCAGATAGATTATAATGGAGTTAATAATCAGTCTGCCCAGTCTGGCCTATTGGAGGCAGGTAGCCCTTCAATAGTGAAAAACGAAAATGGCTGTAATTCACTATTAGGTCATGCCACACACATCCGGTCATGACCTACCTTTTACCAACAATGCACCCTGCCCTAGGGCCTACCATAGAGGTGTCTGAAATGTGGCAAAGTGATGGTTTAGAGACTGGTAAGTGGGTTTCCTTACCAAGTCGACATGGCAGTCAGGGACTGCACGCAGGCGCTGCGTGGCAGGCCTGAGACACATTTTACACGCTGCTTCTGTGGGTGGCACAACCAGTGCTGCAAGCCCACCAGCAGCAGTTAACTTACACGCCCTTGGCACACGCAGTGCACTAGACTAGGGTCTGAACAGTAAGTCAACCAAGCCAATCATGGTAACACCAATCAATGTAACAATTTAACATAGGGAGCACTTGCACTGTGGCACTGATCAGCAGTGGCACAGTGCCCAAAGCAATAATCCAGCAAAAACATCGTAAACAGAGGAGGCAAACAGAAAAAAATGGAGGAGAGACTCATGCCAATGATGCCAGGTCTAACACGTGTCCCCTCCAGCTGAAATGTGGGGAGAACTACCCTTCACCCAGGGAGTCCTCATCACTAAGGCGGAAAAATCTGGACAGACCATCAGCATTGGCGTGATCTGTACCAGGGCGGTGTTCCACCGTAAAGTCCATCCCCTGTAGGGAAATGGACCACCTCAACAGCTTTGGGTTCTCACCCCTCATCTGCATTAACCATCTGAGGGGCCTGTGGTCTGTCTGAACCCGGAAGTGAGTCCCAAACAGGTAGGGTCTTAGCTTCTTCAGCGCCCAGACCACAGCAAATGCCTCACGCTCTATCGCACTCCACCTTTGTTCCCTGGGAAGTAACCTCCGGCTGATGAAGGCTACAGGTAAGTCTCGGCCCTCCTCATTCATCTGTGCTAGAACAGCCCCCACACCATGCTCTGAGGCGTCTGTCTGGACAATGAATTCTTTTGAAAAGTCGGGTGCCTGGAGGACCGGTGCTGTACACATTGCAGTTTTCAGGGTGTCAAAGGCGTTCTGACAGGCGTCAGTCCAGATCACAAGTCTCGGCTGCTTCCTGGAAGTCAGCGAGGTCAAGGGGTGCACAATGTTGCCATACCCCTTGACAAACCTCCTGTAGTAACCCGTGAGACCCAAGAAGGCTCTCACCTGAGTCTGGGTTTTGGGCGGTTCCCAAGCCAGGATGGTATCTATCTTGGGTTGCAGGGGGGCCACCTTGCCGCTCCCTACTTGGTGCCCCAAGTACACCACTGAACCCTGCCCAATCTGGCACTTACTAGCCTTGATTGTGAGGCCTGCTCTGCGCAGGGCCAACAACACTTCCTGGAGGTGGCGCAAGTGTTCCTCCCAGCTGGCGCTGAACACTGCTATATCGTCCAGGTAGGCGGCGCTGAAATCTTCCAGCCCGGCCAATACCTGGTTAACCAACCTCTGGAATGTGGCAGGGGCATTCTTCATCCCAAAGGGCATCACACGGAACTGGTAGTGCCCATCTGGTGTGGAGAATGCAGACCTCTCTTTTGCCCCATCAGTCAAGGCGATCTGCCAGTACCCAGACGTTAGATCAAACGTACTAAGGTACCGGGCAGCCCCCAACCGATCGATGAGCTCATCAGCTCTGGGGATGGGGTGCGCGTCAGTCTTGGTGACCGAATTGAGTCCTCGGTAATCCACACAGAACCGAAGTTCTGGTGAAGCACCAGGCGCCGCAGCCTTTGGGACCAAGACCACTGGGCTGGCCCAAGGACTGCTAGAGGACTCAACCACCCCTAAGGCAAACATCTTGGAGACCTCCTCCTTGATATATGCTCTGACCTTTTCAGTCACCCTGTAGGCCTTGTGCCTCACAGGAGTGCTGTCCCCAGTGTCCACATCATGGACACACCACTGAGTGACACCAGGGATTAAGGAGAACAGATCAGGGAATTGTACCAACAGATGGCGACAATCTTGCTGCTGCTCAGGGGTCAGTGTGTCAGAGAGGACAACACCATCCACTGACCCATCTTTTTCTTTTGCACACAGGAGGTCAGGGAGAGGCTCACTCTCCTCCTCCATCCCAGCATCTGTGGCAAGGAGCATGCCCACTTCGGACCTTTCTAAGTGGGGCTTTAACCGGTTGACATGCAGGACCCTTAAGGGGTTCCTGGGAGACTTCAAGTCCACCAAGTAGGTGACATCGCTCTTTTTCTCCACAACCTCAAATGGTCCAGTCCACCTGTCCTTGAGCGCACAAGGTTCCACAGGGGCCATAACCCAAACTTTCTGACCAGGTTGAAGCTCAACCAGAGTGGCATTCTGATCGTACCACCGCTTCATCTCTTCCTGGCTGGCCTCCAGATTTGCCTGAGCAAGATCTCTGAAGCGCCGAGTCTGGTTCCAAAAGGCCAGCATGTAACTATATACATCCTGGGGAGGTTTCCTGGGAGATTGCTCCCAGCCTTCTTTGACCAGACTCAAAGGTCCTCTTACCGGGTGACCATACAAAAGCTCAAAGGGGCTGAACCCTAGAGACTTCTGTGGTACCTCACGGTAAGCAAACAGCAGGCATGGCAAGAGGACGTCCCATTTACGCCTCATTGGTTCTTCAAGACCCATGATCATGCCTTTTAGGGTCCGGTTGAATCTCTCAACCAGCCCATTACCTTGAGGGTGGTAAGGAGTGGTAAACTTGTAGGTTACCCCACACTCCTTCCACAGAGACTTCATATAATTCGAAATGAAGTTGGTGCCCCGGTCTGACACCACCTCTCTGGGGAACCCCATGCGGGAGAAAACACCCATCAGTGCCCGTCCCACCACGGGGGCCGTCACTGTTCGGAGAGGGATGGCTTCCGGGTACCGGGTGGCATGGTCCACCAAGACCAGGATAAACCTGTTGCCCATGGCTGTCTTGGGGTCCAGTGGCCCCACAATGTCAATTCCCACTCGCTCAAAGGGGGTACTGACGACGGGAAAAGGTTGGAGGGGAGCCTTCTGCTTCCGCCCACTTTTCCCACTTGCCTGGCAAGTTTGACAGGTCCTACAATGGATATCTGAATCCCTTCTCATCTGGGGCTAATAAAAATGGGTGACAAGCCTGTCATAGGTCTTGTCCTGCCCCAGATGTCCAGCTAACGGAACGTCATGAGCCAACCCCAGTAGGAAGGCTCTGAAGCGCTGGGGTACCACCAGCACACGGGCTGACCCAGGTTCAGCAGCCTTAGGCTCGCTATACAGGAGGTCGTTCTCCCAGTAGACCCAATGTGATCCTGACTGATCACCTGTCGTTTGGGCTGAGGCCTGCTGCCTCATACCCACAAGAGAAGGGCACACTTTCTGTTCAGCACAAAATTCCTCCCTGGAGGGACCACCATCCTGCTGCCAATGGGTCAGCTCGGGCAGGTCTCCCAGTTCGGCCACTTGTTCTCCTGTCGGTTCCAGGGCATCCCCCTCAGGGTCTGCTCCCTCCTGGACCGCGGGAACGATGGGGGACGGTTTCCCGCGCCCCCTGCCTCTTCTCTTCACGGTTGGGACCTGGGCCATACTTTCAGGCTCCAGGACCCCATCAACACCCTTACTGACTGACATGGACCGGGTGGTCGCACACACCCACTCAGGCAGACCCAACATTTACAGATGCGATTTTCTCTCCACCTTAGCCCAAGGGGAGTCCTCCAAATCATTGCCCAAGAGACAATCAACAGGCATGGCGGGCCTCACAGCAACCTGAAGAGTACCTGAGACCCCCCCCCCACTCAAAAGGAACTTGAGCTACCTCACACTGACTCTGTGAGTTGTCAGCAGCTACAACGGGGTAGAATGCATGAGGGACCACCTGCTCTCTGGACACCAAGTGACACTTGACAGCTGTCACACTCGCTCCGGTGTCTCTGAGAGCTTCCACCCTATGGCCATTAATGGTCACCCACTGCCTATATTTCTTAGTGTTACTAGGCAGAGGGGTTGGAGGGACCATTTCCACGTCTCCTAAAGAGACCAGGGACATTTCTGCGGGACCCCACCCACCGGGGGCACCCATCTCCTCCCCTCCCAGGGCTACACTCGCTACCTGCCGAGGGGGTGCACGCGGCGGTGCATTCGAATCCTTCATGGGACACTGGGGATCATAATAACGGTGTCCCACCTGCTTACAGGCATAGCAGGTCATGGGGCCCCTGTGAACAGGTTTACCTGTCGGGGCCTCTGGCTTCTTTACAGGGGGAGGCTGGGAACCCTTCCCTTGGTTCCCTTGGGGACTACTTTGGGGCCCTTTCTGAAACTCCCTCTGTTTACCCCTGTCCCCCCCACTCTTCTGCTGGGGACCCTGCCCACCTTTGGCTGAGTCTCCCACTGGACCCTTGTGGACCCTGGTACTGACCCAGCGGTCCGCCTCCTCAGCAAGTTTTCTAGGGTTAGATAGCTTGCTATCAACAAGGTGCTGGCGTAGCTCTGGAAAACAGTTATTAGACAAGTGCTCCCAAGCAAACAAATCATAAAGAGCATCATAACTATCAACCTTGCTACCCTTTATCCAACCATCCATGGTTCTGCAGAAAAAAGACACATATTCAACCCACGTAGTACCAGGCAACTTCTTACATTCTCTAAAGGTTTGTCTGTACTTTTCTGGAGTTAAGCCATATCTCAGCATTAAAGCATCTTTCATATGAGTATAAGACATCCTATCCTCAGCAGGAAGGCTCAACAAGGTATCTCTCCCCTCGTTTGTAAAGCGGCTCCACAACCCCGTTCCCCAATCCTTCTCAGGGACCCGGTGGGCCAACAATGCTAACTCATACGCTTTAAACCATTGGCTAATATCTTCATTCTTATTGTAATCCTTGATCACATCTTTAGGAAAATAAAACCTACTTTCTGCAGGCACGGATGGAGCGCTGCCACCAGAGGGATTCAACTCTAAACTCTTAGTTTTAAGCTCCATCTCCCTCACCATCTTCTCACGTTCAAACGCTAATTTCTCTCTCTCAAAATCTAATCTTTTGCTCTCCATTTCAGCTTCTCTCTTGCTTCTTGCATTCTCTAATTCCAACTGCCCTCCTAATTTAAGTTTTGCCATTTCCAACTTGTACCCCCTCTCCTTCTCCCTGTCTTCTAATTCTTCGGGGGAAAGGCTCCTAGAGGACGCACTACTGCCTGGAGATGACACTGGCCCACCTGTGGGCTCTTCCTCTTCCTCTTCTTCTTCCTCTTCCGGTACCACCACCGGATCAGAGGGATTTCTGGCCTCTAACCAGGCCTTCAGCGCTTTGAGGAAGCCCTCTTTCTTTGAGACACCTGTGGTAGGAACTTTAAACTGCTTGCAAAATCCTTTTAGATCTTTTAGCGTGTAGGAATCTATCTTCTCCTTATCAAATTCCCCCACAACAATCTCCACAGGTGTAGTAGCTCCGGCATTCTCCATGGTCAAAACTGGCAGGGTTTAAAAAAATAAGCTCCAGGAAAGCGGAGAACAAAAATAGAATATCCTACCAAAAACAGATTGTGGCTGCGTTATGGTCTGCTTTCACTATGTAGCGTACACTACTCACTGCACATGAGTCATAAATGCAAAGTTCAAATCCTCACCGCTGACCACCAATGTTAGAACCGGCGGTCTCTAGTTGGCAGAGGTATACACTTCTGACAAATAGGGACCAACCAACTCTAGTCAGGGAAAGGGGATTACACACTCAGATAACCCCTGCTACCCCCTTGGTAGCTTGGCAGAGCAGACAGGCTTATCTCAGAGGCAGTGTGTTAAGCATTTATGACCACATACAGTAATAAAGTGAATACACTACAGATGGACACGACACAGAAGTTATTATAAAAATAGTATTTTTATATAAGGCTTAGCACAAGACCAAATAACGACAAAAATATACCACAGTCTTAATAAATACTTTTTGGAAGGAAAAATAATAGTTCAAGTAAGGTTTCTTCTTGGCAAATAGTTCTTTAGCAAAGTATTCTTCTGAGCACAGTTCTTTGGCAACAATGTAACCCCCACAGGAGTCACACGACGTCGAGTCTACAAGATTCCCAAGGTTCGGCGTCGACCGCGAGGAGCGCTACGTCGAGCCTGGAGTTGCAACAGACCCCACAAGTACAGTACCTTGAGAAACGCAGAAAACGATGATCCACGGCGCCGAGGTGTCGGCGTCGAGGTCGGCGTCGATCGTGCCTCGGATTCGGGTCGATCCGCAGCGGCGTCGAGGGATGTCGGGCCGGAGCAGCGCTCACGGCGTCGAGAAGGGCGTCGAGTCGATGCGATCAGCAGCGGCGTCGGGACGGGGTCGCTTGGAGGTGGAGCCGATACTCACTCCTCACTGGCGTCGATACCGGCGTCGAGACGGGGTCACTTGGAGCCGGGGCCGATACCCACTGCTCCCTGGCGTTGCTGCTGGCGTCGAGACTGCAGATTTTCCCTTGTGTACTGGAAACAACACTTTCCAGCAATTCAGCAATTCAGTAGATGGTGAAGTCCTTTGGCCCTGTGACTTCAACAGGAGACTGGCACTCTTCCAGTCCTTGGAGATTTCCTAGCAAGTGTTCAGAGAGTACACACCAAGTTCCTCTCTCCTTGTTCCTTGGCAAAAATAAAGAAGCAGCTTTCAGGTTCCTCCACAGCAGAACAGCACTCTGGCAGAAAGGGGAGGCAAGCCCTTAGATCAGCAGGCTTCTTGTCCTTGGTACAGGTTTCCTTGTCAGAAGTGATCTGAGTTCTTGGTTCAGGGGTCCTTCTCTTATACCCCTTTTTCCCTTTGTTCCCTTTGTCCAAGCAGGGGGATTCCCACCAGCTCAGGTTTGTTGGGGGTGTTGCCAGGCAGAGGCACCTGGCCTATTCACTGAGCAGGGCAGAGTCCTCAGCCGCCCAGCAGGAGGCGGAGCCAGTATTGTCACTGGCAGGAGCAGGGCTATCAGTCGCCCAGCAGGAGGCGGAGCCAGTATTGTGTCAGGCAGGGCAGGCTACTCTTCCCTCACTCTATGTGTAAACGCCCCATTCACCCCACACTGACTCATTCAGACCTCTGGAGCCACCCAGCCCCTGACACACACACCAAACCAGCAGAGACCGGTAGATAGTTGGACAAGAAAATAGCCACTTTCTAAAAGTGCTATTTTCAAACATAGAATTTAAAAACCATCCATCCTAAAGGGTGTGTTATTAAATTCTGAGTTCAGGGATACTAAACTCGACTTGCTACCATGCTCCCTGAGTCAGATAGATTATAATGGAGTTAATAATCAGTCTGCCCAGTCTGGCCTATTGGAGGCAGGTAGCCCTTCAATAGTGAAAAACGAAAATGGCTGTAATTCACTATTAGGTCATGCCACACACATCCGGGCATGACCTACCTTTTACCAACAATGCACCCTGCCCTAGGGCCTACCATAGAGGTGTCTGAAATGTGGCAAAGTGAAGGTTTAGAGACTGGTAAGTGGGTTTCCTTACCAAGTCGACATGGCAGTCAGGGACTGCACGCAGGCGCTGCGGTGGCAGGCCTGAGACACATTTTACACGCTGCTTCTGTGGGTGGCACAACCAGTGCTGCAAGCCCACCAGCAGCAGTTAACTTACACGCCCTTGGCACACGCAGTGCACTAGACTAGGGTCTGAACAGTAAGTCAACCAAGCCAATCATGGTAACACCAATCAATGTAACAATTTAACATAGGGAGCACTTGCACTGTGGCACTGATCAGCAGTGGCACAGTGCCCAAAGCAATAATCCAGCAAAAACATCGTAAACAGAGGAGGCAAACAGAAAAAAATGGAGGAGAGACTCATGCCAATGATGCCAGGTCTAACAGAGGGAGAGGTATCGGAGGACTGCGGAGTGGTTGTGGATGCCTAAAAAAAAAAAAAAAATTCGTTTGGCCGCACTCTGCTAGTCCTACCAGCGTGTTACCTGAGAATATTTTTTGGCAGCCTACGCAGCAACCCGACACACATACCTACTCCCTGCTGACGAGAGGCAACTACCTCGAAACACGTGTCCAGGGATGGCTAACGCGACAATTATTTTCATTTTAAACTTTTGGCATAGGCGTACCCGCCGACGCTACTTCATGGACCATAATTCTTTGGGGTAACACGCTGGTAGGACTAGCAGAGTGCGGCCAATCGGATTTTTGTTTACATTCAGGCTCCCTTGAGCCGGTGGGGCTGACGAGCCCATGGCTACGCACCTGCACGCCTTGAGTGGTACTTTACCTGAGAGTATTGTTTGGCAGCCTACGCAGCAACCCTACACACATACCTACTCCCTGCTGACGAGAGGCAACTACCTCGAAACACGTGTCCAGGGATGGCTAACGCGACACTTATTTTCATTTTAAACTTTTGGCATAGGCGTACCCGCCAACGCTACTTCATGGACCACAATTCTTTGGGGTAACACGCTGGTAGGACTAGCAGAGTGCGGCCAATCGGATTTTTGTTTACATTCAGGCTCCCTTGAGCCGGTGGGGCTGACGAGCCCATGGCTACGCACCTGCGCGCCTTGAGTGGTACTTTACCTGAGAATATTTTTTGGCAGCCTACGCAGCAACCCTACACACATACCTACTCCCTGCTGACGAGAGGCAACTACCTTGAAACACGTGTCCAGGGATGGCTAACGCGACACTTATTTTCATTTTAAACTTTTGGCATAGGCGTACCCGCCGACGCTACTTCATGGACCACAATTCTTTGGGGTAACACGCTGGTAGGACTAGCAGAGTGCGGCCAATCGGATTTTTGGTTGTGGATGCCTGTTTGTGTACTGCCCGTGTCTGTGTGTTTTGGTGTGTGTGCTTGGGACAGGTAGGGTGCTAGGAATCGTGGATGGGGCAGGGGTAGGAGGAGTGAGGGACTGTTGGAGGAGGGACACTGCTGCCGTCAGGGAGGAGGCCATGGACTGATTGGTCCTCTGTAGGGCAGACATGCCCAATGACATGCCCTCCATGAACGATACCAGTTGTGTCAACAGACTGGTGTGTGCATGGAGGACACTCAGCATTGATGTCTGCCCTACATAGATCTGTCGAAGCAAGTCCACAGACTCCACACTTAGGGCAGCAGGGGACACGGGCAGGGGCACAAAGGAGACATGCTCCCGAACACGGGAGCCTCCACGGACCTCTGTGATGGGAGTTGATGGGAGGGTGGTGATGGTGGTGGTGGCTGGGACAGCCTCACTAGCTGGTGTTTGTTGGCTGCTGACACCCACCTCCACAAGGGAGTCATCCTCCGAGCTGCTGTGGTCCTCAGCTGGGGTGAATGGTGCTGAGGACTCCTCGAGGTGGCTCTACTCACCCTCCAAGCCGCTGGGTCCCTCCAACTCCTCGCTTTCTGTCCCAGTCTGGCTCTATGGCTCCTCCTGGTCCATGGCGCTGTCCCCTCCTGTGGCCGTGGATGTATCTGGATAGAATTAGGAAAAACAGAACAACATCAGTCACCCGCACTGACCGCACACACCACAGTGAGTACAGCACATCACAGGGCAAGCCCTGGCATCATCATTTGAACACTGCTCAAAGTGCTCACACTGTTTTGAATAAGCCAATTGTCAGTATCACCATCAACCATGGCACTCATATCCCTCCTGGACTTGCACCCATATGTCTGTTGCATGTTGGATGCTAATACCCCAATGTGCAGACATGCACCACCTACACAGTTGTTGGACATGCAAGTGAACATGTAGAAGTTTGTCGCTATACACACAGCACATCTCTTGCCACTGACTCAGTACAGGTGTCAGGAAGGAGGGATGGCCAGAGTCTCATTTCACATGCTTGTGATGCATACCAGCAACACACACTATGATGTTCTCATGTCCTGATAGTCAATGCCACAATGGGGTGCATGGAGCACATTTGACTCCAATGCAGGATCACTCACAGCAAGTTAAATGCCATGGCACAGGCATGCCTGAAAAGTCAGACATCACATTCTCCTGTCACAGGGGCAGGGCATCCAGACAATAACAGTATGCACTGTGTCACAATCATAGGTCATGGGTAAACCAAACTCTGCAGCTGACAAGTGCACTTGTCCATCCCCTGCAAACAACATATCCCGGACCCAGATGACCCCACATCATACAAATCAGACATATGAGTGTCTGCAAAAACAACTCCCTGAACATGAGCACCTCACAGTCTGCTGTGCATGAAACACAGCTGCCTGAACTTCACAGTTGCATACACCATTGTGCACTGTCAAGTGATCACTCACCTATATATCACACAGGTCTCATCTCCTATAGTCACATCTCAGATGTCCTGCTGACCCACAAACTCATGAACACCCCAGTTGTCCTGAAAAGGAAGCCACACCACAATGACACAGAGGCAGACACCTGAAGGCACGTCACTAAGCACAATCTGTAAGTTGATACACAAGAGTGGGACTACAGTGTTTTTAAATGCCCTGGAGTAGGCATGACTGCCTAGGTCTACGTGAAACTGTGTATACTATAGCCCTGGACCGTAGTCAGGTGGCTAAGCAAGTGTGACACACTTGATACACATACTCGTGAGGTCCAAAATTTGGAGTCACCTGCTGCATGGGTGTGTTTGAAACACCCCAGGCACATGTGGCGAGTCAGACCAGCAATTGGAACACATATCAAGGGCACACACAGATCACATGTCAGATCTCAGGCATTGTGTGAACAATTGACCCACCCATGAAACACACAACAGAGTCACAGTAACAGATGCTGTCCGGAACCTGAAGCATAGCTGACTGCAGGGACACAGTGCCCTAGTGACACAAGCCACAGACTGTAGGGGCCACACCTGTGGATCAGATGAGGAGGGTGCATTACACAATTGAGGTACATGAGTCCTGGACTACAAAACCTACGTAATGTGGAAGTGTGACCAGGCTAAAAGACTGCAAATAGCATGTCAGACATAGTACACAGATTAGGCATGGGCTTACCCCCTCCTTGCTGCTGTCTGGCTTTCAGCTGCCCATCCAGGTCCGGGTAGACCACCACCAGAATCCTGAGCATGTGGGGGGTCAGGGTCCGGTGTCTGCCCCTCCTGCGAGGAGGCGACAGCTTCAGCTGGACCCTTGCGATCCTCCGGGTCCAGCCCGAAGGTCCTGCCACCTGTTCTGGCAGTTGTGGATCCGGAGCTTGTAGACCCCCACTGATCTAACTGCCCGAGCGATGGTCAGCCTGATCTCGTGCTTCTGGTGGGCATCAACCTGTGAGGATGACAAAGTGAAAAGGCCATTACCACACATGTCACATATTTGTGCTGCACACAGTTGGATATACATGTAGTCATCACAAAGGTAAATGAGGAACACAGGTAGTGCACCCATGGAAATGGACAATTGGCCTGCATGTCTGACATGTTAACATTGCCTGGGAAGTTGAAGCTTGCACAAATGCACTTTTGCTGCAGAACACCTGTTCATCACATGTACCTACACACTTTGGGGGTTGAAAGTACTCAATGAGTACGCTTGCCACTGATGTACACACTGCTAGTACTGCTAGTCAGACAACATGCACAATTAGGAAGGCAGTGGACTGCACACTCACCTGCTCCCCTGGTTTCCCATACAGCTTGCAGTACTGTGGAAGGAGCCCATTCAGAAGGGCCTGGTTCTCCTCCTCTGTGAAAGCTGGGGAGTACGTGCCATAGCAGTAGCCAGAGGATGCAGAGACAGCAGCAGTGGTAGCAGAGATGTGGTCCAGTAGCATGTAGTGCAGGCAAGTGAACTCCCTGGGGGCCAGCCAGCCTTATATCTGTGCTGCAGAGGCAGAATCTGTGCCATGTGTCCTAAGTGATAGGTCCAACACGGTTGCATTCTATGAATCTGGCAAATCCATGGAATTGTACGACTCATACACGTCTTCCGCATCGTTCAAATTTTCACCTTCATGACACCCTAGAAATTGCAACATTGTTTTAGGCATCCAACTGAATTTCCAGCGCACGACTCGTACAAGTTTTGAATCCGCGCCCGTCTCCATGACAGTCCATAGCCAATGAGTGCGCACGGCTCGGTCAACTGATTGTACAACACGTAGTTTGAAAATCCACACGCACCCATCTCCCTACGATTCAATGGGTTATGCGTGCGCACGGCTTGGTCCATGCCTGCATGACACGTATGCATACTAGTCACCCGCATCAGTTCACATTGCAGTCAATGGGCAAGGCGTGCGGACAGCTTGGTCCATGCCTGCACGACGCATATGCATAATAGTCACCCGCATCGGTTCAAATTGCAGTCAATGGGCTATGCGTGTGCACGGCTCGGTCCATGCCTGCACGACGCGTATGCATAATAGTCACCCACATCAGTTCACATTGCAGTCAATGGCCAAGGCGTGGGCATGGCTCGGTCCAGAACTGTGCAATGCGTCTCTGTAGAAGTCACCCCCGTTGGTTGACATTCGTGTGACTTTTTGACAGATTCCACACACAATTACTTGCCAGGGACTCAGGTGCACACCTACCACACTACAGCATGTGCCACACTGTATCCCATGGCATGTAAGGCTGCAATACCTGTGTGTGTAGGGGGAGCAACCTTTGGTTTGTTGTGTGGCACTTTGGTGCAGCCACTCCCAAGCTGTGCACGTGTTCATGGGGACAGAATCCTTTGTGTGTTGTGCACATTACCACTGTGATGTGCAACTGTACAGTTATGGGCATGAGTCATGGACACATTTGCAGGTTGGATATGTTTAGGACATGTCACATACACCCTGAGTCCTGGGTGGGATGGTATGTACGTCACAGTGAGACCCATAGCCACAATTCTGATGTACACCCACAGTCTGTGTGCATGCTGTGTCTCAGATGTGTCTGATCCCATGTGCCCAATGGGAGACAGTCTCCACATCCATGTGGTTTGTGCATCAACATTGATGTTGTGTATGTGTCTCAGAGACATCCATGTAGGGCCTGCAGAGAGAACAGGGGCCACTACCTGTGGGACCCATGGTTGTTTTGGGGTGTGTACATGATACACCATGTCATGCCAGTGTCCATGTGGTAATACAGGGACCCTGGGTATCTGCCTGTCAAAGAGCTGTGATGCCTGGGAGACATCAGGCCTCACTTGTCACTGTGCTGTGTGTTTGGAATGTGACAGCAGTACATAGGTACTGTGACACAGCCTAATGATTGGCCATTGCACTACATGTAACTTATGTAGACATGTGGACTTGAGATGTGAGATGATGGGCATGTAGGTGACATATGTGTCCATACCCAACAGCACACACCTCAGTACATTGTGTATTGTCATGATGTATCATGTGATATTTTGCTTGGTCATAGCCACATGGGTGGATGAATCGACAATCTTCCTTTGTTCATCTCTGTACTACAGGGCACCAGCTGTCCATAGACCATTCCCAGACCTTGAAACCATGCAGGGACGTGCTGCATCCGATGGTACCGCTTCACCAGGCCACTGATTGAGGAGTTGGTGGAGCAGTTGGCGCCATATCTGCTACCTGGCCGGACATACCAGAGGGGACCCCAGAGGTGAAGGTGATGGCAGCCCTGCACTTCTTTGCTACCGGTACCTTCCAGTACACTGTGGCTACTGCTGGTGGTATGTCGCAAACTATGTTCAGTCGTGTGCTACGCGATGTCTTGGAGGGGATGTTGCATTTCCTTGACCTGTACATCAAGTTTCCTAGCCCAGGTCAACTCACTGACATAAAGGATGCTTTTTATACACTGGGGAGGATGCCGAACGTCATTGGATCTATTGATGGTACACATGTGACCTGCCTGGTACCACCATGGGCACATGAGCAGACATACCAGAACAGGAAACATTTCCCCTCCATCAATGCTCTGGTGGTATGTCTAGCGGACATGTGTATCAAAAATGTGTGTGCACGTTTCCCTGGTTCTGCGCATGATGCCTACATCATGAGGAGTAGTCGCATTGCAACGCCGATGTCCCAGATGTCAAACCAGCGTGCCTGGCTTGTCGGTGTGTACTGACTGTTTACCATTGTGTGTGTTTGGCAAAGTTTTATTCCAGCCTCTTTCAAAACTCAGCTAATTTTTCAATTGTTTGTATGTAGGTGACTCCGGATACCCCAACATGCCTTGATTGCTGACACCCCTTAGGAACCCTGTGACACCAGCCGAGATGCGCTACAATGAGGCACATGGTCGGACCAGGAGAGTGATTGAACGGACATTTGGTCTCCTGAAAAGCCGCTTCCGCTGCCTGGAAAAGACCGGAGGGGCCCTCCCATATGAGCCTGAAAAGGTGTGCAAAATTATCCTTGTATGCTGCATGCTACACAACATGGCAGTGGGGAAGAAGTTGCCTCTCATCCAAGATGATGATGACCTACATCCGCCACCTGTGGAGGATCCAGGCCTGGGCCACGATGCCAGTGATGTTGATGATGAGGGTGACGTCCGCACAGCTCATTAACAACTTCTTCACCTGAATGTGAGTTTACAGGGTTGTTATGTCAATGTATTGAGTTAGCCTGAAATGTGTTGGGGCTGCTCTGTTGCTGTTTGAGTGTGTTTGTGTGCTACTTGACTGGATGCGTGCAGTGATGTGTCCTTTCAGGTAGTCTGTACTCCACAATAGTGTCGACATGCTAACTTGTTTCTGTGTAGGTTTCTTGTGACATGTTTTGTGCATGTGTATTGCATTTCTCTCCTGTTCTGCTGTGCTTTTGACTATGTCTTATGTCTGTCCTTCCCAGGGTACTTTGCCTGTTGTTTGGTCAACTCTGACCCCCAACACCCAGAATCCAATCCCAGGGTAGAAGTTGTCGATTCCCATCAAGTGATGTACCACACAACCCTGGACTTCAATTCTTCGACACTTTGTGACCGTGTGTCCACTGTCACGTAGAATTACCTTGCAATTGTTGTGGAATAAACATGTTGCTGATGTGTAATGAACCTGTGCTACACATTGTTATATGCGTTGTCTGTCTTCCCACATCTGATTGACATTTGCTTACCTCACTCGTGGGCTTGTTACCACTGACTGTGGATAGGTGTGGTGTCTGTGCATTCCACTGTATTTCAGGTCAACATCATTGTATGCGATGGGTTACATGGCCATGATGGTGAAAATGTGTTGTGGTGCCATAGTGGTGTGTCTCCCTCACATGTGTCACATCACCATGACTCACATAACGGTGATCACATTGCTGTAGTAGTTGGTATGCACTGTGTTCTTTAGCAGATCATCATCTCCATGACACAAAACAAGTTGGAATCACAACAGAGGCAAGTATAGTGTACTGGTGAGTTTATTTACAAACATGTGTGAGGATAGTGCACAGGATGGTGGGTGCTGTACATTGGGTTTTGAATCCAAAGTTCACAGAAGAGTTGGAAGTGTTGGTAGCTGAAATGTCCAGAGTAAAGTCCACAGTCATCTTCTACATTAGACCAACATGAACCCTCCATGTCATGTAGGCGAGTTGGGTTATATACGACAAGGTGAACGGTTTGCACACAAAAAAGATTTTCCAGAACAGGTTTTGAGGCCCTGGGGGATGTGCATGGCCATCTGCGCCTCACTTGTCCTTCTTCGGACGAACCCTCCTCTTCTTCGGGGGGGATCCTCAGGTGCAGGCGTCTGCGGTGCAGAGGACTCTCCACCAGAGT
This sequence comes from Triturus cristatus, assembly GCF_964204655.1. NCBI lineage: Eukaryota > Metazoa > Chordata > Amphibia > Caudata > Salamandridae > Triturus > Triturus cristatus. Next base: position 630,199,567 of record NC_140595.1, on the reverse strand, counting down.
CATCCTCCCTCCCTGTGGCACTGGCAGATCTTGCAGCAACAGATGTTGTGGGCACACAGGCAGGTGTGGACATGTTAGTGCTTATCTGTCGGAGGCATGTGAGTATGTCCCTATGCACCGCAGTAAGTGAATCCCACTTGGACTCCATGCAAGCATGATGGGCAGCATGCTCCTGTTGAATGTCCTTGAGGATCCCCATTACCTGGCCGAATCCTCCAGTGCTATCCTGGTACGCATCTATGTTGCGTGCCAGTTGGGGGTCATCATGCAGTCCAGACCCCTCTGCAAGCCGCGACCTCTGCCTACCACCCCTCCCACCACCCCTAGCCGCACGTGCAGGACCTGCGGTGGCATGCACAGGTGACACTGGGCCCCCTTGGGTGTTATTACTGCTGGTGTTGTCCATAGCTTCCTGGGTGGCCTGTGTCCCTGTGCTGTTGGTATTCTGTGTTCTTGGTCTGTCCGTGTTGGCGGGGGTGCCCTGTCTGTTGCCAGATGTTGGAGGCATGGGTGCAGGGGGTGCAGATGTTTGTACTGCTGGTGCTGCATGATGACTCACACCAGAGGTGCCAGGTTGTTCTTTGTCATCCGAAGAGGATAGAGACTGATCCACACCAGAGAGCTGAGGGTCCACCGGAGTCTGGGACAGGGACTCATCTTTGTTTGCTGCTGTGTCCCCAGCACCACCTGTGTTTGGAGAGACACACAATGTAAGTTATGTTTCTACAGGCATCAATGGTTCACATACATGACATTTGCTACTGTACGTCAGGATGCATGCCTGTACACTGCTTTGTCCCAAGTTGTCACGGACAGAGATTGATATTGTTGTAGCACATTGTCCAGCCAACATGAAGCATTTCAATGTGCATGGCGAAGTGTGTGCATGACCAGCTCATGTATAGATTTGACTGTACATGGCCATTACTACTCAAGGGCCATCACGTGGCTGACACAGGTGTGTCATCCCTGTACACATTTGACCTTTAACAAGGACATACGTGCAATTCCACTTAGGATATATTGCAAGATTGGGGCATGTGTGGTAGCAGTTTTTGCTAGTCTTTGTGCGTCACATTGGTGTGTTGGTACGACATGGTCACAGTCCGGTATGCCTGTGATCTCTTGGGAGAAAGTGTTTTTTTCCTGTGTTCCTAGTTCCCATCTCATTTCATACAAGTGATGATGTCACCGTCGTTAATGAGTCTGGTGCTGAGTTTTGTACGTGCATTTGTGATTTGACTTGTCAATGTTCTCCAGGATGATATGGATTGAGCAAGGCTGCTCTCTGGATTTTCCATGCTCATGACAGTGATAGCCAGTGTTGTGTGTGTTTCGGTTTTGCTGATGTGAGTAGCATGTCTCCTCCAATGCAGTCCAGGTTAGACCTTGTGTCTACAGTGTCTATGACAGTGAGTGGTGTTTTGTGTGAAGGATGCATATGTTGCAGAACAATGAAGGAGTGGAATGCAGCTCACAACAGCATCTAGTGTGAATGAGACCATGCTACGGTGTCAGCTATATTGGTGTGTCCTTTCCATTCACTGTCAGATGTCCCCTGTCAATGATGTATATGTGAGTTCCTGTGTGTTTTGTGCAATGTACTATATATGGATCTCCACACTTGTCATCTGCAAGACACCTCCACAGCCAGGCCAGGGGGCAGCCCTGGACACTGCATCCCCAGACAGTGAGTTTGAACATACGGTTGCAATGGCTGTGTGTGCGAAAGTGTTTGGGTTGGCCAGTGCATATGTGTGATTTGCAGCCACATCATTTATCAGGCCCATGTGTCAGCCATCTTGCCCGGGCATTATCTTTGTGAGTGACTGGTACCACATGTGCAATGTGTTTTAGCAGAGAAGGTGTGTGTATGGCCAGCATCGGTGTTATTTGTTTTCAAGTCAGGACCTCCTTCTCCCCCAGGCCAGTTATCCCATCATGAAGTGTGACACCATTGCAGTCGGTGCAGGTTAACTTTCAGGATGTCAGTTAGTGCAGTCCTGGTGTTTGTTGGTGCCCAGTTCCCAGCAGGGCCTTGTGCTCCCCACAACAGAGCCCAGTGTCAGACATCTTGTCAGTCCATTTCCACTCCCTGTGTGGTGAGCATGGTTCAGTGTGAGCTTGATGGGCCATGTAGGTGGGTGGGGATTGTCTGTGACTGCAACTCCCATCATGCTCTTGGCTACACCCCCCTTCCCAGCATGCCCATACTTCCTTCCTTTTGACTCTGCTTCCCTGTGAGGGAGTGTGACAGCAATGGCAAGATGGCTGACTGTGCAGTCCTGGTGTTTGTTGGTGCCCAGTTCCCAGCAGTGCCTTGTGCTCCCCACAAAAGAGCCCAGTGTCAGACATCTTGTCAGTCCATTTCCACTCCCTGTGAATTGGGCATGGTTCAGTGTGAGCTTGCTGGCCATGTAGGTGGGTGGGGATTGTCTGTGACTGCAACCCCATCATGCTCTTGGCTACACCCCCCTTCCCAGCATGCCCATACTTCCTTCCTTTTGACTCTGCTTCCCTGTGAGGGAGTGTGACAGCAATGGCAAGATGGCTGACTGTGCAGTCCTGGTGTTTGTTTGGCTACAAGTCCAATGACAGCCCCTGTGCTTCACACAGCAGAACCCAGTGCAGTGTATCTTTGGGTGATATTTCACTACAGTGTGAGTCAATGCATTATCCCAGGTGAGTTGTGTGGAGTTTGTGTTGAGGGGTGTGTGTGTCTACACATGCTGGTAAGTATGGTCAGAGCTGTCAGTCCTCCTTCCCACCCAGCCAGACATCCCACCATGAAACGTGCTTCCATTGGAGGGCGTGCAAGTTGGCTTTCAGGATGTCAGGCAGTGGTGTCCTGCTTCTGATTTGAGCACAACCCCTACCAGGGCCTTGTGCTCCCCACAGCAGGACCCAGTGACAGCCATCTTGTCAGTTATTTTCCACTCCCTGTGATGTGAGCATGGTTCAGAGAGGTCTTGATGGGCCAGTTGGGAGGGGGAGCATTATCTGTGACTACAAACCCCATCATGCTTTTGGATACACTCACTTCACCAGCATACCCACTATTCCTTCCTATCAGTCAGCTGCACTGTGAGGTAGTGTGTTTGTGGTGGCAAATGTCTGACAGTGTTTATTTGGATTTGTGCCACTGCCTTGCTCTATTTGTTGGTAGGTTTGTACATGTCATGACACAGTTACAAGTCACTATGAGATGGCAGGTATTGTGTTTGTCTGACTAGCATACACATCTTGGGATGATTATTCTAATGGTTACTGTGGCTTTGCTAACAGTGCATGGTTTCACTATCCCCTTGACAGTGATGTGTGTGTATTGCCACACAATATTGAGTATATTGGTTGTGTACACACCAGGCTCTGGTATGTCTGATAGACCATGGATGCTCTCTGGTGGTAGGATGTCCCGCACCTTCTCCTCCCAGGACCTGAAGTATACTAGTTTGGCAGGACGGCCACCACCAGTGCGCTGACTCAAGGCGTGAACCTTCTCGATGAGTTTCTTGACACTCCTGTGCACGTCATAACACCTGTTCTGGATATCATCCTTTGTGCGCAACATTGGTGCTTGTGCGTTCACCTTGACCACAATCCTCGCCCACATCTTTGTTTTCTGTGACATGGGGGTCCTTTGGACCAATGTACCAAACAAATGTGGCTCTACTCTGATGATTTCATCTACCAGGACTTCTAACTCACTATCTGTGCACTTTGGATTCTTCTTTGGGGCATTGTGATGGTTGGTGGTAGTGAGTGATGTGTGTGTGAGGGTGCAAGTGAGGGTGGGTGGTGGCAGTTTTGCTAGGTGTATGTATGAGTGCTTTTGGTGAGGTGCTAATGGCGTGAAAGTTGTGTGATGGGTGAGTTGTGAGTGTCTGTGGTTGTTGTCTGATGGTGTTCTCTGCTGGCTGTTTTCTTGAATTTGCAAACGATCATGGTAGTGATTTGTGGCCTTTATATAGGTGGAGTTGTGGGTGTGCCTTTGTTCCAAGTTGTTTTTTTTTATATTTATTGACTTTGTCATTGCTTGTTTTGTCCTTTTTTTGTATTTTTTCCTTTGGGTTTTCTAGGCATGAAGGAGACGTTCTTCTGACCGAGACGGACGCTGATGTTGGCTCGTGCGGGCTTCTCCGGGTCTTTCACGCTGACTTTCTTCTGTATTTCATACGCGTCGGTCATGGAGATCTCTATTGCTTCAGGTCCCTGTTTTCTGTGCGTGTCGGTCATGCGGCTTGGGCTCCGTGCGAGTAGGTCTGGTTTTACTCACATTGCATCGTGCTGCGCGGGTCGGACATCGCGGGTACATGTCGGTCAGGTTGATTCCTGGTGCGTGTCGGTCGGTACGAATCGCGTCCCGTTTCTGGGCGAATCACTGGTTTCCCTACGGCTCGGTCGTACGGCTTGTATTCCGTACGTGTCTGTTGTAATTCACACGCGTTACATCGTACTGCACGGGTCGTACGGCGCCGGTCCGTGTCGGTCGGTCTCCGTTCCCGGTCCGTGTTGGTCGGTACGTTTTACGGCCGGAATCGGAATCGGCCCCTAAATATAAATATATATTTTCTGTTGTGTATAGAGTTTTTATTAGATATGGGTTTTGAAATATTGAACAATGTTTGTGTAAAAAATGTTTACATTTCCAAATATTTATTAAAATTAAAAAAAAGAAAATTCGAAATTACATTTGATGCAAAATTATTGATTTAAATTAAATTAAATATGTTTTGTTAATAATTCAAATTTTTTCAAATATTTATAACACTTATTTGATTTTAAAAATATTGTTTAAAATATTGAATAGTATAAAATGTATTAATAATTTTTAGCAAATTGTGTTGAGGATTATTAATTATATAAAAATAATAGCTGTAAAAATTTTAAAAATTGAAAATGAATTTGTGGTGAAAATATTACTGTAAATTTAGATAAATAATATATTTTTTAATTATTTTATAAAATTGACAAATTTAAAAAAGATTAGAATTTGTAATTTCTTTTATAAAAATGTTTATAAACTGTTGCGTACTTTAAAACTCTATTAATTAAATACAGAAAATGTTGTCAAGCATTAATAATTATAACAAAATATTAATTTTGATGTTTTTTTTATTTAAGGATATATATTTATTAATTGTAAAAATGAAAGGGGGGTTATTAATCATTTATTGTTTAGAGTTTATTTTTATTTGGATTTGGAATAGTAAATTGTTATGTTTTATGGTTTACCATCCAGCACTTTCCCTGAGTTTAGTTGGATTTGGAGTTAGAATAGTAAATTATTATGGTTTATTATCCATCACTTTCCTCGGGTTTATTTGGATTTGGAGATAGAATAGTAAATTATTATGGTTTACCATCCAGCACTTTCCCTGAGTGTAGTTGAATTAGGAGATAGAATAGTAAATTATTATGGTTTTCCATCCAGCACTTTCCCTGAGTTTAGTTGGATTTGGAGTTAGAATAGTACATTATTATGGTTTACCATACAGCACTTTCCCTGAGTTTACATGGTTTTGGTTCTGGAGTTGTAAATTATTATTGTTTATTATTTTGCAGTTATGTAAGTTTATTTGTAAATGGAAACAAGTCAATAGATGTATGTTAGTTTTTTTCAATATTTTTGGTGTGAAGAGATATTTCTATAGTTTTCACAATTATATTTTAAATATTTTCTTTGATTTCCAATTTTATTATAACATAAAAAAACTATACATTTTGATGTTATTCATATTTTAATAAAGACTATAATATATTTGTAACATTTATTTATTATTCATAAATGTTAAATCATTTTTTATTACATATAATTTTTTTTTGTTAGTGTTTAACAATTGTAAAAAAAATTGTAGCATAGTTATGTAATGGTAAAGTAAAACATTTCAATCTTTTTATATAATGCACAGTATTGTTTGTGTTGTTTATTTGTTTTTGGTTCAAACAGTAAAAGATTTGTTTACTCTTTTGTTTATATTTTAACAATAATTTCTATAACAGTTTAATTAGTTTGAAAACATATATATTGTACATTTCTTAGTATATTGAACAATATTTTTTTAAATAATATTTCATATGTTAAATATTTTACAATATTTTTACAGAAATACAATACATATGTATTTTTTTATTACATTTGTATCATATTTGTACATTAACAGTGTCTGGAATAAACATATATTTTAATATACATTGAATATTATATTATATCTTTTTTGGATAATATAATAATTAATGTATATTTGAAATTTGTTATGTTTATTTTAGACATTGGGGTAAAAATTATACATATAATTTAAAACATTTAAAAAAAAATTCTAAGTATTTTCCATTGATGTCTATGGGGAGTTAGTTCTATTTTTATTTTAATTATGCTGCCATTTTCTTTCCTTTTAGTCACTTTTTTACCTATTGCTTTTCGTTTTTTGGTCATTTAGCAAGAAGGAACCTCGCGGTTGGGAGCTGCTTTTCGTCCGTCCGGGTAAGTTTCGTTTTATTTACTTTTAAGTTAGTGTTAAGGTAGGGGTAAGTTAGTGGAAGTGTAAATATATTTGTTATGGCGTTATTTTATCGTTTTCGAAATAGTTATGTGTTGTTTTGGTAGTTTAGTGTTTTATGTGTTTGACTTAGTGTCGGATATAATTACAATGTTATGTAATTTTAGTACTGTGTTTATTACATGTGTTTTTGTCTGTTTTATCTAGTTATCTGTTCTTGTGGGTTTGTATTTTTGTTGTGGTTGGGTGTTTATTTTTATTTACAGGTATTGGCTTTGGTGAACGGATGGAGTTGTTCACGCGTTTTATTTTTTTTAAATAAAGGACAATGTTGTTTCTTGTTTGATAACAGGTTGCTATACATTTTCTTTTTTTATCGGGTTGTTGTAGCTTTTTTTTATAAACTATTTTCGGGTTTCGTTATTGAGAGGATTGCGGCGTTGGATCCTTTTATCTACAGTTGTATTTTTATATTTTTTGGGGGGGGTTTCCTTATTCAATGGATTAATTTTTGCTTGGTTTGTTGTGGAATTTATCGTTTTCGAGGATATTCTACAGCTACATAACTGTAAGTAATAAAACAAAATATTATTGAGGGTAGGATATGTTTGTTTCATTCTTTTTTTATTATTTATATTATATCATATAATTTTGAGTTATATTAAAAATGTTATGACATAATTGTATTAATTAAAAAAAGAGACATACTTTTTTGTTATCTTTTCTATGTTTATAATGTTTGATATGTGGTTTACTTTAAAGAATTGACTTTGCAATCATGTCTAGATATTCTAGGCCTTGGGCATTTGAATACATCCTAGTTTTATGCTGGAGGTATTCATACATCGTTCTTGTTTGTTTGCTTAGTTTAGGTCCTATTTTGCTTAGAGATTGTTCTACTCTGAGTTCTTGGTAGCTTTGTTCCTTTTTAATGGCTTCAATAAGTTTGTGAAATGTGGGTTGTCCTGTACCTATTGTTGCTTGGAAGGCATTATGCCATCCTTCTACTGCGTTGTTTGTCTTGGCTTTTTGAGCCACAGTACTGGCATAGACTTTCCACCAGGGGATTTGAAATTTAGGTTGTCTACGATGCCCTGACCGAAGCAATCTTCCCACTCAGGTTTCTGCAAAGTAGTCCAGCAAGGGACGACTTAATTTCGTTTCATTAGCATTATAGAAGGGACTTTCTATTAGTAAGTTGTAGTGATTAGCCACTTCAGTAGTTGGTACGTAGGCCAGGGCTATTAATTTTTTTATTTGGTAGTCAAAGTTGCTTTTATTTGAATATTCTATGCTTAAAGTAGATTTTTGTAGGTGCCTCCATATGCTTTGGTTGAAATGGTAGTAGCAACCTTGTATTGCAGTGTGTGGGTACAGTTTGAGTATTGCTTGAATCATTGCCTGTTCAAAATCTATTATTATTCTTTGGGGATAGTAATTTTCTGTGAATTGTTTTATTGCAGTTAGTACTTTAATATAGGTGGTGTTATGTTTATTAGGTAGCAATGCGTAAATGAATGGGATATTTGTCTCTTCAAATTCACCATGAATTGTATAAAGCTGATAAAAGGGTTTGGGGCAAACTTTAAAAGTTCCGTCCATCATCCATGTTTTGCAGTTTTTAAGTTTTTGCAAATTACTATTAGTTGAAAAAATAATAATTCTTTTGTCGTGACTTTTGTTGTCATAGAGCAAGAATTTTACTTCTTTGTGGGTGATGGTGTATTCTGGGAGGATTTTTAGGTTGGGTATAGAAGGCAGTTGTCCTGTGATATGTTCTGGTACTTTAGTTGAAACATTTTTAAGAATTTGAGTACTTGTTTCGTGGGAGCATATGCTTGCTTCTCTTATTGTGTCTAAGGCTTCTCTTACTTCCAATTCAGTCACATTGGAGGGATAGTTGTGCTCTCTAATATTGACAACATTCATATCTATTGTTATAGCTCTTTCATAACAGGGATTTGAATAATATTTGCTATATTTCCAATGGGTTTTCATTTGTATGATTTTTTCTTGGGTGTAAGTGTAACCCATGTAGCAATGCATTAGTTTTCCCTTTTGCCATTTTTGGGGTATATCTGTGAGGATATATAGAGATGTGTTTAGTAAATATGCTATTGTGAATAATAAATATGCAGGTATTTTTAATAATATAGAACAAATAATTACTTTAGTGTTGTGTTTTGTTGATGGGTGTATTTGCGGCTTGTTTTTTTTTCAATGTTCGATTTTCTGTAGGTGTGGAAGAAAAATGTTTATGTTAATTAAATGTGAGATATGTTTTAATTTCTTTGTATCATTTTTTATTTACCACTGAAACTATATTTACTTTTTGTAGTGGATGAATTTAATGTCATGGATGTTTTTTGCAGATGCAGTCTGTAAAAGCTGTGAAGAAAAATGCATTTATTAGTTATGCTTTCTACTTTTGACACGAGTAAAAAATCAGACTTATTTACTTTCTTTACTTTCTTTATAGGTTAAGTTGCATGTTTAATAGTTTATATTTATATTTTTAACTATGTACGGGCCGATTCCGATCTCGCTGGGAGAAGGCTCCGTCCGACTCAGATCCAGAGGGCTTTCTAACCGACTCGTGCTCCGGGGCTCCGAGCGCCCGAGTACGATGCGAACAAGACGGTCACGGGTCGTTCGGAGCCCCATCGAAGTCAATGGGAGCCTGTTGTACGACGCGTACATAGGCTCCCATTGATGAAAAAGGTACGTTGCGCACAAAGGCGCCCCCTGTAGTGGGGATGCGTCTGTGCCACCCGCACCATACATGCATGTGTAGGGGGGTCCCTTGGGTCCCCCCCTGTGATCGACTCGTAGGCTACGGGTGAAGGGGGGTCCGGCGCAGACCCCCGAAGTCCGCTTCCCGGAGCGTTTACGTGTCGGATGCTCTGACTCGATGCAGCTGTCTGAATCGTGCATCGTACTGGCTCGGTCGTAAATCGCCTCCATTGCATGGCACGGTTTGCTTACGGACGAGACATATGGAGTAGTTCAGACCCGGAAATGATTAGGTCGGCAAATTTCGCGTTGCTCGCATTGTACTTGCTCGCTCGTACAGCTGTACGAGTCTGATGGAAACACGCCTACGGCCCGTACTTTTTCTGTCCAAAACGCGTTCGGAGCCCTTCCGAGCAAGATTGGAATCGGCCCCGTAGTGTTGAATAAGGTAATTAATAACATTTTTGTCTTATATTTTCTTGGTGTCGTTGTTTGGAACTTTAGTTTTGATTTAAAAAAGGTGAACATTTCATTATTTTAGTTAGTTAAGTTAAGGATGTCGAGCTATTTATATTTTGAAAAACGTTGTTCTTACCTGTGTTGTAGTATAATCTGATATAGTAGTTTATGTAGATGTTCTTTCTTCTCTGGTCTTTCTCTCGCAAAGTAGTGCGCTTCCTCCGTGTTTGGCTGATAAAATGTAAATTTGTGTAAATTAATTGTTTAGTTTTATAGTGTTTAGTTAATTAGTTAACAATTTTTATTGGTTTGTGCCGTTTTAATTTAAAATCATTGGTTGAGATACGTTGTTTGAATTTTTTAGCAATTAGGTAAATATATGTAATGTTTATTTAGGGGCCGATTCCAATCCTGGGAAAAGGCTGTACGAATCGTTGTATGGAGCGTTTTCTCCGTACGACTCGTACCCGGTAAACTGTCCGTACAACCTAGGAAGTACGATTCGTACAGAAAGCCTATTTCCGTACGTTTCATACAAAAGACCGTAAGGGTAAAAAAAAACAGCGATTCTGATCCGGAACAGCTTGTACGCGACGTCTGGATGCTTTCAAGCAGCGGTGTCCGGCCCTTGGGCATGTACGGTGCGTTGCACACGTACCCCTAGCACCAGTAGAACAGTCATATGGACCGTACACACGCAATGAATGCGTGGGTACGGTGAGTCCCACACGTACCCCTACGGCACCAGTAGAACAGTCATACCGACCGTACACACGCAATGAATGCGTGGGTACGGTGCTTGGCACACGTACACCTGCGGCACCAGTAGAACAGTCATACGATTCGTCCCTACGTCACTCCGTACGGCTCTTTTTTTATGGGAGCCAAACACAGCCGGAAAAGCAGAGTCCGACGCGAACCGCTACGCAACGGAGCCCCGGTACGCGACGTACAAGCCATGAACCCCATCGTACGTGTCACCCCGGTCTTCCTAGCCTACGACCTGGTGCACCGGACCCGACGCACATGCCGTAGAAGGTGAGAACAACACCCAGGGGCCAGGGGGGGTGAGGGGCAGGAAACATACCCCATACCCAAAGCAAAACCTATAATATGGAGCCCATACATTACCCCCAGGGTCTGGTCACTTGGGGGGGCGTGGCCAGCAACCCCTGCGTACCGCAACAACGGAAGTGGACGTGTTCGGTGTGTTGCACACGTACCCCTAGCACAAGTAGAACAGTCATACGGACCGTACACATGCAATGAATGCGTGGGTACGGTGCGTTCCACACATACCTCTACGGCACCAGTAGAACAGTCATTCGGACCGTACACACACAATGAATGCGTGGGTACGGTGCGTGGCACACGTACACCTACAGCACGAGTAGAACAGTCATACGGACCGTACACACGCAATGAATGCGTGGGTACGGTGCGTGGCACACGTACCCCTATGGCAACCAGTAGAACAGTCATACGGACCGTACACACGCAATGAATGTGTAGGTACGGTGCGTTCCACATGTACCCCTACGGCACCAGTAGAACAGTGATACGGACTGTACACATGCAATGAATGCGTGGGTACGATGAGTTCCACACGTACACCTACGGCACCAGTAGAACAGTGATACGGACCGTACACACGCAATGAATGCGTGGGTACGGTGCGTACCACACGTACCCCTACGGCACCAGTAGAACAATGATACGGACCGTACACACGCAATGAATGTGTGGGTACGGTGCGTTCCACACGTACACCTACGGCACCAGTAGAACAGTGATACGGACCGTACACACGCAATGAATGCGTGGGTACGGTGCGTTGCACAGGTACACCTACGGCACCAGTAGAACAGTGATACGGACCGTACACATGCAATGAATGCATGGGTACGGTGCGTTTCACACGTACCCCTACGGCACCAGTAGAACAGTCATACGGACCATACAAACGCAATGAAGGCGTGGGTACGGTGCGTTCCACACGTACACCTACGGCACCAGTAGAACAGTCATACGGACCGTACACACGCAATGAATGCGTGGGTACGGTGCGTTTCACATGTACCCCTACGGCACCAGTACAATAGTGATACGGACCGTACAGACGCAATGAATGCGTGGGTACGGTGCGTTACACACATACCAGCAGTGTCCAGACATATGTGGGTGGGTGCACATGACTCCCAGCAGTGGACAGAGACATGGGGGTGGATGCACAGGACTCCCAGCAGTGGACAAAGATATGAGGGTGGGTGCAGATGAATACCAGCAGTGTCCAGACATATGGGGTGGGCGCACAGGATTCCCAGCAGTGGCCTGCAATATAAGGGGTGTGTGCAGATGAATACCAGCAGTGTCCAGACATATGGGGGTGGGTGCAGAGGACTCCCAGCAGTGGACAGAGACATGGGGGTGGGTGCAGAGGACTCCCAGCAGTGGACAGAGACATGGGGGTGGGTGCAGATGAATACCAGCAGTGTCCACACATATGGGGGTGGGTGCACAGGACTCCCAGCAGTGGCCTGCAATATGAGGGGTGTGTGCAGATGAATACCAGCAATGTCCAGACATATGGGGGTGGGTGCACAGGACTCCAGCAGTGGACAGAGACATGGGGGTGGGTGCAGAGGACTCCCAGCAGTGGACAGAGACATGGGGGTGGGAGAAGATGAATACCAGCAGTGTCCAGACATATGGGGGTGGGTGCACAGGACTCCCAGCAGTGGCCTGCAATATGATGGTTGTGTGCAGATGAATACCAGCAGTGTCCTGACATATGGGGGTGGGTGCACAGGACTCCCAGCAGTGGACAGAGACATGGGGTGGGTACACAGGACTCCCAGCAGTGGACAGAGACATGGGGGTGGGTGCAGATGAATACCAGCAGTGTCCAGACATATGGGGGTGGGTGCACAGGACTCCCAGCAGTGGCCTGCAATATGAGGGGTGTGTACAGATGAATACCAGCAGTGTCCAGACATATGGGGGTGGGTGTATAGGACTCCCTGCAGTGAACAGAGACATGGGGGTGGGTGCAGAGGACTCCCAGCAGTGGACAGATACATGGGGGTGGGTGCAGATGAATACCAGCAGTATCCAGACATGTGGGGTGGGAAAACAGGACTCCCAGCAGTGGACAGCGACATGAGGGTGGGTGCAGAGGACTCCCAGCAGTGGACAGAGACATGGGTGTGGGTGCAGATGAATACCAGCAGTGTCCAGACATATGGGGGTGGGTGCACAGTACTCCCAGCAGTGGCCTGCAATATGAGGGGTGTGTGCAGATGAATACCAGCAATGTCCAGACATATGGGGGTGGGTGCACAGGACTCCCAGCAGTGGACAGAGACATGGGGTGGGTGCAGAGGACTCCCAGCAGTGGACAGAGACATGGGGGTGGGAGAAGATGAATACCAGCAGTATCCAGACATATGGGGTGGGTGCACAGGACTCTCAGCAGTGGCCTGCAATATGAGGGGTGTGTGCAGATGAATACCAGCAGTGTCCAGACATATGGGGGTGGGTGCACATGACTCCCAGCAGTGGCTTGAAATATGAGGGGTGTGTGCAGATGAATACCAGCAGTGTCCTGACATATGGGGTGGGTGCACAGGACTCCCAGCAGTGGACAGAGACATGGGGGTGGGTGCACAGGACTCCCAGCAGTGGACAGAGACATGGGGGTGGGTGCAGATGAATACCAGCAGTGTCCAGACATATGGGGGTGGGTGCACAGGACTCCCAGCAGTGGCCTGCAATATGAGGGGTGTGTACAGATGAATACCAGCAGTGTCCAGACATATGGGGGGGGTGCACAGGACTCCCAGCAGTGAACAGAGACATGGGGGTGGGTGCAGAGGACTCCCAGCAGTGGACAGAGACATGGGTGTGGGTGCAGATGAATACCAGCAGTGTCCAGACATATGGGGGTGGGTGCACAGTACTCCCAGCAGTGGCCTGCAATATGAGGGGTGTGTGCAGATGAATACCAGCAATGTCCAGACATATGGGGGTGGGTGCACAGGACTCCCAGCAGTGGACAGAGACATGGGGGTGGGTGCAGAGGACTCCCAGCAGTGGACAGAGACATGGGGGTGGGAGAAGATGAATACCAGCAGTATCCAGACATATGGGGTGGGTGCACAGGACTCCCAGCAGTGGCCTGCAATATGAGGGGTGTGTGCAGATGAATACCAGCAGTGTCCAGACATATGGGGGTGGGTGCACATGACTCCCAGCAGTGGCTTGAAATATGAGGGGTGTGTGCAGATGAATACCAGCAGTGTCCTGACATATGGGGTGGGTGCACAGGACTCCCAGCAGTGGACAGAGACATGGGGGTGGGTGCACAGGACTCCCAGCAGTGGACAGAGACATGGGGGTGGGTGCAGATGAATACCAGCAGTGTCCAGACATATGGGGGTGGGTGCACAGGACTCCCAGCAGTGGCCTGCAATATGAGGGGTGTGTACAGATGAATACCAGCAGTGTCCAGACATATGGGGGTGGGTGCACAGGACTCCCAGCAGTGAACAGAGACATGGGGGTGGGTGCCGAGGACTCCCAGCAGTGGACAGATACATGGGGGTGGGTGCAGATGAATACCAGCAGTATCCAGACATATGGGGTGGGTGCACAGGACTCCCAGCAGTGGCCTGCAATATGAGGGGTGTGTGCAGATGAATACCAGCAGTGTCCAGACATATGGGGGTGGGTGCACATGACTCCCAGCAGTGGCTTGCAATATGAGGGGTGTGTGGAGATGAATACCAGCAGTGTCCAGACATATGGGAGTGGGTGCACAGGACTCCCAGCAGTGGACAGAGACATGGGGGTGGATGCAGAGGACTCCCAGCAGTGGACAGAGACATGGGGGTGGGTGCAGATGAATACCAGCAGTGTCCAGACATATGGGGGTGGGTGCACAGGACTCCCAGCAGTGGACAGAGACATGGGGGGGTGTACATCATTATCAGATGACCACACCTACATGGTGGTATGGACGCATTCCTAACTTTGGACTATGATGATAGTGCCATGACAACACATCACTGACAGCAGTGTCCCACTCCCAGGAGGATGGATGTCTTTCACACACTGCATGACATACCACATGTGGGTGTGAGGACATATAACACATGCATACCCACCCATGGTGGATGCAGCACAATACACACCCTGATATCATGCCACAAGACTGTATAGTTATGTAACTGCCTACAAAACTAAGATAGCCAAAGGGAACACACACTGTCACGCACATCCCAGGACTGATAGGAATGTCCAGGTGCTGGTCCAGCCACCAAGATGTTGTCTCTCATGGAGGGAATAGGGTGGAAGTTCCCTAGATACAATGCCCACAATTGTCAGTCAGGTGCCCAAATACCCTGCATAACAAGTACCATTTGTGTGGTAGGCCGTGATTACACACATGCATAGTGCTGAAAAGGGGGAATTTGTCCATGAAGGCATTTCGACATACTCAAAACACAAGTACAGTGACTAGCAAGGATGGCACAGACGATTCAGCAGGAGACATCGGTGAGCAGGCATGGCCATTGTTGAAGGGATGCGTCGCCAACAAAGGAAATGTTGACATAGGTCAGCACAACAATTGTACAACTGTTTGCAGGGAAGATGTCAGGTGCCACAGAGGAAGGAACACTCCTTGGGACAATGTCTCTAAACAAAATTAACACACACTACCAATGATTCTTTGCAGAGACATTGTGATGGCACACAGATACCATGGTCCACCTCATGACCATCATACAAAAACATTTCTCAGAACCCTAACACATTACCAGAACACCAACTCCAGGAGCCTCAGCACCAACATCAAGTACCTGAAATGCAATAGTGTTGAAAGTAAAAATAAAGGCTTTGTTCAGCACAAAAAAAGATTAGCAAAAATAGACTATTTGCAGAGGCCAATGGCCAGTCCATATTTCAAGTCCAAGGGGGGACGTAGGGGACCGTGTCTACCCCTAGCTTGCCTGCACAAAGGAACCTCAAGGTTTGTCGACCGGGGGGGGAGGGGCATCATCTGTGGCAGGACCAGGCATCGCAGGGACAGGAGGGGGAAGGGTAGGTGTTGCGGGTGCAGCGCCGAAGGTGGAGGCGAGCTCGGCGCTGCACACCGCTGCCAGTGCCTCCATCCGAACCCCCGCACCTGAGGATTCCCCAAGGTCAACAGAGGGTGTGGTGGGTGAGGGATGGGGTGCAGCGCTCTTGGGGGAGGTGGTCGACCTGGTGGGGGACTCAACTCCCGTGCCCGGGGACTTCCACACCCGCTGGTGGGGGGGTCACTCAGTGGGTGCAAGGTCCAGCTCACCCAGAAAGATCTCCTTGGGTGAGAGTTTGGCAGGGGAGCCAAGGGGAGTGGTTTTGGAGGAACAGGGTTGTGAGGACTGCGGACTGCGACTGTGGCTGCGTGTATGTCGTCTGTACCCAGACCCTGTGGGTGTGCCTACATCACCCTGAGTGTGCACTCCAGTAGGTGTGCGCTTTGCCTTACTTGGGGGTGTGCTGGCTGTGTCTGGTGGGGTGCGTGCTCGTGACTGTCTGGGTGTGCGTTGGACAGGCATGGGAGAGGGAAGTGTGGATGGGTCTGGGGTAGGGGGGGACAGAGCACTGCAGGAGACTAACTGCTGCCGTCAGGGAAGAGTCCATGAACCGCAGAATCCTGCGTTGGTCAGACATCGTTGCTGACATGCCCTCCATGAACGACACCATCTGTGTGAGCAGTTGAGTGTGTCCATGGAGGACATTCAGCACCGATGCCTGCCCAACCTGCAACTGCCACAGTATGTCCACTGTCTCTTCACTGAGGGCAGCAGGGGTGACAGGGGCAGGGGGTGCGGTGCCTGGGCCGAAGGAGACATGGTAGGCCTCTGCACAGACAGAAGGGACAGGAGCAACTGGGAGGGCGGAGATGGTAACGGAGGAGGGGGGGACAGATGTGGAGACGCTGCCAGGTGGTGTTGCAGTCTCCGCCTCCCCCAGGAGGTCAGCAGCGGACCCGTCTGCGTCGTAGCTGGTATCGTGTCCAGACAGGTCCTCTGACTGACTCCCCTCGCCCTCCGTGCCACTGGCTCCTCCTGACTCCACAGCACTGGTGGCACTGTCGCTGGGTCCCTCCTCCAGGTCCGTGCAGGTGTCTCCCTCCGTTGCGGATGATGATGCTGTGGGCAAAGAGAAGAAACCGAAATGCATCAGTCACCTGTATACATCTGACACATGAGCACAAAAAGCAATTGGTCACAGTGCATATCAGGCAATGCATCATGAGTACCAGCTAGATTACTCCGCACATATGTAAGCCCGGTACTGCCCAGTTGGTAGACCCACTATGCCACTTGGACACAAGGAAAAAAAGAACACACCAGGCCACTACTTGAATGAGCAATACACTGACAAGCTAGTGTCTCGGAACCGGTGAGCAAAGCAATACAATGAAGTCATGCCACCTCTTGTTTACCCTGAAAGAAACAGTAGTGGTGCACCCAACATAAACTGACACACCTCAATACTCAAGGTGTCACCACACTCAGAGACCTGTAAGTACTTTGGAACACAAAACGAGAACATTTTGGTACCTTGGGACTCACAATACTTTACACAATCAACATGTTTGGAATGTGCCAATTCGCCATTTCGCAAAAAGAACACTCATGTGCTTGCATGAAATATGTCTCACAAGGTAGTGCACACAAAACTACATTTACACTGTCATTAAAGAAGCTGGCACCTTTTCTAAGAAGCCACTGTTAGAAATGAATGGTGTTGCAGAAAGTACATATTCATGGGCCCACGGAGGTCTGGATGTCTTGAGACTTGTTAGTTTGTATCACCAACAACAAAGGAGTCTCACTAAATCCAGACCACTGTGGGAACATGTATATGGAGTATCTGCAACACCATTTAATTCTAACAGTGGCTTCTTTGCAAAGGTGCCAGCGTGTTCCATGAAAGTGGAAATGTCGTTTGGTGTGCACTTCCTTGGGAGACATCTTTCATGCAGACACATCAGTGTTCTCAACACAAATCATCAGATTACCACATTTAAAACATGAAGAACTGTTGACAAGTGCTGTGAGTGCCAAGGTACAATATTTTTAGAGTAACAACTTGAATTATGTAAGTTGTCACATGGCCATCTGTCACCTGATTACACAGTTGGCTACACATATGACCTACTGCCTGTCATCTGGAGTGGCACCAATGTCCACACCCAGGACAATGCATAAGGTACTGGGCCTGCAATTGGGTTGTTAAAAAGCATAGCTGTACTGTGGAGACACCCTCATGGCAAGCCAGAATGTCCACACAGATGTCAGCACACAAAGTCCAAACTGAGTTGCATCTGAACCACACACAGGTGCCAAAAATGCATGAGCAGGAATCATGTTGTAGAAAAAATGACACAGGCTGCAAAGCACGAACATTAAGCACTGACTAGCATCACAGGGGCACTGCACGGTGATCCTGTGTACAGCCAATTCTCACACACAGGTCAGACCTGGCAAGGAAAAATCAGGGGTGCCCATGTAGGCCTCTCCCGCACAACCACCCATACCTGAGTCAATGTGATTGATACAGATCAAGAAGTGACACCTCTTATTCAGGGTAACAAAAACTGTGCAGCAAAAATTGCTAGATTTACACAACATCACCTCCTGGGGCTGGCAACACATATTTGTGACAAACAACCAGCAACAGACACTGCCCAGTGTGAGTATGCACAAGCAAAATGGTATATCCCTGTCCAGTGGACACATGTAGCACACATTAGAAAAATACAAACTAGGCCAGGGACCAATGCCACAGAGGCAGACCTATGCTGAACCCACAGAGAATGTGCAGTGTTGGATGACACACATGATTATGAGGCCAGGGTATCTCAGGGGACTGTAGTGGGCACACTGCTCCGTTTTCATGGAATGAGCTGACTGTACCATGAGCAACAGTCATGGCACTATGCATATCTCACACTCATGCACATCATGTCTGAGGCCACCACATTGGTCATGCATGCTGCAAGGGTGTTCAGTTGAAACCTCACACTCCTATGTTGAGAATCATCATCAGTGCCAACAAATATGGACCCCCAACATAGGGAACAGGTCATGGCACAGGCAAGGTACCAACACAAGTCACAGACCATCCTCCCACATGATGCAGAAAGCAATGTGCACTTAGATTTACTGGAACCTTAGATGACCATGTGCAAATGTGATTACACACAGACCAGGGGACACATGTCAAGGAGGGGAAGGGATGAAAAAGAGCACCTGGTGACATTGGGGAACAGAAAATGCACTGCAAATATAAACTCTGGGAGTGTATCCAGGCTACAGAGCACTTCCAAAAGCTGGTGACACATAACACAACAAACAGCCATGTACCTACCCCCTCGTTGCTGCAGTCTCTCCTGTAACTGCCTATCGAGGTCAGGGAATACCACTGCCAGGACACGGGTCATGTGGGGGGTCAGGCGTCGGCGCCCGCCGTGGGGGTGAGGAGAGTCGATCCCCAGCTGGACCCTGGCGATCCGCTGGGTCCAGCACCGGATGTCTTGCCACCTTTTGCGGACTTGGGGCAGGCTCCGACTACGCTCCCCCGCAGATCTCAAGGCCCTGATGATGTCCCTCCAGATCACCCCCTTCTCGTAGGCAGTTACCTGTCAGGATGACAAAGTGACACAACATCTATACACCTGCTCCATATCCCAGAAACACACATTTGAACATCTTTAAAATGTTGAACAGGGCATAAGATGCTGACAGGAATTGCATCATTCACAATAAGAAATTGGCCTGTGTGCAAGCCCCAATGCACTACATGGCATTGAAAGTCAACAGGTGGCATTAGGGGTGCGACACACTCACTAATCATGGCACACACTGTGCAGCACATGCAACAGCAGGCTGATGGCCAGCACGTGTCAAGCAGTCACATGTCCCACTCCACTGACGCACCCTCAGCAGACTAGACAGACACACCCAGGCACAGATCACTCGCCTGTCAGTCACAACAGCGGATACAACCCTCACTCTGCACATGTGCCAATTGCCAGTGGGGTGTCACAGGCGTCGTGCCAGCTCTGCAAGTCAGACACACAGCACGGCTTACTTGTCACATCAGATGGGTAGATCTGTTGCCTCCTCCATGCAGCTGTGGTGCAACACTTCACATAGACACTCACCCACATGACAAGGAACATTCACACACATCAATGTCCATGAGGTCGTACACATCATTTGGACACTCTCACCACAGGTTCACTCAACTCATACACATCTGTGGGTACAGTCACCTGTCACACCGGGGGGACCACTGAATCACCTCAGGACAATATGAAAAAAAACCACCAAGGATTTGCCAGGCTGACTGTGTCATGCACTATGCAGTGAATGTCACAGAAAGCACAATGCAAGTGAGGAGTGCACACAGGAACGACCTCATGCTCTGCATGAGAGACATAAGCATGTCCCCCCCCCCGGGACCCACTCTAAACAACATTGCATGTCTGTCACACCTGGACACAATGCCAGAAGTGACAGTCACACAACAGGTGCATAGGGAAAGGTAGTGGAGTCAGCACTCACCTGCTCCCTTGGTCTCCCATACAGCTTGGGGTACTGTGGGAGGAGGACGTCCTGCAAGGCCCCATTCTCCTCCAGGGTGAATGGCTGGGCCCTCTCCACAGTACTTGACATGGTCCAGAGGAAGCAGAGACAGCAGCAGTGTGGTCGACTGGAAAGTTGTGCAGGCAAGTGCCCTCTCATGGGTTCTGGCTGCCTTATATCTGTCTTGCTGAGGGGCATTCATTGTGAGGAGTACATAGTGATTGGTCAGACACATTTGCATCGTACGTTTACTCCAATCCCTTTAAACATACACCTATGACACGCATTTGCATCGTTCAAATTTTGAGCATCATGTCAAGTCAACAACCACTTTGCAACATTGTATTTTTGGGCCAACTGACTGTTCCAGGACACCTGATGGACACATTTCAACTGAAAACTCAGTATCCATGACAAACAGCATGCATTTATGGCCTAATACTTGTCCCTTATGTGTCCCCTATGTAATTTTGAAATCCACACACAGGAACGGTGCGTTTCACACGTACCCCTACGGCACAAGTACAATGGTGAAACAAAGCGTACACACGCGATGATAGCGGGTGTACGGTGCATTTCACACGTACCCCTACGGTACAAGTACAATGGTGAAACAAAGCGTACACACGCGATGATAGCGTGTGTACGGTGCGTTTCACACGTACCCCTACGGCACAAGTACAATGGTGAAACGAAGCATACACACGTGATGATAGCGGGTGTATTGTGCGTTTCACATGTACCCCTACAGCACGAGCACAATGGTGAAACGAAGCGTACACACGTGATGATAGCAGGTGTATGGTGCGTTTCACACATACCCCTACGGCACAAGTACAATGGTGAAACGAAACGTACACACACGATGATTGCGGGTGTACGGTGCATTTCACACGTACCCCTACGGCACAAGTACAATGGTGAAACGAAGCGTACACACGCGATGATTGCGGGTGTACGGTGCGTTTCACACGTACCCCTACGGCACAAGTACAGTGGTGAAACGAAGCATACACATGTGATGATAGTGGGTGTACGGTGCGTTTCACACATACCCCTACGGCACAAGTACAATGGTGAAACGAAGCGTACACACGCAATGATTGCGGGTGTACGGTGCGTTTCACATGTACCCCTACGGCACAAGTACAATGGTGAAACGAAGCGTACACACGCGATGATAGCGGGTGTACGGTGCATTTCACACGTACCCCTACGGCACAAGTACAATGGTGAAACGAAGCGTACACACGCGATGATTGCGGGTGTACGGTGCATTTCACACGCTTACAATGGCAATACAGGCGTACACATGGCAGGAATGGAGGGCTACGAGTCGCACAAGGATGTCCATCAAGTACTTGTCTTTGCATACTTTCATGTGCAGGCCCTAGGTGTGTCAGCCAGTGATATTACACATGTCATCTCATCTAGTTGCACAATTGATGTGTGATGACCTGTGTACACATGTCATGTGTGATGGGGCACTATGTGGCACACATCACCTTGACACTTGCCACATGTGTGTCTGTAGTCCAACTGTGTCATGCACAGCAGCAGTGGGATGGCACAGTCATCACCACCTGCAGCTGTCTTCTGATGCCAGGGACAGGGACACTCTCTCAACTGACATGTCACGATCAGCATGCCCCTATGTGACTATGTCAGGTGTGTGTCATGTGTTCCCATGAGCATGCTGTTAGTGTTCCGTCAACTGCATCTGCTGTTGGTGCATCCAACATGGGTCTGTGTGGAGATGGGCATGGCACACATCTACGCACACCATGCCACATGTGGATTCCCACGGCTGTAGGGTCTGTGTGCATCGGACATCATATTTTCCCAGGCATACATGTGTGCATCGTCTCAATGGCTGTGTTAAATTGTTGTCACGTGTACCCCTTCATCGCAATGTGTGTCATATGTACATTTGACATACCATGTGACCTGTGCGTGTGCCTTGCAGTCAACTGTCTGGATGAGATGACATCCTTCTAATGCAGCTATGTGGATGTGTGTCACTCCGGTGATATCTCTGGCTGTTCACTCAGACTTGCCCCCAGCTCATTTCAGGGCCTGTCATGTAGACTTGACAATCAACGGTTGTATCTGCTTTTCGTAGGAGTGCCAGCAAGGTGGCATATGTGTCCTGGATGTATTGCACACACCAGACTCCATAGTTGCCTGATGTGTAGCAGCAGTTTAGCATGTGCTATGTTCATTGACATTGATGTTGGCAGACTCTCAATCTTCATGATTCCTAACAATGTCTTGCAGAGCACCGCCTGTCCCAAGAACAATGCCAGACTTGGCTGCCATGAGGGAACGTGCCTGCATCTGACGTTACAGATTCACTCAACAGTTGATTGAGGACTTGACCGACAGGCTGGCACCACACCTCCAACCGCGACACAGGTATCCTACTGCGCTGACCCCAAAGATGAAGGTGATGGCAGCCCTACATTTTCTTGCCACAGGTACGTTTCCATTGACCATAGCTGAGGGTGGTGGGATGTCACAGACAATGTTCAGCCGAGTCCTGCGTGATGTTTTGGCAGCCATGTTGGAGCACCTTGATGAATTCATCAATTTTCCTACTCCTGGGGAGTTGACAGATGTCGAGGGTGATTTCCATGCCCTGGGAGTGATGCCCCATGTCATTAGGTCCATTGATGGGACACATGTGGCTTTGGTACCACCACAGGCACAGGAGCAAGCCTATCGCAACCGTAAACATTACCACTCAATAAATGCCCTTGTGGTGTGTCTTGCTAACATGCTGATTTCCCATGTCTGTGCACGTTTTCCAGGATCAGCACACGATGCCTACATCATGAGGCGTAGCAGGGTGCCACAAATGATGCTGTGGCTGCACAACGAACGAGCATGTCTTGTTGGTGGGTATACTCTGTTGGTCCTGTGTGTTGCGGTCTCTTTGGCTCTTATGGCATCTCCTGACCCACTTATTTACATGATGTTTCCATGTAGGGGACTCTGGATATCCCAACATGCCATGGCTAACACCTCTACGCAACCCAAGAACAGCTGCAGATCACAGGTACAACAATGCACACGGGCAGACCAGGCGAGTGATTGAGAGGACGTTTGGCCTCCTGAAGAGCCGATTCCGGTGCCTTGACAAGACAGGCGGGTCCCTCCCATATGCACCGGAGAAGGTGTGCAAAATCTTCATTGTGTGCTGCATGCTGCACAACATGGTCGTCTGTTGAGAAGGCAGTGCCACTCATCCTTGATCCTGATGAGGAGCAACAACCACCCGTGGAGGATCCAGGGCTTGGTCATGAGGCAAGTGATGACGAGGAGGAGGATGATATCCGGAGTCAGCTCATACGCAACTTCTTCTCATAATGGTGAGTCACTGGGTATGAGTGTGCAAGCTTGTAGCATTGAGTGGCATGTGTTGCAATGTGTGTGTCCAGCTGAATGAATGCAAAGTGACTTTGATGTGTGTACTGATGTGTCACTCGAGTGATGATGTCATGCCACACAGTTTTGCGGAGAGACTTTCTTTGAAATTTGCATGTGTCCAACATTGTTCATGTTTCGTAACTGACCATGTGTGCGGCGAGATTTGTTTTAGATGACGTCTTGTGTGTCTGTCATTCCCAGGTTTTTGCGCCTGTTGTCTGCTTGTGTCATCTTTGTCCTCCTGCTATTCCTCATGAGGATTGCAACGTGTGCTGAATCAGCGTTCCATGCACGGACATGTGGAAATGTCAGTTTGGGTAAGGATTGCAGCAAGGCTTTTTGGTGGTGGTACGGGTTGGGAATGTGTGGGGACTGCTTCTGTGCATGTTGTGGTACCATGCATACATGTCTTCTCACCATGGAGCATATAACATGTAGCATCACTCCCATGACATGATAGTCACCCTTCTTGACAGTCATCTGTAGTTGAGTGTGGAGTCTGATGAAGGCATCAATGTGCGTAAACCTTGCCTCTGAAACATTGCGGATGCTACGGGTGGACATAGTGTGGGACATCACAACAACTGGCTCTATGGTGATTTGCAGCATCTCCGTGTGCAGCAGGATGTGTTTGGCTCATCCCCTTGACTTGTGTGCCAGTTCATTGGGATTTACAACATCCGTGTTGTGAAGGGGGGGGTCCAGCGTATGTCCCACATGTTCTGTCAACTGACCTGTGAGTCTGTTCGTATGGATGCATTTCCATTTGTGTGAGTTTGTGCAATAAATGTGTTCTGCACAATCCAAAGTGCCTCATCTCTGTCACTGCTTATCTCTTGCCAGTTTGCATGCGTCATCTATGGCATAATTGTCAAAGATTGAGTGTATGTGTACTTGTGCAACATGCATGCATTTCTTCATGGCTAATAATCTCTATTGTGCATGAAGTACCTGGTTGTGTATGTATTTGTGAAGGTTGCTCCCCACGACGGGACGTCAACGCCTGCTGACGGTGTGTCTCCTGTGCGCAGCTCCGCATTTTGTTGCCTGATCCTGAACCTGACACTCCTTCCTTTACAAACACCTGTTGCACTGTGCCTTTCTGACCTCCTTGTCTTTGTGTGCTACTTTTTGCCTAGTTTCTCACCCCTTCCGCCTGCTGCTGCCTCACCTGCGGCACCGCCCCACTGAGTGCCCTGATTTGGCAACCCACACGCCTACAAAATGCTCCTCCCTTCCCCCTCCAACCATTCTAAATGCAGCCAGCAGCTTGTCTGTGCCACTGTTGCACCAACGCCGTGCCAAAGGCAGGACCGTCTGCGCCTGCAACGTTCACAGTGCACAACCCACGTCACACAACAGGCTCATGCTGCAGCCACCCTCCAAGCAATGTCCTCCAGACAATCAACCGCCTGCTATCAGGCAACCTCTAAGCGCACACACGACACCTTTGCATGCTGAGTGTGCAATTCCAACTGCCTACACGGCGCTGCCCCGCCTACCAGACCCTGTCAGAACAACCAGGTCATGTGCCTCCTACTCCACACACGCTCCGTCCACAAGCATGCCATTGGACACTGTTACCTCCTCAACACAATAGCCCCACACATCACCTTGATGACAGTAACCTGGTCAAAAGCATCCTCAGCACACAACTTCTTCATTGCCATCTCAGACGGATACAAGATCACCCGCAGGGACGGCAACAACAATCCCGGAGGATGAATTGCAATTTATTCCCAAGTACACCCTCTGAGTCACAAATCCGGTTTTGCTCCAACCACCTGGCAACCCTCAGAGTAACACTCATCTGCAGATCACCAGGCCTACATCCACAATTCCGCAAAGCCATCAACACGTACATCTGCACGCACGTCCTCACCTCCACAGGCTACATGTGGCTGGGGGCCAGTAACTTCTTGCTGGAGGAGAACCACACCACCATCCAACATTGGTCCATCAACATTTGCATCCACGTCTCCGACAAGTAACACACTGGTGCACACCCCGCTACCGATCCCCCAAAGATGCTTGATGTAAGTCACCACAGACAAGCTGTGTGGGACACTCGAACCAACACCACCGCCACACCCTGCAACCTCACACATTGGATCAGCTACTGATCCAACAATCTTGCCACATTGACGGACTTTCCTGTGAAGCACAACAACAATTAAGCCATCTGGGACAAGGCAGACCTACTGGACTCATACAGATCGAGCCGGACTCTTGTGCAAACCTTGCAACACAAAGTACCTTCATTTACCTTACAGCCCTGGAAAACGCCACACACAGCCATCACCATATCATCAGCAAGGATAAGTGGAGATCCTTCAGATAGGGCCGAGGCACCAAAACACACGACATCAAGGAGCTCATCAGCATTGTGGGTGAACTGACAGCAGATCTCCATCCAAAAGACACCCCAACCTTGTAAGGCAGATCACATCCCTTGCAACTTTCTACCACTGCAAGCTTATGGCCATACATGACAGCCTTGGCACACAGAGGCAGACAGCACTATTATCCGCGTGACAAACCCCCCTCAGGTTCTGGACTCCCGTCAGCAACAAATACACCAACTGGCTCATGTGCACCATCCACTCTGGCTCTCCATCAGGCCCCTTCCCACACAACATCTCAACCACATCATTCCCCATCCTTGAAGCCCACGTCCAGGGCGTCCTGAATGTCTCATTTGAGTTTGCCACATTCCATGGGAGCTGGAGGCATTCCGAGACCCAGGCCCTTCTTCAACAACGGATGGCAGTACCGCAGGATCTCCTGGAACATCACCCTGCTTCCCTACCCAGCAAATGTCATCAGGAAGACACTCAACGAGCGACTGACAAACATCCTCCGCGCAAACAGCTCCAGGCAACCGTCAACAGAACGTCTTCCACAGTAATCACACCACTGCAACCGTCATCATTGCCACCACCAACGACAACTTAGCCCTACTCAACAATGGTGAGACCACCCCCCTTGACCTCTCAACGGCATTGTACACCATGTGCTACCACACTGTCAGCTCACACATCTCCAACACTGGTATCCAGAGGAGGGCTCAGGATTAAATCACCAAGTAGCTCACCAGCAAGGCCCAGGTAGTCGGCCTCCGCCCTGCAGCATGTAGTACACTGGGGTCATGTGGCCCATGCTCCAGGGCTAATCTCTCAGCGTGATGATCTTCAATGTCTCCATGACCGCCCTCTCTACCATCACATGCGCACATGACCTCATCATCATCTCGTAAGCCATTGACACCCAGCTGCTCCTCAACCTCACTAAAGACCCAGCCATTGCCAGATCCAACCTTCAAGAAGGCATGAGATCCGTTGACGAATGGCTGACCATCAGCCACCTGAGGCTGGACTTGGACAGGACTGAGGTCATCATCTGAGGATTGTCCCATTATGGCTGGGTCAACTCCTTGTGTCCCACCGGCCTGGGCACCGCACCAGCACCCAGTGGCCACGCACGCAAGCTGGTGTTCATCATGGACTCATCGCTCACACTTACCATGCAACTCAACACCATCTGTATCTCATGCTGCAACACCCTCCGCATGCTGCAAATGATCCACAGATAGATCCACTCCAAGGCAAGACAGACCGTCCCCCAGGTCCACGACACCAGCCGGGTCAACTACAGCAACGCCCTCTACGGAGGAACAACAGCAAAACTGCAGGAGAAGTTGTCCACATCCAGGGTGCATCCGCATACCTCATCTTCAACATCCCATGCCCCAGCCACATCACCGTCCACCTGAGATAGCTAGAATGGCTCACTGTCTGCTGCAGGATCATCTTCAGACTCCTGAACCACACTCAGGAGGCAGTCCACAACCCCAGACCCAAAACCGACCTTGGGCGTCTGTCTTCCAACACCCCGTTGGCCCAACTTCGTGCAGCCCACCTTGCCCTGGCCACCATTCATCATATCCACAGAACAACTGCATGCAGGAGATAGTTCTCCCACCTCGCAAAACAGACCTGGGACTCCCTCCCCGGGCACCTCAACATGACCCATGACCTCTACACCTTCATGATACTCTAGCAAATTGGTCTGTCTGAACAGTATTGCAAGCCCCCCTTCAGCAGCTTGAGGCCATCACAGGTGAGTATTGGGCTCCATGTCTGTATTTGGTGATACATTGTGACCCATGTGTGTCCTCGACCGGACTCAGATCCAAGTGTATGGATGGCTGGAGTTAGTTCCACACTCAGGCATACTTTGACATATCCCCACACGTATGTTGTGGACTCATGCTAAATGACTGCAACATAAAATTACAATTATAAATGTATTTATTAAATGTCTGGGGCATGATTTGTGCACAGAAAAAGGTGCAATACAGGGACCATAGAATCCAAAGTTTACAGGGGGAGATGGGATCCTTGGTATTTGAAGTCATCAGAGTCTAGGCCACAGTGTTTGGCATAATTGGTCAGACTGTGACCAGCAAGTCCATGTGGCAGATGATGTCAATCAATGAGGTGATGCTGTCATACATGGAGGCCAGGTGCCACGCCAGGTGACCTGGGAGATGTGGATGGTCCGCTGCCTCTCACAATCTTTTCCATGGACGACCGATCTTCCTCCGGGGACCCTCAGATGCAGGCCGTGACGATGCTTGGGACGCTCCGTCGGACAAATCCTCCTCCTCCTCCCTCCCTGTGGCTGGTGGTGGTCTTCGCCTGGTTTCACAGGGAGGGTTGCCCATGTTGTCGGCGATCCGACGGAGTGAATGGCTTATGTTCCTTTGCACCGCCAGGAGCTCAGCCAGTCTTGCCTCCATCCGTCCTTGGTGTTCTTGTTGACTGGCATGTTGCTCGGCCTGCTGGTTCTTAATCTCTGTGAGGGTCACCACTACCTGGCTGAACTCCCTGGTGTCACGCCGGTATGCGTCCATGATGTTGGCTTTGTGTGACATACCGGTCCCTTCAGCTGTCTGGTTAGGTTCTCGCCTCCGCCTGCCTCCACTCCCACCACCCCTGCCCACATGAGCCTGCGCTGCCGTTGTGGGCACATCGGGTCTACGGGACCCCTGAGGGATGGCAGTGGCAGTGTTATCTGCCTCCTCCTGGGTGCCCGGCGCACCTTGTCCCTCCTGGTCAGACTGGCTCAGGTGTTCACTGCGGGCAGGGCTCCTCGGTGTCTCCTGGGATGTGGCAGGAATGGGGGTGGTGGTTGGCACAGATGTTCCTGAACCAGGTGCTGCAGGGGCTTGGACACCAGAGGGTCCAGGTCGGTCGGGGTCATCCGCGGAGTGTTGAGAGGCGTCGCTGCCAGTGGGATCAGGTTCCTCCCGAGCCTGGAACTGTGATTGTTCACCCCTATTGTTAGGGGGAGGATCATCACGTTGCCCTGTGTGTGAGAGACAGACAATGTTAATGCTGTTTCATGCAACATCCATGTTTCATACACATTCAAGTTGGCACTGTTCCTCCAGGTAGTTGTATGTTCCTAGCATTCTCCTCAATGTTCACTTGTGGATAGGTATGTTGCGGGGGACAGATTGATATGTTCTCCTGAGTCTTTGACATGTAAATTTTTTGCTTGGATGCTTCTTCGGCTATGTATTGGTGTTGTGTTACATGTTCATTGTGACAGTGGGTAAATCCATTGCGTGTCCCGGGGGTGTCTGCTTGTGTAAGGGGTGTGTGTGACAGGGCCTGCTGGTGGGTGTAGTGTGATTTGGCAGTGGGGCTCCCAGGTGATGTAGCTGTCACCACATGGAGCATGCTGCCATGACAGTGAGTGTGAGTTCATGTCCTAGATATCTGACCTTGTTGTCTTGGTGTTTGTGTCTGCACTGGTCACAGGAGGGCCTTGTGCTGCCTACACCCGGGCCAAGTGTCAGCTATCTTGTCAGTACTTTCCCAATCCCTGTGCATTGCGCATGGTGCATGGGTATGTACCTGGGCCATATGGGATGAGGGCAATTGTGTCTGATTTGGAGTTCAACAATGCGTTTAGTGACACCCACCCTCCCAGCATACGGGACATCCATTCTTGGGTTGGTGCTTCGTGTAGCATGGGACATAGCATGGCCTTGCTTTCTCAATGGGGCATACACATGTTATTGGCATTAGAGTTGTTTTTGGCTGTGGTTCTGGCCGGTGAGGACTTGGGGGTAGTTGCGTGCATTTTGTGTAGTTGGGGTGTGGATACCATTACCCCCATGTTACGTAAGTTGTTTGTGTACTCACCAGGCTCTGGAAGTCCTTGAAGTCCATGTACTCCCACCGGCGCAAGCAGGGCCATCACCTTCTACTCCCAGGGATGGAAATGTACTGGTCTGTGGGGCCCACCACCTCCATTGATGTTGCTCTGGTACGTAGTCGTCATTCATTTTTCGCTTGACCGCCCTCCGCAGATCATACCACCTGGCTTGGCATTCAGTCCTGGTCCTTCTGATGGGTGCAACAGCATTCACCCTATCGACGATCCTCTGCCACAGGCGTGATTTTTCGGCTATGCTGGTCTGTCTGACCAATGTTCCAAACAGCTGTGGCTCGACTCTGATGACTTCATTGACAAGGATCTCCAGCTCCTCCCTTGTGAACTTTGGATTCTTGTCTGTGGGCATGGTGTGGGGTGAGGATGTGGATGGTTGTGGGTGTGTGGGTGTGAATGTGAAGTTGTGGATCTGAATGTGAAGAGGGGGTATGTGTGAAGGAGGTTGTGTGAAGGTGTATATGTTAAGGTGGATGGGTGCAGCTGTTGGTGTGTGCTCTCTAGCTGCAGTGAGTCTGTTGCAAAGGCTCATGGTTTCTGTGTGTGGGCCCTTTTTATTGGTCCATTTGTGGGTGGGCCTTAGTTTGAATTTTTGGTGGGTGTGTTATAGGAAGTGGTTGGGAGTTTGCCCCTCTGTTTGCCTGTTTGGATGTAGCCAGGTCAGTCATTTCCATGTTGTGTGCACTGTAGACGTGTTTTGTGGTGTTGTGCGAGTCGAATAGACCCTCCTTGTGCTGTTTTACATTGCCTATGTACGGTGCGTACATACGCGATGATGTTGTTGTGAGGTGCGTACATACGTGAGGATGTTGTTGTGGGGTGCATACATACGCGATGTTGGGGTACGCACCGTACATACGCGATGCTGTTGTTGTGAGGTGCGTACATACGTGAGGATGTTGTTGTGGGGTGCGTACATACGCGATGATGTTGTGAGGTGCATACATACATGAAGATGTTGTTGTGGGGTGCGTACATGCGCGATGTTGGGGTACACACCGTACATACGCGATGATGTTGTGAGGTGCGTACATACGTGAGGATGTTGTTGTGGGGTGCGTACATACGCGATGTTGGGGTACGCACCGTACATACGCGATGATGTTGTCGTGAGGTGCATACATACGTGAGGATGTTGTTGTGGGGTGTGTACATGCGCGAAGTTGGGGTACGCACCGTACATACGCGATGATGTTGTTGTGAGGTACGTACATACGTGAGGATGTTGTTGTGGGGTGCGTACATACGCGATGTTGGGGTACGCACAATACATACGCGATGATGTTGTTGTGAGGTGCGTACATACATGAGGATGTTGTTGTGGGGTGCGTACATACGCAATGTTGGGGTACGCACCGTACATACGCAATGATGTTGTGAGGTGCGTACATACGTGAGGATGTTGTTGTGGGGTGCATACATACGCGATGTTGGGGTACGCACCGTACATACGCAATGATGTTGTTGTGAGGTGCGTACATACGTGAGGATGTTGTTGTGGGGTGCGTACATATGCGATGTTGGGGTACGCACCATACATACGCGATGATGTTGTGAAGTTGGGGTATGCACCGTACATACGCGATGATGTTGTTGTAAGGTGCGTACATACGCGATGTTGGGGTACGCACTGTACATACGAGATGATGTTGTTGTGGGGTGCGTACATACATGATGTTGGGGTACGCACCTTACATACACGATGATGTTGTGATGTTGGGGTATGCACCGTACATACGCGATGATGTTGTTGTAAGGTGCGTACATATGCAGGGGGGGCCTGTACGACTCGTACCCCTGTACGACTCGCACCCCGGGAACTACTTTTCCCGGGATACAAGTCGTACAAAGTTTGCTTTGTAGCGGGTAAAGTCATTCCCCGTGTACGGGACGTTTTCCATACGAATCCTAAAACGGAAAGCCGGTCGGGATCGTACTTGTACTGTCGGACTGTATTTTTAGGCTTCGTACGGAAAAGTGTCCGGGTCCGTCTCGTACAACTTTTCCCGATCGAATTCGTACGGATCGGGCCGATCCGTATGTATTTTTCCTGTACGAATCGTACTTCACGGGTGGGACGGGACTTGTACGAATCGTACGGGGAAAATTACGGATACGAGTCGTACGGGGAAAAAAAAATACAGGATAGGAATCGGCCCCTTAATGTTTATAATTTTTGTATTTGTTGTATTCATTTAAATATATTTGTTAATATTTTTAATTTATAACATTTATAGTTGCATATTTTAAATATGTAATTTTTGTATCGTTGGTAAGTAAATTAATGTTATCTTCTGAATTTTAACATTTATTGGGGTTAGTTGAATTATATCATAATTTGTTTAATTATTTAATATTTTTATACATGTTGTTATGATTTATTATAATTATTTGACATATGTAAAATAATTAAATAATTGTAAATAGTGTTTATTCAATGTTAAATGGCATTTCAATATTTTTTTAATGTATTTCATGTATGTTTGTAAGTCGATATTAGTGTTATCGATATTTGTGTTGTCTTTCATTATAATTTGCTGTTCTCAATATTTTTGTAATCTATATTTTTGCAGTCGATATTTTTGTAAACGATCTTTAATTAGGCGATATTAGTTTATCAATATTTGTGTAAATTCTTGTTTAAGTATAGGGTGTCGATATTTGTGTGTACGATTTGTTTACACAATATTTTTGTAGGTCTGTGTTTATGTTATCGATATTTAATCAGTGATCCAAGTGGAGCCACAGGAGCAGGCAGGTGCAGGACACCATAGTAAGTGCTACTCCACTCCACTGCGACTGCGGATTTTTGGAAAACTTCGCACTCCAAACGGAGTGCGGACTTTTAAAAATCTGTTTACTTCGCTGGCAGAGCAGAGGTATCCCCCCAGCCTTAGAAATAGCATGCTGTCTTTCATTATTTAGTCCCTTCTAGCTCTACCAAAGATTCATCTGAGTACCTTTGATATTGCTAACTGTGTGACAATGACTTATGGGCCCATCATTGGAGTTACGCTTCTGATTATGGTATAGTGGTTGGTGTTAATAGATTAACTAACAAAAAATCCCCCAACGCTTCCGCTGCATCAGTACTAACACCACTACTAATGCTATTACTTTTACTACTATTAAGGTAACCACTCTTACAGTACTACTAATACTAATGATAACAATAACAGGAGCACTAATATTAATATTAATTATAGGCTCGTGAGAAATCATGCACTTGTTGGGAAATTTCATGAAAATTGCCCGTAACTATGTGAATCATGGTGTGAAATTTGGTTTGTGGGTATCTCAGGAGAAACTTTTGCATGAGGGCATACCTAGCCTAAAAAGAGTCAAATTAGATATTGGCAGAAGACATATTGAAACAGGAAATGTCTATGGACAAGACATTTCCTGCTTGAACTAGTCTACTTCAGGCACAAAAAAACAAAGGGGAAAACTGCATAATGCAAAGCTTGATTCAAAATGCATGAATTTCTTCGAATTAGTGACCGTAATTAAAGATGTATAATTGCATAATCAAGAATCCTACAGAACTGGCACTAAAACGTCACTTGGAGGTAATCTAAGTACCATATGAAAGACTCATAGCCTATAGAATTAACAATAATTATAATTGCAGCACTACCAATGTTATTATTGCACAGAGATAGAAATCAAACACAGGCAGACTGGGAGTCACAGTAGGTGCTCGAACAAACACAGTCCTGAACTTCTCAAGAGAATGATGCAGTTCTGCTCAATTTCTTCTGTTTTAAATGGCCAGTGCCATCCGTTCTGCTGCACGATGGAGGTCCTCATTGCTGCCTTAGAGACAGCCTACTCAAGATGTAGTGGGTATACTCTATGCCGTACTTCCTGTTGAACAGTTAAGTAGATTGCGCAATAGGATCAAGATAATCGAAAGCCCAGTAATCCTGAAAGGCTTACTGGGAGGTGGACCTTGCTGTTCTCAGTGATTCAGTGGATGTCCTACAGCCAATGAATATTATGCTTTTGCCATAACCTCCTGTCCAGGTCTGAGCAGAGCATGGTGCTCAGTTCTAGGCAGTCTGAACATTTGAGGGTGGTTCATTAGAAGACAAAGTTGATGCTAATATTAAAATCGGTCTTAACTATAGGAATAATAAGCGGGCTTCACTTTAGTTCTTGCGGGTGACCATGAGCGGCAAAGTATTTCTTCGTAGTTGCAGTAGATCCACCCCTCTTTGAAATTTGATGCTAGAGTTTTCCCTCTCCTCTTTTTTCTTTTTTTGTGCATGATTTGCACATAATAAACTAGCATTTTGAAGATGACGGTTGAAATTCAGTATTGGCTACAATGTGAAATTAAATTTGAATGTAATTTCAAGGGTGACATCTTGTTTAAAATGGTGCTTTAATAATCTCAAAGTGGCAATAATGATAATGACCATCAGCAAACAGATATTATAAAAGAAGTATACAATGCACTAAGCACTTAATTAGCGACATTTTGCACAATTATAGTGAACTATGTCAATATTGCTTAGTTTGCACATTTTATCATGTTCTATTATTCTTATATAATATGTTTAGTTGATCATGACATTAAGGCAAGATCTGTACCCCTTATTTTCAACAGATCAATATCCGAATTACAAAGTTTTCAATAAAAAATAAATTATTTTGAATTTAGCATGTGCTTATCAACCATTGCATTCATTTATTTGTTTATTCAGTTTTTTATGTTTATGCAATTAATATACACATGGGTACTTTAAATACCACTGAGAGCACCATAGTTGTGTCATGTGATCAAGGCCAAGCTTGGCCGAAATGCATCATGGCGATCTGTGAAAAATAAAGATTTTGCACTTATCTTTGGTGTCTATGTCCCAGCGTCTCCTGTGTGGAATCGACGCAACGGGTGTGGAACAAAATTTTATTGTGGAGATGGCTGCCTTCGCATACACAGACCCCCTCTCTGACAGCAGCCGGCAGCAGTGAGCCAATTAGACGGAAGTTGGATACAATATTTGAAATCTTCAAGAAAAGATAGCCGCAGCAGCCCCCTGTTTGGAAAAAAAATACCAATGGAGTAGCTGAAAATCCGGGTTGGAGGATGCAAATGACGCAGGAGACCACAACGGTAAGAAATTCAAAGTGGCAGGTTGAGAAGTGTGCTTTATCCATGAGCATGGCAGTTAAATGTGCAACGGGTTACTATTTTGGAATTAGTAAACACTATAGGGGTCATTACGGTAGCGCCTGTATGGCGGTGGCGATCCGCCCGCTAAAATCCACCGCCTGAATAACTCCCCCCCGCCACATTACGGGAATAACTCCCCCCCGGCAAACTCACCTAAAATGAACAGGCCAAGTGGTGGGAATACAAATCATTACAGAAATATCTAGAGGCAGACCGAATACCAAGGGGGTTACGAATTATGCTGGCACCAAGTTCTGAAAATCCAAACACACTCGTGCTAAAAGAGTGGGCTGAGAGTAACCTTGAGTCATCTAAACAATTAGTACAAATCTGGTTAGATATGCAGAAATAGATTTGAGTACAACTACAAAAAGAAAATGATCTTACTAATGTGTAATTGATAAAGTCGGAACAAACAGAGTTCACTGAGAAGTTACGTGGAGAAATTGCAATAAGACTACGTAAACAGGAGGACATCATAAAAAATAGAAAAGCACACAAGTTCCAAAGGGACAAAATTGATTATGAGAGAGGTCAGATTTTTACATTTTCTCACAAGTATGACACAAGTAAAAAACTAAAACAAACTGACAGAAATATTGTGAAGCAGGATAACAGAATCAGCACAGCAATACCTGGCACTGCATCAGCCTCCGACTTGAGTTCTGCTCTAGAGAGGGAATCTGATTCTGAAGGAAGTAGAACATCAAATGGGCGGATGACTGGCCCTAACAAATTTACCTTGGCAGAGGATTTGGATTTTTTAAGGCGAGACAGGCGCCAAACTTTATGACTAAGAGTTCCAAGTTACAAAACAAACAGGAAAGAAACAGCCATGGACAAATTGGAGGCGCAAGCAAATATAATATAACAAGACAATAAGACAGTAATCAACTTGTCGGACGTGGTTTTGGAAGAAGCAGAAAAACAACTATTAACGCTGGGGCTAACATACTGCCCAGAACGATCCCTCAGCTATAGTCAAACCAGAATTGACAATTCCAAATTCATCCGTAAACTTAAACTCACGAAATATCACTTGCTTAAAGCCAACAGTGTGAGTACCAGCACATTGCCCAGAAGTAATCAGAAGTGCAACAGTATTTCAGATAATCTACAGATTTCAGATATCCATCTCATCCAGGACCACTGCAAAATGAAGATTTGGAAACAAGTTCAAGGTTATCCACGCAATCAATCATAATACAACAGGAACTAAATACACATTGTAGCATTGCAACACCCTTCAAACCCAAATCAGTATTTACACCCATAATGCCTCGAGATTCCATTGATGTGTTTAACGAAAAGCTAATTGAACAGATCAAAAAACTTAATCATGTTACCCAGAGAGCCCTCATCAAGCTAAGTGATCATAACAAGAAATATCAAAGGCTAATTACCAAATTACAGCACAATAATCAATTTCTAATCCATAACGCTGAAAGGGCTGGAACATCGTGATCTGGCCTAAACCTGATTATATATTGGGAGCTTACAAGCATTTGGAGGGCAAGCACTGCTTTAGAAAAGTAACGTACAATTAGTTAGATTAATATTTAATGAGTTCTATTCAATATTGGTTGCATGGAAAAATGAAGGCCTCTTGTCTATTGACGAATAAACATTTTTACCAAATGATCATCTGGTAATGCCTGTAATACATTTTATCCCTAAGGTACATAAGAGCTTGACATCACCACCGGGCAGGCCAATCATTTCTGCCAGAAAGAGTCTTTTGGAAAATACTTCTCTATACATTGATTTCTTTTTACAGGAATATGTCTGCAACTTACAGTCTTTTGTTAAAGATACAGGAGACATTTTGAAACAAATATATGATTATTTGCTTATGACTTTGGATGTTACCACTCTATTTACAACCATAAATCATCCAGATGGTCTTAGAGCAGTGCAACATGTTTTTGAAAGTAGACCTCTCAAATTGTGTGAGCACAGCAAAATGTTGATATGCATGATAGAATATTGTTTGGAGAACAATTTTTTATTGTTCAACAATGAAGTTTTCCAGCAGATTCGTGGGGTTGCCATGGGGGCCTACTTCTCCCCCAGTTATGCATGTTTACACATAGGCTGGAGGGAGAAGCGGGTCTGTATGGTTGACCACAATGAGATTTTAGATAGACACGTAATCTGCTGGCTCCGCTATATTGCAGAATTGTTTGTAATATGAAGGGGGTCAAAAGAGAGTGCGGAGAATTTTGTAGCTGATATCAATTATAATGCAGTTAATCGTAAATTTGCAGCACAAATGAGCCCGCAGTCAGTTTACTTTTTGGATGTTCAGGTATCATAGAAAATTACAAAATTGCAACTCAATTGCATAGGAAGGAAACAGCAGGTAACTTTGTGCTCCATGCCAGTAGCTTCCACCCTCAACATTTAATTAACAAAATAATCTATAGTGGTCAAACAGATATAAAAAAGGCTCAAATAGATTCCAAAAAAAGATTTTTATCAAGAAGTTATTCCGCCCGAGTAATTGATCAAGCCATATCTAAAACAGAGATGGTTAGCAGGGAAAGTTTACTATTTGATAAAAAGGCCGGTCGTGCTAACAAACACAGTAATTAACAAACAACAGAAGGATAAGCTGGGCTTATTTTGACTTACAGCAAGCAGGAATGACAATTAAGAGCCATACTCAGGAAACAAGAGCCGTTGATTCTTAGTGATCCAGTTACAGGTCCTGAACTCCCCAAATCACCAACGATTACCTTTAGGAGACCCATATCCATGAACAATGCCCTAGTTAAAAGTAGTCCTGAAATTACTGAGGGGGTAACTGGCTTACATCCAGAAAATGATTTTTTAAGTGTAATTTGTGCAGGGCTTGTCAATTTGGCCTAAACATGACACAATATTACACTTGTACATTTTGGAATGTACATGTGGGTTGCGGTACACTGCGAGTACCAAGCTGCAGGCCCACAAACGGATCTTACAGCACATTTGGGCCATAGCAAATGCTAATCCTTCCTATCCAGTAGCCCGCCATTTTAAGGAATTTCACAGTAGTAACCTTAGCCACCACAAATATTCTGTGCTTGATTCTGTACCCAGATTAAGACGTGGAGGTAACCATGAATCCGTTTTGAGAAAGTTGGAGACCAGATACATTTTAAATTTAGATACCAAGACTCCGCATGGACTTAATACCAGTGATGATATGTATACTTGCTTATAAAGTAAACCTGTTAACGTACCCATACTGCCACAATTATTCAGAATGAATCCAATATCTTCAATACGATTGGGCAATGCATAGCATAATATAAGACATCAGTTATTTTAGAATTGGCTCCAAATACTATATCTGCAGCAAGCTTTGCACAAACTTTTTTATAAAATTATAATTCATTCAGACACTGACAGACTCACTAAGAGACTTATGCACCCACTCAGAGATCCAATGAGATACTCATAAACCCACTTACAATCCCACTCTGAGATGCACGCACCCACTCCAAGACCCATTTAGGCACTCATGCTGTCACTTACAGAACCACTCAGAGACACACACTCACTCACAAACCCACTCAGAGACGCATGCACTCTTTCACCGACCAACTCAGAGACTCGCACACCCACTCACAGACCTACTTAGACACTCACAGACCCACTCACAGACCCACTCAGATACTCTCACATCCACTCACAGACCTACTGAGACACTCATGCACTCACTCACACACTCACTGCCAAAGGTTAGTGGTTACAGTTAGGGAAAGAAATTCACAAAACCTTAGAAATTCACACAAAAACTAAGGTTACAGGGATGTTATAGTTAGGAAATAGAATTTAAAAAACCTTCGAAATTCACAAAATAACAAAGGTTACATGACCATGACCATGTCATGAAGGATGTAATATGTGCGGTCATAAGCAGTGTGTTGCGAGGGTATATGGTATTGTTAGCTCAGCTAACTATAAAGGCTGAATTTCACTGTTTTTGTACAAGTGAAATCTGAGCCTAGCTATAACGTCCCTAAAACCTTTGTTCTTTTCAGTGAATTTATATTAACTTATCTACCACATACCCCTACAACCGTAAAAATACCATTGCACCCAAATACCCTTACCCACCTTCAACCCTAAAAATGCCCTTGCCACACAAATACCCCTACCCACTCTAAACCCTAAAAATACACTTGCCACCCAAATTCCCTTACACACCCTAAACCCTAAAAATCTCCTTGCCCCCAAATCCCCTTACCCACCCTAAACTCTAAAAAGGCCCTTGCCATTCAAATACACTTATCCACTCTCAACCCTAAAAATAACTATGCCACCCAACTACCCTTACCCACCCTAAAAATAACCTTGCCACCCAAATATCCTCAAAATTCCCTTGCCACTCAAATACCCTTAACCATCTGTTAGATCTGGGGGTCTCTAGTTGGCAGGGTAGGTACCTCTGTCCAAGTAGGGACCCTTGCTTCTAGTCAGGGAAAGGGGAATACACTGTTAAGATAACCCCTGCTCACCCTCTAGGTAGCTTGGCCTGAGCAGTCTAGGCTATCAAAGGCAATGTGTAAAGTATTTGTACCAACACTCACAGTAACACAGTGAAAACACCACAGATTTACTCCACACCAGTTTTAGAAAAATAAGGTATCTTTACTAAAAACTTCACAAGACCAAATACTACAGACAAACCAACATATAATTCAAAAAAGGTTACTTTAAAGATAGTTCAAGAGTTTGCAGAAAGTACTCAAGGATGTAAAAGTCAGTGTCCTGCACAATGCGACTCTCAATGCACAAAATGCGACACTCTCGTGCCCAACAGTACCTGTAGTTGCGATAAGGTTCCCAAAAGCTATAACAAGGAAGATGGCAAAGGCGATGCGATACTCCTGAGATCCTGGGGAGGCTTTGCAGCAGCCCTGCTTCACGCAGCAGAGGTGGATGCGCCGGCTCTGATCTGTAGGGGGAGGATGCGATGACTTTGGCTTTCGTTGCGTAGGTTTCTTAGGGGGAAGCTTCACGCACAGGTTCGATGCGACACTCTTCGATGTGGCACAATGCGTGGCGCAGCGTTGACTTCAGGCGCCGCAACTCTCGATGCGCCACGGAATGGGACTCTGCGTCGACGCACGCAGCGACTGGATACTTTCATGCACCGGCAGTGGTGCGGCCCGCAAACTGGTTCTGCGACGACCCTCGCAGCGTCAGGAATCTTCTCGCACCGGAACGATGCTCGACGCACTCGGCGATGCGGGGACTCCGGGTGCTGCGATGACGCCGCAATGAAATTTTCCTCGCACTCTCATTCTTGCGACACGCAATCGGATGATGTGTTGGGTACCAGTTACTCTTTTTCACGCTTCTGCTTCCCAGCTCCCAAACACAGCAAAACGACCTCCTGAGGCCCCAAGACTGGGCAAGCACTCCAAGGCAGGTCAGAACTCCTTCAGCAGAGTTCCAGGGGAGCTGGTGGTAAAGTCCTTTTGTTCCTGGGACTTCTTAACAGGGAGCCAGCTCTTCTCAGGCCCTTGGAGATCAGAATCAAAAGAAGGGGACACAGCAAAGTCCTTCCCCTCTCCTTGGCAGCAAAGCAAAACAGCAAGCAGGCAGTCTTCTCCTCTTCAGTCCTTTTCAGCTTTCTCCTTGGCAGAGGTTTCTTCTTAGTTTCAAAGTGATCTAAAGTTTAGGTGTCTGGGGTCCTCTTCTTATACCCCTCCAAGTCTTTGTCTCTCTGTGTTTCAGTGGGGGGATTCCCCTGCTCAAACCGGTTCCTGGATGTGCTATGCCCTGGAGCACCTGGTTCCTTTCAGAGTGAGGGGCAGGGTCGTTAGACGCTCAGCAGGAGGTGGAGCCTTCTTTGTGCCAGCAGAGGCAGAGTCCTCAGCCTGGCCAGCAGGAGGTGGAGCCAGCATTGTGCTGGCAGAGGCAGCCCTATTCAAACCCAGGGGCTACTCCTCCCACCCATCTAAAGCAGATCTCCCTATTCACCCTGCTGCTGACTCATCCAGGCTCCTGGAGCCACCTAGCCCATCACATGACACCAGTCAGCCAACCAGCACACAGGCACACAGGAAGGTTAAACAGGAGAATAGCTTCTTTCTAAAAAGTGCTATTCTCACACAGTGAATTTAAAAACCATCTTGCTAAAAAGATGTATAATTAAATTCTGAACACAAAGATACCAAACTTGGATTTTCTATCTTGCCCTTATGGGAAGATAGGCATGTAAACAGCCTCCCCCATTCTATCCTATGGGCAAGATAGCCTCTCAGCAGTGAAAAACGAAAATGGCTGTAATTCACTACCAGGGCATGTTACACACCTCAGTACATGCCCTACCTTTCAGATGCACTTCACCCAGCCCAGGGGGGTACCTAGGGCCACCATAGGGATGCCTGACATTGACATATACAGAAAGGGAAGGATAAGGCCTGGTCAGTGGGTGCACTGGCCAGGTCGACATGGCAGTCCTGGACTGCACATAGGCACTGCAAGCAGGCCTAAGACATTATTTTAGCGCTACTCCAGTGGGTGGCACAATCAGTGCTGCAGCCCACTAGTAGCATTTGAATCACCAGCCCTGGCACACTCAGTGCACTTTACTAGGGGCTAACAGGTGAAACAAATATACCACTCATGGATAACCAATCAATATAGCAATTTATACAGAGAGCATATGCACTTTAGCACTGATCAGCAGTGGTAAAGTGCCCAGAGTCCTATTGCCAACAACCACGGGTCAGAAAAAATAAAGGAGGAAGAAGCAAAAAGTTTGGGGATAACCCTGCAAAAAGGGCCGTTTCCAACACAACCCCCTTCCAGCCTAAAGCCAGGGTAGACCAAGCGATACCTCGATGGGATTCCCTGCTTAGGGCGATAGAACACGGAAACTGGCCCAAACAGCAGGGCACTATTCCTGTTCTACGCCTTCCAGAACCCGGTTGGATCTCTCCATCCATACTCTCAGGGTCCACCAAGCCAACCCATGTGGAACCCTTCTCCTCACCTGTGGACACCACCTGTGCAGCACCTAGCCTTAACTTGCTCACAGGTGTGTCCCAACAAACAGACAGCAAGCCGCAGTGACCAGTGACAGTGGTCAGGGATGAGACCCAGGCCTTATGCCTCTCAGGGCCCTCAAACCCCTGTGGCGTCAGAAGGAGGGGGGCAGTAGCCCCAGGTGCTCGGCACCCTTCGTCCACTTCCTTTCCTGTCAGGTCAGGTCTGACAACCTGGCACTGACCCACCAGCCCCGGGCCAGTATCCGGCGGCTGGACAGGAGGCTGGGGTAGGCTTTTCCATACCCAGTCCTCCTCTTCCTTGGGGCTCTGTACCCTCCCACCTGGATCGGTACCCCCTTCTAGAATAGTCAGGGCACCTGTGGCAGGTGTCCTGCACCATTCGCCCACCAGTTCAGGGGTTCTATCCTGCAACTGGGATCCCAGGTCAGGGGGGACACCCCGGACCTGGCCCTCCAACCTAGGGTCTACACCCTCCAGGTGAACCGGGGTCAGAGGCGAGGACTCCCTCCCTCTGCACCCCCTTCAAGAATTCTGCACCCTCCTACTCGGAGCAGTACACCTCAAAGACAAACTGGTAGAGACACTGCTTACAGATGTCCCTCCCTCCAGTTCAGGACCTCTCTCCAGCAACTGGTCTCCCAACCTAGAGTCTAAACCCTCCGGTTGCACCGGGGTCAGAGGCGAGGACTCTCTCCCTCTGCACCCCCTTCCAGAGAGCTGCACCCTCCCCACTGGAGGGGTTCCCCTGGAAGCCAAACCGGTCAGGACACAGCTTACAAATGTCCTTCCCCCCAGGTCAGGCAGATCCTGAACCTGGCCTCCCAACCCAGGGTCTAAACCCTGCGGTTGCACACCTTCCTGGCATGCCAGGACTTCTGGGGACTCACACAGTATCTCCCCGAGGGTGACACATGACTCATGTGTCTCGTGACAGTCTGCCTGGCGCAGATCTCCCGGCCCCTGTCCAACTGACAGTGCGCGAAGATCCCCAAGGACAGAAGTGGTGTCACCATGGTCACTCCTAGGGGACTCAGCCCTTCTGGCTGGTCCCTGACCCACTGGTTCTCCCACTGGGGAACACATCCCCCTCTCACCCCTCAGTCTGGACTTCTGCACCCTCCCAACTGGAGTGGTACCGCCAGACACCAGAACCACGGGAGCTCTGTTTACAGAGGCTCCAGGTTCTCCTGACACTAGGAGATCCTCCTCAAATGGCCTACTAGCACTGTCTAGGCCCCCAACCTGGTGTTCCCTTAAGGAACCCACCAGGCCCTGAGACTGGGTTTCGGGCCCCTTGGGACCCACAGTCCCACACTCACCCCTTTTCCACTGAGAC
The DNA here is from genome assembly GCF_964204655.1 of Triturus cristatus. Lineage (NCBI taxonomy): Eukaryota > Metazoa > Chordata > Amphibia > Caudata > Salamandridae > Triturus > Triturus cristatus. Next base: position 630,156,029 of record NC_140595.1, on the reverse strand, counting down.
AGGATGTGAGCCCCTACACCCCTCCCACTACACTGGGACCTAACCGGGCTACACTGAGCCTCTTCCACCTCACAGGTCTGGAAGATATCTGGGCCACTCCTTTTGGGATCACTCCCCAATGCCTCTCCAGACCTTTTGGCATCCAACCAAAGGTCTGCCTCCAACGCAAGCTCTCTGGAACCAGAGAACTCACACTCCACCGGGTGTTGGCATAGCTCTGGAAAACAGGGACTTAAAATATGCTCTCCAACAAATGAATCACACAGCCCCCCACAGTTGTTAACCAAGCTACCCTTTGCCTCACCCTCCAGTGCCTCACACATGTACCCCACACCACTCTCCTGAGATTGGCAAGACAGTACCTGACTGTCTCTGTCACACAACTCACACTCTTCTGGGCGGTCTTCACACTCACACACCAAGGTTTCTACCATGGGGGAACCCCTCTACCTGTACCTCTCATCTAGGGTCAGTAGAGTGTCCCTCCCACCACTAGGAATATGGTCCCCTGTGCCAGTTCCCCAATCTACTTCAGGGACACTGCACCCCACTGGAACTACATCATAAACCTGAACCCCCTGGTGTATGTCAACCCCCTCCCTCAAGTTAGGCGCCACATCTCTGGGTGTTTGTACCTCTCCCTCAGAACTGGATATTACAATCTTGCTGCCACCATCTGAGCTGGACTCCACCTCCAACTCAGCAAAGCTCACTTCTTGAACTAACCATTCTTCTTCAGCTGAGACACTCATGGCCTCAAGCCTCTCGAGCTCCAAATCAAGCTCCCTCATTCTTAATTCATGTGCCAAGGTCAATTTCAATTCTTCCAAGGCATACATCTTCTTCCTCTCTTCTACTTTGTTCTGGGTTTCTATTTCCATCAGCTTCAACTCAAGCCTCATGACTTCTAACTCATGATCTCTAACCCTTTGATTCTCCTCCAACTCCTCTGGAGTGAGACTCCTACTGGAATGGGAGCTGCCAGCCCTTGAGACCGGTCCGACCATGGGCAGATCTTGGGGAATAAAACCATTCTCTTCATCTGCATCATCTTCCTCTTGGGCCTCCCACCAGGCCTTCAAGACTCTTTGTAGCATATCCTTTCTAGATCCGCTTTTCACCGGGCAACCAAGGTCTTTGCAGAATTGCCTGAGCTCCTCAACCCTGTACGAATACAGATCCTCAATGGAAAACTCCAATTCTGCCCTCTCACTTGTTGCCACCTGAGACATGATGCTCTTGAAGAGTTACTCAAAAATAGAACCAAAAATACAGTATGTGGTTGCGTATTGGTCTGCACTTAAACTAGTGATGTACACCAATTACTGTGGGTCAAGTACAAATACAAGTTCAATCCTCACCGCTGACCACCAATGTTAGATCTGGGGGTCTCTAGTTGGCAGGGTAGGTACCTCTGTCCAAGTAGGGACCCTTGCTTCTAGTCAGGGAAAGGGGGATACACTGTTAAGATAACCCCTGCTCACCCTCTAGGTAGCTTGGCCTGAGCAGTCTAGGCTATCAAAGGCAATGTGTAAAGTATTTGTACCAACACTCACAGTAACACAGTGAAAACACCACAGATTTACTCCACACCAGTTTTAGAAAAATAAGGTATCTTTACTAAAAACTTCACAAGACCAAATACTACAGACAAACCAACATATAATTCAAAAAAGGTTACTTTAAAGATAGTTCAAGAGTTTGCAGAAAGTACTCCAGGATGTAAAAGTCAGTGTCCTGCACAATGCGACTCTCAATGCACAAAATGCGACACTCTCGTGCCCAACAGTACCTGTAGTTGCGATAAGGTTCCCAAAAGCTATAACAAGGAAGATGGCAAAGGCGATGCGATACTCCGGAGATCCTGGGGAGGCTTTGCAGCAGCCCTGCTTCACGCAGCAGAGGTGGATGTGCCGGCTCCGATCTGTAGTGGGAGGATGCGATGACTTTGGCTTTCGTTGCGTAGGTTTCTTAGGGGGAAGCTTCACGCACAGGTTCGATGCGACACTCTTCGATGTGGCACGATGCGCGGCGCAGCGTTGACTTACGGCGCCACAACTCTCGATGCGCCACGGAACGGGACTCTGCGTCGACGCACGCAGCGACTGGATACTTTCACGCACCGGCAGTGGTGCGGCCCGCAAACTGGTTCTGCGACGACCCTCGCAGCGTCAGGAATCTTCTCGCACCGGAATGATGCTCGACGCGCTCGGCGATGCGGGGACTCCGGGTGCTGCGATGACGCCGCGATGAAATTTTCCTCGCACTCTCGTTCTTGCGACACGCAATCGGATGATGCGTTGGGTACCAGTTACTCTTTTTCACGCTTCTGCTTCCCAGCTCCCAAACACAGCAAAACGACCTCCTGAGGCCCCAAGACTGGGCAAGCACTCCAAGGCAGGTCAGAACTCCTTCAGCAGAGTTCCAGGGGAGCTGGTGGTGAAGTCCTTTTGTTCCTGGGACTTCTTAACAGGGAGCCAGCTCTTCTCAGGCCCTTGGAGATCAGAATCAAAAGAAGGGGACACAGCAAAGTCCTTCCCCTCTCCTTGGCAGCAAAGCAAAACAGCAAGCAGGCAGTCTTCTCCTCTTCAGTCCTTTTCAGCTTTCTCCTTGGCAGAGGTTTCTTCTTAGTTCCAAAGTGATCTAAAGTTTAGGTGTCTGGGGTTCTCTTCTTATACCCCTCCAAGTCTTTGTCTCTCTGTGTTTCAGTGGGGGGATTCCCCTGCTCAAACCGGTTCCTGGATGTGCTCTGCCCTGGAGCACCTGGTTCCTTTCAGAGTGAGGGGCAGGGTCGTTAGACGCTCAGCAGGAGGTGGAGCCTTCTTTGTGCCAGCAGAGGCAGAGTCCTCAGCCTGGCCAGCAGGAGGTGGAGCCAGCATTGTGCTGGCAGAGGCAGCACAATTCAAACCCAGGGGCTACTCTCCCACCCATCTAAAGCAGATCTCCCTATTCACCCTGCTGCTGACTCATCCAGGCTCCTGGAGCCACCTAGCCCATCACATGACACCAGTCAGCCAACCAGCACACAGGCACACAGGAGGGTTAAACAGGAGAATAGCTACTTTCTAAAAAGTGCTATTCTCACACAGTGAATTTAAAAACCATCTTGCTAAAAAGATGTATAATTAAATTCTGAACACAAAAATACCAAACTTGGATTTTCTATCTTGCCCTTATGGGAAGATAGGCATGTAAACAGCCTCCCCCATTCTATCCTATGGGCAAGATAGCCTCTCAGCAGTGAAAAACGAAAATGGCTGTAATTCACTACCAGGGCATGTTACACACCTCAGTACATGCCCTACCTTTCAGATGCACTGCACCCAGCCCAGGGGGGTACCTAGGGCCACCATAGGGATGCCTGACATGTACAGAAAGGGAAGGATAAGGCCTGGTCAGTGGGTGCACTGGCCAGGTCGACATGGCAGTCCTGGACTGCACATAGGCACTGCAAGCAGGTCTAAGACATCATTTTAGCGCTACTCCTGTGGGTGGCACAATCAGTGCTGCAGCCCACTAGTAGCATTTGAATCACCAGCCCTGGCACACTCAGTGCACTTTACTAGGGGCTAACAGGTGAAACAAATATACCAATCATGGATAACCAATCAATATAACAATTTATACAGAGAGCATATGCACTTTAGCACTGATCAGTAGTGGTAAAGTGCCCAGAGTCCTATTGCCAACAACCACGGGTCAGAAAAAATAAAGGAGGAAGAAGCAAAAAGTTTGGGGATAACCCTGCAAAAAGGGCCGTTTCCAACACCATCATAAACCCTAAAAATATCCTTGCCACCTAAACACCCCTAACCATCCTAAATCCTAAAAATACATTTGCCCCCAAACACCCCTATACCCCCTACAAAAAAACCCTTGGCACCCAAATACCCCTACCCACCCTAAACCCTAACCTCTTCCCTGCTCATGACGGCCGGGAGCCATCACGCGTCACGGTGGGCCCCCTGCCTTCCGAATCCCCGCCCACTAATGAAAACTTCCGCACAGAGCGTAAATTTCACGCACACGGAAGGGGCTAATAAACACTAATAAACACTTATAGCCATTTTCTTGTTGTGTTCTCCGTGTGTCATTACGTCCAGCAAGCGGACTGTGATTCAGATTAAGGCTCTCTTCCGTTTCTCTTCTAATTAGTGTTATTAGTGCATTCCACTTTATAAGCGAAGCATAATTTGCATATGTTTATAATGCCATTCAATTTATTTGGGAGTTAGGACTACCACTCCTGTGATCCCCTCATAACTGGCATGCGGACGTCATTTCCGCCTAGTGAGGATGAAAGGGCAGCATCTCCCAGTGTTCCATCCCTACCAGCCCTTCATAGATGCGGTGGTCGAGAGGAACAAGGTAAGACGCTTGCCCACACAGCTGCCATGAGATTTATCCTCACAAGATTTTTCCTGACACAATTATATTTAGCGAAGCACTTTGAGACTTATATAGTTGTTTTTGTTGTGCTCTCCATTTGTCATTACGTCCAGCAAGCGGACTGTGATTCAGATTAAGGCTTCTATCCTCTCCTTCCTTTTAATAAGTATTAATAGTGCCACATGATGTTCGAGTTTTGGGCAACTATTTACATCTTGAACTCCTACACTCTAAGCTGGTGTCTGTGTTAAAACACACCTTAGGGGCAATACCCGGGAGGTTAACTGACATATGGAGGGCTAATGGGTGATCAGTAAAGAAGCCCTTCCCTTTTCCTGTAGATACAATGGATAATTGTGTAGCCAATTAGGGAGTAAATGTGTGTACTCAGTGAAAAATGACATGAGCGATGTCCACACAATTAGCTCTGCTATCATGTTTATATGCCCTTACAGCCCAGACCCGCCTTGAAGGGACTGTTGAAGGTGGGATATTTGTTTATGTACATATGGTAAGAAATTATATTGGTTTTACCCCTCGGTTTTGCAGTGTTGGTGATGAACACTAATTGGGTGTGACAAGTTAAATAATGAATTGTAATTTTGGTCTCTGTGTATTTTTCAGTACCCTGTGCACCCAACTAGATGTCAGTACCACAGGATAGCGACTATAATTCTGGAAGTATAAGTTTCACATTTTTACAAGCAAAGTGCCTTATTTTCTTGGTCCTGACAAATGCCATGCACCAGCTGGGTAGATTAAGGCAGAAACATGTTGACCAGAATATGAAATAGGAGAATTGTCTATGCCCCGTTTCACTTAGCTTGGTTTTAATCCTACCCATTGGGGATGCCAGAATAAAGTTCATCTTACCCACCAAGAGGTATTTTTAACTCACATTCACCATGTAATGTTTGTATGCACTCTCCCCCTCCCTCTCTTATAGACTTCTATAAAGGCCTTGCCTGGTAAAAAACAACCCTCCTGCTCCTCGCCTTTGGGTGAGTCTTAGCCCACACTGGGTACCTTGCGTCCCAGTGTGAAGAGGGGACCTAATGATGAAGCATGTCACCCTAGGGTGAGTGAGGGTTCTCGTCTTCTGCTCCGTCTTTTCATTTTGTTTTGTGTCCTTATTTCATGATCTATATCACCTGCCCCATACGTTATGTGAGATAGTTCGTTAGGAGTAGTATGGTGGGTGGTGTTAAATACTCCAACAGCTCTATTTTGTGAAATACCACCCAAACAACCTTACCTGTCCTAAACCCTGAAAATACCCCTGCCACCCAAACACCCCTACCCATCCTTAACCTTAAGAAAAATCACCCAAATACCCCTAACTGTCCTAAACCATGTTATTACCATTGCAACCCAAATACTGTTGTCCAACCTCAACCCTAAAAATACCATTGACACCCAAATACCCTAACCTACTCTAAACCCTAACATTTCCCTTGCCACTCAAATGCCCCTACCCATCCTTACCCCTAAAAATACCCTTACCACCCAAATACCCTTGCCTACCCTAAGCCTTAAAAATACCATTGCCACCCAAATACTCCTACCCACTGTAAACCTTAAAAATTCCATTGCCACCCAAATACCCCTACAGACCCTAAATCCTAAAAACAGCCTTGCCACCCAAATACCCCTCCCCACCCTAAAACCTAAAAATACCCTTGCCACCCAAATACCCCTACCCATCCTAAACACTTAAAATACCCTTGGCACCCACATACCCTAGCCAATCCTAAACACAAAAAATACCCTTGCCACCCAAATACCCTTACCCACCCTAAACCCTAAATATACCCTTGGCACCCAAATACCCTTACCCACCCTAAACCCTAAATATACCCTTGGCACCCACCTACCCTTACCCATCCTAAACCCTAAAATACCCTTGGCACCCACCTACCCTACCCTTCCCACCCTAAACCCTAAAAACACCCTTGCTAACCAAATACCCTTACCCACTGACACCCTAAAAATATCATTGCCACCCAAATAACATTAACCACCCTAAACCCAAATAATACCCTTGGCACCCAAATACCCTTATGCAAAAACAACAGTTGATGGACAGAATGCAGAACAATGTCATACATTCACCCCAGTACAGAGATCTGGGCCTAAATCCCTCGTTTTTTTGCTCACCATTCCATTCCAGTTTGAACCCAGCCATATGCAAATCAGTCTTGACCCTGTGCCTCATGGGAACAGTCCAGCCCGAACTGCCAAGCCAGGTCCTCCCTGGACTGGAGCCAAGCATTCTAGGACCAGTTTTGGGGTTTCACCCCTCCAGCCAGGATAGCTTGATTCCAGTGGCATGGAGAGCACGGGACACATGTCTGAGCATACCCGTCCCACTCGGGGTGGCAAATGCAAAAACAACAGTTGATGGACAGAATGCAGAACAATGTCATACATTTACCCCAGTACAGAGATCTGGGCCTAAATCCATCGTTTTTTTGCTCACCATGCCATTCCAGTTTGAACCCAGCCATATGCAAATCAGTCTTGACCCTGTGCCTCATGGGAACAGTCCAGCCCGAACTGCCAAGCCAGGTCCTCCCTGGACTGGAACCAAGCATCCTAGGACCGGTTTCGGGGGTGAGCCCCGACATGAGTCCTGGGCTCACTGTGCCACTGGAATCAAGCTATCCTGGATGAAGAGGGGTGAAACCCCGAAAACTGCCCTAGGATGCTTATTTCCGGTCAAGGGAGGACCTGGCTTGGCAGTTCAGGCTGGACTGTTCCCATGAGGCACAGGGTCAAGACTGATTTGCATATAGCCAGGTCTAAACTGGGGTGGCATGGTGAGCAAAAGAATGATGGATTTAACCCAGATCTCTTGACTGGGGGTGAATGTTTTGATTTGTTCTGCATTCCGTCCATCAATTGTGTGTCTTTTACCCAAATACCCTTACCCACCCTAAACCCCCAAAATACCCATGCCACCTAATTAGCCATATCCACCCTAAACCCTAAAAACGCCTCTGCCCAATATATATATTTATTGAAACTTACCTGGAAAATACCTACATTTGCGTTGTGAAGGCATGCTCGGTAAAGGTATATGCTTTGTAAAATGTTGTTTGGTAAAGGCATGGGTGAAAACGACTAATGCGTGGTTAACGATGCATGGTAAAGGTGATTGATGAATGGTAATGGCTGCATTGTAAAGGGTGTTTCCCCACTAGAGCTCATCATTTCGCTAAATGTAATTGGCTTCACTCTTGCCTTGTAAAAGGGTGCTTTCAGACAGTGGAAACCTGTCTGCGCAGTTTGGCATAGAGGATTTCCAAGCTGCAAACTGCACCTTAGGATCCTGAATTTGTGGTGTATTTGTATTTTTTAAATGTGATATTACACAACATTGCGACAAAATTATCAAACCTCAGCAAAAGAAAAAAAATAGGATTTAGAACACTACAGCCAATAAATATCATACAACGTTAAATATCGAAAAATGTATGGCACTCCCTCCACTGGCCAAGATTAGCCTCAAAGGGTAACACTGCATGGTAAAGTCCTAAGCAACATCACAGAACAGAGGAAGTCAGTCAGTGGAGACAGGAGATGCCCCCCACAAATGTTTTCGCTTCACCTTATAACCTGGCTTCCTCAGTCATCCGCTTGTCCTACTAGCTTGGTCATGGGTAAAACCTCCTGCCTTAAACCAGGAGCGAGGATTAGAAGATGGGGCGTCAAGAGGCTGAGCGTCTCTTATTACTGCTTACATAATAAAGTTGACTGAAAAACACTTAGGGGCATATCATCAAGGCCAGGCGATAAAATTATCACCGCTTTATCGTCTGTTTTTGGACGGAAAGCGGCGATAATTTTATCGCCTTATCAGCAAGGTCACGCTATTGCGTGAATCCTTGCCTTATTGCCCTTTTCCCCAACGCCCATCTTCACATCTCTACTAAGATGCAAAGTGGGCGTTCCACCCCAAGATAACGGGAGAAATGTCACTAAGCGGCATTTCACCTATTATCTAGCCACACGCTAACCTCAGAGCGACAAGAAAAGTAGCGATAACCTCGGTTATCGTTACTTTCCTTACGCCTGCTTTTCAACTGACTTAGCCATGATATCCTATGGAAGGTGGATATCATGGCTAAGTCTGCCTTGCCCTATCAGCAAGCTTTCGCCAAACGTTGTGCGATTATCGCTGGATTTCCAGCGATAATCGCACAGTTGGCAGCTTGCGCGTTGAATTTTATCGCTTTGGAGATAAGCGTTGCTGATAGCACACTATCTCCACGATAAAATTCAGCGTTGGCCGGCGATAATTATCCTCGCGCTAAGAGCGCTGAGCGATAATTATCGCCTGGCCTTGATGATATGCCCTTTTATTCCCTTTATGGTGGAGTCTCTTTACAGCAGATGAAATGGATTTAGCTGAAACTTCTATAAATGCTGAGACGACCATAATAACGGCATTAAATATTTTTTTTACTTAACGTAACAGTTTTTATGGGACACCTAACACCTTTAAAGAACCACAGTGGGACCTAAGAAAATCCAGATATTATAAGGAAGGAAATCTCAAAATGTCTTTAGGAAATAAAAGTGGAAGTCATAGTGGCTTCAGCACCTATGACAGACAGTCTTTCATCTTGAAAATAGATCTTTCAGAAGTACCTAAATCAGCAGGTATTGTCTGGGCCAGACCAGCATCTGCTACTGCTAATTTGCAGCATCCTTCCGCCAGCTGTGTCTGAGTCCAGGATGCTTGCACCACAGCTGGCCCCTAGGCAATCATTAGCACCACCCTCTGTACAACAGAGTGCGCGCGTGGTCCTCCTCCCGTCAAGCTGTGGCGTGATATACTCTCTGTGAATATAAATATTCAGTTGAGTTGACAGTGAGCACTACCCACCCACTGGCTTTGGAAATGACTTATCTTCGTCTGTCTTGAGTTTGTGGCGAGTAGCCACTTCTTCCATGTGTTTTCCTCAGTACCCTGGCGCGGGGCTGGTGTGGGACCCCCGCACACATCCCGCAGTTGCTTTATATTACACGAAATCACGTTGTTTTCCTTTCTCTGTTCCACAAGCACAGCTGTTTCTCTACTTGTGTTGGCCTTCCTTAACAACTGGCTGTGCTTCCCTTCGTTTTTTGTTTCTTACCGAATGTAGACTTTGGATTACCCTCCTAACAATGCGTGTCAAAGCACACAAGGCTCAAAAAAGTATAACTTGGACAAAAACAACTACAATATGGCGGCCTCTGTCTGCGGTTGCGCTGGCAGGGCCTGGAGGATGACAATCATGTGTGCTTATTTACGAATTTCATTTTTATTAAAAACGTAACTTCAAAAGACAGATGAAAACAAGAAGGCGCGGTAACCTCAGTGATTCAGACTTCATGCTTTAGGAAAGACTGATTTTGTATTTTTTTTTGGGAGGGTTTTGTAGAGGCTGCCATGCTGCCCTACAGCCAGTTGAGTGGGTGCTCGGTGGCCACTGTGCAGCGTGGGACTTTTGCCAAGCGATGGATGGCCAACCACTTAGTGGGGACTTGTCCTCCAGCTGTACTGGGGCATGTTACTCATGGTTCAGTCATTGAGGGCGCGAAAACTGTAGCTCAGCAGTTCACCTAACTTCAAAAGTAGGGATCCCTTGGAAACAGGTGAACCTGTCTACATTACACGCTATGTAGAAATTAGGAACTTTTATACTGTCAAACAAAGCTTAGTGAACACACATGTAGGACCCTTTAGTCAAAAGTGTTTTTGTGGCGATTCTAGTCTAAGCAACATGAGTTCTGTAGCTCATCCGTCCCACACAGGTTGCGAGCGTGTCCTCATCTTCGTTGAAGCTTTCAGCTGCAGTCGACGTCCACAGTTCCAGAGATTCTCCAACATTTGGTGGAAAATCACAGAATCTCGAATTCAATGACATTTCCAGACAGGCAACTTTAATTGTTTCCAAAGTGCAGGGATTGTGGCTACGAAGGTACAGAATTACATATTGTAGCTCTGAAGTTTTTAGCTGATATGCCAGAATTTCAATCAGAAAAGGTAGACTGTCAAATTTCGTTACATCACAAGTTAAGTCTGAAATGCAGACTTTAATGTTGCTACATGGGCGGCAAAGGCTGCTTTTTCCCTGGCATGCAATTAGATTTGGAAATTGTCACTGACTTTACACCTTTATTACAGGTAATGTAGGGGCATAGTTACAAGGAGTGAACACCACGGAAAGTCACTTTTTACCGGCCTTCTGTTAGTGTTACCTCCTTCGCCTTATTTACAAGACTGCATTAAGTCACTTAACGTAGCTGAATGTCGCCTTATAAATAATGCCCCTATTCACGCAGCACTTAGCGTGAAAAGGGAGTGTAATAGGTGTTTTAGTGGGCGTTCCACTGCAACACCCATTGCTTTTTGACGATGCCCCATATTTACAAGGTATGGGGCAGCACCAAAAATACAGCCAGGGAATACCTGGTCTTAAGCAGGCAATACGGGGAGAAATGTTGTATTTCTCCTCGTATTTTGTTCTTTCCACGTGTGCTGCTTTCTGCAGCACACATAGAAAGAGCAAATTGCCTGTCAAGATTGTTTATGTGCAGGAAGGTGTCCCTGCCTGCACGTAAACAATTGCCCCTGCATCGCAGGCACCCTAGCAGTATGGCGCTAGGCAGCTTTTTTAGTGCCAGCACTAGGGGTAATGCAGGGGTGCGCCGCATTCTAGTGTATATGGCGCATCCTTGCGTTTTGAAACTGTAATACCGTGGCGTTACCAATTTTGGCGTAACACCGCACTCCGCCAGTATCTTCTAAAGATGCCCCGTAGTCGCAGTGATCTTCCGACTTCCAAGAAGAACAGCTAATGTCTTGGGTGGATGGCACTTGATTACCAAGGCACAATTCCGCTAGGAGAGGTGCATAAGGAGCTGGAATGGGGCTCTGGCCATGCTATGAGAGAGGGATTGGACTCTCTGCTTTTCGTTACCAGGTCCTAAAACTCCTTAACACTTGTGGTTTATTGTGGTTTGGATGATGCACTTGGTGACGATCTGAAATGAGGCATGCCTGTCTACGGGCCCTGGGAGCATAAAGCCATGATCCTGGATTGCCCCAAGAGCTTCAGCGTTTCCTGGATACCCTATGGGGACGGCTGCAGCAGTGTCAACACTAGGACCCTGTTCAGGAGGATGTTATTGCTAAAAGGTGTAGAAGAAAGACTACTGCATCTACTGCAGTTACCAGTAGTATCAGTAGATGGGGCTATAACAATGTTAGCCCTATACTTATTCAAATAGCACACATGGGCAATCATTTTCACAATGGTCCTCTCCCAACAAATTACTGCAGAAAATGATGGACCGGGCAGCTGACACATTCCTTGTCCCTCTCTGAAAATTATTGTGGGAGGTGGAAGAGTGAGGCAGCTGGGAGCTGCACACAGTTTCCGCCAATACTGAAGGGTCTGGATATCCTCTGAGGAAGAACGTCTAACTGCAGATATCGACCAATGAGCTGATGTAAAAAAAATAATGAACAAAATGAATGGTTATCGTAGCTTTTATTTATTTTATAAAAATAATGAACAAAATGAATGGTTATCGTAGCTTTTATTTATTTTATTTTTTTGTTAAAAATCTCTCCCATGGGAGGAGCCTAGCGCTTGACCAAGATGGCCGCATGAGCCTTGAGCTCCCGCTACCCTCGCGCCCTCCTGCAATCATCCTGTCCTAAATCCTGATTTTCATGCACGGAATCCTGCAGATGAGTTACAGCTGGGGCGATTGACGTTGTCCGGGCTAAGATCGCCCACCGGGGACCGAAGTTGTGCATGGCGGAAGATTGCGGCCTACCTCCGAAGGATGCCAGGGGCTTGCGTTGGCAGGATGCCCGGCCACTAATTGAACAACAGCGGCCTTGGGAGATGTGAACTGACGGACGGATGCCGCTGCACTTTCACTTTCGCTTTCTCGCCCTTTGTTTGCTCTGGGTTGGGAGCGCTTCATGCAGATCCTCTGTTGTCTGGAAGACCTCCACTCGGTCCTGACTGGCTGCTGAAGTCCTAGTTGACCCTGTTTCCTCTAGCGGAGTGAGGGACGTCCTTTTGCGACTGACCGTCCTGCTATTCGAGATGTCGACCAAATCGGAGGCAGACAGGTCGAAGTCTAAGACTACCAGGCGAGGCGGCTATACCCAATCCAACAATATGGATCGTTATGCCCAGCAGAAGGGGTCGCCTGGTGGATCGGGACAGTCGCTGGAAGCACAGAAGGCCGATTCATCCCCAGCCTCGGAGTTATCATTGCAGGATATCAAGGGGGCGATAGATGGGATGCAATCTTCGATTGGGCGGCAGTTCGAGACCCTGGCGCACAAGGTGGACATGATCTTGGTTGATGTCAACTTGATTCGCGCGGACCTGGGCAAAACCAACGAGCGGGTCAAGTCCCTGGACCTCCAGACTACTGGCCTTGCGGACGATGTCTCGGAACTCCAGGCTGAGGTTCGTAAGTTACGAACCGCGAATGACCTCTCCGCCCGCCGGCTCGAAGACTTTGAAGGTCGGGCCCGGCGCAACAATGTGCGCCTTATTGGGGTCCCGGAAACTTCAGAGGAGCTCTCCATGGATTTACTCGTCGAGGATTTGGTGGTGAATCATCTTGCGCCTAAGGGCCTCGGCAAGTTTTTTGCGGTGGAGCGGGCTCACCGAGTGCCTGGCGGACGGCCTAAGGTGGGAGCCCCCCCGCGGCCGATTGTCGCCCGGATCTTTAATTTTCGGGATCGAGACGCTATCCTGCAAGCATCGAGGGTGACAGGCCCGGTGCCTTTTCAGAATGCCTCTGTGAGCTTTTACCCTGACTTCACCCAGATGGTGCAGAAACAGAGGCAAAGTTTCCTGGGGGTGAAGCGGCGGCTTAGGGAGATGGACCTGAAGTATGCCATGCTTTTCCCCGCCAGGCTACGTGTGGTGTATGAGGATCGGACTTTCTTCTTCGAATCACCGGACATGGCAGGGGACTGGTTGGATGCACTCCCTTGGCGACAGCCCGGCCGGGACAGCGTGGATGGAGCGGAAGGCGACCGGGATGGACAGAAGTGATACCTCCGGTGTCGGCCTGTTTTGACTCAGCCCCGGACAGTGACTCGCACTTTACTGCAGTAATGGGAGGGCGGCGGGGGGAAGATAGGAGCTCTTTCCTCCCTTGGGGTACTTTTTGTAGATTTGTTTTTTGATAGGGCGACAGGCACACTGCAAGTTGGGGGGGCTTTGTAAGCTGACGCAGGGGTGCAGGGAGGGGGGGGATTCGGGATGTTGGGGTTGTTGTTTGGGGTTGTTATTTTCTTGCAAGGCGTAGCAATGGTTGTCAGTATTGTCTGATCGTGGTTCTCCGGGGGGGGTGGAGGTCTCTTTGTGTTCAGGGATGGGGGATAGGGGCTTAAACATAATTAGCTGGAATGTTAATGGCTTAGGGGATCGTATTAAACGGGGGATAGTCCTGCAATTCTTGAAACGGACCTCGCCAGATGTGGTCCTCCTGCAGGAGACCCACCTTATAGGGAATATGTGTTATGCACTTAACAGAAAGGGTTATAAATTCATTGCTCACTCTGGGTTTTCCTCGGGCTCCAGGGGTGCGGGCATACTTGTTAGAGCTTCCCTACCATTCGAGGTTGACTCCACCATTGCTGATGACAGGGGGCGCTTTGTGGCTGTGGCGGGGAGGTGGGAGGGCAGAACGTTGGTATTGGTTTCTGTTTATGTCCCTCCTGCCCTGCAGGCCTCCACGTTTGCTGATCTGGGCAAGGCCTTGTTGGAACTCCCCGAAGGGATGCTAGTGGTGGGAGGAGACTTCAATGCGGTTGGTTCTGGAATGCTCGATAGGTACCCGCCCAGAGACACCGGGGGTGCTCAGAAGTGGCTTCCCGACTTTATTGATACTTTTGGTCTGGTAGACTGTTGGAGGCTATGGCACCCCACTCAGAGACAATATACCTTCCATTCCGGGGCCCACGGGAGTCTCTCTCGGATTGATTACTTGCTCACTCTGGCGGCGCACGCCTCTTTGGTATCTGAGGCTAGGCACATGGCACGGGGCATATCTGATCATTCACCGGTGTGGGCCCGTCTGGATATTGGCCGGGTGGTGGGGGGCAGGGTAGCTCCCATTAACCCCTGGTACTTTCGTGACCCCAAGCTGCGCAGTGCGTTGCTGAAGACAGTTGACCACTATTTTCGAGATAATCAGGGTTCAGTTGAATCTGCGGTGTCCTTGTGGGAAGCTTCTAAGACTGTACTGAGAGGGGAGGCCCTTTCCTTGGTAGTGGCCGCCAAGCGGCGGAGAGAGGCCGAGGTGATACAAGTAGAGGACGAGATAGCGGCTTTAGAAGTGGCCTTGGAAGGGGATGTTGCAACGGCCACACTGCATAATTTGAGCTTGAAGCAATTGGAATATAGGGATCTGGTGACGAACGCTGCCAAGACCCTCAATAGGGAGCAGCAGGGTCGATTGTATGACGTTGGTGATAAGGCCGGGAAATTGCTGGCATGGTTGGATAAAAAAGAGCGTGTTAATCGAGTGGTGCCGGAGTTGTCGACGGATGGGGGAGAGGTTGTCACTGACCCCGACGGTATAGTTCGGTGTTTCTCGGACTATTTTCGTACGGTATACACCTCGGTCTCGGATAGGCCGACTGAGGACTCGTGTGACCTTCTGCGTGACATCGCTCTGCCCTGCCTTTCTGCCATTGATAGGGATGACCTCGATGGCGATTTAACTGTAGACGAAGTGGCGTGTGCTATCCGTGCGTTGCGCTCCGGTAAGGCTTCGGGCCCAAATGGTTTGCCGATAGAGCTGTACAAGCTTTGTCCGGATAAGTTGGCTCCTCACCTGCGCGCCATGTTCGTGGAGGCGCGGGGGAATGGGTTTCTTCCGCTCGATCAACGGCTGGCGACGATTGTGGTAATACATAAAGACGGAAAGCCCCGGGACAAGTGTGGCTCCTATCGGCCGATATCACTTCTCAACGCCGAGCCGAAAATCCTTGCTAAGATCCTCGCTAACCGCCTGGTCCGGGTGCTTGGCGACTTGATCCACCCGGATCAGTCGGGCTTCATCCCGCACCGTAACACTGCACTGAATCTTAGACGCCTCCATGGAGTGATTGCTAGGACGGGCACGATGCGAGAGCCGGCTATTGTGGCGTCCCTCGATGCCACGATGGCCTTCGACACGGTGGAGTGGGCATACCTGTGGGCTGTGCTAGCCAAGTTCGGCTTTGGGCCTGGATTTGTGGGCTGGGTGAGGTTGCTCTATGAGGGGCCTCTTGCTAGCGTCGTGGTGAACGGGCGGGCGTCGGCACTGTTCGAGCTCGGGAGAGGCACATGGCAGGGCTGTCCCCTGTCGCCGTTGTTGTTCGCCCTTGCTCTTGAGCCGCTGGCGGCGTGGATACGATGGCACCCGGACATACGTGGGATTCGTTGGTCGCCTGACCACGAAGACCGTATTTCGCTTTACGCCGACGATATTCTGCTATACCTCACCTCGCCTAAGAAATCTCTGATAGTGGTTTGTGACGTCTTGACCTCTTTCGGTAGGAACTCTGGTCTAGTCATTAATTGGGGGAAGTCATACTTGTATGTCCTGTGTGGGGATGTCCCGCCTGTCCCGCGCAACTGCTCGATCCAGATAGCCCAGCAGGGCTTTTTGTATTTGGGGATCTATATTTCCACCGACCCCATTTTACGATACGAGAAGAACTTGCTCCCTCCCTTGGCGCGTCTGCGGCGGGACGTGGCGGGCTGGCGGCGGTTGCCGCTTTCCCTCCTTGGCCGTGCCGCTCTGTTCAAAATGATGTCTCTTCCCCGTTTCTTCTATGCCCTGCAGAATACCCTTGACTTGGTCCCGGCCAGTTACTTCCGTGAGGTCGAAAGCCACCAGCGCGCGCTATTGTGGGACGGGCGTCCGCGTATAGCGATTGCTAAGTTGACGCTTCCGTGGTACGACGGTGGTATCGCGCTTCCAGACATTCGACGTTATTACTGGGCCACCCAGTTGAGCGCGATTAACCATGGTGTATATGGTCCGGCGCTGAGCCCCGGCTTCGCCATGGACCGATGGTTGCTACGTGGGGGTAATTACCACAGAGCGTTGTACTCGAAGTCGTCGGACTTAACCCTTACGGGGCCCACCAGGGTGGCCGTGCATGTGTGGAAGGTGACGACGGATTCACTGGGCTGGGAGGGTAAGCTTACCCTTGCCACCCCTCTGTTTGACTCCGATATTCTGGGAAAGCTTTGGCATACAAAAGGGTTTGAGAAATGGGACCTGATCGGTATATCCAGGGTTGGAGACCTTTTGGTTAAGGGTAGGATAAAGTCATTCGAGGAGCTGCAGAAGGAATATGAGCTAGGGAGCACGGAGTTCTTCCGATACGCTCAAGTGTGCCACGCCTTGCGGTCAGTCCTTGTAGAAGGGGAGAAGGTGCCTGAGTCCTCTCCGTTAGAGGACCAGATCCTGGATGGCCATATGCCAGAGAGCACGATCTCGCTCATTTATAAGAAATTATTAATGTTCGGGCGGATCTTCTTCTAGGGTTGCGCGATCAATGGATCAGGGATGGCCTTGAACTAGATGATGAGGATTGGCAGTATGCAGTTTCTTCTCCCAAAGAGGTCGCGATCCCCGCGCGCCTGCGGCTGGTGCAGCTTAAAATACTCCATAGGGTCTATGTGACGGGGCCCAGGCTGGTCCATATGGGTTTCTCTGAGGAGGGCTTATGTAAGAGAGGCTGTGGTATGGTGGGCACCTTCCTACATATTATTTGGGAATGTGGTGCGATTATGGAGTTTTGGAGGCGAGTCCACGAGGTGATGGGGGAGGTGACGGGAATTGTCATGCAGCCTGAGGCGCGGTGTTGTCTCCTGAATGTTTGGGGTCCTACTGACCACAACGCGGCACAGACTCAGTGGGTGACCCTAGGGAACATGGTAGCCAAGCGTGACATTGCTCGTCTGTAGGGCTCTAATAGGCCTCCTACATTGACAGCGTGGATGGAAAACATGGATTGGAGCATGTTTGGGGAGAAGACAGTGTATTGTGCTCGAGGGCGCCCTCGGAAATGGCACTCTGTATGGGGGCCATGGAACCAGTACAGAGGGGACATATGCCTGCCCCCAGACCCGGACCCGCCTGAGGAGCAGCTCTCCCCTTAGCTTTCTTTCCGGCTTTGAATTCCTTGCTGGTATGTGTTTGTCTTCTTGAGTCTCTGACTTCCCCTCCTTTCCCTTACTATAGACCTGTGTCTGTTGGACGAAATGGGGCTCGTCCCCCCTGATGGGAACCTCTTTTGGTGCTTACAGTACTTATCGCCTTGCTTGTGTTTAGGTTTGGGTTTGTGTTTATTTAAAATAGAACCTTTGATTCTCCTGTCAGTGAAATGTGGACGCTAGCACATGTTGTGTCTCTAAAGCTGCCGTACCTCCGGGTTGTCGGCTGAATAGCTGTGTCACTGATTTTAAAAATAAAGGTTTTAAAAAAAAAAAAAAAAAAAAAATCTCTCCCATGGTTGCGATTATCAAGTGATATTCATTATTTTAATAAACAAAATAGAATGAAAAGTGGTAATACTGCCAACCCATGCCCAAATCGCAGTGGTGGCTCTTGCCACCATTCTAATATGAGTGCGATCATGTTTAAATAAAAGCGTGATTATCTTAAAATTGATAAATACTAAATGATGGTTCCTAGTGGGATGGGGATAACATAAACGTTACTCATTATTTAAAACAAGAATTTGATCAACAACACATAACGACATTAGCCATGACACATACATTATTTATAGCATGAGACACTAATACTCATATTGATTGCTTGCTTGGTTGTCAAGAGATCACAAAGTTAGAGAAAATTTGCCAAAAATATCTGGGTATGTATTATACAAGTCAGGCAATGGTACATACATATTTGGACTTGCTGTTTTTCCTTCAATAGGAAAATGTCCTTTATATTATTACAACAAACTTAATAATTAATCAGTTCAGTTCAGTTGCCCAGGGCTGTCTTAGCAGCATTATAGGCCCCCGGTCAAAGCAGCCTACACACCACTCAAAGGAATAAAAATGTTTAACAGAAAATTAGTGTTAAATTCTAATCTGCACGGGGTCCGTATGCTCGTGGGGCCCCCTGGCAACGGCCCAGCATGCCCATGCATTAAGGTGGCACTGCATTGGCCAGAAGAAAATCAACAACGTTTTGACTCATTATAAATCAAAGGGTCATCATCAGGACAATAAAGTACAAGGGCAGATTAATGTTTTGCTGTGCTTGTGAATTTCATAATGGTAAATGAAAAGACAGTCACTTGCCAATATGTGACCAAGGATGGTCTCTGATTGAGAGTTGGCAGGCTATCCTGTTCCACAAACATGTCTGTATAAAGTAGAACTGGCAGAAATTTCTTTCTGTGTGGTTGATGAATAAGCCTGCTAAGGTCTGTCAAATTGCTACTGCAGGGTCTGGCTAAGAATAAATCAAAGGAGCGCATTAATAGAACTGCAATTTGGATCTGCTCCACTAGGTGTCAAAGGTTGTGCGCAATGCATTCAGGGAAATTGGGAGTGCCCAGAACTCACAGCACATTACTAATGGCTGTGTGCAGTTTGTTCAAGGATAGAACGTATGAGCACAGGCAACGGCCAATGGTGATGCCCTTTGCCTAGTGTTCTCTGTAGTGGGCAACAGCATATGATGCACATTAGTTCCAAAGGGTCTGGGGAATGGACACTGAGTTTGGCTGAAATCCATGCATTGTGTTCAGTGACCACTATGCATGTATATGTATGTTTGTTGCATTTGTATAGTGCAAACCTAGGAGAACCTCACAGGGTCACATGCAAACATACATTTAAAAAGATGAGGGGATGCAGAGTTCAGAGAATAGTGGTGCTCTGTTACTACATAGTATTCTTCAAAGAGTTGTGTCTTCAGCTCTTCCCTAACTGGAGCAGGTTTTAGGCGGTCCTGAATACAGGAATGCCATTTAACATCCTGAGTGCATAAATGGAGGTGGCCTGTTTCCTTGTTGATTCATGTTTGCACTTTGTGTCTCCAGTCTGATGATGTCATGGCTGCAGGTGAACCAAAAGCCATTGGATGTGGTGAGCTTATCAGCCAGGTAGGTAGGAGTGCTGGTCATGATGGCATAGACATATTGTAGATTGTTTTGAAGATGGTGTGAGCTGGCAAGGAGAGCCAGTGGAATCAATTCAGAGGGGTTGAAGTGGTCATATGTGTTATACCCTTGATGAGGCATGCAGGAGCCAAGAAGGAGGCCCTTGAGTGAGGCCTATGTGAGGTCCAGGAGTCCGTGGAGTAGTGCAAACTACATTCAGATGTGAGAGTACTTAGGCTTGGTAAGCAGTTCTGAAGTTGCTTTTCACAAGAAATGGTTTGATTTTCTTTACAGCTAGTAGAAGGTTGTCTTGGTTTTCTTGGCAATGTGTTCATCTAGGGTGAGGTTGGCATCCAGAATGAATCCACAGACATGACATTAGGTGAAATTTGGAGTTCAAGTCTGTCCAGATTCATGATTTTGAGCCAGAATGGGGCTAATGGTTGCTGTTGGTGAATAGAATGAATTCTATGTTGGTTGGCGTTCAGTTTGGGGTTGATACTGGGCATCTTGGTCTTGATGAGGTGCGAGACGTGTTTGAGGTGTTGGATCATTTTAATGCTGTTATTGGCAATTCACAAGGGGCTCTATGTAGAGGATGCGAGGGGACAAGAAGAAACCCTTGCCAAAGGTTGAACACAATAATTTGGGGGTACTAAGACTTCCCACAGGAAGTGGCTAACTGACAAAGACTTCATCCAGTTCTTGCTGTGTATGACCAAAGGAAATGTGAATTGAGTTATCGGTCACAGGGACTAGGTGAAGGATATGGTAGAAGCCTATATATATGGTTTGGGGGCAACAGAATTGGGTGGGCACATGGCATGCACTGTCCCAGTTGCACAAAGCCGAAGGTTTGAGCAGCAGATCCAAGGGAATGGGCCTCAGCATCTTCACATACCTGGGTCATTTTTATTGGAACAGGCTCCCGTTTCATATTCGCGTTTGTTCAGATTTTGTCTGTTGCAAAGAATGTATGATGTTACAATGCATACATTTACAACGCATGCCGTTACAACGCAGTTTTTACATCGCAACATCCTTTACAACGCATACATTTACATCGCATACCACTACAACGAATTTTTTTAAACTACATTAATGACGCATTCCATTACATCGCATTATACCTTTACAACTCATACCATTACAACGCATACCATTACATTGCATTTAAGGTAAGTGTTGGATAGTGTAGGGGTAAAAATTACTATTCTAACTCTAGCGGGTGCAACAGTAGTGTAAGTGTTGGATAGTGTAGGGGTAAAAATTACTATTCTAACTCCAGGGGGTGCAACAGTAGGGTAAGTGTTGGATAGTGTAGGGGTACTATGAGTTGTAATGGTATGCGTTGTAATGACATACAATGTAATGCCTGCATTGTAGCGACATGCGTTGTAGCGTCATGCGTTGTAGTGACATGCAATGTACTGGATGCATTGTAGTGACATGCGTTGTGAAGGATGTTGCGTTGTAATGACTGTGTTGTAAATGTAGTGCGATGTAATGACTGCGTTGTAAAGGTTGTTTCCCGTTTCAAAAAGTTACTTAAAACCTGGGTCTTTTGACCTCATTTCTTCATTTCCTCTCTCCTCTGGGTCTGAGCTTCAGCGCTGAGATACTCTGCGTGGGTGATTTGCGGCGCTATGTTAAGTTTTTTTATAACTTTGTGCACAACTAGAGGTGATGGTCTCGGCCCAGTGCTTGCTGCAGATGACCACCGTCTGTGCACACTTTATTTAGGAGGACACAAGCTCAGCACTGGACATAATTCATTATAACTACACCCACTGCCCCACTGTGCACACCTGAAGGTTATAAGTAGTGGACTCAAGGGGTACAAAGATAGGACATCAGTGTGGGATACACAGTCTCCGTACCTACTACGCACAAGCAGTGGTCAATAATATATTCTTCACCCGACACCAGCTCTGAAGCCATAGGCGCTGGAACGAGGGGTGTGTGTGGGGGGGGGGTGCTGCAGAACCCCCAGACATAACCATGCTGAAGTTCTGAAGGTGAAAGAGTCATAAATATGCCTTGAAATTGTGTCTTGGTCTTGTGCATTCAATGCAAGAGGTCAAATGTCAAGCCTTGTCTTCTGACAAATTGCTGCTTATTAGTTGAGCATTGAGATTGGTGTTTACTTTTGTCTATTTTTGTAAAGTGAAATATATGACAATCTTGCATGAAAACAAGAAGTGTGATAGGAAAGCCTGTAGTCTGTTATATTTTTCTAACACAAAATTTAAATACACATAAATATATTTTACAAATATGTACATATACTAGCTGTTAAGGAGGCACACATTAAGAACTGTTCCTGTAATTCTGAAGTGTGACGGAAGCAAATATTTTGAACAGCATCAAAACAAATCAAGGCACTTCACTTTGTTATTCGCAAATGATAATTCATTAGTCAATGAAATCCTATTTCTGCACTTTGTTTGTTAGCTGGGTCTGTAAAACAGCATGGCTGCGATAATTTAGAGGCCATTTCAATGGAAAATGTAGTGCCTGTAAATGACAGTGCTCTACCACACCATGCTATGCTAATATATTTGTGGCAATGTGCCCTAGAGTACACCGTCGGCTACATACCACTCCCTTACGAGCTTCATGCCGAATGGGCATTGCTTATTTGCTACACTTGCTCTTTGCGTGAAACTAGGATGTTTCACAATCCCTATGACTCCAGTGATATAGATGTGATGTCAGCACCCCCGCTCTGAAAATTGTTCCAACACCACTGTCTGAAGTCCAACTGCCCCCATTCGCCAGGTTCAACCACAACCCTTTTCTAAAGGCTTTCTCCCTCCTTACCCTGGCCTTTTCTGTCCTGCCTGATGTGCTGTCAAGCTTCCATCTTACTCCTCTCCTGTGAAGTCCTATCCTAATGCAAGGCCCTTTCTTCCTGCTCCCCGTAAACCCCCTCGACTCTTAGTTTCCAACCCTACTGGCGCCTTGTGAAGTCCTGCTTCTCTGAAGTTCCTTTGGGGGGGACCTTGTGATGAGAAATCCCACAGCCATGTGATATGGGCTCTTCTGCTCTCTCCTCTGCAGGTAGACTCTATACACCCATGGCCAGTAGTTCCACAGCCTAACACATAAGCCATCTATAGAAAGTTCATTGTAAACATGTCTTATGGAAACATCATTACAATGCATACGCATCTGATCTTGAGGATGTGGAACATCTCACATAGTCCTGAGAGAGTTTTGTGGGGCAACCCTGTCACGAATGAGCTGAATGGTAGGAGCTCATGACGTGCGGGGTATGTTGATTAAAAGGCCCGGGCCTGGGCCTCGTGGTCACCACAGTCGGACTGGGAACAGCAACCAGCCCAGGCAATCTGCTCGAACGGCCCTGATAGTGGGGGTGCTAGTGAAATGCACTGCCCCCGCTTTTGTTACAGGTGGCCAATATTGCACTGCAAAACCGGCCCCCAGCAACAAAACTGGCCCCGACCCTTCCGGCCCACTGGGAAAATGCCCGGTGCCCGCTATGGGCAGTCCAGCCCTGGTGCTCATTACCACAGATCAAAACTGGTGTCTGTGTCACTTATTAAACGTGTGGCGTCCTAGGCATAGACCGCACGTTTCGACCCAACAATCCTCGCCTCCCTATCTTCTTCCAGTGCCAATTGTACAGGTAGTAAGAGTAGCACCTTGTGTCTCGATGAAGCATACTTCTGTATGAATGTATGAATGAATAACATAATACTCTGACTGCCCCACTCAATGCTACTCGTTATACTGACCTTGGAAGTGTGAAATACTGGACTGTGCCACCTAGTCTATAATGGCACATTATCTCACTCTTCTTATCTTACTCAACAGTATGTGTGGCGAGTGAATATCCGCAGTGTTTATTGTTAGATCTTGTAGTTAGGAACTGAGATTACAACTAAAGTTTTATGAACAAGCTGTTACTTGTTTCAGCTTTTACTTTTATGTGTTTTACAGTTTTCTACTTGATATTATCCAGTCCCTTCTTTCTTATCTGTTCAATGTTCTGAAAATGTTCAGCTGGAAATGTACCTCAAAACAATGCTGGTTCGACTCAATGGATGCGGTGAAGGGCTACTTGCAGGGACCGGAGATCTGATTGGCAGCTCCTGGGCCCCTCATTTCTCCCCGGTAACCCGACTGCCTTTGATGTGGTTCTGTTGGCGGAAGTATTCGCAACTAGAGAGAATTCGTACCAGTCTGTAATTTCATCAGCGACCTCTCTGAGCCCTCTCATTTGTACGAACTGAACTTGCCAAAGGGTCGTTCGCCAGTTACAAAACAGCCAGAAAAAGAGTGATTTACAAAGGCGTCGGGCGCTCATGCCAGGCCGTTTTCAGACCCTTGTGGAGCGGATGAGAGTGAGCACTTTATGAAGAAAATGGACTGTGGTGCTAAGGTCGAGTCGTCCCTTTCAGACATCCCGTTGCTAGGATACGATACTTAGAGTAGCTTTCAGCAACAAATTCCTCTTGTGCGTGGGCTCGCGCCTGCAGGTTGTAGGACAGTGCTGAAGTTGAAGACACAGAAGGCTCAAACTCAGGCCCGGTTCTAGCAGGGAGGTCGGGTGAGCCAGGCCCACCCAAGCATGACCTTTGGCCTTCCCAGTCAGTCATGGCAAAGCAGCCGTGGAGAACGCATCTGTTAAGTACTTCCTACTCGTAGATGGCAGAAGGTTATGATTTCTTTTCACTTTAATTATAAGTCAGAGGCCATTAAGGAACCTCCAAACCACATTTTAAAGTTCATTTTTTACAATTGCTATTTTAAGTATGCGGTCAGAAGCTTACAAATACTGGATTTGGGTGATTTTCCCTATTTTTTACACTGGCTCAGACAAAAAAATACTGATCATGCTGGTAAAAAAACACAGGCAGGTGGAAACCCTAGCTCGTGTCTGAGCTAAATAAATCAGCATTCAAAAATGCCACTGTGCCAGCAGAGTAAATACATAAAAAACACACAGTAAGTCAAGCAACATTTCACATCTGCAGTGTAGGAAAAGTAGTACCAGATGGCCCCATTACCAAAACCTTATTAGAACACAGATGGGACAGTGTCACCATCCTAAAAACGTCATCACCCAAAGGACAGGCTCCTACCCTAAACACTAGGAAACCATGAAAAACACTGGAACGTCTTTGGCTGAAGGACGCTGACCCACAGACCATCGTTCTGCACTTGTACTTTTTTCATGAATAGATACAAGTAGACTAAAGTAGATCACTGACTATCAAACAGCGAAGAGGAGACCGCCTGACTTAAAAAGATGCTTCAATGTGTCTTGCTGTAGAGGGAAACTCAACTGGCACTGAATGTATACTGCTCAGAGAAAGCTCACAGTGCTGCATTCAGTGAAGATTGGCATGCCACCACTGGGGAATGATAAAGAAACTGAAGCGCTATTGCCAAGATATTACACTGGCGTGAAAAATGACATTGCAGTGAGAAATATGAAAGTTGTGTGGTCCTACAGCACTCACAGGATTTTGCAGTAGAAAGCACACATTGCAGGAGTTCTATAGCATGGACAAGACACCCTTCTGCAGATGAGGTATGTTTTAGTCCGAACCTACTAGAGGGCAGAAGCTATCTGGTTACAAAAGAAACATTGTGGGCTTACCAAGAACCTATGGGGGCATCGAACCCATGCACAGCTTACCATTTGTTGGCTTTACTGTCACTCTCATTTGTCTGCTCCTTATTTGATGGCTTCCCTTGTCCATCTTGTGCTTGATGCTCCCCTAGAGCATAGCCTCTTTATCTTCTTGACTGGCTGACTTGTATCCATCCACTGCTCATTTTTAGGAATTAACTTTTTTCTTTTTGGTAAAACACTCCATTAAAGTGCATGGTTTCTCTAGCTCTCTACCTCTTGTTTTTCTCCCTTCAAAAAAACATACCTGCTCCTGTACTCTATTTGCTTGCCCTTGTAACTAACTACTCACACTCTCCCCCATGTATGGCACCCAACACCCGTGCTTCATGCCGCTGTCTTCCTCATGGGATTGTCCCCCCCCCCTATAAAGCTGCGTCCCTCTTGTACTCTTCCCTTGTCCCATGTTGCTGTGTCTCTTGGGTACTTATACTCCCACCCACCCTGTTTCTGTCTCCCTAGCATACTCTCCCCTCCCCCTTGTAGCTCTTTCTCACGTGTCCCTGCCCACTCCATGTTGCTTTCTCCAGCTCGCTCCCTTCACCCGCTCCTCCGTTGTGTTTTGAATATATTTTATAAAAAAAGAAAAGATGCAAAAACTTCATTCGTTCACTGTATGTGCATATTCTTATTTCATAATCATTTGGCGTAGTGACTTCTTCCAAAATCTCTCAAACTTTTGCTAGTGTTTGTACAGTGGTTTGTACCCCAGATGTTAATTGTGCAAAGAATCGCGCAGCTTCCAGGACTGTCAACTCTTCGGTCTGTTTTACCAATGTCTTAATCTTGTGAACCACAAGTTTTATGACTTGTGGAGTGATTTGCCGTATATGCGCTATTGACACTGTATTATATATATTCTTTCAGCGCTTCAGAAGGGAATACGGCTGTTCAAATGGAGGTCAACGGGCGCTCTGTGGCGCAGCTGTGATCAGTGGCGGCGTTTATTAATGGGCAGAGATTGTCTTCAAGAAACCAGGGCCGGCTTTAATGCTGGTGGTGCCCTGTGCGACAATGTTTGTTGGCGCCCCCCCCAATGACCACCTCCACCACGGATTCTCTCACTAGCACCCTTTAACAGTGACCAAGTCACCATAACCACACTCTTTCAGATGCATTGAATTAGTTATACCAGTGTGGGGTGTCCGACGCACTTTGCATCACACACACATTACACAGAGACAATCAATCATACGTGTGTAAATCAGTGTATAGGAAATGTTACTTAAGCCAAAGGACTGAAAGTGTAGGAGTCACCTTATCCATACTGGTAGGCAGTATAGTTTAAGAGTGCTTGGTGTGGAGAAGCACACACGCAGAGTCGAAAAAGAAACAGCATAGTTGGGAGTTTTCTTTAATAATATGAATCGATTTCTAGCCAAATTAACCCTTTTTGCAACATTAATCAATGTTCTAATAATGTATACTTTGCAGTGTGTATGCAGTTCTGGGATGAAAGTTAATAGCTTGCTGTTCTATATTGGGTCTTTAAGTTATAAATTGCAAGTAACAAAAGGATGTCTCTTTTGAAAAGCAGTAACCAGCTGATCTGTTTACATCATACGCACTCTGTAATCCACTTGATACAAGTTCTTTGCAGCAGGCATATTAACCCTCTGCACTAACTTCACCTAAAAGTCAAAACCTCAACTATACAAAACGCTGATCTCTCTCCAGGAAGATAATTAATCACACGAGTTTTCTTGACATTTATGTGAGGCCTGGTAATTGCAGGCGGAAAGAAACGCTGCAGCAGGCGCTTCAAAAGCATAATAAACTTTCAAACACGGCGCCCCCAGGAAGCCAGCACCCGGTGCGGTGGCACCGGTCGCACCGCCCTAAAGCCGGCCCTGCAAGAAACATTTTATTGATGTCTAGCAATATGATGTCTTATCGCATTTACTTAATTTTACAAATCCAGGCGTTATGAGAGTAAAAAGCTTGGTGGCACATCTATATCCCGACATTTTTCCCACTTGACTTGACATATTATAATGTCTGCGATATAAGTTTTTTCTACGCGTGATTTTATGATGGCAATTCATACAAGCTGCTTTTATTACACATTGTGTGTTTTTATAATATAGCATTTGCTTTGCCTTTATCACGAGCTTGTCATTGCAAAGTGCATTCTGGCTTTATAATGTGT
This sequence comes from Triturus cristatus, assembly GCF_964204655.1. Lineage (NCBI taxonomy): Eukaryota > Metazoa > Chordata > Amphibia > Caudata > Salamandridae > Triturus > Triturus cristatus. Next base: position 630,128,669 of record NC_140595.1, on the reverse strand, counting down.
TGACTTCAATGACTATCATTCTTTCAAGTGTGAGGGAGTATATAACAAGTGTGTGAAATGGCGCCATTAAGATTGACAAAGGCTTTTGTGAAGCCGAAACGCGTCTCTTCTTCCACCTCATGGGTTGAGGGTGTCCTGAAAGAATAAATTGACGCCGTACCCTGACAGCCTCGTGTCCATGCCTACTTCTGTGGTTTTCTCTGTGGGAGCTGGATGGAGTTTATATTATATATACAGTAGGCAGCCGAACCGCTGAACAGAATTACACCAGATTTGGCAGAAAGCTAGATCTTGGTCCAGAAAGGGTACTTTTAGTAATTCAGCAGTTTTAGTTACTAAACAAAAAAACCTTTGCGGATCCGACAGATCACATGGTGAAATTGGTCCTTTTTGTCTTGCCCCCTCAGGCAGACCAGGCCATTGGGGGACTAATAAACAAAATTATGAGGGAGGTGGAGCCCTACCCGGGCTGATTTTGGTCCCGAGGACCCCATCCCCCGTGGTTCGCCCAAAGTAAAAAAATGGGGGAGGGGCACACAGCCTCCCTACAGGGGCCACTTTCAGCCCTGGGAACACCATTCCCTGGGGTCTGGCTGGAATAGCAAAGAGGAAGGGAGCTGTGTGTCCCCCCCCCCCTAACAGAGACTTTAATGGCCATGGGGTGCCGACCCCCAGGACATAGCAGTTTTCTTGCCCACCAAGTGAGTGCAAACACGAAAAATGCTCCTGCCAGCTGGGAGCAGACTTCAGATCTGTTTTCCTGCCTGCATTAATGTGGGACGAGAAACGGATCTTAATATTGCTGTTTGCCCCCCTCCCCATTACAATGGTGGGCCCCAGGGAATGGGGTCGGGCCATAGTGTCCTGGGGAGGGGGGCCACATACCCCACTCCCCTGGGGCTGGCTGCATGCTGAACGGGTTGGCAGCTGCGACTTTGGCCGTGTGCAGGGGCAGTTAGAATAACATCTGGTAATGAAATATTACTTAATGTAAAAAAAACGTGAAATTCACTGAATGTTACAGGGACGTTATAGTTAGAACATAGCATTAAAAAGTGGAGAAAATCACTGAAATATACAAAGAATACAGGGACTTTATAATTAGGAAATAGAATTTAAAAAAAACTTAAAAATTCACTAAAAAACAAATGTTACAGGCATGTTATAATTAGGGTCAGAATATACACACACAAAACCAATAAATAAAGGAGGGGGTCACATGGGTCCCCCGATTCTATGTTGTTGCACAGCAAGTTCTGCTTCGGGTGTGCTGTTTGGTAACAGTCCCCCCAAAAAAAGTAAAACTGAAACTTTATGCCTGGTGCATGTTGGACACATAACTCAGCAGTGAGTTGCAAACTGAACAATTAAATTGGTTTTGAAATGTCTGATATATAGTATAGAAGCCTCAATATAGTAAATGTACACAGTTTTAATTACCAGCAAAAATCTACAGCACAGCCTTCATAGAGAGAGTCCTCTGGTTGAACATTTAGGCTCCACTGGAGCTGCTGCAAGCCGTGCCTGCTGCTCCCTGCCTCGGCACATCGCTGCTACAAACGCAGTCCCTTACATACAGACCCCCAGGATACTGCAAATAGCAAAACAAATGGTAAGATCGTCACTTTTGCAAAAAAATCCAGCAAATATTGCAAAAGTTGCTGCAAAAATGGTCGTTTATGAAAAAAAAGTCTGTTCCTCCTTGTCTTGCTGTGAGGGACCATTAAAAGGAAGGTGAACAACAGACTAGCTGGCGGTAGTTCCTCTATGCCTGCTTTTCAACAGTTGCAAATGCACAGGACCATCCTCCTGTGCTAACAGGCTGCACCCAGTCCCCGGCTTACCTTCCTGTGTCCCCACGCCCTCTCCTTCCCCAGTGCCCTTTGTTTCATGGGACCCCTCACCCCCTTGCTGCCCCTTGATTCCTCTACACACCGACCCCTTCCTGTGCCCCCCCCTTCCTGTAGCCAAATCCCCTTCCCCCAATAACATCAGGACACTGTTGGTGCCCCTCTCCTCCCCCCTAATGTCCCACACCCCTGAGTCTCCTGTGTCCCCCACCACTTCATTCACCCCCTCCTACCATGTGGCCCTTTGGAATACAGGTTGTCCGATGCAAGAGAGGGCAGTTTTTTTTAATTTAGATCTGCAGCCCCTGGCATCAGTCACCCTCTTCTGCTGGAGGTGCGATGCAGCTGGACACTGCCAGGTTACAGACTGTGATGTGTCAGAGTCTCCAGATGTGACAAACCAAGGACAGATTTTTATGCGACAGGCACGTTGCGCCTGATGCAAACATACGGCTGATTTTGGGGTGGGACATTTTGCCTTTTTTGCCGAAATATTTGTTGAACCAAGCTGAAATATCCGGGGGGGGGGGGTTCTGTACATACATGCACATCCCCCAGATTTAAACAGTGCTTAATTTGTAAAAACGTAAGTTCCAGGGCCCTCGGAAGGAGGCAACTCAAGCTTGCACCACCCGTTGCCCCTGACAGCGCTGCCAATGATGCTACCAACAGAGATACTAACCATCACACTCCTACAAGTGTGATAATTCAGACTATTCCAGGCCCCCAAAGCTTTAAGAAAGGCGGCAGGTATTAGTCATTTATAATTTGTATTTCATTACTAAAGAACTGTTGATCTTCTCATCCTTAATTCAATGAACAGTGCCACCAAGTGGCAGACTGTAATAAGTGCCGGTGTTGACATTTAAGTGCCGGTGCTGAGCACCGTAAACCACCAGCTCAACTGAAGCACTAGATTTAAAAGCAAACAGACACTGAGATTGTGCACTCATGCACACTCACATTCATGTACACAACATTGTAGCACTTAGACATGCAACCACACTTCAGCACACAGATGCACTGGTGCCTGTCTGTTCTAATGAGCACGATTAGATAGCGCAGCCTAGATCGACGCCAAGATGGACAATCCATGACCACTGGACAAGGCTGGGCTTCCAGTTAGAAGTGAGGATTAAGGGGTTCACAGCAGCAGGTGTAATGAGTACAACTCACCTTGTCCAGGATCCATGTCAGGGCTCAATTTATTTTATTTGTTAGTCTACAACTATGTTGCAGATCGGCCTTTTTAGGCTTTTGGGGTACAATTACTTTTTAACTTGCACAATATACAGCGCTAGTAGTCGGAGCAGGGTACTTGTGTATATGTGCTCAAGGATATCTGCACTCCCTTTCCATACATGTTATCAAATATATGTTATTTGTGCATTATGTAAGGTGTGCATATCTAGATCCCAACCTGGTGGAACAGGAAAGTGTGGACAAGAGTCACTCATACATGCACAGCTTTGCTGCTGCCCACACATTCACAAACATACTCACCCCTGGGGTGACAATATTCATAAATATTTCAGTCACACACAACAACACACACATTATTCACAGTCATCTCATTCACACACAGACATTTGTACAATTGATATCAATTAGGCTTCACCAGGGTTAGCAGCTGCTTCCCCGGTATACTCCATGATGCAGCTAAGGCAGAGGAGAGTCACCACACTGCTCTTCAGCAGTGCAAAAAAAAAAAAAAAAATGATAGTTATTTTAGATTATTATCATTTTATTTTTTCCTGCTGTGGCAGCTTTGCGGGCTGGGCTGCTCTGCTGATAGAGGAGCAGAGGGAGGAGTGGTGGGCACTCTGTAAGGGCGCATGAATGTTTAGCCAGCTGTCTTGGGTCAGCCAAACAGTCATGCGCACTTTGCATGTTCTCCACCCAGGCAGCATTACAGCCTGAGTGGAGAACATGCCCAGGCCTCACTCCCCATCTGAGCGCCAAACCACTGCGCTCAGAGCATTCACAATGCTGCACTGTAGCATTGTGATTGGCTTAGAGGAGCCAGTGTGCTTTCCTGCTTCCACTCCGGCCACAGAGAGATGATGAGGAGAGAAGTTGTGGTCAGATAAGTTTATTTTTATCTTTATGCACACCCAACTGATCCCTCAAGCCCCCTGCTTCGCCCGGCCACCCGCCAATCTGTGCCGGCCGCCACTGCCATGACATCAACAAAAGGTACACTAGACTCTATGAACTATGCTTGCTTTCATCAGTTAAGCACCCACTTTTCTTTCTAATATCTCATACCCAGGGACATCTTAAGGATTTTGGCCTCGCCAAATATATTTTGGGGGCCCCTTTTTGGAACAGCTTTGCATTTATGATCCAATTTTGTCTCTTTTATGCTGTCTTTGGTCAAGTCACTGACAGTGCACATGCACGCTTATCCAAATGTTCACTATGTTTTCGTCTAATATTCGAGGATAGTGATGTTTTCAATATTGTAACAGCAGAAATTCATTAATATTACTGCAAATAATCTTTATGACACCCTCCCATCTCTCATATATTATGTCCTACTTTGATCTAAAAAAGAATTCTGTATTGACGTTGCATGAAACATAGTTACAACATTTCTCTGTAAATGTCTGTAATAGACTCTTGCACATGACCGACACTAAAAATAAATTAAAGGAAAATGGTATTTAAAACAATCTTTTTAAGAATTATTTAAGGTCATCAGGGCAAGACTCTGCAGAACAGAACTGGCTCCATTAGGGCCCCCCTGAAAGACTAGGGCCCTGGGCCAGAGTCCACTTTGCCCATGCCTTAAAGCGTCTCTGCTCTTACCTCTCTTTAAGGACACCAGCATGTGCAAGAAAAAACACTCATAAACCTCACACACAGTACTACAACCAATTGCCAAGGAAAACACCAGTAAAGTTAATTATAGAAGAGGCATAGGCGCAGAAGTATTATAAAAAGTTACTTTTATAGGAAAACACAAACAAATATTCACAATTTATTCCCTTAAGGTCCCTCGGTTACACAATTCTGTGGCTAGAGGGCTAACAACAACCTGATGCTCTGAAATTTTAACCTGAGCAAGGCTGACTTATTTTTTCATAATTTCAGGGTCTATAAACAATAGTACAATTGAGGAGGGAAATAATAACATCAGATAATAATATTGATTAAAACTGTAAGAGTGTGATAGCAGGTCCTATAGAAGGGCACAACATAACTTATTTGAAACCTTCAAAAATATTTAAATCTCCTAAAACTGTGGTTCCCATACTGTTGTCTGCGGACCCAAAGGGCTCCATGAAAATATCCAGTGGTTCTGCAGGCAGCAGTTTTAAAAGCACTGCAAAAATCCTTGTAACATCAGCAGTTTTTGGGGCAACAATAAAAGTGTCAAGACAACTCAGGTGATTGACTCATCTAAGGTGGCGCAGAGGGTTAATATGCCGGCTGCAAAGAACGTGTGCCATACACTTCAAAAACAGAATATTATGTGCATAGCTCTGTGGGTCACTGCTTTTGTCACAGAGATTCTGTTGTTAATGAGCAGCTCATAAGTTATATTCGTAATCTAGCACAGTGAGCTGTGAACTGCCACCAAAGAGCTGCATGCAAACTGCATGGTACAAGTTAGTAAGTTATGTTTATTTCCTGTATTTCATTATCCTGATGCAGCTAAAAAAGGTTTGTTTGGGCAGAAATACATTCTTATTATTAAAGTCAACGCTAATCGCTGTGTTAGGTTCTGAATCCTCAATCTGTGGTTCTCCAGACCAAGCACTCTTAAAAATGCCTACCTGTATGGATGACGTGAATCCTACAACTTGTTAGACCCCTTTACCTTACATAACATTTTCTATACTCCGCTTTGCACAGGTATGATTCACTGTTTCTGTATATGTGTGATGTAAAGTGCTCTGACACCCTACAGTGGTATGAGAGGCACTATAAAAAAAATAAAATGCATGTGAGAGAGGGGCTATGGAGAGATGAAAGGCACTGTTGGAGGGTGATAGTGAGGCCATTATTGAAAAGCTGCAACAAAGATTGTCACATCCAGGGGCACAGCAAGGCCATCATTTACTACACTTTAAAAGCTAATACAATTCAATTTATAATGACAAAGGTGTTGTATATTGCAACATTTCCCCCAAAAATTTTCGTGTGGGGAGTGCCCCCCAAAGACCCTTCTGTAGTGGTCAGGCTCACTCGCTGCACTTGGTACGGGGGCTGGTCTGACAACATTTGCCAGGGCTGCTTTGGGTTCCCAGTCTGGCACTGGCAGGAGCCTAGTACCACGAAATAAAGCCAAACATTGAAAAGTTAGCCACGAGATGCAGCACCAAACTTCCTATTAAAATCTTTAGTTATTTTAGTAATTGTTTGGTAGATTTGTTTGAGTACTTTTGGCGAATTACTGTTTTAATGTTTGAAATGTAAATCAAACAGATTGCTTGGGGGTCCCTGGTTTCCAGTAGTGACCTAACGGGGGTCCTCAGGAGTGAAAACGTTGGGTACCACTGTCCTATAGCTATGTTTAGTTCAGAAGAGGTCCAATTTAGTAACGCTGTAGCTTTTACGTATCTCACAGATACCTACAGGCTTCTAATTATATATTTTGTAGAAACAATGGATACCTCTGTGTCGGTTTTAAAACTGACAATCCATGAAGAGTTATGGAGCAACTCCGATATATCGCCACCTTGTACCAAACTGTTAAGGGTCATTCAACAAGCAATGGCAAAGTAAAAAGGTGTCAACCTTTGCACATATTGGCTTTGTCAATGCAGTTTGCGGATGCTTTGCAGCATTGGCGAAAAAAGTAAATACTTTTTGCTAATGTTGCACAGCATCAACAAAATAAAAAGAAGAAGAAAAAATTAGCACAATCACACAGCCGCTGTTGCTCGTTGCATTGGTCTACAGGCATCAGCGAGTAGGCACTTGCATTTATCACTACACATGCGCCATTTTCCCTATTTTTTTAAAAATCCATGATGGCAGACACCACTTGGATTGGTAAACAACAAAATATTTTTTTTTAGCATGAAAACGCAAATTAAAAGAAATGCAGGAGTGAAGGGCACTGAGGAATGGGTTGGGAGAGTGCATGTGGGGAGGTGGGGAAAGCAGCACATGAAAGAGAGAGCAAAATAGGTGGCAGTCAGAGAAATAGATGATGAAGAGAACAACATGGAGCACATAGGAGTTTGGCAGAGGGAGAAGGACATTAGCGAGGAAAGAGCGCACAAATGAAAGGATGATTAGCTCATGACAGAGAGAACAATATGGGCCTGTGGGTAGAAACACTTTGGGGCATGAAGCACACAAGAGAGTGAGAAGTACATAAGTGAATGAGGAACATGGGGACATATATTTAGTAGGAGGAACATTTCATGAAGGAGAGAGTTGTAAAACACATTTTATTTATTTTATTTTTATTTGTAGAGTTTTATATAGCGCTAACTGGACCCGGATGTATCAGAGCGCTTTACATAGATGTGGAGTACATAAACAGTTGCACTGGTTACATCAGTTACAAGAGAGTAATAAACACAAAAACAAGTCACAAGGAACATAGAGGGTGGTGGGGGAGGGTAATTGAGGTAGTAGCTGGAAAACAGTCCAAGTCAGGTATACCGGCAATGAAGGAGGTTAAACATCAGGGTTCCCTCCAAAGTAAATATCAACTAACCCCCGTCCGTTCGGGGTCGCAGAATCCACAGCATTCGGGGCCGGCCTCGCACTCCGCTCCGGAGCACCTTGGCTGTAGGGAGGGCCAGAAGAAGGGGGCGAAATGGATGTCTCGTATGGACCATCCTTGCCAATAGGTTGTAGGTGTCCCAAGGGGAGGGATCATCATGAGGTGAAAGACAGGCTGGCGAACCAAGACAAAAACCGGCCACAAGCGGCGATCTCTGCATCCAATCAACGTCACCAAGATGGTGGACTCAGGTCTCAGTCCCATAGACCTCCAGCACAAAATGTAGGACTTGCGGATCCTCCGAACCCCAATCAAAAATCGGGGAGGAAGCCAACCTCTGGGTGCAGGACATGATGGGGGGGCTGTCAAGGGAACGAGAGGGCGTAAGACAGGAACTCACCGCTCTCTCCCAGTTCGTCAAAGAATCGCTCGGGGACACAAGGACAGCAGCATCGCAGCGTTCACTTGCTGCTTTGTCTGGGTAAAGCCGCTCGGGTGTCGAAGCAGCAGCCACGGGAGGTGTAGAAAGAGGAAGTCATGTCGGGATGATGAGCAACCGTGGCCATGCCTGGAAGGTAGGTGAAGGCCGTGGACAACACCGGAGGGGTGATCCCCAGCCCATCTCCTCTCAGCTGCATACGCAGCTCATCCCTGCTTCGGCCATGTTGCATGGGCTCCACTGGTGGCAGTCTTTCCTGGCTACTCGTTTGTTGCTGTAGCCGGCCTCACTCAATCAAGTGGCAACGCGGAGGGGCCCTGGACAATCATGGGAATGCAGTCCACAGATCCCCGGGGGTGGAGGTGGTCAGAATGGGGTTTTTCCCAGGGATTTATGCCAAAAGGCAGCTCCCGGCCGGAGCTCCTTACCTGTCGGCCATCTTAGATGATCACTCTAATGGAGTGCTTAACTAAAAAAAAAATGCAGTTCCCTAAAGGTGACCAGTGGAAGGATACAAGTCAGCTGAACAAAGGGATGGTAATGAGGCTGTGCTCCAGGATAGGGACTAATACAATTAGAGGAAAACAAGCCATCGAACAAGAAGCAGTGAAATAAAAGTGACAATAATGGTGACCTATGGTAAGCAATGAGCAGTCTGTAATCCCACTGTTAGTTCACAGTAGATCTTTTTCAATGTGGTGTTTGGTAGAAGAGACTTAACAATTAGCCAAAATCAAACAACCTGACATCTACTCTGTCTTGTAAATCATATCTTCCAACAACCCTTCATCTTGCATCAAAAAACGGATCTAAGCCAAACCGATTACAATTTCTCCATATTAGATCTGTCTGCTTCTCAAAAGCATCAACTTCTCTCCAGAAGAACATATACATCAACCTGAACTTACACACCCCAATCTACCGATCTTCAAACCTGTATCCAAACCATGGTTCCTGAGTAAGATGTTAGAGAGAGCTGTTGTTGCTCTGCTTTTAGCCCACATCTCCATTAACAATCATTCTAATCTGGTTTCCACTTAAACACAGCACTAGAACCGCAACACTTTGTATACTTGATGATACACAAAATTATTGATGAATGTGATGCCTACCTGTTAATTCCGCTAGACCTAATATCAGCCTTAGGCATCATCAATCACAAATTACTTCCATGCATTCTATCACCCAAAAGGTTTTTTGATGGAGAGGTTCTATTCATTATTCTTTGCAAGATTTTCACTTTGTGAAATGGACATGTGGGAATCCCCTACACTTCCACTCCAATGTGGTGTCCCACAAGGATCAATTCTCTTATACTACCTTTTCAACATATAGATACAACATTGTTAACACTATGAAATAAACAGTGCAATTCTTTAACCAGCCTGATGTGTCGGTGTCTGGTGTTACGAGAACTGGAAATAGAAATATATATATATATATATATGTATGTATATATATATATATATTTCAAAGGAAACCACGTTCTTCTTCAGCAACCCAGAAACAGGCCACTCCATTCACGCTTGTAAAGGCTTCTTTATTCCAAATAAAATGGATAGGCATTACGCGTTTCGACTCGCATGAGTCTTAATCATATGCCACTGTGTACTGGTGGGTTCGTTAGTTTTTTAAATAAACGTGACTCATCAACATTGAAGCGTGAATGGAGTGGCCTGTTTCTGCGTTGCTGAAGAAGAACGTGGTTTCCTTTGAAATATTACAGGTGTCTGACACACCTTAAGCAGGCCCCGACCCGTGAGGTGGAGGCGCTCCTGTTTGTCAGAGAGGTGTTTGGATATATATATATATATATATCTATCTATATATATATATTTATATATATATATATATATATATATATATATATATATATATATATTCAAAGCAGGCGCGCTTCTGCAAAAAGCGCGACACGAGCCACTCCAGTAGTGCAAGTTCAGGTTTTTTAATCAGAAGAAACAACAGGCATGACGCGTTTCGAGTTCACCACTCTTAATCATATGCCGATAGCCATGGTCTCAGCGGGTTCGTTAGATTTTAAATAAAACATGACTTATAAAACATAGAGAAAGGACAACAGTCCATCTTTCCAGTTCTTAAAGGGGCAGTTCTTTTTCCAAATAACATTCGTTTTTAAATGTCACCATATTTACAAGAGCAGCGAAAAAAGTACAAATACTTAATCTCAGGTTTTCAATTAACCCCCAAGTGGTATTTAATTCTCGTTATTTTCGTTGCAGTTTGTTCAAAAATAAAGGACTTCTAGTCCCAGGATACATTGTAACTGCCCACAGGTTTCACTGGTTCTCCATGTCGATGTTGGCAAGACTGCACGATGTTACACCGTCGACTGAGTGCAATGCTTGCTTCAAAGGAATAGTTCCATTACTCAGTCACAGTGTTTCAAGGTCAAGTCCCGCTACCACTGAGTTTAAAAATAGCTGTTGTTCGTCTTTAGAAGTTCGTTACCTCTGGCACGGATGCTGATCCTGGCTGCTTATGTTCATTCCCCAAGTTTTGAGGCGGGCCTCACAGAGTGGCCCTTTCCATTCAAATCTTCGTTCCTGTTCATTGAAAACAGCCGGAGGGCATTCCACAATAAGCTCCTCGCTTCACCAAAAGTCTGACCAAAGGAATGCCACCTCCTAGCGGATCGGGGCTCGTCTTGATGTGAGTCAGACGCCTCTCATCGATTCAAAGCAGGCGCGCTTCTGCAAAAAGCGCGACACGAGCCACTCCAGTAGTGCAAGTTCAGGTTTTTTAATCAGAAGAAACAACAGGCATGACGCGTTTCGAGTTCACCACTCTTAATCATATGCCGATAGCCATGGTCTCAGCGGGTTCGTTAGATTTTAAATAAAACGTGACTTATAAAACATAGAGAAAGGACAACAGTCCATCTTTCCAGTTCTTAAAGGGGCAGTTCTTTTTCCAAATAACATTCGTTTTTAAATGTCACCATATTTACAAGAGCAGCGAAAAAAGTACAAATACTTAATCTCAGGTTTTCAATTAACCCCCAAGTGGTATTTAATTCTCGTTATTTTCGTTGCAGTTTGTTCAAAAATAAAGGACTTCTAGTCCCAGGATACATTGTAACTGCCCACAGGTTTCACTGGTTCTCCATGTCGATGTTGGCAAGACTGCACGATGTTACACCGTCGACTGAGTGCAATGCTTGCTTCAAAGGAATAGTTCCATTACTCAGTCACAGTGTTTCAAGGTCAAGTCCCGCTACCACTGAGTTTAAAAATAGCTGTTGTTCGTCTTTAGAAGTTCGTTACCTCTGGCACGGATGCTGATCCTGGCTGCTTATGTTCATTCCCCAAGTTTTGAGGCGGGCCTCACAGAGTGGCCCTTTCCATTCAAATCTTCGTTCCTGTTCATTGAAAACAGCCGGAGGGCATTCCACAATAAGCTCCTCGCTTCACCAAAAGTCTGACCAAAGGAATGCCACCTCCTAGCGGATCGGGGCTCGTCTTGATGTGAGTCAGACGCCTCTCATCGATTCAAAGCAGGCGCGCTTCTGCAAAAAGCGCGACACGAGCCACTCCAGTAGTGCAAGTTCAGGTTTTTTAATCAGAAGAAACAACAGGCATGACGCGTTTCGAGTTCACCACTCTTAATCATATGCCGATAGCCATGGTCTCAGCGGGTTCGTTAGATTTTAAATAAAACGTGACTTATAAAACATAGAGAAAGGACAACAGTCCATCTTTCCAGTTCTTAAAGGGGCAGTTCTTTTTCCAAATAACATTCGTTTTTAAATGTCACCATATTTACAAGAGCAGCGAAAAAAGTACAAATACTTAATCTCAGGTTTTCAATTAACCCCCAAGTGGTATTTAATTCTCGTTATTTTCGTTGCAGTTTGTTCAAAAATAAAGGACTTCTAGTCCCAGGATACATTGTAACTGCCCACAGGTTTCACTGGTTCTCCATGTCGATGTTGGCAAGACTGCACGATGTTACACCGTCGACTGAGTGCAATGCTTGCTTCAAAGGAATAGTTCCATTACTCAGTCACAGTGTTTCAAGGTCAAGTCCCGCTACCACTGAGTTTAAAAATAGCTGTTGTTCGTCTTTAGAAGTTCGTTACCTCTGGCACGGATGCTGATCCTGGCTGCTTATGTTCATTCCCCAAGTTTTGAGGCGGGCCTCACAGAGTGGCCCTTTCCATTCAAATCTTCGTTCCTGTTCATTGAAAACAGCCGGAGGGCATTCCACAATAAGCTCCTCGCTTCACCAAAAGTCTGACCAAAGGAATGCCACCTCCTAGCGGATCGGGGCTCGTCTTGAGGTGAGTCAGACGCCTCTCATCGATTCAAAGCAGGCGCGCTTCTGCAAAAAGCGCGACACGAGCCACTCCAGTAGTGCAAGTTCAGGTTTTTTTAATCAGAAGAAACAACAGGCATGACGCGTTTCGAGTTCACCACTCTTAATCATATGCCGATAGCCATGGTCTCAGCGGGTTCGTTAGATTTTAAATAAAACGTGACTTATAAAACATAGAGAAAGGACAACAGTCCATCTTTCCAGTTCTTAAAGGGGCAGTTCTTTTTCCAAATAACATTCGTTTTTAAATGTCACCATATTTACAAGAGCAGCGAAAAAAGTACAAATACTTAATCTCAGGTTTTCAATTAACCCCCAAGTGGTATTTAATTCTCGTTATTTTCGTTGCAGTTTGTTCAAAAATAAAGGACTTCTAGTCCCAGGATACATTGTAACTGCCCACAGGTTTCACTGGTTCTCCATGTCGATGTTGGCAAGACTGCACGATGTTACACCGTCGACTGAGTGCAATGCTTGCTTCAAAGGAATAGTTCCATTACTCAGTCACAGTGTTTCAAGGTCAAGTCCCGCTACCACTGAGTTTAAAAATAGCTGTTGTTCGTCTTTAGAAGTTCGTTACCTCTGGCACGGATGCTGATCCTGGCTGCTTATGTTCATTCCCCAAGTTTTGAGGCGGGCCTCACAGAGTGGCCCTTTCCATTCAAATCTTCGTTCCTGTTCATTGAAAACAGCCGGAGGGCATTCCACAATAAGCTCCTCGCTTCACCAAAAGTCTGACCAAAGGAATGCCACCTCCTAGCGGATCGGGGCTCGTCTTGATGTGAGTCAGACGCCTCTCATCGATTCAAAGCAGGCGCGCTTCTGCAAAAAGCGCGACACGAGCCACTCCAGTAGTGCAAGTTCAGGTTTTTTAATCAGAAGAAACAACAGGCATGACGCGTTTCGAGTTCACCACTCTTAATCATATGCCGATAGCCATGGTCTCAGCGGGTTCGTTAGATTTTAAATAAAACGTGACTTATAAAACATAGAGAAAGGACAACAGTCCATCTTTCCAGTTCTTAAAGGGGCAGTTCTTTTTCCAAATAACATTCGTTTTTAAATGTCACCATATTTACAAGAGCAGCGAAAAAAGTACAAATACTTAATCTCAGGTTTTCAATTAACCCCCAAGTGGTATTTAATTCTCGTTATTTTCGTTGCAGTTTGTTCAAAAATAAAGGACTTCTAGTCCCAGGATACATTGTAACTGCCCACAGGTTTCACTGGTTCTCCATGTCGATGTTGGCAAGACTGCACGATGTTACACCGTCGACTGAGTGCAATGCTTGCTTCAAAGGAATAGTTCCATTACTCAGTCACAGTGTTTCAAGGTCAAGTCCCGCTACCACTGAGTTTAAAAATAGCTGTTGTTCGTCTTTAGAAGTTCGTTACCTCTGGCACGGATGCTGATCCTGGCTGCTTATGTTCATTCCCCAAGTTTTGAGGCGGGCCTCACAGAGTGGCCCTTTCCATTCAAATCTTCGTTCCTGTTCATTGAAAACAGCCGGAGGGCATTCCACAATAAGCTCCTCGCTTCACCAAAAGTCTGACCAAAGGAATGCCACCTCCTAGCGGATCGGGGCTCGTCTTGAGGTGAGTCAGACGCCTCTCATCGATTCAAAGCAGGCGCGCTTCTGCAAAAAGCGCGACACGAGCCACTCCAGTAGTGCAAGTTCAGGTTTTTTAATCAGAAGAAACAACAGGCATGACGCGTTTCGAGTTCACCACTCTTAATCATATGCCGATAGCCATGGTCTCAGCGGGTTCGTTAGATTTTAAATAAAACGTGACTTATAAAACATAGAGAAAGGACAACAGTCCATCTTTCCAGTTCTTAAAGGGGCAGTTCTTTTTCCAAATAACATTCGTTTTTAAATGTCACCATATTTACAAGAGCAGCGAAAAAAGTACAAATACTTAATCTCAGGTTTTCAATTAACCCCCAAGTGGTATTTAATTCTCGTTATTTTCGTTGCAGTTTGTTCAAAAATAAAGGACTTCTAGTCCCAGGATACATTGTAACTGCCCACAGGTTTCACTGGTTCTCCATGTCGATGTTGGCAAGACTGCACGATGTTACACCGTCGACTGAGTGCAATGCTTGCTTCAAAGGAATAGTTCCATTACTCAGTCACAGTGTTTCAAGGTCAAGTCCCGCTACCACTGAGTTTAAAAATAGCTGTTGTTCGTCTTTAGAAGTTCGTTACCTCTGGCACGGATGCTGATCCTGGCTGCTTATGTTCATTCCCCAAGTTTTGAGGCGGGCCTCACAGAGTGGCCCTTTCCATTCAAATCTTCGTTCCTGTTCATTGAAAACAGCCGGAGGGCATTCCACAATAAGCTCCTCGCTTCACCAAAAGTCTGACCAAAGGAATGCCACCTCCTAGCGGATCGGGGCTCGTCTTGAGGTGAGTCAGACGCCTCTCATCGATTCAAAGCAGGCGCGCTTCTGCAAAAAGCGCGACACGAGCCACTCCAGTAGTGCAAGTTCAGGTTTTTTAATCAGAAGAAACAACAGGCATGACGCGTTTCGAGTTCACCACTCTTAATCATATGCCGATTATATATATATATATATATATATATATATATATATATATATATATATATATATATATATATATATATATATATAGATATAGATATATATATATATATATATAGATGCTACAGGGCAACACATCTCCTTCCATTAATAGCTAATGTTACAGGGCTGTATCTCAGAGGATATAGCCCAGCTAGTTTATCGTGCTTCAAAGGATTTGTAAAAAACAATTACTTCCTCTATGAGCACATTATTTGTAAAACTCAACCTGACTAAAATTAAATTTTGCTTCCCTAACAACTCTCCCGCTCCTAGACTAAAAATGGCTGCACACTTTATTTTCTGTGTGAGTATCTGCAGCTTTGGCTCCCTAAGCTAAATCAATTGGTTTAATCAATAAACAGAATTTTAATATGGCAAGACACATCACAAAACTAACAGAAACTGTCTCCTTTCAGTTTCTCCTACTGAAGAATCCGAAGCCTTCAGTTTCACCACCAGAGTTCAGGTCAGCAGTGTAAACATTAGTGTTATGTGATCTGGATGGAGGAGGCTCCTCAGGTTCTATGAGAGGTGTCCCTCAGACTGCAGCATGCATAGTCATTGGAGCCAAGAATCCTGATCTTATCACCCTATCTTAAAAGACCTACCCTGTCTCTCTGGAAGCTAGACTTAAAATCTATATATGTTGCATAACCCAAAAATCCATATATGCTGGCCTCCTCTCCTATTTTAAAGATACCTTTCACACCTCAGGGGGCCAAAGGTCAAGGAGTAAGACCTTCTTAATGCTGAAGATGCCTGAACCGTGCCCTCTCCTGCTTGACTCCCACATGGTGGTGCATAATACAGGAAGATGTAATACTTAATTAAGACCTCCCGGTATTTAGAAGGGAATTCATGACTAATTTCTTCAAACTCTTTTTTGAAAACGTATTATCCATTGCACCTCCTCCTTGTTACTTTCACAATACCCACTGTGTAACTGCTCCACAATGTTATCAGCTGTGAACAGTTCCCGTTGTTGTTAAACTGGTTATTGTAAAACACTCTGCTGCAACTTGGCTAGAGTACCGCTACTTAAGTTCTACAAAAACAAAATATATATTTTTTATTTTAACCCTATTACTGCTATTATGACTTAAAAATATGTCATAAAATGCATAGGATGCATAGAAAGCTGGTAATGAAAGAAATGCAATAGAAACACATATGACAAATTATTTTCAGAAGATGACTCAAGATATGGCTCTTTGCTACATATTCACCATACTCAAACAAAATGTACAGCATATTCCTGTGTATATAACATTTAATTTGATTATATGTATGTATCTAAATATGGGCATTTCTTGATATAAATATGTACTTATGTATCATGTATTTATTACTTTACTCCTCCTGTTAAAAATAAAAACTTTGAGACTCTCCGATGCACTACCTTATACTTCACCATATACCTCTATCAAAATATCCTCTACCTCCACTCTCTGACTCATCCCAAACGTCATTCTTCTACTATGATCTCAAAAATAATCCTTTCTAGACTCCTCCCTCTTCTATCACACCTTGGAGCACCCCAAATCTCATTTTAATATTATGATCTCCCAAAAACCCCTTCTAAATTCTTCCCTCACCTATCCCTCCTGTGACTCATTCCCAAACTAATTTTACTACAATGATCACCCAAATCCATTTCTAGAGATTCTTCCCTCCATCACTCCTTATACTCATCCCAAACCTCATCTTACTCCTATGATCTCCCAATAAACACTTTATGGACTCTTCTCTCTTCTATCCCCCATTCCCACATTCTCCTTTTCAATCCAACTAACAGAGTCACATGTCCACCACTCAAATTAACTAAAATGTTACTATACTAATCCACTACTAATCCTTATTGGGGTCCGGAGTACCGTGCTACTCGCCAAAAAGCACTTCCATGCCTCGTCAGGGTTAGTAAACACTATATAAATACAACTACAATACAATTCAACAATAAACATGAATGCCATTAAGTCATGTAAAATTGGCAGTATAAATCCAAGTTTGTATCCATACATATTGTGATTTGCAGTTAGTGTTCTGATTTTATCGTATTTGTGTTAATAGTTTTCTGTCTGTATTTATCTAAATTTTTGTTTCCTGCTAGTGATATTTATATTAATTTTGTTTAGTAAAAACATTAAATCGCAGCTGTATTTTTCCACATTTACTTAGCTAATAAATTACATTTGCAGTTCAATGTTTGTAGGGTTTTAGTTTGCTAAGTGGCCATATACAATAATAAATTTGCAGGAAAACATTGGCATTGCAATAGTAGCGCACGTGCACATCTGTAGCCACTTAGTATCACAGACAATCAAATCCCATTTTTTTTAAACTCATCATGCTGCCAATTTCCGCAGCTATTGTCTTACTAGTCATGATTGGCAGCATGGAGAGACAAAAGAAGATCACATACCTTTATTTTTCTATTTAAAAAACAAATACTGCGGAAAAGGTAGCAGATTGCTTCCTTTATGTATTTGTGAGTAAAATTATTCAAAACAGAAAAGTGAGTTCCGTATTTGTGATTTATAGAAACCATATCAATATTTCTATTATAACAAGTCACACAGGAGGAGAGGCAGTTAGTTTTATCAGCCGAATTTGAGCAGATCTGTGTGCCTACGTTTGTAAGTCAAATGCAATGTTTCAAATTGATGAATAGTCACTACATCTGCAACTGAATACAAAAAGACCTTGAATAAGCACATGAGAGTAACGAAAGTGAAAGGGCAAAGACAATAGCTGACCACTAAATTCATTTTTTTCTTGACAGCAAGTGTAAAAGTTTGCAAATTGTATGAATCTGGTAGACCTCCTCTCAAAATCTGCAAAGTGTGCACCCTGGCTTGACTAGTTAAAGCTGCACGTTCCAGGAGTGTAGAAAGGAAAAACCTCTGGTATTTGATGCCTGGTGATGGGGCACAATCCAATGGCGTCCACTAGCCCCACGCTAATAGGATAATATCTTGCTGCAGTGTCAGATCTCTGGAATCCTCACATCGTTGGCACAAGCAATAGTAATCACAACGCTGCAAAACATTTACGCTATTGGGTACAAACTGTGGTACCTCTCTAAATCCCCAGGCCTGGGGGTGAAATCGAGGTAATCTTTAAGATCTATGGAGGAAACTTGAAGGAGCACATAGGCTTTCCAGGAAGGAAGAACTCTCACCCTCAATAGTAGTAGAAGGCTGATGGCCCTGGTCCTCTAAGCAGGGTCACCCCAGAACTTTTTCCCTCACACTCCATTTTCTGCTGAATTAGTTTTTGTTGGCCTTAGGACTCTGTGAACTTTACCACTGCTAACCAGTTTACTTTCTCCTATAAACAAGGTAACATTGACTTAACCCCAATTGGCATATTTCATTTACTTATAAGTCCCTAGTAAAGTGGTACGACCTGTACCCAAGGCCTGTAAATTGAATGCTACCAGTGGGACGATGGATTTAACCCAGATCTCTTGACTGGGGGAGAATGTCTGCATTGTCAGCATTCCGTCCATCAATTGTTTGTTGTAACGCTTTTCGCCTGAAGTAGGATGGGTATTCCCAGACGTGGGACCCGTGCTCACTACTAGGGGTGGGCGGAATTTGCGGAATTAACCTCCGCAAATTATCGCGAGATTGCAGAAAATCTCCGCAAACACGCCGGAAATATCGCGAAGATGCGGAAGTTTTTTGCCGCCTGTTCGCGGTATTTTTTGCGTGTTCGCGGGTCGCCAACTTACCCATGCGGTCGCTCATGGGCGCGGCCATCTTGTTTTCACTTGTCCCGCCCTCTGGCGTTGTTTACTTCCTGTTCCGGGTCGCGCAATGCATGTTCGCGGTCGATATTTCCTGTTCGCGATCGCTTTTACTTGATCGCGTTGCTTTTTGCTTGCTCAGGGAGAAAATATCGCGCGAACTTGCCCACGTGGTCGCAACGGGCGCGGCCATCTTGTTTTCCACTCTATTGCATGGTTCTGGGGCCTGATTTTCAATCCTCCCTAAATCTTTTCAATCCTTTGTTTATAGCCACTTTTTTCGGATCTTTATTACTTATTATTTCTCTAACTATTTTCCTGCCTCTATATTTTTGGTTTTTGTGTACCTTTTTTTTTGTTTTTTAGCTACTTTTTCTCTTTGTATTGCCTGCTATTTATTTCCTTTACTCCTTTATTTATTTTACCTTTTCTTTCCCGCCCCGTCCCCAGAACCATGTCCAAGGGCAGGGCTGTTCGCCGGCGCAGCCAGAGCCGCGACCGCCTTCCTTGCGGAAGGCGGCGCCCACAAGGGGTGCATGCACGGGCCTTATTTGGGGAGGCGGAGTTGGCTGCACTAATTTTCTTTGTGCAGCGCCACCTCCCCTCAACCCTGGCAGCAGGTGGCAGGCCTGGGTCCGGGTACGGCCTCCGGGAGCGTCGGCAGCGGTGGGGGAAGGTGCGCCGGGCAGTGTCTCGCATCTCTGGGGTCCGGCGCACCCAGGCACAGCTGACGCACCGGTGGTCCGACATCCTGGACCGTGAGCAGGACCTGCTGGACCTGCTAGGAGTGGAGGTCCCGGGGCTTGGTGAGTACCTATTTAATTATTACAACTTTGTGTCTGTTCTTCTGCTCTATGTTATATATTGCGAATATCTTTTTTTCCTTCCAACCAGATAGAATGTTGCTGCTTGCAATACATTCCAGGTTAATAATGTTTAAAAGTCTTCTGTGATTATGACACAGGTGCTCTTCTGCGCTACTACTAATCTTACTTGTTTGCAGCTTTGCGTTTGCGCTTGCTTAGCGTGATTCTTTACGAGTTTATTTTAGAGAAATTAAGTTACGTAATGCTACAGTGACTCATGTCCACTCCTTACTTTGTCCTGTCACTAATAGATAGGGGCGGATTGATACATAGGTTTAGGTACTTTGTATGAGCTTCTAATTGGTTAGTGGTATGCGTGATGCCCCCTCACTCAGTTACGTGACGTGCTGCTAGTACGCCAGTCTTTAGAACCTTTCTAGTTTGTTCAATGAGTGGAGGTAGGCTTTGCAGTTACTTAGCAGTAGCAGATGAGCATCAATCAAACCAAAATTGTGTATATACAAAAAATGTAGTCATGTTAATGTGTCCTCCATGATTGGATCATACACATTGTTGAGGAATACAGTCGAAATGCATACTTAATGTACAATTGGCATGCCTGGAATAGGTGGGCTAGGTTGGGTGGTAGGTTGTACTAATACTTAGGCTTACTTGTAACTTAGTTTTCTGGAATCAGAATGGAAGAATGGATTACTGTTGATAAATAGTAACTTAAGTAGTCGAACTGCGAATCCCCCGATATTACATGTTGACCAGATGAGATCGGTCAATGTAGTTATTGCAATTGTTTACATTAGTGTTTTTTGACCGTTGTTGAAAAAAATTGTATTTGCTTAAGTTGACACCATCCATCAATGTTTGTCTTTCTTATATCTTTCCTGTTCATCAGCACCCAGGGGCAGACGGGCAGGGACTGGGCAGTCGGCGGGACAGGAACACCACGAGGAGGACACCGCTGAGGGCTCCTCTGCTGGCCCCAGTAAGTCTTCTTGTTTTTAATAATATTTCTTATTCCATAACTTTTACTGCCCCATTTCTCCCGAACTATAGTGTGTTTCCAAATGCTATTTTTTACCACCAATTATCCTTCGATCTGTACGGTTTCAAAAAGCTTATCCCTGCCTCCGCTATGATGACTGAGTACTACTACATACTATCAGTCTGTCTGTCTGTACTGTAGTAGCTAGTCTTGCCCAGTGCCACTCTTTGTGAAAGGTTGTAATATAAAACTCATATTCACCAGTAGCTCGTACAATCCGTTGGGTCGTTGTCTTGTACTACTTTTTACTCTTGTTGATGTTTAGGCTTTGAAAATTCACAGCAACAGCCCTACCAGATTTCTTAATATTTTGATATGATACCCTATAGGACATACAACTGTTGTAGGGATCTTGCACATACATTTGCACCAGAAAATAGGATGTTGGTGATGGTAGGTTGGACCTTCCTTGCACACCTCAATCAGAAATTCCGCACCCACCACAATTCCACTGCTTGACTATAGTACTGTCTTGTCATACCTATTAGGTCTCGGAACCCTCCCCCCAAGACAACCAACAAGTAGACAACCCAGAACATTAACACACCCAACCTCTGTCGTGGAAGCAATTCACATGCACACCCTTACTTTAATTTGCTCAATCGTGTAAGTTAGTCCACTCCACACCAAATACCACAAAGTCTATGTAAGTTTAAAATTTTTATTTCAATTTGAGAAGGTCTGTACACTGTTATCTTAGCAGCACCAACCGGCAAATCAATAACATTAAAACAAAATACATTGTTACACTAATACAGTTGGGAATTAAATCATGATAACTGAAGTGGTGGAAGGCAGCACCACCATCCCATAGCAATTTAGTTTATATACATTTATAAATGAAGATGTGAGTGAAGGGACCCCTCACCTCAGAAGAACCTAGTACTGGTAGTTGGTGCATCGTTCAGAAGCTCTGGTTCGTAGAAGCGAATCTTGCGTCTGTAATGCGAAAAAAGGAAATGGTGTGCGTTAGTATATTGCAACTTGCAAGCATTTCTCAGCCGTGCCAAAAAGTGTAGCATCTATGGATAAGCAATATGGACTAACAGTAACAGTAGTACACCAGTTCTTCCTAAAAAAGTGGCTTGTTAATGTTTGTTGACCGCCTGTACGCAGCGCGTAGACTAGACAGTAGCAGTGTGAGGCAGGTCATGTGGGCTCAAAGGTGTCTTAAGAAGCTGCAAGGTAAAGGTAACGTCACATGTGCATGGCTAGGGCTAATCAAGCAAATGCTACAATGATCATATAACTTAGTGTCTACTCTACTACTACCTGATTTGTACTAGTGATTTATGTTAGTATTAACTCATTTTTCAACCTTGCTACTGATCAATAGGGGGGAGGTGTATATGTTGCCTAATAAATGTGTAATGTTTTCTAGGCGCACTACCGACCACCATTGCTGGGGCCAGCGAAGGCGACGCAGAGGGCGAGGATGCGGCAGTTGCAGATAGCAACGGAGGGGGAGTGGCAGCACCAGTGGCAGGCGGTGGTAAGTTAGATTCATAATCTTTAACTATTGTTGAACTTGACAGCACACTCACTGCAAAGGTGTACTGTATGTATATGTATACTGTAAAGTTGTGAATTAGGGCCCCATTAGGATGGTGGGCGTATTGCCCCCGCCGGGCTGGCTGGAATTCACTGCCGTCACAGCAGGGGCAAACCTCCCGCCATCCCTGTAGAAAATATTCAGACATGTCTAGGCGGAAAAGGGTTCAATATGGCGGTGGTGTCTCTCTCACCACACCGGCAGCCATATAATCTGCATTTTGGAATGCCTTTGCGTGGCGGCATTACCGTCCGCCACGGAAAGGCATGCACACATTGCAGAGTATGCTTGGGGGCCCCCATGGAGGGTACCTACCGATGCTATGGTACCCCCCGACTTTCAAAGCAAAACGTGACAGGCTCCGTGCGAGGCCCGTCATGTTGTGCTTGGAAAAGCAGCACAACATTTTAGCATTGCTTTCAGCGTCACTGTGCCGGGCGCATCATCCTAATTAATTGTCCCCACGGGACCCCCACCCTTTTTAGCAGTCGGATGGCGGGCGGACAAAGTCCGCCCGCTATCCGATGTCGTAAGTAAGTATGAGTTCTTGGGGACGTTTGAAGAGTGAACTAGAAGACTAGAATTCCCTTTAATTGGTATAGGACTAGGAGCCAGAGTATTGAGTAACCAATGGCCTCATCTATCTGATTTCAACTCCGCTTTGAAAGTTTTATGGAGAAGAGCACCTGGTGCACTGTTCAACTAAAAAGTGTAAGACAGGTGGAAGGAAGAAGGACGGGCGACATTTAAAATGTTATGTACTACTGTGCTTTATTTTATAGTGCTACTCTACCATGCCACTATGTGTATAAATAATTACCTTGTCCTACTGTTTTATTAAGACTATATTTTACAATTGTCTTGTTTTTTTCTTTTTGATACACAGCTACTCCGAAAATCAACCGGAAGGAGTTGGCCGCCAAGGCACGGCGCCGGAAGCTGGAGGCAATCCAGCAGGAATACCGGCGGCTGGTGGTCCTAGCCGAGGAGGAGGAGGAGAGTGCAGCAGCAATTGAAGCCTCCTCCAGTGCCCCGGGCCCCAGCCACCGCCCTCCAGCGGTACGGCGCCACCGTCTGGCGGCTGCCCGCCGCCACCGTGCCATCTCCGGTGCCCCCCCCCACTGTGGTTGCAACTGCCGCGGCCTTAGACGCCGCGTCGCCCATTTAGAGGACCAGATTCGTGTCCTCCTCCAGTCCCGCCCCACCAGTTAGTCCCTGTCACTGCCCCTTTTTTAATTCCTGTTTGTTTCCTCACTCGTTTGGGCGTTCTCTATTTCTATGGACAGTCGTTGGGGTTAGGGAGGGGGGTGGGTCAGCTTTTGTGGGTTTAGTTTATTTGTTAGGGTCAATTAAATATATTTTTCTATGTTACATGCAATGTTGTTAATGTTTTGTAGGTGGGGTAACTGTTTTACATCACACTGTTTCTTTGCTGGTGCATGGCCGCCCATAGCGTGTGTTTGATTTCAATAATTTGCTGACTGTATAAGACACAAACAGATAGATGCGACACACCTCACTCATTGACTGGTCCTACTATGCATTCTTTGGAGTGGTGTTTGAAACTGACATCATTGACAACATGTCCATTATTGATTCTGCCTCCCCCAAACTTCTCTCTTACCGGTGCTTGATGTTTATGTCCAACTGTGGCACAGCACTGGCTGCATGGTGAAGATGGTTTCCTTTTTCATACATGCCATGATTGGGGTGGTGGTGGTAGTATAGTAGTAGTATACACTGGCAGGGTAGCAGCATTTCCAAAAAAAGAAAAGGAGATAGTCAATCGCCTTTGAGAGACTGTTAGAGGAGTAGTTGAATGAAGTACATCACAGAATTTACCGAGCAACAATTATATGCTCAAATATTTGACAAAAAAAATGAATGCTGGATATTATGAGGATAGCCTACTAGACAGAGTTACAAACTATAGTTTTGTCGACTTGGCTATGCCTACAGTCTAACAGTTAGTGCTGTATATGAGGAATGACAACAAACAAATCAAATCAATGCCGGCAATTCATGCTGAGGTATATGTTCCTTTGTTAAATAAAATAATCTGTGAAATATCCTACTCATGGGTGGGCAAGCAGAAGAAGATCATCGCTCTGCATTGAAATTGAAGTAGTGTTGCTTTCACCACATCCGCCCCAGCAAGTGTGTGATTAAGTATTGGTGTACATTTAATTTAGTTACACCTCGACAATAAGTCACACAGCCCGGGGGAAGAGGGTTAGGGTCCGTTGATTGGATGGGAAGGGGGATTTTGGGAAAGGTTTGACATAGAAAAACAGTATGCATACATAGACAAACAAACGACAATCATTGAAGACTACCATACCATATCCATTCCATATGTTAAGGTATAAAAAAGGAAATGCATGCATGATGAGACCCGGATTACATACACTTCTATTTCTTGTTCTGTTCCGGCCTTAAAACTTTAACAGATAGCAAATAGAAATTTTAAATATTGGTAGTGAAGAATCGTAAACACAGAGCAAACGTAATGATGATTGATAATAACAACTCCAAGAACACACTGTTGTAAAGAATGTATACAAGATATTAATCAAATTATTTAAAAGAAGTGAAAAGTGGATACTGTTACTGTGTTATCCTGGTCAAAAATGTGGACTGGTTTTTTGCATCTCGGCATTCCTCTTGCTCCTCTCGTCCATCAATCTTGGGTGTGTCGCCTCACCACTCGCCACTGCCCGGCTGGAATAAAAAGGTGATTGATTGGTAAGGTAATTAATATGCATTGTAATGTTTTACAAAGTTTTGGACAAGGCCCGGCCTGTAATTTTAGATTGAAAACCAAAGGGGATATTCAGAAAGAAAGTGAAAACAAATGCACAAGTGATGGTGTAGTGCAACAAGAACACTTTCCGAGGTGGCATGTATGCATATGCATCATCTCTACTGTAGTCTGTTTCCAGCATAGACCTTCAACAGTAACAGGAGAGATCAGGCCCACAGTGCTTACCATTAGCACATCCTACGTTAACACTTTAGAGTCCTTTTTTTTTTTCTCTCAAAGAGTTGGACAAACGCAAAGCACATTATCCATTCCAGACATAGCATTTTACAGTTAAAGTTAGTAAAATCAATGCACTGCAGTCATCCCACCGCTACACTCTATTCAACTTCTACACAGACATTTGGGTGTGCTGTGGTTGTGGTTCACGTGTTTACCTTTAGGCTTTTCCGTTTTATGCCACTCATGAAACATCCTCCTGACTTCATCATCAGCTCTGATACTTCTACTGACTGAAGATCGGCCTGCAGTACAAGTGTAATTTTTAGAACACAACAAGAGTAGAAATATAAATATTACTGACTTGAGTCATTCTTTATTGTGTACAGAAAGATAGATTAACACTAGTACACTTTGACATCATTCACTTTGTGCACAACAAACAACGCAAACACAAAGATCAATAGCTCAGAGTCAGGTGTCCAATGCATGCCATTAATTATCATCATTTATTACCTGTTACTTCTCATCTTAAGTTAACGGGCCGTCTCTTTCGCCATCATCATGACGGACGGTGCTGTTTAAGTCACAGTCATTTGCATTGCGCAGCAGATTGAGTGAGTCCCCTTCCTGTATTGAATTAAAAGCAATGTATCACCAAGATGCAGGAGAAGTACACATTTCTTGTTTGCCAGAAGAGGAAAATTAGTAATTACTAGTGTGTTCTGTAGAAAGTTGATTAGTGGCAGTGCACAATTACATCAATTCATGCGAAACACACCACAAAATCTACATCATTCAGTCTGCTATTCTGCGGCCAATGCATGGCATCAATCATTACCTGTTGCATCTCATCTCGTTAACGCTGCAGGCCGTCTCTTTCGCCATCATCATGATGGACGGTGCTGTTAAGTCACAGTCATTTGCATTGCGCAGATTGAGTGAGTGCCCTTCCTGTATTGAATTAAAAGCAATGTATCACCAAGATGCAGGAGAGAAGTACACATTTCTTGTTTGCCAGAAGAGGAAAATTAGTAATTACTAGTGTGTTCTGTAGAAAGTTGATTAGTGGCAGTGCACAATTACATCAATTCATTCATGCGCATCACACACAACAAAATCTACATCACTCAGTCTGCTTTTCTGCGGACAATGCATGGCATCAATCATTACCTGTTGCATCTTATTTTCAGTTAATGGCCAGTCTCTCTCGGCTCTGAAGGAGGATAGCTATAGAAGTCATCAGATTCATGGTCCACTTGTTTTGGAAGGACGAGGAAAGTTTGAATTTGTTGTTACCATCATCCAATCATCATTCATGAGGGAAATGGAATTGACCAGGAGATGCAGTATGATCGAGCGGAGGAGCTGGATTCTGAGGACTGTAGTGTCAAATGGCAGACACCTGAAACTTGTATCTTAAATTAGAAGATTAGAAGACGGTGATAATGCATTGGTTGCGATTCACAAGTTTATAACCGGAACAACAGACACAAACAAAGGGGGAAAAAAGGGAGGAAGACAGTAAGTGCGAGCCTAATTGTCAGGGAAGTATAGCTCGTCCTCAAACTCTGGGGGATCGTCCAGTAGTAGGTAATCATCTGACACAATACTTCCGTCACCTGAGCCGCTGTCCTCATCTTCCTCTGTTGATTCATGCATTGTGTAATTCGGTGGTATGAAGTGCTGATTCATTTTGATCATTGTTAACCTCTCCACGTTTTTGGGAGATAGACTGGTCCTTCTCAAGGTTACAATGGAACCAGCAGCACTGAAAACACGTTCGGAAGAGACACTTGCGACAGGGCAAGCCAGATAGCTTATTGCCAGCCTGCTGAGCTGTGGCCATTCAGACCTTTTCCTATACCAATACTGCACTGGGTTTTGATCAACGTACACCTCTGTTGGGTCGTCCAGATAGGCCTGGACCATCCGCTCAATGTTCAGGGTTGCTGCTGGTAAGCTTTTGTGCTGTTTTTTCTGTGCATCAGCACTGTGCTTACGGCCCATCTTTACATACCAATCTGATAATGATTGTACTCGGCTGAATGATCCAGTTATTGTTTTTGTAGTCGATGGTGATGGTGAGTGTTGCGATTGTGAGCCAACCGCACTGCCCTCAGCCGACGAAGTTGCACTTGATTCTGCATGGCCTGCTTCAGTATCAGTACTTGTTGTGGGTTGATGTGGCGGGCTTTTAATTAGCAGCCCTTCGTTTTCAAACTTGATGGCTGCTTCAGCTATACAACTTTTGTAGCGGGCAACATCAGTGTCGGAAAAAGAAAGGAATAGTCCTAATTTTGCACGTGGATCCAGAATTGTGGCACAAATGTAATGGTCTTGTGACAAAATTTTATTTTGTATCCTTAC
Organism: Triturus cristatus; assembly: GCF_964204655.1. Taxonomy (NCBI): domain Eukaryota; kingdom Metazoa; phylum Chordata; class Amphibia; order Caudata; family Salamandridae; genus Triturus; species Triturus cristatus. The sequence goes on along the minus strand of NC_140595.1, from coordinate 630,101,244 downwards.
ATTTTCTGATAAGCGCCTGGATAAGCTCTCCACCAAGTCATGGGCTTGCCTTCTGTCCTCTACACCTTTGTAGGATTCAGACACATTATTCAGCTCATGCTCTAGCATTTGCAACAATGGGATCGCTTGGCCCATTGTACAGTCCTCCTTGCTGACTTCACGTGTGAAGACCTCAAAAGGAGACAGCATCTCAGTCAGGCATTGAATTAGGGTCCATTGCTCCCTCTGAAGGGTCATGCCTTTAACACTAGCATCACTGCTTCTGTACCAGACATAATCATTGAGTGACCTGTGCTGTTCGTACAGACGATCAAGCATGTAATACGTTGAGTTCCAACGTGTTGCCACCTCCTGGATGAGTGCCTTGACTGGCACCCTACGCTCACGTTGGAGGATCCTCAGCTGCTTCCGAGCTTTAAAAGAATGGCTGAAATGAGTGCATATTCTTCGGCAGATGGACAGTAAATTGCTTACTATGGGTTCTTTTTTCAGAAAGTCTTGCACTATAATGTTTATGCAGTGTGCCAAACACGGAACCCTGAAATAGGAACCAAGTTCCATGGCCTTAAGTACATTACTGCCATTGTCTGTGGCAACAAAACCAATACCAAGCCCTCTGGGCTGCAGCCATTCCAAAACCTTGGTGCGAAACTCTTCTAAAATGTTTTCAGCCGTATGAGATTTCTCCATGGCGAACATGGCTACAGTTGCATGTTTCCGAGTACCTTCAAAAATCGCAGCTGTGTCAACAACACCTCGTGCAGATAGTTGATCTTTAACCCCCACAAAAGAGATCCAGTGTGCAGTGATACACATGTAATCTGTGGCTTGGCAACTGGTCCACATGTCTGTTGTCAGGTGGATATTGTGCACAGCACTCTTCTGCAAAGCTTGTCCAACCAATTCCAGCACATCATGATGTAGTGCCGGAACAGCAATTCTTGCGAAATAGGACCGGCTTGGAACTTTCCATTTCGGGCAGATGGCAGACACAAATTCAAGGAAACCCACCCCTTCCACAAATGAAAAAGGAAGAAGGTCCAGCGCTAACATTTTAGCCAGCTTCGCATTGTACAATCGTGCCGTTGGGTGGTTGCGTTGGAACTGCCCCTCCAACCTAAACATGCTGTCAATGGTAGGCTGGCTTACTTTCCTTAGTGGTGCCATTAACCCACTAAGGCTCAACGACACAGATTGTCTCATTGAGGTACTCGCCGCCGGTCGCCTTGGTGTCTCACCCACACTCTGAGTATGGCTCTTACTGCGGTGCCACTCTGATGTTACTGAGGAGGATGTGGGCGTTACCACTGCAGTGACTGCACTACTGGAGACAGGGCTAGAAATGCCTCCCTGTTCTTCACCTGCCACCACAATAATATCGCTCCCTGATTCCTGACCAACTTCAAAGGGTTTAGTTTTCCTACTTTCTTTTAACTTAAGTAGGTGATCCTCCCACACAATAGTGTGGTGTATTCTGAGATGACTTGCTTGTCCTCCGGTACCATAGTTTGTACCAAGCTTACCACGCCGAACACCTTGCCGACAAATTGCGCATATAGCAATGTTCTCCTCCTTGGCGCTAACAGAAAAGAAGTCCCAAACTGGGGAGGAGAACTTTCTGGCACTGCTGGATGTGCCACTTTCAACACCAGATGAACTTGAGGGGGTCCTTGAAAATATGTGACCCTGTCCACCTACACTGTGACTTTTACTACCACTTCCTACTGAGGTGGTTGAGCTGGATGTAGGTCCCTGCCGGGCCTTGGAAAATATGGCAGCTGGAGGTAGTGGTGGTGTAACCTGTGTTGGTGAGATCCGTGCTGCATCCCACTCAGTAGCAGCCTTTCTGGATAGGGTTAGAATGTCGGTCTCCAATCCCTTTGGGGCGGGAGTAATGTGCGTGATGACTGGCTCGTCTTCATCAACATCATCACCCCCCTCTTCTACATCTACCTCCATAACTCTAAGTTTTTCTGGGACCTTCCTTTTCAGAAGCAATGTCTTGTGGCGTACTTCACTCTCAGACCGAGCTGGTGGGACCCAAGTGTCATCACGATCATCAGAAGCGGGGCTTGAAGAAGAAGATGATGGACTAAGCCTCCTTTTCCTTGCTGGTGGTCTGGAAGACAATAGATGTTCTGAAACAGTGGTTTGACTTCGCTCCGCTTTGTCTGCAGGAAGCTCGATTTCCTGAAATGCCCCTACGTCAGGAGCAACAACTACTATGGTGGGCTGTTGTGGCGGCTGCTGCTGTTCTGGTTGCGGCGGCTGCTGCTGCTGTTCTGGTTGCGGCGGCTGCTGCTGCTGGTCTGGTTGCGGCGGCTGCTGCTGCTGGTCTGGTTGCGGCGGCTGCTGCTGTTCTGGTTGCGCCGGCTGCTGCTGCTGTTCTGGTTGCGCCGGCTGATGCTGCTGTTCTGGTTGCGCCGGCTGCTGCTGCTGTTCTGGTTGCGCCGGCTGCTGCTGCTGTTCTGGTTGCGCCGGCTGCTGCTGCTGTTCTGGTTGCGCCGGCTGCTGCTGCTGTTCTGGTTGCGCCGGCTGCTGCTGCTGTTCTGGTTGCGCCGGCTGCTGCTGCTGTTCTTGTTGCGGCGGCTGCACACTGATCTGCTGAGTTTGCGCCTGCGTTGAACTTGATTGTGTACTACTTTGCGGTAATGACATTTCTTCAACATCGCTGCCCGTTAGTAGACTGGCTACCTCTGCGACAGTAAAGCCCTTGGGCCTAGGTTGGTGGGGTTGCTGGACCGCTGTGCTGCTCCCAGCTTGGTTCCCGGACAACGCTTTGGTGCCAAAAAAAACCTTGGCCGGCACACCACCAGTCGTGGTTAATGGCACTTCCTTTTTCTGTTCCTTCTTCTCACCAGCAACTTTCTTGGTACTGGACCTGGTACCTTTCTTTGGGGCCATCTTATTCCGACGTCAGGCAGGAGGCAGATGCACAACAAGTTCTGGTCACACGTGGGCGTGATGCGCAGCAGGACTTCTGTCTGGCTGGCAGTACAACGGGTAGCCAGGTGATGCCGATGACACCTCCTACTCTGTCTTTTGTGCACCTAAAAGCAAAGAAGACAGGAGAAGAACATCAGTGAAATGTTGCATTTGTTTTTGTGGTTCAGTTACTTAGTACTGTACTAGTGCAAACAAAAGATAGTCTAGCCATTTATGAATTTTTTTTAACTAGAGCTATGTTATACTACTAGTACTGTGTACAGCCACACTACACTCTCAGGAAGGTGATGTCTAAAAATTCAACAGATCACATAGAAAACACTTGATCAATAAAGCTGTGGCTACCTGCTCTGGTAGCAGTGGATGAAAGCAGGCCTGCTGGCAGACAAGGCCAGGCAAGCTTGCAGGCCTAGGCCTCAAAATGGCCACCAGCCACATGGAGAGCCCCAACAACAACAGCAAGGCCACCCCAAAATACACACTTCCCCAACTCAATCCAATGCCATCCATGCCCAAAATGATGTCTAAAATCAACAGAACACACAGAAAACAGTAGATTACTAAAGCTGTGGCTACCTGCTCTGGTAGCAGTGGATGAAAGCAGGCCTGCTGGCAGACAAGGCCAGGCAAGCTTGCAGGCCTAGGCCTCAAAATGGCCACCAGCCACATGGCGCGCCCCAACAACATCAGCAAGGCCACCCCAAAATACACACTTCCCCAACTCAATCCAATGCCATCCATGCCCAAAATGATGTCTAAAATCAACAGAACACACAGAAAACAGTAGATTACTAAAGCTGTGGCTACCTGCTCTGGTAGCAGTGGATGAAAGCAGGCCTGCTGGCAGACAAGGCCAGGCAAGCTTGCAGGCCTAGGCCTCAAAATGGCCACCAGCCACATGGCGAGCCCCAACAACATCAGCAAGGCCACCCCAAAATACACACTTCCCCAACTCAATCCAATGCCATCCATGCCCAAAATGATGTCTAAAATCAACAGAACACACAGAAAACAGTAGATTACTAAAGCTGTGGCTACCTGCTCTGGTAGCAGTGGATGAAAGCAGGCCTGCTGGCAGACAAGGGCAGGCAAGCTTGCAGGCCTAGGCCTCAAAATGGCCACCAGCCACATGGAGAGCCCCAACAACATCAGCAAGGCCACCCCAAAATACACACTTCCCCAACTCAATCCAATGGCATCCATGCCCAAAATGATGTCTAAAATCAACAGAACACACAGAAAACAGTAGATTACTAAAGCTGTGGCTACCTGCTCTGGTAGCAGTGGATGAAAGCAGGCCTGCTGGCAGACAAGGCCAGGCAAGCTTGCAGGCCTAGGCCTCAAAATGGCCACCAGCCACATGGCGAGCCCCAACAACATCAGCAAGGCCACCCCAAAATACACACTTCCCCAACTCAATCCAATGCCATCCATGCCCAAAATGATGTCTAAAATCAACAGAACACACAGAAAACAGTAGATTACTAAAGCTGTGGCTACCTGCTCTGGTAGCAGTGGATGAAAGCAGGCCTGCTGGCAGACAAGGCCAGGCAAGCTTGCAGGCCTAGGCCTCAAAATGGCCACCAGCCACATGGAGAGCCCCAACAACATCAGCAAGGCCACCCCAAAATACACACTTCCCCAACTCAATCCAATGGCATCCATGCCCAAAATGATGTCTAAAATCAACAGAACACACAGAAAACAGTAGATTACTAAAGCTGTGGCTACCTGCTCTGGTAGCAGTGGATGAAAGCAGGCCTGCTGGCAGACAAGGCCAGGCAAGCTTGCAGGCCTAGGCCTCAAAATGGCCACCAGCCACATGGCGAGCCCCAACAACATCAGCAAGGCCACCCCAAAATACACACTTCCCCAACTCAATCCAATGCCATCCATGCCCAAAATGATGTCTAAAATCAACAGAACACACAGAAAACAGTAGATTACTAAAGCTGTGGCTACCTGCTCTGGTAGCAGTGGATGAAAGCAGGCCTGCTGGCAGACAAGGGCAGGCAAGCTTGCAGGCCTAGGCCTCAAAATGGCCACCAGCCACATGGAGAGCCCCAACAACATCAGCAAGGCCACCCCAAAATACACACTTCCCCAACTCAATCCAATGGCATCCATGCCCAAAATGATGTCTAAAATCAACAGAACACACAGAAAACAGTAGATTACTAAAGCTGTGGCTACCTGCTCTGGTAGCAGTGGATGAAAGCAGGCCTGCTGGCAGACAAGGCCAGGCAAGCTTGCAGGCCTAGGCCTCAAAATGGCCACCAGCCACATGGCGAGCCCCAACAACATCAGCAAGGCCACCCCAAAATACACACTTCCCCAACTCAATCCAATGCCATCCATGCCCAAAATGATGTCTAAAATCAACAGAACACACAGAAAACAGTAGATTACTAAAGCTGTGGCTACCTGCTCTGGTAGCAGTGGATGAAAGCAGGCCTGCTGGCAGACAAGGCCAGGCAAGCTTGCAGGCCTAGGCCTCAAAATGGCCACCAGCCACATGGAGAGCCCCAACAACATCAGCAAGGCCACCCCAAAATACACACTTCCCCAACTCAATCCAATGCCATCCATGCCCTAAATGTGATTGAAAATGAAATATATTCAAAAAACAAAAGGAACAGTTGCTTCATCATGCACACACACACCCATGAGGCCATGCCCATGGCTAGCTCGGGCCTACTACTACAACCCACAAAATTAAAATAAATTAAAAAAAAAAAAAAGGAATGATGATAATTAATTATCAAAAATAAATTGTAGTTACACAACAACTGCAATGCCCACAATCAAACACAACAACCACTTACTTGTAAAATATCCTATTCCAAAAATCCTGAAATCCAATTGCAATGATGCAGCAGACAAAAAGAGAGATCTTTCCAGCTCCAAATCCAAAGGCAGAATGAGCAGGAGATGGACAAAGCACTGGGAGGAGCCTGCTGGACAGGAACAGGAAGTTGGAGAATCTGTGTCACTTCCTCCCTCTCTCCACTTTGTAAAAAAAAAATGACTCCTGGAGTCCTTGCACAAAAAAGGAAAGCCAAATGTGAATGTAAGGAGTTCTTTTCATCCAAAATCAGTATTTGCAGATGGTTTCATGCTGCTAGAGCCGATATTCCTCTCCAAATTGTAAATTTTACATTGTTGAGTTCTCCAGCTTCACATTACTTCCGCCGGCGTGTCGAAAACGATATGATCGCGTTCTCTTCTTTGTCCCTGTCGCGTTGGATATGACGTGTTCGCGGTCTCTTTCTCCTGTTCGCGTTCGATTTCATGTGCCCGCGTCCTCATTCTCTGGCTCGCGATGTAGAATGACATGTTCGAGATCTCAATCTTCTCATACTCGCGCGGTGCATGATCGCGAGAAGAAATACCTGATCGCGCGACAAATGACGTGATCGCGTGAAAAATGACTTGAATGCGGCCGCGAACTCTCGCGAGACAGCGCAAAATGGCTACCAAAATCCAACATCTCGTGGAGAACGCGACCGGGTCAAGAAAACTTGTCGGAGAACGCAGGGATTCAGGTAAGGCGATCGCGCGCGCGCGAGAATGTATTGTTTTACAGCGCGAGCAAGAAAAAAATTATCGCTAAGCTGCGGAATGCGGAAATTTTGACATTTTCGCGCTTTCCGCGGAACGCGAGAATGCCAAAATATCGCAACTTCCGCGAACGGAACGGAATTTTGGCCCAGGCCTACTCACTACGCCACTGGAGTCAAGCTATCCTGGCTGATGACCGCTGATAGCCAGAAACCGGTCCTAGGATGCTTGATTCCGGTCCAGGGAAGACATGGCTTGGCAGTTCGGGCTGGACTGTTCCCATGAGGCACAGGGTCAAGACTGATTTGCATATGGCCATGTCTAAACTGGGGTGGTGTAGTGGGCAAAAGAACGATGGATTTAACCCAGATCTCTTGACTGGGGGAGAATGTCTGCATTGTCAGCATTCCGTCCATCAATTGTTTGTTGTAACGCTTTTCACCCGAAGTGGGATGGGTATTCCCAGACGTGGGACCCGTGCTCACTACGCCACTGGAGTCAAGCTATCCTGGCTGATGACGGCTGATAGCCAGAAACCGGTCCTAGGATGCTTGATTCCGGTCCAGGGAAGACATGGCTTGGCAGTTCGGGCTGGACTGTTCCCATGAGGCACAGGGTCAAGACTGATTTGCATATGGCAATGTCTAAACTGGGGTGGTGTAGTGAGCAAAAGAACGATGGATTTAACCCAGATCTCTTGACTGGGGGAGAAGGTCTGCATTGTCAGCATTCCGTCCATCAATTGTTTGTTGTAACGCTTTTCGCCCGAAGTGGGATGGGTATTCCCAGACGTGGGACCCGTGCTCACTACGCCACTGGAGTCAAGCTATCCTGGCTGATGACGGCTGATAGCCAGAAACCGGTCCTAGGATGCTTGATTCCGGTCCAGGGAAGACATGGCTTGGCAGTTCGGGCTGGACTGTTCCCATGAGGCACAGGGTCAAGACTGATTTGCATATGGCCATGTCTAAACTGGGGTGGTGTAGTGGGCAAAAGAACGATGGATTTAACCCAGATCTCTTGACTGGGGGAGAATGTCTGCATTGTCAGCATTCCGTCCATCAATTGTTTGTTGTAACGCTTTAAGCCCGAAGTGGGATGGGTATTCCCAGACGTGGGACCCGTGCTCACTACGCCACTGGAGTCAAGCTATCCTGGCTGATGACGGCTGATAGCCAGAAACCAGTCCTAGGATGCTTGATTCCGGTCCAGGGAAGACATGGCTTGGCAGTTCGGGCTGGACTGTTCCCATGAGACACAGGGTCAAGACTGATTTGCATATGGCCATGTCTAAACTGGGGTGGTGTAGTGGGCAAAAGAACGATGGATTTAACCCAGATCTCTTGACTGGGGGAGAATGTCTGCATTGTCAGCATTCCGTCCATCAATTGTTTGTTGTAACGCTTTTCGCCCGAAGTGGGATGGGTATTCCCAGACGTGGGACCCGTGCTCACTACGCCACTGGAGTCAAGCTATCCTGGCTGATGACGGCTGATAGCCAGAAACCGGTCCTAGGATGCTTGATTCCGGTCCAGGGAAGACATGGCTTGGCAGTTCGGGCTGGACTGTTCCCATGAGGCACAGGGTCAAGACTGATTTGCATATGGCCATGTCTAAACTGGGGTGGTGTAGTGGGCAAAAGAACGATGGATTTAACCCAGATCTCTTGACTGGGGGAGAATGTCTGCATTGTCAGCATTCCGTCCATCAATTGTTTGTTGTAACGCTTTTCGCCCGAAGTGGGATGGGTATTCCCAGACGTGGGACCCGTGCTCACTACGCCACTGGAGTCAAGCTATCCTGGCTGATGACGGCTGATAGCCAGAAACCAGTCCTAGGATGCTTGATTCCGGTCCAGGGAAGACATGGCTTGGCAGTTCGGGCTGGACTGTTCCCATGAGGCACAGGGTCAAGACTGATTTGCATATGGCCATGTCTAAACTGGGGTGGTGTAGTGGGCAAAAGAACGATGGATTTAACCCAGATCTCTTGACTGGGGGAGAATGTCTGCATTGTCAGCATTCCGTCCATCAATTGTTTGTTGTAACGCTTTTCGCCCAAAGTGGGATGGGTATTCCCAGACGTGGGACCCGTGCTCACTACGCCACTGGAGTCAAGCTATCCTGGCTGATGACGGCTGATAGCCAGAAACCGGTCCTAGGATGCTTGATTCCGGTCAAGGGAAGACATGGCTTGGCAGTTCGGGCTGGACTGTTCCCATGAGGCACAGGGTCAAGACTGATTTGCATATGGCCATGTCTAAACTGGGGTGGTGTAGTGGGCAAAAGAACGATGGATTTAACCCAGATCTCTTGACTGGGGGAGAATGTCTGCATTGTCATTATTCCGTCCATCAATTGTTTGTTGTAAAACCAGTGGGACTGCAGCATTTATTGTGCCACCCACTTGAGTAGCCCTTGTAAACATGTCTAAGATAAGCCTGTGGCGTAAAACTACGCTCCATTCGCGGAGTTTGCAGAATTCGGCAACCCTGCGTTCCACGGAGAACGCGGAGTTACCGTTAATCTCCACATTCTGCAACAGAGCTGAGTTTTCTTTTGGTCCCGCACTCAAAATGCATTTTCGCATGCGCAGGAGCAACTTACTGTGTGCGCACGATCACCTACGAGATTTTCAGGGCCGTTTGCCGACACCACAAGATTTGCTAGCTGGCCGGATGCTCCAGCGAGGTTTAGAGTTCGCCAACGCATCATTCAGGTGCGCCAGCAACTTCCTGCGCAATCTTTCTGCTGTATGCTATCCCGAACACACAGGATCTAACACGGCTGCAATCTGGGGAAGATTTTCTCCTCAAAGGGAATCTAAATTTTTCAGAAATGACAATTTAGAGTTAAAAACCTCATTGAAATGACATTTGGAAGTGGTTTTTATTTTCATGCAACAGTGTATAGGAAAAACAATTTAGCCCAATACTTTTAGTTTTTGGCATTGTTGAATTAATTATGTTTTCTCGATAATACCATGCCTTCTTTGTCTGGCCAGTGTGTGTGTTTGTGTGGTTGCCATAGGCCAACATTTGCCTTTGTTCTGGATGCCATGTGGCCACTGGTCAGGAGCCATTTTGTATAGTCAGTACACTGTCACGGCCTAGGCCTGCATGTGCTGTTTGATTGTTTACAGGCATCCTGCCAATTGTTGAGACCATGTGGCTGGCGGCCATTTTGTGTAGACAGCCAGTGTGCTTTTGCCATAGCCCTGCATGCGTTCTTTGTTGTAGGCCTCCAGCTTCTTGTTGTGACCATGTGGCTGGCGGACATTTTGTGTAGGCAGCCAGTGTGCTTTCACTATAGGCCTGCATGTCTTCTCCTTGTCCCCAATGAATGCCTTCCTGTTCAGTGTTGTTGTTGATGACAATGTGGCACTGGTTGGCAGCCATTTTGTGCATCCAAACAAATTCAGCCCTTTTTGCCATAGGCTATCTTGCTGTGTGTGTGTGCTCACTGCTCAGTACTGTCTGGCTCCAATTCATCAGTTAATCCGAAGCTAAGTGGTGGTTGGGTAGGGGGCCTGTTGTTGACGTAACTGCCGGAAACAGACATTTTGCCGTGCTGCCTCTGAGTCTTCTCTTCTTGTTGCACACTCCTCCTCATGCAATTTAACTTTTCTCCTTGACTCTTCAATATCATTTTTGCTTTTCAATCTACAGGCCCTGCCCTTAACCCTGCGGCATACTGGAAAAATAATGTAACATACTCACACTTACCTTACCGAACCGCATCTGCCAGGCACCCAAGACTGATGGACAGTCCAAGAGGAATGCAGATGCAACTCCCAATTTGGCAATATAGTATTTTTTTCTCTTTATTCATCATTACAATTGGTGAGTTGTTTATGTTTGTTACTTTAATCCTACAGACATTTAAATGTTATTGGACTTCTTTCAAAGCTCGGTACAACAGTTACAGAACATAATTAAACTTAGATCTCTCTGGGGACAGACGGACAATTTGATTTGGTTTACCTGTACTACTACTCATCATCATGCATGCATTTCCTTTTCCTCTCATAACAGATTTATGAGGGTCGGCTGCCAAGATGAATGTGTTGTGTAGTGTTTATCTTTGTCAAAACATTCCCTCAAACCCCCCTTCTCATCAATTAATCGAACCCTTAACACTCTTCCCCTGGGCTGAGTGATCTATTGAGGGGTGACTAAATTAAATTTACTGTGTAGTTGAGTGGGCCTGCACACCTATTCTGTGTACTTATGTATATTAATATGAAAAATTATTTCCTGTGTTTTAAGCGTGCTTTCACGTGAAGGGATGTGAGTCAACGTCCCTATCAGTAACAATGAGTGGGGGAGGTTCTGGATTGACCAGGGCCTACGTGAATCACAGCTCGGACCCTCAGGTCTCAAAAAAAGTAAACCCAAAACATATACAAACTGTGCGAAGAATTTACAGTGAAGTTAGATGCTAATGGTAAAATATAAAGGACAGCAAACAAGTTCTGTTTTACCGTTTTTTTTGTATTGAAAAACAAGTTCACTAAAACAGAACTTGTTTGCTGTCCTTTATATTTTACCATTAGCATCTAACTTCACTGTAAATTCTTCGCACAGTTTGTATATGTTTTGGGTTTACTTTTTTTGAGACCTGAGGGTCCGAGCTGTGATTCACGTAGGCCCTGGTCAATCCAGAACCTCCCCCACTCATTGTTACTGATAGGGACGTTGACTCACATCCCTTCACGTGAAAGCACGCTTAAAACACAGGAAAGAATTTTTCATATTAATATACATAAGTACACAGAATAGGTGTGCAGGCCCACTCAACTACACATTAACTTGTTCCTATTGAGTCCCAGTGGACCAGCACCCGGCAATCATCATGTCGTGGAAAGACATTGCAGACTTGACTACTAATCAGGCATCTACGAAAGCCTATACATCTGATGAAGCAACATCTATCTATTCCCTTGTAAAAGAAACACGCACTTTCAGTTCCTCCACCAGAACTACAGCACAACAGCTACGACAACTGGAATACATCATGAGGAAGGAAATTAACCAACGTCTCCACGCTACAACGCTCATCGAGTACCACAAAGTTAAAAGAATTCCAAGGGGCCTTAGAATCGCGTTAAAACCTATGCTCTTTAAATTCAACAAACACTTTATGTCCCGTTGGTACGCCATCTTGAACAAATGCTCGCTGGATCTCATACTACTCATTGTGGAAGAAATCTCATCGATACTTCAGGAATTAGACCAAGATATCAACAAATTGAAGGATGAAATAATTGAACACATGGAACAGGAAGACTGGAATAAAGTTTTAGAAGACATCAATACCAGACTGGATGTCCATGCCAAGGAAGTACACGAGCGCAAAATTAGAAAATTTAAAAGGGACACAATCGATTACAAACTTGACGAAGTTTACTCTTGGGCTGAAGTTTACACACAAAAACGTCCTTTCAAAAAGACCGGTAATTCGTCTTCTGAGGAAAGCGTCGCTACTGAACAAGATTTGTTACTCCACAGACCGACAGTCGGGTCACACTCTCAACCTGATAACACAATGGAAGAACAAGCAACCACCTCTACTACTAAGCCGTCTTTTTTAGCCGAGGGCCAATCATCGAAATCTCCTCCGGACAAAACCACCACACCAGGAGACAACGCACCCGCAGGGGAAAAATCCAAAAAAACCATCGAAACGGGCAGACCTCAGCGGAGTACCAAGAAGACAATTCCCTAGTGGTAAACATCTCCAACAAACAACTGAATACTGATCAACTTCAAGTATTGAACAGAGGGATTTCGTTCATACCAACCTATACATCAAATAGCTTGGAAACAGAGATTGCATTCTTCAAGTTCATGCGTAAACTACGACTGAAATGGTTCTTCACGATCAATCCTAGAACCGAAGATGCGACAACCACCACGCATTCATTTCGTCCAAAAAGTAGATTTATGTCCCCGTTGACACACAAAACTCTTGACACCTTTGAGATTTTGGTCAAAAAGGACCTGGAGAGTATAAAGTACACCAAACCAAAGCACTCAAATCTTTCACAAAAAGAAGCACGTATCCTAAATGCCTTACGACAAGACATGTCTATTACATTTCAACCAGCCGACAAAGGTGGAGCCTTGGTGGTAATGGACACCGAGTTCTACGCAAACAAAGTTGATGAGCATGTAAATGATCTCAACACATACATTGCTATGGATCTAGACCCCACTAAGGATTTTTTGACTATTCTTAACACCATTTTACAGAAAGGTGAGGAAGATGGTATCATCGATGCAAACACACGCCAATTTCTTTTCCAATCCACACCAAAGGTTCCGCATATATACATGTTGCCAAAGATACATAAAAACAAAATGAACCCTCCGTTCAGACCTATAGTAGCAGGCTGCGGATCGATACATGAGGCAACAGGCCAATATTTGGACTACCATTTGCAACCTTTGGTTCAATCTTGGGAAACATACATCAAAGACACCACTGATTGTCTTCTTAAGTTAGAATCGATTAAAGAACATCCTGACACTAACTATCTCCTCTGTACCATCGACGTTGTGGCCCTTTATACATCTATTGCCCACGAAGAAGGTCTCGAGGCTGTAGAATGGAGACTCCTTAACTCATCAATTGCAAAAGAAAAAAGCATTTTCCTTTTGGAACTACTACATTTCGCATTGTTCCATAGCTATTTTTCATGGAAAGACAGATACTACCTCCAAATCACCGGCACATCGATGGGCTTTCCAGGAGCCCCAGCTTACGCGAATACCTTCATGGCCTACTTTGAGCACCAATTCATTTTACACAACCCAGTCTGGCGCGCCAATTCAATTCTCTTCTTGAGATATATTGACGATATTTTGGTTATTTGGAAGGGTTCCAGAAATCTTTTGGAACACAGCATCACTGAGCTGAATGAATGCAATCCGCGAATACAATTCACCCATGATATACAAGAGGACAAAATCCATTTTCTGGACATTGAGATCCTTAAATCTACTCAAGGTCTTATCACTACCATTTACAGAAAGCCAACAGATGTCAACAACGCACTGCATTTTAGCAGTGCTCATCCATACTCCCTGAAGAAACATCTACCGGTGTCCCAACTCACGAGAATAAAAAGGATCACTTCAAACGATCGACAATGCGAATTGAACATTAAGGAGCAACTGGAGAAATACAAAAACAGAGGTTATCCTGATAACATTCTTCTAGAGGCTGAACATAGGGTAGCACAAAAAAAACGAGAAGATTTGCTCATTACCATCCCGAAGGTTTCCCTTAAACGTGAAGTTTTTGTATTAAGACACTCGATGCAATCTAAAATCATCAAAACCATCATTCATAAACGATGGGACATAATTTCGCAAGAAGCTGATTTCCAGGAGTTGTTTACGGACCCCCCCTTGTTTGCGCACACCAGATCGAAGAACTTGAGGGATCTCCTCAAAAACAAGATCAAACCGCAAGCTGTGAAATACAGTGGGATGAAAAAATGTTACAACTGTGGCCAATGCGGCAACGTCATAGTAGGCAAAGTTTTCACTCATCCACATACAGGCAAAAACATCACATTACAACACACATCTGACTGCACCACTGAATGGGTTATTTATGCCATTAAATGCCCTTGTGGCTTGGTATATGTCGGGAGAACTAGTCGCAAAATCAAGACTAGAATTATCGAACACAAAAGTAGAATTCGTAACAGGAACATGACTTCCTCCCTTGTAACACACTGGATCAACACACCACACACCATTCCTCAACTTCGGTTTACCATTCTGGAACATCTCCCCATAATGTCAGACAGAGACATGAATACAGTTTTAGCACGCAGAGAAACACACTGGATCAAATTTTTAGGAACAGTGATCCCAGGTGGCCTCAATGACCACTACGAAATGTTATGTTTTATTTGAAATTGCTCGATTATACACTTTATTGTAAAGGATCTTGCACTCTCACTCCGCCCCTTTTTTACATACTCTTTTCTTTTTCTTCTTCAGAAAACACACACGCGGTGATCTGGTTTTTATTTCCCAAACCCAGGGCATTATGGTTATATGAGTTCACTTCATGACTAGACAATCCTCTTTTCATTTTGACTACTCCAATTGGACGTTGGTCCTTCGTTTATGTCTTTCACTCACTCCAGTTCCCGTTATAACTGACACGGCTTTCACACACACGCATGCGCTAGCAGGAGGCTTGCTGTTTGTTAAAACTTCGCGGAAAGACAGGAATACTTCTCGAGTACGGTAAGCCTCGCTCACAGTTATGGCATTCACAGACGGTATTACAACCACTTGGTTGTTTTGTTAACCCCAGCCCTTGCTCATTTCAGATATTCTTTGACCGGCTGACACCCTGACCCTGATTCGAATATCCCTGGCGTTTTAGCTGGGTGAGTCGCGGCTAGACAGTTCTTTCGTTAAAATACGGGTGGCGGTTTAGCTCAAATATGCACGCCTTTCACGTTTCTTAAACGCATGACTTCACTTGGTTGGTTGCGAATCCCGCGGCTACAGCATAGTTTATTTTACACACACCTTGAAGAGACTTCACGTTCTTTGCTGCTCTCGTTTCCTTTAACACAGTCACTCTCTTATTTTTGGTTACGGTTCTTTATCCCCTGATCTATTGTCGAGTGCAAATCCTATTGTAGCAATGTACATGCGATTTCCTTAATTGGATTTATGTGGCTTTTGTTGCAGCTCCGGTGTGAGACTGATAAGAAGTTCAAAAAGAATTACAACATTTACTATGATGGTTTTGTGAATGTATACATCCCCTGACGAAGGGTTTGAGTTTAACCCGAAATGCATTGGGACCTCATCTTTGTAATTGTTGAACGAAATCATTCATTGTGAATTGAAATACGTATTTTTTACTGAATGTATTGTGATGATAACAATACCCAGTGAACTTGTTTTTCAATACAAAAAAAACGGTAAAACAGAACTTGTTTGCTGTCCTTTATATTTTACCATTAGCATCTAACTTCACTGTAAATTCTTCGCACAGTTTGTATATGTTTTGGGTTTACTTTTTTTGAGACCTGAGGGTCCGAGTTGTGATTCACGTAGGCCCTGGTCAATCCAGAACCTCCCCCACTCTAAATTAAATTTACACCATTAATTGATCACACACTTGGTGAGCAGAACTTATGCATAGCTTCTGCTGCGAGGATTCTCCCAATGCAAGTACTCCACATTGACCTCGCAGCTCACATCAGAACC
Source organism: Triturus cristatus (assembly GCF_964204655.1). Lineage (NCBI taxonomy): Eukaryota > Metazoa > Chordata > Amphibia > Caudata > Salamandridae > Triturus > Triturus cristatus. Next base: position 630,085,487 of record NC_140595.1, on the reverse strand, counting down.
AACGATGTGCAAAGCTATAACACCACAGGCCCTCTCACCACAAATCTTTTATTGAGGACAGCCTCGACGATGGTGCAGGATCTCGCATAGTATCCTCACTTCTCTTTGGAACTGTTGCATCCCCTCAACTGTGAAACACGTTCTCGACGCCGGACTTGGCATCACAAGCCCTCGTCAATGGGATCCTTGATGGTGATGCAACAGGACCTTGCACTGCAGCCTTGCTGCATCTCCGAACCATTGCATCTCTTCAGCTGCGCAGTGCTTCCTTGACCCAGATCCAAACAATGCTCCGCAATCAGTAATTAAGTATTTACGGTACTGTTCACCGGGCCTAACTGGGTCCCTGTAGCAGGCCCGCGCTCCATCATGGTCAGCCTGAACTTGTGACTTGTGAGCTGGGTCTGGTGGCTAAGTGGACTAATGCGTCCACTGTAGGAACCTTTGTTGGACCTCATGGTCACAGGTTCAAATCGGCCTTTGATCCTTCTGGGGTTGATAAAAGGAGAACCATTGAGTTGGGTAACAATAAGTATCTGTTATCTAGCCCCAAGATACCCTCGGTGAATGGGTGCTTTACAGATACACTCGTAATGTTATGTTACTTGTCCTGGTACTGGGCGACCACATGTCCACAGTTGGCACTATGTGCTTTTTGATACTATTTTCACTGAAATAATTTAACCTATATATCTCTGATTCTATTGATTGGATTTTTGTCATTTTGGTCTTGTTTTATTTATTAAAATCTACTGTATTTGTCTAATTTGGTGTGGGATCATTTTTTGTGGTGCGTTTTCATTTTATCATTGTTTAAAGTATTGCACGGATACTTTACACATTACTTCTTAATTAAACCTGACATCTCGTTGTCTAGCTACCAGAGGGTTGAACACAGGTTAATTCGGAGTTTGCTTGTGACTTCACCATGACAAGGATTGTGGTTGCTGCTTAAAAGGGTTTTACCCCTCTAAACCAGTAACCCAGTGCTGGAGCAGAAATCAATTAAAAAAACAAAACAGTTTAACATCTCTATCTGACACCAAGACTGGGTTGATCCCCTCTCTCTGTTGCTTTATCTGAGTTTCACTTCTCTGCAACAGACTTTTTCAGTTGTGTATGAGAAAATCAGGAGCTCTATATCACGAAATTTGCAATCACAATACTGTTTTTAAGTTCAGTCAATAATGAGATTTTTGATTAGTTTTAAGGGTTTTATTTTCATTAACAGGTGTGGTAAGGGGGCGTAGCTTGACGCGCGACCGGGATGGCGGTGCCTTTGTGAGACTCCAAGGGACAGTGCTGGCTGCAGTGGTGTTTCGGTGGCATTTTGGCTTTTTTGATCTTGCAGATGACTGCTCTTCATGGGTGTTATGTAGTGACGGCTACATACACCTGTTTCTTCACCTTTGGAGCAGATTTTGGTGAGATATAGGTGCTGTGTTTCTTCTCTGTTGAGAAGCGGTCGCCATTTTGAAATGTTGTCACGAGAATGTTCCTGCACATTTTTCTCAAAAATGGCCTGAGGCACTCTAATATGACTTTTTCTGGCCTCAACCAATATATTTTTGGAGTGACAGGATATGTTTTCATAATGGCTTTCATCTCTGCATAATCTGAGCCTCCTGTCTCCAAGGTATTTGACTTATTGCTCATTTTTGGATTTGGCTAATTTATTGGGTGACCTGGTGCCTGCTTGTGCTGTTGTTTTTAGTTTTTCTTGTTTATTCAGAAGCTTTATGGGCAAATTGTGTCATCTTAAGAAGCCTCTCAGGTTCTCTTCTGTTAAAACCTTCAAGCACCTGCCTGCGCTTTTATCTAATACTGTCATGGATGATAATTCCTCACAAAATGTTTGTACCTCTTCTTCTAACATGGCGGGTATGCCTGCGCATCTTATTGGTGGTAAAGCATCGACCAAAAGGCTGATAAACATCCTCCATCTCCTAAAAAGACAATGCCTTTGATCTCTCTAAATCTTATATTAGATTAAATAAATGCTTTGCATTCCTTTCATGAAAAAGACTAACACCAGATTTCAGACTCTCAATGAAAGATGGGTACTTATTGAAAAACGCATCTCTAATGCTGAACAGCAAATAACCAATTTTTAATGCAACCTGTACTACAGTGGCTGTCCTTCAAACGCAGGTTATTTCCCTCCAGAAACAAGTTGAAGACCTCCAAAATCATAACAGACGCCACAATCTAAGAATATATGGTCTTCCTGAAGGGACGAAAGGGTCCCACCCAATTACCTCTTTCAAAACTTTCTTGTCTCAGCTTCTGAATTTGCCTGACGGCCTATACTTAATATTGGACGCGCACATAGGTTGGGTCATCTTGCTATGGCTTCTATGACCTCTAAAAAGCCTTTAGTGTTATCCTTTACTTTCTAGAATTGACAGAACTAATGCAGGTCATCTCGGCTGCGAAACAACTCAAACACATTTCTTCGTCAGATCACAACATCTACTTCTCCCTGGACTATGCTAAAGCTACAGCTGATCGTCTGAGACCTTTTTTGAGAATGCAACCTGAAATTCGTCCTATTGGAGCTCGTTTTGATCTTTTTCACCCCAGTCTTTTTAAGGTCACGTATAAGAATCAGACAACAGCATTCGAGGATCCATCTTGTTTGAGGACTTTTCTGGACACTTGTAAAGCAGAGACTATGGAAGTTACTGCATCAACCAGTTAATCTCATTGATATGTCATTAATGTAATTGCATGTTATGGTTTATTTATTGTTGAGATGCTTCTCTTCTACTTGTTCTTAATCTCTTTTGTATTTTCTTCCTATATTTAGTTGGTGTGATATTATGATTTGTATATCTTATGTATATGTGTGTGTACATTTATATGTACACATATTTATACGTTTTTGTTTCCTAATTGGGTCATTATTTTAACTGTTTTTCTATTTAGTGCAGATGTTGTTCCCCTATTGTGTCCTGCTACGCACCTTATTGTTGCTCCTGCACTGTGTCGCCCACCTCCAGTTTAGACGTGCTGTCTCATGATGTGGTCTCCCCCCCTCCTTCATCAAAATACTGTTAGATATGTTGCCTTTTTCGTTGTTTATCTTGTTTATTCTTTATGTTACTGTACCAGTTTCTTTCTTAGTCTTTCCTTTTATTTCCCTCTTCTCCTTTCTTACTTATTTCTTTCATTTTGCTTTTCCTCCTCTTATTTTAGTTTTCTCTTTTCATATTTTCTCTCTCATACTTAGAGTTTCTCTTCCCTGCATAAAGCTTCATTTTCTTTGGTCTATTTTCATGTTTGAATATATTTCTATTTTACTTCAATGATTTTGACAATGGTTTCATGGAATGTCAGCAGTCTGAATTCTCCAATCAAAAGACAGCGGGTATTAACACATTTGTCTAAGCTCAATGCTCTAATAGCTTTTTTGCATGAATCTCACCTTTCTGAAACCAAATTCCTGAAGTTACGTAAAGGGTGGGTTGGTGAGGTTTTTTCTCACCAGGAACAAGGAAAAAACATGGAGTTCTTGTTTTATGTCGTAAATCTCTAAATGTCCAGTTGATATCTCAAGAAAAAAATGATGATGGAAGATTGCTGTTGCTTAGATTGTGCACTGATAAAATTCCTAATGTTCTTTTTTTAATGTTTATGGCCCTAATGCTTCAGATAGTCAGTTTTGGTATCTGATTTCACAGAAGTTCATGCAATACCCTGATGATAATTTGGTTCTTGCAGGAGATTGTAATTTACCAGTTGAACAATTCCTTGATAGGCGATCATTGTCCCCATGTATTCCGAATAAGCAGCAAAAAGCATTCACATATACACTACATCATCATTGCCTCACTGACACATGGCAATTGTGCAATCTGACTTTACAAGAATATACATATTTCTCACCAGTACTTCATACACAGTCCCGAATTGATTATTTTTTCATCTCACATCATCTTACTCAATCTCTTCAATCGGTGGAAATTGGTTCTATTCTAATCTCTGACCATGTGCCAGTTTCCATGCGTTTGGATATTTTACCCAAGTCTACCTCACTTCACAGGTGGAGATGTAACGATTCCCTTCTATTAGATAATACTTTCACTTCCCATTTCACTACCTTTGCCCAGGAATATTTTCTTTTTAATTAGATGGAAGGTATCTCTTTTCATACAGTATGGGATGTGTTTAAGGTCTCTGCCAGAAATTTCATAATCAATTTTGTTTCTTAGAAAAAGCACTCTTCTCACACTCAATCTAAAAGAATTCTTGATGAAATAAAAAGACTAGAACATTCTTATTACACATCTCATTGACAACATTCATTACAGCAACTGATTAATGGCAAGCTTAAGTTTGTTAAGATTTCTACTGACAATTCTGCATCGTATCTACTAAAGTCCAGTGCTAAATACTTTGGGGGCCAAAATAAATCTGGAAAACTTTTGGCAAATTACCTTAAAATTAAACAAAGCAAATTATTAATTGAATCGTTTATTGATGACAATGGCTTCCCTTATCATAAAGATTCTGATATTCTTGTTCAATTTTGGAAATGTTAAATTGTTCTCTGTACACCAGATTCTAATCCCTATGATCAAGATATTTTGGATTATCTATCTTCCTTTCAAAAAACGAATTCCTCTCAGATTGATTTTTCTTCTTTGGAAGCAGATGTTACACAATCTGAACTTCATCCTACATTGCTCTCGCTCTCAAAAAAGATAAAGCTCCTGATGCTGCACCCCTTGAAGACCGACTCCTCGATGGATACTTACCAACGAAGGCCATCTCACTCACATATAAAAAGTTAGTGAACCACACGGGAGACCCCCTGTTGAGATTGAGGGAGAAGTGGGAAAGGGATGGCATAATACTAGACGAAGAAGATTGGGTGGCAGCGGTATCTTCGCCACGAGAGGTAGCCATTGCAGCAAAGCTGAGATTAGTACAACTCAAAATTTTGCACCGAATCTACATCACGGGGCCAGGGATGGTACTAATGGGTAGAGCACCTGATGGTAATTGTAGGCGGGGTTGTGGGAACGAAGGTACCTTCCTCCATATACTGTGGGAGTGCCCGCATATCCAGAGGTACTGGAAGAAAATACATGAGATTCTGAGCGAAGCGTTAAATCATACACTCCACCTGGAAGCTAAGAGATGTCTCCTGAATGTGTGGGAACCAATGGACCTAAACAGCACACGCATGACCTGGGCCACACTGGTACTAATGATAGCCAAAAGCAACATCGCCCAGAAGTGGGGGGCATCGCACGCACCGGCTGTGAGGGCATGCAAGAAAGACATGGATTGGTGCATGTTTCGGGAGAAGGATGTCTATGTAGCTAGGGGATGTCCCAAAAAGTGGTCCCACATATGAAAAGACTGGAACGCTTATAGGGAAAATCTCTGTACCCCGCCACTGATCCCAGCTCAAGATGAAATGTTGCAGACATGACACGAATCACCAGCTACCTTTGCATTGTGTATTTATAAATGCCTGAGAACCTTGTAAAGATAAGACATGATAATAATAATGTACTCTGCCTTGTGTTATTGATTCCTATTGTTAATAAAAAGAAACCTTAAAAAAAAAAATAAGATAAAGTTCCTGGCCCCAATGGCTTTACAGCAGAGTTCTATATTTGCTTCCCTAAATTACTCCTTCCTAAAGTATATACTCTTATTAATTCCTGTGTTCAATCCGCTTCCTCTTCGGCTTCATTTTTAGATACACTTATCTGTCTCATTCCAAAGGAAGGGAAGGATCCCCAGTACTGTAGAAATTATAAACTCATTTCTTTACTTAATTTGGACTATAAGACTTTTTGAAGCTTTGGCCTTTAGGATGAAACCTTTTCTCTCTGACCTTCTAGCAAAGGAACAATCAGGATTTGTCAAGGGAGATATCTCTCGGATAACACTTGTTTATTTTTTTATATTATCTCTAAGTCATCAAGTATGTCTGAATCTATGGCAGCTATTGCCTTTGACACAGAGAAAGCTTTCAACCATGTAAATTTGTCTTTTATATTTCATACGCTTACTTGGTTTGGCTTTGGTCCAAGAATTGTATCCCTCATTCCTTTTTTATATACCTCTTAACAAGCAGCTGTCAGTGTCAGTGGGCTGACATCTTTCTATTTCTACTTTTATAGAGGGGTTTGTCAATGTTGCCCTTTGTCTCCATTTCTTTTTAACCTGGTACTAGAGCCTTTCCTGTCTAGGATTCGACAAAACATGAATATTCAAGGGTTTACTTGTAATTCTCAGCAAGTTAAATTAGCAGCTTAAGCAGATGATATTTTATTATTTATGTCCCAACCTCTTTCTTCTCTTCCCCCTATTCTTCAGTTGTTTTCTCTTATGCATCTTATGCATCTGTTTCTGGATATAAATGAAACACTGATAAGTGTTCGATTTTACCTCTTAATAAATTCACTTTCAAGCAGGATTACTCTTTGTCAAATTTTACTTGGCAATCCAAACAACTTCAATTTACTCAGTCTTTCTCTTCTTAAATTTCAATTAATATGGATGCTTGTATTCATAGACTAACTTCCTTGACTGCTAGATGGCACCCTCTGTACTTGTCTTGGTGGGGTAGGCTGACTCTATCAAGATGATGCTGGTTCCCATTATTCTCTTTACTCTCTTGAAATTCCCTTAAAAATTCCTATGAAATTGTATGCAAAAATGTATTCTATCTTATCTTCCTTTCTTTGGAAAAGCAAAAAACCTTGTATGTCATTACTTAATTTGAAACTACCCAAGATTGAAGGTGAAGTAAATTTCCCTGATTATGTTCATTATCATAAATCCTTTTTATTATGCCAATCTGCTCATTGGATTAACTCCTCATCATCTCACACCACATTATGGGTAGATTTGGAACGTTCTTTTCTATATCCTTTCTCATTTGAAGAATACTTATCCTTTACATGAAAGCCTCGGAAACATTCCACTCCTATATTTAAGAATACGTGTAATTTAATAGCTTCTATTGTTTCTTACCGGCCAACTGATTTACACTCTTTCCTTAAATATACTATTTGGAATAACTGTTTTATTCAAATAAAGGGGAGAACTATTAACTGGCGCGCTTGGAGAATTAATGGCCTAATTTGGGATCAACCAATTGTTTCACCAGGATTCCATTAGTCCCTTTTCTCAGGCTCAGATACATTTCAACTTACCATCTGCCTTTCGAAACAGATTTGCACTTCTACAGGAATCCATACCTCGAGCGCACGATCCCTTAAAACAAGTTCACCTCCTTCTGCTTTATTGCCAAAACCTTTAGCTATTCATTTACACACACATCCTAGGGTGTCTTCTATATATGCACATTTACGAGTTGTTTCCAATATCAGATCCAAGTCTAATGCTGAATTGGCATGGGAGAAAGATCTTGATATCACTTTATCTCTATGTACTTGGGGACAGATTTGAATCAAAATTAGAAAGTCCCCTTGCGCAGCCAAAACAACACAATCACATTTCTTCATTTATAATAGACTTTTCATGACATCGATATTCCTCCATAAGTTTAAACCAGATAACCCAGATACCTAAGGTGAAAGCTCTTGGCTGGGCCTCATTGGTGACATGCATCAGAGGATGGTGATGTTTAGAAGACTGTCTGAACAAGCACTAGGGTGACCTCCTGTTCCCAGAGTGGCGTAGCCCAAAATATCTCCCACAGGTGTAAAGGTTCACTGGTTTTGGACCTGTAAGCCAAGCTTTCATTCTGAAAGCTGCAATATACCTTGTTCTTGTTCATGTATATGTGGCTCACTCTTTGCAGATTGATCATAGCAGCAGCCTAATCAGATCTGAATCATGATTATTCCAGGCCTGGAAGAAAGGTAGTAGTTTGTAGGACTCTGCACCTGGAACAAAATCTCAATTACATTATTGTACACCATCCTTGGATTATGTGGAACCCTCTGATGGTCAGAGCACCTGGTACCTAAGATCAATGGCATATTTTGCAACCTTGAGGACTCCCCAGTCATGAAGAAGCATGACCACTGCACTGAGAGGTCATTGTGGACTCTGGTTTTATCCTGGGCTGGTTTTAACTGGTACCTGTAGACTTTCTGACCACCACAGACAAGATTCAGTTTTACGAGCAATTCAGATCATGACAGGAAGAGGAGGGGGAGCTGGTAACATGCTAGTAGAGCACTGCAGCTACTTCCAAAGCTCAGTAACTTACACATCCCACTCAAATAAACACCAGTACTAATGGGATAGGAAGGACAACAATGTCGACATGCAAGCTACAAGATTCAAAATGACCCCTGGGAGGCTGTCCACAAAGCCAGCCACCATCTTGAATGCCACACACAAGGAATCCAATGGACTCCACCATGCACTCAGTCAGGTATATGCACAGAGCTTATGCTCACCTACAGACATAGACAGCCATGTGCATGCATACTGTATACATGTCCCAGACATGGTACAGATAAAGAACCCTGGTAGACTGGAGAGATATTTTCCCTAAGGGAGGATATTAGGCATGTCTCCCGAAGACTACCAATAAAGCTTGTTTGTAGTGGTAAACAGCAGTGGCCGGTGCAGGTAAGCGTGGTGGGGAGGGGCGAGGGGAATATCGACAGACGGCGAAATAGGGCAAATTAAATAAATAAATCCTATTCCGTTGTCTGTCGAAATCCTCCCCGCAGTGTCCTGGCACACTGTGCTTACCTGCACCGGCTGCTGCTGGTTACCACTACTTTTCGTACGTCATAGCTGGGGAAGAGAGGGCACCAGCTCCAGAGGGGTCCACTTTCAGTGTCTCCTCATCTTCAGAGCAAGTAGCGTTTTTTTAAAGGTTAAACTATTAAGATTTTTTAGAAATTATAAAACGATTTTGGAATTCACAAAGTTGTTTTTAAGCTTGAAAAGGGTTTTACGCGTACAAAGATTTTTTGTGACTATATGTACTATCGATTAGGGGTTGCAGTCGGAAAAGCCCGGTAAGATTGTGCACACTCACAAACTTACACGTTTGTGGCTATTGACGCGTGCAATGAGCAATGCTGCACTATGCACGATTGTACATGTGAAAATACATCAGCACAAGGTAAATGCAAATTCACAAAAGTGCTAGGAACGTTTTTCACGAATACGCCTGGAAACCTCTGACTATAAGTGAAACAGATGTACAGAGATTTTTAAATTGGACCCTGCATCTGTGTGCAACTCTGCCTTGTCTGCGTTTGTCAAATGTCTTTTGAACCTCAAGTTAAAGGCAGCTTGAGCCCACCATTAAAGTATTTACCAATGCAAAGAAAGACAGGAAATGTGGCATGCGCCTGGGACTGACAGGGGGTATTTTCCTTTTGGTGTTTCAGATGATGGATGTTTCAGATGAAACCAAAAGACACATCATGGTATCCCGCTAGAATTTGACATCTAGTTCCTGGCTGCTGCCTGCAACCACCAGTGATTGCATTTCAGTGGCTTCTGGTCCTGAGGTTGCTGACTTTGGTCTGTGTGTTCCATGTTTCAGACCCATAAATGTGATGGATCGCTCTCCTGAGTCAATTTCTGATTTATTTATAGATCTGTTGGGATCCCTGGATCGCCTGCCACAGGCACGTAGCCCATGACTCCAGACACATGGCGGAAACAGACCACGACCATACAGAGGCAGTGTAAATGTTTGATGTTGAAAACTTACATATTTTCTGATTCTTAAAAAATGTAAAGATCAACAAAGTAAAAAAACTACGCTTTTTATTCAAAGAATCAGTGAGTTACACTGTCTGCCTACTGTTAGAGTACTGTGTGATGGTGATGAGGGAGAAGGTCGGAGAGACTATATATATATGGAATAAAGTACGCCCCACATAGATTTTAAAGATATTGCAAGTCATAGAGGAGTTCCACAGCCACATACAGGAACGATGCTGAAGGCAGAGTTCCTCTATAAGGTCCTGGAATTCGGAGGGGACTTGCAACATCCTTATCTTACATGGCAGGTAGTATTTTGTCCCATAAAGTACATGGTATACCATCACTTTTCCCAAAAAACACTTAAATCCTTGGTGCGTAGCTCTTTCATATATTAGAGCGAACATGTTAGCAAAAAAAGAAGAAGAAATATAGAATCCCTAATGCAAAATTAAACACATCTAAAAAGCTGTTAGATACTTGTTGCAAAATATATTAGAATTAGTTAGTTAAATAGTTAAATACAAGCCACAGTAGCTATCATGTGTAGAAACATGCAGAAAGAGTCTAGGTTTTCTACAATTACCTAAGGAGTGCAAGAAATAAACTTGTTGCCATAAATATCTCCGTTTTGCTTGTCTCAACTCGAAATAAAGAGCTGAAGAAAGAAAAGCCATGTTTAATTTTCATTCGTTAAACAACTGCTTTTATTATGCTTCGTGAACTGACCTGTCTTTCCCCTGGGCTGCTGGCTTTGGCAGCAGGCTTTTGACGTCAGTACTCAACTGTAATAAGTTATTACAGTTGAGTTCTGACATAATTTCTTTATAAATGCAACCGGGTGCATCTCACGTCACAGTTATAGAGAAATTATAGACAAGTTAAAAAAAAAAAAAAAATCAACTATGCATGCTTATGTGCTCTCAGCACCCAGAGTTGAATTTCTTTGATTTTGGAATCTTTGAGAGCAGTTTGCTGGAGGGTGGTCAGCAGCTATTAGTGCTGTCACTGACTGGTGTTTCAAGTTTGGAATAAAGATAATTTTCACAACCTGCTGTGGAGTTAAACATTACGGGGCAGATTTATGTTGCCTGGCGCATCTCTGCAAATCAGCAGGGATGCACCAGGAAAGATGCGGCACGCAAGTTTACCCTTGCGCCAGGAATAAACAGATGCGTGCCGCATCTGGGGTGTAAAGCTGGCGCAGTGCTGAAGTAGTGTTGCGTGCGACACGCAACTCCAGCACTCTTCCAACTTGCCCTATCTGTAACGTGGTGCGTCAAGCCTTACGCCTGCTTCAAGCAGGCGCAGGGTTTTGACGCATCAGCGTTGGAAAAGCGACTCAGTGAAATTTTGTAGATTTCACTGAGTCACTTTTCAGGGGTGTTCCTGCGACGGAACGCCCCCCCCCTGCGTAGAAACGCCCACATGAAACCTGACGCAGGTTCCATGTGGCGCAGGGCTTTACACCGTGACGCATCTCCATAGATGCGTCACGATGTAAATAGGGCGCAACGTGGCGCAGGGTTTACGCCGCCGCTGCGTCACAAAAGTGACGCAACGGCAGCGTAAAAGTGGCGCAAGTCCAACATAAATCTGCCCCTACGTTTTTTTTATCCAGGGATTGCAGAATCACATGTATTATTAGGGTAATAACAGGAGGTATTTTCAATGTAAATACCTATTTTTCCTGGTGGTTGTGACAGAAAATGGCGGTAAGTGCCCCAGGGCGTCAATGATCTCATGGATGCAGTAACCCATGATCTAAGGGTGGCCAACTGGCTTGGTGAGTTAAACCCTTGCCTCTGATGTCTGCTGTGATATGCAGATCACAAGTTTAAATACCAGCAGGCCACGACTGGGTTCTATCTGAATTTGCTATACTGAGTGCCTTTAACCAGGCTAATTCTAATACCTGTTATTTACAGCCTTTAGAAATGGCAGAAGAGCAGAGTGAAGCACCATATAAAATAAGATTTATTATTCGTTTCTTTACTCATTATTTATGACCTGACCATCTTACAATTTTCTCCAATGTCAGAGGATGACTGCTGTGTTGACAATTCCCGAGATATTGGTGGGATCATGCCATTGTTTCTAGTGTGAAGCCATGGACAGTCTTTCTGGTTTTCATTTTTTGTAAAACATCTTATTAAGATACAGTCAACAAATAGAGCAAAGCATCTTTTCTAAGTTACAGCCATATGTTATTACGGAAAGCAAAGGCATTGATCGAATATAATATATATATCAGCCTTGAGAAAAAGCAAAGTTCTCAACTGCCACTGCTATTTTCTTTTAATATACCCATAGGTGAAAAAACAATGGAGCAGGGGAGTACAGAAAGAAACCCACAGGAAAGGGATTTTTTCTAAATTTTCTTTTTACTAATCAATTATACAATTAGAGGCTGATAACACTGCGGTTTTAAAAGGCTCCGACACTTGGTCAGAGCCTTTTCGACCGCATCGTAATATGCCGGTCGGATTCCTTTCTGACCGCCTCATTACAATGGAGGCGGTCGGAAAGGAATCCGACCGGTCATTCCGGCTGGCTTCCGACGGGCTTAGAGAGCCTGTCGGCTAGTCAGAATGCAGCCTGTAATCCCAGGGGTGGCTCTTTCCCCCTTGGGATTATGATGTCGGGTTTCGGCAGCCTTTCCGTGCCAGCCTTTCCGACACAGAAAGGCTGTCGGAACTTGCATTTGTGGGCCCCCAGCAGGGCCCCCTTGGGGGCACGGGCCCCTGTTGATCCCTGCACCCCGTGGCAGGCACCTCAAGGTACCTGCCACGGGGAGAAGGGATGAACTGTACCTTCCATTTTACAATGGGAACATGCATTCCGGGTGGCCCCCATTGTAAAATGTAGGAATGCGACTGAACAGTGTTTTGTCGCATCCTAATGTGATGTCGGTTGATCACATGACCGAGACGATGTCGTGCTGAGGCAACTCCGCCCAACATCGTAATCAGCCCCTTAGAGTTCCTGAGGCAGGCTTTTTTATTTTTACTTCCATTTTCTTGAAAAGTTCCAAGTTTTCTAAATATATCTTTCAGCATCAGGACAAGTGTTTCTACTGGCTTTCTAGTTCAATCTGAGAAGTTTTATTGTAATTGGATGGAGTGAGTCACCTGAGCTACAGTCTCTGAAATATTAAGTTATACCTCATTTTATTTTGACTCACATCCATAAGAAAGAAATATACTATTTGTGTATGGGGTTATAAGGCTGAATCTGTTTAATATTATTCCAGAATATTAATCACATTTGAAGAATGGTGCCAGTGTTTGGGAGGGCTAAAGGGGATGCACTTCAGTGATTTGGAATGAGGGAGTATTCCGAATTAATCTTGCTGATCACAGTTAAAAGATTTGTTGCTATGAATAGCCAGGATCTATTATTTAAATCGCAAGATGTGCGTGTAAATGATCCATCAGCCTCAGGCAAACAGTTGAATAATTGCTTCCTTCTGATCAAACTTATATTGCACATGGACATCCTCAGAAATGATAAGGCAGCTGGGCAGCTGGAACACAGTTCTCAGTTAGTTACATACTGAAGGAACAAGAGTATTAAGAATACCACTGTCTCTAGCCATTTACATCATGGAAAATCAAAGAGTAGAGAAACGGATAAGGTCCCAGATCTTTAGGTCTTCTCTAAGACAGCATATGCTGTGAGATATATTGCTAGCTTACAGTGGGCTTAGGGTCAGTCCATTGCTTATCATTGATTGGCTTCATTGTCACTCTCATGTCATTTGATTGCTTTTTAGTAATCAGATTCCGTAGGCGTTCCTTTCTCTTCTGATGTTTTTCCCTCCCCTGGAGCATGGAGGTTACCTTTGCCCTTCCACTGCTTCCTGTTAATGCTCTGTTTTGTTCTTATTGGTTAAGCACTCGACAAGCCTGCAAGCGTTTTCCAGCTGTCTCCCTTGTGTGCTTCATGTTCCTCTTTCTTGCCAGTGTGAAGTCTCATCACCCTCCCACCCCCACTCTCAGGGGTGGTTCTTGCTTCCTCCTCATCTGCTCACATCCCATTGCCATTTTTGCTTCCCTATTGTTGTCTGTGTGCTTCCCCATCCCTGTACACCCACCCTCCATTGCCTGTGTAGTTCCAATCCCTCCCTGACCCTTTGTCGTCTTTGTGCTTTCCCATCCCTGTAGTTACACCGTCTGTTCTCCACCCTCTATTGAGTTCTTCCCTATTCTTGGCTGATGCCAGGGCTTCCCCAATCCATTGTCTGTTCATCTTCCATTTTCTGTGTGCTCCCTCATCCTCCACCCTTGTTATCCGTATGCTTCATTATTGCTGTCTATCACTTATCCTTCTCCTCTCCAGCCCTCCCGACCTGTGTGTTGCCTAGTTTCTGCCCAATCGCCACCCAAACCTACTCTCCATTTTTGTTTTGTTTTATTTTTAAAAAGAAAGTGTATTAACACTATATCAAGAAGCCATACTACCGTTATAGCAAAAAAGCACACTTTATGCAACTTGTTATTAACCAATTGATCTCAGATTGGTACATTAAAAGAAAACAATTGCTCGTCTTTTGTAGGTGCGCCTATCTGTATTGGCGTGCACCTCCATAATGAAACAATGACTGAGTCATTGCTTTTTTTTTTAACAATATTTTCAGCCATGCTGCTGTGGAGTACGGCTAAAAATCACTGTGAAGGCCAAGAGGGTCCGGCGCTTTGTTTGCTTTAAGCCCCCAAGGTGGGCCAGGTCCTGGGGGCAATAGAAAAAGGGATGTGGGGCCCTGAAGCCCCGGGGACCACCACCTCCATGGGGTTTAAATTAAAAAATCAATGCGTGTTGGTGCTTCTGCCACCCCCATGCAGCCCCCGGGACCTCCACCTCCTCGGAGCTATGTTTTTGGAATGTGAGGGGCCACGCATCCCCTGCAGCCTTGGAGACCGTCACCTACCCAGGGCTATTTACATAATTAGGCGTGGGGGGCTCCTGCCCCCAACGCAGCCCCGGGGACTGCCACCTCCCCAGGGCTTTGTTCAAAATAATGTGTGGGTGGCTCAAGCCCCTCCACACAGCCCTGGGACAACCACCTCCCCGGGGCTAATTTGAAATTTGGAGGGGGGCCACGCAGCCCCCCTCCTGGAGCCATAAATTGCCCTGGGGACCACCACCCCTCAGGGCCGGCTACAGCACAGTCCCGGGGTGCCCACCTCTGGGATATTGCAGTTTGCTATGGCTTGGTGGGAGCACTGCTCTCGCCGAGCCATAGCAAACTCTGGTCTGATTCGAGAGCAGGAAAAATGTTCTTGCTTCCATGTATCGGAGCAGAATTAATTTTGGGCAGAGGGGGCTGCATGTTTGCAGCTCCTACTGCCCAAAAGCAGTGCCGGCTCCTGCAGGTGGTGGGGAACCAGCAGGGGCAGCGGGAGCTTGAGACCCCTCCACGGTCCCTAACATCGTGGCCTGGGGGGATGGGGTCCCCGGGGCAATATCAGCTTAGGTAGGGGGCACACTCAGGCCCCCTACCCATTTTTATTATTATATCAACAAAAAGGATAAGGCCTGGCAGGGGATGGGGTGCCCAGGCCAAAATTGGCCTCAGGAGGGGGCCATGCGGCTCCCCTCCAAAAAACGTTAAAAAGTACTGGGCTTCTTGGCGCACTGCTGGTGGACTGATGAAGTCCCCTTGTCTTCTGAGGGCCTCAGGACTAAAGTAGACTTCATCCCGCAAGCAGCAGTGCGCCAGGAGGTGGAGAAATAGGGAGTGGCCCGCGACCACCCCTCAGCAATCCCACTGTGTGGGGCTTACTGGAGGTAACTGGTAGGCTCGTTGGCCCCTAAGGACCACGAGCAGTGAAGGAGACTTCATTCCCCAACCAAGAGTGCGCCAGGCGGTGTGTTTGCAGACTGGTGGAGAAAGGGGGCATGGCCTGTTATCAGAACTCAGTAATCCTGCTATGTGGGACTTACTGGAGGTAACAGGAGGGGTAGTTGACCCACAAGGACATCCTTGGGGCCAACAACCCCTCTTGTTACCTTCAGTACGTCCCACACAGTGGGATTGCTAAGAAGTCTTTGGAGGCCACGCCCCCTTTCTCCACTACTCTACAACACACCTCCTGGTTCACTGCTGGTTGGGGGGTGGAGTCCCCTTCACTGCCGAGGGACCTCCTGTTACTGCCAGTAAGTCCCACACAGTGGGATTGCTGGTGGGAGTAGGAGGTTTCCTTGCCTCCTGAGGGCCTCAGGACTAAAGGGGACTTCATCCCCCAACTAGCCTCGGTTCTGCGGGATAATGGATTTGGGCTCATTATGTATGTAGCCAGGGGATAGAGTGATAGAGCCACACATAATATGTATTTGAAAGCACTAAATTAGACACCCACATACATTCAGGTGTGCCAGGATATTATTTAATCATTTTCCTTTGGGTATCAAGTGATGTGGGAGTTGTTTGCATTTTTCACATAAATGATTTGCCCAGAATCCCACGATTTTCAAAGACAACAGCTATACATCTAGAGCACATCTCAGAAACATGCTTAGATCACAAGTTATGAATGTCCTATGATCTGCAATAGCACAGTGAACACATTGTTCCTGTTAATTAATGAAAATATTAGAATTGTGAATGTCAGCTTTGGATGTCATGGAATACTCACAGTCTTGTAAAACAATAATAATTTAAGAAGGGGTCAAACAGGGACGGAACTTCAATTAGCAGTCACATTGACCTTATCTTTCAAGGTACTACTTCGCCAGAAGGTTCTGGAGCAGCTTGGGAGATGTTTGGATTACTGACATCTGACCATCATATGAAGGGTAGCAAGTAAGGTATCCTGTATAGGTCCTTGTGCTAGGGATGGTGTTAGGAATACTTGTGCCAATGTTTGTAGGATAGTTACATTTCTATATTTGTGCCAGAATTCAGAATACATTTGTAAAGTACACCTTAACCCAGAAAGTATTTTGGATCTGAAAAATGACCACTGTTTATCTTTACCTAACAGTGCTCATTTTATTGACCTAGGAAAGATGAAAGAGTGAGTTGACCCACTGGGATCCGTGCCTGTGGCCATGAGCTCAAACACAGATCCCTCCATTGGATGTATCAGTCCAGTGAGCCACTAGACCAAGCAGCTGGGAGCAGAGGTGCCCTAGATGCTGATTTTCCCAATTATCACCAACAATAAACAAGGCTTCAGAGAGGCAGAGCGCAGATGAAGGGGGCACAGTGAATATTGCTTTACACTTGGGCATAATTTTCCTGACGCTGGATTAGGACATTGCATTAGCCAAGAGAAAAGTGAGAGTTTTTGTCCTCTGGCCATCATCTAGAAGAAAAGTCCTGTGTTACAAAGTCCAGAAAGAGATTCGCATGTAGTAAGCACTTGTACAAATAGCCCATAATTTGAGGCATGTTATTTAATTAAATAAGTCATCAATTCTTTGAACCATCTTCGTGGTAATAATTAAAATGTGTGCCCGGCCCCCTTTTTGTAAAGTGTGTATGACAGATGTTGAATCAAACATGACATGTAATTGCATAAGCTGTCTGGAGTCTACTACTGCTTATTGTTAGACACTCCTCTTGTGAAAAAGTTAAAAGGCTCTCTTCTACGACAAAAGTCCTAAATTAAGTGCACACGTTAACTTTTTTACATCTTCATTTTTGGCTTCCGAACAGGGTTTGTCTTTGTTCCTGCCCGACATTGCTTTCCAGAGTAGCCAGTGTGTTTCCTCATTCCTGTGCAACTTCAATTTGTTATTGTTATAATTATGGTTTTAAGTAGCTTGTGTTTGTGGTAGAAAAAAACGGGGGCTGTGATAGTTAATTCCCTTAAAAACACAGAGTGTAATCATTGATTCTACTTCAGTGTTATTTAGCGGGATTGTTAATCTGTTGTGACCTGCTTAAGCATCTTGCCATACTGCTGTTTTTAGGTCGAGCCTGGGCAGCGCATGCTCTTCTCTGCAAGGCATGCTGTATTAAGGTATGGCATAGAAGCTCCGCCATTTCCCGCCCATCTTTTCAATTGGCTCCTGTTACTGTCCTTTCAAAATCTTTGCTTTTCATTCGTGAATCGGTTCAGTAGTCCCTCCTTGGTATCGCCTTCTCTGCATTTGTAACCTCCCATAACAACCGGACTTTTTACTTGTGTTGTTACATGGTCTGCTTTTTCTAGTCGCTGAGCACTATTTTCTTTAATGATCTTCCCTATTCCACCCATGACATCGCAGCACACCACCACCTTTTATATTATTATTAGTCATGTATTTCTTCATTTCCAGCATGGTCCGCTTTAACTATAAAGGCCGCGCTTATTTAATTTACGGCGTGGTTCCGCTTTCACTTTAGTGGCCGCGCTTATTTATTTAATTTACAGCATGGACCGCTTTCACTTTAGCGGCAGCGCCTATTTATTTATTTAATTGACAAAACAACCGCTTTCACTTTAGCGTCCACGCTAGAACAGCTTTATTTATTTATTTATTTTTACACTTTGTGTAAAAGCGCCCCATACTGTAGTGTAGTTCCTATTTCCCTTATAAGCTCTGCGCATTGGAATAATATACACTATCGTTTTTGCATAGGACTAAGGTCAGTATGCTCCCATCGAGGACATTAAACTTAATTACTTGTGTGTGCCAGCTAACACAGAGGTCACTAGAAACTTGTCAAATGAACAAGAAGGGATTAGTTTCTGACAACCGCATAAACATGACAACTTTGTTTCCCTTAGAATCGGAACGCGTCTCAGAATCGTGGAAACAATAGATAACAGTTTCACTCAGTCAATCGTGCATGCTTAGTTTCTTCAGAGTTACACAGAAATAGATAGACAGGCGTTTCAATAAAAGGATTTATTGAACAGTTTTGTTTCTCGTGTAAGAGATATGAGCTGTTGCAATCATTAGACAGTAAGCAAGATCTAATACGCACAGCGTAAGCAGTAAGAAGAAATAATACTGCAATAGCATTGTCTTTTAGCTAGGACATATATTCATATATACATACATAAATAACACAGACTAAAAAGTGAATACTCGTCTGGTGCTTCTAAATAGTTCTACCCCGGTGTACCTAACCTAAGTGTAGTACGAGGTAAGAGTAGGTGCTGTTTTCTATAGTATAGTATATACTAAGTTTGTATGCTAGAGTCCCTCTAGGTTTTAGTCTGCTCCATACCTTTAGAATGAGAGAGGTGAGAATCTCTTTGCGGGTCTCAAACTCTAACACCCTGCAAAGGGAGTCAGAACACTGGAAGCTGGATTCTCTGCGAGCAGGGATGACAGCGTCTGATCAGTGTGTCAGGCCGGGATATGGTCTCTTCCGAACTTGCCGTGGCGAACCGTGCAGTCAAGTTGTGCCGAGCCGTGGTTTGCCATGGTAAGGGAAGGTATATTTATATCTAGAGGGTGCTTAGGAATGCTAGCATTGACGTAAAGTCGGGCAGAGGAAGACGTCATGGATGAACCCCTAAGGAATAGTAGTTCATGCATAATAGAAATCAATAATCCTAGCTAGGGAAAGTCCCAATGGCTTAAGGGTCTGCTTTCTAAGAACTCGTTGTGACATGGGATGGACGGATGTAGGTGACCATGCTTGTATTTGGATAGCATGGCTAATGCCTAAATAAGGACTGGGATTCTATGCCTAAATAAGGGCAATGTGAATTGTGCCTATATAAGGACATGATTATGGGGAACCTATGTACGGGCATCTAAATCAAAACACAACAATACGCGCTTTCACTTTAATGTTGGCCATGCTCCTTTCTTTAGATGCTGTTCACTGTAACCTGAATACAGCGAGCAGCAGTCTAAAGAAAGGGGCACGGCCACCATTAAAGTGGTTTCACGTTTGTGAGAGTTTGAGCTATTAGCATTAGAAATGACAATGCCTTTTATATATGTGTTGCTTTGAAAAAACACATAAAAAGGCATTATCATTTACAATACCAAAAGCTTAAAATCTCACAATTGCGAGACTTATTGCATTGAAAATGCTTGTTTAGAATTTAAAGAGGCTGTTGCATCCTGATACAATACTATTTGAATAGTTTAATTTAATTCAGTATGTACACACTTGGATACGTGGAAGCACTCATGATTAAACCTGAAGATATTTACATCTAGCTCACCAACATCATTATCTACTGGATTATGAACAATTTGACCATTGGAAGGAAACTTCCTAGTCCACTATGTGGAAGCATGTCTTAATCCCTTGTACTAAAACCTCTCTGTACCAGCTGGATCAGAACATACCTTCAACTACAATAATGAATCACTCCTTATGTTTAGGGTCAAAATACGTTTTCATGCATTTAAGGGAAACACTTTTGTAATCCACTGGTTTACAACATGTTTTATCTAGTGGAGTTTAATGTCTTTACTTTGTTTCTTTATTTAGAAGACATTCATTAAGCGCACAATTCCCACGCCAGTTTACAGATGAACTAGGTTTGAAGTAATTTAGAAAAGGCTATGAGAGGGGGATAAAACACAGATTCGAGGAAATGAGTCGCACATGTCAGACAACTGATCCGAAAAGTTTCAAGCACCAATAGGGCGAACCTAAATTCGAGCACAGAAAGGAGACCTAAGGTTGGTCTTTGAGTGTGTGTCCGAGTGAAGTGTTACCCGACCGGTATAGCACCTAAGTACTTCTTCTAATTCTTTAAAAAATCCCTTTTTTAAATACATAATGACTCCTCCCTCATCACCTCCTTCTGTTTATGTTCCTGTCCGTGGAGTAGTAAGCACATTTTTAGTATCATTGAACCAGTAAGATTGTAGCTGGTTATGTGAATCAACGATGTGCATTTCTTAGATGCGCATTGGGTGGGGGAAGGCAACAAGGTTATCTGGTAGCCAGATCTCACGAGATTTGTTCTGGTTACCTTGTAACTGTATAAAAACAGGAAGTAAATGCAGCATTTATCACGTTGTGGTTCTTCCAATGGGAAATAATGGCGAAGCGTGTAGAGAAGCAACATAATCTTCAGCCCTATGAGCAAGGTGAATCTGAAGAATTATTGCCAGAGGGGATATGCAGTCCCTTGTTAGGGAGTCTGTGGATGTGGCCTTTAAGGAAAAGGAGCTTCCTACCAAAAAACTAAGGTTGGAGGTTGATCCAGAGAAGTCAGAGGACTCTAAAGGCAGATATATGCACCCTAATTAGCTTAAGGATATCCTGGCTCTTATTTGAGACTCACTGGGCTTTGCTACTCCAGCTTTTGATGAAGAATAGTTTCTGTCACAGTCTAAAACAGTGAACATGGACATTTTACTTTTACACAACGTCATCCAAAATATGCATTATAAAGAGTGGAAGGACATTAATAAGGCTACTATTTTATGCTTCCTAACAAACATTATATATTGGAAGGATTTGAATATCAGTTCCCTCAGATTCAGAGGTGTGGCGCCGCGGCTAGGGCGACTGACTCTGGAATCTGGGGATCACGGTTCGATCCCTAGCGCCGGCGGCAGATTATCCCAGCACTATGTGACTCTGGGCAATAGCTTGCTTAATCTTCTCAATGGCCCCCAGCGCCTAGAGACCCTTACAGGTGATTGTTCGCGCTTTACAAACGTGGATTATTATTATTATCTTGGCCTCTATGTCATGCTAATTCACTTTGGCGTCTAAGAATGGTTTGTTAAGTGATCCGGTGGATAAAAGTGTGGAGCGGGATTTAAAAGAGCATATACTGCCTCGGCCTCTGGTATCAGGGCAAACACTTATGTAAGCCTGGATGGAGTTCGCAGAGTTCTGTTATGCGGAACTCCGCAAAGTGCAAAATAATTTCTGCCGTGCTACGCGGAGCTTTGCAAGCGGTAGAGTGCTTTGGATAAATGCTGTTTGCTGTGATTTTCAGTGCCATGTGCTTGTCTGCACTGTGCAATCATCGCGAACAGCACCATGCACAGCACAAGCGGGCGCTGCTTCCTTTCTGCCATTCGAGTAGATTTTTACTCGAGCGGCAGCTTTCTCAACGCGAGCGGACAGTTCCTCAACGTGAGTGGTCGCAAGCATACGCGACCACTCGCAATGAGAAATCTGACCGCTTGTGTTGAGGAATCTCACCGGGAAGTTGATTTTCCTCACTCGCGCTCGCTAACTTGACATTGATGAAAGCGAGAGAGGGAAAAAACGACGCTCCGCGGAGCGGAGTTTTTCACAACTCCACGAGGTCCACGTAACGTGGAGTGCGGAAATCTCTGCAAACTCCGCAAGCGGAGCAGACTTCACCACCCACACTTACACCTATGCAACATATGCTAATCAAACTCTCCTTAAGGATTTTTATGCTCTGTTTGATTGTCTTCAGGCAAAAGAGGACCCTACTACTCTTTTAGCCAATATGGAAATGGGGTCTGAATTTCAGTCCGACTCGGTGTTTGAAAGTCTTTTGGTTTATACGTCTTCAGCAGGTGCTTCCATTTTGTGATGCAGAACTCTGTGGTTAAAACCATAGAGGTTGGAGGCTAGTCAGTGAGCCATGATTTATACACTGCCCTTCCTGGGTCCAAAATTGTTTGGTTCTGAATTGAGGGACATGGTGGAAGAATAAGCAGTGGAGAAAATGGTTCTAAAACCATTTAAACATATTCCAGATAAGAAACAGTTTAGGTACAGAAAGAGTGTTTTTCAGACTAGTGTCCCTTTCGAGCAGGGCCATACCGGGCATTGGGCATTTCCTCAGTCGGCTGGAAACCAGGGGGCTGATTTTCACGTAAGGGGGTGATTTTAACCAATCTGGTCACTCTCACTACAGGCTTGGACAGGTCACAATGATTCTAGCAGGGAAGTGCAATGAAAATACAAGACTCAGCACAACTGAACAGAACTGCCTGAGACTGACTATGCAGTGAGGGGGCAGGTCTGACAAAATTTGCCCAGGATGCTTGTGGCTCTCAGTCCAGCCCTGCTTTCGATGCCGGGTCCGTGGTCAGGGGGCTGCCTTCTATAGCAATTCCTGACCAACATCCTCATGCAGTCATGAAATCCAGAACCACAAATGACTATACGGTGGAGGGACGTCAGATCAAGTTGTTTCTACACCATTGGAGGAAGCAAGGTGCAGACTCATGGGTCCTTTTGATAGTGGATCTTGGCTATCAAATCAAGTTCAAAGATCATCCAGCCAATCCTCGCTCCAAAGTTACTACTACTCCAAAGTACCCTTTAAAGCTTAAGAGTCTAATCTTCGGAGTACAGGTACTCTTGCAGAAGCAAGCACTAATCAAGCAATAAATCAATCAGTAGATTTGTAGATTGCTGCTTGTCACACTTGAAGGTATCCAGGCTCTGGCAGGGTCCAGTTGCTTAGCCAAATAGCCAGGTTTTCATGGACTTTGGAACTTTGGAAGAGATGAAGAGGTCTGAAGATGACAGGGTAGCTCATTCCATGTCTTCACTGCTAGGCAGGAGAAGGAGAGACCTCCGCATCTGCTACGTCGAATGTAGGGAGTGAGGATTAGAGAGAAGGAGGTGGAGCGGAGGTGTCTGGAGGGCTGATGGAAGATCAGGCAGTAGTTCAGGTAGGCTGGTCCGCAGTTGTATAGGTCATTGTATGCTTGGGTCAGTAGCTTGAACTGGCATCTTTTCAGTAACAGGAAAGTGGAGTTCCCTGAGTTTGGGGTTGATGTGGGTTCATCTAGGAAGATAAAGGACGAGTCTGGCTGTGGCATTCTTTATAGTCTGTAGTCATCAGAGGAGGTGAGCTGCAATCCCTACATAGAAAACATTGACATAGTCCAGTCAGCTGGAGATGAGGGCTTGGGTGATGGTGCGTCTTGAGCTTTGAGGTAGACATTTGAATATCTTGCAAAGCATGTTGTGGGTGGAGAAGCATGAGGAGGAGCTGGAGTTGACCTGAATCTTCATGGTTAGCTTGTCGTCCAGGATGATGCCTATGTTCCTAGCATGGTCAGTGAGGGTAGGAGTAGGTCTGAGTTCAGAGAACCACCAGGATGTGTCCCATGGGGAGAATTAGTTTCTAAAGATCAGAACCTCTGTTTTGTCTGTGTTGAGCTTCAGGCAGTTGTCCTTCATTCAGTTGGTGACGTCTGTCATGCAGTTGTGTAAGTTGGTCTTGATGGTGTCTTTGGAGAGGATGAGCTGTATGTTGTCAGTGTAGGAGATGATGTTAAGTTTGTGTGTTTTAAAGATGCTGACCTTGGTGTCATATAAGTGCTGAAGAGGGTGGGCCTGAGCTAGGATACTTGCGTTACTTTACAGATGATTTCCTTGAGTTCAGAGGTGAAGGGGGTAAGGCAGATTTATGGTGTTCTTCCAGTGAGGAAAAAGGCAATCCATCTGAGAGTGGCTCATTGGATGCCTATGTTATGCAATCTTGTGATGAGAGTGTGGTGGGAACCCATATCGAAGGCTGCTGAGAGTTGTAGGAGGATCAGATAATTCCCATACCAATGATTCAAAGAAGATTTGTTTTTTACTAAAACCTGCCTCTTGTGCAAAAAACTGGATGGTTCCTAAGGCCTGATTTTCAATCAAAAAGCGTTAAATTATTTTGTTCTCATAGAACATTTCAGGATGATTTCTCTCCAATCCATCATACCCCTGCTCATGAAAGGAGAATATTTGGCGACATTTGAGCTAAAGATGCCTTCTTTCATTTGCCTGTGCGTGTAGAGAGCCAAATCTTTTTGAGGTTTGCAGTGGACGACCATGATTTTCATTTCCAAGTCCTGTGTTTTGGCCTGGCAACTGCTCCTTGCGTCTTCACTAAGGTTTTTGCTGCAATTATTGCATTCTTACAATTGAAAGGTGTTGTTCTGTATCCTTACTTTGATGATTGGCTTTTGACTGTCCTCTCTTTTTTCAAGACACACCAAGATGTGACTCTGGTTCTACAGTCCCTGAAGGATTTCGGGCTTCTGCTAAACCTACAAAAATCACATCTGACTTCATCTCAGGAAAAGACTTTTATCGGAGCTCGATTGGATACTTGCGCAGAAGCACCTTTTCTACCTATCGACAGAATGCAATCTCTCCAGCCAGGTGTGAGAGACGTGTGGACACTTTCACTGAAATCTGCAAGATCCTGGTTAAGAGTGCAAGGACTGTTGGCAGCCTCAACAGCTGTGGTCCTATGGGAAAAGTTTCATTTGAAACCAGAGGTAAATCACATTCTCAAACGCTGGGATCTCAGCTCACAGAATTACGAACTAATGATACTTCTTACAGATTAGATTTCTCAGGATTTCTCATGGCTATTCAAGACCACCTGTTGAAGGGGGTACCTTTCTACCTGCACCCTCCTGTGCTCCTGACTAAAGATGCCAGTATGTGGGGCGGAGGAGCGGTGTTGGGTCAATAAGAGAAGAAAGCTCCCAGGTCATATTGGGAAAGTTTCCAGCCCTCAAATTGAATGGAACTGGTGGCTATCAGGATGGCCTTGGTAGTTTTTCAGGACCTCTTAATAGGGAAAAATGAAATGGTATGAACGGACAATCAGGTGGCTAGGACATACTCAAACAGACAAGGGGGTACAAGGAGCATGTCCCTCAATCTGATTGCATCCCTGATTTATTCACAGGAAGAGATGCATGTTCTGGGACTCGGGGAGAGTTGAATTCCTGGGCAGATAGTCTAAGCAGAAATGTACCTTCCTCAGTGACGTATCAATTGTCCCTTCCTCAGTTTCATTGTGTCTGTCAGAGGTTTGAGAGTCCGTGGTGGGATCTATTTCCCTCCCCAGAGAATGCACAATGTCCTCTTTTGCACAGAGATACTGTCTCCTCTAGCATGGTCAGTTGATGCTCTGGCAATCCATGGCCTCTGGGGTCGCTGTATTCTTTTCCTCCAATTCCTCTCCTGCCAAATGTTCTCCTGAAGATCAGGATGGAGAAGGCCCAGATCATCTTGATTGCACCCTATTGTCCCAGACGTCATTGGTGTCCTCTCCTTGTAGCTCTAGCCAAGGGGTCTTTTTTCATCTCCTACATGACCAGTCTCCCCTTCAATATCCTATGCTGTGTCACCAGATGGTAAAGTGGCTGTGCCTGATGGCCTGGCTGTTGAACGAGTAGTGTTAGAGAATTATGGCTGCTCTTGACAAGTAGCTCTGGAGATACAATCATCTCGTAAACAATCTACCTTGAAATCCTATGAAAAGCACAGCGATTCTTTTTCAAAGTGGTGTTCTGCTATATCTGAGGATCCTACTGTTATTTATTCCTTTAAGATTCTGGATTTATTAAGGGGTAAGAGAAGGCTGGTAAAATCACTGTTTCCCCTTTTAGGCAATCAATTACGAAGTCAGGTGGCCAATCTTTTTCGACCAGTAAAATGTCATAACCTTTTGTGAGTTCCTCCCAAAGAGAACATTTTTAAATCTGTTCACGTCCCCTTCCAACTGTAGTTGGACTTCGTATACACGATGTGGAATGATTACCCTGGTATCCGGTGTTTCCACTGTGATATACTTACTCAGCGCTTCTCACACCGAACATTTCATCAGGTCCTGATGACCTATTGTGACTTCTGACTGACTGTCCAGCATCGTCAATGCCCATTCCCGTTCAGAATCAGAGTCCTCAAAATCTGTGGCATGCCTGACTTTTAGTCCAGCTAACTTCATCTTTTTAGATTGATATTTCGAAATTTTAGGTTTGTGTTTATGTTTTATTATGTATTCAGATGAGCGTTGTGAGTTCTTTCTTGATTTCATGTGCTGATCTGAGCTCTGATCGTCCTCCTTTCTCTGAACGTTTACCGAATGAATCCTGAATGGAATGAAAAGAACATGCATCAGTATCCTGAAACCTATCAGGTGGTTTAACATTATTACGATTATGTATATTCAAATGTTTTTTGGTAGATTCCTATGGAGTAGACCCACCCCGTGACTTTTCTTATTGTCTTCAGTTGTGGTTTTCCTCATCTGACTCCCAAATTATCTCCACCCAGTGTAGCATATGTTTCTTTGATAATTTTAGGTAATTCGCGCTCCTGCTGGGCAGGAGTCAGATCCATTAGGCATTGGCGTATAGCTAACACTGCTCCTTCTCCTTTAATGTTACTCAACATTATGATGGATACTGCAGCACAGTTGCCTGTCAGTTTCATCTCTAAGGCCTGGGTAGGTTCTGCCCCTTTCTCACTCTGTACCTGATTTAATACCTCCGAAAGAAGCATCAACAAAGGGGTACCGTGTGTTCTGGTATATACTGCAGGAAAGACTGTACCCCACAATCCTCTACCGGGGGAGCCCTCCCCATTGGTAAGCAAATTGTTAGTATTTTGTGTTTTTCCTGCAGGCCTGTGTGGGGAAACACTTCTTCAAGGTGGTTTGTTTTTTGTGTGATCCAAAACAGAATTTCTGCCCTTTTGGTGGAAATGTTTCCCATTACTTCATTCAATGTTTGTGGGCTAATGCCTGGTGTAGCTAATTGTGTACTACCGCTTGAACAGTCAGCACAAGAGCGAGTGTTAATGTTCGCATCATGAATTGTGTAAGACTTCTGTATGTTGTTGCTAGATTATTATATAATCCCCGCAGGTGTCCTGCGTTTAAACGATCAACACCAGAATGCAGTGTGTAACCGGCTAGGACTGGCCATGTCACCCCTTCATAGTTGAGTGCGCCCAGTCTCATGTTTTGTACACTATGGGGGGGGGCGCCTTTAAACCAATTAATATATTTTCTTTTGTTTTAATTAAGGGTGGGCGGAGTTTGTGTGCGTAATTCCGCAGAGTTACCTGAAAACTCCTTGTAATTCCGCGTAGTTCTGCTCCTCACGAAGTGAAAACAAAGTCCTGCTTGGTGACTCCTAATTGCTCTAAAACGCTGCACGCCCACACCTTCTCCCCCGCCCCTATCCTTGGGGTGTTCTGTACAAATGGCACGCGAAGTACCTGATCACGGGCTTGATAAGCAGATCCTGGAGTGCTTCCCTCACTGGCTCCTTTCACCACGGCACAGTGGCGCCGAATCACACAGTAAACCACACCCTTTCACTGTAGCAGTAATTTTTGCAGCAGCACCGTAATTATACCTGCAAAAGTAAATTGTGAAATTTATAATAATGGTTGTGGCTCTGTGCGAATGTTTCTCCATCTCACTATCGTCATAACCATCGATCCCGCAGCACCCTGCACATGCGCAATAAGGTCCGCGCTCCCTTTCCACTGTGACCCTGAGGCTGCTGCATCGCCATAATGGGTACTTACAGTTGGTATTCTCTGTTCTTGCGTACCAAGAGAGTCCATGTAAAAAAGAAATCATGGAGGCAGCAGCTGTGGCCATAGGCTCCAGACCGGGGCAGCGATGGCGGGCGAAGCACGGCTGGCTGCCTGCGATCACACATAGTGGCAGAAGGATCAGCATAACCTCCACAGTGAGTAAGAGCCAGGAGTCAGACTGACGTCAGAGCAAGCAAGCAAACCAAGACAATCACACAACAAGCTGTGTTGTCTTTGAAAAAAAGCCCCAAACAAGTCCAACCCACAAAGAAAACTGAGAGCACAACTTGGTTGGCCCTTAGTCGGCACGCTGTGAAACCCATGGGCTGGAGGAACTGCTCCAAAGAGATATTGCCCATGCGCTTGGGCAGTAAGCTCCGCTACGCCGGGTCGGCAGAGTTTTTGCCAAAACTCTGCACTCTAAGCGAAGTGCGGAGTATGCAAAATGTCAAGAACTCCATGAGCGATGCGGAGTTGACCGCCCATGGTTAGTTTTATTCTGTTTATTTACATTTCATACTGAGCAATAATAACTGAACAATAATAGCATGCACAATATAACCACAATAGTGACCCATTGGTATCGAGACTATAGGGCCATTAAGCATGCAAAATGTCATGCAAGGTAAATTCAAAAATCATACATTGGAGGATCACATGCCCTTAACAATTGTGACATAGGAGTTGCCATGTGGTACGTGTAATGCAGATAATCCAATCTGGTTATGTCACAGATCTGAACATTGGGAGTAGGGTTCAAAAGAATGGGGACAAAGTAAGTTGAAGGAGGAGAGGGGCTAACCACCATTGACTTGCTGCTGTGGTGCACTGCATTGGATATCTATCCACATGTATAAGATGTTGAGCATCCATGAGCTAGCTAGCTGACCAAGTAAGGTGGAAATCTGCCAAGGATATGTTACCGAGAACATACATAGTGAGAAGTATTCCCCCATTATGACATTGGAACTGTCTAGTCTCCTGCCCTCTCTTGAACCAATAAATATAGTCTTGGTAAGTTAGAGGGATTTCTATCTCCTCATAAGGAGTGTATTGCGCTGGTATTTCACCAACATAAAATTTATTAAATACCCGTGTAACATCTGCAGCAGGGAATTTAAACCAGGAGTAGAACACCTCTGTTTTAAATACCTCATGTGTCTTTACCATGAAGGTAAAATCCCGACCTTCCAGTGTGAGGCCATGTTGAAGTAATTTTTGAGTGACTGCATGTTTGCAGTTCTCGAAATATTTTGTGCAATGTTGTGTAGGAAATGAATTACAGAGTTCAGCTAACACAGTGTGAACAATATCCTTTTAAGCTTGAATTTAGCCACAGCCAATACATAGGATATACCTACTCAGCTGAGGAGGATATTCACTGCAACCATGGACTTCTCCGGGTTTAAAAGGTGCAGGGATCTCGGAGGAAGCACGATTGAACTACTCAGTGGATCAGTACAACATAAGAAACCAACCAAAATTAGCGGCGCCATGTCATGTAGTTTCCACTAATCAGCAGGAACTGCCCGTTTGCGGATGACATAAACTTTAGATGGTGCCAGACAGATTCCAAGCACCCCCACAGGATATGTTGTCCCTTGGACCAGCTAGCTTGCAGTGCCACCATTAGCCCCCACTAAGCTTAGGCAGGGAGCGAACAGTTCCAGCAAGTACACAATTAAAAGACAGCTCACACAAATCTGTTTGGTTAAAATCTCTAGAAGAACACAATTACATTTCAAAATTTTCCAGAGAAAAATGTGTCATCACTGTGTACTACAAAACATTGTTAAAACCAATGAATAAAAACAATATATTATCTAATTGTGTCTGAATAAACTGGATTGTTAAGACAATATCTGTGCTATACACTCATGTTTATAACTGTAGTTTCGAAATACTGTCAATGATATTAATTATTCAGGTTATATAAATAATTACACCAATTCACCTAATTTTCAGACCAGAGTCAATTTATAGAAGTATCAAAGTTTTTATCACACGTAAATTACAAATTATCAAATCATGATATGAATCACAAAAACATGTCGACGCGGCGTTTCGGTGGTTTGTTTTCGATTTGCTCCACATTCTTCAGGACAAAATGATAAAATCAATCAAGGTATATGTTGAGTCATCGGAAATGTCCTCTCCTTGATTCACACAGTTTCACTTTTTTTATCACTTTTTTTCTATTCTAAAACAGTACATTTGTTTATTGACTGTCTAGATGAGAATCAGTATAGATAATTACTTCTGTCGTCTGGTTCAACATTCGTTAATCAGTTTTGAATTACAGAGCATTATTTGTAATTCCTTTAGTCTTCCTTCATGTTAACCAGCAGTATCATATATTTCTTACACATCTCCTTAATCATACACCCGTTGGCGATTCTTATTATTTTTATGTTACGCCTTATATTCGGACTTTGTTTCTTTTGAGTCTTGTGTACTTGTTGTATTCTCATCAGATTTTATCGAGCCAACATAGCTGGACCTACCAACCTGAATAGAAAGTTGCTGCTGCAATTTTATCGTCCAGGATCGGTTCCCAAGACTGAACATTTGTGGGAAAGCTAACATAAGGGGTCAAGATGGAGGTACCCTGACCCCATGTTTGAGAAATGGTTGTGATCTTGACACAAGTTATGTGTCCAAAATTAATTTTTTTAATTGTGAGCAATATTCGCAACGACATTGTGACCAACAGGATAACCCCCATGTATCATCACAGGGATATTGCAAATATTGCAATGTCCTCGTAAATATTGTTGAAAATATATTTAAGAAAATAAGTGAATCATTAATACGCATTGTTATAGAGATAGCGAGATTCTGATAAATGTTTTATAGAGTTATCTAGATAGTGATTTAACTAGTGTGATGGTTAGCATTAATTATATGATTATATTTTTTTTAATGTGGTGGTGGCTATTGAATTCCTGCTTTTGCTTTCCGCTTTCCCAACGTATTCGCTGGGATCGGGAGTATTGACGTCACTGCGATGTCAGGTCTCACTGCGGAAACGGAAAATAGGTTTTAGAGATGGTTGTTCTAGAAAGACACCAGAAAACATGAGTTTTAAGTGTACAGTAATAAACCCCTAGTGTGTAAAATACTGTAATATGTGTTTTTCACTTTATGGAAAAGGTACGATCGTCACGGGTAACGTCACGGTTGCGATCGTCACGGGTAACGGCATTGTCGCGACTCCCCGAATAACCGTGAAAACAGAAAATAGGTCTTAAAGATGGATTTTATAGAAACTTAGAACCAAAACATGAGTTTAAACAAGTTTTTAAAGAAGCATGTATATAGTAATATGTATAGCACTATGTTTAGAATGGATTTTTTTACTTATTACGTTTGGATGTGCTGGTGGCCGAATGTCAGCTTTTGTTATGCGTTCTCGAGACGTATCTGTGACCATCGCGATGTTGTCGCGATAATCCCCAAAACCTGAAAAAAAGGATCATTTTAAAGAAAATTAACAATATTTCTGAAACTAGGGTGGCTCTGACAAGAGCCTTTGGGTTGATTGTGTGTATATAACAGCTACATGTAAGACCGGATGCAGAGTTTCAGTTTACTTAGAAATCCCCTGTTGCCTTCATCTGTGAAGTGCACTCCATCATTTCTATAAATTCCATGCATATCAAAACACAGATTGTTGTTATAGATACAGCCCATGCGATGGTCTCTGAGGAATGCAGAAACTGTTTTATTAACATTTTCCGGGCTTTGTCAATCTGTGGACAGGATTTATTTTACACTTCTATTTCTGTCTTTGGCATATATTAGAGTACGCCAAGACAGTGTAAGGGAAAAGCAACATCAGTTTTGCAAAGATATCTTTCATTAGGATTTCCAGGCCTACCACAGTCAATGTACCTAGGTCACTACCACCACAGTGCACAATGATAAGGTGAGGAGCTCGGCAATCCTCAAAGGATTTAACCAAAGCCAGCACTTGATGAAACTTTAACCCTCTCTGGCCAAACCAAGTAATCTCCACATTTGACAAACCCAAGTCCCTGTCAATACCTCTGATTTTTGAAGCCTCTTTAGCCCAATAAACATAGCTGTGACCCACAATCCACACTCTAAGCATTTTGAAGTGAAGGAGCAATAGCAGTCAGGTGAAGGCTGAATGAGGTAATTTTCCAAATGTAAAGTAGTTAAAATGGAGGAGTTTAAAAAAAAAATATATATATATATATTTTATTGGATGCTATCATCATGAAAGTGAATACAAATTAAGTAGTGTGTTGGATGCTTTAGCAAAAAGTCATATTATTGGCTTTTGAATCTGTGGAGTAAATTACACCTGCTATATCTCATTTGCAAGTAGCATGTTCCTTCTAGAATGTGCTGTGAACTTGTGACCTTCTGGTTCCACTGCGTTGCTAGGTACACTGAGCTAAGATTATATTGGGGGAAGGGTGTTAAAGAGACAGAACATTTTTTTTAAAACTTGAGGAGTAATAACACAATGTAAGTAATGGCAAACTTTAATTTCCAACTCAGGGCTATGTAATAAACTGTTGTGCAGTATTTAAATTTAAAAAACTGAAGCTAAATATCAGTTTGGACGAACACGCGGGGACATGAACCTCATTTTGAAACAGAGGGAAAGGGTTAACAGATGCTAAACATTCACAAGTGGAGCTAGTGTAGTCTAAAATGAAAGACATGGTTTCATTTGCTGCCTTCCTCGTGATCATAAAGTTGAAAGTTGACGAGGTTGCCATTGTATAGTTGCTTTGTAAGATAGTGGTGTACACTTCTTGTGCTTAGTTTTTACAAATCTTAACAGTGTCAAAACTATCCAGAAAAAGCAAAAACAACAATATAATCTACAAACTGAATTCACTGGTATGTATATAACTTTTTAATTATTTAAAAAATGTAGATTAGAAATGAAGATGTAAATGGGAGTTTGACAAAAACAGTATCACAGTGATATGAAAATAAATATATCAGATGAACTGTATCTGGCAGAGGGTATGTGTTGAAGATGTTAGTACTGTTGAAAGTTACCATGAGTAAAGCTTTTAAAAATGGCAATTTTTTAAATGTCTAAGCATCATGTGCAGAACAGACAGATCTATGTTATTTGCATTCTGGGAACTGTAGTAGTTTTAGTCACATTGTTAAATAAGATTAGTGTAGTCATGAATAAAACATAAAATGTGAAATGCCTGCATTTAAATTAAAAAGTAGAAATACTTGCTAGGTATGTATTAGGAAGTGTTTGTTAATGAGGTTTTTAACTTATATGACAGTTTCCATATATTTAGATAGTGAGATATTGTTTTTCTAGTTGCAGATATTTTTATATGTACGATGAGTCTGTTGAGTTTACTTAAAGATGGAGAAAACTATATATTTTTCAGAAGATGGCCCAAAGTTGTATATCTATTATGAAACCACATATATGTTTACATGGGGATCTATGTTCTGCAAGGCTGTTGAAAATGTAATGTATATAGCTCGGGTGGTGCATTTCTTTCAACATGCTCTGTTTAAAATTGGGGACTTAGTAGTGCAGAATGTTTTTTGAGAGTTTGTGTGCTAGCTTCACTTGGCATGTAACTTTTATTTGTGGAATGCTGAATATATTTTTTAAAGACACAAGAAATATTTGTGAAATTATGTAGGTATGCCGTAAAGAAAAGGTTTTGTGCTATCAAAAGGTGTGAATTGTTGTTTTAGAAACTTACTGATGCATGTGCGTGCTGAGTAACAGAGCAATGTATACTCTCAGAGAGGCATGTATGGAATTATATATCAAGTGTTATATCTAGACTTATTCAATCACCCAGCTACTACACATGCACTCTTCAGATCACATAGGCACTAATTATGTACTCATTGAATTATGCAGGTTACGCCCATGCGTTTTTCCAACCAGCCACATAGTAGCAATATAGTTATGTGAATACACAGGCACGAACTATGCAGATATAGAACCCCTGCTGTAGTTCCTACATACTCAGGAAATCATGCAGACAATACCTAGATTCTGAGGGAATCACCTAGTCACTATCTATGCACTCATCCAATCATCCAGAGAGTGCTGTTATAGTCAACCAGAAACACATGTATTTACAAGTTTTAGTGAGAAATATGTATTCTTTTAGAACCATTTGGTGAATTATATATGTAACCTGTCACACACTGTTTGCATGTACATGGAAGAATTAGTGAGCTGTATGCTGTGATACAGATTAATGTGCAGATTTGTATATGCAGTGTTTCTCAAAATTAAAAATGACACATGTAAGTAGAGAAGTACTGAAACACTAAATCTACCAGTGACACAGTGGTAGAGAGGCACAGAAATAGTCTTATGTTGTGTTTTCGGATTTACAGTATTGAGACACTGTATGCACTTTTGCACTTTGGATGATGTCTATTTTAAAATTACTACAAAAGGGATAAATTAGAAGATGATAAAATGAATAGCACATAGATATTAGATACCCATTTTGTAAGATAATAAAATACCTGCTAATGTAGAAAAATAATGAAGGGCCAAAACTAAAAAGAAATCAACATTTATGATTCTTTGCAGCATTGTGAACTTCTCTCAGCACTCACTACAGCTCCACAATCCATGCAGTATGATGCCATCTGGGAAAACTTTGGAGCTAAATCTTGAAGTTGAAATTACATCTCTGAAGGGACTCTCTGTTGTGGGGTTGTTGTGGCTGCTATTAAAGTTGATGGTCCTTCAGCCTCGCATTGCCTTCTTGCTGCTTTTAGACGATTGCCATGGTATGTTTTTAGATGGTAATGCATGGACATAGTCCTGCAAGACTATTTTTTATTTGTACCCCTTGACAATGTCTTGTCACATATTGTGCATTGCGCACTTTTAGTTGTAAAACTGTGTAAAGCAACAACATTTCTTTGTTTGGTAGTTATGTTCTATTCGTGAGTTCCAATGTTGAAAGTTATTTTTTGAAACTGTTGTTTTTTTTTCAAATGTGTTGTTAATATAAAATTAAACCATTATGTTACTAAACACCTAGACACAAGCTGTCTGTAAAATATGTCTGTATATCTGTTTTACACTTTGTCATTTATATAAGTGACTGCTGACGTCATTGCAACTTCCAGTGTTGCTGTGAAAAAGGAAAATGCATTTTTGATGTAGTTATTTTGACAAATGAATACAAAGGGGAAAGTTACATTTGTATCTTACTAGATAGCTACACTGACATTTAATGTATAATATGTCTATACATGTATTTTACACTTTGTCAAAAACACCGGGTATTCACAGTGTGTCCTTGGCAATTGCACTCATAGACCCATACAGCCGCTCACACACCCAGTCACCGACCTATACAGCCACTCACACAGGCACTCTCAAATTTTACGGGTTGCAGTTCAGAAATAAAATTTTAAATACCTTTGAAGTTCACTGAAAAAACCAAAGGTTACAGGGACGTTATAGTTAGGCAATATCATTAAAAAAACCTTAGAAATTCACTGAAAAAACAAAGGTTACAGAGACGTTATACTTAGGCTCAAGTTTCACTCGTACAAACCCAGAGAAATTCAGCCGTTATAGTTAGCTGAGTTACACTCACCTATACTGCCTTTCACATATGCAGTTACAAACCCATATACCACTGACAAATCCATTCACTCACTGACACAGCCATACACACACTCACTCACCCATACAGCCCTTTACACACACACTTACTAACCCATAGTCGCTGACTCACCCACTCACTAATCCATACAGGCAGTTACACACACCCTCACCCACCTACGTCTATTAAAATCCCAACATGTGCCCTTCCTTCCCCCACCGCCATTTGCATTATTGGCAGAACCTGTACTACCCTGCGACCGAAAGGAATGAAATGGCTGAAAAGGCTGGGGTGACTGGCTTTTTGTAATATTTTGTCCTTCCCCACCAAATAGACCTAGCCATGCTATTGTGTCGATGCGGTCCCAAGATAGCGATGGGTCAGATGCCTTAGCTCTCCTGAAATTCTTGTAATATTCCATCCACCACCCCCCCCCCCTGCAAATTTATCATGTGCCCGAACTATCCTGTTCTGGTGACAAGCCATTTGCGCCTGTAAGTTAGGGAAATGCTCAGCCATCACTGCCATGAATATGGAATAACCTCTGATCCAATTAATCAAGTTCTCCTCCACCCTGTTCTTCTGCAGCTGATTTGCCCACTCCCTAGGGAGCATCCAGTCTTTATCTTTTCTCGCATCCTCCCTATCTCTTTCGCAGATAAGCAAGGAGAACATATTAACGTACTCCCCAGACTAAATCCTGCTTTTTACTTCTTGCGAAACATGTCTCCCCAAACACTCCCGCTCTGAGCGGGACTCCCCTACATCCAGCATTGGCAATGTCGGCAGCTTACCTACTGCAGTGGCCCCAGCTGCCTCCGGCTGCTTCTCATTTGTCAGACTGCACCCTGGCAATCCCTTGCTGGTCTCAAGTGTGCCGACACCACCCGCTGAAATGACAGGGAAAGGTGCACCTGGTCCCTCAACAGTTTTTACCACCGGCACCATATGAAACTGAGAAACTATTCAGTTTGCCTCTGCTAGTGCATCAGTACCTTACCTATGTCCTTAGCCCCAACCGTTGAAGAGAGGATGCCTGCTTTCCCCAACCATGGCAGGATTGCCGCCAAGTGGGAAACTATGTCCTGCGGGATCTCATTTCCCCCTGGCAGGGGGAATACCGGAAGCTGTGGGCTTCCCCCCGGTGGGGCCTCCCCTGCGGGCCTGGGCTCCCCTGTGGGCTGTGTGACTGGCACAGGGACTCCTGGTTCAACCAGGACTACCCCTGTGGGTGCGGGTTCCTCCATGGGCTGGGGAGCTGGCACCGGGGCAGCTGGTGTCACTGGATGGGCTGGTACTGGCACATGGGCAGCCAGTGTCACTGGATGGGCTGGTACTGGGGCAGGTGGGACCCCTACCAGAGGTACAGGTGGCACAGGTGGGACTTCCCTTACGGGAACAGGGGCCATGGGCGCAACAGGTTCCTCCCCACCTGCTTCTTTGTTCTAACTCTTTTTGGGATAGGAGGAAATGCCGCCTTGGGGGACACAATGCTGCGCCTAGCCCTCTCTTCTGTCCCCTCCTGCCCCTCTACTTTCTCCCTGAGATCAGCGAGACCATGCCCCAATTCATCCACCTTCTTCATCATTGCCTCCATCAGCTTCTCCATATGAGAACGCTGGTCACCCCTCTTCGCTTTCCCAGCCATTACTATAAAACCTATTGCAGTATTACTGGAATGCGCCGGCTAACACTACAAAAAATCCCTACAATGGCCTGTTATAATCAGCCAAGAGGCGAGGAACATGTGTACAAGCCTGACTTAAGCACTTCCACGTCCTGTAATGATTTGGACCACAGTCCAATCGCTTACCTTAATAAGTTGGAGGTACACAAACCGGCCGTAAACATCCGCGCAACCAGAGCCCACCACTAGCTAATCCAGTGGGTCAGGTGATCAACTCCAAACCTGTGCGGCTCCCGGAAGCGCTGGAGTGCGGGCCTGTCTGTGTCCTCTTAGGAAACCTGTGTGTTTCAACGGTTGTCCAAACCCCGAGGAAGACTCTGCGGTCCTCTCCGTGTTCACTGATGTTGACTGGTATCTATAACATATAAATGAACAGAATAAATGTGTCCCACCCCCGTGAGGCTATGTTGCGCTCAGCACACACTTGTTAGGCAACTTGATTTCCTAATATATGCCACTGGTAACCTCTAATAAACCAGCAAAAACACAGCCTTGTTCAGGTGATCACTCCTACTTCTCAATTCTAGCAAAGTTCCCCACACAATTGCGTATTAAGAGTACACACTGAGACCTTAGATTCAAAACCAACCAGGCTCAGTGACCATAGAACAGAAACTCTGGGAATTGAACATTTAACCTTGGAAATACAAGTCCTAAGATCCCAACCATTCGGCCACAGTAACTCTCGCTGCCAGGCAATACGGGTTGTGAAAAGCACTTGCTGCGCGCACGATTTTACTGATGCGTGCAGCCTACACAATGCGGGAGAAGACCGGAGGGGTGAGCGCTCTAACTAAGCACAAGCGCCACCTCTACCGGGTATCTGTACCGGGCTCCACTTGCCCGTAACCGCTTCCCATTCTCCGGCAGCACTCCACTTCGACTTCACCAGCCCGCCCTAGAATGCACGATCCTTCCACCTACCTGCCGATCCCCGACGTCGTCAGAAGGCTGCTGGCGACAGACGACAATACGCAGGCTCTCCGACGCACAATCCTTCCACCTGCCTGCCGATCCCCCATGTCCTCAGAAGGCTGCTGATGACAGACGACAATACGCAGGCTCTCCAACGTCGACGATGACGATAAACCTGCAAAACAAAGAAAAATCAAATTACAGCTTCCTAGCGAGGCTGGTGTGGCAGGATGGGGAGCAAGGAGACTGACTCCTGTGCTCCCTAGCCTTTTATCCAGTTTTCATGGCAGGGAGGTTCTAACCGGCCTGGCGTTGGCCTGTCATGCGACCCGGAAGTGATTCCAATCACTTCTGGGTCACGCCCCCGGACCGGGACCAATTGCTGAGGAAGCGCGCCTGTCACATCACCAAAGTGCGCGACAGGCTTGCCTCCCGGTCTGGAGGGGGCCGGCACAACCGCCATACTTTTGGCGTGGCCGATGCCAGCCCCGCTGTTCTCTAGTCGCTGACTCACCCACTCACTAATCCATACAGGCAGTTACACACACCCTCACCCACCTACACAGACATTGAGACACCCATACACGTACTCAGACAACCAATCACTCACCCAAACAGAAACTCACATTCCCACTCACACACATATGCAATCACCTAGACACCAACTGACAGACAGATACAAACATTCACACAAGTCTCTCACCCATACATTCAGTGAGACACCTAATCACTCACTTATAAAGTTAGACACGCACCCACTAAATCATCCATACAGGCACTCATCGAGGGAGGCCATAGAGACTCCCCAGCATTCCTTTAAAAAAAAACCTCTGTGTGCCCCGGGATGGTGGCGTCCCTGGGGCAGAAGGTGAGCTGCACGGCTCCCCCGCCATTAATTTACATTTACTGCCCTGGGGAGGTGGCGGTCCTCTGGGCTTAGAATAGCCTTAGGAGGGGGTCCAATGCACCCCCCCTCCTATATATTTTACACATGCTCCCAGGACCTGTCCCACATGGGGGCCGATTACAAATGAAGCACGGGATCCATGCTTTGTTTTATTAAACAATTTTGACAGAAATCAAGGATCCAGCGCTATTCCCCCTGAATTCTTAGAAACTTTTTGGGCCCTGTGGGACCCCCGCCCTCCAAGAGGCATAGGAGGTCAGGGTGTTTCTACCCTGCCCCCTTTTCTTTTTTTCTTAATGTTTTTTCTGTGACTCTGTTCAACCGAGTCACAAGATGACTGCCAACACTTCCTGGCCATGAACAGTCGTCATAAATTATATAAATTCCGTTGTCATCAGTGATGTTATAAATGATGTCATAAGTGATATAATATGTTAGGTTATAAGCAGTGCATGGCGAGGGACCGAGTTATACTTACTTCACTTGCATTGCAACACATTTTTATTCATTGTAGTGAAGTGTGTTTTAAACCAACTGTTCAGAAAAACTTAAATCATTTTCATCCACTGGAGTGAAATGTGGTAATCTGCTGATCAGGCTGTGTGCATCATTTAAAGTTTGACACAGTGGGATCCCTGTCATAAAACAATGTGACTCCAACCCTGCCACATTTTATGGTTGCCCAATTCCTTTTAATCCCACCCACCACCTCTGTGCAAGACAAAGGGTGGAGTCATTCCACCCTCATCCTAGTGTAAGGGGAGAGAGGATGTTTACGAATACTAAAGAAACATATCTTATTTTATCTTTTGTAATATGTAGTTAGAAAAAGGTAAAAATAGAAACTTGTCCCGCACAAAGGATCCTGTGTTCCAAGGTCTAGTAGATGGAGAAGTGTAAGCAGATTCCTTCTGCTGCAACATGAGCTGCCAAGTGGGGCGAGCTTTGGACAGGCGAAGCAGGTCCATTTCAAAGATCACATCTGTTTTTTTATATTCCAGCCCTGTGAAGAGGAAGATGAGGCCTATAAGTAAATACGTTTCCATAATGTCTCTCCAAACAGATATAAACAAAAAAAATATTCCTACATCTGAGTTATGGAGTGAAACCCAGGAGACTGGAGTCTGCACCCGAAGTACGCAAAAGGGGACTTCACAGCATCTGTAAAAAGTTAAGGCCACGTATTGAGCCTCTTGCAGTTAGAGCAAACAGAAAGTAAACACTAAATTCTATGAGAGCTATTATATGCCATCCGAGGCCCCCAAACTCACAGGCTTCACTTCATAACTCAGAGGAAGAATTGTTTGTTGTAAATTTTATGGATTTGAATATACTCAACTTGTACATCACGCGTGAACTACGAAAACATCACATTTCTATGGAATGGGATATCATGTTAGAAGAATTCAAACAGATAGATTTCCTACCTATACACATCAATCCTACCCCATGAACTACCCTGTTATAAATAGGGTACACGAGCCGAAGACCCCATACAGGCTCTACCTACCATCCTACCGCACACCAGCAGCAATGTATAGATAATGATATCATGCTAGGCGTACCAGGTCGACAAACACAAGAAGAACGGCAGACCAGGAAGGAGGGTGGAGGGAGGGAGGGAGGGAGTTTCTGTTAACGGAGTAGTTCAAAATTACAGAAAGCAATCATCTTCTGAGTTTTATTACATCTTATATGTTTGTAGTAAATGTCCCTTATTCGTACTGACTGTGTAATGATATACTGTTACGTGCAACTCGACTTATAGTCTGTACAAAGTTGATATTTGTAAATGATTGGAACACAAACAACAAAAAGCACCGTATGTACTTGATAAGACACATTGCAACCAACTTAAGGTTTTCAATAAAGTTTGTTTTAAAAAAAAACTTGTACATCACTTTGGAGGGTTTTTATGCAATGGCGGAATGGAGGTTTTAATGCAATGGAGGAACCTTTCCACAATATTACAGAAAGAGCATTCATTGCCTTCTTTGCAAGCTAAGTCCAGATTTTTAGCTGTGTCCGGAATTACAAGCGCTTTGCGAGAGCCGAGAGGCCTTGCCTGGGATGTTTGTCTGTCCAGCCTGCCCGTGCCATAGCTACATCTAGCAATGCTAACTTTCGTTTGCAGGCCAGGTGCAGAAAGAAGTGCTCTTCTCTTGTAGCAGATTGCGAATGAGTCACAAAACTAATATAAACACCTCGGGGCTGTATCACAGATACAGCGTAATGAGAGTGGTGCACCTTTCAAACGGTGCACCCGGCAAAATAAGGAAAATGCTCTGTATTAACATGGATGCACTGCCATACCACCCCCGTTGCTCCTCCAGAGGGCTGCCATCAGGGGGCGCACTGATTGTGCACCTCCTTTTATGTGGCGCACTGTCAGAGCGCCTCCTGACAGCTTCTTTGCCTCTGCGCCCGTGTCTATAATACAGCAGGGATGTAGAGGCAAAAGGATACCCTCATTTGCCTGGGGCCACACACCTATGCAAATGAGGGAACGCCCTCTGATGATAGCGCTGGTGCATTATGTACGCCAGCGCTATCGGTATTACAGAAGGGGATGCACAAGCCTTTGGAGCCCCTTCTGTAAATACCTAAGTGCTCCAGGGGCGCGCAAAGAGGGCGCAAATGCCTGTTGCACTCCCGGGGCACTTCCGTAATATGGTCCCTGCTGTGCCAGGTTAGAAAGCTTTCTCTCTAGTGAATATTGGAGGCACTTAACAATAAGAACTAATATACCTTTTTTTATCTAATAAACTAAGTACATATCTTTGTTTTATGAAACACTGAGGCATCGTTAGCCACATTGTAGCTGATCAGCAAATTCAACAATATGACAGATTCTCTCTTGTGCAGTTTGCCAACTAATGCATGGAAGCTGCAGATAAGTGGATGGAAACCCTGCACGTGCCGTTGGTAACAAGTTTTTTTTTTTTTTGAAGAGCAGTCTTTCCCTGTGAATTCCCTGCAAGAACATCTTGGTGCTTGGCTCAAGTGACTGTTGATACAAGCGTGACTCATTAATCTCAGCGTCAGACTGTTAGCGGTTTTTGCAAGGCATCTTCAGCTGGCAGGAGTTCAGCTGGCAGTGCCAGATTCCAACAATGTGTAGTCGTCACCACCACAATATGTCAGCAGAGCACTCATGCGTAGCCACTGCTAGTAAAGTTACAAGGAAGTGAGGAGTCAGCTTTCTGTTCCTTAAAGGAGCCATCCGGTGAATGATGTCACTATAGATCTCAAAACCCCAAATGACGTCATCATACCAACATTCTAGAATCCCTACTGTTGCTTAGTGCTAGAGATGCAGGACCAAGCAAAAGGAACAGTTTTTTTCTCTAAGCTGGAAGGCCCCTTTAAGGATGGGTGCCTCAAAGCTTGGTGAAAAATGTTGTTACAGATAGGTAAGTGGCAATCAAATAATAGGGTATCTCACTAAAATTCCAGAATCCCTGTTAGTTTGCTATATTTAGCAAGCCGATTTTATGGCAAGATATGAGGCTAGCATTATGCATTAATCAGGTTTTCCCTACTCTGAGCAGCAACACTTCAAAGTTTCTAGGATTATAACATTAAATGAACAAGCAAAGAAATAGAACTTTGTAGTCCCATATAAACTCCATGTCCATCATCATGTCCATCATCATTTTCCTCATTTATTTGCTGCTAATGACCAATTAAGTGTGCTTCTAGTCTTTAATTATATGTATTATTTCATACTTAAGTATATTTTCGAGAGAATGAGAGTTTATATTTGATGATTAATAAATATATGGGTGTTGGCGTGAACGTTATTTAATTTAGGTTAATTAGTAAAGTTCTGCTGTTTAAAAGTAATTTAGGATGGATTGGAAAGAGGAGCGCTTGAGCTCATAGGAACTCGTGCTGTAAGCTCAGCTTGACGCATTGGTATGGGCATGTCTTGCTTGCTTAGCAGAAGAAGCATGCAGACAGCCATCTTTTAATAGGGCGTTGCCTGGCAACCCGATGTTACGATACGCCACGTTCGAAAGAAAATTGAGCTTAATCTGAGCATTGCTAGGACATGCAAATTTTGTTTTCAACCACAACTCGGGCACATCTGGTCGCGTATGAGAAATCCGTTCATTGACAGTTTCAACACATCAACTGTCCACTGATTTGAAAACAAAATGTGAGGACATTCGTAGGTAAAAAAGGAAGCGAGTTTGAAAGAATTGGCTCAAATGAATGGCCTTCTCTCTTTCTCAATTCAGACACTGTTTCCAGGGCTTTTACATTACAAAGCTTTACAACGCTTAAGACTCTGTCAAGAAGACCCTTGTAGGGAGACAAAGTAGTGGTTACATAAGAAGAAAAGGGGTTCCTTTAAAGGTTGGGAACATGGAATGGCTGTAAAGTAAAGGAGTTGCTTTGATGGATGGGAGCATGGAATGGCTGTAAAGTAAAGGAGTTGCTTTGATGGATGGGAGCATGGAATGGCTGTAAAGTAAAGGAGTTGCTTTGATGCATGGGAGCATGGATTGGCGGTAAAGTAAAGGAGTTGCTTTGATGGATGGGAGCATGGAATGGCTGTAAAGTAAAGGAGTTCCTTTGATGGATGGAAGAATGGAATGGCCTTGCAATATTTAGATCATTCACAGATTTGTTTTCATTTCAGTTTCAAGCAACTTAGATTGGGGTGCAATGTTACATTGATTGGAAATTGAAAACAGAAATGTTTCAGAAAATTCGAAGGTTTTGAGGTCCTTCAGAAGTAGATAGTTTTGCTTCCTAATTGACCTTTAAGAACAACTTCAGTTGGCATCCAGATCCAGGGACTTTGGCAGTAGATGATTTCAGTCGGAATTGGAAAGGAAGGAAAGGTCATGCTTTTCCGCCTTTGGTGATGATTCAGAGAGTATTGCCACAGTGGGGAGACAGAGATGTCAGATAATGTTGGTGAACCCATTTCTGAACAGCACAGGCCTGGTTTCCATCAATTGTGGAAATTATAGTGGAAATACCTTTTCTAATTCAGCCTGGCAAAGGTTTTCTGATAGGTATGGAGGTAGAGGAACATCCTTTAATAGAGTTTGAAGTGCTCAGCCTTCTAGTTTGGAAAATATCTGGACTTCTGGAAGATTCACAGAACGTTTGGGAGAGGCTTCGGAACTCACCAATGAGTTCCTGGGGACCAGGGACAAGGTAGATATATGTGTGCACCTGGAATGAGTGGTTAAGTGGGTGCTTGGCAAGGGATTTGGATCCTGCCAGAATTAATTAAAAGGGTTTGAGTTATAGATCAGTTAATAGTTGAAGGTCATCTGTGGCAACAGGACATTATTTTATAGATGGGATCTCTGTGGGCAGCAGTCCTTTGAGTTACAAAGATATGAAGGGAATTTGGTTAAAAAGACTGCCTAGGTCTAAATAGGTTTAGATAGAATTTTACTTTGATTTTCAAGTTGCATAAGAGATGACCAATTAATAGATTTTACAGTTTAAGAGAGTTAACTTGGAACTTAGCAACTATGCTTTGGTTAATATCTTTCAGTAGGGTGTCTGATGTGAAAGCCTTGAAAATGAATTATC
The DNA here is from genome assembly GCF_964204655.1 of Triturus cristatus. Classification (NCBI taxonomy): domain Eukaryota; kingdom Metazoa; phylum Chordata; class Amphibia; order Caudata; family Salamandridae; genus Triturus; species Triturus cristatus. The sequence continues at coordinate 630,040,932 of NC_140595.1, read as the reverse complement.
AATCAATCTGGATTTGTATAGCGCTGTTAATCACCTATGAGAGTTTCCAGGAACTGAGGGTACTGCTGCAGGGGGCTCTTTTGAACAGCCAGGTCTTGAGTCCTTTTCAGAATACCAGCAGAGATGATGAGGTCCGTAGGTGAAGTGGGAGGTGGTCCCAGGACTTTGCCACGAGGTAAGAGAAGGATCCTCCTCCACTGTTGCTACAGTGGATGCAGGGAGTATGGGCAAGGCAGAGGGAGGCGGAGCGCAAGTGTCTGGAGGGAATTTGGAAGTTTAGACTGTGATTGATGCAGGCTGTACCCTGATGGTGAAGGTTTTTGAAGGTGTGGATCATCATCTTGAACCGGCATCTCTTCTGATTGGGGAGGCAGTGGAGCTTCTTGAGGTGGGGGTGATATCTGTCAGTTTAGGGAGGTCAAGGATAAGTCTCGCCATGAGTTCTGTGTTGTTTGCAGTCTTTTGAGGAGGACCGAGGTGATTCCTAAGTAGAGTGTGTTGCCATAGTCCAGTTGGCTGGTGACCAGGGCTTGTGCGACAGTGTGTCTGTTGTCGATGGCAAGTCACTTGATAATCCTGCAGAGCATGCGAAGGGTCAGTAAACAGGTGTCTGAGACTGTGTTGATCTGTCTTTTCATGGAGAGCTTACTGGCCAGGATGATGCCAAGAGTGCAGGCGTGATTGGTGGGAGTGGGTGAGGGTCCTAGTTCATGGGGCCACCAGGCATTGTTCCAAGAGGAGGTGTTGTTCTTGAAGATCAGCACTTTTGTCTGTATTGAGTTGTAATCAGTTGCCTCTCGTTAAGTTGGCGATGCTCGTCATGCTCCTGCAGAAGTTGGTCACTATGGCAGAAGGGTCTTCTGATAGTGAGAGGATGAGCTAGGTATTGTGGGCGTAGGACATGATGTTCACTTCATGCGATCTGACGACGTTGGACGGGAGTCAAGTAGGTGTTGAACAGGGTCTGGCTTAGGGTCGAATCTTGAGGGATGCTGCAGATGATGCTCTTGGGTTACAAGGTGAATGGAGCAAGACAGATTCTCTGGGTTCTTCCAATGAGGAAAGAGACGATCCACTTGAGGGTGTCTCCTTGGATTACAATGTTGTTAAGCCTTTTGATCAGGGTATGGTGTGATGCTGTGTTGAACTCTGCTGAGAAGTGGAGGGGGATCCAGGCTGCCGATTTTTCCTTGGTCGAGGAGGGATCTGATGTCATCTGTGGCTGCAATAAAGGTGGTTTTGGTGCTATAGTTGGTGCAGAATCAAGATTGGGAAGTGTCCAGAAGAATGTTGATCTCCAGGTGTTCTGTGAGTTGGCGGTTGATGGCCTTCTTGAGACTTTGGTGGGAATGGGGAGCAGAGAGATGGGGCTATAGTTCTTGACTTTGTTGGGGTCAGGGATGGTTTCTTGAGAAAGTGCTTACCTTCAGGGAAGGTGGCCATGGTGATGGATGCGTTGTAGATGGAGGAGAGCTTGCAGCTGATTGTCTTACTCCCGAAGTTGAAGAAGTGGTGGGGGCAGAGGTCCATGGATGCTCCAGAGTGGATGGAGTTCATTATGGCTATGGTGTCTTGCTAACTGAGCTGGTTTCAGGTGGTGAGCAGGTGGTCGAGTTCCTCATTCATGGGTGCAAAATGGCTGAGTATGTCAGTGGGTTGGAGTTTGAATCTTCTGTAAATGGTGGATATCTTGTTGCGGAAGAAGTTCCTGCGAAGGTGTGATAACATTTTAGTGCCAGAGGGGCTGGAGAACTCTCTGACGATGTTGAATAGTTCCTTGCTGTACTTGAAGCTTGATTCAAAGCATTCGGCCAGGGAACTTCTTTTCGTCCTTTTCAGGAGTTGATGGTATTGGTTGAGGACTGTTTTAAAGGTTATTCGGTCTGTGGGCTCCATTGTGGTGCTCCATTTACGTTCGTGTTGTTTGCAGGTGCACTTTATGGTTCTTAGTTCCATAGTGCACCAGCAGGCTTGCTTGGAGAATCTCTTGAGTTTGGTAGGTTTGGGGTGGGTGACCCTGCTGGTGCAGATTAAGATCCAGGCAGAGAAGATCTTGACTGCCTGTTCTAGGTTGGTTGTGGGAGGTGTTAAGGGCATCAGTCAATTGGCTCACTGTGGTCTAGTTCCAGCTGCAGTGTGAAGTGCTGGTTGGTTTGGGGGTGGTGCCGGGGATCCCGAGATGGTAAAGTGAACAATGGAGTGGTCTATCCAGGTGAGCTCAGTGACATGGCTGTACTTGGCTCTGTCGCTGGCCGTGAAGCTTGAGTGCAGTGTATATCCTCCAATGTGCATGGGGTTGATGCCAATTTGCATGAGCCGATGTTGCTCATGCTTTTGAAGAAGTTGTAAGTGTTGGTATCATTGGGGTCGTTGAGATGAAAATTTAGGTCACCAAGGAAGATGTGGTTTTCTGAGTCGATGGCGAGTGGAGAGATGAAATTGGGAATGGAGTTGCAGAAACTGAGACGAGGTCCTGGCAGTCTGCATGCGAGGTTGCCTCTGATGGTGGTTTTAGTGTCGGTTCGGAGTTGGAAGTGGAGATGTTCCATGATCGGGATGATGTCTGCGGTAGTGGTGCAGTGGATGGTTTCCTTGTGGATGATGGTGATTCCAACTCCGTGCTAGTTGATGCAGTCGTGGTATGCAATCTTGTAGCCGTCAGGTATGGCTGAGGTGATGTTGGGTGCCGACTAGGGTTTGAGCTAGGTGTTGGTGGGGAAGATGACTTCAGGGGTGAAGGAGGTGATGGTGTCTTAAATCTCAGTGGCGTGCTTACAAAGAGATTGTGCCTTGAGCAAGAGGCAGTGGTGATGGTCTTGGGTGCTCGTGGTAGGCATGGTAGGCATGGTGGTGGTCCCATTCAATCAATCAATCAATCAATCAATCAATCAGGTTTCTTGTAAAGCACAACTACTCACCCGTTAGGGTTTCAAGGCACTGAGGGGGCTAGACCTACCGTTCAGTCGAAGAGCCAGGTCTTGAGGTCCTTCCTGAATTGAGGCAGCAACAGTGATTGCCTCATATGTAGAGGCAGGGAGTTCCAGGTCTTCACAGTGAGGTAGGAAAAGGATTTTACGTCACCCATGGTTCTGCGGATCCGTGGGATGGTGGCCCGGGCGGGTTAAGCAGAGTATAGCTGTCTGGTGGGTTTGTAGAAGGGGAGGCCGAGGTTGAGGTATGTAGGTCTGGCATTGTGGAGGGCTTCGCAGGCATGCATGAGTAGATGAAAGTTAATTATTTTGCTGCTCGGGATCCAGTGGAGATCTCTCAGGTGATCGGTGATGCGGCTGTGGTGGAGGATGAGTCTGGCGGAGGCGTTCTGGATATTCTTCAGGTTGTTAAGGAGTTTTTGGGTGGTGCCGGCATAGAGTGCATTGACCTAGTCGAGTCTGCTGCTGACGAGTGCATAGATGACTGTTTTTGCATGCTGAAGCTCCAGGGTTTCAGTGCTGGCAGGTAAACAGTACTATTGTGGATCGGGAAGAGGTGCGGCAGCAGTTGTTGCTGCAAAGTCCTCGGTCCATGGCTTGGAGCTCAGTGGTGGTGCATCTTTGGGTGCTGTTTGGACCAGGGTTCATAGCGCTTGGCGAAGTCCAGGCTTGGACGGGCACATACAGGCTAGACTTTGGCACCCCAGGAGTGCGTCACTGGCACATCTGCACTGCAGCCTCCATAAATAGTCCTGGAACGTGGGAGGGACTGACAGGAGCCAGGAGAGAAATGGTGCAGGAAAAAGAGGTGGGACCAGAGTCGAAATAAATTCATCAAAGAAACAGTAACCAGAAAGCCAGGAAGTTAACAATACATGAAAACAAAACTGTAAATAATACAATAGATTACAACTAAACAAAACAGATAAGTTACAGTGCAAAAAGAGGATTTATTGTAGAGTCTAAAGTGACCCGAGTTATCCGCAAAAATGGGGGAGCAGCACGATGACCAAGACACCTGGAGCTACTCCATTTTACCAATCGAATGGGCCATTCTTTGAGATTTGGAAAAGAACAAAGACTATGACAGAATGAGTGCTTTATCCAAGTTTTGATTATTTTTTAAAATTATGTGTGGTGATAAGCATTAAGGAATATGAAACAATAGTCCAAGAGTTTAGAGGAGACAGAATAGATTAGATGTTGATTTAGTTTGTGAAACCCTAAGGAGCAGTGTCTTCAGCAACCATTTCTAAATGGGTTATGGTGGTAATGAAAGAGACCAGTGTAAATCTTGCAATATTAATAAAGCACATTCTGGAAGAAGTGCTATGGCCTCAAGTATTTTGTGCTGGAGAAAGCATAGAGGAAATTTTGAAAGCAGCAGATTGGTCTAATGCAGAGATTTTCATGATGTTTTATTACAAACAAATTGAGAAGGTTATGCTTTGAAATGCTTCAAACATGCATAATGCTAGCCTCCTGTCTTATCATAAAATGTGGATTCTCAGAGCTTTAATGTGTAGTGAATCGTAATTTCATTATAGACAAGGAGCCTAACATTATACCTCCCACCCGCTATAGTTGGACGGAGGGGAATGAGGTATATGAAAAAAAAGAAATAGTATATCTGTTGTATTATTAAGCTATAAAAGATATAATGATGAGAATTAGATGAGCTTTTAGGATTTAAGTAGTCTGTTATATTTACTAAAGGATGTTGGATAGTTAGGAATAAGGGACATTATTGTTGAGCAATATAGTAGCACTAAAAGAGGAAGATGATGATGGTCCTGGAGCTTCTGTGGTATTACAGAGTTCTATTTCTTCATTTGTTCATGTAATGTTCTAAATGTAGAAACGTTAAGGTGTTGCTGCTACGAATAGTTAATAAAAGATGTATACATAATGCTAGCCTCCTTGTCTTTAATAAAATCACAATTCTCTATACACTAAAGCTCTACATATTGGCATTCTTGTGTAGTTCAGCACCTCTGCTTCTTGGTGCCATCAGCTTTTCAGTTACCAGAGTCTGTCTATGGGACAGGCCCTAAAGGTGTTATGGAACCAAAACAGTGCTGTCTAAAGATTGCCTGATAAAAATAAGATGCCCTAAATATTGTTTTTAAAAAATATTGCCCCATAGCAGTTACTAATAGGAAATTTACACCCATAGGAGGGATATTATTGTACATAATATTTAGGCCAATATATTTTTGTCACATGATATTTAGACAATATTGTGACACAGAACTCAGTAGAGAGACTGGGTCCTCTAATTTCCCTATACTTTATGTAAGTTGAGTGTAACTGTGGGTGGGTCATTTCGACGCGTGCAGAGACATTATTGGTTTGTGCAAGGAAAAGTCCAGTGACTGTGTCAGTATCTCTGTCTCCCAAGACTGTTTTGGATGGTAGAGTGGCATCTACTGATTGCGGTTATGCCTACAGAAATTTAAGTCAGCAGGTGTGTGACCAGAATTTGTGATTTTCTGTAAGTATGAGGTAGCCTAGCTTTTGTACCCATTGTGTGGGTGCTGGTGGATGTCTTTGCGGAAGCTGCCAAAGTTTACATCAAGTCTAAAGCAGAAAATCGAGCTCTTTTTATCACCAGCAGTAAGGATTATGTAATGTCTCTTTGTTGGAAAATATTTACTTAAGGAGTAAACATTTGTGATGTCATTGACTCGATTCCTCCTTTAATAGGGACCAGAAAAAATAACTTAATGAAGTAGAAATTTCACTTTTATGTGCAATAGAAAGTGCTCTGCAATGGTCTTTGAAAAGCAGTACAGCAGAACGTTACTATCCTCCATGTGTGTTTGCTAAAGAACTTGCTATAATAGTTGGCTCTGGGCGACACATTTTGCAAAAATATTAAGATGGCAGGCATTTGCGGAGCACTGAGTTTGCCTATAAGAGCTTGAACACCCAAACACCGTGGCTTGCATCTGACAGCATGTTCCTTTATTGGGCTATCAAGATGCAGCCTACCTATCATTGCCTATCATGTAGCTAAAAGGGAGAGAAACTGTATTGTTTTTGTATGGGCTGCATGAATTCCAGCATAGGAAAAGGTCAACAAAGGATTGTTATCTGACCCTTGTGCCCCAGGAAAGTAAAAGTGGTCCACACTTCATATCACTTTCACTTGACAAATGGTTTCCAATCTTTTGTCCATTAATGAGGTCTAGCAAGTCAGTAACCAATCTGGATCTGCTTATAGACCCTTGTGTAGGAGGTCTTGCCTGGGAATTCGGGATGGACTGTTGTCATGAAGGCATGGCCAGTGCTGATTTGCATAGGGTGGCCCCCTGTCTATAGTTGTACAAGGGTCAAAAATCGATAGGTTGAAATGGTATCGCGAGTGCAAGCATTCCCCCCATCACATTTTGTGTGCTATATGGTTTCCCAATGAAAGGGCATTAGTGTTAATCATTACTTCTCACATCATAAGGTTTGTCAATGCTTCCCTAGCACAAGGAGAGGTTCCCTTGGAATCTAACAGTACCCTTGTCACCTCTATAATAGAAAACATAAATGCAGATCTAGAAATCTTGGTCAACTTCCTGATAGGATTCTTGATTATCTTATGGTGACACCCACTTCCTGTCTTACTGCAAGAGAAATACTCTACTGCCCTGATGCCGCATCCCCTAGGAAAACTGTCCTCACCTGTTCTAGGACTCAGGGCAGGGCCAGACTGGGAACCAGCCCTGGCAAATTGCTGCTCCATCGGCCCTGAGAGGAGGGGGGGAGGGGTGTTGGGTGGAGGAAGAGTGCTAGCAAAAAGCACTGCTCCCGGTTTTGTGATAGGGGGTCGATATTGCAGCATTGCTGCAAAACCGGCCCCCAGTGACAAAACCGGCCCCCGCAGCCACAAAAGCAGCCCCCACCCCTCTGACTCACAAGGGAAATGCCCTGTGACCGCTACGGCCAGACCAGCCCTGACTCAGGGACACAATACACCAGCTGGGTCACCAAGAGACATCCCCTGTGGATTTCAGGCTCCAGAGGGCATCATGACACCTGCAGGTCCTGCTACACTCTCCTGCAATTGGCTGTGAATAGGAAGCCAGACTTCACACAGTGCAGGCACACCACAGCCTTGGACTGGGTCAAGGGTAGAACCTTCTGTGAGAAGCTGGAAGCGATTTGGCCATGCTCTTTTCATTTAATTTCCTGTAATTCATATTTTATAACATTTGTTCTGAAGTGATAATATGAATATCATTCTGTGCACTGGCATAACGAAAGTTGAGGGAGCCCCCCCTTCAAGGTACATGAAGGGGCCCCCACTCTGTATTTAATATGGAGCTCTCAGGCCTGAGTATGGTGCTGAGGGGGCCCCCTGGAGCTCGGGTGCCCCCCCACACCGCAGGGGCTGCAGGGGCCTGTGTTCTGCCTCTGATTCTGTGCATATTAGGAGCCAGTGAATTTGTATTTTTATAGGAAAGTCATACACATCCCAAATATGACTTCCATCGTTGAATGTAGCATAAAGGCAACTTCTGTATTAAGGGATTTAAGTGGAGCCGTGCTTTCAGGGTGGGTAGATATATACACACCGTCCAGATTGCAAAAATACTCAGGCAGACACACCAAACACTGAACTATCTGTATCAGGGCCTGCTGTACTATCTCTCAAATCAGTGTCACATGATTGCTAACTTTGTCAAGCCTCTCTGCATTACCTCTCACCTAGACATCTAACCTCCTACCCTTACTGTTCTGTCCTTTCTTTTCCGGAACACTGTATCTTAAATTTGTATTGTATTGAATTGCAACATTTATATAGTGCTCACTCTCCTATGTAGGGCACTGAAGCACTTGCCTACAAGGGTAGCATGCAACACTGTGTAAAGCGTGTAGTTGGAAGTGTATTGTCTTTGATTTGATTCTGTGAGGGAAGTGCTTCCACGTTGTGCGTGATAGACACGAGGTGTGGCTGTCGTGTTATAGGACACAACCCTTGGCAATGTGATGAATAAAGAAGTGTGAGGAGTGGCGTGCAGTTTATGGTATTGAGTAACTTGGCAGATTTTAGCAGCTCTGTTGGTACTTTTATGATATTTCTTATGATTATGGTCCACTTAACTGGTTAATTCACTGGGTTGTCAATTCTGAGATATTTTGTTTACAGTTTATGGTCTTAGGAAGGCATACATTGGAGGGAGAAATGATGGAGAGATCTGTTGGGGCAGACTTTGTTAATATCAACCTATATCCGGTTGTCATTTTGAGGTGTAAAGAAGCGGTCATAGTGGGTAGCTTGGCAGGACCTGCAGTGGTGAAGTAAATTAAAGTCCTCCGTTGGCCAGCGACACGTGGCAGAGCTCTTCAGTTATTCTATGCCTGTTCAGTTTTTAATGGGTGGTTTAATGCTGTAAACTAGTAGACTAGTGAAACAAGCACATGAGCTACAGTAGTTTTGACCCATGTGAGTGTAAAAATGTCAAGTGTTATAAGGGGACTATTATGCAGCCTGTATGAGCCAGAATTGACTGCCTGACCACTGAGTGTTATTTTATTAGTATTAGTGTTGATAAGGAGGATTATATATTGTATTGTATTTGCATTTATATAGCACTTACCACCCTTGACAAGGCATTAAATTGCTTTATGATGAGCAGCACGGTGCTCCATAACTCAAGATTAGGTTTTTTTCCGTTGGTTATTGGGATTAGTCGAATACTCTTAAGGGAACCATTCCATGCATTTGTGCCAGTTTCTATGTGGTAGATTAAATTATTAGGAGTTAGGCGGGAGTGGGGTATGTCAAATCATGCACAAGTTGTACAATATTACTAGATGTTCAACAAAGGATTAGTTACTGTTGTGTTGCAGGGTCATGACTATTTAAAGGGTACTTTGTGAGCTTTGAAATAAGGTGTGGGCAATTTGAAGAAATAAAATAATTGGGATTAAAGCAAACATGCATGTGATTTAGAGCTGTGCTCGGAGAAAGGAGGCATGCAGAGAATGGAAAGTAAGTAGAGGGTCATTTGAAAGAAAAGGACATGCAATAAATCAAACTTTCAACCTCTTAAGTGCCTGTGTCAGCCATTGGTCGACACGGGGGAGGTATGTAAAGGTCCTTCATTCCATTTAAATCTCAGGCTACTAGGGAAGAGCTTCCCAAGCAGCCTGGGTGTTTTTTTCACTGTATTGGCAATCAGCATGCAGGACACACTGACGTCATTCCAGAAAGCGAAAGTGAAATAAACCAATGGGCTTGTTTTACTGTCACTGAATCAGTGCTCACAGGCATATTTCAGCCCATCGAGCACTGATTGCTTTGGGAGCATTATTGTTGGAAAGGGGAGAATCTCCACTTTTCAATGATATATCTGAGCAGTGGATCTCTGCTTGAAAATGCAGGTAAATACACCTGATATGCCCCCCCCCCCCCCCGGGGACAGAAAACTCACTAGACACCAGGGCATAATATGAAAAATATGTAGGGATGGGGGCTGCCCACCATGGGCATGGTCATGCCCTCTTCCCAACAACAAGACAGACTATTTTTTTGTAGAAAAATGTGATGTGTTCATGTTGCCTTTTGGGCCCTTTGCTGTCGTGGGCCCTCGGCCTACCCACACAAGTGAAGTACTATTTTTATTGTGCGACTTGGGGGCAATGCTATGTGGAAGGGAGTCTCTGCATGTTCCTAAAAGCTGGCTAGATGGTAATTTTGGCACAGCAAACCTTTAGTTAATGCCATTTTTAGGTAAAAAACAGACACTTTTTTGAGGAGAGCTTTTTTCCTGTTTTGCCCCCAAAACTCAAAATGTAGCTATATGTTGGCCATTTTCTTAGTCCCGTCCAAGGGAAACCATAAACCCTGGGTACCTTTATAATACCCAGCATGTTGGGGAAAAAAGGATGCTAATTTGACATGGATATCTTATGTGGAGTAAGTCATGGAGCCCTAAGCGTACCCCAAATAGTTAAAAAGTGTTCTGCACGGGGAGAGGGGGTCCGGAGAGGGTGTGTGGGGGGGGGGGGGGGTAATTGGGTCGAGCACAGCAGTTAAGGGGTTAAGCAAGGTCAATTTTCCTGTGACTTCAGAAGAGGTGTTTTTTGAGATGTACATAAACACTGCATTACTTTTATCATGTGCTAATTGTTAGGCATACAAGCAGGCATGACAGAGTGCTACATTCCAGCACTTCCAGCACTTCCTGCCATCTAGTGCAGTGTCTTTCCTATGAATATCCTTGACTGCAATGCTATAGCTCCCTTTGGCAAGACTTAAAAATTGGTTTTGAACCGAGTGAACTTACTGAAAATGCCTTTGCGTGCTTCCTCATGAATCGTTCGTCACCGCGGAGATTCCCTCTCTGCTGATAAAACCTCGAGCCTAGACTAATGAATATACAAGCAAGCACGCTTAAAGTGGGATGTGCAGGCCTGCTCACATGCTGCGCTCGCGCAGACATCTGCTCGGCGTGCGCGCGGAAAATCTGACCACCGCACTACTCAGTCTGATGCCATGTGGGGTCCCGCAGACATAAAGGTAACACAGGCGGTTTGATCATCCCAGTGTGGGAATTTTGATAACCGTTCCACATGTTTTTGTAAAGACAGAACTTGCAGTAAATTTAGCCCCGAGCTTGTTTCAATTCGCGTTGCCCGGGGCCTCAGCCAAGACCGCAAAGAGAAGTAAACTGAGGAAAAAATGACCTTTGAGTCATACAGCAGACAGACCACACGCTGCCCCGCTACCGGCAGTCCTCTTTCGAAGTGATTGACGTTTATCACCAGAGTGACCCTCTAAGTGTTTTCCAAGGCTCATTTCCGCCATTAATCCTACGTCAACTACCTCGTCTCCATCCTCTCTGGCATGGGGGATATTCTGAAGAAAGATGCCTCCTTTAATGGTAAAAGCATATTTTTATTAAACCCGGCCTAGTGTTTTCAAGGCATAGGTGGTAATTTCAGAGTTCTGAAAAAAATATTTGCTCAGCCAAAACGCGACTCTCCAACCAAACATCATGTCAGTTGTATGTTAGTAAATTATATATATATATATATATATATATATATATATATATATATATATATATATATATATATATGTATATATATTGTTCGGCGGAGTATTGTCACCGAATTGGAATCGAAGTAATATATATATATATATATATAATATAGTATTCATTTCTTGTATATTGGTTTGCTCCCTTTTTTTGTCTTTTCCAGTTCTTCTTTGTGGAGAGAGTTCATTTTAACAATGTCTTTGGACAGAACTCACCACACATCCGGTCTGTGGTCGGCAAATTTAGGCGTACCACTAGATGTCGGTGGGCCTCTTGAGTAGTTGGGACATTTCCGACAGACTGACATCTCTGAAAGGACAGCCTGACAGTATGAGTCAGCCAAGTGTTAGTTTCATATCGGAAAGGCCGGTAGGGCTGGAGAAGAGTTGGCCTGGTGTAAGGTTCTCTCCCGAAAGGATGGGTGGTTGGGGCAGTCAATGGCAATCACGTGTGACGCTAACCCTAGCGCAGACCTGCCCGCCTTTTAAGAGAGATCAGCGTGTCAGAAAATCCCACCAGCATCTACTAGAGTGGAAGCATAAACTGAGTTCTTTCAGAAAATATTCGTAATCACCATTTTAAATAGGGGCACAGATGACTATTGTTAGTGAGAGGACAAAGAATGTAGTTCTGTCTCCATGTTTCTGTTTGGGATTGTCAGATTTTGACACAGTTTTGATGCAAGGCCTAAAGGCGGTGGCTGCTTGGTAGATGATCTCTTGTCTTGGATGGTCTGTGTCAAGTTTCCATGGAGTCCTTTCTCTTTAGTTTTGTTGCATTGACCTTTTAGCCCCACCAGGGAGAAACTATTGTATTTGTATTACAAGAGTCAGACTGAAAGTTACAGTAAGCACAGGGGCATAATGGAGGCTCCTGACACTGCGGGGGGCCCCAAGCCTTCAGAAAGTCTAATTTAGGCCAAAACCAGTGAATAGCTGTGAGATATGGAAGATTAATGGGTCCCTCTTCCCAGTCTGCATTGGGGCTCCACAATTTTGCTTTATGCCACCGAGTATGCTTCTCATGTAAACAGTCCTTGGTTTATAGTCAATCATGACACGGTACATATTAATATAAGCTTGGCAGACAGACTTTTGTATTCAAATAAATCTTAACCCGAGCAGATGTTGTTGCTTTTACCTGAAGGAATGGCCAGCAGCAGAGCTTCTGCTGACCACCATGATGAATCATTGATAGCCACAGGGGACCCCCACCACACTGACTCACACATGAGATCACTTCCCTCCCATGCCATACTGTTGAGTGCTCCCCAGCAGTTTCCACTTTATCACAGTCTCTTCCTCTTCATCCATCCCATTCCTACGACCCTTCTCCTCCCCAACACTAAATATGCCCCTTTCGATCTCTGTTCATCTCCTGTCATCTTTTTATGTTTCTGAATGAAGTCTGCACAGCTGCACTAGTTCTTTGTGAAGGAATCATACACTAGTGTCTCTCATACTATGCCTGTTCTGTGTTATTGAAAAGAGTAAATCTCTTCTACTGTACAAAACTCTTGGCTTTGTCAATGTAAGATTTGGATACCTCTTCATAAAAGAATAATCTGTCTGGAAAGCACTGTGAACTTTTCCGAAATTAACTGTAGCTATTTTGGTGATATGTGAGGTAAATGAAATGTGCTGTCCCCACACAGGAATCAAACCTGTTCCATGCAGGTCACAAATAAGACCTCTACAGCGAATATTCATTTATAAACTAGGAACCCTGTAGTGGCGACAGGTTCTCCATGAAGAGAGTTGAACATAAGCCAAAGATATTGAGGGGAAGAAATATCCACAGTTCTCCACTTTCACCCAGCAGTGAAAAGTCTGATGTTGTCCTGATTCGCATGTGTTTTATGCCTCGCTAGTCTTGTATTAATATACAGTCCAGACTGTAGGCACATTTCCGCAAGAAAAAAAAAACATCAACCTAGTTGCCATGTTTCATCATAGGACTGACTCATTCACCAGAAATGGTTATGGTGATGAATGGGCTCCCTATTTTTAGTGAGTAATTTCTATGATGATAGTGTGGGATCTAGAACTGTGGATCAGAAATCTTGGCCTTCTTCCAAAAGATATTACTTTCTTACTGGAATACCATGAAGCTCAAACAGAGTCAGGATGCTTAGGAGCGTTATTCCTCCAGCATCGTATAGGTCACTAATAATTTCTGAAGAATGAGACAGCCCTATTTGGAAGGATGACCCCTAGATTGGCGTGTGAGGGCTTGCCTTACAATTTTTGAGAATTCTGGATGTTCTCTGGACACATACACATGACCCGCTAAATTTCTCATGCTATTGGAAATTTTCACTTGGGATATGTACAACTCTACTGTGAATGTCTTTTTGTTAGTTTAGCAATACATAAAGACCAAGAGTCTGGTCCATCTAACAGCCACTGAGCTTGCTATTTTGTGTAATAGGTAATATGGCAAGAAGTTTAGGTGTACTCAAATTATGTGAAATTATACAACTAGAACAAAATGTAGTTTGCTTGTAAATCACATGAAATCTTTATCGTACGGCATACATTAAATTAAAAATGTCACATGAGATATGGGCGGAGGAGGCTGTCAGCAAGATGGCTGATGATTGAGAGCGAAGTTCCCACTCCACTGCACTTATCCTGAGTGTTAACACAGCCCTGGGCGAACCTCTGGACTGTGAAGTAGGTGCCCTGTCTCATGGGGATCCCCTGCAGTCACCACAGCTGATGCAGACTGACGTTGGGACCTGGCTGTGGGCCTGCAAGAGAGCATGGCCGGGCGGCCACTGCTGTTGATGACCAGCACGGGGTGAGGCACGATGAGAGAGCAGGGAATACAGCAGCGACTAAGAGTTGTTGGCCCCGCTCCGCAAGGCCTGTGCACTCCCAAGGAGATTAGATTCCAAACCGGAGCAGGGTGGCTCTGCAGCTAAAGTGTCCATGGGAGAGTAGTGAGAGGTGTGACAACTGGTGGCAGTGGCCCCCACGAATATGTGATGAAGGCCAGGTCTACCCCTTGCGTGGAGAGGCTCCACTATACTGGGGAGTTGGGTGACTTCCCTCACTCCCTCCTTCCCACTTACTGGTGCTGCACCAGGGACACCCACTAGACTATTTGGGCACCCGGAACCAGCGCGAGCATCCCCGCACTATGTGGATGCAGCCTGTGCTGGGGTTAGGATGAATGAAACTGGAATGGGGTTCCTAAAACTGCTCCGGGTGCCACCAGAGAAGAACAGGCACCTCAGGGGTTTGGGTGTGAAAACTGATGCCCACACAATCTAAAGTGTACGACTTGACCAATTATTGTACACGCGGAGACACAAAAACAGAGACCTTTCTCCCTTTCCTTACTACAAACTCTTCCATATAACCCCTCTGGGGGCCTAAGAACTGGGCGACGGTTGGGCTGGTGGCGGCACAGGAGACTGCCCTACTGGGATGCACCCCATGCACCTATACATTAAAATGTGACTGGAATTGGTACCGCTGGCATGGGGGTGTGTGGCACAACCTCTGCCAGAGCCCTGGCTACATAACCTAACCATGTGCAAACTTGGCAAATAAGCCCCTCATGGGAGTGCACGAGAGGACTACCAAGAGATTCAAAGTACGGCTGAGGTCACAGCCCCTGAACTGTTACCAAAAAGAGCACAAAGAGAAGCAACTGCTGCAAATAATTTTGAGATAATTCTGCAAGCCATAGGCGACTCCTGAAATGCCCTGGAGCAGAAAATCAATGCAATCGCTACAGATGTGGGCTTATTATGGGCAAATCACTGAAAATTATCTGATAGAGTGGAGGAAAAGGATTCCACTCTTGTCACGCTGTGACCAATGGTATCTACGTTATAGCTTCAGCTGAAAGAGCTGTGCCAAGAATTGAAGACCTTGCAGGAAAGGGCAGAGGATGCTGAGGGTTGTTCCAGAAAGAATAATATCAGTGTGGTGGTCTTGACAGAGTGCGTCGAAAACCCCTCGGCAGAACTGTTTCTGGAAAATTGATTGCTCTCGACAGGGCTCATAAATACTCAATCCAAGTTCTTGGCTGACTGCCCCTCCATGTACCCTCTCAAAACCCTTGGTCACCAGGTTATCGAATTACTATAATCAAGATGATCTTCTAAAGAGAACCTGTTTCCATGGCCCATTGGACTTTGAAGGCCACAAAATACGTATTCCCTGACTACTCCACAGTGATGCAAAAGAAACGCCAAAGTTACACAGGTGTGAAGCAATCGCTCAAGATTCTGGGACTACCCTATGGCCTCCTTTACCCAACAAAGCTGAGTGTAACATTTAATAACAAAACGTTCTTTGTCACCGCCCCTGAGGCAGTCTGGACATGGCTCGAAGATGAAGGCCATGACCTGTCCTGCCTGCAAGTCAGCAGGACTGATAATAAGTGAGCACAACACCCAAATTGATGCAGAATGAGACCGAGCTCTCACAAAGGAAAAAGTGACGGAGACAAGAGAGTCTCTGCTGTCAGACGTTAATATAAGGAGAGAGCTGGGTGCCCAGTCAGGATCCAGTGCAGCCGAGGAGACAGAAGGTGAAACAGAGAAGATGCTACCAGAGGAACAGGAATCACCAATGAGGGGCCCACCAGTTACTCCCAGATTGGTCAATGAACTGCTCTGACCTCCCCCACACTAAGCAGGGATACACTGCAGGATGAACATCTGAGGGGGCGTGGAGGACTTTCTGTTGAGATGGAGGCACACTTTTGCTCTATTTGAATACAATTTCGCCCTCCACAGAACACTGCAGATGAGCATCTATTCATGGACTAATGTTATGCTGTTATTTTTGTTGGTATGGGTTTTTGTTGAGGTGGTCAAAGCATGTTTTGCATTCACCAGGGCAAAGTGGAATAACCACAGTCTGACGACAAGCTAATTATTATTACCTAGGGTGCACACCACACTCACTACACTCTGCAATGACTAAATGCAAAGCCAGAATTCCTCTGAAGTGGGTGCTAGAGCCCCTCCAAAGCAACCTTGCCACATGACGCCCACGGACATGGCCCAGAGGTACAATGTTTTCACCTGGAGCGTCCAGGTATTAGGCACCCCATCAAAGTGCCAACGAGGATATGCCTCTCTACTCAGAAGGAGGGCATACATCGCCTGCTTTCAGAAGACCCATATGGTAGATACAGAGCTGCAGAAACTAGGGAAATGCTGGCAGGGTCAATTATTTGGAACAGTTTACTCAGCATTCACGAGAGGCATATTGATATGGATAGGACCGGGTGTCCCCTCATGCTTCACCAAATGAGCATATAGGAAAGATACATAATCCTAGATGGAATATCAGTTAGGATATCAGTGTTGATTGCCAGTATATGCGTGCCAGGCACCAGACGACAACAGTTCCTAGACTCCGTAGCACCACACCACGCCTACTCACTGACCTCTAACAAGATATGGGGGTGACTACAACACTGTTCCCTTGAACATTTTTTACCGCCCCTCCCGTTGGGTCCCAGTATGCCGTTGGTCAGGGGGTTTCGCCTATGGTCAGAAAGATGGGAGCTGGCACATCTTTGGAGGGAGGGTCATCCAGTGAGCAGGGAAATCTCACATTACTCCAGGTTGCATGGATTGCACACATGCATAGACAAAATACTGGGATCTATAGCACTCATACCACGCCTGCCTAACACCGAATATTTATGTTGCACAGATTCTGATCACAGTCCCTTTCTGATGACATTGGAACGGGGGAGGATGATGACAGCAAACCTGACATGGCGACTACAGCTAGAGGCACATTAGACCGCCCTTTAATGGACATGATTGGGATGGTGATATATGACTATTTTAAGGAAAATTAGGGCATTCCTCCATTCCCACTCACACACGGAGTGTAACACCTTTAAAGTGGTCATATGTGGTCAATGCATTGCACCAAAAAGACTGTAATGGGCTAAGTCCTAGAAGTGGAGTGTAGACAGAGAGAACTGGAAATATCAGTGGTATTCCACCACCCACCCCAGGACCTACCTAATGCAGGCCACATCATGACTGCACTGCTTGTGCACCAATGGCATGCCAAAGGCAAGCAAGTCATGTCTCTGTCTGTCCGTGCCTGGACTGTGCCCAGTGCCAAGAACCCTGGCCTAACAACCATCCAACACAACACCACAACCACCACCGGAACCAACGAACACTGCCATTACTCCTCTGCCATCCCGTGACCTGAACAACACACTGGCAAACACCTGCTGCCACGCATTCTACAGCACCATAGTAGACCCTTTCTCCTACACCCATTGCAATTTCACTTGTGACATTTCAGACACCGACACCACTACCTCTAAGTAACTGATGCATGCCACCACCACCCACACCAACTTTATACCATGCTCCTCAATGTCCGATCCCTCTGGAAATATTCCACCAAAATCTGGGACCTCCTCAACAACAAAACACCCAACCTTCTCCTCCTGACCGAAGCATGGCACAGCTCAGCCTCCAACCCGGACAACGCCACAGCCATTCCACCCCCCTACAAAATTATACACCAGCATCGAACCAACAAATCAGGCGGAGGACTCACTATCATCTCAAAAACACGATTGACTGCACCACCTCCATGGAATCGGACACCAACCTCATGGAACACCTCCACTTCATAATACAAACTGATTACAATGCCACCCTGAAGGGAATCCTTGCCTACCGTCCCCCGAGCCCAAACGGAAATTTGCAACCACATTGCAGAATTCATCGCTCCCCTCTCCATAAGATCAACCTACTTCATCCTCCTCGGACCTCAATTTCCACCTGGAAGAAACCCAACTCCATGTCCCTCCTTGATAGCCTTGGCAACTTCAGACTCACCCAGCTAGTTTAAGGACCAACCCACACAGAAGACCTATTTTCTCCTCCAACAACAGAATCACCACCACCCACACAACCCTGCACCCATGGTGCGACTGCTACATCATATATTTCAAGATACCAGCCCACCAAGCCACCTGCCAGAAAAACCCTAAGCACCATCAAGACACTTGGGCAAAATATCTGAAGAAAATTGGACCATGACACTTGAGGAATACCCACCCAGCCACACCGAGAACCACAATTTTGACACCAAGCTCTTCAATAAATGGCTCAAAGACTGCATCAACCGCACCACTCCCATCAGAAACAAGACCTCCATAAAAAACAAACAACCAAGCTGGTACACAAATGACCTCAGGGAGTCCAAGCACCTCTGCAAACAACTTGAGAAAAAACAGAGACTAAACAGAAACACCACCACAAGATCCACTTACAAAGCCTCCTTCAACCTTTACCACCAACAACTATGGGATGCAAAGTAAAAGGCACTTACTCTCAGAAACAAAGCCAGCTCTATCAACGGCAAAGAGCTTTTCACCACCATCAAGAAGTTCTTCAACCCTGCAGCTGTCAACAACAACATCATCCCATCCCAAGCACTCTGCAATGACCTCCCAAACTTCTTCTAACAGAAGATTGACAAGATCTCCAACACATTCATCCCACAGCTTACTAATATGAACTCCCATCAGGACAACTCCCACATTGCCAAACAGCAGCTAAGCAACTGGTAGCTCCTTGCAAATGAACACACTCCCACCCTAATAAATACCATCCACTCAGGAGCCCTCCAGACCCATGCCCCTACTTCATATGCAACCTAAGAAGAACCATCATCTCCCCTGCATTCACTGCTATCATCAACACCTCTATAACCACTGCCACCTTCCCGTTGTGCTGGAAAAATGCAAAAGTCAGTGACCTATTAAAGAAATCAACGGCGTACCCCAGCACACTCAGTAGTTACAGACCCATCTTGCTCTTGGAGTTTCCAGCTAAAGTCATGGAGAAAGCCATCAACAACCAACTTGCAGACCAACTAGACCTCCATCAGCTCCTAGACAGCTCTCAATCTGTCTTTCACACCAACCACAGCACAAACACAACCCTCATTGCAGCCAGCGATGACATCTGACGCATCCTCGACTTATGAGAAACAGCGACACTCATCCTCTTCGACCTCTCCGCTGCTTTCATTATGGTCTCCCACAACTCCCTCATCAGAAAGCTTCAGCACTTGGATATCTGTGGACCGGCCCTTAGGTGGAAATCCTCCTTCCACACAGACATAACTCACTGAGTCAGACTTCCCCCTACACCTCAGAACCCAAGAAACTCATCTGCAGACTCCCCCAAAGTTTGTCGCTCTGCCCAACAATCTTCAATGTCTACATTACGCCCTTCGCGGATATCGTCAGAGCCCACGGCATCATCATAGTATCCTATGCCAATGATGCACAGCTCATCCTCTCCCTTATCAACTGAACCAGCACTGCACCAGAGAACTTTGCCCACTGCATGAGCAACATTGCTGCTTGGATGAAAAACAACTGCCTCCAGCTCAACACAGACAAAACCAAAGTCCTAATCTTTGGCAACGACCACTTTCCCTGGGACGCCTCTAGGTAGTCCTCCAAACTTGGACCCCCACCCAGCCCTGCAGATCATGTCAAGAGCCTTGGGATCATCCTGAACACCACTCCCCAAGAGCAGACAGTTCAACACCATCGCCTCATCATGCTTCCACAACCTGCGAATGCTACGCAAGATTTTCAAGTGGATTCCATTTAACACCAGACGAACAGTTAGCCAGGCTTTTCTCACAAGTAGACTTGAGTATGGAAATGCCCTCTACATGTGAATCCTAGTTCATGTCATACACCAAGTCCAAGCTTTGGGTGGGCGGAGCTCACGGAGTATCACTCAGCAGAATTCCGCGGGTTGCCAAAAAAATCCACCAAATTCCGTGGAGTTCCGCGTACAGGCAGAGTATTGCTTAGTGAACCCCACTGTTATGAGTTTTTCCTCACCCCACGCAGCGATGTGCAAAAAAACAAACCGCAAGCTGCGTGCAGTCAGCAGGCACTTTTGCCACCAATAAAATAGTGGGGCACAACACAGCTGTGCGAGCGGCACTGCAATTAACACACGCAGCCTTTAGATTTGTTGAGTCACTCACTCCTGCCTCTCAGGTTTTCTCTGTTGCTGTTTTGTTGTTTTGCCCTCGACCAGAGATTCCCCTCCCAATACCTCCCCACCCTTCCCTCACCGAAACCACAATTGATCTTGTACCTGGCTGGCTCAACCACTCTCCTCCTGTAATATGACCTCTGTGTTCCTAGCTAGGACCTCAGCTCTCCTGCTTTCACTCTGCCTCATTGTCAGGTTGCTCGGTTCCTCTTCCGGTGAGTTTCTCCTGTTCTTGTAAAGCACTCTGATGCCTTCGGCACATGTCCGCGCTATATAAAATAGCAAAAATAAATCTGCCTTCCTCAGCATCCTTGCTCCACTTCCCTGCTGTCTTCACATCCTTCGGCTGGTGCGTGTTCAGCAGCTCTCCCTCCACCTCTGTCCTTGCCTTGGAGCTGAAGTCCGTCTTCAATTTCTCCTGCCAGGGCTTTTCCCTGCCTCTGGGTCCTTCATTTAGGTTCATTGGCATTTCCAGTGCATCCGTTTTTGACTGCTATGGCCGATAAACAAGCAACACGAAGCCACTGTTACTGAGGTGAGTCGCCAATGCTCTAACGATGGCCATTCATTCTTTCTTGGATTGCATCTTCCCTGAGCGAAAACTGTAGGGCAACTGGGCCCATATCATATATACTTGAGAGCCTCATGCCGGTAAACTCCGCTATGCCTGGGTTGCCGGAGTCTTTGCGGAACTCCGCATTCCAAGCGAAGTGGCAAAAACTCTGAATTTCGATCACAATGCAGAATTTACCGCTCAGCCCTACTTCAAACCATCCAAAACACCACCACCAGACTCATCCTGAACATCCTTCAAAATAACCACAGCTCTCTACACCTCAACAATCTCCACTGGCTTGCGCCCCATCCTGGATGAGCAGCAGCTGTCTGAAGGTCAACTCGGAGAAGACAGAAGTCCTCGTTCTCGGACCCACCCCCTCAGCATGGGACAACACCTGGTGGCCCACTGCTCTCGGCAACCCCCCCACTCCCGCGGACCATGCCCGGAATCTCGGAATCATACTCGACTCCTCCCTCACCATGACCTGACAGATCAACGCCGTCTCCTCCACTTGCTTCAACACCCTCTGCAACCTTTGCAAGACCTTCAAGTGGATCTCCCCCGAATCCAGAAAGTTAGTCACCTACGCACTCATAACAAGCAGACTGGACTATAGAAATGCCAACTACACCGGAATCAACAAATTCCTGCTCCGCAAACTCCAGACCATCCAGAACACTGCAGCCAGACTCATCCTCTGCATCCCACAACATGAACACATCACCCAGCACCTTCGATACCTCCACTGGCTCCCTGTCGAGAAGAGAGTAACCTTGAAGCTACTTACTCACGCCTATAAATCCCTCCACAACACCAGACCCTAATACCTCAACGAAAGAGTCTCCTTTCACGTACCCAAGAGAGACCTCCATTCCGCCGTTCTCGCCCTCGCCGAACCCCCTCGCATCCGCAAAGCCAGAGCGGGTGGAAGAGCCTTCTCCTACATCGCGGCAAAGACCTAGAACAAGCTACCGCTCAACATTAGACGTTCCCCCCCTGCACACCTTTAGGAAGAGCCTAAAGACCAGGCTGTTTGGCTGACTCTGAGCTGCACGCCCCAAGCACCTTGATACACTCACAGGTGAGTAGCATGCTTCAAAAGTCCCTGATTGATTGATTGATTGATTGATTGACTGATCCCGTCTGGTGATCCGACTGCACACTATGGACAAAGAGGTGCTACAGAAAGGGCTGCTCCTGGAGTTTATTGGGAAAGCCACTAAAGTGGTGCTGCTGAAACACGGGCGGTGCCCACTTCACATTCCTTCATACAGACTGCTCTCCCTTTTGACCACTGACAACAAAATATTGGGGAAAATCTTAATGAATTAACTGCTCCCTTGTATGCCAGGGCTGATCCACCCAGATCAGTGCAGTTTGATCCCGCAACATAACACAAACACAAATGTTAACATCTGCGGACTATTGCATATTATGGACCAACTCGAGAACTGACTAAGAAGCCCCAGCAGCGGTTTCCCTGCACATCGAAAAGACCTTTGACACCCTATTGTGGTCATAGTTTTTTGAGGTGCAGAACATAATGTGAATCAAGAGTAATCTCCCGAAGTGGATACTCCTCTCATACTTGGACCCTAGCTCAGGTATGCACAGGAAAATCATATTCTGAGAGATGGTGGCTCCACAGGGGCACTCAGTAGTGAGACCCTCTGGCCCTTATCCTGCTATCCTGGCCCTTGAGCCCCAGGCTTGTTTGATACATGACAGAAGCCAGATGTGGGCAATCCAGATATAAGTCACATATCATGCAGCTGCACTTTACGGAATTGATGTGCTACTTTTTCTGCAAGACCAGAGCACAGCCTTCACCAGCTGAATTTGGAGAACTATCTGGGCTCCGTGTCAAGTCCTGTTTATTCTCACTAACAAACGTTCACACACCCAACCACCCTAACCTACATTGATGACTCCCTGAGGTGAGAACCTACTTCTTTCAGATTTTTAGGAGTTCAGATTTACCACACAGATCTAGATCTACGGAGCAGCAACCCGTAGTCCTTCCATATGTCCATTCAATTTGTATAGATGACAAGGTGGTTTGAGGTAGAAGCAGACCCAGAAGGACAGGACATCCAACAGGTTCTGGGCAACAGACACCTCTTACAGACATTGTATGCTAGAGAAAGTCCCAGAGACACTTACCCATGGGAACTAAGAGTCCTTAAAACTTGCTAGGACAAATATTTCAAAAGACTGGGCAGGGAAGTGCCATACTCACCAGTCTTGCCACTGTGGGTAATACCTAGCCAAGTATCACTTGCTAATATTCAGGCCATACAGACATGGAGTTAGGCCGGGCTGGCCATGATGGGCAATTTATACGTGAATGGCAAGCTCCTTACATTCAAGGAGATAGTGGAGGACTTTGACCTCCACAGAGGACAATCATCAGGCAACTCTGCTTGTCCATCAAGAAGTACTGGTGGTATGTTGTGCAGGGCAAGTGTGTCATCTGACTGATGGCAAGGCACATCTATGGAGGTTCTCAATGGACAGGGTGTGATACCAGATGAACTGCAGATTTTAAGAGGGTGATCAAACCACACTACCACAAAGCTAGGGAGCTGTAGTTTGAGATCAAAGGCCCTATTGTGAAGGCAGCAGTCAGAATTGTGGGACCTATTCACAAGCTGCATTTATTAGTAATGAAAGGAGTACTACAGTATTACTACTGACATACTGCAAAATACTATTCACAAACCTAAAGTCAGAGACCTCTAACTGCACTAACCTTTCTACTCAGAGATCTCTGCTTTGGTAATCAAGATCTCCACACATGCATGTGTATCTTTTATAAGTAAATCTGGGTGGGAGGGGCAAGGTTGAGTGATTGAAAAATGGTGGGTAAGTACTAAATGAGAGGAGTTTGGGAAATTTCAGGAGGTAATTAGGTAGGGGCTTGCTCATACAAACACCCACCCACAAATGAGTAAGATCACTGTAATTCACAAAACAGGTGTAAATATACTCAAGACCAACCCTGGAGTGAGTCAAGCACCACACACGGGTTCTCACACGTATTGCAACTCAGTCCCATAGAAAATAATGGAGGCAGGGAAATAAAAGAATACCTTATAAGAACTAATGATAAACAATGGTAAGTTAATTAAATGATTTTGACATTGAAAATAAATATATATTTGATATATATATATTTATATTTATACACACCGGGGAGTTCCAAGTTGAGTCGCACTCGAACACGTGCCGCCTTCCCCAAAGCCTTTAATGGTATGGACACAGTGTTGTATAAATCTATGAGCGGCCGTCCTGCCGCTGAGCCCACACCACCCCAGGAGAGCAATAACAGGGGGCCACGGAGTTCGTGATTTTTCGAATTATACTGAGGAGCATGTGCCATGGATAAGGACAGTGCTTTGCCGGGGCTCATGGTGAGCTTTTGAGACAATTAATATGAGTGCATCCATTCAGGATTTATTACGGACCCCATCGCCCAGAATGCAACCTATAGCCTCATACAGAGCAGCCCAATCAGGGAATGCGATATTGGCATATAAGGATGACGGAGACCGCCATGCACTCTTTCTTACAACATCAGCCTCTGATGAAGAGTGGAACTTGAAACGCATCAGGCTGTTTTAAGATGTCCTGTATGACTGGCAGAACACTGTGTCCATACCATTAAAGGCTTGGGGGAAGGCGGCACATGTGCGAGTGCGACTCAACTTGGAACTCCCCGGTGTGTATAAATCTATGAGCGGCCGTCCTGCCGCTGAGCCCGCACCACCCCAGGAGAATAACAGGGGGCCACGGAGTACGTGATTTATCGAATTCTACTGTGGAGCATGTGCCATGGATAAGGACAGTGCTTTGCCGGGGCTCATGGTGAGCTTTTGAGACAATTAATATGAGTGCATCCATTCAGGATTTATTACGGACCCCATCACCCAGAATGCAACGTATAGCCTCATACAGAGCAGCCCAATCAGGGAATACGATATTGGCATATAAGGATGACGGAGACCGCCATGCACTCTTTCTTTCAACATCAGCCTCTGATGAAGAGTGGAACTTGAAACGCGTCAGGCTGTTGTAAGATGTCCTGTATGACTGGTGGAACACTGTGTCCATACCATTAAAGGCTTTGGGGAAGGCGGCGCGTGTTCGAGTGCGACTCAACTTGGAACTCCCCGGTGTGTATAAATCTATGAGCGGCTGTCCTGCCGCTGAGCCCGCACCACCCCAGGAGAGCAATAACAGGGGGCCACGGAGTACGTGATTTATTGAATTCTACTGTGGAGCATGTGCCATGGATAAGGACAGTGCTTTGCCGGGGCGCCTGGTGAGCTTTTGAGACAATTAATATGAGTGCATCCATTCAGGATTTATTACGGACCCCATCACCCAGAATGCAACGTATAGCCTCATAAAGAGCAGCCCAATCAGGGAATACGATATTGGCATATAAGTATGACGGAGACCGCCATGCACTCTTTCTTATAACATCAGCCTCTGATGAAGAGTGGAACTTGAAACGCGTCAGGCTGTTGTAAGAT
Organism: Triturus cristatus; assembly: GCF_964204655.1. Classification (NCBI taxonomy): domain Eukaryota; kingdom Metazoa; phylum Chordata; class Amphibia; order Caudata; family Salamandridae; genus Triturus; species Triturus cristatus. The sequence goes on along the minus strand of NC_140595.1, from coordinate 630,015,823 downwards.
GTCCTGTATGACTGGCGGAACACTGTGTCCATACCATTAAAGGCTTTGGGGAAGGCAGCGCATGTTCGAGTGCGACTCAACTTGGAACTCCCCGGTGTGTATAAATATATATATATATATATATATATATATATATATATATACATACATATTATATATATATATATATATATATATATATATATATATATATATATATATATATATATATATATATCCTTCAAACGTCAAATTTCTATTTTAGAAGGGTGTACTCTATACTCGATGCCAACAAACCGCTTCAAATGCGCATTTTACTTTATTGCTTCTGTGGCGCCATTAAGGATGCTTATATAACTTATTCAAACAGCATAAGCATAGATAAACTAAATTCTTTGTGCATTTTCATGTTGTTTATATAATTTCACAACAAATATTTCAATTGAAATAATAAGTTTCATAATTTCTTGGGGGAGCCCACCTAATCTGGGATGCAACTTGGTGGCCCCAATCATTAGGATCCTCACCTGCACCCAAACAGGTTGCAAAACACCTGGGCATTCTTATTGACAATGCAATAACCATGCAGGACCATGTCCACGCACTGTGCGGGAAAAGCTTTGCCACACTAAAACTCATAAAAAGGCTTTTCTTATGGTACCCTCTGGAATATAGGAAAACCATCACATAGGCCTTACTCATAACCAAACTGGTTTACGGGAATGCGTTCTTAGTGGGGATGGCTGACTATCTTTTCTCTCGTCTGCAGGTAATCGAGAATGCGGCTGTCAAGCTGGTATGCAACAAAGCAGGTATAGCTCAGCATCGGAATGCCTTAGAGAGCTCCATCGGTTCCCTGTGCGTCAAAGGGCCAGATTCAAGTTCCTGGGCCATGCACACAAAGCTCTACACCATCGTGATCCAAGAATTCTACAAGATAAACTCAAATTCTATACCCCTACACAAAATCTAAGGTCGTGCAACCAGGCACAGGCCAAAACCAAACACATTAAGAAACCCAGGGCAGGGGGCCGCTCTTTCTCCAACTTGGCAGCAACTCAATGGAATGAACTACCTCTAGATGTTCGTCTTATTGATGACTACATGTAATTTAGAAAAAAGCTGAAAACCCATCTGTTCCCCAGGGTTAGTTCCGGACTCAGTGGCCTCTAACATTATTTCACCCTCTCTCTGGATCTCGCTCTCCTAGCGCCGTGATATCCACTTCGGATGAATGTTGCGCTTATAAATAAATAAATAAATATTTCCATAGTGTGAACCTTTGTGTGAACCTTTGTCAAAATATTAGCATAGTGCTATACAAGTTAATTTTGCAACTGCTAATGCAGAAATAGGGAAACATTGGCAACTGCACTAAATTATTTAATGTCTGTGCTGTATTATTGCATCACATTTGCGGCAAAAGATAGTGTGCTATTGATTACTACCAATATATGATTTTTTCTATGCTGGGTGAGTTCCTATAAAGTTATTATACAGGCTATACATCTTATATGATATTCAGTATTCATGTGGCGGTCCCTCCTAGTGTACCTCTAAAATTGAGAGAAGTGTGTGTATCTAGTGCAGACAAACAGATTGTATGCATAGTGCTAATACAAAATTGTGTAAATCTTCTTCCATGTTCAATCCATCGGGTTTAACCCTATCACCTCCTCTTATTTTTAACCCTGGGCGTAGTTCGCGAGGCTTCGCGAAGCTTCGCGAACATGTACTTGCACTACGCGACCTTCGCGTAGCTTCGCGAGCTTGCGTAGTTGCTTGGTGCGCCCGTTCGCGATGGCTTTTTCTTGTTCGGGAGCGCGGTGAGCGTGTTCGGGGAAGTGTTTGCATGCTCGGGGGATATATCTCGCGATCTTACCCATGCGGTCGCCAACGGGCGCGGCCATCTTGTTTTTCTATTGTCCCGCCCGCTCGCGATGCCTTATTTCCTGTTCCGGGTCGCGGATAGCGTGTTCGCGATGTGCATTGACGTGTTCGGGAGCGCATTTTACTTGTTCGCGATGAATAGTACATGTTCGCAAGAAATATCGCGCGAACTTATCCACGCGGTAGCGAATGGGCGCGGCCATCTTGTTTTTCACTCTATTCTATGGTTCTGGGCCTACTTTTGTATCCTCCCTTTATCTGTTCAATCCTTTGTCTTTAAAACATTTATTCTGCCTTTTTTTAGTTATTATCTATCTCTCTCTTTGCCTAAGTTTATATTTTGCATTTTATTTCTACTTTTACTGTGTTTTTGTTACTTTTATAAAGTTCTTTCTATCTTCTTCCCCCTAACTTTTTTTTCCCCTTCTAACTTTTCTTTTCTGCCTCCCACCCACCCCAGAACCATGGCCAAGGGCAGACCGAGTGGCAAGGGCAAGGGACCTGCAGGAGCAGAGAAGGGCCGCCTGCCTTGCGGCAGAATGCGTCCTGCAGGGGTGCAGGCCCGGCAACTATTTGGGGAGGAGGAGGTGGCCGCCCTTGGTTTTTTCATCCAGCGCCACCTCCCCTTGACCTTGGCAGCAGGCGGCAGGCCCGGCTCCGGGTACGCTACCCAGGAGCGGCACCGTCGGTGGGCGAAGGTGCGCCGGGCCGTGTTCCGGTGCTCTGGGGTCCGTGCACCCACAATCAACTAGCCCACTGGTGGTCCGACATCCTGGACCGGGAGCAGGACCTGTTGGACCTGCTAGGTGTCGAGGTCGTCAGGCTTGGTGAGTAACTTATTGTGTATATTATTATTAAATTTGATGAACAAGATTACTGCTGCGTGCCAAGCGTTACTGGTAAATTAAGTTCCAAAAAGCAAAATGTTCTTTGATTTAACTAGGACCCAGGTGCTCGGTGGTACTCTTACTTGTTTGCAACTTAGTTTGCGCTAGCTTGTGCTGATTCTGATTATATAAGAGTTTATTTTACAGAACTGAAGTTAGGTAATGCGATTTGCTAGATAGACTCTAGTCCTTCCATTGTCCTATTGTGAAATAGTGGTGGATGGATATTGTATACTAGGTTTAGTTTGTTAGTATTAGTTAATAATTGTTTTATGCGGTCTGCCTGATGCCTCCTCTGTCACTGAGTGCTGCTTACCCCAGTCCTCTGTCGAACCTTTTGTACTTTGTTTAGTGAGTGGTAGGCTTAGCAGCATGGTCAGTCAGTAGCAGAACTAGATCAGAATCATGCAACCAACCCACAATTTGTTGTATGTATGTATGCACTAATGTATGCATGTGTCCTCCATCTCATCTATGCATTTGATGGCTGAAATAAAAAAGGAAATGCAGACTTAGTGAACAATTGGCCCGTCTGGAATAGGTGGTATAGGTCAGGTGGTACTTACTAGGCTTCGTTAGTATTTGTAATCAGAATGATTATGGAACACTGGAGTGTTCCTAAATAAGCAGACGATCCGTGAATGCAGGAAGAAGCCAGTAGTCGATCCATCTGATTAGATAGGTCAATTTTATTGCAATTGTTGTTTCCTAAAATGTTGTTTGACTTATTTTTCCAAATGATTCATTATTATTTCTTTCACAGCACTCCTTAATGTTTGTTTCTTTCTTTATTATATTTTACATGATCATCAGCACCACCCAGGGGCAAGAAGACGGGGTCGGAGTCGGCGGGGGAACCAGAGGACCGCTCCTCTACCGGGGCTCCTGCTGCTGGCCCCAGTAAGTCCTCCAGTGGTTATATTGACATTTATATTTCCCTAACTTTTATTGCATCTTTTTTTTCCGAACTATAAATTATGGTTCCACTTTCTAATTCTATTTTTTACAAAAGCTTACTTCTTTGACCTTGACTATCTGTTTCCAAATTCTGTTAATACCTGCCTCTAACTAAGTTGCTTCTAACTGCCTCTGCTATGACTCTCTGTACTACTACTACTACTACTACTACTACTATTATATTACTCTGTCTGTAGCGAAGCTTGCACAGTTGCCCACTCTTTATAGAAGGTTTTCTTTGGAATAATAAAACTCTGATTGACCAATAGCTCTAGCCACTGTGTCCTGTCCTTTGGGTTGTCCTCTTCAAGTCTTCTCAATGTTGAGGCTTTGACAATTACCACAAACAAAATGGCCAACCAGATATTTGACTAGTATTTTTGATCGGATAGTACATGATACTACTCTTGTCTAGTGATTCTGCAGAGCCACATACAGAACTATGCACAACAAAATAGGATGTTGCTGATGGGAGGTTGGACCTTACTGATCACACCTCAGTCCGAAGAACCCAGGATCCCCTGACCGACTAGCTATAATGTGAGTGTCTCACAATAGGGTCCCACTCCCGACCCCCCCCACGAAGAAGATACACGATGTTGATGATGACTGAGACAGACAACTCAGAACATAATAACACCATTTTGCTCACTCACTTGTGTAAGTCCACCCCACCACACCAAATACCACAGAGTCTATGCGTAAGTTCAAAAGGTTTATTTGAAACAAGTATCAAACTCTGTACATCGTTAATATGAAATTTAAGTTACTACAGCCATAGTCAATAAGCCAGCAAAAAGCCAAAGATTAAAACAGTAAACATTTACAAGTGCATGACAACAAGAACAAGAGCCAAGATCTTTAGAATCCTGGAAGACCCCTCACCGTAGAACGTAGAAATACTGGTTACATCATCTTGCATCATAACATGTTCTGTAAATCTCTGGTTTGTAGAAGGGAATCTTCTATTATATGAGAAAAATGCTGTGAGTTAGTCGTTAGATAGTATACTGGTGAATACTAGCATTTTGCAGTCATGGCAAAAAGTGTAACATGTATGTGATGGCTAAGCAATATGAACTAAACAAACTCAATAAGTGTTTTTTTTTCCGACCTCTTCACTTGTACGCAACAGTCAAGTGGCCTCAAAGGCATCTACTGCACATGTCAATAAGCTGGCAGGTATAATTAAATATGCGCAAAAAGAGTAGTAGTCGACATGATGAATCTAAAAGGGTTGCACATGGCTCAGGCTAACTTTCAAAAGAGTAGAGTAGGACGAGATGACCCTAGGAAGTGGAACCATAGCACTACTACTAGTGTCTGTCTACTGACTGTACTTACTGTCTAGTGCTGATGTATGTTGTATTAACTTTTTTTTTAATGTTCCAAGTGAACACTTAAAATAGGGGGAGGTTTCCAGGCATCTAAAAATTTGTGATGTTTTTTTCTAGACACACTACCATCCACCAGTGCCGTCGGGGCCAGCGATGCGGCCATTCCGGAGGGGGCAGGCGAACTGGCAGCACCTGCAGGAGAGACAGGGGGAGATCCAGCAGCAGTGGCCGGCGGCGGTAAGTTATATTTATTACTTCTTGACATTACTACTGGATGGAAGTGTGTTCACTATTTCACTGTACTGTGCGACTTATTATTATACAACGGTTGAAGAAGACACCCTTTACATAGCATTAGCAGCGTAAGTAGAGTAACCAATGGCCTCTTCTATTTGACTCCAAAATCAGCTGTGAAGGTTTTATGGAGAAGACAAACTCAGATCAGATGACCTTGATGGATGTGTTGAACAAAGAGGGAAAGAACTAAGGGTGGAAGGACGGGCGAGATAAATAATATGACTAACTGGCAGAGAAGGATATGTTGTTGGAAGCATGCATAGGTGGCTGATAGTAATCAGATCAGATGCATGGGTTGTTGAAGGATGGGTGGAAGGTGAAAGATTGCCTGCCTGAGTGGGCGACACAGTATGGGTGGATAGTGCTAGATAGCAAAAATCAGCGTTGTTTGGTTCAAATTCAAAGCCAAGGCAAGCAAGGAAGGAGCGGAAGCATGGGTGGTTGTTGGTGAAACCAACTAAGTATGAGAGATATAAAAAAGAAGGATAAACGTTTACTTTAATGGATGTATGCCTGGGTGTACTATCATCAATATAGACAGTATAGGTGGAAAGTGTCACTGGAGATTCTTACTTTGAAGAAAATGTAAAAGAAACTGCGCGACAGTAGCAAAGCCTAGGGGAATATAGGTAGTATTTATCAGAATGCAGTAGTTTGCAAGCACGTCATATATATTTATGTATATATATCTATCTATTATCAAGCGGAAGCCCCTTTCTCCCACTCTGGGGACCACTCCCTACCTAATATTATTAATGTATGTTCGATTGGGGCAGCCAGCCTGCAAAGGGTGGGCTATCTGTTGTTTATGGTTATTGGTTACACAATCAATGAAAGCAAAGTACCCTCTGCAGTAGCGGTTGGTGGTGGGAGTGTTGGCGAGCGGTGACATGGGTAGGGGACTGGTGGGTGGCACTGGCGAGTAAACTGTGTATTACGGCCAAATACAGGTAATAATCAACATAAAAATAAAGAAAATTATTTTCAATGTGCGCACTGCACCGCCGAATGCGATGCAGTGCATGCAACAATTTTTTTTTTAATGTATTGTTTAATTACCTGTGATTGTCCTTTATCCATAGTTTACTATCCCCACCCTGCACCTTCCCACGTCACCGACTCACCACCCGGCAGCACTCCCACCACCGACCGCTACTGACCTGATGTCGTATCGTATTAGCATCTATAATCTGAATATATAAGCAATGATCATTGGATCAGATAAATAATCAGCCTTTTTGTAGTACCCATGGCAGGGTGTAAGTGAAATTGTGCATGCCATTTGCCATCATGTAACAGAGTATGGCCAGTGCCAACGGCCGTAAGGCGGCATACAAAAATATGAGCTTCCCCACCTGCAGACAGTAGTAGTAAATAAAACTAACGTGAGTGTGCATCATGTGGCTCATATCTGTTTCTCTTGGGTGCAAGCTTAGCTGACTGAGCTGGCATGCCGGCTACAACAAGGTCATGTAATTGGGCTAAACTACAGATAAGAACAACACGACTGGTGTACCGGAGTACATAGTACGATTATATTTATAATGTCGGAAACTCCCACAAATGTTAGAGTCCAAGGAAGTAGGAGTAGAGATACTTACCACCAAATCACAAATGTTATGAACTGTGCTTGCTAGTGATACTGTGACACTATGTGTTGAATGATTTTAGTGTTTCTGTTTTGCTAAGAGTATTGGCTACAACATGTTCTTTTTCTTTCTTGATATAGATACTCCTTCCACATCCACTAAACCATCAAGGAAGGAGTTGGCCGCTAGGGCCCGGCGCCGGAAACTAGAGGCCATCTGCGAACATTATCGCCGGCTGGTGGCTCAGGCGGAGGAGGAGGAGGAGGCGGCTGCAGCTGCAGCCTCCTCCAATGCCCCGGGCCCCAGTCAGGCCCTGCCTCCACTTTCACGGCGCCGTGGTCCGGCATCTGCCCGCCGCCGCGCCTCGATCTCAAGCACTGCTGCCCCCCACCCTGCATGTAACTGCAGGGCATTTCGCCGCCAGCTGCTCCGCCGGATGGCCCGCTTAGAGGAGAACATGGAGGAGCGGGTAAAGATCCTGGTCGACAAACACCTTAAGGCCCGCCGACAATAGAGGACCTCGTCATTTGCCCCTTTTTTAATTTCTTTTGTTGGTGGGGGGGTTTTTGGGCGTTGGGGATTCTTTCGGACATTTGGGACTCTTCAACTTTCGGTTTCGTTTCGGACATTGGGTGGGGTTAGGGAGGGGGGTGGGTTAGGTCAGAGTGGGATAGTTTATTTTTGTTAGGGGAGATTAAATTTTATTCTATTTACTTATACGATGTTAATGTTTTGTGGTGGGTTACAGTTTTCAGAATTCAATCTAAGTTACATGGTTTGTTACTTTGTTTCCGTGCTGCTGCATGCCCACAGCCAGTGTTTGATTTAAAAGATCTGCCGATTTTGTAACACCCAAACCGATAGATGCAGTACCCCTCACTGACTTATTTTTAATTGTCATAATAGTACTGTCAGTCTCTCCTCCTAGTCCATACCTCCCACCAAACTTATCTTACCTGTGATTGATGAAGTTCGGCACACTGATGGCTGCATGGTTGGTTTCCCAAATTAACGGACAAGATGCCATTATTGTGGTGGTAGTAGTAGACACTGGCAATAGCATTTGAAAAAAGAAATAGAAAGTCACTTGACTGAGGGACTGTGGGAGGAGTAGTAGAACAGAACACAAAGTAAACTACAGCATGGGTGGGCAATCAGAAGAAGATCCTTGCCCTGCCTTATTTGAAATTCAATTAGTGTTGCTTTCACCACATCTGCCCCAGCAAGCGCGTGATCAATTGGTGTACATGTAGCATGACATCACACCTCAATATAAATCACACAGCCCGGGGGAAGAGGGTTAGGGATTGATGAATGGATGGGAAGTGGGGTTTTGGGAAAGGTTTGAGAAAGAAAAACAGACAGTATGCATGGACACAACAAAAGTAAAACACAATCTTGTAAGACGAGACGACCATGATCCATTATCAAATAAATCAAAGTATAAAGTGAGAAAAAGCAAATGCATGCATGCTGAGGAAGAGAACTTGATGGTTAATGAGAATGAGTTGTACTTACAATAACTACTATTACCCAATGAGACAGTACAGTCAGGGAAGAAATTGAAATTTGCCTTGCCTGTCTGCCGCCCTCAGACCTCAGACCGAACCCAATTACATGCTGTACCGGGCTTACTTTTATTTTTCAAGCTAGCAAAGGAAATTAAAAAATTGTTGTAGGGATCAATTACCAAACAAACCACAACACACAGTCGTAATGATTGAAGAGAAAAAAGCAATCAAATAAATTTAAAGACGAATGATGAATGATACTAAAGTTACTGTATTATCCTGGTCCAAATGTGGAGTTGCATCATTCTCGTCATTCCTCTTGGTCCTCCCTTCCATGGACACTCCACACATCAATCTTGGGTACCACTGCCTGCCTGATGTGGATTGGTAAGGTAAGTGTGAGTCGTTTCTCCCACTATAGCACAGGTTAAAGGCCGGCCTGTAAGTGTAGATGGAAAAACAAACGGGGTATTGAAAAATTACTGTATTTAAAACAATAAACTCAATTACAGTGGAGTGCAAGACGAGAAGACCACACTCTGGAGAGAACACTTTCAGACTGAGGCAGCTTGGATAGGATACATAGTCTCTACTCTACAGCATTAAGGTACAACAACAACGGGACAGGACTCAGGAGCCAGCACAGCCACAGAACAGGAGAACCGCGGCACAGGCCAGGCACCCTACCCCTTACTTACATTTTGACCGAGCCAGAGAAATGTCATATGCACTGCAGCAACCTAGCATTTTCCAAATGAAGTGACTAAATCAATGCGCCACTGTCCCTCATACCACTACACTCTACTCCAGTCCACACCACTACACGCACATCTAGCCTAGGTCTGCAGTGGTTCTTGTTCAAACTGTTTACCTTTTAAGTCAGGCCATGAAACGCAGTTATTCCATCAATTTTCTCCGATCCAACTGACTGTGTGCAAAGATAGTATGCTCAGCAGCATCATGATGATGACCATGTGGTACGTATTCTCCAACACCAACTCAGTCTGTAGTGACTGATTAAGTTTATAATATATTCCATATTACAAAATTGCAACGGATATTGGCCGGCACCTGCAGTGGTAGGAGTACAATGTGGTTATTATTAAACAACAAGGGAACATTAACTGTCACCCCACCCAATGCATGCCACCATCATTCACAATAATCACTCATTACCTGTCTTGGTGTTCTCTTTGGCTGTCTGATCTGATGCCTGCCTAGCCTTCTGGCATTCAGTGATGAGTTTCTTTCGGCTTGGAAACAAAATGGAATATAGCTGGAGTCACGTTTCACTTCTTATGGAGGGACTGTTAGAGGCAACATGTATTGTACTATTCTCCATCTCCATCCAATGTCTGGCTTGCTTGAAATGTACTTAGGGAGAGTAAGGAAGATGGAGCAGGACCCTGAGGAGTGGAGTGGACAGTTATGCACAGACGTGCAACTCCAATAGGGAAATAAAAAGAGGAGACTGTTGATGGATTTGTTGTGATTAGATTTTGAACCAGAAAAACAGATACACAGTCACACACAAATAAAGGAAGGGAGAACAATTTGAAAGCCTAGTTGTCAGGGAAGAGGAGCTCGTCCTCAAACTCTGGTGGTTCGGACAGAAGTACGTCTAACAACCCACTACTTATGTCATCGAAGTCGCTCTCCTCTTCCTGCTGTGATTCACGTATTTTGTACTCCGGTGGTATAAAGTGTTGATTCATTTTGATCATGGTTAACCTCTCAACGCTTTTGGGCGAGAGACTGGTCCTTTTGACAGTAACAATGGCACCAGCAGCACTGAAAACACGCTCTGAAGAGACACTTGCAACAGGGCAAGCCACATACTTTATCGCCAGCCTGCTGAGCACCGGCCATTGGCTTCTTTTCCCATACCAATACACCAATGGGCTTTGCTCCAGGAAGACCTCTGTTGTGTCATCTAGATAGGCCTGAACCTTCCGCTCAATGTTCAGGGGTGCTCCGATTTCCTGGGCCTCTTTTGCCTTTGCATCAGTCATGGACGTACAATACCCTTTCCGTAGAAACCGTTTTTTAAAATGTGCCTGATGATCCTGTTGGTGCTGTTGATGTTATTGCTGGCAGTGTTGTTGACTGCTGGGAGGCAAACGCACTGCTCTTGGACTCTGAAGTAGAACTTGACTGTCGGTGCCCTGCAGTACTTTTTCTGCCCTGGGGGGGCGGGCCTCTAATTAAGATCCTTTCGTTTTCAAAGTCAGTGGCTTCCTCAGCTATCAAAGTTTTGTACTGGGCAACATCCACTTCTGAAAAAGGAATTACTTCATTACTGCGCAGCAATAATTTGTAACGTGGATCCAAAATTGAGGCAGTAATGTAATGTGGATGTGACACAATGTTATTTTGAATCCTTGTATTGTCAGATAAGCGAGCGACTAAGGTGTCTGCCAAATAATATGCGTCTACTTTGTCATCCACACCTGCGTACATTTCTAACACCTCCTTCAGCTCTTGCTCTAGCATGTACAACAATGGGATAGCTTGGCCCATAGTACAGTCCTCCCTGCTCACTTCACGTGTGAAGACCTCAAAAGGAAGTAGCATCTCTGTCAGGCATTTGACGAGGTCCCATTGGGCCATCTCAACTCTCATGCCTTTCACAGTAGGATCCCCTGACCTTTTCATGACATAAGCATAAAGTGTTATGTACTGCTCAAACAGACGCTCAAGCATGTAATACGTTGAGTTCCAACGTGTTGGCACCTCCTGGATGAGTGCTTTGACTGGCATTTTATGCTCACGTTGAATGACCCTCAGCTGCTTCCGGGCTTTAAAAGAATGGTTGAAATGTGTGCATATTCTTCTGCAGGTGGTCAGTAAGCTGCTGACTTTGCTTTCATTTTTCAGAAAGTCCTGAACAACAATGTTAATGCAGTGTGCCAAACATGGCACCCTGAAATAGCCACCATCTTTCATGGCCCTAACTACCTTACTGCCATTGTCCGTGGCAACAAAACCAATGGTAAGCCCTCTTGGTCGCAGCCACTCAAACACCTTGCTGTTAAACTCATCCAAAATGTTTGCAGCAGTATGAGATTTCTCCATAGCAAACATGGCTACAGTTGCATGTTTGCGAGTGTCTTTAAAAATCTCAGCGGTGTCAACAACACCGTCAGATATCTTATCTTTAACACCCGAAAAAGAGACCCAGTGTGCAGTGATGCACATGTAATCAGTGGCTTGGCAAATGGTCCAAATGTCTGTTGTCAAGTGTATACTCTGAACAGCACTCTGTTTTAAGACTTTTCCAAGCAATTCCAGCACGTCGTGATGTAGTGCTGGAACAGCAACTCTTGCGAAATAGTAGCGGCTGGGAACTTTCCATTTTGGGCAGATGGTGGTCACAAATTCAAGAAAACCCACCCCTTCAACAAAAGAAAAAGGGAGAAGGTCCAGTGCTAACATTTTAGCCAGCTTTGCATTGTACAAACGTGCTATCGGGTGGTTGCGTTCGTACTGCCCCTCCGGCCTACTAAACATGCTAAGAATGGTAGGCTGCATGGTATTCCTTCCTGTGGTCAACATCGCACTTTTTTGGCCAGCAGTACTCCTTGGTGTCTCAGGCTGACTCTTACTCTTGTGCCAATGAGATGTGGCTGAGGATGTGGGCGTTACCACTGCAGTGCTGGGGACAGGGCTACTTTGTGTAGCACTACCACAGAGAATGTCTCCCTCTTCTTCCTGTTCCACCGTGAGCGGACTTTCTACTCGTTTATGCCCAACAGCAATGGTTCCACTTTTGATAAGACTAAGGTGCTCCTCCCACTGGATTGCGTGGTGTTTTTTCAGATGGGTCATTTGGCCTCCGGTACCATAGTTTGTACCAAGCTTACCACGACTAACAGAGGTATGACAAACGGAGCATATAGCAATGTTCTCCTCCTTTCCGCTAACCGTAAAGAAGTCCCACACTGGGGAGCTTAACTTTTGTCTCCTGCTGGAGGTGCCACTCCCACTTCCAATGCCGGATGAACTGGAGGGTGTGTGTTGAATTTGACTCTGTGCAGTACCACTACCTACTTCTGCTGAGGTGGTGCTTGTGCTGGATGTAGGACGCTGCCGGCCCTTTGCTAATGTAAATATGGAAGCTGGAGGTCGTGTTGGTGTTACCTGTGTTGGAGGTATGGGTGCTACATCCCTCGCAGCCATTTTGGATAGTGTAAAAATGTTGGTCTCCATCTCCTCAGGCCCGGGAGTGATGTTTGTGATGACTGGTTCATCATCATCATCATCATCCTGCTCTTCTACATCAACATCCATAAGTGTAAGGCTTTCTGGAACCTTCCTTTTCCCATGCCTGCTCTTGTGATGTGTTTCCCTCTCAGACTCAGTTTGTGGCTTCCAAGTGGCATCTAGATCATCAGAAGGGGGGCTTGGTGAAGAACTTGATGTACTAACCCTCCTTTTCCTTGCTGGGGATTTCGAAGCCAATGGAACTTCTAAAGGAGTGGCTTGCTCTTCTTCCTCTTCTTCCTCTGCATGAGGCTCAATTTCCTGAACTGCCCCTACTTCGGGAGGAACAACAGCTACTATTACGGGCGGTGGCTGCGGCTGTTGACCACTTATCTGCTGTGTTCCCTCCTGCGTTGATTGTGTACTACTTTGAGATAGCGATAAGTTTAGTTCAGGCTCAGCATCACTGCTTTCCACCATAAGGCTGGCTACCTCTTCCACACTCATCTGCTTGGGCCTGGGTTGGTGGGTTGGGCCCACTGATGTGGAGGTGCTGCCCCCAGCTTGGACCCCCGACACCGCTGCTGCAGGCGTCATTTTTGGTGTACCAAAAAAGGTTTTGGGAGGCACACCAGACTTAAGTAACACTTCCTTCTTCTTCTGTTCCTTCTTCTCCATGGCAACTTTCTTGGTACCGGAGGACCTGCTACCTGCTTTCTTTGGGGGCATCTTCAACAGATGTCAAAACAGCACTCAGTTGCACAAGTTGCAGAGATGCCTGGTCAGGTCACTGACACGTCACGTTGTGTACAGCAGCAGGACGTCGGTCTGGCACCACAACGGTGGATGATGATGACACACCTCCTCTGTCTTTTGTGCACCTAAAAGCAAAAAAGCCAGAAGAACATCAGTCAAAAGATCCATAATATAATATATAATTTATTAGTGTCTGGTGGGTGGTCACAATTATCAAATTTTATGAAGTCAGTGAACAACATCAGTATAGCCAGCCATTAAGAGACTGACAAGGCCAGGGATCCTGTTGTATTTGTACTGTGTACACTCAGGAAGAAGAATAGCAAAGAACAAAAACATAAATGTAGTCTAGCCTGTTTGCCCTAAATAAAAATGTGTGCGTCTTATGGGATGATGCAGCATCAGGGAGCAACAACAACAAACATATACACAAAAACTAAAAGCATTTATTTACAACACCCAAAAAGTGAAATCTACCCCCGTAAAAACAGTAAAGGCCACATTTTACAATTCAATCCAAAGCCATACATGATGTTGAAATTTAACGCACAACACAAAAACTGTTGTTTAAATTCCATGCACCCGTGATGATTGATGAGTAGTACCCCTGGGCCTACTGTACGACTAGGCCACAAGCTTGGAGGCCTATGCAAAAAGCACAATGCCTGCCACCCACCACAAATAACCAAAAAGTGATTACAAAGGACAGGAACAGGAAGTTGTAGTGTCTGTGGGACTTACTTCCTCTCTCAAAATTATTTTTAAAAAAATAAAAGCTTCTCCGTGCTCCAAAACTACAGCTGAATGACAACCTGAGTAGTTTTTTTTGCAAAATGCACAAAATCAGCGTTTTCGAGAAGGGTATATGTTGCTCGCGAGATATTGTTTGCGAGATTGCAAATGCTGCGTGTTCGGGATCACGAACTGTACAAAAAGGCTTTATCGCGAGCGCGAACACGCATATTGAGAGCGCGAAAATGACGAAAACTGTAAGTCCGCGTTGTCGCGCTGTGCAGAGTTACCAAAAGTACGCGAGCTGAAACCCTAGGGTTACCTACTGGCTAAAAAGCCCTATTTATTTAACACACACCCAAAAAATGCTATTCCACCCCAAAAAAACACCTTTTGCAATAAAATCCAAAGCCATCCATGGTGTAAAAAAAAAAAATCAACAGACAAGACAACACAAACTGTAAATTTAAATAACGCACCAAAGATTTGAGGATGACTACCTCTGGGCCTACTGGCAGACTAGGCCACAAGCTTGGAACAGAATGGCAAAAGCAAGCACACTGCTTGGATGGCTCCACAAAATGGCCGCCACACACCCACAACAACAAGAAATGGAAGACAGTCAATGTACGCCTATGGCAAAAGCACAATGCCTGCCTTCCTAAAATGGCCGCCACACACATGCTCAGGCCACCCACCACAAATAACCAAAAAGTGATTACAAAGGACAGGAACAGGAAGTTGTAGTGTCTGTGTCCCTAGGGTTACCTACTGGCTAAAAAGCCCTATTTATTTAACACACACCCAAAAAATGCTATTCCACCCCAAAAAAACACCTTTTGCAATAAAATCCAAACCCATCCATGGTGTAAAAAAAAAAAATCAACAGACAAGACAACACAAACTGTAAATTTAAATAACGCACCAAAGATTTGAGGCTGACTACCTCTGGGCCTACTGGCAGACTAGGCCACAAGCTTGGAACAGAAGAATGGCAAAAGCAAGCACACTGCTTGGATGGCTCCATAAAATGGCCGCCACACACCCACAACAACAAGAAATGGAAGACCGTCAATGTACGCCTATGGCAAAAGCACAATGCCTGCCTTTCTAAAATGGCCGCCGCACACATGCTCAGGCCACCCACCACAAATAACCAAAAAGTGATTACAAAGGACAGGAACAGGAAGTTGTAGTGTCTGTGTCCCTAGGGTTACCTACTGGCTAAAAAGCCCTATTTATTTAACACACACCCAAAAAATGCTATTCCACCCCAAAAAACCACCTTTTGCAATAAAATCCAAAGCCATCCATGGTGTAAAAAAAAAAAATCAACAGACAAGACAACACAAACTTTAAATTTAAATAACGCACCAAAGATTTGAGGCTGACTACCTCTGGGCCTACTGGCAGACTAGGCCACAAGTTTGGAACAGAAGAATGGCAAAAGCAGGCACACTGCTTGGATGGCTCCACAAAATGGCCGCCACACACCCACAACAACAAGAAATGGAAGACAGTCAATGTACGCCTATGGCAAAAGCACAATGCCTGCCTTCCTAAAATGGCCGCCATACGCATGCTCAGGCCACCCAATCCAAATAACCAAAAAGTGATTACAAAGGACAGGAACAGGAAGTTGTAGTGTCTGTGGAACTTACTTCCTCTCATAAAAAAAATTTCAAAAAAATAAAAGCTTCACCGTGCTCCAAACCTACAGCTGAATGACAACCTAAGGAGTTTTTTTAGCAAAATGCACAAAAAAAGCGTTTTTGAGAAGGATTTATGTTGCTCGCGAGATATTGTTTGCCAGATTGCAAATGCTGCGTGTTCGGGATCGCGAACTGTACAAAAAGGCTTTATTGCGAGCGCGAACACGCATATTGAGAGCGCGAACATGACGAAAACTGTAAGTCCGCGTTGTCGCGCTGTGCAGAGTTACCAAAAGTACGCGAGCTGAATCCCTAGGGTTACCTACTGGCTAAAAAGCCCTATTTATTTAACACACACCCAAAAAATGCTATTCCACCCCAAAAAAACACCTTTTGCAATAAAATCCAAAGCCATCCATGGTGTAAAAAAAAAAAATCAACAGACAACACAAACTGTAAATTTAAATAACGCACCAAAGATTTGAGGATGACTACCTCTGGGCCTACTGGCAGACTAGGCCACAAGCTTGGAACAGTCAATGTAAGCCTATGGCAAAAGCACAATGCCTGCCTTCACAAAATTGCCGCCACACACATGGCCAGGAGGACACAACAACAACAAGCATAAGCCAAGGGGAACAAAGAAAAGAAATGCAGGCCTTTATGGAAAAAGAAGCACAGACTACTAAATTACCACCACAAAATTGCCACAAGCCACATGGGCACTCACAGTCACAACAGGCCATGGAAAACAATGAACTGAAGCAGGCCTATAATATATGACCGGACAAAGGAGGCCTGCTAAACAACACAGCTTTAATACAAAAATGAAAATCAACAGGGCTACGAAAGGATTGGAAAGAAGTTAAACATCAAGCGCACACATCCAACAAAGGTATTTCACACACACCAACAGTGAAATACACCACAGCCACATTTAGCATTTCAAATAATCCTATGCCATCCATGCCACACATGATGTTGAAAATTCTACAGACACCACGAAACATGGACCCATGGGTACCCTAATGGCTGAAATTGCAGAGAAAAACAACTAGGCCCCTATTGGCAGCACAGGCCACCCGCCACAACAATAATTTTAAAAAACAATGAAAAACCCAGAAAAATGTAGGTAATACAAGCCCCAATGAAACAAACACACCAATTCTCCAACTTACTTGTAGTAAATTAAATCTCAAATCAAAAAGTGCTCAAATAAATCCAATCCAATGGTATGATGCAGCAGACAGACACGAAAAGTGATCCTTCCAGCTCCAAATCCAAATGAAAGTGAACATCACATGCGCAAAGCACTGGGAGGAGCCTGCTGGACAGGAACAGGAAGTTGTAGACTCAGGGCCACTTCCTTCCTCTTGAAAAAAAGAGTTAAAAAAATTAAAGGACTCCTCCTTACACAAAAGACTACAGCAAAATCACAATCTGAGGAGTTTTTCTGAGCAAAATTATCATTTTAGAGAAGGTTTTATGAAGACCGCGAGATATTCTTCGCCAGATTGTAGTTTTTGCATGTTCGGGATCGCGATCTTACCAAGACAGCTGCCGGAAGTCAGCTTGCACACTGAATGACGTGTTCGCGTTCGCACACTCTCGCGGGCTTGGGCAGCCATATTACAAATCTCGTGGCGCTCGCGAACGGACAGAAAAGCAAGTTGGCGATCGCAGAATCACGGTAAGACGTTACCGCGCGCGAGAATGAATATTGAGCGCGCGAGGAAGCTAAACCACTACGCTACGCGCTAGATTGCGTAGCAATCTGCAACTTCGCGCTCTGTGCGAATCGCGAAGTTGCCTAAACTTCGTAAGCTCCGCAAACGGAGCGTAGTTCAACGCCCAGGCTTACTTATTTTAAGTGGTACGGTGTTTATTACGTAGTACAACATTTGTGCTACCTCACTGTGATGAATCCAGCACAGTGCCGGGCTACAGGATATGTTATATCCTTGTTATTTATGGCCTGCATATGTTGCAAGATGCGTTTGTGTACTTGTAATACTGTACTGCCCACATATCTTAAATTACAGCTACAAGTTGACACATATACTGCAAAGTCCCTTTTACAGTTGTAGTTGCCTGTGAGTAATTTTGGTCTGTGGGATAAAGGAGTGAGATATTCCTTTGTGTTGACACTTATAGAGCAAGCGCTGCATTTAGTGCATTTAGTTCCCACTAGCCAGCCTGTTCTCCTTATCTCAGGGCTTGATTTTATCAAATTATCTCTCATTGATCTGGCTCTTCTATAGGTTATTAATGTTTTGGTTGGGACTATTTTTTCTATGATCGGATCAGACTGTATTATATGCCAGTTTTTCCTGATCATCTTCTCTACGTTTTAGTGTTGATTGCTATAAGTTGTTACCAATCTAATTTTATCATCTGTTTTTGGTTTACAGTTGTGTTTAAAGAGAATCTGTTTTCTGCTTATATGGCTGATCTTGTCATGCACTGTAGCGATTGACTTTGTGTTGTGTCCCCTTTGTTTGAACCTGTGTGTCATGTCCCTCTGACAAGCTGTGCTATGTTGTGGTAAACTGCAGTTTCTTTTCGCACTCATCAGTTCACCATAGGGAATGCTCGCCACTAGATGACGTGGATGAAAGCTGGAGGCATGCAGCAAAGAATTGCCAGCTGTACGTTTCCTATGTAGGAGGGTCTCTATTTTTTCATTGGCTACAAAATCCTCCAAGTCTAAAAAATAAATCTTCTCTTTGCTGACCTCCCCTGTGAAATGTAAGTTAAGATTATTGACATTGCTACACTGTTTAAATTCATCAGCACTTCCTGGTGACCCTCTCCAAATTACAAAAAGGTCATCAATGAGTGACCATACCACTACATTTCCTTCCAATTCTTTGGAGCAATCCACTTTGAGAACCCGCTCCACCCACCAGCCCATGTGTAAACATGTTTAGCTGTGGGAGAAACAGGCTCCCATCGTGGTCCCCTTATTTGCTGATATATACAGTTGTGAGAAAGGAAACAATTGTTTTATAAACATTCCTGAACCATATCAATTAGCATTTGTGTATGTTGATGTAGTGATAATGGTATATTGTTCAAATAGTATTCAGCTGCTCGTACACCATCACAATGCCTGATGTTTGTGTATAATGATGATACATCAAAAGACATTAGGACAAAGTCCTCTTCCCAAGGCATATCATACATGATTTTTGAAACTTTCCTTTGTCTGTAACATAAAATGGTAGATTTTGAACGTGTGGCCGCAAACAATAATCAATATACAAATTATTTTCTTATAATCCTGCAATATGCTGAATGATTGGACGTCCTGGTGGATTCACAGAATCTTTGTGAAACTTTTGAATTATGTACATGACTGGCATCCTGGGATGATCATTGCGTAGATAACCATATTCTTCCTGTGTTAGAAGTCCATTGTTACGCCACTTCAACAATTTTTCTTTAATGTTAGTTCTTACTTGGGCCACTTGTTCCTTGGTGGCTCTAAAATAACACGTATTGTCCCGTAATTGGCTTTGGACTTCTTCCTTGTATGCTGTCATATTCCAAAGGACGATATTGCCCCCTTTATCAAAATTAGATCCAGATCATTCTGTTTCTGGAGCTTTTGGATTATCGAAAAATATATCCTGTTTCTGCCACTCTGATTTGGATGTTTCGCTTGTTGTTTGCCCATTCTTTTGACTTCTTTTATTAAGATGTCACTGAATACATTGGTGATGTCATGCGGAGTGATAGGTAGGAACTTGGATGTTGGTTTGAAAGGTGTTTTCACTTCACCCTAAATTTCTAGTTGTTCTTATGCAGCTAGTTCTTGTTCCTCAATCGGCGAATTTAATGCCAAATGTTGATTTTGTAGGGCTGTCAACTCCTTAAGTAATAAATGCAAAAAGAACTATTGATGGACAGAATGCAGAACAATGTCATACATTCACCCCAGTACAAAGATGTGGGCCTAAATCCATCGTTTTTTTGTTCACCAAGCCATTCCAGTTTGGACCCAGCCATATGCAAATCAGTCTTAACCCTGTGCCCAATGGGAACAGTCCAGCCCGAACTGCCAGACCAGGTCCTCCCTGGACTGGATACAAGCATCCCAGGACCGGTTCCGGGGTTTCACCCCTCTTCAGCCAGGATAGCTTGATTCCAGTGGCATGGAGAGCACGGGACTCACGTCTGAGCAATTCCTCCTTGACTCCTGAAGTAATATCATGTCTGATACTTGTAATCCCATTTGATGTATTGGTATCAAAGCCAAGGAAGTGGATGTTATTTGTTTAGATTTTTTGTTATTGGCATGATACTTCATAAGTTTTAATTTCCTTATGAATTTGTATACGTCAATGCATGTTTGACTATATTGAAAAGTACTTTCTGGACAAAAAGATAAACCTAACACTAAGATCTGTTCCGCTTTCTTCAAACTTAGTGATGTTAGGTTTATGATCGTGCGCTCAATGTCTATTTCGGTTGTAGCATCTTCCTCCAATTCTGCTGTTTGGGGATTCTGTCTTGCAGCTTGCTATCTTTGTATTTTTTCACAACTCTTTGCGCCTCTGACATTGAGATTTCTTGGTCGTAATGTCTGGCGGTGATCCTGCCATAAAAAAAAACAGTTCCTCTATTAATGTGGCTCTGGCCCCTGTGTTACTTCTTGGGCCTTGTTGTTTTTTGGACTCATTATCAGTGTTCAAGTCAGAGATTTACTGAGTCTTAGTATCTGTAACACTTCTATCCTGGCGCGATCTATTGGTATTAATAAGCTGCTGTTGTTTCAGATTGTAGAACCAAGTCACAAGAAAACAGAAAAAAAAGGTGAAAAAAAGAAAAGGGGGCAGGGTAGAAACACCCTGACCCGCTAGGCCTGCTCAGGGCCCAAAAAAACATTAAAAAAAAACCAAAATTGAGTGAATTCGCGCTGGGTGCGCAAATTCGGCCGAGAAAAAAAAAAAAAACGAAGTATTTAAGCCCCTGGGTGAGCCAGGTCCCGGGGGCATTGATAATAAATATATGTGGGGGCCCTCAGGGGCCCCCACAGCTCCGGGGACCACCACCACCCGGGGCTTTCATCAAATTATGTGCGGGAGGGCACTCGGTCCTCCCGCAGCCCCGGGGACCGTCAGCCCCCGGGGCTTCTTTTTTAATGTGTGGGGGGGCCTCCAAGGCCCCCCCCCAAGCCCCGGGGACCACCATCCCCGGGGCTTTTATTGATTATTTGCAGGGGGCACACGGCTCCCCCACTGCCCCTGGGACAGCCACCCCCGGGGCTTCTTTTTTAGTGTGTGTGGGGGCCTCCAAGGCCCCCCAAGCCCCAGGGACCGACACCACCAGGGCTTTGAAATGATGGGAGGGGGGCCACGCGACACCCCTCCTGGAGCCCTTGATGGCTCTGGGGACCGCCACCCCCCAGGGCCGGCTCCTGCAGTGTCCCAGGGTGCCCGCCCCGGGACACTGCTGTTTGCAATGACAGGGCGGGAGCCGCGCGGCTCCCGCCCTGTCATTGCAAACTCTGCTTTGCTTGATTGAAGCGAAAGCAGGGAAAGCTGCTCTCGCTTCAATGAAGCAAAGCAGGATTGCTTTTCCATAAGGGGAGCTGCATGTCAGCAGCTCCCCTTAATGAAAAGCAATGCCGGGTCCCACAGGAGGTGGGGAGCCGGCGGGGCCGTGGGGGAATTGGGTTCCCCCCCACGGTCCCCAATGGATAGGGCATCCAGAAGTGGCCCGGGAGGGGGGCCACGTGGTCCCCCTCCCCTAAAAAAGAAAAGCCAAAAAAGGCAGGCCTGCCCCGGGGGATGGGGTCCCCGGGGCCATAATTGGCCTGAGGAAGGGGGCCACGCGGCTCCATCCCAAAAAATAATTTTAAAAATGATGGCCAGGCCCCGGGGGATGGGGTCCCCGGGGCCAATAGAGGCCTCAGGAGGGGGACCACGCAGCCCCCTCCATAAAATTAATAAATAAATGTGGCCATGCCCCGGGGTATGGGGTCCCCAGGGCCAGAATTAGCCACTGGAGGGGGGCCCACACAGCCCCCTCCCGTTCAGATTTTTTTTTCTTCAAACAAAGGGGTCAGACCCTGGGGGATGGGGTCCCCAGGGCCCAAAAAAAGCAAAAAGAAGGGGGGCCACACCGCCCTCCTTCTAAGAAAAAAAGAAATTAAAAGAAAGACCGGCATCGTGCCAGAGGCCCCGCCCCCTCCCAGCCCTGTGGTGCGTTTTAAGTTGGGGAATTAATTCTCCTTCAATACTGGGGGTCCCTGGGGGCAAACTAGCCCACCAACTACCTCCAGTATGCACCACAGGGCTGCGTTGCAGAGAGGTGTTCAGAGGCCATGCCCCTTTTTACACCTCTCTGCAAAGCAGCTCTGTGGCACTTACTGGCGGTACCTGGTGCTCTAGTTGGACCCCAGGGACCCTCAGGACTCAAGGGGATTCCATCCCCCAATTTAATACGCACCAGGGGGCGCGTTTGCACAGTGGTGCTGGGAGGGGGCTTGGCCTGATATGACAAGTGTGCGAATGCGCCCTGTAGCCCGTTTTAAATTGGAGGATTAAGTCCCCTTCAATCCTAAGGGTTCTTGGGGGCCAACTAGCCCACCAGGTACCTCCAGTGAGCGCCAGGGAGCTGCGTTGCAGAGAGGTGGTCTGAGGTCACGCCCCTTTTTACACCTCACTGCAACGCAGCTCTGTGGCGCTTACTGGATGTACCTGGTGGGACCCTCAGGATTCAATGGGAATTAATCCCCCAATTTACAACACACCAGGGGGCGTGTTTGCACAGTGGTGCAGGGAGGGGGCGGCGCCTGACATAGCAAGTGTGCAAATGCAGCCCCTGGCACATTGTAAATTGGGGGATTCATTCCCCTTCAATCCTGAGGGTCCCTAGGGGAAAACTAGACCACCAGGTACCTCCAGTATGGGCCAGGGAGCTGCGTTGCAGAGAGGTGTTCAGAGGCCATGACCCTTTTTACACCTCTCTGCAACGCAGCTCTGTGGCGCTTACTGGAGGTAGCTGGTGGGCTAGTTGGCTCTCAGGGACCCTCAGGACTCAATGGGAATTAATCCCCCAATTTACAATGTGCCAGGGGGCGTGTTTGCACATTGGTGCAGAGAGGGGCGGGGCCTGACATAGCACATGTGCAAACGCTCCCCCGGCACTTTGTAAATTGGGGGATTAAGTCCCCTTCAATCCTGAGGGTTCCCTGGGGGCGAACTAGCCCACCAGGCGCCCGGGAAATGCATTGCAGAGAGGTGTTCAGAGGCCGCACCCCTTTTTACACCTCTCTGCAACGCAGCTCTGTGGCACTTACTGGAGGAAGCTGGTGGGCTAATTGGCCCCCAGGGACCCTCAGGACTCAAAGGGATTTAATATCACAATTTACAACGCTCCAGGGGGCGCGTTTGCACAGTGGTGCAGGGAGGGGGCTTGGCCTGATGTGACAAGTGTGCAAACGCGACCTGTGGTGCATTTTAAGTTGGGAAATTAAGTCCCTTTGAATCCTGAGGGTCTCTAGGGGCCAACTTACCCACCAGGTACCTCCAGTATGCGCCAGGGAGCTGCGTTGCAGAGAGGTGGTCCAAGGCAATGCCCCCTTTTTACACCACTATGCAACGCAGCTCTGTGGCACTTACTGGAGGTAGCTGGTGGGCTTGTTGGCTCCCAAGGACTCTCAAGACTCAAGGGGACTTAATCCCTCAATTTACAACGCACCAGGGGGTGCGTTTGCACAGTGGTGCAGGGAGGGGGCATGGCCTGATGTGACAAGTGTGCAAACGCTCCCTGTGGTGCACTTAAAGTTGAGGAATTAAGTCCCCTTGAATCCTGAGGGTCCCTGGGGGTCAACTAGCCCACCAGGTACGCCCAGTAAGTGCCACAGAGCTGCGTTGCAGAGTGGTGTAAAAAGGGGGCATGCCTCTGAACACCTCTCTGCAACACAGCTCTGTGGCGCTTGCTGGAGGTACCTGGTGGGCTAGTTGGCCCCCAGGAACCCAAAGGATTCAAGGGGAATTAATCCCCCAACTTAAAACCCGCCAGGCGGCGCATTTGCACAGTGGTAAATGGAGGGGGCGGGGCCTGATGTGACATGTGTGTACTTATACAATCACTCCGCCAAAACCCAAGCACTTATAAATTCACCATGCACTCTACTTGCAGTACTCTAATCTTCCAGTCACTACCCATGCACTCATGCAATGACCCATGCACTAACTTATGCACTTCTACAATACCCTGAGAAGTACCCATGCAGTCCAGCCATCACCCTGTCACTACCCATGCACTCCTCCAATCACCCAGCGTGCACCATGTACTTATCCAATCACTCCGCCAAAACCCAGGCACCATGCTCGGTCCTTGCAGTACTCTAATCTTCCAGTCAATACCCATGTTCTCATGGAATGACCAAGGCACTAACACATGCACTGCTACAATCCCCTGTGCACCTCCCATGCAGATCTCTAACCACCTACACAATACTGATTCACTCCTCCAATTACGGAGGTTGTACCCATGCACTCCAGAGACTCCTTTGTCACTACCCATGCACTCCTCAAATCAGCCATCCAGAATCATGTACTTATCCAATCACTCCGCCAAAACCCAAGCAGTTATAAAATCACCATGGGCTGTCCTTCCAGCACTCTAATCATCCAGTCACTACCCATATACTCATGCAATGACCCAGGCACTAACTCATGGCAAAAACAGAGGAGGTCAGAGGAGGTCATGATAATAACAGGGGTACCTCAACGCATAGTGTTCCCTAGTGTATGTAAGTGTTTTCACTGTATTCTAAGTGTCTTTTAGCATAGCACTGGCTCCGGTCCGGGTTAGTCAGAGTCAGTTACTACCAGTACCTGCCACTAAAAAGTTGGGGGCACAGGAGGACTTTCTGCTGCTCTGTTGGTTCTTTCTGCACATCTCTTGCTTCTTCCTGCACTTTTCTTCGTCTTTCTGGACTTCTGTTGCCTCTTTCTGCATTTTTCTTGCTTCTTTCTGCGCTTTTCTTCCTCTTTCTTCACATGTCCTAACTTTGTAGGCATAGTTAGAAATTAGCATTTAAAAAACCTTTGAAATTCACTGAAAAAACCATAGGTTTCAGGCACGTTATAGTTAGAATTTAGTATTTAAAAAACCATAGAAATTTACTGAGAAACCATAGGTTTCAGGCACGTTATAGTTAGAAATTAGCATTTAAAAAACCTTAGAAATTCACTGAAAAAACCATAGGTTTCAGGGACATTATAGTTACTTGGACATTTCACTCGTACAAAACCTTAGAAATTCCCCCGTTATAGTTAGTTCAGCTAACTATAACTCGCGCCCCCGCAATGCACTGCTGATGACGTCACATATTACATCTTTCATGACATGGTCAGTGACATCACTGATGACATCTCAATATATATATATATATATATATATATATATATATATATATATATAACAAGGGTTGAAAGATAAGGTATATTAAGGAAAACTTCATTTATGTTTGCTATACAAACCCAACTTAAAATACACTAACATATATCACAAAGTTTTTGTTGTATTTTTAATTTAATAGTTATGCACCACTTTCAAATTAATATTTCTTATTTATACCTCACATTATACTTATGCACCACCTTAAAATTCATATAACTTGTGCACCTCCGTACACAGGCTTCTCACCACACTTGCCACTCTGTATTAACAATAACACAGTGGAATGGCATAGAGTAAATTAGGATACAGTACAGTAGCATATACTGGGGTGGTATAGAGTGTAGTGGCTTACACTACAGTGGTATACAGTGGGATAGCATAGAGTGGAGTGGAGTAAAGTGGAGTTACATTTTGCGAATATGGTAGTGTGTATTTGCATCCACTGTTCTGGTTTAACTGGTGTACAGTGGAGTGCTATAGCTTGGAGCATACATTGGAATATCGTACACTGAAACAGCATATAGTTGAGTGGCAGACAATGGACTCTGGTGTAGTTGAGTGGCGTAACATGGACTTGAGTACACTGAAATGGAATGCAGTGGATTACCATACAGTGGGGTGGCATACAATTTAGTGGTGTACAGTGGGCTTACATACAGTTAAGTGTGGTACTGTGTAGTGTTGCAAACAAGAGTTTCGTATAATGAGTAGCATACAGTTATGAGCTGCACAGTGTAGGTGTGTCCAGAATCTGTCATAGACAAAAGTGTAATAGAATACAGCGGTGAACAGTATAATAGGGTAGAGTATAGTCTTGTAGACTGGATTGGCATACAGTGGAGTGTCAATGGAGTAGAGAGGGATAACACACCCTATATTGGTGTATAATATAGTGGCATGAAGTGGAGGAGCATACTTCAAATAGTCTAGAGTGGAGTGCTGTAAAGTGAATTGTTATACAGTAGAGTGACATAAAGTGGAGTGTGTAAATTGAAGGAAACTTAGGGTTAAAGTGTGCGAAAGGATGTCAATTTTATATCTGCAAAATATATATTATAATATGTAAATTTTGTGGTTGTATATGTAAATAGTGTAAGTAATGTTAAACTTATAAGTTCTATAAAACTTACATATATATTGTGCTATGGTGTACTGTGCTAAGTTCACGCTATGCCACGGTACATGGGGTTCACAACTGGGCATGTGATTGGTTCATGGCTGTGTTTATCAAAGGTAAAAATCAACCATATAGTTTTTACCACAAATTTCCATTATTGTGCAGTCAGCATGTTGCTAAGTTATGGCTTAGGGTGTTATGTATCATTAAGTATTATGTTTTATTGTTATTTCAGTGGTAATAGGTTACCTTTTTTGTTTATAAATGTATATATATTATAGACCTATAGATTTAAAAAAATATTTTCCCCCTTAATAATTTTGGACCCATTTGCCGAATCTCAGCAGAATTTGGCATACGTGTTCCACCCATTTCATTGTGGGAGGAGTGTAGGTTTTGTGGCGTTTAGTCAAGAGGGCCCAAAGAAAAAAGGGGTTCCCAAAAGTTGTTTATTGCAATGCATTTCACATGCACTTTGTATTTTCCACTCCGCAAAAAAAGTCAGTTGCATTTTCTTACTATGTGACAGGATTACATATTATAGTGCTCACATGATTATTTTGTGTAGTTCAGGTAAGTAGTGTAAATAAGTTATATGTTTTAAGGTATTTAAACCTAGTGATATCTGTTGTTGTTCAGTGAAATATGGAGGTACTTCACGAAAGTACCACAGTATATAGCGATTACAAGTCATTAGCCGATTGTCTAATTATTGGCTTTAGAAAAGTTAAACGCAGCAATGTTGTTTGTGTTATGCCTTCTGATGTAGGTAAATATTATGATTGGTATTTTTGCCCGAGCTATTACCACTTTAGTAAAGGAGTACTGCAGTATCCCAATTTTTTCTCCAAGGTTGACATTTTTGTGCATATGTTTTTCTACTTTTTTTATGGTGAAGTGCAGTCGTTTTAGTAATTACTGTGCTACTCTGTACACCTTTATGTGTGTATCTAAAGGTGTAAAAAGTTGTAAAACCCTCTCCAAGTGGTAATAGGTATGGGAAAAATACAAAACGTAATACCTACATTCAATAACATAACACAGAACACAGGGAAACTCGAGTTAAAAACAAGATGCCTGCTCTTCACTTTTGCAAAGGCAGTCATTAGCCAATCGGCTAATGACTTGTCATCACTATTTACCTCGGGAGTGCTGTAATACCACTGTGGCAACAGATATAGCTAATTTAATCCAAAGAATCACCTGCACACCAGAATATATAACACTTCCAAATTTTGTAAAAATATGACTGGCGGGTTTTGCGCTGCGTGAAATACAGAAGACCTTGTAAAATACATTAGAATTTGCACCCATTTTGGGACCCCCATTTTTTCACCCCTTGACGAAACAGCATGAAAGTTTCAGGACTCCAAGGATTAAATGGGAGCTGTAAGTCTGCTGACAAGTCTCAAACGGGTGTAAAGTTATTAAGAGATAAAAATTCTAAAAAAATCCCAATCTCCAGTCACCCTAACTATAACTGCAGAGTAGTTCCAGCCACTCTTTAACATCTATATATCTGTGTAGTGGGAGCTTTCAGTCGCTGTCCGTGCAGTGGCAGCCAGGTGGAAATTCTGATTGCATGGATTTAATTTTTCACACCTGCAGGTATCAGTGGCGGCTGCAACAATGAAAAGATGGTGGGTGGCTGGAGGGGGCACAGAGGAGCATGGTTGGAGGAGCGCGGGGGGTTTAATAATAAAAATGTTTTAAAAATAAACATTTACCTGGAGCTGCCACCCGACTGGAGCTGCTTTGCCCTTCCTGCTCCCAACAATCACTGGGGCAACGTCACGGACTCCCTGTGCAATCCCCGTGCTGTTCTCATACTATGAGAGTAGCACAGGGTGTGGCCTGAGTGGGCTGGAAAGTAGCTCCTCTCAGACAGGGAGTCTGTGGGGTTTCTCCAGCCCGGCTGCTCAATGCAGGCGGGCTGTAAAAACCTAAGAGCGCATGTGTGCTTTGGTCGGCCTGAGACAGCTGGCCAAACACATAAATGCACTTAGGGAGAGCACATAGCATTCCTCCTCCCCATCCTGGCCCCTCCCTGCACAAACTAGCTCAGAACCGGCAAATGAAAAATAAAACAAAGCTAGAACATCGTTTTATTTTTCATCTGCTGGCTCTGAGCCAGTCAGTCGGACGACGCACCTCCGCCATTGCGGAGAAGATGCCGCTGGCAGATATGATAAAAAGGGAACGTGGGACCAACAACTTCAGCTTATCGCAGGTGCAGCCTTGCTTAGGAATTCTGGGGCATATTAGCAACAACCGGCGATAATCATCGCTAAGCACACTTAGCGCTAGGAGAATTATCGCCGGCTAGCGTGGATTTTAATCTCTGAGATAGCGTGCTATTAGCAACGCTTATCTCAAAAGCGATAAAAATCCTAGCGCTAACTGCCAAACGTGAGATTATCGCTGGAAACCCAGCGATAATCCCACGAAGTTTGGCGATAGCTTGCTGATAGGGCCTCACATACTTAGCCATGATATCCGCCTTACATAGGATATCATGGCTAAGTCAGTTTCAAAGCCGGCGTAAGGAAAGTAGTGATAACAGAGGTTATCACTACTTTTCTTGTCGCTATGCTGCTTTGCGTGAGGTTTGATAATAGGAGAAATGTCGCTTAGCGACATTTCTCCCGTTATCCTGGGGAGGAACGCCCACTTTGCATCTCATTACAGATGCAAAGATGGGCGTTAGGAATTCAGGCGCAAAGGCAAGGTTTCACGCGATAGCGTGACCTTGCTAATATAGCGTTAAAATTATCGCCGCTTTTCGGACGAAAACGGCTGCAAAAGCGGCGATAATTTTATATCGCCGCCTTGTAGATATGCCCCACAATGAGAAGGGGAATGAAATGCTCCCGAACTTGGTGGAGGCTTGGTGAAGGTTTTTTTCCATCGTTTCCTCCATATTCCAATGTACACAATTGTACAACATATCCCAGGGCACCTTGGAGGTATTAGTGCGATGTACAAATCTAGCAACATAACATAAAATAACATGCAATTCGCGTTGTGGAAATGTTAACACCTATTTTTTTAATTTTATTTTTTAAATTATTAGTTGAGTTACAAATGATCTCAAAAGTCAATTTGACATTTTACAGTGATACTCATCAGAGTATTAAGCAGAATAGCAGAAGCGTAACAATCAAAAGATTAAGCAATAATCATCAGAAATCAAACAAACTGCCCCAAATATATTTAACACGTATATGGCCCTCGGTGCCTTTGGCACTAAGGATGGCTGCTTCGAGTTCGAGAATCTGGCAGAAGAGAATCCACCACTCAAATACCAAGAAGTGGGATTACATGTTTTTTTAAAAGAAAGCGGAAATGCTAACACCTAAAAAGCGACATGACTTTTTCATCAGTACACCTCGATACTCACACCTACTGAAGCTTGGAAGCAGCGCCTTTGGAAATTATTGCGAATTGCAAATTAAATGTAAAGGTACATTTAAGAGGGAGCGCATTTTTACACTTTTTAATTGAGCCAAATTGTGTATATGTACGTTGGTCTGTGTCTGGTAACAACTGTGGGGCAGCTTTATAATAACTAGCGCATCCCTGCAGATCAGCAGGGATGTGCCAGTTATTTTGCGTCACGGCAGACACCTCTTGCGCCACCATGGATGCGCCGCATTTACAATGCGGCCCACCATGGGGCAAGAATAGACAGATGCGTGATGCATCTGCTGCCGTAAAGGTGACGCATTGCTGGAGTCGCGTCGCAAGCACGACGCAGCTCCAGCAAGGCTCGGGGTGCCCCTATGCCTAACATGCTGCGTCAATCCTTACACCTGCTTCAAGCAGACGCAGGGTTTTGACACAGCATGGCCGTAAAAGTGACTGAGGGAAATCTTGTAGATTTCACTCAGCCACTTTTAGGAGGCGTTCCTGCGCCGGAACGCCCCCCCCTGCGCCGGAACACCCACATGTGGTGCAGGGCTTTACAACGTGACGCATCTCCCTAGATGCGTCACGTTGTAAATACCCCGCAGCATGGCGCTGGCTCTGCGCTGCTGCTGCGTCACAAAAGTGACACAACGGCGGCGCAAATGTGGCATACGGGGCTAGTAAATCTGCCCCTGTGTATTTTATAACTTTTAGAGGCGCAAGTCACATTTGCACGAGGACAAAGCTTTGTGAATTGGGGTTTTAGTGTCTCAGCCTTTGTGCCCCCAGTGACCCGAGAGACTTCAGGGAAGCCTCTCCCATATCACTACACTCATCAACTGTTTTCCATACAGCCAGCAGACATCACTAGAGTGTATACCTCATTTGCATAAGAATCTGTCCATTGCATGGATGAATGTCTTATTTATCCAACGGTCCATGGCAGTCAGAGTAAACCAGGGGAGGAAGTAATGAAAACAGTCCAAAGACACAACACACAAAATACAGAACATGAATGGCACCTCTAACCAGCCTATCTCTCAATGTTTGTGTGGGCCATTGTGAGAACCCAATAAACTATTTAATAAAAAATGCTATGATTTTTTGAACGGATGGATGGACAGGCTATTTAATAACAAATGCTATGATTTATTGAATGGATGGATGGATGGACAGGCTATTTAATAACAAATGCTATGATTTATTTAACGGATAGATGGATGCATGGATGGATGCATGGACAGGCTATTTAATGACAAATGCTATGATTTATTGACCGGATGGATGGATGGTAGAATGATAGAAAGGTTGGGTCGATGTTTGAATGGGTGAGGTGGATGGGTTTCTGATTGGACGGATGAATTGAATAGTGCTATCATAATATAATGGTGCATCAGATAACGCGGGTCAAGAGTTTCGCATTTCTTGGCTTTCTGACCTTAAATCAGAGGACAGCTAAGCACCAGACCACGTGTACAAATTGACCAATGGGAAGCCAACAAGAGGAGCTGCCCCTCGGTCACAGCAGAAGTTGCATTGTCCGGCACTGGTGACGTTGAATGAGGTATTGTGGCTAATGTAGCAGTCAGTCACAAGTGCACAGTTTA
The DNA here is from genome assembly GCF_964204655.1 of Triturus cristatus. Classification (NCBI taxonomy): domain Eukaryota; kingdom Metazoa; phylum Chordata; class Amphibia; order Caudata; family Salamandridae; genus Triturus; species Triturus cristatus. The sequence continues at coordinate 629,984,478 of NC_140595.1, read as the reverse complement.
CAGTTCATTTATTATTATTTGGGACTCCGAAGAGTTTCACATAAAAAAAAAAGATACATTAAAAAATCAACATTACACTCCGTAAAAAGAGAGACAGTGAAGTGCTAAATTCATCATATCATATCATATAAAAACAGGGCAAAAACGTATATATGGGACCCATTCAATAAACTTTCAAGTGCCAAGAGGATTGATCCATAATAAATCAGATTTCCATCGATGGGTATTTAGGAGACTTTTACGAAGATTACAATCTAATGCTATCATAACAACTTTCAAAATTAAAACCATATAATAAAGTGCGGGGATTTGTCAATTCACAATACAGTACAAGATAACCAGCAGCATAACCAAGTTGTGAAAAGCGAGAATTTGTCAATTCACAATACAGTACAAGATAACCAGCAGCATAATAACAGTGCAGGAATAATTCAAACCTCACAGAACAATTTTCAGCATACAGTACTCGATAGCTAGCAGCATAAAAGTGCAAGTGCTTAAAAAAGTTTAAAACAAACAAGTTCAGATGGAGGTGCCAGCAGACAGTTACGGGCTTCTTCTGCTGTGGTGATGTTATACTTTAAAAAACAATTCCTTAGGTATCTGCGACGTACTGGTTGTAATGTGGGGCAAACAAATAGGGCATGATTTAAGTCTTTTATACAGGAGTTACATAAGTGATAAAGTCTTTCCTGTCTAGCAATGCCCTCCCAAGCTCCTGTTACCATTCTTAGAGGGAGTAAATTCAGTCGAAGCAACAGAATAACTCTACGTACTCCATGTTTAAGATTCCATAAAACGTATGGTTGGGGTTTTTTGTAAATACTACTACCCACAATACAATCATTTTTACTATTCTCTGCGCACATTTTAGTATCTCTTTCGTGAGAAACCCCATAGATTGTTTATTTAATTCTGATTTTCAAAGCACGTTTACAGAGTACCGCCACACTATCCATATCAAAGCCGAACATTGTCATTGCTTTTAAATAATTCCTAAAAAGAGCACTCTTTTCCTTCGTGCTGACAAAGATTTCCTCACATAGTGCTACCCGTAATATATTCTCGGAGCTGTTTACCAGTGCGTTGCTCCATCTTATGCACGCAGCCATAGATAGCACATAAGTGGAGAGTAAACCGAAATCAAGCCTAATCGCTGCAATAGGAGCAGCGCAATTCAAATTACATATTTGGCGCCAGATCCGTCCCTCCACTTTCTCAAATTTATCCCACTCTAGTTGTTTCACAGGCATAGCTCAATGCTGGTGGTATCTTTATTTTATAGACTGATAAAATGTGTGTGAAGTGTTTTTTCCCGCAGTGTGTATACAATCGATTAATTGCGAGGGCCTGTGAGATTGCCTTGCCTTTACAATGATCCATATGATTACTACTGGAACACCTGTTTGTAAAAAAAATTCCTAAATATTGATAAAACTTTACTAATTCCAGTTTCTCGTTTCCCAAGAGCCAATACAGTTTTTTTCTGAATTCCCTGGTATCCCCATGGTGACCAGTTTTCTCCATAATGTCCCCCGATCTACCCGGTCAAATGCTGTAGAGAAATCTATAAAAGCCGCATATAACGGCATTCTCCGGCTCACTGGATATTTTTCGGTTAAGGTTTGCAAGGCGGTGATGTTATCCAAGGTACCACTGTTTGAGATCGTTTCCAAATACCCAATCTTGCAGATGGGTAAGGATGCTCTACGCAAATAATTTGCCAGTCGCATCCAGGAGAGAGATCTGTCTAAAACTGGCAGGGGAATTTTTTTGACCCTTTTTGTATAGTGGAACAATTATACTTCCCTTCCAGGGATGTGGGATGCCGCCATGGGTATAACAATGAACAAACAGTGAATGTAAACATTTCGCCCATGCTTCACCATCCTGTTTTATTATGGCTATTGGTACATCATCCGGGCCCATCGCACTAGAGTATCTGGCCCTTTAATATAACCCACTATTTTAAGGCACGAAGGTGCTCCATATTCGTCCCCCACGGACGGGGCAGAGGCAACATCTTGATTCCATCCAACTGCAGAATTTAAAGCGTACAGCTGGGAAATATACGCAGACCACTCTGCATCTGGAATTAATATGGATTTTGACTTCTCTCTCCCATCGCAAAATTTTGCTTTCAGCGCCCAATATTTCCTAGTGTCACTGGTTTGAGCAACCTCTCGAAGTTTAACCCAATTTGAGTCTTCGCCCTTCTACGTTCCAATACCATTTTCCTTTTCTGTACCTATTTAAGTCTGTTAATTTCCCTTTGACTTGGTATCGTAGACACCCTATATCGTTCTCTAATTAAAGCATTAATTTACTGATTCAATATTTTGATTTCCCATGGTATAATCACTGGTGGTGCAGAACTATTAACCTGCTTTTTTCTTCCAAAATTCTAATTGCAGCCAGGATTCCCTCAAACCTGTCAATAGGGGTTTCTTGAGTACAAGTAAAGGCAATATTTTCAAAGACTCTCTTAAATCTTGGGAGAAAATTATTTGACCAACAAGTGCGCCCATTACTGAGATTATATAAAACCTTTTCATCCCTATGATTCCAGAGTTCAGGCTTCCCGATTTCTATATGAACATTAACAGCCAGAATTCTGTGATCACTCATGCTTGTTGGAAATACCTTAAATTGTGTACATGCACCAAACAGTTGGTAAGATACCACCATGTAATCAATTAGTGAGTGACCATATGGGCCCCGGTAAGTATAGGAGGCTGGGGAATCCTTTGGAAATCTGCCATTTAACATTACTAGGTCGAACATTCTCAAATTATGCAAAAGTAACATGCCTCGTTTATCTGCTCTTAAATGATTGGGCAGTAAAGAATCTGGAATGAACCATACTTCCTCCAATTCAGGGTTTGAAAAAGACATGACTGCACCGTTGGATAATTTGGCAATAAAATCACCCACCATCATAATCCGCAAGAATACTTCAGTGCTACTTATCCTTTGTACATAAGTACAGATTGAATCAACCAGTGAGTTGGATGCTCTCCCTGGGGTAATGTACACGTTTACCAGGAAAAGAAAAACAACTTGCCCTGATTCATCTTCACCCATCCTCAACTTCACTCCCATACAACACTTTGAGGGATGAATAAAAATCACAGGATCTCATCTTATGGTGCAGCTAAGTAAAATAGCTAAACCATCACTAGCATGCCCTTTTACAGATGATTTTGCTGCACAACAATATACATAAAAATTCTCATCCTTCCAGGTTTCCTAAAGGCAAATTATTTTAGAGTCATATTCTAATAACGATATAAGCTTACTATTGGTTTTTCCCACCCCGCTAAATTCCAGGATAGGATTCTTCCCAATTGGCTACCCCCGCAACAAGGGCATTTTTGTTGTTTCTTTTGAGCCATTCAGGGTACCGGCCACCCAGCTCCACTGGGCCATCTCATCCTCCACAATGGGACTACTGGGCCTTTGAACTTGGGGACCTATAATGTTAATTTCTCTATTTCCTAGATTTCTCTCTACTATTATTTCAATGTCTTTAGGCATTTGGGGTTTATAGGGATTATAACACCCATGGGAGAGGAGAACCCGCTACCTGGCACCTGGTGGTTCTTTCCTGAACTTTCAGACGGAACTGGGCAAGGGTTCACACGAGACAGCACATCTATTCCTCTCTTCCTAAAGGAATCTACATTAGCTAATACTAACATTGAAACGACCCCTGACGTGAATGTGACTCTAGTGCTGGGAGGGGCACTCCTCATGTCTAAATAGACCAACTCTAGGTCTTTGCTTGTTACAAGTCGCAAGTCCTCTATTTCTGATAGCAACTGAAGAAGGGTACTTCTATTCAGTAACATTGAGTCAGCGTCGAACAGGGAAACAAAGAGCAAAGTCCTGTTCACCTGCCCGACACCTGGCCCTATATGCCCTGCTGGCCTTTTACCAATCGGCCCCAAGACCGATCCCCTCTCTGACCTAACCCTATTACTGCTACAAACTGTGATTAAGTCCCCCTCCCCAACTCTCCCCTGGCCGTGATCAAACCGTACTGGGAAAGTATCCCATCCACAAGGATGAAGAGGGGCACCTCCGCTATCTAAACCCTGTTCTAATAAAGAGACATGTGAATGATTGATTGATTGATATACTTTATTCGATAACAAGGTATCATAAAAGTAGATACAATGCAGCATAAGTAGACCCATAAAAATTAATAAAAACATATACAAATTTGCGTAAAATTTTCTTAAAAGTGAATAGCTAAGAATAACAGCACAATACGTAAAAAACACAGAGAACTAGGGGAATGAAGACAAGCAGAAGCATATCAAATAAAAAGGAGCTATTTCATATAGTGGTACAGTTACACAATATTGCAGCCTAGAGAATACTTGGTCCAACAAGCTTAGTTCGAATTTGCCATGCTTTCCCAAGATATTTAGCCACCCCACAAATTACCAACGTGGATGTGGTATCCGTTGTTAGGATACGAAGGGCCACTGACGACTGCCTGGTTCCCAGATTTCTACATACTGGACTTAACCAGCGTTTTCTGGGCGCCCTATATGCCTTGCAGGCAAACAGAAAGTGGCCCAATGATTCAGTTGGATTAGAACATCCCGGGCAAGCTGTATAATGGGGTTTAGAATTTTTCCAGCTGCTTGTGAAAACGTTTAGGGGTAATGTGCCTAGCCTCATTTTGAGGAACAAAGCTCTATCCCTTGGTGAAGAGATAAAATCAAGAAATGGTTCCCACTTTGGTTTTGGCTTGCAAGTCAAAAATATATCAGTTAGGGTGCCCAACTTTGGGTTTTTCAGGTCCGCTGCTTCTATATTTGCCCAGTATAGTTTCTTGATGATATCTTTTTGCGGGGGCTGCTGTGAGAGCCATTCTTCTTTTAGACCTAAGTTAATTGCCAAGTCCCTTAGATTTTTCAGCCATGAAATCACCCCAAAACCATTTAAAGCGATGAGTTCGTCGAGGACTGCGGCATAGTTACTAAGTTCCGGGGTCCTTCTAAGACGAACCCAAAATAATAGGGGGCGAAGCCCAACAATATCTTTGATGGAATGACGTCCCAGATCATAAAATAATGGTTTGAGAGGGGTGGAGACTGGAAGGCCCACAAGCTCTCTCATAAATTTGTGTTCTGCTATAACTAGATCAGCAACTCTTTCAGATCCCCATAATTCAGAGCCGTAGGTAGCGGCAGACAATGCCTTGCCCTCATATACTACTAAAGCGGGGCTAATAGGCTTAGTAGAGGATAGACGGTGATCTCTAAGGATTGCTCCTGTCACTCTCTTAAAATTTAAAGACATCTTAACAATGTGGGAGTCCCATTTCATTTTGGAGTTAATCCTGACCCCTAGGTAGTCAAAGGCATCTACTTCCTCCAGCGGGGTGCCATTTAATGCGATATTAATTTTCTTATGTTTTTTATTTCTGGTTAGTACCATCAATTTGGTCTTAGTGGTATTAACAATAAGGCCACGATTATCGCAGAAAGCACTAAACCTATCAAGCAGTTTCTGGAGACCCATCGGAGTTTTGGACATAAGAAGTGTGTCATCTGCAAAGAGGAGGGTGGGTATTTTTTCCCCCGCCAGGGAGGGGGCATCCGCTGGGTCCTCCCTCAAATGGTCTGCCACCCCATTAATAAAGAGGGAGAACAAAGTCGGAGCCATCACACATCCCTGGCGGACCCCCCTCTGAACAGGAATTCGGTCAGTCAGTTGACCTTCGGTCCCCCATCTAATTCTTGCATATGTACCATCATGCAATCTTTTAATAAACTCCAGAAGATATCGTGGTATCCCCATTTCATGTAGTACCTGCCACAATTTAACCCGAGGGACGAGGTCGAAAGCGGTTTTGAGGTCGATAAAGGCCAAGTATAAAGATCCCCCGCCAATCAGGACGGTCTTCCAGTAATTGGCTACAAATCTGAATACTTGGTCCATAGTACCTACTTTCTTCCTGAAACCTGCTTGTAAGTGTGTTAAGACGTTTCCCTCTTCAAGCCATGTCCCCAATCGTGAATTAAGAACCCTGCCAACCACCTTTTGGGTGACATCAATTAGGCTTATCGGTCTGTAGTTGGCAGGGTCCTCTCTCGCCCCCTTCTTATAAATTGTGACCACCTCAGCACCCTTCCAGGAATCTGGGACTGCATGGCCACATAACAATAGATTCATCATATTAAAAATAAGACTTGCCCATACTAAGGGGTCGTGAAGAATCAAATCTCCTGGCAGGCCATCTGGGCCTGCCGCCTTCCAGGTGCTATGCTTTTGATGGCGATCTGAACCTCCACAAGTGTAAAGAGATCTGTTAGATCAGGCTGTGAGAAGATTAGGTTGGAATCTGGGCTAACAATCGCGAGGTGGTCGGGCTCTACCTCGTTACAATATAGTTTTGAGAAGTGCGCAGACCACTGCTGCTTGGTTATGTTATTGGGAATTGGATCAGAGTCTCTTCTGGTTAGTTGGGTTATTAGAGTCCAGAAGGTACTAGAATCTATTAAAAAGGCTGCCTTCTTTAACGCTTGCCAATGATCCTCCTCCCAAATCCGTTTAGCCGCTTCTATAGATTTTTTGTAAGCTTGTCTGGCCAGCCTAACTGCTACAGAATCTCTTTTGCGTAGGGCAAGTGAGATCGCCTTTCTCCGGGTTCTGCATTCAGTAGTGTACCATGGATTGCCTCCCTTAGCTGGGAGATATGCACCAGCCTTTGATCCTTTTATTTTAAAATGAGAGCCTATGTCCTCGATGAATGTTTTGTAGGAATTATTAAGGTCTGCACAATTTGTCTCTACCGACGTGGTATTGAATAGAGCAAATTCTGCAGCCTTAGTGGCCACTTGAGAGTTTATGGAAGCTAGGATGTCCTCATGACATGATACTTTGTGCCATTTCAACTTTCTGTTGCAGTTTGTAGGGATTACTACTTTTGAGGTTAGATTCAGATTTGAGGAGTTTAACCTTGTATGCCATTTTAAAACTGCACAGAGAGGATTATGGTCACTATCTGGCATCTGTTCTACCTTCATGTCAACCACATAGTCCCAAGATTTTGCATCTATAATGATATAATCAATGCGCGATGGCCCGTTTAATCTATTAAAGGTCATAGCCCCATGAGGATCAGAGAGGGTTCTTCCATTTAATGCTCGGAGGTTGAATTCCAGGGTGAGACCGGTAATCTGTAGTGCCCTCGCTGTCCATCTCTTGATGGAACTCAGATTTAAGGGAGGGATACAGTTTCTGGTATCATCCTCAGTGAGACCCAGAAGATCTGCGTCTCTTAATGGTTCATATGTACAGTTCAGATCGCCACCTAAAATAATATTAGAGAGTGGGGGAGTACCTGACAAGGCATTTTCCAAAGTGGAGATGATAACAGAGTTTTGATTAGAAGGGCCTCCTCTAGCGTATACATTGAAAAGATCAACTCTAGAGCCATTCCGGGGCCGTTTGAAAGATAAGTGGAGAATGTCTGCTGACTTGACATTGTGGACTTTGATATCCAAATTCAGTGTGACCTTAATCCAGATGTGTAGGCCTCCCGAAGGGTGGCCCACACCCTGGTGCACTGCCGGTATGTGGAAAGTGGAATAACCGGACATATAAAGAGGGTCCAGGCTCCAGGTCTCCTGAAACATACAAATTTCATATTGGTTAACAAAGTCGAGCCAGTCCGTATTAACCAAGTGCTTCTTAAGGCCTGCGATATTCCATGAGAGTATTTGAATTGTTCCAGAGTTGCCCCCCCCACTATCTAGTACAGCATTGGGCAAAGCTAGAACACAATGATCTCTAGCTGGTTGTGCATTCAATGGGCCACAGGGAGGGTGCTGAAGGTGGTCTTCTGGGGCGAGTCAATCAACATCTTCCAGTCCTCTGAGTGAGGAGAAACGATTAAAAATTGGTAAATTAAAAATGAGGGGCCCTGCCTGTGTCCGAGAAGAAGTATTGGGATGTGTTGGGTTCCTGATTAGTCTTTGTGGATAAAAGTAGGTTAAATCAAAGGTTCTGATGGCGCTCTGGTGTTGGCCTTGAAACCAGTTAACTATGTGTTTAGTTGCTCTATAGTCTCTAAAGTTAACAACAATTACGTCACCTTCGATATCCTTAGGCCGTGGGCCCACCCAGCCAAGCCTACGAACATTCAGAAGTTCACCATTTATGTTTAGAGGTAAAGGTCTATTCTTTCCCAACCAGTGTAGGACCTTATTTTTTAGGTCATAATAACCCTCTTTCCTTCCTACCTCTAGTGCAGGAACTCCTGTCATAAGTACAACATAGGGTGCTGCCTCTGGCGGCAGATCTATGTGATCAAGACTAGCACCATATATTTTATTTGAGGTGGTGCCAGGAAGTACATTATTTGCGGGAGGGTGGGAACCATTGAGAGAGGAGGGAGCGTCAGTTGAATTTCGGTTGGGTAACAGGTTAGTTACATTTGGTAAAGTTGGTACAGTTTTAACTTTAGAATTCTCTGTGCTACTTTGCCTGTCATCTAGCGCTGAGAATGAATTAAGGAGAGAAATACTATTTGATGGTGCCAAAACCTTGGGCGATGTATCTTTTGGTTGGACGACATTTTTCACAATCAACTGCTCAATTACACCAAGTTGGTTCGACACACCCTTCATCCTTTCAATCAATGGAAGAAGAAGTGATTTAACTAGTGTCTCGAGTTGGTGCATAATGTCGTTTTGTGGAAGTTCAAAGTTAAAAGAATCCGACTCTGTTGCTTGATCTACTAGCTGCTTGGCAGCTGACGTAGAACGGTTTGCAATATTTTCCACCCGATTATATTTAACATTACCCAGATGGTTCGCTTTATTGTGTTTTTTCCCTCCCTTCTTCCTTTTCTTTAAAGGGGGCGGACCTGTAATATGACTTCTCCTTCCCAACATTTGTGGGCTGACAAGAACTTGTGAGATCGATGAGGTGGAATCCATAGAATGATTATCAAGAGAATTAGAAGCGGGCGGTGTTGGATGTGTATGAAAGTGTGTCACTATCTTACTAGCATGAGCAGGCGGGGAAGATGGGCAGGCAGTCTGGCTGTTATTTAAACAGGAGATGGGTGGGGCCAACGCCGGTGAGACGGCCAACTGGATAGGGCCGAGCGAAGATCTTTTAGGTTGCAAATGATCGGCCGATAGGCGACGTTCTACCATAGCAATCTCCTTTTCCAGAACAGAAGCAGCTCTTGTAATAAAACTGTCCAGCGTGCCTCTAACTGAACCTCCCAACATAGATGGTTTGCGCATTGGGGTTTGTTTTGACATAATTTTAATTAATTAAATGGCAAAACCCGTCAATGGGGGTCCACAGAATCACACACCGCAAATGTAAGGGACACACGAATACTGTGACGCAGGGAGCAACTGATAGTCAAAGTGTACCACTTGAGGTAACTTATATACAGACAGTACCTTAGAGTATAATATGGTGAACTTAGAGAGTGGGCCCAGCCCTGCCTCCTCCTGCTGGCCACAGATGGTCCCGCCCTTGTCCCGGCGGAGGAAGCACCGGTCTTTTGAGCGCCTCCTGGCGCGTAAACGGCGTCAGCGGCTCCCCTGCCGCACAGGATCTTAGGAAGTGTAGTCCTTCCCCGCACAGCGGCCGCTGCTGGAGATGGCGGCAGCGGGGGACAGAGAGCAGCAGCACCACGAGGCAAAGAACACAAGGGTAGGTGGAAGCGCAGGCACACAGCCACAGATCAGCTAACGGGAACCGTGTCAGCCTTATTCAACCTGTCGCCGCCAACAGAGGAGCTCTCCTTTTCAAAAAGAACCGAAATCATGCAGCAGCTGCTTTAACCCTCTGCAAGCCTTAGTTTCTCTTCTGCTGGTGCCTCGTAGGGAAGAATTCTGGGTCAGACCGCCATCCTGAGAGAACGGAGGAGAACAGCCCGCCCCCGGCACAGCCGGCACCGCCCGGGTCTCTCAGCGCTCTCAGCAACAACACTGAACGCCGAGCGAGTGAAACAAAGCGGGGGCCGAAACCAGGACGGGACCAGAGCAGCACACTCGCCTCCTCCTTGCAGCCCGTAATATCCAAGACAAACCGGCGAAATTACTGCCCGCCGAGTTCTCTCTGAGCCTCGCGCCGTCCTTCACACCGCCATCAATCCAACAGTCCGGACCGAGCTTCCAGGTGCAGGCGGGGCAGGTTTGGCAAGCACGTACACACACAGGTAACAGATGCCCCCCAAAAGCAGAATTTCAGAGAATTGGGAGGGGCGGGTGCCCCGAAACTTGTTTCTAACAAACGTTGGCCCAGCTGTACATTTTCAGCACTTAAGCTCCAGTTGGCGGGGCGAGCACTCCCTTCTTCTGAGCAGTGATTCTAAATTGTGAATGTATCAATACATTTCCTGGTGTAGGGTCTCTACTTGTTCCATAATTAGCTAAAGTAGTGTTGCGGGGAAAACTCTGATTCATAATGTCACCTATGTTGACTTTAGGAGTCCCTCTTTCTTCCTGACCCTCTTGGCTCCGCAGTTTAATCAGTTCCAAGTTCAAACAGGTCGGCTGATTACCATTATCTATCCCTGCATTATGACCAACATTCAATATAGATTGCCCAAAGGGCCCAGGAACTTTCCTACTTAATGGTGATTTTGTACTATTTAACTCCTCTATTATGGAATGGAACCGCTGTTTTTTCTGTTTCTGTTTAGGGATACGTCGAATCCTGTACTTCTTCTTTCCCCTCCGACAATGTCGGTATTACTTTCTCTCGGTGGGGTGACCTCCCCTAAGGGTACAGTGACTAAAGTATCAACAGTCTCTTCAGTAAACTGTGATTTAATCGAGGGACCTGTCGTGCGTGAGTTGTTTGAGATACTTTTTTTAAAAATAGGGTATACCTGTAATGGGGACATAACCGAGGTTACTTTTAAATTTAAATTTAAATTTCCCCCTTGACTAGTTGTTTAACAGGGAATGAACTTACCAGGGGACTACCTCTTCTGGGCAGTACACCTATAGAATCCTCCTTAACTTCCTGCTCCTCTATCTTAGTTCCCCTTTGAAACACTCCCTTACATGTCTGGCATGAGTGGCTATCTATATCAGGGACCTTTGCTAACGTATTTGTTGGATGATTAACTTGATTAAATTCTTGAATGCCCATTAAAATAGGAGAGAGAACTTCCAATACATGATCAGAGTTTACCATACTTTTTTCTAACAAAGATAAAATTGATGATAGAATTCTCTCCAGTGCATAAAAAAAGTACTCGCTCCCGTACATTCCCGACTGAGTTCAAGATGTTATCTGCTCCCTTATCCAAAAATGCTACAGATGTCCCCATATTGGACAATTCTAGTGAACGAACATGAGAAAAACTAGTGGGGTGCTGCTGTACTGGGCAGGCATATGCGAGTGACTCGCTAATAAAACCGGAGACATTCTCGATTCCAGGTCCAGATCCATGGTACTTGTTTTTCTCAAATGCGCCTTCAAGGCTTTGTTTCTTTCCAATGGTATAGCAATGTCCGGTAGGGTATAGTCCTCCATTTTCACCAGTACAGGGCTATGATCTTTGAGCTGTGGCGCCTACTCACACAACTTCATCAAAGAAGGACCAGAATTACATTCAATGACACTTCTTGGAGTGGTCTGGGGTTTTATCAAACAAGGATAATAACCCTGCCAATGGTGATCATTATGATGTTTCCTTTCTATCCAAATTCTCATTCGGGAAGACTTCTACTCAGCTAGATCCGTTTCCATCTTACTGTCCTCCACTCCTGCTTGTAAAGCAACTCCACCAAGTGGCTGTGTAAATGTAAATGTGGACAACTGAATGTTTTCGTCTGTGTTCTGGTGGTGAATAATTACGGCGGGATAAGGAGTCACTTTAAACTCTGGTGGAGCGGGCTGGACGCCCCTCCTCATTCACTGATTTTACATGGGTGTCCATCTCCTGGTCTTCCTGGACCTCCTTTTCCCCTTCCTTTGCCACCTTACCACGTTCGGAGCTCCTTACACCCTTTGTGAGCATTGACATCACCGATGGGTACGTTTTCAGATGTGAGAGGTGTTCCCTATTTCTCCTTCGACGGATAGTTTTTTGGAGTTTAAGGGGACTACAGTGGTCTGCAGAGCGACTTGCTGCATTTGCCGATGGCCCTGACAGTCCTGTAGCTGATTCTACTGGTGCATTTGAACGCAAGCACCTGGATGGCATTACAAAAAAGCCCCTCCTGCTCCCTCTGCTCTCTGGCAAGATGAATTTCTAGGTGGTGGAAGAAACAGGGAAAATGTTGCTGGTCCTTCTCCGCAGCTTCAACACTGCAACACCACTTCAACAACGCCACTGGCTGTAGGTTCTCAGGCTCTCATGAAAGATGGTTAAAGCACAAACACAATCACAGCCACTTTGTGGCACCACTTGCTTCCTCAATATCGAGGCGTTTTTGACTTTGACTTTAGCTTTTTGGCTTTTGGCTCTGTCGCTGGCTCCAGGCAGGTGACGCAATGTGGACAAAGAGCCAGGCATCTCCGCCGCACTCTCCACAGGCTCCATAGACCCTCCGAGAGACCCAGCCTCGCAACGCCTCTCAATGCCCACAGTAGCAACCGCAGTCACCAACCACGCCCAGTGCAAGCCACTATAACTTACCGCATGAGGGAGGCAGTGGAGCGGCATTGGAGAGGTCAGTGCCCTCAGCTGGGAAGTGCCGCACAGAGCGGGCCGCCAAAAAGCACAGGCCGCAACGCCTCAGCGCCTCTCACTGCCTCTCACTGCCTCCAGTTCCTGACTCGCACTCGTCTCCACTCTCCTCTCCTCTCTCCGCTACCTGCAGCTGCAGCTACAAGCTACAGGGGGGCCACTGGAAGTCCCTGAGCAGCGATGGAGCTTCACCCTGAGGGCAAACGGGTTAGCGGCAAACGGGGATGACGAGAACCGTGAACAGAGAACAGTGAAGAGCGGAGAGCAGCGCAGCGTCTCCCTCCTCACGCTCACTCTCACACAGAATGCAGCGTCAGCAGCTATCGTGAAAACCTGGAGCATTGTGCTGCTGCTTATTTTCTAATTGCAAATGCCGCTGCTTGCTTCAGATGGGGGGGCTCCTTATTATAACGATTGTGGCGACGGCGGCGTGATTGCTGGCGGAGTGATTGCTAGCGGCATAATTGGTGGTGCTTGCGGCCACCGCGGCTCCACAGGTCAGTACCTTGACTACTCAGATCAGCTCCTCGCTTCAGCACGGCACGGCTAGGCTCGGTCACCCGACCGCTCGGCTCTCGGCCCAACCTAACTCCAGCACCGGTTTGCCGCGTCTTGCTGCTGCCGCTGCAGCTCCTCTCCTCACCGCCACTCTCCACCGTGCTTTGCTGATCAGCTGCTTGGCGTGTCACTTGACCCATGAATTAGCAGTGACCTTCCACAAGTGCACTACCGGAGCTGTTCAAAGTGGAGAGCGCAGCACTCAATTGGCACAACTCCAGTGATGCTGAAACAACACAAACACCCCCAGACTCACAATCGTACCTGCATTGCAGCTTTAATACAGGTCCATGTATTACCTTTTACCCTGTCTGCCCATCCTCCACTCCAGCAGCTAATGACTCGACGCATTCGACATTTATTTCTGATGAATGTCTTCAAGTTACGCTACTGTGCGTCTGGAAAACGCGTTATCCTTTGAGGCTCGGGGGAGGGCATGCCCAAAACATCCACAGTTATGAAAATGCTGAACTTTCGACACATTTATTAAATGGCACCACATTGAACGAGAATGTCTGATAAAGGGATTTTCTACGCATTCCATTGAAGTCCGCATGCTTGCATCCTGGACCAACCTGAATCCTTGCACACTAGCTGAATCAGTAAGGATTTGTTCCTTGCGGCATTACCTCATCATGGATTCAGTCCCAGAGTTTTCTTTCTCTTGTCCGAATCCTTGCATACTTAGTGCATCATCAGAAAGGATTTGTTTCTTCTTGCATTACTTGGTCTTAGATATAGCTAAATTGCTTTCTTTCTCCAGACTGAAACCTTGTACACTAGCTGAATCATCAGAAAAGATTTATTTCTTCTGGCATTTCTTGGTCTTAGATATAGCCACATGGCTTTCTTTCTCTAGTCCGAATCCTTGCACACAAATAGAATCATCAGAAAGATTTGCTTCTTACAATTACCTGGTCTTAGTTCTAGCTAGATGTCTCTTTTTCTCTAGACCGAATCCTTGCCCACTACCTGAATCATCAGGTAGGGCTGGTTTCAGCCACCATTACCTGGTCCTTGATCCGATTTTAAAGCTTTCTTTCTGCAGACCTAATACTGAATAATCAGATCAGCTTTTTTTCTACCACATTACCTGGTCTTAGATCTGGTCTGATAGCTTTCTTTGTCTAGACCGAATCTTTGCACCCTAGCTGAATAATCAGATAGGATTTGTTTCTTCTGCCATTACCTGATCATAGATCCGATTTCATAGCTTTTGTTCTCCAGACCAAATCATTGCACAGTAGCTGAAGTTTCAGATTGGATTTGTTTTGTACACCATTAACTGATCATAGATCTTGTCTCATAGCTTTCTTTCTGTAGGATCAATCTTTGCACACTACCTGAATCATCAGTTCGGCATTGTTTCTTCCGGCATTACCTGTTCATAGATCTGGTCTCATAGCTTTTAATCAATGGACCTCCATCTTTTGCCCTAGATGTTTCCTAAAGCACTTTCGAGCCTTGACAAGAGGTGTGAAAGGGCTATACAAATGCTAGAATAGAATACATTAGTAAAAGACTAAGGCCCACCTTCCTATCTGCAGACATGGACTTTGGTAGAAATAGGCACTTGCAGATCGGGTCCAATGAAAGAACATCAAGTCGTTTTAGTTCTCTATTAGGAAAGGCCAGGCCAGAAGATGGACCCAGAAGAACATCAATGGCCTTTTGAGCTTGTATCCAAAGTAGGTGAAGAAGGGGGTGTCTTTAGTGGTCATTCCCAGAAGGCAGGTGTAGCCCATCACGTCCCCTTTAAACGAGATTCTTGTAAGGCAATTCCTGATCTCCGAATCTTCCCTTTAATGAGGCACACTTTGAAAGGCTCACCATTAGCAATGACTTCATGGAATGTATTGAGATTTATATAGCGCACTAAACCCGAGGGAATGAAAGCGCTAGTGCATACTTCGGAAAACAACAGAAACAGACCAAGAAACCATACTTACGGGAGAGAGAAGAGCCAGGTTTTAA
Organism: Triturus cristatus; assembly: GCF_964204655.1. Taxonomy (NCBI): domain Eukaryota; kingdom Metazoa; phylum Chordata; class Amphibia; order Caudata; family Salamandridae; genus Triturus; species Triturus cristatus. Next base: position 629,969,252 of record NC_140595.1, on the reverse strand, counting down.
GATGCCTGCAAAACACAGAGAAGGAGTCCAGGGCCACGATGTGCACAGGTAAAGTATTCTACAATTTAACCACAACCACTGAGAAGGAGAGGCCACCTCATCTAATTTTGCAGAATCTTGGGACCCTCCTGTGAAAGAATGAACTAAGCATTCTTTTAGTTATTGGAAGGATGTTCTAAAGAGTGCAGGACCTTGATGGTGGAGAGCCAGGAAGACCATGCACATTTTTTTATATGCTACCCGCTTTCTTGCAGGCAGCCAGTGTAGGGAGCGAATGCCATCCCTCACCGAAAGATGTTTAGTCCCATTTAAAACCAGGAGGGCAGCTGCATTCTGAATACCGTGCAGCCTATTCAGCGAGGAGTTGTTGATGTTCAGATAAAAAGCATTGTTGTAGTCTAAGAGAGATGTTATCAAGGCGATGACCACTGCAACTCAAAGTACAAGGTCCGGATGATGGAGAGACAGGAGCTGACAATCCGACTGACCTGAGAGTTAAAGTTGAGAGAATTATCATAACTAACCTCAAGTTTTTTGCTGATTCAAATGGAGATGGTATAGGATTGCATGTCTCTGACCACCAAAGCTCGGACCACACCGAGTGCTGAGCCCCAAGGACCAAGAACTCTGTTTTTTCAACATTAATTTTTAAACAGTTATCCTTCATCCAAACACTGATGCCATTCATGCACTGTTTAAACTTTTCTTCTACCAAAGGCAGATTGTCCAATATCGAAACAATAATTTGAGTGTCGTGCGCATAGGGTAACAAGTGGAAACCAAACTAGCACACCAACTCAGCAAGGGGGAGATGTACAGATTGAAAGGAGTGAGGGAAGACCCCTGCAGGACCCACAGGGCACTTGGAATCTTACACTTTAAACATTTCACAACTAGCTGTTTGGACCCTCACCCCCACTCTTTGGACCAGGCAGGAGGGTGATATACTTTCAAATGCTGCCAACAGATCCAGCATCACCAAGGGAACGGCACCCCCCTGGTCAACCTGGTAAAAAATCGAGTCTGCTGCAGCAACTAACGCAGACTCCGTACTATGACCACATCTGAACCTGTTCTGAGACAGATCTAGGAGATCCTGAGGATTAATTGATTTGACCAACTAATGGTTAATATATGTTTCTAAAAATTTTGCCGGAGTGGGCAGTAATGACATGGGACGGATGTTTTAAAGGTCCTCTGGATTCCCATTCATTTTTTATTTGCAAAGGAATGACAATGGCTTCCTTCCAAAGACTAGGATACACTCCTATTTCTAAAATCTGTTTGTAAACTTTATGCAAAAAAGTCACAATCTGATCAGGAGCAAGTTGCAGAATACTAGACAGGCAAGAGTCATCAGGGGAACCAAATTTCATATTCATAAGACAGTTTTTGACTTGCAGAGAAGAGATAGGTGAAAAGGCAGACAAGAGTGCAAAAGGATTTCAGTCAGCAGAGTCTAAAGAGGGCAAGCGTATTTTTCATTAATATTGAAGTCTGAATGCATTTTAAGGATCTTATCTCTGACATAGACAGCAACTGTATCGCAAAAACTATGTGACTTCTTCATAGAATTTTGGAAAGGATGAGTGGAAAGCTTCTTAACCACCTTGAAGAGTTTATTTGCGGAAATACTAGCAGATCTAATTTTATTAACATACAAATATGATTTGGCAATGCAGCCTTCATGGATATATTCCAGCTTCCTTTTATGTCCTTTAAGGCCTTCCTCAGTTTATAGAGTCTACAAAACCAGTCAAACCTCTACATTCACAATTTCAAAACCAAAATCAGGGATTTCAATTGAACACAAAACCACTTCATACCTCGGAATTAGATTCAAAGAAGTCAGCATTGCTTCTTGAGTGGTGAATAGTATTGATCAGGTCTAGTGGTTAAAGAACCAGAAACCCAGAATTCCAGTCCTGGGTTCCCCACTTCTAATGTAATACATCATCAGATACCAGGAGCACCAAGAAACCCTCTGCAGGGCTTAAGTGTTTTATAAAAATGTATGTGTTTTATAAAAATTTACATTTCTTCTTGCCTGTCCTCTAGGACGTTATGCTCCCCCTGTATTATTCTCCCATTAATTCTTTCTTCTTCCTTGTGAGCCTGTCATCTCTTCCATCCCACTACGCTGTCCAAATACTTTTTATATATAATAATAGTGATAAACCATTGCTTGTCTCTTCCCTTAATTGTTGAAATTGCTTGAAATTAATCTAGAACACCTTTAACAAAAAAATGGTTTCAGGGATTTTAGACGAGATGAGATCCGTAACAATGGATACTCATAAATACCCCAGAGTGCTGTGTACAGGTGAAATTTAGGATAATTGTTTTAAATAAATGAATGTCATGACCTAGATGTTCGAGATGCATTTATTTTTTAGCTTAATTTTGCTTGTTTTAAGAAACTGGTAATTTAAATGCAGATAAAAAAGGTTGTAGGTAAAGTTAGAAATTTGAGATGTGAAAGAAAGCTAAACCAAGCATGGTCATTTCTATAAAGTGTAAACAGATATTGGCTATTCAGTAAGCAGGCATCACAATATTTCCAACATTTCAAGAAGGCTTTGGACAGCTTTCTTTATCTTTCTGTATATTTTATCCTGGAGATTTCAGACTTGTTTTTATATAATAAACTACCTCCTCTACTCTCTAATTTAAGGTAGATTGAGTTGCCATCATACATATAGGTAGTTGCTGAAACCGAAAAAACAAATTAGACAGAATAATGATTTTAATGTGTTAAGTCTACTAATTGATGTTAGAAGATACACATTCTGATTCAGTTGTTCCTTGAGTTGTTCTCATTAATTTATTTAATTAGACTGATAAATCTCTTCTATTTGATTAGGAATTTGAGCCTCAAGATATCTGATGTTTTCATTAATCTTAGTTAAAGTTGAAAACTGTTTGACCCTATGGAATGGAATGTTCAGTATCATAGCAATATTCATTTTATATCCTGAAAACTTCACAAATCTTGTAAAGAGATTTATCATTTCTTTATTAGTCTGCATTACTGACTAGTAATAAGTAATCTACAAAGAGTTTGATTTTCTTTATTGATGATCCCAACATACAACAATTAAATTATAGTTTTATAGCCCGCCGTAGCAGGCTATCCCTGTCACTAAAGGCCCTCTCCAGTGTTAAAGGCATGAGCCGAAGGCAAGGTCCTTTAACAAGGGACTGGGCCTTTAATGGCCAGTATAGCCCAGCTACGGCGGGCTATAAAGCTAGTAGAACATACTGCCCCATCAGGGCAGAATGTTCTAATTAGTACAACAAAGGCCTCATGGTGTCCGAGGGGGGTGAAATCCCCTCAGCTCCTAAGCCTTTATTTACAGCTGTGAATGTTCTACAGCTAACAACCGCATGCAGGGCCATGTTGTTAGCTTTTGAACATTCATAGCAAGGGCTGTAAAAAGGGGCTGAATCCAGCCCCTGGTTCTCCCTTGCTTGGCTGAATTGCTTTTTTGTAGTTCAGTCAAGCCAGGGAGATCAAGGTGCTGGGCAGCATTCACCCTTCCCTCCATCTGAAGCCATAGTACCACTGAGCTAAAGGAGTATGGAACGTTGAAGGCTGTGTGTGTCCTTCTGCATGGCCTCTGCATGAGGCAGAGGAAAGAGAAAGGCAGAGGCTGTGTATTAAGACATTGAAATGTTGAGAGCAGCAGGCCTAGAACAGTTCATACAGGCCGCTGCTGCTCAATTTTCTTCAAATGAGCTCTCGACAGTCCAATGTTCTAATTTTCATTGAAGAAGTTTGCTATTGGCTCTGTGATGATGGAGAGCAGCCATTGAGGAAGTGGCCATTCCTGCCTTGTCATTGGAATACATGGAACGCTGAGTACCGTCTATAACCAAGAAAGCCTTCAGACTTTAGCACAGGCATGGTATTGCTTTGAGGTATAGGGATGCTTAAATCTGGCCAGAACCTCCAAAATATATTTGTGTTTTACTGATTACAGTCTTTCTATGCACCTGCAAGCATAACTTCCATAGGAAAAGAAGTTATAATTGAGGAGCCTCTCCAGGCCAATAATGCTGCCATATTCTTACCTATTCTGCGAAGCCTTATAACACATCAAAAGCTGGGGTGGGAGAATCATGTTTGTGAGTGTACTTTGTCATCTTTTCACTAATATTTTGCATAGTTTTTACTTTTGGTATTGGAGAGTGAAATAGTTCTATATGGAAAACAAATTGTGGCATCTTTCTTTAGCTGGTTTATTAAAAATCAAAATAGAGGCCTTTGCCATAATTCCGGAGTAGTAGCCCATAGAAAATCTTTCTGGCAGATGCCATGGTGTGGTACTATGAAGTGTTGTAGTAAATATTTTCAAAGATCCACAGACAGAACCTCCAGATACCTTCCCATTCTACAGAGATGCAAGGGGAAAATTATTTCTACATAAACTCTTTTGTTAATAAAATATTCTCATCATTTCCATTAAAAGATGCTGCATACACCCGCAACCAAGGAGCGTAAGGCTCCGGAATGCGTTGGGAGTTTGTTGGTAGCATTTGGAATAAACACGCTTAACACATTTGAGCTGCGGTACTGTGGTTTTTGTGGTATACATACACATATATATATATATATATATATATATATATATATATATATATATATATATACATACATACTATATATATTATCTACTGGCGGTCGCCAGTAGATAGTTATAGTTAGGACCGAGTTCCCATAGGAAATCTGAAAATTCTATTTTGAATAACTTTGGCGCCGGTTGACTTATCTTCGTGAAATTTTCAAAGCTAATGGGGCACTCCGCTCAGCTCCTACCCTGAAAGTCTCGGGGTGATTCGTCAAGCGGGGGCTGAGAAAAAAGGGGGGTCCCAAAACGCGTTTTCCCCATTCATTTTCCCATAGGACCTTTAGTCGAACGGCTGAACAGAATTACTTGAAATTTGGCAAAGAGGTAGTCCTCAGGTCAGGCATGTGCCTCTTGCATATATGGTGTCAATCTGTTCAGTAGTTCCTGAGAAAATTGCAGTTAAAAGTACATAAATATCTATATGCGCGCACCGTGCGCGCACCGTGCGCGCACCAAATGTCTGCGAGCGTAATTCTGATTGGTGGTTAGATGTCAGTCAACATTCCAATCGGTCGAAATCAGGAAGTGTTGGACGCCATTTTGTGTGTGACAGTGAAAAAGAAAGGTGGAGAACGTGAAAAGGGGGCAGGGTAGAGAGTTCCTGACCCCCTAGCCTTTGACAGGGGGTCCCTGAAGGACCCCGAAGGGTGAAAAAAACATTTTTTTGTTTTTCAAAAAATCGCGGGGTGCACGCACCGTGAAAAACCCTTAAAAAAAAAAAACATTTTCAACTGTTTATAAGTTTATAGAAGATATTAACTATGCTGTTTAACTTTATCCATAAGTTTCACACACGTTTTAGTTAGTAATCAGCTATTAAAAAACCTTGCAAACTCACTGAAAAAACCATAGGTTTCACACACGTTATAGTTAGGAATTAGCATTTAAAAAACCTTGCAAATTCACTCAAAAAAACATAGGTTTCACACATGTTATAGTTAGCTGGACATTTCACTCGTACAAAACCATTGAAATTCCCCCGTTATAGTTAGTTCAGCTAACTATAACTCACGCGACCGCAATCCACTGCTGATGACGTCACATATTACATCACTGTATTCACTAAGATACTGTTAATAAGTCAGTTATACAGTTAATTTTACAAAAAAAAACATCCATTTAGACACTTATTTACCCATTTATTCTTCCATTAACCTTTAGATATACATATATAAAAAATATTTACTTTTCAGAAAGACACATATTCACTGGAAGATGTCATCAGTGATGTGATTAGTGATGTCATTTGAGATGTCATCAGTGATGTCATGAGTGATGTCACTGACCATGTCATGAGTGATGTAATATGTGACGTCATCAGCAGTGGATTGCGGTCGCGCGAGTTATAGTTAGCTGAACTAACTATAACGGGGGAATTTCAATGGTTTTGTACGATTGAAATGTCCAGCTAACTATAACGTGTGAAACCTATGGTTTTTTCAGTGAATATATGTATGGCCTGCTGCGAGGCTCCGTGGCCAGCTGTGTGTGTGGTGTGGGGTTGGGTGAGGAAATAGCATTTTTTCAGTCCCAAGGTACTGCTATGAAAGGACATAGGGGCAGGGCTAGCAGGGCTATCTCCTGCTGGAGCACCGCGGGGACTCGCAACAGAAATAGAATTTTTATTTTGACCTGGGGGGTCCATTTGGGATACCCCTACAAGTGCCAGGGAGTCACGGTACCCCATCCGCCCCTAATATGTTTTTTTTGCAACAAATTCTGAGCCCTGAAATAGCTCCTACAACAGTTCTGTTGATGTTACGACCAGCCAATCAGATCCCTCGGCCCTTGGGACAGAGACAGCCCATAAGGAAAAAAAGCCCTCTCAGCTAATCAGAATGCTGTATTTTCTGAATTTGTGGTCCCACAGGACTCTCTTGCAGCCAACTGGCAATAAATCACTCACATTTGAACCTTAATTTCTCAAAAAACACTGAATCAATGTACACCACATCACAAAAACACACTTTCTGAGTAAAGTTCTAGCCTTTTGCCAAAGTTGGCATAATTGTATTTGGCCATTTTCTCTGTATCACTGTCTAAAATTCCAATTGGAAATTAAATATGGGAAACATGCTTTGGGAACCACACTGTTTCCCAGCACTGGCTTGATGGATCACACCAAATCTTTCCAGGAAGGAGCTGAGCTGGATGAACCTTTTATTTGGCTAGTTTAATGATAATTTGACAAATAGTGCCAAAGTTTTTGTCAATATGTTTTTGTTTGAGATATATAGATATAGATATTTATATGAAAAATACTAATGTCTCTTTAAAAAATTAGAAGTTATTAGGTTTCAGAGATGGATATGGGTAAAGGACAGTCAGGGGTTTATACAGTGTTATTAGGGATAGTAAAGGGTAAAGGGCAGTAAGGGTGTTTTAGAGGTCTGAGATGTGTAGAGATCAGGATATTATAGGAATTTTAGGGCTCAGGGTTGGGTTAGGGTAAGTGGTAGAAAGTGTTTTTAGGATTTATGGATAGATGGGGTAATAGGGAGTAAGGAATTTCTTTATGGTTTAGGAATGGGGGTAATAGGGAGTAAGGAATTTCTTTATGGTTTAGGAATGGCTTGGGTAAGGGGTTGTAGGAGTTCAGAGTTGGGTAAGCAGGAGTGTAGGCTATTTTAGAGTTTAGGGATAGGTTGGGGACAGCAAGGGTTTTGTATTAGGATTTAAGTATCAAGAGAGAGTGTTTTCAATAAAATGTATTACAAATAGAAATAAATAAAAGACAGTCAGATAGATAGATAGATAGATAGATAGATAGATAGATAGATAGATAGATAGATAGATAGATAGATAGATAGATAGATAGATAGATAGATAGATAGATAGATAGATAGATAGATAGATAGATAGACAGAACACAGTGGCAGTGTAGTTATAGTTAGAGGGTTTTCTGTTTTGGTAATAGCTTTGGCATCGTTTGATGAAACTTTGCACTCCGGAGTAGAAACAATGGCTGAATGGAATTACATCAAATATGGCAAAGGGTTAGATTTTTACTCAGAAGGTGTGCTTTTGTTGTTTGGTTTGGTGTAAATTTGTTATGCCATTTGTGAGAATATAAGGTTCATCTGGATGGTGGTCCCGCTGGACTCCCATGGTGCAAACATTGTAAAGAATGAGGGCCCTCTGATTGGCCGAGGGAGATTTTTTTTTCGTTGGCCAGTTTGGTACCACAGGTGCAGGACTGGTCCTGCAGTACACAGAGATTAGGTTGGCTGGCTGCAAATCAGAGTAAAATGTTGTGGCCGAATTGCAGGTTACTGTCCCCATGTCCTGAAAATGTTTCAAAAGTAGGGTAAAAAAGGTCAGGGTAGAGGCACCCTGACCCATAGGCACTTGAAAACAAATAGTTTTTTGTACCACGAATAGTGCTGTACTTCCATGTGACCCAGATGAGTCCACCCATGGCAGCTGCTGTTCAATAGTGCAGTACTCCCATGTGATGCAGATGAGTCCACCCATGGGAGCCACTGTTCAAGCTTCACCCTCATAGTACCATGGTACTCTGCAAGCTTCCTAGAGGGAAATGTGGGTAGGGTGTCAGCGAGGGGATGGATGTCCACGTGGGGCCAGTTTGGCTGTGCATAGCAGATGGTTGGCTGGCCACAGCGGGATGGGCTAAGGGCCTGGGCAGAGGTCAACCTCCCTGCCCTCAAGTGCGTGGCTGAAGGCAGTGCCCAGTGCTAGAGTTGGCCACCCATCAAGAGTTGAGTGCCACATGAGGTTGGACGCTATGCATTGAAGGTGCTCAAGACCAACCATGGTGAAGGAGTTGGCTGAATATGATTTTAAAAAACTGAAATTCACTGGGGTTAATATGGTGTTATAGTTAGGTCGTTTGAGAATGTCTTTACAGCTATTATTGATGATGTTACTTAACATGCCATGAGTGATGTAAAATGTGGGCTCATAAGCAGTGCATGGCAGGGGCACAAGTTATATGTAGCTCAGTAAACTATAACTGGCGAATTTCAGTGTTTTTTGTTTTTAAATGGTAGCTTTTATCATACTTGAACACCTAACTATAATGTCACATTAACCTTTGGAGGCGCATTTGCAGAGTGGTGCAAAAAGGGGCGTGACCTCGGACCACCTCTCTGCAGTCCAGCTGTGTGGCGCCTACTGGAGGTACCTGGTGGGCTAGGTGACCCCCAGGGACCCTCAGTTTTCAAGGGGACTTAATTCCCCAACTTAGAACGTGCCAGGGGGTGCATTTGCAGAGTCATGCAGGGAGGGGGCGGACCTCAGCGAGTTGCCGGTTACTTTTTTCTTTTTTCTTTTTTTCCTATTTTATGGGAGGGGGTCTGCCTGGCCACCCTTCCCTGGGCCACTTGTGGCCCCAGGGACCCCATCCCCCAGGGCATCGCAGCCTTGTTTTTTATTTAATAACATTTTGGGGAGGAGGGCTGCATGCCCCCCTCCAGAGGCCAAATATGGCCCTGGGGACCCCATCCCCCGGGGATGGCCTTTCCGTTTTTAATTTTTTGTTTGTTTTTAATTACACGGGACGGGGCTGCGTGGCCCCCCTCCCAGGCCACTTCTGGCCCTGGGGACCCCATTTCCTGGGGCCTGGCCTGACCATTGGGGACCATGGGGTGAGCCCCAAAGCCCCCATGGTCCCAGCCATGGGGGAGCCAGCACTGCTTTTGCACAAGGGGAGCTGCTGACGTGCAGCTCCCCTTGTGCAAAAGCAATCTGTTTTTTTTTTTGGAAGCGAGAGCAGGTTTCCTGCTCTTGCGCCCAAAAACCAAAGCAGAGTTTGCTGCCCTGCCATAGCAAGCAGCAATGTCCCGGGGGTGGGCACCCAGGACATTGCAGGAGCCTACCCTGGGGCATCAAGGGCTCCTGGAGAGGGGCAGCGTGGCCCCCTCCCATCATTTGTAAAGCCCCAGGGATGTGGTGGTCCCCGGGGCTGGGAGGCCATAACAGACCCCCACATTTGAATATTTAATGCCCCGGGAGGTGGTGGTCCCTGGGGCAGCGTGGGGGGGATCGAGCCCCCCTACACTAACTATTAGTTATAGCCCCAGGGAGGTGGCGGTCGCCGGGCTTGCAGGGGGCCCTGGAGGTCCCCCCACCCTCATTTAATTAAAGCTCCAGGGAGGTGGCATTCCCCGGGGCTGCGGGGGGACGCATGCCCCGTGCATAAATTATGAAGCCCCGGGGAGGTAGCGGTCCCAGGGGACGTGAGAGCCCACACGGGCCCACACACCCTAATTTAGAATTGCCCCCGGGACCTGGCCCACCCGGGGGCTTTTTAACAAACGAAGTGTGGGAGACCGCGCTTCGTTTAAAAATATAATTTTGTCCAAATTCGCGCACCCAGCGCAAATTCGGCAGAAATTATAAAAACAAAATGCTTTTTTTGGGCCTGGGGATCCTTGTGAACAGGGGGTCAGGGTGTTTCTATCCTGCCCCCTTTTCTTGTTTTTTACCGTTTTTGTTTTTTCTTGTGACTCGGTTAGCGAATCACAAGTTGGCTGCCAACACTTCCTGGTTTGGAGTGTTGGCAGCAAATCAGAAGTCAGCTCGTGCTAGGGAGGGTTCGCAAACCCTCCCCAGTGCTCAGATATATATATATTTTTTCTTGAATTTCTCTGTAACTACTGAACGATTTACACCATTTGAAAAAAAGGGCACTTTCTGAACCAAGAGCTACCTTTTTGCCAAATTTGGTGTAATTCTGTTTAGCAGTTCGGGCTGTAGCCTGTTCCAAAATTTAACATGGGGAAAACGGGTATTGGAAACCCCCTTTTTTCTGGGCCCCCGCTTTACGAATCACCCCAAAACTTTCAAGACAACAGCTGACCGGAGCGGGCCATTAGATTTGAAATTTTCGCGAAGATTCGTCAAACGGCACCAAAGATATTGGCAAAAGAAAAAACGCTTTTTGAATAGAAACAAGGTCCTAACTATAACTACCTACCTACACACACACACATGTTATGCATTGTAAAATACCGCGTTGTAACAACAGGTATTCCATTGTTATTCCGTGGAAAGAGCATTTGCGCATGTTTGTATTTGCATGTGCTAACTTTTTAAAGCCAGACCAGTTGACAATTGGACAATTGGAGAAAGCAATGGTAATTTATACAGGTGAATTACTACAATAAATAACAGAAATGGAAACTCAAGAAGAAAGATATAGAGATGAAAGAACAGAGGGGTAAAAGAGAGGCAAACCCTACATTCAACACCGGGCTAAAACCTTCAAAAAGTCTTCTGCAGTTAAAAGACAAAACAAAAAAGGAATTATTTCTGTTTTCAGTGCCTGTATAAGATAATTTAGTGAGTGATGAGATATGAAATTGCCCCTCGTGATTTGTAATGCATTCAATCTATAGTCTGAATGATGCACCAAACAGCTACCAGCATGAAATGAGGAAATCCTCCTCTGAGAAGAGCCAAAGCCCACTCTGTGTAGTTGATAGAATTGGTAACAGTAGGCCATGCAGCAGCTTCTCTGCCAAGCCAGGCCCAAAAAGGGTGAAATCGGTCCATAATGCTTTAAAGATGTGCTGGTGTTTCAGCGATGACAACTTCTATAGAAACACATTTAACTATTGATAATGTTATGCAATTCTTAGCACTGAAGACTGTATGTATCTCCAGCTATGACTGCTTAGTCTGTGAAAGTGGAGGTCTGTGCATCACCCATGTTGTGCGCCCTTCCTCTGTGACTTTGGAGGTTCGCGAAGCTTGACATTTTGGTGATTTCCCCACAGGGTATTAAGTTTTACCCACACACGCTCCCTGGTTTGATGTGACCCTCTGATAGTGACATTCTCCAAAATGAGAATTTTTTACAAATAAATGTAAACCCTAATTTTTGCACCCAAGGGATTTCCTGCAATTTTCCAGAGTCTGACAAGGAATGTAACCCTGTGCTTCTGTTTATTATGTTTTGATTCCATTGCTAAATTAAATCATTCACTTGCCAACACCCGAGGTGTAATTCCGAGAGCAACCCTTCCCAAGATTCATTCTGATTTCATCTGGCAGTCTGTAGTTCTTTGTTTATTTTGCCATGAGGTTTTATCCAGCAGGAGCTCCTTGAATTATGTGCTATAAATGTCTGAATAATGTAAGTATAAATCCACTGAAAATGTTTATTTTCACATTCTATTTTTGACTGCTGTGTTTCACTGTATAGTGTATTCAATGTTATGCTCCATTCATTCATCATTGATCAAGTTTTACAAGGATTCCAGAGATTTCCCACTCCCCAATTGCTATTTGAAACATGCCTTTCACTTTTTATAGTCCTGCCTCGCTTGTCTAATAATGTCTATAATTGAAGCTAGAAACCTGAATATCTGTCTGATGATTATATTTTACAGCTACAAAGCAATAATTTATGCCCCTCTAATATTAAGGTATTAAAATAGATTTGTAGTTGGCGAAGTTAATTTTATGAGCATATTTTTTCACTAAAATGCACATACGTTGTTTACATATTGCACAATGCATATTTATATATTTCATTCATTTGGGACATATGGAAAAAGTTATTTCTACATTCAGTAATCAAATGTATGCATGCATGTGTCTAGTGTTTCTATAGTGCAAACCTAACAAAAAGCTAACGGAGCATTGTACATGTTCAAAGTCCAGCATAACGTCAATGAGTGATAGGATAGGTAGCTGATTTGTTAACTCGATGCATTGTGATGCAGTGTTCTTTAAAGAGATGCATCTTTCCTATTGGAAACAGAAACGTTGCCCCCGGTCCTGGGAAAAGACTGGCTGCTTTGTTTTTTCTTTGTTACCCTTCTTACCCTGCAGCCAGATGGTATTCTAGCTGTGGGTGTGTCGAGAGCCATCAGGGATGGTAAGCTTGCTTGAAAAATAAGTAGGGGTGCTGGTCATGATGACTTTATAAATGATGCAGCTGTGTTTGAAGAGACGGGCCAGAAAAGGGAGCCAATGGGATTCCATCAGTATGGGGGTAATGTGATCCTATTCTTAGGCCCGGGAGGAGAAGTGCTGCAGAGTGCAGGATGCTCTTAAGAGGTGCAAGTGTTGTGTCTGGGAGGGCATGGAGTAGGGTGGCCTCCAGCCAGATGCGAGAGTAGCAGGGCTTAAACAGCAGTTCTGAAATAACTTTCTAAAATAAACTTTTTCACTTTTTTTTAGAAGAAAGAGCTGGTACCAGCTGTCTTAGTATTTTTGGATATGTTTTTTTTCTGGTTGGTGTACAGGGTGAATCCATGTGACTTGGCATTCAGGGAAAGTTTGGCTTCGACAGCATTAAGATTCATGCCATTGAGCCAGGTTTGTACTGTTTAATGTTTGTTGTTCTTGGAAAATAATAGGAATTTTGTCTTGGTGGGGTTGAACTTCTGGTAGGTGCTGACAGTGTTTGAGGCATTGGATTTCTGAAGCGGAGAAGACTTTCAGGCATGTTTGTGACTCATCAGCACATTGGTGAATATTGATATTGTTATCTGTTGGAAGAGTACCAAGCAGTTTCATGTGGAGGTAGAAGATGGCAGGGGGCAGTAGGGAACCCTGAGAGACTCTGCATGTGGTAGGGGACTTTTGGGACCTTTAGGTGCCCAGGCGATCAAACTGGTGTTAGTTGGAAATGTAGAATGAGAACCAGTAAAAGACATTGGCTGTGAATCCCATCTGAAATGGGGGTGAAATGGACGACTATGTCAAAGGCAGCTAAGAGGCCCAGCAATATCAGGAGAGATGGATCATCTTTATCTATGGTTGGGAAGGCCTTGTCTTCAAGGTACCGGTTTCTGTGCTCCAGAGTGATCTGAAGCCAGACTGGTTGTTGGGCAGTAGATGGTTAGCATTAATATGATCTTTGTGTTAAACATGAACGGCTTATTCAATGACCTTGGTAGTTGAGAGATGGGCCAGTAGTTGGTGGGGTCATCAGGTTCTATTGTAGGTTTCTTTAGGAGTGGAGGGATATGGCCTTTCTTGAGAACTTTTGGGAAGAATCCATGAGGAAAGGAGACATTGACAATGGTGAGTAGGGGTGAGCTAGCTTCCCCATAGAGACCATTGATGAATGACAAGGGTAAGGCATCTTCTTTATAAGAAGTAGCTTTGAGGGAGTTCAGTATGTTGGTGAGATCTGGGAAGGGAAGGATTTGAAGGAGGACCATTGCAGGATTCTACACAAAGGGGTGGATGTGGGAGATGAAGCAATCTTTGTGTGATTAATGTGCTGTTGGAGTTAGGTATGGGTGTGTTGGGCAGGGGATTAATTAAGTGCTTGATTCTCTTGAAATGAGTTCTGCTTCTGCTGGTGGCTTCAGTGATGGGGTTGGTAGAGTAACTGGGGTGTGGATGTTCACTTTGATTTCCCCAAAAAAGTGTTGGGAGATAGGGATGGGGAAGTTGTTGGTCCAGTCCAGGCGTATATGGGTTTGTTTTGGATTATTGGTAATGTTATAAAGACAAGGTCGAGGATATGGCCTTTGAAGTGTGTTGGTTGTGTGACATGCTGTACCACACTGAGGGGTATATTCTCAAGAATGTGTGATAACTACCACAAGAGTGGCTTATGGCAACTCACCACATCGCAGTCCATCGTAGGAAAATAACTCCCTGTCACCGTGGTTTTCCCAAGCCGGCGGCAACATGCGATAGTCCCACGACAACGCGTCAAACCAACGCATTAAAACCAACGCGACACCGCAAAAATGCAAAACACCAACGCCAAAAAAGTCGCGATTTCACCAATCGTGATACAAAAATCAGCGAAAACCAGCCACAGGCCTGCAATCCCCACGCGGCATGCAAGAAAATGCACTACAAAAGGGGAAAAAAACATATACAAAAGCCAAACAACAGCGAAGCACAATGGAGTCAGCCGGAGCAAGTGCAGAGGACAGCCAGAGCCCCGCAAGCCCCCCGGAGGACCAGCCTGGGACTTCGGGGCAGGGAAGGCCAAGGAGAAGAAGAGTAGGAAAAAAAGGTTCAGTCCGCAGGAAAACAGGATCCTGATAACGGAGGTGATAGAACACCATCAACTACTGTTCGTCACCTCCACTGTGTCACTGGGAACCAAAAATGGAATATGACAGGCCATCGTGGACAAGGTGAATGCAGTCGGAGTACTGAAGAGGACAATGGACGAGGTCAAGAGGCGCTGGAATGATGTCAAGCGAAAAACCAAGCAGAAGCTCGCAAACAACCAGAAGGCAGCAATGCAGACTGGAGGTGGCAGTCCAGCACCACAGGAGGAGCTGGATGAGATGGAGGAAATGGTGTCCACAATCAACAGTGGGGAGATGGTGGCAGGAGTTGGGGGACAGGACACTGCTCAACAGGACCGAACACAACAGCTACAGGGTGAGTAACGACCAGGTACTCGGGGGACAGGGGGAGATGGGCACAATGGCACACATGCACAAGTAAGCACAACACATCATCAGATAAACTATGCCCCAGACCCCCAACTGCCAACAAGATACCAATGCACCCAGGAATGCCACATACCAGCACTGTATAAGCACAGAAGGCAGAGGCACACCGCATGTAAGGGATCTGGGGCAGCCAACTCAAGCTGCAGGGGCGACTCTCCCAAAATGCTGCACACACATCACATGCAGAGCACCACAACATTGACAACAACATGGCAAAATCCGTAACACGTCCACAACAGAACAGGGGGCACAACTGGTCCCGCTTGTGTGCAGTAACTGGCCAATCACATATGGCATCGCAAGGAAATGTGAGTTGACAATGTAAAAGTACAAACACACATCCATGAAGTGGTCGAAATGTCCACTGTACCACATCACATAGGCAGCTCCCCACAAACAGTCACAATGTACACTGTCATTCAGTCTGCATGTAAACATGTTCAATGCGTCAACATTAACCCTGGGCGAGACACTACGCTTCGCCCACGTAGTGTACGTAGCGCTGCCTGCTTCGCAGTTTTCAAAGTAGGCGAAGCAGGCTAGCGCTACGCACACCCAGGGCGAAGCGTAGCTGCCTGCCGCTGCCACCCGCCTCCCGCCCGCCCTCCTTTTAAATCAAACCCCCGCATTTACAATAAATACTAAATTAAAGAAACTTACCTGAAACGCGGCGTCTCCGGGGCTCCCTCTTCCATTGCAAACTTCTTCTGACAAATGCGCATGCGCGGAAGCCCGCGCATGCGCATTTCTTGCGAGAAATGCGCATGCGCGGGCTTTCGCGCATGCGCATTTGTCAGAAGAAGTTTGAAATGGAAGAGGGAGCCCCGGAGACGCCGCGTTTCAGGTAATTTTCTTTAATTTAGTATTTATTGTAAATGCGGGGGTTTGATTTAAAAGGAGGGCGGGCGGGAGGCGGGTGGCGCGTAGTGGGGCTACGCGAAGCACGTAGTGTGCGTAGATTTGGGCACACTACGTGCTGCTTCACGTAGCCCCACTACGCCCACTACACCCACCCTTAGTCAACATACATGTGAACACAATGTTAAACTGCATCTCCCCTTCACATTGCAGAAGGACATACAACACCTCCTGCAGAGCAGTCCCAACCTCTCTGCTCTGATGACGAAGAGGACAACCAGACCCCGACGCCCTCCAACAGCTCGTGGACAGCCTCTGCACCCCACCTCCAGGTGCAGGGCAGCCCAGCTGCTACGAGGAGAACCCACCCCCTCCACAGTACACACAGCAGGTAGCACCCACCACCACGGCTGACTCCCAGGACCCCCACGACCAACACATAGCCTTCCAACTCCGTGTGTTGGGGTGCCAGGAGAAGCTGGCCGAACAGGTACAGGTGGGGTTCGACCGCATGGCAGACAAACTAGATGCCATATGTGGGTGTCTGTGCGCCATCAGGGACCACTCACAGTCCTGAACAGACACCGACAGTCCGCTCCATGCTCTCCAACGAACCATGTCTGACATCGCCAGGGTCAAGACTCAGAGGCAAGAACGACTGTCCAGTCATAGTGGCTCCAGCGAGCTCGCCCGGGAGTTGGGACTCATGCGGAGGCTCATGGAGGACAGGGAGCATCAGCGTGTGGAAACAAGGGCTGACATGGCTGCACACCAGCGAGAGTTGGCTGGGTCCCTCAATGCCATAAAGACCATTCTCATGGCATTGCTGCCACAAGGCCTGGCACCGATGCATGCTGCTGCTACCACTCCATCCACATCTCCGGCCTCTGCAGTGTCACTGCCACACAGTGCTGGTGACAGAACACTACCACCCATATGTGAGGCACCTGAAACAGCAGAGGACAAAGATGCGGATGAATCTGGCCTCGTGGTCATAAGGAAGCGGTAGCATCCATGTCCGCCATATGGCCTGTTAATGCTTGGTTCTGTCCTCAGCATCATTCCCTTCCAGTGTCCCCCGATACATTCTGCGACACTCACCTTGGACCTCGACATGGACTGCCATATTCTGTCTGGTTACCCATGACACAGACTGAACTCCTCCACTACTGAGGAACATGTCATTCACAGAAGGACTCTGGATGGCCCGCCACGTGGCGATGCTGCAGGGGTGGCCTTGCATGGCCCTGTACTGCTCTGCATACAACACTCCATTAAATATGCATTAAACATTCATTTTCACAGCGATTTGTCATGTCTATGATCTTGCAAGTGTGGAGGCATGAATGCATGTAGGGTCATTGATTGCACCTTACGTCTATGTTGCTTATGTTAGGGGACTTGGGTCACAGGGTGACACATTGTCAATTGTGTGCCGGGTAGCGCCGACACTAGAATGGGGAAATACGCATTTGTTACTTCTTTGTCCAGGCCAGAACAGAAGCACGCACACAGCCCCGGGGTCATTGTTCACACACCTACACTGGACTGGCATATACCAGGCAAGTCCATTCCGCTCACGCTCACAGGGGGGGACGACAACGCTACATGTCCCAGGTCTTCCCTGTAGGGATCTGCTGCTCACAGGTCTAGTTGTCTGCATGCCACGGCCGCTCCCTCATGGCTGGTTCACACTCACACCCCACCCATTCGGCACCGGCATCACAGGACATGTGACCGTGCCAATAAAAAGGGCCTGGCGCACGTGCTGGACACCATTTCCACTCTACAAATGGGTGTCTCCATGTAGGTATTCTTCATGCATGACGGCCTAGGGCCCTACCACGTCACATTGCCCAGTGCCGGTGGTGACATGATGGCGTCCGCACCATGGGACTCAATCATAAGGGGTCCATGGCTAGCGGTGCACAGACTTGGTGGCACTGGATGCACTGCGGCAGGCACAGGCACATGGGACGGTGTCTTTCGTTGCACTGAGGTAGGGGCACCTAAAGTGCTGAGCGGGGATGCAGCCTGCGATGATGCGCCGTCCGGGCATTCCGGAATGGTGGAATTGGTGTGAGCCCTGCTGGACCGCAGTGTAGGCCTGAGCCAGCGGGCAGTGCGTGCCTCCCGCCACGTGGCACAGTTCACAGAGTTAGTGGCACCTATTGGGCTGAGCGGGTGTGCAGCCTACAATGATGCCCTGTACACTGATGTGTTCTCCGCCATTGCGAAATCAAGACCCAGAATCATGTGTGTGACGTGGTGGCCCGCGGTGCGTGGCTGCTTGATGTGGAGGGTGCCATGGTTGCTGCCCACAGGCTTGGAGATCCCACAGGCCCGTGGTGTGCCCTCTTGGAGACACGCTGCTGGTGGAAGGTGAGCAGTGAGGCCTAGTCGCGCAGGGGCGGGCAGTCTCCACTGGGTGGCTGGAGGGGCTGGGGTGCAGCAGCGTGTGTGCGCAGGGGCGGGCAAGAGGTGATGGCGTGTGCTACTGTATGGACTCTGCCATTCATGTCTCTGCCAACTGTTTCAGATGAGTGACCTGGGGGACTGCAGTGTGTGCCAGCACGTGGCTGGAGAGACACCGGTTGCTGCAGGTGAGCAGTGGGCCTGGGTGCGCAGTGTCAGCACTCTCTCTCCCTCTCCCCCTCTCACTTTCTCTCCCCCTCCCTCCCTCCCTCTCTCTTTCTCTCTCCCTCTCTCCCTCACTCTTTCTCGCTTCCTCTCACCCTCTCTCTTTCTCTTTCTCTTTCTCCCTCTCTCTTTCTCTCTCCCTCCCTCTCTCCCTCCCTCTCTTTCTCTCTTCCTCTCTTTCCTCTCTCCCTCTCCCTCTCTTTTCTTTCTCCCTCTCTCTCTCTTTCCCTTTCTCTGTCGCTCTCCCTCTCTGTCCTTTGATGGGCGCATGACACACCTTCTTATCTGTCTTTCTTTCTTGCAGGCTGTGACTTACGGAATGCCCGGAGAAGACACGCAGTGCCTCTTCATGATTGTTTTTATTTGTTTCATCTGTAATAAAGGTTTTTTGGGTTATATGATGTGGATTTGTGTTTCAGTTTTTGTGACCATACCTGTCTGTTAGGTGTTGTGGTTGTGCGACTTCAGGCGATTTGTTTGGGTCAAGCTTTTGTGGTATTGATTTACATTCTCCTTGTCAGGAGGGAAGGGGGGGTGGTGGGGTCCGGGGTGGGGGTGGGGGTATGTGTTGTTACCCTCTTGGTGCTCCGGGCTGCATGTTCAGTTGCTCGGGGGCGTCTGTTGTTCTTCATGCTTGGCTATGGACTGTGCTCCCTTGTATGGTGCCGGTTGTCGTCCGACTTTGCACCAGGTCAGAGCAGGTGTTAATTTCCTGCTGCTAACGCGCCTTATCTCCTGTTTTGTGTTCTTATCACAGATCTGTCTGGTCGTTGAGAATGTTGTGGAGTGGTGTTGTCGCGGCTTTTTGCTCGGGAACGCCTACTCTGCATCTCATTAGTGATAGTTGCCGGGGTCATCCGTGGCGATGTTTTTTGAGGATGCTATCACGGAAAAACTGGTGGTATCGGCAGTTTGCACCGGCTTGTGAATGGGGCGATGGATTTATTGCGACTTTGGCTGCGCTAAAGTGCTGTTAACTTGGCGATAGCTCCTTGAGAATATGCCGCTGAGTGTGTCAATAAGGTTGATGATGTTTGAGCTTGATTTGTCAGGGAATTGAAGTCACCCAAGAGGTGGTGTGAGTATGTTGGCTAGGCAAGGTAGTGAAGAGATCTGAGAATTAATCAATGGAGTCCTTGGTCTACCTGGGAGGGCTGTAAATGAGATGGAAGGTGGCAGTCTGTGATGTTGAGAGTTGGAAATGGCATGTCAGCAGCTCCATGGAATTGAGTGTTACTTGCTTGCCTGGGGTACAAGACCACAAATCCTTATGGATGACAGTGAGTCCTCCTACCACCTCATGTGTAAAGTCCACATGATGGATGCTGTAACCTGTGGTCAGAAGGATTACGAGGATGTGCAAGGATGTTGGGGTGATCCATGTTTTTGTGATGAGGAGGGTATCAATCTTGTGCTAGGGTATGAGGTCAGTGATGGCTGGTATTTGAAGGTCTGCAGAGGGAACCATTACGAGCATGAGTTGGAGTATGTGTTCTGCAGTTAGTGGGATGTATAAAAGGTTGAATCTCTGTGTTGTGCAATTTCTATATGAGTGTCTGAGTTGTCCAGATTTGGGTCTGATCGTGGGGATTGACAGTATGAGGTGCTGGGCGAGAAACATGAATCGAACATGTTTGAAGACAAAAATAAAAAATAAAGGATTTAAATGTGTTCCCTTTGAAGAAGAGTTTCCCCATCTCTTTTTTACAGTGGTTTTACTACCTACAATTCTTTGTCACTTACACACACCCCTCATTAGACAGATTCCCACATTCCTTCATTGTGCTTATCCATATAGAGTTTCTATTCTTTTCCCATTGACAAAAAAAAGCTTATTGGTGGTGACACATCACAAGAGAAAACAATTGGAGTGCATTCTTTCATTAAGTGTACCAATCGCCAGGAAGCAATTTGGGCAATCATATTTCCTTATGTTGGCTAGTGAAAGCCTCCATTTCTCTGCATAGATGTAAAGCATCCATTTGTTGGAAAGGTATCTCTGTCATGCTTTTTAGAAAAATGGCTGGCCACCATCTTAGAATGGTATTTGCCTCATTGTGTAACACAAGAGACATAACTATTGTTGTCAATGTTGTACTTGTGTTCTTTTAAGTAGTGTGTTGTGAGCGACAACACCTGAAACCTCTGCAGAGTGATGGTAAGGTTGGAGCTTGCTGGTGCTTATTACACTCTCCCTGTCCCATTGCCTGTCTCCTGTTCTTCTTTCATGGTCCTCGCTGCATGCACCTTTTGTCCATCAACTCCAGCCCATCTGGCACCTTTATCCTACCTTGTTAGGTCTCTTCATCTACACCCATTGCCAGAGTACTGTTAACCCCCTCAACATGTCATACTCTGGCCCTGGCTCAGGGTGTGTGCCACCTATATCCGTCTCCCCACTGCTTGCCAGTGTATCGTTTTATGATGCCACATCCCTCACCCACCGGTCCAGAGCCCACCTGCTTTTGGCAAAATGTGAGAGTGAGCATGGGTAAATGGTGCCTAGCTATCCACTTCTCCTTTACCCCCACAAGAGCCCCAAGGGTAGATCTTCTGTGCTGGGGAGTGGAGCGGGCCATCGACAGCTCTTGTCACCATCTCTGATAAAGTTTCTTGGTTATGGCCAGCTGCAAGAAACAAGCACACATCTAGCGTGCACCAGTCTCTTGCAGCCTATCACGTCCATGTCATTGTACTACTGCTTGCCTTACTGCTGTGGTGGGGGGTTAGGAAAGAGGGAACAGCCACACTCGCCCTCAGATCGCACTGCTCTCTCTTTCTCGTGCTACTCCTCCTCCACCTCAGTTCTTACTAATCACCTGTGTCTCTGTGTCACCACTCCTGTTGTGCCCTGTCCTTCTTTTTCTTCCTTGCAGTGTCTATCTCCTGTGCATGATGATTTATTTGTGAATCAACAAGGCACAGTTACCGCCATCCATGCATTCACATTCATGGAATGCCACCTTGTTTTGCTATTAATAAAGCCCCGCTTCCTCAAAGGGACAGGGCCTATATTCTGAAAACAAAAGTTGGCAGTCTGTAATTTGCATTGGGAGAAACATGCAGTGATCCCATGGACCCCTATCTACTACCCCCACTGGCAACAGCTTGGGACTGCTTCTACTTTCTGAATAGTGAGCAACCCTTCTCGGGAGTTGGTAACCTGTCAATGTTTTGCGACCAGTTACAGTCACACATCATTGATGTATGGAATAGTGAATCAGAATGAAGACGCGGATTCCACTTTCGCACCCCTCCATCTTCAAATTCACAATGCATTACAAAATGTACTTTGCAATTGGGAAAATTACACCCTTTGTATATAGTCACTTGTCTTTTTGTGCCTATCTCATATTAAACAGAGAATTCTGCTCTACTTTGCTATCACTAAGCTTGCAGGAGAACGCATTGCAATGCATACCCAGTAGGTATTGTCTCTGATACTCCAGGAGGAGTGACACAGATCACAGGTTTTTTGAAGAAGATGCAGCAGCCTTGCGGCACCACCTCCCCTCTGATGACTAATTCATAATTGCTTGAAAATACGATAGTGTCTCAATGTTGGGACTTCCCAGAATTCTCTGGTTGTTTTGATGACCTTGATGCCAATTTCCACCACCATTGCAGCACTAACTCAGAATCATTTTTTTGCTATTCTATGTTGTCAACATTGTACAGCACCCTCTACCGTTAGTTTGCCATTGTAGTGCCTTTTTAAACTACTTATTCGTATGGTTCTGGAATCGTTTGTGGATGATAAGTTGTTTGTGGTTATTAAACTTTTGTGTAAAGTTAGTAGATTTTTGTTAAGAGCCTAATTTAGTAATGGTTTGTGCTGATTAACGTGACAGGAAGATTTGTTTGATCTTCTTTGTAGTTATGATGTGTGAATTTTTGTGCCAAAATGCGTTGTCATTTTTCATTGAGCCAGGTGGTTGATTGTTCATAGCCTCGCATACACAGATGTTTTTCTAACCAAATAGTTAAAAAGATATGTAGATATGATATGAATGTAAATTTTTTATATTTCGCTTACTACCCCTGTCGAGGCGTTTGGAGTTAAAGAGTCAGTAATATGTGCTTCATTTTTTTCCCCTTGTGGATTAGTTGTGGGAAGTTTGTTAAGTTCGTGCTCACGAGTTCTCATCCATTTATTAATGTTCTGAGCAGGGATAGGATAATGGAGGTGGATTACAAAAGGGGAAGTTATGACTTGTTATCGGTAGAAATTGACACATGCGTGTGCCTGTAGATTGGAGTTTATAATAATACAATTTTGCACAAGTGAAATTGTGGTATGTTTAAGTTGAAAGCATTTGGGGGCATATCAGCAAGGCGATGCGATAAAATTATTGCCGCTTTAGAGTCCGTTTTCGGACGAAAAGCGGCGATTCTTTTCATCAATAATTTTTTCGTCCTATCAGCATGGACACGCTAACGCGCGAATCCATGCCTTAGCGCCTGTTTCCTGAACGCCCAGCTATGCATCTCTAATGAGATGCAAAGTGGGTGTTCCTCCCCAAAATAACTGGAGAAATGTCGCTAACCGACATTTCTCCAATTATCAAGGTGTACGCTAACATGCAGAGCTATAAGAAAAGTAGCGCTAACCTCGGTTATCGCTACTTTCCTTACGCCTGCTTTTATTCTGACTTAGGCATCTGATCCAATGGGAGGTGAATTACATGGCTAAATCCACCCTGCCCTATCAGCAAGGTATCGCCGGTCGCAGTGCGATTATCGCTGGATTTCCAGCGATAATCGCACTGTTTTGTGGCTAACGCATGGATTTCTATCGCTTGGGAGACAAGCGTTGCTGATAGCACGCTATCTCCGTGATAGAATCCAGCGTTAGCCTGCGATAATTATCCTCGCGCTAAGAGCGCTGAGCGATAATTATCGCAGGCCCTTGCTGATATGCCCCTTGATTTTTAATATTTGTATGTTAGTTTGGTGTGGGGTGGGTGCTGTTAAGTTGCAGCTCTTTGCCAACTACATGGCTTTGATGCTGGGGTGTTCACTTGAGAAGCTTCGAATCAACACACAGAGACTCACCCCACTTGCACACCCACCTTCACACACCATCACCAAAACACTTATTTACAGCGTGACACACTCACCATCATATAAATATATGGTCACTCACACTAATAAACACTGGATCACACGGCTATACTTGGAGACTGACTTCCCACACAATATTTGCATAACACATTCCTCCAACAAACACACACACATGAACCAGTGCACAAATGGCATTAGTTATGTATGCATGAAAATCACTGCTGTAACAGTACAATGTATGTGAGGGTAGCTTGAACTGCTGGCCTATACACTACACATGGTCCATGTGCTTCAGAAAGAGTGAGTTCCACGTGCCTAATTTGATACAGCTGTGAGTGCACATGAAAGCCTGTGCCCTTCTGCTGCCAACTGTTGTGACTGATCTTGGTACTTGCTTCTACCTGTAGGAGAATAGGATCTGCTTCTTATAGTTACCCCCACTTTTTGCTGATGTATCACAGTTTTTTACTTAGTCTGACTAGGATCCTGCTATCCAGGACCACAGTCTAGCTGCTTTCTCCCCTAAATTGATTGCATGTACTTTAGGTATACTCCAGATTGGATTCGGGGGTACCCTTATAAGTCCCTAGTATATGGTATACTATGTACCCAGGGAATAGGTACCCCAGATGCCTCCCAGGGGCTGCAGCATGTATTATGGCACCCCTGGGAAACCATTCGAAATGACACCACAGGTCTGCTACTGCAGCCTGTGTAAGGTGGTGCATGCACCCCTTACTTAGATATAGGTTCACTATATCTATTCTAAATCACTGCACATAAAAACCTATCAGTCACCCCTATGGCAGGCCTTATCAGTCCTGAAGGCAGGGTGCTGGGTTTTATGTGAGAGGGTGAACCTACATGAGCAGAGCCCCTCTGCAGCCTTCGGAACCTATTTTTCGGGGTTGTTGGTGATGCAGCCAACCATATATATTTAAGTATATTATAACCTCGCGGTAAATGCTAACTTTAAAACAGCTGCCTAGATATATGTCTTGTTCGGTGTCAAACACCTTGGAATCATACCTCTCCTGCCAGTAACTGGCGGGGGAGGTATGATGCCACCCTACTAGAGGAACTTATGTGAACAGCAGTACACCCGGTACCAGCTTTCTCGAACCTGGGCATCACAAAATGGATGCTGCCAGCCACAGACGCGAGTCTGCCCTCCTGCTGCTGGATGAAACTAGAGCAGAGGACGGCCTGACAATAGGTTTGCTGTCACAGGCATCTCCCAGACAGGCTTTAGTGTGTTGGGGCTGGGTGGGTGCACTCTGAGAGTGATTTGAAGTCTGCACTGGGGGCACATTTGGTGTCCCTGTGCATAGTCCAGCTCAAAGCGGTTGCAGGAGCCATTTGCTCCTGCTCTGGTGCGAAACTGGACAAAGGACATGGGTGTAGCCACTCCTCTGTCCTGACCCTCTCATAGGTGGGTCCCAAGAGTTTGTCCCAGCCCTTCCTTGGGTATAAAGTAGGAACCTCTGGCTACAGGACTTTAGATTTTACTTGGCCTATTTCTGCTACAGAAACCAAGTACTTTGATGATCTACACTACGCTGGATGACAGAAGAATCTCCCTTGGAGTAAAGGAGTTACTCCCCTGCAAGGCAGGCACCTTTAACGCATCTGACTGGTTTGCATCTCCCGAGCCCCTGAGGACTCCAAAGATGTTTGCAACACAGGAGGTGGGTTCCTGAGGTCTCTGAGGTTGATCTGCTTTCTCAGCAATACTGAGGCCCGTATTCCTCGTGGGGACTGTGCAACCTGAACCCCTGTGCACCGCATACTTTTGCAGCAGCATATGCTATTTGGCAATCCCTGAGGTTGTGCTTTGGCCTACTTGAAGTCCTGACCCCGAGTAATATTTCCATCGAAGATTTCCAGCCTACACTCCACGAGTGTTCTGTGGGCTGGTATTTTGTGATTCAGCTCAAGGTCCCTTCGCGATTCCTGGTCCGTTGGCATGTGGGTCCCTGTGAAGGTAACTTTGACTTTCCGTGGGCTTTCCTGGTTGCCCCAGATGTGCCCTGACTCTCCATGGCTTGGAGAGTCCCCAGGACCTTGCTGGTCCTCACCGAAGCTTCTTTCCTCTGTCCGCGTGGGTTGCAGTTGCCAAGGCTTGTTGGTGTTCAATGTGGACACTGACCCCCCAGCACTCGACATCCTTCATGCGACAGCTCACCTCCGGACTTTGGTCATCGTCGACATCTCCTGGTCCCCGTGGCTGCAGAGTCAAGCTTCACCTCTTCTCACCTGAAACACCCGACATCGGTGGGCATTTGTCTATCGTGCCCCTGATCACTGTGAAGTGACCCAGACTCTGTCCCTTCTGCTTTCAGGTTCTTCTCACCTTGGATACCGGCTTGGATTCCACCGGACACTTTTCATTTTCCCTGCAGCAGCACTTTTCCGCATCACGCCATTGAAAACGACGAAGGTTTCCGACATCAATTGACCCCTATGCACCCGGCTCCTCTGGGATAGGTAACACGGGTACCTCGGTACTCTCAAGGGTGCTGGCCTTAGAACCTTCTATGTTTGAAAGGGTTTGCTTAAAGTTCGCTCCGAAGTATCCTTAATCTTTAAAATTCCAACCGTAACTTTCCCATAGAGTTGTACGGAGCTTGCGCCGGGGTTCACACACTGCACCCGTCCTCCGTGGGTCCCCTGTGTCACTACTTTGGGTGGTTCCTTGGGGTCCCAGCGATTCTACGTGCTCTAGGCATTGTGTCTAGTCAAGTCGTGGTTGTTATACCACTTTCTTAGTATATGGTTTGGTCTTACCTGGAGGCCACTGTGTATTGTGCTATTTACTGTTGTTCTAGTGATTTCATATTGTGTGTTTTGTTCTCTAAACTCATAAAGAGGTTAGCAGAGAGTGTTTAGTAATAAATACATATATTTTTTATATCCATTGTGTGCTTCTCCTTTCATTTGGTTATTTAGGAGGTTCTGATCCGGTAAAACAAGCTGCTCTACATTCCTTAGAGACTTAGCCTGAAGGCTGCTCTTCATAGCTACCACTAGGATAGCTTTCAATAAAGGTTGTCTTTAACCTAATCATCAATAAGGGTTGTTTGGACTGGTACAAGGTGTCCACTTTAATTAGTGGTCAGCATATACCAGGCCAACTTCTCACACTACCTATGCTGAAGCATGGTAAAATATTTTCACTTTACAAAAGCCACAGACGATTGCTTTTGTCAATGCTTGGTTTAAAAGTAGGCTACAGTACCAGCCGCCCTTCCTAACACAGATTAGCCCATGAGACGCCTCTGGCATTTCCATTCCAGCTTTGCTGCTTTTACAGCAAGAAAGCACATCGAAATTATCTTTCTATGCTTTTGATTTTTTTCTTTTTGTTCCCTCTTCTTTTTTTACTCTTTATTTTGACTGCCTGCTGAGTTTGTAGCCATGGAAGTCTAGATTTGTATGAATCACGCTGATGGCTTTTGCACCTGTGCGTTACTGTGATTTATTCAAAAGTCTATAGGATATTATTTTAAGCACAAAATTAGAGGAAGTTTACTGTTTCACATCTCGTGGCTCCGAGCCACATGCTGGAAATCCCTTAAGAATGTTAGGAAGTCATGAGGGCTCCTTGCTTACTTTGGCGGGCCCTGCTTAATCATCTTTATGGCAGAAAAGTAACAACACGCCTGGCCCAGCTTTTAAATTGTGGGATATATTTGAGATTAATGCACGATAGGCTTCAAGCCTTGTGCTTTCTTATTGATGTTGTCCTGCTGCAGCTCTGCTTTAGGCCAACTACAGAGAATAGACATATGTAGTTTATGTATATTACGTGGTGATAGTGTATACAGTTAATTTATACAAATTTGTTAGGGAATTTGTTATTCTTAAAGTAAAACTGACCGAGAAAGACCATCAGTGGTGCGGTAAACGGGGAAATCTTGAAAAATTATCCCATGCCTTCTCAGTTAGCAGGAGACAGCCAATCAAAAACGAACACGCCCTTCAGCATGCAGCGAAACCTCTGATGGAAATGTATATCATGTGGCTTAAACATTCTACTGCGCTTTAAACTTTTGATGAAGATGTAATGCAGGCAAATATATATCTCCTGGCATACTGCATTCAAGAATTGGTTGATATGAATTGAAAACACTAGTTAGGACCGTGTTTCCATAGGAAATCCGCAACATTCTATTTGGAATAACTTTGGTGCCGGTCGACGAATCCTCGCGAAATTTTCAAAACTAATGGGGCGCTACGCTCCGCTCCTACCCTGAAAGTCTCGGGGGGATTCGTCAAGCGGGGGCTGAGAAAAAAGGGGGGTCCCAAAACGCGTTTTCCCCATGCATTTTCCCATAGGACCTTTATCCGAGCTACAGCCCGAATGGCTGAACAGAATTACTTGAAATTTGGCAGAGAGGTAGTCCTCAGGTCAAGGATGTGCCTTTTGTAGGTCTGGTGTAAATCTGTTCAGTAGGTCCTGAGAAAATAGCATTTAAATCAATATATATATCTGTAAGCGCGCTCCGTGCGCTTACCTTAAGCTTACCGTACGCGTACGGTGCCGTGCGCAAGCACAATTCTGATTGGTGGTTACATGACTGTAAACATTCGAATCGGTCGAAATCAGGAAGTGTCGGCCGCCATTTTCTGTCTCTCGCACTGAGAAACAAAGGTGGGGAACGTGAAAAGGGGGCAACGAAGAGAGTTGCAGACCCCCTAGTGTTTGTCAGGGGGTCCAAGAAGGACCCAAAAGTACGAAAAATACATTTAATAATTTTTAAAAAAAATCGCGGAGTGCGCGTACGGTAAGCTTACCGTACGCGCACGGCAAAAAAAAATAAAAAAAAAATAAAGAAGTAACAATCACATTTATTAAATAAATTAAAGGACCCACAAGGGAGAAAAAAACAAATGTTACTGTGTTAAAAAAGGCGAGGCGCGCACGGCATGGACTGCGCAACGTGGGCGCTCGGTGCGCGAAGCATACCGTGCGCCCACAGCGCGCGCACGGTGCGCGAAGCGCACCGTGCGCGCAGGGTGTGCGCATAGTGAAAAACCAGAAAAATAAAAAAAATAAAAATACATAACTTAGCATTTAAAAAACCGTACAAATTCACTGAAAAAACCATAGGTTTCACACACGTTATAGTTAGGAATTATCATTTACAAAACCTTGCAAATTCACTTCAAAAACCATAGGTTTCACACATGTTATAGTTAGCTGAACATTTCACTCGTAAAAAACCAATGAAATTTCACGTTATAGTTAGATCAGGTAACTATAACTTGCGCGACCGCAGTCCACAATGTGTAATTTCAGATGTCAACATTGATGTCATGAGTGATGTCACTGACCATGTCATGAGTGATGTAATATGTGAAGTCATCAGCAGTTTATTGTGGGGGCGCAAGTTATAGTTACCTGATCTAACTATAACGTGGAATTTCATTGGTTTTTTACGAGTGAAATGTACAGCTAACTATAACATGTGTGAAACCTATGGTTTTTTAAGTGAATATATATATATATATATATATATATATATATATATATATATATATATGAATGATATCTTTATTTGAGGGCAGCCTTGATGAAACTGATGTTAAGCGGCTAGTCCGGCCACGAAGGCTCCCCGCTGCCGGAGCTTGGCGGCTCCACAGCGCTCGTAATCACGGGCTTTTGACGGAATGAGGAGGCCATTATTGCGTGAAGACAAGGGTGCAGGGGCAGTTATTCCAAATCAGGATTCACCCACTGGGGTAAGAGATTTCTGGCATTGCACAGTAGCACCCACTTGGGCTTTGATATTTAATGGAACCACAAGTACCAGTAAGCAATTCTGCCAACGCCCATTGGGGCGGACTTGCAGTGTTTAACTGATGGACCATATCTGAAATACGTCTGGCATTTCGGCATTGGAAGATGAGAATCGTGGCGGTATGCTGCCTCTGCTGCTGTCCTCAATAAAAGGGTGTTGACTCCTCATGTGCGGTGTATTTATTTGAGGGCAACCTTGATGAAACAGATAGTTATAGTTCGGACCTAGTTTCCATAGACAAAGCGTTTTTTTGTTTTGCGAATAAGTTTGGCACTGTTTGAGGAATCTTTACAAAATTCTCAAAACTAGTGTACTAGTCACTTCAGCTGCTCTCGAGAAAGTTTTGGGGCAATCCTTCTGGCGGACGCCAAGATAAAGAGGGATCTCAAAGCACTTTTACCCCATTGAATTTCTCATAGGGATTTTAGGCACGACCACAGCCTGAGCTGCTGGACCGAATTACACCAAATTCGGCAGAAAGCCAGTTCTTGGTCCAGAAAGACCCCTTTTTGTAATTTGAAGTAAATCTATTCAGTAGTTTTGGAGTTATTAAAGAAAAAAGAAAAACAGATATCTAGGGACATGTATCCGATAGATCTCATGGGTGGCTGCCAACACTTCAACCAGGACGTGGTGGCAACCATCTTGAGACTCGGGACTGGGCCCGAGTCCCAAACAAAACTGCAATAAAACCTAAAAGGGGGCAGGGTAGGAATACCCTGACACCCTAGGCCTGGTAGTGGGGTCCCGGCGACCAAAAATGTTTTTTCTTCTCATTTTACCACAAATTCATAGAGGATCTGCACATCCGCTGTTAATTAAAAATAAAAAACAAGCACAAGCTTCTCCGCTTGTTTTGTCTATGCTCTCCAGGTGGGCCAGGTCCAGGGGTGTTGGATTAATAATTGTAATGGGGGAGGGGGTGCACGTGGCTCCATCCCCAGGCCTATTTCGGCCTCAGGGAACCCATCCCCTGGGGGCCTTACTGAATTGAAGAAGTGGGAGTGGGGGACAAGGGACTGCCACCCCCAGGGCCCGGCTGTGCCTTTAAAAAGGGAGTTAATCGCCATGGGGATCCCATCCTCCAGGGCCTGGCTCTTGCTATGTCCCAGGGTGCCCAACCCCGGGACATAGCGGTTTCCCTGCCTACACTAGTGATGGCAGAGAAACTTCTGTTTGCTCTCGCTTAGTGGGAGCAATTTAAAGCTCCCACCAATCGAGAGTAAACAGTAAGTCCGCTCCCAGCGCATGGGAGCATGAAAAATACTCCATCTCTCTGAAAGCAGACTTTTCATCTGTTTATCTGCTTACTGTGAAGTGGGCAGGGAATTAGATGAAAATATTGCTCCCATCCATTGAGGGCAGCATTTTTAGATGCTCCCTGTGCAATGCCTGCTCCCACTGGCGATGCGGAGCTGGCAGGGGCATGGGGGCATTGGGGCTCCCCTGCAGCCTCCAACCAAAAGGTAGGGGGTGCCCTGGGTGGGCTCGAGGGTGCCTACAATTTATTCACAGGCCCTGGGGGATGGGATCCCTGGTGCCAATATTGGCCTGGGGGGCTGAGTGCCCCCCTCCCCCTTTACATCTTCGCCAGGCCCAAGCGGATGTTCCCGCCAGGCCCAATATTGTCCCGGGGTGGGGCCGTATAGCCTCCCCTTAAAAATAAGGCCAGGCCCCCATGGAGATGGGGTCCCCTGGGGCCAAAATCGGCCAGGGAGGAGGGCAGTGTGCCCCTCCCACTTTTAAATATGAAGTGGGTAGGCTCCAGGGCATCTGCCATTTACTAGGCGGGCCCTGGGGTTCAGTTTACCTGGAGAGGAAGTGCTCACCACTGTATAAAAAGGCAAGGCCCCAAGTGATGGGGTCCCTGGTGCTGAAATCAGCCTGGGGAGGGGGCTGCATGCCATCTGCAGAGTGTGCAGAGGATGGTGCGAGTAGGTGGCAGAAGAAAAAGCACTTTTCTTTAAATTTGGGCACAGCAGGTGTAAAGAAAGAATGGTGTCGGAGGGTGGCAGGATATCAGGTCATTGTTTCAATTTCTGCAGTGAGGGTAAATGTAGAGGGTAGTGGCATGGCATTTTTTATCTTTTATTTTTGAGACGGAGATCATATTCTGTATAGCTCCACATTACTCCTCTGCCCCAGTGTAAATGATGAAAATGGAAAATGGTGGCAGATGATTTGGAGGCCATGAAAACCATAATATAATAGATAGATACAAACTCAATAGCAAGGATGCTTTTCACCTTAGATTCTAAGTGACATCGTAGACAAGTTGAGCTTCTCTCTCATTGTCTATTTGATGTCAATCAGAACCCGTCGGTGAAAAACAATTTCTATTACCCATCTGTAATTCTACACCTACAACCATAAACAATCTAGTAATTTAAAACAACTGTTTCATTGCACATAAAAGGAATGCATGCCTTTTACCAAACATGCAACAAAATCCATATGTAGCTGCATGGAGAAGTGAAGAAAGAACATAGAAAAGAAGCAGTATCTTGGAGTCAGATTTGAGCAACACAAGCAACAATATCACCTAGCAATTGTAGCCATGTAGCTCATAGAATACAACCACCAGAAGACCTGCTGAGAGGACCATATCACATAAAGGTAGGGTGTCCACCTCCTTCCAGGTCATTATAAATATTGTGTGACAGCCCAAGGCATTCATAGTCTTGTTTTTCTCCCATGATCTAATTAGATTAACACGCCTGATTTAAATAATTTGTAGGTAAAATGTTTAGGGCTGGAGACAGTGTCCGTAATACCCCGGAGTCAGGTGGTCACCCTACTTGAAGATGCACAATATTACCACAGCTGACACACAGTACCATAGTGGACACTTCCAATAACATTAGTTGTGGTATGGGCAAACAAGAAATTAATATGCCCCGGTAAGCCAAAAGGGAAAGCAAGTTTTCAAATGCAAGAAGCATAATATTACCAAATGGCAAAAGTTCATCCTCACAAATAATATGGCAGCATCCAAAGCTGCTCTACTTTTTAAGTCAAGCTCAGAGGGCTTTTCAGTGGTCCACATAAGAACCAGTCTTTAGTTGATTCTCTGCCCAAGGACAGGACAGGCGTTGGGTGCCAAGGCACAGGACAAAAAATCCACAAGAAGAATCTGTCGTCCAACAACGCTTAGTACCAAGGCTAATGTTGGTGACTTGAGCCACACTGTGAAAAAGGTGAACACAGACACAGGACAACCCACCCATTAACCCTAACCCTTATTTAGTAAAAACAAAAATTGAATGTGTCATTTTTATTTTGCATTTTTCCAAATATTTGTACAAAATAAAAATAATATAATCATAATAATACATCCTTTTCAATTAATGAGATAACATACTAGGCTATAACTACCCCCAGTAAAATAAATGAAATAACCCCTTCCTCAGGTCACAGTTGCACATAGAAGTTACAGTTCCAGCACCCTCTCAGTTCAATGTTTAACCTCTCAATAGAGCACATTCAGGCTGAACCTGCCAAATAATTTTTTATATATGTGAGAGAATTTAGCCAATATAACAACTCTACTTTTTAATCGTTGATTCAGGGTGTTCTGGTCTGGGAGGGCTGTCTGGTTGGAACAGAAAATTCCTCTGCAACTTTGTAAAGGATGTGCACCTCTACCCTGAGTGCCCTTCTGTACTGATGTCTGGATCCCTGAGGCTGATTTTTGTTGTCCATACATCATCATCAAAGTCTTTATTTCGGTTTACAGTACCATAAAAGAAGCAACCACAATAATCTTATATGACAATAAACAAGATAAAAGATACTATAAAATATTCCTTATACAGACTCTTGAAGTTATTAAAAAACAAATATACATCCACCATAGCTAACACAAGAATACAAATACGTAAAAAGGCGCAAAGCTCAGTAGGTTTCAGTATTTAAATGCTTTGTCCTATTAAAACAGATCTTAAGTGCTAGTGCTGTATGACTTTTGTTTTTATGTCACATTTACAAATATACAACCCAATTGCACAACAGCTTCCATTTTAAAACCAAATATCCCAAGTTACCAATAGGAGCTAAAAATTTGAGGTGAGATAATAGTTTAAAAAACAATTATTTACAATCCAAAGTGCAAGCTCAGGGTACACACCCGATTGGTCTGGTCATTTAGGTTTCAGTAAATTTTATTTGCACGAAACGGGTGAGTGGGTAGAGCCCTCCTTCTTATCGCCCAAAATTGACCCAGGAATTTTGCTACGGCACATGCATAAAGTGGTCTTGCATCTGACTTTAAGATGCGTAGGGCATCTTTATGGCTATTTGTCCCGAGTTCTTTACATACCGGAGTTAGCCAGTTCCTTCTGGGTCTAGCGTAAGCAACACAGGTAAAGATTACATGGCCTGTTGTTTCATTTGGGCACGGACAAGAGGGACAACCTTTGTGCTGTGATGTATTTGTCAGGCAAGTATTAGTAAAAGCATTAATTGCTAGACAGCCATATCTGAACTGGGTGTATAATTTTCTATCTGCCGGCACTTTTATAAAATCAAGGCAACTTTCTAGTCGGCTGCCTGATTTAATATCAGTGAACACATCAGTTAAACAACCGTGACGTATTTTCCAGAAACTCGTCTGTTCCACCCATGCCCAAAACTCTGATTTTAATGTATCCCTAGAGTATGTGGGGGGTGACCTTCTTGCTCCTCAGGTATACCTATGTCTGCCCGCATGGTATTTATATATTTAACCACCCAATTTTATGGTTTATGTCCAAGGCTGAAACTTCTGTATAGGCAGCAGCATAGGACATCAATTTGGGGGTTGTAACCAATCTATGCCAGAAGAGCAATGGGCTTAAGCTCGCCTGATCATTAATAGGCTTAATACCCATGTCAAGTTTCAGGGGAAGGAGGGGAGTGCTCTGTGGGAGTGATACCAGACTCCTAAGGAACTTGTTTTCTACTGTTAAGAGGATGTTGACATTTGTGGAGCCTCACAGTTCTGCCCCATAAAGCACACTACTCACTACCTTGGAGCTATACAACCTAAGTACGGGGGCTACACGCCTGGTGTAAGAGAGGCATTGCTCCCATCGCACAGCCCCAGTTAACTGGGAAAATTTCAAGGACGCCCTCTCTAGATGTTTTTTCCATGCCATTCCCTCTGACAGCTTGATTCCCATATAATCAAAGGAACTCACTTGTTCGAGCGGAACATTATCAAGGAACAAGTTACCTTTAAAGGATTTATGGGGATTTAGCATCATCAGCTTTGTTTTAGTAGTGTTGATGACCAGACCCCTCTCATCACAAAAAGTCTTAAAACAGTTTAGGAGTTTTTGTAGGCCCACAGGAGTTTTAGACACCAGAAGGGTATCGTCTGCAAACAATAGGGTAGCTATTTTATGGTTTGCCAGCGAGGGAGCATCGGCCGGGGTAGAACACAAAAGGTCGACCACCTGGTTTACATAGAGGGAAAAGAGGGTAGGGGCCAGGACACACCCTTGGTGTATCCCCCGCCTGAACTTAAATGGCTCAGTGTTTTGGCCCTGGGTTCACCACCTTACACAGGCAAAATTATCCTCATGTAGCCTGATAAGTGGTTCTAAAAATTCCAGGGGCATGCCCATGTCCCGAAGGACATGCCAGAGTAAATCCCTGGGGACTAGGTCGAAAGCTGTTTTAAGGTCGATGAAGGCAAGATATAAACTGCCTTTGCCCAGTACAACTACTATCCAATACAGCAGAACCAGGCGAAACGCCAGGTCTATGGTGCCGGTCTTCCGCCGAAAGCCCGCTTGGAGAGAAGAAAGGATGTCATTCGCCTCCATCCAGGTCTGGATTTTATTAAGGAGCGAACAGCAGAAGACCTTCTGGGCACAATCTATCAAACTAATTGGACGGTAGTTGGCGGGCTTCGACCTGTCCCCCTTCTTAAAAATGTGTATTACTTCTGCCCCCTTCCAGGTGTCCGGGATGCTACCACCGCTAGTAATATCAATGGCCAGTCTCATAAAATAGGTT
This sequence comes from Triturus cristatus, assembly GCF_964204655.1. Classification (NCBI taxonomy): domain Eukaryota; kingdom Metazoa; phylum Chordata; class Amphibia; order Caudata; family Salamandridae; genus Triturus; species Triturus cristatus. The sequence goes on along the minus strand of NC_140595.1, from coordinate 629,933,849 downwards.
GCCCAGTGTTCTTTATCAGCACAAAAAAAGGTCTCCAGGGATGCCATTGGAGCGGGCGGCTTTTGCTGGAATAATGGCATCAAGGGAGCACAATATTTCCTCCCTAGTGAACGTGAGTGTGCATGCAGGAAGACCTATATCGTTGAGCATCTGGGAACTGTCAATAGGGGACCACTAGAACATAACTCACTAAAATGCTTGTGCCAATCGACAGCCGGAATATTATTAGCCAAAGGAGGTGTACGTTCAAAATTATTTTTGGACACCAGGGACCAAAACATCCGACCATCAGGATGCCCGATGGCCTCTCCTAGCTCCTCCCATCTCCTCTCATCCCATTCTGTTTTTTGCTTTATCCTGCACCTGTTTATAGTCCTTCCTAGCTTTATGGATACTGGCTGGCTCTTTGTTCTTAATAGCAACAGTCAGTCTCCCTCTTAGGGTCCTGCACTCTTTATTGAACCATGTGTTTCTTCCCAAAGGTCTTCCCTGTGATAACCTGGACTTATTATTCGGGGCATGGAAAAAACAGGCCAGACGATCAAAGAATTCCCTATGAAGGGTACTACAACTGCTCTGTTTATGCAAGTCAGTGGTCACTGACGTTAGAGTCGCTAAATGTTCAGTTAAGGCATCCTTAATCGATTTAGTCTTGGATTCGTCCGCCAATACCATAGGACATTTGAGTCGTCATTTATCGCTAGTGGGGACTAAAATCCTTGAACTTACTGGTGTCGGAAACTCTCTCTCAGGGGTTATAAATAGACAGAATAAGGGGATTGTGGTCACTATCACACGAAGGAGTTATGAACATATCCTGTACCAATGGCCAAAATGTCATATCCACTAATGAATAGTCGATCCTACTTGATCCATTTGGTCCAACAAAGGTCATTCCTCCTCCTCTGTCTGAAGTTGTTCTACCATTTGTGGCCCTTAGTCTGTATTCTAAAGATATTGCATTTAACTGAAGTGCAGCTTGCAACCATTTTTTAATCGGAGTGAGTTCCAACGGGGGTACCCTCCAAAATGCATCCTCCTCATTCACATCATTGGCCTCTACCCAGTTGAGTGGTTCAAAGATTACATTAAAGTCCCCACCATCTATTAATGGGTGACTATCAAGCCTGGCCTCCAATAAATTATCCAAGACCTGGAGGGTTGGAGAACTACTACCTCTAGTGCTCCTAGCGTAAACATTATAAATATCGGCCGTCCTACCCTTACCATTGTTTATCCAAATCCCTAGGACATCTGGGCTATTCGTGACCAACTCCTTAACATCACAATTTAGTGCAAGACTTACAAAAATGAGCAGCACTCCTGAGGGCCGACCCTGTTTTGATGGTATAGCGGGTCTGTGGAAGGTCATAAAGCCTGGAATAAATGTAGGGGTCAAACTCCAAGTTTCTTGGAGTAGGCAAATCTCAGTCTGTGCAATGAGCTCCTGCCAGTACGGATGGTCTAGCTTCCCCCTTATACCCGCCATATTCCATGTCGTTATTCTCAACATTTGCCCATTTACTTTAGGAGTAGGAGCTAAAATAGAGGCGGGAATATCCAGTTTAGGCAATACCTGGCAATCAATGGTCGTCTCCAGGCAGCTAGCCCGGATACCATCACTCATCACCGGTGCTGGATCAAGGACTAAAGCGAACTTTGTATGGTCTAACATACTCTCTTGCTCTCTAGATGTTACATCAGAGTGGAACATAGGAGCTATAATAGAGTTACGGGGGAGAACCTTATTGGAGTCTAAGGTCAGTCAATCGTTCTGGTATAAGGATGAAATGGGTGAATCCCCAAGCGGCAGAGGTGTGTTTCCAGCTTGAACTGGTAATAAGGGGATGTTTAGTCTCAACCTTATTTTAGTGAAGGGGCTAGGATGTGATCTGGTCTCTAGGGCAATTAAATCATGCACCAGATTTTCAGACACTAATCTTAGCTCAATCGCATCATCTGTGATGAGCACCTTTTGGCATAAACAATATCATCCCTAATTACTGACCTACACCCCATATGTCTCAACCGATGTGTAGCTTTGTTTTTAAGAGCATCAGCATTCTCATACTTAGTATGTTGAGGGTCTACTTTAGGGACATTAGTCATGTAAATTGACAATGGTGATGAGTTGCTCTGCTTACAATGTAAAGGTAGGGTAGAGATACACTATTATATCTTGTAGCCATACTCTGTACTAGTGGCCCTGTCATTAGCCCATGCCCACCTCGGTTCTGTGGCAACCCCATGCATTTCCTACCCTGCTCAACATTTGTCCCACGTAGCTCTTGGGATGCACCATTAGATGCTCTTGAGCTGGAGATAGGTTGATGGTCGGTATGCGAGGGCAAGACATTTCAATCAAGTCACCTCCCAAAGGACATTGGAGGTTCCATGTTTGCGCCAACGGTGGTAGATAAGTGTGGCAATTGTGTGGATTGCGATGTTTGGTATGAGTTTGAACTAATATGGCCTTCTAATTGCTGATGAAGCTTGAATACCAAGGTAGATAAAGTCTCAACACTATTTTTTAGATCTATAATTTCCCTTTGGAGTTCGAGATTTGAGGGCATACAACCGGTAATAATTTCCCTTTCTCCCTGTAGAGTCAGATCGTAATTAGTTGTATGGGAGCTGTTCGTATTTGTGTGAGCATTAGTTGTAGAAGGTTCATCAGCTAGAAGAGCAAATCTATTGCTGAGTGGTAACTCATCAATTTTAACACTATCACTGTCAGGAAGGCTCTCTTCCCTTTGGGCTGACAAGGGGCTTGGAATATTACTACTGCGCACTTCCACCGCTGCGGTAGTTTTACTTTTTGGTGCTGCCTTCTTAAATAAGTTGGGGATATTCCTGTACCCTATGACAGTGTGTCCATTGGAATTTGAGGAACATTAGGACTTGGTGTGGGTGGTATCCTTATTGGGGGGAGAAGGTATTAGTGCAGGTGTGAGTAACAAATCTTCACAATCCGCAACAATGTTCTCTATGTGACCGAGAACATCCTCTTTTGTCCCCCCGTCACACCCTGTACCCCGCACCAGCGGCTGATGTCGTTTTTTTGATATTTTCCTAATGATACCTCCCTGCCCAGTCTCGGTCCCTTTTCTCTTCCCCATGTCACAAGTTAATCAATCGGACCTCAACCAGGGTACTACAGACAATACTAGCCCCAACAGAACTATTGCAGCCAACAAACAGCGAACAACTGTTAGTCTAATCTTAAACTCCACAAGTGCAGGGAATTGTATGGGCAGGGCAGATCGACAATAGTACCTTGGTAGGATTTGGCTTGATGCTCCAGACCTTGCGATGTTAGGGAGGTGGCCCTGCCCAGCCTCCTCCGGACGATGACGGGCAAGGATGGGCCCGCTTGCGAATAAATATGGCGCCTCCAGGCGCGAGAGTGACGTTGCACGCTAAGGCAAGAGCGCAAAGGATTGTGGGGCTATGAGTCCTGGCCCCTGCTGGTCTCCCATTCAAGGTGGCGGCAGGCTTTGTTTGGCGGGCGTCACGTGCTGCGGGGCCCCGCTGGTGATTAAATACGGCGCCTCCAGGCACGAGAGTGACGTTGCGCGCTAAGGCAATAGCGCAAAGGATTGTGGGGCTATGAGTCCTGGCCCCTGCTGGTCTCCCGTTCAAGGTGGCGGCAGGGTTTGTTTGGCGGACGTTTTTTGTCGTCATGGGCAAACACGGACAGTGCGTGTGTGCCATGACATAAGCCAGTCTCACGGACTGAGTCTTGTTGAAGTGGGAAGAGCGCTCAAAGTACTACCCTCATTGTGGTGAAAGGCTGCTTCCTTTACCAGGAGTTAAGTAGCACAAGTGCAGTGGTGGCAGCATACTGTGTAGTGATCAGTGGGAGTGAACAGGTCCTTTTAAACCTGTGTCATTGGAGTGAGGCCCACAGGCTCACGCCTGTTTAAAGTTCCGCTGCTGTGTGGTTAAGTCACCGTTGGCCTACTTCGGTTTGTGGTGTATTTGCACTTAGATTTGTGTACCTGGGGAGGGTACAATACAGGAATAATACAGTACTGAGTACTGCGTGCATGGTAAATCCATGTGCTGCATGTAGGTGTGCCTGTGAGTGGTACAATACATGAAGAATACAGTGCAGTGTGTGTAAGACTGTATACATGCACTGGGAGTATGTGTGCCTATGGATGGTACACTAAATGGAGGGATCTGGGTTCCATTTTGGAAGACCCAGGCCTGCCCTGAGAGATACTGGAGCCTTCTGCACTATGTTGGCTAGGAGGATGGCCTACTCGAAAGTAAGCGGGGACTCACAAGACGCTAGAGGTTCCATTAGTGCACAGAAACATCTTTTTGTAAATGTGCACAAACACTGTCCCCAGCACACGTTAGAATTACAGTCCACATGTGTATAAAAGCCAAAGTAGATAAACAATTAATCTTCTTTTTTCGTTGTACTGAATTCCTATCCAACACATGTTTCATCGCCTGATGGGCAAACTGTCCCGCAACTTTTTCAAGGCTAGGATAACAAATAAAAACCCAAGCCATTGTGGCACCATACTACAGTTTGGTATAAATTTTGAAAACAATTTGCTTCACCGTGACTTGTAAAGCCCAATCTCAGATTGGGTATTCCTTCTTCTTCATGCTCATGGTGGAAACCCATGCACTTCCTTTGTTATCAATTCATTTTATTATTAATAGTTTTTGCCAAATTAAATAAAAACACAAAATGTCACTTAGATGGTGCAAAAAGCTGACCAGAATTATGTAATCCTACATCATTTCTGGCTTATTTGTGAATCAGCATGAGTAATAGAAAGTCCCAAGTACGCATAGAGAGTGCAACACACACCTAACCTATTGCCAATGGACATGCAAAAATGTGGGTATCAAACCAATACCTCAATCTTCTATTCGTGAAACCTGATGATAAATGGAGGGGAAAAAGTAAATATCCAAACCTTCAGAATATCGCTATCCAAATATACTGGACACACCATGTCAAAAAAAAAACTATTACACCCACTTCCCTTTTGGTGGATATCGCAAATGATATGTTCTTACCACTGAATATTGCCATGTGTTGACTGATATTATTAGAGTCACACAGAAGGATGTGGTGGACAATGCAATTGGCCTCAAGAAGTTTATGGCTCAATACAAAGGAAAACCTTCAGGCCAGCCAAGCGCTGATGAAGGACTGGTACAACTAGAAATCTGTGCTGACTGGGTATCAGCAAGTTCGGGGAGTGTTGGTGCTAATGCCTATTTGTCCAAGGGCTTTGGGGAACAAATGGTGTGGGCCATAAAGGGTAGTTCTGAAGACTTCTGAGGTAAACTACTTGGTAGATAAAGGTGCAACAAGGGAAACCAAGAGGGTGTTCAATGTGAACAGGCTGAAAAATTACCTCCAGAGAGGTTACACAGTGAATGTCATGGCTATGGAAGTGGAGGAAGATGGTGAGCCTCATCCTGACTTAGTGCATAGTGGCATGAAGGATGATACATTGGAAGGGGTTCAGTTAGCCACTGAGCTAATGCCTTAGTAGCAGAGGGAATTTAGAAAGGTGTTGGGCCGGTTTGCCAACCTCTCCTTGCTGACTCTAGGGTTGAAACGTGTCTGTGTGCATGACATAGACACGGGTGACAGTCTTTCAGTGAAGGGCAGGATGAACAGAATGTCTGACCAGGTTCAGGTATTCATTAAAGCTGAAGATGCCACAATTTCAGACCGGTGGGCAGGGGGGCATTGAGAGATCTTGTACTCCTTGGTCTACTCATGTTGTTCTAGTACCAAAGCAAGGATCTACTGATTTGCAGTTCTGTGTGGTCTACCAAGCCTTCAAACCGAAGCCCATTCAATTCCTGAGCGGATACGTTTGTAGATTGGTTAGGTGCTGCAAGGTACCTGAGCATCTTTGATCTGACTAGTGGATATTGGTAGATTGCTATAGCACCAAATGTCAAGCAGAACACTCAATTTTCTATACCAGAGGGGCTGTATCAGTTTAAGGTGATGCCCTTTGGGTTGAAGAATGCTTCTGACACTTTTCAGCACCCGGTGAACCATGCTCTCACAGGGCTGAAAGAGTTCTGTGTCGCTTGCCTGGATTAAATTGCGGTGTTCATCAATTCATGGCAGGACCATCTGAAACATCTAGGAGAGGTGCTGCAAGGATACAGAATGCAAATCTGACTGTCAAGCAACGGTCAGGTGGGGAATTCCTCTGCAATCTACTTTGTGCTTGAGTTTGGGAATAAGAAAATTCACAAGTTGGATGCCAAGATTCAGTTGGTGATGGAGTGGGAAGAGCCTACTTCCCAGACTGAAGTGAGGGCCTTTTAACGACTCACCAGGTTTTGCAGAAACTTTGTGGTGAACTATGGAAGTATAGTTGCCCCATTGAATGCATTTACCTCTAAGCAGCAGCACAGGAACGCAGAATATCAGAAAGCATTCAAAGAACTAAACAAGGTACTAGGCAATGCACCTGTACTGAAAGCCCCTGACTACAGTCAGCCGTTCATTTAACAGAGGGATGTCTCTGAAAAAGGAGTTGGAGTGGTGATAATGGTAGAGAGCATCTGGTAGCCTTTATTACCAGATTACAACCCAGAGAACAGAACAGGGCAGCTCTTGAGAAGGAATGTATGACGTTACAATGCATACATTTACAATGCATGCCTTTACAACGCAGTTTTTACATCGCAACATCCTTTACAATGCATTATTTTACATCGCATGCCATTACTTCGCATTTTCAGAAACTACCTTTACAACGCATACCATTACAATGCATACCATTACAACACATTTAAGGTAAGTGTTGGATAGTATAGGGGCAATAATTACTATTCTAACTCCAGTGAGTGCAACAGTAGGGTAAGTGTTGGATAGTGTAGGGGTAAACATTACTATTCTAACTCCAGTGAGTGCAACAGTAGGGTAAGTGTTGGATAGTGCAGGGGTAAAAATTACTATTCTAACTCCATCAAGTGCAACAGTAGGGTAAGTGTAGGATAGTGTAAGGATACTATGCGTTGTAATGGTATGCATTGTAATGACTTGAGATGTAATGCCTGCGTTGTAGTGACATGCATTGTAATGACATGCGTTGTAGTGACATGCGATGTAATGGCTGCATTGTAATGACATGCAATGTAAAGGATGTTGCGATGTAATGACTACTATTTAAAGGTAGTGCGATGTAATGACTGCGCTGTAAATGTTGATTCCCATTGAGAAGGAGTACTTTGCCATAGTTTGAGCCTGGTGTAAGTTCTGCCCTTATTTTTTTTCCAGGTTTGTAGTGCAAATGGATCATAAGCCACTTAAATGGTTGATGGCTATGAAGGGAGATAATCCCAAGTTGTTGAGATGATCTATTTCTTTGCAAGGGTTTGATTTTGTGGCTGATGCACATTCCCACTAGTTTTACCAATATGACCACCCAACCTCTCCAGGTTTGGAGATGGTTTGGGGTGTTCTATTGGGAGGGAAAAGTCCTCTGCATGGCAATAGACGTATGCCCCTATTATGAGTGCCCTATTGTACTGATGTCTGGATCCCTAATGCTGATTTTTGTTGTCATAGGCAAAAACGGATCATCCATGTGCCATGACACAGGCCTGTCTCATGGATTGTGGTCTTGTTGGCCCGGACCTCATACTGGTGGAAGGCTACCGATTCCACCAAGAGTTAAGCAGCACAAAGGCTTTGTTGGCAGTATACATTGTAGTGATCAGTAGGTGCGAACAGGTCCTTTTAAGCCTGTGTCACTGCAGCGAGGCCTATAGGCTCACTCATTTTTAAAGTTCCGATGCTGTATGCTTAATTCACCTGTGGCTTACATTGACTTGAGAAGTGCTGCGCAGAGCAGAAGTCGTGTATCTGCACTGGGTATTAGTGTGCCCGAGGAGAGTACAATACAGGGATGATGCAGAACTGAACAGTGTGTGCATGGTGGAATGCATGTGCTGGATGTATGTGTGCCTGTGATTGGTACAATACATGAAGGATACAGTACTGTGCAGTGTGTGTGGCTGTATACATGCACTAGGAGTATGTGTACCTATGAATTGTACAATATATGGAAGGCCCTGGGTTCTATTTTGTGAGACCCACCTGCATGGTGAAACATGGAGATCCTACACACAGCTTTGTGTATTGTTGCATTCCTGTAACCTTGGTGGGACACAAACTGGAGAGGAGAGAGCCAAGCTTCTCCTCTTCACTTCAAGGGTGCTCATTGATTCAGTGAGAGGTCACAAGGAAGAGGCCTGGGCACATCTCAGAAAAGTGGGGTTGATAAGAGAATCACAAAGAGTAGGGCTGGGGCCTTGTCTTCCTTTTTGATGCACATACCATGGACATCTATAGCTCATTTATGACCGGGAGAGAGTCATTTACAAGGCAGGAAGGAGATCAGGCGCAGATCACCTCTATGGCCACCCTCACCAGCTTCCCCCAGTCCACACAGAGGATGTGAGATTATTGATGGATAAGGTGAAATCAGGCTCGCCATTAGACCCTGCTCCACCGCATATTTTCAAAAAAGTTACAAAGTTCTTGCTTCCAACACTAGTTGAAATTATAAACTTCTCACTGTAGTCTGGCGAAGTTCCAAGTGTATGTAAACATGCAATAATCAGACCTCTGCTAAAAAAAAGAATCTAAACCCAACCCAATTAGGGAATTATCACCCCATCTCACTGTTGCCATTTGTTGCAAAACTGTTTGAAAAACATGTACATGGAGTGCTGACAGAGTTTCTGGAAATTAATCAATGCCTCCATCCCACACAGATGGGATTCCGTGCTCAGCACAGGACAGAATCAGCACTCCTGGCAGTGGCTGAGGAACTCAAAATGACACTAGATCAGGGAAGCTCAGCAGCTATACTACTTCTCAACCTCAGCACAGAATTCGACACGGTGGACCACAATACTTTGCTAAATAGGCTGCTGGACCTCGGTGTTCTAGAGAAAACCCTTCAGTGGCTGACATCTTTCCTGGAAGGCAGAACTTTCCAAGTTATGGAAACTAACCTCCTCTCTGAGACCATGCCTCTGACCTGCGGGGTGCCACAGGGCTCTACGCTGAGCCCACGCTGTTTAATGTTTATTTGGGACCACTAGCACGGATAGCACAGGAGTTTGATGTCTCTATGATATCTTGCGCCGATGGCATCCAGTTGGTGATCTCCCTAGACCCCAGATCCAATGATGACTCTGATAGCTTAGGACCCTGCATGGATAGGGTTGTGGATTGGATGACGAACAGCTGTCTAAAGCTGAATGAGGATAAAACGAATTTGATGGGAACAAGGCAGTCCCAAGGCCTCTGATCAGCTTGCCCAATCGCCTAGACAGCCCACCTACTCCGAAAGGGTCTATCAAAAATCTTGGTTTCTGGCTTGACGAGGATCTAACAATGGTGATCCAAGCCAAGAAACTAGCAAACACATGCTTTGGTCTACTAAGAATGCTGTGCAAAGTTCTGGAGCATATCCCCATACTGCTCAGAATGACAGTAGTCCACTCCCTGGTCACATCACGTTTGGACTATGGAGATTCACTCTTCCTAGGGGACCCAAAATACGTTATCAATAGACTCCAGGTGGTCCAGAACGCAGAAGCAAGGCTTCTGTGGAAGGTCCCAATCTAGTAATCAGCCCGGAAACATATTGAAGCACTTCACTGACTTCCAATGGAGGCCAGAATTAGGTTCAAGGCACTCTGTATGACACACAGAGCCTTACACAACAAGGTCCCAAGTAAAATCAGAAACCTGTTGATCCCCTATGTCCCAAACAGAAGCCTCAGATACGGCTCTGAACGGTTGATAAAAACTACCAGAATCAGGAAAGCCAGATGGAAAGGCAGATCCTTCACTCATCTAGCCCCCAAGCTGTGGAATTCACTATCCACGTGAATCTAGACTCCTGGAAACAGAAGCCGCCTTCCGGACGTCGATCGAAACCTGGCTGTTCCATCAGTATTATGAATCCACTTCTATCTCTCCTACGGTATTGGTCTCTTAGCGCTGGGAAGCTTATAGGCAGCTCTACAAATCACTTATATGAATAAAAATATAAAATAAATATCCCTGTGGCTGACTTCCAGGTGTGCACTCTAGTCACTCCCATGGCTTTTTGTGGGACTATCAGCCTTGGAGTCACTCCTGCTGAGACAGACTGATTTTCAAGAGAATGAGGGAGCAGAGGAGTAAGCACTTCAAAAGAGGCAGACCCCAAAACAAAACGCCAAAGACTCAGACCCTATTCACATTTGGTGTTCGGAAATAGACTATAAGAAAGGAAGTTTTGACCCCAAAAATTGTCATCTGCCAAGGAGCTAGACTGGCTGTGTGAGGAGGGAAAGCTCTGCAAGGCTTTTGCCTGTGACCCTGACTGTGGGCCAAGGCTTGCTACTCTCCCTGCTGGATGAGGGGACATCACCCAGGGAATCCAAGACCACCTGCCCTGAATCGTGCAGCACTAGCACCTGCCTGCTTGCCAAGGCCAGTGTGCCCTGTGAAGAAGAGGAGAGCGTTGGATGGAGCGACGTCCAGTAGGGAGCCCTGTCAAGTGTACTCCCTCTGCGAAGTGTGAAGAAGCGGCTGCTGCACCGATCTGATCCTTGCCCGCATGCTGTACAAAGTTGGTGATCCCCATATGCCAGGGAAGGGCTGCCATGAAGTGAGCTGTGTGCTGCTCTGCGCTGAACGGACCAGCCAGTGCGTAGTGGTGAGTCGGCTACCCCGTATGCCAGAAGAGACCACCACTGAAGATTTCATTGTGCTGATTGGGTGGGATCACATGTACTGTGAGATATGGTGACCCCGTATACCATAGAGCATCACTGGGAGCATCAAGAACTGCAACCAGGTCTTCCATTCCCGCCAGAGAAGTGAGGCTATTGTGGAAGAACCTTTGCATCATCACCCAAGGGAGGGACCTGCAACAGGATCATTGCAACCATCCCCCACTGGGAGAAAAACTGAACACTTACAATGCAATCGGATCCACAGACAACCTTCGGTCACTTCGGGAATGTGACCACAAATGGGTGACTATGAACCAGCTGAATGCAGCTGCCTCGGCAGTGTGCGTCAGACTCACCTGAACCTAGCTGCAGCTGCTTCGAGGACCCACTAATGGACCTCATTTAGGAATTTCAGACATTGCGTGTGTGCTGGTGTGGGTAAGACTGATTCCAGGCCTGTTGGCTCCAGGAGAACATGCTGTTAGCTAGAGCAAAAGTGCTGGAACACTATTGACTTTAATTCAGACATATAGGACTCTTGAGAGTCGGACTGCTAGTGGGGCATCCCCCGGATGTTAACAATAGTGAAAGGGGAATAACCATTATCGCTAACATGAGGAGGGAATGGGGCAGGGAAAAATATTGCCAAAGAAACACTAGACCACCCATCTCAAGGGCACTGTGTAATTTTTTGTGAATCTCGTATTTCTTTTTGTTGGTTAGCAGTAGAAATAAAATACTTCCCTTTTTGAGTATTTGGCTGGACAATAATTTATTGTGCGCATTTTGATTTGTATGGCTGTGTTCACTATCCTGTATCCACACCTCTCCCCTCACCCTCGAGGAAACCTTGTACTGCTCGAACCACGCAAACCTAAGAGTCAGGCATAGAAGGGGTACTTGGCCCAGTTACTCAGGATCCATAATAAGTCCCTGGGACCATGGGACATGAGGAGATAAAGGCCTCAACCCTCAAAATTTGTTTGTGATGAAATTGTTAATGCACCAGGATAGCCTAATCCCACACAGCATGAAATGGCATGGAATATTAACTTACTCTAGGCCACAATCCCTCTATCCATGCCAAGGTGAGCTATACCTTAGTTGCCAATAACAATGCTCCATTAACTGAGTCAAACCCCTGTTTAAAGTCTAGGAAGGCAGCAGCATCCCCCATCTGAGATTTGCACATTTTACAATCGGTGTCTTTGGAACCAGGCAATGATCAAAGGTTGAGCATCCAATTGTAAAACCTGCCTCATGAGGAAGGATCATTTTATTTTCTGTGATCAAATCCTCGATGCAGCACAGCATCGACTTGGTAAATAATTTCCCGGAAATATCCTGATCTAAAGGACATGCCATTACATCTGTCTTTTTTTTTTTTAGAAATTAGTATGGTAATATCTTTCCTTCAGGAAATGTCACTCTTTGCTTAGAAATGTTAACGATGATCGAGCTGGCACTGCATAAAAAGTTGGATCCTAGGTAGGGGGGTTATCGGTGGAAATGGCTTTGTAATCGACTTTGTAGATAAATGATGCGGCTGTTTTGAAGAAGATCTAGCTCTGCAAGGGGAGCCAGTTGATTTCTAATAGGGTGGGGGTAATGTGGTCATATTTCTTCATGTCCTTGATGAGGCATGTATATACATGTAGAATACCCTAAAGCAGGGCCAGTATAAAGTGTGAGAGTCCATAGAGCACGGCTTTCTCAGCAGCTGGTGCAAGAACACACCAACAGATTCAACTACTAGCAAGGCTAACTTTTGGTCTGCACCAATACTGGAAACATATAAATATTGAATCAAACTAGGGTCAATGGCAGTGATGGCTAATAATTTCCAGGAGCAGTTGCCGGGCACACACATGAGCAATCGCTTCCATCCGCCCCGCAAGCACACACACTCACACCCATCCATTCACAAGCACACACGCCCACACATTCCCACACCCGTCCATCCATAAACACATACGCACACATACTCACACCCAATCATTCACATGAAGACACCTGCACATACTCACACCCATTCATAAACAAGCATACACATGTGCACGCGCACACACACACCCATCCTTTCACTTACCCATTCACAGAACAAACATGCAGATACACATACATTCACACATATACACACATGCACCCAAATATTCAATAGGCACTTACAAGGGTGTAGGAAGGGGGGTGCGGTGGGTGCGGGACTCCCCGGGTGTCATCACTGAGGAGGGTGACAAAATGGCAAAAATATGTGTTTTAAACACATATTTTTGCCATTTTGTCAAGCCGGGGGTGACAAGAAATTTTCCGCACCGGGTGCTACTTGACCTTGCTACGCCACTGGGCACTTATAGGGCTGTGGCAGGGATGGAAGGGCCAGTGGGTGGCAGGACGGAGAAGCATGACGACTGAGGAAGGAGTTGGATGGTTCCAGAGGAAGCTGGACACTGAAGACCCCCCTCTCCCTTTCATTAGCTAATCCTGAGAAGGGTTAGGCAATGAGAGGAGGAGTTCCCCAGCTTGTCACAGAGTAGGGTGGCGTCAGTGAGACTTGATGACTCACCACATTCTGTGAGGAGTTGATGAAGGGTGATATGAGGCAACACTGAAAGTCAACCCTGGTCACCTCAAGTCTTAGACGTGAAGCCACCAGGGCTTACTCTCAATGAGGGGTAGGATCCTCCCAGGGCTTTACCAGGCTGATAATATAACTGCCCCAAGGGATGCGACATCTTCAGCCCCGCAAACCATGGTTGAGAGTGCCAGATACTTCCAGATGTGAAGGACGTGGCTGCCTGACTTTGACATGATGAGTGCCTATCAGGCTGACCTTTCCTCAGCCTGACAGACACTCATTATGCTTTGAAAAAGAGTTGGCAGAGCACATAAAGATGGGCCACTAGTCAACAAGGCAACCTGAAGCCTTCCCTCTCTGCTTTAACTGCAGCTTTATTGAAACTTTCTCAAGACTTTCGCAAGGCTGGATCCTTAATTTTTGGGTGAATACCTTTTACATACCAGCTAAGAGGCCAGGCAGAATTCTGTGGAATCTTGCATAGTTTTTCTGTAACTCTGCAGAATTCTACCCAGTGACACTCTGCGAATTCCGGCCACCCCTACTGAAAACAACCATTGGTGGTAAAGATTTTGAGCTGGAGTGAATGTGATGCATGGCACTACAAATGTTTCTCTTTTAGGTTGCAATAAAGAATAACCTGGCCATGGCTGTCTTCTGAGAAATTAGCACTTTTTGCTTTGCTTTGGTGCTTCATTTTCTGAATGCAGGCCTTCATACGTCTTAGCATCTTGTGGGTGTACCATGCCAGCATTTTTAAACAAATTCAGTATTTCTCGGCTTTGCTTAGAACCATGGATGTGGCTATTTACAAATGACTCATGCCTAAACACAAAGATACCTGAAACCTGAAACACTTCTTTTCTTTCAGTTATACAGACTTGAAAGTTTGAATTAATAAAGAAGAACATTAGGCTACAAGATCCTCCAAAAAATACACACTTGAATAAAATAGTTTAAGTCCAGCCAGATGTCTTCATTAGACACCTTGCTTAAACCAAGCTCATCCCTGCCTTAGGGTAAGAACATCGTGTGATAGGAACAGGTATTTGTATACAATCATTGGGTTGTCAAGTTGCCATCCCTCCAATAATTTAGTATGCATTCTCTGCTTGTTTGGATAGTCAGTAGAACCCTTGTGAGGAAGGGAGCGGTAGCTTTGTAGTATTAGTATCAAAAACAAAAGAGGTTGCCACTCTTTCAGTTTCCACACTCAACACCGATAGTCATTGATCAATGCCCTCCCTACCCTAAGAAAGCAGGCCTTCTAGCTACAATATTGTGATCACTACATGAGTGGCTGGAAACTATGCCAACAAGCATTGGGAAAGCTAACAGGTCGGGCTTGGTACTCATGATTTTATATTTTTTTGGTAAGTGTATGCAATAAGCATAAAAATCTTAAAATAGACTAGTAAAGATTTCCCTGCCACATGCATATTTTTGAAAGACAAATAAGTAAGACATGACCCATAATAAATAATTTAAAAAACATGAAAGGAAAGCAAACATTGGTTCACCAGCTCTGACACTGAAGTGAAGTACTGTTAGGTGAATTTGAACATGTTCACAAACAAAATGACTTCACTCACAGTGCAGAGAGCTAAAGGGTGAAGTGGATTGATCATTGGCCCAGGAGGAGAAGCAAAATGTGACTGATAGTTGAAAAGACCAATATAGTAAGCCTGGGCGGTGAACTCTGCTTCATTCTCAGAATTTGAGAGTTTTTCGCACTCCGCTGAGCATGCAGAGTTCGAAAAACGGTGAGTTCGCGAACGAGGAAAATCCAATACTAGACGACTTCCCAGCAAGTTTTCTCAACATGGACGGTCACGGATGGCCACTAACACTCGGGTTGAGAAACCTTCCGTTCGCGTTGAGGAAGCTGCCGCTCAAGTAGAATTTCTACTCGAGTGGCAGAAAGAAGCAGGACCCTCTTGCACTGTGTGAAATGCTGTTCCACGTAGCGGGAGTCCACAAACTCTACCAAGGCTTACAATACAGCAAAACAGCTGACTGAAAACCACTTTATGTATAAATATGTATGTATTTTATTATGACTGTTTTGGAAAACATGATCATCGCATAACAGGCAAAAATGTTTCCAAGCCAGACCTCAAAAAATAGGCTAATTAATAATGTGTGCATGTATAGATTTTCTGCACCCATCATCCACCTGTCTCACTGGCCATATTGACTGTAGTGCTAAAATTGTGCAGGCAATGGGCACCACCACCCATTCTTGGGGGCAGCACTTTTTTTCATCATCAGACTTTGATGCCAGAGTTAGACATAGAGGGGAGAACAAATGCCTAAGAGAAAGATAGGAAAACATTAATACTGGAGAAAACAGGGCTGAAAACTAGGCCCGTGCATAATAATAAACCTGCTTGTGGAATTTGGTAACTCCGAGTTACATTTGTAATGCAGAGGTTCCTGCCAAATTCATCCAATTGACACGTGGTGGAATTATTCTGCTATTCCCTCCTTGCAATGTTCTCAGGAACAACGCGAGGCTCCACAATGCACGCTTGCAAGCGTGAGAAAGATTTACTGGTCCCTGGCACAATTTCTGGTCAGCACGGAACCTTCTGGTGCCATTTTTAAACTCTGGTGTTCACGTTCACAGAGGGCTGTCATTTGGGTAGATTTGTTGCAGCTCGAGTAGATTTTCTACTCGAGCATCAGTAAAATCAACTTGAATGGCCGCACACGCTTGCACAAAGCATGGTGCCATTCATGCTGATTTTCAGTGCAGCTCGCGATACCGCCACTAAATTGCAGCGTGAGCTGCATATATTCCACCCCTTGGCAGAATTCTGTGGAATCTCGCGTAGTTTTCTGTAACTCCGTGGAATTCCACAGAGTACAACTGTGTGAGTTCCACCCGCCCATACTGAAAATTAACATTTAAGAGTGAGAAAAAGGGACAGGAAGTGTAGGATGGTGGAGGAAAGAGGCAGGAGGTGGCATCAAGCCTTGGTATTTGGACCCTGGCACTTATCACCTGAGGTGTATGGCTACTGAGTAAAACTTTGGACCGCTGCACTTATTTTTAAAAAATAAGCACCAGCTGCATCTAATATTTCCTTCTTATTAGGAAGAGAACACACCCACAAATAACAGAAACCCACCACAATTGTGCATGCTCTGTTTGTCAAAGTGAATCTGATTGAAGCGGATGCGGGAGCGGGAGCACCTGGATTACTGAGTTCCACCCAATGTAAACCCTATTTTGCCTAATGCATTAAACATGTGGAAAAGCCGCTTCCCTTGATTGAGGCATTTAAACAATCCTTGCTTCCATAAACCTTTCCTACTGTGTATTTGTACTGAAGGCTCGTGACATGTAGCCACTTCTTAGAAAATCTTTCCAGGAGCACTGCCATGTTGGAGTAATTCTGCAACAATTACGGAAAACCACATACAGATCAAATAGACAAGAGTTGCACTTTTTGTAGGAAAATTGGTAGAGTGTCGGTCGGGATGACATAATGCTGTATTTAACTCTAGTGCGCATATATGCATGCAGACGAATAACATTAGTATGCTAAACATTATGTGCATTGGGATGTTTGCTACAATACAGGAGTTTGCATCTTTAGATCAGTCTCCTTTCTGTAACGTTGGCTCCAAATGTCTGCCACCCTGCGTTTCTTGTAAATGCATTGCTTCAGAACACTTTTAGGGGTTTTGACAGTACAGTTGCCAAACAGACCTATTGCTACCAAAATACATAGGGGCCTATTAACAAAAGTAAATGTATGCATGTAAATTTATTTAAATGGATTACTGCACCCAGGGGTAAATCTACACGTATTGCTATTCAGTGTAGAATTACAACTAGGTTTAGACGTACATGTCTCCATCCCTTGTTGGAGCATACTACTACTGGATTTACCAGTGTAAAGTTACTACTATTAAATTAACGTTTTACATGTAGGTGGGTTTCTCAACCACCATGGAAATTATCTTCCTATGAGAAAGCATGGGAAAAAATATTAAAGCTTCTTATTCTTTAAAACAATAAGAAACATGTTTTAGCATAAAATATAAATGTAAAAGAATGTAAAATAGGTAATATAAACATAGAACGAATAACATTAAATTATACAGAACAATAACTCATCAAACGTCTATTTAATAATTATTTTACAACTATTAATCAAATTTATATACATTATTTCTTAAAGAATAATTAAAAAATGTTCTTTCCACAGTAGCATTTTTATTTTTATTTCATATGCATTACATTATCTTAATTGTATTTTTATTTTAAATTGATGTTTATTACATTTGAAATGATAAAGCATGGCCATGTACATACCTCATTTTGCGAATCGGTAAATTTTACCGATTCGCAAAATGAGGTTTGCGACTCGCCATTAGGAAGGGACGTGCCAAGGGCGTCACTTCCTAATAGCGACCCCCATTTGTATGTATAAATGTTTTGCGACCGCAATTGCGGTTGCAAAACACTCGCAATTTACCACCTACTTTAAGTAGGTGGTAAACCATTCGCAAACGGGAAGGGGTCCCCAGGGGACCCCTTCCGCCTTTGTGAATGGGTCACAAAGTTTAATTTTCTTTTTTTTAAATGAATCCCGTTTTCACAGACATGGTGGTCTGTTGAACCCAGCAGGCCACCATCCCTGTGAGTGCTAGCCATTCCTAATAGGGTTGCAAATTGCGACTGCCTCATTGATATTAATGAGGCATGCAATTTGCAAACCCATTAGGAATCACAAACAGTGTCTGAGACACTGTTGTACATCCCAATTTGTGAGTCACAAATTGCATGTCGCAAATGTGAGACAATTTGCGAGCCGCTTATTGGTGGGTCGGGCATCTGGCCGTAAACTCTCTCTATATATATATATACATACATGCATATATACATAAATACAAACTGACACACACAAGCATGACCAGGTACTCAACATCAGTCCAGCACCGCCACAATATCCCAAAGTCTCTTGCTCCTCTAAGAAGTTGATAGCACGACATTCCAGTTTTTTAGATGAAGCAAATCTATATTGTCACATAGTAACCAGGACCAAAGCATTTCGACCCTCATGCAGATCTTTATCAAGGTGTTCATAAATACCTTTGACGCTAATATGACTAATTTAAAGCTAATTAGAAATGGGGTCTGTAGTTGGCCGTGGCTTGCGCCCTCTCCAAGTAGGGACCCTTCCTTCTAGTCAGGATAAGGGAGTTACACACCTAAAATAACCCCTGCTCACTCTCTTTGGTAGCTTGGCAGGAACAGTCAGGCTTATATCAGAGGCAATGCGTAAAGCAGTTTGCACATAATACACAGTAACCCAGTGAAAACACTGCAAAATGACACCACACCAGTTTTAGAAAAATAGCCAATATTTTTCTGTGTAAAGCAAGACCAAAACGATAAAAATCCAACATACTATAATAGATGCATGAATATTGCAAGAATAACTGTTAAATACAGTTCCTTGAAGTCGATAGCTCCATCCCGGGCTTTCACAGCATCGTGAACAACAAATCCAACAGTTCAGGCCGACCGTGAAGTCGAGGGCCAGCTACGGTGTCGGGAAGACCTGCAAACAGCACCCTGGAAATGCAGGGCGCCGTGGACCTTGTGAAATTCCGGAGGTCAGTGCAGAAGTCGTCGGGCTCATGAAGTCACACGCGTTGCAGATCGAACTCCGTAAGGTTGAAGTTAGGAGTGCTGGTGTCAGTGGTGACGGGACTGTGATGAGAAGTGAGGCGATGCAACGTGCGGTGCCCGCAGGTCATGGTGCAGGCATCAGCTCGGTGATGGTATTCGTCATCGTTGGTGAGACCAGGGCTGCAATGTGAAATAGGGCGTTGGGGCATGTGGTGTTCACAGGTCACGGTGCAGGCAGTGGTGTGGCATTGTTGCTGGAGCGCTATCATCGGTAGACCCAAGGTTAGGTTTGCGTAGTGGGCCGATGCGTTGTGCTTTGCCCACAGGTCACGGTCTAAGCAGCTGTGTCGGTTGACAATGCTGGAGTTGACGGAGCTGGCGTCGGTGGACCAGGGCTGCGGTGTGGCATGGGGCTTTGCTTTGTGTATCTCACGAGCGGTGTCCACAGGCCACGTTGCAGGCAGCAGCATCAATATCGATGTGGAGCGGCGGCATCAGTGATACCAGGGCTGTAATGTGAAGCTAGGCAATGCAATATGCAGGGACCACAGGTCACGGTGCAAGCAGTAGCTTGATGACAGCATCAGGCGTCGGTGAGACCAGGGTTGCATTGTGAAGCGGGCGATGCTTCATGTGATGCTGTCAGGTCATGCCACAGACAGTGGTGATGGCGTCGGAAACGGCATCAGTTTTACTTTTTCTTCTGTTGCAGCATGAACACACAGTTCCCTATGCTGGTAAGCAGATGAAGTTGAAGTCTTTGATGTGCCTGAGACTTCCAACAGGAAGCAAACTCTACCTTAAGCCCTTAAAGAAATTTAAACAGCAGGATCAAGTAAGTTCGTTCCAGTCCTTACACTGACCAAAACAGAAACAGCACACAGCAGGTCAACACAGCAAAGCATGTAGCAAAGTGGTAGTCTCTTCTGACAGTGGTTCTCTTGACAGATTCCTTTGTCCAAAGTGATCTAAAGTTGTGGAGTTATAGCCCCAATACCTATACCAGTTTGGGTCTTTGAAGTTGGCAAACTTCAAAGAAAAGTCTTTGTGGTGCACAAAACCTTGCCATTCTCTGCTCTGCCCCCAGACACACTACAGGGGGAGGTGACAGCATTGTGTGAGGACTGGCACAGCCCTATTCAGGTGCCAGTGAAAACTCCTCCCACCACTCTAGCTCAGAAAGGCCCATCATTCCGCTAATGAGCCATCAGCATATGTAGGGCACACCTCAACTCCCTTTGTGTGTCTGTCTAGAGTGTATGCAGGAAAGCCCAGCTGTCAGGCAACACAGATGTGTATTCCACAGGCAGGCACCGAATGGTTAAGCAAGAAAAACACCTACTTTCTAAAAGTGCCATTTTCAAACACACAATTTAAAAACCATCTTCACCAAGAGATGTACTTGAAAATGATGAGTTCAAACATCCCAAACTCCAACTTTCTATCAACTTCCAATGGGAATCTGCACTTGAAATAGGTTTCAAGGCAGACCCTATGTTAACCTATGGATGAGATAGCCTTGCAATAGTGAAAAACGAAATATCAAGACATGTAAAAACCCACCACATGTCCTACCTTCTAAGTACACTTCACCCTGCCCATGGGGGTACCTTGCGCCTACCCTAGGGGTGAGTTACATGCAACAAAAAGAAAGGTTTAGGCCTGGCAAGTGAGTGCTCTTGCCACGTTGACGTAGTGGCAGGTCTGAGACACCTTTAAAAGACTACTTGTGTGGGTGGCACAATCAGTGCTGCAGGCCCACTAATAGCAATTAACCTTTAGTCCCCGGGCACACCTTTGCACATTAATAGGGACTAATTATTAAATCAAATATGCCAGTCATGGAAGTACTAATTACTTTTTTTTACTTCAAAAGGTTTTTATTGGATAAGTAAAGGTGTCAAAACATGAGAAAGAATACAAACATATCTTCAATTAGAGGAGAAAAGTAAAACATGGTAATGAAAATATACAATTAATCAGAGGATAACAAAAGTTTAAGGCTAAGTAACAAAAAGCAGCGCTGGTAATAATGAGCAATAAAGTAGCTTATATGAAAAGAGTAGTACAAATGAAAAGCAATGTCACTCAGGGAGGCTTAGAGACCTCTTGCTGAATAGGTGAAACATGAGAGGAGCGTTTAGCACAGGTATCTAGATACAAGGTTACAGGAAGCCATAAATCATGTCGTTTAGCAGCTAAACTAAGGGGGTGCACAAAAGCAGTATCTAGCCTGTGATTATAACAAACATTGTACCACCATGCTTTAAAAGAAATATTCGTAAAGTTTTTCCAGTTGACGGTGATTTGCTGGAAAGCAACAGCTAGCAACAAGTCAACAATTTGCGTATTAAGATCAATGTCATCCCAACAAGGAGAAAGGCTTCCTAAAAAAATATTGACAAAAGAGAAGGGAGATGTAGTGTGGAATATGGCATTGATTTGGGCCCAAACTAGTGTCCAGAAATTTTGCGTGAGATTGCAGGAGAAAAGCATGTGAAAAAGAGTGGCCTTAGGAGCAGAACAGGACCAACAAAGATCCGGTGTAGAAGAGAATCTCTTATTCAACACCTGGGGAGAAAAGAGAAGCCTGTTGTATATGAAAAAGAGAGTTTGTGTAAGAGAAGCAGCTCTAGATGTCTTGCGGAGTTTGGTCCATAATTTATCCCAAAGGGAGGTGGGCCAAGAAATGGCAAGGTCAGATTCCCACTGTTCCTCAACTTTGGACTTTGGCCTAGGTGTGAGAATCGTATGAAATGAGTGGTATATTGAGGAGGCTGTAGGGTGAGTGCGCAAGAAGGAATGAAGCTGTGAGGTATGATTTGGAGGATGAGTATGCATGAGGGGGTTAGAGAGAAGAGCATAAGTGGACATGACTGCATTTTTAAGCGTAAGATACTTGCAGGCAAAAGAACGAGGGAGATGGAAGTGTTGGCTGAGAACGGAGAAGGATAAGAAATCAGAATTAGAGAAGAGTTGAGATACCCAGATTAAACCCCTTTGTCTCCAGGTTTTCCAATAAAAGGGCTTGCGATTGATGGTTATACTATTGTTGTGCCAGATCGTGGAATTGAGAAACTCTGCTATAGAGGAAGGGGGGCCTGGAGAGGTGGAAAGAAGCAACTTGGCTGTAAACTTGTGGATAGGAATGGAGGAAAAGTGAGGCTTACGCGAGAATGAGAGGTATTCAGCAAAAGTGAAAGGGGATAAAGAAAGTCGCTCAATGATAACCCATAAGGGGGACGGCTCAGCAGGGTCTTGCAGCCAATGGGAAGCTTGCCGCAAAAGGAATGCTTTGTGGTAAGCGGGAAAATTCGGGAAATTAACTCCACCCTCGGATTTAGGGAATTGCAATCTAAGCAGGGACATACGTGCTTTTTTGCCGGACCAAAGAAAGGAAGAGAGAATAGTGTTGATTTTCTTAAAGAACTTAGCAGGGATAGGAATTGGGATGTTGGAGATGGTGTAGAGGACTAACGGGGAGAGCATCATTTTAATCGTATCAAGACGACCCCACCAGGAAAGATATAATGGGTGCCATCTGGAAGTGAGGTCGGATAATTTCTGGGTGCATTTATTGAGGCACAGCGAGACAGTGTCGGAGAGGGAGGGAGTAATGTGTAGACCTAGATATTTGATGTGTGAGGGGCTCCAAGTAAAATTGGATGCCATAAAGTCCGGTTTAAAAGTGAACTTAGTAAGGGGTAAAATCTCACACTTGTCATTGTTTAGCTTATAACCTGAAATCTGAGAGTAGTCATGGACTTCAGCTAGGAATGCGGGAATAGAAGTTGCGGGGTTAGACATGAATAATAGAATATCGTCTGCGTATGCAGCAAGTTTAATATTAGTGTGGGAGATTTGGAAACCGTGTAAGTTGGGATTCTGACGAAGCTTTGAAAGAAAAGGTTCCAGGGCCAAATTAAAAAGAAAAGGGGAAAGAGGGCATCCCTGACGAACACCCCTACCTAGATTGAAAAAAGAGGAAACTAGACCATTGGCGCAAACCGCCGCTCTAGGACTGGAATAAAGGAAGGAGATAAAAGAGATGAAATGTGGGCCAAATCCAAACCATTTAAGGGCGGAGAAAAGGAAAGTCCACTCCACCCTATCGAACGCTTTTTCTGCGTCTAGGGCAATGGCTGCTAGTGAATGTTGGAACAGTGGAGATTTGGAAAGAACATTAAACAAAAGTCTGGTGTTATCTGTGATGAAGCGACCTTTAACGAAGCCAGATTGTTCAGGGCCTAGCAGTTCAGGAAGATAAGGGTCTAATCGAATGGCGAGAGATTTGGCATACAGTTTATAATCAATGTTGACCAAAGAAATTGGTCTGTAATTCTTACAATGCTGGGTGTCTTTGCCTTCTTTGGGTATAATACAAATGTGGGCGTCTGAGAATGTACCTGAGGAAGAACCATTTAATATGAAGGAATCAATAAGGGAGTGGAGTCTGGGCAACAACAATTTGGAGAAATGCAGATAAAATTCAACTGTGAATCCGTCTGGCCCAGGGGCCTTATCCTTCTTGAGTGACTGAAGTGCTGTGAGTAATTCATCACCGGAGATTGGTGATTCAAGGGCGGATAAATCAACAGGGAAATTGGAAGGTGGTTGGATGGTGGCAAAGAAAGTAGCAAGAGAATGAGCAGTGGGGTGCGTCTCAGAAGAATAGAGTTTGGAATAAAACTGGGAGAATTGCTCTAAAATATCAACATCTGTATACTTTAAAACAGAATTAGCATCATAGACAGATTCAATATTCAGTTTGTTTTGTTTGACTTTTAAATAATTGGCTAAGACCTTCCCCGCCTTATTTTTACCACCATAGAATTTTGAACTGGATTTCAACAAATACAATGAAGCATCCTCAGTGGATTGTTTGTTAAATTGCATCTTAGCAGCAATGAGAGCGGTCAGACTTTCTTGCGAATGGGATGTATAGAAAGAATGCTCTAGCTTTTTAATCGTACAAAGGAGGTCATTGGTGCGTTTACGGGCATTCTTGCGTTTAGTAGCCACAAAGCTGATAATAAAACCTCTAGCTGCTGCTTTATAGGCGTCCCAAACAACGTGGTTAGGTACAGTGGGTGTGTCATTAATGGTGAAAAATTCTGTGGTGAAATCTACAAAGGAGGCGGAGAATTTGGGGTCGAGGAGTAAAGTGTTGTTAAAGCGCCATCTCTTTGGTCCAGTGGACTTGGGTAAGATGTCAATGTTTATCAAAACGGGGGCATGGTCAGAAAATAAGATGGGGCCTATATCAGCGTGGGTTAGGGATTGGGACATATGGTGGGAAAGGAAAATATAGTCAATACGCGACTGGGAATGGTGAGTCGGGGAGTAGAAGGTGAATTCTTTAGAGGTAGGATTGCAGAGACGCCAAGCATCAATGAGTTTATGTTGGGATATCGCTTGAGCGAAAAGCTTGTGAGATTTATTAGGAACAAAAGGTACCTTGGAGTTTCTGTCTAAAAAAGGATCAAAGGGAAGGTTACAATCACCTGCTAAAATAAAATTATCATCAATATATTCAGTGATGCGGGAGGCCATTGCACGCCAAAAAATCTGATCACCACCAGTAGGGGCGTAGATATTAAGGAGGGAGAGAGGGGCGCCCTTTGAGGAGAGTTTGACGTACAACCATCTACCTTCAGGATCTGATTCAGAAGTCAAGAGCAAATGAGCAAAAGATTTGCGAACTAATACAACCACACCGTTTCTCTTACCATCACCCGGAGATGAGAATACAGCACCCACCCAACCTCTCTTAAGTTTAGCAGCCTCAGCGTCAGACATATGGGTTTCTTGTAAAAAGGCAATGTCTACATTCAATTTGGCTAAATGAGAGAGGATTTTTTGTCTCTTGATAGGAGAAT
Organism: Triturus cristatus; assembly: GCF_964204655.1. Classification (NCBI taxonomy): domain Eukaryota; kingdom Metazoa; phylum Chordata; class Amphibia; order Caudata; family Salamandridae; genus Triturus; species Triturus cristatus. Next base: position 629,908,996 of record NC_140595.1, on the reverse strand, counting down.
GCAGACCTTTAACATTCCAGGAAACAATTCGAACTGACATTAAGGATTAATCAAAAAGTGGATCAATTGGAAGGTAGGACAGCAAGGAAATGCCTCGCAGCGAGCAAGGGCACAAGAGAAAAAGAGAATGAGGTGAGAACCAACGTGATGGAACAGGGGTAGAGGAAAAAATGAGAGAGGAACCAGCGAAGCCATAAAAATAGGAAAGAGCCAAGAAAATAGAAAGAATGATAAGAAGAAACAGTAATTCTTAAAGATATTGATGAGTAAGGTCCAAGGGAGAATCAAATAGGTAAAGGAAGATGAATACAAGCAAGAGAGCCAGTATACAATGGGGAGAAGAGAGAATGGCGAAAGAGAAGTGGAGAAGAACCATGGAAAAGGTAATGACACCAATAAATCTGAAAGCAACGAGGGGAAAGGTGAGATAAGAAAATATAGAACGCAAAAAAACATGGTAAATAAGGAATGAAGAGTACTTACGAGGGGTAGGATGGGAAAAATACAATCAGGAACTGGGAACAAACGGAAACACATGTGGAGATGAGGGGAGGGAGGTAGGGCCAACTGGGAGAGGCAGGGCATTCGGGATGAGGGAGACGTCCAACCAGAGATAACACAACGGAACGCAAAACAATGATCTGTGAAGGGAGAAAAAGAACATGGTTAGAAACTCGAACACAACGAAGATAAAAAAGAAACATACGACCAACTGAGGAGCTAGAACAACACTATCAGACGATAAAATGAGAAATACAATCTTAACTAGAAGTCATACAGTCTGAAGAACCTGCAAAAATGAAGGCATTAAAGCAGAACAAATTAGAGGATCAAATTGCAACTACAAAAACAAGTCATGGTGGGTGGGAAGAGGGACCAGCTATCTCCATGTCATGTTGACCACAGGAGTTCAGGAAGCTTCGAAGTCGCGCTGGATCCTCATATGTCGTAGTCTTGTTATTATGAGTGACCTTAAATAGACAAGGATGAAAAAGCCCATATCTGGCGCCAATGGAGCGAAGGTCAGGTCTCATATCAAGGAAGGCTTTACGACGGTTTGCAGTGGTCCTGGCATAATCCTGCGCAAAGAACAAAGTGGAGCCTGACCATGTGAGGCGAGGAGAGGCTTTGGCGGCTAAGAGGACTTTCAACAAGTCTGTGTACTCTAGAAAGTACATTATTACACCTCTAGGCTTCGTTGACGTGGAAGGAGAGGAGGGAGCTCGACCAAGCCTGTGGGCACGTTGGATATTTAGTGAGGTGTCTTCAGGAAGGTGAAGAAGCTTCGGGAGAAAGGACTCAAAGAAACTGATGGGATCATTTCCCTCACAACCCTCCACCAAGCCGTAAATACGGAGATTGTTGCGTCTGTTGCGATTTTCAAGGTCCTCCACCTGCTTCTGAAGAGAGGAAATCTGCGTGTGCATGTGGGAGACCTTGGTCGCAGAGTCCTGAAGAGAGGAGACGTCACGCTCCACCAACGATACTCTTTCATCCATCGAAGCCCAATTGTCAGTGAGAATCTGCAACTTAGCATTAGTCTCTTCCATGTAAGGGCGCAAGGCCCGTATCTCTTCGAGAAGTAACTCCATAGAGATGGGCGAAGAGGACTTAGGAGGCGAAGGAGGGTCCTTTTTTAACCTCTTAGAGTTCGCTTTTGCTGAAGATTGTGAGGAGGTGTCCGCAGTCGACGTCATCTCAGTTGAAGCTTCCAAATGGGCTAGTGCCGTGAATAACTTGGAATTTTTAATGAAATTACGCTTCTGAACTCTACTGGAGCAATCCGCCATCAGCACGCCTATGGAGCGTGAGGTCTTAAGATATCCTATTGCCCGACTCAAAAAGGACCAGAAAGCAGATTAATACAGAAATATGCCAGGCCGAAAAATTGGACTCATAGATGTTGGAGACTCGAGTCCTAAGAATGGCCGCCTTTCATGAGGAGAGGTGGAAATTCCAGTCAAAACATGCAAGGTGATCTCAGCGTTCGACTAAAAAAGCTCCAAAGGACAGATTAACGTAGAGGTGTGCCAGATAAAAAACTGTAGACGTAAGTATCAAAGACTGAAGTCATAAAATGGCCGCCGTGCATGAGGAGAGCCAAAAAATTCCAGTCAAAACCATGAAAAAGGTCACCCTTACAAAAGAAAAATAAAGAAAGGTCACCTTAGAATGTTAATCCGCCACATTTGTGCCTCAGAGGGTGCTGGGGTCATTTGAGTGCGAACGAGGCATCCAGGAATCCCATGCGCGCTAAAACGCGCTGCTGAAGCGTTCGCGGGCAAAAATAAACAAAATGGCGGTCGCGGCCGATGAGGTAAAATGGGCTGTAGAGTCCAAAATAGCTGTGCCTTAGGAACGAAAGGGGAATGAAAGTGATCCTGGCATCTTCCGATGCGAAGGGCTTCCCTCCGTTACTGGAAACAGGTACGCGAACCGCCGGTATCCTCCGGTTCGGACGGAGCCGTCACCCGGACGCCGCCATCTCCTACGGGCGCCTAGCCACGCCCCCCGAAGTACTAATTACTAACACAATTTAAAAAGGAACACTTGCATTTTAGCAATAATCAGCAATGGTAAAGTGCTCAGAGACAACAAAACAACAAAAACGAAGCACAGCAAACCATCAAAACAGGAGGTCAATAAGCTAAAAGACTGAGGAAACACGCCAAAAGATGCCAGGTATAACAGTAACCAATACCTTAGGTATTCCTTCCTCCAAAAACACTTCTCTCAGAAATGTCATGACATTACTGGTGGTAATTTGTTCTATCGATCCAACCACAAACTACTTACTATGATAGTCCACCAGAACTGCCAAGAAATGATCTCTTTTTCCTAGTTTATGTAGTGGACCTATGAAATCCAAGGCCAGTCTTTCCCATTGCCTTCCTGGTAATTCCACATATTTTAAAGGTGGTTGTCCAATCACTCTCGTTTTATTGCTGTTACTGCAGGCATAGTAATCCCTCACAATCTCTTCCACTTCCACAGGAAAATTGTCTCAATCTCCTTTACATCATGCTTCTTCCCAGATGCCCTTCATGAGCAATCTTTACCAACTTTTTTCTTAATATGCTAGGCAGAATGATGCAATCACACCTTTGAACCTTGTCTCCCTGAATACTCAACTCATCTTTTACCATGATCTGTTGCTTCACATCTTCACTTAAATTCCTTTGACTATTCCCATCCTTCTCTTATGAGCATATTCAACTCATCATACACCACATCCCCTTCCATAGCTTTCCTCCATTGATCTTCACTAAGAGCAACTCCCCTTCAATACAAACCTCGTGACTCTCTTTTTCCTGGTGTATGAAACATCCTCAACTGGCAACTGTGATAGACAGTCAGACAAACAATTCCTTGTACCTTTAACGTATTCCATTGCAAAACTGAAGTTTTTAATTGACAGTAACTATCTGGTTATCCTGGGTGTTACACTGCCCTCTCAATACCACGTCCACGTTTGAAGATATGCAGTAAAAATGTGTGATATGTTCAGAGAATGAAAGGCAAACCCTGCAAGTAATATCTGTGTGCAGGCAGTAAAGAGAGACTTCAACAGCCTACACCTGGAAGGTGGTAGCATCATCTTGCAGTACGCTGATGACCTCCTTGTGGCATCTCCATTACTTGAGGCCTGTGAAAAAGACACTGTAGCTCTGCTGAACTACCTCCAGGAGAGAGGACACAAAGCCTCATTGTCAAAATGTCAGTGCTGCAAAAAAGAGGTGACTTACCTGGGTTATGTGATATCCCAAGATACACGCTGCATGTCACCTGACAGAATAAAATGGATTCAGGCATGCAGCCCCTGTCCACCTAGAAAGAAATGAGATCCTTCCTGAGGATGATGTACTACTGCCGGCAGTGGATCCCTAAGTACAGATTCTAAGATGCCATCTTGACACAATGTAGGCTAAAAGATGCATTCAACAACGTTGTATGGACTAGTGAACTTTCAAACTGTTTCATGAAACTGAAAGGTACATTGTGTACTGTGCTAGTATGGGGGCTACCTGACTACAAACTGTCCTTCCATCTCTATGTGACAGAGCAAAATGGCATTGCAAATGGTGTGCTGACACAGCTGGAAAAAGACATGTGGGATGCTACAATCTGACTTTGCCTTTAGCAGTGACTTGGCGTCGGCAGCTGTGATGGTAGAGAGGACGGCTTCTATTGTTTTGGACTATACTTGTATTGTTCAGGTGCCACATTTGGTACTGTTATGCTATCATCTGCAGCGACATAACATTTTTTGGCCACCCAATACACAGGTTAAGAATAAGATCGCAATTAACATGCTCACCTGTTAATTTGCCAGCATTGTTACCAGCAATAATGGATTCGGATAAGACCCCTAAGCATGACTGTGTTGACATTGTAGAAATTGCACCACACCACAACCAGATTTACAGCGGACACCGTTACTAAAGACAGACTATAAGTGGTACACTGATGGTTCCTCCTGCAGACAGATAGACAATAAGTACACAGCAGGGCATGCTATTACAACAGTTGCCACCACAGGTGAAAGTCTGCTCCCAATGTCTTGTCCATGCCCAACATTCTAAAGGTTGGTCCCCTGCTACACATGATCACTTGCCGGTACCACAGGGCCCCTTTTACCAACTTTCAGATCGATTTTTCTTCCCAGCTAATGATTTGAAATATTAGCTGGTGTGTGTGGATCAGTATTCAAAATTGGTGGATGCACTTCCAACAAGAAAGATTGATAGAGCAGCGGTTGTGCGAGGCTTGATGAAAGATAGCATACACAGGTTTTAGGTTCCCAAGTACATAAATAGTGACAGAAGGGGGGACTTTATTGCAGTTGTGCAAAAGATGTCTGGATGTTTGGGAATAGAGTGGAAACTGCATGTCCTATACCACCCCCAATGTTCAGGCCAGGTGGAGTGGATAAACTCCAAAATTAAAAATAGATAAGTAAAAACAACTGATGCAACAGGCCTGAAGTGGCCTGATGCTCTGCCTTTAGTACTGATTGCCATAAGGGCAAAGCCATCTCATGCAACTCTGGAGACATGGTCATGGTGAAGAAAAGAAAAGATGTTTCGCCTAGTTCTTGGTGGACTGGAGCACAGACGGTGAACAGACACGCTAAATGGATTAATGGAACAAGATGCATAGCCGCAACAACATCGCCTGAGATGGAGGTACTAGAAATTGATGAACATTTGTCACCAGAGGAGCTGCGCAACACACCAGACAAGGAGAACACAGACCGGACCATTCCTAATAGACATGCTGAGGGCCCATCATTAAGTTTCACAGGGAAAGTTGGCACCAACTGACGCTGTTGAGTGAAGCACACAACGAAGTCTCGAAGAAAGATGATGGTCTGCACCGACAGAAAAATAGACTGAAGAGACACAGGACAGATCCGTGAACTGCCCCTGAACAAGATGACTGTGGACCAGGAGTAGAAGCAGATGACAGTACATTGTGGGCCTTTACATGGCTGATACTTAGAGAAAGTGCCCTGGAACTGAGTGACTGAAAGGCTTTGTACCAATGTACATTGCCGAATGCAAAAAATATGTTTAGCCCTGTAAAAATGTGTGCGCTGCCTGTAATACCACCACCAGTTGATATACTAATACAACAGGAAGTGGAGGAAGTACACATGCAACAGTATATGCATTCCACTTACTGACTGTAATGTCATTCAAAGATTTGAATTGTAATGATAGATTGTCACTACTCTGTTTCTACAATATATATATATTTTTATATACATATCCATATGTATGCACTTCCTAGATATGACTCTTAGTTCATGCTTTCACCCACACTATCCCACTTCTCCCTATAACAAGCTGCTCGGAGCTTCAAAGGATTCCAATCTGGCCTTGCCTGGACAAGCTTTAACAGCTGTTCAGAACCAACTTAGAGGTCTCTTTGCTTTTTCTGACTTCCATGCTAGTTTGCTCATCAGGTTGTTCATTTCTGCCTACACTGTATGCCTGTATTATAATTGTCACTGTGCCGATCTTGCATGTCTCTGTTGCACATGTTTGGCACCTTGTCTTTTTTCAGGTCTGCTGACGTTGCATTAGTAATTGTATTTATGGCCCAAAAACCAGTCACACATGGAAGAAGCAGACTGAGAGCACCATTGTGGGCACTGATTTCTTCCTTGTTGGCCTGCAAGCACTGGTACCTACAAATACATTTCATTTTGTTTTTGAGCAACTGCTGTGTCTGGTGTGATTCTTTCATTGCTCCTGGGTTAGTGTAAAAGTATTTCCATAATACACTTTGCCTCAGAAGGCAGAGCGGGATTGCTCTAACCGTGGCATGATTACATCCTAGACTTTTTTTTATTGCAACACACTGCATCCTGGACTTTTATTAACATGCACATTTCTCCACTATCAGGGTTAGTCTATTGCGTAATAAATTATTTAACCAAAATAATCAACAAGCACAGGCTGAGGGTCAGTCTCTACAAAATATCTGAAGTGTGACCACTTACGCTTCTCATGTGTTTCAACATTATTACAATCTTAGGTTTGGGTGGAGGGCTCCTTCTTGTGAGAGCTGCATTGGACATAAAAAATAATGGTGCTTCAAGATGGTCTCAGTGTCATTAGTAAACTAAAAGGGCTGTAAATCTAATTGCTGTTATGTTGATAATGAAGAATGATTGGATGTACTTACCAGTAATAACCAGTATCCTGAGCCCACATTATCATTGTCAGAGCCCTGAATTCCTATTACCTAAATTTCTTAGCAAGGCTTCTATACTAGGAATGGACCACAGCATACATTTTCAGAAGGTCTTTTTTTACTAATAATTTGAAGTAAGACCATTGCTCAGCTGGGCACATATACCAGTAAAGGATAGTATGAACATTGAGCAGGGTATTCTGCTAACAATGCTCAGGAATAGCACCTTTCACCAGGGTGTTATGCTAATAATAGGCAATGCTAGCACTTTCAGCAGGGGAATTTCGAATTTATTTGCACCGTGCAAACATTTTAGTCTGGAGCTATCCTTCTTAGTGCGACCTCGTAAACACTCTGCAGGGCCAACTCTACTCGGCAGAACTGTTTGTACTTGTACGGAAAAGTGCCAGAACTTTCTCCAGGGTTGCTATACATGTAGGGAGTGACAGTATAAGCACTTCTTGGCAAGCATAAGCATTATGGAGGAACAGTACCAACAGTCCACAGTAGAGCAGCCATTTTAGCAAGGTTGGGTACCAGACCTTCTCTTTTTTTTATTTTTTTATTTATTATTGACCAGAACAGGGATAGTAACAAACAATCAGGAAAAATTCTCCATATACAAATCAATCATAATCCTTATAATCTACCACCTGAGACCATAAGACATTGATATACTACACTACTATGACTAAAAAAAGAAAACGCATGAGAGGAGCTAAAAATATTTTAACATAAAGTCTAATGCTACTTACAAAAAATATCACAATACAATACATGTAGGTTTTAAAACAGTATTTGCTGCATAATTCTAGCTCCATATTAAATCAATACACAGAACTGGATAACATCCATAGTTGCATTATCGTAGAACATTAAACCCTCTTTCATGCTAATCCTATACATAGAAGTTCTTTTACTACAGTGGAGCAATATTTTAAAATATTATGTGCTGGAAGGAGTCTACTTAAAGAATGTACATAGTACCGTTGTCAAAAAACTGCCAGATCTTAAGAAATGTACTTGTTGCTCCCACCCTCATAGCATACGCTTCCTCAAAGCCCCTCGTACGCTTCATTTTATTGACCCATTTCGTAAAAGAGGGGATCTCTAGCGACCTCCAGTTTTGAAGAATTAAAGAACGTGCCATCACTGAACAAATCATCACATATGCTTCTTCATATTTGGTCAGTCCTGGTTTAACTCTAGAGATTCCGAATAAGGCAATTTCGGCTTCAGGATCTACCGGCTTTTGGAGGTCCTGACTTATCGCTGTAAAGATATTTCCCCAGAATTCATTAAGATTAGGACAGGTGTAGAAAATGTGAAGCCAATTTCCTTCCTCCTGGGCCTGACAACGAAAGCATCTATTTTCCACATCTGGATATCGTTTACTCAGGGTCTTGGGGGTATAGTATGCTAGCCATCTATTTAAAAAAGCCATCCGTTTAAAATTAGCCGCTCTTAGAGCCTTAGCCGCTCTTAGAGCCTTATGGCCGAGCCGAGCTTGAAGTTGCCATTCTTGACCGGACAATGCACACCCCGTTTCACGCTCAACCTTCCCCCAAGAACATACGTAGGATAGGGATCTCACTATCTTTCCGGAGCAAAGTGTACCATTTTCCTATGCCTTTTACTTCGGCTTTATAGAGCAGGGAAGCAAAATTCATCGTCGCGGAAGGGGTGGGGAAATTGGCCTTTTTCAAAAAATTGATGACCTGCAAATAGTCAAGGAAATTGGGTATAGTTTGATCTATAAGCTTGGTTTGGACCTCCTGCCACGAGATCACCTTATTATTCGTATAGAAATGACCCAGTTCCTCGATACCAATCTCCTTCCACTTCGAAATTCGTGAGGGATGCAGTAATAAACCAAAGGTCTTGCATTCCTGGAGCCTTAAATAAACCCAACCTGGAGAAGTATACTGTTTAAATGACAATTGAAGTCTAGATGACAGATCACGTAGTGTCTTATATCTTGTATTTTTTGGCAATTTAATAATTTTTAAGAAAAAAAGGAAGTTGTTCACCTGCCTCCTGAACCATTCGATTTAGAAAGAAATGATCTTCTAAATTATTAAAATCCAATAAACGAGCTACTATATCGAGGATTGCAGCCTCATACTAAGTACGAATTTTTGGAAGTGCTAGCCCCCCTTTATCTACTTCCAATTGCAACACTTCAAGTTTCACCCTAGGAGCCTTCTTAGCCCATATAAAGTTCCTGAATAAAGAGTCTATTTCTTTAAAATAGCTCGCATTAATTTTTAGAGGGACGTTACTGAAGAGAAACACCAGAAGAGGGAGGATGGACATTTTTATCTGTGCCACACGTCCTATAACTGTCAAGGGAAGTACTGACCATTTATCCAGCAGGTTTTTTATGTTTATCAGCATAGCTGTGTAATTCACTGTAAACAGTTGATCTATTGATTTAGAGACGAAAATACCCAGATAGCGTATAGGGGCTGACTTAGATGCTTGTTCTTGTAGAATGGGTGGTAAAAAAGAATTATCATTGATATTTAATGTGATGATTTTTGTTTTATTTTGATTAATTTTATACCCCCCTATAGATTCAAAGCTAGTAAACTCGGCTAAAAGCCGCTCTAGATTAGATTTATCAGGAAGCAAATAAAGAATAATATCATCCGCGAAGAGTTTCAGTTTCTCCATCCCATCTATGGACCTTCTCAACAGAGCAGCTCAACAAGCAATTTTCAACACAAGCATTTCTCTTCAGGACAGTGATCTATTTAATTGAATAGTACAAGCACCCCACCGCAGGACTAACATGCCTTTAATGGGAACTTATGTCTGTGCAGGGAGCTATGGAAATGTGCTCATCGTTTTTGCAAAATGTATAGCTTGCTGTGTGTTCGCATCTATTAGATCATCCACTGAACTTTCCATATAAATGCAGGGCCAGAAAATAAATGTAGCTGTACTTCTAAGTTCTTCCCCATTGACCTAATGTAACCCGGTTGCAATTTCCCTGGGACCTTTGTGACCGCTTGGATTTGTTTCCTTGCCTTAGATGAGATGTGGGTTTTAACTGATTTTCTTTTTGTAGGTCTGGCTTGGCAGTGTACCTGGCTGCAAACCTTTTGATAGTAATTCTTTAAAATATACATAGAGTAGGCTTTGACCCCATGCACGGGAGAATTTCCCTTCTTCCCTCGTGCTATTGGCTGTTTGGTGTAGCATTTTGCATACTATAGAGAGCTTACTTTACAATGCATGATACACCACTTTACATCATGAAAGGACATTGAACCATCCAAAATTGTTTCATAGGTGTATACAATACCAAAACCAATCATTTCCTGATTTACTCATGTTTTTCCTATGTTAGCCAGCTTTTACAATGTCCTAGTCGGAACTCAAAATGCAAGCCAGACCAATTGCCAATTGCCAATGCTTGTTTGGTTAGGTAATGGGAAAACAGTGACATACTTAGTATATAAAAGATATGTTCTGTCTACCGTACACCTAAATTTGTACAATTGAGCATAACTCAGGCACATTTTTAATCCATATATTATGCTAGATTTCCTTATAGCATGTTCTTTTCAGCTCTTGTTCCATTTCGAGTTTGAATCATGCATATAGTTGCATATAGAGCGATGTCCCATATAGGGTCAGACTGATTTAGAATGTGACTTATGTATATTGAAAGCCAGCGTTATTAAACATACCGTACTAATTTAGTTCTTCATGGACAACTAAGCATAAAGCATTGGTCTTTGAAGTCAAACATTAAAAGAATAAAATATATTGTCAATGCAGACTGTGTGACTGTGAAACCTGAATTGAAATCCCAGCTTCTACATTGATCATTTGCAAATAAAAATAGTTTGCTGTGCCCGATTTTAAATTATTATGATATTAAGACTTTCTCGAAAGTGCAGGCTTGGCCTGAAAGGTGCAGAGTGCTGTGCAATTATCATACATGATTACAAATATCAGGCTCGGGCGTGGCTTAGTCGTGGACCAAAATGGCCGTGGGTAGAGAGGCTCCCGTCCAAGCCCAAATATCCGGCACAATCCTGGTCCCCGGAGGCGTAAATTCTCAGCAAAAGAAAAACCGAGTGGAGAGCAACCCAATCAGCGCCAGATCGTCGATACATAGACTCCTGAAGTCCCAGAATCGATACTCGAGACCGCGGTGATGGAGGGTTGGGCACATGGAGCACAAAGCCAAGTCTAGGCCAGCATCATCACAGGCGCTGAGATAGAGACTTCGGAAGGACCCAGGGACTGAACAAAGACTACAGAGAGGTGTCAAAAATCGTGGCGTGCCAGGACTGGGAGCAGCGGCTGCCCGATCAGTGCAGGTGAGGGTGCAGATATGGGGCTTAGTACCCGAGGCCGGAGAGAGTGAGACTGAGATGGCGGCAGAACGGCTGAGTGAGCAGAGCCGGTAGTGGAAATCGGGAGTAAAGGGGACGCGACAAAGGCATGGTCCCATAAGAAAGCAGCTGCAAACAGATCCTGTGAGAGTCAAGTCACCCGAAGTCGGCCCAGGCACGAAGCATACAAAGGCGGTGGGAGCACCGATCAGGCCAAACAGCCATAATTACGTGGGATATTTCACCTGTGCCACAACCAAGACAGCAGCTGAAGCAAACACTGGAGGTGAGCCTGGTGCAGATCGGAGCTTCCGAATCCCCTCGACTTCCACGGACGGAGTGATTTCACAGTCATACGCTCACACACACATCACACGCTGGTGGGGCCCATTACACCAACATTCATCCTACCACTCTATCCGTGCCATGTATAAGGGAAAACACTTTTATAAGATACCTAACCAATCTGCATATACTCTGAGGTCAATGGCATCAACTAGTTGCTATAGATCTGGTGAAAACATTTTCGACACGCAAATAAATTCAATAACATGACAATAAAATAACCACCCGACACAGTAATTCAAACAGAATATTGTTTATCTAAAATTATATGAAAAGCCAAATTAAATGCAAGATCATTTCTTTCATATTTACCTATTCTGGCTAAAAGTCGTTTTCTAAGTCAGAACCGGTCCTTAGCAAAATAATTAAAGTTTCTAGCCGTCATGTAGAGTCACCGTCCTCTTCGTCAGCATCAGGACCTCTGATCATTAGTTCGGGAGGAAGTGGCACTAGACCTCTCTAGTCTACAAATATTTATACTAAATTTACATTCCATAATGTTGCAATCATATCTTACAGAACAGTCAAATGGCGGAAATCATGTCGTCTTGGTACACTGAGATACAGTAGTAGTTTTTCTCACACATTGATCATCTCAAATAATGAATAGAAATAAGGAGTCCATAACTAATTCGTTACTTCTACGGATGTCTCTTGAGGGTAAATTGTATCCCATTTGTGGGACCACTATAAGTTCAACAAGTCAGTTTTTGGATGTTGCAACAATCTTCACGTTCAGGGGCATTTGGCATCTCTCCCGGATTTGTCGTCATGATCATGGCTTTTCAGTTCACCAGGAGGGCAAGGTCGCAGTCAGCGCGAAGCCTCCTTGCAAATTTTCCATCAACTCGAATGCAGGCTGCGGGTGGTAGCCATGTTCTAGTAGGCCACATTGGTCAACTTAAGTAAAATGAAACACAAAACAAAATTACTGCACGGAAATGATTATACAGTGTTATTCCCCTGCTAATACCCTTATGTGTATGTATTTATCTAGCCATTTGCGACATCAAAAGCCATTAATGCATATTAATTATGAGCGCAAAACACAATAACATCACATAAGCAACATTTATTCAGTCAATTTGCTCACCAACTTAGTTCACTTATTATTTTAGCCATGCAATAGCATTCCCACGTGTAATTCTTCTGTTAATAAGGTTGATTAGATCAGACTCGACAAATCTTTAGTAGTTATTAATTAATCAGTAGTACTTTTAATAAAATCATACGAAAAATGAAACAGATATTCGGGTTTAAAGTAAAAACCCTGCTCCATCAATCCCCCCTTTGGTGATATCTTATCACCACAAAAATCAAAACCCCAAAAATCAATTTAATTTCCCCTTTTGAAGAAATTCAAAATATCTTCTTGTTTATTTTTTTCAAACCCATGTTTCCATCTCATCTTCTTTCTTAGTTTCTATATACATGCTTTCTCTTAGCTCTTCTAATTCTATTTCTTGTGGATCTCTTTCTGGTATCTACAACACATGCACCCTAATCTAAGAATCAATAATGTAACAATTACACATGTTAATGGGAATAATATCTTACCAAAAATGGTACTGCCTATTTTAGCTACAAAATTCTCAATATCAATCATCTTATTAGCCATTTTAGTCCAGATACTTTCAGCTTCCAGTGGTACTAATTCTTCATGCAAATCAGTAATATTTTTGATATAAGCTTTTAGATCTTTGCTTTCGTCAGGAATGTAAGTGCAACAATGTTGAACTTTCAGCATTCCACAGACTCCACCCTCTTTTGCCAAAAGAATGTCGAGGGCAAGTCGATTTTGCATCGCCATAGCGCGTAAAGCAACCATTTCAGTATTTACCAAAAGAAAGCCCCCAGCTGTGCTTGTTGACAAGCCATCCACCACTGTTGATAGCTTCCGAATGCCAAATGCATTCAATGAAATTCCCACTGCTGGTATTAAAGCTCCAAAAATATCGCCTACAATTTCTGTCCATGTTTCTCTTCTATAGCGTGTTATTGGATTAGTTTGTTCAGCAATGTCTACTCTATCCATGTGAAAAATCTTTGGAAAGACCAGGCCAACATAACATGTGCCAAACCAATGGTCAGGCAACCTGTAATAAGCCTTGTTCCCACAAATATAATACACTCCCGGAAAAACTGGATCTTCTCCTCCTCTAAATCCCCATCCAGTTGCAATAAAGTATGTATCATGGCACTCACTTGTCCCTATGAAATAATAATCATACTGGGATCTCTTCCTGGTAATGCATAGTTTGCCTTTCTGTGGTGCATCTATAGCCATAGTTGGGCTGGCTCCATTTTTCAATTCTTTTTCTTTCTCAATATCCCATACTGTTTCCCTCATTTTATGCCCTTCTGCTTTCTTGTGCATGTTCAACCTTCTTCTCTCAAACATGTCTAGGAAAGCTTTCTCTTCCTCTTTCAAACTGCAAGTTAAATTATTTCTAAAAACATATTCTAATGTTAACTCTCTAGTTTCTAAAAAAATCTCACCTAAAGTGTTAGCTTCCTTTGCAGGATTCAGTTCTTTATTCATAGGCAGTTGCCCAAGAATATTATCTACATTAGACATATTATAATCCAATTTCCCTAACTGATAAAATATACTAATCAACACACTACATGAAATTCCATACGTAGCCGGAAGATGATGATAAGTCACTCCTTCCGAAACAGAGGCAGGTAATTGCATGCAAACATAGCAATCCCTTACATCCATTGTCTTTACGTATTCATACAACAATTTTGAAAACACATTGCTTGAAAAATCATTAATTGACCTATCCTTATGTATATGTACATTGCTAGTTCTAGTTGGTACTATCTTCTGTGAACTCTTCCCTATATTAGTCCTGTTCTCAGTATGTCCTTCTAAAGTGTCTATAGTTACTCTAAAAGAAATCAGTAGAGCAAGCACACTCCAAAGCAGCATTAATAATCCTGTACAGCAGCAGCACATCTTGCACCATCTTTTCAGGAAAGTACATCTACTTTGATTATTGTTAGTGTCAGCCATCTTGCTAATTTGACCGTGTCTTTTGACTTAGCCTCTTCTACTCCACTACCGAACTTTAGGGTAGCAAGTACCCAACAGATTATTACAATCTATTAGTTTTAGTATTACTTTCTTTCTTTTCTTCTCCAAATGATTCCTTTGGATTTATTCAATTTGGATTTTCATCACTTTTCACTGTTTCTTCATCATCATCAAACTGTATTAGGTCCTGAACATCCGTCTCTTCTCCAATGTCGGACAAGATAACTCTCAGGATTCCCACAGCTTCTTCTTCATCAACCACTTTCAGTAAAGCCTCCTCTGGACTTCCTTGACTGTCTGCCTCTTCTCCTTGTTCAGGCAGTGCCACATACGTCCATTCTGGTGACTTAAACCTCTGGTTTGGTTTTCTGATTCTTTTAGTTCTCTCCGATATCTTTGTTTCTTCTTCTTTAGTTGGGTTTTGACTTGACACTTCGTTCACTTGTTCAGCTTTCGAAGAGTTAACTCGTGTCAGTCGGTACCTCAGTCTCTTTATCTTATTAGGCCAAAGATCTCCTTTAGCATTTCTCTTTTGTCTTCCTTCTTTATTGTTTCTTACTCCAATCCAAGTTCTCTTTCTCAGAACTCGTCCTCCATGTGTCTCATTTTCACTTTCATCAGATTCTGTCTCAGTTGCCTCTTGTTCATCAACAGTTTTCTCTTTTCCAACAACTTCTTTTTCTCCAACAGTCTCTTTTTCCACCAATTGAGATTTCCCTACTTCTGTCCCTCCTCGGGTCTCCGACACTCAATCTTCTTGCTGTCTACTTGTCCCTTCACCTAGCTTGTTGTCGATGTTCCCTACACCTCCTCGGGGTTTTTCCGCAATCTGTCCCTCTCTTTCTTTTTCTGTCCCTTCTTCTTCAAGAATTATCTCAGGTGGAACTTGTCCAATTTCCTCATTTGATTCAGGTGTCACTTCTGTTGGAATGTTCTTTTCTTTTCTTTCTTTCTTTTTGTGTTGGTCACTGTTAGTTGAAACCTCAGGTACTTCTTCAGAATCTGAACTCGCCTTTGCGGTTTGCACTGTTCTTTTCAGAACCTCTTCTGGTGGGATGAAAATTTCTCTTGACTCACTTTCCCCCCTTTCAGGATTCTTTTTCCTTCTTACTGCCTCACTGTCTGCATCATCACTGGAATCTGATTCTTCAAAGTATTCTTTTCCAGTGCTGTCTCTTGGATTTGGAACTCTCAGTGTGTGACTTGCATGTATCCAATTTTTCACTCCAGCACACTTCACAGCAGTCGTGGTGGTCAGAATGACTTGTCTTGGCCTTCCCCACCTTGGAACCAGGCAATTTCTTCTTCTGTGGACTTTTATTCTTACCCAGTCCCTTGGGCTCTGATCATGGGCTGGTTTCTTTTCAAGTGTGGTGGCGTCTTCTCCAACCTGGTGAAACACAGAATGAACTGCGTCAGCCAGGCCCTTACAGTAATCCAAAATCATGTCATCAGTTATAGTCATCAGCTTGTTGACTGGTACAAAGGCATGTCTCATAGCACGTCCCATGATAATTTCATGTGGACTCAAACCTGTTGTTCTGTCTGGAGTAGACCTAATTGTCATCAGGACTAGAGGCAAGACATCAGACCATTTCATTCCTGTGGCCAGGCACATTTTTCCAATTCTGTTTTTGATGGTACCATTTATTTGTTCAACCACACCAGAAGCCTCTGGTCGGTAAGCACAATGTAGCTTCTGCTGTACACTCAATGCTTCACAGATCAAACCCATGATTTCATTATAAAAATGTCCTCCTCTGTCTGATTCAATGATCACTGGGAACCCGTACCTTGGGATAAACTCTCTTAACAGTAGCTTGGCCACTGTTATCCCATCATTTCTTCTTGTTGGATATGCCTCCACCCACCTGGAGAACAAACAGACCACCACCAGGACATACCTCAATCTGTTGACTTGGGGCATTTCAATGAAGTCTATCTGCATTCTTGTGAAGGGTCCTCCCTCCCTGCCTATTGTTCCTAGGCTCACCACTGTTTTCTTTCCAGGATTGAACTGCTGACATATCAGACATCTCTGACAAAGACTCTCTGCTATCAGCCTGAATTTCGGACTATACCAGGTCTGCTTAAAGGCCCTTATCATAGCATCCCTCCACAGGTGTCCTTGGCCATGATACATCCTTGCCATTGTTGATAGCATGCTATTTGGCATGACTGGTCTTCCATCCCTATAGACCCACACATGGTCTTTTTCCATTGGTGCACAACCTGCTTTCACCCAATCTTTCATTTCCTCATCTCCTGCCTCATCCTGCAACTGCTTCACTTCCTCCCATGTTCCCACCGCATTAGTAAACATTAAGGAACAAGAAGACATTTCTCTTTCTTTACTCCGATTAATGGAATGATTATTCCTTGCACAGTATTGTGCTGTGTCATTGGCAAATTTGTTCCCAACGGTGACTAAATCATCACCTTGACCATGAGCAGCACATTTTACAACTGCTAGTTCTTTAGGCAGCTGTATCGCCTCTAGCAATTTTCCAACCACTTCAGCATTCTTTATGGGAGTTCCACTTGAGGTCAGGAAACCTCTTTGTAGCCATAGCTGGCCAAAATCATGGACAACTCCGAAGCCATACTGGCTGTCAGTCATCACAGTCACTCTCACATTTCTTCCAATCTTGCAAGCTTTCGTTAGTGCCACCAATTCTGCCACCTGAGCGGATTTAACTCCTTTCAAAGGTGATGCTTCCACAACTCTTGAAACTGTACACACAGCATATGCAGCACTCAGTGTTTCTTCATCCGTTCTCAAGCAAGATCCATCCACAAACAACACATGATCACTCTCAGGTAATGGCAGATCTCTTATGTCTGGTCTTGGTTTTGTACAGTAATCAAGCACATCCAGGCAGTCATGATCAACTTCATTCCTCACTCCCACACATTCAGCATCAGGCAACAGTGTCGCGGGATTCACATTCACACATCTCTCAAGGCTCACATTTGTTGCACCAAGAATGACTTTCTCATATTTAGTCAGCCGACTATGAGACATGAACTGTGTCCGGCTCCTTGTTAAAAGGATTGCCACATCATGAGGTACGAATACCCGTACAGGATATCCCATTATGATTCCCTCACTTTGTTCCAGACTTCTGCATGTAGCAGCTACTGCTTTCAGGCAACCTGGTAAACCCACAGCTACTGGGTCAAGTGTTGATGAGAAGTATGTAATTGGCCTTCTCAGACGTCCATGTTTCTGGATTAACACTGAAAGTGCACATCCATTTCTCTCACTACAGTACAGCTCAAATTCTTTTTCGTAATCTGGCATTCCTAGAGCAGGAGCTTCACATAGCCTGTTCTTTAACTCTTTAAATGCTGCCATTTCTTCTGGGTTTAATTCCAATGGGTCTTTCACCTCGCTTTTTGTCAATTTAATCAATGGCTTAGCAATTAGGGAAAAGTTACTTATCCACTGACGACAGTAACCAACCATTCCCAGGAACATTCTTACTTCTCTTTGCGTCATTGGGGCTCTCATCCCTCTGATGATTTTAATCCTGTCAATGGTCACTTTCCTCAGGCCTTTCTCAATATTATGTCCCAAATACTGGACTTCTTTTTTGCAGAATTGCAATTTGGCTGGAGATACCTTTAATCCTCCATCTGCCAAGTGATTCAGTAAAGCAATGGTGTCTACTTCACAGGCTTCACGTGTTTTTGATGCCACAAGCAGGTCATCAATGTATTGGACCAAAACTAAATTTTCAGGCATTGTTAAACTCTCCAGAGATTTCTTCAACAATTGATTAATTATCGAAGGGCTCTCTGTATACCCTTGTGGAATTCGGCACCATGCCAAAATTCGCTCTCCAAATCTAAATGAGAAAATCGGCTGGCTGTCATGATGCAACGGGATTGAAAAGAAAGCATGGCACAAATCAATTACTGTATACCATTCTGCATCATGGGGAATCTGATACAAAATCACTGATGGATTTGGCACAATGGGACAGCAAGACACAACAATTTTGTTAATGTTTCTCAAATCCTGTACTATTCTGAACTTTCCATTGGGTTTCTTCAGTCCCATTATTGGTGAATTACATGGGCTGCTCAATATTTCCCTTAACACCCCCTGCTGGATCATTTTCTCAATTATGGGTGTATTCCTTCAATTATTTCAGGTGTCAGTCTGTATTGTGGAATGTTTGGGTAAACCACTCCCTCTTTTACAGTAATTTTTACTGGATCTACATTTCTCATCAGGCCCACATCTTCTCCAGTAAAATCCCAAACTGCTGCTTTTACTGTCTGTTTTAATTCTGGGGGTAATGCATCTGGATTAAACACAGCATATGTTCCCATAGCCTCACATTCCTTGTTATCCATGGTCATTCTGTATAAGACATCCTCATCTGGTGTTTCAAAGGTTATTCCATCTGGAGTACAGAAAATAGTGCAATTCATCTTGCACAGCAGATCCCTGCCTAGCAAGTTCACAGGACTAGTGTCACACACCACAAATCGGTGCATGTCTGAGAATTTCCCTATTCTAACCCTTACTGGTTCAGTAAGATGAGTTTTTATCTGTGTGTTTGACACACCAACTACTTGGATTGCTTCATCCGAGAGAGGAAGATTCTTTATATCAGCTGACCTGACAGTTGATCTCGTAGCTCCTGTGTCAACTAGAAAAGTAACACTTTCACCATTGATTTTTGCATCTACAAATGGTCCTGCCTGGTCTATTTCTAGAGTTGCGCCAAGTACGCACTCTTCCTCCTCTCTTCGGCACCGTCAGAATTCTCCCTCAGAATCACTTCCCTCATTCCTTAGCCAATATTGTGACACAGCGCTTGCGCGTTTTGGCTTGTTTACCTGCTCTTCATCGTAGAACCCCGATTCTTGGCTGTACTTCTGGGGTCCTCTTCTTTGTGGCAAGGGTGGTTTTGGCACCTGATTCTGCTGCTTAACAGCCTTCTGCTGTTGCTGATGCTGACCACACCCCTCACTCTGCACCTGTGAATTCAATGATGGATTGTCATCATTAGTAGACGGTGGATTCTTACACTCGAATTTCCAGTGCCCTAATTTTCCACAGTTGTGGCAGGGAAACCTTTTCTTTGCTTCTTCAATATTGCCTTTCCCTTTTCCTGGGCCAAATCTGGGTTTATTTCCTGGTTTATTTGCTTGTTCAACCAACTGAGCTTCCTGTCTTTCTGCAACTTTTACCTGTGCCCACATTGCCTTTTCCTTCAGTTTCCTTTGCTTTGCCTCAATTTCATCACTGAAGTATTTTGCATGTCTCAGGATCTCATCAATCTTTTTGCTCTGCCAGTCTACGGTATGCTGCCTTATCATTTCACTGATTTCAGGTCACAAGCCATACACAAATCTATATACAAAATGGCTCAGATCCTTGTCACCCAGATGTTCCTCTCCACTGAACTGTTTGAAATCCAGTATTAATCTTTCATAGTAAGCATGGACTGATTCTTTCACTTCCTGATGTGTTCGATCTATTTTAACCCAGTCTGTTTCCTTGAGGGGTATCTTATTTTTCAGGAAAGCCATAACCTGCTCATACTTTTTCATAACTTCCGGATCTGGAGCTCCTGTCTTTGGATCTCTCGGATATTCTTTAGTGGGCCAGTCTATGACTATCTTACATTCGGCCCACAGGTCTGCTGGTACAATTATATCAAACAGACTATTCAGGTCGAACAACAGCACTTTTGACAACTTCACAAACCTGTCAACCTGTCTATACCACTCGACGGGCTTCTCTCTTAGTCGAGGGAAATCATTTGTAAATGACAAAATATCTTGTCTGGTCCATGGGACATGTACGTACCCTCCTCCTGGAATCTCCCTCATGGGATAAGCTGTCACTGCTTTCTCTTTTTCTTTCAGGGGGAATGTTGAGTAAGTTCTGTCTGCTGCATCCTCTCGCTTCCTATACCATCTATCTTTCCATCTTTCCACATCTCCCCATTTTCTCAGCAAGGCAATCATCTCCTTAATCTGTCCTGTTCGGCCTGCATTATTCAGATTCTCAATGTCTTTATCTGTAAAATCCACTCGGTAAGGCTTTTGTAAAGCTTTTACCTTGTCCATATTGATCCCCATTTCACTGGCTATTCCTTTCAATCTGTCATGTATGTTCTTTGCTCTCCATGTGATACTCTTACACAGGAATAGAATCTCCCCTTCCTGATAATTTTTCAGCGTTTCTGTAGGGATTGTTCCTACAATCAGCTCCTCCATTTCCATACGTAGCCTAGCTACATCAATTCCCTGGGATTCTTTTTCTTTCCTCTGCAAAGCTTTCAGCCAATCATTCAAATCTTCAGCAGTTATTCCCATGGATTTTTCTGCACCCCCTGGTTCTGTCACTCTTTGCGGCTCTAAGATCGATCCTCTGTTCCCTTCCACACATCCAGAGTTCAAACCTGAGTTAGTCTGCACACTCAACTCTCCTCTACATATGGTATGTCTCCACTGATTTTCTCCTGTTCTCCACTGATTTTCTCCCGTTCTCATTTCTGCCTGTTCTGGAGGAACAATCAATCTATTGCCTACATATGGAACTGTCAAACCACCTTCGCCAGTCCTCTGCTTGTCGAAAATCGGCATAACCGGACCGATTGTTACAGGCACCGTAACTGCTTCAAGATTTTTAGTCAGCTCTCTGATTTTCTCTGTCAATTCAAATGTGGTCCTTGCTAATTCTCTGGTCTTTTCATCCTCAATTTCATTCTCCCTTTCTCTTTCCTTTTCTCTCTCTCTTTCCCTCTCTCTTTCTCTCTCTCTCTCTCTTTCCGCAAGAGAACTACTGCCTTTCAACTCAGGGGTCATAACTTCTGTCTTTATAATCCGCAGGGTGTCTCTCATTGGGGTAACTGCTGTTCCTACCTCTGGTTCTCGTCTATACGGGGGTGGTCTTTTGTAGAACATGTCATCTAAGACATCGTCATTAGACTCATTCGCCCCATACCTCCTTGTTTCTACATTATGTTCTTTTTCTGTACACTTTCTCCCTTCTGTCTCCTCTGCAGTTCTCACAGGATATAATCCCTCAGTCATGCTGGCATCTCGCCATCTTCTCATCCGATCATGATGAGTTTCGCGATCATACTTTCGCCCAAACATATACCTGTAATTTCCTCCACTCCTCTGCTTTTCTCGCTCATGCACTTCATCTTCCCATTCAGTCAATGCCTCAAACTGCGTTGGCCTAGGCCGAGGCTCTAGGCCCATCATCCTCTCCCATAAGTTCCTCATTATGGCCAGATTAAATGAACCATGCTCTGGGAAAGCTAAAACTCCATCTTCTTTTGTATACTTCACCCAGTTGTCCAACCAAATACAGGTAGGATACCCATACTTCGCAACCATGAAGGATGCGGGGGTTCTTAGCGGAGGAAGTAACTGTCCTTCCCTAGTCACAATATCCTTATCCTTGTCAAACCAGTTCTTAACTTTACTAAACAAGGATTTCTTTTTCTTTTCCTCAGCGTGGTAATACATTTTCTTATTTTCCACAACCCTTTTGTCTTTCTACAACTGTGCGATCTCCTGTCCAATTGCAGCGCGACTCACACTAACGCACCAATCCTGGAGCGTCTACGTCACTAACTCAGTCCACGAATCCCAGCGCGACTCCCACCAACGCACCAATCCTGGAGCGTCTACGTCACCCTGTATGTCTCCCAATCCTTGCGCGGCGTACACTAGCACACCAATCACCGTGCTTCCACCGTTCTAACCCACTGTCCAATCACAGCGCGGTCTTCCTGACGTCAGCAGTCGCTGCAGCAGCTTCTGCTCCTGTCTCCTGTCTCTCTCGTCTACCCCTCCTTTACAAAACTACTCAGTAGACTTTGTTTCAACTTCTACGAGTCTGTTAGTTACAACATACAAACATCTCCATTGTCTGCTTCGCTAGCCACAGAACAGCAAAAGACCTTTCCCACGAGAATTCCGCCTTTCCCGAGAGCAGCGCTTACCTCTGCCCTACTACGGAATCGTTACTTCCGTTGATAAAGTAGCACATCCCTCTACTCTACCCTTCTAACAAGCACCAATTAACTGTTTTCTCCGGAATGCTCCTAAGAGTTTCACAATTAACCAGAATGTCTTCTCATTCACGCACTTTCACACCAGAAAATGTAGTACAGTCACACAGAATTCTGTCTTTCCCGAGAACAGCGAACAGTCTGTCCTACTACAGAATTATATCACACGTTAACAAAGCAGCGCTTACCTCTGCTCTGTCCTTCTAACAAGCTCAGGGAATACCTATTACCTTCCTAGTGATAAGCGTTAACGGAATGCCATAAGGATCCCTGATACCTAAGACCAGAACTTCACAGATAACCTTCGCTATCATATACCCTTCTCTCACACAGAAAATACGTTTCTAATGGCAACACACGGCGATGCTAACCTCATCGAACCCAGACAATGCGACGTGCAACTTCAATTGTCACACGTTTTCCCCTGTCTTCATACAGGGCTAACAATCCCGCCTCTTCCGAGAGCAGCACTCCCTCTGCCCTACTACGGAACTGTCACCGACTTCCTACGTCCCAGAAGCCGTACACACTACATAAAACTCAATACGACTTCAACATACAGTGTTAGTACAAACATCGATATCAATCAATAATCAATAAGCTTATATACACGCCAATTCACCAGATCAAGACAATAGTTAACCATCATTCTGCTACCAAGAAACTGGTGCAGATCGGAGCTTCCGAATCCCCTCGACTTCCACGGATGGAGTGATTTCACAGTCATACGCTCACACACACATCACACGCTGGTGGGGCCCATTACACCAACATTCATCCTACCACTCTATCCGTGCCATGTATAAGGGGAAACACTTTTATAAGATACCTAACCAATCTGCATATACTCTGAGGTAAATGGCATCAACTAGTTGCTATAGATCTGGTGAAAACATTTTTGACACGCAAATAAATTCAATAACATGACAATAAAATAACCACCCGACACAGTAATTCAAACAGAATATTGTTTATCTAAAATTATATGAAAAGCCAAATTAAATGCAAGATCATTTCTTTCATATTTACCTATTCTGGCTAAAAGACGTTTTCTAAGTAAGAACCGGTCCTTAGCAAAATAATTAAAGTTTCTAGCCGTCATGTTGAGTCACCGTCCTCTTCGTCAGCATCAGGACCTCTGATCATCAGTTCGGGAAGAAGTGGCACTAGACCTCTCTAGTCTACAAATATTTATACTAAATTTACATTCCATAATGTTGCAATCATATCTTACAAAACAGTCGAATGGCGGAAATCATGTCGTCTTGGATACTGAGATACAGTAGTAGTTTTTCTCACACATTGATCATCTCAAATAATGAATAGAAATAAGGAGTCCATAACTAATTTGTTACTTCTACGGATGTCTCTTTAGGGTAAATTGTATCCCATTTGTGGGACCACTATAAGTTCAACAAGTCAGTTTTTGGATGTTGCAACAATCTTCACGTTCAGGGGCATTTGGCATCTCTCCCGGATTTGTCGTCATGATCATGGCTTTTCAGTTCACCAGGAGGGCAAGGTCGCAGTCAGCGCGAAGCCTCCTTGCAAATTTTCCATCAACTCGAATGCAGGCTGCGGGTGGTAGCCATGTTTCAGTAGGCCACATTGGTCAACTTAAGTAAAATGAAACACAAAACAAAATTACTGCACGGAAATGATTATACAGTGTTATTCCCTTGCTAATACTCTTATGTGTATGTATTTATCTAGCCATTTGCGACATCAAAAGCCATTAATGCATATTAATTATAAGCGCAAAACACAATAACATCACATAAGCAACATTTATTCAGTCGATTTGCTCACCAACTTAGTTCACTTATTATTTTAGTCATGCAATAGCATTCCCACGTGTAATTCTTCTGTTAATAAGGTTGATTAGACCAGACTCGACAAATCTTTAGTAGTTATTAATTAATCAGTAGTACTTTTAATAAAATCATACGAAAAATGAAACAGATATTCGGGTTTAAAGTAAAAACCCTGCTCCATCAAGCCAGCGTGTTTCCTATGACATCCAAAAGGCCACAGGGAGGAAGAAGGAGGGGGTGCAGGCAATAGGAGGCTATCGAAAGGGGCACTTTGGTATATTAGGCATAAGATAAGAGTGACAAGTAATTACCACCCCAAGATATAGTCCCAAGGGAAGAAGCCCAACGAGAGTACCCTACTTCCCGGTGGAACACATTAAGCCAGATAGTCTGATACTCAATAGAACCCACACGAGGGGCACGGGAAGCTGGTAGTGGGAAAAGGCTCCAGATCCCGGGGCTCATCAACATCGGCATCACAGATGTGTGGTAACCTTAGAGAAAATGGGAAAGCCCAAAGGGCCAGGCCCAATCCAGTCCAATAAAATGGATAACTATGCCGTTACAAGACATCCCACGACATGAGAAGAAGATGAGACAGAGGAGCCATCTCTGACCGCATTCATGGCGGCGATAAGGGACGTCAAAGGCTCCCTGGGACCCACGATTGACTCTGTTTCTATGGAGGTCACCTTAAGAAGAGCAGTCCTATCCAAATTAAATGAAAAGGTGGACACTGCAGAGACTAACATTAACTAACTTCAGTCCAAAACGAAATGGCTAGAAGAGCAGGTTTTCTCCCTCACGCAACAGGCAACGCTAATTGCAGCTCGGCTAGAAGACCAGACAGGGAGAGCAAGAAGAAACAACATAAGGGTAGTGGGTGTACCAGAAGGAGCAGAAGGGCGAAGTGTGGACCTGTTCCTGGAGGACTTTATCCTTAACAAGCTGCAGCCCCCGCGTCTATCAAAGTTCTTTTCAATAGAAAGAGCTCATAGAGTGCCAGCGCCGCCTCCAAGGCCAGGAAACCCACCGCGGACCATAATCGCCAGAATATTCAATCACTGGGACATGGGATGCGATACTCTAAACCGCTAGAGAAAAGGGAGATCTCCCATATGAGAACTTGGTTATTAGGTTTTTCCTGGACTTTACGTTTCAAGTGCAGAGACAAAGAAGGAGTTTTGACCTGGTTAAAAAAGAACCGAGATCCAGAGATCTCAAATACATGATGCTCTTCCCAGCGAGACTAAGGGTAATAGCAGAAGGAAAGTCATGGCACTTTGCAATCCTGGAAGAGGCATGGGAGTGGTTGGAGGGATGGTGCACAACTGGAAAGAAACAAGATCGAGGCACCACTCGTAGAACGGGATCAACGAACAGGAGGAGGGAGCCAGAGACAGAACAAGGTCAGCGTGCAACATCAAGTCCTGCAGATCCAGCCAATAAAGGGGTAGACCCGAATGAGTGAAGAGAGGGTTTGGTGCGGAGGTAAGATGGAAATGCAAGGGACCAGTCAAAAAACAGCTGAAGGGGGCTTGGAACTATCAGGATTGTGGCGATACATAGGAGAATTAGGTCGGCAGCGACTTTGAACTAAGGTATGCCAGGGACAATCAATGGACATGGGCTTGGACGGGGAGGAACGAACTATAACCAAACTCTTTATTGGTCCAGCTAGATCGACCACCCCCCCTAATCTAATAGCTGGAATTGTAATGTTTGTTGTATTGGGGCAACAGGCGCTCTGCGAGTTGGAGAGTTGAGGTTTCCTTAACCTAAGAAGCAGGGTAGTAGGGTTGGGGAGGGGCAGTGGGGAAGGAGAAATGGAGATAGTTATGTTAGTTTAGAACTATACCACATGAGCGAGAATAGAAGAGAAGTAGTAAGGGGAACCCATATAGATATTAAGAAATGTATAATGAACAGACACACAGATGGGGAGCCATAGACAAACACAGTCCTCGATTAAGATCTGGTCATGGAATGTCAATGGACTAAATGGGAAGTTGAAAAGATCAACAGTGTTACTGTTTATTAAACGCCATACTCCAGATGTCATTTCCTGCAGGAGACACACGTCTTAGGTAATCATTGTAAGGCTTTAGATAGATATGGTTACATTCTTAGGGCGCATGCAGGCTACACCTCGGGTTCCAGTGGAGTAGGGATTCTGATTAAACGCTTGTGCCTGTTCTTAGAACATAACTTGTGGATGGATGACTTAGGTAGATACCTGACATTCAGTGGGGTGTGGGAGGTGGAGAGACTCAATCTCTACTCGGTTTACTTGCCACCAGGGTTACAGCCGACCACTCTAGACATACTGGGCAAGACTCTACTACAGCTGCCAGAGGATAGACTGGTCCTGAGGGGGACATCAATGATATAGTCTCGACGGAACTCGATGTACTGAGCAGGATCCCAACAGGCATGAGCGCCACGTGACAGAGAGGCCAGCTTAGTGGGTTCCTTGAGGCACTGAGCCTGGGGGATATTTGGAGACATCAAAGCCCTGACACGAAACAATACACACATCTTTCAGCAGGGGCCAGTAGCCTCTCAAGACTAGAATATATTATAACACAAGTCTCGGTGCTAGTCGAATTCAGAGAGGCAACACAGGGGTATATCTGACCGTTCCCCTTTAGAAGTGAAGTTAGCAGGTCCAGGGAAGGACTATACGCTTCCGTCAAGAATCAAATCATGGTACGTTAAGGACGATTATTTTAGCAAAGAAATATAGGCAGGGGCGGAGCAGTACTTTGACGAGAATCTGGGGACAGTGACCCTTTGGGAGGCCTTTAAAGCTGTCAGAGATCGAGCACAGGCCAGAACAGGTAACATTGGGAAAGAAAAACATATTAAAAGTGTCGCTCACAAAAAAGAAAAAGTCCATCTTGAGGCTCAGACAGTTGGAAAGGACAACCAAACTGATAAAGATAGACACCTTCTCTGACTCCGACAGAAAGAACTCAGAGACCCAGCGGAAGATAGTGTCAGAGCACTGGATTCAATCAAGCCTGGCTGAAGACGGCTGAAATGCCAGAAACCAGTCCTAGGAAGCTTGTTTCCGGTCCAGGGAAGGCATGGCTTGGCAGTTCGGGCTGGACTGTTCCCATGAGGCACAGGGTCAGACTGATTTGCATATGGCCATGTCTGAACTGGGGTGGCAGAGTGGGCTAAAGAACGGTGATGGATCAAACACAGATCTGTTGACTGGGTGTGAGTGTTTGATTGGTTCTGATGCTCCGTCCATCACCACCCCCTTTTGTACTGCTTTGTTCACCATAAGTTGGCAGGGTATGCTCAGACGTGAGTCCCTTGCTCACTTTGCCACTGGATTCAAGCAAGCCTGGCTGAAGACGGCTGAAATGCCAGAAACCGGTCCTAGGAAGCTTGTTTCCGGTCCAGGGAAGGCATGGCTTGGCAGTTCGGGCTGAACTGTTCCCATGAGGCACAGGGTCAGACTGATTTGCATATGGCCATGTCTGAACTGGGGTGGCAGAGTGGGCTAAAGAACGGTGATGGATCAAACCCAGATCTGTTGACTGGGTGTGAGTGTTTGATTGGTTCTGATGCTCCGTCCATCACCACCCCCTTTTGTACCGTCTTGGAGCATTGCGGCATTGCG
This sequence comes from Triturus cristatus, assembly GCF_964204655.1. NCBI lineage: Eukaryota > Metazoa > Chordata > Amphibia > Caudata > Salamandridae > Triturus > Triturus cristatus. The sequence goes on along the minus strand of NC_140595.1, from coordinate 629,881,052 downwards.
ACATAGGCCCCAAATTTATCGCCTGGATTAAACTCCTATTTAATCAACCCCTGGCTCGGGTGAGGGTAAATACAACAGTGTCTCGTACATTTACCTTGCAAAGGGGAACCAGGCAGGGTTGCCCACTATCCCCTATCCCCTTTGCATTAGCCCTGGAGCCCCTAGCGGCGTGGGTGTGGCAGGACCCGTTGATCTGAGGGATCCAGGTAGGAGACAAGTGGGAAGATCTCACATCTCTCTATGCAGATGATATTCTGTTATACGTGAAGAAACGGTGGCAATCAATTGATCGCATTCTACAGATCTTTTGTATATATGGTGAATACTCAGGGTATCAAATCAATTGGGATAAATCACTGCTGTTTTCGCTCTCCGGAGTACCCCCCAATCTAACATCTAGATGCACAGTACCGGTGCAAGAGGAAGGTTTCAAATATTTAGGAATCTATATCACACAGGATACAAACGAGTTCCATAATCAGAATCTTGGGCAACAGTTAGACAGACTCATCACTGATGCGAAGCACTGGCACACGCTCCCACTGACATAGATGGGCCGGGCGGCATTGTTCAAAATTACGTCCCTCCCACGTTTCTGTATATATCTTGCAAAACTCACTATTTGAGGTTTCCCCCACCTTCTTCCGGAGGGTGGGTTCAGAACTTAGGGCATTACTGTGGAGCGGGCGGCCCCACATATAGCACTATGCAAGCTCCAGAGAGGGGTCTTTGAGGGAGGACTGGCGGTGCATGATATCCGCAGTTACTATTGGGCCTCACAGCTGATGAATGTTAACGCCTGTCTTTTCGAGGATAGAGCAGAACCAGCATATAGGGTGGACAGACTGTCTATGGGCGCACCAGGCTCGCAGGCATTACACTACAGGAACCAAATGGATAAGCCCCTCCCAGCACACAAAAGAACAGTGGTGGGGGTGTGGAAAGCGGCCACGAAGAACCTGGGGTGGGAGATGAAACTCACAGGTATGACTCCACTCTGGGCAGGAAACTTCTTGAAGGAGGTATGTAGCCTAGATGGCCTCACTAAGTGGGAGCTGCTGGGGATCGAGACACTAGGAGACATTTGGAGAGGAGGAGCATGTATCACATTTGAGGAGCTGCAAAGAGAATACAAGATGGGGCAGGGGGAATGGATGAAATACATGCAATTAGGACACGCACTAGGAAAACACATTACTGTAGGAGAAACACTAAAAGAGGCCGCACTGCTAGCGGATAGGATACTGATAGCGCAGATACGGGAAAAGACAATATCCCTATTCTACAAAAGATACTCAACAATGCCCCGGATCCCATGAACACAGAGAGACAGGCATGGGAACAAGATATTGGTACTCTGGATGACGAGCAATGGTTGTAAGTGCTACAGGGCCCAAGAGAGGTAGCGATTCGGGCAGGATGCCGACTCATACAGCTTAAAGTGCTACACAGAGTGTATTACCCTAGGTCAGTGTTATATAAAATGGGGAGGAGTGAAAACGGGAATTGTCAGAGGGGCTGTGGGTCGGAGGGCTCCTTTTACCATCTGCTTTTGGAGTGCCCGAGCCTACAGGAATTTTGGATAAAGACAGCCGGGGCAATGTCGCAAATAGTGGGCATGGAAGTCCCATTGGAAAGCAAATGGTTCCTCCTAGTCACAGAGGCAAATGAAGACTGGACTAGACACGTAAAGCAATGGTTGGTGTTTGCCGCAGTGATCGCTAAGCACAATGTGGCAAAGAAATGGGGGGCGATTAACACCCCGACACTGGAGGAATGGGAAAAGGATATGGACTGGTGTTGGCAAGCGGAACTAACAATTTATCAAAGTAGAGGATGTCCCAAAAAAGGGGAAAACATTTGGAAGGCATGGCAGACATATCGAGGACTCTAGGGGGGATGCAGGGTACCACATGATCACCTCTGATCAGATTTTTTGATTTGTTAAAGGATGTAGTCAATTTAAATCAAAAAAGGATTGATGATGCAATTGTGATGCTCTTTGTATGTACAGCATTTTTGTGTGTTAATAAAAGAGGTTGAAAAAACACAATATTAGACACTCTTCAATCAACAAGCACATGAAGACTGAAAATGCAAACGTATTCAAACACAATGAAGCGAGTCTCTAGAAATGATTCAATGTAGAGAAAAAGTATTTGTTTTGTTCTAATTGAAATAAATAAGATGCTGAACGTAAGGTGATGGATTACCTATTACAAAACATTGAGTAGCAGCATAAGAATCTTTTTTGTTTTTGCATACAGAATTTGTAACCTGGCCACGAACCTACTTCTGGCTGCTGTCGTACTACCTGTGGCATAACGGTTTATCGTGACCCTCTCTATTTAGACGGGGCAGGGGGCACACACTATTGGATCGTCTTAGACCCAACGGGTAATGCGTGTCAAACCCCTTCATAAAAAAGACAAAAAGACAGGTAGGTATCTCTCACGCTTCCCTATGACGACTTACGCGTATCTAGATTCAAGGTGTTATGAGTCAGACAACTCTACCAGAGAAACTCTTTTTCGCAGGGGTTATATCTAGATGCATGAACTTTCAACAGTGGCTCTAAAATATTTGACACAACAGCTAATAGTGTTTTAATAAAGAAGGTTATTTTTCATATGTACAATCTGTTTGTAAGCCTCATATGTCACAAGAATGGCAGTTATTATGGTAATCCCACCAGTTATTATGTAGAATTAGATGAACATTAGAGAATCTCATATTATTTTACATCGCACTTCACTACCTGTTGTAATAAATGAGTCTAACCCCTACCTGTATATATTGGTTATCAGTAGGGGTGTGCGAAATTTCATAATTTACTTTTGTATAATGACGCTAAATTATGCACAACCACAGGTAATTAAGTGAAATGCAAATCTGTCATTTCATGACATATTTGAGGGTGACATGGATCCTCACGTCAAATTTTGGGAATGTCTCAAGATGCCTGGGGGGGGGAGCTCCAAGGTCATCCGAAGAGCCAGGTCTTGAGGTCCTTTCCAAATATTTGCAGTGTAGGTCTTCGTCTGATGCTGAGGGGGAGTTTGTTCCAGGTCTTGGTCGTGATGTAGGAGAAGGATCAGCCTCCCGTTCTCTCTGTGTATGCAGGGGACCTTGGCTAGGGCTAGGTCGGCAGAGCGGGGGTTTCTCTTGGGGGTGAGGAAGGATATTCTTTAATTGAGGTATTGGGGTCTGGTGTCATGTAGGGCTTTGTAGGCGTTTATGAGCAGTTTGAAGGTTATTCTCTTTTCGACGGGGGCCAGTGGAGGTCACAGAGGTGCTGGGTGATGTGGTCATGTCTTGGGATACTGAGGACGAGCCTGGCTGAGGCGTTCTGGACAGTCTGGAGTTTACGAAGTAGTGTTTTGTTGATTCCGGCGTAGAGCGCATTTCCGTAGTCCGGCCTGCTGGTGATGAGTGCGTGGGAGACGGTCTTCCTGGAGTCGGGGGGATCCATTTAAAGGTCTTGTGGAGTATGCGGAGGGTGTTGAAGCATATGGAGGACACAGCGTTGATCTGGCAGTTTATGGTGAGTGAGGAGTCGAGTATGATGCTGAGGTTGCAGGCGTGGTCTGTGGGGGTGGGTGGGTTTCCGAGTTCCCGTCAAAAAGAATATAACAATTAGATATATTACAGAGCTGAGTAACTATTTAGTCAAGCAATTCCTTAGGAATTAAGGAATAAAGAAGTACAAATCAAATGGTGGAATACAGTAAAAAGAACAAAGAATATTTCTTTATATATTTTATTTTTACAAAAGATAGAGAAGGGAATAAGAGGGAGCAGAGAGAGGAAAAGAAAGAAGAGAGGGGATAAAAATAAAAATAAAACTATAGGAGCTTCTAATGTGTTCTGTTCAGGGCCAGATGGCATTGCAGCGTTAAACAATTACATGTAGCCTTCTAGATAGCAGAATGGAAGTTTTCTGCTATGCAGTGTTTCTGTTTTTTTTTATGGCGCTGCTAATGTCAAACCGCAGTTAAAAAACTAATATGGAGATTTCACTCACTCTGTTAGTCATCATTACCATTCAAAGTATTAATTCTCTAGGCCTATGCCTTACACATACATAGTAGGAAGAGTGAGTGCATCTCTTATTTCTGATACAATTAGGCCTAATTTGCATTTAACGTATATATTATTGGGAGAGCCATGCAACATATGTTAGTTTTTAATTAATTAATTTATCTAGTTGTTTTAGCTAATAAAATATTAATTCCCCTCTACATACCATTTAATAGCAAGGGAATCCTTTTGGGGGGATACAAAGCTTTAAATGTCAAGTTAATGGAATTAGAGCAGTGAAATTCAATGAATGGAGGGAGTACATGATACGTGAGCACTCAGCATGTTTCAGGGACCCTAGAATTAAATGCATAAACTTTAAGTTGGTAAATTGTATCAACAGGGCAAACATTACCCCACTTTGATAAGATAGGAACAAAGCGATTGAGGTGTATAGCGACAAAGGGAGGAGTCTGTCAATGAAGTGTAAGATGGAATTAGACCAGCACAAGTCTTTTGGCAATGTGTGTCTTCATAGAAGAGCATCCAGCCAAAAGCCCAAAGATTTTTGTGTGTAAACTATAGTAGTTAACACATCCTCTAGATCCAAAACTGGCAGCTAAGGTCCAACATCAAGGTGAAAATGATTTGAAGAAAACACAAGCTATTCAGCCTTGACTTGAATCGAAAACACAAAAACTGAAATAATTAATAATTGATAGTTGAAAGCCAAACCTCTGAAAATTTATGAGACATACTTCAAGTTTTACTTTGGGTTCATCAGTGGATGGAGACGCCATGGTTTCTTTAATGACAGGTTTGGTAGCGCCTAGAATCCATTCTGCATAGAGTGTGCACCCTACAAATGCGAAACTCTCGCTCCTATATGAACTGATAGGCTATAGGGACACTCCATTAATTGTGGTACTATAAACACTACTACTACTGCTACTGCTGCTGGTACTACTACTACTACTACTACCACCACTACCACTACCACTAATAATAATAGACATTTTATTTGGTACATACACAAACTGAACTGTCACTTGACTTGCACATGACAACAGAATTATGGCATTTGTGGTGGAAAGTATGCTTTCTTAATCTTCCAAAATTAATGTTTAGAAGCTTCTCACTTTAATTTACATATTTTTTCATTATAATAAATACGAGTCAATGACGTAATGGCAAAGAATTCATTAATGTAAAGCACTTGTGGTTGCTTGTGAGGTAAACAGTGTTTCGGTAAATTGAACTCCATCCTTACCGCTTCTTTTTTGAGAAGGGGGGACTCCTCATATTGCTCTGAGTAAATGTTTCCAGTCCACATATTGTAGGGGAATCGCTGTAGCGGATATTGAATCATATTATTGTGCATCCCATCTTTTGATTATAAGTGACTGGTGGTATGATGTCCAGGGCAGCCTCCCTTATGCGTCTGAAAGGTGGGCAATGGGGGGCACCCATATTCTCTCTTATCTGTATCGTGGCAGCGGTTGGAGAGATCTTCCCCCGGTGACGAGGGTGGATCTTAATCTCTGGTGCTCCTCCCTCTGGCAGATGGGCTGGTGGGGCAAGTTGATTAAATGGACGCCTCTATGGAGGTATTGTCTGCTTTCGCAAGTAGCTGCACTGGAGGGTTTCCATAAGTGGGACCTCATCGGGATTTCTTCCCTGGGGTATGTTATGCATGGAACAGTCTTAAAGTCGTTTCAGACTCTCCAAATGGAATGTCAACTCCACCATAGCCAGTTTCATATGTACCTTCAATTCCGCCATGAGTTGACCACCTATATTAATGCTCTGGATTACCTCCCCAAATTCAGTCCGTTTGAGGGCAAACTTCTTATTGGTGACCTGGTGTTCTGCTCGATTTTCCCGGCCTTCTTGTGAGGAAAAGATGATTAAATGTGACTTCAGTCTCTTACCATTCAAGTCTAAGGGTTAGAGTAGTGAATGGAGCCTATTTACTAGGCACTTCGACATGATTCTGTGCTCTTCCCCATAGATCAGGGCTCGCACACATAGCCTAGGGGATAGATTCGTTAGTATTAGGGATAACCTGTCCTGTAGTGAGGGTATTTCATGGAGCTGTGCTGAATTCAGGCCTGGTAGGCCTCAAACGGGAGAGACTCCATCTTTCTTTCTGCTCCGGCAGCTTGGGATGCTTCTAGGTCAAATGTAATGTTTTAGTTATGAGGTGTTATTCGCTTGGAGAGAACCGGTTCAGGCCGGCCCTTATCGAAGGATTGTATTTTTCTTCATGCCGAAGACACTACATCAGGCCGGCCGGCTGGGAACGTGTCCTTGGTACGGGGAGGTACAAGAATTTGGTGGGCGGCAGGTTACAGGCCGGAATTTTCCATGAGGAAACGCACCTCTATATTAGTGAAAGTCTGAGGCAGTTACATGTTCAGTCCGTAGGCGGCATCTAGCCGTTAGCAGTAAAGCTACTACTTATTCCAGGGAAGACAGAAGCCATCTTGAAGGCGGAGAAGAACCGAGAGACAGATGCTTTTCTAGCAGAATAGCCAGAGAGGAGAGAGTAGCCGATAAGGAAGAGGTCCCAGTGACTCGGAGAAGGGTGATTCCAGGCGAGCCGAGGCACAGACGAGAAGGGAACCTAGATGACCACTGAGTGCAGGCTACATACTACTAAGGTGATGTCGACCCTTTCTTATTAGAGTGTACAACTTAATCTTTCACTTTTCTTTGCAGGTTATGTGTTATATCGTAATGTTATGTGATTGTGTATGTAATGAGTAATAAAGTATCCAGTTTGTAGTGAACCAACATGTGCTGCGTGTTCTTGTATAAGAGGGTAACCTATTCTTCTAGTCAGCTGCGGCTACATGAACAGATGTTAACCCTGATCAGGTAAGTGGTAACTGAATAAGGGAAAGAGGAGCCCCTCGAACCTGAGAACAGGCTATGCTTGAACTGGCAATCCTTGTGTGATCTGATGAATAGTGAGACTGATTCCCTTTTTGTATGTTATGGTGATCATAGGATGAACTGTCGTATGAGACTGCCGTCTAGGTAGAGAGGTCTGGATTCGTATAGGATCGCGAGGCCGCCACTTGTGATACTGTCGTATGGGCAGAGAGGTCTGGATCCGTATGGGATCGCGAGGCCGCCGATTGTGCTGAGACTGCCGTCTGGGTAGAGAGGTCTGGGTTCGTATGGGACCGCGAGGCCGCCACTTGTGATACTGTCGTATGGGCAGAGAGGTCTGGATCCGTATGGGATCGCGAGGCCGCCGATTGTGCTGAGACTGCCGTCTGGGTAGAGAGGTCTGGGTTCGTATGGGACCGCGAGGCCGCCACTTGGGATACTGTCGTATGGGCAGAGAGGTCTGGATCCGTATGGGATCGCGAGGCCGCCGATTGTGCTGAGACTGCCGTCTGGGTAGAGAGGTCTGGATTCGTATGGAATCGCGAGGCCGCCACTTGTGATACTGTCGTATGGGCAGAGAGGTCTGGATTCATAGGGGATCGCGAGGCCGCCACTTGTGATACTGTCGTATGGGCAGAGAGGTCTGGATCCGTATGGGATCGCGAGGCCGCCGATTATAAGAGGTTTTGGTATGCATAGTAGGAATCCCCTGTCCTTAGGTGGTAGATATATGTGATTGCAGGATTGTAAATAGGTTCTAGGGAGGGGGTAACGTTCTGGCTGGGTTAGTGAGGCTCTGATGAGCGGGTTCTATCTGATCCGAAAACCCAAGCAGAACATTTGGCGTCACGAACCGTTTACGAAACCTGTGTGCGTTGTGGTTGTATCGTGTTTGCTTTCGGCGCGTGCGTGGTTTCGTTTGTATATTATTTGTATATAATTGTGTGTGTAGTTTTTTCTTTTTTTTTTCTCTCTTCTTTCTCTTTTTCTCTTTTTCTTTCTTTTCCGAGATGTTTTCTAGAAAGTCGAAATCTACTTTTAAGTTGCCCGTTGATATTCCCGGCTGGGATTCAACGCCTTATGAAGCCTTAGCCCGTGAGTGGGCTGATTCTACTGGTTTGAGTGAGAATTGGAATTCTTTTTTGGAGCTGGCGGAGCCGGCTAATGTGATTACTTGTTTACAGAAGGCGCCGGTATCTAAGGGTGATGAGCTTCCCGTTTTGGGGCGCAGAGGTTGGATTGTTCTGTCTGCGTACAGAATTCTGCATGAGAGGTTGTTGAAGTTACAGAACTTGCATAAGGATTTGGAAGCGAACTTTGTTGAGATTCAGAATGCTCATACTTTGTTGCGATGTTAAAATAAGTTGCTTGCTGATAAACTTGAGACGTACCAAACTATTGCCGAGAGGGCGGCTGTGCGAATTGCTCGTTATAAATACAAGAATCGGCGTGGTCGGGTTTCGACGCGAAAGGTGCGTCTGGTCGTGGCGAAAGCCGGACTGGATTGGAATCCTGATGAATGGGATGGTAATATCTGGAACTCGAGTGATTCTCCTTCCTCGGGTGAGGAATCTGCCAGGCGCGAGTCCTCTCGCTCCGGCCGTGATTGTAAGTCTGCTTCTTGCGCCTCTGATGGTGCACCCCGTGATTGCGCTCGTCCTTCGAGCGGGGTCGATGCTTCTTCCACTGATTGTTCCTCTACGTGTACTGGTCGAGCTCCTTGTGATGCTCGTCCCGCGGTCTCGGTGCATCCAGTTTTTCGGCGGAAGGTGCAGCAGGCTCCCGGTGCTCCGAATGGTATTGCTTTAGACTCTTTGGAGGATTTTACTCAACAAGAAATTAGTGATATTTTGCAGCGATTTCGGCAGCGAGCTGGTGAAACCTTACTCACATGGATGGTGCGCCTTTATGAACTGGGCGCTGCTGGCATTATGTTGGATGCTGGTGATTGTTTGAAGTTTTGTTCCTTGAGTTCGGATTCTACTGTACAGGATCATTTTCGTAACTTTAATGCTGGTGGTCAAATTTCTTTGCTTCAATTGGCGACTGAGGGTTGTAATCAAAAATATCCTACTGAGTCTGACTGGCCTGTGAATGACAAACCGTGGTATACTTTGCGCGATGCTGCACAACGTCTCAAAGAGGAGGTGATGAAAACGGCAATTTTTCTGAATACTGCCGACAGGTTGCTTGATGGTTTCTTGACATCTTCTGTGCGGAATCGTATTATTCGTTCTTCCCCTGTTGCTTATAAGCAGGTCATGATGACTTTATTGATTAATCAGACTGGTAACATGTTATCTGTGGTGCTGGAATCGGTACGCCGACTCGGTGAGTTGGGTGAGTGGTTTAAACCTGAACGGCAGTCCCGGCCTGACACTCGTACTCCTGGTGACAATAAACTTACTAGACGTGATATGTTTTTTGGTCTTATGGCCGATGGTGTGCGGAAGGAGGACATTGATGGTGAGACTACTTCTCGTTTGTGGGAAATGTTTCGCAAACGTGGCTTGGATCGAAAGGAGGGTGCCCGGCGTGTTCGGACAACTGAGTGTGATCGTGGTTTTTCTGACGGTAGCGGTGATGACGACCGCCGTGGGCGCTCTGATCGTCGTGATGATCGACGTTATGTACGTGATTTGTCCCCCCGTCGTGAGAGAGACAGGGAGAGAGAGGGGGAAAGAGAGAGGGGGAGAGATGATTATGTTAACAGCAGACGTAGAGATGATAGGGATAAATCCCCTGAGTTGAGAAGGAGAGAGGATCGACACATATTGGCCGATCGAAACCCGCAGTACAATGCAGAGAACAGGAATCCATTTCGTAATGGAGATGGATATGAACAGGAGGTATCGATACCTGGGAAACGTGAGAGTCTTTATCCTGATTTATCCTGGTACACAGAACGCAGTAAAGATGACTAGGAAATAGGTCAAGCTCCAGTACACAGATGGGCTCACAGAGATAATAGACCCTATGTAGATATTGATATTTATTGGAGACATCGTAATATCCAAAGGGCCCGAGCATTGGTAGATACAGGAGCGGAGGCCACTCTTATTCATGGAAAATCAAAGAAGTTTAAAGGTCAGCCTTTTACAATTAACGGATTAGGTGGAAAGGAAACTCCCGCAGTTCAAACTTTACTTGAAATGAGAATAGGTAGAATTCCTAGAAAAGAATACTCTGTATTAGTGGTGCCACTCTTAGAATTCATAATTGGAATTGATATTTTGAAAGGAATGACTTTGCACTTAGATGATGGATGTTACCAATTTGGAACTAAACATTATATATCGTCCAGGCCTGTACGGGTTGGTCGTTTAAGAATGCCCCCCATAAAAGTTCCCCAGGCGACAAAAGTGGTTCGTCAGAAGCAGTATCGTATTCCAGGTGGTCATGAAGAGATTAGTACCACTATTCAGGAGTTGGTGGATGCAGGAGTTATAACCCCAGTTACTTCTGCTTGGAATAATCCTGTTTGGCCTGTACGTAAGAGTGATAATTCTTGGCGCATGACTGTTGATTATCGAGAATTGAATAGACACACACCCTCTTTGACTGTTGCAGTACCGGATGTTATTACCCTAATTGAAAGAATCCAAAAACATCCAGGTACATGGTATGCGTCCATTGATATTGCTAATGCTTTCTTTTCGATTCCGATTGCCCCTGAGTGTCAGGAACAATTCAGTTTTACGTGGAACGGCCGTCAGATGACGTTTAGAAGTCTTCCCCAGGGCTATGTGCATAGTCCTACGATATGTCACAGGCTGGTGGCAGAGCATCTGGCTGAGGTACCGGTTCATCCGCAAATTCAGATATGTCACTATATTGATGATATTTTGATCCAAGGCGAATCACAAGAGGAAGTTCAGACTCAATTGGATAGAGTCATTGAGTGCTTGCGTGAGAAAGGTTGGGAAATCAACCCGGATAAATTACAAGGTCCGTCCCAGGCTGTGAAATTTTTGGGTATTAATTGGCATGAAGGGCACCGAGAAGTGATCCCTCAGGTTAAACAGAAAATTCTTGATTTTGCAGTTCCGAGAAATAGGAAAGAAGCCCAAAGCTTCATTGGTTTGTTTGGTTTTTGGCGCCAGCATATTCCTCATTTGAGTCAAATATTGGCCCCTTTGTACCAGGTCACTCGTAAAAAGAATGCATTTGAATGGGGTAAACCACAGCAAGATGCGTTTAGTCTGGCAAAAGAAGCAATTCAGCATGCTCTGGATTTATGGCCTGTATGTGATGGTGAGGTGGATTTGAATGTGTCTGTACAAGGCCTTTATGCGAATTGGAGTTTGTGGCAGAAACAAGGCAAGAGTAGAGTACCGTTAGGTTTCTGGACTAAAAAGTTACCTGATGCTGGTGAGCGTTATACACCTTTTGAGAAACAGTTACTTGCATGTTTTTGGGCTCTGGTGGATACCGAGCAATTGACTTTGGGACATGATATAGTTTTGCGACCTGAAATTCCTATCATGCAGTGGGTTATGAGTTCACCGAAAACTCACCGAATTGGACACGCTCAAGAGGCGAGTGTGGTTAAATGGAAATGGTATATACAAGACAGGGCACGTGTGGGACAAAAAGGAGTTGCATCTTTGCATGAGCAGGTGGCTCGGGCGCCATCAACTGAGACTGAGAGTGAATGTTCCGTACCTTTAGTACAGGAGTCTCCTGTTAAGTGGGGTAAACCTTTTGATGATTTGTCCGCAGAGGACAGAAACCATGTCTGGTTTACGGATGGTTCAGCAAGGTTCATAGGGACGAAACGGCATTGGAAGGCAGTGTCCTATAATCCGATCACACAAAAATTGCTGAGTACAACTGGTGAGGGTAAGAGCAGTCAATTTGCTGAACTCTATGCTGTTTATCAAGTTCTGAAACAAGAGTTACCTGGCACATGTCATATTTTTACCGATTCTTGGTCTACTGCCAATGGACTGGCAGTTTGGTTACCGACTTGGCATTCCCATAGTTGGAAAATCCATTCAAAAGAACTGTGGGGAAAAGAATTATGGCAGGAGATTTGGGAAATGCTCCCACAGAGTACTGTTACAATCTTCCATGTGGATGCTCATACCCCTATAGACTCTCTTGACAAATTCTTTCATAATATTGCAGATGAGAAATCTAAAATTGCTGAGGCAGTGGTGGACACGCAAGAGTCTGATATTGCGGGATTGGCGAAAAGGGCCCACCAGAAAGCAGGACACTTTGGAGAGAAAGCCACTAGCAGGTGGGCTGCTGATCGAGGAATTTATATTCCCCTAGATTTAATCAAAAATGTTATTCTACATTGTCCCATTTGTCAGCATATCAGGCAGCGCAAAGTGCCCCAAATTGTTAAAGGTCATTTACATCGCGGGAAATTGCCCGCTCAAATTTGGCAGATTGATTACATTGGTCCACTTCCTATGAGTAGGAATTGTCAATATGTTTGCACCATTGTTGATACATACAGTGGCCTGTTGGTGGCCCTTCCCTGTAAGCAAGCTACCCAATTGAATACTATTAAAACATTGGAATTGATTATGATGTATTATGGTGTGCCATTCCAAATTCAATCTGATAATGCATCCCATTTTCGTGGAAGATTGGTACAGGAATTCTGTGTGGAAAACAATATTGAATGGGTGTTTCATATACCATATTATCCACAGGCCTCGGGTCTTGTGGAGAGGTTGAATGGCCTGCTGAAAGACCAATTGCGCAAATTAACAGATGACAAGTATAAGAATTGGCGAGACTTTTTGCCTCAAGCGTTATTGATTTTAAATAACCGTCCTTTTCTAAATGCTGAATCCCCACTTATGCGTTTGTTTCCTCCGAATGTTGATGCTAAGCCCAATGAAATCAGAGATACCGTGATGTACTGGGAGATTACTCCCGGAGCTTTGGCTCCATGTAGAGCGACCCCAGGGTCGGCAGGTTTAGACCTGCATGCCATGGATGACACCGTTATAAAAAGTAAGGATCGAGTCATCATTGAAACTGGTGTTGGTGTTCATATACCAACTGGAAATTTCGGATTAATCGCCCCTAGATCGGGGCTGGCTGTAAAAGGCATTCAGGTGCTTGGAGGAATAATTGATAGTGATTATCAGGGAGAGATTAAGGTGCTCCTGCTGAATAGCAGTGAGGTTGACTTACTGATACATCAAACTGACCGAGTGGCTCAATTGCTAATAATGCCTGTCTTCAGTGGTGAGATGACAAAAGGCACTGCCCCAACGTTGCTAACTGTACGAGGCCAGAAAGGTTTTGGCTCCACAGATAATCCTGGGGCCAGAGTTTGGGTGCAGTCGCCTAAGAATCCCCCTGAACAAGCAGAAGTGATTGCAACCGGTCAAGACAACACCATTTTAGTTATGAGACCAGGGAAAGATAGCTGGGAAGCAGTCCCGGCTGACAAATGTTACTTACGAGAATGAATAATGCCTATATTTGATTCTCTTTCAGATCATTCTTTGGACTGTTGCTGCAGGATGTGTCTGCGTTGGACTCCTTTTGGGCTGGTACGACGAGAGAGGAGGGATCCCATCAACCCGGGCTGAGTTGAGAACCCGAGTGTCGCGTTCCTTCGCTGCGTGGGATTCGTCGCCGAACTTTTGGATTACATTGGCCAAGCAAGTGACTAAAGCCCCTCATTTCTGCTTGACACCGATGAGATCGGTGACGGACATTCTGGCAACTTGTTTAGTTGCTGTCCCTGCTTCATTGGAGACTTTGACTCATATTTTTAATATATCAAATGCTCGCCCCAATGTTCTTCTGGGCGATTTCGCTGCCCATGAGTATTGCCCCTTGTGTACTGTACTGTCAGACCCGATACCGCCCATCCAGTCTCAAATAGTTACCTATAATATCACACAGGGTGATTTATGTTTTTTCCTTACTTGTGATCCTAGGGTGATTTCTGAATGTATGCGTTTAAGATTGAAAGGTGCCACTTCATTCACCGCTCATGAACGAACTTTGTGCCTTCAAAGGACACCGAAAACATGTACTTCTGTTCAGAATAACATGACTTGCAAGAGTATGGTAGTTACCCCCAGTCACTATCGCACGATGTTACTGCCTGCCGGATGGCTTTTCTCATGTGGTAATACTTCCTGGCCATATATACCCGCAAATATTTCTGGAGGCCCTTGTGCCATTACTAGACTGAGCTTGCTCATGTTTTCATCACATCCGAATGCCAACTCTCGTGTGATTCGAGATACAGTGAGGTTACAGGAGGATTGTGACTCATCTTTGCATTTATATTCCAAGTCTGAATACCTTAGCCTGGCTATTTCAATTGTTGGTGTTCCTGCTTTGGCAGTTTATAATGCCAAATCTATTGGGAAAATGGCCTGCTGGATGGTAAAATCCATCAATCATACTTCTACAGTCCTGTCTGACATGCTATTAGACGCCCAGGGTGAACGAAGGGCTATCTTGCAAAATCGAGCGGCCATTGATTATCTTTTGCTTAAACATGGACACGATTGTTCTGATTTTGAGGGTCTTTGTTGTTTTAACTTGTCGGATCATACAAAATCCATTCAAGCTCACATTGATAAATTACATGACTTGACAGAAGAAGTTAGAAAACACATTGACCAGGGCTGGTTTGACTGGCTCTTTAATTGGTTACCTAATTTGCATATGTTACGTCAAATATTAGGAGGTATTCTGATTACTATCGGCATTTTGATTTCTATTTGTTGCTTTATTCAGTGTATTCCTTCACTACTTCAATTCTGCACACCTGGTACTAGACATAGATCAGTTAGTCTTGTTTCATATTATTCTTCCACAGATATTAGTTCCGTTTAATGAATGTATAATAGACTGAAGTCAAGGGTGAAATGTTCTGCTCGATTTTCCCGGCCTTCTTGTGAGGAAAAGATGATTAAATGTGACTTCAGTCTCTTACCATTCAAGTCTAAGGGTTAGAGTAGTGAATGGAGCCTATTTACTAGGCACTTCGACATGATTCTGTGCTCTTCCCCATAGATCAGGGCTCGCACACATAGCCTAGGGGATAGATTCGTTAGTATTAGGGATAACCTGTCCTGTAGTGAGGGTATTTCATGGAGCTGTGCTGAATTCAGGCCTGGTAGGCCTCAAACGGGAGAGACTCCATCTTTCTTTCTGCTCCGGCAGCTTGGGATGCTTCTAGGTCAAATGTAATGTTTTAGTTATGAGGTGTTATTCGCTTGGAGAGAACCGGTTCAGGCCGGCCCTTATCGAAGGATTGTATTTTTCTTCATGCCGAAGACACTACATCAGGCCGGCCGGCTGGGAACGTGTCCTTGGTACGGGGAGGTACAAGAATTTGGTGGGCGGCAGGTTACAGGCCGGAATTTTCCATGAGGAAACGCACCTCTATATTAGTGAAAGTCTGAGGCAGTTACATGTTCAGTCCGTAGGCGGCATCTAGCCGTTAGCAGTAAAGCTACTACTTATTCCAGGGAAGACAGACGCCATCTTGAAGGCGGAGAAGAACCGAGAGACAGATGCTTTCCTAGCAGAATAGCCAGAGAGGAGAGAGTAGCCGATAAGGAAGAGGTCCCAGTGACTCGGAGAAGGGTGATTCCAGGCGAGCCGAGGCACAGACGAGAAGGGAGCCTAGATGACCACTGAGTGCAGGCTACATACTACTAAGGTGATGTCGACCCTTTCTTATTAGAGTGTACAACTTAATCTTTCACTTTTCTTTGCAGGTTATGTGTTATATCGTAATGTTATGTGATTGTGTATGTAATGAGTAATAAAGTATCCAGTTTGTAGTGAACCAACATGTGCTGCGTGTTCTTGTATAAGAGGGTAACCTATTCTTCTAGTCAGCTGCGGCTACATGAACAGATGTTAACCCTGATCAGGTAAGTGGTAACTGAATAAGGGAAAGAGGAGCCCCTCGAACCTGAGAACAGGCTATGCTTGAACTGGCAATCCTTGTGTGATCTGATGAATAGTGAGACTGATTCCCTTTTTGTATGTTATGGTGATCATAGGATGAACTGTCGTATGAGACTGCCGTCTAGGTAGAGAGGTCTGGATTCGTATAGGATCGCGAGGCCGCCACTTGTGATACTGTCGTATGGGCAGAGAGGTCTGGATCCGTATGGGATCGCGAGGCCGCCGATTGTGCTGAGACTGCCGTCTGGGTAGAGAGGTCTGGGTTCGTATGGGACCGCGAGGCCGCCACTTGTGATACTGTCGTATGGGCAGAGAGGTCTGGATCCGTATGGGATCGCGAGGCCGCCGATTGTGCTGAGACTGCCGTCTGGGTAGAGAGGTCTGGGTTCGTATGGGACCGCGAGGCCGCCACTTGTGATACTGTCGTATGGGCAGAGAGGTCTGGATCCGTATGGGATCGCGAGGCCGCCGATTGTGCTGAGACTGCCGTCTGGGTAGAGAGGTCTGGATTCGTATGGAATCGCGAGGCCGCCACTTGTGATACTGTCGTATGGGCAGAGAGGTCTGGATTCATAGGGGATCGCGAGGCCGCCACTTGTGATACTGTCGTATGGGCAGAGAGGTCTGGATCCGTATGGGATCGCGAGGCCGCCGATTATAAGAGGTTTTGGTATGCATAGTAGGAATCCCCTGTCCTTAGGTGGTAGATATATGTGGTTGCAGGATTGTAAATAGGTTCTAGGGAGGGGGTAACGTTCTGGCTGGGTTAGTGAGGCTCTGATGAGCGGGTTCTATCTGATCCGAAAACCCAAGCAGAACACCTGGGTAATGATAAAGTTGCAGAGATCTATCAAACACTTATCTCCAATCACCCTAATATGTTTCGTGCCCTCAGTGCTGCGTGGGAGGCAGATGTTGGGGTTCTTGAGAAAGAGGATTGGATGGAGGCACTGGAGGTGCCTCGAATGGCTCAGTGGCTGTCCAGTTCAGGCTAATCCAGCTTAAGTATCTCCACAGGGTATATTTTACATGCCATAGACTCTGGCTCATGGATGTGATCGCCTCTCTGACCTGTCTTCGGTGTGGCACTGGGGAAGGCACATTTATTCAAATGGTGTGGAGCTGTCCCTAAGCGGGACATAGCACCGGAGTGGAAGGCTACGACTCACCTGTCTCTGGCAGTTTGGAAGAAAGGAATGGACCTGTGTATGGGTTTGGAAGTTGCAGTATATAAAGCAAGGGGTTGCCCCCAGAAGCACCCCAAGATATGGCAGGTATGAGTGGATTACCGGGGCATAGAATTAGAACATGTTCGTCCCAGGTATCAATTGATTGTTGATGAAATCCGGGCATTTATGGGTTGAGGGCAGACAGAGCGAGTAGGTGACACTGATTGTCGCATGCAGATTTCTTTTGTGTTTTATCGATGGATGTCAGGTGGGGGGAGGGTATGTGCATGCAGACATTTGAATTTTCCTTTGTAAATTAATTTGTCATTTTCTGGAACATATTGGCCTAACAGGCCCTGTTTTCTGTTTAAATTGCAAAATCAATAAAATGTGTTAAAAAAAAAAGTGAGAAACAAATGTGCGAAAAAGAACTGTGCAAATACATATTTCCCCCAAACAGTCCTGGGAATTAGGAGAAGAACTGGAAATCGCAGATTTTTTATAGTTTTTAAGGGCAATTACAGAGATTTTTGGTAACACCAAAAATTATTAATCCTCAAACATCACAAGAATACATTATAATTTGTAGAACAAGGGTGCGATGAAGAAACACAAAATGGACAGGGGGTAATGAGTTACAAGGCACTGGGGCATTTTTAGACAGAATGGTAGGACACTGAAATGTCAGCAATGCTGAGTTAGTCAGTCGTTCTGCTTGACATTTGACTAGATTGCCCCCACCCTGCTCCACCACCCTTTCATATGCAAACGCTTGTCAAAACATCTATAAGCAGCTTATGTCTCCTACTAACCTCCAAGCAGGTCCCATAGTAGTGTCTCTTTGGGCTGTAGTGTACAAGTGCCAGGGAGAAGGAGTTGATATTATTCAGACCATTAAAAAACAATGTCCTGGGGTTTGGAATTTAACTGTTGTGATGAATGGCATTTATTAAGTATTCTGCCCTTAATGGGGCATAACATGCAGATTTTGGTACTTTCCGGGATAAAAACAACTCTATTTACCTTGTCCTTTTCCTCTTTTGTATAGTGGGAGGTTTGACTTGAGAAATGTGTCAGGGACAACGACTTTATCATAGCCGCAATTAACAGGGGCCGTATTACTGTAAAGGTGCGATGCGCCAGGCGCCAACAATTAAAACGTGCCCTATTACTATGTATGAGCTGCCCCCAGGGCAGCCGTGAATTCGGGCTGCCCAAAGGGCAGTGCATTCCTGTGAAAAATGGAGCAGCTGCTTTAACCCCTTCCCCGCTCATGACGGAACCGTTCCGTCATGAGCCACGGTTGCCGTGTGCTCATGACGGAACGGTTCCGTCATGCCACGACCGTTGGCGGCCACTCCGCCCACGCGGCGCTGTTTCCCCGCCTGTGCGGGGGGACAACGCAACTGGGCGGAGTCATGACGGAACCGTTCCGTCATGAGCACAGCTCAACCGTGGCTCATGACGGAGCGGCTCCGTCATGAGCACAGCGCCACCGCGCTGCCCCCCCGCACCCCCCAGCGCCGCGGCGGAATTCCCGCCGCGGCGAAGGGGTTAAAGCCACTCTGTGTTTTCACTTTTGCAGGCTGCACCCACCTGCACTTTGAAGGGGGATTAGAGATCCCCTTATAGGCGGGCGCAGTCAGTGACTGCACAAGCCTACAAGGGGATGTCTGGGGGGGTACATAGGACCCCTTTACCCCCTTCAGAGGGCTGCTGTCAGGGGGTGCCTTTTAGGTGCAGCACTGTCAGGGCACCTCCTGACAGCCTTTTGCCTCTGCGCCCGTGTTTTTAATACGGCGCAGGTGCAGAGACAAAGAGATTCCCACATTTGCACGCCCCCATGCAAAAGTGGGAACACCCCCTGCAGATAGCGCTGCTGCTTTATGTGCGCCAGCACAATCGGTTTTATAGAAGGGGCGGCACAAGTGTTTGCGACCCCTTCTGTAATACCAAAGTGCACCGAGGGCGGGCATAGTGGATGCAAATGCCCGTGCACTTTATGTAATACGGCCCCATATGCACTAAACTCTGCTAACTTGTAATGGCAACCCCGGCATAAATTTGTTGTTAAAAAACCAAAGATAACTTTTCCTAGGCTCCTGACTGTAGTAATTCCAAATTCCGGGATTCCCGAATACCAAGACTACCTAGTTATAATTTCACCTCATGCGTTTTCTTCCACCACGCTTCCTGTCCTGTTATTTACTTTACTCTCGCAAGTGCTTTAACATCCCAGTTTTCTGCAGTTGTCACTGTTTTTCTGTCTTTTACTTTCTCCTCCTTTCTTCCTTTTATACCTTTCTCTCTCTTGCTCTGGGTGAAAGACTGATGAAGAAAAATAAGTCCTGGTGCCTGAAAATGAGAGCACAAGTTAGGCAATGCGTGTGGGTCCTAGCAGTTGCGGAGCCAGATTCAGAAAGCTATTTGAAAGCTGAGTTTTTCCGTAATGGTGCTGAAAGACGGAACATAATCAACTTCTGGTATCTTCACCCTTCAGGATGTGGCTGGAAGTAGGCACCAGAATACAATATGACCCCCTCATGATGACAAAGCGACGACACTGATTAATGAGAAAACACAGGAGGTGCAATCTATGTATCACGGGTGGTCAGAAGAGATGAATAAATAAGGGGAGAGTATGTGGTGTCAACAACTTTGTGATCCTTCCAAGGTTATTTGGGAAACTACACACATGCAAGATTGCAAGCACACCTTAAAGAACAGACATCTTTCTCAGGGTGTTTCTTTCTTCACAAAGAGGGAAACATGGTAGAAGTTTAGAAAAGACTCTAAACATTATAAAAGAGTATGTGTTCACCTCCATGCAACCCAAGCTGATCTAAGAACTCCATTGACTGCTATTTCTGTTTACTTTGGGACTTCACTGCTTTAAATGATTGGGTCTGGGTTCCCCACAAAGTCATCTGATGATTGTTTGAGGTGGTGGGGCATTACACAGGCCAGCACAGGAAGCTGCATGGATCAAGAAGCTTGTGAGAGTGGTGGGTGAGGATGGGTGAGTGCTGAGGATTTTGGTGGTGTGGGAGCAAGGCAGCCCATTGGAGGTGACTGAGGTGGCTGTCAAGCGGCACTAGCCTAGTCTTGTCCCTCTTGATGGTAAAAATGTTTCCAACATGGCCAAGCCTGACCCAGAGCTCAGCTCTGCCTCGCCTCTCGATGCTACACTCCACTGCATACTTAACTGTAACTATAAACAAAAAGCTACACTAAATATGCATTGAGAATGAAGAAGTTTCCCAAACAGCACCTTATTTACAGAGTTGCAATTTAGAAGACTTTGCAACTTTGCTTGCCACTAGATGAAGCATGCAAACACATATTTTCTAAGCCTGAAGTAAATTTGGTTAGAGCATGGGACTTTAATGATTTTATATGTATTTTGCAGATGTTAGGGTTCCCGGCAGATGGATTCCAAACCACAATGTCTTTTTTTTTGCTTAAAATGGTCCCAAGCTAGCCAGTATCAAAAGATATGGAGATGTACAATGTTAATGCCCAAAATCAGAGGCTCTGGATTCAGGATCTTCAAGAACACGGTTGGTGTCTTGCTACTGTTTTAAAGACAATAACTAGATGACCTTAGGTATGTACTCTTGTGTGGCTTCAAGCAGGACTGGGCAGAGTTTCAATTACAAATGAATAATCAGAGCAATTTCGGTAATTCTGTGTTAATCTTTGACACAGAATTACAGATAATTACACAATTACTTCTGCTTATGTAGATACGAGTAATTTGGTGGGGCAAATTATACAGCAAGAGCACATTTAGGGAGAGCAAGCAGCTGCTCATGCTTGCGATTCGAGTTTTTATGCATTTAGCACTATTTCTTAGTGCAAAATGCATCCTCGCATTCATTTTCGATGCAAGGGTGCATTATGCGCTAAGCAAATATCGCTATATGCCGCGAGTAAGTTGGGTAAAAATCCTACCTCAAGAGCACATTCAGCAAGCATGATTTATGTTCTGTTGCTTCTTAGTGCAAATTTCATTCTTGCACCCATTTTGAATTGAAGGGGGCATTTTTGTACTAAAAAAAGGCAATTTCTTTTCAGAATTACACTTCTCATGTAATAATGTGCAATCTGGTGGAATTTTCAGGTAATTTCGCTTGTGAATTATGCCCACCCCTAACTTTAATACAGTTTCTGATACACCTAGTAACTTTCACACACTCTTCGTGGACTCTCAGGTGTTCCACGGCTTTGTATACTGTCATTTATTGGTGCCATATTCTTCATTTGATTCCCATGGCTTTCCTGGTCTTATGATGGCACTACACCAGTGCTTAGCTCTCATCTACAAGCTGTTGTTTAATGCAGCTGCACTACCAGTCTGTCAACATTGCTCCACTTCTATAAAGGCCTAATTGGGAGCGCAAGACATTTTTACCACTGTCTACTTGACCATCCTTCTACACTTTTTCAACTCTGATTAGAGGCACTACATTTCTTTTAAGGTCCTTTGCTGGAGAACACGTTCACTACTACTGCTCAGTTGGAAATGGCTAAGCTATCCTCCAAGCTCTACCTTCTAGCCTGGACTCCAACAACCCTTTCTTGACTCTCTCTCCCACGCAAGTCACTGACCTAGCAATCTCCTGGGTTCATGCATAGGGTAGATAGTAGGAGCTTGGAGAGGCTTGTGGTGTACACTTCTCCCTTGTCAGATGCTGTCTTCACTTCTTGATCCATTCATGGCATGATGACCAGCATGGATGGTACATGGAATCTGGGCACCAAGATCTGTCATATGACATAGAGGGTTGCCCTTCAACTGAAACATAATATCTCTCTAGTAGGGGCTCAACAGTCCAGTTCTGCTTTAGCATTCTGTATTAATGAAGCAGGAAACGGTGATTGTCTTGAGTAGATTTATTAGAAGGCTACATGGAAGTGGAGCCAGCTAGAAAGCAACCAGCTCCAACAGACACAACATCAAGACTAAACTATGTACATTCTAATGTTCCTAGGTAGCAAGAGACATTCCAAATGGAACCATGACATTACAATAAATAGCTAACACACAAAATATTTAAGATATCATAACACTGAAGAAACCATAACTAAAAAGAAACACAACACATAATATTACATTACCTTCCCTTCTTCTAAAGAAAAAAACAAATTAGACTCTATAGAATATACATTACCTTCCCTTATTCTAAAGAAAAAAACAAATTAGACTCTGTACCTTGCGGGTTTGACAATGACACGGGAACTCCTCCTGGCATTTCCCTGGACTGAATCTGTTTTAACTGGAGGGCAACTCCCCTGGATGGAGGAAAATTGAGGAACAGAACATCGAACTTTGGCAACCTTGCTGAGGTTCCACCAAAACCCCCCATCCACCTGAATGGCATTTCCCACCAACTTAATTACTTTGAGCAAATTTGCTTTCACCTTTATTAACATGGTAAGATTTCTTTATTTTAACAGTATCACCAACCTTCAGGATTGAAGTCTTAGAACCTCTCTTTGAGTCGAAACAAGCTTTTTGCTTAGACTGAGTTGAAGAGACATTCTCTTTAACAATGGACATCAACTTCGAGACGTCTGACTCTGCATTCACCCATTTGGACATCCACCCAGGTCGGAAGGATGTGTTGGCCTTCCTCCTCCTCATTAATTCAAATGGAGACACCTTGGTGGAAGAATGGGGAGTGGTTCTATAAAACCAAATCAAACTGTTCAGAGCTCTCAAAACATCATGGTTGCTGGCCTTAGCCCATTTTACACAGTCGCCAACAACTCGATTCATCCTTTCCACAAGTCCGTTCCCTTGTGGATGATAAAGGGAACTTTTCACATGTCCTACACCAGAAACAGACAAAAATGATCCAAACTCTTTACTGACAAACTGTTTCCCATTATCAGAAACTAGTATTTCTGGAAACCCCTCCCTAGATCAGACATCACTCAAAAAATCCATAACACTTTTAGAGTCCACCTCCCTGACAAGCCTGAACTCAGGCCACTTTGAGGCATAGTCGACGAGAACCAAAATAAATTTGGAACCTCCAGAAAGCATATTATATGGTCCCATGACATCCACACCAAGTTTAACCCAGGGACAATCTGGACACTCAACAGGCATAAGAGGGGGAACAGACATTTTGAGGGCTTTATCTGATGACCTCCAAACACAACAGTTTGCAACAAACTCATCAATTTCAGAATCCATCCCAGGCCACCAGAAAGTATCACGAATACGCTGTTTTGTAAAAGAAGAACCTAAATGTCCTTCATGGGCCCTTTCAATAATCCCTTTCCTGAATACATGTGGAGGAACGAGTTTGTCACTATGCAACAGAATCCCGTCTTCTAAAGAGATCTTATCCTCAATTTTAGAGAATGGTTGCAGTGAAAGAGAAAGTACTTTCTCTCTTGGCCATCCGTTCCTAACAAGGTTACAAACTTCTTGGAGAACACAATCATTGCCAAATGCTGATCTCCATTCATCTTCGGAACAAAACTTAAGTTCAGGAATATCCACCCATGCAACCAGACAATCTCCGTAATCCTCTTTGATAAGATCAGAAAAGGAAATTTCATCATCATGAATTCCAGTGGTAGGAAAATGGGAAAGAAAATCCGCCCTCTCAATTCCTTCCACCAGAAATATGCCTGACATCAAATTGGTACTGAAGGAGCTTGGTGACCATCCTCATAATTCTTGGAGTGCAACATTTACTCAAACTCCCACCCAAAATATTAACCAGAGGCTTATGATCCGTTTGAAGTAAGAAACGTTTTCCCCATATGTATGGGCGAACCTTTTCAATGGCCCAGGAGCAGGCTAACAGCTCTTTCTAAATAACTGAGTATTGCAACTCAGTGGCCCTTAGAACTCTGGACGCAAAGCCAATAGTCTTTTCAACTCCATCCTCCACTTGTGTCAAAGTCACACCTAGTCCTACAGTCCTACCTGACTTACATCAACAGTTAAACAGCATGGCAAACTGGGGTCAAAAGGCTTGAGGACAGTGCTTTTGCCAAGAAGATCTTTAACTTCACTAAAAGCAGACACACACTCATCACTCCAAACAAACTTGGTCCCTTTTTTGAGGAGATTGCTAATGGGGCGAACAATTGTGACATAATGAGGAATAAATCTTGAATAATATTCACAGAGTCCCAGTAGAGATTTGACTCCAGTCTTGTCAGTGAGAGTAGAAGCATTGGTAATGGCTTCAAGAAGACCAGGTGTTGGTTTAACACCTTCATGAGTGAGCACATGACCTAAGTACTCTACTTCAGTACAAAAACCTTTGTATTTTTCCAGTTTCAATACAACCCCATGTACCTGAAACGGATGTATGACGTTACAACGCACACTTTTACAACGCATGCACTTACAACGCATTTTTTACAACGCATAATCCATTACAACGCATGACATTACAACGCATGACACTACAACGCATTTTTAAAAAATACCTTTACAACGCATTACCATTACAACGCATACTACCTTTACAACGCATACCATTACAACGCATAATATTAAATTACATTTAAGGTAAGTATTAGATAGTATAGGGGTAAAAATTACTATTCTAACTCCAGGGGGTGCAACAGTAGGGTAAGTGTTGGATAGTGTAGGGGTAAAAATTACTATTCTAACTCCAGGGGGTGCAACAGTAGGGTAAGTGTTGGATAGTGTAGGGGTAAAAATTACTATTCTAACTCCAGGGGGTGCAACAGTAGGGTAAGTGTTGGATAGTGTAGGGGTAAAAATGACTATTCTAACTCCAGGGGGTGCAACAGTAGGGTAAGTGTTGGATAGTATAGGGGTAAAAATTACTATTCTAACTTCAGGGGGTGCAACAGTAGGGTAAGTGTTGGATAGTATAGGGGTAAAAATTACTATTCTAACTCCAGGGGGTGCAACAGTAGGGTAAGTGTTGGATAGTGTAGGGGTAAAAATTACTATTCTAACTCCAGGGGGTGCAACAGTAGGGTAAGTGTTGGATAGTGTAGGGGTAAAAATTACTATTATGCGTTGTAATGGTATGCGTTGTAATGGTAGTATGCGTTGTAATGGAATGCGTTGTAAAGGTAGTTTTTAAAAATGCGTTGTAGTGTCATGCGTTGTAATGTCATGCGTTGTAATGGATTATGCGTTTTAAAAAATGCGTTGTAATGGTAGTGCGTTGTAAAAGTTGCGTTGTAAAGGTTGTTCCCCACCTGAAACAGACTTAACACTTTGTGTAAAATGTAATCACGCAAAGAGGCATCCTTTGCAAAAATGAGCACATCATCTTGGAAGACCAATACACCGTCAACCCCCTTAAAGTATGTTGTTTATCACCCTCTGGAATACCGCTGCTGCCGATGCCAGGCCAAAAGGCATATGTCGGTACTGCAAAGTGCCCAGAGGGGACACAAATGCAGTAAGATGACGGGAATCTGGATGTAACTCAACCTGGTGGTATGCACTGGCAAGGTCTAGCATGGAGAAAAAAAACGTAGCTCCTTTCGTAGGAAGAGAAGAGATCGTTGATTTTAGGAAGAGGATGTGAGTCAACCCAAATCTCTCTGTTGAGAGACCTTAAATCAACACATACCTTCAGTTGGCCACACCTCTTCCTAGCAACAACCAGGCGAGAAAGCCATAATGAGGATTCAGCAGGTTCTATAACACCTTTCTCACAAAGTTGTAACAATTATTTTTCCAGGTTGTCCCTCACACTATAGGGTACCCCTCTAAGTTTGTGTTTTATGGGAATGGAGCCCTCTTTAATGATAATTCTGTGCTTAAACCCACAAATGTTTCCTAAGTCACAGAGGGAAATTTGTCTTTCAACATTTGAATTTCATCAGGACATCCTACAACGAGCACTTGCTTTTTGGTCCCTGGTTTGAGGATCATCCCAAAGAGGCCTTGATGGAACCAACCTAAAATGTTAAGCCCTTTTAGTGCAACGTAAATCTTCCCTTTTATTTTCCTCCCCTTGAAACACATCTCCTCCTCAAAGAATCCCAATTGGTCAATGTAACGACCCTCATATGACACCGGGGAACGAGCTGGAGGAAATAGAGGCTGACCCCCTTTCCAAGCTTCATCAAACAGTTTTTGCGTAATCATCGTTATTTTTGCACCAGAGTCAACTAAAAGCTAAATACCCCTGCTTCCCACAGTAATGTCAATGATGGGATCAACACACGACCCTAGATCTCCCTCAATGACATATGACAGAGGAGTCATTAACGTTAAAGTCAGTAACTACTGAAACTACTTCAGAGTCAGAAGAAGAATCTGAGTCAATTAGACATCCAACAGGTTTCTTTAGTCCTTTTTGCCCTTTCAAACTTTAAACAAACCTTAGCAAAATGTCCTACTTTTTAACAATCATTGCAGGTAACATTAAATGCAGCAAAACCAAAGGAAATGATGGACGGAGTGTTGAACATTGCAAGCACTCACCCCCAGTCAACTGATCTGGGTTTAATCCACCACCGTTCTTTAGCCCACTCTGCCACCCCAGTTCAGACATGACATTAAATGCAGGACAACGTGATCCCTTAGAGTTGGGTGGGTTCCCACATCTCAAGCATATATTGGATCCCACATTAATCGATATTCCAGACTTGGTTGACTTGCTTAGAGTATTAGTCTTCTCTTTAAAAGATTTCTTGAGTGGTTTCACAGAAGAATTAAGATTGATAGCATTTACTGGTTCTAAAATCTTCTCATCTAATTCTTTTTATGAAACCATGGAAATTTCTATGCTCTTGGCTAGCTTAATAGTATCATCGAGAGATGGATCACCCATAGTGAGAAGTTTCTGCCTAATATTTTTGTCCTTACAATGACATACAAGTTGATCTCTAATGAGTTGGTCTGTAAAGTTCTCAAATCTGCAATCTGCTGCCAATCTGTGTAACACAGAAATGTAGGAATCAACGTCTTCACTTTCAGATTGTTTCCTCTTAAAAAATGTATGCCTGAGGACCATGAGGCTTGGCTGTTTGTCAAAACGAAGCTTGAGTTTCTGTACAGTTTCTCTATATTCATCCTTTGGTACACCTTCTTCTTGTGGTAAATCAGGTAAGTGATTAAATACAGACCTCCCTACAAATCCAAGACAATGTAAAAGTAAACATTTCTTTCTGTCTGCTCTGAATCTAGATGCACCAATGGCACGCAGAGGAGGATTTACAGACTGTAATGTACACATGCTTAAAGGAAAATGAAAAAACAACCCAAAAAAAACTTAGAGTTGATTAAACACAGTGTATACGTCACTGAGACAATTATAGATGTTGCCCTAACACAGTGTACACATTTTCGTGTCGAAAACACAAGGAAAACATAAGTATAAAAATACTGTTTTTATGCACATCACTGTAATGTATATAAAATTAACAGAATATAAAAAAATCTCCCAAAAAAATGTGAATGATGTAAGAAGCAAGGTGTGTGCATCACTGAGAGAAGAGCACAAAAGAAAACAACCAAAAATTGCAAATGAACAATAAAGTTTTTTGTTTTTTAAAATAAATGTTAGCAGAAATTGAAGAAATGTATGGTGTGTGTATCAGCGCGTGAAACACACAACAAGGAGTTGCAGCGTAAAGCTGAAAGAAGAGCTGATAGGTGTGTGTGTCACTGTGGAATGCACACTGAAAGAAGCTTTGTTGAACAGGAGTGGTGTGTGTATCACCGCATGAAGCACACAACAATATGTAGCAGCGAACGGCTGTTAGAGGAGCTGAGTGGTGTGTGTATCGCCGTAGGATGCAGTTGAAAATAACGTTCCAAGACAATCTACAATTTATCACAATGGAACAAGTTTACATACAATAATGAAAATAGTAAGAAAAGAGCTCAGTGTAACTAACAAAGAAGTATTCAACCATTTACTTTAATCATAACAAACACAAGTAAAATTCATTTTAAAAAAAGACAAAAACAATATACTGCTAAAACGATATCAGATTGTCGATGATACATAATACATTATCACTGTTGACAAAGTTTTAATTAGTTTACACACAGTTAACATAATGTATTAACAGTTAAAATTAACAATAAAAAGTGGCAAAAAATAAATCTTCGACACACGTTTCGGCGCCAGCAGCGCCTTTGTCAGGAATTGCCACAGACAACTTTTCACAATGTCTGATAAGGTTCTACCTCTGATTGAAGCTGATGGAAGTGGAAACATTTTTTGCTATTTTTAATAGCCGATGATCATTGCATATATGACAGGTATATAGTTTGATGTCGCGATATCGGATTTCTTGATTAAAAACAATCACATTAAAGATGGGATAAATTCTAAGAGTCGGCGATAAGTTGCATTGATGGCGAACTTTCGTATTTTATAATGGACATACACGTTCCGATATATTTGTGCAGAACAATGACTTGAAGGAATTGCGTCATTGGCAAACCTTCGTATTTTGAAAATGATCCTATTACAGCACAATAGCTGCAGATAAAAACGGCTCCTTGTTTGCTAAAGCGTCGATGTCGCTTCTGGTAAAACTCACCGTAGGATGCACACAGTAACGATCAATGAAATGAGCCCGTTCAAAGATGTCTGCCGAGCGTTGTGATGTGTGATGATGTGGCCGGTACCTTGGAGGAGAGGTACGTCACAATGAAGGGAAGACGTGCCAGCAGAGTGAGGCGCGTTACCGGAGACGGGATGCACAGCTGATAAGTGGTTGCCAGGTGAGAGACGTTAGTTCGCTTGAGACATTTGGGCATTTGAAAAATGCGAGTTGAACAAGGGCGAAATGATAGTGTTAATTAAATGCTCAAAATAGAGATCAAGCCAAGTAAACGAAATGGAGGAGATTGAGGTGGAAATCAGTGGGTAGGGTGAAGTAATAAAACACCCTATGTAGTGATGAAAGCGAGTCTCTTGGTAGTAGATGAATTGTTTATTTCATCAAAGGTAAAAATACAAGAAACAGGTGAGCGCCAGGAAACACCTCCTTCCAGTCCCCAGTCCAACCGCAACTCCCAGAGACCCCGAATGCCACTCGCACTGTGACATTCCAAGCACGCTCACACTCTACCTTAAAGGTAAACACCTAACCGCTTGGCACTAGCCACAAACATTAAAGTAGGACATAACACATCCCCCCTCCTTAATAAACAACAACAACACACATACAAACCAAATCACAAACAGCTAACATACAAAAATAAAACATAATACGGAACAACTTATAAAACAATAATACTACACAATGTATTCCTTGAGCTAACTAGGCAAAACCCTTTTTCTCTTGCTACCACCCGTACCATCTCGATACGAATTGACATTTTCCTGAGAAGGTTCTATGACCGACTGATACACCACAGACCCTTCCCCCTCCGTAACGGAAGAAGTATCTTCAGTACTCTTACTTGTAGTTTTGCCCGCCATACCATCTTGAACCACCCCACCATCATGTGAATTTTCCGTAGCCAATTGCGACTGTAAACTACTATCTTCGAAATAGTCTTCAACCCACTCCAAATCTCCCCCTTGATCATGCACCCGATTTTTTCCATCCTGATCCTGATTACCAACTATAGCTATGTCTTTTAGATTCCACACTCTCCCATCTTCCAGTCTAACAGAATTCCTTAAGACTTCCACTACTAGCTTGGGTGCTTCAAATTTGCTTTCCCCTTTAATAACCTTAAACGGTTTCCTGACACGCACCCAATTCCCCACATTAATATTCACCTCCTTGGCACCATGGATCTTGTCATAGTAATCTTTTGTCCTTGAATGTTCCCCCTCCAACTTTTCTTTCACATCGGTAGGAGACCAATGTTACACTTCACTTTGTACTAACCAACTAGGATTGTACTTACCCCTAGGTGTTCTACCCCTCATCATGACAAAAGGGGACAACCCTGTTTGAACTTGAGAAGTAATCCTATATGACCACACCGCTTTTTGTACTTGAATTTTCCAATCTAAGTTTTTGTTCATAGATGCTTGTATAACACCTTTGATTACCCTATTAAACCGTTCCACTGTGCCATTCCCACTTGGATTGTATAATGCAGTGGTTTTGTGTTTTACCCCACATCTCTTAAAATATTCCTTAGCCATGTTGGATAGAAACTGTACCCCATTATCCGTAAGAATGCAAACAGGTAAGCCCTCCATTACGAAGATATTATCCAAAAACTTCAGAACAGAATGAGTATCTGCTCTCTCCACAATTTCCACAATCGGCCATTTGGTAAATAGATCAATAGCCACCAATCCATATTCCTTCATTTCACCTACAGTTCCAAAGATGTCCACCGCCACTGTGTCCCAAGGAAGACTAGGAATCAAACCTTCACTCATTGTAGGTCTTAACGTTTTAAGGGATTTGTCCGCTGAGCAACAAACTGGACACCCTTTCACAAAACCCTCAATTTCTTTATCGGTTCCAGGCCACCAAAACATCCCTTTCACAATCAATTTTGTTCTAACGATTCCAAAATGTCCCTCATGACACAATTGTAACACTCTTCTGCGCAATATTCCTAGAGGAATAATTCTATCTCCTCTTAATAATAAATCTCTGTCTAGGGAAAGTTCCATCCGTACCTCCCAAAAGGGTTTCAAACTCCCCATGATATTTCCCTTCCTTGGCCACCCATTGCAAACATACTTCAACACTTCCTTCAACACCCCATCCTTTGACTGTTCTTCCATCCATTCACATTTGCTAATAGCAGGTGCACCTGAATCATATACAAAAGCCACACTACAATTTCCCCAAGGATCATCCACACAATCCTCTAATGGAGTGGGCAACCTGGATAAACAATCCGCCACCACATTATCCCTGCCCGGATCATAAACCATTTTGTAGATAAACTCCTTCATCCTCATTGATATTCTGGCTAATCTAGCAGAAGCAACTGCTGTACCCTCACTTGACAAAATGCGAACCAGAGGTCGATGATCCATACGAATCATCACAGGTTTCCCCCACACAAAAGCACGAAAATGTTCTAGTGCCCAAGCACAAGCTAATGCCTCTCTCTCAATAATAGGATATTTACTTTCCGCAGGTGATAACGCTCTAGAAGCAAACAAAATTATTTCCTCTTTTCCATTCTTTCCTTTCTGTGACAGAACAGCACCAAGTCCCTTGTCACTAGCATCTGTAGTCAATAAACATTCTAAATTCGGATCAAAACTAGCAAGAGCATTTACTGCTTGTAGGGCCACCTTTACCTCCGCAAATTCCCTCTCACATTCCTTACACCAGTCAAATTTCGCATTTTTTTTCAATAGTGACCGAATATTGTAGGCCTTCGATGCAAAGTTCTTTATGAACTTTGCACAATACTCTCCCATGCCCAAAAAGGATCTTATTTCTTCCTTAAAAACAGGAGCAGGTGACTTAATTATGTTCTCCACCAACGACGGTTTTGGCCTAACTCCCTCCTCACTTATGACGTGCCCCAAATATGAGACACTTCTTTGCCCAAATTTACATTTTGCCAATTCCACAGTTAGTCCCACTGACTGTAATGTTCCTAAAACCTGATTCAATTTTGCATCATGTTTCTCTTTGTTTATACCCGCTATCAGAATGTCATCCTGGAAGAAGCGCACCCCTTCCATTTCCCCAAACAATCTATGCATTAGTCTTTGAAAGACTGCTGCAGCAGATGCAAGCCCAAAAGGCATACGTGTGAATTGGTAGCACCCAAACGGGGTAATAAAAGCTGTGAGACCTCTTGACTGTGGTTCTAATACCACCTGATGATAAGCAGCAGAAAGGTCAATAGTGGAAAACCATGTTGCACCTCTTAACGACGACACCATCTCATTAATATTTGGCAAAGGGAACTTCTCAATTACTATATTATTATTTAAATGGCGCAAGTCGATGCATAAACGAATCTTTCCATTGGGCTTGTGGGCAACCACGACCGGAGAGATCCATTCAGATGTTTCCACTTCTTCAATGACCCCCTTAATCAATAAACTTTGTATTTCACTTTTGACCTCATCTCTAATTAGTATGGGGATAGGTCTAACTTTGTGAACTCTTGGTTGTGCGTCCCTTTTCAGTACTATTTTGTGTTCAAACCCTTTGAGTTCCCCAAAGTCTTTTCCAAACACTTTAGGAAATTCCTTGTTCAGCGCCTCACGCATCTTACTGCACTCATCCATAATAAGTACTTTTTCCACACTATTTGGGTCTAAAATTATGTGTAGATCTTTCTGGTCAAACCAGCCCAACACCGACGGTCCCCTCTTAGCTACATACAACTTCCCTCTTGTAGATCTTCCTTTAAACAGAAATGTTAACCACCTGAAACCCAGCATGTCGATTTTTTCTCCTGTATAACTTACTGGATTCACATCTGATGTACTTAGGTGGTCTCCGATTTTCTCTACAAATTTCCTTTTCCAGATCTCTTCGTTTATGATTGTGTAAGGTGATCCTGAATCAGCCTTCACATTTACCTTTACCCCGCCTAGAGACACTTCACAAATAGGTTTCCCATCCATAGAATCATCTTCTATGTTCAACATGAAATTTCCTCTCACACTCTTCACACACTCTTCCTCCTCATTTCCATCCTCATCATCACCATCCCATATGTATTTAAAATTGCTGCGCCTACGACACATTTTACTAAAATGACCTAGTAACCCGCAAATACCACACTTTTTCTTTAACGCCGGGCACAGTTTGCTAAAAGCTAAATGTTCTTTACTATCGCAACGATAGCATCTCCTATTATCCATTTTAAAATCTCTTCCTTGGTTCTTCGCAGGCTGGTTTGTCCATCTCCCTTGCGTATGTTGGAAGTTGCTTTTAACTTTGCTTTGTATTTTAAATACCGCATCCGGCGTTTTTTCAGGTTCCTTTTCTGCTTCTTTAACCACAGTTGCACATCTTCCCGACATTTCTGATTTCCTCATTATAGCCAACACATCCTCGAGTGGTGCGTCTCCATTTACCCATAAGCGGTCTTGTATAGGTGCATTATTATTGTGCATGACTAAATGATCTCTGATTAAATCATCGTGCAGGTCACCAAACTTGCAATCTATAGCCAACTTCTTTAAGCCATCTAACCACTCATCCACAGTCTCGCTTTTAGTTTGCTTCCTCTGAAAGAATCTGTGCCTTATGACTCCTATGCAAACCTTTGGAGCAAAATATCTATCCATATCCTTAAGAGTATTTTCAAAAACATCCAAATTTACATCCAAAACTTTAGACATTCTTGAATAAGTTTTCAAACCTACAGGTCCCAAAGAATGAAGGAGTATCCTCTTTTTCTGCTCAGGTTTCATTTTCCCCGATTCATCTACTGCACAAATGTAATTTATGAAATACTCCTTCCATTCCAACCACTTAATACACGGTTCCGCACCAGTTGCCCAAAAAGCGTGTGGATTGCTGATCGTGAAATTTTGTTGTGCCATATTTTCCTCTGTGAGGTTACCCTTGTTATCTCCTTTATCCATAAACTACACAGTTATTTTTAACCTTCTCTAATTGCACCACACTCAATTCTAATATTTATAATTTCCAGCGTGTAGTCTGTTGCCTCTGGTATTCCCCGACAGCCTCACCTGTTTCTACAGTTGTATTTCAACGTCTCCGGTTTCACGTGGGCTTCTCTCCGTACAAACCTCACGTCTGCAATGGATCCTCCTTGTTGCCTTGACCACGAAACAACAAGGAAAATATAACAAAATGGCCGCTACGCAGGGTCACACAACGTGACCTTGCGCGATGACGTTTCACGCAATGTGACCTTCCGCGATGACGTTTCTGTATCCCTCGGTGCTGCGCATGCTCCTGACGTGTCAAGACTCTTCGCTTACGTCAGGAGCTCCGCGCAATGCCCGTCTCGGAACTTCCACTCCAACTTGAACGATGCCGCCAGCGCGGATCCTCCAACCGTCGAAGTCACTTCAAGGCCACGTATGTTTCCTTTCGAATACAATTGCTTTTAGATCTTCATATCCTCCTTGCCGTTTGTCTGCCGTCTTCTCGCAAAAGTTAAATCCAAAGGCAATTAAAAAAAAAATCCAAAGTGAAAGATTTCTTTTTTTTTTTTTTGTTTTAAATTCCTTTAGACACCGCAGCTCCGTATCCCCAATCGTCGCCAATTGTAGTGATGAAAGCGAGTCTCTTGGTAGTAGATGAATTGTTTATTTCATCAAAGGTAAAAATACAAGAAACAGGTGATCGCCAGGAAACACCTCCTTCCAGTCTCCAGTCCAACCGCAACTCCCAGAGACCCCGAATGCCACTCGCACAGTGACATTCCAAGCATGCTCGCACTCTACCTTAAAGGTAAACACCTAACCGCTTGGCACTAGCCACAAACATTAAAGTAGGACATAACACCCTACCGTGCTGGTTGAAGTCGAGAGTCCTTTGGAAGGCACAATTTCATGTAGTGTTGCTGACCATTGAATAATACGCCACCGGTGATGGAAACTTGTCTTGTAACTTGAAGTAGACTGGAAATGAAAAAGTCTTGTAGAAGAAGAGATGCTTGAACTTGAGCTTGATAGTAGGTAGATGCCAGACAGGAGATGCCTTGCACACTGGGTGGTCCATGTAGCCAGGATCGTCGCCAATAAAATGTAGTAATGAAGCAGGAAACGGTGATTGTCTTGAGTAGATTTATTATATGGCTACATAGAAGCGGAGCCAGCTAGATCGCAGCCAGCTCCAGCATACACAATCCTCAAGAGTAAACTATGTACATTCTAATGTTCCTAGGTAGCAAGAGACATTCCAAATGGAACCATGACATTACAATAAATAGCTAACACATATAATATATTCAGGATATCATAACACTAAAGAAACCATAATGTAAAAGAAACACAACACAGAATATTACACATTCTGAAAGATCACTTTTGCATTCTGGAACCATAATCATTCTGGGCCCGATTCACAAAGGGCCTCCGCACTGGTGGCGGAGGTCCCGCAGTTGCGGGGGAGCCTCCACACTCGAGGCAGAATCTCCTCAATAAAAATTCTTGTCGCAGAGATTACGTCTCGAGTGTGGAGACTCCCCCACGACTGTGGGGCCTCTGTCACCAGTGCGGAGGCCCTTTGTGAAGCAGGCCACAGTGGTGTGTTTTATCCCAGGAAAAATTGAGTATTCCTCATTCCATTAAAAGGGGTTTGATGATGGTCCCAAATTGTTTGTCATTTGTGGTGCACCCAGGTTCTTGTGCTCTTGGTGGGTGTTATATAACCAGCAGCTCGTGGGCACCTCACTGTATGTTCAGCAAACTCTTCCATGACTGACAAGTTCTTTGAGTCCAACCCTTCCTCCAGTTTGAGGGAGTAACTGGTGCAGGTCCCACATGGTGTCTGAGAAGCAGTGCCGGGTACAGCTAGAGGTGATTCCATAATCTGGAGATGCTGGAGGGGTCATTGTTGGATTCCATTCTTCTTCAATGGGCCAGAGTAGGATTGAGGCAGCTTGGTTTTCTCTACTGTGATACTACCTTCCTTGGTCACAAATGAAAAGACATCACAGTCTTTTTTGGAGCGGGCATATATCAGATTATTTATCTTGGTCCCATTGGCTCTCTCATGCACTAGAGTATCTTACTGATATCTCAGTTTCTTGATTGCTGACTGGGAGAACTCCTACCCTCTTTAGCGATATTAACCCAAGGGTGTCTCCCACCTTCTCTAGGCACATACAATAAAGAGCTGATGTGAGGACATAATCCTCGTCCCCAAGAGGGTCCACATAAAGCTGGGCCTAGAATCCTTGATGAGGCAACCATGCTAGCATATAGCTAAAGTCTGGAGCAGGGTTGACCCTCTGGATGAAGCAGATGAGATTCATTGAGTGCACCTACTTCACCCATCAGGTTTGAAAACAAGTGGACAGCACGTGGACTACTTTCTGCCACTAGAGGTTGTTGGATCCCGGCATCCTGTGTTATCTGCCTTGTAAAGTAAGATCTAGAGGCTAGAGTGGCCCTGTTAGAAATAGGTTTTCTGGTTGGCTATGGTATCCACCTAAGCCAGACAGAATCCACCACTCTAGTCAGGATAAGGGGATTACGCATATAAAATAACCCCTGCTCATTCCCTTGGTAGCTTGGCACGAGCAGTCAGACTTATCTCCGAGGCAATGTGTAAAGCATTCACACATAACAAACAATAATAAAAAAGGACACTACAGCAGTTTTAGAAAAATATCCAATATTTATCTGCATAAAACAAGACCAAAACTGTAAAAATCCAACACACAGTTACCAAAATATGAATAATGCAAAAATAGGCTTTACATTTCCTAGAAGTCGATAGCTTCATCCGGGGCTATCACGGCATGAACAAACAAATCCAACAGTTCCGGACTGTCAATGTGTTGCGGGCCAGCTATGGTGTCTGGGAGATCCATAAAACAGTACATTTGGAGATGCAGGGACTCAGACCTTGCAGCAAGCTCCGGAGGAGCGGGGTCAGCAGGCGTTGCTTCTGGAAGTGGGTGCAGGAGTCATCGGACCCTTGAAGTCACACACGCTGCAAATTGAACTGCGTTAGTCGAAAGTTAGGAGTGCCGGCATGTATTGGGGCTGCGTTGTGAAGTAGAGCGGTGCAACGTGCAGTGTCCTCAGGTCGTGGTGCAGGCAGCGGCTTGGTGACGTTCATCCAGCGGCGTTGGTGAGACCAGGGCTGCAGTGCAAAGTGGTGCTCATTGCAGTGCTGACAGGTCACGATGCAGGAAATTGCATTGTCGTTCCTGAAGCACTGTCATCGGTAGACCCAAGGCTGCAGTGCGAGATGGGGCAATGCAGTGTGCCGAGCCCACAGTTCGTGGTGCAGGTAGTAGCGGCGGTTGATAAACAGGAGTTGATGGCGCTGGCGTCAGTGGGCCAAGGCTGCAGTGTGGGACAGGGTGGTGCGTCGTATAACTTACGATTGGTGCCCCCAAACCACAATGCAGGCAGCAGCATTGATGTCAGCTTAGAACAGCGTTGTCAGTGAGACCAGGGCTGCGGTGCAAAGCGGATATTCCTCCGTGTTCTCCTCAAGTGGTGTCTGCAGGTCACGGTGCAGGCAGCAACATTGGTGATGGCGTTGTATCATCCTTGGGGAGATCAGGGAGGCGGTGGGAAGTGAGGTGGTGCAGAGTGCGGTGGCCAGTCACAGTACAAGCATAGGCTTGGTAGCGGCGACGGATGGTGCCTCAGTGAAACCAGGGTTGCGATGCGAAGTACGGTGGTGCCCTCTGTGGTGCCTTCAGGTCCCAGAGTTGGCATTGACGGCATTGGATTACCTTTCTCCTCTGTGGCTGCTGAAACCTCCAGTTCAAGAAGCTGTTACTCAGAAGATGTAGAAGTATTTGATTCCCCTGAGACTTCCAACAGGAGACAAGCTCTACATCAATCCCTTGGAGATACTTCATATGCAGAAAGAACAGTTCAGTCCTGCCCAAGACAGAAGCAGCAACTGAAGGCCAACCCAACAAAGCAACAACAGCAAAGGGGAAGTCTCCTCCTGGCAGCTCTTCCAGCTCTTCTTCCTGGCAGGTTCCTTAGTCCAGCAGTAATCTAATGTTCTGGGGTCAGACCCCCAATATATATGCCACATTTTCCTTTGAAGTTGGTACAAACAAAGATCCTCTGGCACACATAAACCAGTTCTGTCTGCCTCAGGCCAGGCTCACTACAGGAGGTGGAGCTTTGTGGAAGGCAGCTACAGTTCATTCAGGTGCAAGAGACAACTCCTCCCACTACTCTAAATGCAGCCAGGTCTAGTCAGCCAAGCTATGAGTCACCAAGGAAAGGGAGGGCACAGCTCAACCCCCACCCACTTGTGTCTGTCTAGTGTGATGCACATCCCCAGCTCCTGTCACTCTACACCCAGACAGTGAATACACAAATGCCAGAGGCACACAGGATGGTTAAGAAAGAAAATGATCACTTTCTAAAAGTGGCATTTTCAAACAAGCAATATAAAAATCATCTTTACTAAAAGATGTATTTTAAAATTCTGAGTTCAGGAAGCCTAACCTCCATTTCTCAATCTTGTTCTAATGGAATGTTAAGCTTGTAAAATGTTACAGTGCAGCTCCTATGATAGCCTTTTGGATAGACAGCCTTTCAATAGTGAAAAATGAGATACACAGTCTTTCAATATAAGGACATGTAAAACACAGCAGCACATGTCTTACCTTTCACATACACTGCATCCTGCCCATGGGGGTACCTTGGGCATACTTGAGGGGTGTGTTACATGTCAAGAGGATGCACTTGCCAGGTCGACATGCCAGTAAAACCTGCGCTTAGACACTAGAGTGGTAGGTCTGAGACTTTGAAAGGCTACTTGTGTGGGTGGCGCAATCTGTGCTGCAAGCCCACTAGTAGCATTTTCTTTACAGGCCCTGGGCACACACAGTACACTGTACTAGGAACTTACTAGTAAATCAAATATCCCAATCATGGAAAACCAATCATAACACAATTTACATGGAGAGCATATGCACTTTTACACTGAATAGCAGTGGTAAAGTGCCTGGAGTCCTAACATCAACAAAATATAAGTCAAAAAAAGGAGGTAAAAAACAAAAATCCTGGGGGTAAACCTGCTGAAAAAGCCAAGTCTAACAGGCCCCAGCGAATCTGCTTAATGGTGGCTCAAAACAAAATCAAGCTGTACAGACCACAAGCCATAAGGTCCCTTGGAGTCTTGTTTGTCTTGCTTCAACGTTCCAAAAACAAATCTTACTGCCTCTCTATCCTGTGATGTGGCAGTATAGATCGTAGAATGGCTGCTCTGCTGTCAGCGTGCCTGCAGGCTCTTCCCCTCATAACTCTTCTAACTGAAAACTTCAGGCTCATCTCTTTCACCATTAGGCATTATCCTACAGGCTCTCACTGTATCACGTCCCCGCAGCCTCTGCCACTCACCCAGATCTGGCCAGACCCTAGGCATAATCAAAAACCTAGTCCTTCCTTCCTGGTAAATGTGATACATTACCACCCAATCCAGGCACAGCTTGGAAGGGGTTGGCAAATTCACCACAGTCTCCTGCAGAAGTACCAAGAATGTAAGCTTGCACCCAGGTACGGTTAGATTTTCTGCCAGACATTTCCTCCCATCACTGGTCCGAAAAATTATACCCCATTGGCTACATTGAGCCCAGCCAGCAAAATATATGCCAAAGTATTTCTGAACCCTTTAATGCAGCCAGTTGAAGCAAACTGATCGATATTTTAAGTTCAAACATATTTCCACAAAACATAGCAAGTTTTCACTACGGTAAAGTATTTACAACTTTAGTAGTGCAAGCCCTATGTATGTATTGGTATTTATATAGAGCAAACCTAGCTGTGAAGCAATGGAGCACTGTGCATTAGATGAGGGGTTGGAAGACCTCGTCGTGTACATGAAATGGACATTACACAAACACATATTTAGGCACAGTGAGATTAAGTGATTTACCCAGACTCAAATGATGTTGGGTCCAGCACCGAGACCAGGATACGAGCCTCAGCCACCCAGGTTTCTACAGTGGACACTCGAAGCCCCAAGCCTCATTCCACATGAAATCTTCTTCGGCCCTTTCCCTATATTTTTCCTTTGTTGGTTTTGCTATGGCTTGGTCGATAGTGACAGAATTGGTAAATTGTGGATAAATGGGACCACCGGCAACCTTGCTTACTCTGCAATAGGTTTTGAACTCTGACAGCTGTGTCATGTCATTGTCCACTTGACCAAGAGTTGACCAAGAGTTACAAGATATTACGAAGATTGGGTTCTAAGTATGGAGTAGGGCATGGATCTGTTCTCATAACCTTGCTGTTGAATCTGGATCTAATCTATTCTCACACCCTTACTAGTGAATCTTTATCCCTGATCTTTTCAGTGAGTTAGAGCAGGAACATATATTCTTACCAAAGCTGTGAAGACAACGAATGCCTTCCCTATTTCATGCGAATGGCAGTGTACTATGCAAACACACTCTGATAGAAAACATCTCTCATTAGACGTTCTTCACTGCTGCACTACTCACTTGGTGGTCAATCACCCTAAAACTATTAAGGTGGTCAAATCATCAAAGCATGGTGGAATGATGGTGTGGCCATAAAGGTAGCTCTTGATTATCACTACCGAGGAATTCAGGTGTTGACTGACTTTCATTAGCTCTGACTATTACCTCCAAAAAGCGCTCACTCAGTCAATCATGAATGAACTTTCCAGATCAGTACTAAATATGGTACTTGGTCCCTTACCATGCTAAGCACGACTTCTCAAGCAAAAACTATTCACCGGCTGATTTAAGGGGCATGTATTTGTTTTTTCAGTAACAAAATGAAGGGTATTGTATGGAGATGCATACCTGGTGTAGGAAAAGCAACTTTAGTCTAAGTAATTCAACTTGAGTTAGGACCTCACTTTGTGAGTTATCGCAGTACAGTCTGTGTAAGCGTTTCACTGATATCTGGTACGTTAGATCAGTACACTCTTAACAAATTGCATGGAAATTGACCCTCTTGTTCTGGGTGTTTATCAGCGGAATAACAAAACGTGTCTGGACTGGGTTTTTTTCAGACTGGGGTTCAAGTAAACTATTTTTGAGCCAGTACGGACACATGATGCCCTTAAGCGTATAGTCAGAGATAGCAGACCAGACGCCGGTTATACTAGTACGATGCAATCAAGTTCAAATCTAGTCTTTCATGTCTGGTGTATATGTTCTGGCCCCCTTTTTGGCCAGCTTCCTGCCCTTGATGTCAGATGCCTAGTTAGGGCCAAAGGAAGCCCAGAAATGTGTTAGGTTTTGCTAAGCTGAGATGGAACAATATATGCATGGTCTACTGAACAGTCCTAACTTGGATGATCCAAGACACTGTTGTGTTAGCACACTTTAAAAAATAAATGCATAATGCTGCTAATGGGGGTGAAGCCATCTTGTACCTAATGAACCCTAATTCAACAATGCTTGGCTGTTAGCGTATTTAGCTACACTGCAAAAATGCCTGCTTCCTCCTATAGAAAACTGATCAGGTTGAGATGTATTAGTATGAGTGTTCTTTATCATTTGAAAATTGATGATTTTATTTAGTTTGAGTCA
Organism: Triturus cristatus; assembly: GCF_964204655.1. Classification (NCBI taxonomy): domain Eukaryota; kingdom Metazoa; phylum Chordata; class Amphibia; order Caudata; family Salamandridae; genus Triturus; species Triturus cristatus. The sequence continues at coordinate 629,839,967 of NC_140595.1, read as the reverse complement.
GCTCCCTTGGGGGCACCAGGGCTTTGTAAGTGAGTGGGCCAATGCCTGATGGGTAGAGGTAAACTGGTTAAAACAGCAGAGAGCACATCATAGAAATATATATAATATAGAATAGAACCTGTCATTAGATAAATGGAGTGTCCAAAAAATGATTCTTCCTGTGAGTGCATCATCAGCGTGGGCATTTCTTTGAGAAGTCCCCCTTCTCCCAGCACCCGCTTCTGAAGCTCCGCAAAGGGTGTACATGTTATTCGCATACTAAAGAAAGACATTTCTGTGAGGTTCTATGAGAGGGTACAGCATGGACCTCACATGTACTACGGAAGCAAGAGAAGGCTCGGTTAAGGCAGCAGAACCAAGGTGCACCATTCTCTGCCGGTGCTGGACCTAGAGGAGCACATCATGGTGGACATTTCGTGGAGAGGCTCAGTGATTGCTGCTAGCAGCATGAAATGTACCTGAGAACGCTATCCTTGTACTTACTGAAGCTGAAAATCAGAAATAACAAGCACTCTGGCCAGCCCCAAGCTGGAGCTGCATCTGCAGTGGTTCGTGAACAGCTGGTGTCTAAGGCCAAGTGACCGCAGTGCCCTGGAAAAAAGTATTGGAGATCCGAGACAGGTGGCCTTTGTTGGCAGAGGATCCAGGGCAGGTTTCACTTGACCTGATGCTTCAGTGCAATCTCTTCATTGGCCAAGTAATTTTATCCGCACACAATACACAGAAACTACTCTATTCAGATTGGTAAAAGCTCAGATGAAAAACTATTCCGGCAGGAGAACATATCTCTTACAAATGTCTTAATTAAGATTTGCCAGGTGGGTTTGAAGAGTTACAGGCCTGTACGTTCTTCACTTTAATATTAGAAATAAATTATAGTCAGTGATATTTATTGATTGTTAAAGTTCCATTTCTGGATTGTTCTTGGTTGGAAAAGTTATTTAAAGGTGCTGCTACAGAAGTGGCAAATAAAAGGTTATGCACAATGGTAGCCCCCGGTCTTATAAGGAAATTGGTGAGGCTGGTGGACCGAATACTGACATTTTTTCTGGTGCTTTATGATGTCACAGTGAACCTGGATTCAAGTATCGTGTGATGTCATGGGAAGAGAATACTATTTCATGGGAGTAAATATGTTTTTTTTTATTTCGTTGCATTTTGTATGCTTAGATAGGAACAATAGACCCTAGAGAAGCTTTCAACAGTCTCCCATAGAAAACGCAAAAGCCTATCAAGGGCCACGTCACCCCTTGACATAGCACAAGTCCATCATAGGGGCCCTCCCATAGCCACTTGGAGACCTCTGAAACATTATTTGTATAGAACCCAACACACCCTTACATGCCTTCTAAATCCCGCCCCCCCCCCTATAATTCCAAATAGACTTCCATTGCACACAACGTTCCACGCAGGACCCACGGTAGCCCCGCACACTGCCTCAACCAATGCTTCACATAGCACACCAAGGCCCGACAGAGCTCCCAACAGGCATTCACATAGACTACTAACAGATTCAAAAGATGCAGCCTTTCACCCACTGGGCTGCCTCAGGGCACCTGCGTATATACCTTGTATAGACCGGGAAAGTCATGTGGAGAGATGGAATTGTTCATTACAGTCTGCAAGACTGCCCTCCTAGCTAAAGCATCCCCAGTCGCCTAGCAACCCTGACACATTTGGTACCTCCTCCACTCAGTGCTTCATCCATTCTAGATGCTATACAGCACATCTAATACAAAACAACGGGAGAGCTTCCCCTCTTCCTTAACTGTGTTCCGGCCTGGTTCGAACAGGACCGGGGGTTGTCCTCGATTGACCACTTAAGAATGTGGCGTAAAGGCCACAGCTGCTGACTTTGAAGCTGGGGAACCATGTTCGAGTCTCGGCGTCGACTCACTCAACATCCTATGATTCTGGGAAAATCACTAAACCACCCGTGCCTGCCAGAAATGAATGTGTCCTTGGGTAATGTAACTGATGCTTCTGTAAAGCGCCCCATTACCTTTCCTCGAATTCACCCTATATAAAAAAAAGGCTAAATATAAAAAAGGATAAGTGGACATGAGGCCTTCGATTACGAGACGGCCATTCAGGGGAAATGAGTGGACAGGTGTTTATAAGTAGGACATAGCAATCACCATCCCTTAATAACATATGTAAATAGTATGGAACATCCACTCAGTCGTAATTCTAGAAAGTGACATTTGGGATTGCATGGCAGAATATCGTATACAGAGATAGCGCCTGACTTAAGCATCGCGGGATGAATACGGTTTACAAAAATATCATCCCATTGGATGTGAACGCTCTAATATTAGCTCTAATGGGGCGATATTTGTATTAACAGTATTTAGGCCAAAATATATATATATATATATTAGACGACATTCTGACAATGATACTCTGTTTCCATGTCATCCTCGTAAATAAACAGGTAGTAGCACGCATCCTATGGCTGACACATATTCAGTTTTAAAAAGCACTCTACACGACAAGTATTTGGAGCGGAACGCATTATATTTATTAACTGGAGCTGTGTACAAATAAGTATGATGTTTTGTTGAAAATAGACGTTCTAGTCAATCCATCCTTTCATAAAATGTCTTATCCGCCCATGACAAAGGACACCAATAAATATGAACCTGCGAGCCATCAACCTTGTAAACAGGATTTTGCTAACATTTAAGAAGTTTTTTGACAGTGGCCTTTTCTGTTCAGCTCTAAGGAAATTACAATTGTCAAGTGAGATAAATTATCCAGCCTTCTGTCCTATGGTCAGTTAGTGAACACCATGGGCCAGATGTATCAATGCTTTTTGCGTTCGTGAACGGCCTGATACTGCGAATCGGCCCGTTTACGAACGCAAAATGCGTTTTGCAATGTATCAACCTCTTGGCATTCGCAATATGGGTAATCGCAATTTTTTGCGATTACCCAATTTGCGAATGCAGTTAGGGAATCACAATTTGTGATTCCCTAAATGCAATTCATTTAGCAATCGCAAATTGCGAATTTGCATTTAGGAATCGCAAATTACCTTCAAGTTGGTGGTAATTTGCAAATTCCTAGAAAATGCAAATTTTTGCATTCTTCTAAGTGCCATGTGTCGCACACACATGCCCTTAGGGCATGTGTGTGCACCACATGTGCCTACTTACCTTTTTTGGGGGTGCATCAGGGTGGCCTTTTGGCCCCCTTGCACCCTTGAAATTGCATGCGCAATTTGCGAGTACCTATTTGGTACTGGCAAATTGCGAATGCAATCCTATTCATTCCTATGGGCCTCTAGGCCCATAGGAATGAATGGGAAGACATTCTGTAATAGCGAATCGCAATTTGTGATTCGCAATTAAGGAATATGTAGGAATCGCAATTTTATTTGCGAAACTTACATACATTGCATTTTGCGAGTCCATAATAGCGAATCAGTAAAATCCGCTATTAAGGACTGCAAAATACAATGTTGATACATCTGGCCCCATATCTCTTAGGTCATAGTTCTGTACAAGACTAGTCACCTATACTCCTGAATAAGTATTTTATGAGCTTATACCGATCCATACCCATATCCCAACCATCATCTTAATGTTCATGGTTAGTTGTAACTCTGGCAGCAAACTTAACTTTGGTCCAGATGCACAATGAATAGATCTGCAAAAAGTGGTTGCAAATTGTGCACCCACATTTTGCGAATTGATTCCGATATTACAATCTGACCTATGTATCATTAGGTCAGCTTGCAAAATCACAGTTTGGAGTAGGTCACAATTCAAACTACCTAATTGCTATTCATAAGGTAAGTCTCAAATTGTGTTTCACTCTTATTTGATGCCCTCACTTTGAAGGGGGCCTGCTGGGGTCAGGAAACCACCATGCCTGTGATCGCATTTAAATAAGCCTTAAAGTAGGCCTGGGCATGCAATCCCGCTCCACTTGCGGAGTTTGCCGAGTTTTTCCAACTCTGCGCTCTGCAACGCGCACATGCGAAGCAGAGTTTTTTCCTAGCTGGCGCTCGCCAACGTTAAGTTAAGGGAGTGAGAACAATCTTACTCCGGACCACCTCCCGGGGAGATGTCTCAACGTGGGCGGTCGCGGATGGTGCTACCACTCACATTAAGAAACCTTCCGTTTGCATTGAGGAAGCTGCCGATCGAGTAGAACATCTACTCGAGCGCCAAAAAAAGAAGCATCGCACTCTTGCAGCTGGGCAAGTTGCCGTTCTCGCTGATTTTCCAGGACAGCGTAGAGCAGCAGAGTTTTTTAGTCACTTTGCAGAGTTCCGCTTGACTCCGCGAAACCCGCCCAGGCCCGCCTGAAAGTCCTGTTCCAGCCTTAATGCTCTCTTAAAAAAAGAATCCTTCAAGCCATTCCTGTGGCAGAGATTTACAAAAATGTATCCCCCAGATTGATTCTTTTTTTGGGTAAAGAAAGATATGAATCTAATTATTGCCCCGTGTATCATGCCTCCTTTTTTTCTTGGCAAGTAAGTATAACATACCTATGCCTCTGATTTGTCCTTTTTTATGTAGGAAAACCACAGAATCATGGAATTTACGAGGGCATCACCAGCGTGTAGTTATCAAGGTGCCACAAAGAAAGTTCATCCTGCACTGTCTGCTGCTGCCCCCTACTAGGCACAATGTGCTGCTTTAACTCCACGGGCAGTTTTTTTATTGCTAAATTTGTAAAATTTATGGACCTTGCTAAATTGAAACTGGAAATACTAAATCAATAAGGAGCAACTTTTAATTGTTGAAACCATAGCAGCAACTAGTAGTATGGCTTTCACGTTCATGTTTTACAATTTAGAAATTATTTCATTTGTTCATTTTTATAAATTCCTTTTTTTTACAGTTTTGATCAGATTTATATTATCATTCTTGCAGTTTCGTTTAATGTATCTAAACTTGGAAATTAATTTGCATTTTACTCATGTATTGCATGTTTTATTAAGGTTTTCTTGGAACGATTTTAATTAATCAGTCTATAAATATATGCATATCTTGTCAAGACTTTCAAATAATGTATTTTTAAAGGAAACGGTGTTGCATTAAAAAAAATACTTAAAAAAAAAATGCACTACTGCTCATTCACTCACTTTTTTACATTTACGAAGGAAAAGGTTCCCCGGACAACCCTTCCTGTTTGTCATCCGTTACCACCTGCTTTGAGGAGTTGGTAGCCTATCAATGATTTGCGATGGAAACCACAGTTGCATACCATTGATACATATCACAAGGACTCGCTGTTTGGAAGGAATGCCCAAACACGTCCCATCCAAACAGCGATGTGTTATGCCTTTCGTAGGCTGTATGACCCCCAACATTGCTTTGTACATCTGGCTCCTACTTCCATTTTCTCCTGGCAGGAGATTAAATAACGAATCTAGCAGGATAGAAGGTAGATATTGTTAACTTCATTACCCATCCAGAAATGTGATGCATTCTGCTGAATGCCTGAAAAATCTTTATTTTTAAGTGGCACCTGCATGGGAGGTAAACAGTAGGTATCTGTTCTCTAAATATCATTGAATTTCAATCTTACAGCTGTAAATAGCAAAATATAGCTGTCAATAGAAAAGATTCTATAGCAATTAATTGAAATTTCTTTTGCTGCTGAAGGGGTCTTTATTTTCAGTAAAGAGTCTCTATTTGGTTTTATAATGAAAAGGTTACTGCTGGTGTAAATATCTCTTAAATACCCCAAGTCCTACATTGTGCAGGTTATGTGGCAGGCACAGAATAATCATCTGTATGCCTTAGAGTCAGACACAGTGGCAATGGAAGGTTGGCATAAACACTGTGACAGTTCCTGTACGGTCTTGTCCATTTTTATCTTTTTTGTCCTGTTACTGTACTATTTCTATTTCTTACCTTACTCAGACTCCACTTCTTTCACAGAAAGTGTGAAGTTTTAAACATGCCTAGAAATGCTAACAATGCCTGCACCCTATGAACATGCTTTTATCACTATGATAATTGAGTTGATGCACTTATCGCCATGATTGTTTTGTCTTATTGCTTTCTCTCAGTTGCATCATCGTTTTCAAAGTATAATATAAGGTGGATAATTGGATACTATTAAGATCCAGGTATCAGAGCACATTTCAAAGAGGGATGTCATGCTGAGGCTATCGAGTCAGAGGTCACGCTAGTTTGCATCATCAGCTTCACATGGAGACAACAGAACAGGAGCAGCTTGTGTCAGGGTAAAGAGGCAGGGCGGGGTCAGGGCGGGGTCAGGGTTTGCGAATGGGGGATGATGGAAACAAAAAAATGTAAAGAACTTACCTGCCCCCTCCAGCGTCGCGCTCTTCTGCTTCTCTCCTCTCCACTGCAGTCAGGCACAGGCTCCCAGACAGCCCTGCAGCCAATCCTGACACTGGTTTCATGCATGAGAGCCGCTTCAGGATTGGCCTGAGCGCTGTGAATTTGGGTTCCCAGACAGACGTGGAGTCTGTGCCTGCTCTGTCCAACCCGGCAACGCAGCTTGGGTTGGAGACCGCTTCAGTGCGCAACGTGCTTTCGCCGGCTTGAGACGGCCGGCCAAACCGACATGCGCACTGATAGCAGTGCCCACCACTCCCCCTCCAGTACTGTCACCCTCTTAACCCCGCCCTCGAGACTCAGCACAAGAAAAATAAAACGGTAATAAAACTGGTTCTAAACCCGTTTTATTACTGTTTTATTTTTCACGTTTTTAAAGGTGCTGGCTGGGGGGGGGGGGGGGAGGGGGGGCACGCTCCTCGGCCACAGCAGATGAGCCACCGCTGCAACAGGAAAAAGTGACCTTCAGCCATTCTCTGTTTATGTACAAAACTCGAACAAGCTTCAATAGGATATAGCTAGCTTGATATTTTATAGCGAAAACACAGGGACGCTGTGCGAATCATATATGAAACTCCAGAGCATGCATGCTATTTATTGCTTCAGCTAAAACTTAGCATAGCGCTTAGAAATATCATGAGGATATTATAACAATATCAACTAAAACACAATGTTTGAGTTTTCCTTGCTGTTTTCTTTTTCCATGACATGTTTCACAACATTACTTTATTTTCGAATTCGTTGTGTTTACCATTCATATTTTATGCCCTAGATTAACATTTTAAATATAAATCTTTAAAAAAAAGTATTTTGCTGTTTGTTAGTGGTATCACTGAGTATGCTATTTATTAATGGAATAGGATTCGGAGTTTCACATGTATCCCTGAACTGATATTGTGGGACATATCGTTACTGGGAAACACTCCCTACACAGCATTGCTCAGTGAGTTGTGCATGGGTTGCAGGCCAACCGGAGTTCCAATATGTACTGGTTCATTAGCCACATCCTTGCACCAGGGGCTTAGAAACCCAACCCCGGTGACTTTGCGGGTCAAGAGACCTTCATAGAACATGTCAAGAATACGTTATTTTTAAGCAATTCATGTAAAAAGGAACACTATAGTTAATCCAATTGATGGATCTTTTAAACTACATTTTAATGATCATTTACATGTAATGTGATGATTAGATGAACCTTTGAGTTTAAATAGACAAATGAAATTCAATTTTATTTGACACACTCTGTGACTATCCCTGGACATCAATGAGAGACTTTCTTCTTAATTGCACTATCCTTACTCTGTGCATTTTCTGGAATTACTTGTATGTCACTGTTTCTACTCGGTAGTACTAAGTAATTTTTGCCTTGCTAAAGTAGCACACATTCAACATCATTCATACTCCCATACAGGCTGTCCTGCCTGCTGACGTATCTATCATACAACGGCCAACTAACCCTTGTATAGCTCCGCAATGCCCCCCCCACACATTCCTCATCACAGATTCAACATTCACAACTGGCTCTTACGTACCTCCCAAAAACCATCAGATGGCCTCCCAGTAGCTACTCAGATACCCCTCAACAGACCATCACATAAACCCCCAGGAGACTTTTACAAAATTCCTAAAAGTCCATTGCAGTGATCCCTAAAGACCCTCACATAGTCCACAAGAGATGTTTGTGTGGCCTCCAAAAAACAGCCATATCAATAACTATTATGGTTATTTCTTCACTTCAATGTGATATTGTTCAAATTGTGACTATTTTTGCTTATTTATACTCATAGTGTTGTTAGGCAGGTAAGGTGAATGTTGATACATACATAATACAGTCTTCAATGGAGGATTATTCAGTTGCACTTAGCTGAGATGAGACATTTTAGCAACAATTAACCAATGGTTTGAGCAGAAGCCAATGTACGTCCTTTTCTGGTGCAATCCAGGGAGCAATGTCTCTGTGTACACGGTCATCCTGTGTAAGAGGAGATTTAGTCTAGTGGTTAGGTTGACAACTGAAGACTTTGTACCTGATTTAGATCTTGGCAGACGGGTTACTCGATATCCCGTCCGCCGAAATATAAATCCGATTGGCTATAATGGGATTTATATTTCGGCAGATGGAATATCCGTCACTGTTGTGATGGAGCAACCTGTCCGCCAAGATCTAAATTAGGCCCCAAGTGCTTTTATTCTTTAAAATGTACTTACATGTTGTGTTTCCCGACTCAGGAGAAACAAAGCTGTGCAATTAAAACTAGAAGAGCAGGATTGCAATTCTTACTATAAAACACATGGAAACATGTATTTATTTGATATTTTTGCATTAGAATAGCTACTGAGCATTCAAAATAAAAGGAGTAAGAGGAAAGTGGGAGAATCAAGGTTGACAGCAATTCTGACTTCCATGTTGTGGCTTCATGTTACAGGAGTACCGTCATAGATTTCTCTAATAAAAATAAAATAAGGACTTACTTGATGGGACAAGAGTGAGTCATTAGAGAGAAAAAAGACTCACTCTTTCCAACTTCCCAGAGTCACCCTGGTAAATCAAAACTGGAACGTGGAAGAGGTCTTGCCCCTCCAGCTTGACTGAGCACATGTTGTGACGGAATCTCATACTGACAACTAATTTTGACTTTTGCCGAGAGTTGGCATGCAAGAAAGGGCGTTTTTCCCCACATCATGTCTCTTTATGGTGAACACCTCCCTTTGTGTTTCATTTTTTTTTTTTTTTTTTTTTTTTTTTGAAACCGTTTATTGCAGTTCGTAAAAGTTACAAGTATGGGCCTACAACCATCCGGCCGGCCGCTAGAATGACAAAAAACATATTGCACACATACAGTAAAAGTCTCTAGGCAGTGTAGAGCAGTGAAAACAGGAGTAATCAATGGTGCAGGCCACACAGCTCCAAGCCCACAGTACGGTTCCCTTTTCTTGAAACAAAACAACACCAAAAAACCACACCCGCAAGGCAACCCGCGATCCAAAATAACAGTACGTGCTCCATAAGTGGGGGATCCAAACCAGCAGCAGAACTCTGGAGAGGGGAATGGGAATAGATCAGGGACTGGGGGACCGCGCGCCCGCGGCTGAGGGAGGGGGGCCGTCTAGGGAGACGGAGCAGGCGAGGCAGCCGGTAGCAGTGGTGGCTCACAAATACCCCCGCGGTAGGCGTTCCAGGGGCCCCAGATTTTCACCCACGCCCCAGGCTTACCTCTCGCCACATACACCACCTTTTCACGAAACATACACCAATCCATATGCTCTTTCCAGTCCGACACCGCCGGGAGCCTCTGGGATCCCCACAATTGAGCAATGTCGCGCTTGGCTATCATGTATCCCAGAGTCACCCACCGCGTCTGCGGGACCAAATAGTCATTCGGTTCCCATACATTCAGCAAGCATCTCCTCGCTTCAGGCAGCAGCGCAACACGCGTCACCACACGCAGGACCTCATGCACACCACGCCAGAATCGCTCCACCTTCGGGCACTCCCACAGTATATGCATGAAAGTCGCCAACGCACCACAGCCACGCTTACACATTCCGTCACCAGCAAAGCCCATACGCAGAAGCCTTGGCCCCGTCACGTAAACCCGGTGAAGGATCTTGAGCTGGACGAAACGAAGGCGAGCCGGGATGGCCACCTCTTTCGGAGAGGCCACCGCGGAAATCCAATCCTCATCGTCCAGCTCCAGCCCGTCGGCAACCCAAGCCTCGCGGAGACTAGTCAGCAGGCACGATCTATCGTTGATCAGTTTTTTGTATATGAGGGAGATCGTGCTGTCCGGGACATGGCCATCTAGGACTCTGTCCTCCAGGGGGGAAGACTCCGGAATGGATGCGACATCCGGGAAGACGGAGCCCAGCGCATGGCGAACCTGTAGGTACCGAAAGTACTCACTGCCCTGCAGCTGGAACTCCGCCTGCAGCGTCTCAAAAGTTTTGAATCCCCCCCTCGTCCAGAGATCTCCCACCGTGCTGATTCCGATCGTGTCCCACTTCTCGAAGCCCTTCGACGTCCACAGGGAGCCCAACCTCTCAGACACATACAGCGGTGACGCCTGGGTCAAACGGTCCTTCCACCCCATAGCTGCATTAGCCGCGTGCCAGACACGCACCATGACACGCGTCGGTCCCGTCAAACGGGAGTCGGGCGCGCCAGCGTAGAGCGCTCGATTGTAATCGCCACCGGGCAGGAGCATCTTATCCATCTCGAATGCCGGGTTCAAGGCGGGCCCGTAAAGGCCATGATTAATTGCAGCTAGTTGGGAGGCCCAGTAATACCGTTTAATGTCAGGGAGGGCGACCCCCCCATCGTACCACGGGAGCGTCAATTTAGCCAGAGCAATGCGCGGCCTCCCGTCCCAGAACAGGCGCCGCTGGAGGCCCTCCACCTCACGGAAATAACGTGCCGGGACCAAGTCCATAGTATTCTGGAGGGCGTAGAGGAAGCGTGGCAGGGACATCATTTTAAACAAGGCCGCTCGGCCGAGCGGCGAGAGCGGCAGGCGCCGCCAGCGCACCACGTCCTCCCTCAAACGCCGGAGGGGGCGTAACAAATTCCGCTCGTAGCGGGCCTCCGGGTCAAGAGTGATATAGATACCCAGGTACCGAAAACCTTGGGAGGCAATCTGGATCGGACAGTCCCGTGGTAGGGCCGGAGCCTCCCCGGAAAGCACATATACACAGGATTTCGCCCAGTTGATGACCAGGCCTGAGTTGCGACCGAATGAACGCAAAACATCAACCAGGACGATCAGTGATTTACGCGGGGAGGCGAGATACAGAAGGATATCGTCAGCATAGAGGGACACACGGTCCTCATGCTCGGGGGTCCAGCGGAGACCACAGATAGAAGGGTGCCACCGCAGCCACTCCGCCAGGGGCTCCAGGGCCAGGGCAAACAGGAGAGGCGACAGGGGGCAGCCCTGTCGCGTACCCCTCCCCAGCGCGAATGGGGCCGAGACTCGCCCATTCACTACCACCTGCGCCAATGGGCCCGAATATAGCAATTTGACCCAGCTAATGAAACCCGGGCCAAACCCGAATTTTGCCAGCATCGCCCAGATGTATGGCCATTCAAGCGTATCAAACGCCATGGTGGCGTCCAAGGACGCCAAGATGGCCGGCTCCCGCACAAATGGGACACGCGCGAGCACCCCGTGCAAGCGCCGCAGATTGAGCGCCGTGTTGCGGTGCGGTATAAAGCCAGATTGGTCTTGGTGGACCAAATCGCCCACCACGCCAACCAACCTGTTGGCCAACACCTTGGCGAGGATTTTGGGCTCCGCGTTCAAAAGCGAAATCGGCCTATAGGATGTGACCCGTTCACGGGGCCTCCCCTCCTTGTGGATCACCACAATTGTGGCTAGACGCTGGTCCGGCGGGAGGGAACCCCGCGAGTGGGCCGCCAGGAACATCGCGCGCAGGTGGGGCGCCAACACATCCGGGCGTAGCTTGTAGAGCTCGATGGGAATACCATTGGGGCCCATGGCCTTGCCGGATGCAACCGAGCGAATAGCCAAGGCAATTTCGTCCGAGGTGGGAGGGGCGTCCAGCGAATCCCTGTCCTCCACCGTTAGGGAGGGCAGTGCGATGTCCCGAAGCAGGGCATGGGAGTCTGCCTCCGAGCAGGGGGAAACCGGGGAGTAGACTTCGCGGAAATAATCCGCGAAGCAGGAGACAATGGCTTCCGGCTCAGTGACACACGCACCATCAACACTCTCAATCAAAGGCACCACACGGCTCGCTCTCTCCCTCTTATCCAACCACGCAATCAATTTGCCAGCCTTATCACCCACATCATACAATCGCCCCTGCTGCTCTCTACTGAGGCCCCTGGCCGCCTCCGTGACGAGGGCCCGATAGGCCGCCTGCTTTAGGTGTAGAACATGCAACTTGTCGTCTGTTACCCCGCTTCCCAGGTCACCCTCCAGGTCTGCAATCTCGGCCTCTACCCGGGTCACCTCCTCCCGCTCGCGCCGCCGGGCATGGGAGATAAAGGAGAGGGCCTCCCCTCTAAGGACTACCTTGAAAGCCTCCCACAGGGAGATGGCCGAAGAGACCGACCCCACATTCTCATCGAAATATCGCTGTAGGGATTTGATCAAATCAGCACGAATGGTGGGGTCGCGCAAATACCATGCATTGATTGGGGCCACCCTGCCATCCCCCCTCGGGAAGACATCGAGATGCAACAACAATGGGGAGTGGTCTGAGATGCCCCGCGCTAGATGGCGCACCTCCCCCACCCTCCCTGCGTGGGCCGCCGGGACAAGGATGTAATCAAGCCGCGAGAGGCTACCATGGGCACCCGAGTGGAAGGTGTACTGTCGCAATGCAGGATGCTTTAATCGCCAGCAATCCACCAGGCCCAGCGTGTCCAGAAGGCCGGGCAGCCACGCCTGTGCCCGGGGGAGGTCCCTAGGGGGATGGCGATCCATAGACCCAGAGGCTACCGCATTAAAATCCCCTCCAACCACCAGCAGGCCACTCGGAAGGTCCAGAAGGAGGCGCCCCAGGTCCGCAAATGTGGTGGCTTGTAACCCAGGCGGGACGTACACTGATATAAAGATAAACACTCTACCCTCCATTCTTCCCACCAGAACAGTGAAACGTCCCCTCTCATCATGGCGCACCTCATCAATCTCCAACGGGAGCGAGTTCTTGATCATAATACCCACCCCCCGCGAGCCCGAGGTGAAGCCAGAATGGGCCGCCAAACGATATCCCCGCCGGTTCATTGCATGAAAGGAGTTACCTATAAGGTGCGTCTCCTGCAGGAAGACAACATCTGGTGAAATACGTTTTAAGTACTGCAGGACCACACCACGCTTAATCCTATCCCCCAGGCCGTTAACATTCCATGACAACACAGCCAAATCCCTACCCCCCATCATACGTCGAAACAATCGGTCGTCCCCCATCGAGCATCCTAAAAACAACAACATAGTAGCGGGTTTGCCCTGCGGTGCTAACAAACAACACACCCCCCCCACCCCCCGGTCCCAACAAAACTCCCCCCTCCCTGCACCCCTGCATGAGCCCAGACAGCCCCCCCAAAGTGCAGTGTGCCTGTCGCCCATGGCTAAAATACTAACTAGTCCCCCAGAGGAGGAGGGAAGCCCCCAACAGACCCCGCACGACCTCCATAGGAGGGGAAAATACGCAATCAATAAATGGTGAAGGAACAACGTCCAGAGCACGGCCTATGCAGTCACCCCTCAATTCTGCTCCGGCGGGCCCTCCTCGCCAGCCGCGTCCCCCCCGCCCCCCCGGCCCCGATCTCCAGGCAGAGTGTCCAGCCAGTCCCCAGCCGCCTCGGGCCGGTCGAAGAAGTGCGTGCGACCATCCACCTCTACCCTCAGCTTAGCTGGAAAGAGCATTGAGTACTTGAGGTTCAGGTCCCTTAGGCGACGTTTAACACCAAGAAAGCTCTGCCGCTGCTTCTGGACCGCCGGGGTAAAGTCTGGGTAGAAATGTACCTCCATGTTGTCAAGCTTGACCGGTCCCTGTTGTCTGGAGGTCTGGAGGATAGCATCTATGTCCCGGAAATTAAAAATCCGGGCAATGAGAGGCCGCGGCGGGGCACCAGTCTTAGGTCTGCCCCCGGGGACCCGGTGAGCACGCTCCACCGCAAATAGCTTACTCAGCCCCCGGGGCTGGAGATGGGTCAGGATCAACTCTTCCACGAAGAGATCCGCCGCCTCCGCCTCTCGTCCCTCCGGCACCCCCACAATACGGACATTATTCCTCCGGGCCCGACCCTCGGAGTCCTCCAGTCGCCGGTCCATCAGGGCGCTCGCCTGGCCAAGCCGGCGCACCTCCTTCTGGAGGGCCACCACGTCTGTCGTGAGGCTCGTTGTGGTGTGGGCCAGGGAGTCGACTCGGTCGTTTGTTTTGGACAAGTCTGCCCTCACAAGGCTCACATCCACCAGGACCGAGTCTATTTTTTGCGCTAAGGTGTCGAAACGCTGGTCCACCGAGGCCTTCATCTCTGCGATGGCGCCCATGACGTCCCGGTGGGTCAGATCCACCGGATGAGCGGATGCCTCCGTCGGGCCCACCGGGGATGTACGCGATGTCTCCGGAGAACCCTTCTGGAGCGTGTAGCGGTCCATACTGTTGGCCTGGTGCGCCGTGCCACGGCGGGTCGTCTTCACCTTCGCCCGGTCGCCATCTTGTTTGGTGGACATGCTGGCTCCTCCACCGTCGTGCCAAGCACCCCAAACGGGCCGCTATACCAAGTCACGGGTGCCAGGGGGGGAGCAGGGGCGACCACCGAACCGTGGGTCAACCCACCGCCGGCGGGTCAGCCGGGCTCCTGGACAAGGCCACACCACCACACCCCGCTCCGCAGTCCGACCCCGCTTGAGAGCTAGGAGGGCGCAAAAGCGAAAGCGAAAGTGTGGGGTACGCCAGTCGCCCAGCCCCGTTCGCCGCTGTTATTCACTTTGTCCCCGGATCGCCCCACTACTCCAATCCGGGGGGCCGGCGAGGAGAAGGCCACAACCTTCGATCGATGCTCCCACCGGCGTCCGGGGTCCGATTCGAGCCCAAAAAACGGGTGGCGCCTCAGCTCCGGTTCCCCAACACAGTCCCCTTAACAAGGACAGGATATCGCCAGGATTAATTCAGGAGGTCGCGGAGGTCCTCGGGAGCCTCGCACCTACGCGGCCATCTTGGTTGCGCGCTAGGCTCCTCCCCCTTTGTGTTTCATTTGATTGACAGAAACAACTTACAAAAACTCTCTACTAAGCCAAACTAGTTGTGTTATTGGTATGTGTATAGTGCTTCCATGCTCCGCATAACCAAAAAACATGTTTACCCTCTACCGAAAGAAGCCTAATTTGGCTTCTTCTCCCTCCTTCTCAAACACAGGGAATCAGCAGAAGTAAATCTCATCCCTTCAACTAATAAAGCACTGAAACCTGCACCTTCCCTTGGAAACAATCCCGACAGCAATATCTGAAGAAGAGAATCAAAAATGACACTGGATACAAAGTCCTCTGGTTCATTTCATCAACCCATTACAGTCACTACAATAGCTTTCTCTGCGAGAGCATTAACAAAAGCAAATAAAGTTGGTCAATTAATTATCAAGATTACCATCACAATCCTATTCCCTCTGCATCTCTCACACATAGGATTGCCACTGTTTCCCAAGAAAAACACTGATCTTAGTTTAACATTCTGCAAAATTGAACCACCAACCATACCTGTAGATCACATTCTAAAACGTTTTCTTGATTCGATCCTTTTGTATTTACTCCCGATCCACACTTCACTTAATCATGGCAATTGCATTACCCAACACTGCATCTCCCTCCAACCCCTTTTCCAAATCAGGTGTCGACACTTACAAGATCACATACCACCCTAACTTCCCTAAATACTCAAAGAAAAACCTAAACGCCAAACTCTTGAGAGACTCCCCTTAATCCCTTTATTCAGACCAATACCTTTGCATGCGGAAAGGAGCCAGTAAAAGAGACCTCCTCTTCCTCACTCAAAACACTGACCTATGGTACTTCTCCTTAAAAAATATGTTTCAAGCTCCCTCACTGTCAAACATTTGCTTTGGATAAAAAATGAAAATTACCTTCCCCTTCGGCCTTCCCATGAACCTAGCACTATACATTTTCGATAACGGGAAAATCATGTTCCAAGTGAACAATAGGATCATAGCCTTGACTGACAATATCTTTCCCACTTTCAAACCCCTCCCATCTAATTCACATCCTAAACCATCTGTTCTATCACCCCCTTTCTCAACTCCCCCCAAAATTCAACGCTTTGCATCTCTGATTTCTCCTCCACTTAACACCTCCATCAAACTCCTCCACCTCCCACAATTCATCCCACCCTCGTACCTCGTATGCCCTCCTACTCCCTGTCCTCACTCATCCACCCACTAAACACCCCAATAGGACCCAGACACCTACCCCTACACCCAGGACCTTAAATAAGATTCTGCATACCCTTCCACCCGTCAAACAAAAACAACCCTCCCTCATTCAACTATCTCTCTACACCTCCTTCAATTCACTTGGCAACAACTCCCCAGGCCACTAACTTGTCCACTCCTAACATCACATCCAACAGGAACAACCACCTCCCAAAACCTTTCTTGTTAACTTTCCAC
Source organism: Triturus cristatus (assembly GCF_964204655.1). Lineage (NCBI taxonomy): Eukaryota > Metazoa > Chordata > Amphibia > Caudata > Salamandridae > Triturus > Triturus cristatus. The sequence goes on along the minus strand of NC_140595.1, from coordinate 629,823,494 downwards.
TTCTGCCAACTCTACCCCACTCTCACTGGACTCCTCGGAACCACAAGCCCATCCTAACACCTACTATGAAAGAACAACATAAGCGTGAGCCATCCCCTGTACCCCACTGGCCTCCTTTTTCTGCAGTCCTGTCCTCGATATCTTATCTCATGAAGAAAATTGACATCCTTACCCAAGTCTTCTCTCTTTTTAGTCATTCCCTCACCTCTCACAAACACTACCCACCACATCTGGTGCAGCCAAGAGCCCCTCTCCAAATACGATCCCTAGGGATAATCGTTCCCATAGACTCAAGCAAGCATATTCTCCACTCAGAGTATAAAGTACTCAACCTTTTAAAAAGCTATAAAAATATCAATGCCTCTGATACTCCGATCCCCAGCCAAACACAAACCAACCTCCGTATCCCCACCATTATCTCCAACTGTACACTAGTGCCATTCCACACGCCCACCCAAAATCGCAAATTATCCTCTATCTTGATCCATATTATCACCCTTCCTCTTGGTCAAACTGAGCACAAACCTGCCAGTTCCTCACTTACCTGCATGCTTCACAACTGCTGTTCTGCAGTCAAACACTACCTCGAGATCTCTGACACATTCATCAACCACAACATCTTGTGTGAAATTACCAGGAAAGCAAGCAAAGCGGGGCCCTAGCAGTCATACACAGAAACTCTCTGAGCAGCAGGCTACTCACCATTACCCACTCTCCTTTGAGTGTTTATTGCTGGAAATTATCTCACAAGCTACTTCTAACCTCAGGTTGAATTACCCCTGGTCAACCCAACATTGAGGAATGCATTGAATTCTTCACAGCATAATAAATTAGCTCTCAAAACATTACTTTCCTTGGCTTCTTCAACATCCGTTCTTCGACTAGTGCATGGACTTCCTGATCGGGGAATTCTCACCCATCAAGAACAAAAACAGTAGACCCAAACCCTCTTGCCCCTGGTACTCCAAAGTCTTCTACGAAGAAAGAAAAAATATCAGAAAGTTGGAGAAAGAGTTGCGACATGGCACCACGCCAATAATTCTAACTAAACTTCGTGCTGCAAGGCAAAACTACAAAGGCTGCATACATTGCAGTCTCTAGGGTGGTGCAACCTGTGCCACCGCAGCCGGCGCTGACTTCAGGGGGGCACTGTGTTTGCAAGTTTATAGTTTTAAAAGCACCTGCTGCCACTTTCCTTGCCTCCAGCAATTTCCAGGCAACAATAAAAAATGTCAAGATAACTCCAGTGATTAATGCTCTTCCTGGAGAGAGATCAGAGTTTTTTCTAGTGGAAGTTTTGACTCATCATATGGAATTGCAGAGAGGTAATATGCCTGCTTCAAAGAACGTGTGCCATGCAGACCACAAAGCCCATATGATGTAAATAGGTCAGTTGGTTACTGCTTTTGTCAGAGACATTCTATTGTTACCTGCAGTTTATAAGGTAAACTTCTCATTTTGAACAGTGAGCTATTAACTGCCATCAAACAACTGCAAGGCAAACTGCAAGGTAAAGAGTAGAGCACAGAATAATGTTGCAAAAAGGGTTCATTAGGGTAGAAATCGATTCTTCTTATTAAAGAGAACCCCCAACTATGGTGTTCCATTTTAAATTCTCAGTTTGTGCTTCTTCAGACCAAGCACTCTTAGACTATGCAGCCTACCAGTATGGATGACATGTCACTCCTACACCTTGTAGTCCTCTGGCTTAAGTAATATTTCCTATATACTGATTTATACATGAATGATTGATTGTCTCTGTGTAATCTGTGTGTGATGCAAAGTGCTCTGATACCCTACACTGCTATGAGTGGCGCTATAAATCTAATTAAATGTATCTGAGAGAGAGTGGTTATAGAGACTTGAGGGGCACTGTTAAAGGGTGGTGGTGGGGGAATCCATGGTGGAGGTGGTTATTGGGGGGTGCCAACAAACATTGTCGCTCAGGGCACCACCAGCTCCAAAGCTGGCCCTGGCCACATCTTCAAAGCCAAGGCATCATATATAAAATCCCTCCTGGATTTCAAGTAATTAAGCAAGCCAACAACCATCCTTCCAACCCTCTGGTTAGGGCAACTGAGATCCTATGTAATAACATTGTAGAGTTCTTCGACAAAAAAGTCAAACACATTAACATCTCTTTTTCACTCCAACTAGGGAACATAAGTGAGAAGAAACTGCCTTGCAAGTCACTGCAGACACAGTCCTTTTTCTCCTCAATCTCGGATGCAGATCTACTCCTAACCCTATCCAAGGTGAAGCTCTATAACCATCTTTGCGATGCCATCCCGAGCTCAATCAGCAAAGCTGTAGCTAAATGACTTCTCCCCATCCAGATACCCCTGTTTAACTCATCTCTGGTTTAGGACTAGTACCAAGACTGTCTAATAAGGGGTCAAATCTCTTCTCTCCTTCAAAAACAATCACTGGACCCTGACAACATTAACAATTTCCATCCAGTATCCACTCTGCCACTTCTAGGCAAGGTAATTGAAAGCTGCATAGCCTTCCAAATGTAATTGCACATAAAAACAACAACCTCCTTGACTCCCTTCAATCTGAATTCCATCAGGGCCACAGCATTGAGACTGCAAATCTGCAGATTGTGGACAACGCCCTCTGCATTCTTGACACTGGTAACTCCTGTCTACTTGTGCTCCTCGACCTCTTTGATGCATTTGACACAGTCAACCAGCAGGCTTTGTTAGACACCATGGAGCATTAAATGGGTATTTATGGCGTCATCCTTCATACATAACAAACCACTTTCAATTTACAAAAATTAGGAACGTTTTCTCAGATATAGCCAGCCTGCAACAAGGGGTCCCCCAAGATTCAATTCTCTCCCCAATATTTTTCAATGTCTACCTCGAACCACTCTGCTCAATCCTCAGGAACTCAAGAGTCCTCTTTCACTTATATGCCAACGGCACCCACATATACCTGAAGGTCTCTTGCCCGGAAGACTTTACCCCCCTATCCAGCTCCCTCAATAGAACTTATGTTTGGATGGCAAACAACCATCTCAAACTAAACCATCGAAAACAGAATTTCTTCTCATCTCTCCAAAGAAATCTAAATCTTCAATCCAAGACTGGATGGATCTCCTACCTGAAATTGAAGGAAGCCCCTCCATCATTCAGAATGCCAAATCTCTTGGTTTGACCCTCAAAAGATTTCTTAACTTCCAGAACCATATCTCCTCCATGGCTAAGAGTACCCTTTTCCAACCTAGGCTGCTTTGGGAAATCAGGAACCTCATCCCAGCACAAGACCTTAAATTTGTAGTCAAGGCAATTGTGCTCTCCAGACTCGACTTTGGAATTGTACTCCTTTCCAGTATTCCCAAAGTCCACGTAGGCCCACTCAGAGCAACCCTACATGTGGCTGCCCATTTCTTGACAGGTCACAAGAAATTCAATCACAATTCCCACATTCTGCACTCCTTTAGTGGCTTTCCATAGTGGGGAGAGTGATATTTAATACTGCCTGCACCACTCAAAAAGCTCTTCGCTCCTCTTTACCCTTGTATCTTTCCAAGAAAATGAAAATCTCGGGCGTGGGCTAAGATTCAAGAAACACTCAATTTCTCCTCCCCTTAACCCCCACCTTCAAGCACGACTAATACATGAACCAGTCCTTCTCTGGAAGCACCACAAGAATCTGGAACTCCCTCCCATCGGGCCTACACCTGACCAAATGTCATATCATCTTCAAAAAAGTAGGCCCGGGCGGTGAACTCTGCTCCTTTCGGAGCGTTTGCTGAGTTTTTTGCGCTCCACAGAGCTTGCGTAGTTCCGAAAAACTCCGATCCGCTCCGTTTAGCGGAGTTTTTTACTTGCTTGCGCTCACCAATGGTAAGTTGGCGAGAGTGGAAAATCCAATGTTAGACAGCTTCCCAGCGAGATTTCTCAACATGGGCGATCATGGATGGTTGCTACAGCTGGCGGTGAGAAACTTCTGTTTGCTTTCAGGAAGCTGCTGCTCGAGTAGAAATCTACTCGAGCGGTAGAAAGAAGTAGGGTTGCCGTTTATGCTGATGCTACACCATGGGACAAACACCGGGCACTAAAAATCAGTGTGACCAGCGCGAGATATTGCACTCTGCCGCTCGCGGAACTCCGCATAGTTTGGTTTTTTTTGTCACTTCGCTGAGTTTCACGTAGCAGAACTTTGCAAACTCTGCCCTGGCCTACAAAAAGACCTCAAAGCGCTTCTCTTTGAATGATACCTGGCCTACCTCCTCACGCTCTTTTCTACTGAATACCAACCTCAACCTGAACGATTGATTAATTATTGTCACATGACATTGTACCACTGTACTCTTCCTTGCTGTCTTCTACTATGAATATGTGTGAAGCTCTCTGCCTCCTGGAAGAGGCTAACATGGCATTCACTACACCTTTTTTGTACTTTTATTTGTATTTCTTATTGTTATGATCTGGCTTTACCGTGAAGCACTCTGATGTCTCCGGGCCATGTCCGCGCTATATAAAATCACAAAAGTAAACAAATAAGAAATAAATAAATAAGGTGTCCATCCCATGCCCCTTTGTTCAAGGTGCACATACCCTTTTGAGAACTGTGGGGAATTTGAATTCCACCAGTGGAATAAGACGGAGTTGTGCGAAGTTCATAACTTCATGAAGTTTCAAAAGATTCTGGAATTCATTCAACTTTTACTGTAAGCAAAGCTGCCAGAGAAGATAATTTTAGCAAATGCTTACCACTAATCTTTTTATTCTCGCTCACACGGTACTCCAGTTTCTGGTGCAAACGGGGGTCTTGCTGCAAATTAGGACTACAACTACTGCAAAATTACTGCATCTGGATTTTTTTTCACCTTCATTCATCAGGTGAAATCTGCAAAATTGTAAGTGAGAAAAACAGCAGGTCCCCTAAGTTTTAGAGCCAGAAACTGGGGGAAACTGCAATACTGCTCCATTATCCCCCATTCCAAGTTGGAGAACTCAAAATGATGCAGTAAAGCTGCATGTAGGAAAATCCATGAATCAAAGGTATTAGTAATTCCTGTGACATGGCACTGCACCAAAATACTGCAGAAGTAAGAATTATCACATAAAACGACTATAATGCAACAATGATACTGCAGAATTATTTTTAGATATGGCTTGAAACCGTTGCTGTTGTGAAACATAATGTGACCAACCTATAAAGAAGCTTTGAGGAGTACCGCAGAGAGGGGCTTTGGCTCCTCCTACATATTGGTGTCTGGACTAGATGTTTTGATTGGTCTGTAAATTGTGTTCTTCCACAGAAAAATGTGCTTCGCCTCCACACAGCTTTGATTATTTTGTATCCACTTGCCTGAGTCAAGAGGAGTATGGCTGCCTGAGCTTGATCTTTTAAGGGCGCACACATGACACTGTGATGCTGTTAAAGTGTCTCAAATAGCTAGATAATTTTCTGTGTTTTCCTCTGGCAGAAGCCCAGTTGGGAGGAGTGCAGCCATACGGAATGTATTGCAGTCTCAACACCATCCCATCTTTGACATTAGACTTCAGAGTGCAGTTTTGTGTCTGGGCAGAATTGTTGATAGGGGTGGGCAGAACTCACAAAGTTTCACTCCGTGGAAATCCATGGAGTTACCTAAAAGCTCAGCGAGATTCTGCAGAGTTATGCAAATGGCGGAGTTCAGTACGTCGCGCTGCTTGTGCTGATTTTTAGAACCTGCAGCTTGTCCCGCACTGTAAAATCAGCACGAATGGCACCATGCGACAAGATAGAGGGTGTTGCTTCTTTCTGCCGCTGAAACAGATACTTTACTCAAGTGGCAGCTTTCTCAACGTGAGTAGTGGCGACTTGCCGCGGCTGCCTGTGTTGAGAAATCTCACTGGAAGGCAGTCTGAAACTCCATGCTCCAAGATAAGCGCAGAGTGGGGAAAACTCTACGAACTCTGCCGGAGGAGCGGAGTTTACCATCCACCCCTAATTTTTAATTCTGCTGACGGAACCAAGGGAATTTGGTAATTCTGTGTTACTGTTGTAGCACAAAATTACTGATAAATTCTGCTGCTTCGCCGGCTGCATTAATCTGCTGTAAATTATTTCTAAAAGGGCTGAAAGAGTGAGTTGTCTATGTTTAAATATCACTGCAGATTAAAGTTTAACCTGTAGTAGTTTTATACATAGAGGGCCTGCTCCCTCTTCCGGACCTGTTTAGAATCCACTACAGTGCATACCCCTCATCACCCTTACATACTCCGCAGTGATTATTGCAGTGTATGTAAGAGCACTGTTGAGTGGTATGCAGTGGTTTTCTAAAGTTTAGAATCCACTATATATGACTTGGCAGTGGCATCCTTCCATACTCTGCAGTAATCACTGCAGAGTATCTAAGGGTGCCAAGTGGTATTTGGTTGCACTATTTACTTTGCGCAAAATGCATCCTCACATCCAATTTTGGAAGCAAGGGTGCATTTTGTGCTAAGAAAATAGTAATGGTGGGCTGTGAACTCTGCTTCGCCAGCTGATTTCTTGGAGTTTCGACCATTCTGCGCGCCGATTTATGCAAAAACTCTGCCTCCACCACGTGGTGGCATTTACCGACCACCCTTCTGAATATACATCAGTAATGTGTCCGTTTTATTAAAAGAAAATGACATGTTTAGTTAATCGCAACCAAAAGGTTTTATTCAATTGTGATAAAGTGTGGATTTCTCCGTCGCCAGCTCATGCAGTCTGTGTTTTGCCGAGTCCCTTTGTGGGCGTGGCTTTTCTGTCCACGGAATTGCCAGGGTCGGACTGGGAACCAAAACCGGCCCTGCCAAAGTGCTCAGCCGCCCCCCCCCCAACCTCCAGGGGGTTGTGGGTGCGGCCGAGCTCTTTGCCTGGGCCGGTTTTCGGACGATTTTGTTACAGAGTCGATTTATGCTGGAAAAAATGGCCCTGTAACAAAAACGGCCCCCGGGACCCAAAACCGGCCTTCACCTGTGCGGCCCACTGGGGGATTGCCCGGTGCCCGCTATGGCCAGTCCGGCCCTGGGTAATGCGCTTGTTGTGGGGCTGATGCCATGGGAGATCTGGTCATCACCACTTGTGCCCTGTGTTTTTTCTTAAGCAAAACAATGCTGCTGCCGTAAATCAGCCTCTTGCGCATGTGATTTTGTACTTGGCACAGTAATCCATGTTGAGGTGACTGTGCCTGGCAGTCTTTCTATTATGTCTCTGCCCCATCTCTCCTGACAGTGACAGTGTGTCCCGGCCTACCCCGTCCGCCATCAGCGCTAGTCGAAGGTTGTCCAACAGAGGTCAGCACGTGCAGCAATGGACCTGACACGGAGGTGCTCAGGCTGTCTCGCCAGTAGAGAAGAGGGTGAGGGAAGCGATCTTCTTTAGCCATGCCCTACACCGTCCAAGAAGGAGAGCACTGCAAGGGCAGAGGTAGGGACCAGCGTGGAGGGAAAGGGGAGAGTTATCGTTTTGTAGGTGACAGCCTGTAACAGAGGGGGTGAAACTGGCAGTTAGTCTGTCTGAGGGCAAAAGAGACACACACATAGGGTAGAGTAGAAGTAGTAGACATAATGGCTGTGTGTGGCCACTCTACTAATCTTGTGTTTGCTATCCAAGCATGGTGCAGCGACATACTGGGCAGTCTCTGGACTCTAACTTATTGAGAGTGATAAGACATCCTGAGGGGAGTGTAAGACACTGCTGAGACACTGCTGATGTGCACTCAGTCTCACTCACTGTGCACTGCAAGTGGTTTTATTTGTTTGGCAGCATGACAGACCACATTTTCGCTGCTTGTGGAACTCCATGGAATCCAGCTGAGTTTTTTTAGTTAACTCTGTGGAATTCCCCAGATTACTACTCTGCGAGCTCCGCCCACCCCTGGAAAATATCACCAAATGCCCACTCTGCCCCATCACGGAATTCTGAGGAATCTTGCAGAATTTTCATGCAATTCCATGGAATTTTGCTGAAGTAAACTTTGCCAATTGCGCCCAACCCTCATATTGTGGTTTAGAGCAGGTGGGATGCACAGGGTTACACTAGTCTTCATGGATTTTTAGATGGCTTGACAGTGCAATTTCGCTGACCTTATGTGATTAACAAAAAAAGTCTGCTTGCATTGCACTTTTTGGCTTGTGACAAAGTTTATACTCTATACAGTAAGACTGAGTTGGTTAGGTGATGAGCCGCTGATCATGGCTATAGGCCTGATCTGTTTACTATGAAATGTTATGATAAAGGCATTAGGCCTGATGTATTTATTGAGAAAAGCATATTTTAAAATCAATAGGCATTTATAGGTAAATTGTCTTTACTCTATATTAAAGCCTACAGGTTGGTCTTTCATTGCATTGAACCTCACAGATTACTGTAGTAGGAAATACTTTTGGTCTTGGTTACCCCATGTGACAAACCATAGATACAGAAGGTTTACTATGTGAGAATTGTTAAGCCTTCTTAGGAGAGATTGTATCTTCCTTTGCCAACTGTAATTTTGTATCCCTTTCTAGTTTTTTTAATGTGTTTCTGATGGCTGCCTTGTGGAAAAGCTTGCTCTCAAAACTGTAGGCCTGGGTTGGTTATGGTGACAAACTACATATCTGATTGGTGCACTGGCAAACGTTGTGTCCGATGCCATTCGTCTGGTCAACTTATTATTAAACATTATAACAAAGGCAGTTGATCTAGCTTATTAACTGTGTAAAGCTTTTGTTAAAGCTATTAAACCTTTAGTAGTTGATTGTTATCAGATTTTATTATAGGCTATAGACAGGTATTTTGTTTACATGAAAGCTCACTGATTACCCTAGTAGCCAAGGATTTCGGCATTGGCCACCCACTCTGACCAACCCTGGGGGTTTTCATGTCGATGAATCTTGTTAGACCTTGTTGAGAGGGCTTGTATATTATTTTACAAACTGTTTTTGTAATTTTTTAATTGTATGCTTGATGGTTGCCAGTTTACGTGCACTTGAGTAAGCCTGTGTTGGACAGAGTGTAAAGCCAATGTTAAAGAGTAAATGCTTCATCGGTTCATTGGGAAAAGTCATGCCATGTTACATGGGTTTGATCTGTTTATTATGAAACATTATGACAAAGCCAGTAGGTCTGACCTGCTTATTGTGAAAAGCATGTGTTAAAGACCATAGGTTGTTATAGCTGGACTATTATTACACTGTGCAAAAGCCTTTAGGCAGGTATTTTGTTAAAGGGAATTTCACAGATTCCCTTAGTAGGCAAGGTTTTTGGTGTTGCCTACCCTCTCTGACAAACGATGGGTGTAAAAGATTTGCACTGAGAATCCTCGCTAAGCCCTGCATGGAGAGATACGATTTTTCTGTGCTGACTGTAACTTTGCGTGCATTTGCAATTTTATGACGGTGTGCCTGATGGATGCTCTTTGGGAAAGCTTACGCTCAGTGCAGTAGGCCTGAATTGGATCTGGTGAAAAGACAATATATGTCTTTCATAGGCTTGATTGGTGTGCAAGGAAATGGTATTCTAGATGCCATAGGTTTGGCCTGTTTATTATAAAATCTTCTTACAAAGGCAGTAGGCCTGGCTTATTTATTGTGAAAAGCACATGGTGAAGCCAATAGGCCTCTAACAGCATATTTTTATCACACTAGGTTACAGGCCATAGAAAGGTATTTTGTTACATGCAATCTCACAGACGACCATGGTAGGCAACTGTTTTGATCTTGTTCACCCACTCTGCCAAACCATGGGAGTAGAATTTCACTGTGATGATTCTTGTTAGGCCCTATTGAGAGGGGTTGTATATTGTTTTGCCTGTCTAATTGTATACATATTTGTAATGTTATAAATGTATGCCTGGTGTTTGCCAATGATGGAATGTGGAAATCTGAAACTCAATCTCTTAGTGAAATCACCCAAAAACATCCCCATTGGTCATATAGACCTTTGCTTGTCGACTTGAAGTATTGTGAGAGAGCTGACGGCAGAAATAAATTGCTTTCTTTGTGAAACCAATGTGGGCTCCTCAATAAAAACCAAAAATCAGTATTTTAACCATTAAGGTTAATGTAATACATTAATCCAGCCAGTTTATATGCAAAGTAGGAACAGATTTAAAAGATATAGCAACACAGTATGGAGACCAAAATGTTCCAGTAACTTAAGTTGTAATAAAATGAGATACAAAAGAGTAACAGCTACAATGCAGAGGAAACAAATTGCCACTATCAAGTGTTCCATTAAGAAACCTTCCCTTTCTACTCTAAACCTAAACTAGAACAAAATGAGCTCTAAAGGAATGTCTAAAGTGAATGTATAGAGTGTGTCAGCATAGTTTGAATCTTCAGTAGAAGTTTGAAAAAAAGGAAAGAGTTTACAGCATGAAGCCTTACACTCCATGAAGCAAGCCCAGCAGAGTGAGCGGGGTCTGATCCCTCTCAAAGTCAGGATGAAGTCTGCCTAACTAACATTGAAACACCAATTAAAAATTCAAACTACTGTTTCCAGAACATCCATATCTCATTTCCACTACTGACATCTAGGACAACATTTGAGAGGATTCACATACTCCCTAAGTCCCCAGCTCCACATAATGAGATACGCATTTTTGACCTTGGGTGTTGAATCCTCCTGGTACACTGTGGACAGGAGGCTTTCTTTCAACATCATCTCTCCATGTTCAGTGGCAACCTTTCTCTCCCAGGCCTCACTATCAGTGCCTAATGCTTGAAAAGCCCTTATCTAGCTAACAAGTACCACAATAACACATCTGCAGCGGAGAGAAAACAAAATACTTGGCAGAATTAAAGCAACTGATTTCAGCTAAGGTCTAATGTCTATCTAAGTTAGCTTGAGAATCAAAATGGATGCATATTATAGTATGCATATAAATGATGTATGTAGTACGGAGCCAAGATTACAATGCTCCAACCCCCCCCCCCTTCTGATGGCTAAGATAGCCATCACAATATCACATGAATCTTTCTCTTGAGAACAGCTCAAAGTTTAGTTGTCCTCAGCATCTTACACCTTGTGTTTTCCTGGAGCGTCATATCATCATAAATCCTACACTTTCTTTCCTCCAATTCTACATACCTTCTCTTGATCCACTTTCCATGTTCCTCCTCTTTCTTTGATCTCATGTACTTGTACCCTTTAAAAATGACAAACAGACAAATCACGCAAATGGCAATGACTTTGTGAGGACTAAATATAGCGTCAACGAGATCCCAGGTTCCCAAACCAACTGCCTACAGCAGCAAATTTCTTTCCAATGACTTCCCAATCACCGATAGCTTCCAATGATCCAAATTCGTCTTTCAAATCAGTAATGTTCTTAATGAACTTCTTTATCTCCTCAATCTTGTCCTGTATATAGGTGCAACATTGTCGAAACTTTATCATCTTGCAGACCACACCCTCCTTCGCAAGAAGGATTTCTAATGTAGGGCTGTTTTGTTTGTAGAACCATAGACCTAATAGCTACCATCTCAGTACCTACAGATAACTGTGATCCAGCTGTACAAGTAGATAATTTATCCACTATAGAAGAAAACTTTCTAGTCTTAAGGTCATTCAAAATTACCTTAGCAGCAGGGATAAGTGTACCAAAAATATCTCCTGCTATCTCAGAAGCACTAGTATTATGTTTAGGCCAAACAGGAAATCCCCAAGGTCCCATATTTTGCTCAATGTTTCCTCCCAATTCAAAGATGTGCTCACAATATCTCTTTCACATAAATTTGGTGTGGAGTACATTCCTACCTCAATGTACGCATAACGTGCCTATATGTTGGCAGTCTAAAGACGGTGTGGGTTAAACCCCCAATTCTTTATGCTAAAGTGATCTTATCCTATTTTCTTCCTTTCCTCAATAACCCTTCTTCTATCTTCCAACTCCTTCATCTATAAACTTCTTCTCAACATCAGTCAGAGAAGAGGTCAAATTCCGTCTATGTGCATAGGCAGTGTCAAGCTTCTTCACAGGCTGAAAGAAACTCTGAACAAGGCCCAACTCTTTAGCATTTGGATGTGGATTCAAATGCTTGTACATAGGGACTTCTAAGAAAACCAAATCATTCATTCATAAAGCTTTATTTCGGTTGCAAACCATAAAAGCACAAATATATAATACATATTGCACATTAATAAATATTCATGGTTCATATTATACCATAATACATTAAAAGGAAATAAAATATACTAAAAATATAGCACAGTAAAACAATTAATGGCCAAATTGGGAACAATAATCTCTAGTAAAACATCATAATGCTAGACGTCATTCGCCTTAATTATTGCATTCCGTACATACCACATAGAGAGGAGGAATCTCGAAGTGGCAAATACAAACACAGGGGTTGTATCATATTTTAAGAGTCTGAAAACTTCCCTATAGTCCCTAAGACCTCTTAATTTGCAAAGAGAAATGATCCATTTAGATTGTGCCCTGGTGTAAGAGGGACAAAAAAGCAAAACATGTAAGTCAGTCTCCTCCACAAGAACACAACCAGGGCAGGGGCACCACCTAGAAGAAGAGGGCAACCATTTATTTGACAGAGCCCGCAGTGGTAGAGATCCATGTCTGAATTGGAGATAAAGTTTTTTTGCTAGCGAGGGCTGGATGTCATCCAGGAATGTTTCAAAAAGATAATGGTCTTTCACCTCCAGAAAGAGGAGAGACAGCCTGCCCAAGCTAGAATTCAGATCACGGAGATTCAGATGGTGTTGTTTAAGAATAACCCCCAACGCCCTCTTACTAATCAGAGGACAAGATGTTTCAGGTGAAGTCCACAAATCTTCCCTGTGTATATCGTAGCAGAGTTGTTTGACGTGTTTAAGCCACAAGATGTTACCCGAACCCCTAATAGACAATAAATCGGCTAACTCCTCCTTGTAGCTTATCAGCTCTGGTGTAGACCAGAGTCTCCTCCAATATAACAGGGGTCGATGAAAAATTGTTTCCTGGATGGGGACCAATCCCAAATCCAGTCTTAGAGGGATCAAAGGAGTGCTCTTAGGGAGATTAAGAAGACGCCTAATGAAATTAATTTCAGTGATGGACATAAGGCTGGCGTTAACATGGCCCCAAAGCTCTACGCCGTATAATGCCGCTCCCCTAGCCTGAGCCCTGTATATTTCAACTGGGGGGCCCAGGGGTTTGTAAGAACATTCATTAAAAACCTTTAAAATTCCACCTGTTGATTGAATCAACTTAAGGTTAGACTTGACCATATGAGAGTCCCACTCCATTCTATCATTCAAAGTGACTCCCAAATATTCAAAAGTAGAAACTCTTTCAAGAAAACATCCCTCCAAGTGTAAGTGGGGGTAAGTTGATGGTTTAGAATTAAAAACCATAAATTTAGTTTTAGAGAGATTTATCTCCAAATTTCTAGAGCGGCAGAACGAGCAAAAGGCATCCAAAGTACGCGGAGCACCCATTGGGGATTTTGAAAGCAAAAGGGTGTCGTCAGCGAACATTAGGGCTGGGATTCTGCTTGCTGCTAGAATCGGAGAATCAAGATCCTTTACCCCCAAGAGGTGTGAAATCAAACCATTGATAAATAGGGGAAATAGGGTGGGGGCCAACACACACCCCTGTCTGACACCCCATAGCAGAAAGCTCACCATTCTTACCGTAACGAACCCTCGCAAACGTTCCTGAATGGAGACGCCTGAAGAGGTCACAAAGGTATGGGGGAGCGCCTATCACAAGCAAAATTAACCAGAGCTTATCCCTCTGTACCAGATCAAAGGTGGATCTAAGATCCACAAAGATCAGGTAGAGAGAGCCCTTCCCCAAAAAGACCGTCTTCCAGTGTACCAGCTGTAGCCTAAACAGTTGATCGGTTGTGGAAACCCTAGGGCGAAAGCCTGCTTGAAAGGGCGATAGGATGTGAAATTCTTCCATCCAGCTTTCAAGCCTAGTTAATAAAATTCGGGCGAACACTTTTTGAAGAACATCAATAAGACTGATAGGCCGATAATTTGCTGGATCTAATGGAGAGGCCTTCTTGTGGATAGGTATAATTTCTGCACCCTTCCAAGTGTGTGGAATAGCCATACCGGAGAGGATTGCGTTAAAATATATCAGTAGGTATGGTACCCAGACCAGCGGTTCACTAGTAAATAGGTCCCCGGGGATCCTATCTAAGCCAGGGGCTTTACCAGAAGAAAGACTCATTAGGGAAGCCTGAATTTCATGTGAAGTGCAAAGTGGTAAATCAGGCACCCTTACTTCGTTAATCATTTGGGGCAATATCCTAGTCAGAATTGGTGATGGTTCGACCACATTATCGCTTATTGGAACACTAAAAAGAGGTTTAAAATGCCTCAGCCAGACCTCTTCACTTAAGCCAGGTGTTATAGCTGAAGATCCCTCGTGTCTACCACACCTGACTAAATTCCAAAAAGTCCTGGAATCATGGATATCCAGGGCGTCCTTAATACTGGCCCATCTGGCAACCTCCCGATCTTTTTTAGATTCAGATGTAATAGATTTGTACAGGGATCTGGCTCCTCTGATACTATGTGGAGTACCATTTTTCACCTCCCATAGGAGTGCCCGTTTAGCATCCCTGCAACTAGAGTTGAACCAGTTGACTTGAGTCCTCACCCCATTTTGCTTTGGTTTTACCGCAGCATAAAAAAAACTAGCGGCCATAGAAAAGAGTTTAGTGTGGATAGTCTCTAGCTCTTGAAAATAAGATAAGTCCTGACTACCCTCCATAAGGACAAATGCTTCAGCTAAATAAATGGCCACACGGGAATATAATGCAGCAATTTTATTTGGGGTTGTCAAAAACGTGGCCCTCCTGATACGTCGACCACCTGCCACCACTGTTAAATTGGGTACAATAGATTGGACCGGTACCCCTGGAGCTCGTGCTGGATCCAAATGGTGCAACAATTCCAAAGAAAGGAGATTGTGATCGCTGTCAGCCCTAAACACTATGGTAAAAGACTTAAAATGGGACCAAAATTCCACATTTACCAAGATGTAATAAATGGTTGAGCTTTTACCCTGTCTATTATAAGTATGCATCCCCGGGGCATCAGGAGCAAGTCTGCCATTGCAGGCTCGAAGAGAGTGAAAGACAAGGAGCTTGTTAATCTCAATAGCTAAAGGTGTAAGACGTGGAGCAGGATACATAAAACAGTCCTGGATATTCCAGGTTGAATCTTCCTCAAGAGTAATAAAGGGGATGCCAGCCAGGGGTTCAAAATGGCAGTTGAAGTCACCCCCAATAATCTTATAGGGAAAGGAAGAAAACAGGGTCAGAAGGTCGTTGAAGGCATTGAGAATGGTGAGTCCCAATCGTAAGGGAGTGGGGCGTAAATAGATATTAATTACCAGTATCGAGGTACCATCCCCAAACTTCAAAATAACACAAAGAATATCTAGAGAGTGGGAATTGATGACTCTAACTGTACACCCCAGATGGGTAGCCACCCAAAAACCAAATCATAATTCGAAAAGTAATATTCAAAATGACCTCATCTATATAAAAGACTAAACAAAATACTACAGGAAATGCCATAAGTGAGAGGAATTTGGTGGTACGTGACATCCTCAGCTACTGAGGTAGGTAACTGTGTACAAATATAGCAACCTATAGCCTCCATAGTGTCAATGTATCCACAAAGCAATCTAAAGTAAACATTGGTAGAGAAATCTCCCTTTGAAGAATCTGGGCTTAACAGCTTAAAATTAAACGTACGTTATTTCCCTAAAGCAGAAGCAGTGGTGCGATAGATTGGAATTGAGTTAGATCTAATGGGGCTTGAAGGGGTTATCAGGTTTTATCCTACAACCAAATAATTAGTGCTACAACATTCATTATTAATATTCCAGGCACTATTAATCTACACCTACTGGGGTTATTGGTTTCCATAACTTCTCTAAAATTAAACCGTTTGACCAGAAATAGCAGCAAACAAATTCTCTCTGCACGGTTCTACTTGAGCAAATGGCAAAACCGAGTTCAGTAACGAAACGTGATTAACTTATTTACACCAATCTTCATGAGTCAACCCTATCTCTGCTCTGTCTTCTTCTTAAGTGGCACCCTTAGCAGCCTCGGGCCTAGGAAATCGTCTTCATTATTTAAAACAAAGTTCCTCAAACTGCACAGTTCAAATCAAAAGGCCAAGATCAGTTCAGAAATCAAGCAAAGACACAGTTCAGTTCATCCAGTAACAGGAAATGTTCAAAAGTCACATTCCACAATGAATTCAAATTCATTCCTTCATAAGTAGAGAGCAACAAGTCGTTTTGGGGGTGCTGAAAATGCTGCCAAAACTCTTTTCGGGTCTCTGTACCAATGTCTGGGCCCAGGTGGATCAGCACAAGCTCGTCAGCTCAGTAGCTCAAATGATATAGCTCAAACTTTTTCTCTCCCAGACCTCACTATCAGTGCCTAATAAATAACAATAAGCCTTTTTCTAGCTAACGAGAAGCACAATAACATACCTGCAGAGGAGAGAAAACAGCAAACTTGGCAAAATCAAAGTAAACGATTTCAGCTAAGGCCTAATGTCAAGCCAAGTTTGCTCGATAATCAAAATGGATGCACATTACAGATTTATAAATAAGTGGAAACAAGCAAGTATTATCAAACATGAATAGATAATATGCTTACATCAGTTTATTTATCCAGCTAATATTTTTGTAGATGACGTCTTTAGTGACCATAATGATTCGATTCTATTAATTCTTTTAAATGTACAACACATATGAATAAGATTAAACCACACTTGGATATAAATGTCATATATGAATTCATAAATATACATACATAATATACGTAGGGTGGGGCCAAGTTTATGCTGCTCTATGCAGCCTAAGTACACTTCAGTAGGCCTAGGCCATATGTAGTGTTAAGCCATGTGTAAAGACTACAGGCCTTATCGATTCAATGGGAAAAGTTATGTCAGATTCCCTGAATGCACTACTGAATACAAGAACTACTGGTACAAGAATATCATGAACAAAATATTGAGCATCAAAATTTCAGAAGGTAAGCACATATAGAGGAAGTTTAGATTTATGATTCTTAACTCCATATATATATACCCTGAAGATATATATTGTCAAAAGACAAATACGTGGAGTTAGGTATGGAAAATCTATTCTTAGACTTTGTTAAAGTCTGTGGGCAGGTATTTTGTTACATTGAATTTCACAGATTACTGTAGTAGACAAGAGTTTTTGTTTTGGTGACCCACCCGAAAAACAATAGGGATAGATGATTTGCACTATGGTAATCCTTATTAGGCTCTATTGGTAGGGATTTTATATTGTTTTGAAACAGTATTTTGTACATAATTGTAATTTTATGCCATATCTGATAGATAGCTGCCTTGTGGGAAGGCTTCTGACCAGATCTGTAGGTCTGAGTTGGTTATGGTGACAGGTCAATTGATAAAGGTTTTAGGTCTGATTATTTATAAAGAAAAAGTATGATAAAGTCAATAGGCTGGACATATTGATGGTGAAAAGCATATGTTAAAGTCAATAGGCATTTAAGGGTAGATTGTTATTACCGTGTATTAAAACCCACGGGTATTTTGTTACAAGTAATCTCACAGAACCATAGTAGACAATGGTTTTGATGCTGGTTACTCCCTCTGACAAACTGTGGGTATATAGCATAGGGATGGTCAGAAACATTGTTGGGCCTTCTTAGAAGAGATAGTATTTTGCACTACCACTTGTAGTTGTGTATACTATGTAATTTTATAACTTTATAATTATTGCCTCATGGTTGTCCTGTGGTGAAGCCTAAACTCAGTTCAGAAGATCTCAATAGGTCAGAGTGACAATCCAGTGATAACAGCTTGAGGTCTGATTGGCTCACTGAGAAAACAATATTTCCAATGCTGTAGGTCTGATCTGTTTATTTTTTTATTTTGTTGTTTATTATGAAAAGTGATGATAAACGCATGAGGTCTGCTATATTGATTGTGGAAAGCATTTGTTAAAGTAATTTGGCAAGTAAGGGTGGATAGTTATTTCTCTGTATTAAAGCCTGCAGTTAGTTATTTGATGTTGGTTACCGCCTCTGACTAATCCTTGGGGAAAAGATGCGCACTATAATAATTCTTGTTTGAATGTCTTTCTAGCATAATGCCAAGATCTTCTACTAAAGAAAAATTAATAAATAACACACACATCCATATGGAAATATATGTCTATATAGATACAGAAGGGGCCTTTGGGCTTGCGTTGGTCTGTTATTGGTCTATCCAATTGACATTTACACTCTTCTTCCATCAATGACTGCGTACTGTATGAGGTAATACTTTAGTCCACATCAGTATTGGCTATCTGATTCTGTGAATGATGCCATTTTCTGATTGCATGTATATTTCCACCTGAAAATGACAGTGTTTCAGTGTCCATGCTAGTTGGCCTGTCCTTAAGTTTTTCATTTTTCTCCTTTTATAGTTGCCTTTTATTTCTTTGTTTCTCCTCTTTTTTTTTTATGTTTCTTTAGAGGATACTACAACTCTCCAGGCAGTACTAAAGGGTTGCTTGCTTCCTGCTCATTTCATCTGCAGTGCGCCACATTGTAAGTGGACACTTCCTCCAAAACAGGAGACCGTTATGGAATGTTGTTGTCCATTGTGTATCATTGTTTTATCATCCCCAGATGGCCAATACGTTGGCTCTGAATGTGGTGGCCATGCTAGAACTTTAAACAATGACACACTATTTACAACACCTCTGCAAGAAGGACACCAGCTGCTATGTTTAGTTTCATAATCAAAAGAAAGCATATGGCAGTCCTGTTTTCTTTTTTCTACTTGTGTTCTTTTAGTTTATCTTGATTATGTTGTTCAGATTGTTTGTGTTTTATGGCGGATGTGTCAGAGGGTAATTGCAAGAATGAGCCAGTGAATGGATAAATAAATGTATGAGTGAAAAGACGAGTGACAGAGTGCATGTCTGACGTATTACTGAGTGCCTAAACACATTAATAGCCCAAAAGGCACTTTTATTCATAAGTCAAATTATTGGCATTGTCAATGCTTATTTGCTGCCAGTTCAGAAGTTAAAAGTAGGTTGCAGATTTCCTTCCAAGATAACAAATTTTTTTGCAATTTTTTTCAAATAGATGTTTTTAAAACTCCAGGGGCCATATTGCAGATGAGGCTCATTTTCCTGGATTGCTCTGGGTGCACCTTTCAAAAGGTGCGTCCAGCACAATCCAGGATAATGCATCGCATTATTGTGAATGCACCGCCCCCATGGCAGCCGCGAACTCACGCTGCCCTGGGGACTGCGCATTCATGTGAAAAATGGAGCGGCTTCTTTAAGGCCACTCTGTGTTT
Source organism: Triturus cristatus (assembly GCF_964204655.1). Taxonomy (NCBI): domain Eukaryota; kingdom Metazoa; phylum Chordata; class Amphibia; order Caudata; family Salamandridae; genus Triturus; species Triturus cristatus. Next base: position 629,804,201 of record NC_140595.1, on the reverse strand, counting down.
TCACAGTGCAGGCGGCAACCCACCTACACTTTTAAAGGAGGTTAGCGATCCCCTTGCAGGCGGGTGCAGTCAGTGACTGCACCCGCCTTCAAGGGGATGTCTGGGGAGTCCATGGGACCCCCTTCACCACCTCTAGAGGGCTGCCATCAGGGGGCACACTGACTGTCAGTGCATCTCCTGAGAGCTTTATTGCCTCTGCGCCCGCGTCTGTAGTACGGTGCAGGCGCAGAGGCAAAGGGATTTCCTCATTTGCATGGGGCACACACCCATGCAAATGAGGGAACGCCCTCTGAAGATATCGCTGGCACTTTATGTACGCCAGTGCTATTGGTATTACAGAAGGGGCTGCACAAGCATCTGCCGCCCCTTCTGTAATGCCAAAGTGCCCTGAGGCTGCGCAAAGCGGGTGCAAACGCCCGCTGCGCCCCCGTGGCACTTTCATAATACGGCCCCAGAAGTGGGTAGAAGAGAAGTTGAGCAATTGCATAAATTCAGCCATAGATGTGGACACACTATGACTCCCTATCATCAACGAGTCTATCGGGGTTTTGAACAGCCGTGGCCCCTGCAGGTAAGACCGGTGGGGCGGTAGGGCCAGGTGAGGGGGGATTACGAGGGACGATGACGAGGGAAAATTAATTATTTATTTAATTTTCCCTCTCCATCGTCCATCGAAATCCCCCCTCACCCGGCCCCATCGCCCCACCGCTCTTACCTGCACAGGCCGCGGCTGGTTTTGAAAGATCAAAATACTCTACACTCCACAGGAAGAATAGAGAGACAGAAACACTGAAGCTCGTCAGTTGACTTTCTGAAAGGACTGGAGTCTATTTCTCAGGTTCAGTCGTGTTTTCACCAGCCATGCAGAGGAGACATCTATGGATACATACATACACTGAAGACAGCAGGACAGACTCATATGAGACAGGCAATAGTAATGAAGAAGTACCAAGGAAACAGGTGGGGGGGAGAGCTTGACAGGAGGAAGTTGAGCGGATGATTCCACCAATATACCTGGGGTGTTTGTGACTCTCCCGTAAGTCATACATCTGCGCAAATCGCAGGAGGAAACCTATGATTTCATAGATATCTGGTGTTTTTCAAATTCCTGGTGAATTTGACGAGATAGTCTCGTCATGGAGCACGGTTGCGCTGTGCCCATGACGAGACTATCTCGTCATGAACCCCACTCACTAATGCAACGCCCGGCACAGGAGAGGGAAAGGGCGTGGCACTGAAGGGGTTAACACACCCTCTTGTATTTGCTGTCTGCTGGAGGGAGGCTGGTTTGAGTGCAATAATACGCAGTTATAGGACATCTGGCAGGGCTACTCCTCCCCTGCCATTTGCTTCACACTCCATCAGTTCACCATCAATTATAGACTTAAGTGAAAGCTTCCATCAAACTTCCTCGTTAATATTAATAAACAAACTTTCTCGTTAATATCAATAAAAAATCTTGCTAAAATTACCAAGGAAGCACACAGGCCTATTGGAACTTGAAGCAGTTCTCGACAGTCGCATGTGCAGTCCTGGTATAACAGCCTTCACAAGAACCCTGGCCGGTCAGAAAACTGTGAGCGACCTGCGGGTCAAGTGTTTCAATTCCATGAGCGCTGGTTCGGACCCCCATCCTCCTACGGTCGATAGATCAAGTATTGTTGACTTGGGCAATAGCAACGCAAAAAAAGCCTTTGATAAGTAGACTGTTTTTAAAGATGCATTATGAGTAAATCGCATATCAGTTCGTTGCCTTCTCTCATGACGAACTGACTGTGTCCTAACTTCCGCCACTCTCCCATGCTTTGTCAATAATTAATGGCTTTGCTTTCAGGAGTCTACTTTTGACCACACAAAGCCACCGTATGGTTTTAATTATTGTTCCATCGGTTTATTTGAAACCAAACGCAACAATAAATGGAGCTGGGACGACGCGTCGGAATATCACAGCGGGAAGAGGAGATCGTATCACGGCCTGGACCCTAGGCCCGCGCTGGGAATGCGCCCGGCATGAATGGAGTGTTTGAGAGCTCGTGGCTGCCTCCTCCCCAGCCCCCCGGCCCCCGCCCCCTGACTGCTTACACAGCAAGGCGAGTGTTGAGAGCCTGTGTCAATAGAGCGTCTTTCAGGCAGATTGGCGGGTACCCTCGCGGAGGCATGAGGGGAATGCGTGCGTGCCTGCTCGGGAGAGGGCTCTGTTTGCTGTCTGCTCGTCCCCTCCCCTGCCAGCTACTGTTGCGCCCACTGGAAAATACCAGAGTGCGCCATCAGTGCTGCGGGAATGAATGCCCACATATCACTTCCTTACCTACGTTGTTCCTTTGGAATGTAAGGTGCCTCAGTCGGTTGAGCGCCCACAGCTGAGGTCTGTGTATACGTTGAAGCGAATTGAGTCGGGCAGGGCCCATTCGGCCTTCCATCTTCCTAAGGACGATTAAATGAGCACTATTGGGTTGGGTAATAATGGCATCTCTTGTTGACACATTTGACTATATGTAATCCGTCGTGTAATGTGAGGCCAGCTGTAATTGGATGGTGTAATGAAACAGTCAAATAGAATGTCGGCACACCACTTTGTGGTTAACAGATACTTCAGAACAACAATTGTACGAAAGTGCTAGGAGACCACACAAATAGTAATAAAGCGCTATACAAATGTACTTACTAGAACAAAAGCGCTATATGGATGTTGTGGACTTCTGTGACCATATACAAGTTCCTTTATGACGTAGCTAAACACGGAGGTGGCTTGTACTACCATCATTGAACCATTGAACTATATCATAAATTATACTTCTGCATATGTAGTCACTACACTTACATTTTCAATAAATGGTGTCATGCTCCCCCAGAAGATCTTCCTGTTACAGATCCACAGAATAAATGTATAGAGGTTGAAGACAGGCTAACGCGCAGCCTGGAATTTCTATCACACAAAAACGATGAACCAATAACGGGAAGAATGTAGTGATTGGTTTATTTTTTGATTTCACTAATGGGATTGGTGGACGTTGCCAAAAAGAGGGCGGTAGGGAGCTGTATGTAAAAAATCAGTTTATCACAAATAAGTACATACAGTGGCAGCTTTATGACGCTTGGACAGCCAAACTGAACATATAAAACAACACGAAATCTACCACATATGCTCAGTTTTGGCAGCCCGATGCCAGTTGTAAAACCTGCAGTGGGGCGGAGTGGGATGCTGGGAACATCCTGTTCTCCTGTCCTGAATTCCTTTCCCAGGGCACTAGCAACGCTTCAATAACACACAGCACCTATGGTAAACAGGCATTGGCAAAGCCAATAGATCTGTGTTGGCGGCTACCTTTTGTCAATGCTTTTTTTGTTTTGTTATGGATTATGCAAACGTCATTGCTGGGGAAGCTGCTGTGCCCAAGTAAACTTTAAAAAATGTCTGAAACCTAATTTTTTTTTTCTTCAAAAAGCGCACATTGCCATAGTTAGCCCTGCCTCCGAAGGGAACTACTTTGTGTGTGGATGTGCACCCGGTGAAATGCTGTCACCCACAATGAAGTTAGCCAGTGGGTTATGTGGGCGGACCCATTGGCCCATGCTGTATCTTGTAGTGGGTGAAAGAACAATGTGAGTGACACAATAACAGATCAATGGTTGACAATGGCTGGCTGAAAGCCCGTAAAAGTAACTATATTTTACATGCAGTTTTAATAAAATCAAAATGTCTACAGTTCAAGTTTTGGTCACACATAGAAATAGGTACCACAGTGTAAGAATTAGTAGTGCAAGCTCTCTTCAAACACACAGAACATGTACCACACATAGAAGTGCATTCTTCATTACACTGCTTCGATGCCTCATCAGGAGTAGTAAGCGCTATATAAATGCAATTACAATACAATACAATACACAGGCTGGACATGTACAACACAGCCTGTCACTGTGCCAAGCTAACGTCACACTCAAAGGCACACTATTGCACCAGCAGTGCAAGATGCTGTTTCACACATGCAAACTCACACACTCCAGCAGGAATTCCATGTGCAAGAGCAATGCAGGCCTCCCTTACATACATGACACAGCTGCAGTGCCGACTGCACTGCAGGAGAACTTCGAACTACACATGTGCACAAAATATCGGCAACAGGAGCAATGCAGGCATCCCTAACAGGCATACAGCAGTTACAGAGCTGACAGGCGCTGCACTCTCAACTGCACACGCCTAGACACACAACCTAGTACAGCACACCGAGCAGAAGTACACGTTTCTTTCACACAGACATGTTACAGCAAAGTGGGTGGTAGAGCACAATTCTGCACAGCACAGGCGTCGTCTGACAGTACATACAACAACTGATGGAGATGAGAGAACCTCCAGCAACATTGCATATGGAATGCTGGCATTGCTGAATGCCAAGGCGGCCCAGTCTTAATTCTGCCTTATGCCTCTTTCTCCCGCCATCTATAAATCCTGTCTCTTTATTTCACTCTTGCAAGATCTTTTTCATCCATGCTTTCTTCCTTTGTCACTGTTTTCATTTATTTCTCTTCATCCTTCTTTCTCCTTTTTGTGCTCTTCCCTTTCTTGCTCTGGGTCAAAATCTGATGATGAAAAATATGCCCCAGTGTCCAAAGATGATGGCAGGCGCCCATCACATGCAACCAGCAGCACTAATTAAGCACAGGTTGAAAGGTCATGGGGAGCTGGTAGGGAAGGGCTTGAAGCTCTCTGTTTCTGTAGGCCAGTATGGGAACGAGTCCTAACTCCAATCTTTCTTATATTATTTTTATGATGAGGTTTTATTTGGGTTCAAAGGCAAGAGTACCCTTCTGTCAGCCCTGTTGCTTCTACCTGCACAAAAACCACAAGGTAAGTTATCAACTCTTTTGAGGTCAAACCACCACCGACTGACTCCATAGCAAGACAGTGAACAACTAGGGTGCTAAACCCATTGGAACCACAACTCCACAATCAAAAGTGCTCTGTTTTAATTAGAATCTAGTGTTTTATTTACCAAACGGACTCATTATATTTGCACAACTGGAAGGAAAGCGTAAAAGGCTGGGAATGGGCTACACCAGTGGCGGCTGCTCCAATTTTGGGGTGGTGAGGCAATGCGAACACGGGGGTGAGGGGAAAATAATAAAAAAAAACATTTACCTGCCCCTGCACCCACCGCCTCTGTGGTTTTATTATCATTTTATTTTTCAGTGGCGCGACGCTCCTCCACCATAACGGAGGAGCAGCCGCTGGGCTACACATGGATAAACAGAGAAGCAGGTTACCTTTGTTATCTTAAGGAAGAGATTTAAGGGAGTGTGGCTCAAGTTTAGTATCACTTTACCGGGTATCAGGACTGGTGCTAAGTCTCATGGTCCTCAGTCTGTCTTGTGCACTCCAGAGTCATAGCTTCATGGTCTGGCTTTAACCAGGATCAACGCTCTGTATATCTTTAGCAATGCACTCCCCCCGCCTGACTTTCTGCAGACCTAGGGACTGATGGAGGAGTTCCCTGTAGGCTCATTCACATCTGGCAGTGCTGTCTGCCAACAAACAAACCTAGTGACCAGGGTGTCACTTAGATCAATTGATGCAATAAAGTTGATGTGATAAAAACTGAAACATCACTTTTCTAGCGTTCAGTAGTGTGTTGAACTCGGAGGAGGTCTCTTGGCTCGGAAAACCGCAATAGTAGCCCCTTGCCATAATGATCAGGAATTCTAAAGAACCAGGAAGCCCAGTGGTACCTACCCATCACGGCTAGTGCTTTCGGCACCCATTCAGCCCTCAACAAGGAAGATGTGTTGGATCTCAGGGGTGCTTTCCTTGCTGGTCCTTCTCCGACCTCTTTGGGTGGGGCATCACACATAGAAGCTCTAATGGCGGCCAGTGGGAGGGCTATTTCCATCCTGGATGGAGCTGTATGGCTGCACGCATTCCTCACAGTCACTTTCCTCAGCAATCTCCACTGAGAATTGCTGATGGCTTTCTTTAACCTTCCTTCCCACTATTAATATTTGCTGTGCTATTAATTTAGGCACTATCATTTTTTTGGGCATGATCTTTCATTGTTTTAAATATCGTTTTCACTCATTTCACTTGGTGAGTGTGGTGACTATTTCTTTCTGGGATTTCATTACTAGGTATAGTACTACTAGATATTCTTTTTTTTCTTCTTTCCTGTTTCAACAAGGTGGAGTTCACCCTCCTACTCTTCAAGAGGTGCCTCTTCCAGGTCAAATTTTCAGGGAAGGTTGTAAGGAGCAGCCGTGGAAGGTTCAGTGACCTCATTATCTCTTGATCTCTCAGTTGCTTGTTGGCTCCTGATGACTGCAGTTGTCTTTTCCTGCTTCAGCATATTTCCCTGCATGTCTACATGCTCCAGGCATCATCATCTTCTTCAAGGAGATATCCAGAACTTTGGAACGTCCTTCTGATGGTCAGATAAAGACCACCACTCCAGAGGCTTTTATCTCCTGGTTTCATGGTTTCCAGCTGATTGCCCGCTCCAGCAGGAATGTATCCCAGTAGAAGCACAGACTGGCGCTGCTTTCAGTCTTGGATGACTTTAGGTTGCAGGTTGATGGTGACGCTTAGTCAACACTATCAAACACCACCTCCTCATTCAAACATTTTTGGATATTGTTTGCTGTGGTGAACACTTAGATTGGTTATTATATTTTCAGAAAACTAAACCCAAATGATACCACTAAAGCCCTATACATCTCCCACGCATTCGCTGAAAACCATGCACAGCTTAGAGATCAGTCGGCCCACCTTTAAACCTGTCTAACAGCCATATGTTGGTGGATTTCAGTACATTTCTTCCTACATATCTGGGCCGTATCATACATATGGCGTATTTTCCATGATTGAGCCAGATGCACCTTTAGAAAGGTGCGCCCCGGTGCAATCAAGAGAAATGCGCTGTATTAGGATGAATGCACTGCACCCAGGGCCGCCCCGAACTCGTGCTGCCCTCGGGGCAGCACATTCATGTGAAGAACGACGCAGCTGCTTTGAAGACGCTCCAAGTTTCACTGTGCAGACCAGGGCTGGACTGGCCATAGCGGGCATTGGGCTTTTCCCCGGGAGGGTGGAAGGGTTGGGGTTAGTTTTGCAGTAGTGTGGGGGATGGTTTTGTTACTGGGGGCCGGTTTTGCAGTGGTGCTGTAATATCGACCCCCAATGACAAAAGTAGCAGTTCTTCACACTTGAATTCCCCCTCCCCCCTACCCCCGGGGCTGGTCCGACAAAATTGCCAGAGCTGCTTTGGGTTCCCAGTCCGTCCCAGGTGCAGACGGCAACCGGCCAGTACTTTTAAGGGGGATTAGAGATCCCCTTGCAGGTGGGTGCAGTGAGTGACTCTGCGCCTGCATCTATAATATGGCGCGGGCAGAGGCAAAATGATTCCCTCATTTGCAAACCAGGGAATGCCCTCTGAAGATGGCGCTGGTGCTTTATGTGCGCCAGTGTGATAGGTATAACAGAAATGGAAACACAAGCATCTGCAGCCCCTTCTCTAATACCAAAGTGGCCCTTGGGCGTGCAAAGCGGGTGCAAATGCCTCTTGCGCCCTTGGGTCACATCCATAATACAGCCCCTGGTCCTTCTTAATTCGTCCCATCTATTGGTCCATGCCTACCCTAGCCAACACCATCTAGACATTGAGTCTTCATTTTGATGATAAACTGTATCTCGATCCCGATACTGCTTCAGTAGGAAGCTCATGCTTCCACCATCTCAGATTCTTTCATTCCTTGAGTCCTATGTCCAAATTCTAAAGCTGAATATTTCAATTTAGACTAGATTGTCAGAGTAGTGTGAACGTAGAAGCAGCAGAGAAGGCTCTAGCTGGTCTACAGTTATTCCAAATGTTGAGCTGCAATCGATGACAGTCTAAACAAGCATTAGCAAGTACATTAGATTTCACCCATGAAATCTTTTGCCTTTACCAATGTTTTCTCTTTTATGGTTGACGTCCTTAGAGGATGTACATGCATCCATGAGGGCCGCCACCGAATTTTTTTTTATTTCTTAAAATCCCATTCAAAGATGTCAACTATGGATGTATGTGCATTCACGGCAGTCATCTTTGAATGAGAGTTGTAAAAACAGAAAAAAATTGAAAGATGTCCATTATACATGTGTTCACATGCTTACATGCTGGCGGCCATTTTGAAATTAATGAGGGGACTGCGGGAGCAAGAGAGGTAGTTGGGGCAAGAGGATGCTCAGTGGAGGTAGGAAAAATGAGGTTGTCAATAAGAAAGGGAGAAGAGGGAGCAGGATAAACGAGTGAGGAGACAAAGTAATAACTCACATGAACTTCAATTCCAGGTCTGACGTCAGAGGTGGAAGAACACCTTAAACACATGAATAAGGAGGGCAAACACAAGAATAGAGAGGAAAGACTGAATAAGAAGCAGGGATGTGAGCTAGACAAACAAGCTATCCAATCATGAGCAAGGGGCTGAAGCAAATCCCATTCTATATATACTTAAATGTATTGGAAACATTAGATCGGCCAACAAACAGCTAAAGCTATTTGCAGCTGAGGCCTAAAAATGTGATCTCATTTCTCCCCTACACTACACCAGTTGCACTGGTGTCTGGTACACAAATACGTTCAGTTCAAATCTTTGATGGTTACCTATAAGGTAATTCAGATGCAAACTCATGATTTCTACGACTCCAATTTCAAATGGCACATTTCAAGTTGCTCTCTTCCATTGGCACATCTGTCTCTCCTATATGTTCCAGTTAACGAAAAGGTAGGTTTCCGTAGGAAGAGCTTTCCTCTTACCTTTTCATTTACATTTCCTATCTTCCTTCACTATATTCAGCAAACAGCAAAAGACCTGTGTGTACATTCAATAGATTGCTTTCACTTTTTTTTAACTGCAGTCATTCAGCCCTGGTTATACAATGTTGTGAAGCGCTTGTGTTAGTGAGCTTCAAAATAAATTAAAATGTAATATAAAATGGTGCAACCTATACATTTTGTGGTCTAGGACGTGGTAGGGACCCCCTAACAGTTCACCTCTATCCAAGAACGCGGACAGCACAAGGAGGATGGCCAGGGGCCTAGGTTATTTTGGTTGGCCACCACTGCGATTCAGTGAAGCAAGTTAGATGTCTGCCTCTGAGGATCCCTTGGGTCTGTGTATAAAGCAGTACTTGTAAAAGTCACATTTTATGAGGCATGGCAGTGAGCTTGGCAGATGAGTAGGAAATGTTTTTTCCAGTTTAGAGTCCTAGTTGCATATCCCCAGGTAGCATATTATACATATCAGATGCAAAACTGCGAGCTGAGAGGATGATCAATTTTGTGTTCTCGCTTTCTGGGATAAGTGAAGACTTTGTGTGTCTGGGAGACATGGGCCATGGGGGAGGCGAGTATCCAGAGAGTATCTGCTGGCGAATGCAAGGCTTTGACTGTATGTTCCATCTCCAGTAAACTGAGCAACCTCACATATAGATAATGCCGCCTTGATTCTCAGTGGTGTAACTCAAAAGGATGAGGCCCCCCTGCAGAATGTGATGAGGGACTCCGGTGTCTCCCAAATCACACAGATATTCATTGGTCCTGGGCTGAATAAGGTCCCCTGAATGGTTGACCCCCCCCCCCACACACACACACACTGTAGGGGCTTGCTTGGTAATTCAAAATACAAAAGAAACAACCCCTGTGACAAGATAACCTCTTAAAAGACCACAGAAAAAGAACAATGAATGATTATCTGTTTTTGTTTTATTTATAAAAATATATATAATTGCTAATCAAATTCTTTTTTTTGAATAAATCATTTAATTTTTCGTAAATAAATATTCATACATTAATAACTACACATCAAACTGAAGTGAACGAAGCAATACAATCAACAAAGAACAGATATAAAAGATGACAGAGATTGTCGTAATCGTGTATTTATTGGCGCAAATGTATGTTTATATGGTTTGTGTATTGTATTGTTGATATCTGTGTATGATTATTTTGTAAATTGTATCTCTGTCATCTTTTATATATGTTCTTTGTTGATTGTATTGCTTCGTTCACTTCAGTTTGATGTATAGTTATTACTGTATGAATATTTATTTACGAAAAATGAAATGATTTATTCAAAAAAAGAATTTGATTAGCAATTATATATATTTTTATAAATAAAACAAAAACAGATAATCATTAATTGTTCTTTTTCTGTGGTCTTTTAAGAGGTTATCTTGTCACAGGGGTTGTTTCTTTTGTATTTTGAATTGTTTATTCCCTGCTACTGTACCCCATCAATCTATTAGTACAGGGACCCTCTGATGTTCTTATTATTGGGGCTTGCTTGGTAAAGCAGAGTGGTTTTCCCGAGCGTTTAACTATTTCTTATTCCATGCCATTTAACACATTCTGTAAAGCATGAAATGGAATGGCTCAGAGGGTAAGAGAGCCCCTTCCGAAACAAGAAACCCTGGAGGCCCCCACACCACGGGGGCTGTGGAGGCCTCCGTTACGCCCCTGTTCATTCTGAACAAGTATGGAGAAATGCTTATGCATTGGTTCTTCTTCTTCTGGAATTAATTTCCTACATTTCTGTTCTGAAATTAGGGAAACTGATCATGCACTTTAATTACTAGGAGTTGCTCTGGGGGGCATTTAATTCCATCATTTTTTAATTAGGTACGGAAAGCTTAATGTTTAAAAAAAAATCATTATAACAAACGTGTGTGTACATATATATATATATTGATAGATAGATAGATAGATAGATAGATAGATAGATAGATAGATAGATAGACAGATAGATAGATAGATACATAGATAGATAGATGAATAGATCTTTCTTCATTACTTGTTTTATGTTTGTGATGTCATTGTTTACATTTTTTGCAAATATTTCTACGACACTATTATATGGTGGCATTTATCCTTTTAATGTTTATTGCTTATGTCTGTAAAAAAGAAAAAGTTCTGACTTGGCAAGGCCAGACCTTTTGGGCTTTGAGGATGCATGCTAGTCTGTGCACAAAGTTCAGTAACCAGACACAACCGAAATGAAAACCAGAATGCTACAGAAAGGGCACCCAGAGTCTGGAAGATATATTGCGCCATGCAGATTCTAGAAATATGCCACACAAATTGCTAAAGCTAAACATAACTAAGACATACTAGAACTTGTTCATCACCAAAACCAAACAGCCAGATCAGGAAAGCAGTCTAACTACAGTTACTAGACCACTTCAAAGGAATAGTAGCAGCCACGTTTCGGGCATTATCAATGAGGTGCACTCTTGACTTACCCGTGTCACATAGGGAGACCAGATGTATTAAACAACAAGCATTGGTGAAGCCAATAGGTCTAACCTTGGCAAGTTGCTATTTTTCTTAAAATATTTCTTGTCAGCATATGCCACAAGAAAAGGAAAATGTCACTCCTCCCAACTGCTTTGTCCTGAAGGATGACTGGAAAAAAGAATGAAGTATGAAAAAGATACAGAAAAGAGTTGTCCCATCTGTCCCTGCTCTCAAGAGCAGTTCTTATTACGCTGATGTGTACATATGATCTCGAAAATGTTGTCACTCACAGTGTAAGTGATCTAATTACCCATTGCCCTATGCTGTGGAGGGCGGGAGCAGCATATGAATGGCGATAAAACAGGTCAATGGATGAAGAGGAATGGCCCAATGGCTTTGTTTGTATATTTTGTTTTTTGTGCATTTTTCGATATCATGGGTTTTGGCAAACAGCTGAAGTGGTCTGTAAGCCAGACCTAAAAAATGCTCCATCCAATGATAACTAATCACTGAATTTGCTCTGGGTGAAATTTCATTTAATCATGTTTTAGTTTGTGCAATTGCAGAAAGGAATCAACTATTCGCAAATCACACTTTAGTCCCAAGGACTATCAATCACTAGACTATATTTCAGGGCACAAGAAGCATCTTTTTAGCATGTTGTTGAGGTATACTTAGAGGCCGTAGATGAAGCAAGCTCTGGACCCATGTCTGGACACACCTTTCTTACTTGAATAGGACCCGTTACAACGCATGCGATACATCGCATGCCATTACAACGTGGTCATTACAACGACCGTGTTGTTACATCACATGGCATTACAACACGGTCATTACAACGACCGTGTTGTTACATCGCATACCATTACAACGCAAGTCGTTACAACGACTTGCTCTAGGGGGCGCCCTGGATTTTGGAATAGTATAATTTACTATTTCAACTCCAGTCTGTGCAACAGTAGGGAAGGGGTTGGATTTTAAATCCAACACCTTCTGCCCCCTACAGCAAGTCATTGTAACGACTTGCGAGGTAATGGTTTGCGATGTAACAACACGGTCGTTGTAATGACTGCATTGTAATGCCATGTTTCCCCTCTGACTGAAAGAGACTCGTCTGAGGCAATCTAAACTTGTATAAATGGAAATGCTGCAGCCAATGGCTCTTCATCACTAGAAGATGCTATTTGTAGCATTACATTCCATAACATTGAGGCTCACCTGTGTAGTCAACCAATAGGGTCAACATTATAAACAGCCGTGAAGATGTCACAGAGGTTAAACTGTCGTCCCTAACATCAAATGTGTTCTGCAGGCTACGTGTTCGTATCAGAGCAAGATCAATTCAGCCTTTCATCTTTCCAGAGTTGGTTAACTGCGTACCAATACATTAGGTAATGGGAACACCCAATATTTTAATGGCTTAGAAATGGCATTAATGAGATGCTACGTCAAATGAATCTCGACCTCTGCCGAAAGGAACTGTTTAAGCAGCTATACAGGTGTAATGTTCACAGGAGTAAAACTTTCCTGATTTACTAAAGTAAACGGATAGGAAATAAAAAGGCAGAACAGTAATGCCGTAACGTCTCCACTAGTGAGAAGTGAGCAGTGTGAGCACGCACACATCCATGTGCCTTCTGTCACTGCACTGTGCCAGGGCGCAAAACAGAGCCCGATAGAGACCTTGTTTCAAGTCCCCTTCAAAAAACCGCCGGTGCTCAGCACCGGCGAGATCCGGCCCACTTAAAGCCCTGGGTTGGATGGAGTTAATGCATTTTTGGCAGCAGGTGTTATGCAGGACACTGCATTGGAAACATATTTTTTTGTTCATGCAAATAAGGAAGCATGTGATCATGCGCAGTAAGATGGCTCTAAAACAGGGGCACTGACCTTTTCTGTAGTAAGAGCTACTTATATTCAATAAAAATCCTCCCGAGCTACTAATAATATTCGTGATGTCATAGTGACTACATCAGATGAGGTTACATTAGTGGCCTTCATATGCAAAATTACCAGAAGTGATCATCTCATTGTATCAGGTGGGGTTGTCAGCAGTAACGTAAAAAGCCTTATTAATGTACAGTGTTTCTATGTGGGTAAGACATGACAGCCACCGCTGTAATGTCCTCTTCACAATAATATTAGTAATAAGTCTCCTAGGGGCTACATGATTTAGAACTCAAATATCAGCCTTAAACGCATTGCAGAAATTCAACCATTTTTCTCCAAACATCAGTTTATGAGATCCAAAAATACACACGTTTTTGTCTCAAATACACACTTTCCAATTTTGGTGTATTTTACGATGGCGGCTCCTCCGCTAAGGTGGAGGAGCGTCGCCCACCTGACTTCAATAGGAAAAATACAATGATAATAACATATCGTGATTATCATTTTAGCTTTCCGATTGAAGTGAGTGGTTCTCGGTGCAGGGCGGGGCTGGCCAGAGCAGGGAGAGGAGTGGCTTGCACTCCTTAAGTGTGCATGACTGCTTGGCCGGCCTCCTGCACACTTTGCATCTTCCCCACTAGGCCTCCTTTACACAGCCTGTTGAGGAACATGCAAAGTATTTCAGTCCCCATCTGAGCACCTCTGTTTGGTGATCAGACCAATCACAACGCTGAATTGCAGCGTTGTGATTGGCTATAGGGAGCCTAGGAGCCTCGGTGCAGGGAGAGTTGGCTAGAGCAGGGAGAGGAGTGGCTTGCACTCCTTAAGTGCGCATGACTGCTTGGCCGGCCTCCTGCACACTTTGCATCTTCCCCACCAGGCCTCTTTTACACAGCCTGTTGAGGAACATGCAAAGTATTTCAGTCCCCATCTGAGCACCTTGGTTTGGTGATCAGACCAATCACAACGCTGAATTGCAGCGTTGTGATTGGCTATAGGGAGCCTAGGAGCCTCGGTGCAGGGAGGGCTGGCTAGAGCAGGGAGAGGAGTGGCTTGCACTCCTTAAGTGTGCATGACTGCTTGGCCGGCCTCCTGCACACTTTGCATCTTCCACACCAGGCTTCCTTTACACAGCCTGTTGAGGAACATGCAAAGTATTTCAGTCCCCATCTGAGCACCTTGGTTTGATGATCAGACCAATCACTACGCTGCATTGCAGCAGCGTTGTGATTGGCTATTGGGAGCCTGGGAGCCCGGGTGCTTCTTGCTCCTTCTACAACCGGCGGAGACAGGAAGAAGAGAATGGAGAAAAGGCGGTGGCTGGCCGGCCCAGGTGAGTGTTTTTTCTTTTTTCTTTTGTTTCGTCCCGCATCCCCTCCCCCGCCCCCACTCCCGATCGGTAGCAGCCGCGACTGATACTTTAATTCACCATGCAAACGCTTTGAATTTATTAGGCAGAGCTGCACACTGGAGAGCTACTGACAGGTAGTTGGTGAGCTACCATTCGCTCACGAGCTACTTGTTGGAGAAGCCTGTTCTAAATCAATCTGTGACCAGCCCTGCAGATTAATGCAGCTGGCCCACCAGGCATTCGACTGGTAACGGTACTGGCCAGTCCACCTTTGAGAGTCATTTACGCAAGTTGCTCTTTTAAAACTTTTGTGAATTGGTCCCAGGTCTACAACGGAGGGGGATGAGGATGAAGTGGTGGGACATAATTGGCAGTGCATAGCGCCAAGTTTTTGTACATGAGAGGAAGGGCTTCTGGGTAATCTCTTGGAGGTCCTACTAACTATCCATATTTTATCAAATTGGTGTTAGAAATTAACACAGTCAAAGACTTTCAAGACTACATTCAAGAGAAGAGAAATGCCACTTTGTAGTTGCAGCAGTTCACTGTGGTGTGAGGCAAACCAACTCACCGGGGGCATATTATCAAGAAACGGCTTTAAAATTATCGCCGCTTTAGCGGCAGAAAACTGCCACTAGAGCGGCGATAATGGGCTTGATAATATGCCCTTGGGAATTCCCATAGAAGCTCATGTTCTGGTGTGAACATGGGCTTCTATTGGAATTCTCTGCGGCATATTATCAAGCCCATTATCGCCGCGATAATTTTAACGCCGTGCTTGATAATATGCCCCAAAGTTTGCCAGTTCCGTCTAAGTCACATAACCTTGCCCAATTGACAGTGAGGGCTTTTAAATTAACTGACAAACTTATCAGAGCTTTTAATCAACATGTCTATTCTATTTAAAGCCTTCTTATGGAGTTTTCAAGTTTAGACTAAGTAGATTTTCGTGAGATGAGTGGTAATGATGTGTCATTCATTAATTCTTTCATCCAGCTTTCTACTACTTAAAGGTATTTATATCTTTTCTCTCTCAAGTCTATTCTCTCATATTCTTACTCTATGTCCATCTCTATTTCCTTCCATAACTCTGATACGTTCAATTCAATAATTCGTTAAAATTGTGACTTATGGGGAGGTGTGTTCAAAATCGGAATGTTTTTCCTTCTCAAATCTCAAGAATTATTTTTAAAAGTGTGCTTGCGAAGTAAGCTTCACTAACTTTGAAAAGTCTGCGTAGTTTAACTCGCAACAAAAAATTCCCCTGAATGATAAAATCTTAGCAAAAGAATTCTCTCGCAAAATTACTGCTATGGAAAAGTTAATCTTCAAATACCATTTTGCAAGGATTTTATTTCGCAGATGTTTTTTGAAATTTACAAAACTTTGCAAACTTTTACAGTGATGTGTTTTTCACTTTGCAAATCTTCATATATGTAATTCAACTTTCAAACAGCTTTACTTATATGTCTAAATGTGTTGCTGAAGGTTTGAAGTGTCGCAAATATAACAGCCATTTTACAAATATTGTATTTGTCTCTGGTGTTAACACAAAGTGATAAGCACCCTGTTGCCTTTTCTGTAAATCTGGGATCTCTCCAAGCCAAATATGGTTCTTGTGTTCATTTTCAAGTTTATGATGTTATAGATTCTGAACAGTTTCTTTTTGCCTTATATTTGGATCAGTGACTGAAGTAGCACTCATTTAATACTATGTTCAAGGTGCAATGCCGGTTGTTCGGGTCTTGATCTGCTTTCCAGGTTTTTTATGAGTAAAATTGTTTTTCTATGTCTAGTAGTTGCTCATCAACAGTTTCTTTTTTAGTCTGTGGTACACATATGCAAATCACGTTGCAAATCTTCAATTTCTTTAGATTCAATTTAAATGTAATGTAATGTAATGAACTTATTTATAAAGCGCTGACTGCCACTCCGAAAGGAGCATCCTGGCGCTGGTTAGAGGTGGTAAACTACAGTGAGCTAAAAAAACTACAGTGAGCTAAAAAAAAACTACAGTGAGCTAAAAAAAAAGAGCAGATGGCATTCATTTTGCAACGATCCACAGACCGCATTGAATTTGCCAGCCCATGACCAAGTTCCAGGCCGTTCATAAAGTTTATACAAAGGCTTTTCTGATTATCAACATCCTACCAGCATAGGCTTAACACTTGGCCCAATTCTTGTTGGCTGTAAGGGCGGCAAATCAGATTGCTGAAAAACAGAAATCTGTCCACCCTTTTAGCCAATTGGCATCGATCTCTGAATTTAGGACCATTCTTACTAGCTCCTGGCAGCCAATCCAAATTGCTGAGGCAGAGAACACCTGTGCGGACCACATGGTGAGGGCCAGGGAGGTAATGGCAGCCTGAACATGGAATGTTTTGTCACTGTCATTTTGTAGATTTTTCGTACCCTGGGCAATACCTTTTTGTGCCCCATTCAGAATAACTTTGACATTTATTACACATTTTCTACTAATTCAAGCCTGTAGGAAGCTGGGTTTCTGTTGCAGTAACCCCCCAGTTTTTGCCAGACTGCTGATGCACTTTGACATGATATGCCGTGGGTCCCTGCGAATCAGGTTCCCAGGGCCTGTGTTCTTTGTTCTTTCCCAAAACTGTACCTTCTACCCCCAATTGCCACCTCTCTGTCCACATGTCAGACCCTTGTAAAAGGTACAATGGGTACCAAGGGCACTGTGGCCAGGGAAGGCTTCTAAGGGCTGCATTACTTACTGTGCCAACCTTAGAGGCCCTGGACCTTTGCACACACACACTACGATTGCGGGCTACGTGTTTTGGTGCAGAACAAAGTGAAGAATCGACATGGCACACATCCCTGTGTGCCATGCCTACAACCCACTACCCTGGCATAGGTCAGCCACCCCTCTAGCTAGGTGCACTATACCAGTGGTGAGGGTACAGGTGCGTGAGCCCTGTACATCTACAATGTCTAGACCAATTCCTAGAACATTGTAAAGTGCAGGAATGCCATTAAGAGTATATGGTGCTGGGAGTTTGTCGTTACAAACTCCACAGCACCATAATGGCTTTACTGAAAACTGGGAAGTTTGGTATCAAAATTCTCTGCACATTAAACCCAAACTGATGCCAGTGAGGAATTTAATGAAAAATGCACTTAGAGTGATGCCCCCTGAAAAACGACCAGCCTCTGGTGGGTTACCTGACTGGTACACACCAACCTGCCACCACAAGACATGTTTCTGGATCCCTGGGGGGGAGCCCTTGCTCCCTGAGTCTTGCTGCCTTTGTAATGCGACCCCCAGCCTCTCCTGCTATCAGGAGCAGGCCCCCTTCTTGTCTCCCCTCTTTTTTGGCAGGAACACAGGCGGGAAATATTACCAAAGCCCAGAAAGTGTGCCCGCCTCTGCCAACCCCACCCCTCAGATGGGGGAGGTGAGATGAAGCCCATTCTTCAGTGTCTGCCATCTATCAGATGGCAGGCACTCTCCAATCAGGTTTATGGATTGTGCCCACTCCCCCACGTGGGATGAGCACACAAAGGGTGTGGTCACCCTAAGGCCAGTAGCCCTTTTGCTACTGAACTCGAGACCCCTTGAAAATGGGCACAAATACAGTATTTAAGGGGAAGCCGTGAACCAGGAAGAGAGATTCCATCAACCTGCGAAAAATAAGTACAAAAGATGAAGCCCAGCAGAGGAGACTGCAGAGAAGAACTGACTTGGCACCAGCCCTACCGGCCCATCTGCAGTTTCCAGAGATCACGCACTGAAAGTTATCTTGTCCTGCAGCAAGAGACCGTCAGAACCCCTGAGAGGACTGACTGCCTTCCAATAAAGACAGGATCTCCTGTGAATAGCAGCTCTGTTCAAAATAAACAGCCAAGAAAGACTCAGAGTCTGCTGAGGACAAAGAAACCCGACGCCTGGAACCACCACTGCACTCGACGCCTACGGCCCAAGTCCGAGTGGCCCATCAGACCCAGCGAGGTCCCCCAGCGCTCCAGAGTCTGAGTCCACCATGGGTTGACCCCTCCAGGACTCCCCGACGTCACCTGAAGCCTCTGCACGGAGACTCCCCCCAACCGCGAGTGGACCGGTAAGGTGAAATCCGACCTCAAAAGACACCACTGCTTCCAGCCGCCCTGTGCCCTGGAGAACAAAACCTGAGGTGCACCTACATCCCCAAACCCTTCAACTTACCTGCCCAGCTGTTGGTTCCTCCCGGAAGTCTACCTGGACGAAGCCTGCAGCTAAAAGCCAAAACCGGCAACTCCCATTGAAAAAACAGGGCACCTGACGCCAAAACAGCACCCTGCATCCAGCCGCTCATGCGCCGCTGCAGGTGTACTTTGGGTGCTAACTCGGATCTCTCTTTGTCCTGAGCCTAACACCAGGAGATTTGCTCCCACAACCTTGTGGCCTGCTCGTGAGCAGCCACTATTCGGAGCCCCCTTTCGCCCATTTGATAACATTGTGCCTAAGCATTCTGCACCCGGCTGCCCTAGTGCCGCTAAGGGTGTTTCAAGAGTGCATCCTTGACCCTGGGGGAACCCTGATTCTAACCCCAGAATACCAACTCCCACAAACTTGTACTTACCTGTAAACCGATAACTCAATTTCCTTCCATAGGATTGCATTGACTGCTTTTTCCTGAAAAATGTTTCAAGTGTGGAGTTGGTTTGTATGAAACACTGAAAAATTGAATATGTACAAAAACTAATGTACTTACCTTTTTTTCTAGGGAATGCCCCAGTGTGATATCTAGGCATATCACACTAAGTAGAAAACGTAACTGAAAAAATAATCTAAAAAGTAACATAAAAAGTAATCTATGAAGTAACTGAAAAGTAATTTCAAAATATTGACCTACCTGTAATTCAACCAACTGCATTTGAACCTGCATTCAACTATGAAACATTGCATAAGATTTTGCAAAGTATTGTTTCACTTACCTGCACCATGCTCGGCTTGGTTCTAGAAATAAAATTACTTAATAATATTTTTGATACAAACAAATTGGTCTGAGTTCAGTCTTTGAGTGTGTGGCATCATTTGCTGCCTGGGTGTGTACAACAAATGCGTAACTCTACCATCTGATAAAGCCTTATTGCTCGCCCACACTACCACAAATAGAGGGTTAAGTGCTAGCTACTTTTACCTCTGCCTACCTTTGTGGTTCCACTGGACTCTTTGCACACTATACCTCATTCTGGTATAGTATATACAGATCCAGCTTCCTGAAAAACCCTCATGATACCAGGCAATATTAAATTATACTTTATGCTTTAAACTTTCAGATATTAGGTCTCACAAAGACAACTGAAATATATCTTGCCCGTGGTCCCAAATATCCTTCCGTTGACACTGGGTAGAGAGAGAAAGAGAGAAGTAGAGGTAATCAATGAGTGAAAAAGTGGTTGAGGTAAAGAAAGAGACATTTGAGAGAAAGGTCACATTCCCAGGGGCCCCTGGGAAGGCGGCGTCCCTGTGCAGTAGTCCATTTGCCAGAGTCTTAAAACCTCTCTTGGTTCTGTGTTTTTGGATAACAAATGCACTCATCACTTAGTTCACGTGATTAGGGAATTTTAGTGCTAGTGAAAAAAATACTGCTCCGCAGGAGGACTAAAATAAAAAGGTAGATTTCACCTAATTGGCATTTTGCCTTGTGTTTTCAGCCGTAAATGCCAGCCTGTCTTCTCTGACCAAGTAGTAGGCCAGTAGTTACCCCGTTTTGGGAGTGTTCGCTTTCTGCTGAAATTCGGCCAAAATGTATGTTGAATTCTGTGTGTTGAGCTTATGCCTTCCAACTTTGGTGATGGCCCAGTATTGAATGTTACTTATGTATTCTGTTGCGCTAACCACGTATAAAGTTCTTTTTCTAGCAGTCAGTTCTTCCCCCTAACTGCACTGTGCTTCTCCTTGAGAAATAACTTTTGTTTTTTAATCCCTTCATCATGTTTACAGATCTTAATTGGCATAAATGGTACTTGTTGCCTACAAGTCTATTGCAGGTCGCCTTGCTTTATTTCTCTATCTGGGTGCCCTATTTCTTGTATATTTTTGTTCAGATGGCTCTACTTGCCCACTTTTTCCTCCCTCTTCAGGCGTCCACTATCTCAAGTACCTCTCTCCATCTCTTTCTGCAGTCACCATTTCTTCATCACTCCTGCTGCCTTTTCCCCTTCCAGACTGGAATTTTTTTTCCGTGACCCCAACCAATTACCAGTTCATACTGTCCAACCCACCGAATTTCAGAACAGTAGCTATTAGAGCTTAAGAGAAGGGGGGCTTAACATGTCTCCCCTCCTCCCCCTTCCAGCCGCCTCCCATTGCCCTCTCTGGGAGAAACTTGATTTTCATAATTAGCCTCAACAAAGTCACTTTGTTTGGCTTCTGTACAGTACTTCTAAGGTGCAGGCAAAACACAGGGGATTTAATTGACACTGGAAAGATAAATACCATCACTCATTTTGACAACTGAGGGTTTTTTTTAACTTCCAAGGCCCATAATGAGTATGTGTATTTTTACTGTACTCGCTGCGGCTGGTGCTCTGCAAGGAGGAAGCGTGGAGCGAAACGCTGCAGTCAATTCCCAAAATGCAGGCTCGGCTTACCTTATTAGCACGAAGGGGCTGCGGGATATGTAGCTGGCTGGGCTGCCTCAATTTCCTAGCACGCTTGCTCCTGAAATCAGGGGTCCCTTGTGAGAGGAAAGAGGCCAGGGATGGGGCGGATGGACAAAGTATTTTCTGTGTCGTCTTACCACACTACCTCCTTCAACTTCAGCTGCGCTACCTATCTGACTCCTGGTCCAGGACCTTCCCCTTCCCCCACTCCTCCCAGACTACCACACCGCTCTATACATACCACATTGTAAAACTCTAGCCACGGTATCTATCTCACTCCTGCCTCACTGCCTTCCGCACTTCAACGCCCAACCACACCGCTGCAACCACGCTACCACAACACTTTATGCATACCACCTTGTCAAACTCCAGCTGCAGTTCCTATCTCACGCCCATCTCACTGAATCCCCACTTCACCACCCAACCACACCGCTGCAACCACACTACCACACCGCGCTATACATACCACCTTGTAAAACTCTAGCCACGGTATCTATCTCACGCCTGCCTTACTGCCTTCCCCACTTCACCACCCACCTACACTGCTGCAACCACACTACCACACCACTCTATACATACCACCTTGTCAAACTCCAGCCGGAGTGCCTATCTCACTCCCATCTCACTGCCTTCCGCACTTCCCCACTTCACCACCTAACCACACCGCTGCAACCACACTACCACACCGCGCTATACATACCACCTAGTCAAACTCCAGCCGCAGTACCAATCTCACTCCCATCTCACTGCCTTCCCCACTTCACCACCTAACCACACCGCTGCAACCACACTACCACAGCGCGCTATACATACCACCGTTTCAAACTCTAGCCGCAGTACATATCTCACTTCTGCCTCACTGCCTACCCCGCTTTACCACCCAACCACACTGCTGCAACCACACTACTACACCGCTCCACTCACAGCTCCCACTCCAATTCCAGCCTGACCACCTTCACCACTCCCCCACATACCCACTTCACTCCACCCACAGTACCTCCTCCAGTTCCAGCTTCACTGTCTACTCAAAACCTGCTGCAGTCTTCCTACCTCCACCATTTCAGTCACAGAACCTCACTGACGTCACCCATTTAAAAGTAATTTCTCCACTTTCGCAAAAACATCCTCCTCCACTCCCACCAGACCCCACACTACTACACCCTGTACCCAGACTACCACACTGGGACATCATTGGTTGTGATGTTGTCCTTCTGTTGCGCTGGGATGGGGGTTATCTAGCTTCTGAAGTAAGGACATTTGACTCTCTTCTGCTCATTAAACAGTGCTTGGATAGTGTGCAAAATGAATCTAAAGTGGGGTGTGGCCAAACATCCAACATGCGGATGCTTGAATCCGGAGCTCCCTCCCAGGTCCCATTTCCTGCCAATCTAGCTCAGTCAGGAAACACCCGGTAGCAACCAGGTGTTCAAGATTGAGGCACACCTGCTGTTCTGCTTGTTGGGTCCTGTGATACTCTGATATCCTGGAATGACATTGAGACTTCGAGGCCACATGAACAGGGCCAAGATGATGGCTGGCACAACCAAATGATGTATGGTAGACCTAGGGGAGCTGAGGAGGTGTCTCCATAGTCTGCAGGTGAACCCGCGACCATGAGATCGAAAACCCTTCTGCAGAGGAGGTTGTGGAGTGTTTCCTCAGCTGAAAGGAGTCTAGACCACCGTCTGAGGCCAGGCCGTTGCCGCTGTGAAAGGCATGGCAACACAAACCAGCTGCAGGGATAGGAGTTGGCATTGACCGTTGAGGCCTGTGGGAGTGAGGTGTTGGCCCTGGGGGCTCATGGGTGCACCTTAGCGCATGGAGCTTGTCAAGCCCTACGCCTGTGATCAGTGAGCGGCCATCTCTAAATTAACGTCATACTCAGACCTAAAGCCGGGTGCTACTGAAACACAGCACCAGCGGGTTGGGAGGCCCTCAAGTGGAGATTAGGGCCATCACGCTTCACCTCAGTACCAGGTAACTTAATGTGTACCATCCAGCAGGGTGCAACTGTGACAGAGGTGCCCCCTATTGATAATGATACATGGATTTTGCTCTGCCTCCTGCTGAACAGAGAGGACTATGTGCCTCCTAGTACCCCAGAAGCTTTGACCCATGACACAGACCTAAGCCACAGTTGTCCACAGGTATAGGAATAAATGGAGCAAAGGCTACACTCCAGTACTCCCATGCAGGTGTCTAGCTCTAGCTCACCTCTGCACCTGAGGGGTCACCCTGAACAGGAGGAGCTACTCCCACGTCCCTTGCTTGAACATATGGATATGAGTAGCACACACTGTTGGTGCACCACCCCTCTTGGTGCATCACAAATGCTGGCCACCACAAATCACCTACCCATGAAGCAAAAGAGAACTCGCTGACCTAGGCCTGCAATGAATTAAAAGATAAGTGCCACTTGAAACGACGAGCATGGTCGCTTCTTCAGTACTTAGAAATGACTGTTGAATCCTTTAAGGATAGACGGTGTGCAAATAAGATCGAAACAATAAAGTAGCTTCATGATGAAATTGAAGCTGATAAAGAAAGATCATCCAGCAATGGCAGAGGGTCAATGGAGAATAACCAAAAAAGGACTGGTCTATCTGAACAAAAGCAACAAAGCATACCATGGGTGTAATCAGACTAAAGGAAGCATACTCCTGTCAGATGGGGAACCACAGAATTTTTTCAGCATGGCAACTATGGCAGGGGTGTGATAGTCCAGGTAAATACAGACAAGAGCAGATGTTTCAGAGTTAATGGCAACCCTCAAACTGGAGATGTTAGGAAGCATATAGTTATATTTTTCCTAAAACATAGACCCAAGGCTTAAGAGTTTAATTCACCATAGTCTTTAAATTACTATGTTTAAGGTTCAGAGGGATCAGTGGGGCCTGGAAGAGGGGTTTATTCCAGCTGAGTCAGCATAATGTATTGAACCCACAGATAATACCTAGCAGTACAGAAGGCTGCGTACACTTTGTTTTTTTAACTTCTCTCCCTCATGACACGAGGGACCCTCAAGTTGTTAGTCCTAACTTGTCATGTTAGGGGCCTCGATAACACAACCAAGTGAGTGAGTATCCTGCAGTAATTACAAATTCTGCAGGAAGATGACTGCTTCCTGTAGGAGACCTACCTCCCCGGCAGATCAGCCCAGTTTAAGATAGTGGTATTACTCCACAGTACCATGCCTCTGCACCATCCAAATCGGGTTGCATTGAGATCCTTTTAGGCTCCCGACACACCTTCCTAGAACATAGTATCAAAGCAAATAAAACTGGAAGGTTGATATCGGTGGACGGGAAACTGGAGGGACAACCAATCAGATAAGCAGTAAAATATGTGCCCCTAATAAGGACCAGAAGAAGTTTATTTACCAAGCCAAACAGAAAATGACCCAGTTCTCCACAAATGTGGTCTTAGTCAGAGTGGACCTTAACTTGGCATGAACACTGTCCTCGATGGGGCCCAACACTGAGGGAAACACATACACTCTTACTGGAGGAAAAGGGCTGGTTGGAAGTCCTAGGCCTAGTTGACACATGGAAACAGTGCCACCCTCCTGAAAGGTACTGCTCACATTGTTAAGCTACACACCAAACAGACACAGAAATAGATTACCTCCGAATGCTTCTCACATCACACTGAGGGTTGTAGATCAGCGACCTTATACACTGTCTGATCACAGATCAACAGCTTTTACTTCTAAATTGCAAGTTGATGACTGGGCTTGCTCTGGTGGAGAGTAGGCAGTGAATGATTCCCGCTTAAAAGATATAGTGGTGAATTAGAAGACAAGTAAAAAGATTAGACAATCTGTAACCTTTAACAACGCAGGTGAAACGAGTAAGGCACTAGTATGGGACGCCCTAAAGGCAGAACTTAGGGGCACATTCATGCTGGAGGCAGGCAGACTCAAATGTATGAGAGCACTAGCAATAGAAAAGTTAACCTGTACAGGAAAAATTATCATAACTCTAAGGGTAAAAAATCATACTCTAGAATATGACAGGGCAAGCCACACTCTGACAAAACTAGGTGTGTCTGTGACATAATAATGGAGATACACTGCTGGCAAATAAGTTGCGTGCCAGCCAGGCTCACAGATATTGGCCAGATCAGATAAGAAATTGGAGAGATCTAGGCGAGAAACGATGGAAAACTACACGTCTTTGTTAGCACTTTTCTTCGGGCAAATTCTGGCCCCATAAAGCACTACCTGATGAATCGAAATTCAAAACTGAGGCTAGTCATCAAAGGAATACATTTAAATAACGCAAAGAACACTAGGCTCTTGAAGGAAGACAGAGAGTGGTTGAGTTTGCAAACAAGAAAGGTTCATTTATAGGTTAAGGGTTTACCAAATTCAAAACCATTATTGTGAATCAATAATCAAATATGTATGCATATAATAATTGTGAAATTCAGAGAAAACAAAGCTAAATAAGGTAAGAGGGCAAACTAGTGTATAGTTGTCTCAGAGGAAAAAGTTAAGTAAAATTAGTTCTGCCATAAAGACAGCACCCAACTCTGCCCTAAACTGTCTAAAAAGAGAACAAAAGCATTTTCCTTTGTGTTCCCGAAAAGTTCTGATCTGCACTAGCTTAAAACACACAATTCTAACATTTGCTACACCTGTACATGGTTCCCTCTAAACACTCAAATCAGGTTAAAGCTAGGGTGACCAGAATTTTAAAGCCAAAAACTGGGCCAATTCAAGGAAATAGAAGAAGGACTACAATTTTACTTCAAGAATGACAGCGCTCCTCAGCAGAGAATTACAGATTAGGCAGCTAGAACATACATAAAAAGCATTTTTTCAAACCCAGTAGCTTGCCTGATAAATACATTGTTTTCTTGAAACAGCTGATAAATTTCCCTGCTTTGTAAACATCAAAAAGCACCTCTTGCCGTTTTCAGTCCACCTTCTCTAAAAACCGGGATAGAAGCTACATTCCCTGAAATCTGCCGGGACAGATGGTGAAAAACCGGGACCGTCCGGGCAAATCCGGGACGCCTGGTCACCCTAGTTAAAGCTAGTAGATAAAATCTAAGGGACATATTCTCAAGGCAATATCGCAGCTTTAGCGGCACTTTTTTTCCGATAAAGCGGCGATATTTTAATCGAATACCCACAAGCTGTCGCTAACAGCCGTTAGCGACAGCTTTTAGGCGAAATGGACCATTTTCAACATCGCAACTTCTGTCAGCGATAATTATCGCTAATGATAGGCAAGGGAGGCATTCCCTTGCAAAATCTGACGTTAAACCAAGATTTCCCATTTCACAAGGGGAATCCTTCATTCCAGAGGAAGAAAAAAAGTGGCTCTAACTGCAACTAGAGGCAGTTTTTTAAACCAGTAAATATCTGGTCTTAAAATGGTGATAACCATTGGGGCCTCATTTCAGCAGGTTTTGTTGCTGGTCTGCACTGCAAGCAATGTTGCTATGCTGCACTGGTACAAAATTACAGTGCAGGACTGCGCACCATCAATAAGATAGTGCGCATTCCTGTGCCCCAGTCATGAAAAGTGTTGTAGCGCTGCGACAAGACAGCGTTGCAACATTTCTCACTACACCCTTCTTGTGACTGTACGGATGCACTGTACTCACTGGACAGTGTTCCATGACGCAAGTAATTACAGTTATGTCAGGAATCCTGACGTATCTGTCTGCGCTAAAGTCACACATTGCTGCAGTTGTGTCACAACCATGATGCAACTCCAGCAATGCATGGGGCCAGCCTATCCCTGTGGCACTGCGTCACCCTCACTAGTACTGATGCAGTGCAGTTCATGAGGGGTGCCCGAATGTCTGCGCTGTTGGAGATCCATTGGTGTTGGTTGTGTGCTGCTGTGTCATCGTTTGCAAGCATTGGTGGAGTGTTGGTGCAGAGGGAGTTGACGAGACGTTCTTCATTGTCCTTGATCCAGCTGCGAGGGTGTGCGATGATGGCGGTGGCATCCGGTGGGCAGGGTGAAGACGTGATGTTACTAATGATGGTCGGTCCAGGAGAGTCCGGTGTTGTGGCTGTAGTTGAAGTCCCCGCTGGTGGAGGTGATGTGCTCGACCGTGTGTCCTGCTATGTGACTTGTTGCGGTGACTTGCTGATTGCGTCTGATGTAGATGACCTTCCACAGGAGTGGGTGGTGTCCTTGTCACTGGGGTTGTCCATGTGGAATTTGAGTACACCGAGTAGGATGTCGTTGGTGGATGGGAGACGCTGTGGTGCAATTATGTCTACAATGGTATTGGAGAATGGGGGGCCATGGCCACGTGGGCCTGCACATGAGGGTGCCGCAGAGGATGTGCTTGTGCTTTGTCCGGATCTAGGAGTTGAGGTGGTCCATGGTCACCCTAGGGTAATTAGAGTGCATGGTCAGCCGGAGTGTGCCTCTGTAGGTGATGGCCATGCCTTGCCATTGAAGGTCGGGCTGCTCCTTGCGTGTGATACTGCAGCCGTCAGTGATGGCGATGGCAATGTCCGGTCCAGAGCAGAGGTTGGTTCTGGCAGATGAGGTGGCGTCCAGGGTTGATGGCGAGGAGGGTGCTGGCTTCGTAGTGGTTGAGTGTCCAAGAGGAAGGCTCCTTGGTGCTGAACGCAGTCCAGGGGAAGACGGAGTCAAACGGCATAGCTTATGGTTTGCCTTTGTCATGTGAGACGACCATTCCAATGCAGGCAGTACATCATTAGCGACACAACTCCGACAACGCATGTGCCTTCACATTGCATTTGATTACAATGCATTGTGAGGTCAGTAATAGGGTAATTTAAAATATTATGGGTGGGTATGTGTTCCTGGTGTAAAATATAACATTTGGGGTGTTTTATGGTGTAAAATATGAATTTTGGGGGGTTTTGGGTTAATTATGAAAATTGGGTTTTTTGGGGGGGTAAATTAGAAAATTGGGGTGTGCATTTGGGTCAATTTAGAGTTTTGGATGTGTAATGGGGGCTTAAAAAGGAATTCCTGGTTTCACGTTTGGGATTGGGGTGCAAAGGTTAGTTTAGGGTTGAACTCACTGGAGTTTGCATAGTAATGTTCATGACTCCATTATGCAACATCTAACCTACTGTTGCAATGTGCCTAGTATTAGTATGCATTGGAATGGAATGCTATGTCATGTAATGCGTTGTAACTACGTCTGAGCCTTTGGCACACAAGTGCTAGTCCTGCTGTGCATGTGAGTACAGCGTCCGCCATTGAGAGGTGCGGGGGGAGTGATGGACAGCTGTGAGGTTGTAAATGCCGGAAAGAATACTGGATGGTGCCTGAATGCTGGGATGTGTGTGTGAGCGGGTGTCGTTAATATTGTAATGAGGGAAGTCTTACCTCAAAGCCGTGCCCTGTGTCTTCGTATCTCCTGCTCCACTGTGTCTGCTTCCAGGAACAGGAATTCGGCAGCTAGGCTCCCTACCCTGAGTCAATTGCAACGCTGCGATGCAGCAGTGTGATTGCTAATTTGCAACGGGACAAGTCATGCAGCCAGGGGCCGTAGGGGTGGGCATTTTCTACATGCAGGCTGTAATGCAGCCTGCACTGTGAACAGGGAAGTACGCATGACTGCTTTTTGCGGCCTGAGTGGTCCGAGCAAACAGTCATTGCACACCTGAGTGGGCATGCCACTCTGACCCTGCCCTGCTCTGTGAGTGGAGCAGTACTACGTACCATCCCACCCCCTAAGGATACATAGCATGATAACATCAGTAAATATTCTTCATGTGAAGATTGTCCCTCTTCTGCACTGCTTGAAGGCAGTGGGGCAACGCTCATCCACTATAGCGGATGAGCTGCCACTGGGGGTGCGTCATCTATGTGTGATATGGCTGAGCAACTTGCCCCCCAGCAATTCCTGCTCCTGGCTCCCAGCTGTGCCTCCCTCCCCCCTCCCTTATTCAATGGCATCCGCACAGCGTACGTGCGCAGCGGGTTCGCTGCAGGTGCGCCAAAGGCAAGACCGTCTGTACCCCTCCGTGACCCGACCGCAGACAGCACCAGGAACCCTGGATCTACAACATTCTACTCCACTACCCTCCTCGCACTCAACCCCTGAAGAAACAACAACTGCCATAGATTTCCACAAAACAACACCCTCCTTGACAAACGTGGACAACCTTGGACTGAATCAGCTCGTCACCACCCCTACCCACAGAGCCAGACACACCCTCGATCCCATCTTCGCAGGAGGGATAAACATCCACTTTAGCCACACCACAGAGCCCCTCTGGACAGACCACCACTGCGTACACTTTGCCTTCAAAAACACCTCCGCACACAAGCACGCCTGACGCCCACCTCAAAGGAACAGGAGCAAGATCACAGAGGAACACCTCAACACCACCCTCCTCCACGACCCCCCCTCCACCACGACTGATGCCAACTCTGCAGACAAAGAACTACACCACTGGATCTCCAGCTGCGCTGAGAAGCTTGCACACCTCCACCACCCCATCATACAACGCCCCACATTCCCAGTACCTCTGCAACAAGCTCAGCTCCTACTTCCACATAAACATCTGTGCCCTCTCTGAAAACTACAGCTAAAAGACTCCGGTCAACAACCCCTGCCCCACCACCGACAAGCAACCAACCTTCACCACATGGAAAACCGCAACTACCAAAGACACCTCCACAACCATGAAGAGTACCCACTCAGGAGCCGCCACAGACCCCTGCCCGCCGCACATCTACCACAGAGCTGCCACCGCCATAGCACCTGAACTAGGCCGGACCATAAACACCTCGCCCAAATCCAGCATCTTCCCCGACGATTGAAAGCGGGCAGAGGTCAAGCCCCTCCTCAAGAGAGCCTTAGTCCGGCACAACAGACCTGAAACACTGCCGGTCCTTCCCTCTCCTTCCCTTCGCAGCCAAAGTCACGCACAGCTGACATCCTTCATCGAAGAGAACATCATCCTCTACTCCACACAGTCTGTATTTCGCAGCAACCACAGCACCGTGACCGGCCTCCTCGCCGCTAACAATTACATACGCATGCTACTCGACCAGGACCACACTGTATCCCTCATCCTACTAGACCTCTCCACAGCCTACGACACTTTCTCACACCACACTCTCGCAAACTGACTCCGGTATACGAGGAACCACCCTCAACTGGATCCGCTCCTTCATCTCCGTCAGTACCCAAAGGATCAGACTCCCCCTCCTTCCTCTACGAACATACTGAGGTCAACTGTGGAGTACCCCAAGGATCATCGATCAGCCACATGCTCTTCAAAATATACATCACCCCCCTCGCCACCATAGTCAGACAGAATAGGCTCAATATAGTATCTTTCGCTGACAACACACAGCTCATCCTCTCTCTCACGGAGAAGTCAGAATACACCAGACTCAGCTTCCAAGAGGAATGGAAGACATCGCAGCATGGATGAACGACAGCTGCCTAAAGCTGAACTCTGAGTTGACTGAGTCGTCGTCCTCGTACCCTCCCCCACTGCATGGGACAGCTCCTGGTCGGCCTCTGCGCTAAGAAACCCACCCACACCGACGGACCATGGACAGAACCTCGGCATCATTCAAGACTCCTCCCTCACCATGACCCGCAAGACCTATGCTGTCGCATCCACCTGCTTAAACTGCCTCCGCATCCTCCGCAGGACCATCAAGTGTATTCCTTCAAAATCATAAAGACCGTCAACCATGCAATCATGACCAGCAGACTGCACTACGGTGGCGCCCTATATGCAGGAATCCACAATACGCTGCTAACCAGGCTCAAAATCATCCAGAACAACGCAGCCAGAGTCGTCCTCGGAACCCCACGACACGAGCATATGACCCAGCACCTACGAGACCTACACTGGCTCTCCATCGAGAAGAGAGTGACATTCAAGTTACTCGCCCACGCCTACAAATCCCACAACAACCTCAGACACAAATACCTCAACAAAGGAAGAGTCTCATTCCACGTACACAAAAGGAAACTCCGCTCCTCCGACCTGGCCCTGACAGAGACCCCACGCATCCGCAGAACCAGAGTAGGAGGAGGGCCTTCTCCTACCTCGCAGCTAAAACCTGGAATGCGCTCACAGTCAACATCAGACCCTCACACACCGTGCACACCTTCAGGAATAGCCTTAAGACCTGGCTCTTCAAATGACCCAGAGCTGAACCCACACCCTCCCCAGCGCATTGAGACCCTCACGGGTGAATAGCGCGCTCTATAAACACCTGATTGTTTGGACATTTACACCTTGGCACAATCCACTGCACTCTCTCAACATCTGTGAATCAGCCAGCAGGAGCCTCAGTGTACCAACGCAATACCAGCAGGGCCAAGAGAGACGCACAATGTGGCAGAGTGTGCCAACACCACACCGGCAAACCCTACAGATAACCACATATTTATACTACAACCACCCCTAACAATAGCAGCTAAGAGCATGCAGTGCCCCTGTACTCTATTGTTTATGCATTTACAACATTTTTGGCAGGACAGTGAAAGACACAATTGAGCATCATTTGCCCAGGATCACACCATGCGGGCAAGTAAAGATTAGAACGCACAATATCTGAAGCCACAATGAGCAACTTCATTACTCGACTTCCAGCTCTGCAAAATCAATTTACTTTTGCCACAGTGTGACCTACAGCTGAAACAAAGATGTCAGCAACATATACATTAACCCATTGGGCTAGCTTACCTCTACTGCATCATGCATTCTGTTACACTAGGGGTGCCCGAAATTGCAACTTTGTTTGTGCATTATATGCATAATTTAGTGTGATTTACAGGTGTTACTCAAATTTCGCTGAAGCAGGGGTGAAAACTGCAAAAGAGATATGCCTTCATTTACAAAAGGTAAGCAATATCAGTGCAAAGTCTGTAGAGTTTCTAAAGTTTCTAAAGTCGCGTTGTGAACGTTGCTACCACAGCGCATGGTTTTGGCACATCTCCAGGTTCATATTTCCCATAAGAGGCTATCCGCTTGAGCCGAGTTTCTAATGTGTGAAAATTATGCAAGCTGCATAAGTGAAAACATTGCAGACATTACACAAAATCTACATTGCCCCAAGACCATGATTTACACAAGTTTTGGCTTGCCTCATAAACATTTTCATACCCAGATACAATACATTGAGGGCCATAGTCACAAGGCTCTATCGCTGACTTAACGGAACTTTATCGCAGCCAAAGTTGTGATAAACTTTTCGCCCCAATCACAAGCTGGTGTTAACATCCCACAGCACCAGATTACCTGCGATAGCAGCTGCAAAAAACATCGCAATAGATGACCCCCGCAACTATCGCTAATGAGATGCAGAGTAGGCGTTCCGGTGCCAAAAGCCACGACAACACCACTCCACAACATTCACAACGAACAGCCAGAACTGCGATAAGAACACAAAACAGGCGATAAGATGCATTAGCCTGCTCCGACCTGGTACTAAGTCGGACCACAGCCTGCACCACAAAACGGAGACCAGCCCAGAGGCACACCTGAATAACAACAGATGCACCTGGGCAACTGAACATGCAGCCCAGAGGGCCGAAAGGGAAATAACACCTGCCGCAACCACCCCCAGGACCCCACCTCCCCGGCACCCCCCCCCGACCAAAGACATCAAAGACATGCCACATCGGCTACACCCAAATACAAACAAAATAATCTGCCTGATGTCACAGAATCACAACTGGTGACATGCATGTGTCATCACAAAAATGACCATCACACATTCATTTCCGAAGCCAAAAATAAAACTATTAAAATGAACACTGAAATGAAGACACATGGAGGCTCCCCTTGGGACAATCCGTAGGTCACAGCCTGCAAGACAAAAATCATGATGAGAAGGTGTGTCCTGTGCACATCAAAGGACAGAGAGAGAGCGAATGGGAGAGGGAGGAAGAGAGGGAGAGAGAGAGAGAGAAAGAAGAAGAGAGGGGGAGAGAGAGAGAGAAGAAGAGAGGGGGAGAGAGAGAGATAAGAAGAGAGGGGCAGAGAGAGAGAAAAGAAAAAAAGGGGGAGAGAGAGAGATAAGAAGAGAGGGGGAGAGAGAGAGAAAGTGCCGCCCCTGCGCACCCAGGCCACACTGCTCACCTGCTGCCACCGGTATGTCTCCAACCACTTGCCAGTATGTAGTACAGTTCATTAGGTCACACATCTGAGACAGACCCGTCATGTGAAACAGAGTCCAGATACATGATTGGCACAGTACACACCATTGCACAAGACAACATCGCCTGCCCGCCCATGCACACCCAGACAGAGGCACCCCAGCCCCTCTCGCTGCCCATCGGAGCATGCCCACCCATGCACACCCAGGCTGCACTGCTCACCTTACGCCACCGGCGTGCAGACAGGAGGTCCCACCACATGCCGCTGCAAGCCACAAGCCCGGGGCCCATGGACATGGCACACTCCACACCATGCAGCCCCGCTCCGCAGGCCACCAGGTCTCACGTTTGGTGCTGGGTCTTGATTACTCCATGGCAGAGGACATATCATTGCACAGAGCATCATCGCAGGCTGCACACCCGCTCAGCCCAAAAGGTGCCACTAACTCTGTGACCCGCGAGGCCATGCCACATGGCGGTAGGCCCGCACTGCCCGCTGGCTCTGGCCTACACTGCGGTCCAGCAGGGCACACAAAACCTGAGCTGTCCAGACCACCAGGATGGGGCATCATTGCAGGCTGCACACCCGCTCAGCAGCTCAAGGTGCCCCTAACTCAGTGCACCCAAAATCCCTGTTCCGTGGCAGGGTGCCTGTGCTGGCCGCAATGCTCCAGGTGTCACTAACCCTGTGCAACCCCAGTCAGCGCCACGTGGTGGTAGGCCCGTGACAGCCACAAGGCCTATAATGCCACTAACCCTGTGCGTAACAACTCATGGCCCCTTTATGATTGAGAACCGTGAAGCATCCGTCATCCAGTAACCACCGGCAGAGGGGAATGTGACGTCGTGGGCCCCTTTTGTTGGCGGAGTCACATGGCTTGTGACGCCTGTGCCAGATGGGTGTGGTGTGCGTGCAAACCTGCCCTCAGGGAGTGGCTGTGACATGCTGAAAACCAGACCAGTGACCTGCACACCACCAGTGAGTACGCCTGCGACGGGTAGCAATGAGGACCCCCCCTCGGAGCGTAAGCGGAGTGGTCTGGCCTGCCATATGCTGGACCAGCGCAGGGCTTGCAACAATGACTCGTGGAATCTGGGCGTGGTTCAGTCCATGTCCGGACAAGGAAGTGACTGATGCGTGTGTCCCTGTTGTAGTGTTCACGGGACCCGGTACACAATATGCAATGTAGCAGCCTGTGACTGGCATCCCACAGGATGAGCATCATTGACGCACGGGACATCACTGTCGCCACATTCACCCACACATTCATACATGAATGGTGAAAGACATAACACAGCAGTGCGTCACTGGATGTTTATTGCACATCCAGTGCAGTTCTGCAGCTGGAGCGGTACAGGGCAATGCCGAGCACACTACACAATATGGGCCCGTGGAGGGCCATCCAGAGTCCATCTGGGGAAGACAAGTACTGCAGAAGAGGAATTGTACAGACCGCAGTCATGTCGCTGTGTCATTGGTCATCAAACAGGATATGACAGTCCATGTCGCTATCCAAGGTGAGTGCATCGGAGTGTATCGGGGGTCTGTGGAAGGTCATGGGGCCATGTGCGGCACCAAGCAGGAAAATGCCAGGTGGTGGAAATGAAAGCTAGTGCCTCCTGATCACAAACCCATCCATGTCCTCGTCCCCGGATGTGTGCTCTGCCCCACCTGTGGGTGTTGCAGTACCGGCTGGGGCACCGTGTGCCACTGACACATCAGGGGCCGGAGGAGGGTTGACGGCCGCACTGTGTGGCAGTGACACATCATGTGCCGGAGTGGATATGCCTGCCGCACTGTGGGGCACTGACACACCAGGGGGCGGAGATGTGGATGGTGTGGGGTCAGCCGCATTCATCTGCGCCACGCCTTGTGGCAGCAATCCCATGATGATGATCTGCAGGGTATGGTAGATCCCTGCTACATTTCGTTTGTGTGCAGCGGTGGCTGCCATCCTTTCCGCCTCCATCCGCATCATGTCCTCCATGAGCCTCCGCATGTGTGCCAGCTCACGGTTGGTATTACTGGATCCACTCTGAGCGGACAGGTGTTCTTCGCTGCGTCAGGACTCCAGCGATGTCAGTCAGGGCTCGTTGGAGGCCATGGGGCGGGTCTAGACACCCATGGATGGCTTCCAGTTTGGTAGCCATGAGGTCGAACCCCACCGCACCTGCTCAGCCATCTCCCTCTGGGCCTCCAGCACATGGCATTGGAAAGCCATGTGTTGTTCCTGGGGGTCTTGGAAGACTGGCGGGCCTCCTGCTGGGTGGTTTGGGTGGTGGGTGGGGTGAGGGGGTCTCCTCGATGCAGCTGGTCAGCCCTGATCCTCGAGGTGAGTCGCGGATGATGTCAATGTTGTCTAGGAGTGCTTGGGTGTCAACACCAGCTCCTCCATGTCATCCAGCTCGAGCTGTGGCACTGGGCTCCCATCTCCAGTCTGCATTGCTGCCTTCTTATTGGCTATGAGTTTCTACCTGGTCTTCCGCTTGATGTCATTCCATCGCCTCTTGACCTCATCCATTGTCCTCTTGTGCTCTCCGACGGCATTCACCTTGTCCACGATGTCCCAACATATTCTTGTTTTGGTGCCCAATGACACATTGGAGGTGACGAACAGTTGTTGATGGTGTTCCATCACCTCCTTGACTATGATCCTGTTCACCTGTGGACTGAACTTCGTCTTCCTCTTCTTGTTGTCCTTGCCCTTCCCTGTCCCCGAGGTCCCAGGCTGGTTGTAAGGGGTGCTTGTGGGGTTGCACTCGTCCTCTGCTCCTGCTCCGGCTGCCTCCATGGTGCTTGGGTGTTGGTCAGTTTGTGTTTGGGTGTTTTTTCTACTTTTATGGTGATTCTTCCCGCCGGCCAGGTGTGTGCTGCAGGCCTGGCGGTGCTTATCACTGATTTCCACATCGCAGGTTTTTTGGTGTTGTGATTTGTGTTTTTATCTCCATCGAGGTGGTTGTATCGCGGACATTGTCCGCGGTTTCGGCAGACTATCGCATGTTACTGCTTTGTTGTGAATTCCACGTTGACACAGAGTTATTTTCCCGCGATAGGCTGCGATGTGTAAAGCTGCGTTGACATTTTTTGCTGATGTTTAGCACACGTTCTTGTGAATATACCCCTGTGTGGAGTGCAGAATGTCCAAGCAGGCCGGATTTGCAGGAACAGTGCCAGGTTTTCACCATATGTCTCCCAGCAAATTTCAGTAAATGTAGTCAATGTTCCCGTTTTTAAAGAGGATTGACTGAACACAGAGGGAAGCAAGGTTGATAGCTCTAGTGAACAATTCAACTAGCAGGGGTGTAGAGTTGAATATTACAGATAAATACCGACAAATATAGATAAATAAATACAGACAAAAATGCCACAAAAATTAATACCATCAAACCGAGAGGCTCATTTAAATCCATACTCCCAAATGTGCCCTATGTTTTAACCCTGCTCCTCGTTTTATTTAGAACATAATAAACACCATCTTTTTAACCAATGGAGGTCATAGTCCCTGTTGCATCAGCTGAAGGTTGTGTTGTTATCCTCTACAGTGTCCTGAAGATCTGAGCAAGCGTGTGCTCTGGAAATATTAATAACATACTCCTAGACCACTCTCTTTTACCATTGCAAATTGAGCAGCCTCTATCTCGTCCATCTGAAAGCGCTTCGAAGCTTCATTAGGAGCATGAGACACTATGCAAGAGCTACAATAAAATACAATCCCAGCCTCCTGGGAAATGAGTGTATTCGATTTAAGAGTGAAAAGAACAGCCGGACCTTCTTTGTTTTTGTTGTTGTGTTTTTTATCGACTGAGAGCAACAATAGGTCATTAAAAGTGACTAGTTTCTATGCCACAAAAAACAACAAAGCGGTCACAACAGCACCATGACTGTTGTCAATACTGCGCAAAAACTGAGCCCAAGCTACGATCTGCCATGAGGAAGATACATGGCGTTCTGCACTTTGGCAAATCTACTTGAAAACATTTTCTTTTAACTTTTACGTGGAACTACTACTTGTTTGGGATACATTTTATGTTCTTCTGATGTAGTACTGTTATGGAACAGTTTTTCTCTCAAACATGTACCTCTCCTCCGTTGCCCATGCCTTGGAGGTTTTATTCTGTGGTTCTCCTGCGACCAGAAGTGCGAAGTGCTTCAAAGACAGGTCTTTGCAATGGAAAAAACTCAGGAAGGAAAAGTTCAAGGAGATATCAAAACATTAAAGATAGATAAACTATCTGGAAGGTACAGGTAGAACGAGAATAAGCTGTAAATCATAACTACGCACATGCGCAGTGGCAGCTTCTGAACTTGAACGTGATGAGCCCCAAAGCCTGGCCTTCGCTTGAGCTAAGAGAACAAGCGAAGCAAGCAAGTCTAACTTCTTCCAGATAAGACTGGGGAATACTCCCCTCTGTGAATAGTTTCAATACAATTGACCAAATGGTGCATTTTTGGCACAGTTTTCAGAACTTTGGTAAAAACCTAGACTTTCTGCAGGGGCCCTAAAAATATGTCCCAGTACTTTCATGAGCAGGCAAGTTTGAAGAAATGGTGGCAAGCTATTTTCATCAAAGTTTTCCTGAAAACTATCTAAAAGCTATTACACACCGGTTTTTTTCAATCTGGCGTGGAGGTGCTATGGCATCAGTCATTTCTAACTATACTTGGCATCTTTCTTTACTTATACATTCCACGTTTCTTTTCCATCCATTCTACTCCAAGTAGCTTTTCAGCATGTTGTAACTGAGAATCTACTTGGATAGTGCAGGTGAAGAAAAATAAAAAAAATATCCAATTTTGTGAATTAGACAGCAGAACTAGGCAAATTTTACAGGCTCATACAACAGTGGCACCTCTCAAATTACGAAGATTTAACAATCTCAGACATCAGACATGTTAACTAGGTTTTCGGTGGACAGGCCCAGAGAGCAACAGTGATAGTATAATAGTAAAAAGTTCAAAAAAGTGCTATGACGTGGTTAATGCTTTTTCAACCATACCCCAAAGCAGCCGTGCAGCTCAACAACATAACTAAAAAAAATTGATAAAGCCAATAGAGCTTTCGTGGGCAAGCTCTACTGGCTTTGCCAATGCTTGTTGGCAACTACTATGTACAAAGCGGCAAGATCCTAATCACTACCTTCGATTGAAAAGGCAAAATGCTTCATTTGGAATATATTGAACAACACTGTAAGGGATAAACAGGCACCCTACTGGATTTGTAATTTGCACCAAGGAAAATTATTACATATTTTATTACATATTTTATTTTATGACACTGCAGAAAATGCATTCCTCTCTCTCTGTTCTTAAAGAGTATGTTTAGCTTTAAGACCAACAGTTGATATGGGACCAGAGTTGATGATTGAGGAACTGAGAGCAAACACCCCGTTAAGAACAGAATAGAACAATGGATGATAAAGATATTGTCTACCAAAATTGTGGAAAAATGGAATTAATGCCGTTTATTACGGCAGAATGCCTTATTTAACTTGTTGACACTATTTAACCAACCTTAGTTCAGAATTTTAATTGGAAGCATATGAAATATTTGTGTATTTTGAGATTAAATGGGAGAATCTGTTATCAGTGTTTGGAAGCAAGCAGTAGGGAGTGGCGGATGTTATGGAATAATGTTTTTGTTAGGAGGCCAGAGAGAAAGTTACTAATTGATCAAATATGTATCAGTCAGTATCATAAAGTGGATATGTATAATATTTGCTATGTACAACATGGGGATAATCTCTCCCTATTGTGTTATGCGCATGCATACGTGTAATAATTAGAAGGAACATTGTTTGTGAGTCAGGACATGATGGAATTACACAGTATTACTGACCGGTATCCTTGTTACACTAAGACAGAAAGACACAGAGACACACACACACAGACACACAACTATCAACCCACAGGAGCCACGGTCTACCGGAACCATGACACAATGCGCCTTGAGGCTAAAATCTTGTAGCAATAATGCGCTACAGTGACTCAACCTGATGCTGCACATGAGGCTGACAAGTCTTCTCTGGCAAGGTTCCTGCCAACAGGGACTGAAGCGATAAAACCCGAAGCTGAGATGCCACATGAGTGATCTCCTGTTAGCACCATTTTTCCTGTGTAACTCTACAACAACTTGCAAGAGGTATCTTAGCAGCCACCAAAAGATAGGCAACTTAATAAGTGTGAAAAGAAATGAGGCCATTTGAGGAAAAAGTAGGGACCTGAAAGCAAAATCAGCCTTTTCAACATTTTCAGACCTCGAGAAATCAGGGCCATTGATACTTCTGGACTCTGTGCAACTGCACCAACTGCACTATTGATAACTACTCCCCTGAAGCAGCATACAAACAGATCAAGGAGTACCTGCTCAAGTCTCTCTGAAAGGGAAAAGACATCCAAGCACACCAAGAACCAATGAGAAAATAAATCCCATAGTTGGTAGATATTGCAAGACCTGGTATGTAAAATCTTGAAGCAATAACACATGGAGAAATATAGCTAGCGCTTTTCTTTTCATTGCTGATGAATTTCAATTGAAAGCATATGAAATACTGCTATATTTTGAAGTATAATGGGGGAAGTTGTTTTCTTTGTTTTGGAAATAAGGAAGAGGGAGGAAGGGATGTGGAGGAATTATGTTTTACTTATGAAGCCAGAGAGAAAGTCTTTCTGGCCTCCTTCCTACCAACTTTGGAATTTCTTTTCTCATGGGTCCTTTTTATAGTAGGATGTCTCTTCCTAATGCTTTGTGATCGGAGCTTTCAGAGAGGCTTGCGCAACAACACACGGGAAAACATTGCTACTGCCCATCCGTGGGTCAAAGGATGATAGGTCCCTCGAATCGCGATTTCAAACTGTCCAGAAAAATATATCTTCTGGATAGCCAGGGCCTTATGTAGAGATTGGTGGGTCTAGAATTGCTTGTTGGCCCGTCATCTCTTTTTAGAGCGTATTGAGCCCCCAAGCACTATGAATAGGATGGACAGGGCATGCACCACCTTTGAACAGAAGTCCGCATCAGCCAAACTCAACATAAGGCCCTTAAAATCTGAAACTCCATACTAATAGGAAAAATCAGAGATTTGTGATAAATGGAAGAGTAGGAGAGACAACCAGGTTTGAAGTCTGAGGGGCGGCATCCGTAGTGAATACTTCACCATCAGCAGGGGGAATCTAACAGCTTTTGATAAGTGGTGGTTCAACAATCAAAACCACAGACATTATCTCCATTTGAATACTTGCCAATGCCTTGCTAGATCAGGGGAGTAGCTGGAAAGCAGACAAGACATACCCCAACCAAAGCAAATACATAACATCCCACCCCAAGGTCGAGAGCAGGCTGTTTGAAAACTGCAAAAATCAGAATAACATCCTCCACAGGGGTTGAACGGCCCATCTTCAAAAGTATATCTGACGAGGCTCCTACACATGAAAGCAAATGTGAACAGATGATGGAAATTCTACGATGAGATGAAGGTATTCTCATGGATGGATGTCGTTGTTAAAGTAAGAGATGCATTTGCACTCCGCTGGCAATCATTAGAGTTGCCAGTACCAAGAGATTAGAATGAGTTCCTCCTTCGCAATTTGTATTTGCTTTTTGTCACCCGTTTATCCATCCAGATGACAAGGACATCACCTTCCAGACAAAGATCAAAGGATGGTAGACCAGCTCGAAGTGCTGAAATTTCCCTCTAGTTAGCCGCGGCACGTGCGATAAGAGTGTTGGGGCGGCGAGGCTGGGTGGGGGAGATTTCGACAGACAACCACAAGAGAAAATTATTTATTTTTCCCTCGTGGTCGTCTGTCGAAATCCCCCCCACCCGGTCCCACCGCTCTTACCTGCACAAGCCGCGGCTGCCTCTAGTTGGATGTGGCTTCCAGACATAGCCAAGCTCCTTGAGAAAATATGTCGCCCCAGGGATGTTGGAAAACCTTGATGTAGCGAGTTACCTGTTATCAAATTATCTGGATTCAACGTGCGTCAGGGGATATGACTGACATCATTGGAGGTATTCTATCTAGTCAACCCAATAGACCTTCTGCCAAAGGTGAGATATAAAACCAATGTCAGGAGGAGAGGAGGAGACATTTTTGTCAAAGGAAGGGGGCGCGGCACAAATATTTTGTTATATTGAAGGAACAAGAAGGTTACATATACTCAGGAGAAAACGTTTTCTTAGTGTAGTATTTGCTTTATGAGGTTTTACATTGAAAGTAGAAGACCGTGGTCCCTTATGATGTTCCCTTGTCTGGTGCACAGTTTCCAGCTCTTTGGCTGTTTTGAATCAGTACTTTTTAGGTCTCACCTACTGTTAGATGTCTGTAGGGGAACGTCTCTTCTGGACCCGACCAAAAACTTACAGTGGGCTTAGAGCCCTGCCATTGTTTACTACTGGTTAGCGTTATTGTCACTCAGTTTGCTTTTTACTCAAAAAATGCCTCTTCTTCTTTACATCCCTG
The DNA here is from genome assembly GCF_964204655.1 of Triturus cristatus. Taxonomy (NCBI): domain Eukaryota; kingdom Metazoa; phylum Chordata; class Amphibia; order Caudata; family Salamandridae; genus Triturus; species Triturus cristatus. Next base: position 629,762,542 of record NC_140595.1, on the reverse strand, counting down.
CCTTGGAGCAAAGCCTCTTTACCATCCTTTTGATTGTATGACTTGTATTTGCCCACTGCTCGAATTCAGGGAAATACTTTTCCTTTCAGTACTCGATGAGAATGCATGTGTTTTCTAGCGCTCCCCCTCCTGTGCTGCTTGCCCCAAACTATCCTGCACCCTGTGCACGCTCTGTGTTGCTCCCTCATACCTCCTCCCAGCTCTTCTTTGGTTTCCCCAATCCAACCTGCTTTTTTATGACCTCATGGGGGCCGAGGCTCAACACCTCTGTTGCTCCTTCGGTTGACTGACTACCCATTGATTTCCCCCCCACCTACTCATCCATTGATCACTGAAACCTTTAGAGTCTGTCTTTTTTTTATTTGGTGACTCTGGCAGCTGTCATACTGCTGCCGGGCCTCTTCCCAATGTAAAAAGAGCTTTCATGCAACTAAAATTGAATTTTTTTATTTATTGACCCAAATAGTTCCTGCTGTCTTGGATCAGTAAATAAATTTAATAAAAAATGGCCCTGTGTGGGGGGGCGTGGCTAGTGCCCGAGGAAGATGGCAGCCGGCCTCTGACTCTCCCAGGACGGCGGAGAAGCTGGCAGTTTTGATGGGCGGTGAACGTGCTGCACGGCTTCCAAAACGTATAGTGTTGGCCTCGGAAGTGATGCTGAGTTGACTGATGTTCCTTTGAACTGCTGCAGTACAATGTAAGCGAAGTTGTTCGGCATTTCGCTAGTAGAGCGCTTATCTCAAGGACTTAGCCGCCATTTTGTCCGTTCCGATCTCAAAAGGATTTCTATGCGCATCCGACTAAATATTACAGTGCAATCGTCGGAAACAATGCTAAATTGATTGTTGTGCCCTTGAGCTGCCGCGGAAGAAAGTAAGAGATGTTTTGAGGTTCTTTTCTCTTTTTTTCCTCATCTCTTTGTGATTTCAATAACGGAGCGCCTCCTTCATAAAATCGGCCGCCATTTTGTTCTCTACACTCCGTGAAGGTATTGTTGCAAATACCTCATTCAAAACATGCTGGAATGTGCTAAAAGCCTAGAAGCTGCATATTTTCTGAAAGAATAAGTTTCAATGCTATATTTTATTCTTTCTCCTCAGCGCTTTCAAAGTCCTCCCTCATGTGCCTTCATAATATATCGTCTCCAACCTAGATACACCTTACTTAACTTGTAGGTCATTGCCAGCTATACCAAGATATTGCTAATCCCCTGGCCTACGTTTGATTTCACTTAATGATGAGGTTGCCAGACAGAGACGCTCGCAGTATGTCGCTTTGATTATTGCTTAGTGACCTCCTTTCCTACCTTCATTACATGAGGTTTTATAACTACTTATAGTATTTACAAGACTTTGGGACGGTCTGTGCTAATTTCTCTTTCTTGCTCTAGTTGAATGGGCAAATTACTTAAAGTTGCTTCATTTTCATTGTCTCTGGTGCGCAAATCTTCAACCCGCTCTAAATCCCGTGTATATTGTGCCTCCATGGATGATCCGTCGAATACTTCACCTAAGAGCGTCATGGCTTCCACTATTGCGACTTCCTCCGGCACTAACAAAACGCCAAGCAAACGCCTAAAGAAAGACCCTCCTTCTCCTCCCAAACAAACATCTTCGGTTTCTTTGGACTTACTATTTGAGGAAATTAGAGCTCTTCGTCCATTTGTTGAGGAGACTAACTCTCAAATACAAACTCTAACAGAAAGATGATCAAGCTTGGAGGACAGAGTTACTACAGTAGAACAGAATCTCAAATCTTTGACTTCTGCCAGTAGCAAGACCGATGCCCTCCATTCTCAAGTGTTGACTCTCCAAAAGCAAGTTGAGAACTTGGGAAATAGAAACAGACGGAATAATCTCCGTATTTATGGACTTTCAGAAGGTTCGGAAGGCTCTGATCCTATCAATTTCTTTAAATCATTCTTACCCAAAGTTCATAATTTGCCACAGGACACTCTGCTTAACATCCAGCAAGCTCATTGTTTGGGTCCTGCTTCTGTATCGTCTTCTACCGGTACGAGGAAACCAAAAGGGTTTATCTTACATTTCCTATAGTATACTGACCTACTTAAGATTTTGTCAGCAGCTACAGCAGCTAACCGTGTCTCTTGGGCAGGCAATACTTTGTTTTTCTATCAGGATTACTCAAAACCCACTGCTGATCGACAAAGAGACTTTCTAGCAATGAGACCTCAACTTTGATCTCTTGGACCACGTTATTGCCTTTTCCTCCCATGCCTCTTCAAAGTTACTATCAATAGCAAGACTACCACATATGAAGATCCTCTAAAATTGAAAAGCTTTCTTAATTTTTGTCACGCGGATTCTATGGATACATCTGCATCATCCTCCCCGATTAACAAATAGTTGTTGCTGTTCTGTGACTGAGCTCTTATCTGAGTATTGAGTTTTTCATAATTACTGTTGATGTTTCTATTTGTTCTTGGTTGATTGTTGTTAATGCACCCACTTTTCGTTGTGTGTTGATTTGTTTATCATCTTCTTTCTCTTTTTTACAGATTCCGTTCTGATGATGTATTCCCCCATGTGTTGTATTGGTTGTCTTTTTTCGTCCCTTCCCGCCCCCGTCTGAAGTCTGGAGTCGTCATTGTTCCACGTGGCCCCATCTCCCCTCATCTTACATGTGTCTTGGATTATTTGTAAGTATGTTCTTTGTGTCTTCTTTATTGTTTCACGTACTATTTCTTTTTCTTCACCTTCTTCTCTCTTTCCTTTTCACACCTCTTTTCCTCTGTCACACTTGTTACTTCCTTAGCTGTTCAGATATTCTTTCATTTTCCCTTCAATTGACCTCTTCAATTTATTCATCCCCTTCTTTCCCTCTCTTTTTTTCTCCTTCTTCATTTCCTTAAGTTTCAAGTTTTATACGCATATAACTGCATCTTATTTGTATTTGATTGGTATATGCATTATGGTTGGTTCATCTTACTACATATTTTCTTCCCTTGATTTATGGCTTTACAAATCCTTACATGGAATGTTAAAGGTTTACATTCCCCTATTAAGAGACAATGGGTATTATCTTATTTATCTAAACTGGAGTCTAAAATCGTTTTGCTGCAAGAAACCCATCTTACTGAGTCTGAATCTTTAAAGCTCAAGAAGAATTGGGTTGGTGAACTCTTCTTTTCCCCTGGTAATGGCAAACGAAATGGTGTTATTAATTTAGTTTACAAATCACTGCGGACCTCCCTTCTCTCACAAGAGAGAGAGGAGGACGGTAGATGGTTGTTTACTAGGTTAGAGATTGATGGTGTCTTGCTCTCTCTTTTTAATGTTTATGCCCCCTTTTGGTCCAGTTTACAACAACTAATTTCCCATAATTTTTCTAGTAATGTTATTCTAGCTGGAGATTGTAACCAAGTTTTTGTCCCTTTTTAGATCCACAGTACCCTTCATTCCTTCCAAGGCGCATAAATGTTCACACAAACTATTAAACACTCACATTTAACTGATGCTTGGAGATTATGTAATCCGTCCTTGCAAGAATTTACTTTTTATTCCGCACCCCATCAGACCCATTCAAGAATTGATTATTTTTTTACATCACATAATGTCTCTCAATCTCTCATATCTGCAGATATAGGCCCCATACTCATCTCCAACCATGCCCCTGTCTCCATCTTGTTAGACTTATGGCCTCATTCAACTCACCCCAGGAGATGGCAGTTTAACAATACCTTGCTTTTGGATCCTCATTTAAACACTTCTTTTATCTCTTTTTTTAATGAATATTTCCTTTTTAATAATAATGACACTATGCCCTTTTATATAATCTGGGACGCTTTCAATGCTTCTGCCCGCAAATTTATTATTCAATACACTTCTAATAAACGGAAAACTGCCCGGGTTTTAAATAATGAACTCCTTTCGTAGATAAAGAAATTGGAACATACTTATTACACTTCCAAATCGAAAAAGTGCTTAACAGATCTCATCAATGCCAAGATTCAATATAGAAAGGACACAACTGACGCTGCCTCTTTTTTTCTTTTTAAAAACTAGTGCTAAATTCTATGGTGGACAAAATAAATCTGGCAAATTATTAGCTAATTAGCAAAATAAGCTTCATATCGAATCCATAATATCGGACACAAACACTTCTAAATACACTTCTAAATACAAAGACTCTGATATTTTACAAGAATTTGTTCAATTCTACGAACAACTTTATACTCCTGAACTTTATCCCACTGAGGATGATATCTCCCTCTCTTTCCTCAATCTACAAATGCTCGAACCCATCTCTACATCTTGACCTCCTTGAACCTGATCTGACTCCGACTGATCTATTTATTGCTCTTAAATCCCTTAAGAAAGAGAAGGCCCCCGGTCCGGACGGTTTCACTGTCGAATTCTTTTTGAACTTTGCCCAAATAATCATCCCTAAACTACACACTTTAATTTCCTCTTTTCTTTCTTCTGGTAATTCCTCTGGTACTTTTCTGGAAGCCTTAATCTGTCTTATCCCAAAGGAGGGGAAGGACTTATGCTATTTCAAAAAAGTATAGACCCATTTCCCTAGTTAACATAGATTACAAAATATTTTCGAAATCATTAGCTCTTAGATTGGAATCTTTTCTACCCAAACTCTTAGGTAAGGAACAATTGGGTTTTGTTAAAGGTCGATCTATTACTGATAATACCCGCTTATTTTTTTATATCATTTCCAAGTCGCCAAATCTTTCAGAACCCATCGCTGCCATAGCCCTAGATGCCGAGAAGGCCTTGGATAGAGTGTATTGGCCTTTCATTTTTCAGACATTAAAATGGTTTGGTTTTGGCCCGAAAATCATCTCCTTGATCTCTTTGCTGTATTCAAATGCTAAGGCTGCCATTTTTGCTAATGGTCTTACATCTCCTTATTTTACTCTACATAGAGGAGTAAGACAAGGCTGTTCTTTGTCTCCTTTCCTTTTTAATTTAGCCCTTGAACCTTTCTTGTCTAACATAAGACAGAATCAATCCATCACGGGCTACTCCTCTAAGTCCGTACAGGTTAAATTAGCTGCTTATGCTGATGACGTTCTCTTATTCCTTTCCCAACCCCATAATTCCATGCCGGCCTTTCTGAATGAAGTTACATTTATTCTTTAGTTTCGGGTTATAAATTAAATAATGACAGGTGTCAAATTTTGCCCCTATCCAAATATACTTTTAAAGAAGATTTTTTCTTGTCTAATTTTACTTTGAGCCCCTTTCACATAAAATACCTTGGCATATGGTTTACTTCTTCCATCAAATCATCAATTCCTCTTAATTTTAATAAATGTATTGAGAAGCTTGCTTCCCTCACGTCCAAATGGCACCCTCTATATCTCTCACGGTGGGGTCGTCTTGACACTATCAAAATGATGTTGACACCTATTGTTCTCTATCTTGTTTCTAATATAGCAATGCCTATTCCGACAAAATGGTTTCATAAAATCAATTCCATTCTTATTTCTTTTCTGTGGCTGAATAAAAAACCAAGAATGTCCTTACTAAAGTTGTCGCGTCCGAAATCTGAAGGAGGTGTCTGCTTCCCTGATTTTCCTAAGTATCACAAGGCCTTTTTATTGAAACACTTTTCCAAGTGGCTGTTGGTCCCATCTCCTGATTTGCCTCTCTGGATCGATTTAGAGAACTCCTTCCTTTCCCCGTTTTCTTTCCAAGAATATTTATATTTTACGAGAAAACCGCAAAATATACATACGCCTATCATTAAATATTCATGTATTACTTTGAATAAATTTCTTCATGTTGAGCCACATGATTTTAATATAGTTCTCAACTCCACCATATAACATAACAAATTCATTTGCATCAAGCGAAAACCGATTTATTGGAGAACCTGGAGGGATAAGGGCATTTTGTGGGTGCATCAATTATTTGAAAATGACACTTTTCTCACTTTTTCAAAAGCACGCTCTCTTTTCCACCTACCATTATCATTCTCACATAAATTTCTAACCCCACGTTCTGCTATACTAGATTCTTATTCATATTTGTACTCCTTGCCTCACACCCCTATGCCATTAGATCACGCCTGGTTAAATATCATTTCCAGATCACCGAAGGCCTCCACCCTTTACACTTGGTTATAATCCCCGCTCTTACAAATATCCAAAACTAAGGTTGAACTTTCCTGGGAGACTGACGTAGGCATACATTGGCCCATATCTATTTGGGATAAGATTTGGACGAAAATTAGAAAATCTTCCAGAACAGCTTGTACCACACAAACTCTTTTTTTTATTTATAATAGATTGCTACTAACACCAGCTTCCTTGCATAAAATGCATTCTGACACCCCAATACTTGTTGGTCTTGTTCATTTCCACATGCGGATTTTCAACATTTACTTTTTTCATGTCCACAAATTTTGCAGTTTTGAAAAACAGTCTGGTCCCAAATTATTACTATTTTTGAGGCTAACGCATCCCTGACATTTGCAAATATTTTTCTGGGTAGTCTTCCCAATAGTTGAAATAAACCAAAATCACAAACGCAAATCATTGATTTGTTAATTGCTACTACCTTTCAGCAGATAAAAAAAATTGAAATGATGCCTCCAAACTTTTGTACTTGGCTTGGTGGCACTCTGTTTGTCATAACCATAGTTTAACCATAGACTCAACACAACTTTTGTATTTCCCATGTCTCTGAAGCAAAAACGATTACTTTTATGGTCCCCTGTTACGCTGTTTCTAGATAATAGTGCTAAACGTTCCTTTGCTCTAATACCATCTATTCAGGAAGTTACTCAACCCCCTTGATTTAATTATGTGCTTACTAATTTTTAATTATTGATACCTTTGTCCTTTTCCTTACCCTTTTTACCTTTGCCATAGATCTTTTTGTCTTATATAATTACTCGCCTATTTGCTATTAATAGTATGTTAAATAGTACTTCTTTTTGATGTTATATTACTTGCTAACTGATGCTTCTTTTTATTGTACTTCTAATAAACTTTCTTTTGAAACTTAAAAAATGGCTCTGTGTCATTCCCCAGACGCACACATGCTTGCGCTTGCGTCCGCATGAATTTGTGCACCAACAGAATGACGTGCCCACCAACAGTGGCCCAGTCATCGCACATTATTTTCTTTACTAATTCTACACAGAAATAGCAAAAATCATTTTGCTTGTTGCTGATGCTGCACAGCATCAGCAGCATGCATTGGCAAAGACAATAGGTCAAAAGGGCGAGACATATTGACTTTGCCAATTCTTGTCTTCTATTGCTGCTGTCACTGGATCACCAATAGGGGGTCAGTAAGGACTAACAACACAACAGGAATGTTATACATGCAAAAAAATGATGGAACATCATAGGACAAATTCAACAGTGAAGGGTGATGGAGGAAATCTTTTCTTACCATATGCAGTACACCAGTCACACAGCTTTGCCGAGATGAAGTCAGGATCTGTTAAAATGTCCAATGTCCCAACACAGCTCCGTTCTGTCATTGCAGGACACATTTAACCCTTTGAACATTTTAACCCTGGTGTTCCCTCACTCACATGCCAGTCACTTTATTTGATCTTTGCAGAGATCCAGAATAAAGATTTTGGAGACACTTCCCTTGACATGTTCGACTCGTGCTCATGTTGTACATATAAAGGTCGTAGGGCTTGCTGGATACATACATCTTTTTATGATCAATATATAGAAACAATAGTGTAGTCCAGAGGTTAAAACCTGAAAAAGGCATACACAAACCTGATAGATTGGGAGCAAGGGGTAAAACCCTAATAATACAGGTTTCAGTGTTTTGTCTCATTTCTAGCCATTACACCTCCGCACTCTTAAAATGGCTGCCACAGTTCTTCTCATGAACGTTTGTCTGAGGTAATGTGCTTGATTTACATTCATATTTCTCATTATGGTCTGTCGCAGCTGGACAATTCAAAAACCAAAGGAAATGATGGACGGAGTGTTGAACATTGCAAGCACTCACCCCCAGTCAACTGATCTGGGTTTAATCCATCACCGTTCTTTAGCCCACTCTGCCACCCCAGTTCAGACATGGCCATATGCAAATCAGTCTAACCCTGTGCCTCATGGGAACAGTCCAGCCCGAACTGCCAAGCCATGTCTTCCCTGGACCGGAAACAAGCTTCCTAGGACCGGTTTCTGGCATTTCAGCCGTCTTCAGCCAGGCTTGCTTGAATCCAGTGGCAAAGTGAGCAAGGGACTCACGTCTGAGCATACCCTGCCAACTTATGGCGAACAAAGCAAAAACCAAAGGAAATGATGGACGAAGTGTTGAACATTGCAAGCACTCACCCCCAGTCAACTGATCTGGGTTTAATCCATCAACGTTCTTTAGCCCACTCTGCCTCCCCAGTTCAGACAATTGGCATGTGATGAGTACATATATTAGATGTTTCCAGGCCACTGCATTCCCAAGCAAACCCCCAAAAGTTCATATTGCTGACGTATTTATTGACCTTATTAGTAAAATGGAGGGATTCCACCTGTCTTTACTGACTTCCTGTTTTCTGGTCATTGGAATTCTCCTAATCCTAAAATGAAAGTATTTAGAAATCCAAAGAAGCAATTAGCTTTCAAAGGTTTTTGCATTTAATGTTATCTCTTCTCTTCATCAAAAGCTCTATCTGAAATAGAAATATTACTATGTTTGTGTTTCGGGGTTAAAAGGAAAAATTACATAAAATATATCAGCAATAAGCCAAACCCTCACTGAAAGAAATGAGGAACCCTAGCAGTCCCTGTTAAAGGAACACCCTGGTCTGACACCCTTTCTCTTCCTATGTGGCCCTAGGAGGGCAAAGGTGAGCTGTGGACATTTTTATAATAATATCAAACATTATGCTACAATTAGAGCTGACAAACAAGACTGAAACCTACATGCTCTGGGGCGGGGGGACAAACAGAAGAATAGAGAGCAAAGCCATTGAATCAGGAGCAGGGAATTGAAATAGGCAAAGAAGCCATCCAATCGCAAGCTAAGACAGACCCAAACCCAATCTAAGACTATGTTAAATTATTGGTTACAAATCTGCTTGTAGTGAGAACGCAAAAAAAATTACAAATGTTTTTAAATTACTTTAAAAGGTATGTGTAATAAATGAGTATCGGCAGAGAGATGGAATAAAGGAAAAATGTTCCAATTACCAAGGCTGGCCAAAGAGTGGAAAGATGTCCATCAAAATGAGGGAGGAGAGAAGAAGAAATGCTACCAGATATTTCTTTTTCAAAGCACCCACTCTGTTTTTCACATGAATGTGCTGCGCCAGGGCAGCGTGAGATCGGTGCTGCCCTTGGGCAAGCACATTTATCCTAATTGGGCGCATTTTCCTTGATTGTACTGGGCACACCTTTTAAAAGGTGCTCCCGGCGCAATCAAGGAAAATGTGCAGTATGTATAATATGCCCGCTGGTGTCTCTCCCACTTTACCCAGCTCCTTGTTGTTACCAGAGGCGCAGGAAGGCTTCAAGAGTCAGACAGAGAGAAAGTGAGGCAGGAAGGAGGAAGGAACAGAAAAGACAGCTCTGATTGGGGGAAGAGAGAGAGGAGTAAAGGGGGAGGGAGAGAGAGAGAGAGAGAGGGACAGAGAGAGAGAATATGATGGGAGCAGGGCTAGTTTGAGCATTTTTGCCAGGGCTGTCTTTGGTTCTTCAGTCCAGACCTGCTAGTCACATATAATGAAATGCAGAGGGCCATTTTAGTCTTCTTCCACACACTGATGGACAACTCAGGTGCAGCTGTGGTGTGCTACCACAGTATGTGGTTTTGACTACCATGCAGCCTAAAAATAGTATCCAGAATAGAGGTGAGCAAGCCGACAAATTAACAGGGAGAGCCAACCCAGAATGGAGCTAGGCATCTGGCTCGGATCTAAGTGCCCAAGCACTAGCCGAACCCTGAAAATATTTGCTATGTAAATCATACAACAAACATCACATAAAATATGGTAAAGTCTCTTCAAAATTCAAAAAAGTGTGCTACTCTTTATGTAGAAGCTTTGACAATAATACATCACATTATATGTCACAATATAGTACTGCATTGAGAAGTACTTTATTGGAAGTGACAGTTTCTAAACATCAATTATTAGTGAACTCAGAGCCAAGACAATTGTCCTGCAATCACTGCACGTGCCCCAGATTATCATAGTGCAACATCAAGGTCTATCATAACTGGTTTTGATGAAATAAAATAATTGCCTTAGCTCACACAATTTAAGCATGAAAGCCGCGATTTACCCAGGTTTCACTTTGTACAAATCAGCCATTAAATGGTTATTTCTCTTTCCTTAGGCTAAGGCTGTGTTTTTACATCTTGTGTTTTTCTGCAGTTTTTATATAGGGCGAACTCGACCCGAAGGCATTTGAGCGCTTTCCATTAACACCAGTTACGTTACACAAGGAAGGTCACAAGCTTTTGTTTATAGGCATGGGGAGATTGAGTGATTTGCTCAGAATCACAGGGTGTTGAGCAGACACCAGGACTCGAACCTGGTTTCCCAGTTCCAGAAGTCAACAGCTCTGGTCGTAACACCACATCCAGGGCCACTTGAAAGCAGGGCTTGTTATGGGCTCGAGGTTCCGACAGTCCCTCGAGCTGACTCAGAGCCAGGCTTCCGGTTCGAGCCTGACTCGAGTTTACAATCGTTCCCCCACCTCTGATCCAGAATATAGCCTACCTCAATATCATGCACCTAAGCATATTTACATGGAGGTATGCATGTATTATTCTTTAACTTGGCCTCGACAGACTTTAACTAAATGTCCTTGGCACGTATCCGCAGCTGCCGTACATTTATTTTATCTGCATTCTGTCATGCTGATGGGAGAAGATGCAGATATTAATATGAGACAGGCATATAGACATTTGTAGGCTTTGTTGTTGGTAAAATCAGAACCAGCAGTCTGCTTATGAATCTACAGGGCATGTGGTTCTGTTCGGCCATCTTGAGGCAACATTTCCAAGTACTCAGTGACGTCACTAGACAATTTCTAGCTATCTCAAATGTAGCGCGTTGGAGAACCAGAATCCGGAAGTCAGCAAGACAGGAGGAAACCAATGCTGATGCCTGATATTTTTTTCCTCCAACAAATAGAGTGTGATTGACGTAGAACCGAGGTCACGGAAAGGGCACGCCATGTGTCTCACAGACTCCTATTTTACTCCGACCCCACCAGCTCGTGTCAATCTTTCAAAGTGAATCCAGGACCAGGCACTGGTTGTGCTGCACCCCTTCAAAGCAGCCTTACAATAGATGCATGTCTTGTCTTGATTAAACATAAAAACTGAAACACCTGGCAAGTGATGCGTTTTATCTTTGTTCTTTTCGGCTTCTCTTTCATACAGTAATCTTTCTTGAAGGGACCTTGGGCTAGTATCAGAAACTGACTAGTTTACTGGGAATTCGGGGCTTTTCTCGACAGGCTGGTGCTCGCAGAGCAGTAGAGCTTTGATAGAGTCAGAAACTTTTTTATGTTACTGATGCCACCCCAGCCCAATCAGCCTTTGTAAGACAATGGCTTGTCAAGAAGTCTTGTGATGTGTGGTGGCTAAAGGCACATGATTGACGTTTGTGGCACTAATGGAGTCTGTAGTGCACGGGCCCTTAGAGATATCTCTTGATTTCGAAATAGTTCTGCCTGTTTCTTGACCTTAAAACAGCCACTGGATATGACTCTGAGTAAAGAGTAGACACAAACACGAGCCTGGACCGGAATCCAATGCTGTCTGATGCTGGTGGTCACTTGGTACACATTCCACTGTCCTATCTTCAGCCCTCAATCAATCAATCAAGGATTTGTAAAGTGCATAAAATCACTGTGAGGGTCTCGAGGCGCTGGAGCCCTTCAGCCTCTGTGCACAGTGCACTAGCGTGTTACACACTTAAATAATTTGTTTGCATTGCTCCCAGTTTTTAGTGGCGGTGATTGTTCAAGAGAGCGTAGGAGTGTTTTCCCATTAGTAACCAGTCCAGCTAATGCCACTATGTTCATAGTTCCACTTTTATTATCAGTATATTAAATCCATCTCCAAGAACAGCCACCACGTGTTTCATCCCCAGGGCTATTCTGCCTGGGGCTTTTTCAAGGCTACTAACTTTACACAGATTGATCTCTTCCGATATCCCTGGCATTGTGTCACCCCGCCAGGGATATCGGTGATGAGATTTATCTAGACGAGACAGATATACAAACAACTGTGACAAAAACAATGACTCAGGAAATGAAGAGATCTATGTGTGTAAAGTTAGTAGCCTTGAGAAAGCCCCAGGTAGAATAGCCCTAGGGGGTGAAACATGTGTTGGCTGTTCTTTGAGATGGATCTAATATATTGATAATAAAAGTGAAACTATGAACATACTGGCATGATGTGGACTGATTACTAATGGGAAAACACTCCTACGCTCTGTTGAACTGAGATTGTATGGGGAAATTTAGGGTCTATACCCCGTTGGAGTGAACACCTGCCCAAAAGAAGAGATTTTATCAGGCAGGTGGAGGGTGTCAGACCCTTTCCCAGTGTGCTTGCTTTAGTGGTAGTAATGAATTTAGGCCCAATGCACTGAGAGAGGTCGCAAATACTGGGTGCAAATTCCATACTGATAATTTGTGACACCTTTGTGATTTTGCAGAGATCTATGTACTAATAGGTAGAAAATCTCCAATCGCAGAAGGTCAAAAAATTATTTGTCTAATAAATGCAAATTAAGATGGTGGCTATATGCAACCTTTATGTTTACAAAAGGCTATTGAGAAAATTTCTTTTTGCCCAAAGGGTAGAGAGGATTATGGGTCAGAGTAACTCCTCCCAATTTGAACAGTTACACAATCAATTTTACTCCAACTGACCATCCGATGGTCAATATTATTACACGTAGATGGAACGATGTGAAGGAAAAGGGAACTTTAGACTTCACCGCTAGGTGAGCAAGGAAGCAATTCCTTTTGGTTTAGGTACCCTCACACACCCTAGTGGTGTCATGCTTCATCATCGGGTCACCCCGACACCTAAAAGTCGGGGTGGGCTCAACCACAATGTTGGGAGCTCTTTGAAGAAATATAGACCAGGGAGGCTAGAAGATAAAAAACCTCAGGCAGATCCCCAGTATCCCTTTATTATTGGGTCTGTCTGGGTTAATTAAAATTACTAAAAATAGGGGTCTTTATAGGAGTGTTATGGTCCTAGGACCCTAGTGCCAACATGTTTCAGTCCGAATATGGCCGTGAAGGTCCAGGACTTTCTTCAGGGCAAAAGAGGCCACCCTGGATTACAGAAGAGGGAAGTCCCTATCCTGTTTTTTTGAAGCAAGAGCAGAGTAGCTGCTCCTTATATGAGCGACTGATTAATTAATCTGTCGTACGTCGTATTTCCATCTGTAAAAGAGAACATAGAAAACAAAACATCCAACTTATACTTATTGGTTTTCATAATGGTAGTTCCAAAGTGAAGTGTCTCAAAATCGTGCTCTGGATAAAAACTCACACCTACACGTGCCAGGTGGTCATAAGGCATAGTGGTGTGCAGCTATATCCACATCTGTGCCACTCAAATAAATGTATCTGTACACAATTAATCGGCGTGACAGATATATTGTGCGGTGGCAAATTTGCTCGCATTCTAACTGAATCCACATGCCAGTTAGTGTATACTATCAATGTAAAGAAACTCTCTTAGAGTACGCTCTCGCACATCATTCCCACCGTATCTGTGTCTAACCACAGTAATTAAAACATGCGTGATGATTTAAAAAACCTATGAGCAATTGTGAAGTTCACTCACACTCATGCATACTTTCTTACCCGGACTTCGGATGGTTTTCGTTTCTCAGGGGATGGTAGGGTTAATGGGGTAGCTCTGTAGTCACACCCTAACATGAGCCCCCGAGAATCAATGGGTGGGGTAGGAAATGTTGAGAAAACCATATTAGGGCATAGGAGTTAGAATATATGAATAGCAGATTCCTTCTTCATAAAACTCCCAATGGGCCCGTGTCCTGGGCTCTTAATCCTAGCCCCCCGAACTTACTTCGCCAAGAGTCCTGCCCCGCCTGTTCACCTACTAGGTCCAGATCCCCGGCGTTTTGCGCCATGTTTCGTGGAACAATAAGTTTATACTTCCGCATTTGTAAATAGATGAACGGGATTGGTCACCAAAGTCATGTGACAATTGACGTGGGGATGTGGAGTAACGAACGGGATTGGTCACCAAGGACATGTGACACATGACGTGGGCAAGTAGACCCGAGATAGAAAAAATGGAAAAATACAGTATTTTCCACGCGAAACTATGAATGCAATGTACCTAATGTATTTAACCATAAGAAAAACCGCTGAATTAAGAGTAGAGTTATAGCGGAGATGAGTGTCGTATCCTTCTACGGAGATCATAGACTTTCGTGTTAATATGGTTACTTGAGGATAGGTTTATCTGGGACACGTGAGTGCTAACGTATACACGTGGTCCTATCAGGCTAATGGAAAATCGTAGTTACAACTCCCATAGAATTATGGGAAGTGTAGTTTTCTAATGTTGGGATCGCGGTGTCAATAAAAACTAGGCATTAGTTATATGACTCCCGCTTGTCAAACCTTCCTGATTCCATCTTTTGTTAAAAAGATTTATTTAATATTGATCGTAACATCAATGATAAATTTAACGTAATGTCACCTTGACGAAGTGCAGTAAATGGGGCTAATACATATTGGTTAATCACGTTTGAGGTAACATTCAGTGAGAAAGTGAATTCCAAAGGGATTGTAGTATGAATGTATAGACAACCCGGTAGTAGTTGTATTGTGGAGTCAATAGAGGATGATATTCTGACATCCGTGACGTTCATAGTTGTGTGATGGGGTCTTAAGAGAAATGACACTCTGAAATACCTTCACATTCTATATTGGGGGGGGGGGTTTTAACGCGTATGTTACTCACAATATGGAGACCACCTCTTAATCATTATTGGAGTTGTTATTGATGATGGATGACAAGGTACAGCCTCAATTGAAGGTTAGGGATTCATTGTGGTATACCAAACGGTCATTGATAACTACAGAGAGATATAAGTCGGGGAAAGAAGGAGATGATTAATCTACCTGTTTAGTTGGTTCCAGGGTATGTAATCGTTGAGACCCTTCTCATGGGTCTTCAAGCGATATACCCATCGTTGTTCTCGCTCTAGAAGTTTTTGCTGCTGGTTCCCCGTGTTTTTGACCTTTTCCAGTACTGTCCATTTTAACTCTGTATCTTTATGTTTTTTTTCATGATAATGGGCTGTTAATCTAGTCGCTGTAACTGCTCTACGTATGGTACTTCTATGTTCGCTGATGCGAACTTTGACCTTACGACTAGTCATCCCTATGTACATCATTTCATACGGACATTTGATCATGTAAATCACGGATTCAGAGTTACAATTGGTATGTGACCTCTGTTCCCATGGAGATTGTAAACCTAGCTCCAATGTTTTAGTGTGTTCTGTAAAAGGGCAGGCTACACATGATCCACAAGGGTAATGTCCCATAACAGGCGGTGTTCCCCATAATGTACTTTGATTTGTTTGACTAGATGTAAATGTGTTGGTATGCACTAGGGCATTCCTCAAATTCGAATTTTTTCTAAATGAGAACATAGGTTTCTCAAATGATAGTCTGTTTGATGTTGAAATTGACCATTTCTTGTTTATTATTTTTTTCAGGTCGTTAGATGAGGAGTTATACGTGGTTACACATATAAGTTGATCCGGTTGTTCTTTTATGTGTGTTTCTAAAAGAGCTTCTCGTGGTGTGTTCCGAGCTCTTTTATTTTCTCTTTCTATGATCTTATTAGGATACATCTTTTGTTTGAGTTTGTTAGTCAGGATAGCTGCCTCTTTTTTATATGTCTGGATGTTGGAGCAGTTCCTGCGTATCCTCAAGAATTGACCTACTGGGAGATTCTCTCTTAAGGAACGCGGGTGGGCGGTATCAAATCTCAATAAGCTGTTCCTATCCGTCGGTTTAGTGTACAAGGAGCTTTCAAGAGTCCCTTCTTTGGCTGTGAATGTAACATCCAAAAACGAAATGCTCTCCTTATGAATATTCATAGTGAAATGAAGGTGCAGGTTCAGAGAGTTAATCCAACTCTTAAAATTTTCAAGACTCGTTAAATCACCATTCCAGATCATCAGGACGTCGTCAATATACCTGTACCATTTACAGATATTTCCACTGAACGGATTGTGAGTCCATATGTTACATTCACAGCCAAAGAAGGGACTCTTGAAAGCTCCTTGTACAGACATATAAAAAAGAGGCAGCTATCCAAACTAACAAACTCAAACAAAAGATGTATCCTGCTCCGTAGAAGGATACGACACTCATCTCCGCTATAACTATACTCTTAATTCAGCGGTTTTTCTTATGGTTAAATACATTAGGTACATTGCATTCATAGTTTCGCGTGGAAAATACTGTATTTTTCAATTTTTTCTATCTCGGGTCTACTTGCCCACGTCATGTGTCACATGTCCTTGGTGACCAATCCCGTTCATTACTCCACATCCCCACGTCAATTGTCACATGACTTTGGTGACCAATCCCGTTCATCTATTTACAAATGCGGAAGTATAAACTTATTGTTCCACGAAACATGGCGCAAAACGCCGGGGATCTGGACCTAGTAGGTGAACAGGCGGGGCAGGACTCTTGGCGAAGTAAGTTCGGGGGGCTAGGATTAAGAGCCCAGGACACGGGCCCATTGGGAGTTTTATGAAGAAGGAATCTGCTATTCATATATTCTAACTCCTATGCCCTAATATGGTTTTCTCAACATTTCCTACCCCACCCATTGATTCTCGGGGGCTCATGTTAGGGTGTGACTACAGAGCTACCCCATTAACCCTACCATCCCCTGAGAAACGAAAACCATCCGAAGTCCGGGTAAGAAAGTATGCATGAGTGTGAGTGAACTTCACAATTGCTCATAGGTTTTTTAAATCATCACGCATGTTTTAATTACTGTGGTTAGACACAGATACGGTGGGAATGATGTGCGAGAGCGTACTCTAAGAGAGTTTCTTTACATTGATAGTATACACTAACTGGCATGTGGATTCAGTTAGAATGCGAGCAAATTCGCCACCACACAATATATTTGTCACGCCGATTAATTGTGTAGAGATACATTTATTTGAGTGGCACAGATGTGGATATAGCTGCACACCACTATGCCTTATGACCACCTGGTATGTGTAGGTGTGAGTTTTTATCCAGAGCACGATTTTGAGACACTTCACTTTGGAACTACCATTATGAAAACCAATAAGTATAAGTTGAATGTTTTGTTTTCTATGTTCTCTGTTACAGATGGAAATACGACGTATGACAGATTAATTAATCAGTCGCTCATACAAGGAGCAGCTACTCTGCCTTTGCTTAAAAAAACAGGATAGGGACTTCCCTCTTCTGTAATCCAGGGTGGCCTCTTTTGCCCTGAAGAAAGTCCTGGACCTTCACGGCCATATTCGGACTGAAACATGTTGGCACTAGGGTCCTAGGACCATAACACTCCTATAAAGACCCCTATTTTTAGTAATTTTAATTAACCCAGACAGACCCAATAATAAAGGGATACTGGGGATCTGCCTGAGGTTTTTTATCTTCTAGCCTCCCTGGTCTATATTTCTTCAAAGAGCTCCCAACATTGTGGTAGAGCCCACCCCGACTTTTAGGTGTCGGGGTGACCCGATGATGAAGCATGACACCACTAGCGTGTGTGAGGGTACCTAAACCAAAAGGAATTGCTTCCTTGCTCACCTAGCGGTGAAGTCTAAAGTTCCCTTTTCCTTCACATCGTTCCATCTACGTGTAATAATATTGACCATCGGATGGTCAGTTGGAGTAAAATTGATTGTGTAACGGCTATATGCAACCTCCTATGATTGGCAACAAACTTTGGAATGGTGGTCTGCACGGAACAGCAGAAGACCATCTCTGTACTTGTATTGTCTAATGTTTTTTTTTTAAAGCAGCCCACGTTCCTTAAAAGAAATGGGGCAGCTTTAAAAATTAACAAGCCCTGGCAAAGTCAATAGGTCTGGATTTTAAAGAATGTTGTATGATAATGTGAGGCATTATAAGGAGAGATGGCAGCCCTGACCCTCCTCAACCTCCCAGCAGTATTCCACACAGTATCCCACCACACTCTGATCATCTGGTTACACAATGTCAGTATCCAAGGGAACGCCCTCAAATGCATCGCCTCATTTCTCAACAGAAGCCCTCAGAAGGTCCGCCTACCTCGGTTCACCTTCGAACCCAAGGAAATCATCTGCAGTGTCCCCCCAGGACCCATCACTCATCCCCACCCTCTTCAACACCAACATGACACCCTTGGCCAATATCGCCAGATCCCACGGGCTCAACATCATCTCATAAGCAAACAACACTCAGCTCATCCTCTCCCTCTCCAAGGACCCCACCACCTCCACAGCCAGATTCCAAAGGCGCTTGACGAGCATCGCCAACTGCATGAGACGACTGCTTGAAGTTTAACACTGGCAAATCAGAAGTACTGATCTTCTGCAACAACTCCACCCGCTGGAACGCCTCTTGGTAGTCCACAGAACTAGGACCAGCACCCTTTCTGTCTGACCTCGGCATAATCCTCAACAGCAAGCTGACACTGAATTCCCAGATCTACGCAGTCTCCTCAGCCTCCTATTTTACTCTACACATGCTACGAAAGATCTTCAAGTGACTCCTCATGAACACTAGATGCACCCTCACAGAAGCCCTCATCATGAGCAGACTGGATTACTTCAACGCTCTCTACTTCGGGATCACTAAACACCTCCTCCAGAGCCTGCATATTTATTTCGTGGAAGCAAAGAACTGTAGAATAATATTGGTGTAGGTTAAAAGGTCAGGTGACAGTTGCACTGAAAGAGATTAACACCATAAATTGTCTAGCTATCAAAGACTCTTTAATAACATTACAATGTTAGGTGTTTGCACCAGAAAATTCAAGCTCAAGCAGCCAGATAAATAGAAAAAACAAGTATTGGCAATGCAAATATGTCTGGCATTAAAGGAATGTTATATAGTAAAGTGAGTCATTACAATTAAATAGCTTATGAATGTGTGTGGAAGCAAAGAACTGTGGAATAATATTGGTGTATGTTAAAAGGTCAGGTTGCAGATGCACTGTCAAGCCACACCTAAAAATCCATGTAGGTTAATGACTGCCCTCCTCCCTTCTGTGCTGCTTTCAGAGAAAGACAAACACCATAAATGATCTATTTATGTAAGACACTTTTTCAGCATTACAATGTCATGTGTGTGTCCCTGGAAGTTCACCCTCAGTAAAATAAACAAAATGCTCACATCTGGTGGAGGGCAAGCGCTTTTTGTAGAAGTACACAACTTCTGCCGAATCAAAACTTGTACTCCTGGCTCCCAACATGCGGGTGCAGACAAAGCCCTTCTCTAGTGATACTCACATAATTGTCTGGCGACAGTTGCACTGTGGAGCTAGACTATAATGATCACCGCTGTGTGGAGGGCAAGGACTTTTTTTGTGGAAGCATACAACATCTGCCCAATCAAAACATACTCCTGGCTCCCAACATGTGGGCGGAACCAGAGCACTTGTCCTGGTGATTCTCCATTGTCTGGTGACAGCTGTGCTGTCGAGCCAGACCATAAAATGATTCCTCTTTTGGAATGATATCTGGTGGTGGAGACAATGGCCATAACACTGAGGGCCTGATTACGACTTTGGCGGTGCAGGGCCAGGTCTGCCCCACCGCCACACTGCCAAAGCCATGGTCAGACTGCCTGCCAGATTAGGAGTTTCTTCCTGTTTGGCGGGCTATTTTTTTGACTTTCCCACAACAGTGCCCTCAAAATGGGCACCACAATGGGAACGCCAAAAAGAGTTCCTACACGGCATGGACTTAAAAGTTCATGCTGTGCAGGAACTGGTGTGCATGCACTCAGGTGGGTACATGTTCCGCCCCACTATGTGCATCCACATGTGGAGGAGGCAGAGGGGGCACTACAGGGCCCCGTTTTTTCCTCTCCACCACTGTGTTCATGGAGGAGGAACCTCCATGACACTGCCGGCGGAAAGGAAACTCATAATATGCTTGGTGGGACAGTGGCGGTCCTGCCAATCATATTGCGGCCTCTTGACCGCCAACACCCCAGTTGGCTGTGGCAGGGCTGTGGCAGTCTGACTGCCCGAATTGTAATAAAACAATCGTGAGTCCGCTGTGCCCCCACAAGTCTGGCGGTGCGTGGACTGCCAGACTCTTAATCGGGCCCTTAGTGTTGTGACCCAGAAGTAACTACCTGTTTACCAACTGGAATGTCAAAGAGTTGGGCTCACCACTGAAACAATACAAAATGTTGGCCCACCTTAGACGGGGGGAGGAAAACCCACATTGCATTCCTGCAGGCGACACACTAGACTGAGTCAGAAAGTAACAAACTACAACAAAAATGGAGGGGGCACATGTACAACATTGCATACTCGACATTTGCCAGAGGCACTGCTGTGTGGTTAAAACCATGCATGCCCTTCATAACTAAAGACACACCGATAGACTCTAATGGGCTGTATGTACTACTCAGGGGAAGGCTAGATGGCCATCCCTTAGTAATCAGCAGTGTGTATTCGCCTAACATCTTTTCCTGGAGATTCTGTCTCGTGACCTTGTAGTCTGGGTGTCACTTCCCTGGATCCTCAGAGGGTACTTCAATTCAGTTGTGGATACAAGTCCTAACCGCTCTCATCCGCTGCTCCCCAGCATTCCTGCGAAGCGCAGTGTCAGGGCTCTTCTTGCATGACTGCCAGACTGGGGACTGGTGAATTCCGGGGGAGGAAAATACCTGATATGCACCCCTCATGATCTCCATATCAGGGTGGACCGTATTGTCTGCTCTGTGTCCCTGCAAACACAGGTATACCATATAACTTAAATCAGAAAGGCCCTCTAAGGTTATAAACCACTGGAGGTCGGCTTGGAATGGGGATGTATTTCTATCCTGTACATTCCAGTCAACACTGCACCATCCCCACTTCCTGAATAGGAAGCCTTCTAAGTGATAGTCTGGAAGGTACTGCATTAATGCTGCTATTGGTGCTTGTGCAACGATACGTAATGAGCTAAAAAAAAGTGGAAGACTCCTTACTTGACCTGGAAAGCATTGATGCTAGTGATCCAACTCAGTTAAGCTGCCTTACTGTAGGAAGAGAGGCACATGCTGCCATGTTGGAGTGGCTTCGATGTCTTGACCAGACTGCCCAAGCAGAAGAAGTTTATGCTGAGGTGAATAAAGCCAGTCAACTACTGGTGTAGCTTATACCCCATACCAACCCATTGCGCCTATTAGAACTTGTGGGGGGGGGGATATGGTTCAAACACAAAGTGAAATTAACAAGGCCTTCAGGGACTACTATGCCTACTTATATTCTGTACACCTGATAAATTAGTCACTGACACTGATAATTTCTCAGACAATATTCAAATCCCCAAGTACTGCAGGAGGTGACAAAGGTCCTGGTGGCTTTCATATCGGAACAGGAAGTCCAACAGGCCATTTCTTCCCTAGCTAAGAATAAAACACCTGGTACTGGCAGCCTACTTATAGAATTGTAGGCAGCATATGAAACACTTTTAGTGCCCGGGCCACTTAAGCTCTATAACGCAGCGAATGTGCTTGGGCACCTCCCACCATCAACTAATGAAGCAGTGGTCACTTCCATGAGCAAGAATGGATGAGATCAGTTGAATCAATCTTCCTATATCCACTTTCCATACTGAACACTGATTACAAGATTCTCAGTAAAATCTTAGCGTATAGAATACTCCCTTTGCTCCCGGAGCTCATCCATGCGGACAAAAATGGGTTAATTCCACACAAGGATACGTCCCTCAACATTAAATGATATGACCAAATTTTTGTCAAGACTCATATTGACTGGCTCAACTTGGCCTGTACAGCCCTTGTTTTCGAACATGCTTTCTACACACTGGTTTGGTTGTACCTCATGTGAGTCCTCCATGCCTTCGGCATTGGGGAGCAACTGATTGACAGGATCCGGCTTCTTTACACTGCACCTATGGCCAGGGCAAAAACCTGGAGATACATCTTGGATAGCTATGACTTGTACCTTAGCCCAATTTTGAAGACTGTCGAGACTGCAAGTTGACCCCTCAAAGTCACAGGTCTTTTCTCCCATTGTAAAGACTCCAGAGTGACAGATAGTCCTGGGAGGACAGTTTCTACCATGGACTCGCAAAACATTCCAGTACCTGTGAAGTAATACTTGTCACCCAAAGGATGACTTGATGGATGGGATCCTTGAAAGCTCAGATTGCCTTCTGGACATTGCTCCCACTCACTGTACCCGGCCAAGTCGCAGTAGCATAAATGGTAATGCTCCATTATCTATTGTATTATTTCACAAACCTTCCTTTATTAAAACCATCACCATGTGTTAAGCAAATGGACTCCTGCTTGGTTGAACTTATTTGCGGCACTGGTCGATGCAGAGTAAGCCTGGCCAAACTAAGACTGCCACAAAATAGAGGATGACTGGGAGCCCCTAGTTTCTGTGGCTACCTCTTTGTGGCCCAACTGCAGTAGGTGACCTACTGGATGGGGGCACCACCTAAGTAAGACCGTGTTGACTGGTCAGCAGATTTTACAATGGCGATCTTTACGGCATTCTTTTCCCAGGCTCAAAACCCCTGAAGAAGCTCCAAGCATTGTTTCAGTTGGCAGTTCTGACATTGCGGCTTTGTCTGCAGTACACTCATTAGACACCCCTGTATACACCATAATTCCTGCTGAAGGGCCTACCCACCAGTACTGGACTAGGCCTGGGCGAAAATTTTGTTCCGTTCGCGAAAATTGCGATAATTTGACATTTTCGCGTTCAGCGGAAAGCGGGAAAATGTCAAAATTTCCGCATTCCGCAGCTTGGCCATAATTTGTTTCTTGCTCGCGCTGTAAAATAATACATTCTCTCGCGCGCGCGATCGCCTTGCCTGAATCCCTGCATTCGCCGCCAAGTTTTCTTGATCCGGTCGCGTTCTCCATGAGATGTTGTATTGTTTTTAGCCATTTGCGCTGTCTCGCGACAGTTCGCGCCCGCAGTGACGTCATGCATCGCGCGATCACGTCTTTCTTCTCGCGATCATGCACCGCGAGACAACTGATAACAAGATGGCCGCGCCCGCGAGCAACCACATGGGTAAGTTGGCGAGCCGCAACCATGCAGAAAATCTCGCGAACATGCGGGAAGAAAACTTCGGCATCTGCGCGATATTTCCGCGTGTTTGCGATAACTTTTAACATTTTCGCGATAATTTGCGAAAGTGGATTTCGCAAATTCCGCCCACCCCTATACTGGACTGCTCACAGCCATGTAGCTAGCTCGCTTAGAGGCAGAAGGAATCAACAACAAGGGGGACCTGTATGTTCATGAGGCCATTGCGGAATTCCATATCTTGTCTGATGAACCGGGCATGGGAGGTGGGTAATTCCTGTTGTATGGTAAAATTGTACATGCCCTCAAGGGGCGGTGGAATGCAGATAGGACGGAGGACCATACACACTCGGTCCTACAACACTTTACATATGATGGAGAAAGGATGCAGATTGATTACGTAGCTTTGTAAAGCTATCCTTGAACACACTGGAGTGTAACTCCAACCCCTTAGAGATCAATGGGAGGAATTCTCGCAGCAGGCATCTAATGATGCCAAATGACAGAGAGACCTTGAACACACATCAAAAGTGTCCAGAAATGCTTGCTTTACCTTTATACAGTTTAACAACTTAGAGCCTACATTATGCCACATAAGGTATATCTGATCTTCCCTGGAAGACGCACAGCCTGCCATAGATGTCATGTGTACCCAACAGACCTACATCACATGATATGGTCTTGTTGTAAATACACTGTTTCTGAGATGGGGTCAAATGATGCATAGCCTTGGTCACCGATAGAATGCACCTCAATATCATTGAGGCCTGTATGCCAGGTATGCATCCTAGCTTCACAAACACCAAGGTCACACCAAAATTCCCCAGTCCGGCCCACGGACTTGCTAAGAGGGCAATTGCCATGAGATGGAAGTCTCTGCTCGCTCCTATGGCAAGCACATGCCCAAGAGAACTGGAATACTGGGATGAAACTGGAGGCTATGGGCTCCAAAGGAGGAGGCACATGGACTATAGACTAGAAAAATACCCCATTGCTGAATATTGGGATGCATTCGTGCAGACCCTTAAAGACTATGAAAAAAATGACATACAGCCACTGACTGTAAACAGTGTCTCCAGTAGTAGAAGTCCATGTATCGAGACTTTCCAAGTAGTCCAATTTAAGGACTTCATACATCCCTAGGCTCGCACTGTGGCCTGGACACCATTGACCTACCCGAGTCATTCTTAGTCATTGCTCTTTGGTAGTCGAAACCACCTCATGGTAGTCCTATGCTACATACACTCTCTGGTGCTCTACACTACACCTGACACTCCATGTTCACCATGTGTGCACATACTCTTATTCTTTAGCGAAAATACTCCTGGGAGGGAGAGAAGAAACTAAGGGGGAGGAGAGAGGATTTACTAATGCTAACAAGTACGAACCTGTTCATGCAGCTTTTGAAATTGATATACTACTGCTTTACCTTGACACCATGCACCATGTATGCTGACACTCTCAGGTGTCTCCTTTGTATGTTAGTAAAAGCCAATTACAGATATTTTTTTTAAACAGATTTAAAAAAAAATACATACCCTCCCCCCACATACACACAAGGCAGCAGGATAATATCGCACATAAGTTTACTAAATGTACATCATAGCAAGACAACACAATCACTAAAGATGACACCACTAACCATGACATCCATGATGATATATGCCAGTGATTCTATTTCAGGCACAATACATGTGATCTCTGGAATAAATAATATCTAAATTCTGCTAGATGACACGGTAAATGAAGTCTCTGGCTACATAACTGACCTTCAAGGACAAAATGGAATGGAAAGATCTCATAGAAACCAGCCACAACCAAGCTGGATTAAATTATTTCGGTTTTCCGTGTAGCCTTCCTAACATTTTCCTATGATGATATATACTTTAGGCTGTGTTCCCAGATCATCAGGCCAAGCGGCGATTGGGTCATTATTTTTCCAATCGCCACACATGAGTATTTCCGTTTTGGAAGCATTCAATTTGAGATAGCTCCATGCCATCCATTGATCCACAGCTCTGAGACAACTGAAAATTGGTGAGTTTCCAATGTTTTTGGGGCATTCCAGTTGAATGAGTAATTGTGTGTCATATGCATAGTTATAGCGCGTGAGGTAAAATTGATTGATCAGTGCCGGTAATGCCGGTAATGACTTCATGTAGATGTTGAAAAGCATGGGTGAGATAATAGAGCCTTCTGGGACCCCTGCTTTTGTGAAGTACGGTTTGAAAGAGAAAGGTGGGTATGCCTGACATTAGTTCTGTTGTGAAAGTAGGATGTGATCCAGTTGAGATCTAGACAAAATCTACATTTTAAGCCAATTATTGGAGCGTATTGTTCAATTATAACTGTGTTTTCCATAGAGGATGTCGGAATATTGGTGAGTATGTATAGTAACAGGCTTTCATTTCTATAATTTAGGCTTTGCTGGAGTTGCGCTCAATGCTTGGTTTTACTATTCAGGTGGTAATGCATTTTGTCTCACATTTTGTACTTGTTATT
The DNA here is from genome assembly GCF_964204655.1 of Triturus cristatus. Taxonomy (NCBI): domain Eukaryota; kingdom Metazoa; phylum Chordata; class Amphibia; order Caudata; family Salamandridae; genus Triturus; species Triturus cristatus. Next base: position 629,736,785 of record NC_140595.1, on the reverse strand, counting down.
ACTGTGACTGGTGTTCTTGTGCGTGTATGGTCATGCTGCTAATCTCAGAGACTTGGTCACCCTCGATTTTATGAGTTTAGTGCGATTAGCAGATCGCTTTCCACAGCTGATCATAGCGGTTCCATTTCTCTGTGCTGCATGACGATCCCATCTTCACGTTTCAATAATTTATCCTTTAATTGATCACATTTATAAGCACTGGCATCTGGGTCACCTACATTGACCATCTGACATATGCATAGCTTTGCTTGTAAGTCTTATGACTCTTTATTGTGGGCAACATATCAACGAAGCTCTAAATCATATGTAATGTGGTATGTGTACTATATCGAAACAATTAAATACATAAAATAATCAAATATTAAGCCTTTTAGCCACTACTCAGGTAGTAAAAATTAAATTTAATACACTCTGCAGAAGACTCTAAATTTTGAAAATTGCGGCCATGCAATTATGGGCCTGAGCTGAAATTGAGGGTGCATAAATTGAGAGATGGGCTATTGAATTGAGAGATGAACTATTGAATTGAGAGATGGGCTATTGATAGCATCCAACTTCCTACAGCAGTGGTTCTTAATTTGTTGACTTCTGTGGACCCGCACTGAATCATTATTGGAATATGAAAACCCCCGCTGAACTATGTTGGAATACTAGAATCCCTGCTGAATCATTACTGGAATCCGGGGACCCTGAGCAAAGCAATTTCAATGATTTGGACAACAAAATAAAACAAGGATTTATCAAGCAAATACACTAAGGATTAAATATATATTTTAATTTTTAAAGAAATATATAAAACATCAACATTGTCATTTTCATGAGAAGGTGAAGCTTTTCTAAATTCAATTGAGATCACCCATTGTCCATCCATACCATATTCTGTTTGATGCACTTATACTGTTTCCACAAATTAATCTGAGGATGCCAACTTAATTTTTATCGTACAATTTCAAATTACTGTCACGTTTAAAGAATGTTTTAAAATGTTCATTTTTGCACCTTGCTTCTTTATTTATATACACTTTAATAATTTCTTAATATCTTAACATTTCTAATCAGTCATGGACCCCCTAAGTAGGCGTTGCGGACACCCAGGGGTTTCTGTACCACAGGCTAAGAACAGCTGTCGTACAGCATGTGGAAATTAAGGCTGTTAGCACCCATCCCATATTCTCAGCCAAAAAAAAAGAAATAGTCCTACTATCTCTCTCTGCTTCATGTTGCTGCTTCACACATTACTGAATTTAGAAAGCAGGCAGAAACCAGCAGTTAGTGCCCACATTCTAAGCTTTCTCATTGGCTGTGTTAAAGTCAGATTCCATTCAGGAGAAGTCTAAATTAAACTCTCTGCTGTATTTGCTCTAATCTCCTATGAGACCACTGACAGTTGATGGTGATTTGTGGTCATCCTTGACTGATTACTCAATGTGTCCTAGATAAAGGTTTTCAGTCCTGGAATTTAATTTAACAATGCAATTGTAGTGCCCTTCATTTAGCTGAGTGGACCCGCACACCTGGATGCAAGTATTTGTGAAACGAAGGCTAGCACTGAAAAGCTGATTTCTTGCATGTTTGCTTTGATATGGCACCTCTGGACAGCAGCGGCTGCTACTGACCAGGGGTGGTGAATTGGGGGACAGATGGAAAGGAGGGAAATTATAATTTTAAAAAATGCACTTACCTTTTCTCTGCAGGCCGCCGCCTCTTTATTCTCCGTCCTCCTCTCCACTCGGCAGGAAGCACCCAGCCTGCCAGAATCCCATGACCAAGCACAAAGCTGTCTTAGCAGCGTTGTGATTAGTATGAGGGCCGTGGTTCGGTACTCAAACAGGAACTGGCGGGCTCTGCATGTTCTCCACCCAAGCTGTAACGTAGCCTGGGTGGAGAACATACAAAGTGCGCATGACGCTTTGGCCGGCCGCAGAGGGTCGGTCAAAGCGTCCTGCGCATTTTAAGTGCAGCCAGCACTCCTTCCCCTGTGACACGTGTGGAGCCCAGCCCCGCCCCCCTGGCTTGAGCTGAAAGCTGAATTAAAAAAACAAATAGATAATAACGAACTTTGTTGTCATTTTATTTTTTGCATTCAGCTTGCAGCTGAAGCAGTGGGGTGAAGATCCTTCGCCTTAGCAGAGGAGCCGCCACTGCCTCTGGATGCAGTGTCTCTGTTGCATATAGTATGAGATACATCAGTTGACATATCATGTAAGGTTTGCAGAGTGACCCTGTCTTAGTTCACACATGATGCAGTGTCCCATTGGCACTACATATGGAAGAGAGATTTCATTTTCAGTAACACCTTTTAGCCACACTTACGATTTGATGACAGGACTGTTTCCTCCACCATCTGCTTATTTCCTGAAAAATTAGTTTTGACCTGGCTCTGAGCCAACCAGGATATAGGGATAAAAATATGGCTTTTATACATTGTCTAATCAGCAGCATATGCCTATTTCATATCAGCATATGGAGGGAAATAAATTGCTTATGGTATCCTCAACCAGCGATCATAATGTGAAACTGTCATGCACAGAAAATAACCCTGGCAGGAGTAATACAGTTCAGTTAAGGCAGCAGTGGTGTTTTGAATCTCTGCAGATGTCCCTTCTTCTCAACAAGAGTCTCTCAGTGCCTCAGTGCTTGGTGACTGCAAGAGGTGGACCTGAGATATCAGGACATTTCCCCAAAAGGTAGGTAGGTGTCTCTGAAAGGCCAGTTGGGCTGGAGCAGAATTAGTCACATATCAGACAGAGCTTGAGGCCAGTCCAGTCATAGATATACTGAGTGAAACCACCTCCAACGCTCAAGATTCATCTTTTCTGAACTTTTCGTACTCCTTCAGGCACAAAGTGCCTTGAAGCGATCCAGGGTGTAAACCATTGCTATATAATTCTATTAATTTGTCCAGTCAATCATTCAAGGATTATTAATTGCACTTTGTTCAGCACAAAGCTTGGAACATAAATTATACTGACCATAATGCCATACATTTCCTTCAGTGCATGATGCTTCAGCAGCAGAGGGAATTATAAGTTGCTCTGAATGGTTAGGAATGTTTTAATCTTCATGACAGGATGTTCACCACATGGCAACATCATTTGCACTGTAATGGAACCCAGCCTTGTTGGAAACCTTAGGCTGACTTCTTCTCACATCCTCCAATTTTAGGGGGACAGTGTAAAGGTGTAATATATAGTGCTTACTACCCCTATGTGGGGTGCTGAAGCGCTGCTGCTTGCCTAAGTGGGTGGCACGCTACACCATGTAGCGTGTGAGGTTGGAAGTGTGTTCTGTTTGTTTTGATCCTATGTGGAAACTGTTTTAATGTTAGAATCCGGGGTCTCTGGTTGGAGCAGGTATGCACTTGCGACAAGCAGGGACCCTTTCCGCTAAGTCAGGGCAAAGGATTACTCTTGAAAAATAACCCCTGCTCACCCTCTAGGTAACGTGGCGCGAACAGTCAGGCTAGATTCCAGAGGGCATGAGGTTAAGCATTTAGGGTGTCCCACAATAACCACCAACCCACCACACAGAGACACCAGACTGTATTTTATCAATATAAAGCTCTTTATATAAAGACTCTTTAAGCAGGCTTCAAAATACAGTTCTTATCTTTCAAAGAGGGTTCCAGTTACTTGTATGCAATGTTCCAGGAGGCCACAGTTCTTAAAAGGCAAAATTAGGTTAATTTCTGCTTCTTTGGGGTCCGTGCGCACCGTAGTGCTGTCTGTACGCTTCGTTGGTACGCGTCGTACCGGCTTCGGTACGCTTCGTACACCACAAGTACGATTCCTTCTTCGCCTCACGCTTCCTGCGTGAGCAAGCGTACAGGGTTTTAAACCGTACGGGCGGTACAGTCGCAAGTACGCTCCGTACAGGCTTGGGACGAGCCCTTCTAAGCCTCACGCTTCCCGCGTGAGCAGCGTACGGGGGCGGTGGTGTAAAGCGTAGTACGGACCGTACAGCGGAGGGTGCGCTTCGTACAGGGGCGTTCAGAGCGCACAGTACCTTATTCTTTACGGAGAGTTCGAGGCGGCCTCGGCAATCTTCAGAGGGGCGTCCCACGTCACGTTGTAGTCCCGCTTGACAGGGGACCACGGTGCTTGGTGGGGCGCCTCGGGACTTCACGGCACACCTCGAGGTGGGTGGAAGGAGGGGCGGCTCGGGGGTGATTTCAGCGGCACAGTGCTGTCGGCATCAACTAGACGTGGCGAACTTGCGTGTCGTCGATCCTCGCAGTGGTCTCTACGGCTCTGAGCCTCAGAGGCTCGGGGCTTGGAGTCAGACTGTCTTTCCTTACGGTGTGAGCTCCGGCTTGAGGGGGGCAGCAGTTCAATTTGTTCAGGCCAGGCAGGGCAGGCCGTCACAGTGCTCACAGCAGCACAGTCGGGCAGAGGCCACGTTGCTCGGCGAGATGGGGGCACACAGGTTCTCTGGGGTCAGCGTTCGCTATTCACCAGCAGCAGCTTCCTTTCTTCCAGGGAGGAGTAGCGCCCACGGTTCATGGGGCGCAGTTCAGGGGGCAAGTTCACCAGCAAGCCCTTGGAGATTGTTCACAAAGCACAAGTTGATTTCAAAGTCTTTCTTAGTCTTTTCCTCTCCTTCTTGCAGCAAGGCACCCACCACAGGCCAGTCTCTCAGGCTTAGAGACAGTAGTCCTCCATGTAGCTTTCCCAGGTCCTCCTGTTCAGGCAGAGTTTCTTCTTGGCTTAAACAGGATCTGATTTCTTAGGAGCAGGGCTCCTTCTTTTATACACAGTTTCTTTTGTTCTTTGTCGCCAGGGGGCCTGTGCCTGGGTCAGTCCGGTTTTGGAGCACTTTGTTGTGGTGACTCTGCTCTTTCCTTTCAGTGCACAGGGCAGAGACATCAGCCGCTCCACAGGCCAGCATTGTGGTGGCAGAGCACAGGTCTATTCAGAGTCAAGGTGTACTACTCCCACCCATCCTGGTGTAATCTCTCTACCCACCACCTGGCAGCCAGCCTGTCTCCTGGAATTCCCCAGCCCTGCCCCTCACTGAAACTAGGCAGCACACACACACAAAGCAGAGGCGTTCTGAAATGGCTAAGCAAGTAAATACTAACTTTCTAAAAGTAGTATTTACAAACAAAGGATATTAAAATAAACTTTACTAAAAGAAGTATTTTATTATTCTGAGTTCAGGCATACTAAACTTGACTTTCTACCATGCTCTCTGAGTCCGCTGGGATTATAGAGTGTAATGATCCCAGCAGCCCATTCTGGCCTATGGAGAGCAGGCAGCCTTCAATAGTGAAAAACGAAAATGGCTGTAATTCACTATTAGGACATGCCACACACATCAGGGCATGTTCTACCTTATACCTACACTGCACCCTGCCCTTGGGCCTACCATGTAGTTAAGAGAAGGTTTAGGGACTGGCAAGTAGGTGCACTTGAGCAGTAAGCATGACAGTACCAGACTGCACGCAGGTTCTGCAATGGCAGACCTTAGACACATTTTACTAGGCCGCTTCTGTGGGTGGCACAACCAGTGCTGCAAGCCCACCAGCAGAATTTGCATTTACAAGCCCTGGCACTCCTGGTGCACTTTACTAGGGGCTGATAGTAAACCAAATAAGCCAAACATGGACACCAATCAATGTATACACTTTTCATAGGGAGCACTTGCACTGTGGCACTGATTGGCAGTGGCACAGTGCCCTGAGCAGCTAACACCAACAAAACACATGAGGCACATCAGCAAAAAGTGGAAGGGAAACTCACGCCAAGGTGCCAGGTCTAACACATGTCATGTATAATGACCACCAAGGTTTGGTGATCATATTGTAGGATGTAGTACCTAGCGGTGTGATGGATGAAGAAGTGATAGAAAGCTGTGCAGTTCATGATTTTCAATAAAGTGGTAACTTTGAGCAGCTCTGAAGTCCCTTTATTTATGTTTTCACAATCATAGTCACTTCACTAAGTTGTCCATTCTGAGGCATGTTTTTTTATAAGTTTATGGTCCTGAGCAAGCCCGGTTGGGGGCAGAAATGAGGAAGAGAGCTTTTTGGACAGACTTTGTTAATATTATAGAATTCACACAAAGTACGTTTGGTCTCTCAAAAAAGAGGGGAAAAAGAAGAAAGTCGCCTGTTGGAAAATGCTGTTCTTAGGACATGAACCCTCACTCATCTGAAGGTGACATGCTTCATCATTGGGTTCTCTCCTCACACCAGGGCCTCAAGGTTCTGGTGTGGGCTACAACTCTCCAATGGAGAGGAGCAGATGTGTTTTGGGTTGGATGAGCAATAGGCTCAGAGTGAAGGGCAGAGCACAAGCAGAAGGAAGAAGTGGTATGGTTAAAACTATCTCCTGGTGGGCAGGGCATCAGATTTATTCTTGTGCTCCCAGTGGATAGGGTTAAAATGCTGGTATGGTTAAAACTATCTCTTGGTGGGCTCGGTATCAGCTTTATTCTTGTGCCCCCAGTGGATAGAGTTTAAAACGCAGGAGAGGACAGGGGTTTGGAAAGAATACCCCCTCTACAAGGTCAACATGTTTCTGCCTAGAGATGACCCTATCTAGGGTTGAAAGGTATTTGTCAGGAGCAAAGTAGTAATGTCACTCTGCAAATATAATAAAATCAAATACTGGCCTCACAATGGTAAGCCAGGTGGTAAAAGAGATGTCCCACAGTATAAAACTCATGGGGTACACTATCGTTCTGAAGGATAAAGAACGAGGAAATAATTTAAAGCATTTGGACAACATGACAAAGATATACTAAGTGTACTGCTGAAGTGAAGTGCAGAGGCTTGCGTCAAATGGTGCGACAAGCATATGCACACTAATTATAGAGTAGGAGTGAAGGGTAATCTTACCCGTAACTAAATAGTTCACCTCACTCTCAAGTCTAGAAGGTTGCCTCAGCCACAGAGATCTATCGCATCTGTCGGTATTCTATATGGTGTACCTGGCGAGAGTTTGTTAATATTATCCCATATCTGATTGTCAGTGTGAGATGTCAAGAAGCTGTCATAGTGTGTAGCTTGTTGGGACCTGCGGTGGTGGACCCGCCTAAAGTCCTGGTTTGACCAGTGGCATGTGGCAGATCTCTTCCGTTACTCTCTGTCTGTTCAGGTGGTGATGGGTGGTTTATTGCTGTGGACTGGAGCACCACTGGGTGATGGACATGACCCATAGCAATGTTGTCATATGTAAGAGTGTCAAGCAGTACAATGAAATTATTATGCAACCTGATTGGACTACAATTGTTTGCCCGACTGCTGACTGTTATGGTATCAGTATTTGTGTGGGCGTGGAGGACTATATATTGTTTGTATTGTATTTGCATTTGTATAGCACTTATAACCAAGCATTAAAGCGCTTTGCACCGGTCAGCACGCTGCTCCGGAAGCCAAGGTTATTGTCTTTTCCAGTGAATATTGTTGCCTATTTGTATTAGAGTAGACTTCAGCTCTTAAGGAAACCATTCCATGCATCTACTCCAGCTTCTATGTGGTGTATTAAACAATCCTCCGGCTGAATTTCCTCTACAATAATGTCCCTGGTATGGAGGAAATTCAGCCAGTTGATTCTACTTCTATTTTGAGTCTCCTTAAGAAATTGGGGGATTTTGACCTACCACCAAACTCTAAATGAAGTCTTTCTTCTTTTCTGTGAAAATTATCTACTGCAGAACCATTTTAGCATTAAACCAATTGTTACAAAAGTCACATGGTTATGGTAAAGAAATAAACATTGTGTACTTAAACTTTTTCAATTTGCGTCCTTGTATGCCTCTATTTCTATTCCAGCTTCCACAATTAACCAATTTGTGTGATTCTGGGTGCAATAGCTAAATGATTGTCCTTGACACATAGATTGGTGTTATGGTAGTCCCTGCCATGAGCAGTGCAAACTCTCTGATCCGTCAAGCTCATCTTTACCCCCTACATCCAACTCACATACATACATACATACACATATAGAATGCACGTTATACACTTTAGCATAAGCAGAGCAACAAGGAAGATTAATACTCACACAGGAAGACAGGATAGCAAAACAAAGAGAAAAAACAAATTGATACAGAAGGCAGCAGGCCTTTCCACCTATGCACTGAGGGTCTGGAACAAAATCCAGTATCCATTAGGACTGCCCAACAGGAAACAGAAAGTAGAGGGCTGTAAGAGACATGCTTACTTCCTGCAATTGACACTATGTGCCCTCCTCTAAACTGTCCCCACCAAATGGGAGTCTATCAAGAAGCTACAGGTGGGACAAGTGGGTAACTCTGTTTTTTCATCAGTGGTCAAAGGATGGTGTCATTTCCAGTACCCCAGGCATTTTATCTAACTACTTTCCTGGGTTCCTCATGGCCTGCAGCTCCTCCAAAAGCTACACACACTTGCATTTTGGTTCTTATATTGTATTGTAATTGCATTTATATAGTGCTTACTACCCTTGACAAGGCATCAGAGCACTTTTTCAGCAAGTAGCACGCTACTCCGGAACCCAAAAAGGATTAGTGGTGAGTTAGCATAGTGAAATATGAAGTTAGTTTGAGCGGTGGACATGTTAGTCTGGTATTTGGATTGAAAAGGATAGTTGAGGGATAGGAGAGGGAAGGGTTTGTATTTATATAGCGCTTGATACCCCTAATGAGGTGTTGAAGCACTTTTCGGCGAGTAGCACGCTACTCTGGAACCCAAAGAGGATTAGTGGTGAATTAGTATAGAGAAATATTAAATTAATTTGAGAAACAGTACTTCATTTCTGCCGGTGGTGGTTGCACTAATTTTTGTTGTCTGGGGCTAATTTTATTTCATCAGGCTTTGAGCAAGAGAATGAGAAAGAACGTGGAAGAGAAAGAACAGAAACAGTTAAAAAGCAAGAAAGCATGGATGAAACAGAACTGGCAAGAGTGAGATAAGGAGACAAGAACTGTGGGATGGTGGAAGAGAGAGATAGGAGGTCAAATCAAGACTAGGCAGCTTTGACATTCGACAGCTTTTCCATTTGGCAGCACTAAGCTCCTACGAAAATATTTGGGCGCTGCACTTAAATATTTATTAGAAACTAAGCAGTGGTGAGCAGAGACACAAGGAAAGATGTCCATTCACACAAGAAAACAGGTGGACATTCTGGGCAAAGGTCTTTACACAGCTTTTGATTTTGATTTTTTCGAATGAAATTGACAGTGCCCAGAAATGCCTATTCTCCATGTATCATATTGTTATTATTATTATTTATTGATATTCCACATGTTGATTTCAAACAGAAACACCTTAAAGGGCAACACGTTATTAAACATTGGCCATCAGCAGTAGGGGTGACACATAAGGATTTAGGCGGTGCACTTAGAGAAGATAAATGGTACAAACGTCATTGACACTAAAACATGTGGAATCATTTACATGTTAATTTCCGAAATTAGCCCCGACCTTTCTATTTTTCTAAAATTATATTTATAATGTACTTACTTATGAGGACGTTTCAGCGAGCCCTCGCTACCCATTGGTTATTATTCTGTCATTCACATTTTTACTCCTCCCACTGCAGCATAGGGCAATGAGACAGCCCATTTCAGCCATTGGCTGACTTCTTTGCTCTTTCACAAGGAGTCCATCTGCACACAAAGTACTTATATTCAGTTCCAGGGACTGCCATGGCAATGCATGCTTTTTAGGATAAAAAAATATACATTTTTTTTGTTTTATCCAATGTCTTTACTTTTTTTTATAACGGTGCAAGCGCAGTAGCTCCTCCAAGAATAAAGTTTTACAAAAGCAATTCCAAAAAAACAAAAAAAAACATTGCTAACTCCAAAAGGCTAACACCCAAGTCCAGACTTATTGGCTTTGCCAATGCTTGCTGCATGTTTACAATTGGTGAAGTGTTGATTTGAGTGACCATTGGTAGTACTAATATCAGATTTATAGCAGTATTAGTGGGAACATAATGGTGCATAGCCGACAGGAAGGCTCTGTCAATTGCATTCTCACTACTGAAACTAGTGGTGATCTGTAGATCACCTTTTCGAAGCCCAGCCAGGCCAATTCTGCCTTCTGAGGTTGATAAATTGAGTGCCATTTAATTGGGAATAAAAAAAAACACCTGTCATTATTGCATCAGTAAATAACTGCCCAGTGCTACGTAAAGATTACTTTATTGTTGTTGTGTGTAAACAGCAGGACGTTTTTAGGTCTCGGCTAGCGATAGCTGCGCTTGCGCAGTCTCGCTCGCGAGAGATAATGACTTGGGAGAAGAGGGGCTTGAACCCGCCCCTCTTCTCCCCTGTTCTCCATTGGCTGGCCTAGTAAATGCTGGCCAGCCATTGGAGAAGAGGTCCCGTCATTCCAATCATGCCCCGTCCTTTTCGGATCGGGGGGCGTGTTTTTTGCGAAAAGTCTCAGGGAGGAGACAACAGCAAAACACGCCCCCGAATCCGAAAAGGACGCTCCCTTTCTCCGAGGCATTTCTGCTGTGCCTCAGAGAAAGGCGGTGGTGTCTTCCGGTGCCCTGTTCCTGTTTACTTGTTTGTATTTAATTGCGTGTGTTTGAATATGTGCAAAAAACGTTAATAAAGTACTGCCTCTGAAAGACATGTTTACTGTTTAATATCACAGTTACACAATTGTTTTACGGTATGATCAGTTTATAAGGGCACTAGGTTAGGGTCCTTCCATTTAGATGCTCTGCAACAGTTTCAAGATCTTACTGTTTCTCGTTAGGTCAAATGGGTGTAATTTTTGAAATGTACGTTTTTCTCGCCTTCGCTTGATTTTGCTCTCGAGAAAGTGCCACTGATAGTAATTGAATGACACTCATAATAACACTGAAATTATGAGAATGTCACACATAAGCGATCTGAAACTTTGGCAATGTTTGCTGTTCCTCTACTCACGCTACCCAGAAAAGCTTCTTTACTGGCCACTTCAAGATGGCTGTTACGACCAGACAAAAGTTACGTAATTCGTCCCTTTTCCCTTTCTATCTTGGAACTGATCATGTGAAGCTCGGTCTCAATTCTATGTCTATTTCGGATTATTCCCCTGTTAAATTTAAGAGCTTTTCTTCGTCAGTAGACTTCTAATGAGTAGGAATGACATAACTCGACGTCAAACAGCTCTTGCGGTAGCAACGTTTGATGTTGGTACCACCGTAGGAAAGGCACGACTACTTACTCAAATCACTCCTTAATTTCAATCGCGCGGAGATTCGCACCGCCCATGCATGGCACGTGATGCGAGGAAGTAGGGTAGGAGGTGGGGGGGTAGATTGGTCTTGAAGTCTTGCGTGGCTTCCGGAGCTGTCAGCCCGCCTGGCTTTGAAAGGACGCACCGGCGTTGAGTTTTCACGTGTGTTGATGCGGTATGCGTTTGGTGCCTGAACCTTCCCTGTGCAAGACATAAGAGCCATGGCATTTCAACATCAGGGATACTCCGAGGCCGAGCTCCGAACATTGGAGGAGGCGGTTATATGTCGCGAGGCACAGGTGTCCTCCTTGCTCAGCATCTTCGGGGAGGTATTTAACATCATCTTAAATCAAACTCAGCCGCTGTCACCCTTTTACTTTTCAGACCCTGTTCCTGAGCTCCCTACCGTGGTCCATGACATGGCCACTTTGGCCGTTTTTGCTCTGCACGGTGCAGACCTTTCCCCTTTACCTCCTCGCTCCCCAATGTCACAGTGCATGCAAAACACCAAGCGATTTTTGAACAATGAATGTGAAAAAATTTAAAGTAATCAGTGACAGCGATTTAATTCTAGTTTTCTTCACGTTTTTTACTTAATCTTAAATTTGCATTCTCTCCGCATGTTTGCTATTTCAAGTTTTGATGTTTCTATTTTTTGGGTGTAGGATATTGCTCTTGTATAACGCAAACTTTTATTGAGTCGCCTGTATGTGTTTACAGCGGGCCACGATTGAGACTCTGGAGTTGAAGTTCAAGGGGTCAGTGCGAGGTTTTCAGTGGTTCAGAAAGGTAGTCGGAATAGATGGTCTTCCAGACCTTGGCGCTTCTGTAGAGCGCACAGCGCAGTGATTATGTTTTCTAATTGCACTTTTGATTATGTGCAAGTGTATGTGAAGGAGGCATACTGTTGTCAAAATACTGATAAAGGAAAGTAAAAGAAAATGCGGCGCTAATAGGTGAGTGGGTACGCTGTTTGTTTGGGGACGGGGGGTGAAGTCAAGGAGAAGCGCGCATCTGCTTTCAGGAGAGAGGAGAAACAAGCATTTACAATGCAACGGTCTCGGCATTGGTAAAGTTAGAGCTATTGGCATTGCTCATGACAATGCCGTTTCTTTAAATGTTTTAAAAACAAAAACATAAACAAAAATAATGTCATGAGCAATGCCAATAGCTCTAACTTTACCAATGCCGAGACCATTGCATTGTAAATGCTTGTTCAGTTTGCTGAGGATTGCTATATTATTCGAAATTTCTGTGTCTCATCGGCATTGCACTTGTTCGACGTACTTCCTGTTTCAGGGTTTCTGCCATTCACTTCCTGTGTGGTCGGCCCTCGTGACCTCATAAATGGTATAGCATCCCTGGTGCAGAATGATGCCTTTCCGTTATACTGTTAGTATAAGACCTTCAAGAAAACCGAGTTGGAACTTAGTTCTGAGCGTAGTCGCATGGAGTATTTTTATTTTTAAGCATCTCTTCCTCGACTCATGTGGGTTCCTGAGGGCTAAAAAACTGCGCGGCATATGTTTTGTCGCAAGGGGCCTGCCCAAAAATGTCTGTTGTTCCAGCGCCCGCAAACGTCACTCTGAACTTGTACACGCCCACTTTATCTTTTATGCTGAAACAGCCTTTTTACCAAGGCACACTATTCTTTCACGATGAAATGCCAGACTCCTGTGGCCCTGTGACTGCAGCGGAGCAGCGGTGTCTGTCAAACGCAGTTTTTGGTCAAAGTAACCGTAAACCCGTCAGTTACAATTAACTTCCACCTCCACGGCTTGTTCCCCTGTGAGCATTTTCTGATTTCTGTCAGACGACCTGCCAGGTTGCACCCTGTCAATAATGCCTTTATAACAGGCTTTTGATTAACTTGTTTGTTTAGGAAAGAAACAAGCATTGAAATGGTACGATTTTGATTGCAATAAATATTAAAACATTTATATGCAGTTATTTTATATTTGTAACTTAATGTAGTTGAAATGTTTATCTAATAATCTTTTGTGAGGGCGAATTCTGCTTTCTACAGATGTAGAAATTGGCCTTAGAATCTGGCAGCCGGACTGTGGCGAGGGGTGAAAAACAAGACCGTATCTCAGCGGCCTTGAAAACTATCCATTTGCTCCCTGTGGGAGTTCAAGGTTCTGTCCACGGTGCCCTTCCTGCATGACCCATGAGTCAAGCACCCAACTACATCCCACAGATATCCTCAAGTCCACCCATCCATTTGCCATTCCTAGGACTCAAACGTGTGGAGAAGTGTGGCTCAATGGTTGGAGTGGCAGACCTTGATGCAGAGGTCTGGCCCGGGACCAGGGTTCAATTGGGCTCAAAATTCCACAGACCTGACAATTCTCGCCTCGGTGCCTATTCCAATCATGGAGTCCCACTCTGCAACTCTGGGCAATAGCTTGCTTAATCTCCACAACAGCCCCACAACGCTAAGGATGCTTGGCCTCCACCTTGGGGGTGCCCAGGAGTGGGCACCTCACAGGGAAAGCCAGGATGGGTTCCACAGCGGTATTCGTACAAGCGCCATGAGACCCTTGCGGGTGAGTAGTGCGCTATACAAGTATCAATTTACATTTACAATTTACGTTGATGCATAGTTCGCTCAATCGGCTACTGAAATAAATGTGTTTTTTGCCATATTAATTCTTCAGTGGGTTGAGCTAGAAGGACTTGAAATATTCCTTAGCTTTTGGTTTGGTGTTTGAGATGGCTTGGGATCATACCCACTGAAGAACTGGCCCCATTCCCTCCCAAGGATGGTATGCAAGATCAGAGACTCAACTATCTATCGCTCCATTCCATTCCAAGCACATGACAGCTATGATAGCAGACACCAAGAATGCAAGATGTGTGATCCACCAGTCATCTCCATTGACACCAAAACACTTCCCACTAGGTCACAGTCATAACCCACAAAACTGCAACTAGATATAACAGTAAATCGATGCAAAGCTCATCTGTTTCACCCCTGACGGTCTGTCCTTTCTCCAATACATGCATAAGCACAGCAACCGATGTCAGGGTAAGTTCATTCTTATCATGGTCATGAACAGCACCAGAACACTTTCCACATAAGCCACACTGCAATTCACCATTCTTCCAAACAAACACCGCACGGTGTAACATGCTAGCGACCCACAAATGTGCTTTGGCCCCAGGTTATGGATATCAAGTTTTGTATAAATTGAACTACAGTACAATACAATTGCCCAGGCCAAATTCATCTATGCCAAATATTGACGCAAATTCACCCTGGCACAAGACTTGCCACTCGTGATGACCATTGGTACAATAATGAAATTCCAATAGAACTATCTCATCTTTAAGAAGGGCCAAAATAGAGCCTTTCTATGGCAATCCTTTCAGACATAAGCACACACCGTTGGCCTATCACTTCTCGAGCAACAATCAGTCTTCAGCCACTGATAGGAAAAACACAACCACTGATCAAATGCATAGAAACAACGTAGTGACACCCACCAATATCCATATTAAGTAAACTTCCACAGGTACCATCGAGTAATCCTATGTGTCTCTCCAGGGATACTCTGACAGTAAATCACAGGAGACCAGCATGGATGGCTGAGGATTACCTAAGGCACCAACCAGTAAAGAGTCTGGAAAATTGACGACCTGAAATATGGAGGAAAATGGAACAGAGAACTCACATTGATTTGCAGTACAAAAAAAATAAAAAGTAAAATGACCCGCTACTTGTAGATTTGCAGCAAACCAAGAAAAAAAATAATTCTCCAAGAATTACCTTGACAAACATTTTCCAAAGGAGGAGCTTGCCAACACTGACATCTTGCACTTTCATCTAAAACATCAATAAAGAGATTACCTTGTGGTCTCTGCTGAAGAAGAAAGCTGCTATTTGGCCTAGGTTGTGAGAACATCTAGTTTTTTGGCCAATTACACTTTAGCATTAGACACTTGTAGTTCCATTTCTCGGTCACTGTAAGCTTGACCTGGTGTTGGTTGTATTGCCAGTAAAAACACAAGACTGGCGGAAGGTCACCCACATGGCCTAGGGCTATTTAACAGCAATCTGTCAACATGAAAAATGTTTGAAATGTTGAATTAAAGAACATCAAATTTCTTGGAGGACAATTAAATAATGATGTTCATACTCGATGATGCAAAATCCCAAGGATGAACTCGTATTGCTTTAAAGGACAAATTATGGCTGCGCTACCAGTTAAAGAGCCAAATGAGGGCACTTGGGCTCGGGGTTAAGAGGCAGGCAATTTATATTCTGGTTATGGATCTAACTCTTGCTGCCTAAGCATGGCTGTGGAACTCTGTGAAGCATAAATTCCAACTCCCGAGTGTTTTTTAGAAGAACAGTGCAATGTGTCACAGGAGGCATCATTTCTGGCTCCATGGTATACAACTTTATAGTATAAGGAGCATCGAAAAGAACATATTCCTCGCCCATGTCTCTCGCTTCGCCAGATCTCACTTCTCCAGTGGATACTGGTGGTGAGTAATAAGATCAGCCTATGTCATGGAGAAGTCTATGGTGATCAGCCATAAGCAGAAGGTAACAGTCAGGGAGAGAGGGAGCACTTGAAAACTGAAAGCAGGAGCACACAATTGCCTTCAAGTCTCAAGCAAGGGGAGCAAGCATACTGTCCGACATTCTCTTAAAGTAGGGTTTCAAACACACAGGTTAATGTGCAAAGTACAAGATCTAATGCCCCAAAGGAATACACTCTGATGTTGGTGACTAGCAGGCACTTCCTAGGAGTTAAGTTGTGTGAGACCAACAAGCAGGATCCTTCCTACGGGGTTCCAGCTTGCAGTAAGGAGTCTGTTCTGGTTTGAAAGATTGTTAGTAAGATGTGGTTGCATCTTTTTGTCAGCTTCCTTGGCACGGTCGGCTGGATTCCTTAAGCTGTTTCTATTTGAATTGGTCAAGCTGGCATTTTCTCCAGTTTTTTGGATTATTTTACCAGAGTGTGGCTTGCTGTGATCCATATCTGATCAATTACTCTTACAGAAGAATTTAGTTAAGGGCAAAGAAATAACAAAGACTTGTAACCCCTACTTTACTATGTGTATAATAATGGAAGTATTTTTCTTACAGTTCAATAACGCAAAGTTGATCTTGTGTTGTTCTCCTTTAACATGTGCAGACTACCCCTCCAACCTCAGCGTCTTAATTGCCTTCCAAAATTCATTGAGTGCAATTCATTCTCCAGACTATACTATGGAGAGTCTCTGACTTAAAAAGTGTTCTTCAACCACAGCCCAGCACTCAGCAATTTTACCAGGTGCTCGTTTATCACATGAAAGCATCCGGTGCCTATCCATCGGTCCTGGACTGGCGTTCCATCTTCATCCAGAAGCGAAAGAGTTCCACAATGCCACATTAGGACCACACAGTGGAGTACAGCAAGGTTACTCCATACACTGAGCACCATGAATGATGCAGCATGAACTGTGCAATGTGAAGGAATGTTACAATCAGTCAGAGCGCCCCACCAGTATGCCTGTGCTGCACAGTTCCAGATCCACCTTCTGGAGGCCTTCCTCTGGAACCCACCACTTCTGGGTTCTATCCTGCCACTTGTGAATGTCCTGCAACAGCACCCCACTGAAGGGGCTCTGAAACTGCACTTAAAAACCACACATGAGAGTCCCACACGATTGAATGCCTTATAAAGAGGAAAATGGTGTGACGAAGAAACAGTGGTAAATCTATTGGCTAGGCATCACATACCGGAAGTCCAGTTCTAAAGGGACATCTTTCACTGCCCTCCAGACACACCAATGTAAGAAGCTAGGTGGCAGCAGCTCATTATGAAGCTGAGTGACCTCCTACACAGTCTCTGCTGCATCTCTACACCTCTCTGTCGTATGACAGACTGAAAGCCTACCTCTGCAGCTGCATCTCTGATCCAACAGAAGAAGTTAAAAGATATGGTTCAACATAAAAAGTAATCCTTCTTCTTACACTTGACTGTGTGGGCCACTCAGCCCCTCCACTGATGAACAAAAAGACAACTTCTCCAGAGACTGTCGGGTAGTGCCATATCATATGTAGACCCAAAACTGGCGGAAGATCCTTCTCCTACCTCGCTGCGAAGACCTGGAACTCTCTGCCTTGCATCTCAGGCAAACACCATCTCTGACTCAATTCAGGAAGGACCTCAAGACCTGGCTCTTCGACTGAACTGCAGATCCACCCATCTCAGTGTCTTGAGACCCTATCGGGTGAGTAGTCGCGCTATACAAGATTCCTGATTGATTGATTGAAACTGTAAATCACAAGGGAAAGGGTGGCGTGCTGAGCGGCCAGATCTGAATTAAAAGGCCATCGAGGTCCTTCTGCTGTTATCCGAAGAGCCAGTGAGGTACTAAACTTTATGAACAACAGTGTTATGAGAGCAAGCAATGCAGGCAATTGGAACTACCTCTTTCCCAACAAGTAGCGGCTCATAGAATAATAGCAAAGCTTGCCGTCATCGCTATAAAAGTAGAACAGTATGAACTGCTTGACTTCTGCTCAGAGACATCTCGGAGCTGCGTGTTTTCTGTTTACAGTCCAAAGCCAGAAAGTGGAAAATGTGCACTGGGGCTCACAGTTCACAGTGATCTAATGTGAACACTCACCATTTATTTCTGTGTCCTGGCCATAAAAATAATCTGGAACTGCCATCTGGACAGCAAATGTGCCCAAGTCTGAAAACCTAATTTTGATCCCAAATAGCTTTGTTTGGGAACATGAACGAGGTCTTTCAAGATGCATAAATCAAAAGCAGCAGCTGTGCTGGGTCTACCTGAAGAGTTGTGTGCCCTGTCCCGCAGCCATGTTGAAAGATGGTTCTGGGGTGTTACTGATCAGCGTTTTAAAGTGTAATTCATTCTTCAATGCACAATTAAAGCTGGAGCCCCACTTTACTTCGAGGGGGTGAGCTTAATGCTCTCGGGGTGGGCTTGAGGGGGTTGCCATGTTGTAGCACAGTACTCACTCTGACACACAACAGAGAGACCGAGAATAGAGAAATGAAGGCAGCTTTCCTTTTTAGGTCGAGCTTGGGCAGCACATGCCCTACTCTGCGAGGCATGCTGTATTCAGGTAGGGACTTGAAGCTCCGCCCACTCTCTGCCCATATTTATCACTGGCTTGTGTAATTGTCCACTGTAAACTGGCTGTTCATTGGTCAATGGGCTTAGTAGTCCCTCTTTAGTACCGCCTTGTCTCATTTTGTAACCTCCCATGGTGACACCCGTTGCGAGTATTGCGAGTAGGATTTAATTACAGCCTCTGAGCACTATTTTCCCAAATAGCAAAAGGTCTTGCATTTGCGATAGTTTAAGCTATTGGCATTGCAAATGACAATACCTTTTTTTGTCTGTTTTAAAAACAACACATAAATAAAAGGCATTGTCATTTACAATGCCAATAGCTCAAACTCTCATAAATGCGAGACCTGTTGCATTTTAAATGCTTGTTATTTGAACAGGCAAGCGGCTTAGGGCACAGGGAGCATGCCTGGCTGTAGTCCCCGTGTCCCTTCAGAGTCTAGCTTCCTTTACCCCAGCTACTTCATCTCCGCTTTGGGAGGTGATGACCACAGGTTTCCCCCTAGGGTCGTAGTGCCTGCTATATAGTGGACATGATATCTCTCCTATGTAAATTGAGTCCATGTAGCTTTGCGGCTGGCTGTTCTGGGTTTTGCTTCATCTCAGATATGTTCAGTAAGAATGGATGGGCTTCTTCTTGGACTTTGTCCAGAGCCTGATGTTTTTAATCTGCTCATCTGCTGACATAGCGCTGGGGTCCTCTTTCGAAATCGTCTGAGGATGTGAAGTTATGTATTTCTGCTACTGCTTGGATGGCATGTCGATCTGACTATGGCATCTTTTGAAGTGGTAAATGTTTCTGGTCACTTGGGTCTATCTATCCCCAGCTGTTATCGGTATTCAATTCCTACTGATCACTTGCAGTGGATGGCTCAAGTATCTTGAATCTGATTCTCCACTGTTCTCGGGCGCGTACTTCTACATCTTTTCTGGGCTTCTCCAGGTTTGCCCTCTGACACCTTCTTGGTGACCCATGCAGTATCTGAGAGCTCCCTAAAATGATTTTAGACAAGTATGCTCCTGTGGTGCTGTGTGGAGTGTTCTGTATGCCCTGGGAGTTAAGTGCCTGTTGAACTGTCTAGTTATTCCTGCTGTACAGCCTTTTTTAGTGTGGCCATGAATCGATCCACTATGCCATTTGCTTGAGCCACAGCGGAGTGATTTTCCGATGTTTGAAATCCAAATATGCTGCAAACTCTGCAAAGTTTCGTCCATTAAATGGTGGTCCATTGTCTGTCTTGACAATGTCAAGAATGCCCGGGATTGCGAATATCTCATTGGAGAGCAGGCACCACTACAGATGTAGTGGTCGATGACAGCAGTTTGACCAGTGAAACCTTGAGTATTCATCCATGTCTACCATGAGATACTTTCCAGGTTGTAGCGATCTAAAGAAATCAACTGCAATTTGGCTCCAGACACTGGCAGATAGTTCAACATCTGTAACAGGAGGGGAGCGTCTTGTCGACTGGTCCTCCTGGCATATGTGGTGCTCCTTTAGAGTTTTCTCCACAGATTGGTAGAGCAGTGGAAACTATACTCATTTTCTCAGGGCCATCTTGTTTGATATTAGTCCTTGATGGCCCTCGTGTGTTTGGTCACTGACTTGCTAACAGAGGCACTTCTGGATGACAATCCTCCCCCCTCTCAGTAGGATCCTGCAGCTGGACACCACAAGTTCTTCATTCACATGTCGGATACTTCATCGCTATCCACATCACCATCCTATTCATAGCTTTCCATCTGCATCCATTGTTGTTGTCACACTGTCCATATTACTTTACGCAGGGTGTTTTAATCCTTAGCCGCTTCTATGATAGCGTTAAGTGGAACAGATGGGGTTGAGGCTTGTTCCATCATAAAGTTAAGATTCTCATCAGCAAGGAAGGATTTTAAATTTGCTAGTTTGTTAGTGGATGTCGAGGCTTGTAGTCTATCAGGTTCTGAAGATTCCCTGGTTTGTGTTTTATGACATAGATGTCTTTCTGTAGTCGAACCCCCACCACTCGATTCTCAGTGGCTTCTTTGACTTGGGGTTGCCAAATATCATAAGCAGGGCTTGCTGATCTGTTACAATATTGAACTGATTGCCATGGATGAAAGATGGTAGTGTTCACATGCCCACACAACCGCTAGACTTTCCCTTTCTGGTTGTAAAAATGCTTTTTCTATGTCTGTCAAACTGCCAGTGTCATAATAGAGTTAATAATTTGCTTGCTGTCTCTTGGTTCTTGTTGGGCTAGGATGGCACCCAACCCTACAGGACTGGTGTCAACTGTGAGTTCTGTGCACAGGTATGAATGAAGCATGCCATATTGTCGGCGTCACTGACTCTTTTCTTGATTGTCTGAAGTACTTGTTTGCATTCAATAGTTTATTTGAAGATTCTTTCTAGCACTCCAAAACTGAGTCTCTTGTACACGAACAGTCGAAGATGAGTGCTGAAAGTGGTTGAAATTAGTGATTGTTGGAAATGGGATTTTTGGTAGACTAGGACATGTGCCAAAGCCAGGATAAGGGAGTTACACTCCTAAAATAACCCTTGCTCACCCCCTTGAGAGCTTGGCACGAGCAGTCAGGCTTATCTTAGAGGCAGTGTGTAAACATTTGCACATAACTAACAGTAATACAGTGTAAGCACTACAAAAGGACACCACACCAGTTTAGAAAAATATCCAATATTTTTATATACTTAAGACAAGACCAAAAACGATAAAAATCCACAATATAGTACTTAAAAATTCTTTGGTTATCAAAACATGCTTGAAAAATAGTTCCTTGATGTCGATAGCTCCGTCAGGGGCTATCACGGCCTAGTGAGCAAACAAATCCAAACAGTTGTGGCTGACTGCGGTGTCGCAGGCCAGCTACGGTGTCGGGAAGACCTGCAAACAGTACCTTTTAGAAATGCAGGGCGTTGGCGACCTCTCGTTGAGCTTCAGAAAGCAGGCGTCGGTTCCGGAGGTCGGTGCAGGAGTCGTCGGGGCCCTCGAAGTCACACGCTTTGCAGATCGAACTCCTCTTTGTTGAAGTCAGGAGCGCTGGCGTCGGCAGGCATCGGGCGCTGTGGTACGAATTTCAGAGGTGCGGCGTGTAGTGCCCTCAGATCGCAGTGTGAGCAGGGACTCGGTTGCGGCGTCAGATGGCGTCGTTGGTGAGAACAAAGTTGTCGCGGGGCGAAGTGAATGCGGTGCTCGGCGCGGTGCTGGCAGGTCGTGGTGCATGCAGCTGCGTCATCGATGCTGAAGCGCTGACGAACTGGAGTCGGTGACGCCGGAGTTGGTAGGCCACGGCTGTAGTGTGGGATTAGAGCGGTGCGTCATGTAACTTTACGAGCGGTGCCCTCGAACCACGGTGCAAGCAGCAGCGTCGATTTCGGCGTGGAGCATCGTTGTCGGGGATACCAAGGCATCGTCGTGAAGTGAGGCAGTGCGGAGTGCGGGGCTCACGGGTCGAGGTGAGAGCAGGGGCTCGGTGATGGCGTCAGCAGGTGTTGTCGGTGAGACCAGGGTTGCGGTGCAGCATTGCGGCTGTGCCTTCTGCAGTTCCTTCAGGACATGGAGTTGGCAGCGGCATCGTCGACTTCGTCGGGTTGCTTCTTCTTCTGTTGCAGCACAAAACACACAGTTCCCAGTGCTGAGGGCAGAATAACTTTAAGTCTTTGCTCTTCCTGAGACTTCTTAAACAGGGGGCAAGCTCTACCTCAAGCCCTTGGAGAAACTCACAAAAGTAGATTGCAGAAAGTTCAGTCCAGTCCTTTCACTGCCCAAGACAGAAGCAGCCACTGCGGACCAACACAGCAAAGCACACAGCAATGTGGTAGTCCCTCCTCACAGCTTCTCCAGCTCTTCTTCTTGGCAGTCTTCTTGGTCCAAAAGAGTTCTAAAGTTCAGGGGTCTGGGCCCCAATATTTATATCCCAAAATCCTTTGATCTCTTAGGCAGAGAGTGTCTGTGCCCAGCCAGAAAATGTTCTGCCTTCTCTGGTGTGACTTACTGGCAGGAGGTGGAAACGGCATGATCAGAGGCAGACCAGGCCCTTGGAGGGTCAAGAAAATCTCCACCACCTTTCCCAATTGCAGCCCAGGTCTATGCAGCCCTTTCCTACCCACCTAGACTATCTGGAGCAACTCCTGCTCCCCAGCCTTCTGTCATCCAAAAACCAGACAGGCAATCCACATTCCAGCAGAGGCACACAGAATGACTGAGCAAGAAAAGACCTACTTTCTAAAAGTGGTATTTTCAAACACAGAATGTTAAAAATCAACTTCACTAAAAGATGCATCTTTAGATTCTGATTCTGAGTTCAGGCATACTAAACTTTATTTTCCTACCTATTTCCCCGGGCCAATTATGTTTATAAGATGTTATAAACAAACTCCCCATTCTGTCCTATGAGGAACAGGTAGCCTTGCAACAGCGAAAAACAAAATTGGCCGTAATTCACTATCAGGACATGCCACACACACATGGGCATGTCCTACCTTTAACATACACTTCACTCGGCCCACAGGGGTACCCTGGGCCTACCTTAGGGGTGGGTGACATGTAAGAAAAGGGAAATTGAGGGACTGGCAAGTGTGTGCACTGGCCAAGTCGACATGGCAGTTACAAACTGTGCGCAGACTCCGCAATAGCAGGTCTGAGGTACCTTTTCAGGGCTACTCGTGTGGGTGGCACAATCAGTGCTAAAGGCTCGCTAGTAGCATTTGATTCACAGGCCCTGGCACACTCAGTGCACTTTACTAGGGACTAACAAGTAAATCAAATATCCAATCATGGAAACACCAATCCATAACACAATTTACCACAGGAGCACTTGCACTTTACCAATGATCAGCAGTGAGAAAATTGCGCAGAAACACTACACCAGCAAAAACAGAGTCAAAACCGGGAGGTCAGAAAGCAAAAACTCAGGGGAAGCACGCCAAAAGATTCCAAGTCTAACAGTGAGATCCTTGTTGAGAAGATCTTGGCCTCATTGACTAGTAGTAATGTCATTAATGTGCAGACCAGGATGTCATTGTCTCTCAATTGCAGTGTTGGGTTGTCTCATGTTGACACGTAATCTTACTTGGCTTTCCGAATTCCACATAGGTTCCGCCACCAGTGGGGACACCCACAACGTTGTCACTTTGGATTCCTCAATGATGTCAGCTCTGAGTAGATCTTGAAGTTCATTCTTGACAGCTTTCTGAAGAGGGAACGGTATCTTGCGATGATGTTGAGCAATGGGTCTGATGTTTTCGTTGATGTGTAGTCTTACTTCATAGATTTTCATTTTTCCCAGCCCAGAGAACTGCTATCGGTGCTGCTTGACCAGTGGCATTGCATCCCAGATGGTATATAGGATGCCGACTAGTTTTAACTACTCGGCTGTGTGAAAGCTGAGCAGGCATTCCTTGAGAACTGGTCCGTCCATCTGTTTCCAATGTGCTGCCTTGTATGTTAGTGTTGCTCAGAATTTTCCAAGACATTGGAGAAGTTTGTGGACCATCTAGTTGCAGACTCTTACATTTATTGGCTTTAGCTTTGGCTTCAATTTGTTGTATTCTGTGGAATATATATATAGTTAAGGGGCACCCTACTGTCAATGACAAACGTGGCCCAGTGATCATCTGTTTGTAGGCGGGCTGTGAGGCATTTGCCTTTTCGCTTGGAGACCATGATTACGCATTCATCACTATCCTGTGAGTATGAAGAGGTGCTTCTATGTGAGCTTTGTGATGTTGACCTTGCCTTTTGTGATGTGGAGGTTGCTCTGGAAGTGGTACATGCTCTTAAGAAACTGCTGCTTCTGTCTCGCGCAGCTCGGGCATGGTGAGGACTTTTTTGTCTGTCCTTGGGTGTTGTTAGGAGTGAGCTCGGTCAGCCTTGGAAATTGACTAATAGTGATTCTCCTTGCCACACCGGCGACATATGCATCATATCGCTGGGCACTTGCTTTAATGTGGGTAAGGGTTCCCACATCTATAGCACTCTTTTTTCTTTGTGCTGGGATTTCTTGCTCTCTGATTTTGCCTTATGGTCTCTTTAGCATGATCTCGGGATCTTCATGTTCTTCTGTGCTCTTTGCCCAATTTTCTAAATTCTCGTTCTCTCTTTTTTCCACTTCACTGGCTTCTATCTTCTTTGCCTGAGTCTCGGCCTGATCATTGATGCGAGTCATCTCCTGTATTTGCTCCAGGGTATAGCTTTTCTTTAATAGCTTCCTCTATAAAGACTCAGATAGGCAGCCCTCAATGATGCACAGACCAATGACATCTTTATCTATGAATTTGTTGAAATTCACAATGCTGAACTAGTTGTCTGAGCCCTGCAATGTAGTAGTACATTGACTCCCCTTTATAGGTCTCACGCCTAGCGTTGCAGTGCGCAGCACTGCTCGCGTAGCGCGATACATTTAGTAGGTAAAAATGGGGTTTCAGATGCTGACCTAGGAATGGCACACGCACGTGCGCGTATGCTTTTCCTTTAGGGGCACGCTATTGGGCTTTGCGTGAGTGTTTTTCACTAAGACGGCACCAATAGGCCAAAGGCAGGCACATTACTCCGCCCACGGCCTATTGGTGTCTATTACATGCACCAGGCCGTCATGTGGTTTCAATTATCGTGCCCAGACACGGGCGCGATAATTGAAACCACATGTCTCGCTGTGGGGCACGCGCGCTCACCACTCGCGGGATTGTTCTCTTTTTGGATCCATTTCACAGGGAAGCAAGTACATGAAAGAACTGCTGACGTCTTGTGTGCTTCTTGTTTGTTTCCCTTTAGCATTTTGCAGTGACCTCGTGCGACACACGGTCCAAAGAAGCAACTAATGTGACACACCCCAAAGTACATAGCTGGTGGGATATCTCAGTGGGTTAATGCAACCAAAGCAAAGGTTGGAATTTAAGCCCTCACACTTCACTTGCTGATGAAATTAGCACCACTGTGTGTGGTAAGATCGTGTGTTATCAGCAGCATTGAACAAAGCGGTTTTTAGAGGGCACAGCAGAAGTCACACAAAAATAAATCATCCGAACAGTCTTCTCTCTCCCCAGCCCTTCTTTCCTGTTCTATCCTTCTGCAGCACTCAGATGCAGCATAAGGGTTGTGTTTGGTGCTATCCAGGCTACCAGCATGACTCTTCAAGCCTAAGAAGGCTGGTCACTCGGGTCCGGCACTGCCTGCTGTCATGCGGGTCCAGGACTGCCTGCTGTCACGCGGGTCTGAGACTGCCTGCTGTCTCTCGGGTCTGGGACTGCCTACTGTCACTCGGGTCTGGGACTGCCTATTGTCACTTGGGACCGGGGCTGCCTGCTGTCACTCGTTTTGTTGCCTACTGGGAGTTGTAGTCCTGTTTAACTCACAACAAAACCAAAGCTACACGTCACAGACTTCGAAGTAAAAACTGGACTGCAGCGATACTCACGCACAGGAATAGCAAGCTTGACTGCTCTGGGGTGGGTTTTACAGAGGCCAGGGGCAGACACGGGAGAGGGGCATGGACTAGGCAGGGGTAAATCTGGAGAGCAGGTGGGGTCAGTGTGCAGAGCTGGGGGCAGCCAGAGCGCGCAGGGCAGGGAGAGCCAGGGTGTCCCTGGTGGTCTGTGTCTGACTCTGCGTGCCCGCCCTTCAGTGGCACCTGTTCTGTAACTGGGGAGGCCTGTTCAGGGGCTTGGCTGCGCCGTCTCTACAACAGGTGAGGCCGGTTTCTCTGCTGTAGGGCGGATTGAAAACATGCGCTGGGAAAAGGGTGGTAAAGAAGGGGGGCGGACCTGTTTTCCTCGTCACAACTTCAACAACCAGGTCAACAAAGCTTGTGCGGAGCATAGTAACCCTCTAACCCCGGGTAAAAGGTCAAGGGATTGGAAGGGGCATCAGTGTATGGTGGGGGGTAGGAGTGTATTTCAGGCTTGACGTCACTGGGGCAGAGGAGCCCCAGTGCTAAGGCTGCTGTGGGGTGTGTGGGGTGGCAGTGTTTAATGCCACGCGGTGCTAGGCCGGGAGACACTATTCACGCCATGGACAGAGTACTAAAGGGGGCTGCCCAGTGCCAGCGGGTGCTGTGGGCTCTGTGGAGAGGCAGAGTGTCACTCTGCTGTCCTGAGGGGGCCCTACCTGGCAGCTGGGCATATCTAATGCAATAATGCATGGGGCAACGGAGGGGGGCCTTATATAAAGTCTGGGGCTGCTGCCGTGAAAGAGGAGTGTAAAGTAAGGCCATGGGACCTCTTCTTCTGCTGAGCCAGACACAGCCCGCACCAGGAGCCGGAACCTCTCGCCTGGGGCCTATTAGTGCCAGGGAGTTGCAGTGCCCCACTTAAGTACCCTAGACCAGCCTGCCAGCTATGAGGCCACGTGATCGGCCGAGTCACCTGGCACTGCCCTCGGGGATGACATCATCTCCCAGAGGCGCTTGTGAATGCCTGACTCTGTGCCAGTGTTATGAAGAACAAGGGTACCCCTATATGCGAACCTGGGGTGATACAATGTAGAAGGGAACAACGGTTCTGGATGGCCTGGGCACGGACGGGTGGACGAGATGACCTAACGGAGATACCAGGGGCGTCCTCGTTTTTTGTAGGCTGCATATTGCTCTTGTCTAGTGCTTAATTTGAATTGAGCCGCATCCAGGTGCTTATAGCCGGCAACAATTGGGTTACAGTTGAAGGCAGTGTGAGTTTTTCTCAGGGGGGCAGTATAGTGTTCAGTGGGAGAGAGGATGTGGCACTGTGGCCAGAGTTGCTGAATTTGGAACTGGGGAACCAGGTTCAGCCTTAATAACCAGTCCACCAGACCACTTTCCTGAGAGAGCATAATCCCATGCTAGACCATAGAAGGCCCCGCCAGACCTTAGAAGCACTGGTGTCTTAGCACCAGCAGGTGGACCCTAGCATGAAAAGTGGAGGTTAACCTTCAAGGCTTGTCCACCACAATCCATACTGAAGTTCACCTCCAGTCTTGCGGGCAGGCCTGTGAAGCAGCACACCCTAGAACAACAGTGACTCTGTCACTGAGGTCACAGGACCCTTGAGAAGGGCCAACTCTAGGGCTGCGCAACCGGTGTGACCGCACCGGGTGCTGACTTTGGGTGGAGGCATTATGTTTGCAAGTATATTATGGTTTTAAAAGCACTTGCTGCCTCCTTCCTGGCCTCCAGCAATGTTCAGCAACAATAAAAATGTCATGATGACTCTTCCTAGAGCGAGATCGGAATTTTGTCTAGTGGAAAGTTAGCTCAGAGGGTTAATGTGCCTGCTGCAAAGAACATGTACCATGCAGATCACAAAGTGCACATAATGTAAATAGGTTAGTGGGCTACTGCTTTTGTCAGATCCTTTTGTTACTTGGAGTTTATAAGTTAAAATCCTAACATAGAACAGTGAGCTATTAACTGTCATCTAAGAGCTGCATACAAACTGCAAGGTATAAATTAGAGCGTTATGTTTTTTCCCCCCAGTCTTTGATTATCCTAATGTTGCAAAAAGTGTTGTTTTGGACAGAAATCAATTCTGATTATTAAAGAGAACCCCCAACCATAGTATTACGTTTTCAATTCTGAGTTTGTGTTTCTCCAGACCAATCACTATTAAACTATATGGCCTACTAGTATGGTTGTCATGTAGGTCCTATACCTTGTAGTCCTTAGTTTTATGTAACATTTTTCTACACAGTGATTTACACACATATTGATTGTCTCTGTGTAATGTGTGTGATGTAAGTGCTCTGACACCCTACGATGGTATGAGTCATGCTGCACATCAAATTAAATGCATCTGAGAGAAATTGTGGTTATGGAGACTTGAAGGGCACTGTTAAAGGGTGGTAGTGAGGGAATCCATGGCAGAGGTGGTCATTGGGGGGCACTAACAAACATTAATGCACAGGGCACCACCAGTGCGAAGGCTGGCCCTGCCCTTGAGGCCAGTCTGCCTCACCCATAGGTACCTCCATTGGCCTTGTTTCAGAAGTAGTAGTGCAACTCACCAGGGATTGGCAATGCAGGATTTGCAGGATTGGCACGCACACCAAACTAAGTTCGCAAACTTTTCAGTCTCTCTGCTTCATTCACAGGCACTTTCAACATGTGCTGCCTGCTGTGTGGCCACTGGAATTAATTATGCAGCAAAGGAGGACAAAGTTATGTCGCAGTGTTGAATAAATTATGCATTAAAAAAAAGGCTGCATCGTAATGCAGTATATTTTCTGATATTTTATTATTTTGACATGTGTACACATGCTAACAGTCTCTGGAAATATTTTACCTTATTAGGACCAGTGTAACATACAAATGCAGCTGTGAGAAAGGTCATCAGTTAACCTTTGCATTAAGCCATCAACGCCGCAGCAACACAAGTCAAATTTTTCTTAACGTTTGATACTTTTGAGCTATAAACAATGTATTAGTTTAAATGGTCAGAACATACAGCAGATCTTGCATTATGAAGCAAATATGGCAGAGCCATAATTATATAGAAAACTTTTGCAAACTAGGATATTTTGCCATTCATGTTTGAACTGCTGTTGTGGAAAAAGGGAGAAGTGCAGATGACAAAACACCATGGCTCTGCGACAAATGGCTTGTGATTCCACATTTTATCGTATTTGGAACATTCTGTGATCAGAAGCATATCCCACTTTGTGAATGTATTTTAATGTCAATAACTCATTATAACCTTAAATAATCATGTGTATCCATTGGTTCATTAAACTGGGCAGTGAAATGCCAAACAAATACTAAAAATTGGGATGTTTGCGCATTCTGGCCACACCTCTGGCTCCTTCCACTGATCCAATCCGTGGGTTATTCCTGCCCTCTGATTCTCCGCCCACAGTTCCCCTACTTTTGTTCCCCCACTTCGACCACTGAGCTGCAGGTGGTAGTGGATGCCGTTATTCGTCTTCTCACTACTGGATTCCTGGATTTTGGGGGAAAACAGAAGAACAAGCATTTGCAATGCAATAGGTCTCGCATTTGCGACAGTTTGAGCTATTGGCATTGTAAATGGCAATGCCTTTTATTTATGCGTTTTGAAAACCTGCAAGCTGTGCGTAAACAAGCATTTTGTACTTCTAGCTCTTGCTTATGAGAAGCAAAGCTGGCAATCTCTTTTACTGACAGCCTTGCTTCTCGTATGCAAGGACTATACGTCCAAAGTGCGTGTTTATGCACCGCTTGCAGGTTTTCAAAACAAATGAATAAAAGGCATTGTCATTTACAATGCCAATAGCTCCAGCTCTAGCAAATGCGAGACCTATTGCAAGACTGAAGAAAATATTGAAAAGCGCGTTCAAACAGTATATTTTACAACACATTTTTCAAGTAAATTGGCTAAAAACCTACACATCTTTCACACACTTCTGAGATTGAGCAAATGAAATATTTCAATATTTTAGAGACTGCCACAGTACCCAGGAGCAAAATTTCTTCATAGCAACATCTCTTGATAGCGTCTGTGAGAAACGAGTGTGCCCGATAAAAAAATACAACACAGTCCACATCAGGTAAGTATATTTGTGCCACAGTAGAAGTGCATACCTGATACTATGGGCCCCACTGAGTAAAATGATAATGAATGCCCTATGTTAGTAAACATAAGATGAGTAGCAAACACTGTAAAATGAAAATAAATACCCCTTTTCAGTAAATATACCACAAGGAGCAAAGACAGTTAAAGGACTAAGGGACTGATTTAGAGTTTGCTGGATGGGTAACTCCGGCACAAATGTTACGGATATCCCACTCAGTGTATTGCCAGTGCCACTGGAACTCGAAATCAGTTCCATAATGACCATCAATATTGCGTAGTGCTGCTAACAATAGGATGATTTACATCTCAGGCTGTCAAGGCTGCTGCTTTGGCAGACTGTCTCGGGTAGAGGTCTTCAAACTTTTTGATGCCGAGACCACCTTGTCAAAATATTTTAGGTGTAAGGAACCCTTCCTGACAAAGATTTCTAGAACCTGGTACTCCTCATCGTCGACAACCATGAACGCCCCCAATTCCCACAGCAAATCATTTTTACGGTGGAAAAATAATATCAAACAGTGTTTAGCAAAACAAAGGTCAGTGAGCGTGGGGGCATGGTCAAAGGTGTAGCTAAAAACAAAGTTCCTCATTTATGAGGAATTGGGGTATGGCAGCGCCTTAAGTCTTCTTGCTGCGCTGCCCTACGCCAACATGGAAGGACAGGAATACACCATATTTATGAAGTACAGTGCATCCTTGTCCTTCCCCCTTACATTGGCGCACAAATTGCTGCCTAGCACCAACATAGGCAGGATTATTTTTGCCCAGGAAGGGGCACCTTCTTTCCCAAAATCAATCCAGCTAGGTGTTTTCCTCTTTCTATGTGAGCTGTAGAATGCTGCACACATGGAAAGAGGAAAAAGCGAGGAGAAATTAAAACATATCTCCTTGTTACGCTTCCACTGGGGAGGGGTAGTTTTTGACCCTGCCCCAGGTTTACATGGTTTTGTAAATATGGGGCAGCATCAAAATCCATGGGTGTTGCGTGGGAACCCCCACACAATGCCCATGGAGCACCTCTTTGACGCAGAGAAAGGCAACCAAAGTGACTTGCGCTGCTTCGTCTTACTCCATATCTATGAAGCCATGCAGGGTGACTGTGCGCAGACTCATAGTTATGGTTGATACGCTCACGCCGCCGGAGTGTCAAAAAAAGTGATGCTTTGGCAGCCGAAGCCTCTCATAAATAAGCCCCAAAATATTCTTTACGTTTTTTAGGTCTCTCACTACCAGGTACCTACATATACATTAATGGGCAGCGTAAATGAAAAATAAATTTAAAAAGTTGTTAGTGGCAAATGCACTGTAGTACACATGAAATCTCTATTAGTTCATGCACTGCAGAGGTCTGTGTGTAACCAGAGAGTCACAGAATTCAAATTTGGTTGGTTCAGTGGAGAATAGTGACTTGTGTATTTTGAGTGGTACGAGGTCACAGCCTGTGACAGAAAACAATGTGAATATGTAAGTCATTATTTTATGCTTACATTGCATTTCACACAGTAGAAGATAGACTGATACAAAATATGTAAATAGTTTTACGATAAAATGATGCTTCCAAAATTTAGATTACAGCAGTACCAGGAAATATGTAATGCAATTTTGTTTTACTTAACTGTCCCTTCAACACCTCCTTAGGGGTACTAAGGGCTGTGTAAATACGGTTACGAACAAAAGCAAGCCCTCCACAGCCCAGTTGTTAACTCTCTGCACTACCAGTAAAAAAAACTAAGTTTTTGTAATCGCAAAACTTGGAATGATTCATCGGGTCCCAGGCACCCTTTACACTTGCAGATTAACTAATAGGGCACATTCGTATTTCTTTCAGCCAAGCAGGCACCCTGGCAGGAAAGCTTTTCACTGCACTGGTGACTCAGATGAAGCATTTTAACGATCGAAGTTAGTCGTCCCAGGACGGCTGTCTTTCTCTAAAATGAAAGCAAACATTTTGGATTCCAGGCACAAGTGAGGCTGGGGAAAGCATGACCCCCTTCCAAGCACTCTATGGCCCCCCAGGGGATTGCGCCCCACATTTTGAAGACCTCTGGTCTAGGGTGACCCCTGAAGGATAAAAACCCCAGTACTTTCCCTGGTACTAGGTGTCTGCTCACTGTGAAGAAGGATGATGGGGTGGGGGTAACTAATATGACTATGGGTTTTTTAAAGTATGCTTTTTCTTTTAGCTAGTTGTAGTAGTTGCCTATGGGGACATTGCGTGATGAGAGGGTGCGCTGATGATCTATCTACCTCAAAAAGTGTTCATTTTTTACAAGGGACAAGATTTTCTTTTGATTCAATTTCATTTCTTCTAATGGTTCAATATGAGATCTATTTCACTATCCCTAGGACGGAGAAACACGTGTCTTGTGTTTTAGACATGGAATGACTGTCAAGATACTAAAGATTCCTAATCACGAATTCCGATATCCCATGCGGTTTTAGTCTCTGCCTCAGGTAACTGAGATCCTGCTGTTGGGGCTTGTGGTTACGAGGCATGCCTTAAAGGTGATTTAGTTGTTGAACTGAAGCTACTTCATCAGAGGTATGGCCTCTGGGACATGGTCCCTCTGCTTGGCGTCAGTAGCCTTTGACTATTTTGATGTACAACACTGTTGAGATTGCCTTCATCTGTGTTTGAATCCTTATGGGAAGGCTTGAAAACACTACTAAATGTTTAATTAGTTTTGTTACAGTGGTGGCAGATCTTAGGAAATTGTACTATTAGAGATATAATCAATACTAATAAAACAGCTGTAGAGATTGTTTTTTCTTTTCTTAAATTCTCAATAGCGCATTGCTATTGATGATTGCAGAAAGGAATGGTGCTTTTCCATGAATTGATCAACATTGTCCTCACTCAAATTGCAATGACCATGTCTATCATAAGATTTGCTTATAATGTACTACTCTGTTCATAAGTGTAAGAAATATATTACTAATTGGGGTGGATGATTACCAAATTCATGGAATAATCTCAACCCTAGTTAGGATGCACCCCTCAAAGTTTGAATTTTGAAAGCATTAAGAAGGAATAGCAATAAGCTGCACAAAGTGCCAATTGACAGTCAATAGTCAAGGTAGAGCAGTAACTAGGTGAAATTGATGTTGACCACAAGTTAGTGTAGGTCAGACACACCAATCAGGTTTGTCCTGGTCCAAGACTTTATCTTTTGACTTTAATTCTTTGAGTCGCAATTCGCAACAGGAGTGCCCTTCTTAAGAACCCCCAGGACCTCAGGGGAGGCACATAGAGACTCACAGGGTGTCAGGCAGACGCCAGCAGCAGGGTTCACTCAAGGTCCAATTGCCACTAGTCAGCTGGGTACTCCCAGGCAAAAGCCTTTTTTAGCTTGTTGCATCCTTGTAGCATGAACAGCAGATCACCAGAATGAGCCTTGGAGCCAACTTATTTTTCAAGGGTACAAGGTGGATCAGGTCCAGTCCTTCAGAACTCCTCTTAGGTCACAGACAGTATGTCCAGTCCTTGTCTGTTTTTCCACACGTCCCGAAGTGGTCTAAAGTTGGTATCAACTTTCACTATTTTCAAGATGGCAACTGTCTTCAGCCAGATTAAACTTGGGCTCTGAGGGCTTTGGTTTTGTGGGGACTGTACTATGGTAATCCTAGTGTCCTCCTACATGTAATACTATAATTCAGTTTGAAGCAGCCCACAGCTCACGGCACCCCCCATAAACACAGAGGCCAAAAGCTGGATTCACAACCAACAAGACCAGTGACAGCCGACCCAAAACAAATACCGGTGGGTGGGTGGAGGGTGCGCAGGAGGTGGGGAGAAGGGGCCAGCAGGAAGCAATGGGGGGAGCACGCAGCAAAGGGGTTAATAAAAAGAAACACTTACTAGGTGCACCTGTCTGCCTCACGCTACTCTGCTGCAGTTCCTGTCCCAGGAGTCCCTGGGAAAGCATCACGACTCCCATCCAGTCCCCTTGCTTCTCTCGTATGAAAGCAGCACAGGGCTTGCCTTGAGCGGGCTGAAAAGATGCTCCGCTCAGGACAGGGAGTCTGTTGGGTTTCTCCAGTCCAGCTGTTCAGAACAGCTGGACTGGAGTATATTAATATAGTGCTTAACATCTTGCACACATACAACTGTACTACAATTGACAAAGAATGATTTTCCTCATACTTATAGTATTGAAACACATTGCAGGGGCCTTCATGATACACAGTAAATAAATGGCGGCATTGTGGTCCCAAATGTCATATGCAATAAAATAAAAGTGCTTCCTTAAGTTGACATAAAATTGACAGAATAGCATAAAGTGCCGAATGCTCTGTTTTGAGGTACCGTCACAAGGGAAGGGTACCATTGCCTTATGCCATTGATTAATGATAGGAAAAGTGGTGAGGTGATGAGCTTGACCCATATTGAGCGCCACAGTAGATTAGGTTTAAGTAGCAGCATTCAAGGTCGGTTAACCCCACTTCCTTATGAATGATTGCATATGATGTTGAAGGAGGAGTACACAAAAGGTGCCGTAATATTTCATCTCAGCCCATTCAAGTCAGCCTATTGTTTGCTCCAGGGACACATTTCACCCCTATTCAGATGCTAATCATTGGCTGGGAGAAATTGGAGTGCTAATGCAAATTAGCCCCCCAAGAACTTTAGGCAGGGAAAAGTTAACTTTCTAAAATGCACTTTTCCTTAATATTTATTTAAAATTCATCTTCACCATTGAATTGTTTGTGAAGGATAAATTCAGATGTACTTACAAATAAATTAAATTATACTCATTAAGTAACTGTAAAGTGCATTTGTTTTATTACATGGCCAAGCATGTTTGTTGTGCGTCTTACCGGGATACATCTGGGGAGCCCCTCTCCTTAATTTGTTTGGCTACTAAGTTCTGAACTACACATTTATTGTTTTTTTTACAGCCAGACTGCTCATAAATGTACATGTAGTTCTGCATTCATATTATGGCCCCGGGCTACTTCAATTCCATATGTAATATTAATCTGGGCTCTGATCTTCGTAATTGACTTTCTTAGTCACCACCTCTTTGGAGTCTTTGGATATGAATGTGTTTCCCAAAAATGTTTAGCTATAGGAGAACTGAAGTCTATGTTTATTATTTCTCATAAGTGCTGCAGGATTCTTAGTTTCATTTTGTTGGTAGTACTGCCTACGAAGCTTTCAATGTATGTGCATTTCTAGGCATAGATTGCAAAATCAGTTTCACGTGTATTGTATTCCATGATTCTCTTGTCTTTGCCATCATGTAATTTGAAACTAGTCTTATTGATTTCATGTTGACAGCCCTTACATTTTTCACGCTTCCAGAAGCCTTCTCTTCCACTATTCAGCCAAGTCTGTGGTCATGTTCTTTCAGGTTTCAAATGACTAGCCATCAATATATCTGCCAGGGAAGCTAGTTTCCTATACATTGTCTATGGATGTGCTGAAAGATAATGATAAGATAATGTTGCATATTTGTATCCATCATGAGCAGTCTCCATTTTTTTAAAACTGTTTCTTTACCACTGCATGCAATGTGTTATAGTCCATGATGAATCTGCTTGGCATGCCATGGCAGTGACATAAATATGGATGAATAACATATGTTATTTAGAGCAACCGTACTAATAAACTCACATTGACACATTTATTACTACAAGGAAAAGGTCAAATTCCAGCTTATTAACACAGTAGAGAAAAGCTGGCTGAGAAAAACTCAGTTTACTTCCTCACTGATTGGATATCACAACAACTTTTTTAGTGAATATGCGATGTTACATCGCATGCGATACATCGCTTGCCATTGCAACGTGGTCGTTACAACGACCGCGCTGTTACATCGCATACCTTTACAACGCAAGTCGTTCAAATAACTTGCTGTAGGGGATGCTGGATGTTGGAATAATGTAATTTATTATTCCAACTCCAGTCTGTATAACTGTAGGGAAGGTGTTGGATTTTAAATCCAACACGTTGTGCCCCCTACAGCAACTCGTTGTAACGACTTGCGTTATAAAGGTACGCGAAGCAACAACGCTCTTGTTTAACAACCATGTTGTAATGGCATGCGATGTATAACATGCAATGTAAAGGATGTCTCCCTTTTTTAGCACCAGGTCACCTCCGTAGGTATCAGTTGCAATCAACAAATTTTATATTAATAATGCTTCACACCTGGAAGCATCCCTCCTCATAGTGAAGAGGTCTCTGCAATGTGTTTTAACTTACTGCAAGACCTTAACTCAATGATTACTGGTTTTGAATGCACTATTTATTGCATGTGTGTGTGTGTGTGTATACATACATATATATAATCTGACCAATGAAAAAATGGAAAATAATGTTGATATGTAAACATTGATGAATTATTAGTGATGTTCGTTTTTTGTGTTTCTCAATTTTAACTATTTTCATGGATCGAGGAGCAACTTGAAATGTGGACAAAGGAAAACAAGGCTAACATTGATGAACTGTATAAATTGACTCAGCATGTGGATGATCACGGCATGCACATGACAAATATGGCAATGAGTTGGGAATCTTGGAGAAACCTGATAAATTTGAATGACCATGGTATTGTGATGGCTTAAATCAGGAGACCAAGGGCAGCCCAGAAGTCAATGACTGAGTTGAAAGGTACTATGAGCATCTAGATGGAATATTGATGATTCCAATTTAAAGAAAGAGATAAAGAGGAATGGGACAAATCTATTTATGCAGGGTCAAATTAGCAGACCACAACTCAATGCTGCTTAATATGTGCATTAGTTTAATCTTACACAATGACCAATTCATAGTATATTGCAGGAAGCACGCTGTTTTACAGATGTTGTTTATGTCATTCAGAGGAGGCAGTTGGTATAAATGAGGATTTTTTGTGAAAAAATACAAAGCAAAATGTCAAATCAAGGGTCCAAATTAAATAAATAAATAAATTTAAAAAAATGATATATATATATATATATATATTCAAAGATCAGTATTCATTCAGTTTAAGAACTGAAGAAAGAGACGACACACACAGTGGCTTTGCACAGAGTTTTATGTGCAAAAGGAACAACGCGTTTCAGCAGTTAGCCTTTGTCAAGTTAATGTCATGTGCTCAACCCACCACAGAAATACGTAAAGAACTGAAAAACATAGAAAAAAGACTACCATCAGTCCTGTAAGTTTCTATGTTAAAATCAATACAGTTGCAAAAACATTATCAATTAATTATAAAGATATTATTTAAATCTCACAAATATATATTTAATACTTTAATTATTTAAGGCAATCATCAATGCAATGTTTTTTTTATATATATACATATATTCGGTTTCACAAAAACTATAAAGTCACCTAATAGTGAATATTCATAAAAAGGCATTTGAACGATATATACAAGCTCACATATCTCCAATAAAAAAGACACACATGAATACTGTAAGTATTGTATTGTATTGTATTGCATATAGCATTAATAGAGCTCAAAAAACACCCTACGGGTACCCTGGCGCTAAAGACATGTGAACACAGACCAGCGTGGAGTGAGAAGTACAGAACTAATAATGGACATTACTTGGAGACGACAGTATACATTTCTGGGGAACAGCCACGTTTTGATCCTTTTCCTAAACAGGGACAAGGTACTACATTGTCAAGTGGCAGTTCATTCCAGAGTTTCGCGGTGGCAATACTAAAAGTTCTTCCTCCCAGTCTGACCCTGTTGAACCTGGAGACCTTTGCCAGACAGGCAGAAGAGGATCGGAGGCTCCGGGTGGGAGTGTACCAAACCAATTTCCTCTGTAGCGGCTTAGGACCGAGTCCATGCAAAGCCCTAAACCCTATACAGAGGGATTTGATATGTATTCTTTGTTGCACAGGGAGTCAATGTAGCTCTGCTAGGTACATTGATGCAGAAAAACCTCGTGGTCTAGACAGGGCTAATTTTGCTGCCATATTCTGAACACGTTGCAGTCGCTGAATCAGATATTTGGGCGACTCCAACAGTAAGACGTTGCAATAGTCAAGTCTGCTTAAAAAACACCTCGTACAATCAAGGCTCTGACCGAGATTGGAAGTATCGGAAGAATCTTTCTCAAAGCTCTAATAAGGCCAAAACAGCACCCCACCGTCTTATTCACTTGCGTCTCCAATGACAAGTTGGCATTGAACATGACTCCCAAATTTCGCACTGTCTTAGACGGCGCCAGGGGTGTCGATGTACCAAGAGGCCAAAAGTTGTGAGGAAGAGGCAAAGGGAGCTTCCCAACTGTGCAGTGTAGAATTTCGGTATTGTCCAAATTAATCTGTAGAGAAATATTTCGTAACCACTTTGCAGTGTCGTGCATGCACACATGAAAATCCTCCAAGGCATTAGGTTGGATTGCATCAAGAGATAAAATGATCTGGGTGTCATCAGCATAGTTTACCAGTTTCACATTATGAGACCGAATGGTATTAATCAGTGGGCTCAAGTAGATGTTGAAAAAAATGCGGCTGATGGCAGATCCTTGTGGAACCCCATGACAGATGTTAGTGAAGGCTGACTGGAACGATGGAAGAGCCACTGCCTCGCACCTGCCCGATAAATAGGATCTAAACCAGTCCAGGGCAGTGCCCACTACTCCTACCTCCTCTAGACAGGTCAGCAAAATATCATGGTTGACCGTGTCGAAAGCAGCAGACAGGTCAAGCAAAATAAGTATTGCCGATTGTCCCTTGTCTGCCAACAGACGCAGATCGTCCATCACGGTCACCAAAGCAGACTCTGTTCCGTGTTCTGGACGGAAACCAAATTGTACATCTGCCAGGCGGTTGTTACGTTCTAAGAATACTGACAGAGATTTCCTAACCAAGCGTTCGAGGATCTTCACTGGATAGGGGAGGAGAGAGATGGGCCGGTAATTACCCGGACAGGTTGGGTCAAGAGTGGCCTTCTTTAAGAGTGGAGTAACCACAGCCTGTTTCCAGCCAGATGGTACAACTCCACTGGATAGCGATTGATTGCAAATCTGTCGGAGTCTGGGGAAAAGTTCTGAGGCAAATTCCTTCCAGATCTTATGTGGAAGGGGGTCCAGTGGGGAGGAAACACCCAAGGCGAGCCCGCCAAATTCCTCTTCCGAAAGGGGCTCAAAGTGGTCCAAAAGACTCAGTTTACTAGTCCCTTCACCGGTCTGTTTTCCTACACAGGACAGCCCTCCCGCACCATCAATCGAGGTTGCTACTCCATGAGTCATAACTTCTTCCCCTATGGAGATGTTGGTTTTAAGCCCAGTAATGTTGCAGAGAGCTTGAGTAGGCTGGATCTCA
The DNA here is from genome assembly GCF_964204655.1 of Triturus cristatus. Taxonomy (NCBI): domain Eukaryota; kingdom Metazoa; phylum Chordata; class Amphibia; order Caudata; family Salamandridae; genus Triturus; species Triturus cristatus. The sequence continues at coordinate 629,697,728 of NC_140595.1, read as the reverse complement.
TTTTGTGAGCACTGAGGGTTAGTGAAGTCATCAACTATTTTGAAGATGCATTTGGACTTATTCAACGAGTTAAAAACGATCTCTGCAAAGTATTCCTGTTTAACGTCAAAAGTTTCTTTTTTGTAGAGAGATGTATCCCCTTTCCAGGTGGTTATAGATCCCTAAACTGATCATGCAGGCTATCCTGAGCTTACCATGCTTTAGCCGGGAAAATAGCCCAAAGCTAAAAATGAAATAAGTTTGGAAAAAGTTCCAAAAACAGGACAAGTGCCCCTAGATAAACATACCGGCAATAAAGATATCGTCAGTTGTAGCCCCATAGTTACTATAGTAAACTGAGGATGAAAAAAGGAGTAAGCCAGGAGGCGCTCCAAAAGAGCGGCAGGAGTGTTAGATCTAACAATCAAGGGCAAGTGCGCATATTGGGAGATTCACTGTGGTTGCATATTAAAAAAGTGCCTAAAAATTGTAACATAAGTGAGATACATCTCACTTATGTTACATTATTCAGGCACTAAATCAACTGTATTGATTTTAACATTGAAACTTACAGGACTGATGGTAGTCTTTTTTCTATGTTTTTCGGTTCTTTACGTATTTCTGTGGTGGGTTGAGCACATGACATTAACTTGACAAAGGCGCTGCAACGCGTCGTTCCTTTTGCACATAAAACTCTGTGCAAAACCAATTGGTGTGTTGTCTCTTTCTTCAATTCTTATACTGATCTTTGAATCCTGATGGTGGTTGCTTCCATCGACAGCACCGGCACTGTGAGGCAAGCGGCGGCGTAAAAGCAGCGTTGTGGTAGAAGAATATACATATATATATATATATAGCAATCAACCTTTCCTCGAACGATCCTCTTTGTCCTGGATCAAGAAGGGGACGGACTCCAGTAAGTTATACCCAACTCAATTTATTTCTTGTTTGTGCGCTCTGCATATATATATATATTTATTTAGTAGAACATGACAATATTCAAAGAAAAGATAATTATCATTTGGTAGAAGTCATATTTTGAACGTAGTCTTATTTTTATCTCCATGAATTCAGAGACAGTCTTCATTTTTAAATCTATTTTCATACATGTATTGTAAAGCAATGAATTGAGCCTCTTAAAAGGAAATATATATTATCTGAAATGAGTATATAGGTGTAGTCAGACATTTGCATATTATGTTCTAATTTTCCTTTGAGTAAATAGAAATATGAAAGATGACTGTGAGTAAGGCAACCAAGCTGACATGCGCTGACCTTTTTGACTGTAAAGTTGGAGGAATACATTTGAAACGATGATGTGTGGCCTTTTCTTTTGTTGTATATTACCAAGAGATTTGAAATTATAATTAAGTGTGGCACATAAGTGCTCATGCATGTGTCGCATCATCGCACCTTATAGGTTTTCGTGTTTTTTGCCAGTGCTGCACCGCTTCAGCATAAAGCATTGGCAAAGCCAATAGGTGAATCAAAAAAGCAAGCTCTGTTTGCTATGCCAGTGCTTGTTTATATAGTCACTGACAATAATGAAAACCAGGCATGGATCTGACCCCTAAGGACCTGCATTGGACATCCCTGGCATAGGACAGATGGATGTAGTTGATAATTAGGAGGTGTGAAAATTATATAGTACTTTTCAATCTGTGAGGATATTTGTGAAGTGGCTCTGTAGCTACCTCTAGACACAAAGGTCTTGGCATGAGAGCAATACCTCATTTACATCATATATGATGCTCCACACAGAATGCTATTGCTTACTGGTTACCAAAGGATGGCACTGGGATACGTAGCAGAAACTCTTTAATGTTGAATTGCTTGATGGAATAGATTGTCTTTCTAAGGTAAAGTTTGAACCAATGCTTGTTCCTTGGTGGGCCTGGAGCCTCCTCTAATAGGTATTCAGATTAGGCCAAATGGAATTATCCCTCTTCTCACACCAGATAAGGGGGTTGGGTCTACTCTTGTATGCGTTGTGTCTTTCTCTGCCGGTTCTTCCTTTACCTTGAAGCATAAATTTAGACAAAGACGCAGGTAAGAAGCATAAAAGGTGCCTATGTGTCCATTTTGAATCTAATAATTAATTTAAAAAAGTGATTTAATAACTTCTTACAGTAACAATCCTCCTTCAGGAGTTTGTGTTGACCAGGAGAGGCCACACTTAACTAAACTCCCATACTGTGATGGCAAGTCCCACGTAATCGTTTTTACAGTGTATGACCTTTGCCCCCGGCATTGCTTTGGCATCAGAATAAGGCCCTAAGTTGTCGGTTGCTGGTTGTACCAAATATACTGTAAGGCTCCAAGAGGTGAAGCAGAGAAAACACAGTGCCACACTCTTGGGAGAACTTCAGATGGAAAAAGAGCATTGAGGTACAGAGAGAGGGATGAGGTACAGAGGGAGGGATGAGGTAGAGAGTGATAGGTATGGAGGTCGGCACAGAGACTGACAAGAGGCAAAGTCACGAGTGAGCAGTGGAGAGAGATGAAGTTGAGTGAAGTATATTGAGTATAGTGATAGAGTTGAGTTAGATAAAGATGAGTTAAATACTGAGAGAGAGGGTGTAGTTGCATAGAACTTTAGAGAAAGGGAAAAGGTAGAAGAGGTGAGGTGAAGCAAGGAAAGTGAAATGACAAAGATTATTTTACCTTATTTTTTTTTTAACAGGTTTTCTTTGCTATTACTATACAGTAGAACCGCAATTGAGTCCACAATAACATATAATCAACAGCAGAGGACGAACAATGACAGGCAAAGGATTCTGACCGGACATCCCATACTGGTGAAGAAAGCAAAATCAATACATAAAATAACAGGGCATGGGAGCGCCCATCACAATTACTCTTGTCACAGCTAGTACGCACGAGTGCAAACTATTAAATGACATGGGAGGTACCACATAAAGATAACCAACTTACATACAAATAACAGCATCCTGCATCCCTCCCTCCTGTGCTGTCCGCTCCCACCTTCCACCTTGAGGGGATCAGCCCTGTTAAGTAACAGTGATAGACAGGACTCTGTGCCAAAACATACACCTCCTTGAGGCAGGCACAAAGTAGGAGAAAAGTATTTTTCCTCTCAATTTGCATGTGTGCAGCATGGTACAATACACATACAAAGTGGGAAAAGTTTTAAAGTTAGGCAAAGCACAATGTTTTGTACTGGAATGTTGTCCTTCCAGAACAAAAGCTACGCTAGACTCACACATCTTTGCATAATGATGCATGGATGTGTCCATCATGCAAAGCAGCCAAGTTGCATGCCAGTGCTTGGGAAGAGAACAGCAACACCATATGTTCTCACCCTTTAACGCAGCACAGCAACCAAAGTTACATGAAATTATATTATATTTAACCCCATGCTCAGCTGTCAAATTAGAAAAAAGAAGCTGGCTTTTACTCTCTTTATCAGGGGGGCCCTTGGAAGGTGAGGGGCCTGGGCAGTTGGCAACATTGCCCATGCCTTAAAACTCCTCTTCTTTGTAGATAGAAAAGATCCAGAGCCGAACTGTCATAGAGAGAAATTCAATGTTGAGCCTGACATGTGAATGACCCACTATTCCAGCCTTAGAAACTATGGGGCATGTGTACAAGCTCCTATCGCCACTTTCAGTGACGTTGTGATGGCGATAGGGGCCTCGCCTTATTTACAAGGCAGTGTTAAGCCACTTTATGTGGCTTAACACTGCCTTGTAAATAAGGCCCCCTTTCACGCTACACTTAGCCTGAAAGGGGAGGGCAATGGGTGTTGCTGTGGCTGTTTCACCACAATATCCATTGATTCTGACACTGTCTCCTATTTACAAGGGAGACGTAAATAGGTGGCAGCACCAGAATTAAGACCAGGGAAAACCTGGTCTTAATCTGTCGAAACGAGGAGAAATGTTTCATTTTTCCTCGTTTTTGCTGTTTTCATGTGTGCTGCGTTGTGCAGCACACATGAAAAGAGCAAAAGGCCAATGATTGTTTATGTACAGGAAGGTCCCCCGTACTGCACATAAACAATATATATTTTTAAAATGCCGTTTTCCAACTTTTGTAGGTGCTGCCTTAAGCAGCACACATAGAAGTTACAGAACAGCATTTCAAGATTGTTTATGTGCAGAAAGGGGGACCTTCTTGTACATAAACAATCTTCCCCTTTCACGCAGACACACTTGCACTATGGTGCAAGGGTGCCTGCATTGCCACTAAGCTGCTAAACTAAGCACCAACGCAAAGGAAAATGCAGGGCTGCACCATATTCTTGTAAATATGGTGCCGCCCTGCGTTTCAGAAGTGGCGGAGCGTGTCGTTAAGCCAAGGAGGCTAATGACACGCTCCATTACTTCCCTTGTACATATGGCCCTTTTTGTTAGGTCTCGCCTGACCCAGCGCATGCTCTGGTCTGGCGAGACTTATTGAGAGGGCTCCAAAAAGTGCTACCAGGCCAGCCTAGAGCTACAGTGCATGTGATTACTTTCACTTTAGCGGCCGCACGGCCGCTTTGATGTTTGATTGTGATCGTGCGCTTTACCGCGATTACTTTCACTTTCACAGCCGCACGGCCGCTTTGATGTTTGATCGTGATCGCGATCACTTTGACTTTCGTGGCCGCACGGCCGCTTTGCATAGCCAATAGGTCTCGCTTTTGGGACCTTATAAGTATTTAATTATGCAACTGTTGCATAGCTAAACACTTATAAGGTCCCAAAGGCGAGACCTATTGGCTATGCCAATGCTTGTTAGGTCTCGCCTTGCTATCGCGTAAGCGATCGCAGGCAAGACTATAGTAAGGGGCATTTAAAAGTGCTCCGAAAAGCGGCTTGCATGGCGAGCACGCGCACAATCACGCGCATCGTGCCGCCATGCAATCCGTTTGGCATCGCACTTCAAAGGGTCCGCTCCCCCGCCTGGAATGTGCTCCCTCGCCCCCGCCAAGCGCACGCGCCACGCTCCGCCGGGCTTGTCCTACTTGTTTAATGTTACACTGTTTACACGGCAGTGACTGGTGACTAAAAGAATCGTTTAAAGTTGTTACAATACTGCCCTAAGCACCTCGAATCTACCGGAAGGTTTCGAAACGCCGCGTAATGTTGCAATTTAGAGCCAAGTCAGTCCTCAAACCCATGTTTATGTGAGACGGAGAAATTACGAACATCGTTTTGACAGTTTCTCGCATTAGTAGTATTAAAACGCTGAAACTACACTAGCGTTACACGATTCTAAGCGCACTTTAACACTATGAGGATATTTTGAAAAGAATTCCCGATGCAAATTGTTTCTAAAAAATCTGGCAAAGGTTTTCAGTCGGCACAGCCCAGACGCTCCCCCTGCCCCCCTCCCCCGAGGCATATTCCTGCAGAGGAGGGTTAAAATAGCTCTGGCATTTCATCATCAGTTCGAGGCAGCTCGCGCGCTGTTAACCTGTGAGAGGGCTGCTCTTTTAAACCACGCCGGGTTTATAGGAGATGTATTCTGGCCTATATGCTGTTTTATATTTTAAATAGCTACACTTTCCAACAAACGAGTCGTGTCCTTTTTTTTATTCCTCTGCAGTAATTTTTTTAATTTAGCCTTTAAACAAACGCAGGCATAACATATGAAACACTATCGGTGTGCAGCTATCAACAGCTCAGTAGGTGCAATACAAAGGGCCAAGAAGATGCAAGGGGCTCACTCCATATGGCTGTCTTGTAAAATTCAGCATGGTATGTTGTATGCTGGAGGCCGGAGGCCTTTTTCTTGCTTGCATTAGGATCCATGGTCATTTTTATGTATCTCTGGATGTTTTTTTTCTGTAACCTATAATATTGATTCCAACTAGTTCAGGTATACAAGACATTAACCCCTGTGTTGCTCGTTTTTTTCGTTCTTTGCGACTTAATTTACCATATGACTCCATGTCATAAGAACCATATATTCTAGTCCTGGACTTTCCTTTTGCATATCATTGTTCTCACGTGTGGTCTTTCAATGTGTCCAATTGAACAACTAAACCAAAACTACAAGACCCAGAATGCACTTGTGTGGTAATGGAAAACTAAAGGTTGGAAACAAATTGTTCTTGTGGCATGCACGGGAGCCCTATTTCCGACCCAGAACCCCCTTTTTGCAGGTCTTGATTTTGTCCAGTTAAGTTTTGAGCGCCACGATCGTCTTCTTTACTATGAGCAGCTAAGACACTGCACATTTAAACTCATTTTACCGGAGCCCCCAAGATTTCTATGTCCGTCGATGAGTAGATCATTTAGGCTAGGTTTTTGTTTTGCATTCTGGAACTTGTAGTTGTTCTATAACGGGCTAAACTGGACTACAAGCCCCAGAAAGCAATGCTAAAACCTGGGCTATTCATGCACTGTCTTAAGAAACTTGAGAGCTCTGTTTGATACATAGGCTTTTCAACTTTCTCTTACCTGCCCTGCATTTTTTTCAGTGGACTCTACAATTTGTGAGTATGCTGGTGTTACTAAATGGCTTTTCTGGGAAGCCTGTCTGTTTCTAGGGGGTGTACTCAAAGCTCACGAAAGGGTTAGTGTCCACTGATGGTTGTTGCCAGCTAAATCAGTCTCGAGGCCACAAGCCTTTTTAAGCGCATGCACTGCTCTGCGAGGCATGCTGTGTTCGAGTATGGACTTGAATCCCCGCCCACTTTCCGCACATATTTTTCATTGGCTTTGTAAATTCTGGCTTCTGATTCGTTAATAGGCTTGTTAGTCCCGCCTTGTCTTCATTTGTAACCTTCCATGAGGACTGGCCCTTTTACGTCTGATGTTACACAGTATGTCTTATTTAGTCTGTAAGCACTATTTTCTTTAAAGAATTTCTCCTACTGAAGCCACAACATGCTTTCCTGCAACATTCAGTGCCCCATGTGCGCTTTCAGTTTCCAAGCAGCCCGGGACAATAGCGGCCACTTCTTTGAAATTAAATAGGGCTTGCATTTACAATAGTTTGAGCTATTGGCATTGTAAATGACGATACCTTTTATTTATGTATTAATTATCGAAACAAATAAAAGGCTTTGTCATTCACAATGCCAACAGCTTAAACTCTCGCAAATGCGAGACCTTTTGCATTGCAAATGCTTGTTTTTTAAGTCTCTGGTGCATGAATTTATTCAGGGATTTAGAACAGTGAATTGGGCCAGAATGGGAGCACATTTAAATGTTGTGATACTTGCCCCTCACTGCACCAAGGTAGTGCAAAGAGCAAGATGGACTTCCTGTGGGCATGTTTGTGGAGTAACCGTTTCAAACACAAGTGCAGTCTCAAAGGACCAGGGGGCATATATTATCAAGCCAGGCGATAAAATGATCGCCGCTTTAGCGGCAGAAAACTGCCGCTAAAACGGCGATAATGGGCTTGATAATATGCTCTATGGAATTCCAATTGAAGCCCATGTTAGATGTGAAGGACGTCTAACATGGGCTTCAATTGTAATTCCATAGAGCATATTATCAAGCCCATTATCACCGTTTTAGCGGCAGTTTTCTGCCGCTAAAGCGGCGATAATTTTATCGCCTGGCTTGATAATATGCCCCTAGGTTAAAAACTGTGAGTACAATTTGCAAGACATTTTGCATACCTATGTTGAGCTCAGGTGTGCAATTGCCTGTTTTGTTAGTTAACATTTTTGGAAATAAACTTTATTCATAGTCGTAAAACATGTACACACATTTACTTCAGTGACTCAATGTTTAAGTAAAGCTCCTTGGGGTTGCCTTCCGGGAAGAGACTACCTTAAGAAGCTTGGAAACCCCATAAGCATATTTGGGTATTCACAATGTTTTACATTCCACATTCTATCCTGAAACTCGATCAGAAATCTAATGTACGGGTAAATCCGTTTCCAATGTGAGGATGGAATTGGAATACTAAAATACGCATGGGGTGCATTGAAAGGGGGTTCACCAAACACATATATTTTCTAATGTTCTCAAAAAGGCGTGTTCTACATTTACGCACGTACAAATGCCTTTGAAGGATTTAGCATTCAGAGAGGAATTACAGAACTACTCTTGGGGAAATGGGAACAGCTATATATGAGTACATTATGAGTACATTTTTTACTGTTTTTGAGAATCAGCCCAGCTTTTTTTTTTCTTTGCTTCGGGGTTTGCCAAAATATTTCGGTACATTGTGTATCCACACAACAGGCCCATGCGTAGCAGCCTATAGGGAAAACTTCCATTTGCTGCGTGCGTCGACATGGACCCCCATCACCCCACTTGGCTAGACTTATCTCTACTAAATTCCAGGAAACAGGAATGGATGTCAGCAGGCGAATGGCTCGGCCTAAGCAGATATCTGGTACCGCATCCCATTGGACGTTACAACAAATGGTGAAACATCTGATTTTTCGTGTCAAAGGCGTTTTTATTTGCAGCCCAAGCGCTCTGAGCGAGGGCGGAACGGTCTGGCCAATAAACAAAGAAGGCTAATACAGGGCAGGCCGGCTTTATTGAAGTCCCGTGGGACAGGCCCCTGCAGATTTTGGGGCATAAACTGCTGTTCACATCCGTTTTATGAACATTTCTAAATGGTAAATGTGTTTCTAAAGCTGAACTGAGCAGGACGCTCTCTGCGCTGCCGTTCCGCCCTCCCAGTTACCATGGAAACAGATGCTAGCCGTTCAGAGGCCCTTATGCATGGGTCAGGCTCGTGTTTGTGCAGGGCGGCATGACGGATGTGGTGCCCGGGCCATTGACAGCACAAAGTATGGACCCGGAGCCTCCCAAATCAGCCTGTGTTCTGAAATAATGGTGAGCCCACTAATTATGCACACAACTTACTCTGCATGCCAGCAGTTATCATTCTGCCACAATCAGTGACTTAAATGTGCCAATGGTGTTTATCACCGTTTAAAAAAACAAAAGATGTGTTGTGTCTGCGGCCGCCGATACTGAATGCCTCATGGACGCTGAAATTATACTATTCTGCAGCAGCTGTATTTTCTGTACAATTTGCCTTTCTTTGCTGCATAATTTTGTCAGCCCTACCATATAATTTGTTCCTCCTCATCCGCATAACTCCAGTGGCTCTGCCTAGGCATACCGGTGGGTGAAGTGGCTTTCTCTGCCCACATTGTTGGGCAAAGTTGCAGACCAGCATACTTTGAGAACCAGAGTGAACTTCCCCAACCTCACCCAAGCCCAGAGTAGTTTCACTTCCACCGTCTAACTTAGAGACATTTTAAGCCATGGGCAAGGAAGGCACTTGCCCAGGCCCCCTAGCTTTAAAGGGACCCCCCATAAGGTGATCTCTCTCTATATCACCTCTATTTCTCTGTCTCAACCATCCCCAGTCTTCAGTGTAGTCCTAGGCATTTTTTTGGCCCCAACCAAAACATATACCATTTGTTATTGTGTGAGTCAATTTCTAAAACTTTAAAATAGTTTAATATTTGTTGGACTTGACATACTTAGCGTGGTTTTCCCCCAACTTTTTGGCTTCCAGCTTCCTGTTTTTTTCTGGCTTTAGGACTCTGCACACTTTACCACTGCTAACTTCTGCACACTTTACCACCGCTAACCAGCGTTAAAGTGCCTGTACACTCTCCTTTAAACATGGTAAAATTGGCTTACACCCAATTGACATATTTAGTTCACTTGTACGTCCTTAGTCAAAAGGTGCTCCATGTACCCAGGGCCTGTACATTAAATGCTACTAGTTGGCCTGCGGCACTTACTGTGCCACCCACCTGAATAGCCTTGTAAACATGTCTCAGGTTTGCCATTGTAGCCTGTGTGCACAGTTTTAAACTGCAATTTCGACTGGGCAAGAAAAACCTCTTGCCAAGCCCAAACCTCCTTTTCTATACACCAAAGTCATCTTTAGGGAAGGTTTCTTTAATGTTAAAGTTGGATTTTGAATCACAATTCTGATAATGCCACTTTTAGAAATTTGCAAATGTAAAAACATAGAATATACAAAATTAATTAAGATATCCTGATCTTGCAAACGTGATCATAGACCTCCAAACCTGTGGGAAGGGGTAAATATCATTTCTGGAATGGAAAGAGTACACAAAGATTACATCACACAAAAAGACACAATTGAATTCAGATAATTCACATTGGTATTGGAAATTAACAGTATATATCCATTATTTACATGTAATGGTTGCTATACTATGTTCAAAATAGTGTTCAGAAGAAGTGCTCATGCGTATGTGGTAGAAGAAAAAAGGGAGAATCAAAGCATAAGCAATTAGACTTGAATCAGCAGTGGTCACAGACCACTGCAGTAAGCCTGTCTGTTAGTATGTCAGACAGCTGAGTTTGCATCCTTAGCATAGAGGTGATTGGATAAGTCCGTATTGCATCTATGTGGATAATGTATTCAGTCCTGGCTAAAAAATGGAGATTGTTGACGTTTTGATGTGAAGCTGGCGGTGGGGCCAATTAGAAACTTAGAAGCGGGCCTTCATCAGGACAAGGTAACCAAAGAAAGAAAGAGGAGGAACCTGGAGTTTTGCACAGTCTGGTCAGAGACTTGACCCACAATTTGTCAGTGACGGCCAACCAGCTCTTCATATGGGTGGAAATGTCCTCTGGAAACAGAAGCTGCAAACGTTTCAAGTGAGGGAAAACGGCCTTACAAAATAATCCAATCATGGTTAGCGCCTGGACACAGAGCAAATGTGTATAAAACTGGGTGTGAGAATTCTTTATCTCTTAGTCAGCAATATGGCTCTAGTGTGATACAAAGTATCACTGACTCCCTCTTGGCCGCACCACCTTTATATGCAAATACTGTAAATATGCCGTTGATTTCCAATACGATTTGAAATATCTGCATTCAATTATGTCTTTGTGTGTGTCGGGACGGGGCAGTGAGTAGCCGGAGACCAGGTCTGCTGTTGTAAGGCTTTATTCCCCTGTATTTACTTTTTCCATACAAGGGCTTTCGTTTATACAGTTCTTTAGAGGGGTCCGTCTTCCTTGACTTCCCACGGGGTGTATCAGTCCTTTTCTTATCGAGGTTGGTTGATGTCTCCTCTTCTCGGGTAGGGGTAGGAGTCTCTGTATGTGGTTTTCTACCATCATCGGAACTGGTCTCGTCCTCCGGACTTTCCCTCGCGAGTGGGAGAAAAGGACAGATAGGGAAGGGGTCAGTTATCGTTGGTCAATGTAACGGAGGATTCCCAAGGGACCGGGAGTGAAGGAGTACACCCAAAACAAAATAGTGCTTTCTGAACATGCACTTTAGTGAAGGATTGGTGGTGGTTGCGTTTAATGTAAAGGGGGAGGGGGAAAGAGAAGGAACAACGTTGTTGCGACAGATTTAGGTTCGCACTGCTATGTTTGTCCTAAATGCCGCAACTACACTGGCGCCCACTCCTGCCTTCCCAACACCCTTGACAGCCGCTCCCGTACCTGTAGAAGCCACGCACCCCTTGGTACGTGGCTCGGGGATTCGCCGGGTCGTTGGCCTCCTGGCTCGCCTTCCGTTGCTCCTTCTTCCGTGTTGGTTCCCGTCTTCGTCCTCTCCGATGTCGACTGTTCCTCAGACCTCCGAAACACCACCTCTTCCGTAGTCTTCTCCTCCGTGTTGCTCGCGCTGGTCGCATGCCACCCCTCCTTCGGGGTTTCCAGATATTTGTCCAGTGAGAGAGCCATGGCGTTGCTGGAAGGCGGGGCTTCATGCAGACTCGGAATCAGTTTAAAGGGGCTGTGGTTCCTCTCGTGTGGAGACGCCGACTCCCAGTCGTCCAGGCTTTCTCTCCGATCTTCCTGATGGGGGAGAAAACAGAGGGACTGAAGGGGAAGAGGCAGACCACCAGTCATTAGTGCCCGTAGAGGTATCGCGTGTCGGGACCCCCTTGTCACATTCCTCCCCCCTTGGACTCTCCCGATCGGGGAGAGAAGGGGATCTAGAGAGATAATCCGCATTCCCATTATCCTTCCCTTTTTTGTGTCTCACTTGAAAGGAAAAGGGCTGCAGGGACAAAAACCAGCGAAGCACCTTGGGGTTTTCTGTCTTATTTCTATACATCCACTGTAGTGGAGCGTGGTCGGTGTACAGGAGAAAGGGACGGCCCTCTAAGTAAAACCTCAATTTATCTATCGCCCATTTGACGGCTAAGCATTCCCTCTCGATTGTGGAATATTTACACTCCCTGGGGAATAGCTTCCGACTAATGAAGAGAATAGGGTGTTCCATCCCATCGTCTCCCTCCTGTGACAACACCGCCCCCAGCCCTGTGTTTGAGGCGTCTGTGGTTAGAATAAATTGTTTTTGGAAATTAGGGGAAATGAGAATTGGACTGGTGGTAATCAGGTGTTTCAGGGACCTGAAGGCTTCCTGCATTTCTTTGGATGGGTTCAAAAGTTGTTTGACTTGGACCTCTTTTTGTAATATGTCTGTCAGAGGGGATGCAATGTCGGAAAATCCGGGTATAAACCGACGATAATAACCTATCAAACCTAGAAAGGATCTTAACTCTCGTTTTGAAGTGGGAAAAGGCGTGCTGGTGATGGCTTTTATTTTCTCCGTTTGAGGGGCTATTATCCCGTCCCCCAAGACATAGCCTAAATATTTAACTTTGTGGAAGGCTGCCCGCGATTTTTTTGAGTTGATATGTAGTCCCGCACGTTGGAGGGTTTGTAGGATGACATTCAGGTCCTGTAGGTGTTTTGACCAGGTTGGGCTGAAAATGACAATGTCATCTAAATAGGCTGAACAAAAAGAAGAAAAAGGCAATAAGATGGAGTTCATTAGCCTTTGAAATGTGGCGGGAGCGCCATGTAAGCCGAATGGCAGGACGTTGAACTCGAAGAGACCCTCATCAGTTGAGAATGCTGTTTTCTTACGGTCTTCTTTTAAGGGCACTTGCCAATAACCTTTGGTAAGGTCGAAGGTCGTGATAAATTTGGCGTCCCCCAGCTTCTCAATTAGATAGTCTACCCTGGGTATTGGGTAGGCATCGAAGTTTGAGATGGCATTCAGGGCCCGGAAATCCATGCAAAAGCGGGTGCTTCCATCGGGCTTAGTTAGGTACCATGACAATCGGCGATGACCAGTTACTGTGGGATGGTCTGATCACACCCAGGCGAAGCATGTCTTGCACTTCTCTCTTTACGTCCGCCCGTCGAGCCTCTGGTTTTCTGTAGGGCTTCTGTTTGACATGTTTTCCCGGTTGAGTCTCTATATGGTGTTCCGCAAGAGTCGTTCGACCTGGGAGATCCGAGAAGATATGGTCATACTTCCGGAAGAGATGTTGAAGGTCTTCTTTCATGCCGTCTGTCAGCTCTTCGTTAATGGGAAGCTGAGATAACGTCGTATTTCCTGATGAGGAGGGCAGGATTAACTGAGAAACTTTCGGTGGGGGTCCTAGCCATTTTTTTAACATGTTTATATGAAAGCACTGGGTCCGGTTGGGGGTCATTTGCAGTCTATAGGTTGTTTTTCCAATAGTGCTACGGACTGGATAGGGGCCAGACCACTTGTTTCGAAACTTCTGCGCAGTGGTCGGCAACATAACCAGGGCCCAGTCGCCAATCTCCAATTTTCTCCATGTTTTCCCTTTGTCGTAGTTTCTCTTTTGTCGTTCTTGACTTTTCCTCAGATTACAATGGGCCATGTCACGTAGTTTTCCCAGCTTAGCTCTGAGTCGGCATGTATAGTCTAGAAGGGATCTTCTGTCCGCGTCTGCTTCGTTTTCCCACGCATCTCGTGTAATTTCTAGTAATGAACGCGGCATTCTTCCATACAGGAGTTCAAAGGCAGAGCAACCGAGGCTGCTTTGGTCCTGTGCCCGTATCACATACAAGGCTAAGGGCAAGAGTTGGTCCCATTCTTTTTTTTCCACTTCCAACATTTTCTTCAGGGTTCCTTTTAGCGTCTTGTTGTACCGTTCAACCAACCTGTCAGTTTGTGGATGGTAAACTGACGTTCTAAGATGATCTAGGTTTAACGTCTGGCATATCTCTCCCATGAGCCGGGACGTAAACGGAGTGCCTTGGTCAGTTAAGATGGCTTTTGGAATCCCTACCCTTGAGAATAGTTCGATCAATTTTTCACTGATATTTTTGGTGGTAGGGGCTTTCAAAGGGAAGGCCTCCGGGAACCTGGTGGCGTAGTCCACTACGACCAGGGCATACGTATTACCCTTCGAGGTCTTAGGGAGGGGTCCTATCAGGTCCATGCCCACTCGTTCTAAGGGGTTCCGATCACGGGTAACGGTTGGAGCGGGACTCTTAGAGGTCGTTGGGTGTTCCCCCTCTGACAGATCTCACAGGTCTGGCAATATTGTAGGGTCTCTTTGTAAATACCTGGCCAATAAAAGAAACGTAGAAGGTGTTTTGTCGTTTTCTCTGCCCCTGAATGTCCGGCGGCCAGGTGGGCGTGTGAATAGAACAAGATCTGCTCCCTAAAGACTTTTGGTACCAGCAACTGCAGGGGTTCGCCTTTTTTTGCTTCTCTGTACAAGAGGTCATTATGGATTACAAAACTAGGGTACACAGGGGTTGGAGCGTCTTGGGTCTGGCTGGCCGTTTCCCATGCATTAAAAAGGGTGGGATCATTAGCTTGAGAAATCCTGAAGCTACCATCTAAAGCCCATGGTTCTGACGTAGTAAATGCCACTGGCGCTCTTTTTTCTGCTAGCTGATTTAGAATCTCTGAGTGAAAAAGGGATAGAAAATGAGGATTATCAATTCCTAATATCAGGTCTTCTGGAAGCGACTCTACCACCCCCACCCTTACTGTGCACGGCGAGTGGTCTTGGGTGTTTACTGTCAACCGAGCCACTGGATAGGTTTTAACGTCTCCATGAACGCATTTAATGTGTACTTTTTCTGTGGGTAGGACTTGTTCTTGTAGAACTACATCTTTCTGAACCACAGACTGCCTACACCCTGAGTCTAATAGGGCCTTTAACTTTTTATTGTTAACCCAGACACTCACGTAGAAGGAGGGCCCCATTTCAGCAGTGTACAACACCGCCCTTGGAATGTACCCAACCTCCATGGGTTCCTCCGCTGGTTTGCTGCGAGGACACATCCGGGCGATATGGCCCCATTCCCCACACTCGAAGCATTGGGGACCCTTCAACGGCGGGGGCTCGACTTTACCAAAACGTGCTTTGGGGGCCTCTGAAAGGGGTTTTATCTTCTTGTCTGTTCTATTGTGTGAGGCTCCTCCTTTGCCTGCTTTTTCTATGTCCCATGGCAGTAGTCTTGGTTGTGCTCGTGAGAAATTGGTCGCCATGTCAACAGCTTGTTCCACAGAGGGAGTAGAGTGCTGTCTGAGCCATCTTTGGGTACCATACGGAAGAGCTTCTATGAATTGTTCCATATAAATCTGGTTCATTATCTCTTCCTTCGTACTAGTGGAGGGCCGAAGCCACTTGTCTGCGGTCATCTTTAGTCTAAAAAAAAGAGTTTTAGGATTTTCTCCGACGTTCCCCTTCTCTTTTCTGAAGCGTACTCTATACGCTTCGCGGTCGAGTCCCAGATGGTCCAGTATGACTTCTTTAACAATGGCATAAGGGGTGTTACCGGCATTATTAGCCACTTGGTACGCAGCCTGCGCTTCTCCGCTTAGGAGCGGTGCTAAAAAGAAGGGCCATTTTTCTTCAGGCCACCCACAGGCTCTGGCCACTCGTTCAAAATTAGAAAGGAAGGCGTCTGGGTCTTCTCCATCGTTGTACTTCTGCAAGGAGACCCCGGAATGATGCGGATGGGTGGACCTCCCTTCAGTCAGCTGTAGTGCTGGGGCCGGTTGCACGACTCTCTGTAGGCTGTCTATCTGGGCTGTAACCGTGTCTCTAAATGCCTCTCGGTCGGCTTGGGCCAACGTCAATTGTTGACTCACTGCCCATTCTAGTTTCTCTTGTCCGACTATGAGCTGTTGGACGACGGCCTCCATCATGGGCGTACTGATGGATGATGTGAAGGATCCCACTTCTGACACCAGTTGTCGGGACGGGGCAGTGAGTAGCGGAGACCAGGTCAGCTGTTATAAGGCTTTATTCCCCTGTATTTACTTTTTCCATACAAGGGCTTTCGTTTATACAGTTCTTTAGAGGGGTCCGTCTTCCTTGACTTCCCACGGGTTGTATCAGTCCTTTTCTTATCGAGGGTGGTTGATCTCTCCTCTTCTCGGGTAGGGGTAGGAGTCTCTGTATGTGGTTTTCTACCGTCTTCGGAACTGGTCTCGTCCTCCGGACTTTCCCTCGCGAGTGGGAGAAAAGGACAGATAGGGAAGGGGTCAGTTATCGTTGGTCAATGTAACGGAGGATTCCCAAGGGACCGGGAGTGAAGGAGTACACCCAAAACAAAATAGTGCTTTCTGAACATGCACTTTAGTGAAGGATTGGTGGTGGTTGCGTTTAATGTAAAGGGGGAGGGGGAAAGAGAAGGAACAACGCTGTTGCAACAGATTTAGGTTCGCACTGCTATGTTTGTCCTAAACGCCGTGACTACACTGGCGCCCTCTCCCGCCTTCCCAACACCCTTGACAGTCGCTCCCGTACCTGTAGAAGCCACGCACCCCTTGGTACGTGGCTCCGGGATTCGCCGGATCGTTGGCCTCCTGGCTCGCCTTCCGTTGCTCCTTCTTCCGTGTTGGTTCCCGTCTTCGTCCTCTCCGATGTCGACTGTTCCTCAGACCTCCGAAACGCCACCTCTTCCGTAGTCTTCTCCTCCGTGTTGCTCGCGCTGGTCGCATGCCACCCCTCCTTCGGGGTTTCCGGATATTTGTCCAGTGAGAGAGCCATGACGTTGCTGGAAGGCGGGGCTTCATGCAGACTCGGAATCAGTTTAAAGGGGCCGTGGTTCCTCTCGTGTGGAGACTCCGACTCCCAGTCGTCCAGGCTTTCTCTCCGATCTTCCTGATGGGGAGAAAACAGAGGGACTGAAGGGGAAGAGGCAGACCACCAGTCATTCATGCCCGTAGAGGTATCGCGTGTCGGGACCCCCTTGTCACAGTGTGTGATGTCATTTTTATGTACTCATTGCCTTCCAGAAATAATATTAACCACTTTTCTCAGGATTTGAGGTCTATGATCACTTATGTAGGATCAGTATATATTACTTAATTGTTTATATTCTATGTTTTTACATTGTTCGCTGGAACCAATTTGTTGCCTGTATCGCATTGTACCCAGGTCCTTCAGCTGTGTGGGTTATCCCATTATTTTGTAATGACTTTTAGAAAGTAGGCATTTTCTTGTCCTAACCATTTGGTGTCTACAGCCTGTTTGCTGGGTCACATGACTTTGGTGTAGCCGGCAGTTGGCTTTTGTGTAATGCTCCCTGTCAGTGAAACAAACTGCCATAGGTGTTTGCAGGATGGGCTATCTCTGACTTGATGAGGGGGAGGAGCAGCCACCTACCACATTAGCACATCGCAAAGGCTCTGCCAGAGCACACTCACAATCAATCAATCAATCAAATCATTTATACAGCGCCTACTCACCCGTGAGGGTCTCAAGGCGCTATTGGGGGCGGGGATGACGCAGCTACTGATCGTACAGCCAGGTTTTGAGGAGTCTCCTGAAGGTCAGCTGGTCCTGGGTCTGTCGCAGGTGGTTGGGAAGGGTGTTCCATGTCTTGGCGGCGAGGTGGGAGAATGACTTGCCGCCGGTAATCGTTCAGTGGATGCATGGGATGGTGGCGAGGGCGAGGTCAGCGGAGCGAAGCTGGTGGTTTGGGCTGTAGAAAGTGAGTCGTTTGTTGAGGTAGGCTGGTCCGGCATTGTGGAGAGCTTTGTGAGTGTGGGTGAGGAGCTTGGGGTGATCCTCTTGTTGACCGGGAGCCAGTGCAGGTCTCTCAGGTGGGTGGTGATGTGGCTGTGGCGAGGGATTCTGAGGATGAGGCGTGCTGAGGCGTTTTGTATGCGTTGGAGTAATTTCTGGAGTTTGGCCATGGTTCCCGCGTAGAGGGCGTTGCTGTAGTCCAGCCTGCTGCTGACGAGGGCTTGGGTGACCATCCTTCTTTTTTCGGTGGGGATCCATCTGTAGATCTTGCAGAGCATGCGGAGGATGTTGAAGCAGGAGGAGGAGACAGCGTTGACTTGCTGGGTCATAGAGAGCGTTGAGTCCAGGTTGAACCCCTGGTTGGTGGGTGTAGGGGCAGCTCCCAATGCGGTCAGCCACCAGGAGTTGTCCCATGCGCAGGGGGTGGAGCCGAGGAGCAGGACCTCCGTTTTGTCAGAGTTCAGTTTCAGACGGCTGGTCTATATCCACTCTGCGCCGGCCTTCATTCCCTCGTGAAGGTTGGGTTTGGCGGTGGCTGGGTCCTTGGTGAGGGAGAGGATCAGCTGGGTGTCGTTGGCATATGAGATGATGTTGAGGTGGTGCTCTTGGACAATGTCGCCCAGTGGTGCCATGTAGATGTTGAAGAGGGTCGAGCTGAGGGATGATCCTAGGGGTATGCTGCAGGTGATCGTGGTGGCTTCGGATCGGAATGGGAGAGGCGAAATCTCTGGGTTCTTCCGGTGAGGAAGGAGGTGATCCAGTTCAGGGCTTTGTCACGGATCCCTGCATCGTGGTGGCGTGTGCGCAGGGTGTGGTGGCAGACGGTGTCAAAGGCAGCCGAGAGGTCTAGGAGGATGAGGGCCGCTGTTTCGCCGTTGTCCAGCAGGGTCCTGATGTCGTCGGTGGCGATGAAGAGGGTGGTTTCGATGCTGTGATTGCTGCGGAAATCGGATTGGGAGGAGTCCAGGATGTTGTTCTCCTCCAGGAAGTGGGTCAATTGTCGGTTTGCGGTCTAGGTTTTGACGCTAGTCTATTGTGACCTCAGACAATCTGAAACCTGGGCAGGGAGGCAGAACATTCCAAGCACCTCTGGGGGTGAAATCCTCCAGAACCTTCTATTCAAAGTGGGCACCAGATATAAATATTAGACCCTCAGACCCAACTCTTCAGAATACCTCTGGACCTGTAGAAGACTCAGAAGGACTGCTGTGATGCTTTGCAAGAAGGACTACTGCCCTGCTACCTGCTGCCTGAGTGAAAGTACTGGGCCGTCACCTTGAACCCAGGACCATGAGAGTGATTTCAAGGGCTAGCTGGCTGGCCTTCTGACCAGAGCCTCAGGGACAGAAGGCTCCAACCACCTTGGACCCAGTGCCTTGATCCTGTCTGCTGTGAGTCCTAACATCCCAAGTGGGTTACCCCAGTCCTGGACCCTTGAAAGTGGGCATGAAGGTGCTCTGCTAGCCTAGCTGTGGTTGCAGAATCAACGCAGTGCCTCATAAAACTCCATGTCCGAACCATTGCGTGATGCATCTCCGACTCAGGACTTCACATCGCAAGTACCTTGTCTACGGCATCCTTGACAGCGATTCAGGACTCCACATCACAAGGCCCATTACTTCTTTGGAACAAGCCAGCGCACAACGCATCTTTATGCAGGATACTACATTGCAAAAACCTCCTCAATCCTCAATGAAGGACACAAGACCTCACATCGCCGCCGTACAGGTTCCCGCATCTCCACACCAGGATCTCACATCGTCTCTGCTGCGAGGCACATCCTCGACATAGGACCTTGCAACGCTCTGCAATCAGGATCTAAAGTACTCTTGCTCAAAGGGTCAAACTGGGTCCCTGTATTCACCCCAAGCTCCATCGTAGTCAGCCTGAACTTGCGACTCAGTCCTGGTCCTGTGCGACCGGATAACCACAGTTAGTGCTTTGCACTTCATTGCTCTATTTTTACTGAAAACTTAATTTTGCCAGCCTCGCAGTTCGCAAAGCGAAATTAGTTTAAATGAAATATTTGGGAAGTTGAGAGGTGCAGGACTTTTCAACTTCATCCTGCAGTGCTAGTGAAGGACAGGCTATTAGTCCCTGTGGTAAAAAGCATTGGCAAAGTCAATAGGTCTGGTTTTAATGTTCCTTGCATATCAAAACAGGCATTCACAAGTGTGTGAAACCTGGACATGAATTTGACTGGGAAAGTTATCTTCTCTGCCAGTATGGCATGCAATTCAGTCATCGTCTGCTACTAGTCTCATTCCCCACATTATACTGTCTCCATTTTTTTCTCCACCCATATTCCCAAGGTGAGCAATTAACAGCAGTTAACACCCCCATAGTGCAATATTGCTTACATTTTGTAAAAGATTATCTATTTTTATTTACATAACACACACTTTACGCACATGCCTTACAAATATCACGAAGTGATTGTGGGCAAGGGAGTAGCCACAAAAATAAAATACCTCCCGCTTTGAACAATGTCCCAAATAGCTATGAGTGAAGGGGTGAGGCAAGTGAATTTGGCGCCTGTTCAGGAGATTGCGCCCCTGATGCGATTCTGAAATTCTCAGATTTTCTTCCCTCTCTCACTTTCCATGCTTTTGCCACTTTCCATCTTTCTTTCTGTATTTTTCCGTCTTGCTTTCCTTCATTGTTTCCATCCTTTCTGCCCTTTTTTCCATGCTCTTTCATCTATCCATCGATCCACTCACCTTCCTTCTCTCCACCTTTCTTTATTTTACCCAGCCTTTCTTCTCTCCGTCCTTCGTTACCTTTCTATTCTTTTCTTAACTTTTCATCTATCATTCATCCTTCTACTTGCTGTCCATCCCCCGCCTATCCATCCTTACTTTTATTAATTGCTCTATTTTTTCTCTACTTCCATTCACTCTTCTATCCATTCACCCTTCACTTCAACCATTCATCTTCTCTCCATTTATCCTTCCATCCACCTCCCCATCCATCTCTGCATCCATCCATCAATCTAACATCCTCCATGTCTCTATTCTTCTCTCCACTCCTTCCTCCATACCAGAGCGGTCGTTTTCATGAGCGCCTGCATGGTGCAATACTGGAAATCCACAGCAAAGTCTTCCAGGAGTAGTTCTGCTTTTATCCTGCTTTGACGGATTGTCCACTGTACGAATAATCCGATTGACTGTGATGGAAATAAGCACCTGCACATCCTTTTCCCCCTCCCCTACAGCCCCTTTGCACCTCTTTTTGAGTGATCCATGCATTTTGCAGGCCCATTCAGCCGACGCTTCTCCTTTCCCACCCTACATCCCAAACCCATGAAGACTTTCTGCCTTTGCGATCTTAGACTTCCACAGTGGAATGGAGCATCATAGCTGCCTTTTTTAGGCACCGGGTGAAGCATAACTGCTTTAAACCCTATTTGAGTCGGGCCTGGTGTACTGTTTCTATAGGTAAAAAGCAAATATTTAACCATGCAACAGTTGGTGTTGTTGCACCAAGGATATTCTGCTGCAAAACTAATTACTTATAAGGTCCCAAAAGCGAGACCTATTGGCATCGCTCTCTTTACCTCTGGCCGCGTAGAACTTACCGTTTCACATGCCGCTTCCTTTCCTGATGGAAGCACTCTCACTGGCAACCTTCAAGGAGGTATGTGTATACGGGCTCTTTTGATTTTTTACTAACCTATAATCTTTCACTCATTTCTGGTTATTTCAGTGCATGATTCTAATACATTCACTGTGATTGTCGCCCCGACATGGAGGTTACTTCTAAATTGCTATTCCATCTTTCCGCATGAGATTGACCAGTAGGACATGGGACGCTTTACTTTCTAGCTTACATTATCTACGGTCCGTTAACCGACGTCGTACAGTCACCTACCCATATTTTTGATGTTCGTGCACCAAACCACCATCACTCTTTTTTATAATAACTTATTATAGTTTTTTCCTTCTATGTTTCCACTTCTATCCATTGGATTTAATTTCCACATCATTTAACTAGCTTAGGATGGCTGGTACTGCTTGAACCCACTGAGAATATTTTCCAATCACTTTCTCATCACTTTTTTCTTCACCACCCATCTCCCTCCTTCCTTACCCCATTTTCTCCTCCTCTTTCTCTGGTTTCTCCTCCTCTGCGCCTTGTCTTCTTCGGACTCTCTCCTCCAGCCTCCGCTGTCTCCATTCTCATTTTCTCTCTCATCTCCCCTCCCCTCCTCCCTTTTTTCTCTGTATTCTTTTGTTTCTCTCCTCCTCGTCCCTTTGTCTTTCCTTCTTTGCTCCTTCTAACTCCTCACCCTCGTACATCTCTCTCTCTCGCCCCTTATTCAAAGTCGACATAAAAGTCCTGTGTCCGGTCGTGCCCCATGGGCTGGTGAAGCGGCGTCTTATTAGACTCTTTCCAACGAGCTCCAAAAGCCACCGTGTCTTGTTGTAGATCGAGCAGATCACTTCTCGCGATAAAGAATGTCATTGATGGCAACACTGATAACTTTTAAACAAACATTACCAAAATGGGTCGAAGCTCTTCAAATGTTCATTGCTAAGAGTGCTTACTCTATGCCAAGCCAAATAATTACAGTCAGCCCCCCCCCACCCACCTTTTTTGAAGACAGTGTCACTGTCATTTCTGAGCTTTGAAATACCTAAAGAGCCCGGCAATGCTTAATTTGAGCCGGTGTTGGCCACCCGCACTCATTTTGTGGAATGGCACAATTTTTGCACATCAGACTTTGACCCAGATCAAGAGATAGAGCAAGCATTGGCATAGCCAATAGGTCTCGCCTTTGGGACTTTATAAGTGTTTAGACATGCAACAGTTGATGTTGTTGCACCAAGGATATTGTGCTGTATAACGAAATAATTATAAGGTCCCAAAAGCGAGACCTATTGGTGATGCCAATGCTTGTTCACAAGTGTCATTGTTTCATTGGAGATACTAGTTGGCACTGAAAATGGCTGTGCTGTGTTCTGGTGAGCAGTCTTTAAACCATTCTCTGCACTACTTTTAAAGTGGCTGGATGCAGATGTTTTTGCATCAACTTAAAAAGGGTGCAAACCTCTGTTTTCCACTACAAAACCCACACACCGAAAACTACCAACTACTAGTAGTAAAGTAGCATTCAAAAGAACTATAGGAATTTCATGTAGGAAACACCCCTACATAAACCTTCCTTCATCTCGGATGCAAAGGTGACACTCTTCAATAAGAAACATCTGCCCAGCAATGTCTCTGCAGAGACTAGGGCTCAGATGCACTAAGATTTTGCATCTGGGTTGCATCACTTTTGTGGCGCATCCCATACGCAAAATTCTTTATGGTATTTACTACCCCATGCATAGTTAATTTGTGTGGCTTTCCGTGGTTTAGTAAATTGTGTTACTTTGTGTTGGGTACACGTTACATGGGTCGCGAATGGGCATTCCCATGCACCCACCCATGTATTTCGACACAAACCCAGATTTTCAAATACATGTGTACCTGGGTTTGCACCAAAATGAATCGCCTACCGGACAGAGGTGTAACGAGGATAAATATCTTTATTTTTCCTCGTTGCTTCCTCTTTCAATGTGTGCTGCATTTTGGCTGCATTAGAGACCTCCATAGAGGTCTTTACCTGCCATTAAAGGCCCACTCCCTTGTTAAAGGCCCTTGCCTTTGGCTAGGACCTTTAATGCTGGAGCAGGCTTTTAATAGCTGGTAAAGCCCACTACGTCGGTCTGTAAAGCTATAGCAGACATCATGAAGCAACATGGATCTAGTCCATAGAATTATTGTGTACTGACCCCACTGTCAGAGTAAGAGCTAGAACGCTGATTTCCAACACATTTCAAATACCCTGTGGAACCAGACAGAGTTGCGTGAATCTTATTCAAGATTGTCTTAGAATTATTCATTAGACTGATCAGAGAAGGCAGTGCAGAAAGAGGAATGCTGCTAGTTGTTTGAGTGCATGCCATATCCCTCTTTGCCAAGGATTCCTACGACAATGGTTTGTAAAAGGATAAGTACATTTAGGAGATTAACAGAAATTTGCTAAATCTCAAGCTTTGTTCTAGCAGCACACATTAAAGGAGTCACCTTGTCCAATGTCCCCTTGTGTCTTGCTGGGCCCTTAGATATGAACTCCCTACAGCAAACTGGCCTAACCACTAATTAATGCCATACCAAACAGTATTGAGGCAATCTCACTAGCGGATTTAGTTTTGCATAAAGTGCCTAGAAAGCAAGGATCATGTATTTGGTATTCAGTACTAAGAAAAACCAAAACACACAGTCCACCTAACCCTATGTATGCCAACTATGCCATTCCAACGGGCAAATAGATACCATACACCTGATACTGTCACTGCAAACTGTAAATTTTTAGATTTTTGCTTGTGTATTGCATGAGGTGATCCCTCTATGAGAAGGCCAAAGATGACACCATTCGTATTACCAAAAGCATTTCAACACCAAACCCTGGATGTCAACACCCAACCCTGGATGTAAACACCCAAACCTGGATGTAAACACCCAACCCTGGATGTAAATCACACCCCCGAAACAATTGTATCCACACAGGAGAGGAGTAGCTCAGCGGCCAGAGTGGCTGACTCCTGTGCGCGGGGCTCATGGTTTGATCGCTGGCAGCAGCTCAGCATTATGTGACTCTGGGCAGTAGGTCACTTAGGGAAGAGGTGTGGTGCCGTGGCCAGGGCGACTGACTCCGGAATCTGGGGATCACAGTTAGATCCCCGGCGCCGGAGGCAGTTTAGCCCAGCACCATGTGACTCTGGGCAATAGCTTGCTTAATCTTCCCGACGGCCCCCACCGCCTAGAGACCCTTACGGGTGATTGTTCGCGCTTTACAAATGTGGATTATTACAAACGGGGATTATTATTAATCTCCTCAACGGCCCCCCCCCCCCCCAGCGCCTGAATAATAGGGGTGGGCGGAATTTGCGAAATTAACTGTCGCAAATTATCGCGAAAATGCAGAAAATCTCTGCAAACACGCCGGAAATATCGCGAAGACGCGGAAGTTTTTTTGCCGCCTGTTCGCGGTATTTTTTGCGTGATCGCGGGTCGCCAACTTACCCATGCGGTTGCTCACGGGCGCGGCCATCTTGTTTTCACTTGTCCCGCCCTCTCGCGATGCTTACTTCCTGTTCCGGGTCGCGCAATGCATGTTCGCGCCTGTTCGCGGTCGATATTTCCTGTTCGCGACCGCTTTTACTTGATCGCGTTGCGTTTTGCTTGCTCGGGGAGAAAATATCGCGCGAACTTGCGCACGTGGTCACAATGGGCGCGGCCATCTTGTTTTTCACTCTATTGCATGGTTCTGGGGCCTGATTTTCAATCCTCCCTAAATCTTTTCAATCCTTTGTTTATAGCCACTTTTTTTGGATCTTTATTACTTATTATTTCTCTAACTATTTTCCTGCTTCTATATTTTTGGTTTTTGTCTACTTTTTTTTTTTTTTGTTTTGTTTTTTTGTTTTTTTTGTTTTTTAGCTACTTTTTCACTCTTTCTATTGCCTATTTATTTCCTTTACTTACTTTTTTAATTTTATTACCTTTTCTTTCCCACCCCGTCTCCCACCCCGTCACCCCCTGAACCATGTCAAAGGGTAGGGCTCGCCGCAGCCAGAGCCGCGACCGCCTTCCATGTGGAAGGCGGCGCCCACAAGGGGTGCAGGCACGGGCCTTATTTGGGGAGGTGGAGTTGGCTGCACTAATTTTCTTTGTGCAGCGCCACCTCCCCTCAACCCTGGCAGCAGGTGGCAGGCCTGGGTCCGGGTACGGCCTCCGGGAGCGTCGGCAGCGGTGGGGGAAGGTGCGCCGGGCAGTGTCGCGCATCTCTGGGGTCCGGCGCACCCAGGCACAGCTGACGCACCGGTGGTTCGACATCCTGGACCATGAGTAGGACCTGCTGGACCTGCTAGGAGTGGAGGTCCCGGGGCTTGGTGAGTACCTATTTAATTATTGCAACTTTGTGTCTGTTCTTCTGCTCTATGTTATATATTGCGAATATCTTTTTTTCCTTCCAACCAGCTAGAATGTTGCTGCTTACAATACATTCCAGGTTAATAACGTTTAAAAGTCTTCTGTGATTATGGCACAGGTGCTCTTCTGCGCTACTACTAATCTTACTTGTTTGCAGCTTTGCGTTTGCGCTTGCTTAGCGTGATTCTTTACGAGTTTATTTTAGAGAAATTAAGTTACGTAATGCTACAGTGACTCACGTCCACTCCTTACTTTGTCCTGTCACTAATAGATAGGGGCGGATTGATACTTAGGTTTAGGTACTTTGTAAGGACCTTCTAATTGGTTAGTGGTATGCGTGATGCCCCCCCTCACTCAGTTACGTGACGTGCTGCAAGTACGGCAGTCTTTAGAACCTTTTCTAGTTTGTTCAATGAGTGGAGGTAGGCTTAGCAGTTACTTAGCAGTAGCAGATCAGCATCAATCAACCCAAAATTTGGTGTATACAAAAAATGTAGTCATGTTCATGTGTCCTCCATGATTGGACCATACACATTGTTGAGGAATACAGTGGAAATGCATACTTAATGTACAATTGGAATGCCTGGAATAGGTGGGCTAGGTTGGGTGGTACGTTGTACTACTACTTAGGCTTAGTTGTAACTTAGTTTTCTGGAATCAGAATGGAAGACTGGATTACTGTTGATAAATAGTAACTTAAGTAGTCGAACTGCGAATCCCCCGATATTACATGTTGACCAGATGAGATCGGTCAATGTAGTTATTGCAATTGTTGTTTACATAAGTGTTTTTTGACCGTTGTTGAAAAATATTGTATTTGTTTGACACCATCCATCAATGTTTGTCTCTTTCTTATATCTTTCCTGTCCATCAGCACCCAGGGGCAGACCGACAGGGACTGGGCAGTCGGCGGGACACGAACACCACCAGGAGGACACCGCTGAGGGCTCCTCTGCTGGCCCCAGTAAGTCTTCTTGTTTTTAATAATATTTCTTATTCCATAACTTTTACTGCCCCATTTCTCCCGAACTATAGTGTGTTTCCAAATGCTATTTTTTTACCACCAATTATCCTTCGATGTGTACGGTTTCAAAAATCTTATTCCTGCCTCCGCTATGATGACTGAGTACTACTACATACTATCAGTCTGTCTGTACTGTAGTAGCTAGTCTTGCCCAGTTGGCCAGTGCCACTCTTTGGGAAAGGTTGTAATATAAAACTCATATTCACCAGTAGCTTGTACAATCCGTTGGGTCGTTGTCTTGTACTACTTTTACTCTTATTGATGTTGAGGCTTTGAAAATTCACAGCAACAGCCCTACCAGATTTCTTAATATTTTGATATGATACCCTATAGGACATACCACTGTTCTAGGGATCTTGCACATACATTTGCACCAGAAAATAGGATGTTGGTGATGGTAGGTTGGACCTTCCTTGCACACCTCAATCAGAAATTCCGCACCCACCACAATTCCACTGCTTGACTATAGTACTGTCTTGTCATACCTATTAGGTCTCGGAACCCTCCCCCCAAGATACCCAACAAGTAGACAACCCAGAACATAACACACCCAACCTCTGTCGTGGAAGCAATTCACATGCACACCCTTACTTTAATTTGCTCACTCGTGTAACTTAGTCCACTCCACACCAAATACCACGAAGTCTATGTAAGTTTAAAATGTTTATTTCAATTTGAGAAGGTCTGTACACTGTTTTCTTAGCAGCACCAACCGGCAAATCAATAACATTAAAACAATATACATTGTTACACTTATACAGTTGGGAATTAAATCATGATAACTGAACAGTGGTGGAAGGCAGCACCACCATCCCATAGCAATTTAGTTTATATACATTTATAAATGAAGATGTAAGTGAAGGGACCCCTCACCTTAGAAGAACCTAGTACTGCTAGTTGGTGCATCGTTCAGAAGCTCTGGTTCGTAGAAGGGAATCTTGCGTCTGTAATGCGAAAAAAGAAATGGTGTGCGTTAGTATATTGCAACTTGCAAGCATTTCTCAGCCGTGCCAAAAAGTGTAGCATCTATGGATAAGCAATATGGACTAACAGTAACAGTAGTACACCAGTTCTTCCTAAAAAAGTGGCTTGTTAATGTTTGTTGACCGCTTGTACGCAGCGCGTAGACTAGACAGTAGCAGTGTGAGGCAGGTCATGTGGGCTCAAAGGTGTCTTAAGAAGCTGCAAGGTAAAGGTAACGTCACATGTGCATGGCTAGGGCTAATCAAGCAAAGGCTACAATGATCATATAACTATTAGTGTCTACTCTACTACTACCTGATTTGTACTAGTGATGTATGTTAGTATTAACTCATTTTTCAACCTTGCTACTGATCAATAGGGGGGAGGTGTATATGACGCCTAATAAATGTGTAATGTTTTCTGGGCGCACTACCGACCACCATTGCTGGGGCCAGCGAAGGCGACGCCGAGGGCTAGGATGCGGCAGTTGCAGATAGCAACGGAGCGGTAGGGGGAGTGGCAGCACCAGTGGCAGGCGGTGGTAAGTTAGATTCATAATCTTTAACTATTGTTGAACTTGACAGCACACTCACTGCAAGGGTGTACTGTATGTATATGTATACTGTACAGTTGTGACTTAGGGCCCCATTAGGATGGTGGGCGTATTGCCCCCGCCGGGCCGGCTGGAATTCACTGCCGTCACCGCAGGGGCAAACCTCCCGCCATCCCTGTAGAAAATATTCAGACATGTCCAGGCGGAAAAGGGTTCAATATGGCGGTGGTGTCTCTCTCACCACACCGCCAGCCATATAATCTGCATTTTGGAATGCCTTTGCGTGGCGGCATTGCCGCCCGCCACGGAAAGGCATGCACACATTGCAGAGTATGCTTGAGGGCCCCCATGGAGGGTACCTACCGATGCTATGGTACCCCCCAGACTTTCAAAGCAAAACGTGACAGGCTCCGTGCGGGGCCCGTCATGCTGTGCTTGGAAAAGCAGCACAACATTTTAGCATTGCTTTCAGCAAAGCCAACCAGAATTTAAATTTAAAAAAACAGGGTGCGCCCGCCACTGTGCCGGGCGCATCATCCTAATTAATTGTCCCCACGGGACCCCCACCCTTTTTAGCAGTCGGATGGCGGGCGGACAAAGTCCGCCCGCTATCCGATGTCATAAGTAAGTATGAGTTCTTGGGGACGTTTGAAGAGTGAACTAGAAGACTAGAATTCCCTTTAATTGGTATAGGACTAGGAGCCAGAGTATTGAGTAACCCATGGCCTCATCTACCTGATTTCAACTCCGCTTTGAAAGTTTTATGGAGAAGAGCACCTGGTGCACTGTTCAACTAAAAAGTGTAAGACAGGTGGAAGGAAGAAGGACGGGCGCCATTTAAAATGTTATGTACTACTGTGCTTTATTTTATAGGGCTACTATACCATGCCACTATGTGTATAAATAATTACCTTGTCCTACTGTTTTATTAAGACTATATTTTACAATTGTCTTGTTTTTTTCTTTTTGATACACAGCAACTCCGAAACTCAACCGGAAGGAGTTGGCCGCCAAGGCACGGCGCCGGAAGCTGGAGGCAATCCAGCATGAATACCGGCGGCTGGTGGTCCTAGCCGAGGAGGAGGAGGAGACTGCAGCAGCTATTGAAGCCTCCTCCAGTGCCCCGGGCCCCAGCCACCGCCCTCCAGCGGTACGGCGCCACCGCCTGGCGGCTGCCCGCCGCCACCGTGTCATCTCCGGTGCCCCCCCCACTGTGGCTGCAACTGCCACGGCCTTAGACGCCGCGTCGCCCATTTAGAGGACGGGATGCGCCAGATGCGTGTCCTCCTCCAGTCCCGCCCCACCAGTTAGTCCCTGTCACTGCCCCTTTTTTAATTCCTGTTCTTTACTCGTTTGGCGTTTGACTTTTTTCTACTGTGGACAGTGGTTGGGGTTAGGGAGGTGGGTGGGTCAGCTTTTGTGGGTTTAGTTTATTTGTTAGGGTAAATTAAATATATTTTTTTATGTTACATGCAATGTTGTTAATGTTTTGTAGGTGGGGTAACTGTTTTACATCACACTGTTTCCTTGCTGGTGCATGGCCGCCCATAGCCTGTGTTTGATTTCAATAATTTGCTGACTGTATAAGACACAAACAGATAGATGTGACACACCTCACTCATTGACTGGTCCTTCTAGTACTTTCAGTCTGTCCTCTAGTCTATGCATTCTTTGGAGTGGTGTTTGAAAATGAAATCATTGACAACATGTCCATTATTAATTCTGCCTCCCCCAAACTTCTCTCTTACCGGTGCTTGATGTTTATGTCCAACTGTGGCACAGCACTGGCTGCATGGTGAAGATGGTTTCCTTTTTCATACATGCCATGATTGGGGTGGTGGTGGTGGTAGTATAGTAGTAGTAGTATACACTGGCAGGGTGGCAGCATTTCCAAAAAAAGAAAAGGAGATAGTCAATCGCCTTTGAGAGACTGTTAGAGGAGTAGTTGAATGAAGTACATCACAGAATTTAGCGAGCAACAATTATATGCTCAAATATTTGACAAAAAAACTGAATGGTGGTTATTATGAGGATAGCCTACTAGACAGAGTTACAAACTATAGCTTTGTCGCCTCGAGTCACTTGACTATGCCTACAGTCTAACAGTTAGTGCTGTATATGAGGAATGACAACAAACAAATCCAATCAATGCCGGCAATTCATGCTGAGGTATATGTTCCTTTGTTAAATAAAATAACCTCTGAAATATCCTACTCATGGGGGGGCAAGCAGAAGAAGATCATCGCTCTGCATTGAAATTGAAGTAGTGTTGCTTTCACCACATCCGCCCCAGCAAGTGTGTGATTAAGTATTGGTGTACATTTAATTTAGTTACACCTCGACAATAAGTCACACAGCCCGGGGGAAGAGGGTTAGGGTTTGTTGAATGGATGGGAAGGGGGATTTTGGGTAAGGTTTGACATAGAAAAACAGTATGCATACATAGACAAACAAACGACAATCATTGAAGACTACCATACCATATCCATTCCATATGTTAAGGGAGAAAAACGCAATGCATGCATGATGATGAGAACCGGATTACATACACTTCTATTTTTTGTTCTTTTCCGGCCTTAATACTTTAACAGATAGCAAATAGAAATTTTAAATATTGGTAGTGAAAAATCAAAAACACATAGCAAACGTAATGATGATTGATAATAACAACTCCAAGAACACACAGTTGTAAAGATTGTATACAAGATATTAATCAAATTATTTAAAAGAAGTTAAAAGTGGATACTGTTACTGTCTTATCCTGGTAAAAAATGTGGACTGGTTTTTTGCATCTTGGCATTCCTCTTGCTCCTCTCGTCCATCAATCTTGGGTGTGTCGCCTCGCCACTCGCCACTGCCCGGCTGGAAAAAAAAGGTGATTGATTGGTAAGGTAATTAATATGCATTTTAATGTTTTACAAAGTTTTGGCCAAGGCCCGGCCTGTAATTTTAGATTGAAAACCAAAGGGGATATTGAGAAAGAAAGTGAAAACAAATGCACAAGTGATGGTGTAGTGCAACAAGAACACTTTCCGAGGTGGCATGTATGCATATGCATCATCTCTACTCTAGTCTGTTTCCAGCATTGACCTTCAACAGTAACAGGGGAGATCAGGCCCACAGTGCTTACCATTAGCACATCCTACGTTAACACTTTAGAGTCCTTTTTTTTTCTCTCAAAGAGTTGGACAAACGCAAAGCACATTATCCATTCCAAACATAGCATTTTACAGTTAAAGTTAGTAAAATCAATGCACTGCAGTCATCCCACCGCTACACTCTATTCAACTTCTACACAGACATTTGGGTCTGCTGTGGTTGTTGTTGACGTGTTTACCTTTAGGCTTTTCCGTTTTATGCCACTCCTGAAACATCCTCCTCCTGACTTCATCATCATCTCTGATACTTTTACTGACTGAAGATCGGCCTGCAGTATAAGTATAATTTTTATGACACAACCAGAGTAGAAATATAAATATTACTGACTTGAGTCATTCTTTATTGTGTACAGAAAGATAGATTACTACTAGTACACTTTGACATCACTTTGTGCACAACAAACAAACAACGCAAACACAAAGACCAATAGCTCAGAGTCAGGTGTCCAATGCATGCCATTAATTGTCATCATTCATTACCTGTTCCTTCTCATCTTAAGTTAACGGGCCGTCTCTTTCGCCATCATCATGATGGACGGTGCTGTTAAGTCACAGTCATTTGCATTGCGCAGATTGAGTGAGTCCCCTTCCTGTATTGAATTAAAAGCAATGTATCACCAAGATGCAGGAGAAGTACACATTTCTTGTTTGCAAGAAGGGGAAAATTAGTGTGTTCTGTAGAATGTTGATTAGTGGCAGTGCACAATTACATCAATTCATGCGCAACACACACAGCAAAATCTACATCATTCAGTCTGCGATTCTGCGGCCAATGCATGGCATCAATCATTACCTGTTGCATCTCATCTCGTTAACGCTGCAGGCCGTCTCTTTCGCCATCATCATGATGGACGGTGCTGTTAAGTCACAGTCATTTGCATTGCGCAGATTGAGTGAGTCCCCTTCCTGTATTGAATTAAAAGCAATGTATCACCAAGATGCAGGAGAAGTACACATTTCTTGTTTGCAAGAAGGGGAAAATTAGTGTGTTCTGTAGAATGTTGATTAGTGGCAGTGCACAATTACATCAATTCATGCGCAACACACACAACAAAATCTACATCATTCAGTCTGCGATTCTGCGGCCAATGCATGGCATCAATCATTACCTGTTGCATCTCATCTCGTTAACGCTGCAGGCCGTCTCTTTCGCCATCATCATGATGGACGGTGCTGTTAAGTCACATTCATTTGCATTGCGCAGATTGAGTGAGTCCCCTTCCTATATTGAATTAAAAGCAATGTATCACCAAGATGCAGGAGAAGTACACATTTCTTGTTTGCAAGAAGGGGAAAATTAGTGTGTTCTGTAGAATGTTGATTAGTGGCAGTGCACAATTACATCAATTCATGCGCAACACACACAACAAAATCTACATCATTCAGTCTGCGATTCTGCGGCCAATGCATGGCATCAATCATTACCTGTTGCATCTCATCTCGTTAACGCTGCAGGCCGTCTCTTTCGCCATCATCATGATGGACGGTGCTGTTAAGTCACAGTCATTTGCATTGCGCAGATTGAGTGAGTCCCCTTCCTGTATTGAATTAAAAGCAATGTATCACCAAGATGCAGGAGAAGTACACATTTCTTGTTTGCAAGAAGGGGAAAATTAGTGTGTTCTGTAGAATGTTGATTAGTGGCAGTGCACAATTACATCAATTCATGCGCAACACACACAACAAAATCTACATCATTCAGTCTGCGATTCTGCGACCAATGCATGGCATCAATCATTACCTGTTGCATCTTATTTTCAGTTAATGGCCAGTCTCTCTCGGCTCTGAAGGAGGATAGCTATAGAAGTCATCAGATTCATGGTCCACTTGTTTTGGAAGGACGAGGAAAGTTTGAATTTGTTGTTACCATCATCCAATCATCATTCATGAGGGAAATGGAATTGAGCAGGAGATGCAGTATGATCGAGCGGAGGAGCTGGATTCTGAGGACTGTAGTGTCAAATGGCAGACACCTGAAACTTGTATCTTAAATTAGAAGAGTAGAAGACGGTGATAATGCATTTGTTGCGATTCACAAGTTTATAACCGGAACGACAGACACAAACAAAGGGGGAAAAAAGGGAGGAAGACAGTAAGTGCGAGCCTAATTGTCAGGGAAGTATAGCTCGTCCTCAAACTCTGGGGGATCTTCCAGTAGTAGGTAATCATCTGACACAATACTTCCGTCACCTGAGCCGCTGTCCTCATCTTCCTCTGTTGATTCATGCATTGTGTAATTCGGTGGTATGAAGTGCTGATTCATTTTGATCATTGTTAACCTCTCCACGTTTTTTGAAGACTGGTCCTTCTCAAGGTTACAATGGAACCAGCAGCACTGAAAACACGTTCGGAAGAGACACTTGCGACAGGGCAAGCCAGATAGCTTATCGCCAGCCTGCTGAGCTGTGGCCATTCAGACCTTTTCCTATACCAATACTGCACTGGGTTTTGATCAACGTACACCTCTGTTGGGTCGTCCAGATAGGCCTGGACCATCCGCTCAATGTTCAGGGTTGCTGCTGGTAAGCTTTTGTGCTGTTTTTTCTGTGCATCAGCACTGTGCTTACAATAGCCCATCTTTACATACCAATCTGATAATGATTGTACTCGGCCTAATGATCCAGTTATTGTTTCTGTAGTCGATGGTGATGGTGAGTGTTGCGATTGTGAGCCAACCGCACTGCCCTCAGCCGACGAAGTTGCACTTGATTCTGCATGGCCTGCTTCAGTATCAGTACTTGTTGGGGGTTGATGTGGCGGGCTTTTAATTAGCAGCCCTTCGTTTTCAAACTTGATGGCTGCTTCAGCTATACAAATTTTGTAGCGGGCAACATCATTGTCGGAAAAAGAAAGGAATAGTCCTAATTTTGCACGTGGATCCAGAATTGTGGCACAAATGTAATGTTCTTGTGACAAAATTTTATTTTGTATCCTTACATTTTCTGATAAGCCACTGGATAAGCTCTCCACCAAGTCATGGGCTTGCCTTCTGTCCTCTACTCCTTTGTAGGATTCAGACACATTATTCAGCTCATGCTTTAGCATTTGCAACAATGGGATAGCTTGGCCCATTGTACAGTCCTCCTTGCTGACTTCACGTGTGAAGACCTCAAAAGGAGACAGCATCTCAGTCTGGCATTTAATTAGGGTCCATTGCTCCCTCTGAAGGGTCATGCCTTTAACACTAGCATCACTGCTTCTGTACCAGACATATTCATTGAGTGACCTGTGCTGTTCGTACAGACGATCAAGCATGTAATACGTTGAGTTCCAACGTGTTGCCACCTCCTGGATGAGTGCCTTTACTGGCATCCTAAAGTCACGTTGGATGATCCTCAGCTGCTTCCGAGCTTTAAAAGAATGGCTGAAATGAGTGCATATTCTTCGGCAGATGGCCAGTAAATTGCTTACTATGAGTTCTTTTTTCAGAAAGTCTTGCACTATAATGTTTATGCAGTGTGCCAAACACGGAACCCTGAAATAGGAACCAAGTTCCATGGCCTTCAGTACATTACTGCCATTGTCTGTGGCAACAAAGCCAATACCAAGCCCTCTGGGCCGCAGCCATTCCAAAACCTTGGTGCGAAACTCTTCTAAAATGTTTTCAGCCGTATGAGATTTCTCCATGGCGAACATGGCTACAGTTGCATGTTTCCGAGTACCTTCAAAAATCGCAGCTGTTTCAACAACACCTCGTGCAGATAGTTGATCTCTAACCCCCACAAAAGAGATCCAGTGTGCAGTGATGCACATGTAATCTGTGGCTTGGCAACTGCTCCACATGTCTGTTGTCAGGTGGATATTGTGCACAGCACTCTGCCGCAAACCTTGACCAACCAATTCCAGCACATCATGATGTAGTGCCGGAACAGCAATTCTTGCGAAATAGGACCGGCTGGGAACTTTCCATTTCGGGCAGATGGCAGACACAAATTCAAGGAAACCCACCCCTTCCACAAATGAAAAAGGAAGAAGGTCCAGCGCTAACATTTTAGCCAGCTTTGCATTGTACAATCGTGCCGTTGGGTGGTTGCGTTGGAACTGCCCCTCCAACCTAAACATGCTGTCAATGGTAGGCTGGCTTACTTTCCTTAGTGGTGCTGTTTTCATTAACCCACTAAGGCTCAACGACACAGATTGTCTCATTGAGGTACTCGCCGGTCGCCTTGGTGTCTCACCCACACTCTGAGTATGGCTCTTACTGCGGTGCCACTCTGATGTTACTGAGGAGGATGTGGGCGTTACCACTGCAGTGACTGCACTACTGGAGACAGGGCTAGAAATGCCTCCCTGTTCTTCACCTGCCACCACAATAATATCGCTCCCTGATTGCTGACCAACTTCAATGGGTTTAGTTTTTCTACTTTCTTTTAACTTAAGTAGGTGATCCTCCCACACGATATTGTGGTGTATTCTGAGATGACTTGCTTGTCCTCCGGTACCATAGTTTGTACCAAGCTTACCACGCCGAACACCTTGCCGACAAATTGAGCATATAGCAACGTTCTCCTCCTTGGCGCTAACAGAAAAGTAGTCCCAAACTGGGGAGGAGAACTTTCTGGCACTGCTGGATGTGCCACTTTCAACACCAGATGAACTTGAGGGGGTGCTTGAAAATATGTGACCCTGTCCACCTACACTGGGACTTTTACTACCACTTCCTACTGAGATGGTTGAGCTGGATGTAGGTCCCTGCCGGGCCTTGGAAAATATGGCAGCTGGAGGTAGTGGTGGTGTAACCTGTGTTGGTGAGATCCGTGCTACATCCCGCTCAGTAGCAGCCTTTCTGGATAGGGTGAGAATGTCGGTCTCCAATCCCTTTGGGGCGGGAGTAATGTGCGTGATGACTGGCTCGTCTTCATCAACATCATCACCCCCCTCTTCTACATCTACCTCCATAACTCTAAGTTTTTCTGGGACCTTCCTTTTCAGAAGCAATGTCTTGTGGCGTACTTCACTCTCAGACCGAGCTGGTGGGACCCAAGTGTCATCACGATCATCAGAAGCGGGGCTTGAAGAAGAAGATGATGGACTAAGCCTCCTTTTCCTTGCTGGTGGTCTGGAAGACAATTGATCTTCTGAAACAGTGGTTTGACTTCGCTCCACTTTGTCTGCAGGAAGCTCGATTTCCTGAAATGCCCCTACGTCAGGAGCAACAACTACTATGGTGGGCTGTTGCGGTGGCTGCTGCTGTTCTGGTTGCGGCGGCTGCTGCTGTTCTGGTTGCGGCGGCTGCTGCTGTTCTGGTTGCGGCGGCTTGACACTGATCTGCTGAGTTTGCGCCTGCGTTGAACTTGATTGTGTACTACTTTGCGGTAATTACATTTCTTCAACATCGCTGCTCGTTAGTAGACTGGCTACCTCTGCGACACTAAAGCCCTTGGGCCTAGGTTGGTGGGGTTGGACCGCTGTGCTGCTCCCAGCTTGGTTCCCGGACAACACTTTGGTGCCAAAAAAAACATTGGCCGGCACACCACCAGTCGTGGTTAATGGCACTTCCTTTTTCTGTTCCTTCTTCTCACCGGCAACTTTCTTGGTACTGGACCTGGTACCTTTCTTTGGGGCCATCTTCTTCAGATGTCAGGCAGGAGGCAGATGCACAACAAGTTCTGGTCACACGTGGGCGTGATGCGCAGCAGGACTTCTGTCTGGCTGGCAGTACAACGGGTAGCCAGGTGATGCCGATGACACCTCCTACTCTGTCGTTTGTGCACCTAAAAGCAAAGAAGACAGGAGAAGAACATCAGTGAAATGTTGCATTTGTGGTTCAGTTACTTAGTACTGTACTAGTGCAAACAAAAGATAGTCTAGCCATTTATGACTATTTTTTTAACTAGAGCTATGTTATACTACTAGTACTGTGTACAGCCACACACTACTCTCTCAGGAAGGATAGGAAAGTTAATAATAAACAACAAAATAAAAAACTAATGGAAGTTGGGTGGACCATTGCATTATTTGAGCATCTCAGCATCCATGGAGCTGCTGCTGGCAAAGGGGGTGGATGGATGGAAGCAGTAAGCCAATAGGAAAACCATGCAGGCCTATATGGCAAAAGCAGGACACTAATAACTCCCAACACAAAAAAAGGCCACCAGCCATATGGACACTCACAAATCACAAACAAGCAGGGGGCCTGGGAAACACCAGGAGCTGACAAAAGGCCTATAAAAGTCAGGTAAAGGATGCATGCTGAAGCACACTGCTCTGCCTTTTTAATGCAACAAAATGCAAATACGAACATTCACAGGCCCCAAAAAGGTCTGCAAGGAGCATGCATCGCACACCAACACTCACCAGACACACACAACAAAAGCATGTCTTTAAGACAACCAACATCAGAAAGCCCACCCCAAAAAAACACATGTCCCCAACTCAATCCAATGCCATCCATGCCCTAAATGATATCTAAATTCAACAGACCACACAGAAAACACTTTGATTAATAAAGCTGTGGCTACCTGCTCTGATCCTACTGGATGAACGCAGGCCTGTTGGCAGACAAGGCCAGGCAAGCTTGCAGGCCTAGGCTTCAAAATGGCCACCAGCCACATGGCCAGTCCCAACAACATCAGAAAGCCCACCCCAAAAAAACACACTTTCCCAACTCAATCCAATGCCATCCATGCCCTAAATGATGTCTAAATTCAACAGAGCACACAGAAAATAGTAGATTAATAAAGCTGTGGCTACCTGCTCTGGTCCTAGTGGATGAAAGCAGGCCTGTTGGCAGACAAGGCCAGGCAAGCTTGCAGGCCTAGGCCTCAAAATGGCCACCAGCCACATGGCCAGGCCCAACAACATCAGCAAGGCCACCCCAAAAAACACACTTCCCCAACTCAATCCAATGCCATCCATGCCCTAAATGATGTCTAAATTCAACAGAGCACACAGAAAACAGTAGATTAATAAAGCTGTGGCTACCTGCTCTGGTCCTAGTGGATGAAAGCAGGCCTGTTGGCAGACAAGGCCAGGAAAGCTTGCAGGCCTAGGCCTCAAAATGGCCACCAGCCACATGGCCAGGCCAAACAACATCACAAAGGCCACCCCAAAAAACACACTTCCCCAACTCAATCCAATGCCATCAATGCCCTAAATGATGTCTAAATTCAACAGAGCACACAGAAAACAGTAGATTAATAAAGCTGTGGCTACCTGCTCTGGTCCTAGTGGATGAAAGCAGGCCTGTTGGCAGACAAGGTCAGGAAAGCTTGCAGGCCTAGGCCTCAAAATGGCCACCAGCCACATGGCCAGGCCCAACAACATCAGCAAGGCCACCCCAAAAAACACACTTCCCCAACTCAATCCAATGCCATCCATGCCCTAAATGATGTCTAAATTCAACAGAGCACAGAGAAAACAGTAGATTAATAAAGCTGTGGCTACCTGCTCTGGTCCTAGTGGATGAAAGCAGGCCTGTTGGCAGACAAGGCCAGGAAAGCTTGCAGGCCTAGGCCTCAAAATGGCCACCAGCCACATGGCCAGGCCCAACAACATCAGCAAGGCCACCCCAAAAAACACACTTCCCCAACTCAATCCAATGCCATCCATGCCCTAAATTATGTCTAAATTCAACAGAGCACACAGAAACCAGTAGATTAATAAAGCTGTGGCTACCTGCTCTGGTCCTAGTGGATGAAAGCAGGCCTGTTGGCAGACAAGGCCAGGAAAGCTTGTAGGCCTAGGCCTCAAAATGGCCACCAGCCACATGGCCAGGCCCAACAACATCAGCAAGGCCACCCCAAAAACACACTTCCCCAACTCAATCCAATGCCATCCATGCCCTAAATGATGTCTAAATTCAACAGAGCACACAGAAAACAGTAGATTAATAAAGCTGTGGCTACCTGCTCTGGTCCTAGTGGATTAAAGCAGGCCTGTTGGCAGACAAGGCCAGGAAAGCTTGCAGGCCTAGGCCTCAAAATGGCCACCAGCCACATGGCCAGGCCCAACAACATCAGCAAGGCCACCCCAAAAAACACACTTCCCCAACTCAATCCAATGCCATCCATGCCCTAAATGATGTCTAAATTCAACAGAGCACACAGAAAACAGTAGATTAATAAAGCTGTGGCTACCTGCTCTGGTCCTAGTGGATGAAAGCAGGCCTGTTGGCAGACAAGGCCAGGCAAGCTTGCAGGCCTAGGCCTCAAAATGGCCACCAGCCACATGGCCAGGCCCAACAACATCACAAAGGCCACCCCAAAAAACACACTTCCCCAACTCAATCCAATGCCATCCAGGCCCTAAATGTGCTTGAAAATGAAATACATTCAAAAAACAAAAGGAACAGTTGCTTCATCATGCACACACACACACCCATGAGGCCATGCCCATGGCTAGCTCGGGCCTACTACTTCAACCCACAAAATAAAAAAAATAAAAAAAAGGAATGATGATAATTAATTAATTATCAAAAATAAATTGTAGTTACAC
Organism: Triturus cristatus; assembly: GCF_964204655.1. Classification (NCBI taxonomy): domain Eukaryota; kingdom Metazoa; phylum Chordata; class Amphibia; order Caudata; family Salamandridae; genus Triturus; species Triturus cristatus. Next base: position 629,657,931 of record NC_140595.1, on the reverse strand, counting down.
AACAACTGCAATGCCCACAATCAAACACAACAACCACTTACTTGTAAAATATCCTATTCCAAAAAACCTGAAATCCAATTGCGATGATGCAGCAGACAAAAAGAGTGATCTTTCCAGCTCCAAATACAAAGGCAGAATGAGCAGGAGATGGACAAAGCACTGGGAGGAGCCTGCTGGACAGGAACAGGAAGTTGGAGATTCTGTGTCACTTCCTCCCTCTCTCCACCTTGTAAAAAAATGACTCCTTGCACAAAAAAGGAAAGCCAAATGTCAATGCAAGGAGTTCTTTTCATCCAAAATCAGTATTTGCAGATGGTTTCATGCTGCTAGAGCCGATATTCCTCTCCAAATTGTAAATTTTACATTGTTGAGTTCTCGAGCTTCACATTACTTCCGCCGGCGTGTCGAAAACGATATGATCGCGTTCTCTTCTTTGTCCCTGTCGCGTTGGATATGACGTGTTCGCGGTCTCTTTCTCCTGTTCGCGTTCGATTTCACGTGCCCGCGTCCTCATCCTTTGGCTCGCGATGTAGAATGACATGTTCGAGATCTCAATCTTCTCATACTCGCGCGGTGCATGATCGCGAGAAGAAAGACGTGATCGCGCGACAAATGACGTGATCGCGTGAAAAATGACGTTAATGCAGCCGCGAACTCTCTCGAGACAGCGCAAAATGGCTACCAAAATCCAACATCTCGTGGAGAACGCGACCGGGTCAAGAAAACTTGTCGGAGAACGCAGGGATTCAGGTAAGGCAATCGCGCGCGCGCGAGAATGTATTATTTTACAGCGCGAGCAAGAAAAAATTATCGCTAAGCTGCGGAATGCGGAAATTTTGACATTTTCGCGCTTTCCGCGGAACGCGAAAATGCCAAAATATCGCAATATCGCGAACGGAACGGAATTTTGGCCCAGGCCTACTGAATAACCTTTGGGTGATAAATTCTCGCTTTACAAATGTGGAATTATATATCACATATGTTGCAATGTACACCATTTTTTGAGAGCTAGACTTGATCAAAATATATGCAATTTATTTGGCGCCCAAAAGGGCAGGGACAGTACGGTTGGACTGAACAGCACCTCCCTTTTTATAGGCCAGTAGCTTAACACGGATGAGTGCTTCCAGGCAGTAAGCAACCGCAGAAGTGTGTCTGGTTCACTTGAGCATACTCTCTGATTTATGTAGGCAGATGTAGTTTGACTTGGATCCATCTGCAATCTTAACTGAAAGAGCCCAATGATGTTGTCTCTTTTTAAAGGATTACAGTGACAGATGTCTCGAAAGGGCTGGATCTGAATGGTGCAGCTGGGATTAGGTCTCACAACCACCCTGACCAGGGCCCAGAGACACGCGGGCCCGACGATGCAGGAAAAGACCAAACACTGGTGAGCCCACGCTTTCGCTCTCTTCTTAGACTAAACTTTGGAAGGGGATCTAAGACTTGACATTGCTACAGCTGCATCAAATGTTACTATATTTAAGAAGGAATGAACATCTGGTCTTCATCTCAAGAGGATCCAGTGTTAGCTCTCCATCCTTCGCATGGAACGTGGGCATGTTCTTCCTTTGCACACCACATGTGGTGTGCAACACAAGCTCTCTTTGCCTTTGCTCTCTGCTATCGCAACCTTTCCATGATTCTCTAGTTTTAAGCATAAATTAGAAATTATATACAGTTTAGGGCTGGTGGCAGTGTGATCTGACTATACGCTGGCAAAGTTGAAAAAGGTCCTAATTCTCACGTTTGTGAACTTTTCAAAGTTCCCTGGTTCTATTCTGCTTTTGCTCTCTGTGCATTGAAGATCATTTTCACCGCACTGCAAGATAATATTCAATCTCATCAAAGAATAACAAATGTATACCGACATGTTTTCTGCACGTTTAACTTTTATGACATAAATTGTGCAAAAGTTACAGTTTTCACATAAACACGAGAAAAGCATTAAACTTTCTAACTTCAAGGAGCTTTGCAAAGGTTCTAGGAAAAAATTAGCAACCTTGCACACACCTTATTATGACAAAGGCCAGCGGCATAGCATCGGGGGAGGGGGGTGTTTGTGGTGTTACATCCCCTTAATAAGTGTATATTCTGCAAGTAGTTGGGAACAAGTTCTTTCAGTCGGTTATGGTGAGGTGTCTGTCGGATTTCACCAGAACCTTTTACATACACAGAGCCAAAAACGCACACACACTCTCTCCCTCTCTCTGTTAGTTTACAAAATCTTGTGTTTTTTCTCTTAGTACTCCTACCAATCCGTATTCCTCTACAATTCCACTGCCACTTAAGCCCCTCTCATGCACCCTGCTAGTCATATAATGCATTTTAACATTATATGCCAGCCTGATTGTTGGAAAATCTGACGGTCATCTCCCCCCCCAATCTTACTGACCAAGTTACGCCCCCCGACAGAGGTCCTTGTTTAGAGTCTGGGAGATAGGATACTCCGTGCCAGATGTCCTGTGTGCCTTATAGCCTACAGTAGTTGGATTACGCCGGGCGGGATGACGTCACATTTTGACAGACGATACCGTCCTACAAACTTTAAGGCCGAAGATCTTGAAAATTGATGAGTGTTTTCATATCCTAAAATTTTATTAACATTTATATTGCATTTAATGTTCCAGTTAGCTTTCAAAATATTGAAAGCGTCAAAACATCAAGAATGGGACCTGTGCTAAAAGTTAAAAGTTAGAAGATCGTAGGCTACTATTACAGTGTATAATAATATTCTTTCAGAACCATATCCTGCAACTCAAACCCAATTCCTCTTCAAATTTGTTTTATCAGTGTATACCAGTGGGATGAGTTTAAATTCTTAAGTGTCTGTGGCGTATTCTCACGGAAAACATTAAACACAGATCAATACTGATAACCAAATATATTTGGATAAATACATACAGAAATATAAAACAATTAATACATACATTAAAACCGTGAGCCTTAAAATGCAGTCATCATGACTAGAGAGTTGGTCAGGTCTATGACAATCTATCTATCTGGTGAATGAAGTCACAATAGGTCTCAAAACCCCAAAAGACATCATAAAACAAGTAGGATCAGGTGGATAGAATTAATGTGTTCTGACCCCACACCAAAGAGTGAGAGCTAGAAGACTGGTTTTGAGCTCATTTCGAACATCATGTGGTACCAGCCAGGGTTAGCTGATGCTTTTTCATGATTGCCTTATAAACATTCATGAAATTGATCAGGGTGTACAGTACAGAAAGTGGAATACTGCTAGGGGTTTGAGTGCATGCCCTATCACTCTAAGCCAAATATATACTCCTGCTCTTGAAAGATGGACAAATAGGAGCTGAACCAGTGTTTTGCTTCCTTGAGGAGTTTGGTAGATTTTAAGGCCCTAAGGTTTATTTGTCTAAGTTGTGTGCTTTTCCAATAGACCAGGTCACAGTCGTCAAGTCAGCATTGATTGAACATTGGAATATTAAGCGGAAAGGCCACAGATTTAGGTACCTAGGTGTAAATGTCTACAACCGAGATGAGGATCTTCTTGAAGGTAGTCTGGGACAGGCCTTGGGGACCATAAGGGGGAATGTCCAATTTTGGGAGTACCTAAATGTATCGATTATGGGAAGGGTAGCTCTTTCTAAAATGATGATACTTTGTATACTTTGGTCCTCCCCGATCCAACTCGCTAAAGGTTTCCATTCAAGAGCAATAATCAGAGGGGATAAGAGCCCTCATGTTGAGTACATCTGTTTAAGGGAAAATAATCTGAGAATGTTCACTTAACCCTAACTTGTGCCGGGGGCTGGTACAGGAAACAGACCCATGCTAGATGTTAGGGTCCCAATTTCACCTTTTCTAGTACTCCAAACTTGTACTTCTATTCCAGGGAGTCCAAGGCATTGGCGGTGTGAAGGGATAATACCATTGCTAGTTCTTCAATCCCTCTGTGTTCGCCACAGGCACATCAGACCCTTGACCCTGTTCTTCAGGCAGGTCGCTCCCCACGCCTCACAGCACCACCTGTGTGTCCGTGCCCCTTTGCCCGCTGCTGCCGCTTGCCAGAAGTTCGAGGCCTGCCTCCACCCGCAGGCTACCACCTGCGCCTCATCCCTGGTGGCCAATGGTAGGCCGTAGGTTCTGTGCGCTCACTCTGCCCCCTTTTTTGCCTGTCTGCCTTGATGTGATTTTGCTTTCTGTTATTGTGTTGTATTCTGTTTTGATTCTGTTATTGTGTCGTATTCTATTTTATTCTGTTTTCTCCCCCTTTATTCCTCTTGCATTGTACTGTGCCCTTCTGTTTTCCACCCGTTCTAACCTCCCGTTTTTCCCGCCGCTGCGTCCCCTGCATCCCCGCCCCCCTGCTCGCCCATTTGCCGCCCCGCTCCCGCCTTACAGCTGCTCCTCCCTCCCACCTCCCCTTATATGGCACCTGCTGAGCGGTGAGGAGAGCGACCCTTGACCATGTTCTTCAGGCAGGTCGCTCCCCATGCAGCACAGCACCACCTTTGTGTCCGTGCCCCTGAGCCCGCTGCTGCCGCTTACCAGAAGTTCGAGGCCCACCTCCACCCACAGTCTACCACCTGCGCCTCATCCCTGGTGGCCAGTGGTAGGCCGTAGGTTCTGTGCGCTCACTCTGCCCCCTTTTTTGCCTGTCTGCCTTGATGTGATTTTGCTTTCTGTTATTGTGTTGTATTCTGTTTTGATTCTGTTATTGTGTCGTATTCTATTTTATTCTGTTTTCTCTCCCTTTATTCCTCTTGCATTGTACTGTGCCCTTCTGTTTTCCACCCGTTCTAACCTCCCGTTTTTCCCGCCGCTGCGTCCCCTGCATCCCCGCCCCCCTGCTCGCCCATTTGCCGCCCGCTCCCGCCTTACAGCTGCTCCTCCCTCCCACCTCCCCTTATATGGCACCTGCTGAGCAGTGAGGAGAGCGACCCTTGACCATGTTCTTCAGGCAGGCCGCTCCCCATTCAGCACAGCACCACCTTTGTGTCCGTGCCCCTGAGCCCGCTGCTGCCGCTTACCAGAAGTTCGAGGCCCACCTCCACCCACAGGCTACCACCTGCGCCTCATCCCTGGTGGCCAGTGGTAGGCCGTAGGTTCTGTGCGCTTACTCTGCCCCCTTTTTTGCCTGTCTGCCTTGATGTGATTTTGCTTTCTGTTATTGTGTTGTATTCTGTTTTGATTCTGTTATTGTGTCGTATTCTTATTCAGTTTTTTCCCCCATTTATTCCTCTTGCATTGTACCGTGCCCTTCTGTTTTCCGCCCATTCTAACCTCCCGTTTTTCCTGCCGCTGTGTCCCCTGCGGCCCCGCCCCCCTGCTCGCCCATTTGCTGCCCCGTTCCCGCCTCCCAGCTGCTCCTCCCTCCCACCTCCCTTATATGGCGGCTGCTGCACGGTGAGGAGAGTGACCCATGACCCTGTTCTTCGGGCAGGTCTCTCCCCACGCCGCACAGCACCACCTGTGTGTCCGTGCCCCTGAGCCCGCTGCTGTCGCTTGCCAGAAGTTCGAGGCCTGCTTCCACCCGCAGGCTACCACCTGCGCCTCATCCCTGGTGGCCAGTGGTAGGCCGTAGGTTCTGTGCGCTCACTCTGCCCTTTTTTTTGCCTGTCTGCCTTGATGTGATTTTGCTTTCTGTTATTGTGTTGTATTCTGTTTTGATTCTGTTATTGTGTCGTGTTCTTATTCAGTATTTTCCCCCCTTTATTCCTCTTGCATTGTACCGTGCCCTTCTGTTTTCTGCCCATTCTAACCTCCCGTTTTTTCCTGCCGCTGTGTCCCCTGCGGCCCTGCCCCCCTGCTCGCCCATTTGCCACCCCGCTCCCGCCTCCCAGCTGCTCCTCCCTCCCAACTCCCCTTATATGATGGCCGCTGAACGGCTGCGCCGCTGGCGCACCTAAGGCAAGCCCGACTGCGCCCGTCCGCACCTGGACCGCGCCCAGCGCCAAACTCCCTGGCCCCTGCGAACACCACGACACCCAACGCCGCTATGACGCCAACACCCTCCATGCACTCAACACCGGACGACCACACACCTGCTAACTGGCCGCCCCAAAGCACACCAAAGGACCCTTCTCCTGCGGGAGCTGCAGCTTCACCAGCCCCCGAGCCGCCAAACCACCCACCATGACAGTACGCAACCACCTCAGATGCATACTACTCAACACCCGTTCCGCACACAAACACGCTGTCGAGCTCTGGGACCTGCTCAACATATCCTCCCTGGACCTCGCCTTCCTGACAGAGACCTGGATGAACGCCTCCTCGGCACCCGACATCACCATAGCCATCCCGGACGGCTACAAGATTACCCGCAGGAACCGAACCAACGGAGTAGGAGGTGGAATCGCAATCATCCACAAGAACACCCTCAGGGTCTCAACCAGCAGCGACGACACCCTCAGCACCTCCGAACACCTGCACTTCAAGATCCACACCAATCCCAACACCACCCTCATTCTCGTCTACAGACCTCACCTTCCGGAAACCCACCACGCACCACCGCACTCAACAGTTTCCCCACTGCAGCTGGAGCAAAATCACCGAAGAACAGCTAAACACCACCCTCGATCTAAGCCCACCCGCCGACCCCACCAATGCCAACACCGCCGCCAGCAACCTCAGACGTTGGATCGACAACTGCGCCAACACTCTCGCCCCGATCAAGAAACCCTCCAACAGACACACTAACAAGAAAGCCAGCCGGTTCACCCCAGTCCTCCAGGCCTCCAAGCAAACCTGCCGTACACTAGAGAAGAAATGGCACTGTGAACAGACACCAGACAGCTACGCAGCCCACAAGAACGCCATCCGCAGACACCATCACCTCATCAGATCTGCCAAAAGGGCCTTCTTCAAGGACCGACTCGACAACAACGCGCGCAACAGCAAAGAGCTCTTCAACATCGTGAAGGAATTCTCCAACCCCAGCTCCAACACCAACGACATCCCACCATCACAAGACCTGTGCGACTCCCTCGCCATCTTCTTCCATCGCAAGATCGCAGACATCCACGACAGCTTCAACAACCTGAGCACCCCAACAACCACCGACACCTCAGACCCCGCAGCCACCACCCACATCAATCCCCTACTCACCTGTACCAACACAAACGACAGCTACACCATCAAAATCATGAACACCATCCACTCCGGCTCTCTGTCAGACCCATGCCCACACCACAACTTCAACAAAGCTATAGGGGTGGGCGGAATTTGCGAAAGCGACTTTCGCAAATTATCGCGAAAATGTTAAAAATCTCCGCAAACAAGCGGAAATATCGCGAAGATGCGGAAGTTTTTTTCCGGCATGTTCGCGAGATTTTCTGCATGGTTGCGGGTCGCCAACTTACCCATGTGGTTGCTTGCGGGCGCGGCCATCTTGTTTTCAGTTGTCTCGCGGTGCATGATCGCGAGAAAAAAGACGTGATCGCGCGACGCATGACGTGACTGCGGACGCGAACTGTCGCGAGACAGCGCAAATGGCTAAAACAATACAACATCTCATGGAGAACGCGACCGGATCGGGAAAACTTGTCGGCGATCGCGGGGATTCAGGTAAGGCGATGGCGCGCGCGAGAGAATGTATTATTTTACAGCGCGAGCAAGAACCAAATTATCGCAAAGCTGCGGAATGCGGAAATTTTGACATTTCCGCGCTCTCCGCGGAACGCGGAAATGCCAAATTATCGCAAATTCCGCTAACGGAACGGAAATTTTGCCCAGGCCTACAAAGCTAGCGCCACCATCGCACCCCATCTCTGCAAGGCCATCAACATCTCCTTCGAGACCGCAACCTTCCCAGAGAGCTGGGAGGACGCCAAGATCAGAGCCTTACTGAAGAAACCCAAGGCGGATTCGAGGGAGCTCAAGAACTTCCGGCCCATCTCCCTGCTCCCGTTCCCGGCGAAGGTCATCGAGAAGACCGTCAACAGACAGCTGACCCGCTACCTCGAGGAGAACAACATCCTGAACCCGTCCCAGTCCGGGTTCCGCAGCAACCACAGTACCGAGACTGCCCTCATCGCCGCCACCAGGCATCAGGTGACATCAGGGCCCTGCTGGACAACGGCGAAACCGCGGCCCTCATCCTCCTGGACCTATCCACCGCCTTCGACACTGTCTGCCACCACACCCTATGCACACGCCTCCACAACGCAGGGATCCGAGACAAGGCTCTGGAATGGACCACCTCCTTCCTCTCCGGCAGAACCCAGAGCGTCCACCTCCCCCCTTTCCATTCCGAAGCCTCTGAGATCATATGCGGCATACCCCAAGGATCATCCCTCAGTGACACTGTTCAACATCTACATGGGACCACCCGCCCACGTCACCCGACTGCACGACCTCAACATCATCTCCTATGCCGACGACACCCAGATGATCCTCTCCCTTACCAAGGACCCCCTCACTGCCAAAACCAACCTCCGGGAAGCAATGAAAGCTGTCACCGAGTGGATGAAGAACAGTCACCTGAAGGTGAACTCGGACAAGACAGAGGTCCTCATCCTCGGCTCTACCCCCTCAGCCTGGGACGACTCCTGGTGGCCGTCCGCACTGGGAGCAGCACCAACACCCACTGACCACGCACGCAACCTGGGGTTTATCCTCGACTCAACACTCTCCATGAACAAGCAAGTCAACGCCGTCTCGTCCTCCTGCTTCAACACCTTCTGCATGCTCCGCAAGATCTACAGGTGGATCCCCACCGAAACAAGAAGAACGGTCACCCAGGCCCTCGTCAGCAGCAGGCTGGACTACGGAAACGCCCTCTACGCAGGAGCCTCAGCCAAACTCCTGAAACGACTACAACGCATGCAGAACGCTTCTGCTCGCCTGATCCTCAACATCCCGCGCCACAGCCACATCACACCACACCTGAGAGACCTGCAATGGCTTCCCATCAACAAGAGGATCACCTTCAAGCTCCTCACCCACTCACACAAGGCACTCCACAACACAGGACAGGTACACCTCAACAGACGACTCACCTTCTACACCCCGAAGCGACAGCTCTGCTCCACCGACCTTTCCCTCGCCACCGTCCCCCGCATCCTAAGAGCGACCACTGGCAGCAGATTGTTCTCCCACCTCGCCGCCAAGACCTGGAACACCCTCCCAATCCTCCTATGGCAGACCCAGGACCTGCTAACATTCAGGAGGCTTCTCAAGACCTGGCTATTCGAGCAGTAGCAGCACCCCTCCCCCCCAGCGCCTTGAGACCCTCACGGGTGAGTAGTGTGCTTTACAAATGTGCTGATTGATTGATTGATCAGAGTGTCAGACCCCCCACTCCCAATTTAGGCCCACAGCCTTCTTTGGGTGATGTCCACTTTTGCCCGCCCCTTCCTCGAGGATAACCCATCGCAGCACTTGTATAGGCCTAAGGTCATCACAGGTCCATGCAGCAAAGGAGGCTGCAGCACCATTTAATGCCTCTTCATGCACTGCTCTCCACCCATGCAACCCCAGCATCTAAATCGGACTGCACCTCAGCTGCCACTTCGAGAGTTTGCTAACGCAAACCCTGCCCAGCTGTCCACTGGTAGGTTTAAGTTGTTTCCCCACTTACACACCTGCAGCGCTCTCAAGATATTCTATACGGGTATGATCAATCACTGTGGCCCATTTTCAGCAGACAGGGGCCCTGGAGGTTCGTGCTCACCGATCTTAGCAACCAGGACTCTTCCAACCCTAGCTTTCTTAATTAAAGTTACTCACTGGATTGTCCATTCAGTGCTTTTTAGATGGCTGGCGGTGCTAGATATTTATGTGGAAATTTGGGGTATTACACCTACTGCTGATGTGAGCTTCAGCAGTCAGCCACCATTTTGTTCCGTTTCGTGATAGGCATGTGCTTTTAGTTCATTAAAATCCATTTAACTTGAGAACAGTAACATAGCCAATTATTATCGTCAATATCAACACCCAAATCAATCTCCGATAATTGCTTGGCAGGCAGTTTGTGATCACAGCAGTGCCTGAACCAAAATATTGTTATTATCTAACAGTAAGATTTGAGTCACGAGGGCAAACTCTTGGGTCCAAGTGGGAATATTGGAAATGCCGGTCTAGACGACTGTCTTAAAAGAAAGTAAGAGAATATGTCTAAGGCGTTTGTTTCAGCTCTGCAATTATTGTCTTCCAAGAAAAAGATTTGACCACAGTGGAATAGGTGCTTCATTGGCATAATCTCCTTCTTCATAAGTAAAGCAATTGCCACAGGCTCAAGCATGGATGGAAGCAATGGATTTCAAGCCAGAGGCATAGCAGGGTAAAACACGAACTCGTTCCCAGCTCTACAGGCAAGCCTCCACCATGCCCAGTGCATGTAACGCATAGCATGAATCTCAGAGAAGAGTCTGGAATGTTTAAAACTTCATATCGTTTGTAATGAGTCAACTCCCACTTGATCAATTTCTATGGCAATATGTAGAAGTTAACAGTCAGGAGCATGCCAAAATGCGACATAACTCACTTGAGCAACCAGGTGGTGTCTATGAAACTTAGGTACCCTGAAGTCCCCCTTCTCTAGAGGTATTTTTAGAATGTTCTGCTTTGCCCTGGGTTGTCTACCAGCCCAAAATTAGTCTGGTGAGTGTGGACTGAAGGCCGGCAAAAAAACATAGGCTCCAGGGAATTAGTATATTTAAGAACAGGCAAACAACCTTTGACCAGTCTGGTTACTTCTTGCACACCATGCAAGGGAATTCACACTGCCTCTGTTAATGCGATTTAATTCCAGTAAACCTGCCTTGGACAGTGGAGTAATGGCTCAAATTTGGCAAATTCTGGTACCAATAGAGCACATGTTTAGATCCTCCGGTCTTCCTGGTCCTGATGAGGCCTATTAATAAGGATGTCCAAAACACGTCAACCCATAATTGGAGGAGTCCATTAAAATCCAATTAATCTTGAATAATATGTTCATAAGGAGAACACTAAGACACGGATGCCCTATGATTCATTTTCTTTTGTGACAATCTCCCAGTGGAATGCTGCTTGGACTGTAAATGCATCCACTCCATCTGTAATAAGAATAAGGAAGCAAGGAGAAAAATATTGCAGCAGCCCTCCAAACATGCTGGAAAGTCCATTGTCAGTGGCTGGCAACTATCTAAGTTTAGCACTCTGACTGACTCACTCCAGGAGTGAGATGTCGCTCTCGGGAAAAGGCAGGCAGGCCAACTGAAATTCATTACTGTTCCAGACTGTATAGACCATGAGTAGTGCTGGGCCACTCACAGGAATCGGAAACACAGTGGTTGAAGGCCTTATCCAGTTGTGGCATTTAGTTCTGAGAGGTGTACAGGGGTCTTGTAACTGCAGTAACAAATTCAGAGCCCCCAGGAGCTGCCATCTCATGGGACTCCTCCCACAGATGCCCAAGTCGCGTGGCCCAGTGCAAGCCACAGCACCACGGTTAGATGATCTATAGTGTCTGCCAGTAATAAATGTTTGACTGTGGGTTGCTTCTCTGTCACTCCAGGATAATCTCTATAGATTTGCTGTAACTGTCTTCATCCTATACATTTCTGACCTCTATCACTCATGGATTGACTCTTTAGATAATTAGCCCCCAATTGTCTGTAAATAGTGCTTGATTGTGGGTTGCTACTCTGTCAATCCTGGGTGAATTCTTCAGAGTCCTCTTAAGTTGCTGTAAAACTCATGCCCTCTAGCCTTCATTCTTCTGCCTTTCCATTACGTGCTTTGATGGAGCAACCAATGTTAGCATAAGAGAACCACTGCGGTCAGTCACACACAACACTTTCTACAAAGGCCACAGTACAATCCACACTCTTCCAGCCAAGCTCTCCCCCACATTGTAACATGCCATCAGCCTGCTAATGCCTTGCTTCTTATTCAGAGGTGTGAAGAATTATATAAATGAGAAGAATGCAAAACACCTGACTGCTGCCTTCTTCAAACACTGAAATATAGGATAGCGCTTTGTTACCGTAGAGGTCTTAAGTGTTTGTGAACAATAATACCTTGCATGCTGTCCTAATACACACACACACACACACACACATATATATATATTTATGTATATATATATAAAGGAGTTAATTCTACTTACCTGCGTGGGCTCAAGTCCTTCTCTGATGGGGAGGGACATTGGTTCTGATGTTTGGTGCTCGCCACGAGCACTTCGAGCCCCGATCCTCAAGAGTCCGGCGATTTTTTGGAACTTTTGGTTTTGCCTCAAAGCGCTTGGGGAAGCGCCGGACCGCCACACTCAGCAGCGATGTGTTAAGCCAGGATCCGCTGGGCCATGACTACTTGGCTACACCCATGCTCACTGTAGTGGTGGGTGTCAAGACCCGTTGTTGTGAACTGCGGCTGGATAAAGGAGTAGAATTTCCGTTCCTACACTACAAGATCCATGATTCAGAGGTGTAGCTGCAGGCACCGCCCACTTGGGAAGTACTGACACAGGTGTTACTGCAGCTTGGAAGCTTGAGACATCTCGTTTGGAGTACCCGCCCCTGGACTCGTGAATGAGTGCCTCAACCAATCGTAGAGAGACACTCTATTTTAAAAGGTGAACAGTGAATGACTATGTTAGAAGGCATCTGAGGAAGGCGACTACGCTGAAATGCATCATGCCGATCATTGCACTGCAAATAAAGGAGTTAATTCTACTTACCTGCGTGGGCTCAAGTCCTTCTCTGATGGGGAGGGACATTGGTTCTGATGTTTGGTGCTCGCCACGAGCACTTCGAGCCCCGATCCTCAAGAGTCCGGCGATTTGTGGAACTTTTGGTTTTGCCTCAAAGCGCTTGGGGAAGCGCCGGACCGCCACACTCAGCAGCGATGTGTTAAGCCAGGATCCGCTGGGCCATGACTACTTGGCTACACCCATGCTCACTGTAGTGGTGGGTGTCAAGACCCGTTGTTGTGAACTGCGGCTGGATAAAGGAGTAGAATTTCCGTTCCTACACTACAAGATCCATGATTCAGAGGTGTAGCTGCAGGCACCGCCCACTTGGGAAGTACTGACACAGGTGTTACTGCAGCTTGGAAGCTTGAGACATCTCGTTTGGAGTACCCGCCCCTGGACTCGTGAATGAGTGCCTCAACCAATCGTAGAGAGACACTCTATTTTAAAAGGTGAACAGTGAATGACTATGTTAGAAGGCATCTGAGGAAGGCGACTACGCTGAAATGCATCATGCCGATCATTGCACTGCAAATAAAGGAGTTCATTCTACTTACCTGCGTGGGCTCAAGTCCTTCTCTGATGGGGAGGGACATTGGTTCTGATGTTTGGTGCTCGCCACGAGCACTTCGAGCCCCGATCCTCAAGAGTCCGGCGATTTGTGGAACTTTTGGTTTTGCCTCAAAGCGCTTGGGGAAGCGCCGGACCGCCACACTCAGCAGCGATGTGTTAAGCCAGGATCCGCTGGGCCATGACTACTTGGCTACACCCATGCTCACTGTAGTGGTGGGTGTCAAGACCCGTTGTTGTGAACTGCGGCTGGATAAAGGAGTAGAATTTCCGTTCCTACACTACAAGATCCATGATTCAGAGGTGTAGCTGCAGGCACCGCCCACTTGGGAAGTACTGACACAGGTGTTACTGCAGCTTGGAAGCTTGAGACATCTCGTTTGGAGTACCCGCCCCTGGACTCGTGAATGAGTGCCTCAACCAATCGTAGAGAGACACTCTATTTTAAAAGGTGAACAGTGAATGACTATGTTAGAAGGCATCTGAGGAAGGCGACTACGCTGAAATGCATCATGCCGATCATTGCGCTGCAAATAAAGGAGTTAATTCTACTTACCTGCGTGGGCTCAAGTCCTTCTCTGATGGGGAGGGACATTGGTTCTGATATATATATATATATATATATATATATATATATATATATATATATATATATATATATATATATATATATATATATATATATATATATATATATATATATATATATATATATATATTCTAATTAAAAAGATATGTTATTGTTTTCCAGAGCTGGCTGTGTTAGGCGTGGTCTACACAAATAATTCTTCAAGCTCATATTCCATGGTGCAAGCTTTTTTCATGCTTTTAATTGATGGAAAGCACACTTACGCAATTGATATTTGTAGGAAATTCACCTTTCTTGTATAGTTTCCCCTTCAGTTTTCACCTTTTTTGCTGAACTCTATTTTTGCTGGCTGTAAAACTCTGTGAACGTGACCCCTGTTAACCAGTAGTAAAGTGCTCTGCTCCCTATTTCAACAGGGATGAATTGGCATACTCTCTAATTGGAATATATAACTTACCTATAAGTCTTAATATATGGTACCAGGTGTACCCAGGCCTGTCAGTTAAATTTGTAGTGGCCTGCAACACCTATTGTGCCATCCTCTACAGTGGCAGTGCAAACATGGCTTCAGGACTAGCATTATAGATTGCCTGTTGGAGTGTAAAAACTGGAATTCAACTAGTCAAAGTAAACCCTTTTGACTAATCACAATCTTCCTTTTAAATACTAATAAGGCAGGGCTATGCATGCCGTATAGCCTGCAAGGCACAGTGCATGGCGTTTAAAAAAAGGGCATGTAGAAATGTAATGTTAACATGCCCTTATAATGACTATTACCCACTATAACCCAAATGTTGTTTTAACTTTAGGAAGGCCCGCTGACCGATAGTAAAAGACTGGAAAGCAATATTAAATATTAATTCCCCTATCTATCTGAGGGTATGAACCAGCTAGAAGCATGATTTAACCTTTATTTGTATTATATATTAACATCCAAAATCAATGGTGAAGTCAGATTTTAACACATACTGAGGAATAGGTACTTTTAGAAAGTTACCTTTTCCCTGCCTAAAGCCTATGGAGCTTAATTTACGTTAGCCTCCAACTGCAGCCCTCTGAGTGCTCAAGCCCTGATGAGGTGTGAAAACTGCTCCCGGAGCATAGACAAATGCCTGGTTGTGGGAGATATATTTGTTCCTCTAGCAGGATGACCATTTGGACTGTGCCCAGGATATTAATTTTGCTTCAAAGAGGCCTTCTCTGTCACAAGCAAATGTCAGATGACACCTGGACAGGCCCCTTATTTTTTTCCCCAAGTCAGAGATACACAAATCCCAGTGGGAGGGAAGCTGCCCCCATAACTGGTTTGGAGTCACTATAGAAGTGGGGGCTGCTCATTACCCTGGCCACACCTCTGGGGGTAGGCACACAGGCTCTGCACAAGGAGAGAAGGGATTCACCATCTTGGATTTAAGCAAAGGGGGGGCCTGGATTTTTTTTTTTAAATGGGGAACACAGGAAATGCTGCATAAGTGTTTAGGGACCCCTGGGAGCTTTCAGCCCATTGGTTAGGGAGGGACTAGGAGTCACCCCAACCCACAGGTTTGTGCCAAGCATAAATGTGTCATCCTAGCTCCCTCCTCAGAACATCTATGGTGTTTGACCTATCTGAAGCTATCAGGAAACATATATGCATTACATTTACGTGACACATTTCTAATAAAAGAAATACATTATGTTGTCTATAATGATGGCATTTTCAGTTATTTAATGCATTCCTCTATTTATAGCAATTAAATAAGTTTCAAGAGGAGTGTGCAAAATATGTGTGATTTCATATGGAATAATTACATGAAATTCCAGAAAAAATACCGGAAATCTAACCTGGCTTTAATGCTATATTTTAGTGTAAAATGCGCCCTCACATCCATTTTGAACTTGAATATGCTATTCGCCCTAAAAACCGCCACGAAAAACACAACTGCTGTGAATAATAGCCACTTGCATTCTGTTCATTTGCATTGTTCCTGTATCCTGTTATTAGATGTTTACCTCAACCGAAAATGACACGATGGTGGCATAATACTATGATTTCAGGAATTTCGTGTAACAAGTGTAACATGAAATGCTAAAAATGCTGCAAGGTTATGCTGGACTGATAACTATTTCATGCCGGCCTAGTTTCCTAATAGTATTTTGCAACTATATTGCAGCATTAATATTTGTTTGATTATTTTTTATTCTCTTTTAAGGTGTAGCCTAAATGTAGACAGCTATCTGACTTGAGCTTTTGTCCTCATACAACATACCCCCACACAACACAACAACCAACACACAACATACTCATGCATATACAGAAAGGGGCTTTTGGACAGCCCATTCTGGCAATTGACAACTATGGGTGAGCAAGCTTTAGCACTCACTAAACAGCTGTCCCTCAGCAGCAGTATTTGTTTGATGTCAACAGCCTAAACAAAGTTCCTTTCTTCATTCTGGTACTTACTAACATACAATGGCTAAAGCAATGGCATCAACTCCTATTCAGATATTTTTTTTCTTTGAGGTTGTACAGCTCTGTAGTTTCAGGGGTGCTCATGCCGCATGGGCACCAAGCGACAGGTCTGCTGGTACATCACTACTGCTGCATCACAAGGACCTGATGAGGTTTCTCCAAGCTATCAATCTGCCACTTATCCAAAGATTTGTTTTTGGGGGGGGGGGGGGGGGGGAGTTTTATATAGCTTGAAATAGACCTGAAGGTATCAGAGCTTTTTACATGAGCACCAGTTGTGTTACAGACGGACAATTTTTGTGTTAGGCACATGTAGATTAAGTGTTTTGCCCAGAATCACAAGATGCTGAGCATCCCTGCCGAGACTAAAACCCAGTTCCCCAGCTTCGAGGTCGACCGCCCTAGCCGTTAGGCCACATCCTCTCCCCTCCTCTCCTCTCTTACTGAGATATAGGATCTCTGCTTCATCTTCTCTCCTAGGTTCTCCCTGGATACCCTCAGTTGGCTTCCAAGTGTACTTTATTGGACAGTGGGTGCTGCTCTGCAGTCTAACAGTGGGTCTCTCTCAGTGGTATTGCTTGATGTGGGCCAGGTGGAACATGAGCCCCATCTCTATTTGTCCTGTCCCCCCAACCTATTGTGTATCACCACTGAAGCTGTTGAATTCGTCAAGAGGCAACACATAAAAAAACAACACTGCACCAACACTGCACCACCCACCTCTGGCAATACACAGACTTACATGTTTGCTTAAATGTTTAAATCTGACTTTCTATGTATATGAGTATATATGTGTATCCATACTACATAAAGTTATATATACACACCCTTGCAAAGACAGCCATTTTACATAAACATAAATACACACACATACGATATATATATATATACATACAAAAAAGAAGCAGAGAACTCTGGTTTGTTCCCAAGAATAGGTGGAGAACAGCTCCTGTATAGAGCACCCTCAACACCAGCGACACTCTAAATTTCCTCACCTCAAATGTCTGCTTTTCTATCAAAGTCTTTAGGCATAGGATTAGCACAGTGCCATCCATGCCGAAATAGAAAGGGACAAAGTCTTTTGTCATTTCTAGTGCAAAGTCTTTAAGCATCGGATTAGCACAGTGCGATCCATGACGTTTGAGCTGAGGAAATTTAGAGTGTCGCTGGCGTTGAGGGTGCACTATACATGAGCTGCTCTCCACCTAATCTTGGGTACTAACCAGAGTTCTCTGCTTCCTTTTTGCATAATTAATGCAGCACTTTATGCCTGAAAGGGTATTGTTATGATATATATATACGTCACTGATATCTCTGTGGTCCACACAGGAGTTCTGTCTGATGACGGCCTCTCACAGGCTGTGAGCACATACTGCGTCCATGCAATCCACCTGAAGACCTTGTTGCATGTTCCTGTTGTGCTAATTTCAGCTCCACAGCAACCCATGTGGATGCTGCACAAACAACTACAGAGAACTCTGTGTAGTGAAAAGGGTCCACTCATTGGCTGCATGTGCATTGCATGTACTTACAGGATATGCACTAAATGTGTTAACTAGTTGTGCCCCGTCTGCCTCCCTAGATGTGCTCTTCATGCATTATTTGATAAGGACCACAAGCATCTCATTGGATGTGCCCTTAATGCTGTCTATAAATGTGTGCCTCATGTAAATAATTTGATGAACAGTGCATGCACTTAAGCAATGTGCATGTGCATCAAACAAAGAGGCAATCGATGTAGTCAGGTTCAATGGGCATCCCTTTCTGTGAATGCAGTTATGCTGCATGCACTCACGGGTTGTGTAATGTATTCATCCATTGATGTGCACTCTGTGCACTCATTAGATGTGCATGTGCAATGAACAAAGAGGCAACCTGTGTGGTTAGTGCATATGATCTGCTCCCTGTCTATGTTTTCACAGCATACCCTCACTGGTTTGCGTGTGCAAAGATCAAACAATTCTCCATGCAATTACTGCAAAACATCCACACCCTGGTTGTGTGTGCACTGCATCCACTCACTGCATTTGTGTGCGCGCTGCCAAAGAGGGAGCTCAGTGTAGTGCAACGGGTTCGTCCCCTGTCCAATAGTGTGGTGTCTGCACTCACTGGATGTGTATGTGCACTTTACAAAGAGGCAACTCTGTGCAGTGCCAAGAGTATGTTTCCTGTCCCCTGTCAACTGCATAAAGTGCCAACTGTGTGCAGTGTAAGGGTTCAGCCCCTGCTTTTGTATGCTCTGTATGCACCAACTGGATGTGCAATGTTAACGCTGTGCAACTAAATACAACAAGCATTGGCATAGCCAATAGGTCTCGCCTTTGGGACCTTAATAGTGTTTAGCCATGCAACAGTTGCATAACTAAATACTTATAAGGTCCCAAAAGCGAGACCTATTGGCTATGCCAAGCGGCCTTGCGGCCGCAAAAGTGAAGGTGATCGCGATTGCGATCAAACATCAAAGCGGCCTTGCGGCCGCGAAAGTGAAGGTAATCGCGGTAAAACGCGGCACGCGCGCCCGCGCACATGCCCTGTAGTTCTAGGCTGGCCTGGTAGCACTTTTTGGAGCCCTCTCAATAAGTCTCGCCAGACCAGCGCATGCGCTGGGTCAGGCGAGACCTAAAAAGGCAACTCTGTGAAGTCACTCCAGAGCACATTCTCTGCTGGAGTGTGCTCTGTGTACAATCATCACAAGTGCATCTGTGACAAAGCGTTTTCTAAACATGCAATTTTGGGTAACAAATTATTTTTGAATACTAATGGTTTTCTTGATTAATGTATTCGTAGCTGATGATTTATTAAGATTGTACTTGAAAGTTTATTGATTCGACATTTAGAAGTGTGTTTATTAATGTAATGTAGTTATACCACATTTTTACAGAGACACCATATTATTAATATGGATGTTATTTTGGTGTACTGTTCATCTTGCTCCTCCTCATTACCCATCCCAATCAATGTTTCCCTGTGTGCTTCCCTCCTCGCAGTCTTCGCATGTCCACAGAATACTGAGAACCAACTGGTTATTTTCCTTGAAGAGCATGTTTTGTGAATGAAACTTTCTTTGATTACTGAGTGAATGATTCTGAAGGAAACTTCTGCTGGAAATTCCGATGTAGGCTGGCTAGCATACACTAGTGTATGAGTCTTTGTTTGAGCATGTTTCATATTGTGTTGTACATCTTCGAACTGTGCCATTACTGTGGAAGCTAGTAGAGTTTTCTTTTTCCATTGAAATGGGTTAGCGTTATAATTATTGTTATGACGATCTATATTCTGATGTGCTCCATATGTGTTATCAGTTGTCATGCCATGCTGAATTTGCAGTTTTTGCTTATTACCTATTCCTAAAATGTGTATTTTAAAATCCCTTGGTTTTGGGGGTGAGCCAGAGGCTTTCCTTGTACTACTGAGGACCCTGTACATTTTTTGCTAGACTATTTGTCTTCCTCACTGGACTCTTTCCAATTAGTGAGAGGCTTTCCTTTTCCTCCTAAAGATGTTCCCAGTGTTTCTTGTAAATCTGGCAAATAACATTTAGAGACTTTCTTGAACATCCATTAGCTAAGGACTCTATTCCTCTTATGATTTTTATTACTTACTGGGACTTGGAATAATTCCATTTTCTGACTATGCATTCTGTATCTGAGCCTTCATGGCATATATTTTGAATTCCTCTGTAATGCTTGTTTTGAGATTTTGTAAAACTCTTTAACTATTCATTGATCTAGAACTCGGTTATTGAGTGGCCCCAGTTACTATTCCTATTACTCTGCTAAGTTGATTTGTGGGGCCCAATGCTGAGGAGGATGGTGCCACTTTTCGCAAGGTCAAGGGAGCTACTAGAGGTAAATTATGGGGTGATCCAAATATCAGGGTGCAGTAAAATATAGGGGCTTGGCTCCACTATCTGCACTGCACAAACATCTACACACACATATGGAATACTGGGTAGGGTATTTTTATTGTGTGTGGTGTACACAGTCACTGAATGCATGTGCTCCTTGCTTTCACTAGCAAAGGAGTGCAAAGGACCAGCTCCATGCCTGTATGTCTGTACCGTTTGTACTCAGTGTATGTATTGTAACACCATACTTCAACATGCTCCTGAAAATCCACAAAAACTGAAACCCCAGTTCGCCCGATAGGGCCAGGTATAGGCTCTCTATTCAAACTTTTGTCCCGCTTTTGTAACTACTATCTAAAACCCCTGGTACAGGATAGTTCCATGTACCTGAAAGACACAAAGGACTTGGTAGGTCTACTAAGAGACATTGAGTATGACCCAGATAAGAAAACACTACTAAGTCTGGATGTTGAGAGCCTGTATATGAGCCTCCCACAGGAGGACACGCTAACAGTCATCCAGCAGGCCCTAGAACAAGGGGAGTGGCAATAGAGCACACCAAAGGAGTTTAATCTTGAATGTTCATGCCTGGAACTAAAGAAAAGTCTTAGAGTTTGATGGTACCCTCTACCTACAAACAATTGGCACTTCTAAGGGAAGGATCGCCCCAAGTGTGGCAGGACTGTACATGTACAGCTTTGAAACCAAATATATCCTAAACAACATACAAACTGAACATAGTGCTGTGGAGCCGGAGCATAGACTAAATCCTTGTCATTTGGGAGGGGGAGAGCACCTCTATTACCCCCTTCCTGACTTGAATCAATGAACATAATAATAACCTTAAGTTCACCCACACTATGAACAGGAAATCTATCACATTGCTGGACGAAACAATTTTTGCTGAAGAGGGAAAGCTATACACTAAGACGTATCACAAACCTACAGACAGGAACATGCTGCTAAGGTTGGGCAGCTTCCACCCCAGACCCCTGAGGGAAAATCTACCTTATGGGCAATTTCTCAGACTGAGGAGCAACTGCAGCAAGACATCTGACTTTAATTTTTAGGCCAAGGCACTCACAGCAAAGTTACAGGATTGTAACTTTCCTAAAAAGGTGATAAAAACCACATGCAAACAGGCAAAAAAAATAAAAAACAGAGGCATCGCTCGAGAACTATACCTGCAATAACTCTAATATTCCACTCATGTGTGTTACAACCTATAGCAAAAATTCCAGCCAGGTGAAAAAGTGAATAATAAATAATGGGGGACAATTCAAACAGGCAAATTGAGATGGGAAAAAAACGTTATTTTCCTTCAAAATGGCAAGAAGCCTGAAGGCCAGTCTAGTGTCTCCCACCCCAAATGAAGTTGAGACACTAGACCTACCATTCTCTATACTCTGGAGTTACCCGATGTCGTGGGACACTAAGCTTTTGCCAACTGTACCTTTTGCCAGCTAGCCTCCACCACAAAAACCCTGGATCTGGAACCAGGGAAGGTGTGCATTAGGAAGCACATACACTGCAGCTCCACAAACGTAGAATATTTAATAACATGTCCATGCGGTCTCCATTATGTATGACAACAAGAAAAATAAAGACACATATTTGTGAACATCGTAGCAACATCTAGTGCAAACCAAACACCACAAAAATGACAGATCATTTCCTCAGAGAAGGTCACACTACCAGTCACCTGAAATGGGTCATTTTAAAACAGTTGGAAAGTAACATTAATAACACAGATCAAGTGTTGTTTGAAAAAGAACAGCACTGGATATACTGGATGCCCATACATTAAAACCGGGTTGAATGATAATATTCCGTGGAATACAATACAGCTATAGTATGACCGTGTACTTTGACCATCCACCTACACTGTAATTAGATCTAGATGTAAACACAACCCTTAGAGCATGATCGCAATATAAGGCACTTTCCAACAACCAACCATATGTCTGTCTTAAGCCACTCCCCCTTTTTTCATAGATAGAACATGTGGGCAAACTAAACAGTACTTCCTTCTGAATGTGTGCTCTATTTATGACATAACTGCAAATCATTGACTCATTTAGACCACACAGGCCGTGAATATGCCTAACTTATAAGACTGAAAAAAAAAATACGCAGCACGCAGCAGTTATCCATATATAGCCACATCATTGTCCCCATAGATATAATTAATTACAGTGAGTGTTTTAAGTGCTATGTTTTAGTACTGTTATAGTGCTCTATCAAGAATCTCTGATGTGTATGATGTGTTACCCCGCATCTGTTACAGCTGCTAAACTCTACCAGTCTCTGAAATCCAGACTGTTTCTGTGCCACGTTAATGATTCAGTCCTATCACACCCCTATGGGCTGTGGCTTCAAACAAAATTCAAGACAAGCCACAAACTATGGTCCAGGGACGCTTGCAAACAA
The DNA here is from genome assembly GCF_964204655.1 of Triturus cristatus. NCBI lineage: Eukaryota > Metazoa > Chordata > Amphibia > Caudata > Salamandridae > Triturus > Triturus cristatus. The sequence continues at coordinate 629,635,400 of NC_140595.1, read as the reverse complement.
GCGCAACAGACGGATGCCAACGTGTGCGACACGCGCACCTAGAAGCATTCCTCGCCACTGCGGACTAGCAGTATTTAGTCAGGTGTGGCTATGGGGAGAATAAGATACAGAGCTCATGCGGACCGAAGTAGGTATATAGCGGGCGAGTACCTTTGACGAAGTAAGTAAGGAGGGAGGCAATAGGAAACCACTTTGACGATGCAAAGGACAAGGGCATTGTCCAACTATGCTTGTTACCCCCACAGTGTGTGACTAGAGGGTCTGTCCCCTCGGAGCTTCTATGTTATAAGGGAATTCCGCACAACAAGTATGTTTTTCATTCCCTGTGAACCTATAACACATGAGAAACATAGCGTTCTTTTATCTCTCTGTTTTTACAAAACTGTTTGAAGTCACTGTAAACCTGAACTGTAATACCGTATGCTTTAGCACAAATGCAGCACCGGTCCTGAAGAAAGCCATTATGACCCAGTGGGCATTGAAATAAAGTGGTTGAAACATGTGCATCACTATCTCACAAAACATCCAGCACTGTTTTTAAAACTTGGCAATGGCCACTATTATTAAAAAACACTTTAATTGGCCTGGTGGCAATTTTAAATTCACCTTTTACTCATTTAAGACTCACAAACAAAACTCTCTCCACTGTAATCAGACGTCTTAGCACATTCGGATACATTAGGTGTCTTGGGTACCACTAAGTAGTGTTAGTGTGTGAGGGTTCTTTTAAAACATCTCAAAGAGGTAATATACTGTGGTAACAAGCTTGTTTTTCATTCATTGTTGCATTAGAAAAGGTAAGCGAGCTCTCTTCTCACTCTCTATTCTTGTCGTTTCTCTAGTGTATACGTGCTCCATTTATCTGTGTAATATATACTCACTGCTTGTTTATGTGTTGTGTGCAGTCATAGCCTATGTATGTGCACTACATATGCTTGCCTGTTTCTACTGTTATATTCCATATAGGTACCATAATATAGGCTCAGGTAACATCATAACCCTTCACCTATATTCTCCACTACATTACATACATAATGGTTCTTGAGGAGTGACCTTTTACCTAGATATGACACAGCACACAGAGCGCAGGATTTTCCCTGGTAAAAGCCTCATCCATTATGCATTAGGATTCTTGGAAGCAAAGTGGGACTACCATCTCCTGTATAATATCTATGTACGAAGTTCATTCCTGGTGTCGTCCTACGTCCGAAAAAGTAATACAGCGAGGTAGAACCCCCGGGAAGATATATGGGTATATATACATCAAATCTTGCTAAGACAGGCAGAGAAGACCAGGACTTCCCGACCGACACACTGACCAGAGACGCTGAGGTTTCTGAATGCAGATACTCCAGCTCGCAGTGGTCTAACATCCCTTGCGGGGTGTCCAACCTGAGACCAGGAGGGGGTCTCACTGTCTCCCAATCCAGGTAATGGGGTTGACTTTATCCTAGAGGGATTCTTGGCTTAACACCTACACACATGCTAGGTACACTTAGGTACATCTAGATAGGAAGGCTTCGTAGGAGTACGCACTTTTTATTATCATGTATTTTATATACTCGTTTGTATTCATGATTATTGCAAGATGGCAGAACTCTATCATCCTTTTACTTTCATAGTGCTTCTAATCATTTATATCTTTTATTGTCTAGTGGTTGTTTCAGCTCATCTATTTTACACTAGAATAACAACTGTTCAATAAATGCTTATTGAAAACATCCAGCCTGTTTATTCTGTGTATTTCTCTGAGACTACGTGAGCATGAGTGACTGGGCGAAAAGTAGAACACTGTTTCCACAGTCCAGAGGGATCAGGGTTGTAATGTTCGATGGTTGCCAAGAACTATTCTCTCCATGGTTAGAGGAGATTCTAGTGGCACTGTGAGCTAGCTGATACAGAAGGCCAACATCCCTGGTGGGGGTGTTTAGAATCAGTCTGACACCAGTCCTACAGTGTATGTTGTCCAAACGCGCAGATCCTGTATAAAGTTTTATAGGAACTACACAACAGTACTGCACAAGCAACTAAATGCAAGCAGAAAACTCCATCTGATATTGAAAGGGTCTATGCCTGAAGTGGTGTATGCACAGTATATGCTCTGTGCCTGTATTTGCATGCACTCTATCTAGATGGTACGAGTACTCAGACCTGTGTGATCATGCACACACTGTACTTAATACATGTATGCACTGTGCTCACTAGATCTCTTTATACACTGGTCATGATGGCCATATGTGTGCATCGGACTCACTGTCTTTGTGTGCGCTGGCCTGGATGCGCTGCACACACTGCCTGTATTATGCATATCAAGAAAGCCCCAAATAGGAAGATATGCACTGCTAGCAGGCAGAGAGAGAGCTCTGAAGGCACACAACACTTCATAGCAGGACAAGCAACAAAGATACACCACTCAGAAAGACACACATCACACACAAGCATGCACCGCTCACAGGCAGAGAGTTATCTGAAGGCACACAACACTTCATAGCAGGGCAATCAATAAAGATACACCACTCAGAGAGACGAACACCACACACAAGCATACACCGCTCACAGGCACACAGAGTGCTATCTGGAGGCACATAACTCTTTACAGTGGGGCAACCAACGAAGATGCACCACTCAGATACACACACAAGCATACACCGCTCACAGGCAGACAGAGATATCTGAATGCACACAACACATTATAGCAGGGCGAACAACAAAGATACACCACTCAGAGAGACGATCACCTCACAGAAGCATACACTGCTCACAGGCACAGAGAGAGCTATCTGAAGGCACACAACACTTCATAGCAGTACAAGCAACAAAGATACACCACTCAGAAAGACACACACCACACACAAACATACATCGCTCACAGGCAGAGGGAAATATCTGAATGCACACAGCACTTCATAGCAGAACAAGCTGCAAAGATGCACCACTCAGAGACACAAACTACACACAAGTATACACCGCTCACAGGCATAGAGAGCTATTTGAGGGCACACAACTCTGTAAGAAGGATGAGCAACAAAGATACACCACTCAAAGGTGCATACCCCACTGACATGCAGAGGGGTTACACAGTCATACCCCTGAAGCATACAAACAAAGCCATCATCTGTACACATAAGCACTAAGAGCAAGCTTCTTGACAGACACAGGCAAACAGAGTATCTAACAGAGATGCACCCATTCATATTCAGGTACTCACAGCCTTCGTAGGTGAACACACAAGAACTCATAACTACCATATTGAAGCACACAAGCCCTCAGAGCATCACTGGGGCGCATGCAAGTGCTCATACCCAGCAGGGATGAACAGGCAAATATTCATAGATCTCTGAATGAATGATTCTTTGATTCACACGGTAACGTTCATTTCAAACAGCCCACAGTGCCAAGAAGCCTCACTCATGTGAGAGCATGTTCCATTTAGGTGGGAAGCAACTTTAGGTTGGGGGCTGTCAGGTTCCCTCTGCCTCGGCGTTTCTTTGGTCTGGGGAGAGACCTGCGCAGCATTTCAGAATGGTGAAGAGAACAATCAATGCAAACAAGCATTCACAAAGTCATTATGCCCTTCTATGCTTATCCTGTAGCCAAATTCTCTGTAAGGATGTGGCTTATAAGATGGAAAGCCATGGCAATGTCAATTCCAATTTTAATAGCCCCAGGGCTTCATTTATGAGGAATTGGCATCAGGCAGCACCACAAGTCTTCTCGCTGCGCTGCCCTACGCCAATTTGAAAGGGCAGGAAACACTGTATTTATGAATTACAATGCATTCTTGTTTTTTCCCCCTGCGCTGGCGCGCAATCTGCTGCTTAGCGCCAACATAGGCACCCGTGCACCATGGTGCAAGGGTGCCTCCATTGCAGGCAGGATTGTTTTTGTGCAGGAAAAGTCCCCTTCCTGCACAAACCAATCCATTGAGGGATTTTCCTCTTTCTATGGGTCTCATTTAAGAGGAAATGGCATAGGACAGTGCCACAAGTCTTCTTGCTGCACTGCCTTAAGCCAATGTGAAAGGGCAGGAATCCACCATATTTATGAAATACGGTGCATTCCTGTCCTTTCCCCTTTGCTGGGGCACAATTTGCTGCCCAGCACCAATTTAGGCACCCACCCTTGCACCATGGTGCAACGGTGGCTCCGTTGTAGGCAGGATTGTTTTTGTGCAGGAACGGTCACCTTCCTGCACAAAAATGATCCTGAGAGGCGTTTTTTCAGAGGAAAAAATTAGTAGAAATAAAAATGTTTCTCCTCCTTTCGACAGCTTTGGGGAGGCACAAGGTTCTGGCCCTGCCCCAGGTTTACGTGATTAACTAAATCTGAGGCAGCATCAAAATCCATGGATGTTGCATGTGAAAACCCACGCGCAAAATTTAAAATCTTACCGGGCTGTCCTGCTCCTGCTCCTGCTCCTGCTCCTCGGCGGGGGTGCCGTCCTTGCCCTCCCTGTAGCGCCGCTGGCTGTGGACTGCCGCTTCGTCGCGCTGACCGGAGCGGGGAGAACTGCAACTCCCAGGTGCCCCAGCGCTCCCTGACGACATCCAAGCGCCCGGAGGCGCATAAAACATCGCTGCTTCCTTGCTGAGGTGGGAAAAGCGCGAAATTTAAAATCTTACCGGGCTGTCCTGCTCCTGCTCCTCGGCGGGGGTGCCGTCCTTGCCCTCCCTGTAGCGCCGCTGGCGTTGTTGGTGCTCTGGTGGTGCTCCCTCGCTGGCTGTGGACTGCCGCTTCGTCGCGCTGACCGGAGCGGGGAGAACTGCAACTCCCAGGTGCCCCGGCGCTCCCTGACGACATCCAAGCGCCCGGAGGCGCATAAAACATCGCTGCTTCCTTGATGAGGTGGGAAAAGCGCGAAATTTAAAATCTTACCGGGCTGTCCTGCTCCTGCTCCTGCTCCTCGGCGGGGGTGCCGTCCTTGCCCTCCCTGTAGCACCGCTGGCGTTGTTGGTGCTCTGGTGGTGCTCCCTCGCTGGCTGTGGACTGCCGCTTCGTCGCGCTGACCGGAGCGGGGAGAACTGCAACTCCCAGGTGCCCCGGCGCTCCCTGACAACATCCAAGCGCCCGGAGGCGCATAAAACATCGCTGCTTCCCCCGCGTCGCGGGACGCGCGCGGGAGAAGGCCGGGACAAGGGCGGGACCGTCTGTGGCCGTCAGAGGCCGAAGGAGGCCGGGCTGGGCCACGTCCCTTTTCTCTCCAGCATCTGTGAGTTCATACGCTCGGTGTGTGTCCCCGCTCTGTTACCGGAAAATTATGTCTACTCGTTCCGGAAAGCTGTTAAGGAACGAAGGCGTAAAGGGGCCAAATGTGGCGAGCCCTATCATAGGAACTATGGACCGCTTCATCACCAGGGTGGCGGCGGTGATTGAAAAGGAGATTGCTATGTCTGAGCGGCGTTTATCTGAGGTTTACCTCCCCTCAAGACGCTCATCCTTGGGGGTCGACGCTCAATCGTTTATACCGGCCAGTGCCCAGGTTCAACCGGTTTCTCCATCTAGTGTGCCTGGTGTTTATACAGACCCCCCCCAGTTGGCTGGTATAGAGCAAAATATAGGAAGGCTGGAAAATTTGGCTGCTCTTTTCCCTATAGTTACAGCGGAAGACGATGGCCTTGGTAAGCTGTCCACATCATTATTAACTAATCTCCCAAGCGAAGCTATCAGTGAGCTGGAGCCCTCAATACCGCTCACTGCGCCCTTACCCTTATCAGAAGGGGAGCTAGTTAGGTCTTCCCCGAACTCCCAAACTCCAATCACTAGACAGGAGAATAGGCCCCTAAGCAAAAAGCTACGAAAACGTAAAAAGGGTTGCCTAGTGAGACAGGCCGCTCTTTACCAAAGACTAAGAAAGCCTTCTGGATCTGGTACGAAACCCACAAGGGGTCAGCCCATATCGAATGAAATTGACATAGATGGTGAAGTTCTGATCTCTTCCAAGGGGCTACACCCAGACGCAAACACTGTCAAGTTTTCAAAGCTTCCTGACTTAGCAACGGTTGAAAATATTTTTGAGAAGGTATACAGCCTCTTGAAACCGTTACTAACACAAGTCAAGGGTCTAGGGGAAAGGATAGACAAACTCGAGCAATCAACCCTTGACGGGTTTCACTCACTTAAAACAACATTTAAACAAATAATTAGAGTGACTGAAAACAAGGACTTGGGTGCAAAGGGGAACGAGCCCTTGCCTCAGAGAGACCCTAAGCACCCAATATGTCTTAACAAGGTTGTTCCCAATAGTCCATTAAATCCAGCTCTCATATCTCCCCCCCGTCCCAAAACAGGGCCAAAACATAAGGGTTCAACAACTCACATAGAGCCTGACAAAAATAACCCTAAGCCTCTTCAACAAAATCAGTCACAGACTGTTAGTGGTAAAATGGAAGTCTCCAAAAAACCAGGGGCACGTAGCAATTTTAATGGGTTAGTGCTAGAGAAAGCCCCTAGGTCTGCATCCCAACCTACCGCCACATCTACCCTCTCACCGGCCCCCAGTAAGTCAGCTCGACGGATCCCCCCAGTAAACCTCCCACCAGACTGTCAACCTTTTGTTGCAGTCATGGTTAATGTGCCCCCTCTAAAGGATGGCCAGTTGGAAAACCATCAATCACTCAAGAACAAGTGTATCCACTGGCTGAAGGCAAACAAACCAATCCCGCTGGGTGTGGATGGTATTATCTTAAGTGTCCGCAGAGTGGATTGGGTAGGGCAGGGGAAAAAAACGCAGGAGGGGGATTGTATAATCATAAACTTCCAAGACCCAAGAGTAGTACCATCGATCTGTACTCCTATTAAAAGAATGGGGGCTCCGGGGGTTAAAGTGGTAGATCTTTCTTATTTTTACCCTAGGCAAATTGTTGGCTCAACTGGTGGAAGTTTAAGTCCCCCTGTTTTTGGTCAGAACTGGGCTGGGGTCTCAGGGGATATCAGGGAGAACCAATTGTGGGCACCAGGGCCTTACTGACTGGAAACTGGGAGTAGAGCAGACCCAGCTGGAGTATTACCTACCAAAAGAAATCTTCCAAGTGGGATAGGCGACTTTATATCCACCCCACATGATCCCTGTTCCCCTCATATTTCTCCGAGGAGGTCCATAGACAGGGGTATTCTGGCGCCCAGCGACTCTTCAGCTGTGACGGACCTAGTCTTTAAGGTTTTCAGCTGGAATGTCGCAGGAATTGCAAGAAAATTGGCATTACCGGATTTTACTGCTTCGGTTGATGAGCACTCCCTGTGCCTTTTCCAAGAGACATGGAGCTGTGTACCGGTCCATAGGGTGGGCTTTTCTTCCTATTCCTCCCCTGCGCAGGTTTCGGAAACAGGGAGAGGGCGACCAGCGGGTGGCCTTCTTATCTGGGTCGCGGCTTCTCTAGACTGCAGAGTCTTGGAGTTTCCCACAGGTTCCCCTGACATACAAAACATTACCCTAATAGATCAAAGGGGAAGAACTGTCCTAAATGTTTATAATGTTTATGCCCGGGGAACCGTGGGCGGGAGAAAGTCCCCTGTAATATCTCTCCTCGAGACTTTGCTAAATAATACCCCATATAAGTCTCGTACATTGGTTGCTGGTGATATGAATTGTACGTTCGAGCCCTTGGGCTCGGACGTCTCCCTCGACCAAGACGAGGAGGATACCAGGTGGGGGATTCCGGTACTGGAAATCCCACCGATTAGAAGGTGGACAGAAGTGGCGCTCCAGTTATACTCCCTGAGCCTTGAATTCAACTTAAGGGCAGCAAATGGGAGGACACCCTCGGATAGGGTGGGTGTCCACACGTACAATAGGCCAGGACATACCTCTAGGCTAGATTATTTTCTAATAGACGTATACCTATGGCCTTATGTAAGGGACATGCAGGTGGTCCCCTCGACTGAAAGTGACCACAACTTGCTCTCTTTAAGTATGGTCCAGTGGTGGCACCCCTCAAGTAAGGATAACACTAACCGGGTAGCCGCACCCCCGGATGAGTCTGAAGTCTCCCCTTGTGGTAGACGAATAAAATGGGCCAAACTGGTTTTATCAGAGGCAAAGGTAGGGGAAATTCAATTCCACTTAAACCACGCGGTAACAACTCTTGGAACCTCCTTGGAAGGGGTGGGTAGTGTGAGTGGGCTTTTCGTCTCCCTGGTAGAAGCCTTAACTAACGTCTTTACATTATACCATAACAAGTCGGGTAATAAAGACCTAAAAAAACCAGTCGATGGTTGGTATACCTAAACATGCAGGGTTCATAAGGCTAAGTTAGTTGAGGCGCTCAAAGTTAAGTCCCGTAGTGTGATACAGGAAGCAAGGAAGGCCTACAATAAGTCCCTCAAACTTGCCAAGAGGGAGTGGGAAGATAAATACTGGGAAGACCTGCTCCAGGCTAGTAAAATTAGGGACTCTAGGGCCTTTTGGCATCTCATAAGCACGCGGAAAAACCCCGATGCATTTGTGAGACCCTGCAACATCCCGCCTCAAAGCTGGGTAAAACATTTTGGGACCCTATACCTCCCCCTAGATGGGGAACGCAACGCGGGGATGGACTTCACACGAGTAATCGAACCTCACGCCTATGATCTCTTCACTCCCTTAGAGATTGAGGGGGTTATAGGGTGGGTAGCCCCTCGCAAGGCAGCGGGCCCAGATGGCCTTCCGGGGGACCTTATGAGGGCATATCCAGCGGATTGGGCACGGGTTATAACAGCTCTTCTAAATGACATCATGATGGGAGGGGCAGTGCCAGAATCCTGGAAAGGGGCGGTGGTGGTCCCGATCTATAAAAAAGGGTGTAGGGAAACACCGGGGAACTACCGCCCTATAAGTCTGATTGACTCCACCAAAAAGATAGCTGGTAAAGCTATCCTTGGAAGGATTCTCGATTGGGTGGAGGAGAAAAAAATCCTATCAGACTTTCAGGCAGGTTTTCGGGCTGGTATGGGGACAATAGAACAGGTGTTCAGGCTGGCACTACTGGGGTGGAAGGTGGTGGAACTGGGCAAGGGTAGTCTTTATTTGGCCTTTATAGACCTGAAGACTGCCTTTGACCTAGTCCCCCGGGAAGATCTTTGGAGGGTACTTTATGAGTTGGGACTACCCCCTTACATCTTGTCCCTTCTCATTAGCCTTCATGCCCATAACTTTGCTCAGGTCCGCTGGGATAAAAACGGAGAACTCACAGAGAAGATTCCAGTGTCCAGGGGCGTAAGACAGGGCTGTGTCTTGGCACCCACCCTATTTTCACTATATGTGAACGGGGTGGTTAAACATCTACAACAAGAACCAGCCGACGCCCCCTGTCTCGGAGGAGTTCGTATCCCCACCCTGCTTTTTGCGGATGATACGCTCCTGATCTCGAAGACCCCTCAAGGCCTCCAGAAATTACTAACGCGTTTTCAGGAGTTCTGTGCTGCAAAAGGACTAATAATAAATGTGGACAAAACAAAATTTCTAGTCCTAAATCCTCCTAAGAAATTGGGCCGTCCACCCACACTTAACTCGATCCCCTTAGAGAAAGTAGCCGAATTCGATTACCTCGGTATTCGGATTACGGATAGGTTGTCTTGGGCTAATCATATTGATAAAATGGTTCTCAACCATAGGAGAGTAGGAGGTGCCCTCATGAGGGAGTTTAGGGCCTCTCCTAGGAGATCACTTACCCCAGTAATTGATATCTACAAGGCCAAAGTAGTGTCATCAGCCTTGTATGGGGCAGAACTGTGGGGCCACTGTCGATTGGACGCCCTAGAGATAGCGGAGAGCAAGCTTCTGAAATCCTTTATCTCCGTTCCACTGAGCACACCATCTGTACCAGTGCGGTTGGACACGGGCTGTAAAAACATTAAAGACCAGGCCCAGCTTCGCCCGCTCCTGTTATGGACACGAATCTGGAGGGGTGAAGAACTAAAATCCTATGCTGATGCCCTGGGGGAAATAATGAGTCTGGGGGGCTGGGCGAAGATAAAGTGGTTAAGAGAAACTAAAAAGCTTCTGGAGATGATCGGACTAGGAGGCTGTTGGTCATCACGTTCAGCCCCTCCAAAAGAAGTTGTTAAGGGGCTTTTCTGGAAATGGACTGTGGAGCGTCTAATTACAAACTCTAACCACTGCAAGTCCACTGTCGCCTTTTTGCAAATTAAAGACATTGTGGCTTTTGAACCCTACCTGGACTTGATCACTCTCCCCTTTGACCGAGCCCTTTATTTTAAATTTAGAGTTGGATCCCTCCCCCTGGGTGCAGTGGTATCGAGTTGGTCATCAGCGGCCCATTCTTCTCCCAACTGTGCATGTTGCCCGAGTAGGGTTGAGTCCATTGCGCATATCTTATTTGAATGCCCGGATTATGCAAGGCCTAGGAGTTCCTGGTTGAAACCCCTCTGTCGTAATATGGGCACACGTAGCCACCTAGTAGCCTTGCGTATCCTAACTACGGACACTTCCCCCCCTATAGTTTGTGGAATAGCAAAATTTTTAAAGTCTTTTTGGCTTATTCGCTGTAAGAGATTGTCAGTAGCTGTTTAATTCTTTTTTAGCTAATTTAATAACGGGCATTTCATGTCCTTTTATCTTTTTATGAATTCTTTTACTGGCTTCTTGTAGCATTGTTTTTTTTGTACATTGTAATGATTGTATTTTTATTGTGCTTACAAGATATCTTGCATATCGAATAAAAGCTTATGACTGACTGAAAACCCACGCAACACCCATTGAACACTTCCTTGACGTGGAGTAAGACAAGGCAGTGACTTGTGCTGGTTTGTCTTACTTCATATCTATGAGGCCATGCAGAGTGGCTTTGTGTCGCCTCATAGATATGATTGAGAGGCATACGCTGACGGAGCATCAAAAAAAGAGACACTCCTGTGGCGCAAGCCTCTCATAAACAAGCCCCCAAGTGTTTATGCACTGCATGCAAGGAAGGAACTATTATTATTCAAGCGCAACCACCATGTGGATTTATCACCTTGGCGGATACCTCTTGAGTACACATAGCGGAACCGACAAGAGGTTTTTATATAACGAGTAGGTTTCCTGAAACCTGAGAGCCTACCCACCAGATGCTATTGCCCCAGGTCACGGATAAAATCAAAACCAAATACTGTGAGGACAACAGCTGAACAAGAAGGATGTTGTCTCCTTGACGGATCCTGACGGGGCCCAATTGGCAAAATTGTGATGGCAATTCGGTGCCCCAATTCCTCTGATATCACCTCTGAATTTCAATCCAGGGGCAGATTTACAAGAAAGTGACGCATCTGTACAGATGCGTCACTTTCCCTGCGCCACCCTTAGAAACTCTTGCGCCACCATAGATGTGCCGTATTTACAATACGGCGCACTATGGCGCAAGGATTGACAGATGCGTCAGAAATTCTGACGCATCTGTTGGCGGAAAAGTCACGCATTACTGGAGTCGTGTCGCAAGCACGACGCAACTCCAGCAAAGCGTGTTGAGGCCTAAACCCACTACACTGCATCACTACTTAAGCCTGCTTGAAGCAGGCAAAAGATTTTGACGCAGTGGCGTCCGAAAAGTGGCGCAGTGAAATCTTGTAGATTTCACTGAGTCACTTTTACGAGGCCTTCCTGTGTGGCAACGTCCACCCTGCATACATTATACCTCACGCAGGTATAATGTGATGCAGGGCTTTACAATGTGACGCATCTCCCTAGATGCGTCATGTTATAAATAGGCAGCATTGTTTGCGCCGCTGTTGCGTCAAAAAAGTGACGTAACTGCAGCGCAAAAGTCACGCGAGGGGCTTGTAAATCTGCCCCCAGGTCTTTACCAATCCAGCATGGCTCACATAAGCAGGAATGTTGTTGTTAGGCAGAGATTCCAGTTTTCCTCTGTTCTGTAGCCCAGACACGGAACGCACAGTGCACTTTATATCGCATGTAAAGGATATACTGTTCGTCCTTGTTTTTATGACTATTGGAATATGTTTATTATCTGGTTTGACTGTGTATGTCAGTGACCTAGTCGAATTTGTACGTCTAGTAGCAATTTTAAAAGGAAGTCACAGACAGAACTGGAAATGACTACGTTTAATGCACTGACTTTTGATGATCATCTTCATATCTTTGATCAGAAATCTCTTTCTTTTAACTTCTTGTTCGAATTCTTGACTTATCCTCTTTGCTGTTTATATGTTTGTATAGTATTTTGCTTAAACAACATTTTTATCTTGTTTTTATTTGCTGCCGAAAGTAGTTTATCAAACTTCAAAGAAAAGCAGGGGGCAAGTGTGGGTCTGTTATATTGCAGCATATAGAGACGTGAGCAGACCAGATGGCCTGACGGCAATTTTGTTTTACCATAGATAACTATTTATGCCAAACTGCCCCCGTTGTTGACATCCCAGCAGTAGTAGCTCACGTATGTACCCACCCAACCTCATTTTTGGTACCTTGAAAAATGTCTTCTGCTTCCTGGTACTTCTGATGAGTGACTTACTTAATTGTTCGGCCCTTGCTAGAGATACGCGGAAAATCCCAGAGTTGTGGGCACTGTAGCTGGGGGATTAAGCAGAAGGCAGTGGTACAACCCAGTCGTCGTGCCTCACATACTCCGGACAGGAAGGAATATTGTGCCACCCCTAACCTGTTCAATGGAAATCAAGGTTGTCCTTTATTCAACCTGCTTCAAAGTCAAAAACTTTTAACCTGGAATTTCCTTTTCTTTCATATCACAAACTATTCGTACTGCAACATGAAACTCGAGTCATCTATCCATCATTTAATATATTTCTTTGTATTTTCTAATTCAACTTGGATTTCAGACATTTCACCTGGGACGCATTCAGACTTATTTTGAGCTTCAATATGTTTATTTTTCCGTGCTTTTCGCCGACTGTATATATTAGAAAAGAAAGAGTTACCTCAACATGAAGAAGCCTCGCCACGGCAAGTTGAGCCATTTAATCAAGTATCTTACCCCAGCGGGTATGTCTAGAGCTCCCAGAACTGCTGCGATACCAATATACCATCACTTGATTGGCCTCGTCGTTCCTACAGCGTTTCTTTGTTTTCAACGCTGTAGGCCCGCTTGATGAGCAGTGGGGCTTCCTCGCGGCTTGGGCGAGCCGCTTCATAGTAGAAAAGAAAGAGTTGCCTCAAATTGAAGAAGCCACGCCACGGCGAGTTGAGCCCTTTAATCAAGGTCTGCAACAGCATACAGCCAGGTGCCCCAAACACAAATGCAGCCAGATGCGTTTTGGGCATAAACTGCCCTTGTTCACTGGCTAGCGGAAAACAGCAGCGAGGCAAACCACATCCGCATCTTAAATGTTCTGCCCGAATGGGCGTGTGCGAAATTGCATCCTAGTAATTGTAGTCTGCCATAATCAAACCACTGTGGGTGCTACTGTGCCCGCAAATAACAGTATCTTACCCCAGTGGGTATGTCCAGAGCTCCCAGAACTGCTGCGATGCCAATATACCATCACTTGATTGGCCTCGTCATTCCTGCAGCGTTTCTTTGTTTCCAACGCTGTAGGCCCGCTTGATGAGCAGTGGGGCTTCCTCGCGGCTTGGGTGAGCCGCTGCATAGTAGAAAAGTAAGAGTTGCCTCAAAATGAAGAAGCCACGCCATGGCAAGTTGAGCCCTTTAATCAAGGACTGCAACAGCATACAGCTAGGTGCCCCAAACACAAATGCAGCCAGACGCGTTTCGGGCATAAACTGCCCTTGTTCACTGGCTAGCGTGAAACAGCAGCGAGGCAAACCACATCCTCACCTTAAATGTTCCGCCCGAATGGGCGTGTGCGAAATTGCATCCTAGTAATTGTAGTCCACCATAATCAAACCACTGTGGGTGCTGCCGTGCCCGCAAATAACAGTATCTTACCCCAGTGGGTATGTCGAGAGCTCCCAGAACTGCTGCGATGTCAATATACCATCACTTGATTCGCCTCATCGTTCCTGCAGCGTTTCTTTGTTTTCAACGCTGTAGGCCCGCTTGATGAGCAGTGGGGCTTCCTCGCGGTTTGGGCGAGCCGCTACATAGTAGAAAAGACACAGTTGCCTCAAAATGAAGAAGCCACTACGGCGAGTTGAGCCATTTAATCAAGGACTGCAACAGCATACAGCCAGGTGCACCAAACACAAATGCAGCCAGACGTGTTTCGGGCATAAATTGCTCTTGTTCACTGGCTAGCAGGAAACAGCAGCGAGGCAAACCACATCCGCATCTTAAATGTTCCGCCCGAATGGGCGCTTGCGAAATTGCATCCTAGTAATTGTAGTCCGCCATAACCAAGCCACTGTGGGTGCTGCCGTGCCTCTCTGCTGTTTCCCGCTAGTCTGTGAACAAGGGCAGTTTATGGCCGAAACGCGTCTGGCTGCACTTGTGTTTGGGGGACCTGGCTGTATGCTGTTGCAGTCCTTGATTACATGCCTCAACTCGCCTTGGCATGGCTTCTTCATTTTGAGGCAACTCTTTCTTTAGTATATATATATATATATATTTCAAAATTCCTCGTACTGCAAGGATGACGACGCCGTGTTCTGGTCAGAACACGGCGTCGTCATCCTTGCAGTACGAGGAATTTTGAAATTTATTACGGACCGAGCCTGGGTGGTCCGCCTCGACGACGCACCCTCTGTTTAGGAGTGCAGTGGCAGTTACCTAAGCCTGGAGGAATCATATATATATATATATATATATATATATATATATATATATATATATTACCTACTGGCGGTCGCCAGTAGGTAGTTATAGTTAGGACCCCTTTTCCATAGGAAATCCGCAACATTCTATTTTGAATAACTTTGGCGCCGGTCGATGAATCCTCGCGAATTTCTCAAAATAGGTGGGGCGCTACGCTCCGCTCCTACCCTGAAAGTCTCGGGGGGATTCGTCAAGCGGGGGCTGAGATAAAAGGGGGGTCCCAAAACGCGTTTTTCCCATGCATTTTTCCATAGGACCTTTAGACAGAGCTACAGCCCGAACGGCTGAACAGAATTACTAGAAATTTGGCAGAGAGGTAGTCCCTATGTCAAGGAAGTGCTTTTTGTAGGTTTGGTGTAAATCTGTTCAGTAGATTCTGAGAAAATAGCCTTTAAATCAATATATATATCTGAGCCCGCTTACGGTACGCTTACCGTACGCTTACCGTACGCGTACGGTGGCGTGCGCGAGCGCGATTCTGATTGGCTCTTAGATCTTAGTAAACATTCGAATCGGCCGAAACCAGGAAGCGGCGTCCGCCATTTTGTCTCTCGCACTGAGTGTTATTTATCAAACATGATGCCCAAAAACATGTTACGGGGCTGTTTTGACAACTCCCTCCCACATAGTCATGTTGAGGGAGTCCCCAAACATCCCCCAAGAGCAAAAACGGTTTTATTTTTTTTTCGGCAATTTCGCCGAGTACGCTTACCGTACGCTTACCGTAAGCGTACGGTAAAAAATAGAAATAAAAAAAACACTATCCACACTTACCCCACCCCCTGTGCTTTTGGTGGCCGAAGGCCACCAAATGTACAGGGCTTATTAAAGTTGATAAAAACCGTGCACGGAACGCACTGCGTTAAGTGGGCGCGCACGCCTCGAATGGCGTAAAGTAACTTAGCATTTAAAAAACCGTACAAATTCACTGAAAAAACCATAGGTTTCACACACGTTATAGTTAGGAATTAGCATTTAAAAAACCTTGCAAATTCACTGAAAAAACCATAGGTTTCACACATGTTATAGTTAGCGGAAATTTTACTGATAAAAAACCAATGAAATTGCCCCGTTATAGTTAGTGCTGGCAACTATAACTCACGCGACCGCAATCTTCTGCTGATGACATATGTGTCTTTATAAAAAAAAATATTTGTAATATATGTATAGCTAAAAATGTATGGAAGAAGACATGGGCAAATAAGTGTCTAAATACAGTATTAGCATCAGCAGAGGATTGCGGTCGCGTGAGTTATAGTTGCCAGCACTAACTATAACGGGGCAATTTCATTGGTTTTTTATCAGTAAAATTTCCGCTAACTATAACATGTGTGAAACCTATGGTTTTTTCAGTGAATATATATATATATATACACATATATAGTGGCATAACGATAATTGAGGGGGCCCCCCTGAAGGTACATGGAGGGGCCCCCTCCGGACTCTTATCTGGAGCTCTCTGGCCGAAGTGCAGTGCTGAGGGGGCCCCCTGGAGCTTGGGGCCCCCCGCACTGCGGGGGATGCGGGGGCCTGTGTTACACCCCTGTATATATATATATTCACGCTCCAATTCCATCTCCCTCCCTTCACTCGAGGTCGGGTGTTTTGTAACGCGGTGACGGACACCGCGTGTAAATTCCTCAAGCTCACAGTAAATGAATACCAGCACTCACAGGAACAGTCACTTCACAGATTTTTATGGGACAGAATAAACATGACAAGACGCGTTTCGGCAACCGCCTTTCTTAATAGTGGCCGGCGCCGACATAAGACAGCATTTAAATAGCAATATGTGTAAACATCAACAATGGACACCGGACTTCCTTCAGTCCTGTGGTGTCAGCCATTTGTAAACATGCAAATTCATTATCGAACAGAGCACACAGCACAGCCTCATAACTCTGTAATACCGCTCTGAATGGGCACTCCCATGTCATGAAAGCTTGTGAATGTATATTTCAATGTTTCTAAATTCAAATTGAGCCCTGAATGGGCAATTCTTATCAACAAAACAAATTCTACCCTGAATGTGTTGTATCACTCAAATCTTTGTGTTCAATACTGTCAACATGTTTACACCATGTGATGTCACAGGTAAACAGCCTTTTAGTGTGCGGCTGCTACTGCTCATACCATTACTTCGCAAGCGTTACTACGCTTGCGATGTTACAACGCGTACCATTAGTATGCAAGTTGTTACATCGCAAGCGTTGTTACTATGCATGCATTGTAATGGTATGCTTGAAAAGAAAAAGATCAATTTCGTTGTAAGGAAACTGAGGCTGTTTCCTCACAACGACGTGCACCGCCCCTCGGAGACGATGTGTGGAAGGTCCCAGGAGGAGAGAGGAACCACGAGGAGAGTGAGGTAAGGGTGATGTAGTGTGTTTTTGTCGAGTAGGGGGTCGTGCTGGGGGTACAGTTTAAGGGTTGAGGGTAGTGTTGTTAAGGGGTATGTGTAGTGTTTCAGGTTTGAGTGTAGTGTCGTGGTGTATGTGTAGTGTAGGGGGTCGTACTGGGGGTAGTATTTTAGGGTTTAGGGTAGTGTTGTGGTGTATGTGTAGAGTAGGGGGTCGGGCTGGGGTAGTGTTTTAGGGTTTAGGGTAGTGTTGTGGTGTATGTGTAGTGTAGGTTAGTGTTTTAGGGTTAAGGGTAGTGTAGGTGGGTCGTGCTGGGTAGTGTGGGAATGTAGGGACAGGAGTGGGGCTCGTGGGGGTCATACTGGGGTAGAGTATTATGGTTTAGGGTAGTGTTTTGGTATATATGTAGTGTAGGGGGTCGTACTGGGAGTAGCGTATTAGGGTTCAGAGTAGTGTTGTGTTTTTGTATTGTAGGGAGTTGTGATGGGGGTAGTGAGTTAGGGTTTAGGGAAGAGTAGTGGTGTGTAGTGTTAAAGGTTTCAGTGTAGTGTCGTCATGTATGTGTAGTGTAGGGGCATGTACACATAGTAGTGGAATGCGAAGTAATGGTCTGCGTATTAAAATAGAATTGTTATATTATTCATGCTTTTACGAAGTTATGGTAAGCGTAGTAATATTATGTGTACTAATGCCGTTTGCGAAGTAAAAAAAATCGCACTAAAAGCATGCGTAGTAATGGCATGCTCTGTATCATCATACATTCGATGTCACATCCACGAATAGATATCAGATTTCCATAAATCTATAAGTGCACAGCCATTTCTTCCTCACTATTCAGACCTTGTGGTATTTTTGTTTGGTTGTCGATGATATGTCTCGACTCCAGTCTACGACGTTGCAACTGTCTATCCCCACCTCTCACATTAAGGGGTACATGATCCATACAGAAGAATCGCAACAGGTCCCTGTTGCTCTGATGAAATACCTCAACGTGCCGCACCACCGGATAAGTCACATCTTTATTTGTGATGGCTCTGAGGTATTCTAAAATACGCACTTTCGTGGGGTGTATTGTGCTTCCAATGTAGCACAATCCACACGGACATACCAAACAGTACACCGTGTAGCTTGTGTTACAGTTCATCAATTTCTTAAATCTTCTTGGTTCCTCAAGGCCGGGCACAGTGTAGTTTAAGACCTTGCTACTATTTTTACATGCCCTGCATTTTAGACAGGGAGAGAAACCTGCTATTTTACCAAACGCAGGTGGCCTGCTTTCTGAGATGCAGTGACTCTGGACTAGGCTGTTGCGCAATGTTCTTGCTCTTCTAAATGTCATCAAAGGCGCTTTAGGTAAATCCTTCCCTATTATTGGGTCGGATTCCAAAATGTGCCAATTCTTCCTAAATGCCTTTCTGATGTCCGAAGCATCACTGGAATACTCCTTGATCATTCTGAAATTATTCAAGGCTTTAGTTATCTCCTTACACTCCTTAATCGAAGAATTGTCACTAATTAGTTCAATTTTGGATTTCATATCCACTTTGGCTTTGGCTTCTGTGAGAGTCTCTTTACGATACCCTCTAACCTCAAATCTCTTTATGCTTTCATTAGCTGCGACTTGATAGTCACAGTCGCGTGTATAATTTCTCTTTATTCTTAGCAGCTCACCATACGGAATACTGGTTATAGTTTTTCCTGGATGGCAGCTGCTGGGGAGTAGCAAGGAATTTCCTGCAGTGGGCTTCCTGTGCAAAGAAGTACACAGTCTACCCTCCGCAGGAAATACAGTGAGATCAAGAAAATTAACAGAAGTCCTGCTTATCTCACCTGTAAACCTAAGGTTGAGGTCATTTCTATTGAGCACATCCAAATACTCTTTAGCTGACTGTTCAGTGCCCCTGAAGATAATAAACAAATCGTCTATGTACCTATTCCAGCTTACGACCCTGCGGGTCCAATTCTCATTGGTCTCTGCCCAGGCCACCTGCTTCTTCCACCAGCCCACGAAAAGGTTTGCGTAGCTGGGGGCGAAGCAGGTGCCCATTGCAGTACCGCGTATCTGTCTAAATAACTGGTCCTAAAATAGAAATATATTATTGCATAGACAAAAGTTCACAAATTCAATCAGCATGTTGCTGTGCTCAGCCATAGTTATCGATTGTTCTCCGAAAAAGTACATCACAGCTTCAATTCCTTGTGCATGGTTAATGCTCGTGTACAGACTTGAACTGTCAAGTGTCATCATCACCAGGTTGTCCTCCCAGATCAGATTTTCCACCCATTTCAAAAAGTCCTTTGTGTCTTTGACATATGAAACCAATTGTATCACAAATCCAAATAGAAAATAATCCACAAACCTGGACATATGTTCCCTCAGACTGCCCAGAGGCGAAAGTATCAGGCGACCAGGGGGACACATCACATTCTTGTGTAGTTTCGGAAGATGGTAAAATGTGGGTAAACGCGGATATTTGCACTCCAAAGAGGCATACTCCTCTTTATCCAGCATGCCTTTATGATACCATTTATTCAGGAGCGCCCGATAAGCTATGATGCTATTTTCAAACACCTTATGCGTTACCTTCACATAACTCAACTCATCATTGAGCTGCTGTAGAGCTTCGTTCTTGTAGTTCTCCATTGTCATTAGCACCGCATTGCCACCTTAATCAGACGGCTTGCAGATGATGGTCTTGACCTTCTGCAAATGCATGATTGCCTTCCTTTGTTCATCTGTGATATTTCCCCCAGCTCTCCTTTTGGTGTTAATGATGGGGAGTCTAACCAGCTCTTTAGTTACCACTTCCGAAAAAACCTCTATGAAGTCCATTGGCATTAGGGGTACAAATCTCGATGTAGGTTTGAACGGATTGCCCAGGTTCACTTGGGCTATCCCCATCTCGTTCCTCCTATTCACATTTGTCAGGATCAGTTCTCTTGGATCCCCTTCGTTCTCAAGATCCTCTAATACAGCCAAGGTCTCCAAATCACTAATATACATATATATATATATACACACTTTTGATACTTCGGGTTACCTAATGTCTGAATGCGTTCCATATATATGCATATATACATATCACAAAGGCAACTTCGTCATCTGTAATTGACAGAGAAAAAGCCGGCACTCCAAAGATGTTACACCGACGATTTAATGAACGGCTGACACATGTCGACCTTCTAGTCAGCGGTTCATCAAATCCTCGGTATAACATCTCTGGAGTTGCCTTTGTGATTGTAAATGGGTCCTGCTCCCATTGCCATGCAGAAGCCCCGTGAGGATGATGCGGTCGGGGGCCAGCAGGAGTGTGTCAGTTTGGCGATATATATATGTTGGGAACTTCTGTTTGTGATGCAAATTTTTGTGGCCCTCCCAGGTCGCGGAGAGCCCTCACGCGAATGAGCGAGTCTGATGAAGTCATTGAAGCTTCGGGTGAAGGAACGATGTGTGTTTGGCAGGGAGATACCAGCTTTGCGGCAATCATGCAAGTTACACAGTCCCACTGGGGAGATTATCTGTGTTAGATACGTCAGCATCCGCTACTTACCTGTGATTTACACTAAAAGGGACTCCATTCACCAGCATGCACTGGCTGATACGCCCATCGGGCGGAACTTCATAAACTGATGAAAAAGAGGGACGGTATTCTGCCTGTGTTTATATTGCCAGCACCTGTGACCAACCGCAATCCTCTGCTGATGCTAATACTGTATTTAGACACTTATTTGCCCATGTCTTCTTCCATACATTTTTAGCTATACATATATTACAGATATTTTTTTTTCATAAAGACACATATGTCATCAGCAGAAGATTGCGGTCGCGTGAGTTACAGTTGCCTGCACTAACTATAACGGGGGAATTTCATTGGTTTTTTATCAGTAAAATTTCCGCTAACTATAACATGTGTGAAACCTATGGTTTTTTCAGTGAATTTGCAAGGTTTTTTAAATGCTAATTCCTAACTATAACGTGTGTGAAACCTATGGTTTTTTCAGTGAATTTGTACGTTTTTTTAAATGCTAAGTTACTTTACGCCATTCGTGGCGTGCGCGCCCACTTAACGCAGTTCGTTCCGTGCGCGCACGGTGCGCTTCGTGCACCGTGCGCGCACAGTGAGCACGCAGTGCGCTTCGCGCACCGCGCGCCCACTTTACGCAGTTAGTGCCGTGCACGCACTGTGGGCACGCGGTGCGCTACGCGCACCGCGTGCCCACGTTACGCTAGATGGGCCATGTACGCACGATGCGCTTCGCGCACCGTGCGCACATGGAGGACATATGATGCACTTCGTTTTGAAAGGTAATATTTTAATTTTTCGTATATGTTATAAGCCATGCACAAATGGTGCCCTTCGGGCACCATTTGCACACGGGGTGGAGAGAGTGTGGATAATTTTTTTTTTTATTATTTTTTTTTTAAATATTTTAGTTTAACTGTTCTTTAATAAGCCATGAACAATTGGTGCCCTTCGGGCACCAATTGCACACGGGGTGGGGAGAGTGTGGATAATTTTTTTTTTTTTATAATTTTTTACCGTACGCGTACGGTAAGCGTAATCGGCGAAATTAGCGAAAAAATAAAAATTCCGTTTTTGGCCTTGGGGGATCTTTGGGGACTCCCTCAACATTGCTATGTGTGTGGGAGCTGTCTAAACAGCCCCTTTACATGTTTTGGGCTTAATATTTTAAACATCACTCTCAGTGCGAGAGAGAAAATGGCGGCCGCTGCTTCCTGGTTTCGGCCGATTCGAATGTTTACTAAGATCTAAGAGCCAATCAGAATCGCGCTCGCGCACGCCACCGTACGCGTACGGTAAGCGTACCGTAAGCGCACCGTAAGCTGGCTCAGATATATATATTGATTTAAAGGCTATTTTCTCAGAATCTACTGAACAGATTTACACCAACCTACAAAAGGCACTTCCTTGACCTGAGGACTACCTCTCTGCCAAATTTCTAGTAATTCTGTTCAGCTGTTCGGGCTGTAGCCCTGTCTAAAGGTCCTATGGAAAAATGCATGGGAAAAACGCGTTTTGGGACCCCCCTTTTATCTCAGCCCCCGCTTGACGAATCCCCCCGAGACTTTCAGGGAAGGAGCGGAGCGTAGCGCCCCACCTATTTTGAAAAATTCGCGAGGATTCGTCGACCGGCACCAAAGTTATTCAAAATAGAATGTTGCGGATTTCCTATGGAAACGTGGTCCTAACTATAACTACCTACTGGCGACCGCCAGTAGGTAATATGTATATATATATATATATATATCACTTCCACCTCCTGCTTCCTTTACAAACAGGTACCTACACTGCTGGAATCTAGTTTCAAACAGTTTCATCAGATCAGATCACTATCAAATCTCGGTGGGTCCACTCAGCCTTTCATCCATCTGAGGTCGATAAAATGAGTACCATTGAGTTGGGTAACAATAAACATCTGTTATTCAGCGCCAGGAGACCTTTAGGTGAACGTACGCTTTACAAATACACATGTTATGTTATGTTACGTTATGGCATTATGCGTTTTGGCAGCTCACCACTCCTTACACAACATAGATGCCATTTTCACTTCATTAAATATATGTAGCTACGCTGTGCATGCAGAACGGCATAGACATAGTAAACAAACTGTTGCACAATTGTTCTTCTTTGCTAATTCTTCTTTGCTTTTTCTGGTATATTATATCCTCTTTTTGTTACCTCAAAGTGCAAGTGCTTTGAAAGTGCAAATCTTAGTCTTTAAATGTGCAAATGTGCAAATGTGCAAAAATTAGAAATTGGAAATGACATACAAAAATAGATATGAAATCATCTCTAAAATATAATAAAAACAAACATTCTTAGTTTAAATGAATCTTAACAACCTGCTTATAGTTAGAGTCACTTTCTACTGCGCATCATGAGGCCTACGATAACTTAATAAACCCCAAGTGGGATGAGGGAGAACACAGTATTGCGCACATTATTTATGCTACCAATTTCTCCTCAATGGTCCTCTCCCAAGATCGTTATACATGGTGTTTATTACATTTGTTATGAAGAGTTACAGTTGGGTGTATCCTCCCACGGTGAGATTTTATGGTACACTTACCAACCATCCTCACACATTGCTGACATCGAATTTACCAGGGTTTTCGTACAAAAAAAGTCCATGATAGCTCTATCTCTCCTATTGAGACTGATAGTAGAACATAAAACCAATTGTGTAGTAATTTACTCTTACTAGCATATCTATCAAAATTCATTCAATTGAGTCTAAAACAATATATATATATATATATATATATATACATTAGTGGCCAACAAAGACAGATAAAAGCCATTATTAAGAAAAACTGGCCCATTGTATTGATGGACGCAGTTCTAGCTCCTAGATTACCTGAGGTCCCATCTATTACATTCAGAAGGGCACCTTCTATGAGAACGCAGTTGGTAAAAACTAGCCGTGAAATAAGTCCGACTACCTCATGGCTTAAACCACTTAATGGTTTTTTTAAGTGCTCATCTTGCAGAGCCTGTAAATTCAGTGTTAACACAACACACTATGAGGCAGCTTTTGCCAATGAAAAGGTAGCCAACAAAGGGAATTTCAACTGCAGAACGGAATTTGCTGTATATATTCTAACGTGCCTATGTGATTTAAAATATGCAGGCAGCACTAAGCTGCAGGTGCACATGAGAATACTACAACACTTAAGAGCTATCGTCAATAATGATGTGACTTACCCTGTAGCCAGACATTTTAAAGCTGTACATGACAACAATCTAGAATGCTTAAAATATTTTGTGGCAGATTCAGTCCCTACCCTGTGACGTGGAGGCAATAGAGAGAAACTGCTGCACCAGCTTGAAACTCGTTTGATATTAGAGCTTGTCAGTAAGACTCCTAACTAAGCCTGGGCAAAGCACTACGCTACGCTCGCGTAGTTTGTGAAGTTTGTGCTACTTCGCACTACGCAAATCGCACGAAGCACAGTGCAAACACGGGTAGCGTAGCGTAGTGCAGCGGTCATTTTTTGCTTGCTCGCGGTCATCAACGCCAAGTTGGCGACCGCGAGCAAGCAAAATGACATCCTGGCGAGACTTTTTCCCCGTTCGCGATCAGCAACAGCAAGTTGCCGATCGCGAGCGTGGAAAATAAACCTCCCGGCGAGCTTCTCAACGCGGGGAGGTCAGGTTTCTCATTGCGAGTGGTCGCGTATGCTCGCGACCGCTCGCGATGAGAAACTACCAGTCCGTGTTGAGAAAGCTGCCGCTCAAGTAGAAATCTACTTAAGCGGCAGAAAATGACCGCTTGCACTGTGCAAGATGCTGTTTGCACTGCTTGCACAGTGCGGACAAGCATCTGGCACTGTGCAATCAGTGCGAACAGCATCTTGCACAGTGCACTGCGCAGTTTGCGAAGCCACGCGTAGCTCGCGTAGTGCGAAGTGCACTTCGTGTAGCTACACGTAGCGCTACTTCGCAAACTACGCCAAGGTTTACTCCTAACGGGCTGAATAATAATGAAGATCTGCATAACTATCTGTAAAAACTAACATCTCACTAGATATACATACATACTTGAGATTTGTATTTATTATATTTATTACATTTCTCTATTTGTCTATGTTTCTATTTTTTATTTTTTTTTATTTTTGCTATTATCCCACATTGTGTATATATATAAATAAATATATATATATATATATATATATATATATATATATATATATATATATATATATATTACCTACTGGCGGTCGCCAGTAGGTAGTTATAGTTAGGACCCTGTTTCCATAGGAAAACCGCAACATTCTATTTGGAATAACTTTGGCGCCGGTCGACGAATCCTCGCGAAATTTTCAAAACTAATGGGGCGCTCCGCTCCGCTCCTACCCTGAAAGTCTCGGGGGGATTCGTCAAGCGGGGGCTGAGAAAAAAGGGGGGTCCCAAAACGCGTTTTTCCCATGCATTTTTCCATAGGACCTTTAGACACAGCTACAGCCCGAACGGCTGAACAGAGTTACTTGAAATTTGGCAGAGAGGTAGTCTACAGGTCAAGGAAGTGCCTTTTGTAGGTCTGGTGTAAATCTGTTCAGTAGTTCCTGAGAAAATAGCATTTAAATCAATATATATATCTGTGGCAGCTTACGGTGCGCTTACCGTGCGCTTACGGTAAGCTTACCGTACGCGTACGGTGCCGTGCGCGAGCGCGATTCTGATTGGCTGTTAGATCTTAGTAAACATTCGAATTGGTCGAAACCAGGAAGCGGCGGCCGCCATTTTCACTCTCGCACTCTGAGGGGGCGAGGAAAAACAAAGGTTGAAAACATGTAAAGGGGCAGGTTAGACAGCTCCTAACCACCTATCCTTGATTAAGGGGTCCCAAAAGAACCCCCAAGGCAAAAAATTCAATTCTATATTTTTTCGAAAAAACAGCGATTACGCTTACCGTACGCGTACGGTAAAAATTAATTATAAAAAAAATATTATCCACATTTCCCCCCCCCGTGTGCAAAAGGTGCCCGCATGGCACCTTTTGTGCATGGCTTTTAATGCAATAGAACATTTAATAGTTTACCTTTCACAACGAAGCGCATAATATGTCCTCCGTGTGCGGACGGTGCGCGAAGCGCATCGTGCGTACATGGCCCATCTGAAAATTCTATTTTGAATAACTTTGGCGCCGGTTGACGAATCCTCGCGAAATTTTCAAAACTAATGGGGCGCTCCGCTCAGCTCCTACCCTGAAAGTCTCGGGGTGATTCGTCAAGCTGGGGCTGAGAAAAAAGGGGGTCCCAAAACACGTTTTCCCCATGCATTTTCCCATAGGACCTTTAGTCGAAGGTACAGCCCGAACGGCTGAACAGAATTACTTGAAATTTGGCAAAGAGGTAGTCCTCAGGTCAGCCATGTGCCTTTTGGATATATGGTGTCAATCTGTTCAGTAGTTCCTGAGAAAATTGCATTTAAAAGTACATAAATATCTATAAGCGCGCACCGTGCGCGCACATTGCACGCACCCTAACGTGCGCGAGTGCAATTCTGATTGGTGGTTACATGTCAGTCAACATTCGAATCGGTCGAAATCAGGAAGTGTCGGATGCCATTTTGTGTGTTTGGTGTGTGACAGTGAAAAAGAAAGGTGGAGAACGTGAAAAGGGGACAGGGTAGAGAGTTCCTGACCCCCTAGCCTTTGTCAGGGGGTCCCTGAAGGACCCCAAAGGGTGAAAAAACCATGTTATTTTTTTTCAAAAAATCGCGGGGGCGAGCACCGTGCGCGCATGGTGCAAAACCTTAAAAAAAAAAAAAAAACATTTTAGACGAGCCATTCCATATTACAGGATACAGTCAATCTATAACTATATACATAGGTAGTTTATTGTAAAATAAATATATAAAAAATATAATAATACATACATACCTTAGCATTTAAAAAACCTTACAAATTCACTTAAAAAACCATAGGTTTCCCACACGTTATAGTTAGGAATTAGCATTTAAAAAACCTTGCAAATTCACTTAAAAAACCATAGGTTTCACACATGTTATAGTTAGCTGGACATTTCACTCGTAAAAAACCAATGAAATTCCCCCGTTATAGTTAGTTCAGATAACTATAACTCGCGCGACCGCCACTCTATCACAAGGATGATGTCATCAGTGATGTCATGAGTGATGCCCCTGACCATGTCATGAGTGATGTAATATGTGATGTCATGAGCAGTGGATTGCGGGCGCGCGAGTTATAGTTATCTGAACTAACTATAACGAGGGAATTTCATTGGTTTTTTACGAGTGAAATGTCCAGCTAACTATAACATGTGTGAAACCTATGGTTTTTTAAGTGAATATATATATATATATATATATATATCAACGAAAATTGGAGTCCCAACGCGCTCTCGGAGACAAACAGAATCACCAGGGAAACGAAGGTCACTTAGACACAGGTAGGTTTATTAACATCATAAACCTGCTGCAACGCGTTTCACCCGCGAACGGGCTTGTTCACACAGCGTGTTCAAAACAATTGTCACAATACATACTGTTTCGTAAAGTAATCATAGAAAGAGGACTTCGAAAAGTCTACTCACAGTACATGCATCAACAGAAACGGTAAATAACACACAGCGCCATATTGGACTCTGTTTCATGTCGATAAACAGTGTTAAGTAATAACCCAAACAAGTCCTTTAGTCATCTCTCATCATGATTTTTCAGTCGAAAATTAACATTTTACACGATAGTGTAAATAGCGATTAGGCATAGAGAAAATATCAAAGTTATTAAATAGCCACAAAACGTGTAAGTTCCCGGCACGGTGGCGCAAAATTTCTCTTGATTAACAATATCAGATTGGTCTGCGCTCTATCCAGGTTAGGATCTCTAATATCTCTGTGCACTTAAACAAGATTACATGTTTGTACAAGTGAAAAAAATGATGAATGCAATGAAACTTTATGCGATCGCGTGACCGCACAACAACAGCTCTTTCTCTAGGCAACGGTATTTGCAGTTAGTGCAAATAAAACTTTATGCGAACATCTGATCGCATAGCGGACATTGTACGTCAAATAGTGACTGGGGGTAGCCTATAATGGACTCAGGCAATGAAACTCATGTGAGTGGAGGGAAAAAGCCGCTGTGAGTAAGTTGACACACAAATAACATGCGGATTTAAGTAAATGTTATGTTCGCCCAATAGTGGCACAGAACCGACTATACTACACTAAGATAGGTGCGTAAAACATGCGGAGATGTTTGAATGTATCTAATTGGTGTATCGACAAGTGTCTATCTTAAGTGATCACCTTGGTCCGGACCTCTTTTCAGGGTCCCACACTGCAGTTGATTAAAGTATGTACGTGGCAAATTGAGTTGCCCTGTTTAAACTTCATTCCTAAAAACACCCATATGTGTAAAATCAAAATGTGAAAACGGAATCAAATTGCAAAGAGAGAGAGAGACTATAGTGCAGCGTGGTCCTATCGGCAATAACTAGTAAACATAGAAATTTAGTCAAAGCTAATTAGTGCATCGTAATGTAGAATACATGGATATCTAACCAAAATCTCAACTACTATAAAAAGTACTTGATAGTAATCAGAATACTTGATAGTTGTCAAAGGCCCAGTGGCTGGAAGTAAAAGCGAAGAAAAGGATAGGGGCCCCCTCGTTCCTCTAGGCAACAGTCCCTTCCCTTCCTCCTGCAGGCAGAAGAACAAGATAAAAGAGAGGAAAAGAAGCATAATGAGAAAAAAAGCAAAAAGAGAGTCAAAAGTCATTAAAATACATGGACTAGTACAACATGTTCAGTAAATGGATTCATGTCAACATCTTGCTAGATAAAATACCATGTAGTAGGCTATAATGCTCTTCCCAAAGCTAACATTAAGCTCCCTCCTACTAAACATGGTTTAAGCAAAAAGAACGATTTAAAACATAACGGGATCTCTTGCCAAAACAGAAAAAGAAGAATAGAAGAAAGAAGAATAGTACATATGTCACAATGTTACTGCCTGTCAATCAATCAGATTGTAAATGAATTGACAACTCTTCGTCCAAATTATGCCCATTTGGGAATCTAGTACACATCCCAATGATGTGTCTTGATTTCCTTTGTCTGAGCCGTAGGGTCCGATCCCCCCCACGTTTGTTTGGTAAGATTTGTTCAATTCCATAGTAGGAAAGTTTTTTGCAATCCGAGAAGTGGAAGCTTTCAAAGTGCCGAGCGATAGGATATTGCTTATCCTTATTTGTAATCGCTCTCATGTGTTCCAGGATCCGTTTTTTTGCCATGTGTGTTGTGCTTCCCACGTACCTAAGTTTACATGGACATTCTAGTACATAGATTACAAAAGTACTATTGCATGTCAGGAATTGATTGATTTTGACCATCGTGTTAGTACTTGTGTTCCAAAATTCCTTCACCATGCGACTATTGGCACAGGCCTTACAATGTCCGCAGGGGAAGAAGCCTTGAATATTAATGCCTCTCTGGACAGTATTGGTTGTAAGGTCACTGTGAACAAGTAGATCCCTAAAGGTGCGGCCCCTCCTGTAGGTGATTTTCGGTCTATCTGGTATACCGTCGCCTATTATGGGGTCACTTTTCAAAAGCTTCCAATTCTGTATCAAAATCTTTTTTATTGGTTCAGAGTTACCATTAAAGGTTAGGATCATGCGTGCAGTGTTAGAATCATCTTCTTCTCCTATATATTCTTGCATTTTATCTTTTAAGAGGGTATTCCTTTCCACGTTAGAGATTTTATCCATTGCTCTTTTGAGTACCCACTGTGGGTACCCTCTTTCTCTGAATCTTTTCACCATTATTTTTTCTTCACTTTGGTAGTCTGTCAGATTGCTGCAGTTTCTTTTGGCTCTAAGCAGCTCTCCATACGGGATGCTCCATTTCAAGTTGTCTGGATGACTACTCATAGCGTGGAGCAGTGTATTACCTGCAGTACTTTTTCGATAGAGGATAGTTTGTAATTTATTTTCCACCACCCTAACTTAGGTATCCAGGTAATTCACTTGATTGCGACTGATAGTGCTGGTAAAAGTCAGATGTTTGTCATTCTGGTTCAGAGACTGAATAAAGGAACTTAATTCTTCCTCTTCGCCTTGCCAAATGAAAAAAATGTCGTCTATGTACCTCAACCAAAGAGCAACTTTGGTTAAGGTATCACAGACGATGGTGCTCTTCTGAAGGTCCTCCTCCCATGCTCCCATGAAGAGGTTCGCAAAACTTGGGGCAAAACATGTACCCATTGCTGTCCCTAAGGTTTGCTTATACAGATCGTTGTTAAACATAAAAAAGTTATTCTGTAAGCAAAACTTGATCATATCAAGGATCATAGCTGAGTGTCTTAAGAAGCTTACATTCCGCCGTTTGAGAAATCTGGCGCATGCCTCCAGGCCTTGTTCATGGTCAATCACTGTGTACAGGGAATTGACATCCAATGTAACCAAGATATAGTTACTTTTCCATTTGAATTTCTCAATTTTACCTAAGAAATCCTTGGTGTCTCTGACAAATGATGGTAATGCATGAACAAAGTCTCTGAGGAAATGATCTACGTATCTGGAAACATTTTCTGATACACAACCTCTTGAAGAGATAATAGGTCTCCTTGGTGGATTATCCCTATTTTTGTGTATCTTTGGGAGTAGGTACATGACAGGCAGAATGGGATGATCTTTCTTAAGGAAACAATATTCCTCCCATTCAATCAGTCCTTGATCTTTCCATTCCGATAGTTTCTCCCAGATATCGTTGATGCTTGTATTGTACTCTATCCTACTGGTCTGTGAATATGTGGTATTGTCACTCAGTTGTCTCACAGCCTCTGCAATGTACATGGTTTTGGTTAAAATCACAATATTGCCCCCTTTGTCTGCGGGTCTTATGACAATATCGTCATCCTTCGCCAAGTCCTCCATTGCTCTTTTTTGGGGAAGGTGACAAGTTGTAACCAAAGTTGCGTAATTTCTTAGGCCAATTCTTCTGTCTAAATTTAAGGAGATCATTACCTACTACCTCTTGAAATGTATCAATATTGTCATGGTTCATTTTGGGTAGGAAGACAGATTTGGGCTTGAATTGGCTACATGCCGCTTTGTCATGTTTGATTTCGAGCTCCTCTAGTATGAGTAGCGAATCTGCACTCATTTGTGTGCCATCAGGGTTATTCTGTAGTTCATGTATTGTCACCATAGCATCTATATCACCAATTGTGAGATTAGATTCTTGTGAGGATCTTTCTAGTTGTTGAAATTCACGGTTTTTAACAGGTTTGAGTTTGTGCCACTTTTGTAACTTCAACTTCCTACAGAATTTAAAAATATCAATCCTACTATTGACATAATTCATAGGAACAGTTGGACAGAAAGATAATCCTAGGCAAAGTGTTTTCTTATCTCTGCTACTAAGAACTTTAGAGGTAAGATTAACAATCGTCTGATTTACCATCTTTTCTTCCATCAGTAATTCTTCTTGGAGCGAGTTTGTCTTTTTCCCATGTGCTCCGCTGTATCTCTCATGTTTCCTCTTCCTGTTCCTCTTCCTCCTCTTCCTCTTGTATTCCTTCCTCTTCCCCTTCCTCTTTCCCTCGGTGCAGGGGAATCGTCTCTCTGGTCTGGTCTTGTGTCTTGTCTGCTCTTCTTCAAGAGACGATACTCGTCTAAAAAAGTTGATTTTGGACGTGTTGCACTGTCTCCCATTTCTTGGAGACTTTCGGAGGAGGAGGTGGTGGCTGACACATCTGTATTTGTATCACTGTTGTCAGTTACAATATTAGTATTTTGATTGTAGGATTCAGTTGGTTTCGTAGCAGAGTGCTTCCCATTAGTTTCATATAGATAGTCATATTTTTTACTGTAGGTCAAGATCCGGCCTGTTTCATAATCTCCGCAGTCGCGGTGCAATTTCCTTTGTTTTCTCCTTTTGATATCTTCTTCAAGGATCTTAAGGCGTTTACGCATTTCTTCCAGGAAGGTCTTAATTAATTCTTGTTCTTTATGTTGATTCAGACTTTCTCTCATCTCCTCAATTTCTCTTTTAATGTTGTCTCTGTCTGACCAGGCATATTTGACCAGGATGGTCAACATATTCTTTGAACTGTTAGCTGAGTTTGCGGACCACTCCTCAAGCATCTGTGGGTCTGGGGATTCATATGATGGAGTAATATGTATTCTGAGGCCACGTGGTACCATTGATTTTTCAATGTAGTCTTGCAATGACGTGGCCTCCCACCACTTTGACATCTCCTGCTTGTGCAATTTTTCAAATTTGGATAGTATGTCCATAATTGTTTTTTCTGAGGCCGTTATTGTTGGTATGGGGCGACCTCTGCCAGGTGCCCGGGCGAACAGGGTTGCTGCCGCCTCTCTTCTCTCTCTCTCATCATCCATATTAGCAATTCTTGGGAAATATTTCCCTGTCTGTGTGACCCCGTGACCCTGGTAAAGAGTTCTCCCCCTTTAAATAAAGGGTTCCCCTTGCTACTCGTCGTCCGGCAAATAGGGAATCAGTGTCATGATATTCTCTTCGTGCCGTTGAAATTAACGCAACAGAAACGGAATTTAGCTGCACAAACAATAAGTAAGGTAAAATGTTCTTACCTGCACGGTGTCTTCCTGCGTGCAGTATACTGAGATCCAGGTGCAAAAGTAATCCGATCTGTAAAGTAGCGGCGAACTTCTCAAATTCAATTTGTTCACGAAGTCACTCTTTCTGAAGTTCAAGCCCCAAGAGGGGTGGCGCGAACCGGCAGAGACGACCGGTAATTACTATCAACGAAAATTGGAGTCCCAACGCGCTCTCGGAGACAAACAGAATCACCAGGGAAACGAAGGTCACTTAGACACAGGTAGGTTTATTAACATCATAAACCTGCTGCAACGCGTTTCACCCGCGAACGGGCTTGTTCACACAGCGTGTTCAAAACAATTGTCACAATACATACTGTTTCGTAAAGTAATCATAGAAAGAGGACTTCGAAAAGTCTACTCACAGTACATGCATCAACAGAAACGGTAAATAACACACAGCGCCATATTGGACTCTGTTTCATGTCGATAAACAGTGTTAAGTAATAACCCAAACAAGTCCTTTAGTCATCTCTCATCATGATTTTTCAGTCGAAAATTAACATTTTACACGATAGTGTAAATAGCGATTAGGCATAGAGAAAATATCAAAGTTATTAAATAGCCACAAAACGTGTAAGTTCCCGGCACGGTGGCGCAAAATTTCTCTTGATTAACAATATCAGATTGGTCTGCGCTCTATCCAGGTTAGGATCTCTAATATCTCTGTGCACTTAAACAAGATTACATGTTTGTACATGTTCGTTGATAGTAATTACCGGTCGTCTCTGCCGGTTCGCTCCACCCCTCTTGGGGCTTGAACTTCAGAAAGAGTGACTTCGTGAACAAATATATATATATATATATATATATATATATATATAGATATTAAATCCCAACCCTGGCAGTAGCAAAACAGTCAAGCACAGACTCCGTGAAGTAATGGCAAAAAAGTAGAGTTTAATCCAAGCAAAAAGCAAGACGCGTTTCGACGGCAAGCCGCCTTGTTCACTATGTCTAAAACACACTGTTGTGACACATAAGTACGTTTCTGTGCAGTTGTCAGGGCAACCTCAGCTATGTCATCATAGACATAGACAACCATAACATTAAATTACGGCATGACATGGCAAAAACATAAAACAGCTTGACAATAATGCTGAAATTAAATACAATAGAAAAATAGGGGATACAAGCAAAAGGATGTATATATTAATGGCATACATATATCTGAAATAGAAGGAAAATAAAGATAGCGAGAAGGAGTAACAATTAACTGCTCGTATGTCTCAACGTCCCGGTCACAGATGTAGACATAGAAGAAACATAGGAGTGCCTGAGGGAGCAAAGAGAGTTTGGCGCTGTCTATGGGTCTAATCGTGGGGTCGGTGTGAATAATAAAGACTACCAAGAGATTATGTGAATAACCCGAAAAAAGAGAGACGGACTCTGAAGGACGGTTCCCCACCTAGGTATCTGTGGTGTGAAGTTCAAGTGAACGTAGGGGTCAGAGACGGCCACAGGGTGGGAGAGACAAGTTATGCGAAAACATGTGTAAACATAACGTGACAGAGAGAGTCTGTAAGTATACCTAGACTAATTGGCGGGTAGGTAGAAGATAGAGAAGTACCGCCCAAGTGGGCTAAAAGGTAGAAGACCTATTGCGAAGATAGTCAAAACTTAGAAAATGGGTTGTGATAAAAGAGCGCTCCCTAGGGCAAAGGTGAATAAAGTGGAAATAGGACGTAGATAAGGAGAGGAAGAAATATAAAGGAAACAGGAGGGCTGCAAAGAAGTTCAGGAGCACAGAGAAACGAGAAGAGAATATATAGTACATAATGAGAGGGGAGTGTGGATAGAACGTGACAGAATTACAGAGCGAGGACGGGAGAGGCACTGAGAGACAGAATTAAAGGTGTACAGTCAGCGCTTCATCTGCATTCATTCCATTAGGGATTTTGGAATTATACAGAATGATGTAGCGGGATTCCAATCTCCTAAGTGCTAGTTGTCTATTGCCGCCCCTCGGGTTTTTGGGGGTGCTATCTACCACATAGAAGGAGAGATCTTCTGCTTTGCCTTTGTGGAATGCATTAATGTGTCTAGCAACGGGATACGTAGGGTCATTGTGTGTAATCGTTCTAAGGTGTTGCAAAATACGCACATGCACCGGGTGGATGGTGCTACCCACATACTTTTTTTCACATGTGCAAGTTAAAACGTATACAGCAAAGTCCGTTTTGCATGTGAAAGGCCCTCTGATGACTAGGCCTGGGCAAAAATTTCGTTCCGTTCGCGGAAATTGCGATAATTTGACATTTTTGCGTTCCGCGGAGAGCGCGAAAATGTCAAAAATTCCGGTTTCCGCAGCTTGGCGATAATTTGTTTCTTGCTCGCGCTGTAAAATGATACATTCTCGCGCGCGCGCGATCGCCTTACCTGAATCCCTGCGTTCGCCGACAAGTTTTCTTGATCCGGTCGCGTTCTCCATGAGATGTTGTATTGTTTTTAGCCATTTGCGCTGTCTCGCGACAGTTCGCGCCCGCAGTGACGTCATGCGTCGCGCGATCACGTCTTTCTTCTCGCGATCATGCACCGCGAGAACAACTCAAAACAAGATGGCCGCGCCCGCAAGCAACCACATGGGTAAGTTGGCGACCTGCAACCATGCAGAAAATCTCGCGAACATGCCGGAAAAAAACTTCCGCATCTTCGCGATATTTCTGCTTGTTTGCGATAATTTTAAACATTCTCGCGATAATTTGCGAAGGTTAATTCCGCAAATTCCGCCCACCCCTACTGATGACATAGGGGGATTGTCTAAATGGTAGGGCAACCTCTTTAGTATTGATACCATGCTTACATGCCTTACATTTGGCGCATTTGAAGAAGCCTTTAGGTAGTCTAAGCCAAGAACTGTCAGATTTAGTTCTGCTAGGGGCGTTGTTGACTATTTCCTGTCTCAAAGATTTGGCTCTTCTGAAAGTGATTTGTGGTTTCTTACTGATGGTAGCACCGAGGACAGGGTCATTCCTAACTGTGTTCCAATGCCTGTAAATGATTTTACGAACTTGGGCATGGTATGCATTGAATCCAGTAACTAGTCTCGGGGTGTTGATAGTGGAACACTCTTTAATAGCAACAGGGGTCGCTGTCCCTATGGCTAGAAGTTCTTTACGGGTTTTGGTAGCTACTTTGGATTTTGCTTTAGTGAGGGTTTCTTGGTTGTACCCTCTGTGGGCTAATCTATTACACAGTTCTCCTGTAGCTTCCTCGAATCCAGTGTTGGTACTACAATTGCGTTTCATGCAGAGAAGTTCAGCATAAGGTATGCTGGCTTTGAGGGAGCTAGGGTGGAAACTGTGGACATGGAGTATGGCGTTACCAGCAGTGGGTTTTCTGAAGGTTTTAGATTCAAGTTTGTCTCCTTCTACAAAAAGCTCAAGGTCTAGGAAATGAATGGTCTCTCTGCTCATGCTACAGGTGAAACTTAGGTTTAATACATTGTTGTTGATCTCTTCCGAGAAGGTAGAGGCGCTCTCTGCAGAACCCTTCCACAATATGAATATGTTGTCTATGTACCTGACGTACATCTTCACTTGTTCTGAGAAGGCAACATGTTGTTCCACCTTGAGTACCCGCTCCTCCCACCAGCCCATATGCAAATTAGCATAGCTGGGGGCGAAGCAGGTACCCATGGCGGTGCCCTGCAGCTGTTTGTACACCAGGCTATCAAAAATAAAGACATTCTTTTCCAAACACAGTTCAGTCATTTGCACAATCATCATAGAGTGCTGGAACATGGACATAGGTCTTTTTCCTAGGAAGTGGTGGAGTGCTTTAAGTCCATCTGTGTGTCTGATGCTAGTGTACAGTGAGTTGACATCAAGCGTCATCATCAGAAAATCACTTTTCCATTTCACATCGTAAATCTTTCTGAGGAAATCTCCTGTGTCCTTAATATAAGCGGGAAGGCTGCACACAAAAGGTTGTAAGAAATGATCAATGTATCTGGAAGTATTTTCCAGAAGTCCTCCTATGGCGGCGATGATGGGTCTTCCTGGGGGTTCCGTTGGATTTTTATGGATCTTGGGGGTCAAGTAAAGTTGGGGTAGTACAGGGTAGTCACACTTGAGATATTCAAATTCATGTTTCGAGAGAAGGCCTGTACTTTTCCAGTCATAAAGAGCTTTATGGAATTTTTCTTTTATTCCCACAATGATATTTGGGCTCACACGATTGTAGCAATCCTTGTCATTCAGTTGTTTAAGTGCTTCTTTGTTGTATTGTTCAAGGGGCCACAAGACAACGTTGCCACCTTTGTCTGACCACCGAACCACTACATCATGTCTTTGTTTGATCTTGTTGATCAGTTCATCGTATTTTGTCATTTTGTTGCGGTTGTTACTTGCAAATGTTTTGCTGCTTGTTAATGCCAAGTTTTTCAGATCTTTAGTGACATTTTCAGCAAAAATGTCAAGGCCATCTTTCGGCATCATAGGTATAAAAGTCGATTTAGGTTTGAAAGGTGTCTTGGTGGTATTGGATACAGGTAGTCCTGAGGTGGTAGCGAAGTCAATGAGTGATTCAGGATTCTGGGTGTTCTCCATATGTACTAGGTCTTGGAGCAGAGCCATGTCCTTGGCTGTCAGTGTATTAGGATCAAAAGGAATTTCATTGGCGTTGTTAGACTGATTGGGTGCCTGGAAGAAGTATTTCTGGAGTTTAAGGTTTCTGACAAATTGACCCAAGGATTCTTGTTCGAATAATGTTGATTTAAATGAAATCGAGTTACATGGATATTAGTGTTCAGGCGTTTATAAACTTTATGATAGAATTTATTGCCCACTATGGGCCAATTGCACTATACGCTTACAAATTAAGCCATGGTTTCAGCTTATGAGCTGCTAAATGTCAAGTAATACATGTTATCTTATTAAGGTTTTATGTGGCAATTTGCCTTCTTCCGTTTTCCTGTACTATAAAGTTGATATGAAATTTTACGGAACTTATCATAATACGGAATGCACTATGCTGGGAATAATTACAATATGAATTAGTAAACAGTATACACGATCAAGTATTATGATTGAAAGTAACGTCTATTCAGACAGCATTTAATTAATTTATTTTTAAGCTGAAGTCACGCATGTATTGAAACTAATGAAATCTGAGTACATTCAAATATGGCTGCCATTATGACTGTTTACATTTGTTAAACTCAAAGTCCGTCATTGCTTTCTATACCTATGTAATGCCTCCTCACCTTGTAGTATACTGTGTGATCAAGACAGCTTGTCTGTCGAAACGCGTAACCTACACGATTCAATTTGTGGTCTACTTTCTGAGTGCGAGTCCTTCTCTGAGGAAGACGTTTGTGTGGATTATTAAATGTCGGGAGACCTGCCCGACGAAACTCGCCACCTGTCTACGGGCCACACAGACTCCAGGAACCTTGGTCAATGTGTGGAAATATATATATATATATATATATATATATATATATATATATATATACCCCTGTGCCCCACACAGACGGTCGCTCACCTCTCACTGCTGCTGCCTGTCGCCTGCTGCTGCCTGTCGCCTGCTGCTGCCTGTCGCCTGTCGCCTACCTGCTGGTACCGACCCCGCTCACGCCGCTCCCTCCTCACCTGCGCTGACCTCCGCTTCACGCCGCTCTCCTCCTGCTGCTGCTGGCCACTCTCCTCGCCTCCTCGCCGCCGCCGCTGCCCCAGTCACTCGCCTTCCTGGTTTCCCGCCGCTGACCCCGCAGTCCCGCCTCTCCTCCCTGCCCATTGGCTACCCAGCCTCCCGCCTTCCAGCGGACCCTCCCTCCCGGCTCCTTACTTATGACGCCCCCCCAGCGACCGCGCAGCGGACGCGCGCAGCGGGAGCGCCGACTGAGCGCGGAAGGTGCGCCAAAGGTAAGCCCGTCTGAGCCCGTCCGCGCCTGGACCGCGCCCAGCGCCAGACCCCCTGGCCCCCGCGCCCGCCAGCCCCCCCGCAGGACCTACGACTTCGCTACGCTCATCGCACTCAAACCCGCCCGAGCCCCCGGATGCCACCGAGCGTCCCCGCGACGCACCCATGGACCCTTCGACTGCCGATCCTGCAACTTCTCCTGCCTCCGAACAAGCACCACGCCCACCAAGACGGACAACAGCAACCACCTCAAGTGCATCCTGATCAACACCCGCTCCATCCACAGACACGCCGTGGAACTCTGGAACCTCCTCGACACCGCATCTCCAGACGTCGCCTTCATCACGGAAACCTGGATGAACGACTCCTCAGCCCCCGACATCGCCATAGCCATCCCGGACGGCTACAAGATCATCAGGAGGGATCGCAACAACCAGACCGGAGGGGGCATCGCCATCGTTCACAAAAGCACCATTCGCATCTCGACTGACTCCACCGACGCATTCAACACCGCCGAATACCTGCACTTCCAGATCCACACCGACCCCAAGACTACCCTCAGAGGCACCCTCATCTACAGACCCCCGGGACCACGCGCACAGTTCTGCGAAGACATCACGGACTTCATCAGCCCTCACGCCCTCC
This sequence comes from Triturus cristatus, assembly GCF_964204655.1. NCBI lineage: Eukaryota > Metazoa > Chordata > Amphibia > Caudata > Salamandridae > Triturus > Triturus cristatus. Next base: position 629,596,733 of record NC_140595.1, on the reverse strand, counting down.
CCTCCACCGACTACATCCTCCTCGGAGACCTCAACTTCCACCTGGAGAACAACAACGACCGCAACACGACCACCCTGCTGGACAACCTCGCCAACCTCGGACTCCAGCAACTGGTCAACACCCCCACCCACTACGCCGGCCACACGCTCGACCCCCTCTTCTCATCCAGCAAGCACATCACCTTCAGCCACTGCACCGGACTCCACTGGACTGACCACAGCTGCGTCCACTTCAGCTTCAAGAAGAACACGGTCCACCACCACCCGAAGCAGGTTCCCCACAGAAACTGGAGCAAGATCACCGTCGACCAGCTAACCACCTCCCTCAGCCAGAACCCACCGGTCAGGACAACGGACCCTAACACAGCAGCCCTCGACCTCACGCAATGGCTGACCTCCTGTGCCAACGACCTCGCCCCACTGAAGAACCCACTCACCAGGCCCAGAAGCAAGAAGGCCCCCTGGTTCACCGACGAACTCAAGGACTCCAAGAAGGCCTGCCGCACCCTCGAGAAGGCCTGGCTCCTCGACAAGACCACGGACAACATGACCGCCCTCAAACTCGCCACCCGCAGACATCACCAGCTCATCCGCACTACCAAGAAGAAATCTTTGAAGGAACGACTGGACAAGAACGCCCATGACAGCAAGGAGCTCTTCAACATCGTCAAGGAGTTCTCCAACCCCAGCACCAGCAACAACGACATCACTCCCTCGCAGGACCTCTGCGACTCCCTCGCCTCGTACTTCCACCGCAAGATCGCCGACATCCACAACAGTTTCGGCGCTCCACCCCCGCACCCATCGACCGAACCTACGCACCCCGCCGCTATCCTCCAGACATGGACCAAAGTGACCCTCGAAGACACGACACGCATGATGAACACCATCCACTCCGGATCTCCGACCGACCCATGCCCCCACCATGTCTTCAACAAGGCCGCCTCTACCATCGCACCCCACCTCTGAGACATCATCAACGCCTCCTTCGACACAGCCACCTTCCCAGAGAGCTGGAAGCACGCCGAGCTCAGCGCACTACTGAAGAAACCAACTGCGGACCCGACCGACCTCAAGAACTTCCGCCCTATCTCGCTCCTTCCTTTCCCTGCCAAAGTCATCGAGAAGGTCGTCAACAAGCAGCTGGCCGCCTTCCTCGAGACGAACGGATCCCTCGACCCATCGCAATCCGGGTTCAGAGCCAACCACAGCACAGAGACCGCCCTCATCGCAGCCACCGACGACATCCGAGCCCTGCTCGACAAAGGTGAAACAGCGGCACTCATCCTCCTTGACCTCTCCGCAGCATTTGACACTGTCTGCCACCGCACCCTAGTCCAACGCCTCAACGACACCGGCATCCAGGGGATTGCTCTGGAATGGATCATCTCATACCTCTCCGGCAGAACACAGAGAGTACGCCTCCCTCCGTTCCGCTCTGAGGCCACCGAAGTCATCTGCGGCGTCCCGCAAGGATCATCGCTCAGCCCCACTCTCTTCAACATCTACATGAAACCCCTCGCTGCCATCGCACGCCAACACAACCTCAACATCATCTCCTACGCCGATGACACCCAGCTGATTCTCTCCCTGACCAGAGACCCCGACACCGCCAAAGCCGACCTACACGAAGGGATGAAAGATGTCGCCGAATGGATGAACATCAGCCGCCTGAAGTTGAACACGGACAAGACAGAAGTCCTCATCCTGGGACCATCGCCCTCTGCATGGGACGACTCCTGGTGGCCCCCGGCCCTGGGCACCGCACCCAAGCCAACGGACCACGCACGCAACTTGGGCGTCATCCTGGACTCCTCCCTATCGATGACCAGACAAGTCAACGCCGTCTCCTCATCTTGCTTCCACAACCTCCGCATGCTCCGCAAGATCTTCAGATGGATCCCGACTGAGACCAGGAAGACTGTCACCCAGGCCCTCGTCACCAGCAGACTAGACTACGGAAACACCCTCTACGCCGGTACAACAGCCAAGCTTCAGAAAAGACTTCAGCGTATCCAGAACGCCTCCGCCCGTCTCATCCTGGACGCCCCCCGACGCAGCCACATCTCGAGCCACCTAAGAGACCTGCACTGGCTCCCTGTCAACAAGAGGATCACGTTCAGGCTCCTCACCCACGCACACAAATCCCTCCACGACCTGGGCCCAAGGTACCTCAACGACAGCCTGACCTTCTACATGCCCACCCGACAGCTACGATCCGCGTACCTCACCCTCGCCGTCGTCCCTCGCATCCAGAGAGCCACCGCCGGAGGAAGATCCTTCTCCTACCTGGCGGCTAAGACATGGAACTCCCTGCCCGTCCACCTGCGGCTGACCAAGGACCACCTCGCCTTCAGGAAACAGCTCAAGACCTGGCTGTTCGAGCAGTAGCAGACCCCCTCCCCCAAGCGCCTTGAGACCCTTCCGGGTGAGTAGTGCGCGTTATAAATTCCTTGATTGATTGATTGATTGATATATATATATATATATATATATATATATATATATATAAATTCACTTAACTTCACTGGACATTTCACTCGTAAAAAACAATGAAATTCCCCTGTTATAGTTAGGTCAGATAACTATAACTCGCGCGCCCGCAATCCACTGCTCATTACGTCACATATTACATCACTCATGACATGGTCAGTGGCATCACTCATGACATCAATGATGACATCATCCTTGTGATAGAGTGGCGGTCGCGCGAGTTATAGTTATCTGAACTAACTATAACGGGGGAATTTCATTGGTTTTTTACGAGTGAAATGTCTACCTAACTATAACATGTGTGAAACCTATGGTTTTTTAAGTGAATTTGCAAGGTTTTTAAATGCTAATTCCTAATTATATCGTGTGTGAAACCTATGGTTTTTTAAGTGAATTTGTACGGTTTTTTAAATGCTAAGTTATGTATGTATTATTATATATATTTTTTTAAGGTTTTTCACCGTGCGCGCACCCCGCGATTTAAAAAAATAATGTTTTTTTACCCTTCGGGGTCCTTCAGAGACCCCCTGACAAAGGCTAGGGGGTCAGGAACTCTCTACCCTGCCCCCTTTTCACGTTTGCCACCTCTCTTTTTCAGTATCGCACCCAAAACAAACAAAATGGCAGCCGACACTTCCTGATTTTGACTGATTCGAACATTGACTGACATGTAACAACCAATCAGAATTACACTTGCGCACGTTAGGGTGCGCGCACAGTGCGCGCACGGTGCGCGCATATAGATATTTATGTACTTTTAACTGCAATTTTATCAGGAACTACTGTACAGATTGACTCCATATATGCAAAAGGCACATGCCTGACCTGAGGTCTACCTCTCTGCCAAATTTCAAGTAATTCTGTTCAGCCGTTCGGGCTGTACCTTCGACTAAAGGTCCTATGGAAAATAACATGGGGAAAACGCGTTTTGGGACCCCCCTTTTTTCTCGGACCCCGCTTGACGAATCACCCCGAGACTTTCAGGGTAGGAGCTGAGCGGAGCGCCCCATTAGTTTTGAAAATTTCTCGAGGATTCATCAACCGGTGCCAAAGTTATTCAAAATAGAATTTTCAGATTTCCTATGGAAACACGGTCCTAACTATGACTATCTACTGGCAACCGACCAGTAGATAATATATATATATATATATATATATATATATATATATATATATATATATACACACACACACACACACACACACACACACACACACACCACTGACCCAATGCATTGCATCTGGTGCAGGACCTGCTTGGGATTGAGGAGGCTGCAGGCAAGTGATGTTTAAATATGTAATATTACTTTTATTGCTTTGTAAGAGGTATTATAGCAGTATGTTTTATATATAATAATATATAGGTAATTGGAGTAAATATATATATTTACTATAATTACCTGGTTAAAATAAAATGTCACTCCATTACTCCACTTGAGTAGCCCTTTAAACCTGTCTCAGGCCTGCCATTGAAGCTTGTGTGTGCAGGTTTAAACTGCTATTTCGGCCTGGCAAAGTAAACCTTTTTCCGGGCCCAAACCTTCCTTTTCAAAACATATAAGTCACCCTTAGAGTGGGCCCTAAACAGTCCACAGGACAAGGTGCAATGTATATAAACATTTTGGACGTGTACTTTTAAGTTGTGCATGTCCTGGTAGTGAAAAACTCTTAAATCCGTTTTTCACTATGGCAATGTCTACTTCCCCATAGGATAACATTGGTGATACCTTATTACATTTAATAAGCTGTAACTTCCAAATGGAAACAGGTAACCATTTCCTGTTTGGTGTGTTTGGCATTGCAATGAAAAATATTTTCGTATGGTTGTCAGATTTTAAATTACAATTTTTGAAAATGCCTCTTTTAGAAAGTTGCACATACACACAATGTTGAAAGTGACTGATACTATTCACAACCTCAGCTTTTTTCATGAACACTATTTATTATTCACAAATCATGAAAATACTTTTGTTTTTTTAGTCACACACAGAGATTCAATACAGAACAAATCATGGATTTCTCCCCTCCCACATAATAAATGAATACACAACAGTGGATACAAATAATAAATTACAAAACACATCTTTCTGAAAATAAACAACAAACAAAATAAACAACAATAAATCTGTTCAGATTTTTTAATGTCCAAAACAAGAGCTGAAAATTAGTATGATATACATGACACTATAATGAATTCATTAGCTCTTTATCTACGGACGGTGCGCCCTCACCAAAGCATGACTACTGTGACCAAGACAAGTTCAGCCATCACTTTACATTTGTTTACACCCTGGTTCTCAGTGCTACTTGTTTTTTACATGTTGGGCGCACAGATGCTTGTCAATGTGTTTCGAACTTGCTAGATTATTTCAGGGTTCTCCTCAGGACCCAGAACTGGTATCCACTCCACAACACATAATCAAATAAGAAATACCCATGACTACCTCCATAGTGATATAGTGGGTCTGCAATACCTCAGCATTGTCAGTATCATTACCTCATAATACTTGATGGCTTGGCACCAACGTGATGATCAAATTCTTTATGACTGTTTTATCTGAAAACAATGTTAATGTATATAGACCATATTACCTATGTACTCCATTGCGACACATAGAAACTGACAACTGACAAGTGCTAGAATTTAAAAACCGATACTCACAACAAAGGGACTGCCAACTCACCTTCGTCTCATGATCCCCGATTAAACTCTGACTCTACGATTTTCCAGTGAGGATTTTCATATACAACAAAAACATTACTGTCATGACAAGCTTGTGAGCGCACCCATTTCCCTTTTCCAACTCAACCTACACAATGTATTTTAATAATTGCTCCAAGTCAAAAAATGTCAGTGCCTGCAACTATCTGTGCCCTTGGTTTCCCCACTCGATCTGCCCTCGCGTTTCCCGCCGCTGTGTCCCCTGCAGCCCCGCCTGCCCACTCGCCCATTCGTCCCGCACCCCCCTCCAAGCTGCTCCTCCCTCCCACCTCCCCTTCTTATGGCAGACCCCCTGGCTCCTGCGAACGCCATGACACCCGGCGCCGCTACAACGCCAGCACCCTTCCCGCACTCAACACCGGACGATCACATACCTGCTTCCTGGCCGCCCCGTAGCGCACCCAAGAACCCTTCTCCTGCCGGAACTGCAGCTTCACCAGCCTCCGAGCCGCCAAACCGCCCACCGAGAAAGGACGCAACCACCTCAGATGCATTCTACTCAACACCAGCTCCGCCCGCAAACACGCCATCGAACTCTGGGACCTACTTGACTCCACCAAACCAGACGTCGCCTTCCTGACGAAGACCAGGATGAACCCCTCCTCGGCACCCAACATCGCCATAGCCATCCCTGACGGCTACAAGATCACCCGCAGGGACCGTCCCAACAGAACAAGAGGAGGAATCACCATCGTTCACAGGAACACCCTCAGAGTATCGACCAGCACCGACGACACCCTCAGCACTACCGAACACCTGCACTTCCAGATCCACACTGATCACAACACCACCCTCAGTGGAACCCTCGTCTACAGATCCCCCGGCCCTTGGCCTCCCGGCCTCAGTTCAGCGACTCCATCGCCGACTTCGTCAGCACGCATGCCCTTGCCTCCACAGACTACATCCTCCTCGGGGACCTGAACTTCCACCTCGAGAACAACAACAACACCAACTCCACCACACTGATTGACAACCTCGCCAACCTCGAGCTCAGACAGCTCATCACAATGCCCACCCACTCCGCCGGCCACATGCTTGACCCCATCTTCTCCGCAAGCTCCCACGTCACCTTCAGCCACACCACCGAACTCCACTGGACCAACCACCGTTGCATCCACTTCACCTTCTGGAAACCCACCACGCACCACCGCACTCAACAGATCCCCCGCCGCAGCTGGAGCAAAGTCAACGAAGACCAGCTAAACACCACTCTCGCCCGAAGCCCACCCGTCGACCACACTGACACTGACACCGCCGCACGCAACCTCAGACAGTGGATCGACGACTGCGCCCCCATCAAGAAACCCTCCAACAGACACACCAACAAGAAAGCCAGCTGGTTCACCGCGGACCTCCAGGCCTCCAAGCAAACCTGCCGAAAACTAGAGAAGAAATGGCACCGTGAGCAGTCACCGGACAGCCACGCAGCCCACAAGAACACCATCCGCAGACACCATCACCTCATCAGATACGCCAAAAGTGCCTCTGACAAGGACCGCCTAAACAACAGCGCGCACAACAGCAAAGAGCTCTTCAACATCATGAAGGTACTCTCCAACCCCAGCTCCAACACCAACGACATCCCACCATCGCAAGACCTGTGCGACTCCCTTGCCACCTTCTTCCATTGCAAGATCACAGACATCCATGACAGCTTCAACAATCGGACTGCCCAGACAGCCACCGAGACCTCTGACCCCACGGCCGCGACGACGCCATCAAACTCATGAACACCATCCACTCCGGCTCTCCGTCAGACCCATGCCCACACCACATCTTCAACAAAGCCAGCACCACCATCGCACCCCATCTCTGCAAGGCCATCAACATCTCCTTCGAGACCGCGACCTTGCCGGAGAGCTGGAAGCACGCCGAGATCAACGCCTTACTCAAAAAACCCAAGGCGGATCTCCCTGCTCCCGTTCCCGGCAAAGGTCATCGAGAAGACCGTCAACAGACAACTGACCCGCTACCTCGAGGAGAACAGCATCGTGGACTCATCCCAGTCCGGGTTCCGCAGCAACCACAGTAGCGAAACTGCCCTCATCGCCACCACCGATGACATCAGGGCCCTGCTGGACAATGGAGAAACCACAGCCCTCATCCTCCTGGACCTATCAGCCGCCTTCGACACTGTCTGCCACAGCACCCTACGCACGCGCCTCCACAGCGCAGGGTACCGAGACAAGGCCCTGGAATGGACCACCTCCTTCCTTTCCGGCAGAACCCAGAGCGTCCGCCTCCCCCCTTTCTGTTCTGAAGCCACCAAGATCATCTGCGGCGTACCCCAAAGATCATCCCTCAGCCCGACATTGTTCAACGATTACATGGCACCGCTCGCCAACGTCGCCCGACTGCACAACCTCAACATCATCTCCTACGCCGACGACACCCGTCACCAAGTGGATGAAGAACAGCCGCCTGAAACTGAAGTTGGACAAAATGGAGGTCCTCATCCTTGGCTCCACCCCCTCGGCCTGGGTCGACTCCTGGTGGCCAACCGCACTGGGAGCAGCACCGACACCCACCGACCACGCACGCAACCTGTGGTTCATCCTTGACTCAACCCTCTCCATGACCAAGCAAGTCAACGCCGTCTCATCCTCCTGCTTCAACACCCTCCACATGCTCCACAAGATCTACAGGTGGATCCCCACGAAACAAGAAGAACGGTCACCCAGGCTCTCGTCAGCAGCAGACTGAACTACGGAAACGCCCTCTATGCAGGAGCGTCGGCCAAACTCCTGAAATGACTTCAACGTATTCAGAACGCCTCGGCACGCTTGATGCTCGACATCCCTCGCCACAGCCACATCACACCCCACCTGAGAGACCTGCACTGGCTTCCCGTCAACAAGAGGATCACCTTCAAGCTCCTCACCCATGCACACAAGGCACTCCACAACACCGGACCGGACCGGCATACCTCAACATACGACTCACCTTCTACACCCCAAACCGCCAGCTCCGCTCCGCCGACCTCGCCCTCGCCACCGTCCCCCGCATCCTAAGGGCGATCACCGGCAGCAGATCGCTACCAAAACATAGAACACCATCCCCATTCTCCTGCGGCAGACCCAGGACCTACTAACCAAAGGAGGCTACTCAAGACCTGGCTATTCGAGCAGTAGCAGCACCCCTCCCCCTGCCTTGAGACCCTCACGGGTGAGTAGTGCGCTTTACAAATGTTCTGATTGATTGATTGATTGATTGATTGATTGATTGATTGATTGATTGAACTATCTGGAATGCTTGCGATTCCTTAATGTTAACTAATTCATGATACACATCAATGCGCACCCAATGGCTCACCGCGCTCACACACATTTAACTTTTGACATGCTAACTTGTGTTAAAAATTGATATCTTCTCCTCTTGGAAATGCGGCTTCCTGCATCGGACTAAAAAAACATCCAATTGAATTAATATCAAGCATTTAAAATTGCATGTCGCAACACACAAAATATGGTAAATCTTACTTTTGCAACTTTCAGTGAAGTCTTCCATCATTATCCTTCATGAACGGTTCACTTCCCAGGGACTTCTGTAAACCGGAAGCACAGCTGTCCATTTGAATTTTAAATGGATTCTGATTGGTACATCATCTCTCCGATGTTTCCTGTATTTCTGTAATAGGAATCCTGGGATATGTAGAGTTTTAAACCATTAGTGGCCACAACTCAATGAACAAAAGAAAAACTGCAATGTCTGTAACATTCTCCATATTATACCGGCAGGTTTTGAATCTCTGACATTTCATTGAGTCTCTGAGACACAGTATTGAAATGTAATAGAAGATAAGCTTCTTGTCGATTCAATTTTACATCAATATCACCTCCTCGAGGGTCCCATTTTATGATTGCGAGTACTGTCCATCGCAGATCTGATTCAATGTGTTTATTTTCAATCCAATGACTCACAAGTGGGGCAGCTAACACTTTATGCCTTTTCTGTAATTTATGTTGAATAATCCTTTGGTGGATCTCTTGATTAGTTTTACCAATGTACAATTGTTCACAAGGACACTTAACCCTTAACCGCGTAAACCACATTTTTAGATTGCAATTAGAGAATGTTTTGTGAATCCATTTGACATTCTTATGTTGGAACAATGTACCCTCAAGAATCTGATGACAACAAACACATGTGCCACACTTGAAATGTCCTTCCAAGGGTGATAGGTTACAGAGTGTTCTCTAGCTATTTTTCATTGATACCGGAGGTGTGTGAGCATGCACTATTTGGCTTCCAATAGTCTCTTCTTTTTTAGGACAAATAGTGGCTTAATTAATAATTTGTCCACTTTTTCGATCAAATGCCAATTCTGTCTGATGATTGTTTTGAACTGGTTGGTTTTAGAACAAATTGGGGAAACAACATGCGTTCTAATATGATTTTCTTAGGCCTTTTTTCTAAGAGGGTCTCCCTCGGGGTCCATCATGCACGTTTCATGGTATTTTTCAACAATTCTTTTGGGTATCCCTGCTCTCTGAGTTTCTCCACAAGAGCTCCGGCATGGAAACAATATTCACTTTTTTTCAGAACAGTTACGCCTTACCCAAAGAAATTGACCATAGGGCAAATTGTCACGTAGGCTACGAGGATGGTGGCTGGTGTAATGCAAAGCATTATTTCTGTCAGTTGATTTAGAGAACAGTGTAGTCTGTAACCGTCCATTTTTTACAAGGACATCAACATCCAGGAATGTAATCGATGACTCACTGCTGGTTATGCTGAAGTTAATATCAGCCGATCTATGGTTCAACCGATTGAAGAACTGATTCAGGGTGTCATCTTGTCCATTCCATATGCAAAAGATGTCATCAATGAATCAGAACCATTTAACAATGTGATGCACGATAGGATTATTTTGATTGATCCTAAAATTTGGCGATAAACAACACAGCCAGCTCTGGAGCAAAGAGACAGCCCATTGCTGTTCCTTTCACCTGGACGAAAAATTCATCCCCAAACTTGAAATAGTTCATGCTCAATGAAAAGTTTGCCAGTTTCACAATGAAACTTGTTGGAACCTGATGCGGCCTAGATCTTTCATCCAAATGCAGTTGTATAGCTTAGAGTCCATCATCTTGCGGAACTTGAGTATATAGAGATGTAACATCAACTATTCTCTGAGATGAGGGATTACATTCAAGATCTTCAATTTTCTGTATGAAGTCCATAGTATCTCTTAAGTAAGAAGAGATTTGGTGCAGCAGAGGTTTTAAAAAAACATCCACATATTTTGCAATTGGTTCCAAAAATGTACTGGGGAGAGGCAGTGCTGGTGGTGGAGATGGAACTTCCACCTGCCGCGGCACTGGTAATGGCACTCTCCTCAGCCTGACCCTCAGATTCCCTCTTCTTTCCCTTGGGTGCTGAAGAAATAAAGAAGGTAAAAAAATAGATTAATGGTACAGTTAATCTCCTAGAAAATATTTTGATAGGAAAAGAAAAATGCATTAACATATTGACACTCATTATTCTCATGACACTCAGATTGCCTATATGATCGAGTTGACCTATTCCTAATTTCCGAAACCTTAACTAAACCCTATTCCTAATTTCCTAAACTACATTTGGAAATACTTTTTCTTTACTTTACAAATCTAACCCCCTTTAATAGGCCAACACAGTCAATTTCCCTTTTAAATGCATATATGCATATTTTACATACTAAATCACTGGAAGATTGCTTCGGACTGTACAAGCTACATAAACAGAAAGACACAGGGAACACTAACTCACCAATATTATAATACTACTACTACCACAGTACCATTATCTTAGTGACAGGAGGACAGAGGAGTCAGCATAACGTCTTACATAATCAGACCATGCGAGCGCCTAGAGCAACAATGCAGAACTTGGTAGCATGAGTACCTGACTCGCTCAAATTGGGTCACATAATATTCATAACGTTATGTTACGTTATGTGAACTCAACTTACCTTTGAGTATGAGCAGCCTGCTATTTGGAAAATAAAATAGCATTATAGGATATAGGATAGGACACAACAAATTAGTAATAATTAATTACTAGTATTCACCAAGCCCTGCACCCTGGACACCAGCAGGTCGAGCAGGTACCTCTCCCATTCCAGGATGTCAGCCCAGTGGTGCATCAGCTGCTGCATTGAAGTACGCAACAGAGCACCCTCCCCCACAGCAGCCAATGCTCCCACAGGCCATACCCACACCTGGGCCTGCTGCTAGCATGGAGGGGAGGTGGAGCTGCACAAAAAAACAAGAGTGGCCACCTCCTCCTTGCTAAAAAGGACACGAGGCTGCACTCCTTGGCAGTGCCTGCACCCACAATGTGTGCAATGTGTGCAATTCCCTGAACCCCTTTCACTGGTGCCGCCTCTCTCACATTCTGGCATGGCACTGGGTGAACATGAAAAAAGAAAGACAGGAGGAATGGAAGGAATACACTAGAGAGGGAGAAATTAGTAAGTTTGGGGAAAACTAATAACCGAAAGACAAGTCACAGAAAATGTTAATAAAAGATGAAAAAAACTAAAATACACCAACACAATACACATACTAAGGTAATAAATGTAAAACGGGGAAGGATAGGTTAAATAAAGTCAGGATGGCAAACATATAGTTAGGACTGAGAAGTAGGCCCAGCACCATTCACAGAATAGGAAAAACAAAATGGCTTCATGCACGGGCAACCGCGTGGTGCCTTTTGCATGTGCGTCGCTACGTGGAGCATGCAAATCACACCAATTAGCGCAAATGGGCGGCCAAGCACAACTCTGCCTGTTCACGCGGAGTTAGGCACAGTTCGCACAGTTTTCTTTTCACTCTGCGAACGCCGCCCATCCGTAGTCAAGAAACCTCACATTAAAGAACTGTGCATGTCTGCCAGGGAGGCTGACAGTTCCATCTGGTATACAAACAGAAAACAGAAGCCGAGGAAGTTACACACCTACAATAATCCATGTACAAAAAAGGAAAAAAATCTAACAGGCTTGCCTTTTCTGCAGCTGTTTCCAAACTTTGGAACTCTGGGGTCAACCCAGCTTGCTACACTTCAAACATATTAGTATCAAGGGAAGTTCTGAAGACTCATCTTTCATTTAACATCCCAGTATTAAAGCCCTCTAAATGACCAGCGTTCTCCAACAAAGGGAAAATAAATACCACATACCACCCTCCATGAATTATATCCACAAGGGCATAGCATGCAACTAAAAAAAGCCTTACTTAGTATGCAGCAGCGCTATCTTGTAATTAGGTTACGCACTCCACAACGTCTAAAACTACACTAAATTTGCAGTAATCACTAACAATTACTATCATTAAGGTTTAGCTTATAAGTAGCAAGATTTATATTCACTATGCATGCCTTCTAACCACTAAGAACTGTGACGAGCACACTGATCCTATAATTACCAATAATTTACATTTATGCTCACTGTGTAACCATTAGAAACTCTGTCTAATATGTGTATATTAAAACATTGAGAAATGTAAACACTATGCATGCATAACCACGGAAAATAGGAATCCACTAGAGCAATCAAGCATGCCGTAAAACTCGTTTAGTTGTTCATACAAGTCAAACTGCACAGATCAGCCTGTGTAAGTGTTAGCAATAAAAACAAGAACAGCACTCCATTGCTTCCTGAGCAGAGTTTCAACTATAGAAATATGTAAAGCAATAGTAGTTATTTAGTGGGGTGGGTCTACTTCTGTAATGTGAATTCTAATTAGTCTGTTGCTAGTTTTGAAAAAAGCTTCTGGAAACACTAAAAATCTGCTAAAACAAGTTTGGTTTGCCTTAGAAAAAATCCTGAAAACTTCTTAAAGGGTAATAGAATAGTTGTGCAAATGTTTTATGTGCATCTTTGCTAACAGACAAAATTGTACAATGTACACAAACAGCACAACATTACAAGTGTCAGACCACTTATCTACATAATTTTAATTTTGCCCAAACCCACTAAATACTATTACTGACGGTGCAGCTTCAATGCTCCAGGGTGCTCCACATCTGTACCGTGATGTCAGAACCAACAAAAAAACATAATTGAGCAGTCTATCCTGAAGAAGTATGTTTCCTGTACTTCACAGCTGAAACGCCATTGACATTTTCTATTCTTTTGAAAAACGATTTCTGCATTTTAAGACATGTCAGTGATAATAAAGAATGTATTTCTTTCAGCAGTGGCCGTTTGATGCACTGGTATATTAAATTGTATATTGTAATTATTATAGGAATGGATAAAACATAATTTAGCATTTAGACATTTCAAGTTTTAACATTTGCAGGAAGTTTTTTAAATTAATTGGCCCGAAAATCAATCATGTCTTGATGTGTTTTAATTTATGAACTGTACATGTATGCACACAAAGTCCCCCATCAGACAGACTAAATAGATTTCATCAGTACTAGAATTTGATTATAGAGCTTATACAAATGTCACAATGAAATAGACTAGAAACTTCAATTTCCTGTCATCCTGATTTCTAAGTGGAGATGATTAATTGGTGTTTCTCGATCAGCTAATGATCATTAATTTTTATGGAAACAGATCACAAAAATGGGAGCAGAAAACTTTTTTTCCTTATTTAGATCTGGCTTTGGACATTAATCTATAAAAATAGTATGTTTCAACTAAATCAAATATTTTTTATGCATTTCCCTGTTCTTAAAGGTATGTTAGAAGCATGCTTTCAAACTTTACTGTTGTATAATGTTTGACATAATACAATTTAAAAATCAATAATATAAAAAAACTCAATCAAGATGCATGCAATAATATTAGAGTTGAAAGGAAATCATTGCTGTTAAAGGAAAGAGCATGGTCACTACTCAACCAACATCGCTGAATTTGTTCCGGCACAGCCCCGCAGGATCCGATTTACTTTACCAGCAACTATCCCCTCTACGTCCAACTAGCGAATACGGCAATGAACATTGACATTGTAAAATATCCTGAGAGTGTTCTAGCGCCCTCTAATGAGTTCATGAAGGAATGTGGTACTGTTCATAAGACATTCAGTAAACTTTCAAACCTTTCTGTAAAAGTAGTTGTATTTTACTTCTGTCTTTGATGTGAGTTTGACCTAGATATCCAGATCTGACTTAAATAAATCTTCCAAAATATAATTCATCAGTATGTTATGAAAGCAATGGAAGGTTCTAGACAGAGTAAACCTAGTCCAATCCCCAGTCGCTTCTTTCCCCCAAATAAAATCTGAAAATTAACCCTGAATTTGTTTAAAGACTTTTTCATAGAAAACACAGGGCACACAAAAAAAGAAAAATTAACAACATGAATATGGATTTTCATATCTATAAGAAGGATCATATTTTACTCACCAACAAGATGTAGTTCAGTTGGTGTATGCTTTTATAATTTTCTCATAAAAACATCCCCAAATATCTTTTAGGTTTTTATGAGTACATATCCAAGCACTCTCTGAAAAAAACTAGTGTGGCAACGCTAACAAACACATTTTCAGCAAATATATGATTGTGTTTTAGTGTTTCAAAACTGCAAACTTCTGAATCAGATCCAAGGCACTATGAATGTCTTTGATATCAGCTTTTAGAAACAACACAAAATAATTGGCGTATAGCTTACATTTAGACAACATTTTGGAGGTGGATAGATCAAATGATCATTCGAAATTGCAATAGCTTGGGCTTCATTAAAAAAAACAAATAAAATCAAAATCATGGCCAAACTGCCCTGATCTTCACGCTACCGTGTTTATACTTACCGTAACAAAGTTAATCATTTTTACAGCTTCCGATTGGGCATACAATTTGGACAGTAATTTTTTTAGCTGGTGAGGATAACCAAACCGTCCCTATCTCAAAAGATGAAAGGCTTTCTCTTCATTGAGCATCACTACCATACCCACATTTTGATTTTGGAAGCAAAGATCAATTGTTTCAAAAATACCTGGGGGTAGTGCTAAACATTTGGTAACTGAGTCCAATCCGTGGTCTGGTTATTTTATACCCGGATTGCCAGCAATTTTCCAAAATGCTTTTGGCAAAAGTCAATCAGTCATCTGAAATGGCGCAAACTCTCATACGCAAGCCTGAGTCTCAGTGAAATATCAGAGACTGCTATGTCTACTTGAATAAATCCAAGATGCTAGAGTGCCTTCCAATAATATTACAGAAATGGTTTAAGGAGACAGGTGTTGTAACTGTTGTAGATGTTTGGAAGTATGCAAATGATTCAGTTTTTTTACAAATTTGCCAAACTTAGTTTTAGACAAATGCATTTTTGTTCAAAATTGATGCTTGTACACCTGTAAATCCTCATAAAATAAGTGCCAGTTCTTTTTTCATCTGCCCTTGATGTGAAAAAGGTTATTTTAGAGAATGCTTTTAAATGTCTTGAGCATGCTCCCATTTGAAATCCTACTGTAAAGAAGTGTTTAGCTTTCTAAGTAACTAAATAGGAACTACAGTCTGGTAGTCCCAAGTAAAATGATCATCGAATAATGGAAGTTGGTATACCACACCTGTGTTTAAAGAATAGCACAAAAAAATGATGAAAGTAAAGTTGAAATAATCTTTGTATGTAAGTCATATTGGTAGTTAGAAAAATAAGGGAATCTCTCAGTATTTTGAGGAATAAAAGGAAGTCTAAAATTGAATTCTAGAAGTAGAATGAAATATAATACTTTGCAATATTATTAATTCAGATTAAGGCATTTTTAGAACTCAGGATGCATAAAGTTATATAACACCTTATATTTGAAATATTATGAACTGAATATGATGTGAGATATAATTGTTTTTATTTTACAAATGCATTTTTTATGTTTTTCAGTTTCTTTTTCTGCTTGATTAATTTAATTGTATAAATCTTGAGCAAATGTATACAGGACATTTTAAAGGTATGTGGTCTTCATGGAATTCCTCAGTGTTGCATACTGTCTCCTCTTATCTTCAACCTATACATGGAGCTCTCTAATGCTCTACTCACAGATAACAATATTGAGATTCACCAATATTAGACCATACACAACTCTATCTCAAAATCTCGTTTGTTCCAGGCATTCAATACCTAATACACTGCCTGCACATCACCCAGACCCGGATATCGAGCACCAACCTGAAGCTGAACCCAGACAAGAATTCCTGTTATTTGCAAAATAGCAAACAAGAAATAGTACAAACATGGCTACCTCTTCTAAAGAAACTGAAACTGTTTCTTCTAGAAAGTGACCTCATACTGTCACATCTGGAAAAGTGGTAACGCCCTGACACATGCACTCCCAGGCTCCACACTGACACCCCTTAGGAGCCTCCTACACCCTGAAAAACGTCTCATCCAGTGTTAAAATAAATTGGAACACATCACCCCCATCCTGATGAACTCCATTGGTTTTCATTACTGGCTCTCAACATCTTCAAATTAGCGGCATCATTTAGAAATCCATTAGGACCAGCAACCCCGCTTGTCTTGAGGACGATTAGCTCTCAGCACACCAGCAGCCAGGGCAACCATTAGATTGGAAGCCAAGGAGTGTAAAAGACAAAAAACAAAAAAACCAGCAGGGCTTTTCCATCTATGCAAACAGGATCGGAAACAACATCCCCGTCTCAACAAGGACTGTCCTAATCTTGCTCAAATTTAGAAAAGAATTGAAGACGCTACTCTTCAAAACCACTGCATCGCAATGCACTAACAATCCAATAACCATCAACCTTTCCTATCGCTCATTGGCTGTATGCTTCCCTCTGACTGTAAAGCACTCCACAGCCTTTTTGGCTCGTTTGCACAATACAAATACCACACACATAATTATATGGAAATGTACATAAGTGGAAAGCATGCCTTGAAAGAAATATAGTAAAAAATAGTTTTATTCCAATAAAGCCAAAGAAAAATCGGTCCTAAAAGACCTGACAAGTTCTTCAGTCTTTCCTGCCTTGGTGCCAAATGAGAAGCATGCTATTTATTTGCTAAAATAAAGTTTTTCTGACATATGGAGTACCGGTGAAGTTATCATCCAGTAAGTGCTGGAACTTGAACTGGAGCCTGTTCTTTGGGAAAGAATTGTCAACCAAGCCAAAAGTTATTCCATTTTACTTTCTGCACAGAACTTCTGCTTCTTTCTGCCAGGAATAATTTTGCCTTTTTGCCGCATTAAAAAGCAAATATCCATGCCAATTCTGAATGTGCAAAAAACTGTGTGAAGAAGAGAGAGAAAGATCGACTTGGCCTGCTGAATTTCGGGGAAAGCCAGTGAGAACACCCTGGAACCATCGATCACAAGAAACAGCAAATGTCATAGTCAATTTTAAACTAAAGTGGATGATAACAAGAGCAGAGAGGGAGAGGCAGAAAGTCACTAGCGCCTACGAGAATGAGGATGGGCAGATCCTGTGGCTTTATTAGCGGTGTGCAAATTTGCCAAGATTTTTTTCTTGCGACTTTTGCGCAATTAGGGTTTCTTGTGAATATCATTATGTCTGCGATTAGTTTAATATTGCGTACTCTCCTCATAAGTGTCAAGCGACCCACGAGGAAAAGTCACGCATGATTATCGTGTACAACATACTGATCTTCAATCTCTCAACTACATAAAATGAGATTCAGAGAAAGAGGAAGTAAAAAGTAAAGTAGATTTGTTAATGGAAATTTTTTTGTTACAGATAAGAGTTCGAGCGCAGGCAAAAACAATGGGCCTCATCTACAAGAAAATGACACAACGCTGCGTCGTAAGCAGTAGCGGTCCGTGGAGGGAGTTCGTTGGGGCAGTGAGGCAGGGCGGGGGAGGGGCAGGGTGGAGAAATGTAAACACCGGAATATGGATGAACGGAGGTAAGTACACATTTAAATAAATAAAACAAATTCCTTTGCACGCGCTGCATCGCAAAATGCGATGCAGCGCACGCAACAAAATTAGTTTTAATATTTAAATGTGTACTTACCTCCGTTCATCCATATTCCAGTGTTTACATTTCCCCACCCTGCCCCTCCCCCGCCCCGACTCACTGCCCCACCGAACTCCCTCCACGGACCGCTACTGGTCGTAAGCCATTTAGCTGTTCCTTGCTGCCTAATTTTCAAAGCACAGGATTACGTCGTATTAACAACAATACCACGCATCACTGTGCTTTCCCCTGTGCTGGTGCACAATTGACTGCCATGTGCTAGGGCAGGCAACCTGGCGTCATTTTGCTAGGCTGCCTGCGCTGCAGGATGATTGTTTTTGTGGAGGAAGGGACACCTCATTCACAAAGAACTATAATTTAGAATGCAGCACGCATCGAAAGAGGAAAAAATTAGGAGAAATAAAAGTATTCCTCCTGGTTGTGCCATTTCTATGCCTCCCCTGGGGAGGCATACAATTCTAACGCATTCCCAGTTTTACAAAATATTTTAAATCTGGGAATGAGTCAAGTTCCATGGATGTTGCATGGGAACACCCACAGCCACACCCATGGAATGCCCCTTTCACACAGAGTAATTTGTGAAAGGGGCACATATTAACGCAGGGTGATTTTACGTGGCCTTGTAAATATGTGCAAGCCCATTGCATTGCCTGTGCATCAAATGTGACGCACTGTTGGTGCAATGGGCTTATAAATAAGCCCCTATATTTGCGTGCCCCTTATGAGTGGCCCAAAATCGCAGCAATTCTCAGCTCCACCCCTTGCAATTACCCTTAACAGGAATCCTTGTAACTCCAAATGTGGAGATATTGCAGGGGTGATACTATTCGAGGGCATAACATACAAGAATTAGTTTACCGTCAGTTCCCCATTGCTTCTCTCTGGTGTTTCACACCGAGATATCTGCAGCTTTTAGTGGCCAAAATCACCACCGAGACCCATTGGAATTAAGGGCAACACACAATGAAAACCTTGGTCGGTGGGGAAGGGAAAGCACAAAACAGTCGAATATATGACGTGAAGGTTAATAATCAAGAACTATGCAAACCGACGCTCACGCACCAGAAACTTTGCTCCATTGCTTTGGATCGAGGACTGCTGTGCACAGCAATGTTGTGGCAAAGCCGGATGAATTCCATAAACAATATTAGTGAGAACAAAGCATTCATGTTTATTTTAAACAAATGAGACTGATGAGTTTGAGCACAAATTTCCAGCCCACATGCCAGTTGACTCAGACTCGAATAATTGTCAGTCAATGATGCACAGTCTGTGAGGCAAAAATCCCCTTTTTCTTATTTAGTATTTACAAAAGCTTTCTTAGTCAATGGACATATAAAAATTAAAATCTGGTGAATGAACTACACTACTTAAATGCCCCCAGATGAGGATATATTGTTTCCCCCAAACGTTTCTGGTGGAAGTGAGGACTCCATTGATCCTGACTCTAGGGGGGATGACGAAATCACATTGTTACATGGACGATAATTTGTCATGCATCAGAGTATATTTGCGTTCATAGCACAGTGAATGTGTTAACCAATACTGTACAGGATATGCAGAGGTATGAAGATACAAACATCAGACCCATGCCTAATGACATCATAAGGATTGGAGTGGCCAAAGGCAAGAGCTATATTGAGAGCCCCTTTTGGTAGCAACTTTTAACTTTGTCACACAATATCTGCTAATTCAAGCCCTATGATAAAAAACGGTATTGAAATATATATTAAAGTTTGAGATGTAAAAACAGAGAAAAGTGTGTTAGAGAGAAAACTCCCTTTCCCAGAGGGCCCTTGGAAGTAGGGGGCCCTGGGAAACTATAACTTTGTCTATGCCTTAAAACATCTCTGTCTATCACTCAATTCGAGAGCTCCACATTGCACAGTAGAGCCTTCCAGCAGGCATATGACAAGCAGCACAATTCAGAAACATAACCTCACCCCAGCCAAATATTACTATAGGTACATAGCAGTAAGGCCACCTAAAAGATATACATCGGCACCCATAATGGCAGTGGCCCAATGTATACAACGAACACTGAAGGTCTACAACATGCATTGACAGACCAACAGTTATTATTGCTTCCTGTATCCTGCATGGTGCTAGCAGTCACTCCAGCATCAGAATATTATGCAACTATGCAACTAAAGACTTACACTGCTATTGTAGTGATGTCGCCTTGCAGCATGCAATACAAGTCCCAAATCCCAAATCAAAATCTTCTCTACTCATTTCCCTATCTGATTCAGTCTTATACAATGTGGTTAGCTTCCTCTTACGTCTTTGAACATCATTTTTTCATTTAATTAGACATACAAAAAATAGAAAGCGGTTATTAATTTGTGTTATGGTCTTACATTAGTTTTCCAATTTCCTGCTGGTTGTAACTTCATCGCTTCTACTTAGTGCCTGATTGGGTAAGCCAGGCAAATGTTTTGTTATGTGGGTAAGTAAGTAAGTAATCTTTATTTGTAGCAGTTAATTAAAACCCTTACAAAAAAGATAAAAAAATTGAAAAACAGTAAATGACCTCATTTCCATATATATATATACAACTTACAAATCATTTTAGCAGCTAATAACTTTACAAATGCATACTCAGTAACACGAAGATCTATTAATTGTTTAAGACACGTGTGACTCTTAAGTAACTGAGTGCATGTGCCTGTTGGTTGGGTAAGGTTCATTTGTGCTCACCTCTGTTATAAATGAATATCTCTCATTTCAAAACATTAGCCTAAACTCAAGGAAATGTAATGAAATACATATGTTGAGGCTATGGGTGAAATTCTCAAAGTGCATAAATTTGACTTTATGCTAATTTTGTGAAAATATGCAAGATTTGTAATCCAAGGGAGACTGTTTAAGCTGAAAATGATTTGTGGGAACAGTAAACTTTTGTTGATAGCTATTTTCTTATCAAATTAGTCTTCTAATGCTATATAATGTCACTTTTGAAACTTTCCAGTCTTCACACTAGATGCCAATAAGTACATTAAGCGAAATTGACATATTTTCTCATAATTATTGATAAAATACACATTTTGTGATTTCACGCCCCTAAATTACTAGTGATGCAGGACTTACGCATTTGTAATTTTGCACCCAAAGTTACTGATACTATGAGATTGGTAGTCCCATGATGAGGAATTACCAGGCCATTACAATTTTTTTTTAATTTAGATGTGGAATAACCTCAGGAATATCAGCTTCTGCACCTCTTGGAGCATCTTTTTCCACCAATTATTTTTTAACATGTATTTTAAAAAAAATAACTTAAATGTTTATATTTACCAATTACATAGTAAAAATCACAATTTTGCATTGAACTAGTTTAAATTAATTTCAGTACATATTTTAGAATTAAAGTTACATTCATTTTCAAATTTTAAAAGTTATTAAAATAGTTTACCATAAAATATGTTTTTATTTAAGCTTAGTCTGGTAGGCTTAGTGGACTAATGCATCCACTGTAGGGGCCTGTGTTCAACCATGTTCAACCACATAGCCATAGGTTCATATCCCGGTGAGTTCCCTCAGTCTTTCATCTTTCCTATGTTGATAAAATAAGTACCATTGAGTTGGGTAACAATACACATATGTAATTGAGCGCCAAGATACCATTGGGTGAAGGTGCGCTTTACAAATACTTATGATATTTATATATACTTTTTTAATACTAAATTAAATTTATATATATTTTTAAAAAGTCATAATAAATGTATTTGTACATTATTTCTATGTGTGGTGCTGAATCGACCTCAGGTGTGAGCTGGAATACATTCACCATTGTTTTGGGTCCTTTTTGGATGTAGTAACTTTAGAAGTGCAGTTTGTAAATCGGAATAGCCTACTCTTCTGTGAGTGGGTGTCTGTCCCGCCCTAAACCTCTCTTTAGCCTGAACCCTTCACATCCAATAGTAAGCATTCCCCCTTTTCCAGCCAATACCCTTGGTCCCTCGCACATTTACTACTCACCTGTGTGAGGATCTCCACTTAGCAAAATTTATTAAAAGTGGCTGAGGAGATTTCCACTCATAGGTGTGTAAATTGTATGTTTAGTAAGTAGTACAACTGTAGTACATGTTTACATACTACAAAATGCAGTTTGTGAGCCAGGTCCTAAAACTCCTGTGTAGAAAGGGTAATAAGAGTTGCAAACACTGTATTTTAGAGCGTGATATAATAGTATTATTATATGTGGGGAGAATTTTGCACACATTCTTGACGAGACGTGTGAGTAATAAGTTTACCATTGAAAGTGAATGCACATTACTATTCTGGTCAGGTGGCCACTGGTGCATACATTCTGAATACTAGCAGATAGAAAGCATCTACTAGTGAGACGTACATATTAATGTGGTGCTTTTTGATTCCTACTGCTCAATTGCTTTTTGTTTCCATTTTAAATCCATAGCCTCTCCATCATCACAGAACCATGAAAATAAATCGCCTGAATGAGGTCACAGGTGTTTCGTTACACAGTCCTGAATTTTTAAATTTGATGCCTGAAATGGGACATGCATCATGATCGTAAAATGAGTCTAAATGCACAAACAGTGCAAATCCGTGTTCAATTTGCAAAGAGATTGATATTTCGTAGCACATCTTTCGCATCTATTGATGCTGCACGATTTCTGGCCCTGACTCTGTGTGTTCCAAAACTAGGTGCTATTTATTACACCCGATAAAATCTGACACCAATGGGAGGTGTTTTTTGTAAACTAATAGGCAGAATTTAGTGCCCAACACACCAAAGTCTTTGTTTTACAGTAAATACTGTACTGTTTTAATTTGTTAAACTCCCCAGGGTTGACCTGCCGAAAATGTAACAACCAGTGAGTTATTTAACTCACAGTAATTACCACCCAACTCAGAATTACAACTCTCATGCAGAAAGGGGGTCAATAAACACTGATTTACTCATAACCAGGGCCTCTGTGTTTAGCAGGAGCTTGTAGAGCGATTCTTCATGCTGTCCCTGTTCTATTTATTCAAATGGTGTTTACACTAGGCCTGCACTCAAACTGTTATGTATGTGACTGAACCCTGCTCTGCTGCTTCCTGTGCTGTGCATGCACTGTGTGATGGATGTCTGAAGACCGAGTCCTGGTGCTTAGCCTCTGCATAGGGGGGTGTTTGCTCGACAGCACAGTAACCTATAGGCAATTTGTCAAGTAAGGATATCTGTTTACTCTTTGCCCTAGTGTGAATCCTTTATGAAAGGACAGTGTCTAGCATGCCTCTAATGCTGAGGTTTCTTGATGCCAGACATACATACATATTAAAAAAGCAATTTAAAACACATTGTTTGTTTGAGGGAGAGAGGTTTTATTGTCGTCGATCAGTTTCATTTCAACACATTTTTGCTGCCCTGAATCTTCCATTATTCCAAACTAGTAAATTGATGGGAAGCTATAGTGTCAGAAACCTGAGGCTGTACCAACTGGGCAACTTCAATGATAGCTTTGCTGTTGGATGTCTAAGCTTGCATCCTGAATGATACTCTTGATATATGCAGGGGTATGTGAAGTTTTAGTGATTTACACTAACATAACTACATGAAAATGCTGAGAAGTGATGCAAAGTTGCTCATAATTAATAATTATGCGAATTGCAGTTAAGACAACATTTCTGAGCTGTAGGACTAATTCCCAAAGGTAAATTTATATGTGAGTAAATATACATGTGTAACTTTACTCTTTCACCTTGTAGTAGATGTATTACCTTTGACTATGCACAATATACAAGCGTAAACTAACTACAAAGTGTAGGCTTACATGTTTCCACCTCCCTGAAATCAGGGGGTAGAGCCAAATTTAAGAATGTACAGTTACTACTCGTAACTTTTCTTATGTAGGTGGAGATCTATGCTCCCAAGGCACAGATCTCCTTATGGTAAACTATAGGGAAAATTTCAAAAGGTTAGTCATGTATAAAAACACATTTGTAAAAATATTTTTAGGATACAAATTTATGGAAACTGCTTTCATATATTTAACTTAAATGTAGAAAACTACTTACAGCTCTAATTAATTGATGTTAAAAATGTAAATCAAAATTTCTTTTTTAAAGATTTATTTTTAAAAACTCAAATAAAATGGTTATATTTATTCTTTATGTATTACTGATTATATAGTTATTTATATATTTTTAAATCAAACAAGTTATTACATTAGTTTAAGAAAAAAACGTAGGTTTTCAATTTATATATAATTTTTTTCATAGAAATGTACATTTTTTTAAATGTATGTATTCAATCATTACTTCCCATTGGTTTATTTATTAAGTCCCTGCTGCCATTATTTTCTGTAGGACGGTATAGCAGTACCAGTGGTTGGCCATTTGTGGTGTTGACGGTACTCCATATCTGAGATTGAGTACCTTTACTACTGGTTTGAGTCCTTTTTGACTATGGTTACTTTAGAAATGCAGTTTGTGACTAGGAATGGGTCCCTCCCTAACTCCTCGTAGCCCTTCCTTAATCCCTCCCTACGCCTCTGAAACCCTTTCTAATTTAGTAGTAAGTATTCTTCATTTTCCAGCCACTCTCACCTTTACGTCTAAAATGTAGGTGTACCTGTGTGGATATTTCTGCAGTCAGGGCAGAGATCTCCACATAGAAAGATAGGAGAGGCAGAAATCTCTGAATGTAGGTTTGTGAATAGCATGTTGTAGTAAAGGTAAACATCCATTATGACAAATGTGTTACAACGCATGCCATTACCCTGCATTTTGTACTCCGCAAAATCTTTTACAACGCAGGGCTTTACACAGCAAACCATTACAATGCATTCCCCAAAGTAAAGCACCAGTGGTGTTAGAATGGTAAATTGCGTTCTAATGGGGGAATGCGTTGTAATGGATTGTGTTGTAAAGCCCTGAAATATAAAAGATTTTGCGGAGTAAAAAAGCAGGGTAAAGGCATGCATTGTAAACGTGTCCGTGGTAAAGTGCCATATTTTGTAGTAAATGACTAGTCTTATTGCATTACTACTAAATGTACTACAAAATGCAGTTAGTAACCCCCTCAGTTAAGGCAAAGGCAGGAAGCAAGCCCCAAAACAACCCCCCTACCCCAGTATCACTTGTTATGTTGGCACAAGGGAGCCTATGCACTAGGTGACAGCCCTTGTGTTTTTGGTGCACTGCCACCTCCCTCTCATCTTTGCAGAAGGCAGCAGGCCCAGCAGGGGCTATACATTTGCCAAACTAAAAATTCAACGCGGGCAACCCGGTGCAGGATTAGCTGCCTCACAGGTGTTGCATGCACCCAGTGGCTGGAAATGCAGGTCTGGGCAAATGTATTGGATCTAGAGCAGAACAAGCTGGACCTGCATGTGAAAGAGGTGGCAGAGTCAGCAGGCAAGCTATGTTTAGACTTTTAACATTGTATTAGTATTGCTTTGCATGAGATATTATAGCAATAATTTATGTACATATGTATATATATATAGAGTTCCACAAAATCGCTCCTGCCGACAGTCGGGGACCCAAGGAAGGTGGCGCACGCACCGGCGGAGCACGCCGGTAGTAAAATCCAGTAGAGGGTCGCTAGTAGTGCGCTCTCAGTCAACAAAAACACAGGACCCTCCGGAGAATCCAAAAGAGTTTAATCACAACGCGTTTCAGCTTCCAGAGAAGCCTTGTTCACTTAATCCAACAGTGCAAAGCAAAACCACGACTAATAAAGCTTCAAATGCTGAGCATAAACAAAGGACAATGTTTACTACACTGTGGTTATCACGGCAGACATCTTAGAATGATGATAATAACCAAAATAAATGTCTAAAACATGGTACACATCGTGTGGCTGTGCATTCATAACGGCATTGAAGTGACATTGCAAGAAGTCAAATCATGTAGTTAAGCAGAATAGCTGTACATAATAAAGGAAATGCAGGGTGGCATATAACCGGGACATATGTTGTCAAGCCGAAGCATATTGGCAGACATCTTGAAATGGTAAAATGCTAACAAGTATCTAAATATACTCATTTGTTCGTGCCCAAACAATGTAAATAATAACTACCTGGGTCTGTACCTTATCACACTAAAATAGTGCTAGTCACATATTAAAGATCATTAAAACTCAAAATCAAAATTGTGGCAGGCTCAATGTATGTAAGGAACTCTTTCAATCGCAAGAGTATTGAATACATAGATGCACATGGTGTGCATGTGTCGTTTATTCATTATGCCATACCACTGATGACCATCACCCTGGTAGACCATGGTGTCATGGACAAGTGCCCCCATGTATAGTCACATACTAATGGAAAGAACAGTGTTTGCAATAGAATGCTAGTATGTAAAAGATATATACTTGACCATTGCTGAAAAATCTAACAAATGCGGGTCATGACATCAAATATTAAGGTTAAGCTCCACGGCAAGTACCAATGTGTACTTCATACGTGCTCACAGAAGATAACCAGTCATGGTGCTATGTGAAGAAAAGGAGGAACATAGAGGGGGGAAAAGGGTAGGTTGCCCGTGAAGTGTACGTGCCAGTGTCTGGGCCCCTTCCTTTCCTCCTGTGAAAAGAGAGAAAAAAGAGAAATGTAAGAATGAAATTTAAAACACATATAACTTGCTAATAATCTCAAATGCACAGATCTGCCACATAGGAGAGGAAAGAATCATGAATTACACATTAAAAATATATATTGCATATATATAGAGACCCTCTTACACTGAGAAGACCTAAAGGGCATAACACGAGGGGAACATTCAAAATCATCTAATGTTCTCTAAGGTGTATTGCCAATTCCTCATCCTGATTCAGCCCGCCCGGTACCTTGGTCTGGAATTCAATGATGTACTTTGATCCCTTTGTCTCAATTTCAATGTTCTATTGCCGCCCCTGGGATTGGTGGTAATCTGTTCCAGAATAAAAAATCTCAAAAGGGCTGGGTTGGAGAAATGTATGTCCCTAAAGTGACGGGCCACTGGATACTTATCATCATTGTGGACGATAGCTCGATAGTGTTCCAGTACACGTTTCTTGGCCATCAGGGTGGTGCTTCCTATATACCAAAGCTTGCATGGGCACTCAATAGCATAAATGACGAAGGTAGTACTACAGGTGAGGAATTGTACAATTTCTTTGGTGACACCATTGTACGAGATACTTTTGACAAAAATGCTGTTTTTGCATGCCTTGCAATGTCCACAAGGAAAAAATCCCTTCAAACCATGTTCATGTCTGTTGGGATAGATAGTGACATCGCTGTGAACCAACATGTCCCTAATGCTTCTGCCTTTCCTGCACGTTATATTGGGTCTATCCGAAATGTGATCACCAATCATGTGGTCACATTTGAGAATGTCCCAATTCTTGGCCAAGATTCTTCTAATGCCATTGGAATCGGCATTATAGGTCAGGATCAGACGGGTGTTGTCAACATCATTATCAGGGGATTCAGCCTCCTTATCAATTATGGTAAGAGATCTAGGCATCGCATCTGCTCTCTTTTTAGCTTTATGTAACACCCAATTTGGATACCCTCTGATCTTAAATCTAGCCATCATTTCTTTACTAATTATTTAAAATAGGTGGTCCGTTATGGACCCCCAAGCCCCGGGGCTTAAAATTAAGTGGTAGGGGGGCCGCGCGGCCCCCCTCCTGGAGCCAAAGATGGCCCTGTGGACCGCCACTCCTCAGGGCCGGCTCCTGCAGTGTCCCGGGGTGCCCACCCCCGGCACACTGCTGTTTGCAATGGCAGGGCGGGAGCCTCACGGCTCCAACCCTGCCATTGCAAACTGCTTTGCTTCATTGAAGCACAGACGATTGCTTTTACATATGGGGAGCAGCATGTTAGCTGCTCCCCATGTGGAAAAGCAATGCCGGCTCACGCAGGAAGCGGGGAGCCGGCTGGGACCGTGGGGGGATTGGGACCCCCCTACGGTCCCCAACGAGATGGCCAGGCCCCGGGGGATGGGGTCCCCGGGGCCAGTAGTGGCCGGGAGGAGGGCCACACGGCCCACCCTCCTAAAAATAAATAAATGAGTAAACGGCCCCGGGGAATGGGGTCCCCGGGGCCAAAAAGGGACACAGGAGGGGGCAAGGCAGCCCCCCTCCAAAAACAAAACAAAAAAAAGGCCATGGCCCGGGGGATGGGGTCCACGGGGCAAATTATGGCCTCGGGAGGGGGGCCTCGCGGCCCCCTTCCCGATTTTTTATAAAAAAATACAAATTCGGGGCAGGCCCTGGGGGATGGGGTCCCCAGGCCCCAAAAATAAGAAGGGGGGCTACACAGCCCCCCTTCTTAAAATTTTTTTTTTTTTAAACGGGATCGGGCAGGAGGCCACGCCCCCTCCTTTCATCACTCTGCAAATGCGCCCCCTGGCGCGTTTGCAGAGGGGGAACGAATTCCCCTTCAATACTGGGGGTTCCTGGGGGCCAACTAGCCCACCAGGAACCTCCAGTATGCACCAGGGGGCTGCGTTGCAGAGCGGTGTAATGAGGCCACGCCCTTTTTTACACCTCTCTGCAACGCAGCTCCCTGGCGCTTACTGGAGGTACCTGGTGGGCTAGTTGGCCGCCAGGGGACCTCAGGATTCAAGGGGACTTAATCTCCCAACTTAAAACACGCCACGGGACACGTTTGCACAGTGGTGAAGGTAGGGGGCGGGGCCTGAGGTGATACTGTGCAAATACGCCCTGTGGCGCGTTTTAAGTTGGGGAATTCATTCCTCTTCAATCCAGAGGTCCTCTAGGGGACAACTAGCCCACCAGGTACCTCCACTAAGCGCCACGGAGCTGCGTAGCAGAGTGTTGTAAAAAGGGGTGTGGCCTCTGAACACCTCTCTGCAATGCAGTTCCCTGGCACATACTGGAGGTACCGGGTGGGCTAGTTAGCCGCCAGGGGACCTCAGGATTCAAGGGGACTTAATCCTCCAACTTAAAACACCCCACGGGGCGCGTTTTCACAGTGGTGAAGGTAGGGGGCGGGGCCTGAGGTGAGATCTGTGCAAACACGCACTGTGGCGCGTTTTAAGTTGGGGAATTAATTCCTCTTCAATCCTGAGGGTCCCTGGGGACCAACTAGCCCACCAGGTACCTCCAGTAAGCGCCACGGAGCTGTGTTGCAGAGTGTTGTAAAAAGGGGCGTGGCCTCTGAATACCTCTCTGCAATGCAGCTCCCTGGCGCATACTGGAGGTACCTGGTGGGCTAGTTGGCCCCCAGGGGACCTCAGGATTGAAGAGGAATGAATTCCCCAACTTAAAACGCGCCACAGGGTGTGTTTGCACACGTCACCTTAGGCCCCTCCCCCTTCCTTCACCATTGTACAAATATTCCTCTAAAATCAGCCGAACTACGAATTCCGATTTACTCACCTGTAATCAGGAGAGAACCTAGTGCTGCATCTTTTAGCCCAGCACTGACCCTGAAAAGTAATTCTAAGCGTACTTACCAGTAACTTGTATTTCCTTCCATAGGAATCCATTGTGTGATTTTCACTAGAAAAGTTTCTAAGTGTCTATTTTCACAAACTAAAAATATTCCTAAAAAATCGTCTGTATGACTTAAACACATTCTTTCAACTGTTTACAGGAGGTTGGCCAGTGCTGGATCCAGGATCCACCACTGAGTAAGAAAAAGTAACGATAACTCTACTTACCTGCTAAGTGAATTTTCTGCCATAGGATAACATTGGTGATTCTTTGGGAAGAAGTTTCTAAGTGTCAACTTTTAAAATAGAATAATATTTCTTAAAAATTACTACTTTAACCAAAGCGCTTTTACTCAACTGTTTACAGGAGATGTCCAAGGACTGAATCTAGGATCCAATCCTGTGGTTAGAAAAGTAATCCATAAAGTAACTAATTGCATTTAAATAGAAATTCACATTGAGCTCAATGTTGCTTTGTGTTTGAAATTGTGTTGCCCATTGCAACAACTGTAACTACTGTACTTAAATAGCTACATGAGTGTCTCTATGGGTTATTGATTGGTTGTCTGAGTATCTGTGGGTGGGGTGTGGGTGACTCTGTGCATACATGTGTGAGTGGGTGATTCTATGGGTGCATGGTTTTAAGAGTGCATCTGTGATGGACTGTATGGTTGGGTGAGTGTATGTATGGGTGTGTTAGGGATTGAATGTATATCTCAGTGGTACATGTGTGACTAACTACATATGTGAAAGACAGTATATATGTGTGTAAGAGTATATAAGTGGGTATATGTGAGAGTGTGTGATTGTGAGAGTGGCTGTTTGGATGAGTGTGTGCTTGCATCAGTCATTGTATAAGAGCGTAAGAATGTGGTACTATTTTTATGAGTAAGTGAACTTGTGTGTGTGTATCTGCATAGGTGAGTATATGGGAGTGTGATTAATTATTTGCACGACTGACTAGGTGTGAGAGTACCTCTATGGATGATTGGTGGTGCGTGAGTGTCTATGTAGGTGTATTAATGCATATGATAGTCCTGCACTGAGTGACTGTAAGTATGAGTGACTGTACAGGTGAGTGAGTGGATGTGTGTGTAGATCTAAGAGTCAATGAGTGGGTATGTAGTTATTGGTATTGGAGTATCTATGGTTTTGAGAATGGACGTCTGAAATTTTGATTGAGTATATCAAAGGGTGTGAGAAGATGCACTAATTTATCACATGGATGACGTCATCAGCGATGTCATCAGTGATGTCATTTGAGATGTCATGAGTGATGTCATTAGTGATGTCACTGACCATGTCATGAGTGATGTAATATGTGACATCATCAGCAGTGCATTGCGGGGGTGTGAGTTATAGTTAGCTGAACTAACTATAATGGGGGAATTTCTAGGGTTTTGTACAAGGGAAATGTCCAGCTAACTATAACGCCCCTGAAACCCATGTTTTTTTCAGTGAATATATATATATATATATATATATATATATATATATATATATATATATATATATATATATATATATATATATATATATATATATATATATATATTCCAATGAACGGTTGGCTGTTCCCAAGCCACTTGTACGGCGGGCACACGGCAGGGGTAGCCACCCCCAAAAATTCCACTGGGTACCACTGCGTCTCACTTTCCACTCACGGGATGAAAGAACACTGGAGCCGAGGCCACAATCAAAATGCGTGTTTATTAACACCAGGTCCGACGCGTTTCGGAGTTGAAAGGCACTCCTTTCTCACGGGCAACAGACTGTGTTATTTTTTCTAATTTAAAGCGCAAGTGCCGGTCACGTGCCATAGACACAAACAACATACTTAAGCTCATCATATTTTACATCTGAAATCATATGGCAATTAATGCATTGACATGCGATATTCGTAACAAGAAATAATAATGTTTAAAAGTGCATGGAACCAAAGCAACATTGTACATTTGTATGAAGTAATTCAAATATACGAAAACTTTATCAAAAAGCGCTGGTGCGCACAGAGACATGCTGGGATACCCGTACCTTCATTGGGGGTTATCATGGCAGAGAAACACACAAAGTAAAGCCCGAGTGGGCAAAAATAAAAGTCAGACCAGCGGACGGTCAAATCGACTGGTAATGGGAATGTGTCCTCGTGCATGGGGATACAAAGAAATCAAAACTAAAGAACAGGGCACCAGCACGCTCCTGCATGCACTCACAGATTGATAAGGCTTCCTATTCACATTAATAATATTTTGGTCGCACCGCCAAACAAAACATGGAACTATCTCAATTCCTCACATGATGCCCGTTCATAATATCATGCCCAAGTGGGCTAATTATCAATGTCACTCGCAGTAATTATCACATCACGACCACTCATAACTCATTAGCGAGAACCCTTATCAGTGAGCGATTTTCTTCGGTATAGTTGACAGTTTATGTAGTTATCCCAGTTACAATCACAGTTCCATAGGCCACCTGAAAGATGAATAAAAAACTCGTTGACACAACTAAAAAAATGCACCGACCAAATAAAATTAACACAAAATGTTAAAAACACATCAGAGAACAACACCAGAACCCTCTGTTAATGACATTTACAAGTGTACTGATAGCTCCTCATCAAGATTTAGACCTTCTGGGGCCATGGTATTATATTTAATAATTGTTTTTGATTCAAGTCTTCTAAGCTCTCTTGTCCTGTTACCCCCTCTGCACCTGGCCGGGATGTGGTCCAGAACAACAAACTTGAGCAGATTCGGATTTTGTCCATGGAGTTCATGGAAGTGTCTTGCAATGAGATACGTTTTATCATTTTTAACATTTTGTGTTAATTTTATTTGGTCGGTGCATTTTTTTAGTTGTGTCAACGAGTTTTTTATTCATCTTTCAGGTGGCCTATGGAACTGTGATTGTAACTGGGATAACTACATAAACTGTCAACTATACCGAAGAAAATCGCTCACTGATAAGGGTTCTCGCTAATGAGTTATGAGTGGTCGTGATGTGATAATTACTGCGAGTGACATTGATAATTAGCCCACTTGGGCATGATATTATGAACGGGCATCATGTGAGGAATTGAGATAGTTCCATGTTTTGTTTGGCGGTGCGACCAAAATATTATTAATGTGAATAGGAAGCCTTATCAATCTGTGAGCGCATGCAGGAGCGTGCTGGTGCCCTGTTCTTTAGTTTTGATTTCTTTGTATCCCCATGCACGAGGACACATTCCCATTACCAGTCGATTTGACCGTCCGCTGGTCTGACTTTTATTTTTGCCCACTCGGGCTTTACTTTGTGTGTTTCTCTGCCATGATAACCCCCAATGAAGGTACGGGTATCCCAGCATGTCTCTGTGCGCACCAGCGCTTTTTGATAAAGTTTTCGTATATTTGAATTACTTCATACAAATGTACAATGTTGCTTCGGTTCCATGCACTTTTAAACATTATTATTTCTTGTTACGAATATCGCATGTCAATGCATTAATTGCCATATGATTTCAGATGTAAAATATGATGAGCTTAAGTATGTTGTTTGTGTCTATGGCACGTGACCGGCACTTGCGCTTTAAATTAGAAAAAATAACACAGTCTGTTGCCCGTGAGAAAGGAGTGCCTTTCAACTCCGAAACGCGTCGGACCTGGTGTTAATAAACACGCATTTTGATTGTGGCCTCGGCTCCAGTGTTCTTTCGTCCCGTGAGGAGAAAGTGAGACGCAGTGGTACCCAGTGGAATATATATATATATATATATATATATATATATATATATATATATATATATATATATATATATATATATATATATATATATATATATATATATATATTATATATATATATATAGTGTATATATATATATTTCTCTAGTTTTGCTGTGGAAGCTGGTGTGCTTGTTCATTCAATTTCAGCGTTAACGGCCCAAACGCTGCACACGGAACACCAGTCGATTATGGCTCTCCCCGTGGACCGCATACCTTGATGGAGTACGGGAGAGCTAGAGGGTGAGCCCTCAGAGTGGTTGCCAGGAGGAGAAATAAGGATGACAGCAGGGGGATTCTTTGACCTTGTAGCGTAGTTGTTTGACTGCCAGCACGGGGTCTCCATCTCAGCAGCGAGAAATACCTTGCCCTGGAGACTGGCGCCATCTGGTGACTGGGCACCGCTGATGCCTACGTTGAAGCGGTAAGGATTGCCTGGCTTACTCAAGTTTTGTTCATCGGTCCCCCTCCACCCTGATCATGTGCCTGGTCAGGACTCATTTCATCATGCTGCCAGTCATGTAAGACATTTTGATACCGTTCACACAATGTTGTTCTCTAATGGTTCGAGATTCGGCTCATGTACCGGTTTAAATTATTCATGACTCAGACATTGTATAAGCTGTTCAATTTCCGCTAGCAGACACCCGTAGAGATGCATTATGGGACTGGAAGTCCCAGAGGGATTGGAGCACGCATTGGTAGTTTGACATTGAAGTCGAAAGTCATTCACTGGATGCAATTGACTCTCGTAGTGCTGAGGCTTTCACCTTGTCCCTTTTGCCACTCGAGAACTGATTTGAGAGTGTGATATTTGCAGCTCGGAAAGCGAGATAATTATCACAACAGCTAAGGTCAGAGGTCAACACTGGCATACTGGCAGACTGTGCAGCAGCTTGTGAGCTTACTTTGCCTTTGAAATTATTTCTAATGGGGAAATCTTTTTAAAGACATTGAGCAGCGTGGTTCCTTGTCAATCAACTAAAATTGAATTTTAATTTTCAGGCAACGTAGCATGAGAGTATGGTGGTGCTTATTTTATGCTTTGTGTATTCCCAGTACGGCGGGTGAAATGCAACATTCTGTTTGTAATTTTACATACCCTAGCAAGTTACAACATGATAATTCATAGAAGTTGTTTATTTGCATTATGCAATTGATACACCACTGTTTATTCTATCTATGTTATCGCTGGTATTTATGCTCAGGGTTCTTTTGAATTCTGCAAAGCGTTTACTTTAATAGCACATGCTCGTTAGTATGTTGTCTATGTCTATTAGTACCTTAAGGGGAATGGCCACTATATATACTGCCATTTTAAAAGTGCCAACCAGATTGATAAAGGCTTCTAGTAAGCCGTAACGCATCTCTCTCTTACCTCGGGGTTGAGGGTGACTTGAGACAATAAATATTGCCGTATTCTGAGCAGCCTCAAGTCTGTGCCTTCTTCTGTAGTTTTGCTGTTGAAGCTGGAGTGCTTGTTTATATATATATATATAACGTCACATATTACATCACCCATGACATGTTAAAATACAGAATTGATGACATCACAAATTACATCATTGATGATATCAATGATGACATCATCCAACAGACAGGACAATTTTCTAAATGCTTTCCATTCTGTAATGTATTTGGCAGGCTACACCTAAACCCAATTTTGTATTACAGCTCTACTGCTAAATTGCGTAACATTTTGCAACATGCAGGATATGAAGCATATCTGTGAAATCATCCACATTTAGTAGTTATTATACTTTGATATTCAGGTACTTAAGAACCTTCTCAGTGAATTACTGAGTTTTTTTATCATGTTCACCCAACTGCCCCAATGAGAACAACTTTTGCCCTTGCTAGGCAGTGGGTGGTCTGCAGGTATTGGCTTCTGGCCAGGCCCTGATCTCATCCACCCTCACACAGCCTTTGGCATGGCAGGGGGATGGCCATAGAGTCTGGTCTGTGGCCAGTCCCTCTGCCCAATCTCCTGCAGGAGAATTACCCTTGCTGTGCACAGACTTTGTTGGTGTGCACTATGGGGTTCACTGCAGGCCAGGCTCTACAGCCAATCCTAAGCAGAAGCCTAAGCGCCCCGCTGGCAGCCAACTCCCTTACATACAGGCCCTTGGCATGAGGCCAAACCCTGCATGCTGTCTTCCAGATGTGCCCAGCCCCCAGCTGAAGACAGCAGCAGAAAGATTGTGAGAAGGGTGTGGCCTTAGGTCACATCCTGTGCCCAGTCTCCCACTGATGTCAATCCTCTTCATAGAACCCAACACACAAGTATATTTATTTTTTGCTTTTCACAGTACGTTTTTGGTACCAGACCTGTGTGACATTAAATGCTGACAGAAGAAAAGCTCTTTCAGCCAATCAGGGGCACTTATTTTTAAATTTACTGTAGTACTGGACTGACCTTTCGGATATCTCTCGGAAATATTGGGAAGTGAAACATAAAAAAACACTAAATAGCCAAAGGGTAAAATGATGTTATAGTTAGGTGACAAATGTCACACACAACGTAACGTTAAAAAAAAACCACTTACAATTGCCAGTTATAGTTCAGCGAGCTAACTATAACTTGAAACTGTGCCATGCACTACTCATAACCTGAAATAAGACAACTCTCATGACATGTTAAATGTCAACATTGATGGAATCTCAAATTACTTAATTGAGGACATCACTGATGATGTCATCCAGCTGATATCACACTTTTGCGGTACGCTTTTTGCACTGGAAGGTATGCAGCAAATATACCTAGACCAAGTTTTCTGCTGCGTCTCTAGTGATAATCTGCCTAACCTTTCGCATCATGCAGCACATGAAGCATGCCTGTGAAATCACCCAAATTTAGAAGATGTTTTAACTGATATACAGGTGAATAAGAAATAGTTTGTCTTTGAAGACATTAATGGGCCTGACTATGAGTGTGGCAGTCCGAGGACTGCCAGACTTGTGCTGGCGTGGCGGATCTAGCCACCACCGCACTGGTCACCTGACCGCCCCATTAGGAGTTGGCCAGCCGGACCGCCTTGGGACCATCGGCTCTGCTGGAAACCCCATTCCCTGACATTGGAACGGCAGTCAGAGCCTGCAATATGCTACGCGGGTCCACCATGGTCCCGCCAAGCAAATAACGAGTTTCCTCTCCTCCAGGGTTTACATAGTGGTTCCTCCTCCATGTAAACCTTGGAGGAGAGGAAACAAACGGAGACCTACAGGGTCTCCCTGTGCCTCAACCACATGTAGATGCACACAGGGGGGCAAAACATGTGCACCCTTTATGCAGGCACATAGGTTCCTGCATGGCATGGACTTTCGAGTCCATGCCATGCAGGAACCTTATTTTCAATGGCACGGTGACCTTTAAAAGAGACACCGCCTAAAGCCTGCCAGACTACTAGAAAGTCATAATCTGGAGGGTGGGCGGCGGCGAACCTCAGGCAAAGCAGTGGCGTGGCAAATTTCACTGCCACACCACAGCTCCGCCAAAAAGTCATAATTGGGACATAATGCCTTGAGCTATTTATTAATTGTTGAATACAATTGAAAGAGAATTTTACCATATTTTACGGTAGTAAGATGTACGTTATCATCTGGCATAGAATTTTATATCAACAGATTCATGTTAATGCATTAACCACTGGCATGTCATACATGATGTCATAGGACATGTCGCTAGTAATGCCATATGAGAGGTCATAAGCAGTGCAAAGCGGGTGTGTAAGATATAGTTAGCACTGCTAACTATAACTGTTACACTTCTGTGTTTTTTTAGTTGAAAACGTTAATGTTGTCACTGGCAAATTCACATAACTATACGTAACTATACGTTATTTATACATTATAACCTTTGAAATTGGTATGGTCTTTTTTTTTAAAAAAAAAAAAAACAGTTCCTTCTATACCCTCTTTATACCACCCAACTATAATGCTGCTTTAACCTTAGTTTTTTTCTGTTACTTTTCAGGGGTTTTTCATGTAACGTAATGCTTAATTACCATACTTAAATTCTATCCCCCACCCTGCAGCCAACCCCCCATACAGCCAACATGAAACTGCGCACAACCGTGGGTGGTTGGCCATAGGGCCGAACCCTGGGGATTCCATTCCCCGGATATGTATTTTTTTATTAAAGGGGAGAGTGACCACCATGTGAACCCCCTCTCCGAGGTTTTATCGGCCCCAAGAGCCCCATCCCCCAGTGCCACTTATTAAAATATAGGGGAGGGGGCCATGTGGGCCCCCTTCCCAAGTCGTGTTAGGCCCTGGGGCGTCAACGCCCCAGGGTCACTCTTTTATCGACATCCCCTGGGACCCAGCATGCTTGTTTGCCAGAGGGGGCACACAACCAGCCTCCACGGGCCATTTTTAGCTCCAAGGATCCCAATCCCCCGGGGCCTGGCATGCTTGTTTGGGGAGGGGGCATGCAGCTCCACTCCCCAGGCTGATTTTGACCCCAAGGACACAATCCCCTGTCCAAGCACTATTTTTATGGAGGAGGGGGAATCTCGCCCCCCTTCACCGGCCGATTTCGGCCCTGAGACCCCATCCCCCGGGGCATGGCACCATTTTGAAGAGGGACGGGAGCACGTGCCCCCCCGGTTTGCCCTTGGCCCCGGGGATCCCATCCCCCACGGCCTGGCATGCTTATTTGAAGAAGGGGCATGCAGCCCAACTCCCCATGCTGATTTTGGCCCCAGGGACTCCATCTGCCAGGGTTCAGCACCATTTTAAAGGGGGAGGGGAGCACGCAGCTCCCCTCATAGGCTGATTTTGGCCACGGAGACTCCATGCCCCGGCGCAACCAAAAAGGGGTGCCGTGGTGCCCACCCAAGGTACCCACCACACTGTTCAAACACAAGAACAGACAGGGTGACAGACTTAGCGGACAGCACTTCTCTATAACACTGCTACTGTATTTTTACACTGTTGTTGGGGGCTGTGGGAGGAGCCCCAAGGCCCCGGTGGCCCCAGCTCCTGCCCACAGGATGCATCTAATAATGTTGCTCCCTGCGGGCTGGAGCAATATTTATATCAGTTTTTCTGCCAGCATCACTGTGGGCAGGAAAATAGATCTAAAGATGGCTCACAATGGTTATGCCCTCCCCCCCCCCTCCTTTAAAGTGATCGGCTCCAGGATCAGGCTCCGCAGGGTCTTTTAAGACTTGGGGTGGGGGGCTGCAGAGCCCCCTCCCCATTTTGTGATTTTTTGGCCCCAGGGTTGGGCTCCTCAGGGCCTTTAGAGTCTCAGGGATAGGGGGCCAAATGGCCCCCATCCCCATAAAAATCAATTTTGGCCCCTGGGTGGGCTCCCCTGGGCCTCTAATTGTGTGGGAGAGAGAAAGCACATCTCTCCTCCCCCTAAAAATTGTTGTTGTAAGGAGGCTCGGGAAGGGAGGCAACAGAGTCACCCTCCCCATTATAAACACAGCCATAGGGTTAGTTTTCCCAGGGCT
Organism: Triturus cristatus; assembly: GCF_964204655.1. Classification (NCBI taxonomy): domain Eukaryota; kingdom Metazoa; phylum Chordata; class Amphibia; order Caudata; family Salamandridae; genus Triturus; species Triturus cristatus. Next base: position 629,558,005 of record NC_140595.1, on the reverse strand, counting down.
TATAATAAATAAAAGCAGCCTGGCCACCATTGTTTATTTATTTATTTTTTGATCCCACAAGAGTCTCCCAGGATCGCATCATTTCTTGCCATTTCTTTTCTCTTTTGGTTCTGTGGGGGGAAGGGGCCTAGGGGGCTAGGGTATCCCTACCCTGTCTACATATATCTTCTTTTTTGTTTACAACTTCAGGACAGGGGACTAAGTCCCTGAGTCCTCTAATGGCTGCCAGCAACATTTTTCTCTTATTGCCGGCAGCCAAACAGAGAACTTGCAGGAGTCTGACTCCTGGGGAAGCTAGATGGCCCAAGGAAATAAAGCTCCCTGGACCAATCAGAACACTCTATTTTCAAATTCATGCTCCCATAAGAGTCTTGGAGACTCTCGCGAAGCCAACTGCCAAAATATACAATTATTGTTTACCCTTAAATTCTCAAAAACTTCTGAACAGATTTACACCAAATCACAAGAAGCACAATCTGTGGACCAACATCTAGCTTCCTGCCAAGTTTGGTGTAATCCTGTTCAGCAGTTCTAGCTATAACCTTGTCGAAAGAAGTGTATGGAAAATGCATGGGGATTTTGTGTTTTGGGACTCCCCTTTTTTCTCAGCCCTCGCTTGACGGATCGCCCTGGAACTTTCCAAGAAGCAGCTAGTGAGGATTAACTTTCATTTTGAAAAGTTTCGTAAAGATTTGTCAACCAGAGCCAAAGTTATTAGCAGTAGCAGCTGCTACTGGACGTGGTGGTGAGGAGGGGCAGAGGATTGGTCTGAGCGCCATAGATAGCGCTCAGATTCGAACAGGGAGCCTGTGTATGTTCCTCACCAGGCTGGGTAATGCAGCCTGGTAGGAACATGCACAGTGTGCATGAACTGTTTGGTCGGCCCAAGAAGGCCGGACAAACAGTTCATGTGCACTTAGGGAGCGCTCAGCACTCCTTCCCTGCTCTGGCCAGCCCCGCTCCACACTGCACACATGACACTCAGTGCATGCAATAGGAAAAATAAAATGTTATTGTAATTTATTTTTACTTTTTGTGCAGTGGAGCAACACTCCTCCGCCTTAGCATAGGAGCTGCCACTGGTTATTATAAAACCAAAAATGCTGTCTATGGAAAAGCAGACCCAGCTATAACTACCTAGATATATATATTCCCTGCCTACATTGTTTTTTCTGAGGGTCTGCTGCAGTGCCTGTCATTGGTGATGTGTGGTGCTTGTCCTTACTCCAAGACTGGACTGAAATACATTTGTAGTGGTTTTGATACTTTTAGGGCTTTAGAAACTTTTGAAGTGTAGTTTGTGAATAGCAATGGTTTTGCTCTCCCTATTTTATCACCACTCCCCCGCTTCCTCCCACATTTACTACAAAATAGTGCACTGAAATGTGCAGAGATATGAACTCAGTGGCGTAACTAGGCACTTTGCCGCCCCCACAAAAAATTGTGCCTCCACAGTATCAACTATTGTGGCTGAGATCTGTGCACGGAAAAGTTGGAGAGCTCCACTTGTAGGTTTTTTAATTGCATTTGTAGTCAATAAGTACTACTGTTTAAGTGCTACTTTACATACCACAAAATGCAGTTTGTGAATCGAGCCCACCAAGTTGCAAAAGTCAAGATGTGCTTTGACCGATTGCGATGACCACTAAATGTTTGTGGGGAAAACCAAGGAAAGAAACAATCCAGCATAACGAAAACAAATATAAAAAGCAACTTTTGGAGACAGCACTAACTTTGTAGGTGAAATTGCTTACTTTGCTTGTGAAATAAGCATCAGCCTGTCCTCGTAGATCTACCACCACCTTGGCAAGTGTGAGGCAGATTCCCACTTAACTCAACTATAGGGATCCATCCCAGGTGTTTAGGGTATGTGGTTTCCAAATGGAACAGGATTAGTGAAACCTGGATGTGAAGGGAGAGTGGAAACATTTGATTGATGCACTACTTGCTGCAGATTTTTTATATTAACATTTTTAATATTGTGTAGGTTTATAATTATCAAAACAGGTAGCTTGAGCAATTTGCTCGGAATCACATGGTGTTTGGTCACGTGCCAAAGTCAGGATTAAAACCCAGGTTTCTGAGTACCAAAGTAAGCCTCAATAAAAATCCTCTATTGGGGAACAACCTTTACAACGCAACTTTTACAACGCACTACCATTACAACAAAACTGTTACAACGCAAGTGGATTTACAACGCATGCCATTACAACGCAAGTCTTTACATCGACTTGCGCTAGATGGCGTGCTAACATTACAAATAGTGTAGTTTACTATCCCAACACCTTCCCTACTGTTAAGTGGACTGGAGTTGGAATAGTAATTTACACTTTTCTAATGTTAGCACGCCATCTAGCACAAGTCGATGTAAAGACTTGCGTTGTAATGGCATGCGTTGTAAATCCACTTGCGTTGTAACAGTTTCGTTGTAACAGTATGCGTTGTAACAGCACGCGTTGTAACGTCATACATCCTCCTCTATTACATAGATGCGTGTGTACTGAGTGAAATGAGCATCATTATGGAAAGAAAAAAAAATCTCCTTAATGTTGCAGTGATTGTGGTCCATCAAACTCAGATTCCTATGCCACTTTCATTTTTTCCTTCGAGTGTGTTCCCCTCATTGCTTAATTTGAGAAAAAATATGTACCAGGGCTCTTGTCAGGAGGCCACTGCGGCTTGCACCATACATTGCCCCTGCCAGCATTGCCAATGATAGTACCAACACAACGACTAACCCTTACACTCCTACAAGTGTGACAAATCAGACTTTTCCAGGCCCTCAAAGCTATAAGAATGACTTGGGTGGCAGGTAATAGTCCTTTTTAGTGTATATTGAATTAATAACTGGCTGTTGTTGTGATCATCTGTAAATTAGCCAGACAGCACCATCTTGTGACATGCACCGGTGTTGACAATTCGGTGCCACTGCTGAGCACCAGAAACCACCGGCACAAATTAAGCACTGGTTCCCCTTCATCTTTTTTTACATCTCATCTTGCGAACTAGAATTGGACCTTTAGGGGAGTCAGCGGATTTACCAGTAGATCATTGACTTTGAAGGGCTGGTAGATGTAGCGAGGTAAGATACACTCTGCCCCAGCATTGCCGGACTTATATGAGCATGGATGTGAATTCCCCAAGATGTTAGCGGTAGCACAAATTACATAGCACACTCTTTGATGCCCGCGATCATCTTACATCACAAGGTTGTCTTCTTCTTGTATCCTTACTTGCTTCAAAAGCTTCTTGTTCAGTGCTGAGGTTAAACAAGACTGTCAAAAATGTGCATATCTTTTCTGCTACTGCAAGTGGTGTGGCGAGGACGCCATGGCGGCTCTAAAGCGAGCACAGAAAAGTCTCCACATACCCTGGTCTCTTAGTAAAAAGAAAACAGCTATCATTGTGATGTACTGGGCACCATGCTACCTTCTGCTCCGGTGCCACTGCACCTCCTGCACTACGAATAGCTAGAACCGTGGCTGCTGCATTTATGGCCCCCGAAAATGGGGAAGAGGGTGCCATTACAGGAAGCCCCCCTATTTCCGTACAAACATGGCCATTTTTGGTGCAAACTTAAAATGGGAGTTTGGCGTGTGCGGGGAAGTGCCGATCTCTAGCAAATGATTGTTTCGCGGAATTTGACTGACACAGAGGCTTATAAATGTGCTGAGAAGATCTACGACTTTCCGCGGGGTTCACACCACGGTCACTGTTTTAGAAGTTCCATTTGTATCTTTTTTTCAATACATCCACAGGGCAGGCCCCACCCTTCTGCTCAATCTGTCTTTTCTTGTTTTGCTGATGCGAGGCTTCGCGGAGCCGGATTGTGGGCGGAGCGCGCTTCCAGCACATGTCCCGTGCAGAGCACATGTACAGCGGTTTGGACTTGTCAGGGTGACAGCCTGGATCTTCATCCAGGAGTGATGACCTGAAGATTTATTTCCCCGAAGGTGGGAAGGCTGGGAAGGGACACAAGTCAAGCACGTGCGCTGCAGCCCTGCTGGTGGCTTGGGAACGCCCTGGGCCCAATGGCTGCGCGCATCAAAACAAGCCGTTTGCCTTTCAGGAATGATGCGTGCCATTACAGAGCGTGGTATTTTTCGAAGTACTTTATTTGACATGCATCAAGGCTGACTTGCTTTTCTTCCTGCCTGGGTAGAAAAAGCCTTTCTGTAAAGTGGCTGTTCTTCTTGGACCGGTAACGTTGGCCAGAGGTTGGGTTAGAGTGACCAGATCCTGAGAAGTAAAAACCGGGACAGTCTAGACATAGAAGCAGAACTAAAGGCTGTAAATACTGACAGTGATAAAGATGTATCTCACCAGGCCAGGTTTTATGCATAGTTTTGTAAATATAAATATTTACAAGGCTATATATATATATTTATTTATTTATTTATTTATATATATATATATATATATATATATATATATAGCCTTTTTAAATATCTATCTATCTATCTATCTATCTATCTATCTATCTATCTATCTATCTATCTATCTATCTATCTATCTATCTATCTATCATCCTGCAAAGCAAAATTGTCTAATATTACTAATGTACCTTTTCTTTCAGACAGTGCAGGAGGATGTCAGATGTTAATGTAGTCATGTACATGCATACAAGGCTACGTTTACGTAACATTAGCTATGGCAGGACCCCATCCTGTGTCTCCCCACCCTTCTTCCCACTCTGTCTCCCCTTTGCTGGGAGCATGAAGCATGCAGCTGACCTCATTCGGTGTGGCCTGGGACAAAAATATAAACTAAGCGATGCCGTGCATTCCTTTCAATTCTGCTTTCAAGTGTAAGTTGACATTTGTACCAAAAACTGGGACATGTATTTAAAATTAGAAAAAGCGTTGGGACGCTGGTACAGTCCTCTGACAACCGGGACTTTCCAGGGAAATCTGGAACATCTGGTCCCCCTAGGTTTGGTATACCTGTCTTTACATCAAAAGAAGCCCTGAAATTTGTTGGGGTAGCTGAAAATTTTTGCAACACACTACTAGTCAGCCCCTGAAATTATACTTCACAAAAAAGAGTGTTGCTCCTGGCGCCCATGATGTGCATAAACCCGAAGGACAGTTTGATTATTCGGGCCTAACTACTGCTTGCCCAATGGGCCAAATGTAGGTCCTGCAGCATCAGGCGTACTTTACTAAATGGTATCAACCTGCAGTGTCCTATGTAGGACTAAGAAGGCTAGATTCATGCCCAATTTTGAGGATGTCCGCATTGGATAAGCATATTTGCAGTCAATCGAAATGGACGCATTTACAAAGTCTGTGGTTATCCTGAAAGTGTGGGCTAGATCTAAACATCCTGGACCAGTGCTGTACACTGCAGGAATAAATATTTAAAAATCTTGTACTGGTTTATATACCTGCTGAAACACCTGTCAGGATGAGCCAATTGGATCTTCGAGCCTCACACAAAACAAATTTACTTCCACGTCTCCTTCCAAAGACAGCATTCTACCAGCCATGCATAATAACCTTACTCAAGTCATGCTGGTGCTATTACATGTAGATAATTCACACAGCCACATAAATAAGCTTGTGTGCACATCTGTGCAGAATGGATTTAATAAGGTGTCAAAAGCTGTTGTTTCATTCAGCTTTCTGGAGGGATTTCTGATAAACAAGAGTGCCAAAAACACTGCTCGACAACCATGCCCAACGAGCAGGGGTTGTGACCACAGGATGCACGAAAATCACAACTGGGCGCAGAGCATCACCAAAGGCCACACATCCTGTGCCCAGAACATGCTGGGTATGACATGTCATGTCTAGTCACTGTGTGATACAGCGAAAAGATGTGTTTATCATGTACTGGTGGTCAAGTACCCAGGGCGTGTTCCCTGAGTAAGCGGTGCGGCAGTAGACCCCCACACTGCTCTTATGTTAGAGCAGCACAGGGATTGGTCTGAGCAGGCTGAAGAGACACTCCACTCAGACCAGGGAGTCTGTGGGGTTTCTCCCGCCCGGCTGTTCAATGCAGCCGGGCTGGAGAAACCTAAGAGCGTATATGTGTTTAGCAGGCCTGAGACATCCGACCAAGCAGATATGCACACTTAGAGGCTGCACATAACACTCCTCCTCCCCCTCCCATGACTCGGTCCCGCCTCAACCTGAACGCGCTTACTCAGAGCCGGCAAATGAAAAAAAAAACCATTTAGGTCATTGTTTTATTTTTCACCTACTGGCTCAGAGACAGTGGGGGGACGCTCCTCCACCATTGCGGAGTAGCCGCCCCTGAATTCAGCCTATTCCAGGCCCCCAAAGCCATTAGAATGGCTTGGGCAGCAGTCAATAGTCATTTAATGTATACTGAATACATAAACAACTGTTGCTGTGCTCGGGGGCGTGGCAAAGCCACCGATTGCAATGGCCACTCGGGGTTGAAGCTCCGTCTGGTGCAACCCTATTCCTTAATGTAACTGGGCAGGGCGGCACCATCGCTTGCCATCAGAGCCTAGTGGGTCTCTGCACCATTGTGGGAGGTGCTTATGCTCAGGCTGGGGCCGAGATGACAATGTGGAGGGGGATATTTACTGACAGGGCACATTGCTATGCCCTCGATCATGGCCTGCCCCAACACTGCAGCTAGAGTGCCTCTGGACACCGTGTTGTCCTACGCCACACTCTGCTGCATCTAAACTCCTGCCCCCGGCGAGGCTGCTAAGCTCCGGAGCCATCCCATCAGAGCCTGCGCCGGCCTTATCTCTGCAGCAGTACAAGCCTCCACCGGCCTGCAGACCAGGAGGTGCCCAACGTCGCCACGATCCTGCTGGAGGCCTCGTCAATGTGGTGAGGCCTTCCCTCCTGTACCCCATTGAGAAGTGGAGCGACTGTGGCCTTTGGCACCATACCAGCCATGACTGGGGGGTACTGTGTCCGGTGAGGTGCTGCTGCATTGGAGTGGCTTCAACCAGGAGGTAAGGCTGGCATGGAGTCTCACCAGAGGCCCTGCGGTGACAGGAGCTGTGGGTGAGCATGGGGAACAAGCTGCCAGGCCATGTCAGTCTGGCCCACTGCCTTCCACTGTCTCTCCTGCATTGCCCCCATTCCCTCCCCGCTATTTGTGATCACCGGGGCAGCAACCACCTGCTTTGTTTGGGATGGGAAGTCCCATTACAACCGGGCAACGCACCAGCATACCGGCACTCATGATTCCCTGCCTCTCCTCTGCTACAGCCAATGCTGGATTTATACTGCAGCGCACCTGACAAGCATCTCTGACTATCCTGGTAACCTGGGCATAATTGTGTGGACCCTTCACCCTCCTGGTGCATGAGTGCCTCCCCCACCCTGCATGGCCTATGACTTGGGCACTCTTTCTTTGCTGCTTCCACTTCATCCTCTGCATGGTGCCCTTCATCTGACCTCTTTCTCTCGTCGGCATTGCTGTGCCCTTTTCAAAGTGTCTGTGTCGCTGGGCTGGACTTTGTGGCAGAACTGGTGCTTTTGCCCTGTGGTTGTCACCTGCTGGTGAACTGTATTTCAACCCACCTCCTGCCTCCAGCCAGCAGTTCGTACTCGCACTGCTTTTGCTGATGCGTACGCCCATAGAGACAAGCGGTGATTCTGGTGTCCTGCATTTAGACCTGCTGAGTCGCTGGTAGGTCACCACCTGTAGCGGCCAAGATTGTGCCTGTCCCCTCATCTGCTCCTAGCAGTGCTCAGTAAGAAACCTTAACACACCCTCAGACCACAGCTGCCCCCTACTCTATTGTATGGTGGGATCTCCCAGTAGTTGCTCTATTGCCGGCACCACGTGCCTCCACCTGCTCCATTGTCTAGCAAGACAAGCCGCATGCCTACAGGGACAGCCACAGCATGATTTTACGTCAGCTTCTGGGATTGGTATCCTCCTCCAGCCCTCTCCCTGCAGGCTATGGTTTGAGGTGACCCCAAACAACAACGTCTAAACTTCAACAAGCAGAAATCTCCAGACACCACATAACCCCCACCTATGGGGGAGCGCGGTGGCACAAGCAGTGCAGGCCCAGACCCACTGACCGGCAGTTACGCAACTATGGTGGCACTCAGGTCAGGCGTTTGGGCCATTGATGGCCAGTTTTACACCCAGGCCAGGAGGTTAGATACAGTGGATGAACACCTTGACCACCGTGAGAACCGGATTGAGGCTACCAAGGGGAGAGTGTCAGACATGGTGGACAGCTCTGCTCAAACCATGAAGAGATGGGAATGAAAGTCAAGGCTCCTAAAGACAGTGGCAATGAAAAATTAGGATTTGGGGTCTAGAGGCAGATGCAATAAACTACGCATACTGGGGTTACCAGAATCCAGCAATACTGGTTGCCTGTATTTGTTCCTTGAGAGACAGATCTGGCCGGTAAGAAACCCGTTACCCACACATTTCTTGTTGAATGGGCACATCCCTCGCTGGGCCAGCACCCCAATGCCTGCCATGACCTCTTATTGCTTACCTACTGAACTTCAGGGGCCGTAACACTGCCTTATGCCTCGCAAGAGAACAATGTCTCCTGCAATGGCAGGGCTCCATAATTTCTATGTTACCTGGCTTCACCACTGTAGTCCAAGAGGTGCACCGTAAATTCACTGGTGTAAAAGCCACGCTGCGTAAGCTGGGACTTCATTATGGTATGCTATACACGGCGTGCCTAAGGGTGGAGGTCAACGGCAATCTCTGCATTTTTGACACTTCCGCCGATGCGCAGGCCTTTTGCCAACAATATTTTGGTGATTGTCCCTAACTGAGGCACACACCGCTTCTTCGCAAACTATAGCTCCTACTCTAGTGAGGTCTGTACTCTCATTCACAAGAATGTCCCATTCAGGCACATTTCCACCATCACAGATGATACTGGCCGATAGATCCTGGTTGCTGGTGTCCTAGCGGGCCATTACGTCCTGCTGGCCAACATCTACTCTTCCAACTTAGACTTGCCGCCGTTTTTCCTCTCCCTCTCTGCCCAAATAGATCAGATGGACTTCAACCATCTTATAGTAACTAGAGCATCTAATCTCCTCATGGACCCTACTGACACCAAGGCACCATCATCGACCACTAAACCTAGATCATTGCTTATATAGCATGACATCTGTGGTACACACCTGTAGCGCGACGCCTGGTACTTAAAACCCACCTTGAACCTGGGATTCACTCACTACTCAGCCCGCACAGCACATGGTCACGCATCAACTACCGCCACCCTATGCCCGTGGTTGCTCTCCAACCAACATCTCTCACGCACTCTATCCAATCATTCTCCAGTTCCAGTTGTTTTCAATATTCCTTTTGGTGGCGGTCGGGAATGACAGTGGCTTTTCCCAACTTTGGGGCTACAGGACGAGCTGTTCCACTCTGACTTATGCACGGCTATTTTTTGGGAATACTTCCAGCTTTACGAGGGCACAGTGGCCTCTCACTCTACCCTCTGGGAGGTGTTCAAAGCCTTTATCAGAGGCATATGCATCTTGAAGCATTCTGGGGTCCTTAGGGATGCATAGGAGCCTTGAAGTGACTGCAACCGACCTAGAGCTCCAGACATTGGGTGGTACCACACTGCTAGACATGCAAGCCAGAACTGAATACCACGACCTGTCTGACAGGGAAGTTCTTTATTTTGGTAAACAGGCTCAGGCACATTGCTATGAAGATGGCGAGTGTCCTGGGCGTACACTGGCTTGCTTACGTATGGTGACTTCTTTCCATAGGTGCATGCTATACCACACTCCACGGACTTGCGTTTTAGTGCTGCCATGCTCATGGACCATTTTATTATTCATCGCATACACACTGCGTTGCAATCCATCATATCTATCTATCTTCTGGCTCCAGATGAATTCTCTCCCCTGACACTAGTCATTTTCGTTCCAGATGGGATACGTTTGGTCTCCAAAACATATCATACTAGTATGTCACTGCTCCCAATACACAATGAGAAGCTCAAATCCCACTGGGAGCATGATCTCGGATGGCCCATAACGAATAGAATAAGGGCTGCATGTTGGGCACAAACTCAACTAGTATCACCCAACCATCGGCACAAACTCCTGCATTTAAAATGTTTGCGGCGTACCTACGTGACTCCCTCTGACCAAATCGATATGACCAAACACGCTTCTCTGACTGCCCGAAATTTCACACTTTAGATGTGGATTTCCTTCACATGGTCTGGTCTTGCAGTCATGTGGCACATTACTGAAGAGAGATATTTTGCAAGTTATGCTGGAGACTGATCTGGGTGTGAACTCACTACTGGTACTATTGGGCTACATGTTGGATCTCCGAAAAAGCATTATACGATACACAGCAATTGCTCCTCTCCTGGACAAGCATGAGATTTCTATTTATTGGGGTACGCGGCTGGCCCACACCGCCACCAACTGGCTCACCAGTATGACTATCTGCAACACCACCAGTGAGCTGTATGCATCTCTACAACCATTGACCTCTAGAATGAAAGACATTTGGCAACCATTATGCACCTATTTACTATCAATCACAGATCAGTCGCAAGACACACACATGCATGCATCAGGGCTCCCCCACTACTTCCTAAATTGTACTCGTGAACACATGACCTCTCACCCCTCCTCTACCCCCGCTCACCAACAATTACCTCAGGCGCATCTTCTACCTGCGACACATTGGAGGGAAGACTCCCACTGACACCTTCATCCCACTCCCCTCCTCCACTTTCCTTGCCCAGTTTACGTCTTCTCACCTGTTGTGTCCCCTACATTGTGCGGCGAACCTCGCGGGAGTGTGGGAGTTATTCTGTCTCCACTCGCACTTTTCAGACCAACTGGAATTAGCAACCTTACTCTTCTGTACAATGAGGAATCAGTTACTGACTATTAATGTTCTTTTTTCCCATTCTCTTCTTTTTTCCCTTGTGTTTTTTCTTTGTTGTGTGGGTTAACTTGTTGCAACCTGGATGGCATACTTTGGCTGAAATGTACCCCCCTGTCCTTCCATTGCTTATTGCAATCCATATGGCCAATAACATCTCATTTTTAGGTCTCGCGACCTGCGTTGCACTGCGCAGCAGTGCTTGCGCAGGCAATGGTCCTTTTGTCCGGGTTTTGAAAATCGACCTGGAAAATGCACACGCTCGTGCGTGTGATTTTACTTTTGCAGCCTGCTATTGGCCTTTCCGTGTGTGTTCTTTTGTAAAATAGACACCAATAGGCCAGAGGCGGGCACATAGCTCTGCCCCTGGCCTATTGGTGTCTTTTACACGCATTTCCTGCCATATGGTATCAATTATCGTGCCCAGACACGGGCGCGATAATTGAAAGCATATGGGCGCGCGAGCGCACCACTCGCGGCTTTGTTTTTCACAAAGCGATAATTGAAAACATATGCCTCGTTTTTATTATGATTGTTTCGGATAAAAACTGGAAATACATCTATGCAAAACAGAGCCGCTTACTGTACGTGCAAGGTTATGAACGGTTGTTTGGAATTTAAAAAAACAGCGTGAAATATTTCAATGTGAATTACAATCCTGCAGTAGTAGTTAAATACTTGAGTTATATGTTTTTCTAGACGTGTTCCCAACAAGTGGGTCGTAGAGCAGCCCGTTCCAAAATGGTCTCACTTTATATTCAATTGAATAAAACTGACAGTAGCTAATACCGGCAACAAATGGTGCGAATATCCGTAAACCTGTTGTGAGACCTGCTCCACGCACACTGCCAATTACAGTGCCACATTCAAATCGTAATTTTTTGTTGCACATAGGGAAATTGCACAGATTTCACCTTATGTTACATTAATTATGTTTTCAAATGTTCTTATTTTATGTACTTAAACAAATTAACAATACTTGAGAAATAACAATATTCAAATTAACTAGTGCAATTGAGCGAGTACGAATATTAGGCGCATGCACAAGGTATGTCCCTACGATCCATTTGCCCAATTTCTTGCGGTAAATGAAGCTGGCTGTACCACTCTAAGATGGCTGCCGCTATCTGCAATACGCAGATCGGAAGACCGCTAGGGAGCGTGTTCGTCTTCAATATCTACATGCTGCAGCTGAATTCGCCGCTGTTTGGTTTGGACTCTGGGTACCTCAAGCATACGGCTTCACCGGGTGTGCACGGACCTGAGCCCCGCAGTCGCTCGGACAGGGCCGGTGCTCGCTGGCTTGGGGGCTGAGGATGGAGTTCGCCGAGTTGATCAAGACTCCCATGGTGGATAAACGTGCAGCTGCACCGGCCCTTCCACCCGCCTGTAGAAGGAACCCTGTGCTTGACTGGCCATCACCTCAACCTGTCCTCCCGGCAGGACAAGACCAAGGAGCTGTGGCTGCTACATGCCAACATCGACTCCATAGCGAAGAGGTGAGGAGTCGCCCTACCTCATAAACAATGCTTTATTGACTTGTATCTTTGCCACTGTATCCCAGAAAATACCTTAAGTTACCATACATGGATGTGGAAATGATGTCATGTATCTCACACTACCATAACTGTGTACATCATCCACTCCACTATTGAACTGAAGTAGCCTGTATGTGCTTGTTTCTTTATTGCTTTTTTTAGACCAAGACCCAGCACTGAGATTAAGGGAAAGCCTTTATTTTCCATTGTATAATTTAATATTTCTGAAGGGTGTAGGATATTATGTTCTGTCGTAATGATGATCTACCTTAATAGAAATGTAGGATATTCCTCCTTAATAGAATTGTATGTAATGCGTGGAATGTGCTTATCGGTAATGTCATGATTCAGAGTGATGTGGTTGGAGGAGATATAGTTGGTGGGCATTTGCAAACATTTAAGCTATTGGCATTGTTCATGATTTTTTTAAATCTATTTTATAAAACAAACACATAAATAAATGCCATTATCATTTACAATGCCAATAGCTAGTGTTGCATTATTATTAGCAATGCCAACTGCTCACACTTTTATAATGCGAGACCTATTGCATTGAAAATGCTTTTTGTATTTGATATTGATATGCTTGTTTGCCTATGTCAAGTCTTTTATCTCTTGAAAATGAATTAAAAAGTTAATAAAAACTGTTATTAAAAAAAACTGTTGTTGTGCTCATCTTTAAATTAGACAGACAGCGCTACTATGTGACAGACTCTTACAAGCCCCAGTGTTGACAAGTAATTGGCGGTGCTCAGCACTGGAAACCACCGGCTCAAATTAAGCACTGCCTTCACTCTATTCCAATGGATGTGCCTGAAGGATACCTGAAGCAGAGTGGGTGAATACAAGATCTGGTTGCAGACCATACATTTAACTCAGAAGTTTCTGGGGCGAGGAAATGAGGGCAGATTATGGTATTTCAACAAAATATTGGGCCATATTCTCAAGAACGTGTGATAATCATCGGAAAATTAGCTTAATGCAACTTTGCAGATTGCAGCCTATCGCGGGAAAACAACGCTGTGTTAACATAGTATTCTCAACCTGGCAGCACCATGCGATAGTCCCACGATAACGCAACAAATGACCATGTTAAAATCAACGCTACGCCGCAAAAATGCTAAACATGAACGCGAAAAAAGTTGCGTTGAGGCCAATCGCAATACAAAAATCAGCGATAACCATCGAAAGACCTGCAATTCCCACGCGTCATGCGGGAAAATGCACTATAAAAGTAGAACAAGAAAAACTCACCAAAAACAAAATAAACTGCGTAGCAACAAGGATGCACCCGGACCGAGTGCCCAAGTCAACACGAACCCCACAAGCCCCACAGACCACCAGCAAGGAACCTCGGGGTTGGGGAAGGCCAAGGAGAAGAGGAAGAGGAAGACGTGGTTCAGTCCGCATGACAACCGGATCGCCGTCACGGAGATGACAGAACACCAACAACAACTGTCCGTCACCTCCACCGTGTCATTGGCAATACAGACGGAAAAATGGCATTCCATTGTGAATGCAGACGGAGTGTCGAGGAGGCCAAGATGCGCTGGCATGATGTGAAAAGCCAAACCAAGCAGAAACCCGCTGCCGACAGGAAGGCAGCAACGATGAATGGAGGTGGGAGTCCTGCACCACAGGAGGAGTTGGACCAAATGGAGGCCACAGTCAGACTAGGGGATGGGGGGTGACGGGCACAATGCCACACATGCACAATGACGTGTAGCACACCTCACACCCACAATGGGTCATGTCCCTGATCCCAGTGGCACACTGCAGCACACATACAAACATCAAGTAGGCCCCCTTCACCATGTGCCCAAAGGGGTCCCACCCCACACATCACCAATCCCACAATACACAAATGCACCCGTGCAAAACACAGCAAAGATGCGTATTTGTGAGCCACACTGACAATGCAAGTGACACTACATGACGAGTAGCATGGCTGGAGTACAATCACCATGACATTGTGTATGCCACGAGACGGAGGTGGCTGAGTGTGGACCACATCCGTAAAGGAGCAGGTCACACTCTGACACATCCACGTGCACAAACAACCACTGACGTCAACAATACATCTGCAGACAAACAATGCACAAGAGTACAAAAAACGTCCAAGAGCACAAATGACCCAAGTTGCCAACATCACAGCACCTTAGAAGCACAAAAGTCAAAGGCACCCCACATCCAAGGGATAAGGGGCAGCAAAATCACAGCTGCAGGGCGACTCTCCCACAATGCAGCACACACACATAGCAATGACAGCACATCCACATAGACAACAATGTGGTACACAGTGCAACACTTACACTGGAGAACAGAGGACACAACTGGTTCCGCTTGTGCATAGAAAATGGGCAATGACATCAGACATAGCAGGAAACTGTGAGATGAAAATTTACGTGTACAGCCTCACCTACGTCATGTAGTCCAAATGCCCACTGTCCCGCATCAAATAGTTCGCTCCTCCCAAACAGTCACAATGTACATTGTCATGCAGTCTGTATGTAAATTTGAACAATGCGTCAACATACATGCCAACACAATGTCAACAAGCATCTCCCCTTCACATTGCACAGGGACAAACAACACCTCCAGAAGAGCAGACCAGACAACTCTACAGTGATGTTGAAGAGGACCTCCACACTTTCGACACCTACGCCCTACAACAGTTCATGGACATCTTAGGCAATCGACCTCCAGGAGCAGGGCAGCCCAGCTGCATCTAGAATACCCCACCCCCGGCATAGACGACACAGCTGGACGCACCCACCACCACGGCTGGCTCCCAGAAACCCACCGAAGCACACATCGCATCCCAAGCCCAGGTGTCAGACTGCCGGAAGGGGGTGGCCGAACAGGTGCGGGTGGGGTTTTACCTCATGGAAGCTGAACTAGATCACATACATGGGTGTCAAAGTCCCATCAGGGATCACCTACACTCCCCAACGGAGACCCACACTGCGACAGAGACACATGCCTTTGCATATTTCCAGTACTGAACCACACCCAGAGCCACGGGATAATCATCCACACCCCCACCCTGGACTGGCGTACGCCGGCCCAGTTCACTCATCTTACGTATTGAGTTTGCTGTACACGGCACAATGTAATGTTTTAGGGCCCGGGCCCTAATGCATACATCATGTGCACACGGACACACTCAGATAGTTTGTGGAACTGGTTACGGGCACCTGCACTCAACACCTTTAGTGCCAGGGTCACATGTAGAGTGACGCCTCTGCTGAATGTGTGTGGGGTGAGTGTAAGCCAGCCCTCATGGAGTCGTTGGTGCTGGCAACAACTTGAACAGTGATCGAAATTAAAGCGCAAACAGAAAACAGCAGCATAACAGAGACAACTGTGAAGCATCATGGTGGTCGCCGGAGAAAGTACAGTGTTCACCCAATATGCAACCAGGATGGTCCATGAGTTTTGGTGCACTGAGTTAGTGGCACCTGAAGAGCTGAGCAGGATATCAAGCTGATGATGGCACCTATGACAGGTGTGAGTAACTCTGAAAGTCTGGCAGTAAGACACCTCCAACTCTGGCACATGTTGTTTGGAGTTGGTCCTAGCGGTGGTGGCGTGTGCATCCTGTGGTGATGCGACGTCCGGGCAGGTCAGGACTCGATTTGATGTGTGAGCCCTGTTGGACCGCAGTTGAGGCCAGAGGCAGCGGTTGGCGCAGGGCCACAGACACATGGTGTTGATGACCCCCAGGCCATCGACTCAGAAACCATCCAATAGTCAGTCAGACAGGGTCCATGACTCGAGCTGCACAGAGTTAGTGGCCCCGGATGCATCGAGGACGGCAGAGGCACACTGCCATGGGATAGTGATATGCAGTGCAGTGAGATAGGGCCACAAGAGCTGAGTCGGTCCTCGTCGATGTCGAAGGTGAATGTCACGGAGTGTTACGGGGGACAGTGGAAGATGTCCTCCAGGGCATGATGCAGAGGGCAGAAGCCAGTCGGAAGCGGCAAATGGAGGAGTGGAATGCTACAGCCTCGTTTTTGCCACAAAGTCAGCATCACTGACATGATGATGAAGACAACCCCCAGTCCATAGACTCAGTCGCCACCAAAGTTCAACCAGAAAGTGTCCATGGATGTCAGGGAGCACACTTAGTGGCACAGGAGCTGAAAGGGGATGCAGTCTGCGATGAGGCCAGTACAATGAGATCAAGTCTGCCATAAATAAATCAGGACTGAGTTCCCAATGTGTGACCTACTCGACCGCAGTGTAGGCCCGAGGCATCGGTCAGCAGGGGCCCATAGCCACGTGGCGTTGGCTTGCGAAGCACAGAGTTAGTGACACCAGAGCAGTTTTGGCAGTGTTCTATCACCTCCGTAACAATTATCCTTTTTTCCTCCAGACCCAAACGCGTCTTCCTCTTACACCCCTTCTTGCGTGCAATGATATGAACTCTGCCATACACAAATCAAGACTCAGCTCCACATGTGTGACCTACTTGACCGCTGTGTAGGCCGAAGGCGTAGTCATCAAGGGCCCACAGAGACGTGTGGTTGGGATGCTATGCACAGTCTTGGTGTCACCACATCGAAGGGAGTATAGTGATTTAAACTCTGCATTGATATGTGTACTCAGCCATTGTATAATCAAGACTCAGTTCCAAATGTGTGACCTACTTGAGGGTAGTGTAGGAGGCAGAGGTAGAGTACATCAACGAGAAAGGAGTACAGAGGGCCTGTGTTGCGGAGGTCGTGATGGTCTGAGGAGGTTGCCAAGGTTGCGGGCCTCGGGCTTGGAGTTTATGCCAGCATGTGGTGGGCCCTCTTTGACACACGCCGGTGTCGGCAGGTGAGCAGTGAGGCCTGACTGTGCAGGGGCGGCCAAGACGGGTTCGGGTACCAGCGGCCCATGGTGCAGCAGGCGCACAGGATCGCATGCAACACTGCTCACGGTGACAGCTTCGGCCTCGTGGTGGAGTGGGAGGCGCCGCTCTGGTAGACACGTTGGGCACTCCGGAGGAGAACCACAACCAGAGCTACGTGCTTTTTATTCACACCCCTACGCTGGCCTGGCGTACGCCGGGACAGCTCCCTCCGCATGTGTTTACAGGGGGGGCGCCACAAGCTACATTTCCGAGATCTTCCCCACTGGCTGGGGTGAGATGGTTGCGTCCACTGTCCACTACACTCCAAACACCAGGAGTGCATGTAGACATGGATATGTCTGTGGTCTCTATACTGCAGTCTGCCCAGCACATCTCTGACACACTTGGCATTGTGTACATTCTCATTCATGGGTCACTTGCCTCCTTCGCATAAGTCTGATTCTCACCTCTCCCCACATTCCGCAATTGTGTGGCTGAGGTGCCATGCCGTTGAAGGCTCATGTACATGGCTAGCCCATGTTGCCACAGTAAGTTGTGTCGTGTCTGGTGGGTGGGCATGTTGTTTGGCATGTTGTATGTGATTTTGCAACGTGCATTGCCAGAGTTGTGAGTTGCATGATTGTGGAGTTGAGGTGTGTGGTGTGTTCATTTGGTACTTACCAATGAGCAGTGCATTCCCATAGGTGCCATCCTGGAAGCGCTGGTTGATGATGGACTGTCGGAAGATGAAGGAATCATGCACACTGCCTGGGTAGTTGGCAACGACATTGGTGAAGAGTCCCCGGTGGTCCACTATTGCCTGCACATTGACGGAATGCATGTGCTTTCTGTTGCAGTAATTGTGTGCAGTGTCGGCAGGGGGCACAATTAGGACATTTGTGCTGTAGATTGCCCCCAACACGTGCGGGAATCCAGCTATGGCATGTAGTTCTTGCTTGGTCTCCAGTTGCTCGTGCTCATTGTGGGGGATGTATAGGTACTGGGGTACCAAGTAATGGTGGGCGGAATTTGCGAAAGTGCCTTTTGCAAAATATTGTGATACGGCAAAAAGATCTCAGCGAAAACGCGAAATTTCACGTGATCACGGAGATTTTTGTGTGCTGATTAATGCGTTACTGAATTTCACCTTCAAGTTGGGCACCTGCTTTATTTATATCTGTAAGACTTACAGATATAAATAAAGCAGGTGCCCGAGTTGAAGGTCAAATACTATAAGTGCTTCCTGTTGGGGTTTAATTTTTGTGACAGGAGCATCGTGCCAGAATGAATCCTGCCCTGCATATTTATCCAAGAAGATGCCACCGTTTTGTGCAATACCTCTACTCAACTGGAGTACTTTCTGCTGGCTAATCAGTAAGTGCTACGCTACCTCATTGGGCAAATGTTACCCGATTAACAACACTAAATATTAAACACAGCCTGCAACCCCCATACAGCCTCCTCTGGACCCCCTCCCCACCGCCCACCCACCCGCGAACGGAAACAGCTCTCAGCAGGGGTTGAAGTATTTATGCCTCTGGAAGTGAAATTTCATTTTGCCATTCACTACTCCCCAAGGTGAGGACTGTTGATGTTTGTATTTGTCATTTGCTGCCGTGACACTGCAGGAAATACCTCGGTCAGCAGTACATAATTACTTTATCCTTTAAGTGGCTGCGAGAGCAGATTTACAAGTACCAAGGCTCTACTGTCGTTACCAATTGACACGGCCATGGCAATGGTTGATATACTCACTGAAGGATGAAAGGTGACTCGATAAATATTAGATTCCCCCACTACTCATTCTTCGAAACGTCGGTGCTTGCACCAGCAGAAAAAAAGTTAAAATTAAGTCCTCAAAAGTTTGTCAAGATGAGCTTGAAACACAGACTTGAAAAATGCCAATCTGAGCGTCCTAAATGCTGCTGCAGTCACTTTCATCTGCGTGGGCTGCACCACTGTGTCCAGTCTCACCTCTTACATCACACACAGCGAGTATCTTCCTGGTGTGTGGTGCAAGGCGATGATGGCTAAAGATGAGCTTTATGCCTCGTGGTACTTGCCACTTCCTGATGTGGACTCGTGTGAGGAGGCACCATGCATTAGTCACAGTGACTGACACACCAAACACCAAAGCACTGCCCTGTGAGCTGCTTATACTAACCCTAAGCAGAGCTTTGTCTCGCGTGCAGTCATTGTGTTTCCATCGCACGAGAGCTGTGGTTGGACACTTCCGTGTCTGGGTTTGCCAATGTCTGTAGCTATGCACTGGTCTGGTCAGCAGAGTTTCCATGTCTGTGTCATGCAGGCATCAAGTCCCTGTTATCTATTAGTGGATTCGGCCCCCATTAAATAAACATCGAAGGGGTTAAATCAATTAGTCTGTTAGGTAAATAACATCAAAATAAGTAAAAACGTGTTACCCCTGCTCCTAGGCGATGTGTTCGATTCGTATTTACATGCATGGCTCGTCCCATGGAACCTGAAGGACACTGCAAGAGAAGGACAGAGTCAGAGCAGACAGGAAAAAATTAAGTTTCGAAATTTTCGCGTTCCGCGAATGTCGAATTTTCGCAATTTCCGCGAGCGGAACGGAAATTGTCGCCCACCCTTAATACCAAGATGATGATGGCATCCAGGACAGGTGTGAGGGACTTGAATGGGGCTGTCTGTGAGACTCCACCGACTCTGGCGGTTGTTGGTTGGGAGGTACCAGAGGCCAACAGGTGCAGCACAGCCAACAGCTTTGTCTGAGGTGGGATGTTGGTTGTCTGCTGTGTTGGTACGGTCAGCCTGTGAGCAATGATGGTCAGGATGGTTGTCCTTTTGAGCCTGTAGTGGGCAATGACATTGTCTGGTGTTAGGTCTGTGAGGCTGGTGCGTTTCCTGAAGGTCCGCTGTCTTTGTCTGCGCTGCCACTGTGGTGGTCCGGGGGGGTGGCGGTCCTGGGGGTGGTAGCGGTGAGTGTTGTGGCCCTGTTGGGGCTCCAGGCTGCATGACCAGTGGCTCCATGGCATCTGTTAGTCTTCAGGTGTAGCTGTGGGCTGGGCTCCCTTTTCTGGTGCAGGTTGTCATCCGACTTTGCACCAGGTGATAATTTCCTGCTGCTAACACGCCTTATCGCCTGTGTTGTGGTCTTATCACTGATCTGGCTGGTCGTTAAGAATGTTGAGGTGTGGTGTTGTCGCGGCCTTTTACTCAGGAACGCCTACTCTGCATCTCATTAGCGATAGTTGCCGGGGTCATCTGTGGCGATGTTTTTTGCGGATGCTTTCGCAGGTAAATTGGTGGTATCGGCTGTTAGCACCAGCTTGTGAATGGGGCGATGAATTTATTGCGACTTTGGCTACGATAAAGTGCCGATAACTCAGCGATAGATCGTTGAGAATATGCCCCATTGAGTTTTAAATATCAAGTTACCGACACGTTGGAGAAAAGAAATTGTGATCCAAAAATATTGTGATACAGAAACATTGTCAAGAATATCGATTTTTAAAAGGAAAGTAACATAGTTTTCAGTAATATCATTGTTATTAATAATAATGTTTTCACTAATATAGTTGTAAAAATATTGTTTTTAAATTATTTGTATGTTTTAGTTGATAAATTAATTGTATGTGTTATTATTGTTTGTATAATTGTTAATAATATTTTTAAATATAATTTGTAATTTTAAGTGATTTATCATTTTTTATTTAATTGCTACTAGTAATTTATGCTGAAGTAGCAGGTTGCTAAGTTTGTAGAGGTATAGGGTGGGAAGTTAAGTATATTAAGAGTTTTATATTTGTTGTAAAATAATAGGGTTATTTAAATATGTAATATGTTTGAAGTGAAGTACTTTCCTACAGTTGCATAGACTAGAGTGGAAATAGTGAATTTAATCCCTCCGAAGTCTAATGCTATCCCTCCTGTTGCACAGATTTGAGTGGGAATAGTAAATCTTAAAATCTTATCCCTCCTAAATCCATTG
Organism: Triturus cristatus; assembly: GCF_964204655.1. Lineage (NCBI taxonomy): Eukaryota > Metazoa > Chordata > Amphibia > Caudata > Salamandridae > Triturus > Triturus cristatus. Next base: position 629,536,803 of record NC_140595.1, on the reverse strand, counting down.
CTTTCCCTACTGTTGAACAGACTGGAGAGGGAATATTAAATATTACCCCTCCGAAGTTCAACACTTTCCCTACTGTTGCACAGACTGGAGTGGAAATAGTAAGTTTAATCTCTGTGAAGTCCAACGCTTTCCCTGCTGTTGTACAGACTGGAGTGGCAATAGTAAATTTAATCCCTCTGAAGTCCAACTCTTTCCCTATGGTTGCACAGACTGGAGGGGGAATAGTAAATATTACCCCTCCAAAGTCCAACGCTTTCCCTACAGTTGCACAGACTGGAGTGGGAACAGTAAATATTTCCCCTCTGAAGTCTAGTGTTTTCCTTAGTGCAGCACAGCCTGTACTGGGAACAGTAAATCTTACCCCGCTGATGGCCAATGCTTTCCCTACTGCTGCACAGACTGGAGTGGGAATAGTAAATCTTATCTCTCCAAAGTCCAACATGTTCCCCACTGTTGCATAGACTGGAGTGGAAATAGTACATTTAATCCCAGTGAAGTCCAATGCTTTCCCTACTGTTGCATAGACTAGAGTGGCAATAGTAAATCTTCCCCCTCGGAAGTCCAATGCTTTCCCTACTGTCGCACACACTGAAGTGGGAATAATAAATCTTACCCCTCCAAAGTCTAAAGCTTTCCCTACTGTTGCACAGACTGGAATGTGAATATTGAATGTATCCACCTGTATGTTCAATGCTTGACCTGCTGTTGACCTGTTTGGGGTGGGAATTGTAAATGTAGCCCCTCTGAAAGCCTACCCTTTCACTACTGTTGCATAAACTGTAGAGAAATAGTAATGCTATTATTCCCAGTCTTCAATACTTTTCTCAATATTGTTTGAATATATCTATTATTTGTTTGAGTAAATGTCTATTTTTGGGATTTTATAATTTTCATATCTAATTAATTTGGTAATTTATTTAATGTTTTGTAGTTGATTTGTTAATATTTTTTCCTGTTTCTGACCTCTATTTTGCCTCTTTCTGCTTGTTTCTGATCGCTATTTTCCCTCTTTCCCCTCATTGCTGGCATTTATTTTGCCTCTTTCTGCTCCTTTCTGATCGCTTTTTTGCCTCTTTCTGTTCATCGCTGGCCTTTATTTTGCCTCCTTCCACTAATTTCTGACCTTTATTTTGCCTCTTTCTGCCTGATGCTGATCTCTATTTTGCCTCTTTCTGCTTGTTTCTGACCTTTATTTTTCCTCTTTCTGCTCGTTGCTGATCTCTATTTTGCCTCTTTCTGCTCATTGCTGTGCTCTAGTTTGCATCTTTCTGCTCATTGCTGACTTTTATTTTCCCTCTTTCTGCTCTTTGCTGACCTTTATTTTCCCTCTTTCTGCTAATTTCTGACCTTTATTTTCCCTCTTTCTGCTCGTTTCTGACCCTTATTGTGCCTTTTTCTGCTGGATTCTGACCTTTATCTTGACTCTTTTTGTTTGTTGCTGACCCTATTCTTTCTCTTACTGCTAATTTCTGACCTTCATTCTGCCTCTTGATGCTCGTTTCTGACCTCTTTTTTGCCTCTTTCTGCTCATTTCTGACCGCTATTCTGCCTCTTTCTGCTCGTTTCTTACCTTTATCTTGCCTCTTTTTTCTCATTACTGACCTTTATTCTGCCTCTTTCTGACCTATATTCTGCCTCTTTCTGCTTGTTTCTTACCTTTATCTTGCCTCTTTCTGCTCATTGCTGACCTTTATTCTGCCTCAGTCTGCTCATTTCTGACCTTTATCCGGCCTCTTTCTTCTAATTTCTGACTTTTATGTTCCCTCTTTCTTCTCTTCCCCCGGGACCGTGGCAGGAGTCTCAAGGTCCAAGTCAACTTTCGACTCCTGTGGGAGCCGGAATCGCTCTGCTAAGCAGAGGGCTGCTTAAAATAGCAGCTCCTGGCTTGCGGGAGCAATGTTTTCAACAGTTTCACTAAATGGATATTTGCGGGTAGGGAAACAGATGAAAACTCTGCTTTCTGCAAGCCGGAGCTGTTTGACAGCAGAGTTTTGTCTCCTTTTGCTTGGTGGGAGCAGTCAGCTCCCACAAAGGAAAGGCAAACAGCTACCTCCCAAGGGTGGGCAACTCAGGAGTTAGCAGGATTTGGCCCTAGGGGGTGGCGGTCCCCAGCGCCATCCATGTCTCCAAGAGGGGGATGTGCAGCCCCCCGCATTGTAAAGGTAACTCCTGGGGAGGGCACGTGGGCCCCCTTAATTTGGATGGATTGTCCCAGGGAGGTGGTGGGCTCTGGCACTGTGGGAAGGCCTCACGGGCCCCCCGCATTAATTTCAGCTTTTACCCCAGGGCAAGTGATGGTCCCTGGAGTTGCAGGGAGGCCATTCGGGCCCCCCTCACATTAATTTGATCTTCAGCCCCAGGGAGGTGGCAATTCCTGGGGCGTGGGTGGGGCCAGAACCCCCGCCCGCATATGTGAGTTTAATGCTCTGGGGAGGTAGAGGTCCCCAGGGTTGCGAGGGGTGAGCATGGGCCCTTGCATTTATTTAACATTTGCTCTGGGGAGGTGGCAGTCACCAGGGCTTTCATAAGCTATAGGAGGGGGTTCCGCATGCCCCCTCCTGCACATATTTGGTCATGTCCCGGGGACCTGCCCATCAGAGGGTTAAACATTGGTGAAGTGCGCCTCTTCTTTTTTTCCAGTGGGAGCCTTTTTCAAAAACGTTTTATGCACTGGACTCAGCAGAAGCTGTATTCCTGTTGGCTGCCCACACTTCCTGATTTGAAGTGTTGGCAGCCAATCATATCTCCGCACGAGATCGGGAGAGTTCGCAGAGCCTTCACATCCCTATATATACAAAATTGAATTTCTTTTAATAACTACACAACTACTGAATGGATTTACACTACATTAGAAAAAGGCACTTCTCTGGACCAACAGCTACATTTCTGCAAAATTTGATGTAATTCCGTTCATCGGTTCGGGCTGTGGCTGTGTCTAAACTCCCTAATGGAAATTGCTTGGTGAAAACGTGTTTTTGGACACCCCTTTTTTTCGACCCAGCTTGACGGATCACCACAAAACTTCAGGACAACAGCCAAAGTGAGCATCCTAATAGTTTTGAAAATTTCACGAGGATTCTCCAAACAAAGTTATTCGCAATACAAAAAAAAGACTCTTCCTATGGAAACTATGACCTACTATAACTATATTTATATTAGGTATTATAAGTATGTGTGTGTGTGTGTGTGTATATATATATATATGTATATCAACTGAAAAAAACATAGGTTTCAGGAACGTTGGACATTTCACTCGTACAAAACCATAGAAATTCCGGCCTTATAGTTAGTTTAGCTAACTATAACTCGCGCAACGTGCGCCTCCGCAATGCACTGCTGATGATGTCACATATTACATCATTCATGACATGGTCAGTGACATCACTGATGACATCTCAAATGACATCACTGAGGACATCATCCAGTGACTGTGTGCTTCTGTAAAGTTTAATTTTGTTTTATATATATGCCAAGCTGTATTGAGGAATGAATGGGTTTATAAGTGTCTGTATGGAGAATTTAGTAGGTACGTGACTGACTGTATAAGTGAGTGATTAAATGTCTCTTACTGAATGCATGGGTTAGTGACTAAACTGTGTGAAAGTCTGTATCAGTCTGTCTGTTGTTGTGTAAGCTGCTGCATGGGTTGGTGAATAGATGCATGAGTGTCTATATGGGTTATTGATTGCTTGCCTGAGTATTTGTATGGCTGCCTGAGTGTGTGTGTGGGTGGGTGGGAGGTGTGTGACTGTGCATAGATGTGTGAGTGGTTGATTCACTGGGTGTATGGGTTCAAGAGTGCATGTGGAAACAGCTGTATGGGTGGGTGAGTGTGTGTATGGGTGTGTTGGTGAGTGAATGGATGTCTCAGTGGTACATGTGCAAGTAACTACATATGTAAAAGGCAGTATATGTGAGTGATGGTGTATATAAATAACTATATGTGAGAGTCAGTAATTGTGAGAGTGGATGCATAGATGAGTGTGTATTTGTATCAGTGATTCTATGTAAGTATGTGTTAGTATCTGTATGAATAAGTGAGGTTGTGTCTGTATAAATGTATAGGTAAGTAAATGAAAGTATGATTGATTCTTTGCATGACTGACTAAGTGTGTGAGTAACTCTGGATATGTGGCACTCTATGAGTGTCTGTATAGGTGTATGAGTGCATATGATAGTGTTGTATTGATGAGTGACTGCATGTATGAGAGACTGTATGGGTGAATGACTGGATGTGTGTGTAGACCTAGGAATCTGTCAGTGCGTATTAAGTAACTGGTATTGATGTGTCTATGTTTTCGAAAATGGTAGTCTGTATTTTAGAGTGGGTGTATCAAAGGTTATATTCAGGTGTGAGGAGATCAGATTTTCATGTGGATGATGTCATCAGTGATGTCATCAGTGATGTCATCACTGATGTCACTGACCATGTCATGAATGATGTAATATGTGACGTCATTAGCAGTGCATTGCGGCTGCGCGAGTTATAGTTAGCTGAACTAACTATAAAGCAGGAATTTCTATGGTTTTGTACGAGTGAAATGTCCAACTAACTATAACATTCCTGAAACCTATGGTTTTTTCAGTTAATTTTTATGGTTTTCTAAATGCTAATTCCTAACTATAACGTGCCTGAAACCTATGGTTTTTTCAGTGAATTTCTATGGTTTTTTAAATGCTAACTTCTAACTATAACGTGCCTGAAACCTATGGTTTTTCCAGTAAATTTCAAAGGTTTTTTAAGTGAAAATTTGTAAATCTCATGTACCTCAATCCTATGTTTTTTTTATTTTATATATATATATATATATATATATATATATATATATATATATATATATATATATATATATATATATATATATTTAAAAAAATTGTGAATAATTTTTAGTTAGGAAAACTATATTCATTCTTTAAAAAAAATATATATTATATAGAAGTCGCGCACCCTTCGCGCACCCTACACGATGGCTGCGTGCATTCTGGTAGCCATTTTGAAAAGTAGCACTGGGGTCACGACTTCAGCGTAATCTGTAAAGTATGAAATATCTTTAAATTAATTATAAATAAAAGTTTTCCTTTAAGGGTTTGTCAAAATTTATTAATACAAGTATTTTTAAAGTATTATTTTCAATATAATTTCGGCTAAAAAAAATTCGATTATTATTGGATTCGGAGGTTAGGAGGGATGGCCATTTTGCTCGATCTGTTTTGCAAGATTTTTTGGTCTAGACAGGTGGACACCCTCCTCCGGGTGAGGTATGGCTTGAGGATTCTATTCAAAAGGTGAGGAATCAACAGACAGAAGTATCCATCAGAAGAGTAAGTTACTTAACTTCGGTAACGCTTTTTCTGGTGGATACAGTATCTGCCCGTGGATTCCTCACTGTCCCACCCGCTTCCCCGTTGTCCACCTGTTTGTACCAAAAAGATGCTTTTACTATTTGGCATGAATATTTTTAATATGTCTTAATCATGCTTATGTTTTAATAGTGAGAAATGCTTGATCTATTGCTATTTCTTTATGCCTTTATTGGTTATGCATTTGTATATATATAGATAAATATATACATATATTTAGTATACTATGTATACATGTGAAAATGTGTCGGTCCACCTGTTTACCTCGGTGGGACGAAAAAAATGGGTGGAACTGACGTCAGCACGCCGACGAGGTCTTCTTATGGCTCCTATGACGTCATATGGTGTCGCGAGCGGAGCCGTGCTATTATGACATCGTCGTCGACATGGGAGAGCTAGGAAAGAATTTCCGCGGAATGCTGGCGCAGGGGATATTCACCTAAGTATTCAGGCTAGTCCTTTGGGAGCAACTGTTTATGTTGCCACTCCAGAAATCGAAACCAATGATCCTAGGGCAGAGGTCCTGCAGATGGCACACGAGGTGGGGAGCCCAGTCGTGTGCACCGGCGGGACAGCAAAGTGACAAACACCACTACCCACAGAAAAGGTAACAAGGGCACTGAATAACACAGGATCTTCTCTTTGTATCCGGCAGGAACAACAAGGTTAAAATGCCCTAGTTCCCAAATGTAGAATTAGTGCTACAACGGTCTTCCAGAGGACCTGCGATGGATGCCGCTTCTGCCTTCGGTACACTGGAGGCGGCACATGGGTCACGTGGTACGGTCATACTGCAGTGGGACACACATTCGTTGACCTCTCATGGCACTGCTCCACACTTCGGGGACACCGCTTTCCATTAGCTGTGTTTTCTGATGACGTGTCACGCCGGCCCTGTCCAACAGCAGAACCCCTTTAGATCCAAACAGACTCTTCCACTCTCTCACCGGAAGTGAAACCATGGCATGCGGACACTTTCACAATACAACAGCCGGTAATACACTTTTCGGTAAAAAAAACACATTCCTTCCTCCTAATTTTAAATAAACGACTCACTGAAGAACAGGGGCCAGCTTCGATTGGTAAACAGCCGTAACAACGACTTTTTTACTTCACGATACCATTACAACGCATGTATTACCATGCATGCGTTGTACATCGTGAAGTCATTACTACGCATAGTTTTAGAACGCATGGTCATTTACCATGCATGCCTTTACAACGAATTTTGTCTTAAAGATATGTATGGTAAATGACCATGAGTTCTAAGAAAATGTAGATGATCCACGTCGTTGTAATGAAACAGAGGCTGTTCCATTTCCTCACAATGACGTGCACCACCCCTCAGAGATGACATAAAGCAGGAACCACGAGGAGAGAGGAACCACGAGGAGTGAGAGGTAAGGGGGATTGGGCATGGGGTGGTGGTTACTTATCTAAGGTTTAGGGTAGTGCAGTGGCGTTTGGGTAGTGTAGAGGATTATGCTGGGGGTAGTGTTTTAGGGTTTAGGGTAGTACAGTGGTGTTTGTGTAGTGTAGGAGGTCGTGCTGGTGGTAGTGTATTAGGGTTTAGGGTAGTGCAGTGACGTTTGTGAAGTGTAGGGGGTCGTGCTTGGGGTAGATTTTGGGTTTAGGGTAGTGCAGTGGTGTTTGTGTAGTGTAGGGGGTCATGTTGGGGGTAGTGTTTTAGGGTTTAGGGCAGTGCAGTGGTGTTTGTGTAGTGTAGGGGGTTGTGCTGGGGGTAGTGTTTTAGGGTTTAGGGTAGTGCAGTGGTGTTTGGGTAGTGTAGGGGGTCGTGCTGGGGTAGTGTTTTAGGGTTTAGTGTAGTGCAGTGGTGTTGGTGTAGTGTAGGGGGTCATGCTGGGAGTAGTGTTTTAGGATTTAGGGTAGTGCAGTGGTGGTTGGGTAGTCTAGGGGGTCGTGCTGAGGGCAGGTTTAGGGTTTAGGGTAGTGCAGTGGTGTTTGGGTAGTGTAGGGCGACGTGCTGTGGGTAGTTTAGTGTAGTGCAGTGGTGTTTGGGTAGTATACGGGGTTGTGCTGGGGTAGATTTAGGGTTTAGGGTAGTGCAGTGGTGTTTGGGTAGTGTAGGGAGTCGTGCTGGGGGTAGTCTTTTAGGGTTTAGGGTAGTGCAGTGGTGTTTGGGTAGTGTAGGGGGTCGTGCTGGGGGTAGTGTTTTAGGGTTTAGGGTAGTGCAGTGGTGCTTGGGTAGTGTAGGGCTTTGTGCTGGGGGTAGTGGTTTAGGGTTTAGGGTAGTGCAGTGGTGTTTGGGTAGTGTAGGGGGTACTCCTGGGGGTGGTGTTTTAGGGTTTAGGGTAGTGCAGTGGTGTTTGGGTAGTGTAAGGGGTACTGCTGGGGCTAGTGTTTTAGGGTTTAGGGTAGTGCAGAGGTGTTTGGGTAGTGTGGGGTGTTGTGCTGGGGGTAGTGTTTTAGGGCTTAGGGTAGTGCAGTGGTGTTTGTGTAGTGTAGGGTGTCGTGTTTTAGGGTTTAGGGTAGTGCAGTGGTCTTTGGGTAGTGTAGGGGTTCGTGTGGGGGTGGTGTTTTAGGGTTTAGGGTAGTGCAGCGGTGTTTGGGTATTGTAGGGGGTCATGCTGGGGGTCGTGTTTTAGGGTTTAGGGTAATGTAGCGGTCTTTGTGTAGTGTAGGGGGTCATGCTGGGGTGGTGTTTTATGGTTTAGGGTAGTGCAGTGGTCTTTGGGTACTATAGGGGGTCGTGCAGGGGGTGGTGCTTTAGGGTTTAGGGTAGTGCAGCGGTCTTTGGGTACTGTAGGGGGTCATGCAGGGGTGGTGTTTTAGGGTTTTGGGCAGTGCAGCGGTGTTTGGGCAGTGTAGGGGATTGTTCAGGGGGTGGTGTTTCATGGTTTAGGGCACTGCAGCGGTGTTCGGGCAGTGTAGGGGTCATGCAGAGGGGTGGTGTTTCAGGGTTTAGGGCAGTGCATCAGTCTTCGGGCAGTGTAGGGGGTCGTGCAGGGGGTGGTGTTTCAGGGTTTAGGGCAGTGCAGCCGTGTTCGGGCAGTGTAAGGGGTCGTGTAGGGGGTGGTGTTTCAGGGTCTAGGGCAGTGCAGTGGTGTTTGGGCTGTGCACGGGGCCTTGCAGGGGGTGGTGTTTCAGGGTTTAGGGCAGTGCAGCGGTGTTCGGGCAGTGAAGGTGTCCGTGAAGAGGGTGGTGTTTCAGGGTTTTGGGCAGTGCAGCGGTTTTCTGCAGTGTAGGGGGCCGTGCAGGGGGTGGTGTTTCAGGGTTTAGGGCAGTGCAGCGGTGTTCGGGCAATGAAGGTATCCATGCAGGGGGTGGTGTTTCAGGGTCTAGGGCAGTGCACCGGTTTTCGGCAGTGTAGGGGGCCGTGCAGGGGGTGGTGTTTCAGGATTTAGGGTAGTGCAGCGGTGTTCGGGCAGTGCAGGGGGCCGTGCAGGAGGTGGTGTTTCAGGGTTTAGGGCAGTGCAGCGGTGTTCGGACAGTGTAGGGGGCCATGCTGGGGGAGGTGTGTTCTGCTCGATTTTCCCGGCCTTCTTGTGAGGAAAAGATGATTGAATGTGACTTCAGTCTCTTACCATTCAAGTCTAAGGGTTAGAGTAGTGAATGGAGCCTATTTACTAGGCACTTCGACATGATTCTGTGTTCTTCCCCATAGATCAGGGCTTGCACACATAGCCTAGGGGATAGATTCTTTAGTATTAGGGATAACCTGTCCTGTAGTGAGGGTATTTCATGGAGCCGTGCTGAATTCAGGCCTGGTAGGCCTCAAACGGGAGAGACTCCATCTTTCTTTCTGCTCCGGCAGCTTGGGATGCTTCTAGGTCAAATGTAATGTTTTAGTTATGGGGTGTTATTCGCTTGGAGAGAACCGGTTCAGGCCGGCCCTTATCGAAGGATTGTATTTTTCTTCATGCCGAAGACACTACATCAGGCCGGCCGGCTGGGAACGTGTCCTTGGTACGGGGAGGTACAAGAATTTGGTGGGCGGCAGGTTACGGGCCGGAATTTTCCATGAGGAAACGCACCTCTATATTAGTGAAAGTCTGAGGCAGTTACATGGTCAGTCCGTAGGCGGCATCTAGCCGTTAGCAATAAAGCTACTACTTATTCCAGGGAAGACAGACGCCATCTTGGAGGCGGAGAAAAACCGAGAGACAGATACTCTCCTAGCAGAATAGCCAGAGAGGAGAGAGTAGCCGATAAGGAAGAGGTTCCAGTGACTCGGAGAAGGGGGAAGGGAACAGCGCATAGTGGTGCAGACGTGTATCCGTGACTGCGGAGGTGTGACTTCCAGGCGAGCCGAGGCACAGACGAGACGGGAACCTAGATGACCACTGAGTGCAGGCTACACACTACTAAGGTGATGTCGACCCTTTCTTATTAGAGTGTACAACTTAATCTTTCACTTTTCTTTGCAGGTTATGTGTTATATTGTAATGTTATGTGATTGCGTATGTAACGAGTAATAAAGTACCCAGTTTGTAGTGAACCAACATGTGCTACGTGTTCTTGTATGAGAGGGTAGCCTATTTTTCTAGTCAGCTGCGGCTACATGAACAGATGTTAACCCTGATCAGGTAAGTGGTAACTGAATAAGGGAGAGAGGAGCCCCTCGAACCGGAGAACAGACTATGCTCGAACTGGCAGTCCTTGTGTGATCTGATGCATAGTGAGACTGATTCCCTTTTTGTATGTTATGGTGATCATAGGATGAACTATCGTATGAACTGTCATCTGGGTAGAGAGGTCTGGATCCGTATGGGATCGCGAGGCCGCCGATTGTGCTAAGACTGCCGTCTGGGTAGAGAGGTCTGGATTCGTATGGGATCGCGAGGCCACCACTTGTGCTAAGACTGCCGTCTGGGTAGAGAGGTCTGGATTCGTATGGGATCGCGAGGCCGCCACTTGTGCTAAGACTGCCGTCTGGGTAGAGAGGTCTGGATTCGTATGGGATCGCGAGGCCGCCACTTGTGCTGAGACTGTCGTATGGGCAGAGAGGTCTGGATTCGTATGGGATCGCAAGGCCGCCATTTGTGCTGAGACTGTCGTATGGGCAGAGAGGTCTGAATTCGTATGGGATCACGAGGCTGCCACTTGTGCTGAGACTGTCGTATGGGCAGAGAGGTCTGGATCCGTATGGGATCGCGAGGCCGCCGATTATAAGAGGTCTTGGTATGTATGAGTAGGAATTCCCTGTCCTTAGGTGGTAGATATATGTGGTTACCTATTGTAAATAGGCCCTAGGGAGGGGGAGAGGATAACGTTCTGGCTGGGTTAGTGAGGCTCTGATGAGCGGGTTCTATCTGATCCGAAAACCAAAGCAGAACATTTGGCGTCACGAACCGTTTACGAAACCTGTGTGCGTTGTGGTTGTATCGTGTTTGCTTTCGGCGCGTGCGTGGTTTCGTTTGTATATTATTTGTATATAATTGTGTGTATAGTTTTTTGGGTTTTTTTCTCTTTCTCTTTTTCTTCTCTTTCTTTTCTGAGATGTTTTCTAGAAAGTCGAAATCTACTTTTAAGTTGCCCGTTGATATTCCCGGCTGGGATTCAACGCCTTATGAAGCCTTAGCCCGTGAGTGGGCTGATTCTACTGGTTTGAGTGAGAATTGGAATTTTTTTTTGGACCTGGCGGAGCCGGCTAATGTGATTACTTGTTTACAGAAGGCGCCAGTATCTAAGGGTGATGAGCTTCCCGTTTTGGGGCGTAGAGGTTGGATTGTTCTGTCTGCGTACAGGATTCTGCATGAGAGGTTGTTGACATTACAGAAATTGCATAAGGATGTGGAAGCGAACTTTGTTGAGATTCAGAATGCTCATACTTTGTTGCGGTGTCAAAATACGTTGCTTGCTGACAAACTTGAGACTTACCAAACTATTGCCGAGAGGGCGGCTGTTCGAATTGCTTGTTATAAATACAAGAATCGGCGTGGTCGGGTTTCGACGCGAAAGGTGCGTCTGGTCGTGGCGAAAGCCGGACTGGATTGGAATCCTGATGAATGGGATGGTAATATCTGGAACTCGAGTGATTCTCGTTCCTCGGGTGAGGAGTCTGCCAAGCGTGAGTCCTCTCGCTCAGGCCGTGATTGTAAGTCTGCTTCTTGCGCCTCTGATGGTGCACCCCGTGATTGCGCTCGTCCTTTGAGTAGGGTCGATGCTTCTTACACTGATTGTTCCTCTACGTGTACTGATCGAGCTCCTTGTGATGCTCGTCCCGCGGTCTCGGTGCATCCAGTTTTTCGGCGGAAGTTGCAGCAGGCTCCCGGTGTTCCGAATGGTATTGCTTTAGACTCTTTGGAGGATTTTACTCAACAAGAAATTAGGGATATTTTGCAGCGATTTCGGCAGCGAGCTGGTGAGACCTTACTCACATGGATGGTGCGCCTTTATGAACTGGGCGCTGCTGGCATTATGTTGGATGCTGGCGATTGTTTGAAATTTTGTTCCTTGAGTACGGATTCTACTGTACAGGATCATTTTCGTAATTTTAATGGTGGTGGTCAAATTACTTTGCTTCAATTGGCGACTGAGGGTTGTAATCAAAAATATCCTACTGAGTCTGACTGGCCTGTGAATGACAAACCGTGGTATACTTTGCGCGATGCTGCACAACGTCTCAAAGAGGAGGTGATGAAAACGGCAATTTTTCTGAATACTGCTGACAGGTTGCTTGATGGTTTGTTGACATCTTCTGTGCGGAATCGTATTATTCGTTCTTCCCCTGTTGCTTATAAGCAGGTCATGATGACTTTATTGATTAATCAGACTGGTAACATGTTATCTATGGTGCTGGAATCGGTACGCCAGCTCGGTGAGTTGGGTGAGTGGTTTAAACCTGAACGGCAGTCCCGGCCTGACACTCGTACTCCTGGTGACAATAAACTTACTAGACGTGATATATTTTTTGGTCTTGTGGCCGATGGTGTGCGGAAGGAGGACATTGACGGTGAGACTACTCCTCGTTTGTGGGAAATGTTTCGCAAACGTGGCTTGGATCGGAAGGAGGGTGCCCGGCGTGTTCGGACGACTGAATGTGATCGTGGTTTTTCTGACGGTAGCGGTGATGACGACCGCCGTGGGCGCTCTGATCGTCGTGATGATCGACGTTATGTACGTGATTTGTCCCCCCGTCATGAGAGAGACAGAGAGAGAGAGGGGGAAAGAGAAAGGGGGAGAGATGATTATGTTAACAGCAGACGTAGGGATGATAGGGATCAATCCCCTGAGTTGAGAAGGAGAGAGGATCGACACAGATTGGCCGATCGAAACCCACAGTACAATGCAGAGGACAGGAATCCATTTCGTAATAGAGATGGATATGAACAGGAGGTATCGATACCTGAGAAACGTGAGAGTCTTTATCCTGATTTATCCTGGCACACAGAACGCAGTAAAAATGACTAGGAAATAGGTCAAGCTCCAGTACACAGATGGGCTCATAGAGATAATAGACCCTATGTAGATATTGATATTTATTGGAGACATCGTAATGTCCAAAGGGCCCGAGCATTGGTAGATACAGGAGTGGAGGCCACTCTTATTCATGGAAAATCAAAGAAGTTTAAAGGTCAGCCTTTTACAATTACCGGATTAGGTGGAAAGGAAACTCCCGCAGTTCAAACTTTACTTGAAATGAGAATAGGTAGAATTCCTAGAAAAGAATACTCTGTATTAGTGGTGCCACTCTTAGAATTCATAATTGGAATTGATATTTTGAAAGGAATGACTTTGCACTTAGATGATGGATGTTACCAATTTGGAACTAAACATTATATATCGTCCAGGCCTGTACGGGTTGGTCGTTTAAGAATGCCTCCCATAAAAGTTCCCCAGGCGACAAAAGTGGTTTGTCAGAAGCAGTATCGTATTCCAGGTGGTCATGAAGAGATTAGTACCACTATTCAGGAGTTGGTGGATGCAGGAGTTATAACCCCAGTTACTTCTGCTTAGAATAATCCTGTTTGGCCTGTACGTAAGAGTGATAATTCTTGGCGCATGACTGTTGATTATCGAGAATTGAATAGACACACACCCTCTTTGACTGTTGCAGTACCGGATGTTATTACCCTAATTGAAAGAATCCAAAAACATCCAGGTACATGGTATGCATCCATTGATATTGCTAATGCTTTCTTTTCGATTCCGATTGCCCCTGAGTGTCAGGAACAATTCAGTTTTACGTGGAACGGGCGTCAGATGGCGTTTAGAAGTCTTCCCCAGGGCTATGTGCATAGTCCTACGATCTGTCACCGGCTGGTGGCAGAGCATTTGGCTGAGGTACCGGTTCATCCGCAAATTCAGATATGTCACTATATTGATGATATTTTGATCCAAGGCGAAACACAAGAGGAAGTTCAGACTCAATTGGACAGAGTCATTGAGTGCCTGCGTGAGAAAGGTTGGGAAATCAACCCGGATAAATTACAAGGTCCGTCCCAGGCTGTGAAATTTTTGGGTATTAATTGGCATGAGGGGCACCGAGAAGTGATCCCTCAGGTTAAACAGAAAATTCTTGATTTTGCAGTTCCGAGGAATAGGAAAGAAGCCCAAAGCTTCATTGGATTGTTTGGTTTTTGGCGCCAGCATATTCCTCATTTGAGTCAAATATTGGCCCCTTTGTACCGTGTCACTCGTAAAAAGAATGCATTTGAATGGGATAAACCACAGCAAGATGCGTTCAGTCTGGCAAAAGAAGCAATTCAGCATGCTCTGGATTTATGGCCTGTATGTGATGGTGATGTGGATTTGAATGTGTCTGTACAAGGCCTTTATGCGAATTGGAGTTTGTGGCAGAAACAAGGCAAGAGTAGAGTACCGTTAGGTTTCTGGACCAAAAAGTTACCTGATGCTGGTGAACGTTATACACCTTTTGAGAAACAGTTACTTGCATGTTATTGGGCTCTGGTGGATACCGAGCAATTGACTTTGGGACATGATATAGTTCTGCGACCTGAAATTCCTATCATGCAGTGGGTTATGAGTTCGCCGAAAACTCACCGAATTGGACACGCTCAAGAGGCGAGTGTGATTAAATGGAAATGGTATATACAAGACAGGGCACGTGTGGGACAAAAAGGAGTTGCATCTTTGCATGAGCAGGTGGCGCGGGCGCCATCGACTGAGACTGAGAGTGAATGTTCCGTACCTTTAGTACAGGAGTCTCCTGTTAAGTGGGGTAGACCTTTTGATGATTTGTCCGCGGAGGACAGAAACCATGTCTGGTTTACGGATGGTTCAGCAAGGTTCATAGGGATGAAACGGCATTGGAAGGCGGTGTCCTATAATCCGATCACACAAAAATTGCTGAGTACAACTGGTGAGGGTAAGAGCAGTCAATTTGCTGAACTCTATGCTGTTTATCAAGTTCTGAAACAAGAGTTACCTGGCACATGTCATATTTTCACCGATTCTTGGTCTACTGCCAATGGACTGGCAGTTTGGTTACCGACTTGGCATTCCCATAGTTGGAAATTGCATTCAAAAGAACTGTGGGGAAAAGAATTATGGCAGGAGATTTGGGAAATGCTCCCACAGAGTACTGTTACAGTCTTCCATGTGGATGCTCATACCCCGATAGACTCTCTTGACAAATTCTTTCATAACATTGCAGATGAGAAATCTAAAATTGCTGAGGCAGTGGTGGACAGGCAAGATTCTGATATTGCGGGATTGGCGAAATGGGCCCACCAGAAAGCAGGACACTTTGGAGAGAAAGCCACTAGCAGGTGGGCTGCTGATCGAGGAATTTATATTCCCCTAGATTTAATCAAAAATGTTATTCTACATTGTCCCATTTGTCAGCATATCAGGCAGCGCAAAGTGCCCCAAATTGTTAAAGGTCATTTACATCGCGGGAAATTGCCCGCTCAAATTTGGCAGATTGATTACATCGGTCCACTTCCTATGAGTAGGAATTGTCAATATGTTTGCACTATTGTTGATACATACAGTGGCCTGTTGGTGACCCTTCCCTGTAAGCAAGCTACCCAATTGAATACTATTAAAACATTGGAATTGATTATGATGTATTATGGTGTGCCATTCCAAATTCAATCTGATAATGCATCCCATTTTCGTGGAAGATTGGTACAGGAATTCTGTGTGGAAAACAATATTGAATGGGTGTTTCATATACCATATTATCCACAGGCCTCGGGCCTTGTGGAGAGGTTGAATGGCCTGCTGAAAGATCAGTTACGTAAATTAACAGATGACAAGTATAAGAATTGGCGAGACTTTTTGCCTCAAGCGCTATTGATTTTGAATAACCGTCCTTTTCTAAATGCTGAATCTCCACTTATGCGTTTGTTTCCTCTGAAGGTCGATGCTAAGCCCAATGAAATCAGAGAGACTGTGATGTACTGGGAAATTACTCCCGGAGCTTTGGCTCCATGTAGAGCGACCCCAGGGTCGGCAGGTTTAGACTTGCATGCCATGGATGACACCGTTATAGAAAGTAAGAATCGAGTCATCATTGAAACTGGTGTTGGTGTTCATATACCAACTGGGAATTTCGGATTAATCGCCCCTAGATCGGGGCTGGCTGTGAAAGGCATTCAGGTGCTTGGAGGAATCATTGACAGTGATTATCAGGGAGAGATTAAGGTGCTCCTGCTGAATAGCAGTGAGGTTGACTTACTAATACATCAAACTGACCGAGTGGCTCAATTGCTAATAATGCCTGTTTTCAGTGGTGAGATCACAAAAGGCACTGCCCCAACGTTGCTAACTGTACGAGGCCAGAAAGGTTTTGGCTCCACAGATAATCCTGGGGCCAGAGTTTGGGTGCAGTCGCCTAAGAATCCCCCTGAACAAGCAGAGGTCATTGCAACCGGTCAAGACAACACCATTTTAGTTATGAGACCAGGGAAAGATAGCTGGGAAGCAGTCCCGGCTGACAAATGTTACTTACGAGAATGAATAATGCCTGTATTCGATTCTCTTTCAGATCATTCTTTGGACTGTTGCTGCAGGATGTGTCGGCGTTGGACTCCTTTTGGGCTGGTACGACGAGAGAGGAGGGATCCCATCAACCCGGGCTGAGTTGAGAACCCGAGTGTCGCGCTCCTTCGCTGCGTGGGATTCGTCGTCGAACTTTTGGACTATGTTAGCCAAACGAGTGACTAAAGCCCCTCATTTCTGCTTGACACCGATGAGATCGGTAACTGACATTCTAGCAACTTGTTTAGTTGCTGTCCCTGCTTCATTGGAGACTTTGACTCATATTTTCAATATATCGAATGCTCGCCCCAATGTTCTTCTGGGCGATTTTGCTACCCATGAGTATTGTCCCTTGTGTACTGTACTGTCAGACCCGATACCCCCCATCCAGTCCCAAATAGTTACCTATAATATCACACGGGGTGATTTGTGTTTTTTCCTTACTTGTGATCCTAGTGCGATTTCTGAATGTATGCGTTTAACATTGAAAGGTGCCACTTCAGTCACCGCTCATGAACGAACTTTGTGCCTTCAAAGGACACCGAAAACATGTACCTCTGTTCAGAATAACATGACTTGCAAGAGTTTGGTAGTTACCCCCAGTCATTATCGCACGATGTTACTACCTGCCGGATGGCTTTTCTCATGTGGTAATACTTCCTGGCCATATATCCCCGCAAATATTTCTGGAGGCCCTTGTGCCATTACTAGACTGAGCTTGTTAATGTTTTCATCACATCCGAATGCCAACTCTCGTGTGATTCGAGATACAGTGAGGTTACAGGAGGATTGTGACTCATCTTTGCATTTATATTCTAAGTCTGAATACCTTAGCCTGGCTATTTCAATTGTTGGTGTTCCTGCTTTGGCAGTTTATAATGCCAAATCTATTGGGAAAATGGCCTGCTGGATGGTAAAATCCATTAATCATACTTCTACAGTCCTGTCTGACATGCTGTTAGATGCCCAGGGTGAACGTAGAGCTATCTTGCAAAATCGAGCGGCCATTGATTATCTTTTGCTTAAACATGGACACGATTGTTCTGATTTTGAGGGTCTTTGTTGTTTTAACTTGTCTGATCATACAAAATCCATTCAAGCTCACATTGATAAACTACATGACTTGACAGAAGAAGTTAGAAAACACATTGACCAGGGCTGGTTTGACTGGCTCTTTAATTGGTTACCTGATTTGCATATGTTACGTCCGATATTAGGAGGTATTCTGGTTACTATCGGCATTTTGATTTCTATCTGTTGCTTTATTCAGTGTATTCCTTCACTACTTCAATTCTGCACACCTGGTACTAGACATAGATCAGTTAGTTTTGTTTCATATTATTCTTCCACAGATATTAGTTCTGTTTAATGAATGTATAATAGACTTAAGTCAAGGGTGAAATGTTCTGCTCGATTTTCCCGGCCTTCTTGTGAGGAAAAGATGATTGAATGTGACTTCAGTCTCTTACCATTCAAGTCTAAGGGTTAGAGTAGTGAATGGAGCCTATTTACTAGGCACTTCGACATGATTCTGTGTTCTTCCCCATAGATCAGGGCTTGCACACATAGCATAGGGGATAGATTCGTTAGTATTAGGGATAACCTGTCCTGCAGTGAGGGTATTTCATGGAGCCGTGCTGAATTCAGGCCTGGTAGGCCTCAAACGGGAGAGACTCCATCTTTCTTTCTGCTCCGGCAGCTTGGGATGCTTCTAGGTCAAATGTAATGTTTTAGTTATGGGGTGTTATTCGCTTGGAGAGAACCGGTTCAGGCCGGCCCTTATCGAAGGATTGTATTTTTCTTCATGCCGAAGACACTACATCAGGCCGGCCGGCTGGGAACGTGTCCTTGGTACGGGGAGGTACAAGAATTTGGTGGGCGGCAGGTTACGGGCCGGAATTTTCCATGAGGAAACGCACCTCTATATTAGTGAAAGTCTGAGGCAGTTACATGGTCAGTCCGTAGGCGGCATCTAGCCGTTAGCAATAAAGCTACTACTTATTCCAGGGAAGACAGACGCCATCTTAGAGGCGGAGAAAAACCGAGAGACAGATACTCTCCTAGCAGAATAGCCAGAGAGGAGAGAGTAGCCGATAAGGAAGAGGTCCCAGTGACTCGGAGAAGGGTGAAGGGAACAGCGCATAGTGGTGCAGACGTGTATCCGTGACTGCGGAGGTGTGACTTCCAGGCGAGCCGAGGCACAGACGAGACGGGAACCTAGATGACCACTGAGTGCAGGCTACACACTACTAAGGTGATGTCGACCCTTTCTTATTAGAGTGTACAACTTAATCTTTCACTTTTCTTTGCAGGTTATGTGTTATATTGTAATGTTATGTGATTGCGTATGTAACGAGTAATAAAGTACCCAGTTTGTAGTGAACCAACATGTGCTACGTGTTCTTGTATGAGAGGGTAGCCTATTTTTCTAGTCAGCTGCGGCTACATGAACAGATGTTAACCCTGATCAGGTAAGTGGTAACTGAATAAGGGAGAGAGGAGCCCCTCGAACCGGAGAACAGACTATGCTCGAACTGGCAGTCCTTGTGTGATCTGATGCATAGTGAGACTGATTCCCTTTTTGTATGTTATGGTGATCATAGGATGAACTATCGTATGAACTGTCGTCTGGGTAGAGAGGTCTGGATCCGTATGGGATCGCGAGGCCGCCGATTGTGCTAAGACTGCCGTCTGGGTAGAGAGGTCTGGATTCGTATGGGATCGCGAGGCCACCACTTGTGCTAAGACTGCCGTCTGGGTAGAGAGGTCTGGATTCGTATGGGATCGCGAGGCCGCCACTTGTGCTAAGACTGCCGTCTGGGTAGAGAGGTCTGGATTCGTATGGGATCGCGAGGCCGCCACTTGTGCTGAGACTGTCGTATGGGCAGAGAGGTCTGGATTCGTATGGGATCGCAAGGCCGCCATTTGTGCTGAGACTGTCGTATGGGCAGAGAGGTCTGGATTCGTATGGGATCGCGAGGCCGCCACTTGTGCTGAGACTGTCGTATGGGCAGAGAGGTCTGGATCCGTATGGGATTGCGAGGCCGCCGATTATAAGAGGTCTTGGTATGTATGAGTAGGAATTCCCTGTCCTTAGGTGGTAGATATATGTGGTTACCTATTGTAAATAGGCCCTAGGGAGGGGGAGAGGATAACGTTCTGGCTGGGTTAGTGAGGCTCTGATGAGCGGGTTCTATCTGATCCGAAAACCAAAGCAGAACAAGGTGTTTCAGGGATAAGGGCAGTGCAGCGGTGATCGGGCAGTGTAGGGGGTCGTGCTGGGGCTGGTATTTCAGGGATTAGGGCAGGGCAGTGGTGTACGGGCAGTGTAGGGGGACTGCTGGGGTGGTGTTTCAGGGTTTAGGGCAGTGCAGCGGTGATCGGGCAGTGTAGGGGGTTGTGCTGGGGCTGGTGGTTCAGGGTTTACGGCAGTGCAGCGGTGTTTGGGCAGTGTAGGGGGACTGCTGGGGTGGTGTTTCAGGGTTTCGAGCAGAGCAGCGGCGTTTGGGCAGTGTAGGGGATCGTGCAGGGGGTGGTGTTTCAGGGTTTAGGGCAGTGCAGCCATGTTCGTGCAGTGTAGGGGGTTGTGCAGGGGTTGGTGTATCAGGGTTTAGGGCAGTGCAGCCGTGTTCGGGCAGAGTAGGGGGTCGTGCATGGGGGTGGTGTTTCAGGCTTTAGGGCAGTGCAGCATTTTTCGGGCAGTGTAGGGGGCCGTGCAGGGGGTGGTGTTTCAGGGTTTAGGGCAATGCAGCGATGTTCGGGCAGTGTAGGGGGCTGTGCAGGGGATGGTGTTTCAGGGTTTAGGGCAGTGAAGTGGTGTTCGGGCAGTCTAGGGGACCGTGCAGACGGTGGTGTTTCAGGGTTTAGGGCAGTGCAGTGGTGTTCGGGCAGTGTAGGGGGCTGTGCAGGGGGTGGTGTTTCAGGGTTTGGGGCAGTGCAGCGGTGTTCGGGCAGTGTAGGGGGCCGTGCTGGGGGTGGTGTTTCAGGGATAAGGGCAGTGTAGCGGTGTTCGGGCAGTGTAGGGAGCCGTGCTGGGGGTAGTGTTTTAGGGTATAAGGCAGTGCAGTGGTGTTCGGGCAGTGTAGGGGGCCGTGCTGGGGGTGGTGTTTCAGTGTTTAGGGCAGTGCAGCAGTTTTCGGGCAGTGTAGGGGGGTCGTGCTGGGGCTGGTGCTTCAGGGTTTAGGGCAGTGCAGTGGTGGTCAGGCAGTGTAGGGGGTCGTGCTGGGGCTGGTGTTTCAGGGTTTAGGACAGTGCAGCGGTGTTCGGGCAGTGTAGGGGGTCGTGCAGGTGGGTGGTGTTTCAGGGTTTAGGGCAGTGCAGCCGTGTTCGGGCAGTGTAGGGGGTCGTGCAGGGGTTGGTGTATCAGGGTTTAGGGCAGTGCAGCCGTGTTCGGGCAGAGTAGGGGGTCGTGCACGGGGGTGGTGTTTCAGGGTTTAGGGCAGTGCAGCGTTGTTCGGGCAGTGTAGGGGGCCGTGCAGGGGGTGGTGTTTCAGGGTTTAGGGCAATGCAGCGATGTTTGGGCAGTGTAGGGGGCTGGGCAGGGGATGGTGTTTCAGGGTTTAGGGCAGTGCAGTGGTGTTCGGGCAGTGTAGGGGGCCATGCAGGGGGTGGTGTTTCAGGGTTTAGGGCAGTACAGTGGTGTTCGGGCAGTGTAGGGGGCTGTGCAGGGGGTGGTGTTTCAGGGTTTGTGGCAGTGCAGCGGTGTTCGGGCAGTGTAGGGGGCCGTGCTGGGGGTTGTGTTTCAGGGATAAGGGCAGTGTAGCGGTGTTCGGGCAGTGTAGGGGGCCGTGCTGGGGGTGGTGTTTCAGGGTTTAGGGCAGTGCAGCAGTTTTCGGGCAGAGTAGGGGGTCGTGCTGGGGCTGGTGTTTCAGGGTTTAGGGCAGTGCAGTGGTGTTCGGGCAGTGTAGGGGGTCGTGCTGGGGCTGGTGTTTCAGGGTTTAGGGCAGTGCAGCGGTGTTCAGGCAGTGTTGGGGGATGTGCTGGGGCTGGTGTTTCAGGGTTTAGGGCCGTGCAGTGGTGTTCAGGCAGTGTAAGGGGACATGCTGGGGGTGGTGTTTCAGGGTTTAGGGCAGAGCAGCGGTGTTCAGGCAGTGTAGGGGGTCATGCTGGAGGTGGTGTTTCAGGGGTGAGGGCAGAGCAGCGGTGTTCGGGCAGAGTAGGGAGTTGTGCTGGGGGTGGTGTTTAAGGTTTAGGGCAGTGCAGAGGTGTTTGGGCAGTGTAGGCTGTCGTGCTGGGGGTGGTGTTTCAGGGTTTAGGGCAGTGCAGCGGTGTTCAGGCAGTGTAGGGGGATGTGCTGGGGCTGGTGTTTCAGGGTTTAGGGCAGTGCAGTGGTGTTCAGGCAGTGTAGGGGGACATGCTGGGGTGGTGTTTCAGGGTTTAGGGCAGAGCAGCGGTGTTCAGGCAGTGTAGGGGGTCATGCTGGAGGTGGTGTTTCAGGGGTTAGGGCAGAGCAGCGGTGTTTGGGCAGAGTAGGGGGATGTGCTGGGGCTGTTGTTTCATGGTTTAGGTCAGTGCAGTGGTGTTCGGGCAGTATAGGGGGTCGCGCTGGGGCTGGTGTTTCAGGGTTTAGGGCAGTGCACTGGTGTTCAGGCAGTGTAGGGGGTCGCGCTGGGGCTGGTGTTTCAGGGTTTAG
The DNA here is from genome assembly GCF_964204655.1 of Triturus cristatus. Taxonomy (NCBI): domain Eukaryota; kingdom Metazoa; phylum Chordata; class Amphibia; order Caudata; family Salamandridae; genus Triturus; species Triturus cristatus. The sequence continues at coordinate 629,514,899 of NC_140595.1, read as the reverse complement.
GGCAGTGCAGTGGTGTTCGGGTAGTGTAGGGGGTCGCGCTGGGGCTGGTGTTTCAGGGTTTAGGGCAGTGCAGTGGTGTACGGGCAGTGTAGGGGGTCACGCTGTGGCTGGTGTTTCAGGGTTTAGGGCAGTGCAGGAGTGTTTGGGCAGTGTAGAGGGTCGTGCTGGGGGTAGTGTTTCAAGGTTTAGGGCAGTGGTGTTCGGGCAGTATAGGGGTCATGCTGGGGTAGTTTTTCAGGGTTTAGGGCAGTGCAGTGGTGTTCGGGCAGTGTAGGGGGTCATGCTGGGGTAGTGTTTCAGGGATATGGGCAGTGCAGCGGTGTTCGGGCAGTGTAGGGTGTCGTGCTGGGGGTAGTGTTTCAGGGTTTAGGCTAGTACAGTGTTGTTTAGGCAGTGTAGGGGGCCATGCTGGGGGTGGTGTTTCAGGGCTTAGGGCAGTGCAGCTGTGTTCGGGCAGTGTAGGGGGCCGTGCAGGGGGTGGTGTTTCAGGGTTTAAGGCAGTGCAGTGGTGTTCGGGCAGTGTAGGGAACCATGCAGGGGGTGGTATTTCAGGGTTTAGGGCAGTGCAGTGGTGTTCGGGCAGTATAGGGGGCCGTGCAGGGGGTGGTGTTTCAGGGTTTAAGGCAGTGCACCGGTGTTTGGGCAGTGTAGAGGGCCGTGCTGGGGGTGGTGATTCAGGGATAAGGGCAGTGCAGCGGTGTTCGGGCTGTGTAGGGAGCCATGCTGGGGCAGGTGTTTCAGGGTTTAGGGCAGTGCAGTGGTGTTCGGGCAGTGTAGGGGGTCGTGCTTGGGCTGGTGTTTCAGGGTTTAGGGCAGTGCAGCAGTGTTCGGGCAGTGTAGGGCGACTTTCTGGGGGTGGTGTTTCAGGGTTTAGGGCAGAGCAGCGGTGTTTGGGCAGTGTAGGGGGTCATGCTGGAGGTGGTGTTTCAGGGTTCAGGGCAGAGCAGTGGTGTTCGGGCAGAGTAGGGGGTCATGCTGGGGGTGGTGTTTAAGGTTTAGGGCAGTGCAGCGGTGTTCGGGCAGTGTAGGGGGTCGTGCTGGGGGTGGTGTTTCAGGGTTTTGGGCAGTGCAGCCGTGTTCGGGCAGTGTAGGGGGTTGTGCTGGGGGTGGTGTTTCAGGATTTAGGGCAGTGGTGTTCGGGCAGTGTAGGGGGTCTTTCTGGGGGTGGTATTTCAGGGTTAAGGGCAGTGCAGAGGTGTTCGGGCAGTGTAGGGGGTCGTGCTGGGGCTGGTGTTTCAGGGTTTGGGCAGTGCAGTTGTGTTCGGGCAGTGTAGGGGGTCGTGCTGGGGCTGGTGTTTCAGGGTTTAGGCCAGTGCAGTGGTGTTTGGGCAGTGTAGGGGTTCGCGCTGGGGCTGTTGTTTCATGGTTTAGGCCAGTGCATTGGTGTTCGGGCAGTATAGGGGGTCGCGCTGGGCCTGGGGTTTCAGGTTTTAGGGCAGTGCAGTGGTGTTCGGGCAGTGTAGGGGGTCGCGCTGGGGCTGGTGTTTCAGGGTTTAGGGCAGCGCAGTGGTGTTCGGGTAGTGTAGGGGGTCGTGCTGGGGGTGGTGTTTCAGGGTTTAGGGCAGTGCAGTGGTGTACGGGCAGTGTAGTGGGTCGCGCTGGGGCTGGTGTTTCAGGGTTAAGGGCAGTGCAGGGGTGTTCGGGCAGTGTAGAGGGTCGTGCTGGGGGTAGTGTTTCAAGGTTTAGGGCAGTGCAGTGGTGTTCGGGCAGTGTAGGGGGTCATGCTGGGGTAGTGTTTCAGGGTTTAGGGCAGTGCAGTGGTGTTCGGGCAGTGTAGGGGGTCGTGCTGGGGAAGTGTGTCAGGGATAAGGGCAGTGCAGCGGTGTTCGGGAAGTGTAGGGAGCTGTGCTGGGGGTAGTGTTTCAGGGTTTAGGGCAGTGCAGTGGTGTTTAGGCAGTGTAGGGGGCCGTGCTGGGGGTGGTGTTTCAGGGCTTAGGGCAGTGCAGCAGTGTTCGGGCAGTGTAGGGGGTTGTGCTGGGGCTGGTGTTTCAGGGTTTAGGGCAGTGCAGTGGTATACGGGCAGTGTAGGGGTCCATGCAGGAGGTGGTGTTTCAGGGTTTAGGGCAGTGCAGCGGTGTTCGGGCAGTGTAGGGGACCATGCAGGGGGTGGTGTTTCAGGGTTTAGGGCTGTGCAGTGGTGTTCGGGCAGTATAGGGGGCGTGCAAGGGGTGGTGTTTCAGGGTTTAGGGCAGTGCAGTGGTGTTCGGGAAGTGTAGGGGGCCATGCTGGCGGTGGTTTTTCAGGGATAAGGGCAGTGCAGCGGTGTTCGGGCAGTGTAGGGAGCCGTGCTGGGGTTGTGTTTTAGGGTTTAAGGCAGTGCAGTGGTGTTCGGGCAGTGTAGGGGGCCGCGCTGGGGGTGGTGTTTCAGGGTTTAGGGCAGTGCAGCGGTTTTCGGGCAGTGTAGGGGGTCGTGCTGGGGCTGGGGCTGGTGTTTCAGGGTTTAGGGCAGTGCAGTGGTGTTCGGGCAGTATAGGGGGCGTGCAAGGGGTGGTGTTTCAGGGTTTAGGGCAGTGCAGTGGTGTTCGGGAAGTGTAGGGGGCCATGCTGGCGGTGGTTTTTCAGGGATAAGGGCAGTGCAGCGGTGTTCGGGCAGTGTAGGGAGCCGTGCTGGGGTTGTGTTTTAGGGTTTAAGGCAGTGCAGTGGTGTTCGGGCAGTGTAGGGGGCCGTGCTGGGGCTGGTGTTTCAGGGTTTAGGCCAGTGCAGTGGTGTTCGGGCAGTGTAGGGGGTCGCGCTGGGCCTGGTGTTTCAGGTTTTAGGACAGTGCAGTGGTGTTCGGGCAGTGTAGGGGGTTGCGCTGGGGCTGGTGTTTCAGGGTTTAGGGCAGCGCAGTGGTGTTCGGGTAGTGTAGGGGGTCATGCTGGGGGTGGTGTTTCAGGGTTTAGGGCAGTGCAGTGGTGTACGGGCAGTGTAGGGGGTCGCGCTGGGGCTGGTGTTTCAGGGTTAAGGGCAGTGCAGGGGTGTTCGGGCAGTGTAGAGGGTCGTGCTGGGGGTAGTGTTTCAAGGTTTAGGGCAGTGCAGTGGTGTTCGGGCAGTGTAGGGTGTCGTGCTGGGGTAGTGTTTCAGGGTTTAGGGCAGTGCAGTGGTGTTCGGGCAGTGTAGGGGGTCGTGCTGGGGAAGTGTTTCAGGGATAAGGGCAGTGCAGCGGTGTTCGGGCAGTGTAGGGAGCCGTGCTGGGGGTAGTGTTTCAGGGTTTAGGGCAATGCAGTGGTGTTTAGGCAGTGTAGGGGGCCATGCTGGGGGTGGGGTTTCAGGGCTTAGGGCAGTGCAGCAGTGTTCGAGCAGTGTAGGGTTTGTGCTGGGGCTGGTGGTTCAGGGTTTAGGGCAGTGCAGTGGTGTACGGGCAGTGTAGGGGTCTATGGAGGAGGTGGTGTTTCAGGGTTTAGGGCAGTGCAGCGGTGTTCGGGCAGTGTAGGGGACCATGCAGGGGGTGGTGTTTCAGGGTTTAGGGCAGTGCAGTGGTGTTCGGCCAGTATAGGGGGGCGTGCAAGGGGTGATGTTTCAGGGTTTAGGGCAGTGCAGTGGTGTTCGGGCAGTGTAGGGGGTCGTGCTGGGGGTGGTGTTTCAGGGTATAGAGCAGTGCAGTGGTGTTCGGGCAGTGTAGGGGGTCGTGCTGGGGGTAGTGTTCTAGGGTTTAGGGCAGTGCAGTGGTTTTCGGGCAGTGTAGGGGGTTTTGCAGGGGGTGGTGTTTCAGGGATAAGGGCAGTGCAGCTGTGTTCGGGCAGTGTAGGGAGCCGTGCTGGGGTTGTGTTTTAGGGTTTAAGGCAGTGCAGTGGTGTTCGGGCAGTGTAGGTGGCCGTGCTGGGGGTGGTGTTTCAGGGTTTAGGGCAGTGCAGCGGTTTTCGGGCAGTGTAGGGGGTCGTGCTGGGGCTGGGGCTTGTGTTTTAGGGTTTAGGGCAGTGCAGTGGTGTTCGGGCAGTGTAGGGGGTCGTGCCGGGGCTGGTGTTTCAGGGTCAAGGGCAGTGCAGCGGTGTTCGGGCAGTGTAGGGGACGTGCTGGGGGTGGAGTTTCAGGGTTAAGGGCAGAGCAGCGGTGTACGGGCAGTATTAGGGGGTCATCTTGGAGGTGGTGTTTCAAGGTTTAGGGCAGGGCAGCTTTGTTCGGGCAGAGTAGGGGGTCATGCTTGGGGTGGTCTTTAGGGTTTAGGGCAGTGCAGCGGTGTTCGGGCAGTGTAGGGGGTCATGCTGGGGGTGGTGTTTCAGGGTTTAGGTCAGTGCAGATGTGTTTGGGCAGTGTAGGGGGTCGTGCTGGGGGTGGTGTTTCAGGGTTTAGGGCAGTGGTGTTCGGGCAGTGTAGGGGGTCTTTCTGGGGGTGGTGTTCCAGGGTTAAGGGCAGTGCAGTGGTGTTCGGGCAGTGTAGGGGGTCGAGCTGGGGCTGGTGTTTCAGGGTTTGGGCAGTGCAGTGGTGTTCGCGCAGTGTAGGGGGTCACGCTGGGGCTGGCGTTTCAGGGTGTAGGGCAGTGCAGTGGTGTTCGGGCAGTGTAGGGGGTCGCGCTGGGGCTGGTGATCCAGGGTTTAGGGCAGTGCAGTGGTGTTCGGGTAGTGTAGGGGGTTGCGCTGGGGCTGGTGTTTCAGGGTTTAGGGCAGTGCAGTGGTGTTTGGGCAGTGTAGGGGGTCGCGCCGGGGCTGGTGTTTCAGGGTTTTGGGCAGTGCAGGGGTGTTCGGGCAGTGTAGGGGGTCGTGCTGGGGGTAGTGTTTCAAGGTTTAGGCAGTGCAGTAGTGTTCGGGCAGTGTAGGGGGTCGTGCTGGGGTAGTGTTTCAGGGTTTAGGGCAGTGCAGTGGTGTTTGTGTAGTGTGCAGCGCATGAGCTGCGTTGCTAGGCGAGACCTAAAAAAGCATTGCACAAAAATGGCAGCCAATTAGAGCCAAGCTCGTGCTTATGTACTTAGGTGCCGCCCAGATATGTAAAGACTTTTTCCTTTAATATCTCGAAAACTACTGAACGGATTTACACTATTTACAAAAAAGGTCACTTTTGAACGAAGCACTACCTTTTTGCCAAATTTGGTGTAATTGCGTTCAGCAGTTTTGGTTGTAGCCGTGTCTAAAGTTTCATATGGGAATTAACATGGAGAAAACATGTTTTGGGACCCCCGTTTTTTCTCAGCCCCAGCTTGCCGAATCACCCCGAAACTTTCAAGATAGGAGCTGACCGGAGCGCCCTACTAGTTTTGAAAAGTTCGTGATGATTTGTCATCCGGCGCCAAAGTTATTGAGAAAACAAAAAACGCTTTTCCTATGGAAACTGTCATGATTGCCGGCACGGAGGCTCTGGCACTACAATGATGGCCTCCGATGGGGACGCATGCGCAGGGATAGGTCGGGCATGTTAAAGCCCTGCCTTTCTCGAGTGAATGTGCTTCGCATTCTAGCTTTCGCTTACCTCCCTTTGTCACTTCCGGTGCGTCACGGCCCTTCACTTCTGCGTCGGTCGGCATTCGTGTTCCTCCGTCGGGGCGTCTTTCCTCTGGCTCTTCGGGACACTTCTCCTTGGACTTCCTGGATATCCTGTAAAGAAAGAAAGAGAGAGAAATTAATTCTTCAATCCGTGGTTACGGTAAACAGCGCGTTGCGCTACCTTTTTATTTATTTTTTGCACATAATCCCATCTCACCTGATTTGAGGATTCGTCTTGTGACCGGTTGCTACTATGATTGTTGGCCCTGGCGAACCTATAAGGGAAAGAGAGCAGTACACTGAAGTTTTGCTGATTATTATTTTCACCGGAAAGCATGGGTAGCTACGACAGTTAGTAAAGGTGGGCAAACCACAGGGGTGAAATCATTCATAAGCTTCCTATTTTTACCCATCTCCCAATTAATATATAACAGCATTACACTGAAGTGGGTATACTTCTGCCCTCGTTTATGTTCCTGATTTGAAGAAGGGAATTAGGTAGAAGAATTGATTCACTAGAGATTTAGGTGTACACAGTGTGTTATGTTTATTTACTAAAACCTTGTTTCCCCCTTATCTCCAGCTTTTTTGATTTGCCTTGACGTACTCTTGCAGTTCCTGGGTTGTGACGAAGGAGTGTCTCCCCTCCTTTCCTTGTTTTGTTTCCCTCCTTCTCCGGATTACCTTTTGTTGCTAGACATAATACAAGCACAATAGGTGGCTGGGAGAAGCTGCGGACTATTCTTCAGTTCCCTGACGTTCCTGTAGAAAACAGGTGAGATCTTGACAGAACGCGAAGCCGAAAATGAATAGCATTTCTTTCTACCCGAACGTCATGGAACTCAATAAAGTAACGTTAGCTGATCTAGCCCACATGTTGGGGAATTTGCAGGCTTAAACTCAATCCCTGTTCGCTAGGGTGGATGCATTACAGCAAGAAAGAAGAACTGAGGCCAGAATAGGGACACCGAGTTCTAGCACTCATACTCCCGTAATACAGTTGACTGCCCCTCAATCCATTCCTCTGGCACCCCCTGAACATTTTTTAGGGGATACTAACAAATCCCCTACCTTCATTAGCCAGTGCCAGCTCCATTTTATATGTAAAGCCTCCTGATTCCCTACTGATCAAGCTAAGGTGGCCTTTACTATCTCTTATCTTGGAGGGTCTGCTGCTACGTGGACTGTACCATTGATAGAAAGAAATGATCCCTTGTTACAAGATAATAACGCCTTCAAACAAGAACTCAGAAAGCTTTTTGATAAACACACCTTCACTCACTCGAACTATTAACACTAAAGCAAGGGACTACGTACATTTCCACATTCCATGGGCTAGTAGCAGAGGCAGGGTGGCCCGAGGAAATACGTAGTTCTCTATTTTACAAAGGATTAAGAGATGACCTGAAGGATGCATTGGCCCAGGTGGTAGACCTTCCCGAATCATGCACTGCACTTATTGATTTGGCAGTTTAATTAGATCACAGACTTAATGAACAGAAAAGAGAGAGAGGCAAGTCAGAATGCAGATGGGTAGCCTATTGTGAAAAGAAACCCGAGCCAGAAAGAGTAGCAAACAAACCTGAGCCTATGCAAATAGGGAGTATACGAGGTCCCCTCAGTGACGAAGAACAACAAAGAAGGCGTGACAAGAAGCTATGCTTATATTGTGGTAAGCAGGGTCATTTCCTTAGGGAGTGTCCCGTAAAGTCTAAACAAAGGCGTTCGGAAAACTAGCAAGCCCGAAGTCTCCAGAGACAAGGACTTTGGGTAGTTCAGGACTGATTGTCTCATCCCTAGACACCATGTTATGTCAGCCACATCATCTCCTTCTTTCCTCTCACTTACTATGGGATCATAATGTAGTTGAAGTACAGGTGATGATAGATTCCGGTGCCACAGGCAACTTCATGGACATACAGTGGGCTCAGAAGTGAAAAATCCCACAAGTGTCCAAAACAGCTTGGGAGGAAGTTACGACTATTGATGGTAGTGCCTTAAAATCAGGGCCCGTCACACACACCACTATTGAGTTATCCGTGGTTATTGAACAGAAACACCAGGAAGACATAACCTTTGGTCTCATACAGTCCCCCTAATTCCCTGCCATCTTAGGAATTCCATGGTTAAGTCAGCATAGTCCTTTGATAGATTGGAAAGCAATGACAATTACCTTTAATTCTGGCTTTTGTAAAGACCATGTTCCACTGACTTCAGATCACCCTATGACTAGCATTTCTGTCGCTAGTACAGACGAAGGCACGCTACCCACCGTCTATCAGAATAATAAGAAGGTATTTGATGTAGAACAAGCCACTAGTCTTCCTCCAAATAGGGTTTATGATTGCAGGATTGATTTGCAACCAGGAGCTCGCATACCCTGTAGTAGAGTTTATTCCTTAACTGAAAAAGGAGAATGTGTATTTGCGAGACTACCTGGATGAAATGTTGAGAATAGGGTTCATCCGTCCTTCCAGGTCCCCTGCGTCATCCTCTCTTTTTTTTATACCGAAGCGAGAAGGGGTTCTCAGATGCTGTATTGATTATAGGGCTCTTAATGCTATTACCATTAAGAACAGATACCCATTGCAACTGATTTCCTCCCTTCTTGATCAGATCAAAGACGCACGTATATTTACTAAATTAGATCTACGTGGAGCGTACCACCTTGTGCGCATCAAGGAGGGAGATGAATGGAAGACAGCTTTTTGTACTAAATATGGTTTATACAAGTATTTAGTGATGCCTTTTGGGCTCTGTAATGCCCCTTCAGCTTTCCAGTTTTTCATAAACGAGGTTTTGAAGGACACGCTTGATCAATACGTCATAGCTTACATCGATGACCTCTTGATTTTCTCCCCATCCTTGCAGGAACACGAGACCCATGTAAAAAGAGTATTAGAAAGATTACAGGAGAACCTTATGTACTGTAAACTGGAGAAATGTCAGTTCCATTCACAACAAGTCAGTTTCTTGGGATTTATTATCTCTCCACATGGCCTTAGTATGGATCCCCAAAAGGTAGAAACTATTCATCGTTGGCCTGCACCACAGACTGTAAGAGAAACACAAAGTTTTCTTGGCTTCGCCAATTTTGATAGGCGATTTATAAGCAATTTTTCCGATCTTGCCTCTCCAATCACCAAACTACTGAGAAAGGGGAAGTTCTTTCAATGGACTCTTGAGGGAGAAGAAGCTTTTAACAAACTAAAGAAAGCTTTCACACAAGCCCCTATTCTACATCATCCCGATACTTCTTGTCCTTATGTGGTTGAGGCAGACGCTTCCCAAGTGGCAGTTGGGGGTGTTCTCTCTCAGGCAGACCGTAACACAGGAGTGCTTCATCCGGTGGCGCTTTTCTCAAAAAAGTTGACGCCAGCTGAAATGAACTACCCCGTAGGAGATCAGGAGTTATAAAAAGAGTATTCGAAGAATGGAGGCAATATCTATTGGGAGCAAATCACACTATAACCGTGTTGACTTACCATCGCAATTTGCAATTTCTGAAATCTGCGAGAGCATTATCCATGAGGCAACTAAGATGGACTCAATTTTTTAGTGATTATGACTTTGTCATGCAGTTTAATGCAGGGAAAAATAATGGAAAGGTCGATGCATTGTCCCGTTTAGGTTATGAACCCATACAGATCTTAGATGAACCTCCTTCAATTATACCTCGAGAACAGATAATCGGAGTTCTGAGTTCTGACGAAGACTTTGTAAAACAGGTCAGAGAAGCGCCAGATTCCCCAGTTGTGAAAGAAGCAGTGGGTACACAAAAAGTTACCACAGAGCATGATTTATCATATGTACGAGGCGGTCTAGTGCTTCCCACTCAAGAATTAAGATTACAGGCCTTGGAATGGTGTGATACACATCCTCTTGCAGGGCACCCAGGGTACAAGAAAACTATAGAATCCCTAAAGAGATATTTTTGGTGGCCTACTATGGGAAAGGACACTAAACAGTTTATTCAGACATGTCATGTATTCACTCAGGGGAAAGTCTCTTATCAGAGTCCAGTGGGATTGTTAAAGCCTATACCTGCTCCCCCTTGTCCCTGGCATACCATCTCCCTACACTTTATAGTAGAATTACCACGTACAACAAGAGGCAACACTACCCTCTTAGTGGCGGTAGATTTATTTACCAAGATGGCTCACTTCATTCCTCTGACAGGACTCCCCACTTCACAAACATTAGCCTCCATCTTCCTCCAACAAGTGGTACGCTTACATGGACTTCCATCAGTTCTGGTATCAGACAGGGGGGCTCAGTTTGTTTCAAGGTTCTGGACTGGGTTGTGTGCCTTACTACACATAGATGTACGTCTGTCTTCCAGTCACTACCCACAAACAGACGGCCAGACTGAAAGAGTGAACCAATGCTTTGAGCAGTATATCAGATGCCAGGTCTTAAACTCTCTAGATGAATGGGACAAGTTAGTCTGGATAGCAGAACTGTCATATAATAACAGTTACCACACTTCCACGGCACATACACCTTTCTATTGTACGTACGGGTATCATCCCCGGATCTTGCCTGTTCCTCAATTCTCTTCCTGTTCCACTCCTGCAGCAATCGATCTGGTACAAGGTTTGCAAGATATACACAAGTCTACACTAGTAAACTTAGATAAGGCTAAGGCTAGTTATAAGAAGGGAGCGGATGCTCACCGACGCTTGGAGCCAGAATACAAACAAGGGGACGAGGTGTGGTTATCCACAAAGAACCTAGCCTTGAGAGAGTCTTGTCAATTTAAGCCTAAGTACTTAGGTCCATATAAAATATGCAAGGTCGTAAACCCTGTGGCAATGAAGCTGGATCTACCTGCCTCCTTGAAATGAAATCCGGTTTTCCATGTGTCCCTTTTGAAACCTGTGATTCCGGGTACACGTATTCCTGCTGTTCCTGGTCCTGTTATAATTGATGATGAACCTGAATACGAAGTCAAAACCATCATTGATTCAAGGAGAGTGAGGAACAGGCTCCAGTATTTTATACACTGGAGGGGTTATGGTATTGAGGAACGTACTTGGGAACCAGCGAGTCAAGTCCATGCCCCTCGCTTGTTGCGAACTTATCATAGACAGTATCCTGATAATCCCAAGCCGGTAGGAGGGGCTGTGGGGGGTATACTTTAATGATTGCTGGCGCGGAGGCTCTGGAACTACAATGATGGCCTCCGATGGGGACGCATGCGCAGGGATAGGCCGGGCATGTTAAAGCCCTGCCTTTCCCGAGTGAATGCGCTTCGCGTTTTAGCTTTCGCTTACCTCCCTTTGTCACTTCTGGTGCGTCGCGGCCCTTCACTTCCGCGTCGGTCGGCGTTCGTGTTCCTCTGTCCGGGCGTCTTTCCTCTGGCTCCTCGGGATGCTTCTCCTTGGACTTCCTGGATATCCTGCAAAGAAAGAGAGAAATTAATTCTTCAATCCGTGGTTACGGTAAACAGCGCGTTGCGCTGCCTTTTTATTTATTTTTTGCACCTAATCCCATCTCCCCTGATTTGAGGATTCGTCTTGTGATCGGTTGCTACTATGATTGTTGGCCCTCGCGAACCTATAAGGGAAAGAGAGCAGTACACAGGGGTGAAATCATTCATAAGCTTCATATTTTTACCCATCTCCCAATTAATATATTACAGCATTACACTGAAGTGGGTATACTTCTGCCCTCCTTTATGTTCCTGATTTGAAGAAGGGAATTAGGTAAAAGAATTGATTCACTAGAGATTTAGGTGTATACAGTGTGTTATGTGTATTTACTAAAACCTTGTTTCCCCCTTATCTACAGCCTTTTTATTTGCCTTGACGTACTCCTGCAGTTCCTGGGTTGTGACGAAGGAGTGTCTCCCCTCCTTTCCTTGTTTTGTTTCCCTCCTTCCCCTGATTACCTTTTGTTGCTAGACATAATACAAGCACAATAAGTGGTTGGGAGAAGCTGCGGACTATTCTTCAGTTCCCTGACGTTCCTGTAGAAAACACAGGTGAGATATTGACAGAAACTAGGTCCTAACTATAACTACCTACTGGCGACTGCCAGTAGGTGATATATATATATATGGTTTTCTTAGTAGTTAATTAAAAAAATATATAATGTAAAATGTATATTTTTAATAATAGTGTTACATTATATATATATATATATATATAAATATATATATAAACTACACACACATATGTGTATGTGTGTTTATATAAGTATATATTTATATATAAGTATTATTTACATGTATTTAATTTACATTCTATTTGTTATATAATAACATATTTAAGATTTACTGTTTTAAACTTCATATATTAAAAACAATATTTTTGTATGTTTTTTAATAATATCAGTGTCAAACAATATTTTGTTGCATTACTTTTGTACTGTTTTTTAACGTATATTATTGGGGTTTTTGGACAACATGAAATATGCATCACATTTCAGTTACATTTTCGGGATCCTTCTCACAATATACACTCTCTGCAACATCTTGAGCATAGTCAGCTGTTAATATTTTTGTACTTGCCATCATAAATATAGGGAAAGTATATTTTTGCAATTGATATTTTTGACACAATATTTCTGTATCTCGATACTGTTGTTTCCGATATTCTGTCAGTGATCCAGATGAACTGCTAGTGGGTTCATAGGGCATAATACATTACAAAAGACCCCACCATGCTATATTAGCTTTGGTTATTTTATAATTGTAGGGGGCTTAGTACAACAAAGCTTTTTGGCACTACAGAAACACACATAACCACTGAACAGAAAAAGTATACATGAAAATCCAAAGGGTTCAAGAAATTAATAATTAAAAATTTACAAGCTCAAATGGAAGATTGTAATAATCCTTTTCTGCAACCCTGCCACAAAATGCAACATTCCTTGTCTCAGGGATTTGAAGTAGCTCTTGCCCTGCTGTGTGATTAAATAGATATTTCTTTAAGTAGATTGTATTGACGAATCAGGAGCCAGTGAAGAGACCAAAGAAGGAGACAAATATGGTCTTTTCTCCTGGTTCCTGTCACAAGTCTGATGCCCTTTTGAATTTTGAAAAGAGCCAGATGTATTGAGCTGCCGTATTCAAGGTGCGATTGAATCTGAAATTTACCTCAAGAATATGCTGTTATGCTGTTCTTTATTGATTAAGGGTAACAGTTTCTTTTACAGTTTTGATTTACCAAAAGCTGGTGCTATTTGCAGCCAGAATGCATCTGGCATAGGCAGGTGCTGTATTCTGTGAATACTGAAACGCGCTCAATGCGCTCTAAATTTCCTGTGTGCACGCCCCTTAATGGAACAGGGGCAGTGTAGTCCCCAGACGAACTTTGGTGCTCCCCGCTGGACTTGTCTCAAGTTTAAGGATTCAAATATTTACCCTTCAAGTAGCATACATGTAGAACGAATTAGGTCCTACAGGTATGACAGACACTAAAGTGTCATCCTTAAATGTTTTATTTCAAATATTTTAAGGCATACAGAAGCTAGTTCAATCTAGTCAAAATCCGTTAGTCACTAAATCAAAGTAAAAGCACAGTTAAAGTACAGAATCAATCATGTAAAGTTCAGAATAATAAAATGCAGAGCATAAATCAGAGATAAATCCAACATAGATTCAGTTTTTAAGGTAAGGAAAGGGGCTCTCTCTACAGAAAAATCCACACTCTTTTAAAGGGTTCGAAAAAAAAGGATTTTATATATTCATTGCAGTAGTACATGTTTCCCAAGCTCCCAACCAATTAGAATATGGCAAAAGAGACCCTTTACAGCTAAAGAAATACATTGAATAGATTTCTCAAAATTCTTCTACATCAAGTTTTCTCATAAGCAAGTGTACATGGGGAACAACCTTTACAACGCAACTGTTACAACGCACTACACTTACAACGCATTTTTTACAACGCATAATCCATTACAACGCACTACACTTACAACGCATGACACTACAACGCATTTTTAAAAACTACCATTACAACGCATTCCATTACAACGCCTACCATTACAACGCATAATATTACACTACACTTTCCAACACTTACCCTACTGTTGCACCCCCTGGAGTTAGAATAGTAATTTTTACCCCTATACTATCCAACACTTACCCTACTGTTGCACCCCCTGGAGTTAGAATAGTAATTTTTACCCCTATACTATCCAACACTTACTCTACTGTTGCACCCCCTGGAGTTAGAATAGTAATTTTTACCCCTATACTATCCAACACTTACCCTACTGTTGCACCCCCTGGAGTTAGAATAGTAATTTTTACCCCTATACTATCCAACACTTACCCTACTGTTGCACCCCCTGGAGTTAGAATAGTAATTTTTACCCCTATACTATCCAACACTTACCCTACTGTTGCACCCCCTGGAGTTAGAATAGTAATTTTTACCCCTATACTATCCAACACTTACCCTACTGTTGCACCCCCTGGAGTTAGAATAGTAATTTTTACCCCTATACTATCCAACACTTACCCTACTGTTGCACCCCCTGGAGTTAGAATAGTAATTTTTACCCCTACACTATCCAACACTTACCCTACTGTTGCACCCCCTGGAGTTAGAATAGTAATTTTTACCCCTATACTATCTAATACTTACCTTAAATGCAATGTAATATTATGCGTTGTAATGGTATGCGTTGTAAAGGTATTTTTTAAAAATGCGTTGTAGTGTCATGCGTTGTAAGTGTAGTGCGTTGTAATGGATTATGCGTTGTAAAAAATGCGTTGTAAGTGCATGCGTTGTAAAAGTGTGCGTTGTAACGTCATACATCCAGTGTACACACATGGAACAGAAATGGAAACATAGGATGTGGTTTCTCTGGGACAGTTCGATTTGGCCTTGAATAAGTCATCTTGGTTCAGAGCAGTCTGTGAAAGTCGTTGTCTGCCTCAGCAAGGTACATGGTTTTTTAAAATTCTAACGGGACATGAAAATACAAGCCTATTCATGTGATAAAATGAAACGTCAGAGAAAAAGATGTCCTCTGTGGTCTAGTTTGTATAAAGTTACTCAAGTATGAGTTTCCATTACAATAACGTATTAATTCAGAGAAACAGCGTTCTCAGTACCGTGGCTGTGAAAATGAGCGTAAGGCATGACTATTGATCTTGTTTTGTCCCTGCAGGGCGCGGATAAAGACTGTGTGTACATGATGCCAGAGGCAGAGGACATACCACAGGGTTTTGGCAAAGAGTCAGAATTATTTCAGAGTATTTGTCAGGATCAATCAGCTTAGCCTGTTGCCACACCCAGCTCACATTGGCTAGTTGGGGATGTGGCTAGTAGGTGCAGGCAGAAGGTCATAATTTATGTACAGTAAATGTCTCGCAAATATACGGAACAAAGTTAGACTGGGGAACACAGCTCGTCCTTCGGCCAAATCAGCCACACTGTAACTGCTGAGCAAAGCTCAGAGATCACAATCATGATCATCAATGAATCACAATATATCTTAATTAGCCCATGAAGGACAGGCATTATGAGGCTCTATTTTCCAGGAACAGTGAATAATAAATCAACTGCTCTGGCTGCTCATTTTTTATTCTTTCCTGTTTTTTTTTTTTGTATTTGAATTTTTTTGTGGGTGTCCCTGTGTGTTTTTTTGTTGGAGGCCACGGGGGGAGCCTGAAGTCCGAATGGCCCTGCCGGTTCCCTACATGCAGCCCATATTGTATGTGGCCCACACAAAAGCTGGACACACTTTTTCTCTTCGAGTGGGTGCCCTGGTCCCACCCGTGATCCACGTAAAAGTGGTGGTCCCAAAATGCATTTTCCTCATTCAATTTTCCATAGGAAAAATAAGCTGCGATACAGGAAAAAAAAGAATTACACCAAATTTGGCAAAAACCTAGATGTTTACCTAGAAAGTGCTTTTTGTGATTTGTGATTTGGTTTAAATTCATGGATCTGACCAATCAAATGATACTGATCTGGTTGGCTGCCACAACATCAAAAAAATGTTGCAGCAGCAATTTTAAGGCTCAGGAACTCAGTCCCTGTGTCTTGAAAAAATGTAAACAAACACATATGGTGGTTAAGGCAGGGATACCCTTTCCCCCCAAGGCCTGGGAGAGGGGGCTAAGCCCATAAATGCAGTTTTTTTAAATGGTACCACAAATTTGAGGAAGAACTGTAGAGGATTAGTTGTAAAATCTTTTTTAAAAAGGGAAGATATATCCCTTTTTAAATAAAAGTCCACCAGAGTGGGCCAGGGACTGGGCAGGTTGACAAATTATTTATTTTTTGGGAAGTGGGTTATGTGGCCCCTCTCCTCAAACGTTTTGAAGGCCCAGGAGGCCCCACCTCCAGGACCAATGTATTTTCAATGGGGAGGGGGCATGCAGGCCGCCCTGAGCCATTAAATGACCCCAGAACCCCATAGACCCAGGCCACTGTAAAAACATTAGAGTTTCAAGTAGAGATGCATGTAGAGATGCATGTGAAACAATTTTATGTTACATTTTATTTAATTTATTAATTTTTTCACTGAGTTATTCTTTTTAATGTAATTCTTTCTACAGACTTTTAACAAACTGATTTGTTTTAAATTTTACATGTTTTTGTTCTATACATTACATTTTTAATTATTTTACACGTGCAATTTGTATTTATTTTGGTATTATTTTAATATTATGTTAGTTTGTTTAATTTGATGTGACAATATTAGTTCTTAACCCCTCCCACCCACATTTAAGCACTTTCCCCAGTATAGCTAAGTTTGGTGTGTGAATAGTAGATCTGTCTCCTCCATTCATCCACCAAAGTTCAAGACGATGCTCAACATCCTGTGATTCTGGGCAAATCACTTAACCTCCCAGTGCCTCACAAAAATGAATGTGTTCATCTGTAATGAAACTAGTGCTCGTGTAAAGCGCTCTGATACCAAATGTCTCCGGTCTAGTCTGCGCTATGTACACCTGACCTCTCCAAAGTCAAACACCTTCTCCAACTAGATTACGTTTGGTGTGTGAATAGCAAATGTATGCCCATAAATTGTTACCACTTGGCAATATTTTTAATTTTGTAGTTTACATATTTAGAGTAACTTTTATCAAGGCATTTTTTTATTTACTTATATATATTTGGTATTAGCTACAAATTTTGGCATTAGTTATACACATTTTCTAAACACATATTTTAATATATGCAATTGTTATAACAAAATTTGAAAATAATCACAAATTGGGAAGTTTTCTCTACTTCATTTCTTCGGTAGATTTTTGTTTTGTACAGTTAATTGCTTCTTGTTTTAGTAGCAGTTGGTGTTTGTTGCAGTCTGTTGTGAGCAAGAGATGTATTTGTTTTGTCAGTTTATTATATAGTGTTATTTTGTCTTTTGAGTTTTTGAGTTTTCGTTTTTTCTTAAATTATATCTATACATTATTTTTTCTTTAAATGTTGATTTCATACTTTAGTTGTAAAAGTCACTTTTGAGTTTTTGTTTCTTTCTGGTACTTCTCATTTTCTGATGTTTGTGGGTCAATTTTCTTTTTTTGCTTTTGTCTTCTTGTAGTGGAGTTGACTGTATTTTAGAGAAATAAATGTATAGTGTATTTTTCGCTATTTGGTGAGGTTATTATCAGGTGACATTTTTCTTATAACCTACTTTGTCAGTTATATTTAGTGGTCCTTTGGATTAAAAGCATTCTACTGATGTTGAGTTTCAATGTGCTCTAGTTTCTTTTCAGAATGTCTTTTGTTGTATGTTTCCGTGCTCTTTTTATACTGTTTTTATACTGTGTTTAATTGAGAAAGCAAATAATTTCTATTTGCTAGCTGTTTTTCAGTTTAATTTCATGGGTTGTTTGGAGAGTAGTTAGATATTTTTTGTAACCATTTTTTGTAAATTATAAAAAGTGTTTTTGGTTTAAACGTAATGTATATTAATGGTGCTTATATTTTGTGTGTGTATATATATATATATATAACAATACACTTTCAGGCACAGAGTGACACAAATTATGCAAAAAAGAAGCAGAGAACTCTGGGTAGTTCTCAAGTTTAGGTGGAAAGCAGCTCCAGTATAGAGCACTCTCAACACCAGCGACACTCTAAATTTGCTCACCTCAAATGTCTGCTTTTCTATCAAAGTCTTTAAGCATAGGATTAGCACTGTGCCATCCACGCCGGGATAGAAAGGGACAGTCTTTTGCCATTTCTACAGCACAGTCTTTAAGTATAGAATTAGCACATTGCCATCCACACCGAGCTAAAAAGGGCTGTAATACTTTGCCTGGAATGGTAAAAGGCTTTGGTCATTTGCCTTCACTGTCTAATGCGCCTCAGGGATGCTGGAGGACAGACTCCAGGAGTCAACTCAGTCACTCCGCGAATTCTTGATCCATTGGTCTGTAGAACACCTCTCTTACTCTAAGTCAGAGGATATCCATATAGGAGTCCATTGGGTGTAGAATAAAGTCCTTTTTACTAAGATAAAGCAATTACTGAGCAATCATATTATTAGAGGTTATTGTGTGAATTGCTGAGTTCTGAGTTCATAGCCATACACCACTTCCCTGCTAATCTATCGGGCTCCCAAATCACTTTTAACAGAAGTCCTTTTGAAGCGTTACCTTAGCCCACTCATACCTCCAGCCACTTCTAAGTTAGGCATATAGTGGTGTTCACTTCCTGATTTGATACATTTTCCCCTTACAGGGAAAGCTTGGGAAATATCCCTGCCCTGCAAAGCATGCATGACTCAGCAGGGGTTCCCAGAATTTGCTCGACTCCAGGAGAGGTCTGATGGCTTTTCCTTTGCTGCTCTTCTAAGCGGTCAATAAACCTGTCGGAAAGTCCTGGCACATGCACTTGGCAGAAGCACTTTCTCCAGGTATATCCCAGTCAGTTGGCTGTCCTTGCCTATCTGATGTCCAAATAAAGACATTGCTCTTTCCTCTGACGTGGATGGCATTCACTGGGCCAAAGACCTGGCCAGAGCACCCACCACAATCTCAAAACTGAGGCTTATTACTCGAAGCACTTTATTGACCGAAATGTTTAACAAGCGTTGGTAAAATCAGTAGATCTGCTTCTAAGTAAGTAGATGCACTTACAACAGGTATAGAAACCCTTTTTATTTTTTCTGTACATCACAAGAAAATTTCATTTATTCTACTGCACAGAAAAGGTACAGTTGGCTTTGAATTGTTGTGACTTAAAGACACAGTTGGAAAAAAAAAGGTTGACTAAAAAATACAAAAAGAATAGAAATAAAAGAGCATGTGTAAAGTATTGCACCACCATTCCTGATTCTGAAATGCAATTCCTTTCTGTCGGATACGTACATGAGATTAAGAAACAAACAATCACCCACAGTGCAAGAGAGCTAATTGCTAAAGTGGACTAAACCATTGCTCCATGCTGTATGTTGTGGTGGTTTAAAGCAAAATGTGAATAACAGTTGCTCGGATTAATGGATGATGAGGGCTGATCTAAAGCCCTTCCATGTATATATTTTTTCTTTTATGACTTCATTTTAATTACATGAGGCTGGCGTCCAGATATAGCTGTTTCTAGCCTAGACCTAAAAATTTAACAGTCCTGTAAAATTCAACATGTGTCTTTATCCCCTCCTGTCACGCCTGACACGGTACACAATCACGCTTCTTCATATGTTGCACAAGTCCCTCTGAGGATTCTTTTTTTCCTCTTATACTGAAAGTTTAATTGGTCCTTTGCAGATTGAAATAGCAGATTTGCTAGGAATTTGGAAGCCTCCACTCAGTTTGATTTGCATGGCCTGGAATTCAGATAGAATTTCATAGTCGCTAATTTAACACACATCTTTTAGAAGCAAATGATATGCAGTTTATGTCTCTGCTTGAATAACTTTAAACGTTTTTTCCGTTCCCTTTAATTTTCTTATTGCTTCTGACACATGGTGGAGTTAACCCACTAATGCAGCGTCTCTTCCCCACAATAGCCCTCCCACCAGCCCCGCCTCCCCTCCGTGGCTTTAAAGAGCTTCTGGCAAAAGCAATGCACTGACTGTACTCTACAGCCCTACCAATCACTAACACACAGCCACTTCCAAACCCACATTGGAGCACAGTATTGTGAGGAGCACTGTGCAATACTGCCTCCTAACAAGTGTTTAGCCACACATCCCAAACCAAATCATAGCATTACATGAACTTATAATTAAAGCAAAACTTCCTTCCCCATCAAAGCACAACACTATGGAGCTTGGAAATAAGTTCTCAACCTCTGACCCAAAACCAGGTCGCAGTGCTATGTGTATTAGAAATGTGTGCTGAACGTTCCACTTCAAACCAAAGGACAGTGACATGCACTTCTTATAAATATGTGCTCAACCGTCCAGTCCAAACTAGAAGAAAGTGCTATGCAGTTTATAAGTGCTCAGTTCTAAGGCACAACACTAAGGACTATATGTACAGAAGCATTTCTGCAGTTGTGTCTGACCACAAAAAGCCTTTTCATTTACAAAGCGCAAATTGCGATTCGCTAACATGTTAGGGAATCGCAATTTGCATTTAGCAATATGGTATTTGGGAGGGGCGTGTTAGGGCGTCCTTTCCAAATACCGAATTGCAGTGCTATGTATGAATGTTTTGCAACCGAATTACGGTAACAAAACATTCAGGGCCTCATTTACTACAGAATGGTGCAGCGCTGTAAGCCATTTTTCTGCGCCGAACTGCGTCATTTTAAAAGCACAGGGATGTGTCGTATTAACAAAAATATGACGCATCCATGTCATGTTCCAAGGGTGCCTGTATTGTGGAGATGATTGCTTTTGTGCAGAAAGGGACACCAAATAGCCTGTGCTCTGCATTCACACAAAGGGCTTAACGGCCCTGCATTGTCACTTCAGCCAGCTTGGAGCCAAGGCAGGGGAGGAAGGGAGTTCTTTGCACTTCAAAATCACTGTCTAGAAGCTTCTCCTATCTTCCAAACCCAGGGTACCAGGGTACAAAAGTAGACCTCAGACACCAACTCTTCAGTAGAATTCTGGACCTGTGGATACTCTGCCACAAAGAAGGACTGATGTGCTGCTACAAGGATGGCCACTCTGTTGGACTGCTTCTCTAAAGGAATTGCTGCCCTGCTGTGCTGATCTGCTGCCTACTGCCCTGTTTCCTGTGGAAGAAGAACTGGGCCTGCACCTTCGTCTTGAACCTAGGACCCCAGAATAACTAAAAGGGCTAGTCTGCTGTCACCCTGATCTGAGCATCTGGGACAAAAAAGGCTCCCCAACATCTCCTGGATAGGTATTCTGCGAGTTTCAGACCCCCAAGTGGTGTCGCTCAGGTCCTGAACCATTGGTGTGGCTCTCAGGCTCTTCAAAGTAAGCTTTTGGGCTCTTCAACACTGCGAACGGGCCCAATCACACTGGAACCACATTGCTCGCATCGAAGTTCAGGGCGAGCCGCAGCCAATCCCATCTCTTTTCACAGCAAGCATTGATCGCCCTTAAGGACCACCACCATGAAGCTCCAGAGCACCCATACGTGACGCCTGACCTGCTCTTTGTGCCACGCCACCCACCGCCCACAGTGCTTTCCTTGCTCCCTGTGATCCTCTCCAACAAAAACGGGACTCTTGGCACAAAACTTGAGTAGGTAAAACTTCAGCAGGACTAATCTGAGACTGTATCCAACCCCTGCTCCATCGAGGTCAGCCTGAACTTTTGACTTTGACCCGGTCCAACGCGACCAGGTGGCTGCAGTTGGCACTTTATGCTTTTAGGTGCTCCAAGTGCAGCCTGACATTAGAAGTTACAGGCATTAAGTAAATAATAATGTATAATTCCACATTTGTAAAGCGTGAACTTATCACCCCTAAGGGTATCAATGTGCTGGGAGGCCATTGGGGAGATTAAGTGATTTGCCCAGAGTCACATGATGCTGAGCTGCCGCTGGTGCCAGGGATTGAATCGTGAGACCTGTGCTCTGAAGACCCTGCAGTGCAGGGAAGCCCGAGCTCCAGGGGGCCCCGTTAGCAAAGCATGCTGGCCTGAGACCTCCTGAGTGAGCCGGAAGGGGGGCCCTCCATGTACTTGGCAGGGGGGCCCCCTCGAGTTTCGGTACACCACTGATGAGTACACATTACCAATTACAACCTCATTATTCATTTAGTGCTTTATAAATAAGCCTAAACATATGGCAAGCTACTACCATCTTACGGCAGGTACACACTTTGTAATTCCAGGTATTGCTGTCTTACCTATCTTGTGCAGTAGAGAGGGGTAGTGGGAAAACTGCGCTTCTACCTTTGGTCCTGTGTGGGAGGCAGAGTATGATAGAGGAGAAAAGTGGTCTTTGAGCTGGGCCTTGTCCCTACTTTGGCTAACGATGTGACTATGTATTATAAGAAATAAGATACCCCCTACTCTAATAAAAACATTCCAAGGCACCTTTTAGTTCTGGACTTCATAAAATAACTCAGCCTTAAGCCTTGTTCCTCTGTAAGCTCACAGACCTGCTGAATGACTTTCAAAATCCTTGAAAACATTTGATAGGGGGCGCTTATCCCAAATGTGACCAGTGCAAGTAAGGGGCCTCGCTAACAGGTTTCGGAACAGAGTTGGGTGTGGCAGATGCTACATCATTAGTAACAATCGACAATTCATTGTGCACAGAATTGATGCTTGACGGGGTATAAGTAGCCTCAAACAACTACATCATCATTAAAAAGAATAAAAAGTGTTCAAATAAAAATACATATTTTCAAAAAATCAGATTTTTCAGCTAACATGGAGAAATAATTAGTCACCGCTGTTATTATTATGAATTATTATTTTTATTGTTGTTATTACTATTATTCTTATTTTTATTATAATGGTAATAATAATAAATCAGTAGTGCTCAGCATCTAAAAAAATAATAAATTGTTGTGTGAAAATTAAAGTTCTCCTTTTGGAGCAACTACCCGCGACCCTCTCATCCGGGTATTTTCCCTTTGTCCAAAGCATTAGCATCATTGGTAATTCTTTAAAAACGTGTTGGCCAAAGCACGGGAGGGTGATAGAGGCTGCCGCCTCCGGGAAGGGAGAGAAGAGCATCCGACAAGGCGGAAACCAAACTTGAGCTGCTGGGGCGGGCCTTTGGCGGTGTAATTAGGTGCACACAGGGGAAGGCGACTTCCGGTCTGGAGGGCCACCTGGGAGGCTTGTATACATCCTGGCAGGCTCTAAACAGGCATCGCCTTCCTCGACTATTTTACCATACAGTGCCTGATGTCATCCGCGCGCTTTTGTAAACATGAACAACAGATGTCTTCGCTCCCCATGCTCATGTTGTGGCATGTGCCACCCCACACTGGCCCCGGGGGTTGCCGACGACTCAATAAGATATGTTTATAAACAGTCTACAATCTGAGGAATTACAGATATGGAAACCCCTACACAAAACCTCACATCAGCAGCTCTGCGGGATACCTGAGAATCACCGGCATTGGCATGTGCATGACTACTAGCGCTATAAAATACAAAGAACATCATTTTGGTCGATTACAAATATAATGCAATGATGAAAAAGTAAAAGAGAAACAAGCCACTTTGGGCCAGATGGATGACCGTTTAGTGCTGTTCCAAACAGAGAATCAGGGGGCATATTATCAAGGATGGCGTTAAAATTATCATTCCTCCTTGCAGAGTAAGCCCTTCCCCTCCACTCCATACAAAATCTGGGACATATTATCAAGCACGGCGTTAAAATTATCGCCGCTTTAGCGATAATTGGCTTGATAATATGCCGCAGAGAATTCCAATAGAAGCCCATGTTGACACCAGAACATGGGCTTCTATGGGAATTCTCAAGGGCATATTATTAAGCCCATAATCGCCGCTTTAGCGGCAGTTTTCTGCCGCTAAAGCGGCAATATTTTTAACGTCGTTTCTTGATAATATGCCCCAGAGGCGCAACTAAAGCCAAATTTCGGGGGGGGGGGGGCTAAGAAAAAATGTCGGGGGGGGGGGGCTGAATCTTTAAGCAATAGGCAGAGTGGAGCTGATTTCGGGGGTGGCGGGCTGCATCTTTAAGCAATAGGTAGAGTGGAGCTGCAGGGGCTCCTAGAAGGGGTGAAACAACAGCAAGGCCTCATTAACATGCAAATGGTCTTTTAAAGACCTGTGAAGTGCTCGGGTGCGGCTGTGTGTGTGCCCGGGAAGCGTTCTCATCCCGGGCTGCCACACACGATGGTGGGGGCTGAAGCCCTTTGAGTGCAATGGGTGTTGCGCGCCTGATATGCCCCCAGGTTGTTTGTGACTGGTAAAATGGCTTTTAGCATGCACCAACCCTATTTTGCAAGTCGGTAACCTATTATCGACTCGCAAAATCGGGTTTGCTAGTGGGTATTAGAAAGGAGCGTGCCAACGGCATCGCTTCCTAATAGCCAGTCGCTGGGGCATGTATGAATGTTTTGCCACCGGAATGCAGTCGCAAAACATTCATATTTTACCGACTCCGCGAAGGGGGTGGTAACCCATTCGCAAACAGGAAGGGGTACTCAAGGGACCCTTTCACCTTTGTGAATGTGGGTACCAACATTTTTTTAAAGCATGCAGTGGTCCAAATTTGAACGAAATACACAAACTTTGCAACAAATTTAAAAAAAACACTTTAAACCTGAGCCCACTGAATTTGAATTCCAAACATCCAAGTAGAAATGCAGGAAATAAACCAACATTTGAATTATAAGAACCCACACAGCAAGCAGAATATATCCATTCAGATTTTGTGAAACAGCTGCCATTTTCTTCTGAGTGACAGGTCGTCCCTAGGCTGCAGTTGTGGAAGGGAGGGGTCGTGGAACAGAGAACTGTTTAAGTCAACAATTTTTCAATGGTTATTATTTAGTAAACGAAATGTCTCTTCTCTCATAACAGAAGCTTAGGCTAAATGGATCTTGTAGGCGCAGCAATCAGACAGCAGACATGACCCTCGCTTTATATTAGAGCGATTACATAACTTGTTTTTACTAAAGAAACATGAGGAACAAATAGCAGGAAAGAAAAAAAACGAGTCTGCAGTTGACCGGTTGATTTTTTATTAGAATATAAATACATTTTTTCTTATGTTAAAAGGAGGACCTGCAGTAAGCAATCCACCTACATGCTGTAGGTGCACAGCAAGGATTGCATCAATGCAAACAGGTTTCAGTCTGTGTTTTTTGTTCCTATTTCATCATTGCTCTCAAAGCATGTCAGCAGCATCGCACCTCACAGGTAAACACTGACAGCGCAACATGTGTCAGGGCGAGTTGAACATCTTTAAGAAGATGTCTTTGAGGGACAATATCAGGTCCAAAGCCTTGAGATAAGGCCACTATACTGAGTTGTTGCTTGGAATCGTTGAAGCTCAGAAGTTAACAAGCATTGGCAAAGCCAATAGGTCTCGCCTATGGGCGAGCTATTAGCTTTGTCAGTCCCCGTTTGCCCTGTCGTGTATCCTGCAAGGTCCCTGCAATCTTTGGCAGTGAAGATATTGGAGGGGCAGCTTCTATAAACTCGTACTACAGGTTTATTGTAGAGAAAGTAGGTACTGCTTAACAAAACCAGAATAATTAGAACTGGACCTTCTCCTGGGAGAGATGTAATTTGCTACTTTTGTGATTTAATTATTTTGCAAAGTTTGATTTCTCCAGTAGCCGATTTTCATTATGCACTTAAACAAACTTTCTCTGAGTAAATGATTGCTGAGGCATAACACAAAAATAATTTCAGTGGCAACGCTCTAATCTCTTCTATGCCAAACAGTTGACTGGCAACTGAAGCTCTCACCATGGCACAGGGTAATAAGCACAAGAAAACATGCATGGAAAAGAAAACAGTGCTTCTCAAAACAGCAGAACATTACTATTTTTGCATGAGCCATATTGGTGCACCTGAAACCAATGAAAGCAAACCAATCGTATGCAAAATGTCGCAGTAGCATTCCACCAAAAAAACGACAATAAATGGTTCCGTGCCAAAGTCACATGGTCTTTATTTAATTAGAATGAGCAGTTTCGCAATGATTTTGTCTATTAAGTATATCAGGTTGGCACCAATGTAGTGGTACGACATCATCTACATTAACGCCACTATAATCGATACACAGACTCATAGTGAGATGTATGGTGTACAGTTATCATGTGATGTGTCTAATTTGGTTGCTGTTTTCTTTTTGTAATTTTTAATCTGTATTGGAGTTCCAGATGGCGGGCGCGGAAGGTAAAAGATGAAAGAACTGCCAAATTGTACTTTCAGATGAAAAAGCTACACAGAGTGGAACCATTAAAAAAGCTTCTGCACTTTCACTTGGGACAGGGTGTCTTTCAAAGGTCTATACCTTGGCCAAGACATGCTTCTCTGGATAGCAAGGGCTGACACCAAAGAATGTGGCTCTACGGGCAATGTTAACAGATGCGACGCCGACTCTGGAACTGGGCACTAGTCTCGGGTTCGCCTCAACATCCGGTGATCCTGGGCAAATCATGTCATCTCCCCGTCTTAACAAGTAAAAATGAATGTGAACTTGTTTAATGTAACTGCTGCTGATGTAAAGCGCCCCACACCTTCCAGTGAGGTCGAGTTCGTCTATATAAAAATATAAAACTAAAAGGAAAAGTAGCTCAATTGCAGTGCGAGGAGCGAAGGGAGGCTAATTAGGTGAAACTTATTCTGCACTTGGTCCATGCTCCATACGAAGACAAGGAAGTGACGGCATCACGCAGGCTGCTGAATTAGAAGGCAACAAAGAAGAGTGATGGTCGTGCTAAAGAAATGGCAATTGGAGAGGTTTCTTTCAGATATTACAGATCGTCTCCATAGCAACAGCACATGAGCACTGCCTGCAGGCTCGACCTAAAAATGTGCATCCCACATACAGCCTCTACTTGTTCTTATTGAATTCATATTTAAAGGACTGGTGTGTAGGTCTGGTCTCGTGCTTGTGTTTTTCGTCACCTGGGTCAAAGTTACTCCTGTCCTGTCAAAGTCACCTTGTCACATTTTGCCACAGGAAGAGGGAATATAGTGCCCTTTGGTAGTGGTGAAAAAGGCTTCGGTGTATCTGGTGATGGTGAATGGGCCATTTCCATGGTTTCTTGTGCAACATGACATGTCACTGCCATATGGTCGGACTGCCTTACAATTCTGTTGTTAATAAGGGCAACATTGTCCTTCAGAACAGGCAACAACAGTATATATATTTTGTTTTATTCCCCAACATTATTTAAGGCTGTCCTGCCTGACCCACATCATGAACAGCAATAATGGGCAGAAAGAGTAGCAATTGCTACTCCTGGATTGTCCTTTGCTTGTCCTGGCAGTGGTTTTGCTACTCTAGGTCTTAAGGATCATAAAGGCAGTGACATGAACAGAATGTCAAAGGACTCTAAAGACCCCAATGCAAGATGCTCTGGTACTGAAGGTGGAGATAATAGGTGTGGCAGGCAGGCGCGTAACACCCATTGGACTCAAAGGGCTTCAGCCCCCCCTGTCGTGTGTGGCAGCCAGGGATAAGACAGCTTCCCGGGCACACACACAGCCGCACCCGAGCACTTCACAGGTCTTTAAAAGACCATTTGCATGTTAATGAGGCCTTGCTGTTGTTTCACCCCTTCTAGGAGCCCCTGCAGCTCCACTCTACCTATTGCTTAAAGATGCAGCCCGCCACCCCCGAAATCAGCTCCACTCTGCCTATTGCTTAAAGATTCAGCCCCCCCGAAATTTTTTCTTAGCCCCCCCTCCCCCCGAAATTTGCCTCTAGTTGCACCTCTGGTGGCAGGGGCAGACTGTCCACAGGAGCACCAGGGCGTTGGGCTACTGTGTGCCAGCGAGTATACAAAATATATGTTTTGTTTGCAGTTTTAAGTAATTTATTTATGTCCGGGCCGACGGCCGTGACTTCTAGTACCACACCTAATATTATACTGTGGGCTGTCAAAGAATGATGATTGGCAGCCCCCCTGCACATCGCAGTGAAATGAAGTGCGCATGTCAGTTTGGCCGTTTTGTTTCCCACAGCCAATATGACATGCATACATCGTCTCTTTGCAATCTTTGGTGTGCTAGAGCAAGGAGAAAACAGACACAGCCTCCTAGTTTCTATATGAGCGCTGTGTCTGCTTGCCCCATCCAATCCGGGTGCTACTGACATGCTGTTCGCTAATAGAAACAACATGAAAGCAGCTTCAGGATTGGTGTAGTCGGCACTGGCAGGCGACACTAGTACACAGCTCTGCAACGGGACCGAAGCGTGCATTAAAGGGGCAGGCAGCGCTGGAGGCTGGTTGACATGGAACCTTTTGTACGAAACAGAGGGATTGGATCCCTCACAGATTCCTTCACCGCCATGTGCCCCAGTCTCGACGTAGGTTCAGAATTTCTGGGGGACCTGGTTCCATAGGAGGGAGTATTTCTCTATAAATGCGGTCAGCTGGGATCCTTACGCCAACACCCTCGTTAGGCAGCAGGGCGAGTCCACGAGCTCCGGGCGGAGCACGCGAGGATTGCGGATGAATGTGGGCCAGAGCAGGAGCTGCTCACATTTACACAGTGTGTGCGTTAAAACAGCGTTGTTTGACGCAGAAGATCAGAGTTTACAAACACAACGATATATACAAAAGTGGCATCACCACACACTAAAAATCCAGCTCAGTCAATGCAGTGGCATAACACAGGCCTGCACAGCCCCCTGTGGTGCGGGGGGCTGCAGGAGGCCCACTCAGCCCAGTACTCAGGCCCGAGAGCTCCGGATTAAATCTGGAAGGGGCCCCTCCATGTACCCTGCAGGGGCGCCCCCTCAACTTTCGTTACGTCACTGTCAATAGGCAAACTCGAAACTGGCAGTTTTATGTCAAGGGGTCCTTTTCCATATGGGCATATTTAATCAACATTTTAACTTGCTCATGTTTTGTCTGATTATCTAAAGAGGTCACATTTGTACCCTCGTTTCCGGAACACATTTGTGAAGTTTCAGTTTCTATTTGAGCAGTTGCACATTGTTGACTACTGGATCCAGTTGTGGTACGGGTTTTTGTTTGTTGTTCAGGACAGCAACATTCTACACTTTAAATAGAAACCCACAGGAGCTCCTACATCATATAATGCACCAATAATGAGATGCATGATACAACTGACACCAATAGGCTTTTTTCTCCACGTCAGTTTATTCGCAGTTAGTCACTGGCTTTAGCAGAACCCAGTTTTTTTACTAGTCCAGTGTTTTCCAAGAGTAGTGACTAAGTGTAGAGATGCTCCAAATATTGAAATAACGTGAACATAGGTTGAAATGCATTCACATTTCTGTGGGCCGAGGTGGGAGGAGGAGGACAGTTGAATAAATGGTGTGAAATGAATACATCTGGTGAAGCAAAAGTTAAAATTTAGTAGCAAAAATAATCAAACTGTGTGTATATGTTTCCTCCTGCTTATAAAGTACACTAAGCAACATATATTGAGTCACTGTCCCATTCATACAGATTGCCCTTCAGCCCCTTCATCCACTTTGATGTGCGATCTTTGTCTCCTCACACACCACTTATCAACTTTCTTTTTTGTAAATCAGATTTTATTGGCGAAATGCAGTTAATTGCCAAAACTACATTATATTTTCATACAGTTAGCAAACAAAATACAACATAACATACACAATTAATGACAATGGTGCAATAATATCAAAGCAAATAAGAATGAAAGTGATTGTCTAGCTCAAGCACCAATCTTCAGCCCTCAGAGTTTCCGACACCTGTCAATGGCATCTGGAATCTTGGAGACACCTTCCCACTGTACTCTGTCTGCTAGGATATTCCATGCATGCACGTCTGTCTCCTTACTCTGTCTGTCTAGTCTATTCCACTTGTATTTAGAATATATGGTACTCCCAATATAAGAAGGGTGCTGCAGGTCATGGTAGCTTTGCTGGCCCACTGCATCATGGAAACCGGAAGAATCATTTCCAATGTTTGCAAATGATGCAGCTGGTTTTGATGATGTAGTGGACCAGCAAAGGGAGGTAAGGGAGTTCCAGCAGGATGGGGGTGACGTGATCATATTACCCCATCCCCTGAATGAGACTTAAAGTGCCTTGTAGGATGCCCTACTGCCTTTTAATATATATTGCTTGCTGTCCCATTGTGTCCAGCCCAACAAATCACAATAACTGGTATTTCCTCAGTAGATTTCATTTGTAATGAACTAATTTGCAATCTGTAAAGAAATCGGTGAGATACTCACTGCATTGTTATCTCAAAGTCTCATATGACGTTCTCTGGTTATACTGAATAAGCAGTATGTCATTATCATATGAAATCTCTTTATTGATGTCATAACTATAATTTCACAATTGCCTTATTAATCTTCCAGCTTTCTCAAATTTGCTTGAAAATGCACCATTTGACCACTCATTTTTCAAACGTTTCATGAGGGGAGAACCCCGAGAAAGCACCTCCCTCCCCAACCCCCCCCCCCCACTTTCCCTTATGACGGTCAGACTCGCTCGCTCGCTCGGTCGCCACAGGGAACTCATCCTGAAAACTCTTCCGCTCTCCAATTTCAAATGTCACCAGCCGCCACTGGGCCCTGAAGTTACTGATAGCAGCCGGTTCTCCACCCCGTCCCAAATTTTCCAGCCTGGAATGGGGAATAATGTGGGTCCCAGAATTAATGGGCCCTTATTCCTAGTTCTAAGAGTCCTCGTCCAAGTCATTCCTTGTGAGGCAATCCACCTCAAGACAGGAAAAACATTCAGGAAAATCCTATAATCCAAGTCCAACCCACCCCCCATGGACACAATAAAAGGACTTGGCATTCCCAGAATCCTCCTGTCATATCCAAACCAGACGAAGACTGGAAGACAAAAGAGAGATTGGCAGGTCGAAATGACTGGTACAATCAGGGCTACAAGTAATGAAGAATAACTTTAAGTAATCTGGACATTACCTCTACATCCTTCATCCGCAGTCCAGTCATTAATTATGAGGAATACCCAAACAAGATCAGGCTTTGGATTTAATCATGAGTACGCACAAGAAAACATTAAGATCAATGCAACACCCAGTGATTTAAAAATACAACTCTGAACATTATAATGAAATAGAATTAAACAGAACTCAGAAGCCCCATGCCAAATTTATTTTCGTCCTTTGCAATGCTTTACAGTCTGTAATGCTGAACACAAATATTTCGAGGTGCTCAAGTTGCTGCTTTTTAAATCACCACCAATTGAACACATTTTACTTCTATCCAGACACAGAATATGTTAAGACAATTGTAGAACTATTCTACTTACTGATTACTACAAATGTTGTGTTTTCACCTTGCCCGGCAGATCCAAATGTTACAAAACAGTGATCAGATTTTCTGAAAAGCTCAAGACTTCTGCAAATAAATCGAAATAGCTCTCCCAACATTTGGAAAGTGAAGAGGGTCTTCCTCGGGGGGAGGAAAGAATACCAGCAAAATCACTTCCTGAAAATGACAAAGGGATAATGAGTTTTGCCTTAAAGTTAGGATTTGTTTTAAGAATTAGCAAAAAGGACTCTACACAGCAAAACTCCCAATCCTTTTTTGCTTCCTGCTGAAGTTACTGTCATCAAGAAAGTCAACTTCATTGCTACAAATGTCTCACCAGTACCCACCACAACCACAAAGTGACATTTTGCAAACTCTCTAGAACCAAATGCAAATCCCATATAAGGTGGCTAAAGAGCTGGACATCCGGGTTGACAGATCATAGTTCATTAAAATATGTGAATTAAGGTTTCCCCATCTCCCAGATTACCCCGAGGTTCTCTGAAATCTCTAACTGAAGTCCATTTGCCCCTAAATTTAGAAATGTAAACAGTCATAGAAAATTAATGGCATAGGGATTGTAAAATAGTTGGACTCTCACAGCTGAAAAGAGAAATAAAAAATGAGGCCCATACCACATCTGAATAGCTCCTATAAATGAGCACAAGACTTAAATGTGGAAGGCCTTCAAGATTACTGGATAGCCATTGCTAGGTGAATGGAGAGACCTCTTTTTTTATAACCCCTCCTTTTCAAGACAGGTGTTTCTGAAGTGGCCAGAGTATGGGACAAAGTGGGGAGGATTTCAGAGGAAGATGAAGCAGTGAAAGAATCTTTGTCAACCATAAAAGAGGCAGGCAAGATCCCTGAAGCTGAAACAGACCTTCACCGTCTTGATTCTCTCCCCAGATACTAATCTGTATGTCAGTGGGAACGATGGTAAGGCATACTACAGTTTTGAGGCCATTTCTTTAAAAGCATCTAGCTTACAGGCTCTCTTCACTAGAAAGTGGGAGCAGAATCTTGGAGCTTGTACATTGGTCTGGAATGAGAACACATCAAAAAGCAAGGACAGAAACCTCTGCTAATTTGATGGGTTCCTGAGATGGTGAAAACACTCTGATGAGGTGATTTGCTTTGTCATTGTCGGCCCCACTAATGTAAGTAGCATTCATTGACAGGAGGTATGTCTCTGTGAAGGAACCTAACTAAAGAGTCACCAAGTCCACTGATTTGGTTCATGTCCCCCCTGGATGGTCCACATAGGAGATTGTTACTATATTGTCTATTCGTAATAGAACATACTTCAACTGGCCTTGGGCACGGAAGTATTTTAAGACTCTGAGAACTGCTGTTAATTCCTTCCAATTTGATGAACGATTAATTCCTACCAAAGTCCAACATCACTTTATTGCGAGTTCCTTCAGTGTGCCTCCCCGTTCAATTAATTTGAATGTATTGTAGCCACTAGAAGATTCCTTAGATGAAGAGGAAGGCCTTTTGACAGCTTTAATTTATCCAACCCCCATTGCAGGACTTGTTTCATTTGGGCAAGGGCTGGCACAAGAGTGTCAAATTCCTCTGCATTTCACATAAGTATACCTAATTTAATGTACTTTTCTGAAATTTCATGTAATTACACTAAAGCAAATTAAACGGATTATGCACAGCCCAATTCAGGTGAACCCCAAGAACTAACAGTATGCATAAGATAAAGTGACCTTTGCCATAATTACAATCAAATGTTTAAATCCATTCTGAGCTTTGCTTCAATGAAGACCAAATCCTTGGAACGTGTGGGTTGACATTTCTTCCAAAATGAGAAACTACCTGTGTTGATTCAGGCAACTCCAAGTAGCTTCCAGACCCTTCAATGCCTATGCCTCTGATGGAGCACGAAGAAGCAACTTTACCAAATACTGGTAAACATTGTAACTCTTTAGCTTGAGGAGGGGAACCACGGGAGCCATCTTTGTGAAAAACATGTGGTGCTGACTTGCAGACAAACCATAAGACTCTGAAATTAAAATGCTTGTTCTCGACACAGAAGCCCAGAAGCGTATAATCTGCTGGAACTCTTGGGATATGGAAATAGGCATCCATCAAATCCACAATTATCATAAAGCTTTCTGTTGAGATTAAATGGATGATCTTTTGAAGTGTCTTCATCTGGAATGAGACTGATATCATCCACCGATTCAGTAAGTTCAAGTCTATTACCGCCATGAAACCTTCTGAAATGTTTGTAACAAGGAAAATGATGGAATAGACTCAAGTTAGCCTCTCCTTCGGTATTGGGGGGGTCACCATTCTATTGGTCTGCATATCCTGAATCGTCTTCATTTGTCAAATTTACGAACACCTCAGACAAGGTGTCTCTGACTCTTGTTTTTAGGGAAAAAGCAGTAAACTCTTTCTGATACACCTGCATGAACCATGGAAAGGATCCATGCATTTGAGGTAGGTTTTTACCCAGTTTCCAGAAAGCATCAGTACATCTTCAGCACCTTGCTTGTTTCCCACAGAAACTTGACTTCTGCTTATGCTAGTCTCTACCTAAAAAACCCTTTTTCTTTTTTGCGGTATTGAGATGGCTGCTGCAGCTTCCTTGAAGGCTGCTGAACAGAAGACCTTCTGTGTAACCAGTTGAAAGTGGTTAGTGATGCTCAGGTTGGGACTGGCCTATAGAGCAATCAGGGAATGCTTGATGGACCGGTCTGACAGATCAGTGTGTGGGTCGTTGCTTTGGCTATTTGTAGACATGTTTTTTGATCAGCTGGACCAGTTTCTACTGTTGATTCCCCTGATATCAAACCAAACATTGCCTGCCGCAAGCTGAACTACATGTAGTCTTCCACACCTTGCAAAACATTTATAGAGCTTGTCTTTACAAGGCCAAAACTGCCCCAATGTGTAAATAAAGATCAATTTTGTAGCTTTCTAATTAACTAGGGATCACTTTTCTTATGGTGCCCAGACGTATTTTTAGTCCCAGTCTGACCTTGTTGGTGTTATTGATGACTGAAGAAAGATGAATGTTTTTGATCCTTAAGCAAAAGATGTAATCGCTTTTCCAACTCTGTTTCAAAAAGACAAACTCTTTCAAAAAACATATGGAGATATGATGACTTCTGAGACATGCTTTTATGCCATTCTTTTAACCTTAGGCTGAGGTGACTGCTCCTTCGATCAGCACTAACTCTTCTACAATATCAAAAGAAACGGGAAACGTCCACTACAACGCGGCCGTTTCCACGCCTAACAATAACCACGCATGCATTACAACGCATGCATGGTTACAACGAACAGGCTGTACCAAGCATACCTTTACTACGAGATACGTAGTAAAGCCATGTGTGTTAAAGGTAAAAAAATAGAGGGGGGGCTTGGGGGGTCACCCCCCCCCCCCAAAAAACGAAAAAAAAACTGGTTAAAAAAAGGGGGCTTGGGGGGTCTCGCCACAAAAAAAAATGAAACGCACCTGAATTCCATTATTTTTAGAAATAGAAGAAAAAAGATGAGGAGGCAATCGACGTCGTGAGAGGAAACGGAAAGACACTTCCGCTTCCTCTTTACGACGTGAAACGTAAATAGGAAGTACTTGGAGTGAAGACAACGTAGAGAGGTAAGGGGGAATGAGGGGGTGGTGTCGCACAGGGGTAAATTATAAAGGTTAAATTTAAAGGTATATTAGAGTGAAGGAAGATATCCTTTAAAATGAAAATGCCATTAACATGCATATTTAAACAGCGAAAATCGTAGTAAAAATGTGCGTGTTAAAGGCATTTTCATGGTAAAGGATATGCGTGGAGAAAGCATTCGCGTTGTAACGCATGCGTGGTAAAGGCATGCGTTACAACGGAATGCGTAGTAACGTCATACAACCAAAAGAAACATCAGATCAGAACTTGATCTGTTTCTTCCGGTCCTCTAGAAGAGGACAACATTCAGTTGCTTCTGTGATTGTCTCAAAAGAGGTTTTAAATAAAATAGAGAGTAAAGAGGAGCAAGGGCAAGTGATTGTGTTAGTAGTGGTGAGGGGGAGGAAGGTAGAGAATGTAAAAGTAAAAAAGAAAAGTGAGGACTGAAGTGGGGGGGTGCTACCGGACTAGAACTTTCTGGTGGAATAAAAAATAAAGTAGAAGGCTTAAAGAAGTTAAAATGAAAAATATAGGCGGGTTATTGAGGATGCCTCCTGAAAAAGAAGGGAAATTTTTGTAAACAGGCAGGTAAAAAGGGTCAAAGCAATAAGAAAAGAATCAGCATTTCAGAATTTTTGTGGAGAAACTAATTCACCTTGTTGTAGTTGTCAAGCTGGTGAATCTTTTATGGGGCAAAAGTTGTGGAAACTGGTTTGATGAAAATGGTTAATCAGAACCTTTTTCTGTAAGATTGTCTTTTTGGTTTTTATGAATGCAGCCAGCAAATCAACAACAACAGAATTTGCAACTCATAAAGAAAGCGATTTTGCAATGAATCTGGGAAGATTTATCAGGGTGTTTCCACTCTGGTGGAATAACATTCAAAGCATGAGGATGAATTGGAATATTTATTTGCAGAGACTCTGAAAATATCTTTGAAATGTCTCTAGAATGTTCCAGTGGTGAGAAATCCATGTTTTGGTACATGAGACTTAGGGGCCTATTACCATGTCGGTTGGAAAGACCCTGACCTCAGGTCGGAGGCTTTCCAACCGACATCGTGGGTTTCAATTCCTAATTGCAATTTAGGCGGTTGGAATTGAAACTGGCCGGTCATTCTGGCTGGATTCCGATGGGCTCAAGGAGCCTGCCGGCCAGTCGGAGACTGGCCTGTAATCCCAATGGATGGCATTTCCATTGTTGGGTTTACGAGGCTCGGTTTCCCACAGGCTTTCCGATATGGAAAGCGAGTTTTGGGGTCCCTAGCAGGGCCATCTTCTCTTTGTGGCCTCCGGTTGGGAGGTGAGGGGGGACCTTTGGTGCCCCCCTGTTCATCCCTGCACCACGTGTCAGGCACTGTGAGGTGCCTGCCACGCGGTGCAGGGAGGAACACAATCTCCCATTTCTGTATGGAAGCTTGTGCTACGGATGGTTTACGGCCACAGCACAATCTCCTGTAGGGAAATAGGAGTATGCGACCACACCATGTGAGGTCTCATCTTAATTCCGCGGTCGGGATCGCTGACCAGAGGTCGTTCAGTCCTGATTCCGCAATGATGTCCTCCAACTGATATCATAATCGGCCCAAATGTGTCCGGGTAAGATGTCTCTCCCACCATATTTGTCTTGTTGCTCCTCTGGATGAGCATCAGTCTCCTAATCAGAACTGGACAAGTCTGAAAAAGAATGTCTCTCAGGGGTTTCAGAAACCACACCTCCAGCCTCCTTCAGTGGTTTCTTCTTCAAGACTGTAATGATGTCAAACACAATTTTCCATAATATCTCTTCATCAGAATAATTTATCTCTTTCTTGTAGGAGAAGACAACATTCGATGAAGTTAAAGTAGAAGATTTAGCTCTTTTTGGAATGCTTGCCAATGATGCTGTTATGCAACAAACAATGATCCAAGAACAGCAATTACACATGTTACCCCTTCAGCAAAACACTTGGAGAAATGCAGAATTTTACTTCAGATGTTCACAGAAGCAGAAATCATCCTATCAATAGCATACAAAGAGCAAACCTTACCCATCAGCTTGCCACGTGATAAACAGAGAAATCTCCTGCCCGGCAAACCCAAAGCTTGTGCTCACATACCACACCACACTCAATATGCTACTACTCACGGTTTACCCAGACTAGTCTCTTTCCTTTTCTAAATTACACAAGTGAATCAACACAACAAAGCATTAAAATCATGTGCAGTAAGAAGTAATTTATTTCATTAGAGTATGGTGGAGCACCCCAATCACACCCCCCTCCACATATTTCATATATAAATATCCTGAATGTGTCCCAGCAGCGTAGCATGGGTTGCCAGCGCCCGCAGCAAGGAAAGTATTGTGCCCCATAACACATGCACCATTAGCACTTCCCGCAAAATTCTTAGGGGTGCAAAATGTTAAAAGAAATTTTGCACCCCTAAGAATGTTGCTCCTGGGGCAACCGTCCCTGTGGCCACGCTCATGCAACGCCACTGATGTCCCCTGCTTAATCAAAGCCTGGCAGTGGACAAGCAGCAGGGAGACCTTATAGGAGACTCAAACCAAAGAGAAGCCTCAGCATTCTCCTTAATCCTCCTATTGGTCAAGGCAAGAGAAACAAACAGGAGGATGCTGGGAATGCCAAGGCCTTTAATGGCGCCCATGGAGATTGGATGGGACCTGGATACAGCCTTTTCCCGAATCTTTTTCCTGTCTCAAGGTGTATAACCTCACAAGTAATGATGAATTAGCGTGTATTATGTCACTCTGTGTAGTGTTAAAGAGGAGTGATTCACAGGAATGTTTCCACGCCGAGATCCCTCAGGAAGATGGCAGGCAGCCAAGAAAACACACGCAACAGCCGGTGTCTGCCAGAGGTGCATGATGGAGTGAGGAGTGGTTTGATTTATAAGGCACCTTATCGTTTCACCTGTAAAAACAATAAACAGGAGAATGCCATACATTTGCCCCACGGCTCTGTATCATCTGTTGTCAAAAGAGAAAATGCAGTGAAGAAGAGTCTGCCCATTCCTCCCGAAATAAAACCAAACAGACGTTTTTATACGATTTGTGGTGGAACTGTCTCGAAACCAAACATTCCCCGGGATCATTTGAACATCAAGCGCTGTGAAAACCTGCAGCGCTTTATCTGAAGGATACACGCAGCCCCAATGAACCCTGGCGACGAGGGGAGCAGACAGCAGCAGGCCTGGTGCATCAGGCCAGACTGACAGAAGCTGTGCTGTGGTATGAGACCCTGTGGCCTTGGAAAGACCCGGGAACTGAGGCCGTCTGGGAAGGTAACCAAATAAAACACAGCAGACTCGAAAGGGATCTAGAATCCTTAACTTCATGAGCTGATAATGTCTTCAGTGAGCCCCACTCCTTAACCTTCAGTTAAAATCATGCAAACCCCAGGGACCGGATTCTCAAAGCGGCTTGAATGTGTAAGTCGAGTTAGGAGTGTGAGTACGTCTGTGACCATGGATGGACAGGAGAAGGGTGAACATGTTTTGTGAGTTTGTGAACACCCCTAAACTAATACGTTTGTTTGCAACCGCAAGTTCCCGCCCCTTTTGCATGCTGGAAAATGTTGGACATTTACTCTGGGCAAGGGTAGGAGCAAATCATTTCCAAGGTGAGAAAGGGAAGGGACATCGAGTGGTGTCCCTTCCTGTGAAGACTGAAACACAATGTAACACTGAGAGGATGTACCTTAGCTGTGTCTCTGTTACCAACTACTCTGTGTCCTGATCTCACATTTGCTGTCACTGAAACAGAAGAAATATCAAGAGAGGAGTTTCTTTATATATGTTCATCACCACTTTCCCCCTATTGGTAAGATTACTATGTCAAGCTTTGTAACGTTGTGCTCTCTGATTAAAATAAGCTTAGGTTCTAGTTGACTGTTCTGCCACAGGAAACGTAATTGACATGTAGTAATATTCTGTGATTCCTATAATAAGCAATATATATATATATATATAATCTACTGGCGGTCGCCAGTAGATAGTTACAGTTAGGACCTATTTTCCATAGGATATCCGCAACATTCTATTCCCAATAAGTCTGGCGCTGATTGACGAATCTTCGCGAAATTTTCCAAACTTTTGGCCAGCTCCGCTCCTACCCTGAAAGTTTCACGGTGACTCGTCAAGCAGGGGCTGAGAAAAAAGGGGGGTCCCAAAACGCGTTTTCCCCATGCAATTTCCCATAGGACCTGTTGTCGCAGCTACAGCCCGAACTGCTGAACGGAATTACACCAAATTTGGCAAAGAGGTAGTCCTCAGTTCGGACTCGTGCCTTTTGCTTAAATGGTGTAAATCCGTTCAGTAGTTCCTGAGAAAATTACAGTTAAAAGTACATAGATATCTATGGCCGGGGAGGATCCGCAGACCCTCCCCGCACCCAGCGCGCACCCTGCCATGCACGAACTGAATGCTAATTGGCTGTCAACACTCCAGATCAGGAAGTGTTGGAGCAGCAGGTTAGCTGCTCCCCATGTGGAAAAGCAATGCCGGCTCCCGCAGGAGGCGGGGAGCCCCAACGGAGGCCAGGTCCTGGGGGATGGCGTCCCCAGGGCCAAAAGAGGCCACAGGAGGGGGGCAAGGCAGCCCCCCTCCAAAAAAACAAAAAAGGGCCATGCCCCGGGGGATTGGGCCCGGGGCTAATTAAGGCCTCGGGAGGGGGGCCACGCAGCCCCCCTCCACAGTTTAAAAAAATAAATAAATAGGGGGCAGGCCCTGGGGGATGGGGTCCCCAGGGCCAAAAAATAAGAAAGAGAAGGGGAGCTACACAGTCTAAAAAGACAAAAAAAAATGGGATTGGAGGAGGCCACGCCCCCTTCTTTCATCACTCTGCAAACGCGCCCCCTGGCGCGTTTGCAGAGGGGGAACGAATTCCCCTTCAATACTGGGGGTCCCTGGGGGCCAACTAGCTCACCAGGAACCTCCAGTATGCGCCAGGGGGCTGCGTTGCAGAGAGGTGTAATGAGGCCACGCCCCTTTTTACACCTCTCTGCAACGCAGCTCCATGGCACTTACTGGAGGTACCTGGTGGGCTAGTTGGCCACCAGGGTACCTCAGGATTCAAGGGGACTTAATCCCCCAACTTTAAACGCGCCACGGGGTGCGTTTGCACAGTGGTGAAGGTAGGGGGCGGGTCCTGAGCTGATACTGTGCAAACACGCCCTGTGGCGCGTTTTAAGTTGGGGAATTCATTCCTCTTCAATCCAGAGGTCCCCTAGGGGACAACTAGCCCACCAGGTATCTCCACTAAGCGCCACGGAGCTGCGTTGCAGAGTTTTGTAAAAAGGGGTGTGGCCTCTGAGCACCTCTCTGCAACGCAGCTCCCTGGCGCATACTGGAGGTACCTGGTGGGCTAGTTGGACGCCAGGGGACCTCAGGATTCAAGGGGACTGAATCCCCCAACTTAAAACACCCCACAGGGCGCGTTTGCACAGTGGTGAAGGTAGGGTGCGGGGCCTGAGGTGATATGTGTGCAAACACGCCCTGTGGTGCATTTTAAGTTGGGGAATTAATTCCTCTACAATCCTGAGGGTCCGTGGGGACCAACTAGCCCACCAGATACCTCCAGTAAGCGCCACGGAGCTGCGTTGCAGAGTGTTGTAAAAAGGGGCATGGCCTCTCAACACCTCTCTGCAATGCATCCCCCTGGCGCATACTGGAGGTACCTGGTGGGCACTTTTGAGAAAATGTACTACTTTTTGGTATTCAAAACTGCACTTTTGTAGCAACTTACACTTTTGTAGTAAGTAACACTTTGGTAGTAACTCACTACCTCCATTATTTTCTATGGGAAGGTGTTGCAGTACCAGTGGGTGGCCATGTGTAGCGCTGGATATAGTACAAAAGTATACGTTTCTTCAAAAGTGCAGTTTGTAAATATAGAAAAGTAATAAACTTACTCAAAATTGTCAACTTATTCAAAAATGTAAGTTACCTTTATGAATCAACCCAGAGTGGGACTTAATATGAGCCACCAATTGCATGTAATCAAGTGAAATCCTGTACCAGACCTGAGGATTAGACTGCTAGTTTGAGGCAGGAGCTATCTGGACTTATATTGGTGGCTAATTAGTTGACTTCAAACTCTTGCTTAATGAGTTAAAGCATAAAAACTAGTGGAATATTGCAGTGTACTCCAAAATAAATGAAGTTGTTTTAGTTTCCTCCGCTATTCCCCATAGGGGTTCCTTTAAATTTCAAGATATGATAGTTAAAGATAAATGTCCAATTCCTTCTACTTGCCAGTGGGTTTTGTTGCAACCCCTAGGGCAGATTTCTTGTTGAGCATCACATGCTTGCAACAATATCATGATACAGCAATTGGTCCTTCATCAGCACTTCATCAATAAACTCAGAATTGTCTTATAGTA
This sequence comes from Triturus cristatus, assembly GCF_964204655.1. Lineage (NCBI taxonomy): Eukaryota > Metazoa > Chordata > Amphibia > Caudata > Salamandridae > Triturus > Triturus cristatus. The sequence goes on along the minus strand of NC_140595.1, from coordinate 629,474,240 downwards.
ATGTGCTATACCCTACTAAGTTGTATTTACATGTACTCCAGCCTTGCTGCCTTTATCTGCTCAGCCAGAGTGAGTGAGAGATGGTAATGGAATGTTGGTGTGCCTGTGATGCGTGGAATGCCTGGGTGTCTGAGTGGATGAGTGTTGGCAGTTAAAGATGGGCTGAGCAGCTAGACAGGCTGCTCCTGGTGGGGCTGGTACCACACCTGTGCTGGATGGATTAAAGACTGATGTAACCTGTACTGGAGTCTAAATAAAGAAGACTTAATAATACATCCTGGATCCAGGTGTCTAACTTCATAGGACACAACATATTTTGGCGACGAGCGGACTTGAACAAAGGAGACTCTTGGTGCAGTACAGTAACTACAATGAAAGTTGAAGAGAAACCAAGAGATCCCACAAGTAATTACATCTACAAAGAAAGTATTTCCAGGCAAGCCAGCGCCAGCCCCACCAGTGTCCTTCCAACGGACAGCCCCAACAAACAGTGTCACCACCAAATGACACTACAGCCTGGGAATACTACAGCCACCTAAAGGATTACAGTGAGTTGGAGGAGTAGTTCAACTACAACCGCATTTGGTGTCCCAGCCACAAAAGGATCACAGTGAGTTGGAGGAGTAGTTCAACTACAACCGCGTTTGGTGTTCCAGCCACATTGCACTACAGAGTCTACAATGTCTTTAAAGAAAAGACACAATTTGGGATTCTTCATTAAAAAGATGTTAAAACAAACAGCGTGCAGTTGCTGCACAGAAGGAGATTGCAGCAACAGATTGTTTAAAGAAATAATGGACCTGCCCCTGGTTTGTCTACCCCTGGATGCCTGCTATAGAGGCCAGGTGCCAGTTCAATGTCTTTGGGCACTCAGGGGCATCTACACATTAGTTCCTGCCTACATTGGAATAGAGATCCCCACGCTAGTACAGGGGTAGCTGTAAGCATTTTTTAGATTTAAGCTCTTATTGTATACGAGCTTGTGTGGAGGCAACACGTGAAGTCATGTTCCCTGGTCATTTTTCTTCATGTTCAAGTAAATCAATTTAAATGTATTTTGTCTCCAAGCCCCCTCGACGTTTGGCAGTTCAACTGCCTTCTGGTGATTTGAAAAAGAAGGCGCGCGCTCTCTCCAGCCCGTGCGCACTCTTACCTGCACCCATGATGTCTCCGTGGATCTTTGTGACACTGGGGACGATTTACCCGAGTTCTGCTGTTTGCTTCCAGGCCGAGTATGCACAGACGTGCCTGGAGCCATCCGGCGGGATGTCTGCAACGTCCCACCATCATGTGGTTGGCGGCATTCTCCGCATCTTGCCAACCACGCCGTTGTTTTTTTTTTTGCCGCAATAAAGTTTTCATTGTACTCTATGGAGTCCGGGGACCACACAATGTTTTCTTGTCAAGGAAGCAGTTGAGGAATCGTTGTCTTCTGAGAGCTTCCTTTTGGAGGTCCAGTGCAGCATGGTGCAGCTCAGGTCTGTCAGCTTACATCATCTTTGGCGGCGCTTTTTCAGCACTTTGAGGATACAGCTGTTTGAAGTTTTCCAATGAAAGATAAAGGTACATTCAGCTGTCTTCTTCTTATAACTGTTTTTGGGTGGCCTCATGGTGTCCGTGGATTTCGCAGTACGTTTGGTGTTTGGACATGACAATATAACGTCGTCTGGAGGGACATCCACTGAGTGGAATCCTCCGTTTCCTGTATGTCGGAGTTGTTTCACTGGAGGTAATGACTGATGTGTGAATTCTTAAGACCTCCCATCTTGCCTGGACCAGGAGCAGCCACGGCCCGTATAGGGCGTGCTACCGGGGCGGTGATGTGGGGTGGGGGAGGGGCAGGGTGGGGGGTTGTAAAATGCAGCATACGGCCGATTTCAGGTAAGTAACGAAAAAAAAAATAATTGTTGCGCGCGCTGCATCGCATTTGGCGATGCAGCGCGCGCAAAGAAATTCGGTTTTTTTTTTCGTTACTTACCTGAAATCGGCTGTATGCCGCATTTTACAACCCCACACCCTGCCCCTCCCCTGCCCCACGTCACCGCCCCGATAGCACGCCCTATACGGGTCGTGGCTGACCAGGAGTAATCTTTGTGATTGGGTCCATTTGGGTTAAGTTCCATTTTTGCTCACTGTTTTATTTTGGATCCATTAAGATATGGCTTCTGAGGTGTCCTGTAACTCTTATGTGCCACGGATTGAACATGTAGTGCTGTCAAGAACTGAAGTTCTAGATCTGTAATATGTTTTTACTTATGTACTGATCTTGGTTTCAGGTGGCGTACGTTGTTCCTGTTTCCCCACAGTGCAGCGCTGATTTGTGTGTCTCCGCACACTAGTGTTTGTGTTTTTTTAAATTTCCTTACGTAGGGAAAGTCCAGACCTCTCACAACTCGGGTGAGATAGCGCTCACCAGCGTGGGGCACAGTGCACCAGTGCTCTACAGTTAACGGAATGGTTTTAGTATTAGCTTTGTGAAAGGTTAAAAGAAATCGTGATGCCACAAGTTTATGTTTTTCGAGGTATGGGTCTTCCTTGAGTTCTTGTGGGTGGTCATCACATTGTTCCCATACACGAAGGATGGTTGTGGGTTATACTTCGCTTTAATTTTTACTGTTTGTTACTCCTACATGGGGGTATGTAACCTCTACAAGGGGGTTGGGCATGGGTTAGTTCCCATATTAGATCCAGGTTAATCCTTACAATGGGTCTGTTTGTTACTCCTACATGGGGGTATGTAACCTCAAAAAAGGGGTTGGGCATTGGTTAGTTCCCATATTAGATCTCGGTCAACCCTTACATTGGGTTGGGATATGGACTTAGTCTCCATTTATAGTTGCACGCAGTACAATAGTACATCCCTTCATGGGTGTTTTTATGGGTGACGACCCATTTACTTTTTGTTTGCCTTACTCTTGGGATTGAGGTTGCAGGGTATTCTACCCTTTCCGTTAATCTACGTTATGCTTTTTGTCATTTGTGTTGTGGGGTCTTTTACCCTTTGCGTTATAGTACATAACCTTACAGTTTATGATACAAAATGTTACAAATGGTATTTCTTTTAATGCTATGATTTGTTTATGCCTCAAAATGTTTTATAATTTCTTATGAGGGAGGATGGGGGATATTGTTGCTCAAATGTTTGTATGCTGTATATTTACCATCCTTTCTTGTCTTAATGGTTCTCTCTCTTGTAATGCTCTGCTTTTATTGCTGCATCCTAGAGCTTCGTACCATTATTCATTTTTTCCTGTTGATAGTTCTTGCTTGTGTTGCACATTTTCATGTTTTGTTTTCTTCTGAAGAAAAAGGGATAATGTTATACCCTACTAAGTTGTATTTACATGTACTCCAGCCCTGCTGCCTTTAGCTGCTCAGCCAGAGTGAGAGATGGTAATGGAATGTTGGTGTGCCTGTGATGCGTGGAATGCCTGGATGTCTGAGTGGATGAGTGTTGACAGCTAGAGATGGGCTGAGCAGCTAGACAGGCTGCTCCTGCTGGGGCTGGTACCACACCTGTGCTGGCTGGATTAAAGACTGATGTAACCTGTACTGGAGACTGAATAAAGAAGACTTAATAATACATCCTGCCTCCAGGTGTCTACCTTCATAGGACACAACATAATGCTTTTAAATGTGCTTGTGGATATGTATCCTGGGTGGTCAGATCCCATTTATTTTTTATTTCAAGTCATTTTAGTGCATATTATCACACTGATGTACATCTTTGTATTCAGGTACTGGGATCGATTCCAATGTAACAACAGGGAAGTTAGAGGAATCTGCAAGTATTACAACATGCACTGATGTGTGGATACTGAGGTTCCAGGGAGCATGAATGAGAACTAAGATCTTACCTGTCATATTCGTGTCTTTCATTTAAAGAAGAAATTCCATAGTATGCGTTTGTTGTAGCGTTGCAGGTTTGCTTACTGATACAATTCATGGTCATCAAGTAGTTGATAATCACAGTTATGAGTTGCTTATCTCTACGTCTTTTATGATCTTTGTTTTCTGATAATTTATCATAAATATTGAGATATCCTTCTTCTGAATCTCTTATCCCTTCACAGTCCCCATCCAGTTTCCCCTGACTCTTTGAAATGTTCCACCTCAGCCAGAAATTGTGGAGATTTTTTCTGCCCCACCATGAAAGTGGAACATTTTATAACCAAATAAGGTACGTAGCACATTTCCAATTACTGACCATAAGGAAACATGAACGCACATACCATTCACACAGCCAAAACCCTAATCAACTCATAAGAGTTTTGTAGATATGACTATTGCAGAAGACTTTTAGATGGCCTCCCAGAGATATTAATTCCTTTACTCCAGTAGACAAGACATAAATGTTGCAACTTCAAGACTCCATAATCAACTCAAACGTATCTGCACAGCAGCCCACTGTTACTAAGCCAAACAGCTCACTGCCAAAAATCACATCCTATACAAGTTCCCAACACTTGCATTCAAACCAATAAATGGTTTGTCTCCAATCTACCCCTCTGACAAGATACCTAAATACTTACGATCTCCTACCCAAAACCTTCTGTGAACAACTAAGCCACCATGTGCTGCCTCCAAGGTCCAGTCGTTTCACCATCTAGGTCCTCTATATTGGGACCACCCTACCACTACTCTTTCTGGCTATATTCTGAATAGCACTAAAAGTCACTTGTTGTTGCTTGAAAAAGAGAGTGATCCCTCATATCCTTGCTATAAATATGCATAGTACTCATTGCCGAGCATAGCCCACACCCTGTCAAAATTTATAATTACATCTGTAATATTGTATAAACAATAATATGTCATAACTTCAGTAAATGTTTTTTCATTGCCAAGCTTAATCACAAAAAGGGTACAATTAAAACATACTACCAATGATAATCTATCCAGACTATAGTAACCATGCTATTTTTCATTGATGCATGTACCATCACCAAAGCCATTGTTTTACAACGTTAGTGATGGAAATGTTGATGGTGCTGTCAAATCAGTAAATAAAAATAAAATAAGGAATAATTCCTTATGTCAATACTTCTACCATTTGTAAGCACTGTGCATTAAAGGTATTACTATAAGACAGCCAACACTTGATGGTACTCAATTTAGCAGCCCAATGAGGATGGATGGATGACTGGCTTGACTTTGGAAGAAATCAAATTGAGATGCAAACATATATGACCTAACCTTTAAGGATGAAATGTCCTCAAAACCTCAAAAGGCTAACTTTACCTGTACCACACATTCAAAGGGATATTCCTAGATAGACAGCATGAAATCCCCACATTATTAACCATAACATGGTATAAAGTTGCAGCATAAAGTCCTTATAACCCAAAAAGCTTAAAAGTGTAGGAAGGAGTGTTCTGCAGAATGTAGTCTAAAATGTGCCTACTATTCAGCATTTAAGGCATAGTGGGCTCTCCTTCTCTCTCATCAAATCATCCTGCGTATAGAGTCACCTCAGAGAGCAACCACAATTCAGGTCTCATTGGGGCATTAGATCATGTCCCCCTCCAAACCTTTAGGGTAAGATTGGGGGAGCAGGTGGGGCAGGGCTGAGCACGGGGGTGTTGGAGATAATTTCAAGGATACCTTTATGGCTCATAATCCAAAAATAAATAGGAGCATCTGCATCAAACAAAAAAAGAAAAGTTATCTTCCATATGTTGTCCCCTTTAATCACCCTCTGTGCAGCCAGCAAGGGGGCTCTCTGCATGACACTTTTGTGAAGTAAGGCACTCATAACTAATGTAATAGGCTCCCAAACCCCCAAGACACAGGTATTCTAAACCTGCTTCACTACAGATAGCTACTACTTCAAAAAGTGGTCTGTTTCAGTCCTTTGTTAAAAACATGGGCCCCTATCTTGCCCTAGCCTCTCCCCGTGATCACTCTGAGTCCAAGCTAGGTATCTGCTCAGCTTCAATTTTCTCCTTCCTTGGGCACTGCTCTGAGACCCAAAGCAACACTGGCATGGGTGCACTGGGCCCTAATGCAAGCAAGAAAGCATAGTAACAAAGCCATAAGTGTGGTTTAACTGGCCCCTCACACCACTGGGTCCTGGTGCCATTGCACCTTTAGCACCAATGGTACCTACATCTCTGTCTTCTCTGCACACTCCATTTGGGCAATCACTTATTCACCTGAGGCTCAAGGTAGCCTATCCACCCCTTTGTGTAGAAAAGGGATAAAAGCCCCACATCTCACCCCTATTGCTTGGGTCCTATTCCCTGCAAAGCAAGGGTGACATGGGCCCCCATTTCTCTTTTTTGTAGTAAAACACTCATAAATGGAGTGCAGTTGCCCCTCTCACTCTTGGCCATAGTGCCCCGCCACCTGTTGCACTAATGGTAATAATGGGCCATTACAATTTTTTTTTAAAACAAGCCCACAATTCTCACTTCCTTTTTCAGGCCATCACTCCGAGGAAGCAGTCTTTGACTTTTGTAAATAAAAAAATTGCCTCCCACATGGTGTCCCCTGCTCTGGGCCACCTATGTGATGGTATCCATGGATCTTGCTCCATTCCTCTTTCTCCTTGACCATTACTTTGAGATCCCATGGGTCCAGACTATCAATGTTCTTCATCTAAACGTGACTCTGCTGGCCTCCTCCCTGCCATCCCGACTCCTGTGAAAGGATATCTACATATAAACAGAGGTCGAAGTGGGTGGGATCTATGGGAACCAACATGCCCATGCGTTTTTAATTTTACAAAAACAGTTCTCATACTTAAAAAATAAAAACAGCCATACCTGACGGTTAAGGCAGACCTTGAGGTGCCTTCAGCTAAAAATGAAGGGGGGTGCATGTGTGCTGTGAAGGCGAGTGAGGAACAGATAGCTAAAGAAACGCATCTCACCAGAGTGCCTGCTACCTGAAAGAAATGTAACTTTGTCCAATAGGTTAATCACCAAATACAATGGCTGCTTGGGAGTCTGCATAAACTTTAATTGATGGACTCACTTGAAGCTTATTGGTGCCTTATTCTTTTTGCGTTATTAACGGGGTCCTGAAATGCATTGTTTTAATGGATACATAAGATGTGTGCAGCACGTACAGCCTGATTACATATTGCTAAAATATATACTTTGAAACCAATATTTATATCTTAAACATGAAACCATTTTGTGACAGCCTGTCTCATACTGTGTGTGATACACACAGTTTCAAAATAATGATTTACATAGTCACAGCGCTGTTAGCACTGTAAATACACAAGTCACTGTTTCCCAGGTCACTAAACAGTGACTCTCTGGGCGCACAACGAGACATCTACAATGACTGTATTAACCAGTTGAGGGTTCATAGCTTAACCTCTTCTGTGCCCATGACGAGATAGTCTCGTCATGGAGCACGGTCGCGCTGTGCCCATGACGAGACTATCTCGTCATGAAACCCGCCCACTAATGAAACGCCCGGCACAGGAGGGGGAAAGGGCGTGGCACAGAAGGGGTTAAAAGAGTGGATTTCCCAGAGATTAGGTTAGCTTGAATTTTTTATTTTGTATGCAGGAACCTGAAAGTGAAAGAACAACAAAATAGTTACAGAATATTTTGTTCTTTGTAGCCATGTCTTAGCGTGCCACCGTACTCACTAGCCCCCGCCCACATAGCGCACTTCAACCTCTGTAAATGAAGAGGGCCGAGAAATGCGACAAATAAATAGGGTTGGCTTATAGGCCATCTCAATATACAAGCACTTGCAGAGTCATTTGCACACCCTGGGAATAAAGCCACTAACCCCCAGGGGGACGCTCCCCACCTTTTGAAGACCTTTGCTCTGGGTGCTAATGATCACAGGGCAGGTCTTCATGACACTAATGACACTTCCTGTAGATTTTGACTGCTATCCAAGCATCAGTGAACAGTGCTGTGGATTTTGCTTATTTGGCAAGACTATTATCTTTAGAAATTTCTGTCTGGAAGAAAATGAATTCATAAAATTTGACGTACAAGCTGTTTTGTTGCTTGTGCCCGCAGGAAGTGTTCTCTTCTACTAAGGACTGGAGCATTGTTAGGGCTTCCTTCTTTGTCTGTCCATGGGTAGTGATGGGCCAGAGTAATTAGGACCTCTGTTTTGGTATTGTTTATCTTTTTATCCGCTTTGCTTGATTACTGAAGATGCCGGTGGCGTTTCAGTTGAGGGTTGCCTAAGGAACTCAGACCCTAGCCAGACTCACTGACAGCCATTCGCTGTGTGGTTTCCCTGACGCAAAAATATGCAATTTTATGCTCTTTCACAAATGCTTTTTCTTACATTTAAAAAATCTATATTTCATTCTTTGAGCAACACTGAGTTCTATAATGGCAACAACTGTTATTAACTGGGTCATAAAATGGGAAATCCTGAAGCACAACGTGCAATGTGTAAAGGAATCACGTATGATGATGATCTTTCATGTGGGTCAGCAATGACTTTGGATAAACACAAGAAACCTATTGCTGACCTTGAATAGACTTGAGAAAGTCAAACTAAACACCAATTGAGATTTTACATAAATCATGTAGACAGTGATGCAGAGTGGTGGGTAAGGTAAAGAGCCACTGCTCGGAACATTATCTTGATTCAGTACTCAGCTAATTAGCGGGGATATCATTCTTCTTCTTCTTATTATTATTATTATTATTATTATCATTATTGTTGTTATTGTTATTCTTCTTATCGTTGTTGTTATTGTTATTATTATTACTGTTGTTGTTGTTGCTATAATTATTGTTGTTGTTATTGTTGTTATTATTGTTATTGTTATTATTATTGCTGTTGTTATTGTTGTTATTACTATTAATTTTATTGTTGTTGTTAATATTGTTCTTTTGTTATAATTGTTGCTGTTATTGTTATTTCTATTAATATTCATATTCATGATGATTATATTTATAATACTAATACTACTACTACTACTAATAATAATAATAATAATAGTATTGATATTGCAATTACTGGTTGCTTTCATAAAGCTTTAATCCAAACGACTAAAAGTGATGTAATGACAAGTAGACACAAAAAGGTATTAATTAATCAATAATGCCTGATCAGCACATCGCTTCCTACTTTAGCAGCACAGAGTCGAATGAGTTTTAATCGTAAGTGCTGAATGAAAATTGCTTTGAGAGAAGGTGCCCTGCTGTCTTTTTTCTTATATGAAGTCAAACTGAACACTAAATGCAAATGGCGGCAGGAAAAACATTTGGAAAAGGTGATAAAAAAGACTCTTTTCCAAATCTTCCCATCTCTGGACAGCATTTTCCAGTGACGACATGAGACCGAATGACACTCGTACTTCACAAGTAGACGAACAGTTTTGCACTGGTCAATTGACAAATTTGCACCCTCACTGTCACTTTCTGGACAGTGCGAAATTTAGTTTTCCATCAATTGAAATGTTCTTGCACATACCATCAGTATAAATGCATGACAGTACAACTATTGGATATGGAGGCCCGTGGCTACATTTGTTTAAAGCTAACAACAAAGGTTAAGTGATCGTTCAACGCAAAATATTGATGCAACATGAATCACCACAAAAAAAAATACCAGACTTAACAAAGAGAAACAAGAGGTGGCATCTGAGACCAACCCCAGACACTACAAAGCTTCCTGCCAACACCTGCACTGTGGGCAACTAGTAGCAGAGCAAAGAGACAAAGGCCAAAAGGCAAATCTTACCCATACCAACCTTCATTTGCTATCATAGGCAAAATCACCATTCCAAAAATACAGTAAAGAGGCAGATTTCATAGTTATGGCTTCTGATCTAAATGTTGTGCCAAAAGACATGCAAGCAAGTGTTGACCTCACCCTCCTTTAGCCACTGACTCATTGTCACAGAGACGATGAAACCCGTATTGTCCCGGTTCCATCATCCAGGTGAAGAAGAATCAGGGGCGGCTCCTTCGTTGGAGCCGAGGAGCATTGACCCACTTAAATTACCCCCAAAGCCCCAGTGATTAATTTTTTTTTAATTCATTACCATTTTATTTTTCTTCCCCGCCCCGAACAGAACATCAGGATGGGCGGCATCTGCTGAATGACATCAGCAGGTAGGAGGGTGGGCTCTCTATGCACTGTTTAAAGTGCGCATGTCTTTTTAGCCGGCCATCTTGTGACAGCCAGCCACGCATTCATACTTTAAACATCTCTAACCCAGCTGGCTTCAGACAGCTGGGTTAGAGCAAGTGCAGGACTCAAGAGCGGTGTGGAGCGCCAAGAGAGGCCACTCCGTCCACTCAGGGCGCTGCTCTCATGCTGCATAAGAGCAGCACCAGGGTTGGCCAAGGGAGCTGCAGCATCCAGTTCCTGGAAGAAGAGGTCCAGAGTGCAGGACATTGTGTTCGTCTTCAGGTAAGTGTTAGTGTTATGTTTTTTATACATTATTTTCAAACGCCTGCCCCCCTCCCCATAGATGCCAGCTGCCTCTGAGAAGCATCTCCAGGCCACAGCTCTGCATGCCTAGCCATGAGTGGAAACAAAGATGTGTTTCATACCTTGGACAGTTTGATCTTCAGTCTCATTATAGGACAGACAATAGTCCCCCTATTCACTCCCAGTCTCGACCCCTAATATATGATCTTAACAAAAGAGCACAGTAAATAGAAAGAAAGTTATTAGTTTACTAGGAAATGTCAATAATCAGGATCCAATTTACAGAGATTGCCCAGTGAGGGGATGTGTCCCACAGTTGAAGTTCTCTTGGTTTACTGCTGCTTTCGAGGAACAGGCCAGAAGTACTTTTAGCTCACACCTGAAATTCACGAGTAAGTCAGAAGTACTATAAGAGTAAGTCACACCTATTTACAGCAACAGCATCCCTTCAGCACCTGTTAGGTGAAGAACGAAAAGTCACCCCTTGAAATTAGAACAGTTTTGTCCTCCTACGACCCATCAAAGGGCAACAGGGTAGCAATTGTGCATCTCATCCTAGACAGAAGCAATATGAATCCAAGCAGTCTGGCCACTTCTGCTGTGCTTGGGTTTTCTAGTCTCTAAGTTGCCTTCGAAGTGTAACAATTGAACAGAGCCACATATTCACAGGCTGTCTGAAGTCTACTCAGACCTGAAAGCAGCAAACACATGATTGTTAGTAAGAAGGACCAGAATGCCAATGGTATTGTGAATTAAAAATCATCAGACCTGTCAAAAGCTTTTGTGAGACCAATTTAATTAAATGTGATGGCCCTCGTCGGTGAATGAGCACCTTGTACAAAATAAAAACAATGTCTTGGGACACATTTCCATATAGTCCCAGCGTGAAGAGACTTCAAGTGGTGGCTGATGTCACTTGTCTCATTATGAATAGGCTAGTCCTGCCTTTGTGATAGAGAAATACATTGAGAAGTGCAGAGAAGGTCCCTGCAAAGAGCAGGGCCTAGGGCTAATAGCCACCAATTTTATCTCGTAACACCCTGGAAACTCTGCTGCATAAGTTGTGCTCTGTCAGCATGTAATGGAACGGTATTGTAGGGTGTCCACCTGATGAGCCTCATCCAAATTCTCTCTTTATCCTTTACCTGGGGTACCACAGATGCCTCAAACAGAAAGCTTACCTACATTCACTGGCCACATCAAATGGAATTCATGCCACCCACTTGAGGCCTTCTGCCACGCTATTCACAGCGGTGTAGTTGTGCCTAATTTGTGCCAGAGGTTGCAGGTAATGGGCACTGGCACTACTTTTTGGGGACCTTAGCTTAATATTCAGCCTCAGACTATATATATATATATACACACACATACATACATATATATATATATATATTTATATATATATATATGGTATTTATGTGTATGTATATTGTATTTATATACTGCGAACCCATCAAAAGGTTGCAGTGCTGTAAATGGTCAAAGCCAAGCATAAGTCAACAAGTAAGAGGAAAGTAAGCTGGGTTGTGGATGATTAATGCATTGTGATGAAGTGTTCTTTAAAGTGGTGAGTCTTCAACTCTTTCCTAAATTGGAGCAGCCATGGGGCAGTCCTGATGGATACAGGGATTTTGTTCCAAATCTTGGGTGCATAGATGGAAATGACCTGCTGTCTTGTTTTTTTCTTTTTTACATTTCTTAGATTGCAGGCTGATGGTGTCCTGGCTGCGGGTGGGCTGAGACCTACCAGAAATGGTGAACTTATTTGCAAGATAAGCCGGGTTACCAGTCGTGATAGCTTTCTAAATGATACAGATGATCTTGAAGATAATGTGGTCTGGCAAGGGAAGCTAATGGAGTTTTATTATGATGAGGGTGATGTGATAATATTTCTTCAGGCCGGATATGAGATGTGTTGCAGGGTGCACCAAGGGCGAGCCAGTGTGGAGATTGCAAGGCCATGGAGTTGGGCATTGCTACCATCCAGATGCAAGAGTGGCAGGGCCTTTACAGCAGTTCTGAAGTCACTTTTTGAAAAAAATAGTTTGACTTTCTTTAGGAGAGCTGGTGCCATGGCATCTTTGATTTTGGCAATGTGTTCCTTGATGGTGAGTGTGAGGGTGGTGTCCAGAGTGAGTCCAAGTGACTTGCAATTCAGTGAAAGTTGGAGTTCAAAGCAGTTAAGGATGACTTAATTAAGCCAGGTTTGTACTGTATCTTATTTATTTTTATTGGCAAAAAACAGGCATTTCATCTTTGTTGGGGTGAGTTTCAAGCAGGCACTGGGCATCCAGCTCTGAATAATGTACAAGCAGGACTGAGGCGTTGGATATCTGAAGCAAAGGAAGCTTTCAAATAGGCATCGACTATAGATGAATCGTGATGCTGTTATTTGAGAATAGTATACAAAAAAAGTGATGGATGGAATGCTTGAATTAATCTCGGCAACTGGGATCCCAGTTCATTGTGATTTCACACACCATGCAACCCAGTCATATGAAAATCAGTCTTGACCCTGCTCCATTGGGAACAGTCCAGCCTGAACTGCCAGGCCAGGTCCTTCCTGAACAAGGAAACAAGCAATCCAAGAGTGGTTTCACCATTATTAGGGTTCATCAGTCAGGTATAACTTGGTTCCAATGACACACTGTGAATGGGAACCATGTGTGGGCGGGCATACCGGTCTCACTTTGGAGGCTACACTGCAGTATACAAAAATATTGATGCACTGGGATGTGGCCCGAGTAGTTACCAGTGGCTCAGATCAATTGAAGCAGTCCATCCATCACTTTGTTTAATACGTTATCTCTGAGTAGAGCACCACGCAGCTCCATGTATAGATTGAAGATGACAGGAGACAGTGCATAGCCCTGGGGGACTCCCCAAGAGATAGAGATATATTGTGACCTGATGTTTCCATGTGAGCAAACTGGTGTCATTTGGAAAGGTAGTAGGAAGCCAGTGAAGGACATTGCGGGTGAATCCCATTCAATACTCCCGGGTGCCCGTGAGGGTGGGATGGTCGACTGTGTCAAAGCCAGCTGAGAGATTCAGCAATATCAGGAGCTAGGGGTGAACTTCCTCTCTGGACAAGAGGGCATCATCAACAATGTGTAAGGTTGTGGTCTCCAAGCTGAAGTGTGATCTGAAGCCAGACTGGTAGTCATGCATTGATGTGGTTTTAGAGATTAACATGGACTGCATTTTCAATAATCTTGCAGATAAATGGTAGGTGAGTGATGGGCCAGTAGATGGCGAGGTCAGCAGGGACTATTGTAGGTTTCTTAATGAATGAGAAGATGTGCCTAGGCTTCAGAGTTTCTAAGAAGATTCCTTGAGTGAGGGAAGCACTGACCGTAGTAAGTAGGAGTAAGAGAGCATCTCCAGAGAGCACTATAATGAAATATGATAGAATGACATCTTCATAAGAAGTGGCTTTGAGGGAGTTGCACATTTAAGCGAAATCTGGAAGGGATAGGGCTTTGAATGATGACCATTGTGGGATTCTATGGGAAGGGATGCATATAAGAATTGAAGCAGACTTGGTGTCATTAAAGTGCTGTTACATCGTCTGTATTTTTTACCTGAAGAAGAGGTTCATGGCATTGCACTTTTCTATCGAGTGAGGTCCAGTAAGGTGTTGATACAGTGCTGGTATAGTACTTTGTTTTGGTTGATGTGATGAGCTCGCTTCATGTTTAGTGGAGGAACTTCAGTCTCAAGAGGTTCTTGGGATCTCTTTTTCGTCCGTTTTCTTTCCTGTATGATTGTATGCGAGCTCTTTAGAATGCCAGGGCTCTGAAGGCTTTGCTTGCACTGTGTTGTAGTTGGGTAGTGGATGTTCACATAGCTTTCCAAAAACTTGTTGAAGTCTTTTAGAATGGTCTTGGCATTGGATGCAGAGTTTACAGGGTGAGAGAGGAGTTCAAGTCCAAGGCTGTGTATAGAGAAGTCTTTGAAAGATCTGAAGGTTTTGTCTTCTTTTTTGAGTTGACCTTGGTTTGTTGGTTGGATGCTAAGCATTTCCAGAAGGATGAAAAAGTAGTTGGTCCAGTCCAAGGGGTATGAGTGGTTTGCATTAGATTGTTGGTGATATTGAGAAGACAAGTTCAAGGATGTGGCCTTTGCAGTGCGTTGGTTGTGTGACATGCTGTACTGTGTTCTGTGATAAATGTGGTTGAATGTCTCTTGTTTTGTGTTTTTTGAGCTTATGATGTTTGGGAGGTTACAATCAGCCACGAGGGTGGTGTAGGTATGTTGGATTGATGAGATCGTGAGGAGATATAAAAATTCAATGAAGTCCTTGTTCTGCCTGGGAGGCCTATAGATGAGACACAAGGGGGAGGTCTGGGTTGCAAAGTGAGAAATGGCATGTCAGCAGCTCCATGGAGTTGAGTGTTACTTGTTTTCCTAGGGTGAAAGACCAGAGAGACCTAGGGATAACATCAGGTCCATCTCCATTCTTATGTGAGCGGTCCACATAATGGATTCTTTGTCTTGTGGGAATAAGGATTATTTGCAGCTCTCACCTAGGCCCAGATCTTAGAATAATCTCACTCTGTATCATACATAGGGGGGACGCATGTAATAAGAATATATTGACCCTAACAATTGTTTTACAGATGTCATTACCAACAACCATGAGGACATCTTATGTTGTCTCTTGAAGGAGGCCACTTCAACTAGGATTTGTGAGAGCTTTACAATGATGTGTCAATCTCTCTCTTGTATGCTAACTAAGAACAATTACACAAAAGTCCCACAAGGCCAAAGATGGTTTAACTCAGAATGCACTGCTGCCTATAAGTCTCTCAAGAATGCTACAAACACAATCCCACATTGTGAATCAGCTAGTATAGCTCATAAACAAGCTATCAAGAAGAGGAAGAATAAAATTAGACTCAAAGCCTGGGAAGATTTAGAAAGGTCCTCCAAATTAAGGGATAGTAGAGCTTTCTGGGAGGTCATAAACCGCCCATTTTTTACCAAAGCCACCACCTCGGGCATTGACTGTCATATCTTAAAACGTGATTGGGTTGAACATTTTTCACACATTTCCCACCCTGGAAGTGTGTGAAAAGAGAAAATATTTAATATAAAACATGTGGTGTTGTCTCCACTCGCTAAATCGCAACTAAGTGAGTTTATTACTGTGGCAGACGTGTCTCAAGCCATCCTCAGCTCTGTAGCTGGAAAGGCATCCAGCTCGGATGGGGTTCTAGTTTACATGTTTAGGTGTAATCCTCCCTTTTGGGCACCAATAATGACAAATGTTTTCAGAGCCATTATTGAGGAGAGACCCCCTGATTCATAGAGGTAATCAATTACCGTTCCAATTTTCAAGAAGATGACATGAATCTGCTCACAAATGATTGCCCCATATCGCTAAAAGATTCTTTGGCCAAAATATATGGGCAAATAATCTTGGTGAAAATGAAAGCTTGGGCTGACACCAATTCTTTCTTCTCTGAGGTACAACACGGGTTTGTGCCTGGGACTCAGCATGACTGAACAAGCACTTTTTTTTTCTTCAGAGTTTTATATAGTGCAAACTTGACCCAAATCGGGTATCAGAGCGCTTTACATAACATGAGGACACATTCATTTTTGTCTGACACGGGTAGATTAAGTGATTTCTCCAGAATCACAGGATGTTCAGTGTCATTGCCGAGACTCGAACCCGGTTCCCTAGATTCGAGATCAACCGCCCTAGCCGTTAGGCCAACTCCTCTCCCCACTTAATTTATCTCTAATTCTAGGAAAGTATGTCAAGGCCAGGAGAAGTGCCATTCACATGGCGTTTATGGACCTCTCCTGTGCCTTCGACTTAGGGGATAGATGGAAATTATGGGAGCTGATGGAGGCAGCAGTTATTGACTTGGCATTTCTGGATCTTTTAAAGTGTCTGCATTGAGACACATTTATGAAGGTACAATACAGTGAACCTGGATATTGTACCGACCCCATTAGGGTTACACGAGGGAAGACCGGGATGCATCTTAGCAGCCTTTTTATTTTTATTCTACCTCAATGCCCTAGGCTCACTCTTTTTATCATGCTCCCCAGATGTTCCGAAAATAGTATCTCATTTCATCCCCGTGCTTCTCTACGTGGACGACTCAGATCTTATTGTTCGTACTGTAAATGGGTTGCAAGCTCTATAGATTGTTTTAATAATTCTATGAGGGGCCTAAATTTACAGATAAATCAAATTCAATTCAATAGAGACTTTATTCGGTTATATTTCACACCATAAAAGTGCACATATATACAATACGATTAAAAACATTATTCATACTATTACAATAATTCACTGTCACATACAAGAATCATATTACACGTAGCCCATTGCCAATAACTTGATCCAGATACAGGGTAAAGTGCAGATAGTAAGTACAACATCATTGGTCTAGGCAATTCCTTAATTTGACAGTTAATTTTAAAAATTCTTTAACCTGTAAGACACTATCGCTGTACAAAAGCTGCAAATAGAAAAAGGCAGGTTTGATTTGGTTAAAATTAAGTTTCCTTAAGAGTGCAACAAGATAACGTTTGTGGGGATATTCATAAAACCTACATAAAAACATAAAATGCAGCATATCCTGAGGAGACTTCCCGTCGCAGCCACAGGGTGCTGTAACCGTATTAAAAATGTCTGACTTCGGTCGAATTAAAAGATGATGGAAGATGTCAAATCTAAACCTAGTCAACAAGAATTTCTCATGAGAGGTGAGATTACTCATTAAATATGGCTCCATGCTTTCACAAGTTTTTAACATCACATATTTCCTAATTCTTGATTTCATAAGCTCCTCACTTTCCCTTTGAGCCAACTTGTCCTTATAGAAGGCTTGTTTGATTGCTGTTATATCCCCCTTTACAATTCCGCTAGGATTTTCAAACAAATTCAGACGGCCTAGCCTGGAAAAGCAGGATTTCAGATATTTTAACCAGGGGACACGCATGTGTTTGTCCTGAGATACAAGATCTCTTACAATCAAATGGGTAAGAGGTATGTCCTGATTTATCCACAGTTTCACCCAGCAAATCAGTGGCCGTAAGGAAAAAATATCACCTAAATACTGGATTCCCAGTTCTTCATGTACTGTCAAGTTGGGTGTACTAGTGGGGACACAAAGTAGACGTTTTAGGAAATTGTTTTCAACAACCTGCAACTGTTCTCCAGCCACATATCCCCAAAGTTCGCTACCATATGCAGCTGTAGCAACAGATTTGGCATTGTAAAGCTTAATCATTGCGTTAATTGGCTTCTTACCCAGTTTTGTCGCAAAGTTAAAAACAGAAACATTAGCCCTTGTCAGTTCACCTTTCTTTTTGACCAGGTGTGGACTCCAGTTAAGCTTGGTATCAAACAGGACACCAAGATATGAGAATGTTTCTGTGACTGGTATTGGGACATCATCCAATTTAAAAATAAAATTCTTTTTGGGTTTATGGCCAATATGCATTATGTATGATTTGGAGTTGTTGACCAATAGATTTCGATCAGACATAAAAATGTTCAAAGCATTTAAAAGCGCCTGGAGTCCCTTCTCTGTTCTCGAAATTAAAACCGCATCATCTGCGTATATAAAACTGGAATACCCCGCCTGCCGACTCTAGGGCAGTCTGCCTGTACATTCTGTAGATAATCATCTAAATCATTAATATACAAATTAAAAAGGAAGGGGGCAAGAATGCAGCCCTGACGCACTCCCTTCGTTATGTCGAAATTACCAGTGGTGTCCCCATTTACAGAATATCTGACGTTAGCACTGGTATTACTGTGCATATCCACTAGAAAGTCGACTATCCCAGGATCCACACCTTTCTCCCTCATGGACCTCCACAGCCCCCCCCTGTTAACACAGTCGAAGGCTGAAGAAAGGTCCATGAAGGCAAGATGGACAGTTCCCCTCTGTACAGTGGTATATTTGCTCAATACAAGGAAGAGGTTAAGGCACTGGGTTATGGTGGAGCGCCCCCCACAGAAACCATACTGAGAAATCGACATGATGTTATTTTCAGTCGCCCAGCATGTTATTCTCTGTAGTAGAATTCTCCCCATAATTTTGACCATGGAGTCAATTAATGAGATTGGCCGGTAGCAGTGAGGACTGCCCTTATCTCCTTTTTTAAAAACGGGAACAATCGTTGATAGTCCCCAGGAGATAGGACAGCCCACTTTGGCAGCTGCATTAAATACTGCAGCCAGGATGGGCGCCCAAAAGTGTGGATCAGACTTATACAAGTCTGGGGGGATCCCATCAGGCCCTGGGGCTTTTCTAGCAGTAAGTCCTTCAATGGCCACCATAACTTCACCATTAGTAAACCTAATAGCACCTCCCCTAGCATCAAGCAATTTCTCAGTTGTAACAGGTAACCCAGAAGAGTATAATTGTTTGAAGTGAAATTCCCACTCTTCCTTGGTAATACAACAGTCCAGACTGTTACCCGGGTCTTCTACCAGAAATGGTTTTTTAATTATTGTCCAAAATCTGGTGCTGGATTTTAAGGTAGAGGGATCAAGTAACTCATTCCACGCTTCTACTCTTAGCGACTCCTTATGGGATTTAAGAATGGACTTATATTCTCTACGGCACAGTTTGACATTTTCCTGCACTCTCGGAGTAGCTGCCAGTGCTAGCCTGAGGTTACGAGCAGCTTTGGAGCAATCATGATTGAACCATCTTGGCCCACATTTTTCCACACTCATCTTTGCAGGAGCCGACATCAGTTCTGACACCTTCTCCGACAGATTTTGATAAGCAGTGAGAACCCGTCGTGGGTCTGCCCCTACCTGGGTGCAGTTCACAATATCCTCCGTACATGTGTCTACAATGTTTTTATACAGTAAATCTGGAGTCACCATTGACCATTTGAGTCGCCGCCTCCCATCTATGGTGCCCAGCCTCCCGGAATTACATATCTGTCTTTCCTTAGTGAACCAAGGTCCCTTCAGACGGATTGTTAAAGGATTATGGTCACTGAATTCGCTTGGGACAATATCAAACGAATCTAAAAAAGGTAGCAGTGTCGCTGACAACAGCATGTGATCAATAAAGGTGCCCCTCCCATGCCCCTTAAAGGTTGGGGTATCAAAACATTTAAATGGATCCCTGAGTGTCATGGCCAGGGAGAGGTCCAGGTTATCAAGGAGAGCATTGCATAGTTCCCCAGCTATTGTGTGATCCAGGTGGAGTCCCTCCATACGCTCACAACTTAAATCATTTATGCATTTGTGCAGAGGGTCTCCACACAAGTGGACATTTAGATCCCCCACAATCATGAGGTTGTGATTGAAATCATTTAGAGAGGAAATGAGAAAGGCATGCAGGACAGATACGGAATTAGATACTGAAGTGACATTGGCAGCATTATAAAAATTCACTAAACATACTCGGCAGTGTTCCCCATTTAAAACCAAACCCATCATACCAGGATCATTTGCATCAATTCTACTGATTTTACAGGTAACAAGGATAGAAACGAAAATCACCAGTCCACCCTTAGGTCTGCCTCTTAGTGATGGTGTGGCCGGGACATAGAAGGCCTTGTACCCTTCTAGAAAAAGATCACATTCAACCAGCCATGTCTCTTGTAGGCAGATAACTTTAAATTCCTTAATGTAGTTGACCCAGTTTATGTCTGCCATTTTTGCAGCCAACCCCGCAATGTTCCACGAGACAACATTGCTACCACAGTTTTTATCCTGTGAGTTCAGGATAGGTACCAGTTCATCTGAGATTGAGATGCCCTGACCCACAGGGATCTCATGTCAATCACACATGTCCAGGCCAGATAGAAGGTCGTACCTGTTCTGTGTGTTGATGTTAAACCCGGAATAAGGTTGGGCCAAAAAATTAGGTCTATTCTGTGTATTGGTAATGTTTCCAAATCCCCTCGGGTTAACAATATTATACTGAGAGCGGGTGTCCATGGCCTGGATCTGAGTTTCAGCCACTGGACTAAACAACCTTTGTTGGGGGGAATTATGACAGAGATGGGCATAGAAGTACCCCAGAGGTCGGACACATATACTGCTCTCATTATATATCAGTGACGAAGCTCTTAAGAGAGCGGTGGGCACATGTTGGGGATGTTTGAAGTTCACAACAATGCAGTCTCCGCTTCCCATTTTTTTCGATGGGCCCACCCAATTCACCCGCCTGACTGCCACTTTCTGATCAAAATATGCAATTGGAAAGCCACAGTTTTTATTAAGCCATGACACTGTTTTGTTTTTAAGTGAGGCGTGAGACTCATCATAGGGTGAGGCAGGATGAGTACCGCAGGGTGGGACATTAGTTAGAACTACCACAAGTGACGCACAGTCGGGCGGTAGGTTAAGATAGCGTTTACTCCTGTGCGACCTACTATCTGTTCCCTGTCTTGAAACAGGGTTAGATTGAATCTGTGGATCCATTGTTATTTGAGTGGCTGGTGTGGTTGCTTTTATTGGAACCCTGCTCACGGTGGTAGGTACTGCCATATGTATTAATGGAATTTGACTGCATTTTTCCCCGCACCATCCCTGCCTGTCTGCCTTCCCCAGGGTTATCCCTTAATCCAGTAACTGCAGCCTGGTACGAATATACCAGGCCAACAAGCCTGGACACCTCAGCTGTTAGAGTGTCTATCTTGGTGGTTAAAGGTCTGATAGCCTCCTCTACCTTAGATTCCAATTTAGACTCGAGGTTTTTTATGAGGGCAACCAGTTGTACAATATTAGCATTTAAGTTATTCTCCTTGTTTCCGGTAAACACAAAGGGATTATTAAGTGGGACATTAACAATAGCAGAATCTACAGCAGTAGTTTTTTTCTTCTGTTTCCCACCCCCTTTTATCTGTGTTCGCCTACAGTTGCGTACCGGCCTTATAGCTGGCGGAACTTCCTCCAAATCCTCACTGGATGTATCTTGGTGTTCTACATGGACCTCAGTCCTTACCACAATCGGTGTGACCGGGTTTTCTCTAGCAGCACCATTGACGCTGGCCTCTCCCTCAGCGTCCATCGCTATCAGAGGCGGCGTCTCAACCAGTGCTGTTGCAGGGGGCCCTTTCCCTAGAGATGCCCGACGTTCACTGTTGATCTGAGTGACTTTTTTTACCATGTAATTGTCAATAGTGCTATGGCCCGTAGCAGTTTTTCCATTTTTAGCCTTAGACATCCTAAATAGAAACAATACGTGTTTAAGTTGCAATGCGACTATACATAAATGTTAAAAAGAATTAAAGTCTCACTGACCCAGCCCAGTCTCTTCAGGCCTCTGAGGGCCACAGAGGGCCCGCCCTTGTCCCGGGCTTCGCCCGGGCTCGTTCCCGCGCGCGTTCCGCGATGCGCGTAGCTGTTGGTCAATTTATTCCACCTGGCATGGGCGGGACAAGGAGGCGGCTTCAGGCCCTGGAGGATTCTGGTCAGTGTAGTCTACCAGCCTCTTTGCCTCAGTCCCCCCCCAGCTGCGAGCGTTTCCCGAAACGCGAGTTGTAGCACTGGTGGCAGCGGCAACAGGAGTTCACAAAACGCAGGATCCCAGCGAAAGAACAGTTCAGCAGCGCAACACTCCCAAAACGGCCAGCTAACAATTCCACAGGGTCGAAAGACAAGGGCTCCCGCAATGCGCGTAGCTGTTGGTAAATTTATTCCACCTGGCATGGGCGGGACAAGGAGGCGGCATCAGGCCCTGGAGGATTCTGGTCAGTGTAGTCTACCAGCCTCTTTGCCTCAGTCCCCCCCCCAGCTGCGAGCGTTTCCCGCGAAGCGGGAAACGCGAGTTGTAGCACTGTTGGCAGCGGCAACAGGAGTTCACAAAACGCAGGGTCCCAGCGAAAGAACAGTTCAGCAGCGCAACACTCCCAAAACGGCCAGCAAACAATTCCACAGGGTCGAAAGACAAGGGCTCCCTAAATCAAAAGAAGTTGTTTATTCTGATCTGTGGTGCAAGAAACATTAGCGCTAACAGATTTTATATCGCGGGGTCACTTTTTACCAAAGTCTCAAATTTTTACTATTTGGGTATTTTGTTTAATGCAAACCTGACTTGCAACCCGCTAGCTGCACGAAGATCACAAAAGATGGCCCTCTGGGGAAGCAATTATTAGCTTCGCCAAAAAACTAGACCACAAGCTTCTTAATGAGATGCAAACATAATATATGCACGTATAGGGCAGGGGTGTAGGGTAATGGAACTGTGAAGGTAGTCAAAAATAAATTCCTGTCTAGGCTTTTGTCTCTTCCTAAAACAACCCCAAGCTTGATTTTACACCAAGAACTGGGCCTAGGCTACCTTGAGGATGGTGTATGCCTGGCACCCATTTTACTGTGGATCAAAATATGGTCTACTCCTAAAATGGGTTTCTCAAATAAGGTAACAGAGGACTGTCTAGATTTAAGTAAACTGCCAGTCATCCTTTATCATATGTCAAGAACACACTTGGTGATCGAGGTCTAAGTCAACTTTCTGATACTCCATGCATTATTCATGGTCATGATAAGGAGGTGGTAGAATCCAGGTTCCCTGTATGGAAGAAGAAAGGTGGAATTATAAAGTCTCTTGATATGGTTTTGTTTGCCCAAAATGTGCCTTTCTCAACTACTTCAGACATAGAACCTTACCGTTCCTGGATTGAGAAACTGGAATTAAGATTTTATTTTACTCGTTTGAGATTATGTACTATCCAGTTTTTAGTTGCCTTCCCACAAACAGGTATCTGGTTTTCTTTCTTGCCATGTTGCCAATGTGTTGGAATGTCCACTCAATCAACAAAGCACTTTTTTGCAGGTTGTATAGCACTTTAAGATCTCCCTTTTTATGCCCCATGGTACGTACAGTGAATTTTAGTAAACATCAAGAAGGGTTAGCTTTTTTACAACGTTTGAATTCACCTGTTTTATGTTTTTCGGTTTTAAAATACATTTTATCTGCTTTAAAACTGAGAAAGAATTATTCAAGTGGAGCACAAATATAAACAACTTGTAGAAGGATATTACACTTTTATGTTTTTTAACTGTTATTTTCGCTTACCTTTTATGCCGAAATCGTTCCAGATATATTCTGTTTTAAACCTCATTTATGATCGCGATGGGTCACTTTAAAAACTCCATTTGTGTATTATGATATCTGGTTTATGTTTCTTTAAGTATGTAGTCTTAGTACTATGGTATGAGAATCTGTGTCTGCACTAATATGGTCGTCAGAAAATAACCAAAGTAACATGCAAGATTGAGATAAAGAGCTCAGAAGTACAGAGTGACATTAGAAAGAGAAATTATTTGGAATTAATACTGGGCAGCATTGGTGTTTGGCAACCCAGGCATTTAGCAGCACTGGTGGCGGCATTTGAGTAAAACTTTGGGCCACCGCACTCATTTTTTAACAAAGTAAGCACTGCAGTGCAGACGTGTGTTTTTCTGAGCTCACTGCAAACTGCAATAACATTTTAACAGCACATATGGTCCCTAACAAAACATTTGCACACAAAAATGAGTACATTGTTACTCTGTTAAAAATTCACGAAAGCTGTAGGTGTTGCAGAGATAATGAGTTAGATTAGTAAATAAGTCAACCTTTTCCAAAAGATGTTTTGTGAATGTGAGCAAAGTTTTCCAAATATTTTGCCAACATAAAGTGAAAAAAAATGCAAAAAGAACAATTGATGGACAGAATGCAGAACAATGTCAAACATTCACCCCAATACAGAGATCTGGGCCTAAATCCATCGTTTTTTTGCTCACCATGCCATTCCAGTTTGAACCTAGCCATATGCAAATCAGTCTTGACCCTGTGCCCAATGAGAACAGTCCAGCCAGAACTGCCAGGCCAGGTCCTCCCTGGACTGGAATCAAGCTTCCTAGGACTGGTTTCGGGGTTCCACCTCTCATCAGCCAGGATAGCTTGACTCCAGTGGCATGGCGAGCAAGGGACCTACGTCTGGGCATACCTGTCCCACTCAGGGTGACAAATGCAATAAGAACAATTGATGGACAGACTGTAGAACATTGTCATACATTCACCCCAGTACAGAGATCTGGGCCTAAATCTGTGTTTTTTATGTTCACTATGAGAACAGTCCAGCCCGAACTGCCAGGCCAGGTACTCCCTGGACTAGAAACGAACATCCTAGGACTGGTTTCAAGGTTTCACCCCTCATCAGCCGGGATAGCTTGACTCCAGTGGCATGGCGAGCACGGCGCCCACGTCTGGGCATACGCGTCCCACTCGGGGTGACAAATGCAAAAACATAAAAAGGGAGCATGAAATATTCAAGTACCCCAAAATCTGATAAGGTATCCAGGAGCAGTGTTTCTCTACAGCAGGAAGTCCATATAGACGCCTATCAGAAGATGGCATGCCTGCTTAAAGCAGTGGGTGCATTATAGAAAATTGTTTTTGTCTCAAGTGAATTTGTTTAAACAATGAAAGTCAATGGATGTAATACTTGCAAAAGACTCATCTAATGCCAATTGTTCTGGCTGCAGTCCAGTCCATCTTTGTTGCCTGTTTGCACACTCCAGACACAAAAATATGCATCTGATTCCACAGTTAGTTATTGGTTTTCACAGGAAAGTGTTGTGCATCCTACCCCTTCCCACATCAAGCAAATAGTCTTTCATGGGACGACTGTTTCAAAGCCAAAGGGCCAGTAAAAGCAACTGTAAATATTCCTCCATGGGTTTACCCCTAGGGTTATATGTACAATTTGTTCAGAAGAACTGCTGGGGCGTATTGTGTTTAGGGCTCACTGCCCTTGTCTGCATAGCGACTGTTAGACCTGGCACATTGGCGTGGGTCTCCCTTCCATTTTTTGCTGTTGCCTCATATGTTTTTGCTGGTGTTAGTTGCTCAGGGCACTGTGCCACTGCTGTCTAGTGCCACAGTGCAAGTGCTCCCTATTGTGGATTGATGTATGATTTGTGATTCCATGATTGGTTGGTTTGGTTTACATGTCAGGCCCTAGTACAGTGCACCAGGAGTGCCCAGGGCTTGTAAATCCAAATACTGCTGGGAGGCTTGCAGCACTGGTTGTGCCACCCACAGAAGCAGCCTGTAAAAGTGTGTCTAAGGTCTACCATTGCAGAGCCTGCGTGCAGTCTGGTACTGTCATGCTGACTGGGCAAGTGCACCCACTTGCCAGTTCCTAAACCTTCCCTTTTCTTCATATCAGACACCCCTATGGTAGGCCCAAGGGCAGGGTGCATTGTAAGGATAAGGTAGGACATGCCCTGGTGTGTGTGGCATGTTCTAATAGTGAATTACAGCCATTTTCGTTTTTCACTATTGCAAGGCTACCTGTTCTCCATAGGCCAGAATGGGCAGTTTGGTTATTACATTTTATAATCCTAACTGACTCAGGGAACATGGTAGAAATTCGAATTTAGTATGTCTGAACTCAGGATGATAACATACATCTTTTAGTGAAGTTGGTTTTAACATTCTGTGTTTGAAAATGCCACTTTTAGAAAGTAGGCATTTTCTTGTCTAACCATTCAAACCTGCCTCTGCTAGGCTGTGTATTCCCTGTCTGGAGTTTGAGTGACAGGTTCGGGGAATTCCATAAGACAGGGTGAGGTGTCCCAGTGGTGACTAGAGAGATCTGCATCTAGATGGGTGGGAGGAGTTGCACCTGGGACCTGAATAGGACTGTGCCTTCCCTCCACAATGCTGGCTCCACCTCCTGTGGTGCGTCTGATGTCTCTACCCTGTACTCTGAAAGGAAAGAAGGAGTCAGGTAAACAAAGTGCTCCAGGACTGACCAGAGCCGGTTTGAACAAGGCAAAGGCCCCTCTGCCCTCAGAGGACAAAGGATTTTGGGGTATAAGTATTGGGACCATGATCCCAAGAATTTATATCACTTTGGGAAACAAGAAGAAACTCTGCTGAGGAGAGGAACCAAGAAGAAACTGAGGAGAGACTATCCCTGAAACTGGGGGACTGGCCTGAAGGGGTTGCCTACTGCCAAAGATAGGAGAAAGGAACTTTGTGTGTACTTTTGCTCAACTTGTGAAGGATCTCCAAGGGCTTGGAAAAGAGCTTGCCTCCTGCTGAAGTCTCAGGAACAACAGACTTCACCCCCCAGCTCACCCAGAGTTCTTTGGAAGTGCCTGCTGCTGTTGTTGGGCCTTTTGAGGGACTGCATGTCGCAAGGAGCTGGAAGCGCGACTCAAGGAGAAGCGTGCCGCCGTCGACGCTGTTGTCGCATCGTGTAAAGTGTGTCACCGCTGCAGCTGTCGCATTGAGCGGAAGCGTCTCGCATCATCCAGGAAGTGTCTCGCAACGCCGAAGAAGCGTGTCGCCATCGCAGCCATCATAGCTGACGCATTGCACCACATCAAGAGAAGAGTCTCGCATTGAGGAGGAAGCGTGTTGCCATCGCAGCCATCGTAGTTGTCACATTGCACCGCATCAAGAAAAGCGCCTCGCATCCACGGAAAAGTGTGCCGCCGTCGGAGCTGTTGTTGTTGCATCGCATAAAGGGGTGTCGCCGCTGCAGCATCGTATCGAGCGGAAGCATCTCACAACGTCAGAGAAGAGTGCCGCTGCCAAGGCCACTGTCGTTGCATCGCGTAAAGTGTGTCACCGCTGCAGCTGAAGCATCGACTCGAGTCTTCTCGCAACATCGGAGAAGCGTACCGCATCTGGAAGATCTTCACATCTTTATTTCTTTGCACCAAAATCTTCAACGCATCTACATCGTTGCAACACTTTCGTTGCCCTGCATGTTGCATCTAAAATGTACATTGACTTAAAGTGTCGCATTTAAGAACTAAAGAGAACTAAGCAAAATTCTACCATCTAAAGTAACAGTATTGTGTATTTTTGTCGTTTAATAGTCTTGTGCTAAATCTATATAAAGAATACTTATTTTTGATATAAATCCTGTGTGGTGTCCATCTGTAGTGTTGTCACTTGGTTACTGTATGTGTTCACAAATGCTTTACACACTGCCTCTGAGATAAGCCTGTCTGCTCATGTCAAGCTACCAAGGGGGTGAGCAGGGGTTATTTTAGGAGTGTACCCCCTTACCCTGACTAGAGGCGAGGGTCCCTATTTGTCACAAGTGCATACCTGTGCCAACTAGAGACCCCCAAGTCTAACAGCGACGTGCCTTTAAACGGGTGAGCAGGGCTCAGACCTGGTCAGTGGACTCTATTACAGTTAATGCGCTGTAATAAACTCGCACCTTCACTGGGGTAGCACATTATTGACAGGCAGATCAGCTGTTTGAAGCCAGTCCATCTTTCATTATTTTGCACGGAGGCTGCCTTTTGAAGGGGATAGAGATCCCCCTGAAAGCGGGTACAGTGAGTGAATGCAGCGGACTGCATGTGCATGACTGAGTGGTCCATGGACTACTTTGCGCTCTTTTCAAGGGTCGCCCTGAGGGATGCATTGCCTGTGTGCCCTATCTTTGTGATGCACAGTCAGTGCACCGGCAGACAGTTCATTTGACTCTGTGTCCACACGCCTGTAAAAATGAGGGAAAGCCCCATGGGAACGTGCCTGTGCACATTTCAACCTAGCACGATCTGTATTAAAGAAGGGGCTGTGCCAGGTTTTGTTGCCCATTCTTTAATGCCAAAGTTCCCTGGTGGCTCAGGAAGTGCAAGCACATGCCATTTGTGACTCCCAGGCATTCAGGGCCTTATTCTGAGTTTGGCGGTCCTCCTATCGCCCTGCCTACTCTGCGCCAACAGGAGGACCGCCAAGCCAGTAGTTAGTCCAACCACCAGATCAAGAGTGTAATCCATGGCGGGCAGGCGGGCAGTGCTGCAGCAGTCTCACAGGGGTGGGCTGCTAGGCTCATAGGAGAGCCTAACATGCAGCCCACCGCTGTGACAGCACCTGCAGCACGTTCCTGCATGCTGTGGCATACATGCCACACCGTGCAGGAACAGGGATGCAATTACAGGAGGGCACAACATGCCCCACCCCCAGGCCATGATCCGGCAGGGGGCCTGCTAGGGCCCTCTTCGTTGCCTCTCTGCCAAGCTTTTCATGGCAGAGCCAGGGGTCTTGTGGCGGTAAAACCGCCACACTCAGTTTACTGCAGGCGGACCCGCAGTGTGTCGGTGGGCAAACCGCTATCACAAGTATGGCAGTCCTGAGGATCACTGTACTCAAAATAAGGCCCTTCATGTAATATGGCCCCTGTAATGGTATTCCCAGAGTACTCAAAAGTGTAAGCAGCTACACAATGGTAATTCTGCAACGGGTATAATTAAGAATGTGCAAATGTTTACCTAAGTGCATCTGTACCTGCTTTTTTTCATCTACCATGAAGAAATCCCTTTTCTGTTCAACCAATTATATTTTGGTGATGTTCCATGACAATTCCCATCATGGAAACTGATTTACTCCTTCCAGTAATAGGAGTAAATATTACACTATTTCCAGAGTGGAAGTGGACCTTGAAAGAACTTGTGAAAATCCACAAAGTGATGTGTGTGTGGGTATTGTCAAACTTTCCAGGGCATCCCGACCCAAGAGCACTCACTTCCCACCCACAGGAGCAGACTTACTCCTCGTTGTATTTTATTAGGCCTGGGCGGTAAATTCCGTTCCGCTCGTGGAATTTGTGATATTTTGACATTTTCGAGTTCCGCGGAGAGCGCGAAAAAGTCAAAACTTTCGCAACCTGCCACGAAACTGAAGTATTTTTCTTGTTCGCGCTTTAAAAATGCATTCTCGCGCGCGCAGTCGCGACTTACCGGTCCCTGCATTCGCCGATGAGTTTTCCTATCCGTTCGCGCGCGCCACAAGATGTTGGATTGTTGGTAGCCGGTCGTGCTATCCCGCGAGAGTTTGCGATCGTAAACACGTCATTGCGACCGCGAACAGGAAATTAGCATCGCGAGCAAGATGGCCGTGCCCATTAGCGATGGCATGGGCAAGTTGGAGATATATTTCCCCGCAAGCATGCAAAAACACATCGCGAACGGGTGAGAAAAGCAATCTCCGCATCTTTGCGAAAGTTTCGCATGCTCGAGGAGATTTTGCGCAATTTCGCGATAATTTGCGAAAGTAAATTTCGCAAATTCCGCCCACCCCATATTATTACATTTTAGATGCCAATGGGCCAATCACTGGCTGCGTCCTTTTAAACCTCCATTTGCCCCCTTGACATCTTCATAACCAGTGTTAAGACTCAACTCTGCTTCCAGAGTGAAACATTTTTTAAATATTTTATTTCCTTTGAAATAAGGCCCTCTGCTTGTAATCCAGTCGTCTAATTTCCCTAGAGTTGACAATTAGCAAGTCCCCAGCCCCCCAACCCCTTTTCACAAATACAAGAACTAGCAGCGAAGGTATTGGATGACATAAGGCGAATATTCCTAATCGGGGAAGAAAATATTCTGGGTGTTGCATGTTTTCCAGTGGGAGGCCCACACATTGACGCATTTGTTGAATATCTGGCGTCTCTAGGATTGCTGCCCTGCCTGTGCTAGAGATCAGAGTAGCAGGTCATTTGTTATATGCAGTGTTGAAAAGGTAATCTCTCCCTCACTCAGCCCACTTCTCAAGCTGTGCGATTCCTATCAACGCTTTCTTGGCTGCTAACTTCCAGGCATGCCTGTCTGACTTGCTGCTGATAGCACACTGCTCTGTATGGTCTTACTTTTTTCCCTTGATTTTTTAAATTTATTTCATTTTACTTATTTTGACATTTTAATGGTGTACACATTTTAGCCCAGCCTTGTTTTTAGGTCTGGCTTGATGGAGAATTAGCAGTTGACTGTACCTACTAGCAAAATAGTAAAAAGGGGTTCTAGGAGGTAGAGACCTATGGCACATTACAGGACCTGAAATTGTAACAAAGCCCTTATATCACAGAGGTTCAATGCATATAATAGGACTAGTTTGAGTGATGAGTCTGAGAGAAGTGCCCCGTTCCACAACCCTGTCCTTAAAGCTTCAGTCTGAACCCAGCCAACCTTGTGGTGAACTACTGTCTTTTAGCCAACTAGGTCATGAAAATTCCTATATCCAAAACACTATGAATCAGGGCCACCTGTATGAAAGTTTTTTTGCATTCACAAATGGTGTGATTCGGTACAATCTGCCGTTTGTGAATGCAAAATAGCCGTTCATGATGTATGAAAGCCTCTGTAGTCGCAATTTTAGGTAATCCCAAAAATTGTAATTACTTAAAATTGTGACTACAAATAGAGAATTGCAAATTGTGATTCCATTAGCACATGTATGAATCATTTTCCAAATGCGAACTGTGCATTTAGGAAAATGCAATTACTTGAACCATATGCAAACTTTGAAAAATGCACAAAACTGCATTTTCATGGTGCCATGTAGTGCATGTGTGCACTTTATATGTGCACATTTATTTTTTGGGAGCTGCTTCAGGGGGGCCTTAGGCTCCCGGGCACCCTTGGCTTTGCATTAACTAATTTGCGATTACCAATTAGGTCATCGCTAATTAGCTAATTCAAAACCATTTGCACCTATGGGTCTTTCGGCCTATAGGAACTAAAAGAGTCATATTACCTGATAGTGATTCACTATTTACCGAATCACTGTTAGGTAATATTAAGGAATCGCTAAATCTTTGGCGATTCCTTACATACACAGCATATTGCGATTACCAAATAGGGATTCGGTAAAAATCGATATTTGGTACATGTGGCCTCTGGTTCTTACTAATTCTTTGCATAAGATAATTATTATATAACACTATGGCATTTTGTGTGTTCAGCTTTAGAGAAAGCTTAATATAGCATTGCCCAGGTTTGTCTTCATAGAAAAGGTTACATTCCTGTAGTAAACAGTAGCCCTACCTGCCCTTTATTTTCACTCTTAAGTTAAACCCCAAAATAATTAGTACATGACTATCACCAGTATGTGGGGAGATCACTATTATAAAATGTCACTGCTTAACAGATTCTAGTGCACCACTGTCCATATACACTCTGGTGGAGCTAAATTGCAGTCTATAGATGTAGTCGCTAGTCCTTGAAGCTGGGGACCCAGGTTCGAGTCTCGGCAGGGACGCTCATCATCCTGTGATTCTGGGCAAATTACTTAATCTCCCTATGCCTAACAAAATGAATGTGTCCATCTGGAACACAACTGGTGCTCATTTAAAGCGCTCTGATACTTTCCGGTCGAGTTTGCATTATATAAAACTCCCCCCCCCCAAAAAATGGCCAACGAAATTGTGGTATAAATCCCTCAAATTGATACTGCCATTTTCTTGGCCTACCATTTCATGAAGATCCTGATCTAACTGTTCCTGATGCCATTTAATGATTTAAAATAGCGCTCGAAATGGCACAGATACATTTAATCGCTTGAAATTGGGGAAGAACGCAAAATGCTGCCACATCTAATGTTTTAAGATGAATGACAAGCTAATTTGCAACACCAAATTGCCATTACTTTTATTATAATCGACGAAAAGATTATGGAGGCCTAATGAGCTGATCAATTGGTTGTGAAGAATGTGTCGGCTTGGAAGCATTAGCAGGAGCGGCCCGTGCAAGTAAGAGTGGTGGGACGAGATGGAGGGAGAGTTAACAGATGATGAGGAGGGAAATTGTTTTATTTAATTTCCCTCCTCATCTTCTGTTGACTACCACCCACCCCACCCCACAGCTCTTACCTGCACGGACTGCTCCTGAGCATTAGACACCTAATCGGAGAATTGAATGAAAATAAATATTTGACACTATTCATGAAGTTAGTGCCTCTCTATCTATGAACCTCATTTAGGATATTATCTATAAAAATATGTGTTTAGGCAGCAGAATTTGAGAACATTTCAAATGGCAACTTGAAGTTTAACTCAAAACTCAAATATTATGAAAGCAAGTAGGCATGTTTTAGCTCTAGAATTAACACACCTATCCAAGTAATAGATGGAATGATAAAAGGAACTTTAATTGATTTAATGAGCCATTTGCGTTTCTTGGTAACGGGTTTAATCTTTGCCAAAATGTCAATATTGAAAGCAGGAGCACTGAAATGTTAGCTTTAAGTTCCTGAGGTTACACAGGAGATGGAAGTGTGGTCCAATATGCTGGTTTCTGAGAGGCTGGCAGTAGGCCCAGATGGAACCTTTGGCTTTTTATTGAAAGGGAGTTATGATTAAACATCTTGAATGAACATCTTCTAGTCTACTCATTGTGGTATGTTATTTTGAAATTATTTTGTTTAGCACATAATTACCTTCTACTCCTACGTCCATCCCCTCTGTAGAAACAGTTTTTCAACTTACTCCTGTCAAGGGGAGGAGTAAATCAAGATTAAATCAGTTTTCGGGGTTTGAATTGGCATGAAAACATCCCCAAAATAGAAGTGGTTGTATGGAAAAATAATTGCTTGATGTAGAAAAATATTTAGAATAAAAAGCAGTGGGAAATGTACTTGTGGTGAACATTTACACATGCGCAAATCATATACCATGTGTGATTACTCTTGTGTAACTGCGTACACTTGTCATTACTCCTGGAACTGTTGCAGCTTCCCAGGCATTATCCTGTTATTCTTTGAGAAAATGCACACCCAAGTACAGGCGTAGGCCCATGGATGTAGATTTACAATTGTTTTATGAGATTCAGGCCCCCTGCCCAACTCCCTTTGAAACAATTATCTCACAACTTAGTTATGATGCAGCACCCTGTCAAACAGTAACTATCTAAGGAATATGGCAGATATCCTCCTTCCTGAAGTTGCGTCGGAGTAAAATTCAATAGACTGGAATACAGCTGAGCAAGGGCCAGTACCTGGGACTTTTACAAGCATTCAACCCATCGCCTTTCATTGTTTTAAGAAATTCTCCATTGACAGAAACAATTTTCTATTGTGTTCAGTGCTTAAGTAGGCACAACAATCTTTGATGGACACCTAGATGGACTTTCTTCTGCCGAGAAGCAATGCTCCTGGATTCTGTATCAGATTTTAAAGTACTGGATTATTTCATGTGTCCTTCTTGAAGACATATCTTTTTAGCAAAATATTTGAAAACTGTCCTTTAAATGTAATGTTTACCACTATTTCAATCACAAAGCATTTTGGAAAATGTTGGCTTACTAGCTTACCCTGTGACTCAGGACTCTGCATCTGTTGTGACTTTGGTGAATTCATTCCAGAGCAACATTAAGATCATTTTTTAATGCGTATATTTTGTTAGGCACTGAGGGCCAGATGTCCATAGCTTTTGTGATGTAACAAATGGCCAGATCTGCAGCATCAGGCAGTTTGTGACTCCAAAAAAGGTTTATTTAATGTACAAAAAGGCAATTTACAATTGGGTTGCAGTTTGCATTTGCGACCCTATTCCGATTCATTATTTGGAAGCGGCATGTTTTGGTCATACCTTCTACATGCTGAATTGCAGTGGTATGTTTTAATGTTTTGCTACTGAATTACGGTAGCAAGGCAGTAACACTGTACCACCAATTTCAAATTAGTGGTGACCCAATCTTTAAGAATGTTAAACAAAATATTTTTTAATGGCAAACAGTGGGACCACTGTCTGCTCTTAAAAAATGTAACTTAACCGCTTCAGTGCCCATGACGAGATGGTCTCGTCATGGAGCGCGGTTGCGCTGTGCCCATGACGAGACTATCTCGTCATGAACCCCGCCCGCTAATGCAACGCCCGGCACAGGGCGGGGAAAGGGCGTGGCACTGAAGGGGTTAAACATATAATTTTATTTTTTTGCAACACATCCCATTTTCCTTCAAGTAGGATGGGCTGCATTAAAAAAAAAGACTGCTTTATTTGAAAGCAAAGCCAGACTTGATGGTCTGCTGTCTCTAGCAAGCCACCGTCCTTGTGATACCTGCAATTCCTAGTGGGTTGCAAACTGTGAGCAACCTCATTAATATTCATGAGTTAGGTCCAGTATCTTTCTTCCATCATCTTACATTTTCTGTCTCTTTATCTCACTTTTGTAGAGTATGATGAGAAAAACACAAGTTCAGGTCTGCAGGAAAGAATGCCAGTGCCCACAACATGTGATCACTGGCACAAATTAAGGTCGCTGCATCAGCATGAATAGTGTAGCGGATGGCCTCAGGTAGGTAGTCCACTTTGCATCAGTGTATTAGTTTGGTTAGTTGAGGTAGGTAAGCTTGTCATTTGGGGCTTAAGTGGTGCCCCCAGCAAATGACAGAGGAAAGCGGTACATGAGGGTTGACTGGTTCAGTGGCGGCTGGTGAAATTTGAAAATGGTAAGGCTTAAGATTAGATCAGTATGTATTGCATGCGAGCATGCACGGCAGACTAGCTACAAGAAACCTCCACCCATTTCAAAGACGTTTTAAAAAAATGGGGTTCAGTGTTATGTTTTCCGGCACAATTTGTTTCGGAAACTGACCCAACAGCCATTATTTTCACTGACGTGTAAAGAACTAGTTGGGCTCTCCCCACTCAAAATTTTGCTAAGTGTTTGCATGCCCTGTAGAAACTAACAATTCCACTGAGCATGGCAGATTCTTTTATTCTTAGTGTGCCAGCATGTCAAGCTGGCAGGCTGATACAAGGGGTGCTAGTCAGATATGTCGTCAGTTTGTTCAGCATGAAACTGTTATTGCATCAATAGTCCAGAGATGCCAATTGTACCATTGGTGGTGAGAGATGAAAATTGCTTTTAAGTTGGGCCTGCAAGTTCCGGGCACGGTTCTCCCACACGTTATTGACGTTGTCAGTAGTAGTGAATGTTTTGGCAGTAACAATGAATGTGTCACTCCCTCACGGAATAGGGACAGAGCAGTATTGCAAGTTTACCTCCTCAAGAGAATATGTACAGCATGACAGCAGTAAAACAAGCATTGTCTTTTACAAAATATAACTGTAGTGCAAGCCTCCCAACGTTTCATAGAAGTCATGTATCCCATGCAGTGATGTTCACATTGACTCTGTTTTCTCACATTCTTTCATTGTCACAAGAATTGTAGGAGGGGTGAGAGGCAGACAGGGGAAACAGGGAAGGCACAAGGGAGAGCAAATTACTGGAAAGAAGGAAGGGCTCGAGGGTCACAGGTGAGGGACAAGGTGAGGACCGCAGAATAAAAGTAGTATTAATATGGCTGTCCTGCACAGGATAATATATGTGTATTTCCCTGTACAGCAGTTTAAAGGACCATTGAACCCCAAGTATGACTACAATTTACTGTCTAAGAGGAGGTAGATGGGTCCATTTTCTAAGCTTGGTTTAGAGTCCATTGCATCATTGCAACACCGATGCTCTGCAGTAACATTTACACTCATTGTACATTTTTCCTGTTTCTCCAGATGAGAGAGGGGATCGAGGCAGGGCAGAGAGAGGAGGGATACATATCAAGGAGAGATGCGGGTCACCTAGGAAAGACTAAACAGTCGTGCTGACAGTGGGATGAGACAGACGCTGAGAAAAGTTAAAAATA
This sequence comes from Triturus cristatus, assembly GCF_964204655.1. Lineage (NCBI taxonomy): Eukaryota > Metazoa > Chordata > Amphibia > Caudata > Salamandridae > Triturus > Triturus cristatus. The sequence continues at coordinate 629,438,481 of NC_140595.1, read as the reverse complement.
CACCAGAACTGGAGGGACGACCAGTAGTGTGGCATACATACTTTTTCTGCAGCAGGTTGTGAAGTGTGAGGCAGGCAATGCTGGTGCTGGCAAAAGGAAGGAAGTCTGACTCTCCTCTCTCATTGGCTAATCTCTGCACATGGTGACAAGTGGAGCCACCAGCATGATCATATTGCTGGGGATGGGTGGATTTTTTTAATCTCTTCTTCAGCTACAAGGATTTGAAATGAGTGCTCTCATAGTTTATCGGTTCAGAGTTGGGAAGTATGATCATTGTGACGTTTCCCTTTGCATGTGCTCCCTTTCTGTCAAGGCCTTGTATCCTCAGGATCGGATGATGCTATGTATGATCCACCGCCTGATAGCTCCAAAGTCTGGTTCATGTAATACAGAACTTAATTAAGTTTTCAAGCGGGGGAAGGTAAGGAAGGGGACAGCGGGGAAGGAGACCTGCAAAACACAAATAACAAGAATGACACCAATGGTAATGTGCGTACTCTCTAACTTTCACAATACGAAATACCTGCAAAGAAATGAGAGTGCTGCCTTAAAGGAAGTCTGGAAACATGGATTCATGAAACACCATAGGTGTTTGGGTTAGAGGGACAGATAAAGAACACACTATATCAGTTTGAGGCTTTAATAAATGCCATGCTATGTTATATTACCGAAGAGCATCAATGCCGTTGGTAGCACACCTACCCACAATGTGTAGAGGTGAGGTCTAACAGGGGCGGAGAGTCATAGTATTCCTGGAGCTCTCATACAACCCCTGCTATATTAAACAGAAAATATAGACAACAGCCAAATCGTCAACAATGGTCAACTGTTCTAGGTTTCTTTCTCGTCCAGCTAGTAAATAACAAATTATATGGGCAACACTTCACAAAGTTGGTACCCTTCTACACTTGGGTTCGATAATAATTAGAGCAATTCATTGGATAACGAGATCAGGTATATCCTAATAGGTTCCAATTGCGACCCAGAAACAGAAGCGGTATGATGTCAACAGTTCCAGCAGTTTGTTGTAATGCTAGAATTCACAGCAGCTCGTTCTCTCTGCATGAGCCATGTATCGCACGGCTTGACAACACAAGAGAACAGCAGAAACAAAATAACCTCTCCAATCAATTCTTGGAGACATTAAAAATGAGGATATAAGCACACTCTATGGGCTGTACTCTCTAGAGCAAGTAGAATGAATATCCACTAAAGCCACCCGTTCTCTCTGCATGAGGCATGATCTCACGACTAGCCAACACAAGAGAATCGTGGTAAATGCCTCTCCAATACCTCCTTGGAGATTGACTGTACAATGCGCGCTAACACAGATTCCTTAAATATACACTGTATTAGCCCATAGAAAACAGAAATAGAAGTTCGGTGCACGCGCACCCTTACCGGACCACTCTCCGTGTCCGATCCAGATACAAAATAATCAGCAAAGTTCCATGACCAGGATGCGCTTTATTCGGTTTCCTCCTTTGAGGCATGTGCCGCTGCGCACGGCTGGATACCGCTAGGAAACATCAGGAATGTAGTTTTCAGAAGGTTTTACATTAATGTCATTGAACAAATGCTAAATGACTCTAGATCTGGTCCTGGGCCGTGCCCTAAGCTGATACGCCGTGACACTTTCAGGTTAGTGTCCAGAACAACTGTTTTTAAGGGATCTGCCCTAACAGCTGAAATTCCACAACGCATGTTCCTATTACTCTGTCCCCATTGCATAATTCCCATTGTTTTATTTTTAAAGTGGCCACTCCTCCCTCTCCAGTGGTGTTTTCATTTTCTCTAAGTCTTGTGGAAAGTGATTAATTTGAGCCAGTGGTTTCCGGTCCTCAGCACCAGCACTTAATCATCAACACCGGCGCATTTCATTAACATCAGTTAAGGACACATTCATTTATGGTAGGCACGGGAAGATTAAGTGATTTGCCCAGAATCACTGGATGTTGAGCCGACATCGAGACCCGAACCTGGTTCCCCAGCTACGAAGTCTGCAGCTCCGTCCATTACGACCCATCCTTTTCCCACATTCATGGTTTGTAGTTGGTTGTGTTTAGGCGGCGCTAACAGAAGAAATAGGCTGCCTCCTGAAGAGAGCCCCGGCACTTATTTGTTTACAAATTAATGACTGCCCATCGATGGTGTGTATGTAAGGAGAACACAGAGAGCCTCTCTGGATGCAGCTCTGAAAACAATAGAAAGAGAAGAGGAGAAAGCAGTAAAGATGCCTGGTGCTGCTGGTTACAGATTCAGAATGAGACTAGGACAGAAACTAAGCCAGGGCACCAAAATTAAAAGTGGCCAGCCCACACACTGACCTGCTGGAGCAGCCCTTCAAAAACTGCCTGATAGCCCATAAGGTACAGATGAAGACAGAGGCACTAGAGAAGGGAATGTCACTGGCACTGCAAGAAAGAAGAAAATACAGTGAGAGGGTAATGGAGTAAATGTAGGGAAAATGTGAAGGGGCTATGAAAGAAGGGAGTAAGTGAACGAATCCTAGGAAGGTGGCTAAGGGAGTTAAGTGGTTTTTGCTTAAACGTAGCTATAACCTACTGACCATGGGTCTGTACACAGCAGAGGCGCAACTAGAGTCAAATTTCTGGGGGGGCTAGGAAAAAATTTCGGGGGGGGGCTGATTATTCTAGCAAAAGGCAGAGTGGAGTTGCAGGGGCTCTAAGCAGGGGTGAAAACCATTACAGCCTCATCAACAAGCCAAAGGTCTTTTAAAGAGCTGTGAAGTACTTGGGTGCGGCTGTGTGGGTGCCCGGGAAGCTGTCTTATCCCGGGCTGCCACACACGACGGGGGGGGGGGCTGAAGCCCTCTGAGTCCAATGGGCGTTGCGCGCCTGGTACACAGCATGACTCACTCAGCCATTCATGTTTCCAAGATGTATATGGTGACTCAATGAGTACCCTTAAAAATTGTGAAATACTTGTTATTTAGAAACAGTAAAAGTCTGACCTGATGCAGACCATGTTCACAAGTTATTGTAGGCACTGCAGAAACAGCAGACCATTAATGACCTAACGCAAACAATTAACAATGACTACCAAGAACACCGAACGCTGATTATGAATGTGTTGACTGTCTATGACTTTATAATTGGGGTATGCTCAGAAACAGTTCTCGGACCTCCCCTTTGCTTTAAAATACTGTAAAACTCAATGAATGCAAGTGTAACATGTACATGTATGTTGCCGTGGCCTGGGCTTCAGTTGGAGCAGAAAAATTCCTGGGTGGGTGCCCGGGAAGGTGTCTCATCCCGGGCTGCCACACACGACGGGGGGGGGGGGGAGGGTGAAGCCCTTTGAGTCCAATGGGCGTTGCGCGCTTGGTACACAGCATGACTCACTCAGCCATTCATGTTTCCAAGATGTATATGGTGACTCAATGAGTACCCTTAAAAATTGTGAAATACTTGTTATTTAGAAACAGTAAAAGTCTGACCTGATGCAGACCATGTTCACAAGTTATTGTAGGCACTGCAGAAACAGCAGACCATTAATGACCTAACGCAAACAATTAACAATGACGACCAAGAACACCGAACGCTGATTATGAATGTGTTGACTGTCTATGACTTTATAATTGGGGTATGCTCAGAAACAGTTCTCGGACCTCCCCTTTGCTTTAAAATACTGTAAATCTCAATGAATGCAAGTGTAACATGTACATGTATGTTGCCGTGGCCTGGGCTTCAGTTGGAGCAGAAAAAGTCCTCGAATGTACTTCTGCAGAGATTTTTGCTCCTCCTTACTCGACTCCATTGCTTGAAGGCAGGTGGGAGGAGGACAAGGCGCAGAAGAACCACTGATGCTCCATATCCAGCAAAGACCTCTGATATTTGCAGGAGGCTCAGTGCACGCTTCCTGTTTGCAGCCTGGACAAAAGGCTCAGTGCGAGCAACGTCAGGACGCTGCAGACGCAGTTATCGTGATTGACTTAGGTGCGGCCTTGGAATGGGCTATAGCCTGAAGCGCCTGAGTTTCCTTCTACCGTGACATCACAGGCTCCACTCCATGCCTGAACTCTATCCTGTGTGTGAGGTCCTCAGTCCTAGGGCTCTTCGCGGCAAAGCCCGGCGTAAAATACGCGAAGATTCACACATGTGCACTTCGCCTCCCGAATGTGCTTGTCTGCCTGATCCTGGAAGAGAGTGTCAAATTAGACTGTGAAAATAGTGGGACACCCATATTGAAGTGGATGTTTTTTAATGTGTCAGAATTAAGTTGACTTTGCTAAACACCCAGGGAACGAGCGGGACACCGCTCCATCACCTTTCTCTACTTGCCGCTGCTGGCCACCGGTGTGTATCCCATCATATTCTATTATGTGCAATCGGAGCTCAACTTATGAAGCAGGGTTTCCAGGGATGTCACATTGGAGAGCAGTTCGGGCTGTTTGCCCCATGCTGTGTACTGTCAGAGTTCCATTCGCCTCTGGTAAATGTATATATCATCAAGAAGGCATGGCCTTTGTGTGTTTACTGCATTCAGGTCTCAATCAGCCGTTGTGAAGCCTCTAAATATGTGACTCTGGGCAATTGTTCAATTGAAAGGCAACTCAAAGATGGGAAAGCCCCAGTATAGCATAAGTGCTCAGTCTGCACACCTATTCACCATACAATCTTTGTGAATTGGGCAGTGATTATAGAAATGTCCCAGTGGACTGAGAACTTTCTTTTTAATAGCCGCACTCTTTGGTTCCAATGATCCACTGGAGGTTGGGACAAAGATGTAAATGCGGGAGCAGTGGCCTGTGCGATAAAGGGGTAGAAGAGCAAGGCTGGACTTGAGTGCTGTGGATGGGAGATTCTTTTTCACCGGGATGGTGTTCCCGGGACAGTACTCGGTAGCATCTTCTCTGTGGAAACTGATCAGTGGCAGAAGGAGGCTCAGCTCAGTTGCTTGCATGGCTCATGGGTGATATTAAGGACCAGAAGCCCTAATTATGAAATCTGCCTCTTCGCAGTAATGATTTTATTCATGGTTGTAAGCGAAGGTTGGTCTGGGGGCAAGGATGACCTTCTGGCCTGTGGCTCTGTGCTTTGCCACCAGACACTCACTGCATGTTCTGGTGGAGAGCTTGAGGAGGTTCTCAGATGCTAGCTTCTTGTATGTCTTTGTTCTGTCTTGTAATGTGTTTTTAGGTCAATTTGTGTTGCATGGCATCATCGAATTTTCTCAGTAGCATCACTCTATCAAAAACGTATGTGTCTTGAGCAATTCTCAACATTTGCAGTTTGTACAAAATATGGACCACAGTCTTTATATATCCACTGTGTGTATTGTCACTCAAGGCCATTACAGTCTTCTGACCCTGCTTTGTTCCTATGCCCTGTCTAACACAGCAGCTTTAGGTTTTTGCTGGCGATAAACATTTTGGTCAGAGATGGCGGTATGAAAATCCAATCAATTAAGAGCAGAATCTGACGTAGGGCAATCATATAGCAAACCTTGGCATCTGCATGAATACGTGTGTAGACTCATCGCATCACAGATAATGGTCACATAGAATAGAACCTTCAGACGGCCTGCAGAGTTTGAAAACACATACTCACCAAGCATGCTTCTCATTTACTCAGTAGAAAGCTGTTATATTTGTTGGACCACTGACTACCAACAGGCTAGAGACCACTTGTTTCATTCAGTTGCAACAACATTTCGATTTCAATTCCTTTTCGTATAGGGCTTTGACTGTGAAGCACCATACACTCAAGGCTTCACTTAAGGTAGCAAAGTCCAGGGATAATACGGTTCACAGGAATAATCTTGCCCTATAGGCTTAGCCCTGTATTCAGAGCTCTCTAAACAAGTCAATAGGTTTCGCCTTTTAGCTTTGCCAATGCAGATCTATTGGCTATACAGATCTATTCAGTGTACAGCATCAGAAAAAAAAACAATAATGTGTAACAGTGCATGCATTATTACACATGCACATGTATGCATCATGATGCTCGGCAACCAAGTGTCACCACACATGTGTGCATATGTATGATTTAAAAAAAAGTATTTTAGTCCTCATATTACTTCAGAATACCATGTACCTAACTTTCTTAGAGTGTTTATTTGGAAGATCCTTGTCTCTTTGCTCATCTGCATTAAATGTGTTCAGGACTCTTTACTTTGACCATTCAGCCCAAGTGTATCCCATGCATGGTTAGGTGTAATTATTGTACTTCAGTCAGTCACTAAGCACCCTTTTCCTAGCCACACAATAATCAATAGGCTGCCATATCATCGCCTTTTTCTTGCTTGAGCATTTCAACTATAGTCTTGCATCATGATATTGAAGCCATTTTATTTATTTGTATTCACTGTAACAAACTGGCAGGAAACAAACACCATAAAAAGTCTACTGAAGTGCATTTTTGTAGAAAGGAGTGGTCCAGCAGCAAACTGCAGCTACAGAGCCTTCTAAAAAGGACTTTTTGTTACTTGAGACAGTGAGGCGGTGGGAGAAGGAGGTTATGATGCGAGGTGGGGGGTTACAATTGAAATCCAAAAGGGAGATCTAGAAAGGGGCTTGGTGTTCACTATCTCTAATTGTAGTCTCACTAAGTAGTGTGTCAACAGCTAGTGGTGGCTTTCCATGCACGCAGCGCTTTAGTGAAGTTAGGTTCTTCTGCAACTTTAGTTTTGAATATGCAATGCGATCTTTGTTCTCAATCTTGATGTCTCACTGTCTTGTAGTGATATGCATTTGTTACATTGCTTTTACCAATTTACACTCACACCAACATGCATCTATTAATAAATATTTTCAGTGGCAAGATGGCTGCCATTTGGGCATTTAGATGTTGTCTACATGATCATTTAGAGAACACTTTTTCTAGAATTCATATGAACAGACAAAGGGCGAATCCATCAGGGAGAAAACACTGTCCTACAAACCAATCACCAGAATTCTGCAGTATTCTCTCTTTCAAAGGATATGATTGGATGTCAGTGTTAAAATTCTACTTTTGAAGTTCAGTTAAGACCCTCTTCCTATTCAACAATCCCTCTTTGCTGTGGAGTCACCCAGCGGTCAGTCTTATCACCTGTTGCCTAAATTATATATGAAACCCCCTGACTGCTCTCCCTAATTAATTCAATGTTATCACATATCTTTACACAAATGAAACCCAATTTGAAATAGGTCTGCAAGATGCTCCCCAGAAACTCACTGACACACCTCACTCCAACTCTAGAGTTAGTCAGCTTCTGGGTGGACAAAGGATTCCTCAAACAGAACCCCTACAAACAATACATTCTACCAGACTAAAACCACATTGATTTGTGTGACACTGTCCCATGGCCCCCTTGAATGGGGGAATGCCTTGTATAATTCCCACAATGAGAATTCTAAGCATGCTGATGGATACTAATCCAAATGCGGAAGAGTCATTTTCATCAGCTACCAAATATTGTCTTTACCATACCCGGATCCTTCATCTTTCTCACATAGAAATATACTCTCAAAGGCATCCACATAATCATGGATTGACCATGGCAACTCTGTGTACCTTGACCTACTATAAAAGAGTAACCAATGCCTTCAAAAACCCAGAAGACTTTGGCTAGATGTGTGCTCACCTTGAAAAAGCTCCATCCTGTGTCAGACCATCTACAGCATCTTCATTGGCTATCCGTGCCCAAAAGCATCTTCCTGCGCGCACAATACATGACAAATGTTCACAAATACCTCCCTTCTACTTTTCACACAATACATTACTTTTTAAAATCCAGCAGGCAGCTACTCTAAATAGGCTGTTCGAGCCCTCAGCATGCAAGGTACCCAACTCTGGAATAAATTTCCTCTTGAACGCTCCACACAATTTGTTATTCTTTATTTTCTGCTTGCACCGTTGCACAATATCTATAGTACGGTACAACATCAACAACCTTTGAAAACCCCACCAACATTTCAAAAATGAAATGTCCCTAAAAATACATCAAAGGGATAATTTTTCATCTGCCCTGTTTCAACTAATTGATTATGCAATTGAAACCACTGCTCTAGGGTAACGTTGGTCCTGACGAAGGGTTGAAAAGTATGCTACTAAGAAGCTAAAATGTCATATTGAGTATCTAGTTTTGAAAAAGTCTCATTAATCAACATCAGAGGTTGAGAAATGTTATTATATTGATGTTACTGTGGCTTTGACATTTAGACCATAACAAAGGGAAGAATCCAGAAAATTAAAATACCCCCCACTTTGAACTAAAGCTCTTATGGAACCAAGCAAGTGAAGCAAGTCATTGCAACCCTCTGTAGAAGAGCTCTCTTGTCTCTTGTATCCATGCGTCTATCCATTTATCTTTTCTTCCTTCCATCTACCCGCTTATATCCGCTGTTTTACCTTTGCATTCTGTCATCTATTCATTCTTTCATCCATCACTCAATAGCCTACCATTTCATCCGTATGACCATCTATCTCCAAACCTATCCATTAAATCCATCCATCCATCCATGCTCCCTTCCAACCATCCATCAATCACTCATCCATCTATCCATTTACCCTTTCACTCATCTATCCATCCTTTCACCCACACATCCATCCACCCTTTCATTTATCCATCCATCCACTCACCCTTTCACTCATCCATCCATCCATCCATCATTTTGTCATCCATCAATGTGCCATTTCACTGATCCATTCATCCTCCCTGTTACTCATCCATCAACCCCTTAACTTATCCATCCACCCTTTCTCCCATCCATCACCTTATCCATCCATCCATCCATTTACCTTTTGACTCATCCATTCATAATTGTATTCACTCATCCATCAATCCTTTCTCCGATCATCATCCATCCGTTCACTTGTCCATCCATCCAGTCACCCTTTCACTTATTCATCCATCCAACCTTTCATTTGTCTACCCACCCTCCCTTTCACTATCCATTCATTGTTTTACTCCTCAATCCTTACATGTATCCTTTCATGGATTTATCCATCCATCCATCCATCTATCCATCCACTCTTTCACTCACCTATCCATCCATCCATCCTTTCACTCATCCATTTATCCTTTCACTCACTCACTCATCCGTCCATCCACCTATCATTTCTCTCATCATTTATCCACCAACCCTTTCACTTATCCACCCACTCACCCTTTCACTCACCCCTCCTTACATCCATCATTTCAATCATCCATCCTCTCACTCAATCCATCCAACAATCCATCCTTTCTTTCGTTCATCCACCCTTTCATTCTCCCATCAATCCACACCTTCACTCCATCCGTCTATCCCCCTTTCACTCATCCATTCTCTCTTTCACTGAGCAATCCATCCTTTTACTCATTGATCCACACTTTCACCCATCCATCCACTCATCCATCCATCCATTTACCCTTTCACTTATCCATCCTTTCATTCACTCATCCATCCATCCTTGCTTCCCTCATCTATCCACCCTTTCACTTATCCATCCATCTATTCACCATTTCATCATCCTGCTGCAGAGAGAAGAGGCCCATCAACAAGTCCACCCCCGCTGTAGCTGCTAAAGCGGGGTGTTCATGAAGCCCCTGCCATTACAAATATATGTGTGATGTTTTGAGTGAATTTCAGATGTGAATTTGTGTGCAAAAGGAATAAATAATCTCTTTGAGAACAAGATGATGAGTCTTGAGTAAGACAGAATAGTGGCAGGAGTGTGATTTGGGTTGTTTCTTATAAGCAGAAATTAAGAAAGTTATCATAAAATAACATTTGATGTAATTTTTCCAATTGTCTCCATAGTAATGAGGAGGAACAAATCTGTGTACACATATTGCATGTGATGAAATAAAAGTGCATAGGTGAACTTTGCTGTTAATATTTGATAGTGTATGGCAGGTTCATAACCTGTGTTCTCATTCTATCACAGGGTGCACTTTAGTTTAGAAGGGCCACCTTCTCTAACAGCCTGAGCACCATGTCTCCCTGACCGAGTCTCCCAGTCCTTGTTTAAAAGTTACTCTATTGAAGTTTCATAGTCTCTCGTTCTGTGTCCCAGTGTCTCAGTCTCCATATAATAGATTTATTGGCTCATTTTCACTGTGTTGATGACTGTGCCTCCTTCTTTTTCAATATGCCAATAAACCTCTGTCACCAGTATCCGTGTCTGTCAGTGTCTCATAGTGCCAATAGCATAGTTCTGTCTCATTGTTCCAATGTAGTGTCTCCCTGGCCCAATGTCAATGCCTGTTCTTCCTTCATTTAGTATCAACTTCTTCACCCAGACCCAGTGTTAACATCTCAATGTCCTGATGGCTGTATCTGGGCCTTCCTGATCTCATGTCACTGTCCAAGCCCCATTCCTACTTGTTCCATTTTCATGGTGATGGACTCCTTGTTCAGATCTTCTTGTCTGTCTCTCTTTGATCCTTTGTCAATGCTTTTGTTTTTCTTCCACAGTGGTGATTTTTGTGTCTCTCTCTCTCCAAGTATGAGTCTTCCTGTGTGAATGGGAGAAAAATTCTCAGGCTCCCTCATGTACAAGGAGCTGAAAGAAGGATTCTGTGTACTCATTGGCCTTCATGGTTAAGAGATACTCCTGTATGCTCAATAAGCGATAGGAAAGGAAGATTTAGTAAGAATGAACCATTGACACAGTAAAGAAACTATGCTTTCCACACTCTAAACTTGTGTAACAATGTTTTAATTATCTAAGCTTCCCCATTTGTGAAGTAAGAGGAGAGGCCTAGAAATGCCCGCAAATATTAAAGAGTATGAAATAATTCCTGTTATTTACCAACAAGGACAAACAGGAAAAATTAAAAATGGGACTCAATGACATTCAACTTGAAGGTTTGAACTCCAACTTTCACTTAATGGCAAGTCTCTTTCAATCAGCCTGGACAGCACCCTCACCGTCAAGAAACACAATGCCAAAAAAACAAAGATAGCCTGGTGCCAGATCCCTCTTCTAATGAAAATAAATTGTTTCTACCTGAAAGCAACTTCTGATCTATAGTTCAGGGCCTCATGCTCCTGCATCTGGATGGTACCACCCACACACTCATCAGCAGCAGAATCGACAATGGCAATGAACTCTACGCTGGTATCACCAGACACTACTCAGGAAATTGCAGAACATTTGAAACGCCTCCGTCAGACTCATCCTCAACATCCCCCCCCTCAACAGCCACATCGCCGGCCACCTGAGAAACCTCCACTGGTTCCCAGTCAACATAAGAATCCCCTTCAAGCTCCTCACACATGCATACAAAGGTCTACATGACACAGGCCCTGCCTACCTTAGACACTGCCTCACCTTCCACGCACCCACCAGAGACCTCCTCTCCACCCAACTGGCCCTGGCTATCATCCCACGTATCCGCAAGACCATGGTTGGAGAAAGATCCTTCTCCTACCTCGCAGCAAAGACCTAGAACACCCTGCCGCTCCACCTCATGCAATCACCGTCACTGCCTCAATTCAGGAAGGACCTCAAGACCTGGCACTTCGACTGAATTACAGTGACTTCAACAGATCAGCTGTTTCCCCCTCCCCCCTCAATGCCTTGAGACCCTTACAGGTGAGAAGTCGTGTTTTACAAGTCAGCTGAATGATTGATTGCTAATGCTGTGCTCCATGGCCTCCAAGACTCCAATTTGGAAGAAATATGATCACCCCATCCTTATGGATCTCCATTGGCTCCCCTTGCGAATCTGCACCCTCTTCAAAACCAGCTCTATCATTTACAAAGCCATCAATATCAGCTATCCTTAATCTTCTCGTTGACCATGTACAGTGCTCCGCTGCCTTTGGCTAGGTTCATGGTATAAGAATATCATACACATACATACAAACACAATTCTAACTCAGTCCTCGAATAACGGGGGAAAGTGTTTTTTTGTGTGAGTTTGCCATCCTTTTGGGAGAAGGTGGTGAATAAAGTTACAAATATGTCAGTACACTAATGTGATATGTTTTTGTATGTGCATCAGAGACTAAGAAACATTGAGATATTGGGAGATTGAAAAGACAGAATACAGAAAATATGTCCACCTCAGGAAACTAGGTCCCGTCTCTCTCATTCCTATGTTATGCATCCACGGATATTTGATACACATCACACACTCCCACAACCTTACTGATACAGAGACACAGACATAAATGCAGACATATACAACACACAAATGCAAACACACATAGCCATAAGATTGAATACCATGTGTGCTGGTGCACACACACACTCCAACATGCCTGCCACACACCCCACACCGCCAACTTGAAGTGTGCTTTTTTGGTGAGTTATCAAAAGAGCAGTAGACATACAAGGGCTTCTGGAGGACAAAGATGGGAAGATGGCCACGGTCGGACTAGTCTATAAGGCAATCAACAGTGCCCAATGGGCTGGTCTGACAGATCAGTGTGTGGGCCTTTTTTTGGGCTGTTTGTGGGCCCGTTTTATGGTCTGCTGAGCCTGCTTTTACTATTGATTTCCCTGATATTAAAAGAAACATTGCCGTCAACAAGCTCAAATGTATGCAGTCTAGAATACCTTGCAAAACATCTACACAGCGTGTCTTTCCAAGTTAAAAACTGCCCCATTTTGCAGTTTACTAATGGGGGCCACTTTCATTTTGGTGCCTGGGACTATTTTCTGCCTGTGTGTCCTCCAGCAAGGTGTGGTGGTTCCTGACCAGTGACACACTTTTTACTGCTCCAAATGCACTTGTCCAACCACTCACATTTCCAGAGAAACCCAAAGAAAGGGGGTAATACAAAGCACATTTCTTCCACTCCCTGTCAGTTTGTTTGGATGTTTCATGACTGGGTGATTCAGAAATAATGTAAAAAACAGTTTTACATTAGGGAATGATGGTTTTGTTTGTGAAATACTTACCAGCTTTGTTTTTCTTAAGCTGAAAGGAATCATGGTAATTCTGTTTTACTTGGATCGCAGACTGAAAGTACACAAAGTAAAAAAAAATGTTGCCCCTGTCAGCCTCTGCAGGTTTCTGACAAGCACATTAAAAAAAAGTGGAGAATGCTGTATGGATAAACTCGGTACCTCGGTTTCATACTCAGGACAGTCTTCGGCTCCTGAGAATGGCAAACATATTTTTAATAGGAGTTTAGTTCAACTGTCCCCTCAACATGACTGCCCCCTGTAAGCAGAGGCACAGTGCAAATAAGCATTCACATACCCAATTGCAGAGTCTGGTCTTGGATATCACTCCTTGGCTTTGCCAGTGCTTGCTTTGTTTTGTCATGGGTTTTGCAAAACGTTATTTTTGGAAAGCTGTCTGTCTGGCCTATCAATCTGAAAAAGCAAGAGCTGAAAGCAGAAATATTTGTTTATCCTTAAAAAGCATTCGCATAGCAGTGCTTTGCACTGAAAGAAACTACTTTGTGTATGGATGCGTTGCCTGTGATAGGTTAGAATGCCGTCATTCACTGTGAAGTTAGCCAATGGCTGAAGAGGACTAATCCATTGCCCTAACCTATTTGGTAAAGTTAGCAGAAGACTATGTCAATGACACAATAACGGACCAATAAATGAAGAGAGGGCTTGTTTAAATCCAATACATTACATAAAATTATATTAAAATTAAAAGGTCTTGGCTAACAACAGACCTAAAAGCAGGGCAGGGTGGAGCAGAGTAAATCACAGTATGCACAAGCAGGGGGCAAATTACAAACTGAGCTGGTAGGAGATGACACCTCCTGCCAACTTCAAGCCCTGTCCTGAAAAATAGGAAACTCAGCAAAGAAATACAATTTTCTCTTAGCGAAAAACAAGGGTCATCTATGGAGCCCTTGGTTCTGTGTTCCAGTTAATCAGCTTACTGTCTATACACCATTGTTCTTACCAATACTATTGAGTATGTTTGGGGTAAGGGAGAAAGGAATCAACATATCATGAAATTCACACGCATGATATGGCAGAAATCTTCAAGACATAATGAAACAGTCACCAAGGGAATACATAATACATTTCTTTATTAATGGAAGGATTTAAAACAATTACAGACACATATATTGATGTACATATAGATAAACAAGCATTAAACCTGAATGTATTTTGAAGGGTTGTGTCACTTCAGTTGTTTTCTTTAAATGGGCCGGTACTGTCCGGTACTAGGTACCTGCGCTTCTTTAATTTCAAAGGGAGAGTACCTGCACTTCTGGAACACCTTTAATGGGAGAGTAACGACACTTCGTAGGAGCTAACAGGTACTCTACAGATTAAGTACCTGCACTTCAATAGTTCCATTTAAAGCACTGCAGTTACTTTTTAGTTCAATTTCAGTTCACATTATAAGAGTTCTTTTTTTCATTTTACAAGCAGTCATCATCTTGTTTTAGTGAGACTTGCTGCTACATGTCGCTCCTTCCCTAGACAAATCAAGTTGTTTTGACACCTTTCAGTTTTACTAAGGTGAACCTGGCCATTATAATATGATCTTTAAATGAAACTCCCAATGTCACCTTCCAAAAAGGCAAATGTTGACCCTAAATCCATTCTCCAGAGGTCACACATTCACTGTCCATTCCATAACCCGAATGAACTATTATTTATCCTCTTTACTTTCTTTTCCTACTAAGGCCTTGTTTTTTTGGACTCCTGCTCTAATCTCATTTGGTGACATGCACTAGATAAACCCAACATGCCAGAAATGTGTGGATCCTTTAATGTGGTCAACATTTCATTTAGGTATTAAGTTGGTAACACCAATATCACCTTGTTAAAGTCCATAAGGTCAGTACATAAGCACATGTGGCCACTTCGTTTTCTGGTGATGCCAAGGGTTGATAGCCAAACTTACCGAACACTGTGCTGTCAACATACCTATTGTTCTTGAGAACTACTTTCTCAATATTTCTTTCTGAGTGTTTCATTCTACCCATACTTTGCCTTAGACTGTGAGCTCTAATGATATTTATTCTGCTGTTTGCCGTAATGAAACACCCATTTCGTCAATGTATAATTTCTTATATCCTTTCCTATCTTTAAATTGAAATTGTTCCTCCACACAGTTAGTTTTTCAAGTGCTAGTAAACCTCCATGCCAATTGGTTTTGCCACTTCATTCCAAATGTCTCTTTTCACTGACAGACCTAAGGGATTCCTGAGAGATCCTTACCTCGTATGCACTGACCTTACTTCCATGGATCACGCAATCTCATAATTTTGTTAGCACGAGAATAACACGATTCTTCTGGCATTCCAATACGTTCCCCTGGGCAAAAGTGCTGAGGTGGGCACAGATTACATGTCGTCTAGCATGGTACTGGAAGTGCACAGAGAGTGGCTACAGAGTTGTCAGTCCTACTTTCTAAGGGTTTCTGGAGGTTCCTGTAGTTGCAACTTAAACCAAACAAGCGTCACCCTAAATCCAAGGGTTTCTGCCATACATTTGCTACATAAAATTCAAGCTACAGTAGGTAGTACAAGATTGTGCACTCTACATATGCCTTCTGTAACCACAGTTTTCCATGTGCATGTGCCAATCAGTGTGGACGGGGACCAGAAAGTCTGGTATGCTTATTGAAGCTGCACACCATTGAAAGTTGAGCGGTAGAGAGTTTCATAGAAAGTCTCTTCATTGAATGTAATACATCTTTTAGCATATCGTTTCTATTTTTAGTTCTTTGCTAGCACTTCTTTTCTGTTAATGGAGATAAAGTCACAGTGAGACAAACAACTAACAGGTTTCATCCTGTTCTGAATTTTTCAAGGATGTAAAAAACTCACATTAATCCATCAATTTCTCAACCAGTGCAAATGTATCTTTAAAGTTCTCAGAACAATATATTTACTTGCCTACTGTGAGAGTAATTCTGAGAGTGTATTTCAGGCAGCAAATGTTTAATGTAGTTCATTTATTTTGATTTTCACAACTAACCATCATCAGCCTGAAGGCAGTTTTGCTGGTGTTTCACAGTTTTATATACCAAGCCCACAAATCCAAAACCCATCCCTCCCAGTCTCTGAGACTTGTAAATATTGTGGCATGGGACACACACCTATACTTAGCCTTAAATTCAGAACATCGGTTTATCAATTTGGAAAATGAGAACAGTAGTAAATAAACTCCATCTCACAGCTGGAGTAAGTCCAGCATCACACACGGCCAACCGTTAGTACTGCAGCACTTACAAACAATGGTGATAAGAATTACAATATTTAAAATAGTTACAAATATAAATACTTTACATTTTTTCTTTCAAATCTAAAAATAAAACATATTCAATATTTTATTTTGAAATACTTTAATAACTTTTTAATTACAAAAATGAATTAATACATAATAAAACGATGTTTTACTTTAGATGTTTTTTAAATTTAAAACTTCAGAAAAATAATTCTAATTTAGTATGTTCAAAATAATTACATTTTAATTGTAGATTAGGTTAATAGTGTAGCATTTTTTATGTGGTCCTACATTTAAAATTAATATATATAATTAATTTGCATTAACATTTAAAATAACTATATCTTTAGTAAATATTTAAAGTTTCAATAAACCTACTTACCTTTCCTATACTTTACCATAGGAAGATCTCTGCCACCTGGGTGAAGATATCTCTTTGGTCAAGAATAGGGACACTTTATGGAGTGTATTAACCTTTAAAAAAATGACACACATTTTTTTGTTAAATATTATTCTAAATTGATATATTTATTATATATTTCCAATATATTTATATATTTTATAATATTTATTATGTAAAACAAAATAAAAAAATGCTACAGCACTATTAACTTAAGTAAACATTTATTTAATTTAAAATATATTCAGTTAAATTAACATTATGTTGTTGAGGATTTATTAAAAATCCCACCTAAAGTAAAATGTTTATTTATTATGCATTACAAATTACAAAAAGGTATATATAAAATGTATTTAAATAAATAAAGTTTTTGTAAAAAAAATTGTTACATTTATTTTTCATTAAAAAAACCTCATGAATAAGTAAATATAATTTTAAATTATTCCCTATGGTGTTCTATATTCAGTTCCAGTGTCAGGGGTCTAGCACAGAACTAGCAGGGTGATGTGCCAGAGGACTAGCCGGGTGAGACTGGGACAAGACTGGATACTGGGCTTGTGTGTGGTCTCTGAAAGGAATACAAACAAGAGAGTACCTGAAGGTTGAAGGGAAGCAAGACAGAAGCATAGGACTGAAGCAGGTTGGAACATGCTGTGAATTGGGCACTGGATGCCTGCGTGGAAAACACAAGTAAACACAACAGGAATATAAAGCAGGGGAAAGATAGACAAACTATCATAAATGATAGTGTGTCTGCTGCTTGGATATGATCTCTGTGTGAGGTGAAACAATCTTATACGAAAGCAAGGAGCAGATTAATATCATAGAGTTCTGGGAGACACCCAGCAGCTCCTATGGAGAATATTGAATGGGTGGTTCTCAGTCCCAAAGGCACAAGCCTTGGAATCTAACTGGCATCAGAGGTTGCTGGCAAATTCCGAAAGTGGTGGAGTGTGTAAAACTTAAATATGCTTATAACAGATGGTAAATGCTTTATAAATACAATGTGCCCCAATCACCTTTGCAGTACAAATTTCATTTTGCAGTAATAGGTGCAGAATTAAATTTGTATTGCAGAGGGGATCGGGCCACATTCTATTCATAAAGTATTTACCGTTTGTTATAAGAAGGGAGATTGCCAAAAGTAAACATAAATATTACCTTGGCATCTGGAATGTCCTGCATCATGCTGCTAGACAGGTCAGTCTAGAATCTTCAGTAACTACACTTGTAAATGGTGGGTAGCCAAAAGTAGTAAAGTTGCTCAAAAGTGTGAGAATAAACTTGAACATGTAACCTACTCACAGGTGTCAGTTATCTTTGTGAATAGCCCTGTACATGTGCAACCTGTGTTCTCCAGCCTGTGTACTCCAAAGGGATGGTATTCTAACAAACAAAAAACATGGAGGCTGATCTCTAGGAGTATGGGTACCCAGAGTGTGGAATTTCCTGAAGTCATGCTTCTGGGTGGAACCAAACCCATGCACCTTTGCATATGAAACTAAACTCCACACCTGAAGTGCTGTGACAAAAGAGCACCAGAAAAAGACTTGTTGGACTCTAACTTTAGAATTTACCAAATCAGAATACAATATGGGATTTGCTCATCAGGGAAGTGTATAGAGAAGTTGAGTATAGTGTGCTTTCTCCCTAACCTTACACTCAGCACATCAAGGTTATGACTTAAAACATAAAGTCATGGTGAAACCAATGGACGTTAGAGAAAAAGTTTGTTTTTCTTTTAAGAATTCACCCACTCTAATAGTGGCATACTTCATCATCGGGTTTCATCCTGGTCCCTCGAAAGGAGGATGGGCTCTACTATTTTCTAAGAGAGCATTTGCGATAGTTGCCTGCTGGGATCTTCTAGGATCCCTTTTAACAATGAATGTTTGTGGTCCGGATGAAAACTGTATGTGGTGTGATATTTTATTATCTATGGCCCTACACCCTCTTTAGTGTCGACTTGTTTCAGCCCTTACTAAAAGGTGCATAGGGGTCCCAGGCTTTCGTCAGGACTAAATTGTATGCCCTGGGATCTTTGTTAGTCTTTTGCCTATTCTTGTCACTCAGTCATCATAGCCTATTTTGTTGCACGTACAAGATAAAACATAAATCATACAAAGGGGCTACTTGTCCTGATATTAAATTTGCCAATCTGTATTCCCCATTTAGGAGTCATTCAGTGTGACATAGGTAGGCCTGGGCGGAGCTCACATAGTTTCACTCTGCGGAATTCCGCGAGTGGGCTGAGTACGACAATCACCTCAGAGCGTTCCAATAATGTTATAATACTCCCCAGAACGTTGCATCTGCAACTGACAGGAAGGGAGAAACCTTCTTAAACATGCGGTGCTTCGACAACTGCTTGCTCTTTCAGAAACGCTGTGTTCAGCAACCGTGCGCTCATTCAGAAGCCGAAGCAAGGCGCCCTGCGACCACTTGCTCCCACACAAAGTGGTGCCCTGCAACTGCAAGAAAGATTATAAAGTCCTGGACTGGAGCCCTGCTGAGAGCATGAAACAATACACACTTGGGGCTCCAGACAAGGACAAGAAGCTGACCCTAATGATAAAATAACTATAGCACTTAGATAACCGTAGAAGAAAACAAAAGCGGAGCTCCACTCCCGCAAAAGTTAACAAAGATGCAGCGCCCTAACAGCCGCTGCCAAAAATATTAAATGTAATTTCAACTACTTACCTTAGCCCATAAGCATCTAGATGCCCTATAGTCCATACATCATGTCTAAGCAGAAGCAGAGTTGCCACCGCCAAACTGCAACTGCCCTGAGAAGCAACAAGTCCCGACAGCCAATTTAGATTGCGATCCAGAGTTGGGCTGAAGCCATACTGGAAAGGTAGCCACATCACAGAGCTGTGACACGCAACTCAACATGCCCAGATTCCATTTTGGGATAGGAACACACTCCTTAGTATGAACAGGAAAATGGCCATATTGGATTGACGACATGTAGAACCCTACCGAACTACTTTGAAAACATGTACCACGGCTTCAAGTGATACGTCCTGGACTAAGGGCGCACTCAGAAGACCTACTCAGAGAACAGTTAATGTTCCAATATTAACTACTTAATAAAACTCAGCAAACTCCGCCGGCATAGCCGAGTTTACTACCCACCACTAGACATAGGAAGAAAGGGGGCATGCCCCTGTAGTCACACAGTCATCAAGGGTGCCATGTCACCCTTCAACACCTATATTACACCCCGACTCTAACACTCCTATTCCATATAATATTTAGCCCTCTTGAGTAAAAAGGAGAAATGTAGTGCTATACAACATCTCAAAATACATCAATTAGTTCTCATGTGTGGATAGATTCTAACTTGAATTCTCATGCATCACCATATCATACCTTGAATGCCCATATTATGTCAATAATGACCACAATTATGCTCGAGCTACCCGCACATCAACGGTGGGCTTCATCATGCCATGTATGTCCATATGACTCCAACAATTGTCATCAATAAACCAGGGATAGCATTTTAAAAGGAGTGAGGGGTGAGCACCATTATGCCCTGGATTACCTTATTGGAAAAATTACAGACAATATGCCAGGGCACTGTTTTTCAAAGGGGTGGACACCATAATAAGGGTAGCTTTCCAACACATTGTTTTTTTGCCCACCATGCCGCCTCAGATTCAACGCAGGCATATGCAAATCAGCTTGGATTCTTACCTGATAGGAACAGTCATATCCAAACTTCCAGGCGAGATTCTCTCTGAACTGGACTTCAAGCAATTCAAGGTTGGTTTCGGCTTATTTGGGCCTCTTCATTCTTGTGCAGCTTGGCTCGATTAGCACAGTAAGCACAGGACCCACATCTGGGCATACCATTCGCTACTTAGAGAGTTAAATCAAACATACAAAAGGTGATGGTAGGGATGCTTGCAGGTAGTCTAACCATGGGCAATTGCTCGGGTAGCATTCCAACCCATTGTTTTTTTGCCCGCTATGCAAACTTAGATGAGACCCAGCCATATGCAAATCGGTATTGGTCATGAAGACTTATGAGGAGCAAGCACTTGCACATGCATGCACACACAACTTGAACACAGACAAAGGCAAAAACAGATGTGGGCTTACACACACACACATATATAGCAAACATCATTCAGAACATTATTTTTCTTACTGTCTTACCACTGATCAGTTGTAAGGATCATACTCCAGCCGCTTCGCCTCTTCCTTTTCCTTGATGCTCCACTGTGGACAAGCCTCCCACACAGTCAGGAATCAATGATGGCAGACCAGGTCATCTCCACTGCTACATGTGTTCCACGGCATCATGGAGAAATCTGGCATTCGAGCACTGAAAGATTGGTAAAAAAACATCTGGCAAGGCTGCATGTGCGCATGCATCTTCCCCCTTCTCAATGTCCATGCATAATATATGTTTATATGTATATGGTAATTCTGTATGATGAATGAAAGATGCTGCTGTTCTATTAAAGTCATAACAATCTTTCTGGTAAGTGTTGCTCGTTTATACATATACATGCTGAGAAAAGTTGGTTATCTGCATTAAATGTATAACAGGAGTCCCTCAGTACATCTCGATGAGTTGAAAAATCTGATTTCTACAAGTCTGACTCAGCCTTCCATCCTTCCCCAGGCCGGTAAACTGAATCCCTTATATTAGGGAAAAGAAATATCTGTACACTTCCTAGAAACAGAAGAAGTGCAGTATGAAGATCTCTATATAAACAAGTTATTGGATATTATTGCTATTATCAGTCAATCTCAATATTTATTTGATTATTTTTTTTAAATCATAAAAGAACATTACAAAACAGAGTAAAACTAAATTAAAGCAAATATTGAACACATACAAATTATGAATAAGCGAAAAATTCCTTGTATTATGCCAGCACAATGCATTCTTTAAAAATGCCCTCACAGAGTAGCATACATCAGGCAACAAACACAGAAACAAAATGGTGGTCTATATTGCCAGAAGCCCTTTCTTTTTTAAAATGGGTAATAAATATCTTTGTCTAAAAGGCTCATAGTATTTACAAAAGACAGTAAAATGCAACAGCATCTGAGGAGAAGTGTCATCACAGGGACAGACCAAAATATACTTCTTGTTGTGGTGTACCA
Organism: Triturus cristatus; assembly: GCF_964204655.1. Taxonomy (NCBI): domain Eukaryota; kingdom Metazoa; phylum Chordata; class Amphibia; order Caudata; family Salamandridae; genus Triturus; species Triturus cristatus. The sequence continues at coordinate 629,416,854 of NC_140595.1, read as the reverse complement.
GCGAAAAACCAAGGTTAGTTCTGAGTGACACTAAGTGAAATTTGGTTAAAAGTGACCGTTCCCAAACATTTTTTAACTGGGATAAATAAGGTTTGCCCTAACCACAAGTTTTAAGCACAATATATTCTCTCAAGGTCTCTGCCCTCTCTAGTGACAGTTGCAACCCTCATAAAAAGCTCTTTTACCCTTCTACTCTCCCCTTTGTCCAACTAATGTGGAGACATATACAACTCAGGCCTTCCCAGCGCATCAGCGTTATTCCTAATATAGCTCAGCCATCGAATTTTATAACCAGAATCACAGGCTAGGCAGTAAGCCTGGGCAAAGCACTACGCTACGCTCGCGTAGTTTGCGAAGTTTGCGCTACTTCGCACTACGCGAATTGCACGTAGCACAGTGCAAACACGCGTAGCGTAGTGTGGCGTAGTGCAGCGGTCATTTTTTGCTTGCTCGCGGTCCTCAACGTCAAGTTGGCAACCGCGAGCAAGCAAATTGACATCTCGGCGAGACTTTTTCCTCGTTCGCGATCAGCAACATCAAGTTGGCGATCGCGAGCGTGGAAAATAAACCTCCCGGTGAGATTCTCAACGCGAGGAGGTCATGTTTCTCATTGCGAGTGGTCGCGTATGCTCGCGACCGCTCGCGATGAGAAACTACCAGTCCGCGTTGAGAAAGCTGCTGCTCGAGTGAAAATCTACTCGAGCAGCAGAAAACTACAGCTCGCACTGTGCAAGATGCCGTTTTCAATGATTGCACAGTGCCGGTTGCTTGTCCGCACTGTGCAATCATTGAAAACGACATCTTGCACAGTGCGAACAGGGTACTACACAGTTCGCGAAGTGCTACACGTAGCTCGCGTAGTGCGAAGTGCACTTTGCGTAGCTTCGCGTAGTGCTACTTCGCGAACTACGCCCAGGGTTACTAGGCAGTCAGTATTGACATCACGATTAAATGTAGTAAGTTGATTCCCCCACAACATAGTGGGGCAAGTTTTATTCTGTCTTCCACATAAGTTAAACCCAGTTACTCGTAGAGGAAAAAATGGGGGCTACCTAGCTCTATGCCTGACAAACTTCTGCAAAACCGGTTCTCCTCCTGCTGTAATCTTGAGCAATCCTGATCAGAGCCGGCTTTAGCGCTGGTGGTGCCCAGTGCGACAATGATTATTGGCACCCCCCAATGGCCACCTCCACCATGGATTCCCTCACAACCACCCTTTAACAGTGCCTTTTAAGTCTCCATAACCACTCTCTCTCAGGTGCATTTAATTCATTTTATAGTGCCAGTGTAGGGTGTCAGAACAGTTTACCTCACAAACATATTACACAGAGACAATCAATCATAAGTGTGTAAATCAGTGTATAGGAAACGTTACATAAGCCAGAGTGCTACAAGGTGTCATACACTGTAGTAGGCAGTATAGTTTAAGAGTGCTTGGTCTGGAGAAGCACAGACTCGGAATTTAATACCTAACACCATAGTTGGGGATTCTATTTAATAACAAAAATGTATTTCTACCGAAATGAACTCATTTAGCAACATTACAATAATGAAGGACCTGGGATTTATCATAAGGCTCTACCCTATACTGTGCAGTTGTCATGCAGCTCTTTGATGACAGTTGATTTCCCGCTATTCTACATTAGGATTTTAACTTATAAACTGCAAGTAACAATAGGCTCTCTCTGACAAAAGAGGTAACTGCCTGACCTATTTACATTATATGCACTTTGTGTTCTGCATGGTACACTTTCTTAGCAGAAGTCATATTAACCCTCTGTGCTACCTTACAATGAGTCAAAACTTCCACTAGACAAAACTCGATCTCTCTCCAGGAAGAACATTAATCACCAGAGTTATCTTGACATTTTTACTGTTGCCGGAAAATTGCTGGAGGCAGGGAGCACAGCAGCAGGTGCTTTCAAAACCATAATATATGTGTGCCCCACCTGAAGTCGGTGCCCAGTGCGGTGGCACCGGTCGCACCGCCATAGAGACGCCCCTGATCTTGATACCCCATATGGCGGTCCGAAAGTGAGGACTGGCAAACATTTAAGTTTATTGACTTCTAAGAGTGGCAGAATCTGCTTACTGTCAACTCTGGTCGCCAGCCCAAACAGTGCACCAACCAAGTGATTGAAATGGAAATCTTGGTCAGAGGTGCAGGATAACCAAATATCATAAGAATCGAAGGTTACCCCTAGATAGAAAATCTCACTGACTCGTATAACATTTTGCCCCTTAATTGAAATAGGTCAGATTCGGCGGTGTTTCTTGCAACATAAGATATAATGGGTCTTTGCAATGTTCATTTCTAAATGTAAGTCATTTATAAACGCGACAAAAGCATCTATGAAACCATGAAGATCGTTAGGTGTGCGGAAAAGCAAGACCGCGTTGTCGGCTTAGAGCCAGGTCGGGACATAGCTGGAATTCACTCTCGGTAAATCCTTCCGCCGCGAGACTAAAAAATAATGCAGACCGCATCTGTATACAAGAAAAAAATACTATTATTAATATTATTGTTAATATTATTATTGCTATTATTATTACTGTTATTATTATACAATTAAAATATTGGCGCTCCTCTGGGAGGTGTTGATAGTGTCCTATAAGAAATGGAGCAGCCCTGCTTAAAAGCTCTTTTTGTTTCTTACGCTGTCCAGTTACGTGCATTACTATGACTCAAAACTATATTGAGGTTTAAGTCCAGTATGAATGGATAGTCTATCCCTTGCTAATCAACTGCATTTATCTTCTTCTCATACACGTTCGAAGGCGCATGAAACCACATTCTCTTATGCAACATGCAAAAGATTTTCACCATAAAAACCCCAGACAAGTTGGTTTTGTCTTCGCACTGAACTATATTCTGTGCCATTTTGGAGAAAAGCTGTGGTGGACTGGCCCGAGAGGAAACCAGGAAATGTTTTTTTTTCAGGCTCGTAGTCACAGAATTCATTACATAAGCTCTACCTCAAATCTACTTGTCTTTTAGAGCTGTGAGCTCACATCTTGTGTGAGATAATTTACCTCTGGAGTTAGGCCAACTGGAAAAATTCCAAGCCCTTGAATCCCAGCTGAAAAAATACATCATAGATCCTAGTGCTGTGCATTCAATTCAGAAAGATTTATAGAGAGCAGTACAGTACAAATCTACAATGTAATGCGATACAATTTCAATTACATATTGGCTCATGGGTGGTGCCATTTTATTATGGTTTTCCCCTGGTGTCATTTTATCATACAGTGCTGATGTAGGCGTGTGCAAACCTGCAAACTTTATGAAATGTGAACACGCATTATCTCTCGTAATTAAACATGACTGCTTTCGTGCCAAGCTACCAGAGGGATAAGCACAGGTTTATTTAGTGACTTCTGTGGTTCACCCTGACAAAGAGCGTGTTTATTTCTTGAGTAGAGCTCTCACTCCACTCAACTAATAGCCCAATGTCTTACCACGATGTAGTAGGACTGAAATATCCTGACCACTAACGGCTTGATTTAAATCGTGGAATACAGTTTGTGCTTCATCGGGGCAATGGAGTAATATACTTCATCGCCTTGATGGAGTACCCATCCACTGCATTAAGAGATGTCCACCAGCCGTGCAGGCATCTCAATTTATTGACAAGAAACACCATCACAACAGTTCCTGTCAATGTATTGAAAGTTTGACAAACAATTCCTCTAAACATCACGGCTGCCCATCAAACCTTTAACAAGTTTTTGCTTTCAGGAAAAAACTAAATCCCAAAGAGGGATTTTGTTTACAAAGCAAAAAAAAACTAATTAGTAATGGTTTTACTCCTATGGTGTGAGGTCATTATTTTTTTTTACTGTCCCTCACTGCCAGGTTTTACCTGGAAGGGACGAATAGCAACAACAAAAAAAACACTGTCCACTCTCTGTAAGCCTCTGACGGCCCATAATTTGTTAGGCTCTTGGAGGATTATGTCCACGACAGATCCAGAGTAGGCTCCATTGATGGCATACTTAAGGTCTGCCTGCTTCTAAATCAGGCTGAGAGTGTGGCGGAGAGGGCACTCTGTCACAGCTGAGACAGAGTTTCCTCTACCCAAAACTCTAGATCAGGCCAGAGTCTGTATTTGTCAAAAATCTCCACCTCTGTTTGCTGGAAAAGGGTAATCCTGACCCTAACAATCTTTGCCCGTCTCCTCCAACACCTTTGCAGTCCAGCCTGTATCCACATCGCCATTACACATAAAGCTGTCATTGTGAAAGGTGCTTGTGCATTCTGCAGCTGTTTATGTAGGTTGCAAATATTTACCACATGATTCCATTTGACAGTAAAATGCACATGTAAAATTACCATTCGGTGACTCGCCGCTCTTTGTCAACACTTCTTATATACAAATAGCGATACGCTACTAAAAAACAATTAATTATTTTGAGTCAGTAAATTATGGAATTGCTATTTATTTGGTTTGCAAAACAAAACTGCGACCCAATGGCTTTTTGTACATAGGAAAAGTCCAGTTCAAGGGTCTGGATCCAGTTTGCAAAAAGTCATCAATTCACTACTCTTTCATACATCTGGCCCTTAGCCTTGTTCAGAGTGGTCAAACTGGTGAGTACAGAACTATTCTAGATCACACACTACTTAGGGGAAAGAGAATAGAGGGTTGAGGATGCTAGGTCAGGAGATCAGAAGTTTCTAGTGATTGTTGAAGAGGTGCAAGTTGATAAGGTGGCTCTTTAGCTCATTTGTAAATTGCATGAGAAAGATGTAGCAAGTCTAATGCATATTTGGATTGTGTGCACGTAAGTCAAAAAGACTTGGCTAATGTCAGCTGACCTTTTCTTTTTTGCATCAGTTGCATCAAATCTGGTGATGTCAGGACTGCTTGTGCTACTTCAGCCTCCTACCATGGTTAGGTTTTCAACAAAATAAAATGTGAAGCTGGTAGTTACTACTTTACATTTATGGATCCTGTCGTGAAGATGACGGGGGCAGGAATGGCAGCCAGTAAATGCTGATCATGTCTACATTAAGTAGTTGTGCTTCCTAAAGCCATTAATGGCTCTTGTGGATTCATGTACAGTGCAATTCAGGGTGGTCAGGGTGGAATACGGATGCTGACCAGGATATAGTTGCCACCATTTAGGTTAACATAACTAGAGATTGGACTGTAATTCTGAAGTTTTCATAACAGTCTTTTTTATGTGCTTAGAATGGTGTAATGGATTATATTCTGAACAGAACCTCTGATGAAGTGTGCAGTGCTCTGTGGGAGCACAGATGAATGCAGGAGGAGCAGATGTTAAGAACTACCTTCCATGTGCCTAGTGATAAATAAACATTGAAAGTTATAAGCTGTCTAGCGCAGTATTTTACACAACAAATTGGTGACAAGGATCTGCAAGGAACTGGCCAGATTTTAGTAAGAAGAAGATATCTTGCATCTTTGAGATACTGTCAACTGCATTGTGTTGGTACTGTGGAGATCATGTAATTTGCACTTTCAGCATAACATTAGTGAACCAATATATAAGGAGAAGTGGCACATACCGCAACCTCAGTAAACAGGAATTGCAGCGGTGGAGTGGAATTACCTAAATTAAGCATCCTTTCCATTGGTGCGGGTGTTGGATGTTTACCTACAAAAGCCTTGCTTTGTGCACCTTTTGGCACATCTGCCTTTGCGTTTAGTGATTGTGCACCAATGCAGCAACACACACATGGCAGTACACCCATCAGCACGACTATGCTTGGGGTCTGGCTACATGACCTGGCATGGCCACCATCTTTGTGGTGAGTCGAGAAGTCTTTCGGTGCAGCATACTTCAAGACCAGCACGCATCCTTCATAGTGCACTTCAAGATCATTGTGCATTGTAAGGAATTGTTGCAGTGAAGGTCATTTTCTCAGGTACTTTTCATAGAAGTGTAGAGATCCACGCTAATTTTTGTTCCTGCAACTTAGGTGAGATCTAATTGGGATTTTGGAGTTGTGTCTGGAATTGACCAGGATACATTGAATACTGTGGGGCCGATTCCGATCTCGGTCGGAAAAGCACCGAATCGGGTTCGGCCGGAAAAACTACGAGCCGTACGCGTGTTTTCCGGCCGACTCGTACAGCTGTACGAGCGAGCAAGTACGATGCGAGCTACATGAAATTCACTGACCGAGTTGTTTCCGGGTTCGAACCGCTCCATACGTCCCGGTCGGAAGCTAACCGTGGCGTGCAATGGATGCGATTTACAACCATGCCAGTACTATGCACGCGTCGGACAGCCTGTGCGAGTCGACGCGTGCATCGCCGACTATCTGATAAATATAGTCCCACATGCGCATTCGCAATCCTGCATTTGTTGCAGAGGCATTAGCAGTTCCTTCAGTTGTTAGCAATTTCACCAATGGTTGTGATCACATTGAATGTTCAAAGGCTTGCCCCATATAAAGTCTCTGGAATGATCCAAAGCCCATGCACATGCCAAGGCCTGCTTTTTGATAATTGGGTACTTCTCATTTGCTGGTGACAGGAATCTAGAAGTAAAAGAAATTATAGACTCCTCTCTGCATAGTTATGCTAGTGTATGTGCCTGGAAGGGATAATGTTGTAGCTGACTGCTTGTCTAATATGCCAGCTCAATTAGAGGAATGTGAGGCTGATGTGTGGAACAGTTTCCAGATGGTGTTAGTGCATGATTGTAGTACACCGGCAATTAAGAAAAAAGAGTGGATTTTAGAGTACAGAGAATGATGCTGTTTAACAAAAAGTATCCAAATTTATTTATAGCTCCTGATCAAAAAAAGAACACCTCTATTCTGAGTAGAGGCCAATCTGGGAAGTCAAGTCTGAACTCTCAGTGGAAAGTGATTTGATTTTAAGGGGGATAGGATTATTCTTCTGGTTGGGTTGCGTGGAGTGATTATTGATAAGTGTCATTAAGGTCATTTTGAGGTGGCGAGGATGAAATTTGGTGTGAAAAAGTTGTTGTGGTGGCCAGGCATTGGTTTAGCTGTGGAAAGGTTTGTTGAGAATGCTCTGATTGTTCCTTTGCTGACAAATCTCTTTGCACTTTGAAACCACCCATGAGTGATTGTTGTATAATCAATCTACCTTGGGAATCTGTAGACATTGATTATGTTGGACTGGTTGGTAAATCACAAAAGTATGTGATCGTACTTATAGAGTTTTTCACAAGATGGCCAGTGGTGGATATTGTGGACAAAGCAGATACTGAAAAGGTTGCAAGTTTTCTGGACAGGGTTTATGTTTCGGAGGGTATTCCACAGGTATCTGGATAAAATATTGAATTGTAAATATTGTGATACAAAAATATTGGAAAACAAATATTGTGATACAAAAATGTCATGATGCAAAAATATAGTTGTCAAGAATATCGACTTTTTCATGTAAGTAATATGGCTGTTAAGAATATCGTTGTTGTTAAAATCATTTTCAATAATATAGTTGTAAAAAATATTATTTTTTATTACCTTAATGTGTTTTAGTTCATTTACTATTATTATGTGTTATTATGGTTTGTATAATTGTTAATATTTTTAAATATAGTGTCTAATTTTAAGAGATTTATAACTTTTTATTTCATTGCTAATAGTAATTTATGGAGTTGTAGCCGGTTGCTAGGTGAGTTGGGGTATAGGGTGGGAAGTTACCTAAGTAAATAATTAATCAACAATTAATCATTACTTTATTAATTATTATTTTATTGCTTATTACATTTTTTTGTTTTATTTTTCATTTTCAACATCCAGACAGCTCCTAATGTCTTGGCAGTCACTGGCGAGATGCACAGTTCGCAGGGGTAAACATTACAGGTGCCCATTTTAGCAAGTCAATAGTAAGGGTGGAGTCAGACAGTACAACATATTTCACAGAACAAGAAATCATAACAGCCACATTACATCCCAGTAGCTTCTGCACCTTCCAACCCAGGGAGCCCAGCAACAGACATCTCCGTCGCCACCACAGTACATCTATGAACCACCCCCCTGTCCAGGAGCAACGCCACGCCTCACAACATTCCCAAAGGCTGTCAACCATCAGCCCGTCAGATAACCTGTGAGGTTGGCTCACCTCCTTCCTCATCTATATTATTATTATTAGTCAAACTTGTATTGCACATGGCTGCCCCAGCGACGGGGTGTCCCAGCGCAGCCAAAGACCAAAGATCTGAGCCTAGGAGAGAAAAATGCAGTATTACCCAATGTGGCTGGGGAAAAGCCAAGTTTTTATGGCTTTACGGAGGGGGACAGGAAGCGAATTCCAGAGTTTCGCCGCCAAACTACGAAAGGAGCGACCACCAGCTCTGGCTTTCGAAACACGAGGGATACAGACCAGCGCACGGTCAGCCGATCTCAAAGGGCGCCGGGGTACGTAGAACTCAAGCAGGTTAGACAGCCCCAGAGGGGCCTGAAGGGTCAAGGTCTTATGCGACACGCAGAGCGCCTTAAACTGAATGCACTTTTCAACAGGCAACCAATGGAGCTTAGGGAGTATGTGAGATAGCTTTCTACATCTCGTGTTTGTGCAAGAAACAACTGATAAGGTCCCCAAATATCCTTCGGGCAGCTGCGGACTGGCATGAAGTCATTATAAGCATCAGATTGAGTATAGCAATATATTGGTGTACCAGTGCTGTAGTGTTACTAAAGGACCCTTCATCCAACGCATTGCAATCCTGCATCATGCCAGCAGTAGCCCTAATGCGAGAAGGTGCCAATAGGTCTTCAGTATCTCTCTATCATAACCCAGCAGTGCTAATAGGGAAGGGGGTAGGTGGAATGCTTTCAGGGCCGGCTCTATGGCGGTGCGACCGATGCCACTGCACCGGGTGCTGCCTTCAGGGGCGACGTGATTGTAAGTATATTATAGTTTTAAAAGCATCTGCTGCGCCGTTCCTCCTCCAGCAATTTTCATACAAAAATAAAAATGTCAAGATAACTCCGGATATTAATGTTCTTCATGAAGTGAGATCGTAGTTTTGTCTATTGGAAGTTTTGACTCATCACAAAGTAGCGCAGAGGGTTAATATGCCTTATGCAAAGGACGTGCACCATACAGATCACAAAGTGCATATAATGTAAATAGGTCCATGCTTTTTTCAGAGAGATCGTTTTGCTACTTGCAGTGTAAACGCTAAAATCCTAATACAGAACAGTGAGCTACTAAGTGTCATTAAAGAGCTGAATGCAAACAGAAATAGATTAGAGCGTTATGAGTTATGAGTTTGTGCTTCTTCAGACCAAGCACTCTTAAACTATACTGTCTTATCAGTATGGATGACATGTGCCTCCTACACCTTGTAGTCCTCCGTCTTATGTAACATTCCTATACACTGATTCACACACATATTATTGATTGTCTCTGTGTAATGTGTGTGATGTAAAGTGCTCTGACATCCTACACTGGTATGAGTGGCACTATAAACCTAATTAAATGCATTTGAGTGAGAGAGTGGTCATGGAGACTTGAGGGGCACTGTTAGAGGGTGGTAGTGAGGGGATCTGTGGTGAAGGTGGTCATTAGTGGGGCCTACAAACATTTTCACACCGGGTGCCACCAGCGCTAAAGCCGGCCCTGAATACTTTCACCCGTAATCTCTCACAGCGCCCCTATAACCAGTGCTTTAAATGGGCCGGTACTCACCGGTACTGAGTACCGGCACCTCTGATTTTTTTTGCCGTCAGTACCAGCACTTCTCTGTAGCCAGGGAGAGTACCGGTACCATGATCAGCATGGCAGGCGCAGATTAGGTTTCTCTTCCAGTGCAGGGCAGATGCAGCTCTGCTTCCGAGGAGCTTGTAATGAGTTTATCTGTTTTAGTGTCATAAACGCATTTGTCGTGTTCTTTGATATGTGCTGCAAATGGTACAGAAGTCATTATGTATGATCATATCTTGCCCTTAGACCCGCCCCTAGCCCCGCACACTTGCCACACCTCTATTTTAGTGAGTACCTGCACTTATGTTTTGCCATTTAAAGCACTGCCTATAACCAAGCCAAAAGCACTGCACATTAGTGCAGAACCAAGCCACATGTGCAAATCCAGCAGCGTCCTCCTCACAGTGTGGGCAGCAGAGACTATTGCGCAGGCCATGGTGAAACAGTTGAGCCCGGGCATCATACACACGATTAAGATGCTTGAAGTGGGGGGCGTGGCCATGACGCCGAGCAAGATGGCCGCCTGACGCGGGACCTCCGATGCACCGGAGCTTCTCTTCTTTGCCGGTTCTTCTCCGGAGAGGATTTTAACATCATGAACATCGGTTTTTGATGTGGGAATGCAGCGCGCTTCTGGTGAGTGCTTTTTGACACACTTTTAAGACCGGGCTGCCTCTTTTTTCACCGCGTCCGTTCTCTCCTCAGAGAGCGGCCGCCATTTTGTTTGTCTGAGGCGCGATGCTCGTCTTGCTGCTGGCTTGCCTCCATTTACTTCACATTGCCCTTTTTTAGGGTCCTGCACCTCCTGAATGCCGATTCATCCTCTTCTTTGGACACTGCCTTGCCATATGACTACCTAACTGCTTGTGCTGCTTCACGCTACTGGAATGAGGTAACCTCTGATGAGGACTTCCATAGTATGTTTCTGCCTCTGATGGGAGCGTCCTTGGCCTGGTTGATCACTGACCCTGCACTCTTCATTTTTGCATAGTCCGGCATTGGCCTGTCTCTATCTGTTTATTCTGGACTGTCTCCCGGAACATTTCTTTATTCACTCCACAAGCTCTCCTATGGTTACTGCTTCATCTTATATGTGACTGAACACCTTCACTTTTCGGTCTTACCTTATAATCGCCCTCTTCCTTGCTGTTGGTCATTTCCGATTGGCTTCTATGGGCAAGTTACGTAACCCAAAATTTGTCTTTACTCCTTCGGGGAACTCTCCTGTGGTAACTTCTTCACCTCACTCAACGGCGGACTCTCCTCCCAAGGCAGCCCCAATGGCGGGAGTAGCTCTCCCTCGCTCCTCCTCAACACAGCCGCCTTTAAACAAATCCTCGCCTCCGTCAGCAACATCTTCTAAGCGTCTCAAACGAGATGCCTCTTCTTCAGAGAAGTCACCATCCCCTATTTCCATGGAGATGCTTTTTGAGGAGATTCGTGCCCTTCGGCCATTTGTGGAGGAAACCAACAGTAAGATGCAGTTTCTTGAGGAGAAATGGTCGTCCATGGACACCAGAGTTACATCTGTGGAGCAACAGATTTCGGATCGTCAATCTACTTCCCAGAGGGTCTCCTCCTTGGAAAAATCTGTTTTGGCGCTTCAACAGCATACGGAGGAATTGGAAAATAGAAACAGGAGGAATAACCTTCGTATTTATGGTTTACCGGAATCTTTAGAAGGGGATGATCCTGTGCTCTTTTTCTCCTCCTTTCTCCCGAAGCTTTTGGATATGCCGTCCACCACTTCCCTCAATATTCAGAGAGCACATAGACTTGGTCCTTGCTCGTCCACATCAACCAAGCCGAGGGGAGTCATTATCCTTTTTTTGAAGTTCACAGATCTTCTCTCTGTTCTCTCAGCGGCCAGGGCCAAGCGTCAGATCTCCTGGTTGGGTCAGAGAGTGTACCTCTCCCAAGATGTTTCAAATGCTACTGCCTCTCGTCGGAAATAATTTTTGTCTCTACGAGCTCCTTTGAGGTCTCTTGGTGCTAGATATGGTCTATTCCACCCATGCACTTTCAAAGTTACGCACCAGAATCAGACTTGGACTTTCCAGGATCCTGCTGAACTCAAAAATGTCATTCATATCCGTTCTAATTCTGCTATGGAGACCTCTTCCTCTTCTTGTGGCTGATTGTTCAATTGTTTTTTACACTTTCAGATTACTTGAAAATGTCTAACTTTTGCTTCCCTTACAGGTCATCCATTTTTGTCCCTGTCTTTGTTTCTCTCCATTTATTAGTCTTTTCGTATTGAGTATAAATATACTTTCTTATTCCTTCGTATCTAATTTTCATCTCCCTCTATCCTTTGTTTAATAATTGTATCTTGTTATTGTCCTTCATCATTCCTTCTTGATTTCTTTGCTTCTTGCTTCCTCAGTTCTTTCCTCTATGTATCGCTCTTGGATTTTTACCCTTTGATTGTCATAGTGTCTTTTCTTATTCTCATATGTTACACATTTTTTATTCATTTATCTAGATGGACCGACTGCCTCTTCATCTGGCTCTTCGGTTATGTTCCTTGTTCCGGTGCGATCTGGTCTGGTCTCCCGTTTTGGGGGATCTGTCTCGTTGAGTGTCGCCATTTCCCCGTTGTCCTATTTCGTTCTCCCCTCAGGTATGTTTTCTTCAGTCATCCCTTTGGGATATGTGCTGTCTCTCCTTGTATTCGCTTTCCTTTCCCGCTTCCTTTCTCCTTTTCTCTCCCCTTTACTGGTTGATCAATTCCGATTCTCCTTTATTTCTTTTTATCCCTCTCCTTCCTTTTTCAACCTACCTTACCGGTATTTCTCAAAGTTTTCTCTTTTTCGGCTTGTCTTTTGCGCATGCCCTCTCTTTTTCACTTTTTCTGTCCTATTTGATTCTATGTTATTTGTTAATTCAAAGTTGTTACCTGGAATGTAAAAGGTTTCATTAACCCTATTAAGCGGCAGAGAGTTCTGTCCCATTTGGCTTCCTATAACCCAGATATAGCTCTTTTGCAAGAAACCCACCTTAATGATGTTGAATCTCTGAAGTTAAAAAGAAGTTGGGTGGGTACAGTTTTATTTTCACCCTCTGACAACAAAAAGAATGGAGTCGCTATCCTCTGTCACAAAAGACTTAAATGTACGGTTCTGTCCCAGGAGACGGACTCTGAAGGTCGTTGGATACTAGCCAGATTACTGCTGAACTCTATTCCTTTGACTGTTTTCAATGTCTATGGGCCTGTACAAGCAGATTGTCCTTTTTGGCGTTTAATTACAAAGAAATGTATTCAATATAAGGATGTATCATTTCTTTTGGGTGGTGATTGCAACCAGATTGTTGACCCGTTCCTTGACCGTAAATCCACAGTCCGTTTCACACCGCACAAACCCCACAAACAATTCCTTAATACTATTTCACAATCACACCTTATTGACTCTTGGCGTCTTACACATCCTGACACATTGGACTATTCCTTTTTCTCTCCTCCTCACTCATCTTTTTCTCGCCTTGACTATATTTTCCTCTCTAATTCTTTATCTCAGAATGTTCTGTCTTCTTCCATTGAACCTATTGTTATCTCGGACCACGCTCCCATCGTAACAGATTTTGACTTACTCCCACCACATCCTAAACCCTCCCGATGGCGCTTTAATAGTGCACTTCTTACTGATCCCAACTTTTCTTCCTCTTTTCGCTCCTTTGTGGAAGAATTCTTTTCTCTTAAATCGGATCCTAGTATTTCTTCCCACACTCTGTGGGATTCCTTTAAAGCCTCCGCGAGGGGGTTCATCATTGACTTTGTCTCCCGGAAGAAAAAACAGTTTACTCAAAAGCGGAAATCTTCCTTGGCCATATAAAATTCCTGGAGCATCAGTTCTACACATCTTCTGACAAATTTATTTCACCGAATCTCCTGCGAGCTAAATTGGAATTCAACAAATTAACTACTGATAATGCTTCTTCGGTTCTTCTCCGCAGTAGTGCAAGGTATTACGGAGGTCGCAATAAATCTGGTAAGCTCTTGGCCAATTATCTTAAATCCCGTAAGGAACGCACTCTTATAGACTCTATATATTCTTCTGTTGGCACTCTTCTCCACAAAGACAAAGAAATCCTTGAGCAGTTTCAATTGTTTTACCAGAACCTTTACACCCCAGAATGCCCTCCCACTCCTTCTCTTATTCAGAGTTATTTTGACAAGCTCCCTAAACCTTCTAATTCTCACCTTAATTTTCCGGATCTTGACCTCGATCTTTCACTACATGAACTCTCTGCAGCCTTGACATCCCTTACTAAAGGCAAAACCCCTGGCCCTGACGGCTTTCCTGTGGAATTTTATTTGCATTTTTCAGACATTTTACTGCCTAAACTTTTAACCCTCTTTCAATCATTTTGCTCATCCGGCAAGGCAGAAGGCACTTTTCAAGATGCCACCATTTGTCTGATTCCCAAAGAAGGTCGCGATCATCAATTTTGTAACAATTACCGACCGATTTCGTTAGTCAATGTAGATTACAAAATCTTTGCCAAATTACTTGCAATGCGCCTAGACCCCCTTATGCCTCACCTCATTGGCAAAGAGCAATGTGGCTTCGTTAAGGGCAGGCTTACCTCGGACAACTCTCGCCTTTTTCTTAACGTCCTAAATAAGGCTCCCTCACTCTCAACCCCTCTTGCTGCTATCTCTGTTGACGCAGAGAAGGCCTTTGACAGGGTTGACTGGTCTTTTTTGTTTGCTTCATTGCGATGGCATGGCTTTGGTCCCAAATTTATATCCCTTATCTCTCTCCTATATTCTGCTCCCAAGGCTTCGGTACTTGTGAATGGACAACTTTCTCCATCTTTTAATCTTCAGAGGGGTGTTCGTCAAGGTTGTCCTCTTTCCCCACTCCTTTTTGTCTTATCTCTTGAACCCTTTTTATCCTCCATTCGCAATAATACTTCCATTTCTGGTTTCCCATATGGTTCTAATCAATTGAAACTTTCTGCCTATGCGGACGATATCTTATTGTTTATTTCTGATCCTGAATCCTCCGTACCCCCCTTGCTGTCTGAGTTTAACTCTTTCTCTTTGGTTTCAGGTTATAAGATCAATTCGGACAAAACTGAAATTCTACCTCTCACCTCATCCTGTCTCCCCCATCTTTTCTCTGCTACTGGTTTCGCCTGGAGTAGCTCCAAGATTAAGTACCTTGGCATTTTGTTTTCCAACTCCATCTCATCCTCGGTTAAATTAAATATGTCGGCAGTTATTTCCAGGATTGATCAATCGCTCTCAGCCTGGAATCCCCTCTTTCTTTCCTGGTGGGGTCGATTGGATTCAATTAAAATGATGATTGCTCCTATTTTAATTTATACCTTTTCTATGTTACCGGTTCATATCCCTACATTTTACTTTTAAAAAATCGATTCTCTTCTTTCTCGATTTCTTTGGAAAAATAAGAAATCCAGAATTTCTCTTGCCACCCTCCGTAAGCCCAAATCGAATGGTGGAGTTAACTTTCCTGATTTCCGTCTTTATCATAGATCCTTTTCTTTACGTCAGGCTTCGAGATGGATCTCATCAACTCTTTCTCCTTTCTCGCCCCTTTGGCTGCTCATTGAACACTCTTTACTATTACCCTTCTCCTTTGCTGAGGTGGTACGATTCTCTGCCAGGAATCCCTACTCTCTCTGTCCCCTATTCAAACATACCTCCTCTCTTTTAAATCCTTTGGTTCTTCCCTCCGTGGTCACACGCACGTCCTTTTTGAATTCTCCTATCTGGTATAACTCTCTTATTCTTCTAAAAAATAGACCCATTTTTTGGAGATCGTGGAGGGTAAAGGGCGTATTGTGGGTCAACCAACTTTTTGATGGCATATCCCCTTGCTCTTTTCCCCAATTTCAACTTTTATTTCGATGCCCCCGTTCCTTTCTTCGGAAATTCACAACCCTTATGGCAATTATCCTAGATCGTTATTATTCTCTCCCCTCTACAGCATCACCGTCACCTCCCCCTCCCCTTCTAAGTATTCTTGCTACACGCCCTAAAGCATCTCTCATCTATAAATCTTTTATAGCTCCTAATCCTAATCGCGTCAAAACTAAAGTGGAGCTTTCTTGGGAAACAGATTTTTGTTGTACTTGGCCGATTGCTCTCTGGGATAAGCTGTGGTCCAGATCTTTAAAAATTTCTCGCTCTGCTTCTCTTACTCAATCCTTATTTTATCTGTATCACAGACTCTACCTCTCTCCCCTTTCTTTATCCCGTTTTTCCCCCTCCTCTGACTCTAAATGCTGGTCTTGTGGCTCTTCTGGTGCCGACCTTTTCCACATGTTTTTTCTGTGCCCAGTCGTTTCTACCTTCTGGGGGAAAGTGTGGTCATGCCTCTCTCGTATCTTCTCTCTCCCTTCCTCTTTCACAAACTCTTTTCTCTTTTTGGGTAGCCTCTCTGAACCTTTGAACCTACCCGCTCATCTACACGGTCTCTTTGACCTAGCGCTTGCTCTTGCCTTCCAACACATTTCTTCCAACTGGAAATCTCTAGCTTCTATTTCCCTACAAGGCTGGTGGAATTCTTTATGCCATTTTCACAGACTGGATGTCTCCTTTGCCTCCACTTGTAAACCTGTTCGTAACGTTGATCTTTTCTGGTTGCCTCTCACCACGTATCTGGACTGCTTGGCCCTAAAGAAACCCATACGTCTCAATGCAGAAAATTTTAGGCCCCCTTGAATGTCTTGAACTCTCTCCTTTTGTTATCCCGTATAGGTTTATTTAATACTATTGCTTGTTTATGATGGTAATTTTGCATCGCTGATTTATATAGTTTGAATATATGCCGTAAATATTAGATAATGAATGGTCTATATTATTTCTTTATATCTTCCCCTCTCCTTCCCCCTCTTTTCCTCCCTTATCCTATCCCTTCTCTTGTCTCCCTCAATGTTAAAATTCTCTTAAAATGCTTTGTGGGTTTCTAACAGTGATATCAGCAGTATTACGTTTTCTCATTGGATTCTGTATTATTGCAATGTTTGCTGATATCTTCCTTTTGTTGTCAATTCTTTAATAAAGCTTTCAAACATAAAAAAAAAAGATGCTTGAAGTGAATCAGCTGATGCTGGCTATTCAGGGAAACAGTCCTCCCGACCGAGCAGCAGTAGGTCCACTACTCGTCGCTAATGTCTAGTTCTAAGTCCTCCTGCCAGTCGAGTTTAGCCCTGTAACCACCAGGCTAGAGGCCCCCCTAAGAACATGTGCTTAGTTTAGCGATCATACGTGGTGTCAGCGTCACTTAGAGCAGGTAAGTCAAGGCTGGCAACTCCGGCGGTTCTGCTAAAGACTCACCCAGTAATTCCCACATCATGTGTCGAGCTTGACGCTAATGTAATTGTGCGAGAACAGTCGGCGCCTAGCACTGCGCGCTCACCTGTTCCCAACTACGAAGAGACCCGTCTGTGAAACATCTCCCATATGTCACAATCCGAGCCCAAGCATCGCATCCACCGCTGCCTTATCTTGCCCAGGGGAAACCACATACATCACTCCAGTTGTACATGGGACAAGTAAAGGAAAGGTCCAACCTGTATATCTGCTAGCTTTTGCCACGAGTATTGAGTAGTGCCTATAACATCGACAGTGTGATAATGATGTGGTGACCTGTGAAATAAGGTCCTAAGCAGAGAGAGTGGAATAATAATAATAATCCACATTTGTAAAGCGCGAACAATCACCCGTAAGGGTCTCTAGGCGCTGGTGGCCGTTGAGAAGATTAAGCAAGCTATTGCCCAGAGTCACATGGTGCTGGGCTAATCTGCCGCCAGCACTGGAGATCGAACCGTGATCCCCACATTCCAGAGTCAGTCGCCCTGGCCGCAGCGCCACACCTCTTCCACCGCTCCATCCAGAGGTGAAGCAGATCCCTGGGCCCATGCAGCCAATAATAGGCAAAAACACATTCTGCAGCTCTGTAACAAGCCTCCATGTCTGGGGAATTCAAACCACCCATGGCGTAGGGAAGAGTAAGTGTGTCCCAGCACACCTGCGGCTGCTTTCTGTCCCACGCCAAGCATACCATCAGGGCACACAGATTCCAAAAGACTGGACTAGGAAAAAGAATAGGACTATTGGCAAATAAGATCAGAAATTGGGCAAAACTACCATCTTCGTGGTGGCAATGTGACCACGAAAAGAAAGGAGTAATCGGATCCAGTGCTCAACCCCCTCTGTGAAGTGTTGCACCCCTGCCCATAAATATAGAGCATTTCTACCGCTGGGCCTGTATGGACTTGTATACCCAGATATGGAACCAAGTCTGTTGTCCACAGTATCGGATACTCCAGCTGTACCTGAGTCGTGGCCGCGGTAGGAGGAAAGATGAGAGACTTATCCCAATTGATTCATAACCCAGAGGGGCTGCCAAAGAGGACTGCCTCCCAAAGGACCGGAGAGAGATTGCGCTCCGGCTCCCGTGTGAGCTTGGTATTCACGCAGAGCACAAACCAAGGGCTCTGCAATGAGCGCGTATAACAGCAGCGACAGGGGACAACCCTGTCGCGTACCCCTCGTGATGGCTATAGGGTCCGAGACTATTCCATTGACATGGACGCGAGCTGTTGGCGTAGAATGGAGCATTTGGACCAGTTGTTGAAAAGTATTGCCTACCACCAAGCGGGATAGCACGGAGAGCATAAACCTCCACTGTACGCAATCAAATGCTTTTGCAGCGTTTAAAAATGCAGCAGCTGTGCGTACGTCCAGATCAATACAGGAGATCGCGCCGGAGAGTGTCCAGGGATTATATATTAATGACAGGCCTGATATAAAGGCAGCCTGCTCTGCCTGGTCGCAGAGGCGCCAGGCGGTGTGCACAGCATTTCGCAAAAATCTTCATGTTGGTGTTTAGTAATAACAAAGGCCAATAAGATGAGCTACAGTCAGCAAGCTTACCCGGCTTTTGTTAAGTGACCAATAATTGCATTGCAGGGGGCATTCGACCCTCGTTCACCATCTTCACCTCGAATTGGGTGACCAAGTGCGGGACCAACTTGTCCTGAAAGGCCTTATAAAAGGACACTGACTGCCTGTCCGTGCCCTGCATCTTCCTGCCCGGCCTGTCCTTCAGCGCCATTAGATTAGATTCGATTATAGCCTGATTAGATATTCCTTTAATCGAGCTCTGATATCTCCCAGCCACATTAGATTAGATTCGATTATAGCCTGATCAGATATTGCTTTATTCGAGCTCTGATATCTCCCAGCCACTTTAGATTCGATTCGATTATAGCCTGATCAGATATTGATTTATTCGAGCTCTGATATCTCCCAGCCACATTAGATTAGATTTGATTATAGCCTGATCAGATATTGCTTTATTCGAGCTCTGATATCTCCCAGCCACCTGAGATTAGATTTGATTATAGCCTGATCAGATATTCCTTTAATCGAGCTCTGATATCTCCCAGCCACATTAGATTCGATTCGATTATAGCCTGATCAGATATTCCTTTAATCGAGCTCTGATATCTCCCAGCCACATTAGATTCGATTCGATTATAGCCTGATTAGATATTACTTTATTCGAGCTCAGATATCTCCCACCCACATTAGATTCGATTCGATTATAGCCTGATTAGATATTCCTTTAATCGAGCTCTGATATCCCAGCAAGCTCAGGCCTCCGGTCTCTATGAGGCTTCTCCACTTCCGCTAGTTCCACCTCCAGTCAAGCAAAGCGGACGATACTTGAAAGTCTCCCAGATAGTGGCGAACTTTTCAACACACCCAATGTTGATACAAATGTTTTCTTCAATCTTTTGCACAAGTTCCGTGTGAAACACAGCATCCAGCAAGGAATACTGCGGAAATTGGCAGGTGAACACAGTGGGCTGCAAACTGTCCAGTTTGAGGACCAGTAGCACCGGGGAATGGTCAGAGCTAATAGTCTATGCATGTGTGGGTGCCATGTACTGTGGAGTAATGGGCATACCCTCTATCTGTGGGGGACCTATAGTGCCAGACATCAAGCAGCCCCCAACAATCTGCAATATCAAGGAGAGCACGGGCCACCACTGAGGGTGGCCATGGCGGGCACTGGGAGCGAGCACGTCAGGGCATAAGATGCAGTTAAAATCACTACCACAAATCTGGAGCAGATCGCCACATTGAGCTAGCATGGTGGTCAAAGAATAGTAAACCTGTAGGTCGTTGTAGCTAAGGTCATACACTCCCACCAGCAAAGCAACCAATTGGTCCGTATAACAGTGCACCACCACAAAGTGGTACCGGGATCCACGCAAACATCCTTTACCTTGATACCAGTGTCACGCTGTTCCCAGACAAGTACTCCACGAGCATAGACAGTGAAACCTGCCTCATTACCGGCACCCCTTATGCACATCTGCATGAACAGCCAACTCCCTGGGGTCAGGTGTGATTCCTGTAGGATAGCAACATCAATGTTGTGTCTGTGTAAGTACATTACCACTTTACGAATATTTCTGCAATCAGTAAACCCCCTGACATTCCATGTGAGGAAGTTCAACAGCATGGGGTGCCTTGAGCCACCAGCATCATCCATAGTACGGTTAGCTATATCTACACAACACAAACTGTACATACCAAGTATTCACCAAATCATGTGTGACAGTCAGCACTCACCAGTGTAAAATGAGTGGCTATGTGTAAACCATCCCACCGCCCATGGCACTGTGCTCATAAACGTAACAGACAGTGATGCATTGCCCACCCTAAAGCTCACCCTACACTAAAAGAAAAACAGAACCCCAAAGCAAACAGTGTGGTGTACACATGGGGACAGATTACATGCTGCTGAACAGCCCCGCTACCAAAGGTGCAGGGGGCTGCAACAAAGGCATAGTGTATGCCAAACCTATAGAAACCGAACGTAATCATACCACCACCACTCATTCACGCACCTAAGACACAACAAAAACTCAAAGCCAACATGGCAGCAGTAAACTTACAGGGCCCTCAACCTACCTTCTGAAAGTACATTCTTGTCAATACACAGAGGACCAACAAAAACAGATATAGTGGCACCGACCCCACAATACCTCCACCCACAGGCGTCCGGACAGCAAGCAAGCAACCCACTCATGATCAATACAAAGAATAGACAGCATTATGAATGCAAAACACTACTATGAAGAGAGAGCAACTGAAACACATTGTGAAACAGGAGAACAGTGAAGGCTTTAGTCATGCTCCTCCGAGTCTTGAGAAGCCTTCGTCTCGCCCTCTTCCATCCTTGGCAAGCACCGTTGAGCACCACCTTCAGCAAGCTACTTGAGAATTTGCTGCAAGACATTAGAGTCACTGAAGATCTTACCCTTCCCATACACTAAAACCTATAGATGAGCAGGTAAATCTTAGCATACTTCAAGTTCAGCTCCTGAACTTGCATTTAGCTGGAAGAAACTGTCTACGCATATCTTGGACCTGTTGAGTGAAGTCCGGGAAAATGGGAAGGTCAGTGCCTTTATGTCTGAGTACCTGCTGTTCATGGAATAGGACTGATCTTTTTTCTATGTCTATTCTATTTTCTCTCTGCATGTCTATGAACTATGCGTTTACTTAATGTTTGTCTATTTGTGACGCCAGTTAGTCACCACCACTCAGATTGAATTGTAAATTAATATACGTATATGTGTATGTGTATAATGAGAATAATGTAGCAACAGATTATGATCATTATGGATTGAAGAATATATTTTGTTGGAATTGTATGTTTTTATATATTATTAATTGTAAATGAATTATTTTAATTGTCAATAGCGTGGTTAATAGCTTAATATGGATATTGAGTATGCATTCTTTATCATTCACAGGTAAATGTGTGGCTACTCCTGAGGAAGGCGTTGAATACGCCGAAACGCGTGTCGAAAGTTTAAGATACTGCCACATTTTAATTTGTTTTCGTATATGTTTTCATAACAAATATTGATGTATTGTGCAATGTTTACAATTTTTTATGTGAGGTTTTTAACGAATGATTATTAAAGTGGAAATATATTTCGTACATATTCTTCTTTCCTTCTGTTGCTCCTTATATTATGATGTTTATTAAGTTTGTTTAAATTAACTTGATTGCCTAGGAGTTACTTTCTTCATACATATTTACCTTGTCCTAGGAATTGTGTTATCAACTGTTCAGGGGGTCCTTGTTTTCTTCATCCATGCAGCATGTGACCATCAAATAGAGTTACAGTTCATCAGCGTATGGATGGATCCTGTTTCCATGGTTGTCCAATGGAATTCCCAGGTGTTCTATTTAGAGATTGAAGTTCACAAGGCGTGTATGGATCCCTTGAGAACATTGCAGGTCAGTGGGAATCACTGGGATCTGAACTTGGCTATCTGGATAATTTATGGTCTTTAGGAAAAATATGAAGGCAAATAACTGGAGTAAAGTGGTCCCAATGTGTGCAACTAGGTTGTTGTTTAGGCCATGGAGTGTGACCAAGTTGGAGGCTGCTGAGAAATCAAGTGGGCAGTGGGCATTTTTTCACTTCTCAGGTCTCTTGCTACATGAGATTCTGAAGTTGGACAGATAGTTACAGAGTTGGTGGTTGTTATGTATTGGATCCTCCTGTTGATTATCTTGACTAGGTGGAGGTAGGCATGTGATGAGACTGAATTTGCTGATATCAATGGATCAAGATGTGTTTTTCTAAGAAGTAGGAGGATTTTCCAATGATAGGTGTGATAAGTAGGGGTGTTGTATGCATGTGTATGTGTGTGCACACAAGCGCATGAAGGTCTTGCTGTTGAAGGGTATGCATGTGAGTACTTCATCGGTAAGTGACGTCTTGATAGTTGAGAACTCAGTGATATTTCTCTCTGTGGGTTCCTTGTGAGCAGTGTTGATGTATTCTAAGCTAATGTTCAATCAATCAATCAATCATGGCATTTGTAAAGGGCACTACATACCCGCGAGGGTCTCAAGGCGCTGGGGGGGGGGGGGGAAGCTGCTAGTGTTCGAAGAGCCAGGTCTTGAGAAGTCTTCTGAAGATCAGAAGGTCTTCGGTCTGCCGTAGGCGGATGGGGAGGGTGTTCCATGTCTTGGCAGCGAGGTGGGAGAATGATCTGCCGCCGGCGATCACTCTTCGGATGCGGTGGACGGTGGCGAGGGCGAGGTCTGCAGAGCAAAGCTGGTGGGTGGGGGTGTAGAGGCTGAGTCGGCTGTTGAGGTACGTTGGTCCGGTGTTGTGGAGTGCCTTGTGTGCGTGGGTGAGGAGTTTGAAGGTTATCCTCTTGTTGATAGGGAGCCAGTGTAGGTCTTTCAGGTGGGGTGTGATGTGGCTGCGGCGAGGAATGTCGAGGATCAGGCGTGCAAAGGCGTTCTGGATGCGTTGAAGTCATTTCAGGAGTTTGGCCGGGGCTCCTGCGTAGAGTGCGTTTCCGTAGTCCAATCTACTGCTGACGAGGACCTGGGTGACTGTCCTTCTTGTTTCAGTGGGGAGTCACTTGAAGATCCTGCGAAGCATGTGGAGGGTGTTGAAGCAGGAGGAGGAGACGGCGTTGACCTGTTTCATCATGAAGAGGGTAGAGTCGAGGATGACCCCTAGGTTGCGTGCGTGGTCGGTGGGAGTTGGGGGTGTTCCTAGTGCAGTCGGCCACCAGGAGTTGTCCTAGGCCGAGGGGGTGGATCCGAGGTTGAGAACCTCCGTCTTGTCCGAGTACAGCTTCAGTCGGCTGATTCTCATCCAGTCGGCGATGGCCTTCATTCCTTCGTGGAGTTTGGTTTTGGCAGTGTGGGGGTCCTTGGTGAGGGATAGGATCCGCTGGGTGCCGTCGGCATAGGAGATGATGTTGAGGTTGTGCCGTCGTGCGATGTGGGCTAGTGGTGCCATGTAGACGTTGAACAATGTTGGGCTAAGGGATGAGCCTTGGGGTACGCCGCAGATGATCTCAGTGGCTTTCGGAGCGGAAGGGGAGGAGGCGGACACTCTGTGTTCTGCTGGAGAGAAAGGAGGAGGTCCAGTCCAGGGCTTTCTCTTGGATTCGGCATCGTAGAGGCGTGTTCATGGTGTGCGGTGGCAGACCGTGTCGAAGGCGGCTGACAGGTCCAGGAGGATGAGGGCCATGGTTTCTCCGTTGTCTAGCAGGGTCCTGATGTCATCGGTGGCGGCGATGAGGGCAGTTTCGGTGTTGTGGTTGCTGCGGAACCCGAACTGGGACGGGTCCAGGATGCTGTTCTCCTCGAGGAAGCTGTTCAGTTGTTTGTTGATGGCTTTTTCAATTATTTTCGCCAGGAACGGGAGCAGGGATATGGGTCGGGTGTTCTTGAGGTCTTTGGGGTCCGCTTTGGGTTTTTTGAGTAAGGCATTGATCTCTGCGTGCTTCCAGCTCTCCGGGAAGGTTGCTGTCTCAAAGGAAATGTTGATGGTTTTCCGGAGATGTGGTGCGATAGTGCTGCTGGCTTTGTTGAAGATGTGGTGTGGGCAGGGGTTATCCAGGGATCCGTAGTGGACGGTGTTCATGATCTTGATGGTGTCGTCATCGTTGATCTTGGTCTAGGAGATCAGGCGGTTGGTGCGGATGGTGGTCGTGGGAGCGGGGGTCTCAGTGGTTGCCGGGGTGGTGACAGTGTTGAAGCTGTCGTGGATGTCTGCGATCTTGCGATGGAAGAAGGTGGCCAGCGAGTCGCACAGGTCTTGTGAAGGTGGGATGTCGTTGGTGTTGGAGCTGGGGTTGGAGAGTTCCTTCACAAATGTTAGACAGTAGCTTGAAGGTGGACCATGTAGAGATGTTGCATCATAGATGGAGCAATGTTAGCAGTGTTTTGTTTACCTTGTCTAAAGAGGAGTGATTGCGAGAATTATATTTGTTAACGGAGGGTTGTATGTTTAGGTCTGAAAGAGGATTGACACTTTGCTTGAAGGCTTTGAAAAGTGCTTTGTTTTGTTTGCAAGATTCTGAGATAGTTTAAGTTTGAAAGACTGATTTGGGAATAATAGTGAATTTCTTTCCAGTGGAGTAGGGTTCTCAAGTGAAAAAGTATGTATTTTTATTTAGGACCTCATTTAGGAGTAGGCAGTAACCAGACATCTTCCAAAAATCTACGGAAACTCTGTTTCTCACCCCTCGTAGCCTCCTGCTCTGTTAGAATGCCCCAGATGCTGAACTTCCCAAAAAATAATACATAAAAACCTTTATTGCTGAGTTAATAAAAAAAGATTGCAAAAACACGTTTATGCACATGCTTAATAAGTTTTGTTGCTAAAATAGACTGCTGACCAATTTAAAACAGTTTGATTTAGAACATTAATTTCCTTATGACAATGTTTTATGAGAGAGACAATCAGTGAGAGGTTAAGCTGCAGAAGAGTTTTTAGTTTAGGTAAATACCTTTCATTTTTGTTTTATTTCTTCAGTTTCTAAGTGATCCAATGTGAATCTAACAAAGTCCTTTTTAAGGTTTAGTAGTAAAGCTTCCATTAAATTAGATTGCAATTTTCCTTGGCTATAAGACACCAATAAAGTGTCAAAGTGCTTTAATGTGTGGCAGATTTTAAGAATCCTGTTTAAAAGACGGGTTTACATGTGCTTCTTTATGAAGGTTTTAAAATGCAATAAATATAGAGGCGAATCCCAGACTACATTAATTTGTAGAAGATCTGATGAGCTGGACGAGGAGTTGTGTATTAAATGGAGTGTTTCCAACTTCTAACCGCAGATGGAATTTTAATGAGCTCTGATTTGAAATTAAAAATTCCTGTCAAATTTGAGCATTAGTAGTGGAGAAGGGGAGAATGAAGAGATGTCTGAACCGCTAACATTGAATTCTGTCCAGCCAATTAATCACTCATACAGGGAACATCTTGTTACCACAAGTTAGTGATAAGTTAGCGATGGCATGTACTTTCCTCTGATGACATCAAGCAGAGGGTTGACTGAGGGGCTGTTCACGGTGTTGCCCAGTTTCAGCACGGCAAATATTACATTTTTGCCTTAGCTTTCAATTCAGCCTTGCGTCTGATAAAACTCCCTGTACCTTGAAATCAAACATCCAGATATTTATAAGATAAGCCAAGCTCAATATGTTCCTTATTCAGTTGCCAGTTGGTTTTCCCTAATTTACTTATATCAAAAATAAGCAAATTAGATTTTCCATGATTTACTGTTAGATTATCATTGTTCCAGAAGCATTCAAGTCCTCTGCGGGTCCTGTGCTAGTTTTGTTGAAAATCACATTATTGTCTGTGTACCAAAGAATTGCGATTGTTATACATCCTTTTTTGGTGGACATACTCCTGAATTATTTAGAGCCTTAACAAAGTTGGAGCCTCAGAGGTAAAATAAAATTGGGACTAAAACACTACCCTGTTTTGGCCTCTGTTGGT
Organism: Triturus cristatus; assembly: GCF_964204655.1. Classification (NCBI taxonomy): domain Eukaryota; kingdom Metazoa; phylum Chordata; class Amphibia; order Caudata; family Salamandridae; genus Triturus; species Triturus cristatus. The sequence goes on along the minus strand of NC_140595.1, from coordinate 629,390,869 downwards.
GAAGATTTTCTTTAAAAGGGAAGTGTTATCACCAAGTTTTAACTTAATCCAAGTATCCGCGTATAGCAAATGAGTGGCTTTTAGCAATGTGTGGTCCGTGCACCAGGAATTCAGCTTGTACCAATGTTATCAAACGCAGTCCTGAAATTGATAAAGCAGGCATAAAGATTTGATGTAATAGATGTTATAAATTCATTTATTAATATTGTAAATGTCATTATATTGTCTATGGTGCAGTTGTTGCCCCTGAAACCTGTTTGATGCCAGTGGATGAGAACCTTGTCATCTGCCCAGTCTAAAAGGTCATTTAGGAATAAAGAGGCATACAATTTTGCATCTTTGGCAAGAAGTGCAATCATTCTGTCATTGAAGGGATTAAACTCTTGATCCATTCTTATGTAATTAACAAAGTATAAATCTTTTCCAGGAAGATGGCATCAGTCCTGTAAAATAACGAACATTAAATAGGGTATGTAACCAGTGGGACCAGTAATCAATACCTCACTTATAAGGTCAGGCTACCATTTGGTCCTTGGGCACAATCAGACTTGCGATTCCTTATACATGATGCTACGGATTTCTTTGCGCATCATTGTGGAGTTGTTTCTTCATGCAAACTCAAAACACTTGACTACTTTAATTTGTTTGATGTTCTACTTCGATTTAGGCAGTATAGCATTGAAACATGACTTTACCACAGAACACCTGGTAAGTTATATCACACAGTTTTAAGAGCTGAATAACCCAAAGAATTTATATAAACTCAAACTTTCATTTAATCATTTTTATATACATAATACAGTGGAGTGATCAAAACTTCCTCCTTCAATTTTCTTCTTGCTTTGCATACTTGTCTTTTGTAACATTTTCGGGAGTTTCTGAAAATGTAAAGATCTCATGCATCAAGTGTATCTACGTCAAATTTGTTTAATCTGGCATGTCAACAAACTCTGGCTAATTCCATTTTTTTTATCTAAGTTAATTTGGGAACCATGACTTGTGGGACTTGCTTTCAATAAATTTCCATGATACCAGAGTTGAAAATAATTGCAGTAACCACAGTCCACACACTGACATGGTTGTGGTTTGTCATTGATCCTAGAGAATCTTACCACTGGATCACTTTCTCATGTTCCTTCCAAGCTTTTAATTTATAGGAATAGGTTGTGTACCATTTTAGTCTTCAATTTGTGGATGCCAGAGAGTTTGCCTAAGTTCAAAACTCTATCGGCCTTACCTAAGATGGTTAGCATAATTGATATTTAAACAAAATTGTGACTTTCAAAGCCTTCAAGTATATTATAATCGTTTATATGGTTAAATATATGATTAAACAAAGGGAGGAGGACCAATGTGTAGTCCAGGACTGCTACATGATGTTTGGTTACTCTGTTGTAAGGAGTATATTTGTCAAAAGGAAGTCACCCATTTAGACTGTGCAAATCTAAGCTATGTGGTGAATGTAGAAATTCAGCTCCCTAGGTTGATTTTTTGTGGGGGTCAGAACATATCTCTGGAATGTACTCCAGACTGAATCCTGGACATCAAAGATAACTCTCAAACTTCCATAAAGCAAATTCAAATTGAAATTTCCAGTTATTATAATTTCTGCAAACGCATTGGGTGCTTTCATATTTTGAAGGACTTCAAATACTTTTTTAAGAAGGCCGTTTGCAGTTTTGTAGACAGATTTATATTTGTTTCCAAATTATAATCTGGTCAGAAGTAGTTGCACTATTCCTTGACTCAATCAGTGCTGTTTGCATGAAAGGCACATCAGTCTTAATTACACCGATGAAGAGTGTGAACTAGAAAGAACCCAGAAATAGGTTGAGGATCTACACACCATGATTTTTTACAACAAAAGATATGATGTGAATTAAATAAATTTATAATGTCAATGTTTTTTAATCTTTGAAAACCAGCTCCATTACATAAACCGAAATATAAAGAATTGAACTTGTATATGGGATCAAACTTAATTGAGGACACTTTGGATGTGCTAGGACTTGGACGCTTGTGAGGGTTGGTTAGTGCTGGAATTAACACATGAGCTAGTCAATTCCAAGTATCTGTAACCTCATATATTTTGCTTGTCGATCAGTGTAGCTAGTAATATTTATTCAATTTCTGGTTGCTTTTTTGCTATCGTTAGTACCTCCATTGGGTTTGCTATAAGCTATCGCTGCTGTGGAGTTTAGAGGAGCTGCTTCTTGCTAATTTTTAGATCTCGCCTACGGAGCGCGCATGCGCTTCATAGGCAAAAGACCTTTAGCAATCGCTTCGGCTTTTCAGTCAAAAATGTGCATGCGTTCCATTTCCTTCAATGGCAATGCGTGCACGTTTGGTGATTTCCTTGCGTGAGCGAGCAGCTAGCGCCATATGTTATCAATTATTGCGCACTGCTGCTCGCTCCCGCAAGGGAATCGCGCAGGCCCCCCTCTCTTCTCGCTAACGCACAAGGCGCGCGCTTGTGCTTGTTTCACTGCTTGCTGCTTTCTTATTGCGCCCATTTGTTTATATCAGTTGTTACTATTGCCAAACTGAACGATACTAATTGTATCAACTATATAAAAGAAAATGCTGAGTTGACCACACACCTGAAGTCATTCTACTATCCAAAACGGCATGGTAAAACAGCACAATGTATATACGTTTTGCAAATCTATAGATTATCGGGTGGTTATGGAAACAAATTGCACAATATTATCTCAACACGCTGCACAAAAACTAATATTTGCTCAAATAAGATGATGAGACTCGGTCATGCACAGGTATTCCCAAACATAACGTGCCTGGGAAGGGGTTTCTATCACAATCTGAGGGTACACAGACCTCTGCAGCAGGCACATTAGCCCACTGAGCCGTCAAGCTGGTGTTCCCGTCACGCCGCTTGTCGCTCTCCCTTACACCTATGACAGGGCACGTTGTCAAGACGAGCTTTTCAAAGAGAGCTATGTTGTGTTCTCGGGTGTCGCAGGCCCCGGCTGTGTCCAGTGTTGACACCCGGCTTCGTGTTACACGCGCTGGACCGGGGCTGATATACTGCGCGCACTTGTGTTTTTCTTTCTTTTGTCAGAAGGGAGCACACAGACGGTTATTTTGTAACAGGACGGTCTTCTTTTTAAAGAACCAATTTGTTTGTTACACAAGATCCCTCCATTCCAGATAGGCCAAATGGGGACCGGGGCTGTGCAGAGAAAGAAGAGTTGTCCATTTGCTGCACCGCTGGGACATGTCGCAGCCATTAATGCATTCCTAAAAGAGGGAGCTGGGTCCGCTGTGGGAGCCAAGCAGTGCGTTGGTCTGCACTAACTGCCATAGGGTGCTCAGGGATCAATGCTCCATGGCTGGAATTCTAGTTCTAATTCTAAGGGAATTCATTGATTGTATTGGGTGACTGTAGCTTCCTTTTTTGTTTCTAGGTCTGGCATGCGCCAGACCTTTTGATTTTTACTTAAATTACATTTTATGGTATTCTTACTAAAAGGGGATATTAGCCAGCTCTCTTCATCCATAGTGTTGGTCACAAATTATTTCCTCCCACTGCAGCATAATGCACGGGGCAAATTTCAGTCCACTTCAGCCAGTGGCCAAATTTGCTAAGTGACAGTATTCCGCTCTTTTAAAAAGGGCACATACAAAGTAGTTCCTGTCAGTGCCAGGGAATATTATGGCAAGGTGTGTTTATGAGACAAAAATATTTACCTTTTAGCCATTTTTGTTTATATTGGCAAGGGCACAACAGGTCTCCCAACATTAAATTTTACATAAATCATGACACGACAAAACAACAGTGCTTTAAAAAGAATATATAGAAGTGCAGGTGCTCACTACCTAGCGTACCCGTTTAATCATGATAAGTGCCAGTACACTCCCATTAAATATATTGCAGCAGTGCAGAAAAGTGATGGTGCTCTCCCTTTCACATTGAAGTACCGGGCAGTATCAGCCATTCTAAAGTACTGATTGTATTGCTAAAAAGGCTCCCTGCCAGCTGATAACTGACCTCTTGGCTTTGCCACTGCTTGTTGGGATCTGCCCGTGAAGTGTCTGTGTCATGATCAGTAAGTGTGTAACCTTTCTTTCTAGGTTCCAGCCAGTGTCAGGGACTGTACTATGGAACAAAGGCCTTTGGGGCTGGGCAGGATCAGCCACTCTTTTCTTAGTGTACTGGGAGGAGTGGTTGTGGTGTACTAATGTGTGCCTGAAGGCCTCTGTGCAGCTAATAGCAAACAGGATTCTTTTGCAGGCAGTCGTGTTTGATGAGCTATGAAGTGATACCTGCTAATATGGTTCCTGGATTAGGCAAGTCCAGCTACATCAATCCATTTTTGTTTTAGGAAATTTCATCAGATTGGTACTGATTGGATATCACCAGTGCTGGCAGAGGAAAGGTAGTGGGGTCTGAGGGACGTACTTATGGAAAGTGCAGTCTGACAGTCGATTTTACACTTTAAAAAAAAATCTGCAGCAAAGAAATTGACAACAAGCACAAATGTGACAGTAAATCTGTTCTGGCTTACTTAGTTGGTCACAAAGAGGCCGCATTTTTAAAATATGTTTTGGGCTTAAGGTACCTGCGGTAGAGATCTTTGTGCACCCAGCAAACTTCAGGGGCTAATAACTGTAAGATAACTCTGGTGATTAATGAACTTGCTGGATAGATCTGTGTTTCATCTAGTCACAGTTTGACTCAAAGTAGCACAGAAGGTTCATGTGTCTGCTGCAAAGCATATTAAGGGCCATTGCCACGGGGCGGGCCCACTAAAATAATTGGCCCCGGATTTATACATTTATTTTAGCCTTTGTAAAATCACAATATGCTGCTGCAACTCTTTCAGCAGGATAAAGGTTTTGTCAACTAGGGTTGATACAAATGAAATATAATACACACACCTTAAATAACAAGCATTGGCATAGTCAATAGGTCTCGTCTTTGGGACCTTATAAGTGTTTAGCCATGCAACACTTAATGTTGTTGCACCAACAATATTGTGCTGGATAACGAAACACTTATAAGGTCCCAAAGGCGAGACCTATTGGCTATGCCAATGTTTGTTTCTTTTGTTCACAATTAAGTATATTAAATTGCTAGTTCTTTGTATTGGAGCTTGAGATGCTGGGATTTGTAGAGAGTTTGACCAATCGTATTACCCTAATATAAAACTGTGTTCTGAGTAGGGTCTACAAAAGTTAAGACATCCATCTGTAAAAGAAGGGAATTTTCTATTTGATCGAAAGGAGATCTGTGTAGGCATTTCGAAGATTGTTAAGCTTTAATGGTACCACTTACTATTTAAGTATATTAACTTCGCTAGTGCTACTCCTTGTGCATGGACTCGTGTTACATTGGTCTCAAAACTGGTTTAATGTTACATTTGTAGAACGCTGAGATTTAGGTTGTGCATCTTTTCTGGTACCTTTTAGTCTAGTTGTGTTGTTTTATCACATGTGAAAAAATTGTCTTTTAAATCAACAAAAGGACACTGTTCCTAAAGCAGGGGCCGGAAGAGGCAACCGCCCAGACCCCTCCAATCTATTTAAACTTCGATGTGCCATTATTAGCTCTTGACTGGCAAACGCGATGAAGGGATAGGTGCAGAGCAGGGAGCCCGCGCATCAACTTCCTGTCTACTTGCGGGCGTCCATTGCGCTTGCCATCACAAGGATTGCCTCAGCAGGGTTAGGTATCAATCAGGGGCTGCTTCCACATTAAGGGTATACAGGTTACTGTTCCGCCCTGACCGAGAAAGAGGGTATTTTAGTTTTAATTTGCTTGACATTATATCACGTGCACTTCACTTATCTTAAATAATTTGGTCCTGAAGAAGCGCAAATGACCCCTTTTGGGCGAGAGAAGCGCGAAACATGTCGACCTATGATCTTTGACACCTGGGCATAGTGTGCCTTTGGGGCAATGTTTTATTTAGCGGTTTTTGGACTGCAAAGGGTACAACATTTACATTGTTGCTGCATGTTGACCCTCTTTTAATTCAATTATTATTTTGCACGCACATTTTCCCCTTTTTTACCCTCATTTGACCCACTCCCCACACACCCTCATGCATTATCCGGCAGTCCTAAAAAAGATCTCCGATAAAGTGACCCTATGGGGGCCCGTAGGGAATTGCAGCGCCGGCCCTACGAGGAGCAACTGCCCAATGATGAAGCATGACACCCCTTGGGGTGTGTGAGGGCATCCAAGGACGAAAATTGTCTTTTCCCTCACTTCTGGGTATTCCTTACCTAAGGTTTTTCCTTTTTCCTCTCTTTTTTCTTTTTTTGATTTCTTTTTATTTCTTGTTTAATGTACAGGTGACTTTTTACACCTCAGTGCATGGGTGACTTTTTGCACCCTGCTTTAGGAACAGTGTCCTTTTGTTGACTTAAAATGTATACATTAGGAGCATGGACACTGGACCTCTAACGGCTCCTAGGTCCCCCCTCTCTTTATGTGTGAAATAAAAAATTGTCTTTCCCTTGCAGTAAAATGTAGATACTTTGTAATCCTATTTTGCTTATTTAATTTATTGAGTATTTTTGTGTTCTTTTTTGACATAACTGGTTCAAGTAGATGAGTATCCTTGGGGTGATGATGAGATGTGGGTTTCACAACTTATGTTTATTGCTTGACCAGTTGGTGCTTCAGTCTTATCTGCCAAAAAGGCAGCGCAGTTATTGATTGTCTTATTTGAAATTTGTGTGTGGTAGTTTTGATCACGATCAGCTGTTTTAGAGGCAATATTACCAATCACTTTTGCTGTTTCTCTGTACACCGTTGCTGCTGTTGTTATGCATTTAGTACCTTAGTAGATTTCTGACCTTGTACTTCAGGGGCCATATTGGATTCTGAGCATTAGCCTCCCCTATTTAAATAGGGTTCCAGAATATTTTCAAATATTCTAGAAAAAAACTCCACTTATCGCCTCCCCAAAGACTGATTGCCCTCGGATCCATCCACAGGTAGATGATCGTATCGCAATTAGATGCTCACAGGGCATTGGTATGTTCACTTGAATTGTCAGGGAGCATTGGCTACGCGGTCTTGCTAAAGATAGGGCTCCCTCTTTGGAAGAGACCATCACCAAACTCCACTGCCTTGCCGATGCGGGCGGTGTCAACCGACCAAGCTTCCCAAAAAGCCCCCAAAAAGCCTGCTGCAGCCCACTAATGCTGCGGTGACCTCTTAAAGTGCTTCTGACAGCTTTGTGTCACCAACATATTGTCACACATTCACACCTCCTCCCACCCCGGAGCTCAATGGCATGAGCGAAGGAGTAAAATAGCAGGGAGAACCTCTTCCCACGCTAACCCGCAGCTTTCACTTCTACTGTTGAACCCTTGCTTCACGTTGGTGACTGTGGCTCTTGATGTCTCTGCATCTTGTGAGACTTGTGGGCGGGCAGAGCACAACTTGTGCTTAGGGGAGTGGCACGGGCTGGACTGGCCGTAGGGCGCACCGGGTGTTTTCCTGGTTGGCCGGAAGGGTGGGGGGCGGTTTTGGACCGGTAGGGGACGTTTTTGTTACTGTGGGCTGGTTTTGCAACAGTGCTGCAATATTGCCCCCCTAACAAAAGCAGCAGCAGTGTTTCCCACCAGCATTCCCCCCCAGCCCACAGGGCTGGTCCGGCTTAATAATCAGGGCTGGGTAGCGTTCTCAGTCCGGCCCTGGAAGTGCACTTCACCTGCTGAGTATCCTGATCTAACAAGCTTTGAACTTGTTTGTGGTGTTCCCATTAATATAGCCACTGCCAGCTGTGCCACTAGGAAACCCATTTGTGGGGTATCCCCCAGTAAACCTGGCACTGGCAAACCTGTTGTATTCAGAGTGGGGCATCAGAAGCCTTGCCTCCTGGCTTTCTATGCTGTCGGCTACTGCTATCGCTCTAAGATGGTCCTAGACTGCAGAAGAGTAAAAATTTCCCCATATGCTGTAATAAACATTGAAGCGCACCAGGGGCATTTTTTTAATTTATCAAGAACAGATACTACTTTGGGTGGTGACCAATCCGCCATGACACCAAGGCAATGCAGACAATTTGTCACTCTTTTTGTGGCAAAAGTGACTTTTTTGGTTAAAAAAAGCACCAATTCACAATAAAATTTTAGATAGCTTACCAGGCACGGCTGTGCCAATGGAGGGGGTGGCTGGCCCGCTATACTCCAAATGACCCCCTTAAACATGCATGGCATGCAAGAGAATGTAAAAGAGAGGCACAAGGGTACAACTTTACGTACTCCAAAATCCCTTTGTGAATAGGTCCCCTTACTCATCAGTTTGATCACTTCTTTTGCTGTGATCAGCCTCAATACGGGTATTAGATCAGTTTGTGAGCATCATATCTCTTTGGGGCATATTATCAAGCACTGCGTTAAAATTATCGCCGCTTTAGCGGCAGAAAACTGCCGCTACAGCGGCGATAATGGGCTTGATAATATGCCGCAGAGAATTCCAATAGAAGGCCATGTTCACACCAGAACATGGGCTTCTATGGGAATTCTCAAGGGCATATTATCAAGCCCATTATCGCCGCTTTAGCGGCAGTTTTCTGCCGCTAAAGCGGCGATAATTTTAACGCAATTTCTTGATAATATGCCCCTTTGTTCATAATTTAAAATATAGGGTAGAAACATGTTTTGCACTAATTTGGGGGCATATTATCAAGAAACGGTGTTAAAATTATCGCCCTTGAGAATTCCCATAGAAGCCCATGTTCTGGTGTCAACATGGGCTTCTATGGGAATTCTCTGCGGTATATTATCAAGCCCATTATCGCCGGCGATAATTTTAACGCGGTGCTTGATAATATGCCCCTTAATGTGCTTTTCGATCAGATAAAATTGTGACTATTACAGCGCTCAGAAACATTTTCGGAGTAGGTAGAATCTGAAATGTATTTTTACATATTCGAAATCTACTGAGTAGAAACACTGAAAATGTCTAATTGAAAAGCACTGCTTTCAATGATTGCATAATATATATATGTATATTTGTTGTTTTTGTAGCAAAATTCGGCGCACTTACTGATGAAAACTCTAAGACGAGCGAGCGTCTGTACATTTGCACTGGATTAGGCGAAAACAGCAGGTGCGCAGACCAACTTCCGCACAGGACAGGCCCCTGGTGATTTTTCCCTCCGGCTGAGCCCCAAGTTTGATATCTGTGCGGGCATTAATCTGAAACGGGACGTTAATAGGCGTCTCTTTCAGGCACACATTCCGGGGCATTCCTGCGCTATCATTGGTCGGGATCATGGCTTCAGGCCTGGAATTTGGTGCTGGGAAACACAGAGTGAGGGAAATAACAGCTCCAAGGTCACAAGGTAAGACATTTGATGCAGCACACATTCTTGCGCTGTGATACACAACTGCCGGAGACGTCACTCAAATAGTAGCCCGCGGAAATAGAAACGGAATATGACATTTTAGAGGCGCTTTTTCATGGTTAGCAGCATGAGACAGTTTTGGAAGGAAAATAACTCTAATGATAAAGCACCAGGGTCAGATCAGTTCACCGTGACATCACCGGGCTGTGCAGGTCCTAAACAGGACACTGTGACGTACTTACCTAAATAGTTTGTGGTAGATGTATTTCTATTTATTCATCGACCTATTTATTTATGGCAATTAGAGAGGGCGACCCTAAGCACAGTAGGAGGGTGCCCCTGCATGAGCAGAAGCACCCCTACACCAACATTCCATTCTCTGGTCTTTGTAAGTGCATGGAAGCCATCTTAAGGTATGCAGTGGACACTGGTCAACACAAGATATCCAACTACAAAATGGCTTCGTCAAGTCTAGTCATGTTTTATATCAAACATGTTGGAATCATGCAACTACACTGATTCCAGTGTGAGTTGCCTGATACCATGTACTGTGGGAGCTCCTTAGAGGAGACCCCCATATCTAACTGTGTAGCCTTGCAGGGTCTGCGTGATAGCCAATGTGCCGCCGACCCCTACACTGTTCTGCCCTCCTGATGCTGAGCCTAACTCGGGCAGGGGAAGGCAGAACAAAGGATTTCCTGTAGAAGTGAGGTGTTCCCACCTATGCTTTAGACTCAGGTGTACCTGGGCTAGGGTGGGGTTGCTTCTGAGCACCTTCAGACTGCTTTGAAGGGCACATTTGGTGCCCTACTTGCATAAACTGGTTTACTTCAGTGTAGGAGCCCTCGGCTCCTGCTCTGGCGTGAAACCCCACAAAGGACAGGGAGATGACCCCGTCCAGCTCCTCTTCTCAGGAGGTGCCCAGAGCTCTACCAGGTGGCCACTTGATTCTGCCATCTTGAAAATAAGATAAGTAAAGGCACCTAGAAGCATCGGGCTGGTCAGTCCATCAGAGTATCGTCCCTGACCCCCGATAGATGGGTCACTGCAAAAGCTGTCCAACCCCCTTCCCTGGGTTACCTAAGGGCTCCCCTGAGGGTGGGACCCTAGATTCGTCTTGTCAAAGATTCCTCTTCAAGATTCATCTGCAAAAGTCTTTCACAAGACTCTTCTGCTGCTGGACACTGGGTTCTGCTGCTGGACTTGGCCGAGACCCAAGACAAGACTGCATCTGGTAGGAGGGCTCCTACTGCAACCTTGTCACTGTACTTTGCAAGGACCCTGCAACCTCCGTGGCTGTGCATCCTTAAGAGTCACAAGGACTCTGTGTGCATCAAGGACAGTGAGAAGGAATATCCCTTGAAGTGAAGGAGTAACTGCCCTGCAACCGCAGGCACCTCAATGGCAGTGATTGGCTTGTGGATCCTGCTGTCCAACGGACTCTCCAAGACTCTGGTGGTGGTTTTGTGGCTCTCCAGAGGTCTGAACTGTCTTTTGTGCAACTTCAAAGACTGTGGTTTCTCTTTGGAGCTGCTGGAACGGAGTCCCTGTGCACCCCGTCTGTTTGCTGTTGCCACGGCTTTTTGGCTTTTCACTCTGGAGATCTTTGAGCTCCACAAAGCCCCACCCTCAAGCATCACTCAGCTGCAAAAGTGATGTCCTCTCTGCATCCCCTGCCACGTGGGCCTCCATCTTCGGTGTGCTGCTGAGGACTCCTTGCGACCACCTATACCTGCTGCCAGAGGGTACCTCGGCAGTCTTCATTGATTTATGCTGGCTCTCCTGTTTACTGAGAGCTGTCCCTAACTTACCTATAGTGGACGAGTCCCTTGGACCTTGCTGCTCCCCATTTCCGCATTTCATCATGCAATGTGCCTGATTATTTGCTAAGGCTTGTTGTTGGTACTGCTGGCTGCTGACCCTCCTGCCATTTGTTGACCGGCGTGGGACAGCTCGTGGATAGCCTAGAGCACAGCCTGGACTCCACAGCTGCAACTTCAAGGCCCCCAGTCTACAGTGAAGTACTCCCAAGAATGGTTGGCATTGTGTCCCTGCACTTCCCGAAGAACTCCAGGTGGCTTGGACTCTGTCTCCTCTCTTCTGAGATACTTCTCATCTGGAATCCATGCCTGGGTTCCACCGACATGGTTCACGGGTCACCGTAGCAGCTGGACAGCCGAGGTCCCCCTTTGACTCCAATGGGCGATTCCAACACCACCTCACACCTATGCAAACGGGCTGGTGTAGGTATCCTGCTTCTCTGGGTATCCACAGGTGGGGGTGCTCTCCAACCTCCCTTGTTTCTACAGGTTTACTTAGGGTCCTCTGGGATAGGTCCTGAATCCTCCTAAACATAACCGTAACCTTCCCATTGCCTCTGCCTCTGTTTTAAACTTGAATGTGTGTATAATTTGTTGTTCTGCCATACGATCCTATCGCTCTCACCGTCAGTGTACCGAGCTGTGTTCAATGCTCGCGGGGGGATTTTGACACGCAGACGGTCCCGCTTTTGGCGGCCATCTTGGGTCAGCGTTCTAGTCGCTGAACCTGACCCAAGGGATTTAAAGACCGATGAAGCGACCGTGCAGCGGACGCGCCGCTGGCGCGCCTAAGGCAAGCCCATCTCCGCCCGTCCGTGCCCGGCCGGGTCCAGGAGCCACGACCCCTGGCCTTTCTTCCCCAGTAAGGTACTGCTACAGCTCTGCTCAGTTATCCATCTTAAACTCTACCCCTGAGCTGAATTGCCGTCATTCCCTCGATCCTCATAGCTTCGCTTCGACCTGTCAGCACTGCCCGTTTAGGTTACGGACATTTCACCCTCGTCTTACCCACGTGGAATTGCCAGTAAAAACCTTTAAGATTCTTTCACTGAATTGTAGATCCTTACCTAAGCATTCCACTGAGTTGCACATATTATTGACTAATGAAAATCCAGACATTTTGTTTCTTACGGAAACCTGGACTAACTCCAATTCTGGCCCTGACATTATTCAAACTCTCTCGTCTGACTACCTAATACAAATGTTGGACAGGCCGACAGGAGTAGGGGTGGAGTGGCTATTATCTACAACAGCCGCGAATTTCGTAGCGCGCGCTGCATCGCATTTTGCGATGCAGCGCGCGCTACGAAATTCGTTTTATTTATTTAATTGTTTACTTACCTGTAATTATCCATATTCCGGTTTTTAGAACTCCCCACCCTGCCCCTCCCCCGCCCCGCCTTACCGCCCCACGGAACTCCCTCCACGGGCCGCGGCTGATCTACAAGAATTATCTGACTTGTCGAACCTTGGGAAGCCCTCTGGCTGATTGTGAGAACCTCCACTTTTCTGTAGGTCTCACACCCCTGCTCTCTCTCTCGGGCATTCTTATATATCGTCCTCCTGGACCTCTGGCCCAGTTCTTATCCTCTTTACCGGAAGCAATCACCAAATTAGCCAGTACGGTCTCTAACTTCATTATCCTAGGGGATTTGAATATCCATGTTGATGATCCGGCATTCAAAAGTGCCGCAGAACTCTCCGCTGATTTCGCAGCTCTCCAACTCTCGCAGAAAGTATTCCACGCCACTCACATGAAGGGACACCTTCTTGACCCTGTCTTTTAAAACCTGCAGGAGCTGCGCTGTTTGAAGCCTACTCCTATACCCTGATCTGATCATTACTTGATCTCTCTTTATTGGTTCCCTAAGGTGGTCATTCCTCTTGCCCGACCTGTAAAAAAAACAACCTGCTGCTGGCGGAAACTGCCGTTAGAAGTATGGGCCCAATCTTTAGACGGTAGTATACCCTCTATCAACCCAGATCCGGAAGTAGCCAATAACCAATTTGATGACTGGATGGAAGATACTTTAGATCTAGTTCGCCCAAAAAAGACCTATAAAGTGAATTTAGGCCCAAATAAATCTGCATGGTATACTCCTTTGATACGCAAATTAAAGCAGATTTGTAAAAAAAGCTGAGAGAGCGTGGAGGAAAGATTTTTCCCCCTCTAAGAAAAAGGAATATCGAGACACCTTCAAAACCTACAAAATAAAATTAAGAGAGCCCAAGCCTGCTACTATAATGAAAAAATCTTTTGTGCAGCTAATTCCTCTCGTGAAACCTTTCGTATTGTTAAAAAACTCTCCCAAGTCACCACCGCCCGACATCCCTGAGCCAACAGATGAGCGTTGCAACGAACTTGCGGATTATTTTCACAACAGAATTCAATCTATCCGAATCTTGTTTTCTGAACCTGAATTAAACTCTTTTTTGGAAGAAACTACTGTCTGGAGGCAGGCTCACCTGCTAGAAGCATTTGCACTTCTGGACGAAGAGGCATTTTTTACCATCTCTGCCCTGGTCAAGAGTGGATCCCCTAGAGATCCTGTCCCCCCAAAAAATGTTGAGCTCCATATCCGGCTCTGTGGGCCCTTTCCTCACAGATGTGATCAATTCCTCATTGTCTTCGGGAGTGGTCTCCTCTGCATGGAAGAAGGCATTTGATATGGTGAATCACCGTATCTTAATTCACCGACTCAATGAGTTGGGTGTGACAGGAACAGGCTTGAATTGGCTGCATTCTTTCCTGGAAGATAGATCCTACCAGGTTTTTGAGGGTGAGGCCATCTCAAATCCCAGGCCCCTTTATTGTGGAGTGCCTCAGGGGTATCCCTGAGCCCCACTCTTTTTAATGTTTATATGGCCCCTCTCATTGTTCTACCCTTTGGGGTACACAGAGTTACGTATGCAGACGACACCCAATTAGTGGTGGCATTCAATCACAAAAGCAGCTCCCCAACCTGCCTGGGCCCTTGTCTCGAGGAGGTGATGAGATGGATGTGCCATTCCCATCTTAAATTGAACGGGGACAAGACCGAGCTCATGTTGCTCGGTAATCCCTCTCCCCTCGAGATTGCTTCCACCTGCCCAGCGTGTATGGATCCTCCTGCTGTCCCCAAACCTGAAATAAAGAGTTTGGGTTTCTGGCTTGACTCTGATCTTAGCTTTAAACTCAAGCAAGGAAAGCTGTTGCATCCTGCTTCGGCATTTTAAAAATGCTGCGTAAAGTGTCGCCTCTGCTTCCCCCTTTAGCAAGAAAGCTCGCGGCCCAGGCACTTGTCTTATCCTGCCTGGACTATGGCAACGCCCTCTATCTCGGTGCCCCCGTTGCGGTTTTTAAGAAACTTCAAACCATGCAAAATTGCGCCGCACGGATTCTGGAGGGTGTCCCTAGCCGCCAATCACCTAAACCCCCCTCAGGTCTCTACATTGGCTTCCTATTCAGGAAAGGGTCCATTTTAAAGCCCTCTATACCACCCATAAGGTGCTAGGGGTTGAGGGACAGGATATTATTGCTTCTCTTGTCTGGCCCTATCAAGCCAACAGACAGCTACGCTCAAATGAACTCCATTTGGCATCTGTCCCCAGAATTAGGAGGTCCAGAAGCGGCTGCCGGCTCTTTTCCTATAATGCCGCCAAATTATGGAATTCCTTTCCGCTGCAGCTGCGTAAAGAGTCAGACCATTCCGTCTTTCGTAAGAAGCTTAAGACCTGGCTTTTTCCTAATTGATTGCCACAGTTTTGTGCGGTTCTGCCCTAGCGCTGGGATGCCTTTGGGTTACCATGCGCTTAATAAATGCTATTTCATTTCATTTCATGGTCCCCACAGACATTGACCCAGTGTATCACCTCTGCACTCGGGCACCTAGGGAAACCTAGCAACTAACCCTTGATGATTCTGTGCTTCCCCTGCCGCATAGATCCTTGGCTGGTAGTCTCGATTAGGGACCCTTTTCGCATTTCATTTTTTTTACTATATGGTTTGCCTCCCCCCGATAGGGGCTCATGTGTTTATGTGCTTACCTGTTTTATTGTATAAATGGGGGATGGGAGCACACTGCCACACCTCCCAGCACAGTTCGCCCCTTAGCATTGTGGTAAATGCAGTTCACAGTGATTTCTTACTTGAATTTTAGCTGTAGTGGTTCACCAAAGTTGGTGCAGGTTAGTGCTGTGAATCTCTAGACACATGTGTTTCTGGATATTATCCGTCTTCAGTAGAGATAAAAAATGAAAATTCTTTCTGGGGTTGCATGTACCAGGATGCAAAGGGGCGAACTGTGCTGGGAGGTAGCAGTGTGCTCCCATCCCCCTTCTGTTTCATAAAGGCTCCCTTGAGCCACTGAGCTGACGAGCTCATGGGAGGCACCTGTGCGCCAGGGAGAGGTACAGAGACCTGAGAGGATTGTGGCAGCTTTCTCAGCAAACCCAGATGAATTTCGTTTTATCTCTACTGAAGAAGGTTGAAATCCAGAAACACATGTGTCTAGAGATTAACAGCACTAACCTGCACCAACTTTGGTGAGACACTCTGCAAAATTTCAAGTAAGCATTTCAGTGCTTAATTTGTAAAATTTGAAGTGCAGGTGCTCAAATCTTTGTTGGAGGCCACACGTACTTTTTATTCGGCTCCACCCACTTCCTCCACTGGCTCCACCCACTTCCGCTATTAGCTCCACCCACATCCTCAACGGGCACAGCGAAAAGTCAGATGAATTTCAGCAAGGGAGCCTGCCATCCTCATAGTACAGTCACACCACACCAGTCAATGATCAACATATCAGTCAGAAAAATGAAATGAAAGAATATATTGAGATTTCATTTGAAGAGATTCATGTTCATGAATCCCATTGGTTCAGCCAGGGCAGGTCAGGCTGAGGCTCACAGGCGAGGAGCGCCCAACCGCCTGCAACACACTTCGCGCTGGGAGTGGACTGGATGGGATGGGAATTCAGGGGTGTGGAATTTGTTTAATAATCTACTA
This sequence comes from Triturus cristatus, assembly GCF_964204655.1. Taxonomy (NCBI): domain Eukaryota; kingdom Metazoa; phylum Chordata; class Amphibia; order Caudata; family Salamandridae; genus Triturus; species Triturus cristatus. The sequence goes on along the minus strand of NC_140595.1, from coordinate 629,374,733 downwards.
GTCCAACGGACAAAATAGTGCAGAAATCTACATGTCCTGTTAAAAATTCCACTTGTCCCACTCACTCTTTACATCATTTATATATGGTGACACAGAAACATTAATGTTTTACATGCTCTCATCTCAGATATCTATTTCTTTCTTTGCAGAGCCTGTGAAGACACTCATACCCTGCAGACACACCTTCTGCACACTGTGTGCAACAAACCTATATAGCTCCAGCATGCCTACTCCGCTAGCTAATCCCACCTTTCAGGTGATCCCCAGGATCAGGGAATTACATTATGCTGTTGCACAAAGTGTGCTGATGAATATAGGCTGTCCTACATGATGAAGATACGGGAAAGAAAGCAGGGGTCCCACACCTCGCTGCCATTGATAGGCAATTGCCATGGGCCAAGCTGCATTAAAGTCTTTGGGTCCATCGCTGCTTGAGGAGTGTTGCTACACTATGTCCTTAGGCCTCCTCATTAGGATCTGAGGTGTGAAAACTTGTTTCTCAAGTTGTTTTGTGCAGGTCACTTGTGCTGTAGTTCCCCCATCTAATTTAATCTGTAAACAGTGTTTGCCCACATCTTACCCGGCCCATGTTCTACAGCTGTTTTGCACAGCACTGTGAAATGGCTCAGATTATAGAGAATTCCCAAGCCTTACTGACAGGCTGTTGCCAAAGAGCCGCAGCATGGGCATAGGCTATTACATATCCTACCAAGCCTAAATTGCACGGACTACCTCAGTCATGTAAAGTCTCACCTGTTGTTAACTATGCAAGAATATTTGGCATACTTAGGAATGTGACATATTTTTAGCCTGGCAATTGGGACATGGTGACTGATACTTCTAGCAGCAACTTGCCCCTACAGTCTGTTGTGGGTACCATAAGCAGCTGCCTCGTATTGTCATTGCACAACACCAGCTCAGTATAGGTAGGGTTTTGGCAAATACTGAGGGCTAGAGAGCAGCACGTTTTCTCTGCTGTCAACAACTTAGCATTTCTACAAATACCCACCTAAAAAGCACTATCCAATTAAAGTAATGAAAGATTAGAGTTTTGACATTCTGGAATGCTGTATGGCACTGGGGGTGAAAGATACTCATGCAGCATCGAGCTCAGGGTGTGTTTGATCTCTTAGCTGGCAAAATGTTTTTTTGGGGGGGGGGCTCTTCCAGAAGACGCATCTCGTTCAGTGTACTCTTTCAAAGAAAGAGTAGCAAATAAAGTGACCCACTAGCGACTTAGATCAAAAATATGTGCACCACCAGGGAACATGAGTAGAAAGCACAGGTTTAAAGCACTATTTCATCAGCTTTCTAGCAGTACATTCCCGCGTAACCGTTCGTTTAGGAAGCAAATGAACATTTGCTTTGTTCAAGGCTTTGGGGTAAGATTCAACCTTTCTAACTACATAGACCAGAAATGTCAGAGACAAGTTTTGCCTTGGTCTCTTTACAGCAAAGCTCGTGAGAGTGTGGCGAAAGATAACAATTTGCTAGGTCAATGCATTTAAGGCATGCTTAATACTCTCGAATTTGCCGTTACAGTTTTAGGGAGTCACAGTTATTTCAATCATTAATCACAAGGCTTTTAATGCGTCCAATGGTGTTCGGTGAGGCCAAGTTATCTGATGCCTGCGCTTGGCATTTTTAAAATTTCTCTCTGCAGCTACTCCTCATATCAGATGGAGTGGATTGCTGGAAATTAGTGGTAATGAGAGTATGGTGCACATGCAATGACCACAGAGTACCCTCGTCTCCAGACTCTCAGTCCGCCCACCTGATTTAGAAGTGGGCGGACCATCAGGTGAAAGCTGACGGAGTAAATCTTATGCTCTCAGTACCATTGGAGGTAAGCCATTCGCCCGCCCTGTATAAAGTGGGCAGTCGGATGGCTGTTTTTTACTGTCAGTCACCGCCATCTTGCCTAGCTGAACCTGTAAAATCAGTTCATACTGAGACAGCTCGGCCACCTATGTCTCTGGCGTAACTTCTCGCTTTCACATCTTTGCCTGTCTAAATAGTTCTAAAAGCATTTGATATAAACGCCGACTTTACATGGAATGTGCATAAGGAAAATCAAAGGGAATGAAAACAGAAATAAAGACAACGGTGTATGTTTTGTACTTTCTAAAAATGAGCAGAGACATCTTAAATGTTATACGTAGATTATTTTGCATGTCAATGAAACCAATGGCTTTTACAGAAATTATATGTAGAAAATGTTGCTGTATAATGTATTAGTGGGTGACCCAGCCATTTGTTGTTGACTTAAGTCAAGTGAGAGTCCACCAGAAAGTGAAACCAAACCAAACTGCATTTCGTGGGGAACGGCCCGAGAAGAAGTGAAGAGTCGAGACAAAGTGCTGTGATTGTGAAACTAATTCCTGGGTGGCCGTGGCTACTGCGCACGCCAAGTTTGGACAACAAAGCGGCTGTGGTACACGCTGGACAGGGCCTTGGCTTTCTCTCTACATCTACAACAACAACATATACAGTAGTACTATCAGTGGTCGAAGTGGGGGGAAAAAAGTAGGAGAACTGTGGGCAGAGAATTAGAGGGCGGGAATAACCCAAGGATTGAGTCAGAGGACGGAGCCAGAGGTGTGGCCAGAATGCGCAACCATCTCAATTTTTTGTATTTGTTTGGCATTTCACTGCCCAGTTTAATCAACCAATGGATACACATGATTATTTAAGGTTATAATGAGTTATTGACATTAAAATACATTCACAAAGTGGGATACGTTTCCAATCACAGAATGTCCTAAATACAATAAAATGTGGAAGCACAAGCCATTTGTCTCCGAGCCATGGAGTTTCATCAGCACTTCTCCCTTTTTCCACAACAGCAGTTCAAACATGAATGGCAAAATATCCTAGTTTGCAAATGTTTTCTATATAATCATGGCTCTGCCATATTTGCATCCTAATGCAAGATCTGCTGCATGATCTGACCATTTAACCTCTTCAGTGCCCGCCCCTTTCCCCGCCCAGTGCCGGCCGTTGCATTAGCGGGCGGGGTCTATGACGAGCTGGACTCGTCATGGGCCGCGGTGGCGCTGTGCCCATGACGAGTCCAGCTCGTCATGGGCACTGAAGGGGTTAAACTAATAAATTGTTTATAACTCAAACGTATCAAAAGTTTAAAAAAAAACTGATTTGTGTTGCTGCGGAGTGGATGGCCTATTGCAAATGTTGACTGATCACCTTTCTCACTGCTGCATTTGTATGTAACACTGGTACTATTGAGGCAAAATCTTTCCAGAGACTGTTAGCATGTGTACAAATGTCAAAATAATAAAATATCAGAAAATATACTGCATTACGCTGCAGCCTTTTTTTTTTATGCATAATTTAGTCAACACTGCAGCATAACTTTGTCCTTATTTGGTGCATAATTAATTCCAGTGGCCCCACAGCAGGCAGCACATGTTAAAAGTGCTAGTGAATGAAGCAGAGAGACTGTGAAGTTTGCGAACTTAGTTTGTGTGCATGCAAATTCTGCATTGCCAATCCCTGGTGAGTTGCAGCTACTACTGCTGAAACAAGGCAGGGCCGGCTTTAGCGCTCGTGGCGCTCTGTGCAACAATGTTTGTTAGTGCCCCCCAATGACCACCTCTGCCATGGATCCACTCACTAACACCCTTTAACAGTGCTTCTCAAGTCTCCATAACCACACTCTATCTCAGATGCATTTAATTTGATGATTTACAGCGCCACTCATACCATTTTAGGGTGTCAGAGCACTTTACATCACAAACATTACACAGAGACAATCAATACGTGTGTAAATCAGTGCATAGGAAATGTTACATAAGACTAAGGATTACAAGGTGAAGGAGTCAAATGACAACCATACTAGAAGGCCATATAGTTTAATAGTGATTGGTCTGGAGAAACACAAACTAAGAATTTAAAACGTAATACCATGGTTGGGGGTTCTCTTTAATAATCAGAATTGATATCTGTCCAAAAGAGCACTTTTTGCAACATTAGGATAATCAAAGACTGGGGGGGGAAACATAATGCACTAATTTATACATGCAGCTCTTAGATGGCAGTTAATAGCTAACTGTTCTATGTTAGGATTTTAACTTATAAACTGCAAGTCACAAAAGGATCTATCTGACAAAAGCAGTAGCCCACTGACCTATTTACATGATGTGCACTGTGTGATCTGCATGGTACATGTTCTTTGCATCAGGCACATTAACCCTCTGAGCTACCTTTCCATGAGTCAAAACTTCCACTAGACAACATTCCGATCTCTCTCTAGGAAGAACATTAATCACCAGAGTCATCATGACATTTTTATTGTTGCTGAAAATTGCTGGAGGCGAGGAAGGAGGCAATGAGCGCTTTTAAAACCATAACATACTTGCAAACATAATGCCTCCACCCAAAGTCAGCACCTGGTGTGGTCACACCAGTTGCACTACTCTAAAGCTGGCCCTTCTCAAGGGTCCTGTGACCTTAGTGACAGAGTCACTGTTGTTCTAGGGTGTGCTGCTTCATAGGCCTGCCCGCAAGACTGGAGGTGAACTTCTCTGTAAGGTTTGTGGTGGACAAGCCTTGAAGGTTAACTTACATTTGCCATGCTAGGTTCCACCTGCTGGTGCTAAGACACCAGAGCTTCTAAGGACTTGCGAGAGCTTCTAAGGTCTTGCGAGGCCTTCTAAGGTCTAGCATGGGATTATGCTCCCTCAGGAGAGTGGCCTAATTGACTGGTCATTAAGGCAGAACCTGGTTCCCCAGTTCCAAATTAAGCAGCTCTGGCCATAGTGCCACATCCTCTCCCCTACTGAACCATACTGCCCCACTGAGAAAAACTCACACTGCCTTTAACTACAACCCAATTGTTGCCAGATATAAACACCTGGATGCGGCTCAATTTAAATTACGCACTAGACAAGAGCAATATGCGACCTACAAAGAAAAAGTAACAACATCCTCACTCATAAGGAATGCAAAATTTAGCAAACCAAGTGAAATGTAAGCAGGAACAACATGGTTACCTTAACGCTTTTACACTCACTATTCAGAAATCAGTGAGTTCTTTTGCCTGAATGGACCCATTTCAATATCCATTGCTTATATCCTTACATAAGCAGTATGGTCAAAAGACCACATCCCTGGAAGCAGAGCCGCAGTACACATTTTGTTTTCCAATCCACACATTGTAGTACCTCCGGGATTGGTGCACTAGTTGCAAGCCCAGGGAAAACAAAGACAAGATAGCAAAAATAGCGCTTCACTGGCAAACTCTGTAAAAGTGGCGCTAATGTGTTTGGATGTGAATAAAATCAATCTGGCCAGTTTGCTACCACGCTGTCTTACTTTATTTACTTATTTTTCATACGTTTAACCTTTCATTACCAATGCTGCACTTTGAAATTAAAATGTCAGAAAAATACCACATTTCCTGCAAAAGTGTTTTTCTTTTTTGGATCCATTTGACAGTGGAGCAAATAAAAGAAAGGAGAGGAAAGAGAGTGAGAACCCCGTTTTGGAGTCACGGTTTTCAGTAAGACCAGAACTGCTACACTGAAAGAGAGGGAAGAGTCCTGTTACTGTTCTCTGCCGTGTCATGAATGCAAGGAACTCCGAGCTTTACTTATAGGCTTGCGTCCTGGGACTCATTTTCAAAATAAATAAGTAGAGGAACGGAATCCCTGGAATCAAAGTGGCGGCACGCCACGCCCTGCTGATCCCGCACACTTCGACCACTGTACTCATGGCATGATTGCTGGGGCCTCTGACTCGGTTCAGGTGACCGTCTCCACGCACCACTAAAAGGAGCAGCATTGTTTTTTTTACTTACTTCGTCGGTTACTGCTGGTGGCACTGACTTACTAAGAGGCTGCGTGCTGCAGCTGCTTCAAAGTTCCCGCCTCGACGTCGTGTTAACGGGTGCTGGTGACTCGTCCAGTACGTGTGTGCTGGGGTGTTGTCCACGTCTCTGGAATTAAAAAAAGTTACACACGGCACGTTGCCGCAGCCCCCTGCCCTATAGTACCAAATGTAGCGCAATCAGTGGCCCGCCCACTTCCAGCAACACTGAAAGCACATTAATTTGCATTATGGAAATGAAGTTATCGGGCTCGCTCTCGCAGCAGCATGGCAGAGAAACACTGTTCTTCATCGAGGAGAGGACTTTGGAGACTGTCTGTGAAGTGAACAGCACTGCAGTAAGGCAATAATATTTAATTTACTTTGACCATGACGTGCAGACTGCAGTGCAGTGCAGTGAAGTCGTGTCGGTGAAGTAAGTTGGCAGTGGCAGTGTAGACCCGGCACTGATAAAAAGGTGCCGGTGCTAAGCACCGGCAAGCACCGGCACAAATTAAGCACTGAAGCATTTAAAATTGCATGTACCAGGATGCAAAGGGGCGAACTATGCTGGGAGGTAGCAGTGTGCTCCCATCCCCCTTCTGTTTCAAAAAGGCTCCCTTGAGCCACTGAGCTGACGAGCTCATTGGAGGCACCTGTGCGCCAGGGAGAGGTACAGAGACCTGAGAGGATTGTGGCAGCTTTCCCAGCAAACCCCAGATGAATTTCGTTTTATCTCTACTGAAGAAGGAGGAAATCCAGAAACACATGTGTCTAGAGATTAACAGCACTAACCTGCACCAACTTTGGTGAGACACTCTGCAAAATTTCAAGTAAGCATTTAAAATTGAACTGCATGTACCAGGATGCAAAGGGGCGAACTGTGCTGGGAGGTAGCAGTGTGCTCCCATCCCCCTTCTGTTTTATTGTATATTTGTTGTGTATGCATATCTCCGGATAGGAGATATACCAAAGTAGTCTAGTGATGGTGTTATAATACATATTACATTATTTTTCTAACACTGGTGTGGTTCGCATCACTAACTGACTTATGTGGTAAATGCATCTGTTTTTACACCCTCCTGGATAAGCCTTAGCTGGTCCCACAGCTACCCCTTGAGAGCTTTGGTTATCAGGGACCACTTTCACTATCAGTAAGGGTTGCCCAGACTCAGTGCAGGGTGCATTAGCAATAGATGTACACCAAATACTGAGCCAGCTTCCTACACGAACCATGTAAACAAATAGCACTATATTCATTAATACAAATACAATAAGGGACGATTGTCTCAAATAGTTACCCAGAGCATGTGACTAGTTAAATAAGCATCTAAACATTTCATAACCAGTTTTAACATCAATTAAACCATGGCAACGTATCATTGTATATAAGATCTAAGATTGTTATGTTATGTTATTTATTTTTGTATAGCGCACAGATGCCGCAGCAAAGTGGCGTCCTGGCGCTGAGGAGATGATACAACATAACGGCGAAGAAATACTAGTTGTAGATGAGGTGAAGGACCTAAGCCGTGGCAAACAGGAAGGTTTTCCAACATTTCCTGAAAGGAAGGAGATTAGGGATGGAACGGAGCGAAAGGGGGAGGGTGTTCCAGAGTGATGCGGCTAGCACCGAAAAAGAGCGTCCACCCATTCTAGCTCCTTTGAAGCGGGGGACAATAGCCAGATTTAATCCCGCAGAGTGAAGCGCTCTGTTCGGGAGGTAAGGGGAAATGGTCTGGGCAAGAATGGGCGGAGTGGACAACTTTAGGATTTTAAAAGTAAGGCAAAGTGCCTTAAATTTAATCCTCTGCTCCACCGGGAGCCAATGCAAATTTTGGATAGTTTGGCGGTCAGAGCAAAAGCTTGGCAGGCCAACCAGCATCCTGGCCGCCGCGTTTTGAATGCGCTGGAGGCGAAAAAGCTCCGCTTTGTTAAGTCCTAGTAGAAGCGAACTAGCATAGTCCAGTCTACTTAGGACCATAGCTTGAACTATGATTTGCCTGGTGGTAGGGTCGAAAAATTTAAAGATTGGTCTGAGACACTGTAGAGTGCCAAAGCAGACCCCAGCCAATCATTTAGTATAGGGAATGTAGGACAACTTGTTGTCGAACCACACCCCAAGATTTCTGACCTCATCAGCAGGCACCGGAGCAGGACCAAGCTCCGGGGGCCACCACTGGTTACCCCAGAGGTCGGTGTTGTTTCCAAAAATTAGGACCTCGGTTTTTGAGGCGTTCAGCTGCAACTTGTTGTCCGACATCCATCCCATAACTCCTCGTAGAGCGATCTGAAAGGCAGGGGCGTCCATAGCGGACTCACCATTAAGTGCCACCGCCAGCTGAGTGTCATCGGCGTAAGACACCATGGTGAGACCGTATCTCTGGGCTACCTCGGCTAGTGGTTGGACATATAGGTTAAACAAGGTTGGGCTGAGAGCCGACCCCTGAGGAACACCTTGCAAAATAGGACGGGAGGCGGAGACAAAAGGCGGTGTGGACACCTGAAAGGATCGGTCTGTAAGAAAAGACCGAAACCAATCGAGAGCGATCTGGCCGACCCCGGCGTCCGAAAGTCGCTGGAGAAGGACAGAGTGAGAGACGGTATCAAAGGCAGCGCTGAGATCTAACAGGATCAGCGCTACCGTTTGATCTCTGTCAAGCAACTTTCTAATTTGTTCCACTACCGCAAGGAGAGCGGTCTCAGTGCTGTGGTGCGCTCGAAACCCATTTTGAGACGGGTCGAGGATGTTAGCTTCCAACAAATGGGAAGACAGAACGCAATTGGCATGAGATTCCGCTAATTTGGAAATCCAGGGGAGAAGGGAAATGGGGCGGTAACTCTCGGGAAGGGAAGGGTCCAGGGAGGGTTTTTTCAGGATAGGAACAACGGTTGCTTGTTTACATTTGACTGGAACACTTCCTGTTTCAAAGGATAGATTAATAAGATCAAGGATAGCCGGGTAACAGCACTCTTCGAGCTCTTGGAATTGTGTAGGGCGCAAAGGGTCCGTAGGGGAACCTGATCTAACTTTCATAGTTAATTTTTTGAACTCCTCTGGATTAGGACCACGAATAGAAATAAGTTGTGGAGCAGTATTAAGCTTGATACTAGAAGGATACTGCACCCGAGAGTCTTGGGGAAAGGATCCATAGATTGCCTCAACCTTTTCTCCAAAAAAAGTGGCTAATTTTTCACATTGAGTCAGTGTAGCTTTAACAGGAGTAGCGGTCTGTTTGCTGGTTAGCTCCTTACAAATTTGGAAGATAATCTTAGTAGGATTAGGGCTATTTTTAATTTCCATCGCATAATAAGTAGCTCTGGCCTTGCAGATAGCCTGATTGTAGTGCCTCGTACAGGATCTGTAAGCTTTTTTGAGCTCAACGTCATACCTTTTGCGCCAGGCACGCTCCGCTTTTTACAGGCGGATTTAAGTATTCTGAGCGCGTCCGTATACCAAGGACTCGAGGGACTAGATCTAATTTTGGTCCACCTGGCAGGTATGAAGGAGTCAAGTGCTGACGTGAGCCACTCACAGAAGCTATCATAGCTACAGGTGATTTCAGTAGAGAGGGGAGGACGGTGTGTCAAAAGAAACTGCTGAAATTCCTCTAATTTAAGCTTCTTCCATGAGCGTTTAAAAACACTTAGAGAATAGGGTTCAAACACGGGGGACGATAAAGTGATATGACCCTGTATTAAGAAATGGTCAGTCCAGGCCATGGGTGTGGGAGCGCTAAGTAGAACATTCGAAATGTTCGTAAGGAAGGGGTCGAGTATATGCCCTCCACTATGAGTCCCTTGGTCGACCAACTGGACAATTTTAAGGGCCTCCAGATCAGCCAGTAAGGTACCAACTGTGCTGGTGAGTGGTGAGTCCATATGAAGGTTGAGGTCACCAATAATTGTAAAGTTGGCTGTCTTCAAAGCTAGAGACGCAACGACCTCGGGAAGACTAAGGCGGAAAACTCCATCAGGACCAGGAGGTCTGTAAATAAGTAGTCCAGACAGCGTAAAGTGGGGGGATAGGGTAATACTAAATTGCGCACTTTCACAAGCTGCCACTGAACTTTTCTGCCAGACACAAGGGTAACAAGATTTTACAGCGGCTGCTATGCCACCTCCTCTAGAATTGCGGTGCAAGGTATACATGGTATAGCCTGTAGGTAAGGCTAGATTAATAGACGCCATAGCCTGGTCATGTAACCATGTCTCCGTAAGGAAGAAGACGTCTGGTTGCTCGTCCTCTATCAAAGTAAAGACTTCCATAAAATGACAGACGAGCGATCTGACATTCAGGTGAAATACTTTAAGAGAGGAGCGACTCGTACCATCAGTCACCACTGTTCCCGGCCTAGACGCGCAAGGATTGCGCGTAAGAGACTTTATAGGCTTATGGGTGGAAAGGGCAAATGAACAGCAAGGACACTGATAGGGACCGCATAGTGGGTCCACAACATGATGGAAGTGGCATGTCACTTGTTGTAGTAGATGATATATGTCCATAATGGTGGGCATCCTGAGTCGGCCAGAGTATCCTGCCCTAGCCCTGCCTTAGCGCTGACGGGCGCAGACGGGCAGGACTCTGGCGAGACTCAGGCGTAGTGATGGCGTTCCCGCTGCGCGTCACCGCTGCGCGACCGGCAGAAGGCTAAAATAGCCTCTTCAGGGCGAAATCTCGCGGTAATGCGCGAGAGTGCCCGAGCCCGATCCAAAATGGCGCTCAGAATCGCCCCAGGTGCCCGTGATCCCGGACCCGCCAAAGGCGGTGCTGATGGTCCCCAGGAGGGGTTTTACAGTGCAGGAGATAGGCCGGGGGGGGGGGCGCTTAAGGTAAAAGCAGGGTCAAAATGCAAAAATATATTCAAATAAGATACAAAACAGGATAGTTAAAATAATGTAGCAAGCAAAACAGCGCGCTGAGCGCTAATAAGGTCCGTATGGTCACCTTCTTGTGTCCTTACTTGTGCAAACAAAAGGTGCTACTGTACTTTGACAGATTTCTGATGTGGTACAGATTCTGTTATGGTACTGCAATTTGTCAACTGTGTTGACCGCATCACTTAAACAGATGTGTAACAGCAGTATTTGAAGCAGTCCACCATGAAACCTATTGTGGTATTCGAGTTTGTTTATTGTAAACAGTGTAGTGCTGGCTGCTGGCTCCTAATATACAATATTTCATATGCATTGTTGTTGAATTTGTTATTTTAATAAATAACTTTTTGCACAACTAAGTTTGATACCAGTTACAGCTACTGCCACTGACAAATTCTTATATGGCACAACACTGTTTGTGTTTCATCCCCCTGGGGACAGAGAGAACCTTCCTTATTTATGATAACAGTCATGGGGGAGAGGCAAGCAATATACAGTTTTTTAACAGACTTGTGATTTGCAGCTGCCGGTAAATTGTTTTCCTTATTAAGACACATTTTACGGTATTGAAATATTTCACGAATTTCCCTTTAGAACTTGCTGTAAAACTTATAGCTATTTCGCCTAAATGTTTTTAAAATTGTGCTGTAAAATGGATTGCTTGGTCCCTTTCCTTTAATAAAAACTCCTAGGAAACAGATCCCAAAATAATCTATGCAGAGGGATGATTTCTGCTTGGTTGGGGCAATAAAAGACTGGTAATAAAACATTCTGAAGGCTTTCTCTGCTCCTAGTCTAAGCTTGGAACAGCAGTGACGCTTCAGATGTTGTCCCAAGCAACATTATACTACCACCCTGTGAAATCGAAATACTCTTTATTATTTATATTATTGATTCGTTTTACTCTGCTCGAGGCATATCTTCTTTATAGTCCCTCCGGGCTTTTGTGATTTTGCAATTTGCAAATCTTTTGCCAAAATTGGTCTTTTGGAAAAAAAAAATTCAAAAGCACAATTTTTAAAAGATATCCCCGCAAAACTTTAAAGAAACCCTTTGTGAAACCCTCCTTGTATTGATCCTGCGCTAGGCCAATCAAAGAAAGCTGGGAACGAAAGAGGTGTTTCCCTGCAGCATGGCATCTTGGAGATGCAGCGCCCGCCTCCTGTAAAGACACAGCCAGGAGGAAGAGAATGCAGGACACTGAGACTAAGCAAGAATGTTAATGTTCTGGTCGCCTTTGACAGTCTCAAGACCTTACCCCCATGGCCCTTATCCTCTTGCTTGCCCCTAGCCCCAAATTAGCACACCTCACCCGGATATTACTCCTAAATGGCACTTCCCGCCCTAGCCTCCCGCCCTCCCCTTGTTTGCCCACCACCAGTACTCTTCCTTCTAGCATCCACGTCACTTAGCACCCACTTTCTTCCTCTAATCCCACCCACTGCTTCCGCCTGCTCCACCATCATGCACAATTAGTAGCATGAAATACATGGTACTGGAGGGACAGTGGTGTAACGAAATTTGATGGGGAACTCCTGCAAAATACATGGGGTGGGGGTCCTCCATGCTCCAAACTCAATCTGGAGCTCTCAGGCCAGGGATCTGCCCGGGGACCCCTGGAGCTCGGGCCTCCCCGCACCACAGGGGCTGCGGGAATATTGTTACACCACTGTGGAGGAAGCTGTTACTTTAGTCCTCTCTGCCCTGCTCACATCTTAATTTAAGGTGGTGGGAGGGTGGAAGATGCTAAAGTAATAGCTCCCTGCAGCACCATGTATTTAATGCCGGGAAGCGTGACGGTAAGGCGGTGAAGGAAAGATCACAAATGTAAAATGTAAATCTCCACCCTCTCTTGCACCACACATTTTTCTTCACACATCTGTCATGCTGTGAGCTACTGGTTTCCTGGTCCCCACACCTGGGTCATGGTATTTGTGGGCTATTTATTTATTTTGAGGCAAACAAACCACAATATCCTGGGTGGGAGCTGGGGGGGGGGGGGCGGTCTGTCTATAACTTTTCTGGAGTTTATGAAACCTAGTTTTCACAACTTTCTCTTCACTAATGATAACCTGCATGGCATGTGCTCCACCACCCCCTGCAACGTATGGCATACTTCCTCCAGGGGCCATGTTATTCAGTTCCACTTCAGGAGAAGGCCTGGCACCTTTACTATTGGGCAATCATGCCGTCATTGACTGGGACCTTAACAGCCTCCAATTATGTTTTGCAGGTGGCCCCTTTCCTTTAAAAGTAGACCTCAAGCATCAGTTGTTTGTGGTTTCATGATCAGAAGACTGGCTGAAGAGATGGGGTTTCACCTCTTTCCAGTACTTGAAATTCAGCTTCTAGGCAAAAGTACAGCAAGATCTCCCTTGAATCTGGATGTTCAGAATCAATTTTAGAGCCTATGTGTTGATTCCTCGCCTCCATACAGTGCATTCCTCCCTTGGTTTGTGGAGAGCACCTGGTCAGATGACCGCTGGCTGGGATGTTTGTGAAGATGCATGGATGTGTGAAGGGGAAGGGTTTTGTATGAATGGGTTATGGGTATGAGGTCGCCCTGTTTCTGAATTGGTAGATAATGCAGTGACTTCTGGCACCGGAGTCCGGAGCTTGACTCGAAAACCGCTATAAAAGCCGAAGTATTCATCGAGGCATGAGGAATCCACCGCCAGCAATGACAAAGGGACCAAGGAAGCAGGCACTGCAGAAGCAAAGTTCCATCTATAAATGTATGTATTGATAGCTATGTGGTGCAAACCCAGGTGGGTGGCAAGTGAGCACTTTACATCAACGATGGATTGCATGATGACGCTGCATATTTTCACTTGTATACATTTCATGCATATTTGCAATTTGAGACACAGTCAGATTTTCCCAGAAGTATAAAGTTATCAGCCAAGTGCCAATGCCAGGATTAGGCCTGAAGTCACCTGAGATTGAAAGTTGGCAAATTAGGCACCGGGACCCATCTATTCCTTCTTATGTAAGAGCTGCAATAAAACAACCTTGAAGATCTGATTATCTTGCGGCCTTAAAAGCCACTTCCAGAGTTCAGGCAGTCTGTGAGGCAAAGAGTGGAAGGCTTGTGAAAGAGTCCATTGAGAAGGAAGGATTGTGCCCTAAAAAGCAGAAACTCAGGGGCAGATTTAAAAGCCCCTTGCTTCACTTTTGCGCCGCCATTGACATGTCAAGCTCCCTGTTAGCAAAATATCATAAGGGGCACAGTCCTTTCTATTTGTTCTAATTGTGTACGAATAGTCCCTGAATATTCCCGTTGAATTCCCATTTTAGATGTTTTGTGCTCAGTTCACAAAGTCATGTAAGTGTTTGTTAAATAATACAACAGGAGTACTGCTCTAAATACTTTTCTGAATTGGCCCCAAGGTGTGCCTGTGCCGAGTTTCCCGGGGGATTGGCAATCCAGGAAGGCACGTGTCCCCTGAAACCTGAAGCCTTCATTTTCATCAACACCTTCCTTCATGCCCTGCTCACCACATGGCAGGGGAATGGAAATGTGGAAATGGAGTGATTAACAGGGATTAACACCTTGTTGGTGACTCGTAAGGGGCTGATGTATAGAAACCTTTCATGTTTTAAGACTGTGCTCTGTTCTGCTGCTTTTCAGTTTTGTGTTTTTGAAGGTGGGTTGGGACAGAAGTGCATACATTCCCTACTCGTATTTTCACTTGGGTTCGAGAGCACAGAGAATGTTCTCTGTTTATCTGTTGATTTTTCCCACTTGACCTTCTTCAGGAGGACAGTCGTGGCCTGTATGTGACAAATGTGTTTCTATTTTGGAAGGGGTGGTATTGGAGCTACGGCAAGTTTGTGGGAGGAATCTCTCTCTTCAGTCCAAGATGTGCCTTTTAAAAGTGTAGGAAGCGACTGACTCTACCCAAATGGAGCGGGGTTGGGTGACGTTGGGGATGATATTTGCAAAACGAAACACTGCCAGCAAATGGGGAGCATCAGATCCTCCGACGATGGAGGAGTGGAGGCGAGACATGGACTGGTGCATGTTGGCTGAGAAAGTGGTCTTTGAACTCAGGGGCTGCCCCCGGAAGTGGAACAAAGTGTGGGGTAATTGGAACGCCCATATGGGAAATATCTGTACCCCTCCACTCACACCCTGGTTGACTTGAGGACATCATGGATGAGAATGTGTAGGTAAAACAACGAAGTCAAAATGTAGGTTGTGGATTGTGGGGATGTTTGCTACTGTCTTGACTGTCACGAATAATAACTGTCAATTATAACTGTGATATGTTATTCAAACAAATAAAAAGATGTTTTAAAATAAAATGTGTTTTTATGTTACCTGACTTTTCTGTTTGAAAAATAAACTCTGTAGAATATTCGAATGCAAATTCATGTATTAATAAATGCATTGCTCTTGGAGCCAGTTAAGTACCCTTACTTGTTGCCCCTTGCCCTCATTAGGTACCCTTGCATGTGACTCTTGCCCATTAATCTGGTTAGGGCTAACAGGTAGTGGTACTAACTAGCTCTGCTGTCAGTAATGCTATGCTCTGTTACCTTCTTTACGTATGTTGTCGCATATGGTTCTATACATTACGGGCACTAAAAATATTGTTGACATTAGAGGACATCTTTCTAACTGCGATTGCCATGCATTAACATCCTCAACCCTGGACCATTCGAGTATAGTGGTTGTCTCGTCATCTTCATAGTAGGGTGCGCTACAATGTCGGGGTTTTACGTCACTTCATGGCCTACCACTACATATGCAGACATCACATAATTTCTGGTGTGTGGGGGACTCGCACGCCACCTTTTTAGGTCACTGTTACCTTTGCCTTTTATATAATTAAATAACGCGTAACCTATTGTATATAACTTACATTTAGGAATGTAGTGATAAGTGACATAGTAGGGTGTTTCCATTATTAATCAAGCAGACTCAAACTTACAAACTTACTAATTTCACTCACTAAGCATTGGCCCTGGTGATGGCAGGCGTGTGGGTGAAAGAAATAGTTAAATCAAAATAATAGCCCTGCCTAGAAGTGGGAAGTGATAACATAAGAAGGTGGGAGAGATGAGGTAAGACGAGAGGGAGATGTCAAGGAGGTGGTCTTGTTAAAGCGAGACTGAACGGAACCTGGTTGGGAAAATGTTATAAACACATAGAAACCTTACTCCCCCAACGAAAGGGGGTGATGAATGCCACATGGGGCCAGGGGATCATGAGATAAACTGAAGGAGTCTTGAGGTAGGCGATAGACTGTGCAACAGTTTTACAAGACCTGCATGTGGGACCTAAGGGTTCTGCAGCAGTCTCTGAGGAAGACGGTTGTAGGTCACCTTTGTACCAGGGGTGTGCAAGATTTGCATAATTTACTTTTACATAATTACACGAAATGTCCACGAAATGACAATTAATTACATTAAATGCAAAATTGGCATTTAGTGCTGTTTTAAATGTAAAATTGCAGATGCATTTAGTGCTAGAAAAAATTAGTGCAAAGAAAAAAAAGCACAGCGAACAACAGCCACTCTCGCTCTGTTACTTGCATTCTTTCCTTGTGTTTGCAGTAAATTTTCACAGTAAGTAAGTGGTTGTACATTTTTACCTCAAATGGCACGTAATTATGCGATGTGTTTAATATCGTATTTTTTTGTCACATATTTAACGCAAAATTGTGCTAAATACGCCGCCGTAAGGCAAACCTTGCCCAGGCCTACTTCGTACACATATACCATGCACATGCAATTTACACACTGCGTTTATTATGCATGATTCCCAACAACAGGTACGTGATTTAGCAAAAAGAGATTACTAAGCCCACATATAAGCACAGATTACATTTTGTATTACCATGGGCCAAATTTAAATGTGGGTGGTATTGTAAAATCCACTTATCCACAACAGTTACAGCCTTCTCACAAACTTCAAAAGCAGTCCCTTATTGTTTTTATCTTTTTGAGTCTGTTCCTTACTTGTAATTTTATGTTACCTCTTTGGCTATCATATTTTTGATATGCTCACTTTGGTTTCATGGATTGTTTGGACCACTGGGTATTGGAAATTTACCCTTCCAGGAGGATCACCCCACATTTTTTCCTACTGTTGCTGAACCCGTTGGTTTGTTGGCCATTGAAGTTTACCCCTGCCAACCAGTGTGCTCTCCTGTCCAAACTTGCCAAAATTGGTATACACCTAATTGCCACATTGAATTTAGTTATAAGTCCCTAGTAGATACTAACGGTAGCCAAAGCCTGTAAATTAAATAATACTAGTGGGCTGCAGACTCATTGTGCCGCCCACTAAAGTAGCACTATGAGTACATGTCTCCAGGCCTACCAATGCAGCCAGCATGTGTGAGCAGTATTAAACTGCCATTTCGACCTGGCAAAAATAAACAGTTTGGAAACTTTCTTTTTAATACTTATAAGCTGTCCTTAAAAGACCATGGATGCAAAAGAAAAACAATTGTTTCCTTCGGGCGAGAGTTTCAGCCTAAATTTCCTAGGCAAAGTATTGTGATTTAAAAAAAATAGAATATAATTATACAGTTATTTTTATTTACTGTATAAAGTTCTTTAAAGTTTCTCCAAAAAGAGTTAGTGTTCTCCAATTTTGCGTGGGAATTTTTTATAGTTCAACATTGCCTGCTTAGAGATCATCACACTGATTCCTAGAAGATGTCCAATTGAGATTTTCTTGGCATAGTATATTCATTTATTTCATCACATTGCAACATTCTGAATTTTTTTCATACTCCACAATTAAGTCCAACACATTACGGCGATTTTTTCCTTCATACTGGTAGGTTTCCTTCAGTATTATTTTGAGTCCTGCAACGTTTGAGATGTATGCTAATTCGTTTGGCCTTTCCTTTTTTCTTTTCCTCCTTTCAGGTTGCTTCCATTAATTTTGTTCCGATGATGACCCTGGATACATCACTTTCCATGGGGCCGAAACATCGGCAGTTGGGCAGTTGGACTCGTAGACTGATATGATCTATTATGATGTACACATTGTACTCTGATTTTGAGTCATGCTGAGAAACTATAACTTTATCAACTCATAGCAACACACACACATATATATATATATATATATATATATATATATATATATATATATATATATATATATATATATATAGAGATATATTTTATGCACAGCACCAACGCATAAGCTTTCACAAATGTCTCTATTCACCTTCACTGTGTCATTTTTTGAGCACCTTATGTGGTATTATATACTGAAAATAACGTTATATAGTGAATAAAATTAACTGTATACTTACATTCTATTGTTTTCAAATCACAATACTTCACCTAGGAGATTTAGGGTTAAAATCTCCCCCGAAGGGAACAATTGTTTTTCATGTACATTTATCAGCCCAGGTTCCCATAGTTACATGATTGCCCGATAATACTTTGTAAATCTAAAAGCCCACAAGGCAGGGTGCATGGTATTTAAAAAGTAAGACATGTATAATTTATGTTTGACATGTTCTGGCACTGAAAACTAGGCCTGGGCAAAAATTTCGTTCCGGTCGCGGAAATTGCGATAATTTGACATTTTCGCGTTCCGCGGAAAGCGCGAAAATGTCAAAATTTCCGCATTCCGCAGCTTAGCGATAATTTTTTTCTTGCTCGCGCAGTAAAATAATACATTCTCGCGTGCGCGCGAATCCCCGCGTTCGCCGACAAGTTTTCCCGATCTGGTCGCGTTCTCCACGAGATGTTGGATTGTTGGTAGCCATTTGCGCTGTCTCGCGACAGTTTGCGCCCGCAGTGACGTCATGCGTCGCGCGATCACGTCTTTCTTCTCGCGATCATGCACCGCGAGACAACTGAAAACAAGATGGCCGCGCCCGCGAGCAACCACATGGTTAAGTTGGCGAGCCGCGACCATGCATAAAATACCGCGAATGGGCGGGAAAAAAACTTCCGCATCTTCGCGATATTTCTGCGTGTTTGCGGAGATTTTTAACATTTTCGCGATAATTTGCGAAAGTGAATTTTGCAAATTCCGCCCACCCCTACTGAAAACCCTACAAAGTCGTTTTTCACTGTGGTAGGTTAACACTGGTTTACACTATTATCTTTAATAAGTACTATATTTAGTGTGAGAGTATTTGAAAATGATTGGAGCAGTGCACTACCAAAAAGTCAGTTAAAGTCACCCCAAGTGGTCAATTTTCTTTCCATAAGAATAGTCTTTATTGAAGTTGTCCAACATATATAGAGAACGTCTCAGCCAACGCGTTTCGTTAAATAATTGAACTTCGTCAGGGCTGAAAAGAGTATGAAAGGACATAAATATAAAAAGAAATGAAATGACAACATTGATAACGAACACAGGACAAGGAAAGAAAAAAACAAAATACATATATATGCAAATACATTATAAAGAGACAATCAAGTGGGAAAATTACTTGACTTATACACTAAACAATACATACAGATATATATATTTAAAACATCGCTTTAAAAAACACACATATGAAAGAGTGGGACCTCCATAATCATAAGTGTGAGAATAATAACATCCAAACATGTACATGTACAAACCAACTGAGATCCATAGGTGACATCCTAAAAATCAATCGATTCTGATGTATTATATATACGAAAGTTTCGAATATTAAATGTGGTGTCTACACCCGCTGAACATATTAATAAATATAGACCGTATGTACGAAACTGGATAGCCACCATAATAATTGTATAGTCTAATGCAGATTGGTGCATATATTCCATGTGTCATGCTGCCTATCCCTACAGATATGCAAAATCCAACAATCCGGTATGTATACTCACACAAAGCTGGATGGTGACCTGCTAATGTGAGGCATGAAAGACAACATAACAGACTCTATAAGTGAACCCAGTGTGATGGAGATGTCAAAGCTCAAGACTATGATAGTAAATGAAAATACAAACTGAAGAGACACATACCATGCTTGAGAGTGAATCTCAGATTAACAGTCGGTCCCTTGTCTATATCGATGAGAATCCATCTCTAGAGAAGGATGGCTTGTGGGGCTATGTTCTGCCCCTTATTGAGCTTCCTGAGCATACCTTGGTACTGGCAGATGAAGCTCACACCTAGGCCTGCTTTTCCTTTGTATAGCTAGACAGGCTGGCACCAAACCCAGCAGGGGTAGAGCAACTGACCTGAAATTGTTTAGGGATTGGACATAGGCTTGCCCTCCACTCACAGGCTTGGCAAGGGGCATTAATATGGGCACCAGGGAGCTCTCCCGAGAGCACGTCTAGATCTATGAAGAATCAGGTGCAGGACTGCCTTGCTGTCTGAAGTTCATGAAAGAAGACTGAACATGCTTTCCTTGAACCCAGAATCCCAGAAGTGACTACAAGGGTAAGTTGGATGACCTCCTGTTTGAGGTACAGGGACGCAACAGGCTTCCAGATGCCTCTCTTTCTACATCTGACTAGCTCCAACTGGACCTACCGTGGACCCTGCTGGCGGCCTCTGCTGGAGTGAGGCCTAACCCACAGGGATGTTACCCAGGTCCTGGACCCTTGGCTGGTGTTAGAGTGTACTCCTCCTGTCCCCCGAACTGCAAGAAGTGGGATTTTGGAACTTTCTGCCAACTTTTTGTCTGGAGAAACGACAGAGACCATGATCACTGTCAAAACTGCAGCTTCAATGTTGGATCGCTGGTTGGCCTCAGCTTGCTGGTTTGCTACACTGAAGGAGATCTGACTTGCAAAAAAGCTTTTAATTCTAAGCATAGAAGGTTTCATTGAGACAGATGCCGAGCTGAAGCCGATTGCCGTCTTCAGCTTCCTGGGCATGGACTCTTGGTTTTGCCCGCTCAGATCTTTCCCACATTTTCGATGACCACACCGGGACCCAGCACTTCAGCAACCCACCATCGTGGAGTTCTGGTTTGTACAAACCTTGAAGCTTGCTCATTGTTGAATCGACGTAGAACACAAAGTTTTGAAAGCCAAAGGTAAAGTCTCCACATGCACGAACCATGGTCTCTGTACCTGGCCTGCACTTCGTTGTGGTAGACCTTAACATTTGACTTTGACTCGGTGTAGCGCAACCAGATATCCATGGTTGGTGCTTTGTGCTTTTTGGTGCTATTTTTAATTCAAACTTTAAAAATTCATATCTCCTTTTCTACCTATTGACTTTTTGTCATAGAGTAAATTTAAATAAATAAAAATCACCCATATTTTGCTAAATTGGTTTGGGATTTTTCTTGTGCTTTGTTTTCCCTTTATTACTTTTTGAGTACTGCATAATTACTTTACATATTGCCTCTAAGTTAGCCTTGACTGCTTGATGTCAAACTATCAGAAGGTTAAACACAGGTTTATTTCAGTGACTTGATTAGTTCACCTTGACAAGGATTGAGATTATTATTTGAGGTGGGTTCTAACCACCTCTCAACTAATACTCCAGTTTCTTACACTAAGGTGTAATATCTACAATGTGGTGCATTTTCCATAACCTTGTTATAATCAAGTGGGTATTTCAGCTCAGGAAAGAACACTCTGTATTTTCTCACTATACTTGTAACAAACAAAGCCAAAAAGACAGCTCTGTTGGTGAATGAACCTGCTGCAGAGGAATGGTGTGCAACCTGCAGGTCAAAGGCTGGATTCCTCATGATTTGACTCCTCCTTTCATCTTGATGAGGTGCTTGTAAAGAGCATCATTGATAGGGGTAGTCCGAACACCTATAACTTGCATTACTGCTAGGATGCAATGCTGGAACATCTATCTCTCTATGTAAATCTGATCCTCTGCACGAATAAGGCAGTCAATGGCCTGCTTCAAATTCCTGTGCATGTGATGTAATCATAACCCAATGAGCCATTCAACAGCTTGCGCTCAGTGCTTAATTTGTGCCGGCTAGGACTTATTTTTTAACATTAGGCTTTGACCCACAGCATGAGAGAGAGGAAGGAAAAAAGATGGAGGAGAAGGATAGGAAAACAGGAACAAAACGAGATAGAACGGATGGAAAAGAAACATCAACAGTGAGATAAAGAGACAGGAAGTGTAAAGTGGTGGAATCAAAAGAATGTACTAGCTACAGGCTCCTAAGAAAACTTTGGGCCCCTGAGCTAAAATAATTTGTTTATTTCCTATGTCTTTTTTTTTTTTTTTTTACAAAATTGACATTTGGAGGGCCTATGAATTTGAACTCACCTTGCTGCAGGAGTAGTTCACTGGCTATCAATCATTTGTCAGTGACACGGTGACTTGCTAGCCTTTGTGAGCTCAGTCTGCTGCTTGAATTCTCTCAAACACTGCAGCATAAACCCACCCTCAGCTCAAGAATGCAGCACAGTTTTATCCACCGAGGCATAGTGCGTGGCCCTATATCCACTGTCTGTCAAGGACAGAGGCCGGCAATTAGTGAAACATTATCTTTCGGTAAGTACAGTGCTTTAAATGGGCAGGTACTCTCCAATTAGTAGCACTTTGTTAATTTGAAATGGAGAGTATCTGCACTTCTCAGTACTGTTACAATACATTTATTGGGAGAGTACCAGCAATCTTCATGAGCAAACAGGTGCTTCAGACAGTGGGTGCCAGCACTTCTATATTTCCATTTAAAGCACTGGGTGAGCGCAATTTTGAGAGAGGAAGTACATTCAAGTAATGTTGGCTGTAAGCACATGTGAGACACCATGCTACACAATACAAGATAAGGTATGATGCATTGTTCCAATTTGCTTAACTCAATTTATAAATGCTTGATTCTTTCAGCCTTTCCCTCTTTTATACAATATAGCTGAATAAGGCATGCCAACCTCATTTCTTGTTCTGCAGCTATTTTTCTCTAACAGGAAAGCCTGCAAAATTGTCTACTTCTGAGAAAAATGTGATTTGAACCTGTGAAGAGCTCAAGGTCTCCTTTGTGAGCAGGAAGAGCATTACCATATTCCCCTGAAGATACAGTGCAGTGCAGTGTTTGGTATGTGATTCAGAGCTTAGTCCAGATGTATTAAGAAAACTCTGCCTTAAGACGAGGAAGGGATTTGTTGATGAGGTTAATGCAGAGGAGAGACTCGGGTTGCCTGAATAACCCTACATAACCTAGGCTCACTAGTATAGGAAAACAAAGGGGTTTAGAGGGATATTTTAAACCCACTGCACTTAATCAATAAAAAAGTATCACTGTTTGGATTTACAATTTAATCTATTTCAATCCTTTAGCCCTGTCATGTAACAATTCCCTAAATAGAAATCTCCCAAAGCTTTTTAGATTTATAATAGTACAAGTATAGTTTTAACAACACATAATAACAACATTATGAAAATCCAATTAAAGCATGAATATTACCATTATGGTTCATTTATTTATACGTGATACACAACAAAGATCATCCATGTAGATTCTTAGTACATGTGAAAAACAGAATCCTTGCCAAAAAAAATCTGTAATAAACGTTTGAGACAAAAAAGAATCTGTCCTTCTAAACACTGGCCTCATGCATGTATACATTTATTTCTTATGCCAGGCTCCGATGTGTTGGGGAGCCTTTCCCCTAAGCCACACATGAGTTATAATTAATCAAGACAGGTCTACTTTGGTAAGCACACAGACATTAATTGTAGCATAAACATTCATCTCTTGGAACTCCTTCATTTTCTATTAGTTCGTTCGGTCCAATGCTAGATCTGAGGCTGAAATGCCAGAAACCGGTCCTAGGAAGCTTGTTTCCGGTCCAGTGAACGCATGGTTTGGCAGTTCGGGCTGGACTGTTCCCATGAGGCACAGGGTCAGACTGATTTGCATATGGCCATGTCTGAACTGGGGTGGCAGAGTGGGCTAAAGAACGGTGATGGATCAAACCCAGATCTGTTGACTGGGTGTGAGTGTTTGATTGGTTCTGATGCTCCGTCCATCACCACCCTCTTTTGTACCGCTTTGTTCGCCATAAGTTGGCAGGGTATGCTCAGATGTGAGTCCCTTGCTCACTTTGCCACTGGATTCAAGCAAGCCTGGCTGAAAAAGGCTGAAATGCCAGAAACCGGTCCTAGGAAGCTTGTTTCCGGTCCAGTGAAGGCATGGTTTGGCAGTTCGGGCTGGACTGTTCCCATGAGGCACAGGGTCAGACTGATTTGCATATGGCCATGTCTGAACTGGGGTGGCAGAGTGGGCTAAAGAACGGTGATGGATCAAACCCAGATCTGTTGACTGGGTGTGAGTGTTTGATTGGTTCTGATGCTCCGTCCATCACCACCCTCTTTTGTACCGCTTTGTTCGCCATAAGTTGGCAGGGTATGCTCAGACATGAGTCCCTTGCACACTTTGCCACTGGATTCAAGCAAGCCTGGCTGAAAAAGGCTGAAATGCCAGAAACCGGTCCTAGGAAGCTTGTTTCCGGTCCAGTGAAGGCATGGTTTGGCAGTTCGGGCTGGACTGTTCCCATGAGGCACAGGGTCAGACTGATTTGCATATGGCCA
Organism: Triturus cristatus; assembly: GCF_964204655.1. Classification (NCBI taxonomy): domain Eukaryota; kingdom Metazoa; phylum Chordata; class Amphibia; order Caudata; family Salamandridae; genus Triturus; species Triturus cristatus. The sequence goes on along the minus strand of NC_140595.1, from coordinate 629,350,582 downwards.
TGTCTGAACTGGGGTGGCAGAGTGGGCTAAAGAACGGTGATGGATCAAACCCAGATCTGTTGACTGGGTGTGAGTGTTTGATTGGTTCTGATGCTCCGTCCATCACAACCCTCTTTTGTACCGCTTTGTTCACCATAAGTTGGCAGGGTATGCTCAGACGTGAGTCCCTTGCTCACTTTGCCACTGGATTCAAGCAAGCCTGGCTGAAGAAGGCTGAAATGCCAGAAACCGGTCCTAGGAAGCTTGTTTCCGGTCCAGTGAAGGCATGGTTTGGCAGTTCGGGCTGGACTGTTCCCATGAGGCACAGGGTCAGACTGATTTGCATATGGCCATGTCTGAACTGGGGTGGCAGAGTGGGCTAAAGAACGGTGATGGATCAAACCCAGATCTGTTGACTGGGTGTGAGTGTTTGATTGGTTCTGATGCTCCGTCCATCACCACCCTCTTTTGTACCGCTTTGTTCGCCATAAGTTGGCAGGGTATGCTCAGACGTGAGTCCCTTGCTCACTTTGCCACTGGATTCAAGCAAGCCTGGCTGAAGAAGGCTGAAATGCCGGAAACCGGTCCTAGGAAGCTTGTTTCCGGTCCAGTGAAGGCATGGTTTGGCAGTTCAGGCTGGACTGTTCCCATGAGGCACAGGGTCAGACTGATTTGCATATGGCCATGTCTGAACTGGGGTGGCAGAGTGGGCTAAAGAACGGTGATGGATCAAACCCAGATCTGTTGACTGGGTGTGAGTATTTGATTGGTTCTGATGCTCCGTCCATCACCACCCTCTTTTGTACCGCTTAGATCAACTTTAGGGAGCATGCACAAGTCGGCCAAATAGATTCGCATGTCTACCTTCACGGTTTGCTTTGACCCTCTCTGTTTTTTGAGTTTTTAATTCCACAGTGAGGTGGTGCTGTTACTGGATGTTCACTATTGGACATGGTCTACCATTGTTTGCACAAATATAATCAGTAATTGTGTAACAAGTTCTTATATTTGTTTTTAATAGGAACTGTCACACTTCCTTGTTATGTCCTGAGGAGGCCTTTAGTAAATTGGATGAAACGTGTTGACCTTTCTGTATAGGAGTTCACCTGGAAAAAAAAACAATTATAGGAACACAGAAAGGAGAAACTAATGAATGTGGAATTACCTTTCCCCATCTTTGCCCCAAAATGTTGCACTACCTCAGGGGGTACTACAGACAATGAACACAAGTTGACACTGCTTTTTTGTATATTCACCAGGGAGAGTAAGAGGATCTAAGGCATTGTTGAGTTTGCCATCTAAAATGAATCTCAGGGTTCTTGTATGTTTAGAGGATGAACAAATTCCTATAACAAGCCCTAGTAGGGCATTAAAGGATGCTTCCCAGCAGGAGCAGAGGATATGAAAAGAGCAGCTACTATTTGTTACATTTTTTGGGGGCGCCTCCAGACTATACAAGAACTGTGGCAAACATTGGAAGCCGCGGGGGAGCCCCAAAGCCCCTGCTTCCCTGTTGGCTCCCTGCTCACCCTCAAGTACATTGGTGGGTGCAGCAGAGTAGGCCCATGATCTTCAAGGCCCCACCAGTTTCCAAGCCGGCTCTCATCCTGAATACTAGCGGAAGCTGGCAATCCTTTTTTTGGGGGGGGGGGGGTGTCATGGGACCAGGGCAACCACAACATTCGGAGCACTTGGAGCCTTCCCCTGCGGCCCTGCCGGACTCCCTGGCAGCATCCATCCTTGGTGCTGGCAGGAGGTGGCTGCATTGGTTTGCTCAGGCATGGCTTGAGCAGTTTTTGTTTCTAGGAAACAGCCTTTACAACGAAGGCTGAACAACGAGATGCCTTTACAATGAAGGCTGAACAACGACAACATCTTTACAACGCATGTTCTTACAACTATTTTTTTTACAACAAGTATGCCTTCACCACGAATGCCTTTACAACGAATTTCTTTGTAAATGCACTAAAGGTAAAGGAATACTCGAAGAAAAAAAAAGAATAACATTTAAATGTAAGTATTCTGGTAAGTATTAAAGGTAAGTATTACGTGTATTATATATATATATATATATATCCATTCAAGCTGCCTCCGTGCTGAGGGGCCACCGACCCTGACAGGGCGGCCTCGGCGCTGCAGGAACGGAGCGTCCTGCTTCTGACATTCACAGCATACAAAAAATGCCAAGGCTCGACATCAGAGAAAAAGGCTCTTTTATTCTGACACAGGGCGGCAGATTAAATCATTAACCAGACGCGTTTCAGCCGATTGGCCTTAATCATTGGAAATTGGGTTGTGATACCATATGGTTAAAAATTTAAAGGTAGACTACCTTATTGCATTGTAGTCCAAGTACTCCTTCTTTTCCCAGCATGCACCGAAGGAGAGAAATCACAACATATATATACATATATATATATATATATATATATATCAGGGTAATTTTTGGGTTTAGGGTGGGTTTGGGTATTTGTGTGGCAAAGGTATTTTTTGGATTTAGGGTAGGTGAGGGTTTTTGGGTGGCAATGGTATTTTTCAAGTTTTGGGTGGGTATGGGTTTTTGGGTGGCAATGGTAATTTTAGGGTTAGGTTGGATATGGGGTTTTGGGTGGCAAGGGTATTTTTAGGGTTTAGGGTGGGTATGGGTTTTTGGGTGGCAAGGGTAATTTTAGGGTTTAGGGTGGGCATGGGTTTTTAGGTGGCAAGGCTAATTTTAGGGTTTAGAGTGGGTATTGGGTTTCGGGTGGCAAGGGAAATGTTAGGGTTTAGGGTGATATGGGTTTTTTGGGTGGCTAGGTTATTTATAGGGTGGGTATGTGTATTTGCATGGCGATGGTATTTTTAGGGTTTAGTGTGGGTATGGGATTTTGAGTGGTAGGGTTATTTTTAGGGTTTAGGGTGGGTATGGTCTTTGGGTGGCAAGGATATTTTTAGGGTTTAGGGTGGGTATTGCTTTTTGGGAGGGAAGGGTAAATTTAGAGTTTAGGATAGGTATGGGTAGTTGGGCAGCAAGGGTATTTTTAGGGTTGGTATGGGATTTTGGGTGGCAAGGGTATTTTTTGGGTTTAAGGTGTGTATGGGGTTTTAGGTGGAAAGGGAATTTTTAGTGTTTAGGGTTGGTATAGGTTTTTGGGTGGAAAGGGAATTTATTACGTTAAAAGTGAGTATCGGAGTGTATGTAAATATATATACATGTGTGTGTGTGTGTATGTGTGTGTATAATTATATATATATATATATATATATATATATATATATATATATATATATATATATATATATATATTATCTACTGGCGGTCGCCAGTAGATAGTTATAGTTAGGACCGTGTTTCCATAAGAAATCCGCAACATTCTATTTGGAATAACTTTGGCGCCGATTGATGAATCCTCGCGAAATTTGCAAAATAGGTGGGGCGCTCCGCTCCGTTCCTACCCTGAAAGTCTCGGGGGGATTCGTCAAGCGGGGGCTGAGAAAAAAGGGGGGTCCCAAAACGCGTTTTTCCCATGCAATTTTCCATAGGGACCTTTAGTCCAAGGTACAGCCCAAACGGCTGAACAGAATTACTTTAAATTTGGCAAAGAGGTAGTCCTCACGTCAGGGATGTGCCTTTTGCATATCTGGAGTCAATCTGTTCATTAGTTCCTGAGAAAATTGCAGTTAAAAGTACATACATATCTATAGGCGCGCACCGTGCGCGCACGGTGACGTGCGCGAGCGCAATCCTGATTGGTTGTTAGATGTCAGTAAACATTCTAATCGGTCGAAATCAGGAAGTGTCGGCCGCCATTTTGTCTCTCGCAGTCTGAGGCAGTGAAAAACACAGGTGGAGAACGTGAAAAGGGGGCAGGGTGGACAGTTCCTGACCCCCTAGCCTTTGTCAGGGGGGTCATTGAAGGACCCCCAAGGGTGAAAAAAACATAATTTTTTTTTTCGAAAACGCGCGGGGTGCGCGCACCGTGCGCGCACGGCACGCTCATCGCATCGTGGGTGCGCGGTGCGCGAAGCGCACTGAGCGCCCACAGTGCGCGCACGGTGAAAAACCTGAAAAAATATATATATTAATAAATACATAACTTAGCATTTAAAAAAACGTACAAATTCACTTAAAAAACCATAGGTTTCACACACGTTATAGTTAGGAATTAGCATTTAAAAAACCTTGCAAATTCACTTTAAAAACCATAGGTATCACACATGTTATAGTTAGCTGGACATTTCCCTCGTAAAAAACCAATGAAATTCCCCCGTTATAGTTAGTGCAGGCAACTATAACTCACGCGACAGCAATCCTCTGCTGATGACGTCAGATATTACATCACTGATTACATATGTGTCTTTCTGAAAAATAAATATTTGTAATATATGTATAGCTAAAGATTAATGGAAGAAGACATGGATAAATAGGTGTCTAAATACAGTGATGTAATATCTGACGTCATCAGCAGAGGATTGCGGTCGCGTGAGTTATAGTTGCCTGCACTAACTATAACAGGGGAATCTCATTGGTTTTTTACGAGGGAAATGTCCAGCTAACTATAACATGTGTGATACCTATGGGTTATTAAGTGAATATATATATATATATATATATATATATATATATATATATATATATATATATATATATATAGATAGATATAGTTATAGTTAGGACCACGTTTCCATAGGAAATCCGCAACATTCTATTTTGAATAACTTTGGCGCCGGTCGACGAATCCTCGCAAAATTTTCAAAATAGGTGGGGCGCTACGCTCCGCTCCTACCCTGAAAGTCTCGGGGGGATTCGTCAAGCGGGGGCTGAGAAAAAAGGGGGGTCCCAAAACGCGTTTTTCCCATGCATTTTTCCATAGGACCTTTAGACAGAGCTACAGCCCGAACGGCTGAACAGAGTTACTTGAAATTTGGCAGAGAGGTAGTCCTCAGGTCAAGGAAGTGCCTTTTGTAGGTCTGGTGTAAATCTGTTCAGTAGTTCCTGAGAAAATAGCATTTAAATAAATATATATATCTGAGCCAGCTTACGGTGCGCTTACCGTGCGCTTACGGTGAGCTTACCGTACGCGTACGGTGACGTGCGCGAGCGCGATTCTGATTGGCTGTTAGATCTTAGTAAACATTCGAATCGGTCGAAACCAGGAAGTGTCAGCCGCCATTTTCTCTCTCGCACTCTGAGGGGAGTGGAGGAAAAACAAAGTCCGAAAACAGTAAAAGCGGCTCGATAGACAGCTCCCAACCACCCAGTCATTGTTATGGTGTCCCCAAAGAACCCAAAAGGGAAAAAATGTAAATTTTTTTATTTTCGAAAAATCGCCGATTACGCTTACCGTACGCGTACGGTAAAAAAAACTAAAAAAAAAAAAAATATTCACGTTTTCCACACCCCGTGTGCAAAAGGTGCCCGAAGGGCACCTTTAGTGCATTGCATAAATTTCCTGAAGACAATCTGTAGATAACCATTAACAACGATGTGCCTAATACGGCCTCCGTGTGCGGACGGTGCGCGAAGCGCATCGTGCGTACATGGCCCATTTAGCGTAACGTGGGCACGCGGTGCGCTACGCGCACCGCGTGCCCACCGTGCGTGCACGGCACTCGTGCTCACTGTGCGCACACGGTGCGCCAAGCGCACCGTGCGCGCACGGAACGAACTGCGTAAAGTGGGCGCGTACGCCATGAACGGCGTAAAGTAACTTAGCATTTAAAAAACCGTACATATTCACTGAAAAAACCATAGGTTTCACACACGTTATAGTTAGGAATTAGCATTTAAAAAACCTTGCAAATTCACTGAAAAAACCATAGGTTTCACACAAGTTATAGTTAGCGGACATTTTACTGATAAAAAAACCATTGAAATTCCCCCGTTATAGTTAGTGCAGGCAACTATAACTCACGCGACCGCAATCCTCTGCTGATGACATATGTGTCTTTATGAAAAAAAAATATTTGTAATATATGTATAGCTAAAAGTTTATGGAAGAAGACATGGGTAAATAAGTGTCTAAATACAGTATTAGCATCAGCAGAGGATTGCGGTCGCGTGAGTTATAGTTGCCTGCACTAACTATAACGGGGGAATTTCAATGGTTTTTTATCAGTAAAATGTCCGCTAACTATAACTTGTGTGAAACCTATGGTTTTTTCAGTGAATTTGCAAGGTTTTTTAAATGCTAATTCCTAACTATAACGTGTGTGAAACCTATGTTTTTTTCAGTGAATATAGATATAGATATAGATATATAGATATACTTGCCTGTAAAATAGATACTTTTTTGTGGTATTGTGGTAAAGGCATTCGTGGTAAAGGTATATTCGTTGTAAAAAATAGTTCTTAAAACGTTTGTGGTTAAGACTCATTAATTGTTAAGGTGTCGCTGTAAAGACTGACATTGTCCTGGCGGTTGTTGTTCCATCAGGCATCCTTTGTTTCTTCTCCCACTGGGCAGAAGCAAACCTATGTTCCCTGCTCAGGCAGAGAGTTAGCTTTATTTTCCCTGCCCGCACCTCCCATACACAGAACACAGTGTCTCTGGGGATGGGATCCCTGGAACCCTAACTGATATTGGGACATGGAGGTTTTGATTCCTGTGGCCATTAGGTGTCTTGACCCTCTCCCCAATTAATATATCAGGCCTCAGGGATGTGGTTCCCATGATTATTATTATATGGCTCCTGAAGAGGGGGCACATGTTGTCACCCAAGAGAATAATATATCGAATAATATATCGACCCGGGGGGATAGCGTCCCCAGGGCCATTATAAGGCTCAGGATAAGGCCTCACACCACCTCTCAGAATGAATAATATATCAGGCCCTAGTGGATGGGATCCTTGGGCAATTAAATGGCTCAAGGAGGGGGCACATGCCACCCTCCCCTAAATATAATGATGCGCCGACCATGCATGGAGAAAACACATTTTGCAGACCCCCCTTTTTCTCTGCCTCCACATGAAGGATCAACCCAGAAAGGAGCTGAGGTGGATGAACCTTTCTTTGGAAGGTTTCATGAAGCTTCGTCAAACAGCGCCAAAGGTATTAACAAACCAAAAAATCAATTTCCTTTGAAAACTTGGTATTTGCCACTGTGTAACATATCTATAATATACATTACACACACACACACACACACGCGCGCGCACACACGCGCGCACACACACACACACACACACACACACACACACGTATGGACAAATTGGCATAGATGTTGCCAAGCAGGTGTACAGCACAGGATATTGTAGGCCCATTTGTGCAGTGAGGTTATATACCATTAAGCTCTAATCAGCGACCATAGTTCATCGTGTTCACAGAAGCCACAAGGTAACCCACCTCTCATATCCATCCTCTGTTGCAACAAATAGAATCGACTATTTGAAAGAAAGAAGGAAAGAAAGAAAAGACAATTTCAACAGTGTAAAAGGGTGCTAAAAGAGGATAGGCAAAGAGGGGGATGGAAGTGGAAAGGGCAGAGTCACAGTCAGGAAAAGTAAAAGAGGATTCACATTTTAAACAGGGAGACGAAGGCAAAAGAACAGAAAAGATCAAAGGAGCAGAACAGAAGCATTGCCAAGAAGTAATTTGCACAGACTGTGTGGACCAGAGGAAGGTGAAAGTAGACAGAGGTACTGAGTAGGAGGAGGAGGACCTGAATGTTGATGCCTGGTGTGAGGAGTGGTGTGCCTTGCCGTCGGACATACTGAGGAATCTACACAGTCTTGGAGGGCTGTGACACCCCGGGGAGTGACAGCATTCTAATTTATTGAGCGAGTAACAGGGAGGACGTAAGGAAGGACTGTTAATAGTATTTAAGTTGGGGAGTTTTATTGTTGTTACCTTCTGCTGTTTTATTGTCTGTTTTGGATGGGTACCCAAAGCTACAATTGCCTAAGGAAAATGACTGAACTAGACGGGCAAGGTCAACCTATATAGAAGGGATGTTTATTTAGCTTTACAACAACTAGCCGTATTTCTATCTCTCAAAAGGCTAGGATAACTGTTGAGGAAAAGAAAAGGGAAGGGAAAAAGAACATTGAGAGGGAAAAAAGGCTTACTCTGGCCGATTGAGACATCAAACTCGAATAAAGAGGCATTGCTTAAATAAAAAAGCCTTGGGCTAAGATTGGAAGACAGTGATAAATTTAAGGCACATACATTTTCTGAAAGGTCTCACTATGCCTTCAGGAGAAGAGTTAAGACACCCCTGAAAGATATAGAGAGTTAACATTAGGAATTCATTTTGTTTATTCATTCTTCTTTTACTTATCTGATTCCCGTCTCTTCTTTTGAGGGAACGATGATGGCTGTTCTATCCAGAAGACCCAGAAGAGTCAACAAAAGGTATTTAGTGAAGAACCTGGAAGACTTCAAGTCCTTTCTCATCCACCCACATCTCTACCTTTCTTCTTTTCTTGATCACTGATAATCATCATTGCGAAACATTTATATGGAAAGTCTCCTTGACCTTGTTTTTGGCCCGGTTTCCCACTAAGTCAGTACAGCTGGAGGAGATTGATTTTTCGCTTTTTATTCCAGTAACGTCTCCTGTGGTATAAACCTTGCCCTTTTCATTGCTGTTTTGACCAATATTTTGGGGTAGCCTCTGTTCAGTAATTTGTTACACTGTCAGCATTTTGAAAATACAGTAAACACAGTAAAGTTAAGGTCCCCTGATCAATGATTGAGCCAATCAGGGAATTCTGTGTGAACTGTGAAATAGCCTTGCCAAATCATAAATACATTGTCTAAATAACTATTCGAGTTTATGATACAGTGCTTGAATGGATTCAGTTCCCTGTAGATCCATTTCTCTTCGAAATAAAAGTGCCTTTTTAAATAAGACTGGCTATTTAAATGTAAATCTGGCTACTTCCAAAGTGAAGCTGCATTCCACATCCACTCTTCTGATTTGTAGAAACAAACTGGTTTTTAAAAATGAAGAATGTACTTTTCAGGCATGTGGCTCCATAGGAAATGTAGTTGAAACATCATGTGGAAATACTGTTTTGTTAACAACTTCCCTAATAACAGATATTGCCTCATTTTGGGGAATGTTCAGAATGAGTCACTCTAAGTTATAGCATACCGACATTTCTTGTTTAGAGTCAAAAGAATGGATTTCACATGTATAGATGAAATTAATCAATTCTTGATAGAGACCTTTAATTTTGGTGAAAAAAAGGGTTTAAGACCAAAATTGATATAGTGGGACAGTGGTTCTAGACCTGCATCTAGAGATTATTGGACTGCCGGAAGGATCTGTAAAAGGTTTATGTATTTTTGGGAGTATGTACAGTACCGGAATGAGAGGATTATTTGTTAAGGAATTAAAAATGACTTAGAACTAATTCAAGTTTTGTCACAATACCTGCTATGTACTAGTGGAAAAATTTTGCTGGATCTTTTTGCTGGCCTTAGGACTCTGAACGCCTTACCACTGCTAACCAGTGCTAAAGGGTATGTGATTCTTCCTAAACATGTTTACATTGGTCTATGCCTGATTGGCATACTTAGTGTACCTGTATATCCCTTGTCAAGTGGTATACCATATACTCAGGGCATGTAATCAAAATGCAACTAGTGGGCCTGCAGCACTGGTTGTGCACCTACACAAGTACCCTTTCAAACCTGTCTAAGGCTTGCCATTGCAGGGCCTGTGTGTGCAGTCTATTGCCACTTTGACTTAGCATTTAAAACCCCTTGCCAAGCCTTAAACTCCACTTTTATTACACACAGACACCCCTAGGGTAAGCCCTAAGTGACCCTAAGGGCAGGGTGCTGTGTAAATAAAAGGCAGGACATGTACTTTTAGGTTTGACATGTCCTGGCAGTAACAAACAGCTGAATTCATTTTTCACTGCTATGAGGCCTACTCCTTCCGTAGGCTAGTATTGGGAATTGCTTGAAACACCTTTTAAACTGTAATTCCTGATTGAAAAGGAGTAGCTACTTCATGCTTAATATCTTTGGAATGGTGGTGATAAATCCTCTTTAATAGTAACTCTGGATTTAACATTACTATTTTAGAAATGTCTCTATCACCACGCTATATATATAAGTTCGTGCTTTCTAGTTTTTTAGAATTTTCTACCAGGTTTATGATACTTTATTGGTTTCTCTTTTCTCTAGAGTTTTTCCCAAGTCCCACAACACTTTATTGGTCTCGCTTTGAGTGCACTCCAGGCTATCTCGTAATAGTCCCGTTTTTATGATCATGTTTAAAATGCCACACATTCCTGGCTATTTTGGAATAGTCCTGTTATAATGATCATGTTTATAACACAATGCATGCACACTAGCGGTCACCCCTGATATCTAGGATACTGAGACCACGTTCATGTTCGTTACTTTGGGCGAAGAGCTTACTGCAGGAGGTACTATTCAGTAAGCCTTAATTTGATATCTATTTGCAAGCTTTTTTTATCGACTTGCACAATGTTGTATTCACTTTAGTTACTTCGCTTTTCTCACAGATGCTATATACCGCTTATCGGCTAACTGTCACCTTAATCAAGGTAATCACTCTTATTTTCTCTTTAAAGCCTGCAAGACATTCTATTACCAATTTTGGTATCCCACTATACCATTTCTCATATTATTTTTTTAGCCAGTACCTGTTTTTTGTTGTGAGTCATTGACTCGTTTTACACTCGGCATGCCTCGCAGGTATTCCTCTTGAGATAGACTCGCTATTTATGCACATCATGATGGGTACACACAGTTATACTTTGTACTTCACGATTATCATCAGTTAATAGTCTTTGTTACGTTGTATACTCGCCACGCTCGTATAGTATCTCTTTTTTGATTCATGCACTACACATTGGGTGTCCTTTTCAACACTGTGGACTGGATTGTTTTTCACTCCTCTTCCCGTTTCCTTCGTACACTTTCTGGTCAGGTTTACCTCTTAAGCAAGCCTTATATATAACCCTATATAAAACATGTTACTCTTAGAGCCCTGTTTGCTTGTCTGTATGAGCGTCATAACTTTAAAGCACTATTAATTTTGTCTGAAGCCTCATATCTTTTTAATACTCATAACAATTGTTGATGTTGTAGTTTCCCCTGACGAAGGGCAGATTTCCGCCCGAAATACATTGGGAAAGGAAACAACTATTGTTACCTGATTTCATATGCTGAGTAAAGCATCATCACATTTCTTTTGAAGAAATTCTGCTATGGACTGAATAAAAGCAGATTTTGGATATCGTATATTTTGGAAATGAATTGAAAACCAGTGTTGAAAGACCAATGATCCATTGATTACTTGTTTGAATACATTTTTATTGTATTTTCATTATCAATATTGTACACTTTGGATTAAGTGACACTGTAAGTAGTGCACCTTGAGTTCCTGGACATTCTTCAGGGCTTTTCTTGTTTACTTTTAGAAAGTGGGCATTTCTCTGCTTTTACTGCTCTGTGTGCCTTGCAGCCTTTCTCCAATAGATGCCTGGGCTGGGTGACAGCTACACTTTATGCAGCCCCTTTAGACAGCCACAACACAGGAAGTGTTGAGTCTAACAGAAGATTCATCTGCGCATTCATCTCCATACTGATAGCCTTCATAGGTAGGAAGGGGAAGAGGTGGCTCACTCTTACATCTGAATAGGCTGTGTCCTGCCTTCATACAAAGGGCTGACTTACCCCCTACTGGTAGTCTGAGGCAAGGGCTGGACTGGAAGAAATCATTGTGCATTTCAGAGAGTCCCTTTGAAGTCACCCAGCATCAAAGGCGCTTTTGGGTATAAGTACCAGGGTTCTGGCCCTACCAAATCAGTACACTACTGGACCTGGGAATAACTTTGCTGGAGTAAAGTCTGTTGTGCTGAAAGGATTGCCACTTTGCTGTGACTGACTGTACCGAGGAACTGCTTTATTGCTTTGATGAGCTGCGCTGCTGCCTGCTGATCTCTGCTCTGCTGAGGACAAGTGCAAAAAGAACAATTGATGGACAGAATGCAGAACATTGTCATACATTCCCCTAGTACAGAGATCTGGGCCTAAATTCATCGTTTTGTTGCTCACCATGCCATTCCAGTTTGAACCCAGCCATATGCAAATCAGCCTTGACCCTGTCCCTCATGGGAACAGTCCAGCCCGAACTGCCAGGCAAGGTCCTCCCTGGACTGGAAACAAGCGTCCTTGGACCAGTTTCAGCGTTTTACCCCTCATTAGCCAGGATAGCTTGACTCCAGTGGCATGGAGAGCACGGGACCCACGTCTGGGTATGCCCGTCCCACTCGGGGTGACAAATGCAAAAAGAACAATTGATGGACAGAATGCAGAACAATGTCATACATTCACCACAGTACAGAGATCTGGGCCTAAATCCATTGTTTTTTTGCTCACCATGCCATTCCAGTTTGAACCCAGACATATGCAAATCAGTCTTGACCCTGTGCCTCATGGGAACAGTCCAGCCCGAACTGCCAGGCCAGGTTCTCCCTGGACTGCAAACAAGTATCCTAGGACCGGTTTCGGAGTTTCACCCCTCATCAGCCAGGATAGCTTGACTCCAGTGGCATGGAGAGCACAGGACCCACGTCCAAGGACAAGGACTGGACCAATCTCACTTGAACTCAGAGTGAATATAAGGGCTTGCTGGTTTTCCTCCTGTTTTCTGAAGTCTCAGGGACACAAAAGACTTCCTGTAATCCTGCTGGTGCTGCTGAGCTCTACCATCAATGAGTCCTACCCTTTCCTGAAGTTCCCCAGCAGTTCTGGGCCTCAAAACTGGGTTTCTGTGGCTTTTTCCTACATTGACATTGATGCAGCGGTGACTTTGTGCTGATCGGAACCACCGTATCACCTTCACGGCTGAAGCAGCGACCGCTCGACAACATCGATTTGACAGCCGGCGCAGTTAGACACCGACGGACAGTGAGGCTCGACATCAATGCATCGCCTGCATCACAAAGGGGTTCAACGCCGAAGTTTCCAATGACAGTGCGGATTGGCGCCGATGCGTACCTCCATCTACGGATTGACAATGATGTGGTGCCTCGTCGACTCCTTGCCTCAAGTCTTCGATGTCGAGCAAAGTTCCACCCAAGGTATTTCTTCACCAGGACCTGTCTGGGTCTTGAAACTGCCTGCCGTCTGTTGCAGTTTATCCGAACTTTGACTTTGAACAAGTCACTTGTGGTCTCAAGAAACCTTTTGACCGCTAGTGACTTCTAAGCATTGTTTCTCATTTAATCTTTAAAAATTCATATCTCGACTTCTACTGATTGGATGTTTGTCGTTTTGGTCTTGTTTTAATCAGATAAATATTCTTCTATTGTTCTAAACCTGTGTGAAGTTTTTTGTGATGTTTTCATTGAGTTACTGTATTTTAAGTGTTGCACAAATACTTTACACATTGCCTCTTAAGTTAAGCTTGAATGCTCTGTGCCAAGCTACCAGAGAGTGAGCACAGGTTAATTTAGGGTGTGAATCTGACCTATCCTGACTAGTGTGGTAGTCTCTACTTTGACAGGGTGCAAACCTCTGCCAACTAGAGACCCCATTTCTAACACAGGTCTGTAGTAATGTTGCAATAATGGGTAGTGATTTTAAGTTGTCTCAATATTTCATTATCATATGAGTCACTATCCATTACCACAGTGCCACCCCCGGCACGTGAAGTTTTGGTTACAATAGATGTATTCTTGGATATATTTAGTAAGGCTTGCAATTCCATCTGTGTATGACTGCTTCAATAGTGTAACTTCTTTTTATATAAATTGTCAATTTTGTATAGTGTGGTTTCTGTAGAGGTCATATTAGTTTCTGCAGGATACTTGATTACTAAAAAAAATACCATAAACCGCATTTTGCATGGGGATTGCAAACTTAAATGTTTGTACCTACCGGGCCTTGCAATGTGGATGGACCAAATGAAGGCCTTTATTCAGAATAGCCTTTTCTGAATTTGACAACTGATGTTGGGATACATTATTGATAGAATTTGTATCAGGGGTTACTATCTGAACGTTCTTCTACTCGTTCTCATTTCCTGATTGCTGTGCTTTGCCACAACCTCCTCCTCCTCTGCCTCCCCCCCATCTAGAAGGGCGTAGACCAGGGTGGGATAAATTGGAGCTGGGTGTACTAGAATTTTCCTGACTGGAGTCAGATGATGTGTCATAAAAAGTGATAAAACACCTTCCTGAGCGCCTTTGGTATTGAAAATTAGAGTTACTGGGGTTATTGGTCTAAAAAAAAGTCTGCTTACAAGTATGGGCACTTTACCTCATCAAAAACATGGCTCTTCCCCCAGCCTTCCACCCCCGCCCCCCCTTAATCAATTCCCATCGCGTCTAACCCAGGAGTAAGCTACCAGCGCCAGGATACCTGCCAGGTGACAGCCGCGCTCTATAAATGTTTTAAATAATAATAAATAATAATTGTAATTTGTTATGTCACGAGCTAGCCTGGTGGCCTTCCGGTTAACTTTGCAGGTTTTAAATTCTCCTATTTGCTGCTTTGCCTCTGTAGTAACATGGAGATAACATAGTATATAATAACACAACATGAGAATACTACAACCTCAACTGTTAGATTGTTATATGAATGGCTAAAGAACTGAAACTGAGTAAGTTGTAAATGAAATAATAAGTGATACTGTTATTTTTGATTAAGTATCCTAGGTTTAATTTTAGCCCTCTAGAGAACACTTTGTTTTCCTGTACTTGCGAGGTGAATGCTGGCCACAGAGGCACAAAAATCATTAACTTACATTGTCATTTAATTCTCATTCAATCAACTTTTGATGTTGTTTGATGTTATCATCAGGTCTGATATCATGTGATATCATTTTCAAATGTATTATCAATATATCAATTAGTGTTTTTGAAACATGAAAAATCCTGCCTCTTTTTGCTCTTCTTATGTTGGAAATTATCGAATTGATGACGCGCCTGAATCAAAGTAGTTTTCTCCATACTACTGTTTCTAATTAGACTTCAGCTTCATCTTTGTATAAACTCTAAGATTGCTCCCATTAGTTTGTGCCATAGATTTGATTTTTTGAAATTACATTTTCTATTCTGACCACACTCACTGCAGAAAGGTGTTTCTGTTCACTGTGCTGCTAATAACCCACCAATAATAAAGGGTTTCCACTGCTTTGCAAAAGATTGGTGGTGCTGTGTCATCCACCTGTGTGGTTTGGTGGTTGTGTGATAATCATGCGTTACGTGAAGATTTTACAAATGCAGTGCTGAAGTGCACTGTCAGATGAAGTGCATGTGCAAAGCTTTACACACAATTTTGAAATGTGTAATTGCATGTGCACCCCTAGTTCAACTTCTGTTGCTGCATGTGGGAATACTATTTATGACACCATTCCAAATTAAAATATTCATCTGTGGTTCAATAGGTGACTATTTTTAAATGAGGTGAGATTGAAATTCTGACCCTATACTCATTATATATTATATTTTCTGGTAATGACTTTAACTCACCATGAATCACTTTTTATGCTTTCGAGACACACACTACTTTTTATTGGAAACTGTATATTTTGTCTTCTATTTAACTGTCGTAATGTGTAATATTGTGATTCCAATGTGAGCAATAACATCATTTTTTTAGTTTCAGCAGCCGAAAATTCTGGGTAAAAATCTGCCCCAAAATAAACAATTGCTGGTGGAATCTGACCAGAAATTTTGACTTTTCAAGTGAATTCATCATTTCTTCCCAGATCCAGGGGCGTAACACAAGCCCCCACATCTTCCGCAGTGCGGGGGGCCTCCAAGCTCCAGGGGGCCCCCTCAGCACTGCACTTCGGCCGGGGAGCTCCTGATAGAGTCCGGAGGGGGCCCCTCCACGTACCTTGCAGGGTGGCCCCCTCAGTTATTGTTACGCCACTGCCCAGATCCTCTTGATCCAACTCGTAATGGGATGGATTTTCCCCACCCATGAAGTTACAATGGCCTGTATGTGCTTAAAGTGCAGACCAGAGCCAGGATCCGACTGCAACAGAAAATAGGCCCAGGCACCAAATTAAAAGTGGACCCCATTAGTGAATAAGATAGTTAAATGGCCCATGTTTGAAAACAAGGGCAGTTTTAAACTTGTAAAGACAAGATGTCTTGCAAGGTATGGGAGACTGCATGCTTGCTGCAGGCAATGTTTGTGCTAATATCAGATAAATCAGCAGTAAACCCCTGCCTGTCATATCATGAAACAGGACCATAAACAGCCAAAAAAACACAACCCTTAAACTGACATGTCAGACCAACCCATTGGGCATTGCCTGATTCTCCTACGGGCCAGTACAAGTCTGACCAGAACATCATTTAGTGGACCAGCAATGATCAAACCTGAATGCTGTTGGATTTTGTGATCTCTGCAGATTAAGCTTATCATTTGGTGGGCATTAACTAAGATAGCGGTGATTACAAAGGATGCAGAGGATCATGGTGACCGCAGATGGTAGTGGTTAGCAGCGATGCTGCCAGAGACCACCTTTGGTAGTGGCCGTTATGCTTTGGAGGAAACAAATGGGGGCAATGGTTAGCAACAGTGGCTGCCTCCTAAACATTTTTGACTTCTGGTAATTAATTATTTTGTATATTTTTTTGCAAATTAGGCAGACCCAGGGGCAGCACTTCTATTCTTTTATTGTTAATTTGAACGCCGCTAGTTCCCATCCAGCCCGCCACTATGTCCTGGCACCTTTACCATTGAAGCAAATCTCTACCAAAAACCATTGATACATGATTGCGTTTGCCTCAGGGATGGTAGCAGATTCTACAGTATCTTAAAATGTCCCATCTAGGAGATGTTAAACAACAAGGGTGACATTGTGGCACACACAAGTATATTCAAGGAAAGGGATCAGCAAAGTTAGAAGACCACCACAGTCTTCTCTATAATCTTGCAGGACCATGGAAACCCCTATATATTCGGCAAAACATGGTCAGGACTGATGGGTGAAATGAAGGCATTTTAAAATTAGGGTGATGCTGTAGTACTTCAGCGAGGTTGTCACAACCCCTGTTGGTAAGGAGAAGTTGGAAAATCCTTAGCTATCCCTAAATGTTGCCTTTTTTGTAGAGGTCTAAGTTTAGAAAGCTCGGATTCCTGCAATGATGCATCCATGGAAGAAAGGCTGACTAAAAGGGCAAATACACTTCCTTAGTGTTATCCAGTGCAATTTGAGTTTTGTTTCATACCAAAAACATTTGCAGTGAGAGGGAATTATGTACAGGATAAGCTCAAACCAGGACATTCCCAGAAACAGGCATGTAGAAATACAAGGCATGATGTACAAAGGTTCCTAAGAAGAAATCATAAATTGCATCATATAATGATTTGGAATTTGTTTTGTGATTTCTTTTTTGGAATCTGCTCAAATGTATTCAGTAGAAGTGAGTGCAATTTGCACACCAAATGCTAACAAATGCATTCGTTTTTTGTGAGCCAACCTATGTATCTATTGGTTGGTTTACAAAATACTGATTCGTAGTAGATCGCAGTGCGACCTACCTCATAATTATGCGTGAGGTAGGTCGAGAATTGAGACACACTACGATTGGTTAGAATCACAGGTATGGTGGCCTACTGGGGTCAGCCGACCACTGTGTCTCTGACTGCTTTTAAATAAAGCCATTTTTTTCCTGGAAAGGGATGCGTTTAATAAAGAATTTCATAATTTTACAGACTTTATTAGGCGCATGCATTGTCCCCATGGACCACTGCCTACTCTTAAAAATGTTTTTGTCCACAAAGGTATTCCTCAGGGACCCCTTCCTGTTTTTTAATGGTTACCACCAGTTTGTATTTGGGGGTAAAATATTAATGTTTTGCAACCAGATTTCAGTCCTAAAACATTAATACATAAATTAAGGAATCAGTATTTGGAAGGGATGCTCTTACATGCCCCTTCCAAATACCGATGCTGTATTTAGCCTGAAATCCATATTGCGATTCTGTAACGTTAACTGAATCTCAATCTGGGGTTTGTACATTTTAAAAAAACATTTTGTAGTTGTAAAGGCCTAATTGAACTTATGCAACCATCAAATCAATTTGTGCATCATCCCAAAGTTCCTAGGAGGCAGTACCAGGCAGACATTGTGAGAGATGTTCACATGCCCATAATCATGCTGGTGCGACATCTATGGCTAGAAGAGCAGAATGGACAGGGGAGAATAATTACTTAAATCTGCAGTTTGAGAAGAGTACCTTCAAGTGGCGAGCCCTGTGAAAGATCTTTCCAACAACTCTGCAAGGGGAATACACTGATGCACCACAAGAATGAAAATATAACTAACACCATCATTTTACACTGGGGACGGTACATGGCGGTTGCAACACTGGTGTTCCTTCATAGGCTGCATACCCATGGTGGCCCATCTAATAGAAACTGTGTACGTCGAATGTGTATGTGCGCAATGAGTGTGTAGTGCATGTATGGCAGCAGTACTTTTGTGATGTGAGAGTCTGTGTTCTGGGGACATTGAGCTTCGGTTTGGAAGCCCCTGCTCCAGCAAGGCACAAAATGGAGGCTGAGAACAGCTCTTCCAGGCAGTGGAAGGGCAGTGCTTACATTGCTGTTTCTGGAGGTTGGAAACCCAGACACTGAAATGAGGAGGATGGCTACAGGGCTGCATTCCGAAATGCAACTAGGACCTTGTTAGCAAATGGTTGCTAATTACTTCTTCCTGAGCACTGCCATTTGGTGGATGGTAGGATGAGACTACAGTTTCTGTTGTTCAAGGTGAGGAATTTCTATTCAGGGCCTATAATGTTTTCTTTGTCCCTGATTACTGCTTCAGAAATGCTGATGATAGCTAGGTGCAGAGATCTAACACCCTATTGTTGTGAGAACTCTTGCTTGGAGCCAGTCTCATTGCTACCTGCTGTCAGAGCCATCATTTCACACAAGGACTGTGTCAGAGGGGCAGCCAGAAAATCACATTTGAAAACGAATCCCCCCAAACAGGTTCTGAAGTCTTAGTTAGTGGATCCACATTGCAAATCAGGTGTTGGAGTAGGTTTGAAACCAGCCCACTATATTCCAGTTTAACTTACTTCATGCGCAAGGGAGGGAGTGCTCTGTACTGCACTCAAAGAATTACTGTGTCTGCAGGGCTGGTGTCTACATGACACCTACCCTCCCAGAGGTGAGAGAACATCACCTGAAGTCTTCACCTTCTATTAGAGGAGCTGAGGATCTGTTAAGTGTCTAGAAGCCTGCCTCCTACCTGGCAGAGGGTAGGACAATGCTCGTTCTCCAGGGGAAGGGACTATCCAAGAGGAGAAATTCAGCATGTTCCCAGCGCGTGTAACACCCAGAGAAAGCTGACTGCCCTAGAGAGCAAAGCTGTGGTGACCTGTGCTATGAGGGGACCCCCTCTGGTCTCTCTGAGAAGTTCCTCTGTGAACTGCAACAAGGCATTGTAAGTATGAGCAGCACAGTTTTGTATGGCAGCCCATCATGGGGCCAAGATTTTGTATACTGCTGCCGACGACAGAGAAGAATAGAACTCCAAGCAAGGCCCACATAGTTTTCCATCCTTCTGAGGTCAGCTAACTGAATAGTACTGAATTGGCTAATGAGTACGTTACTTATCTTCAAGAAACTAGAAGAATCCTTGTCTTCATAATATCCCCAAGCACCTAACTGGACCAAGAGATTTATCTTAGCTGTGCTCCAGTATGTCGGTAGGGAGTGTTATGTTACTCCGCGGTGATGCTGTCCCGGAAGTGACAAAGCATGGCTGCATATAAGCATCACCCATATGCTCTGACACCAGTTTCACTCATATTTCTCATTTTGCGTCTCCAGACACAAAAGTTGAAGAAAATGTGGGGACGATGAGCTGATGTTTAAACTGGAACTTTTTAGATGTAAAAGAGGCCATTCCACAGAATGGAGAAGTGTGAAGGCACATATAGGAAAACTGCTCTGAACAGTGTCTACTTGCATATGTCACTGAATGTAGCATTAATTATGGTGTTAAGGGGGACTAGACAAGGCTGCCCCTTATCCCCACTTTTATTCATCCTAGCCATGGACCCGTTGGTCAGGCATTTCCAGGAACGCCATCTGCATAGAGGGCTGCAGTTCAACACGGGCCCACTCCTAGCTTCTCGACGATACCATCCTTTACATCCGGGAACCGCACCTCAATCTGTCGCCTCTTATCCGGGAAATCATCAGTTTTGGTAGATTCTTGGGTCTGGGTATAAACTGGCACAAATCGATCATATTCCCGCTAACGGCGTGCACAATCCAATGGGACTGCGAATTTCCTCTCGAATGGTGCCAAGACTTGGTGAAGTATCTTGGTATACATATCCATCTGGACACCACTCAAATCATTCGCTTAAATTATGGACAGACTTTCCAAAAGCTAGAGGAGCAAGTTGACAGATGGCTGAGATTACCCTTGTCCCTGGCGGGCCGGGTGGCTATATTGAAAATGGTTGTCCTTCCCAAAATTTTATATCTCTTTAATATTATTCTAATACCCCTCTCGGACAGCTTCTTTCGCACTTTGCAAACACTCATGACTCACCTGGTTTGGGGCGAAAAAAGACCGCGTGTCCGTTGGTCTACAATTACCCTACCGTATGACAGAGGCGGGTTCAATGTCCCGGACTTCCAACTGTATTATTTGGTAGTGCAATGCCGCTACGCGTTTGCTTGGTTTCACCCAGATGCACGCATTCCATTTCTGCGGCTGGAGGCGGACCTGGTTCTTCCTGATAAATTGTGCGAGGTACTACTGGGAGGTTTCCCGTGAGACAGATGCGACATACAGACAGTGTCCACAACCGCCTGGGCGTGGGGTAAATTGAAAAAACGCACAGGAGCTGCGCTCCTATATTCCTCTGCCTTGCCTTAACCCAATGCCAGATGGTTCCCAATCACTGGTGAAAGGCCAGTGCAGCGTACACTGTCTGCACTAGACATTGTAAAAGTAGGCGATCTCTTCCCGGGGGTCATATATTCTCGATAGGTGAAGACGTCAGGTTCACCGATTGCAACTTCATGACACGTTTCCTTATGAGCCGAATGAAATCCGCACTGCGTGCTGCGCTCCCCACGTACCCTGTCGAGCCTGAATCTTTTCCCCCACTCACTTTGGTGTTAGAAACCCCAAACGGCACACGCCTCATTTCTAAAATGTACAAAGCCTGCGCTAAGATGCTACCTGCGGACAACTCCAAACTCAGACAGGCCTGGGAGGTGGACACGGGTTGCACTATAACGGATGAGCAATGGGTAAAATGTTGTGAGGGCACCAAGGACATTTCACTCAACAGCCGACACAAGTTGCTGCATTTTAAATTTCTCTGCCGCGCTTACTTTACACCAGCTGTGACACATAGGATAGACACTGGCAGGCCTCACACCTGTTTGAAATGCATTGCCCCGCATGCTGATTTTCTGAATCTGGCATGGTCCTGTCCCCGCTTGCAGACCTACTGGTCAGAGGTACATGAGACACTAGGGAAGATGATCGGTTTTCCACTGGTTCCCCTCCCTGAAATCACTCTGTCAGGGTACACAGTTCAGATCCCCAAAAAAGTTAGGAAACTAGCGTCATTGGGTCTACTGCTAGCTAACAGGGACGTTGCCATTCACTGGGGCAGGAAAACCGCTCCTAAGCTACAAGATTGGCTGAGGAGTTTAGTGTACTGCAACACCAATGCTGAGATATATGCCAGTCTTATGCCATGACATCATGACCCAAAGACATATGAGGACCGCTGAGGGCCTATTTCGATGCCACTAAGCAGGCCTCCAACACACAGGCAGACAACGGAATAGTACCAGAGGGAGTGGGCTGAGGGGGTAATTTCGGTGCCCCGGAGATTCTCTTCAGTGCATCATGATCTGGGTGAGACGCAGTCGATTAGCTTTACTTGGGAGGCACTGCTGGCCATGATGTCCAATAACTGGGAATGGGAGTGTGGGAGGGAGTGGGGGGGATGTGCTGGGGGCTGGCCGAAGTACTATACTAGACCACTGTACAGACTACTATCGTAACCACTATTGTGAAGAAACTGTCAGGCACGATTTGCTTTGATTGTTAAGTGATTATTTGCAATGCTATGTGACTCTTATTCTTTATTGGAAAAATAATGTGATAAAAAAAAAAAAAAATTATGGTGTTAAAAAATTTCTTTTGAGTGTAAGGAATCATCTTGTTTGTGTTATTGCTTTTTTGTACTTTAAAAAGTGTTTCTTTATGTCTATTTAAGTGTAAGATGAAGCAATTGTGTGTAAAAGGACGATATCAATGGAAAATAAGAAAATGAATAATACACATTTACACACAGGATTAATGTACTGTTTTGTGTACCTCAATTAGTTAATCAATAGCTGGTGGAGGTCTTATTGCTGTGTGCTTTATATTTAATTGATCCCTCTTACACTCAGGCTTGACAGGATCAAACCCCATTGTTGTTTATGGACAACAAAGGAGAGTACACCACCTCACCTCTTAAGCAAAAGCCAATGAGCCTGAGATGCCACAACTGCTGAAGACACAACACCCATGACAAATTGGCCCACAGGAAAGAACTGCCATGCTTTGGTACAAATATGGACTCACTCTGGGGGACCACAACTGCTAGAGATGTTGTGTTGCCACACCGGGATCTGCCACATTGACTTCATCCCAAGATTCTTGTTCTGAAGGAAGGTCTTCATTGAGGACCTCACAGTAAGAAGCTGCCACTGTGAAGAGCTGGGATGCATCATAAAGGGGTTGAACGCCGAACTTTCCAATGACAGTGCGGATTGGCGCCGACGCTTACCTCCATCTACGGATTGACAATGATGTGGTGCCTCATCGACTCCTTGCCTCAAGTCTTCGATGTTGACCAAAGCTCCACTCAAGGTATTTCTTCACCAGGACCTGTCTGGGTCTTGAAACTGCCTGCCGTCTGTTGCAGTTTATCTGAACTTTGACTTTGAACCAGTCGCTTGTGACCTCAAGAAACCGTTTGACCACTAGTGACTTCTAAGCATTTTTTCTCATTTAATCTTTACAAATTCATATCTCGACTTCTACTGATTGGATTTGTGTCGTTTTGGTCTTGTTTTAATCAGATAAATATTCTTCTATTGTTCTAAACCTGTGTGAAGTTTCTTGTGATGTTTTCATTGAGTTACTGTATTTTAAGTGTTGCACAAATACTTTACACATTGCCTCTTAAGTTAAGCTTGAATGCTCTGTGCCAAGCTACCAGAGAGTGAGCACAGGTTAATTTGAGGTGTGAATCTGACCTACCCTGTCTAGTGTGGTGGTCTCTACTTTGACAGGGTGCAAACCTCTGTCAACTAGAGACCCCATTTCTAACACAGTTCTGTAGTAATGTTGCAATAATGAGTAGTAATTTTAAGTTGTCTCAATATTTCATTATCATATGAGTCACTATCCATTACCACAGTGCCACCCCCTGCACGGGAAGTTTTGGTTACAATAGATGTATTCTTGGATATATTTTGTAAGGCTTGCAATGCCATCTGTGTATGACTGCTTCAATAGTTTAACTTCTTTTTATATAAATTGTCAATTTTGTATAGTGTGGTTTCTGTAGCAGTCATATTAGTTTCTGCAGGATACTTGATTACTAAAAAAAATACCATAAACCACATTTTGCATGGGGATTGCAAACTTAAATGTTTGTACCTACCGGGCCTTGCAATGTGGATGGACCAAATGAAGGCCTTTATTCAGAATAGCCTTTTCTGAATTTGACAACTGATGTTGGGATACATTATTGATAGAATTTGTATCAGGGGTTACTATCTGAACGTTCTTCTACTCTTTCTCATTTCCTGATTGCTGTGCCTTGCCACAACCTCCTCCACCTCTGCCTCCCCCCATCTAGAAGGGCGTAGACCAGGGTGGGATAAATTGGAGCTGGGTGTACTAGAATTTTCCTGACTGGAGTCAGATGATGTGTCAAAAAAAGTGATAAAACACCTTCCTGAGCGCCTTTAGTATTGAAAATTAGAGTTACTGGGGTTACTGGTCTTAAAAAAAGTCTGCTTACAAGTATGGGCATTTTACCTCATTATTGTAATTTGTTATGTCACGAGCTAGCCTGGTGGCCTTCCGGTTAACTTTGCAGGTTTTAAATTCTCCTATTTGCTGCTTTGCCTCTGTAGTAACATGGAGATAACATAGTATATAATAACACAACATGAGAATACTACAACCTCAACTGTTAAATTGTTATATGAAGGGCTAAAGAACTGAAACAGAGTAAGTTCTAAATGAAATAATAAGTGACATTGTTATTTTTGATTAACTATCCTAGGTTTAATTTTAGCCCTCTAGAGAACACTTTGTTTTCTTGTACTAGCGAGGTGAATGCTGGCCACAGAGGCACAAAAATAATTTACTTACATTGTCATTTAATTCTCATTCGCTCAACTTTTGATGTCGTTTGATGTTATCATCAGTTCTGATATCATGTGATATCATTTTCAAATGTATTATCAATATATCAATTAGTGTTTTTGAAATATGAAAAATCCTGCCTCTTTTTGCTCTTTCTATGTTGGAAATTTTCGAATTGATGACAAAGTAGTATTCTCCATACTACTGTTTCTAATTAGACTTCAGCTTCATCTTTGTACAAACTCTAAGGGGCAGATTTACAAGCCCTTGCGCCTCTTTTACGCTGTCGTTGCATCACTTTTGTGACGCAGCGGCGGCGCAAAGCCAGCGACATGGTGCGGGGTACTTACAACGTGACGCATCTGGGAGATGCGTCCCGTTGTAAAGCCCTGCGCCACATGTAGGTGTTCCGGCTCAGGGGGGGGCATTCCGGTGCAGGAACGCCTCCTAAAAGTGGCTGAGTGAAATCGACAAGATTTAACTCAGCCACTTTTAAGCCCATGCTGCGACAAAACTCAACACTGCAAAACAAACAAAAACTGCTTGAAGCAGGCGTAAGGATTGACGTAGCATTTTAAAGATAGGGCACCCCCGAGCCTTGCTGGAGCTGCGTCGCGCTTGCGACGCAACTCCAGCAATGCGCCGCCTTTACGGCAGCAGACGCGTCACGCATCTGTCCATTTTTGCCCCATGGTGCGCCGCATTATAAATGCGGCGCATCCATGGTGGCGGAGCCGTGACGCACAATAACTGGCGCATCCCTGCTGATAAGCAGGGATGCGCCAGTTATTGTAAATCTGCCCCCCTGATTGCTCCCATTAGTTTGTGCCATAGATTTGATTTTCTTTTAATTACATTGTCTATTCTGACCACACTTACTGCAGCAAGGTGTTTCTGTGTCACTCTGCTGCTAATAGCCCACCAATAATAAAGGGTTTGCACTGCTTGGCAAAACATTGGTGGTGCTGTGCCATCTACCTGTGTGGCTTGGTGGTTGTGTGATAATCATGCGTTACGTGAAGATTTTACAAATGCAGTGCTGAAGTGCACTGTCAGATGAAGTGCATGTGAAAATGTTTTCACACAATTTTGAAATGTTTAATTGCATGTGCACCCCTGGTTCGACTTCTGTTGCTGCATGTGGGAATGCTACTTATGACACCATTCCACATTAAAATATTCATCTGTGGTTCAATAGGTGACTATCTTTAAATGTGGTGACTGGTGAGATTGAAATTCTTACCCTATACTCATTATATATTACTGGTAACGACTTTAACTCACCATGAATCACTTTTTATGCTTTCAAGACACCCAGTACTTGCAGTGGAAACTATATATTTTGTCTTCTATTTAACTGTCGTAATGTGTAATATTGTGATTCCAATGTGAGCAATA
This sequence comes from Triturus cristatus, assembly GCF_964204655.1. Classification (NCBI taxonomy): domain Eukaryota; kingdom Metazoa; phylum Chordata; class Amphibia; order Caudata; family Salamandridae; genus Triturus; species Triturus cristatus. The sequence continues at coordinate 629,324,846 of NC_140595.1, read as the reverse complement.
ACAGCAGTTTTTTACTTTCAGCAGACGAAAATTCTGGGTAAAAGTCTGGCCCAGAATTAAGAATTACTGGGCGATTCAGACCCGGAATTACCAGACTTAAGAATTGCTGGTGGAATCAGACCTGGAATTACCAATCCTCCAGTGAATTCATGATTTCTTCCCGGATCCTCTTGATCCAACTTGTAATGGGCTTGATTTTTCCTACCCATGGAGTTACGATGGCCTGTTTGTGCTTAAAGTGCAGACCAGAGCCAGGATCCCACTGCAACAGAGATTAGGCCCAAGCACCAAGTTAAAAGTGGACCCCATTAGTTCATCAGATCATTAAATGGCCCATGTTTGAAAATGTTAGGAATTTTTATAGAGCGCCTAGCTACCCGTAGGCGTCCCAGCGCTAGCGGAGGCATCAGACAGTTGACAATAGCTTAAGAAGTGGAGTTTTAAAAAAAAACATGTTTTAAAGAGTTAACGGAAGGACAGGAGGTTGGATTCAGAATGCAGATGGAGGGGGAGAGCATTCCACAGTTTGGCAGCATTATAGTGGAAGTGTTAGGGGAGTTTTAAACTTGTAAAGACAAGATGTCTTGCAAGGTATGGGAGACTGCATGCTTGCGGCAGGCAATGTTTGTGCTAATATCAGAGAAATCAGCAGTAAAACCCAGCCGTCAATACATGAAACAGGCCCATAAACAGCCAAAAAACACCACCCTTAAACTGACCTGTCAGACCAACCCATTGGGCATTGCCTGATTCTTCTAAGAGCCAGCCCAAGTCTGACCAGATCATCATTGAGTAAACCAGCGATGACCAAACCAAAATGCGGTTGGATTTTGTGATCTCTGCAGATTAAGCTTATCATTTGGTGGACATTAACAAAGATAGCGGTGATTACAAAGGATGCAGAGGATCATGGTGACCGGAGATGGCAGTAGTTAGCAGCGATGCTGCCAGAGATCAGCTTTGGTAGTGGCAGTGATGATTTGGAGGAAACAAATGGGGGCAATGGTTAGCAACAGTGGCTGCCTCCTAAACATTTTTGACTTCTGGTAATTATTTATTTTGTATATTGTTTTGCAAATTAAGCAGACCCAGGGGCAGCACTTCTATTCTTCTATTGTTAATTTGCACGCCGCTAGTTCCCATTCAGCCCGCCACTATGTCCAGGCACCTTTACCATTGAAGCAAATCTCTACCAAAAACATGATTGTGTTTGCCTCAGGGATGGTAGCAGAGTCTACAGTATCTTAAAATGTCCCATCTAGGAGATGTTAAACAACAAGGGTGACATTGTGGCACACACAAGTATATTCAAGGAAACGATCAGCAAAGTTAGAAGACCACCACAGTCTTCTCTATAATCTTGCAGGACCATGGAAACCCCTATATATTCGGCAAAACATGGTTAGGACTGATGGGTGAAATGAAGGCATTTTAAAATCAGGGTGATGCTGAAGTGCTTCGGCGAGGTTGTCACAACCCCTGTTGGTAAGGAGAAGTTGGAAAATCCTTAGCTATCCCTAAATGTTGCCTTTTTTGTAGAGGTCTAAGTTTACAAAGCTCGGATCCCTGCAATGATGTATCCATGGAAGAAAGGCTGACTAAAAGGGCAAATACAATTCCTTAGTGTTATCCCGTGCAATTTGAGCTTTATTTCATTCCAAAAACATTTGCAGTGAGAGGGAATCATGTACAGGATAGGCTCAAACCAGGACATTCCCAGAAACAGGCATGTAGAAATAAAAGGCATGATGTACAAAGGTTCATAAGAAGAAATCATATAAATTGCATCATATAATGATTTGTAATTTGTTTTGCGATTTCTTTTTTGGAATCTGCTAAAATGTATTCAGTAGAAGTGAGTGCAATTTGCACACCAAATGCTAACAAATGCATTCGTTTTTTGTGAGCCAACCTATGTATCTATTGGTTGGTTTACAAAATACTGATTCGTAGTAGATCGCAGTGCGACCTACCTCATAATTATGCGTGAGGTAGGTCGAGAATTGAGACACACTACGATTGGTTAGAATCACAGGTATGGTGGCCTGCTGGGGTCAGCCGACCACTGTGTCTCTGACTGCTTTTAAATAAGGCATTTTTTTTCCTGGAAAGGGATGCATTTAAAAAAGAAAATTCATAATTTTACAGACTTTTTTAGGACCATGCATTGTCCCCATGGACCACTGCCTACTCTTAAACATTTTTTGTCCACAAAGGCATTCCTCAGGGACCCCTTCCTGTTTTTTAATGGTTACCACCAATTTGTATTTGGGGGTAAAATATTAATGTTTTGCAACCAGATTTCAGTCCTAAAACGTTAATACATAAATTAAGGAATCAGCATTTGGAAGGGATGCTTTTACATGCCCCTTCCAAATACCGATGCAGTATTTAGCCTGAAATCCATATTGCGATTCTGTAATGTTAACTGAATCACAATCTGGGGTTTGTACATTTAAAAAAAACATTTTGTAGTTGTAAAGGCCTAATTGAACTTACGCAACCATAAAATCAATTTGTGCATCGTCCCAAAAGTTCCTAGGAGGCAGTACCAGGCAGACATTGTGAGAGATGTTCACATGCCCATAATCATGCTGGTGCGACATCTATGGCTAGAAGAGCAGAATGGACAGGGGAGAATAATTACTTAAATCTGGAGTTTGAGAAGAGTACCTTCAAGTGGCGAGCCCTGTAAAAGACCTTTCCAACAACTCGCAAGGGGAATACACTGATGCACCACAAGAATGAAAATATAACTAACACCGTCATTTTACACTGGGGACGGTAGATGGCGGTTGCAACACTGGTGTTCCTTCATAGGCTGCATACCCATTGTGGCCTATCTGATAGAAACTGTGTACGTCGAGTGTGTATGTGGGCAATGAGTGTGTAGTGCATGTATGGCAGCAGTACTTTTGTGATGTGAGCGTCTGTGTTCTGGGGACATTGAGCTTCGTTTTGGAAGCCCCTGCTCCAGCAAGGCACAAAGTGGAGGATGAGAACAGCTCTTCCAGGCAGTGGAAGGGCAGTGCTTACATTGCTGTTTCTGGAGGTTGGAAACCCAGACACTGAAATGAGGAGGATGGCTACAGGGCTGCGTTCCGAAATGCCACTAGGACCTTGTTAGCAAAGGGTTGCTAATTAGTTCTTCCTGAGCACTGCCATTTGGTAGATGGTAGGATGAGACTATAGTTTCCGTTGTTCAAGGTGAGGGATTTCTATTCAGGGCCTGTAATGTTTTCTTTGTTCCTGATTACTGCTTCAGAAAAGCTGATGATAGCTAGGTGCAGAGATCTAACACCCTATTGTACCCTTGTTGTGAGATCTCTTGCTTGGAGCCAGTCTTATAGCTACCTGATGTCAGAGCCATCATTTCACACAAGGACTGTGTCAGAGGGGCAGCCAGAAAATCACATTTGAAAAAGAATCCCCACAAACAGGTTCTGAAGTCTTCGTTAGTGGATCCACATAGCAAATGGGGTGTAGGTGTAGGTTTGAAACCAGCCCACTATATTCCAGTTTGACTTACTTCATGCGCAAGGGAGGGGGTGCTCTGGACTGTACTCAAAGAATTACTGTGCCAGCAGGGCTGGTGTCTACATGACACCCACCCTCCCAGAGGTGAGAGAACATCACCTGAAGTCTTCACCTTCTATTAGAGGAGCTGAGGATCTGTTAAGTGTCTAGAAGCCTGCCTCCTACCTGCCAGAGGGTAGGACAATGCTCGTTCTCCAGGGGAAGGGACTATCCAAGAGGAGAAATTCAGCATGTTCCCAGCGCGTGTAACACCCAGAGAAAGCTGACTGCCCTAGAGAGCAAAGCTGTGGTGACCTGTGCTATGAGGGGACCCCCTCTGGTCTCTCTGAGAAGTTCCTCTGTGAACTGCAACAAGGCATTGTAAGTATGAGCAGCACAGCTTTATATGACAGCCCATCATGGGGCCAAGAACTTGTATACTTCTGCCGACGACAGAGAAGAATACAATTCCAAGCAAGGCCCACATAGTATTCCATCCTTCTGAGGTCAGCTAACTGAATAGTACTGAATTGGCTAATGAGTACGTTACTTATCTGCAGAAACTAGAAGATACCTCGTCTTCATAATATCCCCAAGCACCTTACTGGACCAAGAGATTTATCTTAGCTGTGCTCCAGTATGTCGGTAGGGAGTGTTATGTTACTCCGCGGTGATGCTGTCCCGGAAGTGACAAAGCATGGCTGCATATAAGCATCACCCATATGCGCTGACACCAGTTTCACTCATATTTCTTATTTTGCATCTCCAGACACAAAAGTTGAAGAAAATGTGGGGACGATGAGCTGATGTTTAAACTGGAACTTTTTAGATGTTAAATAGGCCATTCCACAGAATGGGGAAGTGTGAAGGCACATATAGGGAAACTGCTCTGAACAGTGTCTACTTGCATATGTCACTGAATGTAACATGAATTATGGTGTTAAAAATTTCTTTTGGGTGTAAGGAATCATCTTGTTTGTGTCATTGCTTTTTTGTACTTTAAAAAGTTTTCTTTATGTCTATGGAAGTGTAAGATGAAGCAATTGTGTGTAAAAGGACGGTATAAATGGAAAAGAAGAAAATGAATAATACATATTTACACACAGGATTAATGTACTTTTTTGTGTACCTCAATTAATTAATCAATAGCTGGTGGGGGTCTTGTTGTTGTGTGCTTAATATTTAATTGATCCCTCTCCCACGCAGGTTTGACAGGATCAAACCCCATTGTTGGTTAAGGACGACAAAGGAGAGTACACCACCTCACCGCTTAAGCAAAAGCAAATCAGCCTGAGATGCTACAACTGCTGAAGACACAAGACCCATGACAAATTGGCCCACAGGAAAGAACTGCCATGCTTTGGTACAAATATGTACTCACTCTGGTGGACCACAACTGCTAGAGATGTTGTGATGCCACACCGGATCTGCCACATTGACTTCATCCACAGATTCCTGTTCTGAAGGAAGGTCGCAATTGAGGACCTCACAGTAAGAAGCTGCCACTGTGAAGAGCTGTGATGCAAGCTGCACCCACCACATCACCATGCTTGCAAAGAACCATTGAGCTGATAAGCAGAGCTTAGCCTGCGAATGGGACACAGGACTAACTTTCCACACATTAATCTGGTGTGAGGATTTAAGACTTTTCGCAGAGGTGGGAGCGTCATTAGAGATCGCCTAGAATGCAGAGAAATTATCTAGAGGGGGTGTAACACTCTACTGAATATTCTTACAGAAATCACAGCCCTGTACTCGTGACTGATATTGAGATGTGTAGTTTTTCGTTTTGCTGTGACATTAAAGTATTTTCATTTATAAATAGATAAGCACTGATCTGGAAAAAAAGTTATTGTGTTTGTTGGTTGTCGATTGAGCTCTGAGCTCTTGTCCCTCACTCTACCTCCCCAGGAAGCCTTTGACTGCTTGCCCTCGCTACCCTGAAAGTGAAGTTCGGAAAGGGTTGCCCGCGGCCCAGTTTGTTGAGCCATAGTCAGACCAGAAACTAGACATCAGTGGCAAATGACCTCAACCACCACAGTTGTGGCCCAGTAGCCCCTGTCTGCCTAGAGGTCCACCGAATGTGGTCTGACACTCACTCATACTGACAAGCACACATGCATATTCACACACTCTCTCAAAGACATAGTCACAAAAACACACACATATGCAACAGTTTTTTTTCACACCATCTTACATCATGCACATGGTAAATATCACACACAATCACACACTGCAGATAAATGAGCACATTTGTGAACACAGATAATCACAGTGGTACACCATGTAAACCTGACCTGCTAACACACAATGTGCAACCTAATGTCACATGACATCGGCAGCTTTCACACTGTCACCTGATGAGGAGATGATGTCACAGGGTGTATCAACAGGGTCGGACTGGGATCCCAATTAAGTCCAGGCACTCCCCAAAAAAGCGGTCCACTTTTGTGGATCGTCCCTTTCATGGATCAACATCTGGTTAGTCTCATTGGAATCTGGCTGGGTATCTTTTCAAAAAACAATTATTTACAGTTTTATATGGTGTGAACTCAGCCCAAAGGCATTGGAGCAGTGTACATGAGCACCACTTACCTTACACAATTCATTTCTATTTTAGGTATGGAGATTAAGTGATTTGCCCAGAATCACAGGATGTTGAGCTGACGCTGGGACTCTAACCTAGTTCCAACGTCAGCAGCTCTGATCATAATGCAACAACCAATTTTATGCAACTCCCCCTCTCCCTCCAACAAGGTCTAAAAGAAACTGGGGCAGAGATGACAACACCTTCCCCTAGGGAGGCCACTTCTTTTACTCACCCCCTCCCCTGCATGGAATAGCTCCAGGGAGATCACCTGGCAGGGGAGGGGTCAAGAAAAGCACACTGCTGCTGCTGCTCCATTGGGCCTTAGGTCAGAATGGCCCAATGGCACAATATCATCTGGTCCCCCAGCGTGGTCCCTGCATCATTCCCACACCCACCATGGCCTAAACAAGATGGCCCACGCAGGGAATAACACTGCTTCTGGCAGGGCAGGCCACATGAGGCTGGGCGCCGAGGCGAGGATGCCCAAAGGCCAAAGCAACACCTGCCCTCCAGCCTCAATTTATCGCATGGTAGGAGAGTGGGCCTGGCGGGGACTGTTGACAGGGGTCCTAAGAAAGCGGCACAGGTGACCCTGAGCCAACAACCCATCTCCCAATGCCCGACTGCCCGCCTTACTAATCCGGCCCTGAGTATCAAAATGTGGGCTGCAAACACATGCAGAGTGCCCAGCACTAAGCCCCGCCTCGTCCTCTCATACTGTGTAAAATGTTCATAAGTTGCCAGGTCTGGTACACAGAAGTTCATCGAGGTGAGCATAATCAGCCTATCAGAGACCGTCTTTTTCTCGGATTTGGAACTTTTCTGGCCCCAAAGCTTTCCATATATTGATCAAATGAAACATTGTTCCTGAAAAGAGGAGGTTCCAGAAGTGAACCATGAATTACTACAGTTGCCAGTTTGCTACCTAGGAAGCTCTAGTCAATGACTCAGAACAGAGAAAGAGCGCGGGAAATTGCTCAAGCAGAGTTATATCAATAGTCAAATGCGCACCACATGTTCAGCCTGTGACAACCTGGACACAGACGGCTGCACAATTAGCGGCGCCTTTGCACATTGGTCTACTGATAACAAGCTTTTTAGTGTAAACCATTCTCAAAAATTGTAAAATATATGGCTGTCCCCAAAATCTAATTACCGAGAACACGTTATGTAAGGTCGACTGCAGGCAACATTCCATATCCATTTTACCTTTGACCTTGTGGTTTATGGTGTTTTTGAAATCCTTTAATGCAATTGCATTCTTAATATAGGCCGATAGTGGAAGGAAGAGTGGTGACTTTAAAGCTATATTTATAGTTTAAAGTGTTCAGGATTACAAAGAAGTTTTTCTTTTCATAACTGTGTGGTTCTTAAATAACAGTTACCGCGAAGTCCTTATGTTTATTGCTGGGTATAGAAATGATCTTGTGTTTTCATTGGTTACTTTTGTTTCGTCATACGTTGTTGCATTTCATTGTGTTATGTTATGTCTTGATTTTAATGTTATGCTAGATAATATCACAGTAGCCTGTTGCTGACGAGTGCAGCCTGTGGAAAAGGGCTATAACGCTAGTATAACATGCCACCCACTGAGAGTAGAAGGTTCTAAATTAAGCAGGGCAAAACAGAAAGACAATCATTGGAATGTTGGAGAAGAAGGTCTGAACCAGTCATTATTGCATCAATCCCACTTCTTTGTGTTCAGTGGAACGCCGTGTTTTAATCAACCCCTTCAGTGCTGACGGCGGAACGGTTCTGTCCTTAGCCACGGTGGGCGTGTGCTGAGGACAGAACTGTTCCGTCCTCACACCTATCCACGGGGGAAACGCCGGCACTCCTCCTTCGCTCTCCAACTTCAAGCCCCCATTGGGATTGACAGCGGAAGACCTACTGCTGTCACACCTGAGCCCCCCCTCGATGATCTGATGATGTAGGCATGCGCACGGCACACCAATGTCATCAGAGCAGGTCGGGGACGCACTCGAAGAAAACAGTTTCTAGTGAGTCGGGAGAAAGGAACTCCCAAAGAAGAGTCCTTCTCCTGGGGTGTTTGTTATTCAGAAAAAGAGAAACAGGGGGAAAGGGAAGAGTTTTTCCTTTCCCCGTACCTGCTTGGAGTGGATACCTGCTCCACGATCGCAGGTAGGGTCACGATCGCAGAGCAGGAATCTCATCCACTAGACCACCAGGGTTATTTCTTTTGCATGTTTGGGGATCCCTTAGGCAAGGGTCGCTCCCTAGAGGGGATATATATTCAATGACCCCCCCCCCAGGCTAATTCGGCCCTTTTTTAGAGTGATATGCCCCTCCAGGGGTCAAAACCCACTATATGCCAGGGATTATTATTTTGGAATTGCGAAGAGTGACCTCTTGGGCAAGGGTCACTCCCTTGGAGGTTAATAGTTTTTATCTGCATTTTAGGCTCCCCGGGGGTAGTTTGGCCCTTTTTTTTGCTGATCTGTCCTCTGGGGGGGGGGGGGGGGGTTCAAAACCCACTAGATGACAGGGATTATTATTTTGAAATTGCGGGGACCTACCTCTTGGTCAAGGGTTGCTTCCCTGGGTAGCAATACTTTGTATCTGTGTTTGGGCCACAAGGGGCTAGTTTGGCCCTTTTCTCTGTCGATCTGTCCCCCGGCGGGTCAGAACCCAATAGATGTCAGGGATTATCATTTAGAAATGGTGGGGAACGTCCCCCTTGGTAAGGGTTCCACCCCTGGGGGGCAATATAGTTTATCTATGTTTCGCCCCCTCGGTGGCTAGTTTGGACCTTTTTTTGTCCGATCTACGTCCTGGAGAGGGGCCAAACCCACTAGAAGTCAGGGTCACTCTCCTTGTGTTTTTCTTGTATTCCACCTACACCCCTGGCTGGCAAATCGGCCGTTTTTAGGCTGATCTGTCCTCTGGGGAGAGGGGGTGGAAGCCCTCTAGAAATTAGGGAATACTTTTTTTGAAGGGGAGCAAACCCTTTGGGGGCCATTGTTTTTATTTTGCCTTAGACACCAGGGATTATGTTTGGAGGAAGAACGACCCCTTTGGTAATGGCCGCTCCCCTTGGGGGCCATGTTGATTATTTTTTCCAGTAGTTGGGTCTTATGGTGGGTGGTAATAGTTGAGTCACCCGGGAATAAGGTTAGGTATGTGGTGGGGAATCAACTTCTGAGGTAAGCTTTACTTCCATCTGGTGTCTTTTTTTGCCTTTGTCACGCCTGCTTTTGGGGGAATATCAGTGTCTTTTTATTGATATTTTGTTATTCTTTTATTCGTGTTGTCATTTTCTTTTCTTTTTATTGTAGAGCCAATAGTTTCCTTTGTCTTTTTGGAAAATCCTGTTTCCGGGTGCAGATTTGGCAGATCTGTCGTTTGTTAAGCTGTAATTGGTAAGCAACTCATTTTGTAATCTTTTAATCTAATGTGCATCCTGGACCTGTTTGTATAATGTTTTTGACTGCTGTGCTAATGTTGGAATATTTAGCTTTTTGTGTGATTGTCTTTCTAAGTATCGTATTGTTTTGTGCATGTCCTTGACTGCCTTGTGATATGTATAATGCATTTTTTTACCTTTCTGGTGTGTGGACTGGTGAGTGGCTGGTGGTGTAAGTTGACTGGCGTTTGGCTGATGGTATGTGTGACTGGCGGTGTGTGTGGACTAGCGCTTGGCTGGTGGTATGTGTAGACTGGTGTTTGGCTGATGGTATGCCAGGACAGGTGCATGGCTGGCAGTGTGTGTGGACTGGAGGTGTGTTGGTGGCTGGTAGAAAGTATCTGTATTGACTTGCTTGAAGTGTGTTTGTCAGTTTTCTGATGTTTAGGTGCTTGATGGTGTGATTGGTGTGTTTGTCCTGTTGGCATATGAGGGTGATGGGCCTTTGAATAGTGCTGTTTGTAAATGTAAGTGTTGTATTGTGGTGGGCCTGCAACTGTCAGTGTGAATGGTTTGCTATGTGTAACACAGAAAAAGACATGTGAATGGACTGTAGAGAGGTTGGTACCTCGCCGTGGCTTTACAGCTCTATGGCTGTAAGTTCTCTAATGTTGAAATTATTAACAATCACTTTTGCAGATTTTATTTCGTAAAGTCATTTGTTAAAGTTTTTTTTAATGAACCATTTACTAACTCTCATCCCAAATCCGACCAGTATGCCTGTGATTGACTAGTGCATAGGTGTGAAATAATGTTTTGGTGCTTTTTTACTTTTTACCATCAGTGCATACTCTCTCTGTAGTGAACACCTTCTGCCTGGTGATCCTTGGGTGAACTGGCCACTAAATGAATAACATGTGGTATGTTTTGAGTGGATCCCACAAGCTTTACTTACCCAGATCCCCTTGTAAATTTGATTCATTGACGAACACATAGTTTCCTCACATTTCAGCGCTGGAAAGTTGTGGGATCATGGGCTGGAGCAAATTTCCTACCAGCCAGTGTTTTTCCAGGTCTCCTGAAAAAAAGGCTACCTCACTTGTGAGGGTGGGCCAAGTGCCTGCAGCAGGGAAGGGCCCAAAGCATATTGTGGAGACAACAAAATTATCTAGCACAAAACTACCTGGTTTTGCAAGGAGGGCACCAGGGTTTTTGGTCCCAGGCTTGGCGGCCATCTAGGGAAACCTACCAAACCCAGAAATTTCTGAAAACTAGATACCTGGGGGAGTCCAGGGAGGTGTGGATTTCTTGGATAACTTAATGTTTACTTACCCAGAATCCCCTGCAAACCTCAAATCTATCTAAACAAATCATATTTTCCTCAGGTTTCTGTGTGAGAAAGATGTGGGGTCACCCGGCCAGCTCAAATTCCCTATCACCCAGCATTCCCCAAGTTCTGCCGATAAAACTGCTACCTCACTTGTGGGGGTAGGCCAAGAGCCTCCGACAGGGAAGGGTCTAAAAACATATTGTGGAGGTATCCAAATTAACGATCACAAAACGACTTGGTTTTTCCAAATGGGACACCTGCGTTTTTGGCCCCGGGTTCAGCGGACATCTAGGGAAAACAACTAGACCCAGACATTTCTGAAAACTAGACACCTGGGGGAGTCCAGGGAGGTGCGGCTTGCATGGATCCTCCAACATTTTAGTACCCAGAATCCCTTGTAAATGAGGTTTCACTGGAAAAATGTTATGTGTCCACACTGCTTTTTGGGCCATTTCCTGTTGTGGGCACTAGGCCGACCCACACACGTGAGGTCCCATATTTACCAGAAGACTTGGGAAAATGCTGAGAGGAAGGAATTTTGTGGCTCCCCTCAGATTCCAGAACTTCTCATCACAGATATGTAAGGAAAATATGTTTTTAGACAACTTTTGAGGTTTGCAAGGGATTCTGGGTAACAGAACCTGTTGAGAGCCACACAAGTCACCACATCCTAGATCCCCCTGGGTGTCTAGTTTTAAAAATGTACAGGTTTGCTAGGTTTCCTTAGTTTCTAACTGAGCTAGGACCCAAAATCCACAGCTAGGCACATTGCAAAAAAAAGGGTCAGTTTGCATTGAAAAAATGTGATGTGTCCATGTTGCCTTTTAGTTCATTTCCTGTTGTGAGCACTAGGCCTACCCACACAAGTGAAGTGTCATTTTTATTGGGAGATTTAGGAGAACACAGAATAGTACAACAAGTGTTATCCCCAATTGTCGTTCTCTGCATTTGTGCCTTCCAAAGGTAGGTCAGTGTGTACGAAATAAGTCACTTAGAGAAATGCCTTCTAATTTACATGCTAGGAGGGGTACCCACATATTCAGAGATGTGCAAATAACCTCTGCTTCTACACTCCAAATCTTGCGCCCATTTCGGAAATACATAGGTTTCCTTGATAGCTATTTTTCACTCTTTATATTTTACCGAATGAATTGCTGTATACCCGGAACACAATGAAAAATCATTGCAAGGTGGAGCTTAGTTATTGCCTCTGGGTACCTCAGGTTCTAGGTGAACCTACAAGCCCTATAAATCTCTGCAATCAGAAGGGTCCAGCGGACATAACAGTATATTGATTTTTAAAATCTGCCATAGTTAGAAGTTAACGACAAAAAACGAACACACACAAGGCTTTTTTTCTCAACTCAATTTCAATATTTTTTCATTTCAACGGTTACTTTCTATAGGAAAACCTTAAAGGATTTACACAAATGACCCCTTGCTGAATTCAGACGTTTGTCTACTTTTCAGAAATGTATAGTTTTCTGGGATCCATCATTGGTCGAAAGAGCGAAAAATAGGAAAAGTGGGCTATGTCCCAGTAAAATGCCAAACTGTGTTGAAAAATATTGTTTTCTGATTCAAGTCTGCCTGTTCCCAAAAGCTGGGAGATGGTGATTGTAGCACCACAAACCCCTTCATTGATGCCATTTGCAGGACAAAAAGCAGACGCTTTCTTCTGCAGCACGCTTTTCCCCCCCAAAAAACAAATTTAGCTGTATTTTGGAAAATGTCCAGGTCCACTCCAGGGGAAACCACAAACCCCGGTTACATTTAGAATCCACAGGATGTTGGAAATGGAAATGGAAATATTATGTGGATCAAATGTTATGGAGGCCTAAGCGCTAACTAACCGAAATTGCAAAAAAAAAGGCTTAGTACAGTGGGAAAAGGCCTGGCAGTGAAGGGGTTAAGGGTTATTGCCGCACATATAGGCACTGATGGCAGTTATTTAGTCTCTCCATAATTATGGGTTCCAGCCGGAGGTGAGGACATGTAATGATGAGGTGAGGATACTTAACAGCTGTTATTGCCCTGTAGCAATAATGCTAATAGCAGCCCACCCCATACACACGGACAAGATAAGGAGCACTGCAGGAGCATGACCAGCCTCTCACCTCAATAAGCTCCAACCTCCTGTGGAGCTCCCTGTGCCTTTTTAAATCAAGCTGCTGGTACACATATGACTGTCTGGGCTCCTCCCCTTGCATTTAGTAAGGAAAGTCCAATTAGTCTAGAAAAAGTAAGAAAAGTTTGTTTAATTGTTGTCTACTTTTCTTTGGTTTATTGGGCTTCTCTTCACCAGAAGCAAAGGGAGGTGTCTAGACAGCAATCTGTGTACAGGCCACGTGGTTAGAAGAAGAACAAGGAGGGCTGTAGGAAGATTATATCAATGTTATTACCCAGACATTGAGGTGAGCAACGGCTCATTTTCTTTCAGTGCTCCATCTTAACCCACATTGTGGGGTTGGGAGCTGGCCATCCACAGACTATTCTATTTACAGGCCTGCAATGTTAAATATGATCAGGAAAGCAAGCATTCAGATTGACTGACCACCCCCCAACATTTTACTTCAAGTTTTAATTTAAGTTTTATACTTAAGTTTGCTCTGATGTTCTTGGAGGTCAAGTGGCTTACTACGTGCATTAGCTAACAGGAAACGTGGAAGGCAGAACCCCCTTTCTTGATGCAAGACCAGCTCAAATGTTTAAATCCAGGTCCTTAGCCAGAACCCTTCATTCCGTCACTCCGTTCTGGCAGGTCACATGATTCACACATACACAGTAGATGACAAACAAGGAGACAAACATTTCCAACCAAAAGAACATCTCAAATTGTCCAATACAGGCCACTTTTGGCCAGACGCATCAGGTAATTTATTGGTGCACGTTACCAAATGCAAACCAGAAGACTAGAGAAAAAAGTATCTCAACCAGAAGACCATCTCAAACTGCCCAACCAAGGCAGCTCTTGGCCAGAGTTTGCCAGGCTGCACCTTATTTTGCCTATGTCATATCACCTGACCCTCCCTCTGGTAGATGTCAAGGGTCAGAACCTCACCATCTTGCTCATCTCATCACAAAGTACCTTAGCACCAGTTATCTCATGCCATGTTCATGCTGCCCTTCAGTCATGCACCATCTTCACCATCTTTCAAAAGTGCAAATAAAACAACCTCTCACTGCACACTATCATATTCACACAGGTAAATGCTCACAGATCATCACCCACAAAGCAAATTTTGAAACATCATCACCAGTTAACTTTGATGCCATTTTTATCATACAAGCATTCTTCTCCCACTCAGCATTCATCTTCAATGCCCTGGTCAAACAATGCTTCTGTATCTAACTAATGGAGGTGTTATTGTGGATGTTAGCTGATCACTGGTGCCATGAACTCCACAGCAACAGTTGTCCGTCAACTCATTGAGCTCCTCTCATGCCTCTTCTCTTGGTCAGTAACACAGACTTCCAGCTGACCAACCAAACACTGTAACTAGCCTAGGATTAAATTCTGGCTTCATACGTTTGTCTTCAACTGGCTACATGATCCATTTCTTTCTCCCTGCAATAAAATGACCAAAACCATGAAGGATGGCTTCTTCAACCTGTTGAACATCACTACACTCATCACAGAACCTAACCGCTGCAAGAGCAGCACCCTCAACATAAGTTGCCCACAGTGGCCAACCTCACTTGCCACCTCCTCAATAAAACGTGACTGGATAGGATCAACCATTCAAAAATCACATTTGACCTGATCCACTCCTCACCAATCCATACAGGGCAGCAAAATACATCAAAGCATCTGCTCAAATTAATGAAGCTTGTCCCTGATTGGTTACTCCACAAGAACATGACTTCCCTGGCAGTCACCAACAAACCCAAAAACAACATAATGTCTGTGCTCCGCAGCCTCAATCATAGCCTCCAGATGATGGCAGATGCTACTGTCCTGTTCCAGTCTCATACCATGAAGGTAAGTCCCTCTGCATCATGTAACAGGAAGAAGCTCACCAATAGTAAATGCGCCATTAGATAAGAGGGGACTAGGTGGCAGTGATTGCATCTACTTTACACCCTTAAAGAATCTTTGTCTCAATTGAAGGAAGCTAATCTGAGGGGCCAAGACTACCTACTACCAAAAGACCAAAAGCAAAGCTTCTTACAGGAATATGGTATGTTGAAGACCATCAAGCACAAGTGAGTCCCATGCTACTAAATGGAACTTTTTCAATGTGTCACTAAAGATTATTACAATGCAAAAAACAAACAAATAATCTGAAGAAACCAGTGATTTCAGAAAGGTGACTTGATTCTACTTCATTGTGGATCTCTAAATCTGGTTGACTGGCCACTAAAACAAGCCCCTAGACTGTCACACAAATTAAAGGTACCTATTTAACAACACTATCATCCCCAGACATATTGGGTGCTATATAACATAGAATTCAAAGTTCCTGTAAACATTGTTTAATATGCATGTTGATTTTATCTAGAGCAATAAGAAAAGCCACCAGCATCCCTGACGACAAATTTCGAGACCACCACAAGGACTTCATTTGGTGTGATAAGGAGGTCATGAAGTAGATAAGTAAACGTAACAGTCTCTCCTCCAAACTGATAATCAGCTGTGGTGGTGGGAGTGAGTGTATAACTGATGATTGTCTTTTTACTTAAATGTGGGAGTCCACACCTTTATGTATTGGACCAAGCAGTCTCAACTAATCATTATTCATTTTTCAAATTTAAATAAATGTCAATCTTTGGCCCACCATAACCCTATGAGCGGAAGATCTGACGCTTTCCATTTCTGGGCTATTGATAATCAGCCAATAGCAAATGGGGTACCAACTTGCCTCTAGGGGAGGAAAATGCATATAAACCCTCTTCATCTACATCTCCCAACAGTACTAAAAGTGGATCCAAATGTAATCAGATGTTGGCGATATCTTTAAGTAAGGACAATACTGCCCTCCAAAAACGCAAAGGAGCATATTTACAAAAGAATGGTGGAGTGCGCATTAAGCCAAAATAGCTAATGTCACACTCCGACATACGAAAACGCAGGGATGCGCCGCATTTACAATGCTATGGTGCCTCCCTGCGTCTTCCCTAGCGCTGGTGCTGAACTCAGTTGCCTAGCACCAATGCAGGCACCCATGCACCATAGTGCAAGAGCGCCTCCATTGAGGCAGTGATTGTTTATATGCAGAAAGGTGTCCCTTCCTGCTCATAAACAATCCAGAATGGTAATTTGTAACTTCTATGTGTGCTGCATCGTGCAGCACATATAGAAGTTGCAAAGCGTTATTCTTTTAATGATTGTTTATGTGGCGGAAGGGACACCTTACTGCACATAAACAATCATTCATGATGTTTTGCTGTTTCTATGTGTGCTGCATTGTTAGCACACATAGAAACAGCAAAAACGAGGAGAAATAAAGCATTTCTCCTCATTTCACCATGTTAAGGTCAGGTTTTACCTGGTCTTAATTTATTGCTGCCTCCTATTTATGCCACCCTTGTAAATAGGGGGCAGTGTCAAAATCAATGGGGGTTGTGGTGGAACTTCCACCACAACACCCATTGCCCACCCCTTTCACTCTTAGTATAGCGTTAAAGGCGGCGTTAAGGCACGTTAAGGACAGTGTTAAGCCATGTTAAGTGGCTTAACGCTGCCTTGTAAATAAGGTGAAGCCCCTCTCGTCACAGGAACTTTTTAAAGGGACTTTCCTGTGGCGATATAGGCTTGTAAATATGCCCCTAAATGTGTGCATTAATCAATGAAAATCAAAACCACATTCCATCCATTCCCCCAGCAGACATCAGAGCTTCCAAGCATTCTTTTCAATCAAACAAGTGACAAATACAAGTTTATTTCTAAATGACAAAGCGATTTCTTCGTCTCTACCATTTTTTGCTCCTAACTCATCCTCTTTTATTGACGCATACCAGTGCTTCAATTGAGGCCACTAATCATCCATGCTACAGTTTGCTGTGTTTGTTCTGTTCCCACAAATCAAGCTTAGGATACCAACTTAATTTTAGCCTCCAATTTCATATTCATTCACGTTTACAGAGCGTTTTAAAAGGTTACGGTTTACCTTTTGCTTTTTTGTGTGCATGGATTTTATTAAACTCCTAATGTTGTTTAATTTTTTCAATGGTCAAGGATCCCCTGGGAAGGCATAGTGGACACCTAGGCGGCCACTGACCACAGGTTACAAACCTCTGCTCTAGGTGATAAAGTACTCTAAGGGCCCGATTCACAAAGGTAAACTTAGACATTTGGTCTCAACTTAGACCAAATGTCTAAGTTTATGACTTTAGGAATTCAACAAGGACATTAACGAGTTCTATCTTTATGTCTGCACTTGGGCCGGATCTCCGCCCTGAGTGCCGACATAAAGATAGTACTCGTAAATGCCCTTTGTGAATTCCTAAAGTTGTAAACTTAGACGTTTGGTCTAAGTTTAGACCAAATGTCTAAGTTTATCTTTGTGAATCTGGCCCAAAGTTAGTGGACTGGTGCTAGAAATGAATTTTTTTACAAATTAAATCATTCTTCAACCTAAACCAGATTTTTATTTCGAAAATCTTAAAAATTGATTTATAACCCACTCTGTCGAATGTCTTATCCACATCAACAAGAGGAGTATTTGAAAGGTATTTCACAGGTTGCTTTATCCATCAGATTAAAATGTAATCTGCTATTTTCTCCTGTCTGTATGTTGTTACCCAAATCAGCTTCATAATGAGGGACGAACATCAGGCATGAATTATGTTTCCTTTAATACAGATTTCAGTGAAGAGTTTGGAATCGCAGCTCAATACGGCCATTCGTCGATAAGAGCCACATAACGAAGGGTGATGTATTTTATCTTATTTAATAAGCCTATTTTAAAATTACTGAGGATACACAAATGCAGGGACACTGTGTTTTTTCTTTAACTTTTAAATGGTCATGATGTCTGTTATAGTGTTTGTGCATTTTTTAGAGCAGCGGCGAGATGCAAAAAGTCCACGGATGCAATAGGTTGGCTATGCTAATTTTTGGTGGGGGTTGAGGGCTGGAGAAGAAATCTGTTTAAGTGTATCTGAAGAAACCTCTTTTTCTGTTGTCCTTAAACTGATCCCTGTATTTATATATATGAATCTTGTAATGTTTTTATTTGTGGATCTTTTATGGCTGATTTCTGTGCCAAATAAAGAAATTTGAAATGAAATGAGTTTTAGAATCAGAGTCAAAGTGGATTCTATCATAGAGCACTCAACCGGCCCAGTATCATAAAAAGATTTAAAGACCTTCTTCAGATCGGAAGCCAAAAGATATCAAAAAGCCCTATAAAAGGAGAGCGGAGTCCACTGGGTCCTGTGGACTTAATTATTTGAAAAACATTTAATAGCCATGCAGATCTCCTCTTTGGTGAAAGGGTCATCTAGCCCTTCCAATAAATACATCATTATCACCAGAAAAATAAAACCTTAGTGATATGCATCGTGTAAAGTTAGACCATGTGGTGCAGTGCAAGTGAGGCTGAAGTCATAACGTACAGAGGAGTCCATTATATCTCAGTCAGTGACAAGGATCGACCCATCACTCTCTCTGATGGATTTCACATAATTCTGGTGTCTGGCAGTCCTGATTTTGCATGTCAATAGCCTAGCCACTTTATCATCTTTTTTCGTAATATTTCTGTTTTGTGTCAAACAACTCTTGGCAGCTTCTTTGGTAAGGAAAACTTCAAATTCTTCTATAGCTTTATGCAGGTCTCTATACTCTACTGGAGCAAATGGTTTTATGTTCCAATTCTAACTTAGCAACCTCTGCTTCAAAGTCAGTTTTCCTCTGTTTCATTAATCTTACGTAAGCAGCTGCATGGGCTATAGGTTCTTCTCTTAAGACTGCCTTGCCAGCACCTCAAGTCATAGCCCATGGTATCCCTTTCTAATGTTCTCAGGCAGAAAATTGTAAAAAGCTTCTTGGTCACTAAAAACTATTATATTCATGCTCCAAACCTGTGGGGAAGGTATCTAGCCAGGGATAAATGTAATAATACATGGCCATGGTCTGACAAGACACAAGTGACTATGTCTACCACAATAGTGAATCCAAGCAAGACAATTTCAAGAACGAGTTCAAGCTGAATTGGGATCTGTGAATGCCTGAAAAAATGTATAATCTTCTTCCATAGGGTGTTTCATTCACCATATCCCTGTATCAGTAAGATTATCTATGGCTCTGCGAAGTGGCGGTGGAAGTAACATGTATTGCCACAATAAAGAAGTAGGGTCCAGGACTACATTGAAATCGAGACCAATTACTGTACATGTAAAATAATATCTTTATTGTTACTAGGGCCTTAAATTGAAAAGGCTGTACAAGTTCTATCACTGAGCCTGCCATAATTCAGCAACAATCCTCCCTCCTATGCCTTTATGTGAAGCATTCATTATGCTCCTGCTCTAATCCTGCTCAAGCCATTTGGTCTTGGAATGTTCTATGGAATAAAATTGTAAGGGGTAGAATCTTGATCTTAATCTATGGACATCTATAGCAACTAAGAGTGTTGTTTCTTGGTGTAGAACTACTTCAGCGCCCTTGGAGCACAACCATTTCAGTAGCGCTTGAGTCTGAATGGGAGGATACAAGCCATGTGCATCCAGAGGCAAGAAAGTAGTCATGATAGTAACATACAAATCCCCTTTAAGGGCCTGATTTTGAGTTTAGTGGATGGGTACTTCGTCTCAATGGCAATGGAATACCCTGTCCGCCAAACTCACCAAGCGCTTGCCCAATTTTGATTCGGGCAGATCTCTAGGTTTCTGCTGACAGAGTAACATTTACTCTGTTGGAGTAAACCTTCCTCTAACTTCTTGAGGGAGCACGGCTTGGATCTCATTTTGAGGTTATCAGGGGGTCACTCTGTGAACACTGGTACTGCTTTTATGACCCCTGGCATCAGAGGTGGCAAAATCAGTGGCAAGAACATGGGGATGGCTCGTCTTTGTACATGTTGGGCTCCACACTCCTTTTTGCTCCATTTTTATTAAGCTAATAGTGAACAATAGTGTTTGACTCATTATTGGCTCAATAAAAAATCCACAGCGGCAGCTGGAGCAGGACGTACCTACCCTGGCAGTTGAGGTAAGTAAAATAAAATGCTTTTCAATGTATGTTCTGGGGATGCGGGTGAGAGTGAGTGTCCATATGTTTGTGCGAGCACATGTTTGAGTGTACACGTGAAACTTCGTAAGAGTTAGTGGCAAGTAGTGAGAATGACCGAGTTTGAGTCTCAGGTGTTCTGAGGAATCACCCTCTGTCTTGTGGTCTGGTTCAATATTGAACAATTTGACTGCTTTAGCATGTGATGATACATACAGGTGTTTTTCATTCAAATGAAACCATAGGTGAAATGAGAAGCCCCCTCAATAAGGAACCTGTTTATATTTCAGATCGTCAGTAGCAATCTTGAATGACCTACATTTCACATGTAGATGAAATACCTGGAACAGCAAGATGGAGGCTTCTTTGTACACAATCAGCTTGACTTTTTGGGCCTGCCTCAGAATCTCCTCTTTCATCCTAGAGATGTGAACACAGACTAACACATCTGGGAACAATTTATTCTTCATTTTGGTGCAAAGTTGGGACATTGCCAGACTGTGAAAGAAACCTTGAACATGGTCTTCAACGTCTATGTTCTGAATCTTCACAGGATGCCATGAATATGTCGAGTATTTTATTTGTGTCTGTTTTCAATATCATCCAGTTTATCCAGGAGGTCTTGCGGTACTTTTCAAGTTCCTCCATTCCGGTCTCAGGCTCATCTCTTTCATGGTCCCCTTCTGTGGTTGCTATGTCCCACCGTTCACCTCTAGGATCTTATGGTCAAGGCCTCAGGCAGTTTCAGTGGCGTAACGAAACTTGAGGGGGCCCCCCTGCAAAGCACTTGGAGGGGGCCCCCCCCCCCGGCGGCGCGGCCCATCATCTACCACTTTGCCCTACCACCCACAAATCGGGCATTTTTTATTTGAAACCTCCAACATTTAAATGAAATGCCTCCATATTGTCTTTCTCTAAGTTCTAATGAGAAAGTGGGAAACACTCTTTGCATACAAGCTACGCCATTTGTAACAATACTGTCAAAAGCAGATTATTTAACTGAGGCAGTAATCAGAACAATGCCAAGGAGCGATCCTATTATCTCAGGAAATGACTATGGCTGAAGAACAAAGAACAACTATGAAGGGTCTCAAATAGAATTGACAATACCGTGAAACTTTGAAAGACCAACCTAAACATAAAATTCCATAAAAACTCAAGTGACAATATACATGAGAAGTACACAAGCAATAACTCAGTATACTGCGAAAGTCAAGAGAAGTAGACTGGTGAATTATCTGCATGCCACACACTAGCGACTGTCAAGGGGTGTGAATGATAATAACGTGTACTGAGGAAGCAATTTCAATCATAATGACTTTATTAGTAAGCACTGCAAAACGGGCAGGCACACAATGCTGAGGAAGAAAACTGATTGGATGCTTCAGAACATTGATGCAGATGTTTGTTTGCTTTGATTTATCATTTCTGTAGTGTAAACAATGCTAAATACAAGATTTAAGGTAGACGTATTACAGACAAGTGCAAGCAACACCATAAATAACACTGCATGTAGAATAAAAACAAACCCTATCAGCAAGTACCTAATGACAATCTATATACAAACTGTAGTTGGTAAAGCAAAAGAAAAAGTGCAAATACTTTCAAAGTGCACAATAAAGCAATCACCAGTCCAGCAATATACAAAAATCAAGCATGTTTTGTAAAACAATCCAACTTTCTTCTTGCATCAAGGTGAAAATATGTTCACAGTGCATGGTAAAAACAAGTCTAGCAATATGCAAAAATGAAGCCAGGTTAGTTAAACAATTCCCTGTTTGGTGTGTGCATAAAGGCACACATATTTCAAAGTGACTGATAACTACAGCACCATCCAACAATCAAACCAGTTTAAACTAACAATTCCCTTTTTGAATGCTCAAATATTTCAAAGTGACTAGCAAAACAGTAACAAGTACAGCAGCTAGCAGCATATATAAATTAAACCTATTTAGTCAGACTAATTCCCCTTTTGTTTGTGCATGAAGTCATAAGTATTTCAAAGTGCCTGGTAAAGTAATAACAATTTAGCAGCATAAATATCAAACCCGTCCAGTCAAACAATGCCCCTTTTATTTGTGCATAAAGGTGCAAATATTTCAACGTGAGTGATAAAAACAATAAGTTTAGGAGCATAAACATTAAACCAGTTTCGACAAAGTATGCCCCTTTAGTTTGTGCATAAAGGCACAAATATTTAAGTGGCCCACAAAACAATAACAAACTCAGCAGCAAAATAAACAAAGCTGTTTACTCAAATAATGCCCTTTTGTCTGTGCAAAAGAAAGTGTCAAGGGGGTGTATATTTGTCAGGTTAAACTGAATGCATTTCTTCTTGCCTCTATAAACGTATGTTCAGAATATTGAGGTAGCCTATATATAAGCAAACAATATTTAAAGTATGATATACTGGCAGAATACCATATTACTTACTGCTTCCTCATGGAACTCAAACCAGATATATTTAGAAAATCAGACTTGAAGTAAGAACCGTACTTGCAGGAGCCTGATGAAATGTATTGCAGAGTTTGAAGGCTGGTACAGCAGAAAACAATACTTAAAGAGTGAACACAAGGCCGAAGACTGCTTACACCAGGAAGAGTGACTGGCAAATTAGACTGGTGGCTGAAGGCTACTACTGCTTGGTTCACTGAATTGGAGAGATGTACTTGACTGAAAGAATGTTTGCCTCTTTGCCTTTCTTCGTGCAAACTCTTCTGTTAAAGCTTTCACATTTATTTTTTTTGCTCGATCACTTTCAATGCTTAAGGTTGCAAGCCCCGACAGCCTTTCCTGCGTCATTGTGCTTCGGAGGTAGTTTTTGATTAATTTTAACTTTGAAAAGGACCTTTCTGCACTGGCTACAGTAACTGGAATTGTTCGAAAAAGTTTCAGTGCTGTTGCAACATCCAAAACACTGGGCAGAATTGCATGGTTTCTCAAAAATAAAAGGTCAGCCAGATCCTTTATTGTGCCACCTGAGATAAGTTGTATTTGTTCTTTCAACACTGCTTTGAAAGCGATGAGTTGTTGTGGAAACTCTAGGGACAAGTCTTTTTCGTAATGAGCTGCCAGGGTCATGGCTGCTTCAAACAACTCCTCCTCACTAGCTCTGAGCATTTCTGAGGGCATCATGAAATTAAAGCATTGGATTATGGTGTTCATACCCGCAAATCGAGTTTGTATCTGATTCACAACAATATCTATGTTAGCATAAAACACAGACACCTTAAAATTGTCTTCAGGATTGCACAGTCTTTGGTCTTCACAGAGTTCATCGAAGTGCTTTTTTTTGCGTCGTGGTCGTTTTTGTGTAAAATGCAATTGAATTCCCCATGCGGCTGCAAGTGAAGACGCTGAGCTTTTAACATCTTCAAACTGTTCTCTGAAACTGGCAAACGTATTCGCTGCGCTACTTAACATATTTGATGCTAGTAAAAGGTCCAGATCTGTAGACTGAAGCAGTTTGGACACAATATTTATTGTCTGCAGCACTTTGGACTGGATTACAACCATTACCACAAACTCAAAAGTCTCCATGCACTTCCTAAGACCCTGAGCTTCTGCGCGCTCCTCAACCTTTTTAGACTGCAGTAAAATGGTAGTGAGTGCTTTCATGATGTCCATAAACCGATAGCGTACAGCATGGAGAGCATCATGCCTGGATGCCCAACGTGTTGGACAGAGTCTCTTCAGTGTTGGCTTTGAATGAGTTGTGCTCTCTTTTGTAATGGTAAGAAGTTCCCACCGTTTGATGCTTTGGCTGAAAAATAAATATAATTTCTGTATAATGTCATAAAATTCTGCAATTTCAGGAATGTGCATGCAGGCATCATTCAACACTAAATTTAGATTATGAGCAGCACAGTGTACATAGACTGCATTGGGTTCTTTCTGTCGTATTCTGGTTTGCACTCCACGATATATACCACTCATTGTGCTGGCACCATCATATCCCTGACCTCTACATTTATTAAGGACTAGGCCTTTGTCCTTTATAAGGTTTACAAGTTCTGTTGCTATCCCCTCAGCACTTTGGTCTGTAATTTTATAGAAACCACCAAAGCTTTCATTAATTTTGATTTCAGTTGGAATTTCATCAGTATTAAGGCACAGTGTTACATATCGGATAACCAGGCTTAATTGGTCTTCTTTTTTAATGTCTTGTGTTGTGTCCATTATAACAGAGTAAAATGGTGCTTTTTTTATTTCACTTACTATCTCACTTTGCACTTTATTCGAAAGCATTTCAATCAGCTCATTTTGAATAGCAGGACTGAAGTATTTAACTCTACTCTCTGTTGTAATCAAATGGTTTAAAACAGGATCATATTTGGCCAAAAGTTCAATGACTGCCAGAAAGTTCCCACCATCTTTTTCTTTCAGTTTTTCTCTATGTCCTCTGAAAGGTAAATTGCAAGTTGACAACAGAAGTGTAACATCGATGATCCTACTCAGAATTTGTGTCCAATAGTTCACCTGCTCTTTGTAGTCTGATTCTAGTTGTGTATCAATCGTCTCGTCTTGCCTCCATCTTCCATGTACAGCACAAGCAGCTAAATGTGAGCGCGTCATTTCATGTTCTTTAATTTTTCGAGACATGCCTTGCCAATCTTTTATACCATTAGCCCATGCTTGCTGATAGGATGAAAGTTTTCTATCTCAAAAAAGCCAACAAGGTTCACAGTATGCACTGTCCATTTTTAAAGAGTAGCACAACCACAGTCTTGGAGTCTTATCTCCAGTCCTATTTTCCTTGTAATAGTACTTTGTGGAAAAGCACCTATTTTTATTATCTCGTGGGAAGGGTCCTCTAGGCTTGCATGGGCCACTTCTAATGACAAACCTTCGTAACTCTGCATCATGCCAAGGTTTGTCTAAAAAGTTCCCTCTATCACTCTGGTACAAATCCTGGCAAAACTGGGTATTGCTTGATTCTAGTTCTTCTAAATGTAATTCCACATCCTTACTCATAATGTCTTGAGTTTCTTCTTCAATGTTTGGCAATACTTCAGACACAAGTAGCACATGTGTAGGTTCTTCACTTTCTTTAGCTACTGGTAGCAGCAGTGATCCATCTGGTGCACTTACAATTTCAGCACTTCCTTCACTTGTTTGTAATATTAGACTCAGAGATACATCTGCTGATGGTGTATTCTCAGTTTCTGAGCTTCCTTCAGTCACTGGTAGCAGTGTCGGCCTAGCTGCTGTACCTGCAATTTCTCTGACTCCTGTAATAGATGGAGGCACTGCTGACACAGCTGTTTTACTTTCTCTGTTTCCTACAGTAGTTGTTGTTACCTGCATTACTGGTGCTTCAATGCTAAAAGGTACATCTGTGGTTTGATCACAGCTCTGTAATGTTTTGTCATGTGGTGGGACCAATTGGGAATGTGGCAATGCTGCTTTGTCTCCTGTTGATGATGCAGCTGCATCGCCTTCCGCTAATGATGCATGAGATGATGATGCGCCATGATCACCTGGACACCTAAACATAGAGTCAATTTTCATAAATTTGCCTTTAAACTGCTCTTGTTTTGATTTAATTTGCCGCTTTTGAGCACCGCTTAAATACTTTCTTGGATGTTTGCTCATTTCTTTGATTAAAATGTAATTGTAGAAAGTCAATGTAGTAGTAGAGAGCACGAATATGAAGGCAGCAGTACGAATATTTTGTGTACACCACAAAGATTGTAATTGTGGGTTTTGTTCCTCAAATTCTGCCTAAAAGGAAGGAAAATACAAAGCATTATTATTAAACACTACGGTAGCTTAACCATACCAACTATTGATGTAGAGAGTTGGAGTAAGGGATACTTGAAGGCAGGCACTGGAGGAATGGATGCAAGAAGGTGATTACTCAAGGGAGAGATACAAGAGAGGAGAGGAGAGGAGTTTGCCTAACGGCTAGGGTGGTCGACCTCAAAAATCGGTTTGTGTCTCGGCAATGACGCTGAACATCCTGTGATTCTGGGCAAATCGCTTAATGTCCCCGTGCCTAACAAAAATGAATGTGTCCTCATGTAACGCAACTGGTGCTATGTAAAGCGCTCTGATCCCCAATACCTTTGGGACAAGTTTGTGCTATATAAAACTCCGTAAAAAAAACAGAACAAAAACCAAGAAGGAAATAGCAGAAGGGATGGGATTGAGGAGGTAATCACTCAACAGTTGGATGAGGATGGTGAGAGCGAAGAATGCAGGAGTTGAAGGCAGATGCAAGAAGGCATGAACTGAATGGACGGCTGCAAGGAGGCAGGAGCTAAAGGACAGAGCCAAGAAGACAGGGGATGGAGCAGTCTTGAATGCATTGTATTGTTATATTTATAGAGGGCTTACTACCCCCATGGGGAGCACTGAAGCGCTTGCCTACATGAGTAGCAAGCTACTATATGCGTAGGGTGTGTGGTTGGAAGGGCGCTGTATTTGTTTTGAATTTGATGCTATGTTAGAAGTGTTCCCAGTCCATGTTGTGCATGGGGACCACTGACTGGGCTGCCTGCAGCTTATTGTGCAATAGGATGCAGGGCTTAGCGATGGCTTAAGAGGTGAGAGATATGCACACTATTTTGTTTCTCATCAATGTAGGTCCCTTTATGATGTATATTTTGTTCATAATCCCACCTTGGTGATTACTCCACGGAGTCGTCCATTCTGAAAATACTATGCCTAGTGTTTAAAGTTAATGGTCCTGAGTAGCCATAGATTAAAGAGTACACGGTGAGTGATGCAACAGTGTGAGAGTAGGGTAATAGGAGTGACTGCAGGGTGAGTGAGGTGACCATATGCAATTGCAGATTTGGACGAAAGAATGCATTGTTAGTAATGGGCTTATTTGAGTGAGATTACAGATTGAGCAGTGTGGGGGACAGGTGAGTGAAGTGTGACATGAGTGCAGGGTGAGTAGTGTGCTTGTGTGACTGCAGGGTGAGGTACAGGGTGAACAGCGCAAGTGCATTGCGAGTGCAGAGTAATGACTGAGTGCAGGGTGAGCGGGTGAATGGTGTGAGTGCATAGTGGCCAGTGTGAGTGCATTGTGATTACTGTGAGTGCAGGTGAGCGTAAAAATGAAGGGCGAAAATGAGGAGTGAGTTGTCTGAATGCAGGGTTCATTCCTGGACACTTGAAGTAACTCAGCATGTTATTGACGGCAGCGTAAGGTTTCAGGTACAAGTTAAACTATTGTTATTCTGGCACTGATAGGGATCGAGAGTGAAGGAAATAATGTGCTGACCCTGCAACAAACTTCCAGTCTACTCCTATGGTTAGGGTTGCCTGTTCATTATTTTGATGCCCCACACAGGACAAAAATAAGCAGTCACCTAAAGCTGTATTTTCAGCACTTATCTGGACATACTTCGAACAGCAAATATAAAATAGAAAACACTTTTAATTGTGTTCTAGGGCTGCCTGAATGATCCATGACTGCTAATTAACGGGAACAAATACAGAAAAGTCCATTTCAAATGAATACATACATTTTTATCGATAACCCTATTTACTGTCAAGACGAGGTCTTTGAGTGTCTTTAAACAACACATGGCTGGCATTTTTCTTTGGGAACCCTACTTTATATTCCTTTTCATGAAAAGCATTTCCACACTTCTACAGCACTAAATGCAAGTTTCAAATGTAAGGAATAGGCAGAGTGGGGGCCCTCTTTTTTTGGTCACAGCATGCCTAGGCTTTCGGCTGTCATCCTG
Organism: Triturus cristatus; assembly: GCF_964204655.1. Lineage (NCBI taxonomy): Eukaryota > Metazoa > Chordata > Amphibia > Caudata > Salamandridae > Triturus > Triturus cristatus. The sequence continues at coordinate 629,297,171 of NC_140595.1, read as the reverse complement.
CCTCAGGCCCATGGTTTGTGCTGCTTGCATTCTCTAGTTATGCCTTGCCTATGCTGTCCTATTCCCACCTACCTACACTTGTTGGGGGATATCCTGGTTGTACAGATACTGCATCTTTCATGTTCGTCCACGCCATTACCCTATATATGTCCCAGAAATCAACATGTCTATTCTCTCTCTCTCTCTTCCCCCTCTCTCTCTCACCCCTCCTCTCTCTCTCCCCATCTCTCTCTCTCTCTCGCCACCCCCCTCTCTCTCTGCTTTCATGGTATCACCTTGCCTGTGTTACCCCATCTTACTCTGGATTCCTCGCTGGCCTGAATGTCTGCATGCAGAGGCCCCCTGTTCTCACCACATTAAATGCCCCAATTCATCAAGGGCAGGCCTGTCAGACTTATGCAGAATGTGTATAGGAAGGGAAAGTGGCCAAACTCTTGCTGAAATCTCGGGAGCCTGAAGGAACAGACACAAATGCCAGAGTCCATCAAGCACGCCCTAGCAGCAGCAAACTGGGCTCGGAATTTTACAAGCTGCCCTGAGTGACTGTAAATACACGTCTACCTCCATTTCTGAGCGCTCTGTGACGTGAACTGAGGCGGCTGTTCAGGCTGGAACAAGAGGATTCAATGCCAGGCAGGACAACAGTTGAAACAACAACAAAAAATCACTCTCAAAAAGTGTTTTTTTCCATGTAATGTCCCTTTGATGGGAAGAGGAGGTTTCTAAGGTGGGAGTATGAGGCAAGTGACACTACTCAGGCTCCCTCTGTGCGAGCCTTCAGGCAGAATCCCTCTTCATTACTACCTCCACCTGACCCCTGATTCTGTAGCACGCTCTCTTACAGGCTTGATTATCCACTTTTCTACCACCCCTCTCCATTGCACCTTATCTCACAGCTGACCTTGGGCCCCAGACCAATATCAGCCATCATACAGTTCCACTTTCATTATTCCCAGTACAAAACAATAATAAAATCATCTTCAAACTTAAAAAATTGAATACAGCAGTGAATGTAATTAGCACGCACTTTAAAGTATGCTCCAAGGTTGTCCTAATCACCTGACTGTTAATTAAATAAAGGAAAACAGAAAGGCCATGACAGGGCCGGCTTTAGTGCTCTTTTTTGGCTCACCACCAATGACCTCTTTATCTGTAGATAACTTAACTACCACCCTCCAACATTGCCCTTCATCTCTCTGTAGCCCCTCCCCCTCATGGCCTCCTCCTCGGCTTCCCTCACTGCCATTCTCCACCAGTGCCCCTCATCTCTCTGTAGTCCCCCCACGTCCCCCCCAGATTCCCTCACTGCCACCTTCCACCAGCACGCAGCACCCCTCATCTCTCCATAGCTCCCCCCACCCACCCCATGACCTCCTTCTTGGATTCTCTCACTGCAACCCTCCTCTAGTGCCCTCATCTCTCTGTAGTTTCCCCATGCCCCATGACATCCTCCTCTGCTTTCCTCACTGTCACCCTCCACCAGTGCCCCTCATCTCTCCGTTGCCCCTCTCTCATATCCATTTCATTTGTTGTATAGCGCTACTCATATCAGTGTAGGGTGTCACAGTGCTTTACATAACAGCACACATTATACAGAGACAATAAATCAGTCTACGGGGAATGTTTTATAAGCCAATGAGGATTACAGGGTGTAGGAATCACATGTCATCCATACTGATGCCTGGTGGGCAATATATTTTACGAGGGTTTGGTCTGGAGAAGCACAAACACAAACTAAAGAGTACTCCAGTGGTTGGGGGTTGGCTTTACTGATAAAAATGTATAACTGCCCAAACAAACTCCTTTTAGTAACATTAAAATGATGAAAGACTGGAGAAGTTCTAACTATATCACAACACAAAAAAGCGAAGTTTGTATGCAGCTCTTTGATGACAGTTCATTGGTCACTGTCCTATGTTAGGATTGTAACTTCTGAACTGCTGTAACACGAGGATCTCTGTGACAAACGCAGTCACCCACTGAGCTATTCTCATAAAATTCAGTTTATCAGCATTTAAAAACTACCAACAGACACATGGTTGCTCTGCAGCAGGATCGTAAATCTCAAGTTATCTGAATTTGTTTTATTGTTGTTGTGCATCGTTGGCAGATTCACTGCGAGGGGCAAGGCTCATGTTCGGGTGGGCGGCGGGGCCAGGCTCATTTTGGGTGAGCCTGGCCCACCCGGCACACCCTCTAGAACCAGGCCTGCTGTACGCACGGCCGGCTTAAGCACTGGTGGCACCCTGTGCAAAATGTTTGTTGGCGCCCCCCCCCCCCAATGACCGCCGCTGCTAAAGATTCCCTCACAACCACCCTTTAACAGTGCTCCTCAAGTCTCCAACACCAGTCTCTCAGATTCATTTAGTTTTATAGCGCCACTCATACCAGTGTGAATTATCAGAGCACTTTACATTTTACGCACATTTAACAGAGACAATCACACATATCAATCAGTGTATAGGAAATGTTAAATAAGATAGAGGATTACAAGATGTGGGAGTCAAATGTCATCCATGCTGGTAGGTAGTATAGCTTAGGAGTCCTTGGACTGGAAAAGCACAAATTCAGAATTTAAAAACATAGCACTAATTGTTAGGGTTTCTCTTTAATAATAATAATAATTCATTTCTACCCAACTGAACCCATTTTGCAAGATTAGGTTAAGGAAAGACAGGGCAAAAAAACATGTAGGTCTAATATACACACCTTGCAGTTTGCTACACCTCTTTAAAGACAGTTAATAGCTCATTGTTCCATTTTAGGATTTTAACTTGTAAACTGCAAGTATCAAGAAGATCTCTCTGACAAAAGCAGTAACCCATTGACCTATTGACATTATATGCACTTCGTGATCTGCATTGCAGACGTTCTTAGCAGCAGGAATATTAACCTGCTGAGCTACCTTAGGAGGAGTCGAACTTCCACTAGACAAAACTCCTCTTGCTCTCTCTTCTCCAGGAAGAGCATTAATCACCGTAGTTATCCTGAAATTTGTAATGAGGTCTGAAAAATACTGGAGGCACGGAAGGCGAAGCCATAATATATTTGCAAACAGGGCGCCCCCACCCCAAGTCAACGCCCGGTGCGGTGGCACCGATCGCACTGCCCTAGAGCCGGCCCTGGCTGTACGACCTTCAATTAAGCATGATTGACAGATTGAGCATAGAAGGAAAGCGCATCCTAGCACAAATGTATAACTAACATTACATAAAGTGAAACAGAATAAATCTGCAGTGGAGTGGCAGGGCCCCATGCCCCCCTGCCACTCCACTGCAGATTTATTCTGTTTCACTTTCTGTTGTTAATGTAGGGGACTTGACATCATCTAAAGAATGCTCGATATTTAAAAGCAACAAATTAATCAATGATATGGAGCCAATAGCTGTTTTTTCCAGTCCGCTGCCTGTCGCGTCTCTGCCAAGATCGTGGTACTTTAGTTTAGACATGCGTTAGTGCGTGGGAATTGGGAAATGAATATTACACGGGAAGGGCAAGTGGGAAAATTCCTCCGGCCCAGTGGTCACAGCCGAGCAAGACAGTCGCGTGCAACCATCAGAATGTGCCAGCCTTTACCACCGAGCTAGGAGACTGGCAAGAAACTAAGATCCGCATTGCCATAGCGCCGAGGCTCCTCTCTGGGCCTCAGTGCACTGACCATATAGGCCCCCAGGGCCCCGCCCTGCTGCTCTGAGTTTGCTGACTTCGACGGGGTCGGGGCCGGCCCATCTCGTTAGTTCAGACAGTTCAGGGCACTTTCTGAGGCCCCTCTGCTCTGTGCACGGTCTGTGGAAGGCTCTGGGCTCCCACCAGCACACGGTCTCTCTGCCTGCAGCGCAGGCCCCTCTACCTGCAGCGCACAACCCCTCAGTCTGCAGCGCAGGCCAGGCCCCTCTGCTTGCAGCGCACGGCCCCTCTGCCTGCAGCGCAGGCCTCTCTGCGTATTACTTTTAAAGATCACCATCACCGCGGCCCTGTAACGCGTGACCGGACCTGCTGTCCAGGTCCGGTAGGTTCCTGCCTTCTCGCTGTATTCCTGTAAGGAATCACATACTAATGTGTGCCCCTTATGGGCACCGTTCTAGGGAGGGTTCTGTTTTCTCGTTCTTTCCACCTCTCCGTCTCTCTATATCTGAAGGGCCCGGCCCGCAGCCCATGGAGTGTGTGGCCCTTCAAACTAGCGCCGTATATAGGGCCGCGCTCTCTCTCTTTTTTTATCCCTCCCTCCTCCCTCTTTATTTCTCACCTCCTTAGGCCTGGCTGGCCTGCAGTGCAGCTTCAGAGGAGGCGAGCGGCGGGGCGGGCAGCAGAAGACACAGGGCGATTTCACTAGTTCACTTGGCGTTGGCGTCGGCGAGAGAGTCCAGTGTCTAGCCACCAGGCAGGGCAGGGGGGGCTAGTAGTACTGCTCTGCTCGTCTATTGTCTTTCTATAAATTAATTCCTCTAGGTGACCTGTCCTACAGTCCTGGCAGTGGAGTGGCACCTCGAGTCAGCGGCCGCACCCAAAGTCACGCGCACTTTAAAATTACAATGCGCATGACAATGGCACAAGCCCCGCACCCACCCGGAAAACCGCGGAACCGCGCACGGCGCAGACGTAACAACAACTTCTGCGCGCCGCCAGTGAGTCTGCCAGCCCAGAGAGTGAGGGGTCGGGGGCCCCTGGAGCGTGGGGGCAGGGCCACGAGGAGGCTGACCGTGCGTGCCATGCTCTCAGTTTTGCCCGTCTCCGAGAGTGAGGGGGCCCCTGAATGGAGCGTGTGACTGGTGGGGGCCCCGAGGAGGCAGACCGTGCGTGCAGCGAGCGCGCAGTTTTGAGCACCAAGTCCAAGCACCATATAACTTATTCTAACCATTTTTTTCACATTCCCAAAGACGGTGACCCAGTGACAGTGAGGGGGCCCCTGGAGCGTGGGGGCCCCCCCGCACCGCGGGGGCTGCGGGGGCCTGTGTTACGCCCCTGCTCCTTAGGCCTGGCTGGCCTGCAGTGCAGCTTCAGAGGAGGCGAGCGGCGGGGCGGGCAGCAGAAGACACAGGGCGACTTCACTAGTTCACTTGGCGTTGGCGTCGGCGAGAGAGTCCAGTGTCTAGCCACCAGGCAGGGCAGGGGGGGCTAGTAGTACTGCTCTGCTCGTCTATTGTCTTTCTATAAATTAATTCCTCTAGGTGACCTGTCCTACAGTCCTGGCAGTGGAGAGGCACCTCGAGTCGGCGGCCGCACCCAAAGTCACGCGCACTTTAAAATTACAATGCGCATGACAATGGCACAAGCCCTGCACCCACCCGGAAAATCGCGGAACCGCGCACGGCGCAGGCGCAGACGTAACAACAACTTCTGCGCGCCGCCAGTGAGTCTGCCAGCCCAGAGAGTGAGGGGTCGGGGGCCCCTGGAGCGTGGGGGCAGGGCAGGACCACGAGGAGGCTGACCGTGCGTGCCATGCTCTCAGTTTTGCCCGGCCCCGAGGAGGCAGACCGTGCGTGCAGCGAGCGCGCAGTTTTGAGCACCAAGTCCAAGCACCATATAACTTATTCTAACCATTTTTTTCACATTCCCAAAGACGGTGACCCAGTGACAGTGAGGGGGCCCCTGGAGCGTGGGGGCCCCCCCGCACCGCGGGGGCTGCGGGGGCCTGTGTTACGCCCCTGGGCAGTTTTGATGTACTCTTGACACAGAGCCCTTAATTTATTTTCTAAACTGCAAGATCAGCAAGTGGATATCTCCTTTGGTAGATAGAGCAATAAACTTGTCAACAGTTGATAGCGCTACAGAAGACTCTTAAGCAGGCATCAGGGAGGTCTCGCTTATCTTGGGAGCAGGTGTTGCTGTTGTGCACGTTTCTTTGTTGATGGCTCCTTTGCGAGCATGCCTCTCCTTAATGTCATGTCACAAAGCAAGCCAGGGGCAGGACCTCTCCAGTGCTTTTGGGCTGAGACATTTATCGCCAGTTAGTATAACATGAACTAGTGGAGGGCCCGCAATTGGATCCTCATTCTGAGAAAAGAGGTTTTTGCAGTTCCCGACTCATGTCATTAGCTTAGCAATTGCTTCAGGGATCTTGTATAGTGCTCACGGCCAGTTTGTCCCCTCAACACCTTTTAGGAGAGCAGGTTTGTATCACATTGTGTTGTTGAAGTCATCATTAGGACGATGCGTTGTCAATTTCCACCATACTGGGACTTTCAATTCTGCTGTCCTGTAGCAACCCTTGAAACTAAGAGGGGGTGGGCCTTCACTGCCTAGCAAATCCTTTGGAGCTTACAGCTTTAATACCCCAGTTGGGTCTCTCCTACTGGGGCTAAAGCAGCTGCTGTGGGATCAGGGTGTTCTGGCTTTCCCCATTGAACCCTTTGCTCCTTACTTAGGAGTGAAAATGGCCAGCCCTTGCTGGAGGTTGATGGCTCTCATTCGCACAGGAATGTCCATTTATGGTTAACAGATGTATACCACTGCCCCAGGTGCACATCTGCAAGTGGAATTGACATTCTGACTTTTATTTTGACCCTAATGTCATGCTAATCTAGTTTATGCACTGTGACTAAGACCCATCCCTGACCATGCGAGTTCCAGAACCTGTTCTGTAACCTGGAGGAGTACACAAAGTGTGCCCTTATAGTAGGCAGCAGACTACTGTTCATGCCTTGGGTGTATCGCATAAAGTGGTGGCGATGTTTTTCTCTTTGTCGGCGAGATAGAGCGGGTCATTTATCCCTCTAATGTAAAGTTCTGTTAATCGTGTGAAACGCAGAACCTTGCATTGACATCCTGTAAGCATGTTGAATGTAGGGATATGAAAAAAGCGACTTAAAACTCAGGACTGTACTGGTACTTTGCAAAGTTTCCATGTTTGAAACCTTTTTGGGACCAGGGTACGTGGAACCAGTATTGCTGGACCAGGCATTGCCTTGATAGTTGGTACCACACAGGATCTGCACACCCTTGGAGGCCATTGGAAAGATTTTAGTGGCTCATGTGACTATTATTTCACATGCAAATAGTTATTGTCCTTATAATAAATAGCACTACTCCTCTTTACAAGAAATTCTCAGCCAATGAGACTAACTAACTAACGCCCTACTCAAAAAACCCAAGGCAAACCCTAGAGACCACAAGAACTTTCGGCCCATCTCGCTGCTCCCGTTCTCGGCCAAGGTCATCGAGAAGATCGTCAACAGACAGCTAACCCGATACCTCGAAGAAGACAGAATCCTGGACCCTTCCCAGTTAGGGTTCCGCAGCAACCACAGCACTGAGACCGCCCTCATCGCCGCCACCGACGACATCAGGACCCTGCTGGACAACGGTGAGACCGCAGCCCTCATCCTCCTGGACCTCTCCCCTGCCTTCGACACCATCTGCCACCGCACACTACACGCACGCCTCCATGCCGTAGGGATCCGAGACAAAGCCCTGGAATGGACCACCTCCTTCCTCTCCAGCAGAACCAAGAGCGTCCGCCTCCCCCATTCCGATCCGAACCCTCCGAGATCATCTGCGGTGTACCCCAGGGATCCTCCCTCAGCCCGACACTGTTCAATATTTACATGGCCCCGCTCGCACACGTCGCCCGACAGCACGACCTCAACATAATCTCCTACCCCGACGACACACAACTGATCCTCTCCCTCACCAAGGACCCTATCACCGCCAAAGCCAACCTCCATGAAGGAATGAAGGCCGTCGCCGACAGGATGAAGATCAGCCGACTGAAGCTAAACATGGACAAAACAGAGGTCCTCATCCTCGGCTCCAACCCTTCAGCCTGGGACGACTCCTGGTGGCCGACGGCACTGGGGGCAGCCCCGACACCCACCGACCACGCATGCAACCTGGGAATCATCCTCGACTCAACGCTCTCCATGACCAATCAAGTCAACGCCGTCTCCTCCTCCTGCTTCAACACCCTCTGCATGCTCCGCAAGATCTACAAGTGGATCCCGACAAATACAAGAAGAACAGTCACCCAGGCCCTCATCAGCAGCAGACTCGACTACGGAAATGCCCTGTACGCGGGAGCCCCGACCAAGCTCATCAAACGACTGCAACGCATCCAAAACGCCTCGGCACGACTGATCCTTGACGTACCACGCCACGGCCACATCACCCCACACCTGAGAAACCTGCACTGGCTGCCCGTCAACAAGTGGATATCCTTCAAGCTCCTCATCCACACACACAAGGCACTCCACAAAACCGGCCCAGCCCACCTCAACAAATGACTTTCCTTCTACATCCCCAACCACCAGCTCCGCTCCGCTCTCGCCACCGTCCCGCGCATCCGTAGAACAACCGCCGGCAGAAGATCCTTCTCCCACCTCGCCGCCAAGACCTGGAACACCCTCCCACTGAGCCTACGACAGACCCAAGATCTGCTGACCTTCAGGAGGCTACTCAAGACCTGGCTGTTCGAACAGTAGCGCCCCACCTCCCAGCGCCTTGAGACGCTCACGTGTATGTAGTGCGCTCTACAAATGTTTGATTGATTGATTGATTTGTGCTGTTATTTCTGTTTTTGGGAGACAAAAAAGCTTTTCCCAACTTTAGGTTTGGATTCTTTGCAGGATGACCAGCAAAAGGCAAATCCAGAGCAAGCTACTCTATAGTAGGCACCAGGTCTCCAACCTAGACTAATACAAGTGCACTGCTGTGACAAGAAACTCAGCGGGGGAAGTGAGGGGAAATATTTACTCAGAACTTCGTTGATGGACATTCATCTTAATGATTGGCATTAAAGGCAATTTAATGCAGCCAAGAAGAAGAGTGACTGAAGAGGGGGCATATATATATCTGCTGCTGGATTACACTACTCCATCCCACCCGACGTCTCACTACCACAGGAGAGAAATGAGAATGAAGCATTGAACAGGTCGGTTGTTCAATGTTTTGTCAGAGAAATAGAGGATGAGCTGGGTGTTGTCTCTGTCAGATTATCTTGAACTGCCTGGTCTCATGAACAATGATCTCTTTTGAAGAACAAATTGCTTTTGCGGTTCAAAAATAGATTTTAATGTATGTTGTTTGGTTTGTATGTCAGTGAGTCTGGCTGAGATTTAGCACAAAGTTTAGACTGCAAAGACTGACCTCTGACCAGTCACTGCACCCCGCACTCTCCGGGCATCCAACTGCTGGTGCGCAAGACTTTCGAGCATGCCCAGTGAGAATGTAACGTAGGGTCGGCCTCCCACACTGTGCAAGGATTAGCAACCTAAAGGAATGTATCCATTTCTTTAGCTGTGCTCAAAAGCAACCTGTAAGTAAAGTATAATGGGGCTACCCAGTGTCCCTCAGAACCTGGGTGAAATTGCTAAATGCTACAAACGATTCCATTGGGTGTAATAATTGCTTAGCTTTTACACAAGAACTAATCGTTAGCAAATTTTTCAAAGTTCAAATATAGTTAAATATCATGAATCAATCAGAGACACACCAAAAACAAAACAAAACATGTTCATTCAAGGCTTTATATATCCATTAATTGCTGCATGGAATATAAGGCTTTTGTACTGTGATTTTCGGGGACAAAAAGTAATGCTAATACCAAACTGACAGAACATATAATGTGGAAGTGCAACATATATGTATACAACACGTAACTGACACAGAAATCAAAATACACAAAGACGTTGCTAGGATTATCCGTCCAATTGTTGCCAACTAAGCCCTGTGTTATTATTCACATTAGTTTCAAGGGTATAGTGGTTCTGGACATGATAGTGTAAAGCGTCGATGTTTTGACCCAAGATGTACGTGTTATTGGAGAAACATCAGAGGGGCTTTCTTCAGGACTGTGTGGTGTCCTATTAACAGCCGAGAGAGCGAATAAAGCAACCGAAAAATTAGATCCTTGTTGGTTGGGGAGGACAATGTTGGGTACAATCATGTCCCGTGTGTGTTCCAAAATGAAAACTATCCCTTCTGGTAATTGCCGGTGTGGTCCTAAGTAGATTGGATGGATATCCTTGTGAATTCAGCTTGATGCTCGACGAAGGCTCAACAAATGAAGGCCTTACTTTGTTGAGCCACCGTCGAGCATCAAGCTGCCGACCGCTGATAAGGTCACTCTTCAGTAACTGCCAGGACCCTATCAGAATTCTCAAGGATATCTATCCAATCTACATTAGTTCTTGTTTAAAAACTGAGCAATCGTTATACCCGACGGAACCGTTTGTAGCATTTATCAAAAAGCAACATGGACACAAAGAGCCTGATTCACAAATGTATCTTACAAAAACACACAAGAAAAAATACATTAGAACGTCTTGCCCCACATATGGCCAACCACTGGTTTTGCAACAAACTCCACCAGAAAATGATGGAGGTAAAATAAAACCCCATAGGAAATAATGTTAAATTAAATCACATTATTTAAAATAGTTCAAAACCTAAATAAATATAATATGAAATGTATAAAGATAGAACTTATTTAATATTCAATTATGAACTTTTTCATGCCACATTTTGAATTAAAAATTTAACAGGTTTTGTTAAAATATAACTAAATATATTTTAGTTCATCCTGTATGTCAATTATAACAAGTAATAATGTATAATTAATTTTTTCTTTAGGTGGGAATTTCTTTTTTAAACTTCAGAACATTTGTTTTGATTTAATATATTTCCATTACCTATAATATATTTTAAAATTCAATTAATATTGCTGTAGCATTTTTTTATTTCGTTCTACCCTTAAAATAAATATATAAGATACATTTATGTTAATTTTGAATATAAATATGCTCCTTTTCCATTGGCTTACAAATGTGAATAAACACATAAATTGAGATAATTACCTTAATATAATATTTCTAACCTTTCATTCAGCCAATGTCTATAACTTGTGAGCCGTGATCCATTTATGCTTTTTCTTAATCTCAGGTTCGCAACTATTCGTATTTCCAACCTTTTTGTTCTTCCATATGGACATTGCCTGTAAAGTCAAAAACATGTGAGAGAACCACCTTTGGACATTTTATCCCTGTGGTGCACTAGAGAAAGGCTTCATAGTGATCTTTCAAGATATATAGTGATCACCATGAGAGATTATGTCATTAATTAGAAATTGTTCTTGGAGCCCTACATCCTGTTTCATTTTTTCAGAGGAATCAACCTTATGTGTGCACTACCAACAACTATTTCAGATCGATTACTTCTGTTATGCTCCTTTCATCTCAAGAAAAGAGTAGTTAAGGTACCACTATAATGAGACAAAAATCAGGTATGCCAAAATATGTATAAAATGCTAAAACAAAGCCTTGAGAAGACAAAAAAAACATGAAGAAGCTAAAATGAGGGAGATCAAGTGAAAACACAACAGGGGTATCCCATCTCTAAATTACAGAAAAACAACCCCTATCAATGCCACAAACTCCTGTAGTATGTTTTTGTAAACCACAGTACCTCAGAAACATCCGGATATGCTGGAAGCTTAATGAAAACATTTTTCTTCATTCTTCCCCAAACTTGTGAAGGGTGCACGAAAAAAGGTATGAGGGCTTCTTACAAACACATCAGACCACTGATTTTTTGAGTCTGGCTGCTTTCTTTGCTTACACTGAATGCTCGCTTGACCAGTGTCTGACTATTCCAAGGCTATAATGGTCTTTCAGAAGCACTGGCCAGTGAAGAAAAGCCTCCCAAGGTCTGTTCAAGCTGTCTTCTATTGAGACATGGGATCAGTGTAATTGAATGTCGGCTTGCCAAATAACAAGGCTGCACAGTCCACATAATGCCTCTTTGATCCACCCCCAGACACTCCCTTCTTATTTAACCACTTTTGCAGACCTGTGCTTTTTCACTTTGTCATAGTTTTCCTTGTTTTTTTCTCCTTCTTTCCCCCTTGTTTGTTTTTCTCCCTCTTTCTCTAGGTCAAAGTCTGATGTGGAAAAATAGGTCCGGCCCCCAAAAATAGATGCCGGTGGACCCCAGCTGAAACCCCTGGCTCAAACTAAGAACTGATCATATGTGCAATATTTACTATTGATAACATCGAACAGTATAGAACCATAGAGAGTAGTAATCGATGTTAAAATGGATCACATGACTGCAACAAGGGCCATATTAGGAAAATTTCCCTAGCGGATACATCTCTGGCAAGAAAAAAGACTGGAAGGGAATAAGCTAGCCCTTGATTATTTGTGCATAGGAAGTAACAAAGAAGACACAGTCCACGTCCTGCTTTTTTACCCCAATACACAATGGGTAGAAAACATCTTTGGTACCTGAAAACATCTTTGGTATCTTCACTGGAGACCTCTACAATATATATAAAAATAAAACCTATTGGCAGTCACCATTAGGTAGTTATAGTTAGGTCTGCTTTTCCATAGACAAAGTGTTTTTTGGTTTGCTAATAACTTTGGCCCCATTTAACAAATTTTCACAGAAAGTTTCAGAGTGATCCATCAAGCAGGAGCCGAGAAAAAAGAGGGGTCCCAAAACGTAAAGTCCTCATGCATTTTCCATAGACATCTTTAAGACAGTTTATAGCATAAACTGATGAACGGAATTACACTAAATTCGTCAGAAAGCTAGATCTTGGTCTGCAGATTGCTTTTTATTATTTGGTGAAAATCTGTTCAGCAGTTTTTGAGATATTAAGGGTAAAAAATAATTGTATATTTTGGCAGTTGGGCTCGCATGAGTCCTGGGGACATCCAGCGAGAGTGCAAAATCAAAAATGAATCCCCATGATTGCTTGAGAGGCCCATTTTTCCTGTGAGCCTTCATGCTCTCGTGGGAGCGAGAGGCACCCGTGAGTCTCGTGAGAGTGAGCACTCTGGTTGGCTGGCTTTTGGAATGTTAGAAGTGAAATGGCAGCCATTACTGTTTACTATGAAAAACTTGAGGTGTTCTGGAAATGAAATAAAAAAGCTATATAAGGGGACAGTAGAAAGGAATGCTACCCCACCTCGATTTAGAGAGGAGGTGCCTAAGAGATTACTACTGTGAAGATAATAAATGTATATTGTTTTTAATTAATTTTTAGGATCTTGCAGGACTCTTGCGGGATCGTGAATAATATAAAGGAACAAATGAGTTCCCAAAAAACTCTATTAGTAGGAATGCATATTGTGGTCCTTGTTTTTTAGAGGAAGTGTGTGACAGATAAGTACTGTGATGATTAGATGGTTAAATCTTTTTTTTTTTTAAGGTTGAAATCTCACAAGAATTTGGGGGGATTGTGAGAAGTAGGAATGAGTAGGTGATGTTTGAATACACTCTGCTAGGTACAGTTGTTACTGTATGAAGGAGTCTTACCGGAGATGTTGTTTATCAGACTCTACTATTTATGTTCATCGGTTTGAGAAGAGTTGAATTAAAGCTCATTCACACACCGTACTATGCACACCCATCATCTGAGATAGAGGTCTGAAAGGAGAACCCAGTCCCTTCCCACACCCTACTACGCACACCTATCATTACAAAAAGAGGTCTCAGCAGAGAGGCGAATTCCTCCACACACCGAACTACGCACAGCCAACATTACAGAGAGAGGTCTGAGCAGAGAGGCCAGTCCTTCCACAAACCTTACTATGCACACCCACCATCTGAGAGAGAGATCTGAAAGGAAAGGGCAGTCCCTCCTTACACCGTACTATGCACCCCATCATCTGAGAGAGAGAGAGGTCTGAAAGTAGAGGCCATTCATTTCCCACACCCTAGTATAAACACCCGTTATCTGAGAGAGGAGTCTGGTATGAGAAGCCAGTATCTCCCCACACCATACTACACACACTTATCATTACAGAGAGATGTCCAGCAAAGACACCAGTCTCTTACTAAGCACTCCTGTCATCTAAAAGAAAGGTCTGAAAGGAGAGGGCAGTCCTTCCCCATACCCTACTATTTACACCCATCATTATAGAGAGTGGCCTCACCAGAGAGGTCAACCCCCAACACACACCTTACTACACACACCTGTCATCTGAGAGACAGGTCTGAAAGGAGAGGGCAGTCCTTCCCCACACCCTACGATGTACACCCATCATTACAGAGAGTGGTCTCACCAGAGAGGCCAGTCTCTCCACCGACCCTACTATGTACACCCATCATTGGAAAAAGATGTCTGAAAGGAGAGGCCAGTCCCTCTCAACACCCTACTATGAACACCCATTATTACAGAGAGAGGTCTCACCAGAGAGGCCCGTCCCTTCCCAAACTCTTCTATGCACCCCCGTCATCTGAGAGGCAGGTCTGAAAGGAGAGGCCAGTCCCTCCCGCACCATACTACACACACCTATCATCACTGAGAGAGGTCTCAGAAGAGAGGCCAGTCCCTCCCCAAACCCCACAGAGCACACTTGTCATCTGAGAGAGGGGTCAGAAAGGAGAATCCAGTCCCTTCCGACACACCCTACTACACACACCTTTCATTACAAAGAGAGGTATTAGCGTAGAGGCCAGTCCCTCCCCCCCACACCCTACTATGTACACCCATTATTAAAGAGTGAGAGGTCTCACGAGAGAGGTCAGTCCCTCCACAAACACCTTACTACACACACTTGTCCTATGCGGGAGACATCTGAATGTAAGGACATTCCCTTTCCACACCCTATTATGTACACCTGTCATTTGAGAGAGGGATCTGAAAGGAAAGGCCAGTCTCTTTCCACAACCCACTACACACACCTATCATTACAGAGAGAGGTGTCAGCATAGAGGCCAAACCCTCCACACACTCTACTACGCACACCAGCATGGGTTGCATTATGCTAAAAAGACCCTAGAAATTCACTGAAAAAAACAAAGGTTAAAGTAACCTTATAGTTAGGTGTGATAAAAAAGATCTGGTTTTGTGCTAAAGATAACCTTAGAAATTCTCTGAAAAAAAACAAAGGTCAAAGTAGGGTTATAGCTAGATGAATTTCTCAGTGGCAACATTAATGTTTTGAACTAAAAAGCACAAATAGGTATGAGTTATAGTTAGCAGCGCTAACTATAACCTGTGCTGACGCCATGCACTGTTTATGACCTCACATATGACATGAGTCATGACATGTTCTATGACATCATTGATGACATCACTGATGACATCACAAATGACATCATTGAAGGCATCACCGGTGTCATCATCCAATGAGTGTGCAAGCTCGTTTTATAGTTTACATACTGGCAAATAACTACTATATTAATTCTTTGTAATTTTGTACAGCTTGGGTACAGCGAATGGGTGTGAATGTTTACAAAATGTGTGTGCTCCTAATGCACTTTAGCTGTGTATTCAACATGTTTAAATGTTTGCACTCAAGAGGAACACTTTGTGCAAGTGACAGTTGACTTGTAATCATTATGCTCCACACAACTTTTTGGTTCTGCAGAAAGTGTTTCCAACAGGAGAAAGATCCTACATATTAGATACTAACTTTTGTAAGCAGCCTTAAGTTATTAAAGAGAATTGTGTCAGCATGATAATTTATACTTAACATGGAAGAGTGTGTGCACCAGGTACTAACCTATGTATGCGTGCTTGTTTTGCTTCAGAGAAAGGGCTATCTGTAAAGTTTTCACCACAATATCAAGGGTGCAGGTAGTATGATCTTTAGTAGGGATCAGTGGAACACATGGAGTTTCACTCCATGGAATCTTGCGGAGTTACATGAAGACTCCGTGAGATTCCGTGGAGTTTCACGAATGGGCGGAAATCAGCATGTTATGCTGCTCACACTGAGTTTTTTGCGTGTGGTGTGCCAGAGGATGTTGCTTCTTTGCTACAGCTACAGTTTTCCAACTAGCGCAGCAGCGTTCTCACCGCGAACGGTCGTGACCAAACGTTTTGGAAAAATCTTGCCGGATGCCCTCCTAGCACCCGAAAATGGCACTAGGGGACACCAGTTCTCGCTCGTCAACGCACAAAAAGAAATTTCACCAAGCGGTGGTTGGCGGAGGTTGGCTAGAACTCTGAGTTACAAGCATAACACGGTGTGGTCAAAACTTAGCGAACTCCCCCAGTGGAACGGAATTTATTGCCCACCCCTAATCTTTAGCACCTTCAGATCTTAGTTATTTTTAGCAAATAGTGTCTTTTTTTAAAACTGATGCATATAATGTTCACTGTTCTGAGTCGGATTCTTTTGAATACTCTGTGGTGTATTTCTCATGAGAGTTTCATTGTTTGCAATCAGTGTAGTATAGAAGGAACAGTACTCAGGTCCCTACAGATATCAACTTCATTTCTTAATGTAAGGTCGATGTGTTTCAAGGGTTTGACACAGATAAATGCTGTCCTTAGAAGGGCATTTGTTTTGGAATTGTCATTCACAATTTTGGCTTTCTCTTTTGGTATTACAGATTGAACACCATATTCATTGAGGGTTTCCCATATATCTGTGGTTGATTGTTAATGTGAACTATCCTAAATGTAAAGCCATAGCAATTTATACAGCAGTAAGCAGGAAAATGAAGCTTGGATTATGGCATTAGTAATATCATTAGTGATATCATCAGTGATGTCATCAATGATGTCTTTTGAGATGTTATCAATTATGTCATTAAATGTCAAGAACGATACCATATGTGAGGTCATAAGCAACACTTATATATACTAACCCATCAGGATGTCCATTAGGGGGCAAACGACTATAAATATGTGCAAGTGACTTGTTGGTTTTCTGCTCAGCTCCTCGATGTCAATGGCGAACCTTTGAGAAAGGTCAATGGTGACCAAAACATGTCAGGATTTCTGCCAATGCTGTGCTGGTATTAAACTAATTTTATCAACGTTGTGGTGTGCGGCAACCTCTCTTTGGGAAAAAGGGAAAATCTTGTGATATATATATATATATATATATATATACATATATATATATATATATATATATATATATATATATATATATATATATATATATATATATATATATATATATATATATATATATATATATAACTGAAACTCCTCTCTCACACTTGCTTCACCGCCGAAGACAGGAGCTCGGACCGCAATTTGGTGCTGTAAGTGTTATTTTATTGTCTGCTCCAACAAAGCACAGCCGTGATGTGTTTCGAGCCCAAAGGCCCTTGATCACATGACGCGATGCACAGTCAATGCAGGGCTTTTAAACTATTTTTTTCAACTAGTGTTTTTTTCATTTTTAAAGTGACAGGTGCAAAACAAGTCTAAGTGTATCGCAAATAGGATGGGAGTAGACATAATAGACATACTTACAACTGGTCACATATTTAAAACCACAATAATAGTTATAATAAAATCATTGATAGTTATAAATATATAAATATATTAAAAACACAATTGATTTCAATATAATAAATAAATTAATACATGCATAAAATGCAATATCACAATACAAGCATTATGTTGTGACCTGATTCATGACAAAGTGTCGTTTTTACACCAATTGGTATGTATACACTTTTTCTTCCTTAGTTGGATAGAGTATGTGCAAACAAGGCTTTGTCAATAGATCTTATTATTGGGTTAAAATTGCCTAATAGTGGTCATGATTATAATGCCCAAGCCTTAAACTCCTAATTCTAATAATTGCGATATTTTTATAAAATTACATGTGTCTATTTGATTGTGACTGTGTTTCAATGTGTATATAAACACTAAAAAAGACTAAAACCCATAAAAACGACTGTGACAAAAAGGGAAAAGGGAGGTAGTTACTGAAATCTTGGCATTTTAAATTTCTTTTTGCTGATATGTATTACTGATTTATTTTAGTTTAAGACTCTTTAATTGTACAACATTTATTATAGGCATGTATACAGATCCTCCGTTCCATTGAGACCCGCTGGTTGTTTGCTATCCAGTTCTAAAATATATCTGGTTTCTAATTTCCTAAGGGCTTTTTCTCTATTGCCTCCTCTTTTGTTGTGAGGTACGCAGTCAATTAGGAAATATTTTAGATCTTTTGAGTCTCCATTGTGTGACTCTTCAAAATGGCGTGCCACAGGGTAAGTCTGATCTTTGTTTTTTATGGCTCTTATGTGCTGGAGTATCCTCTTGTAGCCTTGGAGAACTGTGCTCCCAACATATTGTAGGCCACACGGACACTCCAGCACATAAATTACATATTCTGTTTTGCATGTCAAATTTCTGTATATGAATTTTTCTTTATCACTGAAAGGTATTTTATAGGAAGATTTATTCTCCCCATGTTGACATGCTTTACATGATGTACATTTGAAAAAACTCTTTCTTTGGTTTAACCAGGTAGTTTTTTTGCAATCCCATGGGTCATTATGGACCAATCCGTCCCTCATCGAAGGTCCTTTACTATATGTAATTTCTGGTCTGCCTGGTAATGAATGGCCTATAAAAGGATCACTCAGTATGAGGGGCCAATTTTTCTTAATGATGTTGTTGATAAATTTGGCTTGTTTACTATAACCAATTATGATGAATCTAAACGTTTCTGCAGTTTGCGTAGATTCTGTTGGTTATTCGTAATATTGGTAGTGTTGGCCCTTGTCTGTATGGTTAGAAGGCTATCTCTGCTAATTTTGTTACTTCTTTATATAGCTTTAGCGATTGTTTTCTTGGAGTATCCTCTCTCAAGAAATCCTTTTTGACTTGCTGCCTGAGCAATCTGTAGGTCTTCATCATTGCTACTTATGCGTTTTAGTCTGAGCATCTCACCATATGGTATACTTTGTATAAGATGTTGGGGGTGAGCGCTGGTAGCATGCAGGATAGCATTTCCGGCAGTTTTCTTGCGGTATAATCTTGTGACAATTTCTCTGTCTTTAATATAAACCTGTACATCTAGGAATTCGAGTGCCTGATCGCTTATATTAGCCATGAACTCTAAATTCAGGTTGTTGGAATTAAGGTCTTTGTTGAATCTTTCTGCCTCTGGCTGGGTCCCCTGTCAGATGATAAAAAGATCATCAATATATCTTAGCCAAACTTTGATGTGTGTATTGACTATTCTTGCATATTCCTTGAGGAGGACCAGCTCCTCCCACCAGCCCATGTGAAGACATGCGTAGCTGGGGGAGAAGCTGGCCCCCATCCAACACCTCGTAATTGCTGATACAACATATTTCGATACATAAAGATATTATTATTCAAACAGAACTCTATCATATCTCTAAGCATTTTGTTGTGGTGTAAACATTCTGGTGATCTCTGGTCAAGGTAATATTGCAATGCCTTCATTCCATCCTGGTGATTGATTGAAGTATATAGCGAGGAGATGTCCAATGTAATTAAGAGATAATCCTTGTTCCATTTACAGTCCTTAATTTCTGATAAGAAGTCTCCTGTATTACGAATATAGGATGGTAGATGTTGCACAAAGTCCTGAAGGAAATAGTCCACATATATTGAAGTTCGTTCTAGGAGACTGTTTCTTGCCGAAATGATTGGCCTTCCAGGTGGATTTTTGGGATCGTTGTGTATTTTGGGAATAAAATACATAATGGGTGTTACAGGATGATCATATTGCAAATAGGCCTGGGTGAAAATTTCGTTCCGTTCGCTAAAATTGCGATAATTTGACATTTTCGCGTTCCGCGGAGTGCGCGAAAATGTCAAAATTTCCGCTTTCCGCAGCTTGGCGATAATTTGTTTCTTGCTTGCGCTGTAAAATAATACATTCTCGCGCGAGCGCGATCGCCTTACCTGAAACCCTGCGTTCGCCGACAAGTTTTCTTGATCCGGTCGCGTTCTCCATGAGATGTTGAAAAAATTCCACATCTTAGGGGTGGGCGGAATTTGCGAAATCCACTTTCGCAAATTATCGCGAAAATTTTTAAAATTATAGCAAACAAGCGGAAATATCGCGAAGATCCGTATTTTTTTTTCCCGCATGTTCGCGAGATTTTCTGCATGGTTGCGGGTCGCCAACTTACCCATGTGGTTGCTCGCAGGCGTGGCCATCTTGTTTTGAGTTGTCTCGCGGTGCATGATCGCGAGAAGAAAGACATGATCGCGCGATGCAAGATGTCACTACGGGCGCGAACTTTCGCGAGACAGCGCAAATGGCTAAAAACAATCCAACATCTCATGGAGAACGCGACCGGATCAAGAAAACTTGTCTGCGAACACAGCGATTCAGGTAAGGCGAATGTATTATTTTACAGCGCGAGCAAGAAACAAATTATCGCCAAGCTGCGGAAAGCGGAAATTTTGACATTTTCGCGCTCTCTGCGGAACGCGAAAATGTCAAATTATCGCAATTTCCGCAAACGAAACGAAATTTTCGCCCAGGCCTAATAATTTTAAACATTTTCGCGATAATTTGCGAAAGTGGATTTCGCAAATTCCGCCCACCCCTAATTGCAAGTACAGATATTCTTCTTGTGTCAATAACCCTGCATTTTTCCAAGCAATTAATTTCATCCTATAGATGTTATAGGTATTTCTAAGGGTTAGTTGATCACATTTACAATAGCATTTCCTATCTTGTAATTGCTTCATAGTATATATACACACACACACACACAAGCACACAGCGGGATAGAGGTATCCCTTTTTATGCTTAGAGTGCCACATAAATGATGCAAAAAAGGAAGTAGGGAACTCTGGGTAGGTCCCAAGCTCTAAGTGGAGAGCACCTCGTTTATATGGAGCACTCTACAACACCATCAACACTCTAAATATGCTCATCCTCAAATGTCTGTTTTTCTAGCAGAGTTGTAAAGCATAGCATTAGCAGAGTCATCCACACTGAGCTTAAAAATGTCAGAAAGCCTTTTAATACTCCAGAAACAGTATTTCAGCTTTGCATTGGTAAACTACCATCCGTGATAAACCAATGGCTCCACGCCCCGCAAGAGGAGCCGGTGCTACGTATGGATAGATATGTCCTTGGTACAGAGGGCGTCATGTGAGCACTCTATAATAAGTATTGGGGGTCTACCCTCATTGGACCAGTAGCACACACTGTACGAATATGGTTCACTGCACTCCGCACACTTGGTTGGGAGGGGGTTTTAACACAGGCCACACCATTCTGGGAAACCTGGCGATTAGGCAAATTATGCAATAGCAAAGGATTTAAACAATGGGACCGAATAGGTATCTCCCGGTGGGGGTTCTGTGGAGTAAGGGCAAGGTCATCGCATTTGCTCAGATCCAAGAAACATATAGAATGGCATCAACGGAAACTTTTCGTTCCATGCAGATTAGACACGCACTCATGAGAACTATCTCACCGGGAAATGAGCTCCCAGAGGCCTCACCATTAGAGGATAGACTGTTGACAGACGCTTGACCAAAAAAGCTATTTCCCAAACCTATCGTAAAATTATAAATAACCAACCAGACCCCACGAAAATACTTAGGGAAAGATGGCAGACTGACGTTGGGGAACTGGACGAGACAGACTTGCAGGAGGCACTTGCGTCCCCGCGAGAGGTTGCAATACCCTCTAAATTAAAGGTAGTGCAACTGAAAATCCTCCACCGAATCTATTACACATGAACAACTATTCATCGAATGAGTCGCGCTGACACACCACTCTGTCTGAGGCAATGTGGGGGGCTGGGTACCTTTTACCACATACTGTGGGACTGCCCGGAGTTTAAACCATACTGGGAAGCTATCATGTGCACCATCTCATGGGTGGGTGGAGCTACCGTTGAACTGGAACCCAAGAGATGTCTTCTAAATATCTGGGAGCCAACGGACCTTAACCAAATGGCCCAAGGCTGGGCGACACTAGGTATGATGATAGCTAAACCAAACATAGCTCAACACTGGGGAGCGAGGTTAATTCCCACTATCATCAGTGGTGCTGTGATATGTATGGCACAATGATAGCAGAGAAAGTGGTATGTGTGAATAGAGGGTGCCCCAAGAAATGGTCACGGGTGTGGGGAAAATGGAATACTTTCAGGGGTAACATTTGCGATCCACCTCTGGTTGAGTCAGTGTCAGATATCAGTGGCTAAATGTGCCGATCGGGGGCGAAGCAACGCTCTCAGTACTCTATACGTACATGTTGGAATAACTCTGCGGAGAGATTGTGACGAAGAACATGCAAATGTAAACAATCAGTATATGATTAATCAATGTAGCATGCTGTATCTATATTTCTTAGTATATAGTAATATGTACCAATTAATGAAAAAAGCTAATACATTTTTTTTTTTAAAAGAATGTGTGCCTGAGGAGTTTGAAGTGTCCCTGTTTGTGGATGGGGAGCCAATGGCGGTCTTTGAGGTGCACGGTGTTGTGGGTGCAGGTGGGAAGTCTAAGTGTGAATATAGAAACTGAATTATGTGTGTTCTGGAGTACTCTGGTCAGTTGTGTGTTGATTCTTACGAAGAGATCATTTCTGTAGTCCAACTTGCTGGTGATGAGGGCCTGGATGAGGGGTCTGCAGGTGCTGCAAAGAAGCCACTTAAAAACCTTCTTCAGAATCTTGAGTGTGTGGAAAGAGGAGGCAGAGACTGTGTGCACTTGGTCTGTTATAGGTTGTCGACTATTATTCTGAGATTCTTCGCATGGGTGGTTGGGTTGGGTGTGGGTCCGAGATCAGCAGGCCACCAGGTGATGTCCTATTGTGAGGTGTCTACCAAAGATGAGTACTTCCATATTGTCTGTGTTGAGCTTGAGGCAGTTGGTTCATTCACCTGCCAACTTCAAACAAGCAGGCAGTCAAGTTGGTTCGGTAGTTCGAAGTATGAAGTAGAGGATGAGCTGGGTATTGTCTCTATAGGATATACCATTGATTTCATGGGTACGAATGATACTGGCGAGTAGGTCCAAGTAGAAGTTGAACAGCATGGGACAGCGCAAGGATTCTTGTTGAACTTGGCAGATGAGTTTGGTGGCTAAGGGGAAAGGAGTCAGACTGCTCAACTAGGTGTGACCTGTGAGGAAAGAACGGATCTAGCAGAGTGCTGGTCTTTGAATGCTGGCATTGTGTATGCATTGAATGAGGATGGGTTGGGAGACTGTTTCAAAGGTGGTGGATAGATCCAAAGATATGAGGGCAGTAGTGTCTCTTTTGTCCATGATCATTTGGATGTTGTCTCTGGAGACTATGAGGGCAGTTTCAGTGCTTTGGTTGAGACTAAAGCTGGATTGGCAGGAGACTAGGGGGTTGTTGTTGTGGTGAGCAGCTGATGTTTGTTCATGATCTTCTTGATGACTTTTGCCAAGAAGGGTAGCAGGGAGATGGGCTAGTAGTTGGCTAGTGTCTTAGGGGTCACTGAGGGTTTCTTTAGGAGAGGGAGAACTGTGATGTGTTTGCAGGCATCCAGGAAGTTGGCTGCGTTGATCTTTCTGCTCAGGATGAGGGCTGAGCTGGGGTCCAGTTCATTAGTGAATATGTGATGAGGGCAGGGTTTCAATGGTGCTCTGGAGTGTATGGTATGCTATTTCTTGAATGGTGATGGGGCAGGTGATCAGATTGGTCTGGACATTGAAAGAAATGGGTGTGACAGCGGCGAGGGGAATCGGATGCGGTTGGGATGCTATTTTTTCACAACTTTTACATGTAGTGATAAATGAACTTTCTTCTCTACCTACAGTTCCTCATTCTTAATGTACATAAATCCCAATTTACAATGTATTTTATATATAAAGATGAATGTCCATGATGTTATTATGCAGATTGGTGATTTTATTGAAGATGTACTGATTTCATGCACATTTTCCCCCAACAAATTATGTTACCACAAAGATTGGAACTGTTATACAAAGCTTTATCTTAGTCACCTTATTTACATCACCAGTTGACCATGTCTAGTACTGGACTGTCCAAGCAATCCTCTGTTTTGGTGCATTCTTTGTCAGTCAGGAAAATGGTTTGCCTGTAGTCAAGTCAAGTCAAGGAAAGCTTTATTCTACTGCATTTTTTAACAATCATAAAAGCTTGAGGCAATCAGAAAAATACATACACTTCCTAATGTTACACATATAAAAATAACAAAATGTAAAGTTCAATATAAAAGTTAAAAACAACAGTGATAAAAATCAATCTAAAACTGGCAATTGCCCATTCCATAATAATTCATCATGGTAATAATTCATAACATATCATACTTTTTCTAAAATGCAGTACTTTCTTCAAGAACATTGCCATGCGCCAAGCTACATGTTCGTTCTCCAAGAACTGAAGTTTGACCAAGGCCGGGCGGCATTGCCTTAGCCCCAATTGTTTTAAAAGTGGAAGAATCCACACTTTCCTTAACGCTATATAAAATTTACAAAATAAACTATGTGTATGGTGGACTGCTCAGCCTGATTGTCACACGGGCAGGGTTGCAATGTCCGTGACCAATCGTTCTTTCTTGGAAAAGTCACTAATTTATGAACAGTACCCAGCCTGAACCAAGTTAAAAGCCGCCTATCAAAACCACCCGGTACAAATGTTAAATATGGTTCTATGTCAAAGGAGGTTAAAATTAACTGATGTTGTTTTACGCTAGGCTTTAAAATCTCTTCTGGCATTCTTAATGTGCCCAGGTGCTGGACACCCTCCTTTCTGAATTTCTGTCTGGGGATTTCTTGCATTGAGTTTGGGTCGGTAAAATATTCTGCGTGCTCTAGATCGGTCATAAAATTACGCACGTACCTAACCCAAGGAGTTTTTAAAATCCCCTCCAATTTAAGGCAGTCTTGTAGCATCTCTCTATTTAACTTAGTTTCCTACTTTAGCCAAATCCTATGCCAAAACAAGATGGGTTCAAGTTTTATGAGATCCGAAATAATCGGAAGACCCAGCTCGTCATGGCAAGCAAAGGAAGGGGTACTAGCTGGAACTGATAGAAGATATCTTAAAAATAAATTTTCCACCACTTGGATCTGGTGGACATTAACAATACCCCAAACTCCCACCCCATACATTGCCGATGTAATACATTTGGCTTTATATATCTGAATTAGCTCTGCTGGGGGTTTCCTGCCTAGCTTCTTAGAGAAGGAGGTGAGGGCAGCTGTTGTCTTTGCAAACACCAGCTTTTTTGTAAATAATGCTTGTGCCCATGAATCACTTTGAATATATAGGATACCAAGGTAAGAGAAGCTCTTGGTTGTAGCTAACTTCTGCCCTTCCACGCACATGCCCCTTGGCCTTATTCTTCTCCCACCGCAGTTCATAATGTATGTCTTCGACTTATTCATTGAGAGACCTAGCTCCTTCATAAAATCTGTAAAACTCTCCAGGGCCCTCTGCAGGCCAATTTGAGTTCTAGATATTAGTACTGCGTCGTCCGCGTAGAGGAGAGCAGGTATGGGTCGGCCACCTACTAAGGGGAAATCCTGATTATTCCTGAGCAGTGCTTGTTCCAATCCATTAATATACAGGTTAAAAAAGGGGGCCAATACGCAACCTTGCCTGACCCCCCCTTCTAATAGGAAGAGAGGCTGTGTGCTCACCCCCTATGATGAAGCGCACATTAGCTGAGGCACCACTATACAAATATTGTAGAAAAAGGATAATATGGGGATCCACCCCTGCAACGTCAAGAGTCTCCCACAGTCTGTCGTGTCTCACGGAGACGAAGGCTGCCGTGAGATCCACGAATGCCAAAAACAAGGTGCCTTTCTAACGTATTTCCCCACAAGTAATGCAAGGTTTGCACTCTGCTCAATTGTTCCAAGACCCTCTCGGAAGCCGTACTGTATATTTGATAGGACCTGTCTATCTTCTGCCCATGATTGGAGGCGCTCCAGTATTACTCGGCCCGCAACTTTTACCAAAGAGTCCAGCAGCAAAATAGGCTGGTAGCATCCGGGATCATTATGGTCCCCTTTTTTAAATATTGGAACTATAATCGATTCCGCCAAGTCTTTGGCTTCGCGTCCTCACAGCTGGCATTAAAAACCTGGGTTACTAGAGGCCCCCAAAGAGCAATCTTAACTTGAACAAATCCACAGATACTCCATCGAGGCCAGGAGCTTTGCCTCCCTTGCTCGCTGCAATTGCTCTCTCCACCTCCTCCAGAGTGAATTTCAGGTCTGCTTTATCCACCTTCTCTCTTGGGATAGCAGGGTAAGTTACATTAGTGAGCTCCTGCCCATCATAAATCTTTGAGTAGTGTCTAACCCAGGAATCCTCAGGTATGACGATTTCTATTGAGGGACCCCCCCATTGGTTGTAAGAATGGAGTTTTCACTGCACGCCAAAAGGCGCCTGTGAGAAGTTGGCCTGGTATATGCTGTTCACTAGTTCTAGTGACCACCTTGTACCATGCCAAGCAACCCTTATGGTGTGGTTGTAAGTCAACCTTTTTGGACTAGCTGCCCTAGTGGTAGCGTAGGCTAAGCAGTCTTTGAGGCTAAACTCGTGATGCGTGTTAAGCAAGCTGTTTTACCAATAGTAACCCCCTTTTATACCAATGAAAGGACACCACACAGATATATATTCAAAATATATATGTATTTATTTCTCAAAGTAACCCCTAGTCTCTTTATGAGCACAGGAGCACAAATCGTCAAACAAGATTATCACAGAATACACAGAAGTTGCACTTTATATGGATAGGCCCTGGTGGCCACTCGAACCATATACTAAAATAGTGGTATAAGTACCACGAACAGAAAAGGGAAAAGGCCTAGGGCCTCTAGAATCGCTGGGCCTACAAGGAGCTAACGTCAGTTAGTGACCAGGAGGTCCACGGGTGGCGTGTGCAGAGCAAATAGTCACACGCGGGCTCCCATAGGTTTCAATGGGTGCGTAAAAAGTACAAAGTTACTGCAAAAGGAATCTTCCGGATGACCTAGGAACTTAAGATTTGGAACACAGGCACTAGAGATGTATTACTACACATGGGCACCGGAGTACCAGCTTTACCTCACCCACAGGAAGCGGGTGCATAGGCCTCAAAGTGCGTCGGGTTTCTTCTATCTGTTCCGTTGAGCCTGGGACAAAGATGCTGCAGGCGGTCGGTCGGGAAGAGATGCAGTGGGTCCAAGAGTGGATCGGAGATGTTGAAGACCTGTAAGCAGAGGGGACAGTGTTCACAGTCACTAGCCAGTGACCAGCGTGGCACCAGGTGGGTACCAGGCGATGTCGGGTGCAAACAGGTGATGAGGGGTAGCTTGTCTCCGCAGCCACGTGGTCCCTGAAGGTCGACGACGTCCAGGAGTCGGCTCACGAGCTGTCCCACGCAGGCTCTCGCTGTCGGCGGTGTCGGCGACTTGATCGAAGCAAACAAGCCTTGGCAAAAGCAATTGCAGGAGGATTCGGAAATCAGCTGTTGGTTCTGACCAGCAAGGTCAGAGGGATTGCTCCTTTGGAGGGGAGCAAGGGCCAGTCTGGAGCAACCAGACCAGCGGTGTTTGTCGTAGATTTCGTCGCCAAGATGGCCACTAGCCAGCGGGCCAGCAACCGGTTAGGCGCGTCGAGTGGCAAAATGCAGAAGGGCCCCACGCAGATCGTGGAGATGCTGGAGGGCTCACCTTTGGTGCAGATGCTGCTCGAGGGTTGGGCTTCTCAGGACCCAAAGCACAACTTGGAGGGAGCCTCGGTTGTTGCACTGGTCAGCTTGTCGTAGTCGTTCCAAGATGGCTGGCTCCACGTGTCTCGGTGCCTCCACGGGTCTCCTCTTTTCAGGGACTGTGGATCGGGCGGTGAGAGGTCTGGAGGTCCAGGTCTTGTCAGTCTCTGGGCTCGGGCTCCGGCGGGAGGCGGCGGCAAAGCAGACGGTGATTCGCTGGATGGTGCTTGCGTTAGCAAGGTGGTCACTCCCTGACCACAGGGGAGATTTTCTTCAGTCTTCTGTGCAGCAGAATGTCGAAGTTCCCGTCTTCTTCTTAGTTTCAAGTTGATTCCAGGATGTCTGAAGTCTTAGGACACAGCTCCTACCTTTATTCGGATTCTAGGGGCCGGACTACCTGCTAGGTCCCTCCCTATGGGTGGGACCAGGAAGGGGGGTGGTTACACCCCCAATCCTTTGTCCAGCTCGCCCCAGGCCCGGGACTGGTGTGCCCCAGGACCGGTTTGAACTGGCATATGCACCGAGGCTCCTTGTGAGCCACAGGCATGTCTGGTTTCTTTCAAGCCCTACCTGACCAATACACAAAATCCTGTCTGGGGTGGTGCACGCACCTCCCCTGGCAGGAAACCCTTTGTCCACACCTCCCAAGCTGGAAGGACTCCCAGCAGCAGGAGGGCAGACTTGTGTCTGTGGTGGCAGCATCCATTTTGTGGAGCTGAGGCTATGTCTGATTTTACCCGGGTTTCAGGTACTGTACATGTCGTGTCCCTCTAGAAGGGTGGAATGCTAACCCCGTCGCCAGAATTGGCGAGGGGTTAGTATTCCAATTCGTATGACACCTTACTCGACATGTTTTGATAAAGCCAAACCAAAGATAGCATTTAACCGCGAGGTTCATAATGCACTTAAGAGTATATGGTATGACGATATCTGGAAACAGCAGAAGGAAGTTGTTCCGACCACTGCAGACAGGCTCAGCTCATGCCAGAGCACCATCTCACATGGAACCAAGCACTCTGCCTTCAGGATTGTTAAGGCCTGCCATAGGAGTGACTTATAGGTTACCAGGTGTCCCATTTAAGGTTAGGTATAGGTATACTACACCTAAGTAAGAGGTGATTACACCAACTTACCCCAGCTGAGTGATCAGCCAGTTGTGTCAAATTGTTAGGCCAAGCCTGGGGTGGCATAATACATGCTGCAGCCCTTGGCAGGCCTTGGGTACACCAATGCCCTGGGTACCTAGTGTACACTGGTACAGGGGCGGACAGGGTGATCCAACCAATTGGGTATGTACCTAGGGTACATGGAGTCCATTTTACAGAGAGAGCAGATAGCCTGAGAGCCTGAATGGCAGGATCTCAGGCCAACTAAGTCGAAAAACCAGCTAGACACTAGGCAAAAATTTGGGGGTAACCATAGTCAGATATCCACCTTCCTACACAACCCCCCCCCAAACGAAGGGAGATAAGGCTGACCTTGACCAGGTAAGCCTATATTGCCCAAGTGGCCATATAAGGAGGAACCAGCACTGGCATGGTTACCCCCTGTCTCATGGTCCACTAAGCAATCCCTCACCCTAAGGGTATCAGAGGGTCTCCACCATAGGGAATCTCTACCTGTGGTGTGTCTTGGCAAAGTAAAAGGCTGGTGTTGAGATGGAGTACTGAAGTGAGTGTCCTCAAAGTGAGGCCTCAGCTTCCTCCAATCATCCTCCACCATGGATGCCTTTCTTTCTTTAACTGAGTTGCACTGTGCTCTCAGGGTCAGCCTCTGGCTACCTAAAGCTGGAGGCTGGGTCCCTTTTGTGGGCTTACTGGAGGGACAGGTCAGGTTTGGGGCCCTAAGGTCCCATGTTTGCCTGTGCCCAACAGAATCCCCCTGGGGGAGGTCCCTAACTACCTGTAAAGGAGATCCCTCAGGAATGTTTTTACCCATCACCTGACTAGGGCTACTAGCCAGGCAATCCTCATTCTTTTGATGGGGGGGTTCTTGTGGACAGGGGCCCTCTGGGGGTCCACTGGCCTCCCTGACCTCTGCAGCCCTGGGCTGACTGAGGCAGGGTAGAGAGAGGCAGGCTACCTGCACCAGACTGGATCCCACCTTGGAAGGGGCCACTGACATCAGAGGCTCTGCCAGGCCAGGCCTGGCTACCTCTGGGGCAGTTCCTTCACAAGGGGT
This sequence comes from Triturus cristatus, assembly GCF_964204655.1. Lineage (NCBI taxonomy): Eukaryota > Metazoa > Chordata > Amphibia > Caudata > Salamandridae > Triturus > Triturus cristatus. The sequence continues at coordinate 629,267,630 of NC_140595.1, read as the reverse complement.
GAGGTCAGATCCCTGAGGAGGCTGACCTTTTCCTAATGTCTGGGGAGAGGGAGACTTTTCTTCCTCCCCACTACTCTCAGTTTGTGTGGAGTGATCCATTGTTTCAGGCTTCACTACACCTATGTCAGTCTGAGTATAGGCTGAGACCATTACAGCCTTGCCAACCTTTTCAGGGGGGCACTCAGTTTGTGTTTGAGCTGTGACTGTCACAGCTCTGCCAGTCCCTACAGGGAAGTCTGTCTGTGCCTGGGCTGTGGCTACCACTGCCCTTCCAACCTTTTCAGGGAGGAAATCTATTTGGACAGGGGTTGTGAATGGCACAACCCCCCTACCCTTTTGTGAAAGGCCTACCATTTTAGAATGGGTGTCTTGTTCAACTCCAGCCCAAGCTGAGAGTTCTAAGTCATTCCCCAGTAAGCAGTCTACAGGCAAGGTTGGGGACACTGCTACCCTTTTAGGGCCAGTGACCCCTCCCCAGCTGAGACATACCTCTGCCATGGGATGACTGTTCTGTTTGCCATCAATGTTAGTCACCTGGTAGGAGAAACCGGGCAAAAGCTGCTCAGAGGGAACTAGCCAATGGGCCACCATTGTGATGCTAGCCCCAGTGTCTCTGTAGGCCTCAGCTTTTGTACCATTGATGTAGGGCTCCTGTCTGTACCTACCCAAAGTGTTGGGACAGGCAGTGAAGTTGGCAAACCCCATGCCACCATCACAGACAAGAGTGGTTGCTGTAGGGGAATTGGCTAAGCCAGGGTCCCCCTGTGTTCCCCAAGTAAACCCACCCAGATTTCTGGGGGCACTCCCACCACCTGGGGGATTACTGCTGACAGTAATAGGTGGTGTGACAGGAGTAATTGGAGGAACAGTTTTGTTTTTAGCCCTTGGGCAACCGCTGTCAGTTTTCCAATGCCCAGGAGTTTTACACTCATGGCAGTAGGGCTTTTTAGCTGTGGTAGAGGAGGGAGCTTGGGACCCACCACCCTGTGTGGAGTTTTGGGGCCCTGAGGAAGGTTTCTCTTTTTCTTTATCCCCACCCTTCTCTTGAGGCTTGGTGGTATCTTTCTTTTGGTCACCACCCTGGTTTTTAGGCCTGATCCTGGTCCTGACCCATTTATCTGCCCTCTTTCCCAATTCTTGGGGAGAGGTCAAATCTGAGTCTACCAGGTGTTGATGGAGAAGCTGGTTTTGACAATTACTTAAAATCTGCTCTCTCATCATCAAATTGTACAATCCTGTATAATCAGACACCTTACTTCCCAGCAACCAACCCTCCAAAGCCTTAGTGGCACATTCCACATATTCAGACCAGTCCTGAGTCTGTGTCTTCTGGGTGTCTCTGAACATTAACCTGTACTGTTCAGTGGTTAAGCCTAACCCATCAACTAGGACACTCTTCAGGACTCTGTAATTTCTGACATCCTCTTCTCTAACAGTGAGGAGTCTATCTCTGCCTCTCCCCTCAAAGGAGAGCCATAAGATTGCTGCCCACTGGTCTTCAGGAACCTGCTGCACTTTGCAGGCTCTCTCAAGAGCAGTCATCCATTTGTGGATGTCATCCCCACTTTTGTAGGGGGGCACAATCTTGGACAGGTTCCTATTGTCAAAGACCCTATCTTTGTCCTTAGGGACAATGCTGCCACCAGTGGGTATAGACCCACTCTCTTTATGCTGTCTAGCCTTGCTAAGTTTCTCTTCCATCAGGGCTACTTCTAGCTCCTGCTTCCTGATCCTCAGCTGGGCCTCTTGCATCTTGGCCTCATGTTCCCTCCTCTGAGGGGTGGTCATCCTTCTCCTGGAGTGACCTTGAGAGCCTCTAGAGCCATGGGAAGCATTGGAGTCACCTGAGCGATTCCTTTGCCTTCCAAGCCCTGTGTTAAGTCCACTGGGGAGATCCAGTGGGTTGAACCCACTGTCAGTCCCCAATAGCCTTGGTTTAGCTGGGCCAAGTATAATACTTGGCACTGGGCTAGTTCTCCCTTCATCCTCACTACTGTCAGTATCCTTTTCACTCTCATCCTCTGTGGTAGGCATCCCATCTAAGGGGTGACTATTGGAACTGGGTACCTCTGTAGTATCTTCAGAAGGGGGGCCTCCTGTTCCTGACCCTAAGGGGGCTAACTGGGAAGCTTTCTTGAGTGCTCTCTGATTCTCATCATTCTGTAAGAGCTCTCTGAGCTCAGCAGAGTTTGGGTTCTTGGGCTGTTTAAGGCCTCTAAGAGTTGCCAAATGCCTGAGCTCATTCTGGTTAAGGGTAGCAAAGCTGGATGGTGCCCTCTGGGGGTCACTCTCAACAGAGATGGGTACAGCGGACCCCTCTGCCCCGGCCATTGCTCTTAAGTGTGGGTGGATGTGTTGCAATCTACCTACACTTGGGTTTACCTACTAAACCTATCTAGTAGTTGTAGTCAGGGTGTGCTACTCCCTTTGCTCTACAACAACTAAGTTCAGTAGAACTTATGTATATCTAATCTTGTTTTATATGTACCTACAGGTACCTATGTGATCTTTCAATTGGTAACCAAGAGATTACAATGGTAAAACACAGCAAGCTCAAATCCAACCGCTGCTCACCAATGTGAGAAGTTGGCCTGGTATATGCTGTTCACTAGTTCTAGTGACCACCTTGTACCATGCCAAGCAACCCTTATGGTGTGGTTGTAAGTCAACCTTTTTGGACTAGCTGCCCTAGTGGTAGCGTAGGCTAAGCAGTCTTTGAGGCTAAACTCGTGATGCGTGTTAAGCAAGCTGTTTTACCAATAGTAACCCCCTTTTATACCAATGAAAGGACACCACACAGATATATATTCAAAATATATATGTATTTATTTCTCAAAGTAACCCCTAGTCTCTTTATGAGCACAGGAGCACAAATCGTCAAACAAGATTATCACAGAATACACAGAAGTTGCACTTTATATGGATAGGCCCTGGTGGCCACTCGAACCATATACTAAAATAGTGGTATAAGTACCACGAACAGAAAAGGGAAAAGGCCTAGGGCCTCTAGAATCGCTGGGCCTACAAGGAGCTAACGTCAGTTAGTGACCAGGAGGTCCACGGGTGGCGTGTGCAGAGCAAATAGTCACACGCGGGCTCCCATAGGTTTCAATGGGTGCGTAAAAAGTACAAAGTTACTGCAAAAGGAATCTTCCGGATGACCTAGGAACTTAAGATTTGGAACACAGGCACTAGAGATGTATTACTACACATGGGCACCGGAGTACCAGCTTTACCTCACCCACAGGAAGCGGGTGCATAGGCCTCAAAGTGCGTCGGGTTTCTTCTATCTGTTCCGTTGAGCCTGGGACAAAGATGCTGCAGGCGGTCGGTCGGGAAGAGATGCAGTGGGTCCAAGAGTGGATCGGAGATGTTGAAGACCTGTAAGCAGAGGGGACAGTGTTCACAGTCACTAGCCAGTGACCAGCGTGGCACCAGGTGGGTACCAGGCGATGTCGGGTGCAAACAGGTGATGAGGGGTAGCTTGTCTCCGCAGCCACGTGGTCCCTGAAGGTCGACGACGTCCAGGAGTCGGCTCACGAGCTGTCCCACGCAGGCTCTCGCTGTCGGCGGTGTCGGCGACTTGATCGAAGCAAACAAGCCTTGGCAAAAGCAATTGCAGGAGGATTCGGAAATCAGCTGTTGGTTCTGACCAGCAAGGTCAGAGGGATTGCTCCTTTGGAGGGGAGCAAGGGCCAGTCTGGAGCAACCAGACCAGCGGTGTTTGTCGTAGATTTCGTCGCCAAGATGGCCACTAGCCAGCGGGCCAGCAACCGGTTAGGCGCGTCGAGTGGCAAAATGCAGAAGGGCCCCACGCAGATCGTGGAGATGCTGGAGGGCTCACCTTTGGTGCAGATGCTGCTCGAGGGTTGGGCTTCTCAGGACCCAAAGCACAACTTGGAGGGAGCCTCGGTTGTTGCACTGGTCAGCTTGTCGTAGTCGTTCCAAGATGGCTGGCTCCACGTGTCTCGGTGCCTCCACGGGTCTCCTCTTTTCAGGGACTGTGGATCGGGCGGTGAGAGGTCTGGAGGTCCAGGTCTTGTCAGTCTCTGGGCTCGGGCTCCGGCGGGAGGCGGCGGCAAAGCAGACGGTGATTCGCTGGATGGTGCTTGCGTTAGCAAGGTGGTCACTCCCTGACCACAGGGGAGATTTTCTTCAGTCTTCTGTGCAGCAGAATGTCGAAGTTCCCGTCTTCTTCTTAGTTTCAAGTTGATTCCAGGATGTCTGAAGTCTTAGGACACAGCTCCTACCTTTATTCGGATTCTAGGGGCCGGACTACCTGCTAGGTCCCTCCCTATGGGTGGGACCAGGAAGGGGGGTGGTTACACCCCCAATCCTTTGTCCAGCTCGCCCCAGGCCCGGGACTGGTGTGCCCCAGGACCGGTTTGAACTGGCATATGCACCGAGGCTCCTTGTGAGCCACAGGCATGTCTGGTTTCTTTCAAGCCCTACCTGACCAATACACAAAATCCTGTCTGGGGTGGTGCACGCACCTCCCCTGGCAGGAAACCCTTTGTCCACACCTCCCAAGCTGGAAGGACTCCCAGCAGCAGGAGGGCAGACTTGTGTCTGTGGTGGCAGCATCCATTTTGTGGAGCTGAGGCTATGTCTGATTTTACCCGGGTTTCAGGTACTGTACATGTCGTGTCCCTCTAGAAGGGTGGAATGCTAACCCCGTCGCCAGAATTGGCGAGGGGTTAGTATTCCAATTCGTATGACACCTTACTCGACATGTTTTGATAAAGCCAAACCAAAGATAGCATTTAACCGCGAGGTTCATAATGCACTTAAGAGTATATGGTATGACGATATCTGGAAACAGCAGAAGGAAGTTGTTCCGACCACTGCAGACAGGCTCAGCTCATGCCAGAGCACCATCTCACATGGAACCAAGCACTCTGCCTTCAGGATTGTTAAGGCCTGCCATAGGAGTGACTTATAGGTTACCAGGTGTCCCATTTAAGGTTAGGTATAGGTATACTACACCTAAGTAAGAGGTGATTACACCAACTTACCCCAGCTGAGTGATCAGCCAGTTGTGTCAAATTGTTAGGCCAAGCCTGGGGTGGCATAATACATGCTGCAGCCCTTGGCAGGCCTTGGGTACACCAATGCCCTGGGTACCTAGTGTACACTGGTACAGGGGCGGACAGGGTGATCCAACCAATTGGGTATGTACCTAGGGTACATGGAGTCCATTTTACAGAGAGAGCAGATAGCCTGAGAGCCTGAATGGCAGGATCTCAGGCCAACTAAGTCGAAAAACCAGCTAGACACTAGGCAAAAATTTGGGGGTAACCATAGTCAGATATCCACCTTCCTACAGCGCCACTATCTTTCTGTAGTGCCGCATTATTGAGGGATTCCCAGGCTTCTCTTCTCAAAGCGCATTTTCTCTCATTGAGAGCCAGCCTGTAATCTAATCTTGCCTTCTTAACATTTTTGATGATTCTGGGCTGCCTATGTAGCTCATTTTTTAGGTTGGTATATGCTCACGTGCACTATTTGTCGAACCACCCATGACTCTTAACTTTATTCCGATGTTGGACAAGTAATAACTCCCTTACCCCAGCTGATAATCTCTGGAACGAAGATAAAATGCTATTTGGTGGCGCTGACTCACTCAAGCAGGTGTCGAAAGAGGTTTTATACTTAATTACTAGTTGTTTCATAACTGCTTCAGGGTCGGCCTTAGACCACCGTAATGTGTAACCATTCAATTTATCTTATTTTACCGTTCCTGGGTCTTCTGTGGGATTGTCTACCCTTTAAGACCTATGTGATGGAAAACTAATCAGTAGGCAAAGGGGAAAATTATCACTCATGGGTCTATCCCCTACTTTGAAGGAGTGTATCCTCGAAGCATAGTTACGAGATGCAAGTATAAAATCTATAGTCGATGATAAATCTCTCCCGTTAAATGTAGGGGGCATGGAGATCGGGTTAGCCAATAGGTCGTTCACAAAGTCCAGATCATTACTGACCATCAGATTATTAAACCATTCACCTGACATTGTGTGGCAGAAGTGAGTGTTACAAGTACCTTCTTCGTCACTAAAACCACAGATTACGGTATCCTCATGGGAGCATAGGAGGCAATTAAAATCCCCCATCCGGAGAATCATGGTATCTTTTGCGCTGTATTATTCTTTTTCTAAAAACATTTGTCCTTATGGATGTGCCTGGTTATTGGATTTCCTTTGATGTGTTGAGGCCCTCTCCTATCTCTGACTTGGCGATAGCCTTACCATCTTTCCAGAATAATAATAATATTGGATGAACGTTAAGCATTTGTGTTTACTAAAGCCATTTGTTTTGCTGTACTTGATTTATTGTGATCCTACAGCTGGACGGGGTTGAGAGGTGGCACATGGGGAAAGAAATCGATGACATCAGTACAAATTGAGAATAACATTGAGTGCGCACCCAGGGCGCGGTTATTTTTTGGTATTTAGCTAATTGTTTCACATAACCCAGCCTGTCAACAAAATCCTTTCTCTCGACATGGTTTATGTAAAGTAAGCTTGTATGATGATGATGGGTTGTTATTAGGGCTCCCAGTGTTAAGGTATTTGTTTTTTTAACATTTCCATCTGTATTTATCCAAATTTATTTATTGCCCATCTTATTTGTATTTATCTATATTTATTTTGCGATTTGGGAATAAGTGGAGTAAAAATTGATACATTTCCACATTTAATTTAATTAACTGATAAACTTGCACTTATACTGTGATGTCTGTCGCATTTTAGCAATTTCAGCTAGCACATATAACAAAACACTATACCCACAGGTACATATTAGCAGTTTACTACAATATACAAATATATTTTAACACATGCCTGTATTTATAGAAATATTAACCTGTCTGGTTTTTTTAACTCCCTATGCTATTTATCTGTTCATCTGTTGTCTTGGAATTCAGAACAGACAGCATGGAAAGTCACTTATTAGAGCCCAATTATCAGTTTATTTCCACATTTTAAAATAAATACAGACAGGAAACAGATTGTTTTCTGATTGACTGTAAACATTAGTAAACACAGAAAACTGGGAGCCATGGTTATTATTTATTAATTTATGCACGTGTGGTCCGTCCAATTTTATTTTTTAGTCCCTAGAAACATCTTTCCTGCAGTGAGGTCGAATAGCGGCGAAACCTTGTCGTTTCTGCTGCTAAATTAAAAAGACAACTTTGGATCACTATAACAGCCACGTGCGCGCGTGCACGTGTAAATATGTTGGTATTGCTGAACGCTCACTGGAGATTAGCGGCTCAGGGAAGCCTGTGGCCTGACCTTGGCTTATCTCTCCGTGTACTGCGGCTTGGTATTTTCGTAGCTGCTAGAAGCCGGCGTGTCGAGGCTGGCCCCGTCGCCTGCAGGGGCGGTGGAACCTGAGCAGGTGTGGATGGAAACAATGACCGTAGAATTGAAGATGTTAATGAAGTGAGTTCTGCCGCCGGGGGCTGTTAAAAAAAAAATCGGCAGCAACACATGGGATGCTGAGTACAGACACCGGCGCGAGATTCTCTGGCACCGATCCACCCTTTACAACAGCGCTCCTGCCTCGCGCGTGACACATCCGCGGTGTTAAGTGGCGGTAACTTCCTCCTTCCGGCCGCGCGCTTTGTCTGCTCTTCTGAGGCCCTGGCGAGTGAGGTCCCCGTGTGATTTTTGCATTGAGGACGCTATGCAGTGATGTATATGACACGCCAGGTGGATATTTGCTTAATACCTCTTGACTTGGTGAAAGTACACGCGGCCCAATAAAAAATGGGTACTTGAGGCAAGTGTTATAATAAAGGCTTAGTATTGCAGTGCAAAGGACACATTTCGTTTTACAGTTTAAGTGCCTTGTCGAAAAAAGCCTGCTTTTCTGCCTTGCAGATTCCATGCCTATCACCGATGTAAATAAGCAGGCGTATAGACATATACGTCTGACGTTCTTATATTAGCAAGAGTGTTTAACTGCGGAGTGATAAAGGACACTTTATTCTCTCTGCCCTTTGTCAGAGGCAACTGGAAATACGCAATTCTGCAGCGTGTTACTAATAAGTATGTATCTGCTACAAATCCTAAATAATACACCATATGCTGCATCATTTTGGCATTTCAACAAAAATAGCTCTATTACTTGGAATGGGTGAAGCATTGTTAAAAATACTGCAAAAGTTAACTGTCAGCCTGTTAATTGTTGATTTCAACATTTAAGAATAATCAAGGCAAAACATTTTCATGGGATACAAGTTCAACAAATTGTTGGTGGGGTTTCAGGTTTCATGGCCCCAATTTTGAATATAAATTGGGTCGAAATATAGGTAGGGCATGAGTTTAGTGGGGGCATACTCTGTTGACCAGTACTTAATTTGTAAAAGAAAGAGTGGTGGTGCCTGAAACTCTGCTCAGAAGCCTGCGCCCGTGTAATTAAATGTCGGGGCCCTGAATAGCGAGGCTGCTTAGTCTTGAAACCACCTTAGTTCTTTCTAATCCACTACCAGACCAATGCTTAATTTGTAAAAATATAGGTGCCAGTGCTTCCTCACGAGGCCACTGCAGCTTGAACCACCCATTGTCCCTGCCAGTGCTGCCAATTACAGTAGCAAAACAACTACTAACTCCTACGAGTGTGATGATTTATACTACTTCAGGCTCCCAAAGCTGTAAGAATGGCTTGGGTAGCAGGTACTAGTCATTATTAATGCATTTTGAATTAATACACAACTCTTGTGGTGCTTGTCTCTAAATTAGACAAATAGCGATACTATGTGATGGACTGCCATACGTGCCGGTGCTGACAATTAAGTGCCGGTGCTGAGCACCACAAACCACCAGCTCAAATTAAGCACTGTACCAGACACTCCCTACCCCATTATCTCACTCTTGCAGGCCCCTGCTTTCTCCTTTGGTAACCGATGTCTGTCTTTCTCTCCCTGTGTCTTTCAGATTTGTGTGCTTCTCCGTTATTTGCTCTCTGTAAATGCCTAATGATGAAATATACGTTCTGGTCCCCTAACGTAAGTGCCCGTTGTCCCCACGGCAACCACTGCTTCAAATTAAGCCCTGCTTGGTGACGTCTAAACAATTGTGCCCATTTAAAGACTGGACAATGGTGTTAATTTCACTATCAAATATATGCTTCTGCTCCCTCTGCATATCCTTTGCACCCTCTATTCGTGCACTGCGCTTTTTCTGTTCCCCACCACTTCTGCTCACCAGTGGGCTAGAGATCTTTGACAATGGTGAAGAGCAACACTTGCCCTGAGTTCCAGCGAGTGAGCCAGACTTGTTTTAGGGGGTCATATAGTGCATTTTAAATTACATTTTTCACAAATATTTACTGAAACCAAAAGCCATAGCTTTCAAATGGTAATCATGAAATATACCATTACTTTCAAGGTGTGACAAGAAAGCCTAACACTGTCCTCATTTCTAGATCAAGCCTAGAGACCGCTTTGGGTTCATGACTAGTCCCATATTTTCTAAAACAGTCCTAATAGACATAAAACCATACATATACACACAGACACTGGAGCTGCAGTCAGCCATTTTCATCCATTGGTCTGTGCAAGCCTCTTTCACATTGATTCTGCTACCCTACAGCATACTACATATGCAATGGTTCAGCTCTTTTACGCCATTGACTCTCTTGACTGAATGAACACGTTTTGATTGTGTGCATCTGTATACAAAAGTAATCCCCCTCCGGACCAGGGCTGATAAGACAATCTCTGTTTTTCTTTCTGATTTCAAGTTATTTTTTATTTATTTTGTGAAGGGTCATTTTGCACTCTTTTTTTTAAACATACGCACTCTACTTTTACAGAGGGGAATTTTTAATTCGTATTACTTTGTATTACTTTTACACTATTAATACTTATTGCATTTGTTTGAAAAGTACAAAAAATAACTGCAGGCTGGCCAAGGTCGGACCTATTCTCTTTGTCAATGTTGTCAAATTTGCCATGCCATGAGTTACCCACATCATGAATTATTTCCATTGTGCTATGGACAGAGTTTTGCAATGGGTGCCCCCCATATTCCAAGAATTATCTTTAGTATACTCAGGCCACATTTTGTCTTAAATGCCATTCATTTAGCATCTGTGCCCTCCCATGCCAATAATTACATTCAATACGGCAGCACCAGAATTTGCCCCACCCCCATTTCTATATGCCAAAAGGTATCCCCAGTATGCAAACACAAGCATTCAGACATGGAATGCCCCCACACCAGAGGGGCCTTCTTTTACACCGGTGATTACCTTCAGTATGTCAGCACCTACATTGTGCCCTGGGTGCCCCCATGTGCCAAGATCCAGTATGCCAGAGTCTGCCTTTTGCCATATGTAATCCCCCCACCCATATGCCAATAGTGCCCTCCAAGATAAGCCAATAATTTTCAGTGTGGCAGGGCCAGAAGCACACTTGCAAGGATAAAACAAACAAACACACAAACACACACACACATACTAAAACACACTCTCACACATAATCTCCACACACTCTTGCATACACTCACAAACACACACTCATTCTGAGACATACACACATTCTCACACACTTGCTCTTAAACTCGCTCTCACTCTCACATTTGCTCACACTCTCAAACTCAATCTCACCCACTCTCGTATTCTCACCTACACACAAGCACACACTCAAACACTGTCACTCACTCTCCCAGTTTTCCCAATCTGCTTGTGTTGTGTTGGAACAACTTACACTGCTGGTGCCACTGCTGCCCCTCTATTGCCTGCTAGTGAAGCATAGTAAAAACATTTTCTATATACATTAAACAAAAGTCAAAATTAATGGCATTATGTGAACAAATTTGTGCACTTCCGTGTAATAGATTAACTTGGTTTATATTTAGATTTATATGGGGGTCAGAGGCGGCTCCTCCTCTAAGGCGGAGGAGCGTCGCCCCACTGCTCGTTGAGCAGTGGAAAATACAAATAAAATGATAATAACAAGAAGTTATTTCGTTTTCCTTTGCAACTCCGGGCGGGGCTGGGCTGGCTCACCGCAGAGGGAGCCGGAGTGCTTTTACTCCCTCCCTACATGCGCTTCACACTTTGACCGGCCCTCTAGGGCCGGTCACACAGTCATGCCCATTTGGCATGGGTGCAGGCTGCAGTTAGCAACCGGGAAGAAGACAAGAAGACGGAGGAGAGGTGTGCTGCGAAGGCGGCGGCAAAGCAGGTACGAGTTTTTTTTCTTCATCTTTTCATCCCTCTGCCCCACCCCCCCACGCCCATTCAGAGGCAACCGCCCCTCATGTGGATGAATCAATAAGAGTATTGGGAAATGGACTTCTTTGTACAATTTAAAAACATAGCGTCCAAGTTATCTCATGTCGTGTATTCAGGCATTTTTGGCTTTTTATCCAGCAAGACTTGGCAAATTGGGTTTTCAACCTCTACATACAATGTTTCAAAATACAAGTACCTGAATGCAGCATTGTGATGTGTAAAAACTCAAGACTGTCTAAGGGTGTCACACTAGAAAATGATCCGTACTACTATGCAAAAACGTTTTCTAGAAAAAGGAGATTCAGTTTGTGACTTTTCAGCCTCTATAGACGGCATTGAAAGGTGAACCAATAAAGTGACGAAAAGGCAGCAAATGTATTTCATGAGAAGATTCAAGAATGCCAGTGCTAAGGGGGAAGAATTCACACTCTAGAATAATGGACTTTACAGCCCACCACAACTAGATCCCCCTTGCGCTCTGTAGTATATCTGATAGCACCACCTGCAACCATGGGGTGTAGCTTAGTCAGTGAGATTCAGAGGGGTCGGAATCCCAAATTTCCCAATTGTAAAATAAAGGGTCCCTGAGTGAATGTATGAAGTGACCAAGGTGCGGTATGGACCGCTCCCATGAGGAACAGGGTCAGTACTAATTTGCATTAGGTGGGCCTCTGGGTAATCTTTGTTGAAATGTACACAATAAGCTACTGAAGAAAGGGAAGTAGGAGCCTGTCTACAAAACAGTCTGACAAAGGCCAGGCAAAGAACAATGAACCCCCTAGCTCAACCAAAAATGGAAATGGTCTTGACCACACCAATCCTTATAAACCGCACACCGCAAAGAACATTTCTAGATCAAACTCATTTTACTCTCATATTAACCAAGGCAATCCTTGCCCACCTATCTGTTCTAGATGGAAATCCCAGAACGTTCTGAAAAGGATGCCAATGTCAAGAAAGCTCTGTGGTGTAATAACAATAATAAGGGTCGAGACACTAAACAAATATAAATAATATAAAATACATCCCTTCAGTAAAAAAAGCACCCCTTGGGGGGAATCCGCTGCTATAGCATAGCTTGGTTCCCCTTCTTGTCCCTCCCACTGGCATGGATTTTAAAGCTTTGTGTTACAGACCTCTTACAATGCCTAGGCTGAAATAAGACATGTTTGGGGATTTTGGAGGAAGGCATAGCCCTATCTGTGGGTGCATCTGATAATGTGAGCAACAAAGGTGTCATGGAAACCCTTTGCTGCTCCTATTGGGTGAAAACGGAAGAGATAGCAATCTCATTTGTTGATGATGGTGGCTGCTGCATACATTTCCCTGTCACGCTCCACTTAAACCTACAAATATAAATGGATATTGAATTCCCTTAGATCCAAGAGGAACATGTTCTGAGAAGCAATATTATACGGAGCCCCGATCAAACCATGCCAATCAAGGGGGTGCCAGAATGTGTTCTCTTAATAGGGTGTAGCCATATGCATCAGAGATCACGGAAGCATCCACAGAGCGGTGCGTCAGGGAGTGCGCGGCCCGGTTCCTACAGGGGCAAGTCGATATATCTATTGAAAAGATTGTAAGTACTAAGGATCAATTTATAAAAAATAGAAAGTTACACTTTTTTCATTTTTTGTTATTGTAAGAGGTTTTTTTTTACATTGTACATTGAGATATAGTGTATCTTGAGCTCAACGATGAGGGCTTTGTAAAATCTGGTATTTTGATTGCAAGGTTTTTTGAGTTCTGTCTGATCCTATAATGGTCCGGAAGAAGGAAAAAGCAGGAAGACGAAAGCGACTTACGCCCCATTCCTCATTCCGTGAAAATAAGGAGATCTCTCCTTACTTCCTCCAGATAATGCCTATGATTAGCAGTTGTTTCCCTCTGATAATGACATGTTGTCAGACCTCTGTGGTTGAAAAGCCAGGCTTCAGATTGCTTTCCAGCACTTGTGGATGAGAGGTTACAGCCGTTGTCCACAGGTGGGTCCTTTGGGCACAGGGCAGGGGCGACACTACCCGGGGACCGCTGGCAGGAGGGCTGCCTTTGGCATTTGATGTTGTGAACATGGCCGCTTGCACTGGAATCATGGCTGGTTTGCATTTAAGCGTGAGCACGCGTTAAGTGAGCTTTTTGATCACATGCAGTGGAATGCATTCCAATCTTTCTATCTTCTGTGTGTCTGCCTCTGCTTGCCCTTCTCTCTCTTTCTATGTGTGAAAGTCAGATTCTCTGTCTCTCTTTGCCTGGCTTTCTTCCTGTCTAACTACTGGCTTGCGTCTGTCTGTCTGTCTGTCTGTCTGTCTGTCTGTCTGTCTGTCTGTCTGTCTGTCTGTCTGTCTGTCTGTCTGTCTGTCTGTCTGTCTGTCTGTCTGTCTGTCTGTCTGTCTGTCTGTCTGTCTGTCTGTCTGTCTGTCTGTCTGTCTGTCTGTCTGTCTGTCTGTCTGTCTGTCTGTCTGTCTGTCTGTCTGTCTGTCTGTCCGTCCCTCCCTCCCTCCCTCTGTTACTGTATGGCTGTCTCTGTCTATCCATCAGCACGTCAGTATATCTACCAGTCTCTATATTGCCCTGTCTCACTACCTCCGTGTGTACTTTTATTTGTATATGTATATACGACTCTACAATCTACCTTCCTTATCTGTTTGTACGCCTGCCTGACCACCCACCCACTCGCCTGCCTACCTACCTACGTAACTGAGCACTCACATTCGTGCCTCCCTCTCTCCCATGTCCCTGTGTCGTTTTCACTCTTTCTGCCTGTCTGGCTTTCCCTCTGTCTTCATTGTATGTTTAATTAATTAAACATGCATGGACGATTTCTAGAGCCTATCACTGCGAGGGCTGGAGTTCTTCTTGTTCGTTCTAGCAATGTGGAGGCCCCTGGAGCTGACCGGAATGTTTCAACTAGAACTGTGGATTTCTAATGGATTTCCAGCATTTTGCACTCTTTTGTTAATGCTAATCAGACTCCGGTAGGCTGTAGCATCTCTAGAAGTGAGATGTAAGGGGGCAGGGGCACACATTGGTCCACAGATAAAACGGGCTGTGTCACCTATAAAGGCTATATAGTATATACATCACAATAAACAAGGGTGAATTGATTGCTTTCAGCCCCGTACTTTTCACACATAATGAGTGGAGGACTGTTTTGCAAAAAGGTATAGGGAGACCCGTTACCCGTTACTGTGCACCGGAGTCTCAGGAGGAGCGTGCCAGTGGTTGGCAGCGCTATTGTGTTTCATAGGCAATGCCTTTATGGTGTTGCTAATAACTTTGGCGCCGTTTGATGAATCTTCACAAAACTTTCCAAAAAAGTGCTACTTTCGCCTAGTTTGTGGATAGAAAGGTTTCAGGTGAACCGTCAAGCAGGGACCGAGAAAAAGTGGGGGATTGTAAATCTGTTCAGCAGTTTTTGAGCAGTTAAAGCTCTAAAACTTTGTATATTTCTCGCCAACGAGGGTCAAGCTGAGATATGATTGGCTGCGACCACATCAACTTTTTAAAAAGACATAGAGGAGCAAGGTAGGGATAGCTTGACCCCTTAGGTCTGGTAGTGGGTCCCTCTGGGATCCCGTCTGGGGCCAAAAATGTTTTTTTTAAAACCCATTTTAGAGCAAATTTACACTTTTCTCAAAAACAAAAACCCTGGGGTGGGCCAGGGCTCTGGGGGTAATGTGAAATATTCCTTTTAGGGAGGGGGTGCATGGCCCCTCTCCCTAAGCCTCTGTAAGGGCCAAGGAACGCCATCCCCTGGAGCCGAATGTCACTATTAAGAGGGGGGGGGCAGCACAGCCCAAATCTGAGCCTTAATAGGCCCCGGGGACCCATTCCCTCAGACTGAATATCACCGATAAGGGAAGGGACAAGCACACCCTTAGCCTCTTAAGGCCCTGTATACCCATTGCATGTGGCTGCGTCACAGACTGTGTAAAAGAGAGCATTAGCACTGGCAGGTAAACATGTCTGCTCCCAGCTGGTGGAAGCATTTTTAAAGCTCTCACCGGGTGGGAGCAAGTACGCCTTCCTAGCCTGCAGGAGGACGAACAGGGAAGTAATATCTGCTCTCACTCGGCAGGAGCTCAAAAAATGCTCCCACCGGGTGGGAGTCGACTCTTATTTCCCTGCCCGCAGTCCTGCTTTGGCCCTAAATGTACCTATAACTTGCACTCCCACCATGCACAGTTTTCTCATCAATTGTTTATTTGCAAATGCTGCAGTGATGTTATCAATAATGTCTTAGACGATGTCATGAGTGATGTAATTTGTAGGGTAATTACCAGTGCCTGGTGAGGGTGCCTGTTATAGTTGCCTTAGGGTTTGAGTTATATTCACTTGATATAACTATACCCGGTGAATTTCAGTGGTTTTGTTAGTTTAAAACGTTATGTTTAAACTGACATTTTGACCAAACTTTAACATCCCTTTAGCCTTTGGTTATTTTTTAGTGAACTCCTAATTTTTATTTAATAAAAAGTAAGATAATATTTCAATTTTTAACTATGACGTTACTTTACCCTTTCGTTTTGTCAGTGAGTTTCTATGTTTTTTTAATGAAAAGTCAGATATTCATCACCATGTCTTCATCCAGACCCTGCGTCTAATCACTGGCGGGCACTCAACCCCCTGTTTTTAAAGATATAAAATATTAAAGGCAGGCCTGTTGGCCTTATCAGGAGATGTGCACATCAACATATATAAACTAGACCTATTGAATTTGTCAAAACGTCACCAATAATTATAATAAAAGTATATATTATAAGCAGACACATTGTAATGTTTAATGATAATTATCTCAAAATATTTTAAAACAATTTTTTAATCACCTATAACAATGTCTTTGATTGTGTTGTTAAAATTTTTAAGGGTACCAAATGCAGCCGTAGTAGCAACCACAAGGTGTCCCTCATTACTAGCTTATGGGCATACCGCTCCAACTCAGAGTTCTTAAAGTAATGATGGTAAGCTGCCCAGGTGTCATGGACTCAAGGATCCTGGAAACTTGCTATGATTTGTAAATGTTTCTGGGGGGCTGCTACATTCCCTGCTGCCCTCTACAGCATTACAAAAATGCTTATTAGTGCCCCAGTACCTTCAAAGGGCACCTACAGCATCAAAAGTTATACTTAAAAAGCCCTTGAAGGGTATTATGGGGCACTTGTTGCCTGAAGCAGTGAACAATACATGAGCTGCTCATTTATTATTCCTTCTTATTTATTTTTTTGGCTGTCCTGTCGCCCTGTGAAACTCACACTTTGTTTACACTTTGGGACCACGGGCGAAGCCCCTAGTTACCTGCGGTCCCTGGCGGCTCTCCGGCCAACATCCAGCTTAGGTGTGGCCAGGAGTGTACCATTATTTTACTGTGGATGCCCCAGTGCCACCCAGGGTACCCACAAAATGCTCATCGTTGGGGGCCATGGCTCACCAGCAAGCACCCATCCTGGGTGCATTAAAAGCAGGTTCTGTTGCTTTGCTCCCACCCAGACTGGAGAAGCTTTTTTCTCTGTTCCTGCAGGGTGGAAGCAAAACTGTGTTCCCTGCCAAGGAAATTTACATTCCCTGCCCACACTCTCACAGGCAGCGAACAAGGCAGTGCCCTGGGGCAATGGGGTCCACGGGACTCTGGCTCTTCAGACCCCTGGGTACGGGTTGCCCTGGGCTGTCCTATGATCCGGTGAGGGAGACCTCACACCCTCTTCTCCCAAATAAAGATATTGACCCCAAGAAATAGGGTGCCCGGTGCCCTCCCAAATATAAAATTGGCCCCTGAGAATGGGATCCCTAGGGCCATAAAATGGCTCAGAGAGGGGAGCACACACTCCACTCCCCAAAATAAATGTTTACATTCACCCCCTGAGCCCTGGCCCACACAGCGGGGCCCACCCTTCTTTCTATGTGACTGCAGATCCGCTGATCCTCTGCAACTTTGAAATAAAATTAACTTTTGGCCTTCAGAAGCCCCCCACCAGGCCAAGTGGGGCAGGCTTTCCCCACCCACATATATGTTTTTTTCACTCTTTTTGCAGGGCAGGACCGAGTATGCCAGCTCTAAATTGGCAGCTACTCAGATCTCATCTTTAGATCTGTTAGCTCCATGGATTCTCCATAGTGTGATATCTACATACATTTTGAACCTTAATTTCTCAGAAACTATTGAATGGATTTACACCAAATCCCAAAAAGCACCTTTTTGGACCAAGATCTAGCTTTTTGTCATATTTGATGTAAATCCACCAACCTCGAGTCACATGAGGCCGTGGGGACCCTATATCCCAGGGCTCCTATAATAAAAAAGGGGAGGGGGCATGTGGCTCCCTTCCCACGGGGCCAGCTCTATTGTTGTGTCCTGGGGAGTCCACCCCTGGGCCCTGTTTCTCTGCCTGCAGGAAAAAAAAGTGCATGCGCCCACCCGGTGGGAGCAGCAAAATTGCTCCCGCCAGGAGCCCTAAAGTTTCTATAACTCGCTCATTCCCCATGCACTGCTAATTGCCTCTCACATTCCATCCCATGGCATGCTCTATGACTTCATTGATAACATCACTGCAACATCTAAAATGACATAATTTATGACAACACTGTGCATAGT
The DNA here is from genome assembly GCF_964204655.1 of Triturus cristatus. NCBI lineage: Eukaryota > Metazoa > Chordata > Amphibia > Caudata > Salamandridae > Triturus > Triturus cristatus. The sequence continues at coordinate 629,249,788 of NC_140595.1, read as the reverse complement.
GGGGGCTCTAATTAGATGTGAAAATTACATTTCTTAAATATCTATAAGTTCAATAATGCAGTCATGTGGACATAAAGGGAAGACAGTAAACCAGCATTTCTTATTGCCACTTGTATAGCTCTTTTCATATGTTCACTTCTTATCTCCTAGAAGTAACTCCACTAAGTGAACCCAAAGCTCTACATCGTTATTTAATCCCATAGGGGCCTTTGTCTGGAGATCAATTATGTATTTTGATTCCAACATTCTCAGAGTTTTTACTCGGTCACCTCCCCTTTCTTTCCTCTACACTCGATGCAAACAAAAGAATGTTAAAAGGTCCCTATCACTGTTGTGATGTGTTTCAAAGTGGCACGCCACGGGATATGTTTTATCTCGGTTTGTTATCGCGCGCATGTGCTCTAGGACCCGTTTGTTTGTCGGATGGATTGTACTTCCGATGTATCACTTGGAGCATGGGCACTCCAAACAATACACCGTAAAGTCAGAATTGCAATTGACTTATGGTGCTGGTAAATCTTAAATTGAACTCATTGTCGTTTAGCACGGCAACATACTCCTCAGCCGAGGCTCGGTCGCCACACCAAACGACAAAGAGATCATCAATATATCTTGCCCATATCATGATTTTATCCATCCAACATTCGTTGGCCTCGCCCCAGGCCACGTGCTTCTCCCACCAGCCCATGAAAAGATTCACGTAGCTGGGGGCGAAGCACGTGCCCATGGCTGTACCGCGTGTCTGTCTGTAAAGTTTGCCTGCAAACAGGAAGATATTATTTTCAAGGCAGAACTCAATCATTTTAATGAGCATTCAATTGTGTTGGTGGAATTTCATAGGTTTTGTATTCATGAACCAGTTTACAGCTGATATGCCATCTTTGTGGCTTATGCATGTATATAAATTTGTGACATCTAATGTTATTAAAAGCATATCTGGTTCCCATGTGATGTTATCAATCAACCTTAGAAAATCCTGAGTATCCCTCACATATGAGGCTAGATCTCTAACGAGTGGTGCCAAATAGGTATCAATAAATCTGGAGGTATTCTCCAAGAGACTGCCAATTGACGAGACTATCGGTCTCCCGGGGGGATTTTTTTAGTCTTTATGAATTTTGGGAAGGTGGTAAAAAGTAGGGATAACTGGCGCCTCACATTGCAGGAATTCAAATTCATCTTTATTCAGCATTCCTTGATCCCTCCACGCTTCCAAAAGATTTTGGTACTCTAAGGTACATTTTACATATTCTGTCTTTGATATAGTCTCATAGCAGTCCCCATTAGTGAGTTGTCTCAATGCTTCTTGTTCATAATGTTCCTTATTGAACACCACCACGTTTCCTCCTTTGTCTAAAGATTTTATTTCGATATTGGAGTCACATTTGAGGGATTTGATAGCTTCCCACTCCTTTCTCGTAATGTTGGAGTTTTTTATCTCTTGTTCTCTTGATGTTTGTGCCAATTTATGTAGATCCATAAGGACAGCTTCATTAAAAACATCTACCGCATCATGGGGCGTTTGTGGCAGTATTCTGGATTTCCTCTTGAGATTGCTCGGATCCCTTTGTTGTGGGACCCCTGCTGTCTCTAGACCTTCAATAGAATTGGGAATATCATCCAGCTGCGCCAATGATTGCATGGTCATTAGGGTTTCAAAATCATTGTCCAGTAATTCATCATTATTTTCATTGGCCTGCTTCCCTGTGTTGTTCTCATTCCTTGGATGTAGCAAGAAGATTTTTTGGAATTGAGTTTTCTTACATATTTGAACAGGTCTATCCTCGTTTGGACCAAATTGAATTTAGCTGTTGGGCAGAATGTCAAGCCTTTTTGTAGTACCTTCAGTTCATCCTGTGTCAATGTCCTGTCCGAAAGATTTAAAACTGTATTGTCTTCCTTCACCATCGGTTTCTCCCACCTCTGCTGCGTGTTACCATTGGTGTTGATGCCGCTGCATTTTCCCCTCCTGCCCCTCCTCGTTTTGCGTTTCTTTTTAGGGCTTGATCCGATTTCGGGGGGTACGTTCGTTGTGGTGGTCGTTGGCATGTCTCCTTCATGACTTGGCACCCGTAGAAAAAAGGAAGAGGTTCATTGCCTTTTCCTCCTTGTTCGATGCTCGTAGATTGTTCTCCCTCTGAGATTTCCGCCTCTGACTCAGATGTATCTCTGTTGTTCGTGTTGGGAGTACTTTGAGCCAGTCTTTTTCTGGTTACATCAAATTTCCGAGCAAAGGTTAAGATTCTTCCGGTCCGCTAGTCCTGTTCATCCCGTTGGAATTTTGTTTGTTTTCTCTTTTTTATTCCAGTCTCATATTCTTTTAATCTCTTCATCATCGCTTGTCGTAGATTTTCACTAGATTTGGTATCCGTGTCCTTACTAATCATGTCTTCTAACTTCTGAATTTCTGCCAAGAATTTCTCCCGGTCACTCCAGGCGTACTTTATCAGCATCTGTACCATCCCCTTTGCTGATTCGGTGGTATATTCTGCCCAGTCTTTTAATAGTTGGGGATCAGGGTTTTCATATGACGGCACAGTAAAAATACGTAGGCCCCTGGGAATTCTATTACAGTCAACATAGCGCTGCAGAGAAGTTGCTTCCCACCATTTTCAAATCTCTCTTTCCTGTGCTTTTTCTAGTTGTTGGTACAGGATTTGCAAGTTACTAGCGGTGGTATTCAGCATTGCTATTCCCTCTGTTCTCACAGGGATTCCGGTTGGGATTTTAAAAATGTCCACTGCCGCTTTTTCCCTTTCATCAACACTCGACATTTTGTATGCGTTTTGTTGTCACACGCACACTCTTTCAGGGGTGATAGCGGGGGTCTGTACATGTAACGGAACCAATTACGGGGCAGAGGCTAAACTGTTAATCTTGTAACAACAATACGGGAAGAGCACTTACCGATCGAAGAGCCACCCCGCAGTCGTGTCCTCCGACGTCGGCTATGCGAGGGCTTTCGGTCGGACGGCAACTCCCTTGTATCGCTCCTTCTTCTTTCCGAATGCGTTATCCAGCATTCAGTAATACAATCTTCAGTACGCCTCGGGGCAAACGGCCAAATTAGTTTTCTGCACCGAACGTCACCGCTGTTGCACCGCTTAAGTCTCGGGTGCTTTAATCCTGCGGTGGTGAGCCGCGATTCATGCCAAAAACTCCAACACCTTCTTTTGCGTTGAAAGAGGAAAGCACACAGGTCTCCGGTTCCACAGTGGTTTATTTACAGACCCCCTACTCCTCTAACAAACGCGTTTCGCCGCCTGGCTTCGTTAGTGTTAATTGTGTGCATAAAGTTCGACCATTTTAAACCGTGAAGCCTCACGGAGTCCCAGTAAACATAAAAAATGGACTTCACTTATTTGTTTGCCACAATGGTGGCCATCTTAAAATGTGTTTACCTTAGGACATACTTCATTAAAAATGATCGAATACAAATAAAGTGCAAGTGCTATTGGTGTAAATAAAAACAAATTTCAAAGGGTAAAGAAGATATACATAATACATCATTGTAATATGACATCACTTTGGCTATTTTTTACAATATCCATACCTATCCTATGGATAATCTTAATTACATTCAATACTGCAATTATAGCTAATTCCATCCTACTGTCAAGATCTCATCATATCAGACACATTCGGTTCTAAATTAAATAACATATGTGTGTCATATAGATTGTCGTCTATACCCTTGTTGTGTATATATATAAAAGCTATACCTCTCTGGAGAGCTCTAATGAGAGCGAAACATGTGTCAGGGGTTTCTTTTATTAATTTCAGGTTGGCTTGGATGTTATTTTACCAAACTAAAGCTGTAATACTGTGCCTGGAGTGGTAAAACGCTTTTGTCATTTTCCAGCTTGGCATGGATAGCACTGTCCTAATTCTATGCTTAAAGACTTTGCTGTAGAAATGGTAAAATACTTTGTTCCTTTCTATCTCGACGTGTATGGCACTGTGCTAATCCTATGCTTAAAGATTTTGATAGAAAAGCAGACATTTGAGGTGAGCAAATTTAGAGTGTTGCTGGTGTTGAGAGAGCTCTATACTGGAGCTGCTTTCCAACTAAACTTAAGAACTACCCAGAGTTCTCTGCTTCTTTTTTTGCATAATTTAAGCATCACTCTATGCCTGAGAATGTCTTGTTTTGACTTGGTGCTCCCTTGTGTCTGGATAAAGCTATACCTCTCTGAAGAGCTCTAATGAGAGCGAAACATGTGTCAGGGGTGGCTTTTATTCATTTCAGGTTGGCTTGGATGGTGTTTTACTAATCCAAAGCTGTAATACTGTGCCTGGAGTGGCAAAAGACTTTGGTCATTTTATAGCTTGGCATGAATATCACTGTGCTAATCCTATGCTTAAAGACTTTGCTGTAGAAATGGCAAAATACTTGCTCTATACTGAAGCTGCTTTCCACCTAAACTTGAGAACTACAAAGAGTTCTCTGCTTCTTTTTTTGCATAATTTAAGCATCACTGTATGCCTAAAAGGGTATTGTTTTGATATATATATATATATATATATATATATATATATATATATATATATACTGCAAACAATCATTCCAACAGGAATGACGCGAACTCCTCTTGATGGCAAAATGAATTAATTTTATTCTCTCAGCTGCAAGTTATGACGCGTTTCGGCCGAAGCGTCGGCCTTGATCACATATGGTCAGCATTGCGGAAGAATTCTTTTTAAATTGTTTTTTTCTCAACCCTGTGTCACATGATCAATCAACATGGAAAACAGACTTCAGTACTTCATATGGTACATGTAGTTAGGAAAACAGACTACTAAATAGCGCCCAACAGATACTCAATCATAGTCATTGGGCATACAATTCAAAGTTGAACACCTGAGTTGAAGGGAGTTTTATCCATGTGTTATTCATAATAAATAAATAAATAAATATGCATTTAAATATATAAAATATATAAATAAATGAATAAATAGATAAATATATCACAGTATAAATACAATGATAAAACACATTATTATAAACCCATTATTGCAGCATAAATGCGATATAATAACTCTGGTGCAATTGAATTTCGTCTATATAGTCAATACCTATAATATAAATATAGACCATAAATGTCTAAACAAAAAGGCGTCTGAATGCATGCTAAAAAGTCTGCAGAAAAGCTCCATGGTAAAATATAAGTAGACCATCCCCTCAAATGTGCAAAAAAGCATATATGAAACGCAACAAGCATTTAGAAGTTCATGCTGGTGCGATCTATAAAGTGCTAAAAAGATGTGCAAAAATTACCAGTATCAGTTAAGATATAAAAAGTATGCAGTGACCAATGATAAATAAAAATGGAAACTGCAAAAGCAGAGGGAGATGTCCTCAGACCTGATATATACAATATCCAAGTGTTGGTCATGCCAGACATTAATGTGTGAGCATGGGGAACATTGACAAAATTGTATATTGGATCTAATTCATAAACATGGATATACATAAATGTGTACATAGTAAAAAGAAAGCAGACAGAAAGTGGACGAATACCAACATTGTATGGGAATTCGGGAGCGGAACATAGAGGCTATAGATGAAAAAAGATAACACTATAGATAAGTATGCATATCTTCAGTAGTGTTAAGCCCGAAAGGGGCCTTAGTGTCAAGTTCCAGTATCAGGCGAGTCTCTAGTTGTCTAAGTAGCCTTTCTCTGTTGCCACCCCGGCGTAATTTGGGGATGGCATCAATTACAAAGTAACTGAGACATTTGAGGTTAGTGTTATGCTTTTCTTTAAAGTGGCGAGCAACTGGGTAAGTTGCATCATTGTTCACAATTGCTCTCAAATGTTGAAGAATGCGGGCATGCACTTGGAGTTTAGTGCTGCCTACATAAGAGAGACCACAGGTACAGGTAAGGACATAGACAGCAAATTCTGTACGGCATGTGAAGTGCCCTTTAATTAGTGTTTCCTTGGAGCTGAAAGGAGTAGCATATGTAGTGCGATTAGTACCAAATTTACATGCTCTACAGGATGTGCATTTATAGAAGCCTTTCTTTGGTTGTAGCCAGGTGATACTAGATATAGTCTCAGGACTACTTTTGACTAACTGACTTCTCATAGAAACAGCACGTCTATAAGTAATAGACGGTTTGTCAGGTAAAAAGGGCGCCAACACACCATCCGTTCTCAGAATGGGCCAATTTTTGTTAATAATAGCGTTCAATTGTTTATGTTGCCCGTTGTAGGTCATTATAAGACGCGGAGCATTATCCTCATCTCCTATGTGTCTTATCTCACAAGGCCTGCTAACATTGCAAAATAGTGACTCTCTTGTTTTTAGTGCCGCCTTATCACTGGCTTGTTTAAGTATAGATTCACTATAGCCTCTAGCCTTTAATCTAACTAATGCCTCTTGGGTACATTTGGTTAACTCAGTGTCCGTGCTACAAATTCTTTTGAACCTCAGAAGTTCCCCATAGGGGATACTTCTAATAAGGTGGCTGGGATGGGAACTGGATGCATGTAAAGTGGAATTACCAGCAGTGGGTTTCCTAAACAGTGTAGATTCCAACTTGTCTCCTGATACATAAATGGTGGTATCCAAAAAGGCTACTTGTGTTTGGCTAATGTGAGATGTGAATTTGAGATTCAAAGCATTGTTGTTAAGTTCATTGATGAACGATAAAGCACTATCTGTGTCGCCCTTCCATATCAGGAACACGTCATCAATGTATCTGAGCCAATATGCCACATTGCTGTTATATATAGCACCCATAGAGCCCCTGAGAACCTGCTCCTCCCACCAGCCTACGTGCAAACACGCATAACTAGGAGAGAAGCAGGCTCCCATAGCCACGCCTCGTTTTTGACAGTATAACTTGCTGTCAAACATGAAAAAATTATTAAATAGGCACCACTTAATCATATCAAGGAGCATCACATTATGATTATGGAAAATAAGAGATCTAGTGTCTAGATAATACTTGACAGCTTTCAGACCAATTTCATGATTTATGCTAGTATACAATGACTCAATGTCCAAGGTAATGAGCGAAAACTTCTCCTCCCATTCAATGTTCTTAATCTTTTCAAGAAAATCATATATATATATATATATTGCGAGAGAGAGCGAGAAAGATATACACATACAGATTTCTACATATATACAAACACATATATACACACACATATGTATATGTTTGCTGACGAACTTGAAATCAAACTTTGCATGTATATATCTATATTTGTACATTTATGTCTAGAGATATACACACATACATACAAGGTCAGAGTTAAAAAGCTTAAGCAAACAACAGTTCTTTCTTTGCAATGACAGGTTGTTGGACAACATGATGTGACTGGAAAAGTGCAGTGTCTGTTTGTTTTTAATTTGTGCTCCGGCTAAGACCCGAATGAGGCAAAGTGGGAAAGTTTAGGTTGTTTCAAACATTGTGCTGTGTTCTGTGGTAGAAGTAGACACTGGTAGCCAAGTAGATTTAACATGTACCTTTAATCTGTAGTCGGTTCAAGTACATCCAGATGGTTGGTAAGTACATCAGACAGGTAGTCCAGGTAACAGGTGAAGTAGCCAGTAGATTAGCCAGTGGTCAAACCATTGGTTCCAGGTAGTAGAAACCCCCTTGTAGTAGCAAACCCCACCAGGAGCAGCCTGCCTGCTGCTGAGCCCCTCTCTCTCTAACTGTAATTGCTCACTCACACAGACACCCAACATTCCATGCATCACTGCATACCCAACATTCTACAGTAAACATGCACTTTGGCTGAGCAGCAGGAAGAAAGGATGAAGTGTAGAAAATACAGTAACTATGCAGGGCATAACACATTGCTTCTGCAGATGGAAATGTGTCCCAATTCATACATGGAAGCCCATGGGGTGGCTTGTGTGTAGTGATGTTCTGTTCTGTTCTCCCGTCTATTCTCAGGATGCTCTCGACTTTACTCAAGCAACAACTCAGTATCTTACTTACGAGATCAGTGTGTTTGCAGTGTGTGGGCACACTAGTTTAAATTAAGGGTGGGCGACAATTTCCGTTCCGCTCACGGAACTTGCGAAATTTCGACATTTTCGTGCTCCGCGCGCAACGTGAAAATGTCGAAGCTTCCGCGATCCGCGGCGGAACGGAAATATGCAGGGCAGGATTAATTTTGGCACGATGCTCCTGTCATTAAACCTCAACAGGAAGCACTTACAGATATAAATAAAGCAGGTGCCCGATTTGAAGGTCAAATTCAGTAACGCATTAATCAGCACAAAAGATTTGTGAGCACGTTGGAGGCTAGGCAGGTGTGCTTTCTCCCCATATCTACCGTCAACAATTTGCTGAAATCCTTGATGGAGCTCTGTGCATCCATGAGTTTCTCGAGCGCAATCCCCGTGTAGTTCCTGACACCAGGAGGTTCTGTCTCCTCATCTGCTGCTCTGGTCGGTCTCTGACCCTTTATAAACAAGAGGCATGTGAACTGCATAGAAGCCCCGACCGTTTGGCCCCAGCCCACACACCAGTGGTGTGCAACGTCTTCCCATCCTTTCCCCACTATGATGGACAGCTCACTCGAGGGACCCCGGCGCCCATCGTCGCGGTGGCAAAAGTTACAGACACACATGGTCGCTGGAGACAACTCTCTGGCCCTTTGCGCAGCTGTAGTGTAGGAAAAGCACTATACATTTACCCAACGAGGTAGCACTTACTGATTAGCCAGTAGAAAGTACTCCAGTTGAGTAGAGGTATTGCACAAAACAGTGGCATCTTCTTCTTGGATAAATATGCAGGGTAGGATTCCTTCTGGCACGATGCTCCTATCACAAAAATTAAACCTCAACAGGAAGCACTTACAGATTTAAATAAAGCAGGTGCCCGAGTTGAAGGTCAAATTCAGCAACGCATTAGTCATCAGCCCAAAATCTCCACGAGCACACGAAATTTCACGTGTTCGCGGAGATTTTTTGCCGTTTCGCGAAATTTTGCGAAAGGCGATTTCACAAATTCTGCCAAGCCCTAGTTTAAATGGCTTTGTGCTCTGCCAGGGTATGGATGTCATTATAATACTTCTCAAGAGCAGGATGGCCTTACCTAACCACTAATAATACATGTCATGCAAATACCTGTGCTCTTGCTGCGGGGTATTTTATTGCAGCACAGTAAAAAGCCAGTTCTGTACACAGTGCTGTTACTGTGCAGTAAGTTTGTGTCTTTGTTTCACAACCCATTACAGAACATGAATAAATATATATAAAATATTCATTAAAAGCAAAGATTAAAGTGAAGTTATGATTAACTTTGGTTATAACACCTAAACATTGATAACCAAATACAGAAATTCACTGAAAACAACACAGTTAATGCAGAGTTATGGTTACAAATTAAAACTGAAAAACATTAAAATATGTAAGTTATGTTTAGGACCACGATCCCTAACTCACACAACAACTCACACAACAACCTAGCAAGCTATAACTTGCACACCAAATGTAATGCCCAGTCTTACCTCCACATTAAATATGTTTTTCAGTTCATTTCTGTGTTGTCTTTCAACCCACATTTAAATGTTATAACCACAGCTAAACATAACTTCACTTTAACTTTTCCCAGTGAATGTTTCGAGCTTTTTGATCCTATACTGCATCCAAAACTTTCCTACACCCAACTTGCCAAAGGTGGCTAACTTTGCAGAGCCCGTGGCCGTATGCAGCAGAGGATAGTTGCAAGCCCTGCATTCAATCAGCTGCAGAAGGTCAACTTTTGTTGCGCACAGCTTTGCGGGATTGAGGGCCTGAACATAGAGTAGGAAATATTTTCATACTATAATAGAGTCAAAATATCAAGGAACAAAACATTCCCAAGGTACGTGTGTGTGTGTGCTCGTGAAAACTTTTGTTCCTTTGTTGCCTTTTCGTTTGGCAAGAAATATATATATGTGTCTATTATTTTTATATATATATATATATATATATATATATATATATATATATATATATATATATATATATATATATATATATATATATATATATATATATATATATATATATATAGATCCTTGATATTTTCCCTACCATATTATGATGAGAGGATATTTCCTACTCTATATTGTGGTCAACAACTGCTGCAGTGCCAGGATGTGCCCGATATGCCACAGGTGCCAAACCCAACACTGTGTGCATTGGCTGGTTGGCCGCAAGGCCTTTCCTTTGGCCAGACCGTGTGCCCAACTTACTAAAAGCAGCCAAACTCCTTTAGCCAGGCTCTGTTTTATTATATTTCTTTAAGGGTTTGTCAACCCTTGCTGAGGGTTTGCAAACCTTTGGCTAGCTTCATGGTTAGAGTCTGTGCACCTAGAGAAGCTTCACAGACTTGTGTAGGACTTTTCATGGCATGACATTTTCTGTTGGTCTGCAGTCCCTGAGCCAGGGATTTAGGATTTCGAGGGCTGCTCCTGAGGACCATGAGCACATGCCTGGGGTCCACAAACCATGTGGCAAACCTAGCATTTTAACATTTTGACCGAGGGTCCCTTTGCACCTCTCCCCCTCACCTGAGCCAGGAGATCATGGAATGCTCCCTCTTTTCCCTTATGGCTCCATTCATTCTTTTTCTCTGGGTGCAGGGACCATGTCCTTGCACTGTGTAATGGCAGCCGCAACATTTTGAGTTGTAGCAAGCCAATCCGAGACCTTCGGGTCTGGAAACCCTGCATTCATGCCACGCCCCCGGGTTTTTCTTTTAGTTCTCAGAATAAGGGTGAGATCATATGGAAAAACATTTTTGTTTTTCAGCATAGCGAGTGATTATCTCTTGTTTTAAGTCAGTGGGCCCAGCCTATATGATTTTAACATATTTTCAACTGGCTTGTGCTAAGGCAGAATCCACACTTGTTTACAGCCTGTACTCGGTTCTCCATGACAATACAAAAAAGCTATTTCTACTGTTGGCCTCTTGGTGTGCTTCTTTAATAGATAGAAATGTGGTGACCTTTTCTGTGACATCTATACTAATTATTGATGTCCTGTCAAGTGTGAATCTGCAAAGAAATATAATCTCTTTATGAGTTTCAGCACAGCTAAATTGTCCATGTAACTTCTATGTGTGTTTCCTAAAACTAATGTGCACTGTGACCTATGTATTTCTACGGAACCCACAGTTATCTTTTTCAGCACATCCATTTATTGACCTTGACTGGTTCACTACTTACATAGGTTTAAAACTATCCCTCTCCTTAAATGTTTGTTTTGGGGTTTGGGATTTTATATTTGTATGTATGGGTCTATAAAATGTATTCCTGTTATTACCCTACATCAGTTTGCGGAAATAGGCCAGGAAACTGTACTCCTGACAACCATGGTGTATTTAATGTTTGCGTGATCAAATACACATAACATATATTTACTCATTCTATAATAGGCTGAGAAAGTGCAAATTCATGGAAATATTATCATGCTGTAGAAACTTCTTCTTTTCCTACTCCCCCCACTCACTTGTTTTTGGAGGAGGGGCAGTTATCTCCTAGAAATCGTTCTACTCCTGCTTATGTGAGGAATATATTTCCAACCTGCTTCATTGTCGGAATGGATTAGCACGGATTATGGAATCAAATTGAAGATGTACATTTCTGGGTGTGCAGCAACTCTCTGGGCATTTTCTGTCTGGAACTGCGACTCACAGCCTACTTCCAGGCCATGTGAGTAAAGTATCTCACATGGTAATCTCATGTGAGTAAGTCCTTCTGAGCGCAGAGCCAACCTTTGCACATATAAACCAAAGGTATATGAATAAAAAGCTTTGAGAATTCGGTCATGTATGAAATTAGGGTATTAGTTCAGGGGGTAAGTTACCACCTCAAATAATACTCTCCTTCATAAAGCGGCTTCATGTCATTTCTCCGAACTGGAGGTGGTGCACCACCTTCCTCATGGGCCAGTACCCCTGAATCTTCTCTCCTCTCCAAGAAAGACGCTGGCACGCCACAGGACTGAGTAGTGTTTTTATATTCAATTGCTGGGGCTTAACTAATTTCGGCTTACTCCGTAGCCTTGCTCATAATTGTGAGGATAGACTGTGTGACCTCAATTATTAATCAGTGATGATTGAAAAGATGGCTGAATGGATGGGGCAATAGAGGGGTAGATGGAAAGGTGAAGCAATGGATGGATGGAAGGGTAAATAGATGGATAGATGCATGGAGAGGGTGAAAGGAACTTGTTTAAGAAGAGTCACATTTGTGCGCTTTGCCCTCTTGGTCCGATTAGAGGTATGTTTTAAGTTGGGGTATTTACATTTTTTGTCTACTCCCTTGGGTCAACTCCCTGGAAACTATTGCACAGAGCAGACAGGCTTAACTTGGGGCAATATGTAAAGTATTTATGCAGTACTCAAACAATAGTAAAGTCAAAACACAACATAAGGAAAATCCCAAACCAATTTAGAAAACTATAGTAAATTGAATTAAATAAAATGAAACCAAAACAACTTTAGTCAAGCAGCAACTCGCCTCCTTTGAATCCACTAAGCAGGTTGGTTCCAGTCCGTTGGAGGTCTTGGAAATCAAATAGTTTCTGAGTCCCAGATTTTGGGATAAGTTCGGAGGAGTACACTTTGACACCAGCCAAGGGTCCAGGATTTTAGGTACAGCATTGTTTGGCACCAGCAAGACGGAGGGGGGTGGGAGCGTAGCGCCTGGCTACACCCTATCAAATAGGGTAAGAGTTCTCACAGGTGATACTACCTACTTTTGCAGCACCTCTGCATGTTTTACTGTAGACTATCCCACAGTGCCCCTCTCTACCTAAAGCCAAGCTGGCAGAACCTTCCTTCCACTGTGAAGATCTCCTGTGGCCCACTCTCGAGGTGTGGTTAGTAATAAAAGCAACCCCTCCTCTGCGGTCTCTCAAAACTGGTTCTCGTGGCAGCCCCTCTCCCTCTGGGATTGATGTCCGACTGAGTAGGACAAAGGAGGGCTTTTTAAAGTTCATTTTGTGGGCAGCCCAGATTTTTATCCTGCCAGAGGAATAGAACACCTCCCTCCCCCCAAGGCCTTCGCCTCCAATCTGGGAGCAGGTTCATACATCAGACATAGACAAAACTATTTAGCTCCTGGGTAACAGGTATAGCTCATGCAAATGGGCCTGTAGAAGCCTTGGGCCGGGAAAATGTAATGTTTGAGGCATATGAGCTGCAGATTGCATACTTTTGCATGGATCGCCATCTTGTGTTGGGCTCAGATGTTTGCACTTTGTTTTTGTCTTGAAGGAGGTCTTTGTGGTCGCGGGGTGGGTGGCTCCTCCCTGGGACGGTGGTGCGCATGGGCATCAACTCCTTCCTTGGATTGTTTTTTTCCACCATCCGGTTCGGATGTGAATTGCTGCCCTCTGGGTTGATATCGGGTTGATATCGGTTTCAAATCCCCCTTCAATGCGCAATCCCTCTCCACTCGACGGTTTTGTCTCGATCACGTTTCCCATTTCGACGCGCATCTTAAAACAAACTCCTCGACCTCTATCTTTGATACGGGCCATTGGGCCTCTCCGCGCCGACCACGCCTGCAGTCAATGGAAAGGACTCCTTTCAAAAAATGCCCTGGGTGTGGTGCTAGGTTCCCACACACAGACTTGCACGAGGTTTGTAACCTCTGCCTCTCCCTGGAGCACGAAGATAAAAACTGCAAGGCCTGTGCATCGTTCAGTTCGAAGAAAACCATCCATGATCGTCCGGCTTGACGTCACGAAATGTCTCGCGGAAGCAGTTTGATTCTCGACATCTTCGAAGCAGACCCCAATATCCAGCCAGAACAATCAGGTGATGAAGAATAGTCTCCGTCTCCGAGGCCGACGAATCCGATGCCGTAGAAGAGACAGTCACCCCGGCTCAGCGCTCCGTGGGTACCGAAACCTCTCTCCCGAAAAATAAACCGATGATATCCCGCCCGACTATGAAACCTAAACATAAGCCTTCCGACTCGTGCTCGAGCCAACCCCATTCCAGCTCTAGAAAGTCCTCCTCGGCACCGAAGCAACATACCAAAGACTCTTTGTCCACGCCGAAGACAGCCTCGAACCCGAAGCCCTCGGTATCAAGCATAGCAAGGACAAACACTCGGAACCAAAGAAATCGTCTGAGCCGAAAAATGCTTCTGACTCCAAAAAGTCTCAGAGCCGCAAAAACCTAAGGAGTCTAAGACCCCATGGAAAGCCTCACAAACTCCCTCCAAAGAAGGTTCGGACCCAAAATCATCGACACTAAACAAATGTTCCTTGTGCCAACTCTCCGCTTAATCTCCCTCCCCGTCACCCTTTTACATTACCCCCTTACCCTTCTACACGCCATGAAGCAACGGATGTAACTTGTAATTGATGTACCTTCTGTAACAATGTGTAACTTGTAACCTATGTAACTCTTCTCATGTAAAGCGCTCTGGTACCTCCGGGTCTAGCCAGCGCTATATAAAACTTAAGTAAATAAATAAAAATTCATGATCCCAAAATGGCTGATAGGAGAGAAAGCTCCCTCGGCCATTCAGGTTTAAAAACACTTTTTAATCTTTGGTTCTGTGGAGGTCATGCGAACCTAGAATCCTGAACCTCCACAATTTCACTGTCCAGATATTTATATAATTTAACCATTCCAGGCCTATACTGAACAACATTTTACAGGCTAATTTCTTGAAAACTACTTAATGGATTGTCCCCAAACCAAGCCAAGGCCCTTTTTTGAGTAAAGTTCTACCTTCACGGCAAGATTGGTGTAATTCTGGTAAGCCATTTTTCTGTATCAGAGAGCAAAGATTCCCATGGAAGTCAAAATGTGAAATGTATTTTTTTTTAACGTGCCATGCTGAACACAAAGTGGATACACCTTTTTAATGGAAAATTTTGTGCAGAATTGTTAAACAGCAATAAAGATATTAGGAAAAAAATCTATATTCCATAGACACTCTAACTTAACCATAACTACACTGGTGCTACTGCCTCATTTATATATACATGTATACACGCATAGTTATAATAGGAGTGTGCAAAATGAACATAATTAGCATTTGATTAATTTTGAAAATTTTAGGGACAACTGTGTGAAATGTGAAACCACAGTTGGCGCTATATTTTAGCACAAAATAGTTCTCTCATCTATTTAGGACACGAGGATGCACTCCTTGCAAAAAACAGCGCAAAAAACACCATTGCCACAAACAGACCTGCTCTCGTTCTGGGCTTTTGCTCTGTTCCCATGCACATGGTGTCACTTTTTGCCGCGGTCGGTGTGTAATTAAGCCATGTGGTCTCATAGCGTAATTTCGGGAATTTCATATAACAAGTAGGGGTGGGCGGAATTTGCGAAATTCACTTTCGCAAATTATCGCGAAAATGTTAAAAATCTCCGCAAACATGCGGAAATATCGCGAAGATGCGGAAGTTTTTTTCCCGCCCGTTCGCGGTATTTTCTGCGTGGTCGCGGCTCGCCAACTTACCCATGCGGTTGCTCGCGGGCGCGGCCATCTTGTTTTCACTTGTCTCGCGGTGCATGATCGCGAGAAGAAAGACGTGATAGCGCGACGCATGACGTTACTGCGGGCGTGAACTGTCGCGAGACCGCGCAAATGGCTATCAACAATCCAACATCTCGTGGAGAACGCGACCGGATCGGGAAAACTTGTCGGCGAACGCGGGGATTCAGGTAAGGCGATCGCGCGCACACGAGAATGTATTATTTTACAGCGCGAGCAAGAAACAAATTATCGCTAAGCTGCGGAATGCGGAAATTTTGACATTTTCGCGCTTTCCGCGGAATTCGAAAATGCCAAATTATCGCAATTTCCGCGAACGGAACGGAATTTTGGCCCAGGCCTAATAACAAGCATAGTGCGAAATTACACAAGATTACGCCGGTGCACCAAATTAATCAAATACACTGAAACTTTAATCTAGACATTAACAGTGTTTTGATGCACAACCCTCTGTTGGACTATTTTATTTCCGATTAAATGCTGATAGTTTGCTTAGTGATGGAAAACCATTTGTTTACAGGAATGGTCGCTTATAAATATGTTTAGACACATTTTTTTTCAAATGAGAATCCTTCTGAAAAGAAAAACAAAGGTGATGTCTTGTGACAGACTAAAGGGCTTCCGGAGAGCACGGCTCTGAGGCTCTGCCTCGTCTGGTCTCCTGTTCTTCTTGCGCTGTTGCCCTGGCATCCAGTCAACTTTTTACAACTTGTTACAAACTCGAGATTTATCGCCCCTGAGATAGATTTTGGCCACATGTGAGCGGGATGTGCCAAGCCAAGTCAGTGTCTTGCCCTGATTCATGTTGACATGCTAGACTTGGCGTGTTTGCTTGGAATATTGAGATATGGCTGGAGAGGCCTTCATTGAACACAGGATCTACAGGGCGAGGCTCGCAGCCTCTCCCCTGGAAGCGTCCTGCGGTCTCAGGTGGGGTCTTGATAGCAGGGTGACTTGGGTTAATTGGACATCATGAGGTTTGGTGCCAGGTCAGTAAAATCCAGGCTCCCACCTCCGCTCGGGCTCCCAGCTGTAATGTGAATAAGGCATCCCAGAAGATTATTCCTGGTGTTAACAATCATATGTTTGGTTTTTGCTGCAGCTCGATATTGACCACTGCTCACTCCTAGGACCTGTAATCCTACCTCCCGTTGTTTACCACACTGATGAAAAGGCGCTAAGAAGCAAGCCTTACCGCTCCTCAGGCCTGCTGGCATCTAGTAACAAACATTGGCAAAGCCAATAGATCTTGCCTAAGAGACCTATTGGCATTGCCAATGTTTTTTAACCATGCTGTATTGCATTGTGGCAGCTGTGCAGCCTAGCTAAAAAATAAATAAAAGAAAGACTCGATGACGCAGCCATTGTGTCATGTTGTAGGCATGCACATGGGTTTGAGACTCATGCCAGCACTTACAAAAGGCTTGGTTTCTTTTTTTATTTACTGATCCGAATGGAGCGATAATTTTCTTTAAAAAAAAAGAAACTGCACGAAACCACAGTTTTAAAGTGTTGTGCAAAAGCGCTTTTAAAAAAAATTATAATGGAAGAGTGGATTCAGAAGGAGTGGGAGGAGTGGCAACACGGTGCTGTGGAAGAAGTAGCGTGGCAGTCAGTGGGAGAAGCAACACGGCGTGCGGAGGTGAAGAAACCTGGCGTGTGGGAAGACAGGGGAGAAGGAATAAGAGGGAGAGATCACAGGCGAGAGAGAGCAATATAGAGCATATGGGACAGAAGATCAAGGGTGAGAGAGACCAGCATGAGTGCTGGTTGGGGAGAGAAGCACTTAGGCGGGGTGGGAGAAAAGCACACGAGGAAGACAGCTGGAAAACACATGCACTCTCATGAAGTGTTTAAACATAAGAAAATAGTTCAGTAAAAGTGACCAGAGGGAGCACAAAAACCAGTCTATCAGAGATGAGTAAAGAGGCAATGCTTGATGGGAGACACATACACTCTCATGAAGTGTTAAAACATAAGAAAATAGTTCAGTAAAAGTGACCAGAGGGAGCACAAAAACCAGTCTATCAGAGATGAGTAAAGAGGCAATGCTTGATGGGAGAGACAAACACAAGATTGACAAAAAATCTATCAAATAAGCAGCCAAGTGAGAGTCACAAGAAAGTCAATCAATGGTAAGCTATGGGGCGGGTTATAAAGCCCTCTATGTTCTTGGTAAGCCCACAAATTATAACTTTCACAACTGTTATCTGGTAGTCTTGACCTAAAAATGACTGGTACATGGGAGATGTCAGTTTCCATACAGTGTTGTGTTACTTTATAGTCGACTGCAGACATTTTCGATGCTCGGTAACTACCCTCAAAAACCACTGTGCTGGTCCTTGTTAACACAAGGACACAGAGATGCCTTGCAGCAAGTGTGCAGGATAACTTTAAAGAATAATTAACATACACAAATTAAAAGTGTGCAATCATATCTTCCTGGTGATAGCACGTATTTTGTTATTGGTTTGTGTAACCGTGAAACAAATACATCTGAAATGATTTTTCGAGGTTTTTGAATCTAAGCTGTAGGTTTACACTTTAAGTGTTACCGATTGACACATTAAATATTTTCAGAACATGATCTCATCATCCTTAGATTCAGAGGTTACAAAATGTTAATTTAATCGAGTCAGACCAAGCCCAACACATGAACTTGACATTAATAGGAATACATGTGCTGATAATCCTCCTTGGGAAAGGCCTGCCTGGAATTTAACACTTTAACTCACCCCAAGCATGAAAAACTGGCTTGCAAGCGTGCTAATTTTTTATTCTCATTTGACACAAAAACTGTTGCTGACTCCAAGGTGGGGGCTACTCCTGCTCTACCTCATCAGTGGACTCCCAGGGTGCAAGAGTGAGGCGAGCATAGACCAGCAGAGCTCTTTTTCCCAAACAAAACTATCTGTCCCCTTGGAATTCATTAAATCCTAATTCATTTTGATGACATATTATTTAAACTTTCAATTTTTTTTAACTCATTCCTGACTTTTGAATGAGTCATTCTAACATTTCAGAAAATTAACATTTTTATTATAACTTTTAAAGTGCCAGGACGTAACCAATAGAAACAGGTCGGAATCTTCGGTGATCCACAGTTTCTGCATCTCGCGGTCAGGCAATGACTATCAACAGCGAGGATTAAAAAACAATAAAGGGCCCATGGTGCAGCAGGGAAAGAAGAGTAGAGGCATGTTCAGATGAAGACGAGTGTGGCACTGGGCACTGTGTGGAGACTAGGGACCATGATGATAAGGCAGCTATTCTAGATGACTCCAACAAGCTGGGGTGGCAGCATATACTATTCCTGGTGACATATGGTGCCCAATCTGAGATAGTGAGTGCCATCGGTAGACCTGTTTAGTAAGTCACCTCTTCCTCTATCAGGCCTAGGCAGCATGAAGAGTGTCTCTTTATGGAAATTTCTTCTGTAGAAGTTACTATCTTTTGTTCTTATTGTGAGACTACTGATGTCTCCAGGTTTCTCTTCTAGGAGTCTTGTGACTCAACCTGAAGGTCAAACCTCCATCAAGCTTCCAGGCGGTGATTATACATTACTGCTCTGTAATATGTCGATAACATTACTGTTCCTATTTGACGCTTAAGCGTAAGTACTGAAACATTTTTTCCTCAATTTTCCTCTAGGAAGGGGGTCCTAAATACCAGTCATTAGTGATCCTGTGTTTCTCCCTATCCTGCTGCATCTTTCCTGTAAGTCCTCTGCTTGGTTTTTGGGCTCTGTGGATTTCGCTCCAGTCCTTGGGGATGAAATGGGCAATGACACGATGGCGATTGGGAGGCTTATGGCTCCCTGAATCTTGAAAGTTGTCTCCCAGTACTGTTCCTGTGTTTCAGTTAATTGTACTTGCAAGTGCTTTTCTTGTGCATATTGCTTTTTGGTGGATGTTACACGTAGTCACTGCACCCACCTGAAACTTTCAGTTTGGTGTGTAGCTCTGTAAAACGACATCCCTTTTCCTGCTGAGCAGAAGACTAGGCCCAGGCGTGTGTGACCCACTTGGTGCTTGCTCCGATCTGAGCAACTGGTGCCACTGGATTTTGCATGCCTCGTCTGCTGTGTTTCCCTTGCACTGTGAAGTCTGCAGGATGGTGTGGTCAACCTCTGGGAAAGCATGAGTCTAGATGAAGGGCAGTTGGGGGTCCATCTGTTCCTGCCAATGTATTGTAACTTTACCCTATGGCTCTGTCAAACATGACTTAGCCGTTCATCAAAGTTACAATCTTTTTTTAGTATCAGAAACAAAACCCAAAGGGGGATTTTGTTTTTTATAATATAAAAGACAATGCCCCCCTTGCCATTAGAGTTATCTCCCATGGCAAGGGGCCTTTTGCAGTTTCCACTGCCCCTTACCGGCAGGGCTTTTCCTAGCAGTGAAGGGTCGTGAAAACAGACCTGTATGATCGCCCATCTAAATTAGGTGGGTGTACAGAGAGGTCAATCTCCAATGGGCCTTACTCTGTCGGTCCAATAATGGATTGTAACCAAGGTGGAGACGGACTAGTCTCTGCCATGGTTACATCAAAGGTCCACGACTGAGTACCCTTTCCGCCAACATATACATCAAGCACTGAGTCTTATGATGTTTCTCTTGCCAGCATCAACACTGGAATTAATCACACACTTCGAACATTTAGTGATATAATAGCTGAGAAATACCACCCCTCTCTTTCTCTACTGACGTAGAGTGAAAGATTCTGGTGTCTCTCTGATAGTGACTATTACCAGAACAGCAAAGATGATGAAGACAACACTGTAGAAAATGGTTGTCTGGCATATGCTCCTTACAAAGAACATTTGTTAGTTGCTGTATTCCATCTAACCAGGATTTACTCTCAAAAACCCTAAGCATTTCAGAGTCCTGTCAGACAAAGCAGCTCCTTTGAGTAGATCAGGAAAGGAAAAAAACAACATTTGGGAGAGGTTTTAGCAGCCAATCATTCTTTTCAGGTGGCCCTCTCAGATGCAGCAACAGATTTCAGAAGTTAGCTCCAGCGTAACTGAGCTAGAAGAAAGGATTGTTGACACATTTTCAGCATAGCTTTCAGAGACATTGACTAAAGGTTTTCCTACAGTATGCATCAATCTGGAAGATTTGGAAACTCATCAGCGCCTAAACAACGTAAATATCTTGGAGTTAATGAAGGGATGGAAGTCTCAACTACTCTGAGATGTGTTGTGACATTGTTGGCTCACATGTTTCCAAATCTGAAGACATTGGCACTTCAAAGTGAGGAGGCCTCTGCATGAAGCCTGGTCTTTTCGGTTCTCTCAAGTTAGAGTGAAGACAAAGCACCACCTTTCACTCTCCACTTTCTAAACTTCTACCAGAAAAATGATTCGAAAAATTCAGAATTCTCTTCTTCTCTGTGTCCTGGTTCCATCTGTGTACATCAAGCCTTCAGTGCTCCAAACCAGTGGTCACATCAGCTTTGCCTTTGTTTCTGCCCACAGGAGGACTCATGGCAACTGAAGCAGATGAGGGTGATGGATTTGGAAGAAATGTAAAGAAATGCATGTTCGGCAAGGTTTAGGAGCCATGACCGTAAACAACTTATCCATCTTCTTCGACTATTCCATACGAAGCATTTATGTTGCTAGTTATTGATGTTTACTGATCAGGGCCAAGCCAGAGCCCATGGCTGTGATAGTAGGTGGGGGTGCTGGGGGGGGGGGGGGCAACAAAATAGTAACAAAAGATGCGTAAGAGGGCTGCCCTGTCAATTACACTTAATACTTGCTACGGAGTCCCGCCTTCAGCACATTTCTCACTAAATCGGTAGATTCGTAAAGTGCCACTAATCACCCGATAGGGTATCCAGGCGCTATATAAAATGATGAATCTCATACTTTATAAAATGAAATAATGGCCGCCAACACTTGAAGCTCCATAGTTAAAGGCCAATAGCTTATGAAAATTACTTATAGGAGGTCCTAATTAAATGTCATCTTTTTGTATAAGTAAGCACAATTTCAAACTTGGTCTCTTCGACGTCGCCCTCTTTCCATGCTCCTCTGGTAGACAATACATTTTCCGTCGAGGGGCCTAATGTGACACCCCCTGTTTTCATAGTTTGCCAGGAAGAAAAATAGGGCAGATATCACAGGAAAATTTCCAACACGAAGAAAGAGCAAAGAAAACATCAAAGAATCATTGTTTCCATGACTGCTTCCAAACATACCATGTTGGTTATGAGCCCCAGATGTGAATCATGACCTTTTACACCGGCTCTTTTGGTATTATTAAGATGATGTTAGAGTTGCTGCATGCAGGCGATGACATGATGATCACAAGCACTTTAAGCAGAACCCTTCTCTGTATCTGCAAATTTAGCCCAATTTATATTCTAAGAAGCTGTCCGGCCAGAGTAGGCCCACAGCATCCTACACCTGGCTGTGTGGCCGTTGGCCAACGCTGCACTAGTTCTGTTTCAATGCATTCCAATCGGAGACTTGTGCTGCAGAGTGCTGGTATATTGTGGGACCCAAGGGCTTCCAATGTTAGTAGCTGGTTTTCAGTTGGAGCAGGCTCCAGTCTGGCCCCGGCAGACCATGTCGGTGCAGTGTGTGAACACTGGATATGTGCAGCGGCTGTGCACATTTTTAGTGAGTGTTGGACCAGCAGCCTACATCACACTTGCTTGAATGATACATATAATAATAATAATCCATATTTTTAAAGCACCAACATATCACCCCTTAAGGTTTCAAGGCGCTGGGGGGCAGATTAAGTGAGCTATTGCTTAGAGTCACATGATGCTGAGCTGAGCTGCCGCTGGCACCGAGGATCGAACCATGAGCTCCGGAGTCAGCCGCTCTGGCCATTGCGCTACACCTCTCAAAATATACATTTTCAGCAGGTTCTTTAAGGCCCCAATTTAGCTTAAAAATACTGTATGTTTGTAAAGTTAAGACAGTACAGCTTTAGTTACGTTTTCTTTTCCGTCAATTTCTTTGGGGTACAATTTGTAAAAGTAATGTCTGTCTATGTTCTAGCAGGCCGAGGGCTAACTTTCATTGACTCTGCTGATAATTGTGATCCAACCCCTCTTCGTAACTCTGACCCAGATTACTCTAATTCTCAAAAACCCACTCCTTTTGTGCCCCTCCTCAATAATTTGTGGGTTTCCTTCCATAAGATTTCCATTTCTAGCACTGGTGCTGCACATGAATGCTGAAAAGCCTCAGTCCAGTCCTGCTTCCATGGAGGGTAGAGGGGAGCATGAAAGTGTTGGGAAAACACCAACAAGTAGAACTGTCATGAAATAAACATTCCAAAGGTCGAATTATTAAAGTTGTTTAAGGTTTGAATTGATTGTTAAAAAAGCATTATTATATCATGTGTATAGCTTTACAACATTTATGAGCGTAGTCATTTATAATTGTATCACTGTTTTCTTTAAAAGGCCATTTCTATATTTTCAATAATGGATCCAGTTACACAGTCTCCTAAAAAATAATAACTTTTATATCTCTGTGGAAAGGCAAACATATTTGTAATGTACTGTTTACAAATTTTATCAAACAATGTATTCCAATTTATTATACAAAGTAAAACAATTTACCTTTGCACCTTTAACAAACAAGCCTACATTTTGTAAAGTGGTGTATAATTTCTATGGGCCCGATTCGGATTAGGATTTTTCTCAGTTTAGGAGTAGTAAAGTTAGGACTCCTAACTTTACTACTCCTAAACTGAAAAAAATCCTAACTTTACGACTTTCGGTATCACAGAAGGCATTTAGGAGTCCTAAAGTTAGGACTCCTAACTTCTGTGAATACCGAAATGAGTAAGTGCCTTCTGTGAATACCAAAATGAGTAAGTGCCTTCTGTGAATACCAAAATGGTAGTAAGTTTAGGATTTTGTCTTAAGTTAGTTCTGTGAATCGGGCCCTGTGACTTTAAAAAAAACAAGGCCATTATTTATGTAGGTGGTATTTTCAAAACACAAACTAAGCCAAAAGGCAGCTGTACAGGGTTAAAGACAAGGATACAGTCAACAGGTGATTTCCAGAGGCAGCTTGTTTGTGGTCTTTTACTCCATCATAATTTGATGCTCTTTAAAGAGCTTCAACACTTTCCTGAGCTTGAGCAGGGAAGGGGTGGTCTTGATGGATAGATGGACGTTGTTCCAGATTCTAGGTATATAATAGAAAAGGCCTGCTGCATGCTCTTGTATTTGTATTGTGATGCCTTTGTAAATGCCACTGCTGTTTTTGAAGATGGTGCGGTCATCAAGTGGGAACTGGTGAAGTTCTATCAGAATTGGAGTGAACTGATCATATTTCTTTAACCCCTTAATGAGATGTACTGCAACGTGTCCGATGCCATCAAGGGGGGGCCAGTGTGACATTTCAGCGATTGTTGACAAGGGTGTTTCTACCATTCAGGTGCAAGAATACTATGGCTTGAACAGAAGTGCTGAAGTCGCTTTCTGGGAGTAATGGTTTCACATTCTTCAACAGAGAGAACTGGTATCCAGTCCTCCTTGCATTCTTCGCAATGCGTTCGTTGAGGGTGCAGTTGGTGTCCAAGATGAACGAACCCAAGTGACTTGGTATTGGGTAAAAGCTGGGGTTTGAAGCCTTCAAGGTTCATGGCATTGAGCCAGGTTTGTACGCTTAAGGTGTTAGATGTCTGGAGCAGAGGAGGACTTTTAAATAGAGTTGTGTATTGTTGCCATATTGGTGAATGTCGACGCTGTTGATGATATCTTTCAGAGAATATAGCAGGGGATTTTATGGAACCCTGTGACCCTCTGCTTGTGAAAGTGATCTTCTAGGACCTGAAGGTACTTATTTCAACAAACTATTTTGGTTGGAGAGGTAAGAGGAGAACCACTGGTGGAGCAAGGGGGGAGTGGTCTGCCCCGGGTGGCACCAGTTTTGAGGGTGGCAGCCTCCTCCCCCGGCAAATGCAGCAGCCACCACAGGTGGCAAAAGGCCTAGCTACGCCGCTGATGAGAACCACTGAAGGACGTTGTCAGTGAGTCAGGATGTGGATGAGAGTGGGCTGGAAGCTGAGGCATTCAGCAATATCAGGACCAGGAGTCATCTTCATCTGTGGGCAGAACAACGTCTACAATGTGTAAGGTAGCAGGATCGTGCTGCAGCATGATCGGAAGCCAGATTGGTAATCATGCAGGAGATGATTGTCACAGATTTAATCTTGGGGTTGTGCGTGGACTGCTTTCTGGTTTACCTTGCCAATGATAGGTAGGTGAGTGATGTTCGTGAGGTTATCAGGCTCTAGTGTAGGTTTCTTTTGATGTTGGAGGATTTGCTCTGTCCTAAGAGCTTCTGGGAAGATGCCTAAAGTGAGGAAGCAGCTGATAATGATGAGTAGGCTGGAGAGAGTTTATCTGGAGAGAGCTTTGATGAAGGTCAAGTGAAAGACATCATCTTCAAATGAGATGACTTTGAGGGAGTTGCTTATGTCAATAAGATCTGTAAGAGATTGGACTTTGAAGGATGACCATTCTGGGATGCAGTGATGAGAGATGGGTCTAAGAGGAGAGCAGACTTGGTGTTGGTGATGGCCACGTCGGATCATCTGCATTTTTTCACTGAAGAAAAGGTTGATGACATTACGCTTGTCTATTAGTGAGGGAGTTGTGGGTCATGCAAGGGAGGATGCAGTGCTTATAAGTGTTAAAGCTTTTAAACATTTTTGGGAGATTTAAAATTGTACTTGTTAATTAGTATGTTTACAATTATTTTTGGGCAGTGACATTTTCTGCTGAAAGGAAGGTATGAGCACTGATGAGGAATAACTTTAATTGAGAAAAAAAATGAAATCTTTGTTTGTGTTCATTTTTACCACACAAAACTCTCAAATCAGGGTCATGATTCTTTCATGAAACATTCACAGGTTACTACTGGATGGATCCCCTGAAATTGGTGATCTCAAATTTTGGTGAAAATTGTGTGACAATCCCCCATTGAAGAAATTCTGTGCAGAATTGAATGTTACACCATTTTCTTCCTAGGTATGATAAAAAAGGGTCCTAATGCGGCCTCAGACAACACACCATGCAGCAGCAAGGGCAATCGATGGAATGCAGAGAACTTCTCATATTCCCGGCACCAAACATCACAGACACCCATTAGTGTCCACAGTTTAATTCAGGGAGACACTCACTCACAGAAATATTGTGGATGTGGCACAACATGTCCTGAGATATATGCCAATGCCACTGTTTTAGTACAAAGGTTGGATGACCATTTCAACAGGGTCAAGGCAGGAGCACCCATTTTCTCACAAATTAGTACACAAATTGAAGGTAGTACCAGTGAAATTGAAATGCGTAAAAGATATTTTTTTGGCCTTGGACATCTACAAAACAACCATTTTCAATCAATCCGCCATAATTTTCAGTGTGATTTCACTCCAACCAGGGTGTTAGTCTTGAATTCCTCACAGTTTTAGCATCTTGTAAGAAATAAAAGCGATTAGAATTGAAAACATTTGAGAATATCATATTTTAAGACAAAGAGGTTCTCTATGTCTGCAATAGTTGTCGCACATCTCCTTCTCCAATCCTCAGCATGACAAAATGTCCTCCATTCAAGCCTTTCACGCATTGCAGTAGTTGAGGCCTGGACACCTCTTGGTGGTCTTTTACGGCTGGTCTCAATTCAAACTCTCATTCCTGTGTGTCGGTGCTATTGGAGCACAATTTATGTTAACCATGAAGAGGAAACTGGGTTGAACTCCCACTGAATATATGGTTCACTGCATCCAAACTCATTGGAAGTGCCTCCCAACTCATTTAGGCCATAATTACTCCTCTCATTACATTTTCAAAGCCAAAAGTATTGTGAGTAGAAGATCAACAAAGACATCTAAGTTAAAATAGTTGTTGTGCATGCAGGCAGTGGAAGCCCTTGGCAGATGCCGTGCTGTATATTATGTTAATCACTTTCAGCTGAGTCCATGATCACCAGGTAACTGATGTGTTTCAACCATCTCTTGAACAGAGGGCAAATTGGCCTTCATCATGAGATATTTAGGTGCCAGGAAGGGTTCAAGAACTAACGCAGCAGTGTGAGGTTTGAGTATTTAGAGTATTTATAGACCCTGATCCGCAATTGTTCTGAAAAATATAAGTACATTTCACCATGCATAAATGATGCCTATGCATAAATTGCACATTTTGCTAACACCCATGCATTTTCCATGCTTGCCTATATTTTGAATTTTTTTCTGTGGAGCTCTATTTTTATCAAAAATAGCTTTGAAAATAAACTCCCTAATCTACATATTGCTCTGGCACAAAAATGTCTGTAGTCATATTACCATAGTTTTAACCTAACTGAGCAGAAAGGCACCCGTGTTCAAAGTAATAGGGAATGCAGGACCCCTGAGCTTGATTCAGTCAAGTTTTTACAACCTTATTTGCCACCTACAAGCGTAAAAAACTGGATTTCTGCAAAAAATCAGAAATTCTGTTTCACTGAATTGTGGCACTAGCCTTAAATGTGGTGAACCGTCTGCCACATACAATATTCCCAGCAAATGTTTGTGAACTAGATTACACCTGGGAAATTTAAAAAGTTGTTCTTCGCCCAGAAGTAACTTGTTTTCTGCATGCTGGAAAAAGTTGGAAATGTCTTGTCCTGATCCATAAATATTTTGCACACCTACATCCAAATCCACACTTTTTTTCCCACAGTGCAGCAAAAGAAACAAAGTTACTGAGTATTGTGAAAGGGAGAGAGCAGAACAGCACTATATCTACTACGCAATGGATCTGTAGCCCTCGCCCCCTGTGCTGGCACACTTTAGGCTCCCTTGCCCCAATGCAAAAACTCTTGCACTAGGGTGCAAGGGTGTGTGAATGTGATGTGTAGCATAGGTTTTGTAATAGAAGGGTACCTTCCAATCCAAAATACTGTGCTTAGATATAGTTTTAAACTCTTCAAAGTGTGTATGCTTGCTGTACAATACAGCACACATGAAAGTTGGAAAAGTTTGGAGAAAATAAAACTTTTCTGCAACGTTACTCCTGCCTTGAAGAGGCATACATTTTTGGCGCAAAGCTCTGACTACCCTTTTTAGTGAATAGGGCTTTGTGTCAAAAACCATGAGTGATGCATGGGAACGCTCATGTTTACCACTCATGGCACACCCCATTGGTGCAAAATAGTGCAAAGTAGCGCATAGTGCTTTTTTGTGTTACTTAAGGGCTACCATCCAGCACAAAACTGAAGAAAATCCAAATTCAGCACTTTGCACCGGTTTGCCTCACTTTTGTGATGCAAACCTGGCACAATGTATTTGTAAATCTGGGCCTTTGACTAAATTTAGGAGCACAAATTGCCCACTTTGTGAATGCAAATTCCCAGTTCTGATTCAAACAATCCAGGGTTGATGAAATGGAAGGTGCACAGACTTTTATTTGGGAATGAAATGTGAATCTCCTGGTGATACCACATGGTATGCATCCAAAATCGTCTGACATGGCGACGAACAGTGAAGCCTTCAGTCTGTCTTTGACAATAGATGCAGTGTTTTGGGGTCACAAGGAAGCTTGTTGACCTGGAAACCAGAGCCCTGTCAAACCAGATGTGTCCATCTGACATCTTTATAAGGAAGCGGTTGTTCTGCAGATTTTGCATACACCGGGGGAAGGGCAAGACATAGGGTTATACACTGGGGGCAGTAGGAAACTGCAAAGGCACACTGTACTGAGCTGCCAGAGCAAACATACATGTTACAGCCGGGGCAACTTTCATGAGACTGACCCCGCCCCAGCTTCACCTGCCTTTCAGGCGAATTGACCTGCTGCAAAGTGTCCTGATATCTCCATGGGCCAATGAGGTTCTGTGTAGAACTGAGACAGAACCCAAAGCAGAGGAAAGCATTGGACTCCCCCATGGTTAAATGGAATAGGAATTAAAATATTATTTATTGTAGGTAGCATAGTAATGTAATTATTATTATATTTACTATGCTTATCATAGTTGTTGATGTTGATAACTCACAAGCCAACCCATGCACTGTAAATTTTGTGGCACTGTTGTCCGCAGCGGCTACTCTGCTAAGGCGGAGGAGTGTCACACCACAAGAAAAAGAAAATGATGATAACACCATGTTATCATTTTATTTTTCAAAACTCTCTCTGTTTAGGTGAGTGCAGGGTGGGCTGGGCCGTCCACAGAGCAGGGGGAGGAGTGGTGGGCACTTTCTAAGTGTGCATGACAGTTTGGCCTGCAGCCTTGGGCCGGCCAAACAGACATTCGCTCTTAGCTTGTTCTCCACTCTGCTGTATTGCACAGCCTGGCTGGAGAACATGCACAGGCTCCAAGTCCCTGTCTGAGCGCCGAACGACAGCGCTCAAACCAATCATGGCACTGTTGTCATGCTGGTGACAGCAGCATCGTGATTGGCTAGGGGAGTCTGGGAGCCTGTGTGCTTCCTGTTTACTGCGTCAAACAGAGGAGAGGCGGCGGCTGGCAGGTAAGTGGGTTTTTCTTTTTTTAAATGTGTTTTTTTTTAACCCACCCCTGCTCCCCGCCCACCACTACAGCCCTGTAGCAGCTGCAAGTGGGAGACATGTCATCAGCTAAAGGACATATTGACTGCTGGACACTGGACACTGACGCACAGGATCTTGTTTATAAATGCTCAGCATAACTACTGACTATACAATCAATGCCTATTTAAATTATTTGGGCCATAAAAGGTGTTGCCTTTTCTTGTCCTTGGAGTACTCCAGAGTAACTCCTGCTTTCAAGGAGTAAGTCAAACGTTCCCTGCATAGACATTGCGAGATTTGTGAACAGTGCCATGCATGTGGAATGTTAGTAAGGCTGGTACAGAGTCTGCCACTTGTGAGGCACAGCATGTCACAAGACTTTCACCACACTGTGGGCCGCATTCCGATCACAGTGAGACCACCACTGTCAGGCTGTGGGTGGCTGTCTCACCGCCATAGTAAGGTCATTTTCCGCCCGCCAAATTACAATGGCGGGCGGTTCCGTAGCGATCGGAAACTCCGACCTCCATGCATTCGATGGACAACTTGAGCTCGCCGGTGCGTTAGAAGCCTTCCTACCCCTAAAATGGTGGCAATGTAACTTTATGCTACGATTACGTACAATTATGCACAAGTAACTCTTAAGCAAGGGATGGAAAGTGGAATTCCTTGGTGAGGTTTGTCTTGTGCACCTGTAAATAACTATAAAGTGTTCTAGTTTGTGAGCATTCACATACTCCTCTCCAATATTTTACAGGAAGAAATACGAGAATGCAGCCACGCAGCAGCAAAGGTAGGCAGGATGGAAGGTTTATGAACCAATGGGAACTTTGCTCTGGGAAAGGGGTGGAGCTCAAACCAGGGGAGACTTCCAATCATCACCAGTCTCTGGGAAAGGGGTGGGCTTGATCAAGGGAAACTGACAACCGTCACCATTTCCTTTGTTGCCTTGGGAGCACTCTTGCAGCTGCTGACACTGCTTTACGCTGGTGTAAATGGCACACAATACTTACCCTCGTTTTATTATTGAATTATGAGAAGCCGCGCACTGTGAAAAGTTTTGAGTAGTGTAAAAATGTTACCATGGTTGTGAATCTTCAGCCGACACAACTTCGCAAACCCCTGCGTCTTTTGCGCTAATAGTGACAAAGGGACAGATGTACAACCATTTCATTGCACGAGTCTCTAATTGTGATTTTTTGTGACTCGCAATTAGAGACTCGCAAAATGAAATGTACTAATGTGTCTCAGACACACGAGTGATTCCCATTGGTGTCGCAATTGACTTGCCTCATCAATATTCATGCAGCAGGACACAATTTGCGACCCATTTGAGAATGGGCATTAACACAGGAATGGTTGCCTGCTGGGGACAGAAGACCCCCATGATTGTGTTTGCTTTTAAATAAAGCAAGTTTTTTTATGCAGCCTGTTTACCTTAAAGGGAAACGAGAAGCGTTTCAAAAAAGAAAAAGGAAACATTTATTTTTCATGTTTTACGGGTAGACAGTGGTCCATGGGACCACTGCCTGCTCTTAAAAAAAATGTTGCTACTATTCACAAAGGACAAGTGATCGTAAAACAATCGTACATCCCCCTGCAACACGCTATTAGGAAGGGACTCCCTTGGCAGGCCCCTTCCTAATAGCTACTTGTAAACCCTATTTTGTGAGTCGGTAATAGTTTACCTACTCGCAAAATAGTAATAGGGTTAGTACATGTGAATGGGCTATTTAGTGGTCGCAAATGGCCTGATCTTCTGTTTGCAACCGCTAAAAGCTGATGTGCATCTGGTCGAAAGTCTTTAAAGTAGGTTAGAAACTGGTGCAGAATGGGTCGTATGTCTGGAAGAGGTGTGGTGCCGCGGCCAGGGCGACTGACTCTGGAATCTGGGGATCACAGTTCGATCCCTGGCGCCGGCGGCTGATTAGCCCAGCACTATGTGACTCTGGGCAATAGCTTGCTTGATCTTCCTGACGGCCCCCCAGCGCCTAGAGACCCTTATGGGTGATTGTTCGTGCTTTACAAATGTGGGTTAGTATATGTCGGAATATCTTCTACAGAAATATCGTCTGACATAGATATTGTGGCCTAAATATCGTTTCATCCCATTGGGGATTGATTTAGCATTATAAACTCGGACGTGGTGACATTTTTCTAACCAGTATTTAGAACACAGTATAAATCAGGCTAGTCTATGACAAGAATATTATGGTGAAGTCCTGGGGGACGAACAAATACCGCAGGCCAAAGGGACTTGCCCATAGTGCATGTGTATAGATACGGTGAAGTTGTCGGGGGCAATAGTGCCGAGGGCCCAACATTTTAAGGAAAAATGGTGGTGGAAGAAATATAAGGATTTGCTGCGGTAACGGAGAATGGTAGAATGTGTGATGAGGAGTGCGTGTCACGCGTACCTGTGGAAGAAATGTAAGAAAATCAACACACAGGAGTGATGGTGCTGAAGGAGGGGTGCTGCATGGTGCAGAGGTGGTGATGCTCAAGGGTGTGTGTCCTTCCATCTAGTTCCTGAGGTGAAAGTGTCTCTGATGATGAAGGTGTCATTCTGTTAAGGAAGCCAATAGTGTGTGGGGAGTCAACAGAGAAGGTTTAATGCAACATACCACACATTTGGCGTTTCATAATAGATCTTTGTTGTTACCCGTGTATGATGCTCCTTTTATCGACCTCTGAAAGATGAGAGGCTGGGTGGATCCTCCTGAAATTAAGCACGTGACCATGAAGTGGAAGAGAGATTCCTGGAGTGGATGCATTCATCCTCTGAGCACCAGACTCAATATGAACTGAGGTGGGTGCAACATTAAACAAATGTAGACGATGGAAATGGTTCTGATTATTTGCTATTAGTGAAAGGGATGTGTGTCATTGGTGTGTGTGCGTGTTGTATGAGTATGGAGCGTGTGATGGAAATGTGTTTGTTGGGGGTGAGAGTGGTATGCTGTGAGTGGAAGGCAGTACTAGAGTTTGTGTGCAGGGAATTGGAGTAAGTGGACATTTAGAAAAAAGGGGCATTTGT
This sequence comes from Triturus cristatus, assembly GCF_964204655.1. Classification (NCBI taxonomy): domain Eukaryota; kingdom Metazoa; phylum Chordata; class Amphibia; order Caudata; family Salamandridae; genus Triturus; species Triturus cristatus. Next base: position 629,217,757 of record NC_140595.1, on the reverse strand, counting down.
GATTCACCCGTATTCACTTCTTGTGTATGATTTCGAGAAGGGAAGTGTTTGGCCGTGCACGGTGAAAATGAGAGTTCTAATCATAGCTTCTCCGCTAGACCAAATTGTTTGTTCCTTGGCAAATCACTTCATCTCAGTTGAACTTGTCTTATGACACCGGAAGTGCTTGGAAACAGGCTAAACGTCATGCTTCATAACTGGACAGTTATTCATTTGCTAGGGACAGTTGTGACTTGCCGCAAATCAGAGACATCGCATCTTGATTTCGGGCCTCTTGGTCACTAAAAGGATCACGGGGTCGTTCCACAGAACTCCTAAATCCGGTCTGGAGACCAAGTAGCCGGATGTGTATCACAGAGGTAAGAAAACTGATAAGCCAAAACGATGACCGTCACTGCAGATGCAAAAAGATGTGCAGGTCACTTGTCTCATTTTTATTTCGGCTTTTTCTTACTTAATTTTTTCAGAATGTGTTTAGATGAAATACAATCAATACGAAATTACATTAACGAGTATTTCTAGAAAACCGTGGACAAACATATATTACATACTGAATAAGAAACTGTATTAGTAAACTTTCAAGCCGTCCAGAGCGGTGACGTAACTAGCTGGCAATGACGCCCGAGAAAACCAAAACAGAAATAAAGTCTGCATTTCAGTGGCAGCCGAAACAGAATTATAAACAAGTTATTTCCAATTTCCTCAACTTCCTGAGTGCATAAAACCTCCTTACCTCCTCCCCCAGCGGCATATACATTTCATATGATATGGATGGAGGCGCATAGCCGATGAAAACCGCAAACTGGGGAGAGCGAAAATAAGTGTTGACAACAACCAGCTAGAAAGCCAAATTACTCCTGACAACAGAAAGGAAGAGGCTTGGCCAAGTCCAGTAGAGTCCCCTGATGTAATGTCTGCCACGGTTTGTGTGCGCTCACAGGCTCCCATCGGAGGAGGACTGACCTATGGGAAGTCTGGCTGTGTGACATGCTAAAGGGCCTATTGTCTTGGCAGTGCTTTATTTGTGGCGGTGGTTACAAGTGTTGGGCACCACCACTCATTTTTAGGGACTGGAACTTATATTTATTTGCTCATCAGATTTTTGTCCAGAAAAAGAGAGAGAAAGGCAAGAAAAGGAAAGATAGGAAAACAGTAACCACGGGGCATATTATCAAGAAACAGGGTTACAATTATCGCCGCTTTAGCGGCAGAAAACTGCCGCTAAAGCGGCGATAATGGGCTTGATAATATGCCCTTGAGAATTCCCATAGAAGCCCATGTTTTGGTGACAATATGGGCTTCTATTGAAATTCTCAAGTGCATATTCTCAAGCCCATTATCGCCGCTATAGAGGCGATAATTTCAACTCCATGCTTGATAATATGCCCCAAAGAGAGGCAGCAGGAACGAAGACAAGTTTCAAGAGTGAGATCGAGAGACAGAGAGTGTGGGGTGGAAGATGGCATCGAGTGGGTACCCTTGGCTTTGGGCAACTCCAACATTCAACTTTGCAGCAGCGTGCTCCTATGAAAAACTTTGGGCTTCCGATACATATATGTATTATGTATGTATTGCTGGGTGGTCAGGATTTGTTTATTGGGTGTAACACGGTGTTATAAGTGACTGACCCTGCCCAAACCCCGCTGTCCTTACACAGGCACTGGCCTGTAGTGAAATCTCCCATTTTCCATTAATCTAGGCACTAACTGCATATCAGGTAGACTTCTCCCAATTGTTCAACCCAGAGACATAGCAACCTCAGGCTTTGATTAGACATTTTACCCTTCTTTCCAAAGTATCAGGCTTTCGCCTTCAGACTAATACGCAATCTCTTTTATTAACATATTAGGAGCTGAAGAGTAATGATAAAATGCTGAGTCTCATGAACAAAAATGAATTACACACGCCTACAAGGTCCTCCACGGCCAAGGAGCAGCATACATCAACCACCGCCTGAACTTCCACAAATCCTCAAGACACCTGTGCTCCACCTCTGACGCCCTTGCACACACTCCCCGCATCCGCCAAGCCACGGTGGAGGATGTGTCATCTCCTATCTTGGTGTCAAGTCCTGGAATGACCTCCCCCTCCGAACATCATCCTCGCTCCCAGAATTCAGGAGACTCAACACCTGGATTTTCGACTGATCCCAGCAAGAACCTAACGCCAGGGTACCATCCTAGGTGATTAGCTGCGCTCTACTAATCCAACTTGATTGATTGTTTAGTTTTGGAATTAACATTTTCATCTATTGAATTGAAATCGTTCGTTTATATTCTCCTTTTATTACTTTGTGTTATGTTTCAAATGTGTTTCACTGTTGCTAGGCGCTGTTAGAATTGAGAACGTCTTGGAGTCAGTTTAGCTTTGCTGCTCTTAGATGCAAGATGCTTGATGCTGTGCTGCCAATAAACACTTATCATTTTATATACAAAAGCTTCAGGAATTCGATTGCTACACGTTGCCTGCTGATAGTGCTTTATTTTCTGTCTTCATGGACACAAGATGTATTTATAAAAAAAATGAAAGAAACACAGAGACACATATTTATGAAGAAATAATGAAGTTGTACCTTTTTGTTTTGCTCAGTTAACTCTTTACACAGATTTTAAGTGCTATTGGGTACCCCTAGTGCACTTGTTTGGAGAGGAGATGCTTGTATGGTGGGGAAGGCTTGTCCTTAGCCTTTCTCTAGCCATGGTGAGTTTCATAACCCACTAGGGGGCATATGTATCATCATCTCCATTTGCGATTCTCAAATAGCGATTTTTTGAGAATCGCTATTTGAGAATTGCAAAACGGGATGTATTTAAAAAATCGCACAAATTTTGCGATTTCTTAAAATTCCTTAATTGCGATTAGCAAATTGCGAAATCGCAATTAAGGAATACCTTCCCATTCATTCCTATGGGCCAGGAGGCCCATAGCAATGAATGGGAAGTCCTTCTCTATTTGCGAATCGCTATTTGCAAATCGCAAATTGAGAATATTTTCAAAGGTGCAAGGGTGTCATGATGACACCCTGATGCACCCCTGAAATCAGCACCACATGGCACTTTGAAATATGCAAAAAAGTGCATATTTCAAAGAAATCGCAACTTACCACCAACTTGAAGTTGGTGGTAATTTGCGATTTCTTAAGGAGAAATCGCAGAACTTGGGTGCGTGTTACATTGCATTTAAGAAATCGCTATTTGCGATTTCTTAAATGCTTACGCAAACTTAAGAAATCGCAAATTTAGCGATTCCTTAAGATTGCGAGGCTGAAATGCCTCATACATCTCCTTTTGCGATTTTGTATTCGCAAACGCTGTTTTTTTGCGATTCGCAGCGTTTGCGAATACAAAATCCTTTGATACATATGCCCCTATGTCACTTCTGATGTGTGGGTTCTCTAAGTCAAGGCACATCACTTTCTGACCTATGCGTGTATGCTCCCTGAACACAAGCCACCAGCAAAGGCCTCAGGTAAGATTTAACCTAGTTAGGTCTGTTGATAATTGTCATTTTACCAGTAAGACCATGATTACAAGAGGCCCATATACTCCTGATGGATACGATAGCTGTTACCAAAGCCATTGGGAATTATGAGGTCTGGGCAGTCACCGGGGATCTCTCATGTTTCCCATGGGGGGGAAACTGCAGGAAAGAATGAGGAATGACTGGGGGATTGGACCTAGAGTTACTTATTCTCTTAGTAACCCTTCATTCCTCTGGAGACTCTCAGGGCTCAGTCTATAATCCCTGTTAATTCTGCATCACCTGAGTTAACTGCCCCCACTGGGAGCTGGTAACTCAGATGAGTGGAACTAACACCCCAGCATCCAGGGCAATGAGGCCCAAACTGCAATAAACCCTTGGGTGGCGCTATTCTGTGTGTGTTTAGTTTGACCCTAACTGTGGAGGAGCAGCCAAACTACCTGATCCATGTCTTGTGCGTATTGAAGACGTATGAAATATGGAAATTTGTTTTTGTTTCTGAGCCCAGAAAAACATCCTCCTTGCTCCTTACAAATAAATCGAACTCAAAAACTGCCTGGGGTTTTGCCACACTGCCCCACATGCTGCAGGACAAGCAGGCAGAGTAAAGACAGCCACTGCTTTTTGGACTGTGCCCTAATACTCTCAGGGTGGGCACATAAACTCAATCCTACTGTCCCCTCAATTTCTTGCCATAGCTGCTCACTTGCATTAGATAGGTAATTGCCCCCTCCTCTTTGTGCAAAGGCACCTCAACCATTTCTCTTCCAGCAGTGCACATCTCCTCTCAGTACTGAACAATAAACAGTGATACACAACTTGTCATCCAAGGATCCAAGGAGGTGTGACACTAGGTTCTCCTAATGTCCTTCTTGTATCCACCTAAGTGCTAGGATCATGCCAATGACCTCTTGTTGAGAAGTACAGAAGCTTGCAGCAATAGCTGATGCACGCTGTGTAGTTGCAAAGCAGCCCCTTTAGGAAGAAACAAGATTCCCGGGCACCCGTTATTTGGTAAGTATGCTATTATACAAAGTCTCTGATACCACAATTACTCTTATAGATGGTCCATTCAAGATTAATAGCAAATTTTCAATTCATTTAATGTTTGGCCTTGGCAGAAACAGCCAGCCAACACGTGTTTCGTCACAATGGGAGGTGTCCCGTGACTTCTTCAGGGTGCTGCGCCGGTGATAGTTCCGACCCCGCTGGTCTGGGTTAAGCAAACGAAGAAAAGAAGTGAGTTGAAACCGAAGAACCACTGTGTGGAGATCTTGTGTAGAAAGTGCCTGTTAAGTGTAGAACGATGGATACGCCGTCACAAGATACCGAAAGGTTTGCAGCTATGGGAGCGAAAAGCGGCGGGTGCGCCGTCAATCACAATCTTCAGCGTGTGAGCTGATGTCCAAACAGGCACTGGTCCTTCTCTGATACGGAAGTCCCTTTAGGAAGTGAGAGAACAGTAACTCACTGATGGGGGCTAATTGTCCTTGGTGGTGACAGGTTTTATGCAGGGGCGGCTGGTGACATTTGAAAATGGCGGGGCGTAAAAGTGCTGGAGGAGTGCCCCGTAACATAACCTGGGCGCTAGCTTACCACTTCGGCGCAAAGGTGGGAGATAAAGCTGCCAAGCCTGGTGTGGTGCACATGCTTCCGTTTATCCTCGTCTCTACCTCTCCTCACCTCTCTCTCTCCAACCGCTATCTGTTTATTTCTATCGCTCTAGCTTATTCGTATCCCGCACAACTGCAATTACCCAGTACAGGCAATCTTCGCCAATGGCACAAAATACACCTAGAAAACAGGGCCAAATTACCCTTTCCCCTTCAACTACAACCAAACTGCTCTTTTTCACACAAACTAGACCTTCCTACCATTGCTCCCACACCCTAAACCCATTCCCAAAATCCTAGAACACCCTAAATTAACATCCCAAACATGTGCATTACCGCCAGCTCCCAAAGGCCTAAAGTCGCTTCAAAACGCACTCTGAAACATGGCCCAAAACACACCTTCCCCTCCATGGATTTTCTTCAAAACACTTGCAATCAAAATTAGACCTTCCCAACTCTGATCCCAGCTAAGCAAATCCACTCGGAACCACCTGAAACACCCTAAAATCACACTCCAAAAACATGCAAAACCCACGTTTAACATGGGCTCCTATGGCAGGTCTTTCCCTTCCTCGACTTTGCCAAAAAACACCCTTCCCATCGATCGATTCCTCCCAAAACTTCCTGCACACCCATCAATTCCACCTCCCTGCCACTCACAGCAGCCCCGTTCCTGTTGATCCACTGGAATCCCCTAAAAAACACTTCTCCACGCACCCCAACACCGCCCATTGGATAACATTGCAATCCGGGCCTACACAAAAAATGCTCTTTTTTCGCACTTCCACTACTTCGATCATCTTCAAACTCACTGGGACACTAGTTCCAGCCATTCCCAAGAATCTCAGCAAGAATCCATCCACTGGAAGGGGTATGACTTTTCACCCAAACACAAGCCCCCCGCAAACCCACAAAAACACCCCAAAATCAGCCAAATCTGGATGGAATTTTGCAAAACCACCCTAAAAACTTCCCAACACCATTATGCACGAACCTGAATCGGGCCCTGAGCCATAGACTCCCGGAACCCTAGCAAATTTCAACCCTAAACCCTAAACACCACCCCAACCCACCACCAGCAGCGGGAGAACTGAATTAAAATAAAAACAAAAACTTACCTGACCGCCTCTGCTCCTGGTCCGCGTTGGCGCCTCTGCCCCCTTCAAACCGGAACACCACGTCAGCACTGGAGTGGCAACCCCTCAGCCAATCCTGGCGCTGCTGCAGCGCCAGGATTGGCTGAGGGCACAGCTTATGCTACGCCCGCCGCCTGCCCATTAGGAGACCGAGGGGCTCCTAATGGGCATGCGCAAGGCAGTAAAAACACACGTCCGCATGACTGGGCACGGGCTAAAAATTACTCTCCATGCCCATTCATGCGCACTTGTGCTGCCTTTCCCTGGCTTGTCTGACAATGCATGTCAGTCAACATGACGCCAGACCGCCCACGGTCCGACGTCCTGCTGACTGACATTCATTGTCAGTTCTCCCCACCCTCGGCGTCTCTGAACTTAAGTAAACTAAGTTCAGAGACACCGAGGAGGGAGCTGCGGGCGCGGGCGGGTGCGGGGGCAGGGGGGCAACGCCCCAACGCCCCAATGGACGCACCGCGCCTGGTTTTATGTCGACCACTAGCTGCTCACCAAGGATCTACAGGTCCTGACGCTTGTTCGGTAAAACTCCTCTCCATCTTCTCCCTTTCTCTGAATACAGGTTCCATGACACAGATGGCATGTGGGAATCTACACACCAGTGGCGTGACATGACCTAGCATTTTGCCATCCGTATGGTTCTGTTATTACACATTCATGTACATGCAGTCAGTCAATCAGATGCCAGCTTGCCCTCCAGCCATGCACGAACACATCCACTAGTCCTGTTTGGGATCCGGAGTAACGTGCTACCCAGCAAAAAACACTACAACACCTCATCATGGGTAGCAAGCACTATATAAATGCAAACCCATCCCTTGTCTATCCCTCCACTATCCTTTTACAATCCAAATAACAAACTCACATGTCCGCCACTCAAATAATTTATATCTCCCGATACTAATTCACCAGTAGTCCTTTTTGGGTTCTAGAGTAGCGTGTTACTCGCTAAAAAAGCACTTCGAAGCCTCATCAGGGGTAGTAATTATTGCAATTACTTCACTTCATCATCTCTTTGCATTGACCTTCCTTCCTGGATTAGCTTCCTCACAGGCCTCCAAATAAATGGCTTACCTGGTGCTCTGCTTACAAAACACCTGCTGCAGCCCTTAGCTCTACCATGCACAATCACACATAGCTGTAGCGAAGGTAGATCGACGTCAGTGCTTTATTTGTAAAAGAAAGAGTGCTGATGCCCAAAGCTCTGCTCAGAAGCCCACTGTCCGCACGCTAATAAATGTCAGCGCACCAAATATCAAGGCTGCGTATGCAGGGCCGGACTGGGAACCGAAACCGGCCCTAGCAAACTGCTCAGCTAACCCCACCCCACCGGAGGGGCTGAGGGGATGCGGCTGAGCAGTTTGCAAGGGCCGGTTTCGGACAATTTTGTCACAGGTGGCTGATATTGCTGGCCCCAGGTAACAAAAACAGCCCCCCAGGGGCCCAAAACAGGCCCCCACCCTGGCGGCCCACAGGGGAAATACCCGGTGCCCGCTATGGCCAGTCCGGCCCTGTGCGTATGTAGTCTTGACGCCACCCCAGGCCTCTTTGGCACACTGCCAGACACTTCTTGTCCCTTTATCTGACTCCCTTGGACCCCTGTTTTCTCACTTTGTGGCGGGTTTTCCGTTTTTTCCCTTAATGTGTTTTTCTCTCGTTTTCGTGGGAAATGTCAGAAGAGGAAAAATAAGGGTCGGTCCAAAAAATGAGTGCTGTGACGCTCTCCGGCAACCACCGGCTTAAATTAAGCACTGATCTACCTAGGGATAATATAGGGTATGTGGCAGCAGAGAGCAGTGAATGCAAGGCAGGTTTCACCATTATGTCAGGGTGTTTCCTATACCAGCCTTCCTTTACTGCTGCATTCATCTCTCTCTCCTTGTGTGTGCAATCTCCTGTGTCACAGAATCTTTGTGCTTCCTCTCCCACAATCTGCGTGAGTGAGTGTCGACGTTGAGGCTTTTTCTACTTCAGTCTGTGAGATCCCTGTCCAAATGTCCTATAATAGCGTATGTATGTCCCTGTCTGGGAATTCGTGATGTCCTGCCCTACTGTACTTGTCTCCCGCTCCCATAGACTCTGTTTCAGCTGCCAAGAGCCCTTCGTTTGGTTCAGTCTAGTGTTATGCTGGCGTTGTTTCGTGTTTGTCTTATTTTTCCCGATGTGTGTCTCTCCCTTTGCCAGAGAGGTTGAATTTCCTGGCATGACGTTCACAACGTTGCTTGATTAAACTGTAAATATCGGTGACATTACGGCTTGGACTGCACCTTTGGCACTGGAGAACCAGGGTGGAGTCCCCACGTCATCTCTCTACAGCCTGTGATTCTGGGCAAAATAAATCACATAATCTCCCCGTGGTAAAAAATAAATAAATAAAACCTGACCTCGGGTAATGTAATCTTGTGTTTACGCAAAATGCTCCAATGCCCTACGGCTGAGTTTGAGCTAAATAAACCGAGATATATATTCAAGGCATGGAGCCGCCGAAACGCATTGGGTTTGCTGGCTACGAATAAATCACTCTGGAGCCACAATGTATGCGTAATTTCTCATTTCTGGAGGAGTATGTACCTGGCAGTGAATCTGCTATTGGTGAAAATCTAAATATTGAAGAGTTTCCGCATACCCTGAGAGGCACTGAGCTGTTGGTGCATAACACTTATGAGGATGGTGGTCTGTACTGTACATATATATGTATATATATATATATATATATATTTTTTTTTTTCCATCTCTAAAAGCTATGGCGTTTTTGGTTGTTTCGATATACGAAACGAAACACCTCCATCGTCGGGAGCCACCAACCCTGCAGGGCGGCCTCAGCTGGTTAACAGGGACGCAGCTTCCTGTTACTTGTTCATTCACAACTGAAGAAAAGCGCTGAAGCCAGATTCTGTAGACAGACAGGGCGTTAATTCTTATTTAAAGAAGGCACACTCTCTTCTTCCTTACGCGTTTCAGCTTCTCCATTAAGCCTTGATCACAGGTAAGCAAATGACTCGTGCAATAATCATGTGCTTTTAAGTCCAACCCCACGTGATGCCACTGCCTCCTACAGTGCCCAGAATGCACCTGGAAAGATGTTATGCATCTCTTAAACTGTAGAGCACAATATAGGTAATGCTGAAATAGCGTCAATTGTTCCACAGTTTTAATATTGTTCCAGTGCCAGAATGCTCAAAAATAAAAGCAAACAAAATCACGTGTTTTAACCCCTTCAGCGCTGCGGGAATTCCCCCGCGGTGCTGAAGGGTTCGAGCGCGGGCGGGGCCATGACGGAACGGTTCCGTCAAGAGCACAGCGCAACCGATGCTCATGACGGAACCGTTCCGTCATGGGCCTGGAAGGGGTTAAAGTTGAACCCAATGCGTGCTTTCATAATAATAAAGTCTTTGCTATTCAAGTGTTGCCATAATCATTTCAGTGTCTGTTAAAACACAGAGTGTCCAGAATCCCAGATACGAGGACAATTCCTTTCTCTTTACCCTTCCTCACCCCCGCTCGCTCCACACCAGACCCAATGGATTGCCAAGGTATTTCGTGGAAGTGAAAGCGAGAAAGGGAGAGGGTGAGGGCACGCCTCACTCGGACAGTTTTTGAGTCACTTTGCAACTTCAAAAGGGATTAACTGCCGTTTTGGGAAAATTGGATGCACACAGACATTTTATTCCACTGGCGATGTTTTAACAGTGCAGAGTTGGCTAGTGATGCTATTAAGCTTTATTAAATAATGCCACCGTTTGCTCTACTGACACCAATGCATTGTGGAACCTGTGGTGCACGAAGAAGGTCACATGACTGAATTAACAGCACTCGCACTTTATTTAAATGCTTCCCACCTGTGAACAAGGCATAATGATGCTGAAACGCGTAAGGACTGGCAGACGTGAATAAAGCTGCATTTTTAACTCAGAAACCTGGCTCGGCAAATCTTTTTTGCATATATATATATATATATATATATATATATATATATATATATATATATATATATATATACCCAACTCAATGATGAGGAATGTTACAAGAAGAGCACTCCCGCTAAATATAAAAGTACACAGGAAGCACTTGTCAAATATCTTTTGGCATGGAAAAGCCTGGGACTACTCAGTGGAGATGAATATAAGTTCCTCAAAAGAGAACATCCTATGGTTCCTTGTATATATTTTATACCCAAAGTACACAAAAACATGAATAAACCCCCGGGCAGACCTATTATCGCCGCCTGCGATGGGCCACTGGAAAATCTATCTAAATATATAGACTACTTTCTGCAGCCATAAATGAAGAACTTAAAATCATATATACAAAATACATGTGACTTTTTAAACAAAATTAATAATTTGAAATGGAGCACAGATTACCTGTTAATAACGTTGGATGTGTGCTCACTATACACATGCATCCGTAACAAGGATGGCCTGAGAGCAGTCGAGCATTTTTTATGCAGTAGATCCATTGTATATGCTCAGCACCCCAAAATGCTTTTGGACATGTTACTATTTAGTCTGGATAACAATCTTTTCCTTTTTAATGGCCAAATGTACCAACAGACGCAAGGTGTGGCTATGGGGACCAGTTTCTCTCCCAGCTACGCTTGTATCTTCATGGGCTGGTGGGAGGAACTGGTCCTCATGCGCCAATTTGAACACATCTATAACAATAATGTGATTTGTTGGCTAAGATTTATTGATGATTTATTCATTGTATGGAGGGGAACTGAGACTGAAGCCGTTGAATTTATTGATCAAATTAACCATAATGATATCAATTTAAGATTTACTTACACCATCAGTAAGCAAACAGTGTCCTTTCTTGATGTGCAGGTCACAGTGGAGAATAACAGTCTAACTACCACATTATTTAGAAAGCCTAGTGCGGGGAACACTATTCTGCATGCATCAAGTGCTCATCCTCCGCATTTAATTAAAAGTATTCCATACGGGGAGATGCTCCGTATTCGGAGAATATGCAGCAGTGAGGAAGAATTGAAAACCAAGCAGTTAGAGAGTCGTGCTAGGTTTCTAGCTAGAGGATACAATGCAGGATTAGTTGATGCAGCCATCAGAAGGTCACGTTCCAAGGCAAGGGAGGAACTTTTAATATACAGGGCCAACCTTCCGGAACAAAGGGTCAATACCGCCGCTCAACCTGTGAGATTGATTCTTTCGTACTCTAAACAAGAAAGACAGATTAGAAATATCGTTAAGCGGAATTGGCATTTTATACAAGATGACCCGGTGATAGGAAGTTACATGCTTACCAATCCATCCATCACTTTCATAAAAACAAAAAGTTTGGGTAATAAATTAACAAGTAACACCCAAGATGTGAGTCGTAAAGATATGTGGCTCACTGCCAGAAAAGGTTTCTTCAAGTGTTCCACTTGTAAAGCTTGTAAATTTGGAAACAACGTCAAAACATACACTACAGCTTTCTCACCTAAGATCCGGGAGATTAAGCAACACTTAACGTGTAAAACTGAATATGTGGTGTATGTTTTAGAATGCAGTTGCCATCTGAAGTATATAGGGAGCAAAAGACTAGCTGCACACAAGAGAATACTGCAGCATATACGAGCGATCATTAATAAAGATCAAAATTACCCAGTGGCAAGACACTTATAAGCCATTCATGATAGTGACCCCAGTCATCTTAAATATTTTGTTATAGAGGCTATCCCTGTCATCAAAAGGGGAGGAGATAGGGAAGCCAAGTTAAGACGTCTGGAAACCCACTATATATTGGAATTTGATTCCAAGCATCCTGGAGGGCTTAATGCAACTGAGGACCTTTACACTTATTTGTAATTATTACCAAACTTGCAAAATAGATCTAATCTGAAAAATGAATCTATGAATTGTTAATCATGTATTTTTGGTCTTGTTTATTTATAAGATGACTTATTGTTTTTAGTATTTATACTGATCTTATCCTAGTATTTATTGTGGCTCAGACCTTTTTAGAATAATATTTTAGACATATAGCTTTTATCTATTGTGTGTCTATTGTTTGTTCTGATGGTTTTTAGTCTCATGATATTATATGGTAATGTAAACAATAGCTAAGTTATCCTGATTCCCTTTGGGAATCATAGTGGTAACCGTTTAACCCCTCTCTAACAGCAGTATCAATATTAGAACTCATGCAGAAGTATTAACTTTCCTCTGTTCACATCTTTTTTAGTACACATACCAAAGGTCCATTTGAACCAACTTTGCACTATTTGCACTTTTCCCATTCGTGGCGTGCGCGCCCAGTTAACGCAGTTCGTTCCGTGCGCGCACGGTGCGCTTCGCGCACCGTGCGCCGACTTTACGCAGTTAGTGCCGTGCACGCACGGTGGTCACGCGGTGCGCTGCGCGCACCGCGTGCCCACGTTATGCGGGATGGGCCATGTACGCACGATGCGCTTCGCGCACCGTGCGCACATGGGGGACATATTATGCGCATCTTTGTGAAATGTATTTTTTGTTAATTTCATAGTTGTGCTAGGCCATGCACAAATGGTGCCCTGCGGGCACCATTTGCACACGGGGTGGGGAGAATGTGGATAATTTTTTTTTTTTTAATTTTTACCGTACGCGTACGGTAAGCGTAATCGGCGAATTTCCGGAAAAAAAAATTTTTTTTTTTTGGGCTTGGGGGTTGTTTGGGGACCCCTATATCAATCCTGGGTGGTTAGGATCTCAAGAAACTGCCTCTTTACACATTTTTGGGCTTCGTTTTTGCTGCCCAACTCAGAGAGCGAGAGAGAAAATGGCGGCCGCCGCTTCCTGGTTTTGACCGATTCGAATGTTTACTAAGATCTACCAGCCAATCAGAATCGCGCTCGCGCACGCCACCGTACGCGTACGGTAAGCGCACCGTAAGCGCACCGTAAGCTGGCTCAGATATATATATTGGTTTAAAGGCTATTTTCTCAGAATCTACTGAACAGATTTACACCAAACCTACAAAAGGCACTTCCTTGACCTGAGGACTACCTCTCTGCCAAATTTCAAGTAATTCTGTTCAGCCGTTCGGGCTGTAGCTGTGTCTAAAGGTCCTATGGAAAAATGCATGGGAAAAACGCGTTTTGGGACCCCCCTTTTATCTCAGCCCCTGCTTGACGAATCCCCCCGAGACTTTCAGGGTAGGAGCGGAGCGTAGCGCCCCACCTATTTTGAAAAATTCGCGAGGATTCGTCGACCGGCGCCAAAGTTATTCAAAATAGAATGTTGCGGATTTCCTATGGAAACGTGGTCCTAACTATAACTACCTACTGGCGACCGCCAGTAGGTAATATATATATACATATATATATATATATCCACACGGAAAAGTTTTCCAAAGTGCTATAGAGCACAAAGCAGGAACATGGACTCACAGTATAACTGATGCCAGATTAAATTTAATGCAGTGATTTCTTGTGGTGCTGTCCCAGACGCGTTTCGGACCCAGACCGGTGTCCTTGGTCACATGATGAACAAAGGTACAACTCAAATATTTAAAGGCACAGAAGCAAAATTCTCAGGGGGACGTCATCATATACATAGAAAAAATACTTAATATGAAAAAACAGCGTCACAACGAGCAATTTCAATAATTCAAAAAGAACGTTCAGGGACAAAATTGTAAATGCATATCAGCTTTGCTACACATAAAAATACCATACCATAGAAGCCATTAGCAAAATTATGCTTTTGTTCGTATAATTGATCCATAGTGCATAACATGTAAAATACAAATTGCGTATCATGATACAATAGTTCTGCAGTAAAATCCTCTATTAGGCATGGTTATATAAATGAAAACTGCACATAGAAAATTATATTTCATTAATCAAGAGCAGACCCCTAAATGGGTAATCCATAAAAACCATGTTAAAATATAGAATATTATAGGATAACCATAAAGGTTTGTGCAAAACACGCAAATGTGCAAAATACGCATAAATATGTAAACACTAATCATGTGCAAACGAACCATAATATATGTGCAAATACGCTGGATGGAAAAGCAATATGGTATATGTAGTGTAAAATGCTAATTTATGTGCAAGCTTTCAACATCTCCTATGTACAAATATAATAATAATTGGGTCCCTTAATCTCGGTACAAATACCTCTAGAACGTTCTAAAATCTTAAATACTGGTGTCAAGACTAAATTCTTCATGCGCCTTGAGAATTTAATAGTGCAAAATTTGTGCAAAAAAGTGCAGAAGTGAAGTGATGCCTAAAAGTTGCAGAAATATGGGGAGACATATTGGCGGAAACATTAATACACCCAAATGTTATCATGGTCAAAATATATATACAGTTTTGAAAATTTCATGAAGATTCGTCAACCGGCGCCAAAGTTATTCCAAATAGAATGTTGCAGATGTCCTATGGATAATAGGTCCTAACTGTAACTACCTACTGGCGGCCGCCAGTGGGTAATACATACACATATACACATGCACCCGAGGGCTACCAATCAGCCTAAAGGAAACCTTGCACTCCACAGCTGATTTTACAATGGACATTTATTCCACCACGTTTCACCCAACCTCGGGCTTCTTCATGACCAAAGTGCGTAAAATTGTGACCCATCACCTTATAAAACAAACGGAAGGGCTAGCTAGGGACACTGTAGACATAGAAAACAGATGTAGCATGGGTTTTAAAGGCTCCAACAATCATGGAAAACAGACGGCTATTGTCAATGTTAATAGTGAGATGAATTCCTACTCACAGTTTGGTGAGTCCTATTCACTGCACCCGTACGCTCGCACCAGCCTCACTAGTGTGGACGAGGCTGGTGTTGCTGCAGGATTCACATATATATACATACACACACATACATATGCAGCCGCTCAGATAATCAGGATCTGCGAAAGTTGAATGTATGACTTTACAACGCATTCCGTTGTAACGCATGCCTTCACCATGCATGCGTTACAACGTGAATGCCATCACCACGAATATCCTTTACCACGAAAATGCCTTTAACACGCATACCTTTACAACGATTTTCTTTGTTAAATTATGCATGTTAATGGCATTTTCTTGTTAAAGGATATCGCACTTATTATCTACTCTTTAAATTTGTCCCTTGTGCGACACCACCCCATTATTCCCCCTTACCTCTCCTCTCCTCGATCTTCCTTGGTGATGTTCCACGTCGTTAAGAGGAAGCTGAAGTGTCCTTCCGTTTCCCCTAACGACGTGGATTGCCTCCATATCTCTCTTTAATTGACGGAATCAGGTACGTTTTTTTTATATTTTATTTTTGGGGGTGCCCCCCCAAGCCCTCTTTTTTAATCCCACATTTTTTTGGTGGGGGGAGACCCCCCCCAACCCATCCTTTTCTTTTCTTTTAACTTTAGCACACATGCCTTTACTACGAATTTCGTAGTAAAGGTAAGCATGGTAAAGGCTTTTCATTGTAACCACGCATGCGTTGTAATGCATGCGTGGTTATGGTTATGCGTGGAAACGGCCACGTTGTAATGGCCGTTTCCCGCAAAAGTTCAGCCAATGAAATACCAGCTTTGCAAGGCTTACCGAATAACCTACTAGAGCACAACTCAAAGGACATAGAGATGTTTCTGTCATTAAACTGAGGTTCATTTACCGGTCACAATATGTTTGCATTTCTGTCATCTTGAAAACTGCCAGCAATACAAAGTAAAAAACTAGAGCTAATGTGTGCTCCCAGCCCTACTTACTTCTTATATGGTGTGCAACTTCTGAGCTGAGCAAGATGTTATATATGTGTATATTAGGTTATTCATAAAGCGCTGACCTAGCTAGAGAGTAGCAGAGTGCTTAGCGAATGGACTGGAAAGTAGCTATCAATGGGGCTGCATGTGCAGTGGCACGGGGCCAAGATGACTGAGTGGTCAATTGAACCGTGATTGTTGCTCCATTTTACTACTCAAGCAGCAGTTGGCACTAGGGCCCAAGGCACGCTTTCTATGCTACCGAAAGGGAGTAGTTGTTGCATGCGATCCAGGATCATTTACAAGAGACAAATATCTTTGTAGTGCTATGTGTGAAATTGTAGTTGGTTCAACAGTGGGACCAGCGAATGTCAGAACCAGTTGTCAGTTATTAAGGATGCACAACTTAGGATGTTACAACACACTGACATACCAATTTCATGCCGAGAAGGTACGCCACCATCAAGCAGCATGACACAAATACTTCATTGGAGGCAGTGAAATGACCACTCCTTCCAAGGTAAGTTGCGGTAAGTAGGCGAGAAATTAAAATTAGTCATAATGTATTCACCTTGAGTATGCAGTTACAGGCAATATTGATTTGATATTTTTGTAGGTATATATGATTGACCTCGACACAGATTTCACATAAATGTTGAAATAACAGTGAAAGCCTTGTGAATAGTTAAGGACTCTGGGCAAAGGCATGTTGCATTCAGACTTAATGGAGGAACATTGCTCTGATAGTGAAGGACTGCAGCGCTAAGGAGTAACTAGAGGCCATCTGTCTGTCTGCGGTACTGGAAGCCTTGCTTACTCTTGGACTCTCCTCTTGGCCTGAGTCCAGCTTGAAAAACTATGCACCTGCAGACACAGGCCTGTCACTGAGCATCTTCACCATACTCATCACCTTAACAGAACTATGCACCTATGCACGGGTGGGGAGAGGGTGGAAGGACACAGCTGCCCACCATCTGCATCTTCACCATAGGCATCACCTTTACTGAGCTTTGCACGGGTAGGAAGGACACAACTGCAGTCACAGCTGTCTACCATCGGCATCTTCACCATAGTCATCACCTTAACAGAGCTTTGCATGGGTAGGACGGACACAACTGCAGTCACAACTGTCAACCATCGGCATCTTCACCATAGTCATCACCTTTACAGAGCGTTGCACCGGTGGGAAGGACACAACTTCAGTCACAGCTGCCACCATCGGCATCTTCACCATAGTCATCACCTTTACAGAGCGTTGCACCGGTGGGAAGGACACAACTTCAGTCACAGCTGCCACCATCGGCATCTTCACCATAGTCATCACTTTTACAGAACTCTGCACGGGGGGGACACAACTGCAGTCACAGCTGTCAACCTTCGACATCTTCACCATAGTCATCACCTTTACTGAGCTTTGCAGGGGTAGGAAGGACACAACTGCAGTCACAGCTGTCTACCATCGGTATCTTCACCATAGTCATCACCTTTACAGAGCTTTGCACGGGGGGACACAACTGCAGTCACAGCTGCCCACCATCGGCATCTTCAGCATACTCATCACTTTTACACTGCTTTGCACGGGTAGGAAGGACAAAACTGCAGTCACAGCTGCCCACCATCGGCAACTTCACCATAGTCATCACCTTTACAGAGCTTTGCACGGGGGACACACAACTGCAGTCACAGCTGTCAACCATCGACATCTTCCCCATAGTCATCACCTTAACAGAGCTTTGCATGGGTAGGACGGACACAACTGCAGTCACAGCTGTCTACCATCGGCATCTTCACCATAGTCATCACCTTTACAGAGCGTTGCACGAGTAGGAAGGACACAACTGCAGTCACAGCTGCCCACCATCTGCATCTTCACCATAGTCATCACCTTTACAGAGCTTTGCACGGGGGACACACAACTGCAGTCACAGCTGTCAACCATCGACATCTTCCCCATAGTCATCACCTTAACAGAGCTTTGCATGGGTAGGACGGACACAACTGCAGTCACAGCTGTCTACCATCGGCATCTTCACCATAGTCATCACCTTTACAGCGCTTTGCACGGGGGACACACAACTACAGTCACAGCTGCCCACAATCGGCATCTTCACCATAGTCATCACCTTAACAGAGCTTTGCATGGGTGGGAAGGACACAACTGCAGTCACAGCTGTCAACCATCGGCATCTTCACCATAGTCATCACCTTTACAGAGCGTTGCACCGGTGGGAAGGACACAACTTCAGTCACAGCTGCCCACCATCGGCATCTTCACCATTGTCATCACCTTTACAGAGCTTTGCACGGAGGACACAACTGCAGTCACAGCTGTCTACCATCTGCATCTTCATCATAGTCATCACCTTTACAGATCTTTGCACGGGTAGGAAGGACACAACTGCAGTCACAGCTGTCTACCATCGGCATCTTCACCATAGTCATCACCTTTACAGAGCTTTGCACGGGGGGACACAACTGCAGTCACAGCTGCCCACCATCGGCATCTTCAGCATACTCATCACTTTTACACTGCTTTGCACGGGTAGGAAGGACAAAACTGCAGTCACAGCTGCCCACCATCGGCAACTTCACCATAGTCATCACCTTTACAGAGCTTTGCACGGGGGACACACAACTGCAGTCACAGCTGTCAACCATCGACATCTTCCCCATAGTCATCACCTTAACAGAGCTTTGCATGGGTAGGACGGACACAACTGCAGTCACAGCTGTCTACCATCGGCATCTTCACCATAGTCATCACCTTTACAGAGCGTTGCACGAGTAGGAAGGACACAACTGCAGTCACAGCTGCCCACCATCTGCATCTTCACCATAGTCATCACCTTTACAGAGCTTTGCACGGGGGACACACAACTGCAGTCACAGCTGTCAACCATCGACATCTTCCCCATAGTCATCACCTTAACAGAGCTTTGCATGGGTAGGACGGACACAACTGCAGTCACAGCTGTCTACCATCGGCATCTTCACCATAGTCATCACCTTTACAGCGCTTTGCACGGGGGACACACAACTACAGTCACAGCTGCCCACAATCGGCATCTTCACCATAGTCATCACCTTAACAGAGCTTTGCATGGGTGGGAAGGACACAACTGCAGTCACAGCTGTCAACCATCGGCATCTTCACCATAGTCATCACCTTTACAGAGCGTTGCACCGGTGGGAAGGACACAACTTCAGTCACAGCTGCCCACCATCGGCATCTTCACCATTGTCATCACCTTTACAGAGCTTTGCACGGAGGACACAACTGCAGTCACAGCTGTCTACCATCTGCATCTTCATCATAGTCATCACCTTTACAGATCTTTGCACGGGTAGGAAGGACACAACTGCAGTCACAGCTGTCTACCATCGGCATCTTCACCATAGTCATCACCTTTACAGAGCTTTGCACGGAGGACACAACTGCAGTCACAGCTGTCTACCATCTGCATCTTCACCATACTCATCACCTTTACAGAGCTTTGCACGGAGGACACAACTGCAGTCACAGCTGCCCACCATCGGCATCTTCACCATACTCATCACCTTTACAGAGCTTTGCACGGGTGGGAAGGACACAACTGCAGTCACAGCTGCCCACCATCGGCATCTTCACCATAGTCATCACGATTACAGAGCTTTGCACGGGTGGGAAGGACACAACTGCAGTCACAGCTGCCACCATCGGCATCTTCACCATAGTCATCACCTTTACAGAGCTTTGCACGGGTGGGAAGGACACAACTTCAGTCACAGCTGCCCACCATCGGCATCTTCACCATTGTCATCACCTTTACAGAGCTTTGCACGGGGGGACAACTGCAGTCACAGCTGTCTACCATCGGTATCTTCACCATAGTCATCACCTTTACAGAGCTTTGCACGGGGGGGGGGACACAACTGCAGTCACAGCTGCCCAGCATCTGCATCTTCACCATACTCATCACCTTTACAGAGCTTTGCACGGTTAGGAAGGACACAACTGCAGTCACAACTGTCAACCATCGGCATCTTCACCATAGTCATCACCTTTATAGAGTGTTGCATGGGGAGGACACAACTGCAGTCACAGCTGTAAACCATCGGCATCTTCACCATAGTCATCACCTTTACTGAGCTTTGCAGGGGTAGGAAGGACACAACTGCAGTCACAGCTGCCCACCATCTGCATCTTCACCATACGCATCACCTTTACAGAGCTTTGCACGGTTAGGAAGGACACAACTGCAGTCACAGCTGCCCACCATCTGCATCTTCACCATACGCATCACCTTTACAGAGCTTTGCACGGTTAGGAAGGACACAACTGCAGTCACAGCTGCCCACCATCTGCATCTTCACCACACTCAACACCTTTACAGAGCTTTGCACGGTTAGGAAGGACACAACTGCAGTCACAGCTGCCCACCATCGGCATCTTCACCATAGTCATCACGATTACAGAGCTTTGCACGGGTGGGAAGGACACAACTGCAGTCACAGCTGTCAACCATCGGCATCTTCACCATAGTCATCACCTTCACAGAGCTTTGCACGGGTGGGAAGGACACAACTGCAGTCACAGCTGTCCACCATCGGCATCTTCACCATAGTCATCACTTTTACAGAACTCTGCACTGGGGGGACACACAACTACAGTCACAGCAGCCCACCATCGGCATCTTCACCATAGTCATCACCTTTACAGAGTTTGCATGGGTGGGAAGGATGGCGCAACATTTTAAATACTAAAGTGAACCAAATCAAAATATATATTTATTTTTCCTAATTTAACTTGTTCGCCTCTCGGTTAAACCAATCTCAGCCCACCACAAAATGTGTATCAAGAAAGATCTCCACTTTTTTTTCATTTTATTTATCCTATGGGTATCACAAAGTACTAAAAAGTTATATTAATGGCGAATCGTTCATTAAATTAAAGGATTAGGCCTCACTGCTTTATTGTGGAAATTCATAATCTTTAAATGCAACTCTGGTGGTTAATGCACATGCTGCAGAGATCTGTGTGCAGTCAAGCCACAGATTTGATTCATCATAATAAAATAGCACAGAGGTTTTGGTGTGCCTGCTGTAAAGCACAGTGTGCAATTTGCAGTTTATAAAATCTTTTTTTATGTAGATAGCTCGGCTGGTTACAGCTTTTGATGCTGAGATCCATGTCTTACCTGGAGGTCACAAGTTACAGTTCTTTTTTAAAAAACAAAAAGATCAGCGAGTTATGAGCTATCCCCAATGATCCGGATGCAAACGGGAGGAAATACATTTTGAATCTTAACTTTTCTTTCTCAATATTTTGTCATTTTAAGGTTGCCAAAGAGTGTTTCTTTTGATAGTGATAAACACTTCTAGGTAAGTGCTGTATAAAGGGTTAATAATATAGGTACTCAAATGGATCTGGAATTCTTAAAGTACATCTAGCTCTGATATTCTTACATAGAAATGTATGAATGTTTCATTCCCTCAAGGGTGCTTTAACTATTGGAGATATTGGAAATACTATGGCTTCTGATCATTTTGTGGCAGCACTGAGATTACTGTTTTTTATAAGAATCCAAAGATGTTTTACCTGTCTAAATAAAGTGCGATAGCATTATGGCTCAGTGAGTTAAACACTGGACGGTGAAATCAACTATAACCTGCAGGACACGAGGTAAGACTCCAGCAAATTTATCTCAGTCGTCCATGCTTCTGAGGTCAGCAAACTTGAGTGGCATTAAACTAGGAAATATAACATCTATTATTTACGGCACTGATACATTTGTTTTTGGAACTAAGTACCATACATAAAAGCTAATTTCATCGGATATTTACATTATTTAAATCAAGAGTAGTCATTCAATTCTCTGTCTAAAAATGTCCTTTGATCCAGGCCTACCAACTTTCTGGTTGTGCACACATTTGGCCACAGACATTAAAATGTTTACAAAATGTGTGGACGCACGTCCAAGTATCAACTTTACAAGTGATGGTGGAGGGCGCGGTGGAACCGGGTGTAATGTACGGAGATGGGTGTCCCCTTTCTCCAGTAAGGACCTCTACCTGAAGTTTGCAATGTATTTACTTGATTGGATATATCTGAACTCAACATACAAAATGGTGGAATAGATAGCTGTAAGAAACGCACGGACACATAGAGTTTCATCTCTGGTCCCTCCATATATTTGTGGTGGTAGCCCCATTTAATGTCAACAAAGAATTATGCCTACCAGGATTCTTCCATCGGGTCTCCATTGGTTACAAAAGTTCTTGGTGGTGTCAAGAAGGACATGATGCTTGGTGGATAATACTTGGGACAAAAGTTAATACTGGATCCTGTTATCACCACTAACAGTGTACAATAAAAATATATATATTTTAAAGTATCTATTTGATAAATGTATTCAGTGTGAGTGTTCTTTAACTAAGCTGATATGCCTGTTGTGTCTCTCCTGCAGTGAGCTATAGACAGGGCCACTGGTAATATACAACAATGGAGGACCAAACTATGCGGCAGACTTAATTAGGTGGCACAAAATCACACATTATGCAGCATAATACGGCACATTATATGGCAGTCCTATTTTACTATTTTTCCTAGTTAGTCATTTTAACACACATTAATGCTGTTTGGGTAAAATATTCACCTTGGTAATTTAACACTGGATCACAGAACTGATCAACTGAAGTCTGTCTGATCAGTTTACTTTTGCGGAGGATCTTCTACTGTGCAACACTATGTTTTGCTTTTTTTCTAATTAACTACTGATCATTTTGAGCCAGAGGGAAT
Organism: Triturus cristatus; assembly: GCF_964204655.1. Lineage (NCBI taxonomy): Eukaryota > Metazoa > Chordata > Amphibia > Caudata > Salamandridae > Triturus > Triturus cristatus. The sequence continues at coordinate 629,195,045 of NC_140595.1, read as the reverse complement.
TTTTGTGGAAGTGTGCAAATTATGCAGCAGATGATGGATTATGTGACAAGTGCCACAAATCCACAAATGGCGGTAAATGCTGCAATTCACATAATTTCAGATTTAAGCTGGTGGTTGCTGGTGGTTGCAGGTGGGAGCCACCAGCACTCATTTTTGGGGACCGGCACTTATTCTCCCTTAACTTGCTTAGATCCAGAGCAAGGAAGAGAAATACACAAACAAGGGAAACAAAGAGGAAGAGAAAGATGGAATAACAGTGACAAAAGGGGAAAGCACAGGTGAAAACTACCTTACAAGAGTGAGATAAAGAAGCACGGAGTGTCTGGCGGTGGATTAAAGAGGCATCGGGTGGAATCAAGGCTATGTAGCCTGGGTATTCTGCACACCAGCAGTCAATAGAGCCAGATGCAGGTTTCTGAGCAAAGCTTTGGGCCGCGGCAAGTACTGGCAGTCGCCATGGCTATCGGGTGAGTTGAACAAGTGTGTCACAGTCACATAACATGATTAAGTGCAGGTATATCACATGGAGCTTTTTGTAAAATTCATATTATCTGGAGACTAGTCATGAATTTATTTTCGACCAGATTTACGTGCAGAAAAAGTAGCACCAGCATGTTTAAAGTCTGAATCCTTTTTCACAAATTCAGGATATGTGGATGATTCGATGTTTAGGTTCAAATGTCAAACTCTACTGTATGCCCTTGGATCATATCCTGTGCCTTTACTGACGTATCACTTGAATATTTGTATTTAATTGTTGTTACCTGTACTAGGCTGTTATATGTTAGGCCTATCAATATCGGACTGCTCTTGTGCCAACATATCCATAGAATTTTGGAAATAAATGTTGTCGCTCGACTAGCCTTCGCTCTCCCTTTCCTTCTCTTCTCTTTCTTTCCCCTTTCCTTCCTTTCTGCCTGTCTTTTCTTCTTTTATTATTGATCACTGGGGTTAGTCTCTTGATACCCATATAGGCGTAATAACCTCACTTTATGATTGTATATGTGATAATTTTACCTTAGATATCTTATGTTAACCCTGTTACAGTTTTTTCTGTCTTCCCTCTTGAAAATCAATAAAGTATTTTGAAATCAATAAAGCACTCCTATGACAAAAAAAATAATAATTCAAACTCGGCTTTGGAAACTCCATTAGGTGTGGAGAATTTGTACAATTGTAATAGAGACACCTATGGGGGTGTAGAAGATGTTCATAGGGTAGTTAGTGGAAGATGGATTCAGAGCAGGGTTGGATTGGGATCAAAAATTGGCCCCAGCACACCAAAAACAAGCATAGGCATAGCCAATAGGTCTCGCCTTTGGGACCTTATAAGTGTTTAGCCATGCAACAGTTACATAACTAAATACTTATAAGGTCCCAAAAGTGAGACCTATTGGCTATGCCGTGCGGCCGCGAAAGTGAAAGTAATCGCGGTAAAGCGCGGCGCGTGCCCGCGCACACACACTGTAGCTCTAGGCTGGCCTTGTAGCACTTTTTGGAGCCCTCTCAATCAGTCTCGTCAGACCAGCGCATGCGCTGGGTCAGGCGAGACCCAAAAAGTGGCCCACATTTGCGTATTGCCTTTCCGCAAAACACTTCTTCAGCGAAGTTTTATGAAAAGAAAGGGGTGGGGGGGCATGTTTCATTAACTTCACTTAGATAAAAAAATGCACAGATTAGTTCACGCTGCTGAGCCACACATGAATGCAAGTGAGACCACTTCTGCTCAGACCCCCTGACCCCGCTCAATATGCATACATTAATGGGCCGGCCCGGCGAGAGAAAAGAAGTGACGCCTCCACCCATCTGCCTCTAGAAAAGCCACTCAGGCCCCCAATGGGCCGCTGCTGGTACCTTAACAGCATAGACAGCACCTATTCTACCCAAAAACGCCGCCCACAGCTAGAACTCGGCTACCGGCCCTTCGGCCATTTCCCAAGTGCCCACGTTACCAATTCGACCCTGATTCAGGGCGAAACACAGTTGTGGGATGTACCTTAGAAAAATCGATTGTGACATACTATACTCTTCAGCGGTGCTTCTACAGGCATAGAGTGAGTCCCACACAAGATGCTGACAGGCATGCACTAGCTAGCTTTAGGTGCCTTTCAGAATAAACATTCTGATGAGATGTGCAAAGCAAATCACATAATATCACCTGACGTGTAAATGACTTCTACCCAGTCACACTAGTTTGTAACTGCAGGACATCGCTGAAATTATACATAGGCGACAGACAGTTCTTGAAGAATGTAGTAATTGCATAAACGTTGTTTATTAATTGCGCATGTGACTCTGTGAGGTTTGCTTATTAATGATGCATATTTAGCGCCACATTCTGGGGAATACTTGATCCAGGACAAATCCAGTAGAATGTAGAAGTGGCACAGTTTGGGCGCTCGAAGTATGCTCTGAGCTCGGAAACGGTTAAAGCGCTCTATCCCAGAGCCAACCTCTCAAAAGCGTGTCGATATCAGAGTCAGACAGAGGGGACCTCTCCGGGGCATGCTAATGAGGTGATGTCAGCAGCCGGCTGCTGGCTCGTTCTTCACGCTCTGCTCGCTCACTCGACGCTTGCCAGGGGTTCCCGCCGGTTTCAGGTGTGAGCTCTGCTCGTCGCTGTCAGGCACGCGCCCCGGGCGCTTTCCACCCGCATGTTTCTCTCATGGTCCTGAGACGATGCATGGGAACGCTCGTCTGCTGCGACCATAACTGTAGAAAAGCGCTCCAGACCCTTGACCCCTTCGCAGCGGGTCACCGACCCGAGGAGTGATTCGGGGCGTGCGCACTTCCACTTAAGGCCGCCAGAGGCGCTGGGCACTGTTATAGGCCCGTATGTCCTGCCCTCATTACCAGCACATGGACGAAGCAAGGGATCTAGCAATTGCGTAATTTAGGGATTTTCTGAGATTTCATACTTTTGGGGACAAAATAAAGTGCAAAGACAATGTATTCATGCTTATTTTGCTGTATTGATAATTGGGTGTGCTGATTGGAAAGCCTTTGATTCCGCCACGCTTGAGTTTTTATAAACAGTGCCTCACCCAGAGCCACCACAGATGCCACGTAAAGTTATGGGGCCTTAGCATCGAACGATGAGTGGTTTACAGACTCTGTTGTTGCTATCCGTAAATTGACTGTTCACATATTAGAATATTTAATTGTTGGTTCTTTCGAACGCAGGAAATGGTGCTCGAGCAGAAGAAAAGCAATTTTGTCGAAATAAATCGAAATATTTGTGTACGTGAACTGTACATGGGCTCTTAGAATTCGAATGGTGCTGTGACAGCTGACGGAAAGGCCGGGGGACGCCAGACTGGAAGGTATGCAAAGGCGAAGAGGTTAGTATATCAATTTCCATTAATTGCTTTCTAGACAAATGCCCGAAAATGTACAAGAGACTGGTTTTGTTGTATGGGTGGGTCAGCAAGCGAAGACAGGCAGTATCTGTGTCTGACAGACAGCAACTTCTTGCACATGTAAAAGCTACCAGACTTTATTTGCTGCCTTGACACATTTTGTTACCTTGGGCTGTTTGCATCATGTACCTGGCGTCTTTTTTACTCATCTGCTGGGCTGTCGGTCGACCCATTGAAAACAACCTGAGGAGTCTGTGTGGAAAAGGAGACACCCATATCTAAAGATTAAAAATCAGGTCCCCTGCGTCTACTTTGACACGGGTGAGCGCCAAAAATGGTTCAAGACCAGGTGCTTAACTCATGCCCCTCAGCTCCTGTCATTCAAAGGGGCCCCAACCCTTCAGAGGACCCCCATTCAGACCAAGGCCAATTATATCTCTAAGATATTGGAGACTCAGGGTCCCTTCAACACAGTCTGCTGTGGGGCCCAATCATTCGGCCGAGCCTGAGCAGCGCATGCGCTGCCTGCGAGACATGCTGTATACAGGTAAGGACTTGAAGCTCCGCCCACTCACTGCCCATATTTTTCATTGACTTGTCATTTTCCACTGTTAACTGTGGATGTTCATTAGTTAATAGGCTTAAGAGTCCCTCCTTAGTTCCACCGTGTCTTATTTTACAACCTCCCATGGCGACACCCCCTGTTACATGTGTAGTTACCTGGTAGGCTTTGTTTACAGCCTCTGAGCACAATTTTCTCTAATAGCTTTGTCCTGCTTGCTGTTGTAGGCAGGACACGCTCTCTCCTAAAGCTTTTGGAATTTTTTTATAGCACGATCGCATTCGCAATGCAATAGGCCTCGCATTTGCGAGAGTTTAAGCTATTGGCATTGTAAATGACAATTCCTTTTAATTATCTGTTTTAAAAACAATACATAAATAAAAGGCATTGTTATTTACAATGCTATTAGCTCAAACCCTCGTAAATGCGAGTCCTATTTCATTGCAAAGGCTTGTTTTGTCTTAAATCACTGTTCAAGATCGAGCAGTGCACCTGAACGCCTACCTCACTCTTCACATCCTTCCAAGCGCTCTGAGGTGGCAGAAGTGTGGCAGTGGATTTGCCTGATGCGTTTCGAAGCTCCATATGTTTCTCTTCAGAGGCTTTAATGGAAACGGTGTGCACAACCGCTAACCCACTTCACCATTTAACATATGACACACCCACCAATGGGAGGCTCAAATGAGACTGTGCATTATGGAAAGTGTAGTGCGGAAAGCACATAATCAAGTCCTGTATGGACCCTGCAAGTGGGCCCGTCCTCGATCCTATGTACGGCGGCTGTTCCACATTCGTGGCCCCCCAAGGCTTCCGGGGTGGTGCATATTCCACGGCTGGACGGCCGCGTGTTATATTCTGCTCCAAGGTTGTCCACCTGTAAGTAGCACTCGACCAGCAGCTTGATGTATGTGTACGTAGGGACGGGGATCCGCTTGTGGGAGCCGCTCCGTAGTGGATTTGCCTGACGCGTTTCGAAGCTCCATATGCTTCTCTTCAGAGGCTTTAACGGAAACGGTGTGCATAACCACTAACCTACTTCACCATTTAACATATGACACACCCTCCGATGGGAGGCTCAAATGAGACTGTGCATTATGGGAAGTGTAGTGCGGAAAGCACATCATCAAGTCCTGTATGGACCCTGCAAGTGGGAACGTCCTCGGTCCTATGTACGGCTGCTGTTCCACTTTCGTGGCCCCCCAAGACTTCCGGGGTGGTGCATACTACGCGGCTGGACGGCCGCGTGTTATATTCTGCTCCAAGGTTGTCCTTTCAATTCCCAAAAGGAAATTTCGTCAGTGTCCAAGGAACGCTGTTGGTGCCAGTGTCGAGCAATTGGGTAATTTGGATCCTTGTTTCTGATCGCACGTAGATGTTCAAAAATCCTTTTCTTCACTGGGAAGATGATACTCCCCACATATTACAACCCACACAAGCATACTAGAATATAGATGATAAAATAAATATTACAGTTGATAATTTTTGTTATCTTCAGGGGCGTAGGAGACACTAAAATACTGGGGGGGACAGGGACAACCTTGTGCGCTTTCCAGTGACCCTATACAAATCACCGCCCGTTAAACAAATACAATCGCATACTTTCAAAGTGAAATATTGAGAAAAGCAGGCATGTAGTCACAGTTTGCATGTATGCTTTATTGTTATTTACATTCATATAGTAATGAGACCAAATGTTTCAAAAAAACATATATATGAATCTTGCATCTTAATGCACAAAGCAAACAAAGGCCGCTGACTTAGGGTGGGGGTGTCGTGTTTGCAAGTGCATTATGGTTTGAAAAGTACCTGCTGCTGCATTCCTGGTCTCCAGCAATTTTCAGGCAACAATAAAAATGTGAAGATAACTTTGGTGATTAATGTTCTTTTTTGAGAGAGATCGAAGGCTTGTCTAGTGAAAGTTTTAATTCATGGTAAGGTAGCCACAGTGGCGTAATATGCCTGCTGCAAAGAACGTGTACCACGCAGATCACAAAATGCATATCATGTAAATAGGTCAGTGAGTTACTGCTTTTGTCTGAGATATTCTTTTGGTATTTGAAGTTTATAAGTTAAAATCCTAACATTGAACAGTGAGCTATTAACCGTCATCAAAGAGCTGCATAAAAACTTCAAGGTATAGATTAGAACGTTATGATTTTTCCCCAGTCTATCCCTATCCTAATGTTGGAAAATGGGTTCATTAGGATAGAAATCAATTCTGATTATTGAAGAGAACCCCCCCAACCATGGTGTTATGTTTTACATTCTGAGTTTGTGTTTCTCTAGTGTTGCAAAGCCGCCCTGGGAACTCCCCAACTTTTTGCTGACTGGTACTGGTGGTACCTGACTGACTGACTGAAGGTGGAGGCCGCACGATAGGCATTACAATGCGACTGCCACTACGGTGTTCGCAGTGCCTATCTTTTACATTGCAGCAGGTGCCGCTGGCTGCATCATCCGCCACAAAGTAAAAAAAAAAGGAATATGTTAAATATATCGGTGCCTGCCACATGGTGCAGTGATATGTTGTGGGGCATCATAGATGCCCCCCAGGACCCATGTCTGGGGGCCAGGGGTAAAGAGGCCTGCTACGGGCCCCCAATGTCCCTTTCGCCAGCATTTCCATGGCAGGTGAACCGCCATTGATAAGCTGGCGGGTAAGGGACATCGTAATCCCTGCTGCGGTGCATGGTAGGCACCACCAGCATTGTAGGAACCACGAGCCCCTCCACCACACCGGCGGGCTCAAGAAGCCCGTCGGGTGCGTGGTGGTTGGTCTTTCCGACCGCCAGGTAACTAACCGCCATTGTAATATGGCGGGCTGTGATGCAGTCACCAATGGCGGTGGGACCGTTACCGACGGGGTGACGTGGCGGTCCCACTACCATTATAATCACCCCCTAAGTTTGGTGTGCATGCAAATCCTTCATTGCCAACCCCTGGCAAGTTGCACTACTAGTGCTGGAAAAAGGCCAATGGAGGTACCAATGGGTGAGGTGGACTGGCCTCAAGGGTCTTGTGACCGCAGTGACAGATTCACGGTCGATCTAGGATGTGCTTCTTCATATGCCTGCCCGTAAGACTGGAAGTGAACTGCAGTATGGATTGTGGTGGACAGGTCCACCTGCGGGTGCTAAGACACCTGGGCTTCTAAGGTCTATTGGGCCTTCTAAGGTGTAGCATCGGAATAAGCTCTGTCAGGAGTGTGGTATGGTGAACTGGACATGAAGGTCTGAACATGGTTCTCCAGTTCCAAATTCAGCAGCTCTGGCCAGAGTGCCACATTCTCTCCCACACTGAACACCATACTGCCCCACTGAGAGAAACTCACACTGCCTTCAGCACAACTCAATTGTGCTGCGACTAAATTCAAATTATGCACTAGACATGCTATCGCTATTTAAGGAATCGCTATTTAAGGATTCCTTAAATAGCGATTTTTGCTTTTGGGTTGATGCATTGGGATTGGGTATTTTTAACTCAATACCGGGAGCTATTAGCGAATCGGTATTTTACCGACTGGATTTTGGCTTGATGCATGAGGCTGATTATTCAGAAATCAGTAAGTGATTTTGCCTGAAAAGTTCAAGACATGGCTACAGGACCAGGAAGGGACCCCTTTCAATGTCCATTGCTTATATCCTTTCAAAATGTATGCAGTTTGGTTTAAAAAAGACCACATCCCCAAACACAGAGCCGCATTTTATAAGCTAAAATAATTAAAAAGTTGAAAACGATCATATTAAACGTTTCCACTCTACCCATCAACCAGGTATTGCAGTCCCTTTAGGAATGGCGCACTTACCCACCCTGGGAAAACAATGTTGTTCAAAGAAAGAAGATAAAAAGAAAGTAGCGCTTTCACTGGCAAACTCTGTAAAGTGGCGCTAATGTGTGTGGGTGTAAATAACAGTCTGGCCTGTCTGCTGTCCACTCTGTATTGCTTTATTTAGGTATTTAACTATTTTTTCTCTCCATTCCGAGGTTTTTCTTTTCAATAGAAAACGGTCAGAAAATGAGGACATTTACAACCAAAGTGTTCAGCCTTTTTTGGATCAATTTCACAGGGGAACAAATAAAGAAAAGGAGAGGCAAGAGAGAGTACCTTAAGAGCTGCCTCTTGAAATCAGCACATAAGCAGGAGCGAGACAGAGACAGAAAGAGATGGAGGAATAAAGAGAGGAGGGCAGCCGCCAGAGGCAGATCAGGAGTAGTGGACATGGTCCTTGCCATGAAGGAAAAGAGACAGCGTTTATTTTTTCTCCCTTCTCTGCCCTTCCCAGAACGGCTGAGCCTTCCTGCAGCAGAACAAAAGGCAGAGGGCGGGTGGCCTCTGACTCCAGGCAGGTCAAGTGCAGGGCCATTAGGTAGCACTTTCGCGTGCTAATGCCCTGCGATAACAGAAGGGAGAGGGGAAATTCCTTTGTCCCCTCGTCCCCCCACCCTTGTCCCCTGGTCCACCCCACTCCAAAATCTGTGGGGGGATATATCCCCCGCGTCCCCCACACTTCATACGCCCATGGTTATCTTCACCTCCCTACCTGTGGGTAGTGTGTATGTCCTTCTATTTTTGCTGTGTGCGCATGCTTTGCAGTTTCCACATTTATAGAACCCCTGTTGTTCCCTAAGCCAGGACACTGTACTCCCTTGATGGTCAATGGGGTAACTATGTACCAACATGTCTTTGAAGGACCTGCTTCTCCTGTATTTTATCTGTGGACGTGGACTCGCAAGATGTCCTATCACCTGGTCAGATCGGGCCACGCTCTTGTGTTTGCTCACCAACTGTCTCACTGAGGCAGATTCATTATTAAATGTGGTTATGAGTAGGGGTGGGCAGAATTTGCGAAATCCACTTTTGCATATTATCGCGAAAATGTTAAAAATTATCGCAAACACGCGGAAATATCGCGAAGATGCGGAAGTTTTTTTCCCGCATGTTTGCGAGATTTTCTGCATGGTTGCGGCTCGCCAACTTACCCATGTGGTTGCTCGCAGGCGCGGCCATCTTGTTTTCAGTTGTCTCACGGTGCATGATCGCGAGAAGAAAGACGTGATCGCGCGACGCATGACGTCACTGCGGGCGCGAACTGTCGCGAGACAGCGCAAATGGCTAAAAACAATACAACATCTCATGGAGAACGCGACCGGATCAAGAAAACTTGTCGGCGAACGCAGGGATTCAGGTAAGGCGATCGCGCGCGCGCGAGAATGTATTATTTTACAGCGCGAGCAAGAACCAAATTATCGCGAAGCTGCGGAATGCGGAAATTTTGACATTTTCGCGCTTTCCGCGGAACGCGAAAATGTCAAATTATCGCAATTTCCGCGAACGGAACAAAATTTTCGCCCAGGCCTAGTTATGAGTCTGACTACATTCCCTCCTTGCTTCTTGGGCGTGGGTATTAACAAGCTCTCCCTTTCTCTTCCTGCCACCTTCATGCAAGCTGTTTTAATAACCTTGCCTGGATAACCTCTTGACCTGAATCTATTCACCATCTTGCTTTGTCCCTCCTTGAAAGTCTCAGAGGTACTATTGTTCCATTTCCCCATAGGGGATGCTCCATTTCAAGCTGAGAGGATGATGGCAACAGACATCCAGAATGCTGTTTCCAGCAGTGTCTTTCCTTAAGAGGCTGGCATGAACAGTGTCATCTTTAACTGTCACTAAATTGTCAAGGAATTCCATGACAGACCTATGTGACTTTCAAGTGAATTTTAAGTTCAACTGGTTGGTTTTCATCCAGTCTAAAAAGGAGTCCAGTGTCTTTTGTGCCCATCCCATATTATGAATAGGTCATCAATGTAACATGTCCAAAATGCCAGGTGTGTCCATCTTGTGTTTGTCTCTATTCAGATATATTGTGAATTCCACCACCCCATGAACATTCCTGGAAAACTCGGGCCAAAGTAGCATCTAATGGCACTCCGGTAAGTTGTTTATGCCACTGATCCCCAAAGAGAAAGATGTTATTCTCCAGGCAAAACCTCAGCATACTGAGGAGCATCATGGAATGATCGAACATGGCAATGGGTTTACCCAGAAAAAGTACCTGCACGCCTCGATCCCCAACTAATAAACTATACAAGTGTGCAAGGACACTACATCAATAGTGACCAGAATGTAACTATCTTTCCAAAATCTGTGCAGTCCCTACAATAGGCTGGAAGGCTGAAGACATATGGGGCATATTAACAAGGAACAGGGAAAATTAACGCTAAGGGCGCTTAGCGTTATTTTTTTTAATGCCCGCTATCGCTGGATAATATCGCCTGGTTATCGCGTTATTAACAACGCTAACCACCTAGGCGATAAAAAATCCAGCGATAGCGGCATTTTGGGAGGTTATCACTGGTAATGCAGCGATCAAACTACAAGGATAGGGATATTCTTGTTGATAGCCCATGGTGGACTTCGCCATGTAATCCACCTCCCATTGGATTACATGGCTAAATATGAAAATTAGCAGACGTAAAAAAGCAGCGTTAACCGTGGTTAGCGCTGCTTTTATTGTCTCTAACAGGGTTAGCGTGAAGCTTGATAATAGGAGAAATGTCGCTTAGCGACATTTCTCCTATTATTTTGCTCTGGAACACCCACTTTGCATCTCATTAGAGATGCAAAGGGAAGCATAGTGAAAAAGGGTGCTAACATGCGAATTTGCATGTTAACACCCTGTTGTTGGTAGGGCGATATTTTTATCTCGGCTTCTTTGGCTTTTAAAGCCCAAAAAGCGGAGTTAAAGCCCTTGTTAATATGCCCCTAGGACACAAAAAAATGCAAGTAAATAGAGGTGTTCTCTAACAAGGTATTGTTGGTGGTCGTTATTATGGGTCTGCCTGGGGGATGTGTTTTATGTTTGTGCACCTTTGGCAACAAATAGAAACATGGTGCAGTAGGAAATTTCACCATCAGAAATTGGAACTCATCAAGACTTAACCAACCCTTACCGTACCAACCGGAAAGAAGGGTATGAAATTGTGTGATGGTCTGTTAGTGCAGCATAATGGAAGACTTCTCAAAACACACTGACATAGTTAACTGTTTCCTAGCCTCCTGATTATATTTATTTATGTCCCATAAGACAACATTTTTGCAGGCGTGCACATCGGATTACAAGCATGGAGAAGACTTCCCCCAGATGCTCATTTAAAAAGAATGCAGCAGAATGGAAGACAGCTTTCTCTTCATGCGCACGCTGTAGAAGGGAATAATTTGAAAAGAGATCCTGCTGGGTACCATAAGTATTCTGATGGTTCCCCTCAGGGTGGCAATGTGACGAAACAGCTCTTATATTTATATGTTAATGCACTTAACACCTTTACAAGCCATTTATTTATCCGTTTGCTTGAAAGGACTTGACAATGTGTTCAGTGCATCAACGTGTCAACAGGATGCATAGAAGACACACAGGTTCACTGGTCACAGGGCAATCAGTCTGGTCTTACAGTCCATTTTTGTGGCCTGTTTTATGAGCTGGTGGGCCGCTTTTTATTGTTGATTTCCCTGATATCCCAAGCACTCCCTGCAGTAAGCACAAATGCATGCAGTTTCCCATACCTTCAAAAACACTTATACAGCATGTCTTTACATATTCCAAGCGGCCCAATATGCAAACGTGGGCCAATTTTTTAGCTATCTCATTGGCTAATGGGAGGCACTTGTTGCCCAGTCCGAACCTGAAAATGCATGCATTGCCACAGTAACAAGCATTGTCAAAGTCAATTGGTTGCGCTTATGGGAGATCTGTTGTTTTTGTCAATGTTTTATTGGACATGTTGCACAGAAGCGCGGGCTTAAAGTAAAGAAAACAAGTGCTATGATACAGCCATCACTGACAGCATCATAGCACTTCTTGTTCCCTTTAAGCCATGTTTCATAGCAAACCGTGCCACTGTGCAATTTGTCTAAAAAAGCCTCGACAAAGCGAAATAGCTCTTGGGTATGCAAGTGCTATTTGGTTTTGCTTAATATTTTTGTGATGGACAGGAGTTTGGAGGGGGCAAGGGGAATCATGCGGGTGGAAAGGGAATCAAAATAACAAAGGGAAACAGCCTTTACCACGCAAACTGCTTTTACCACGCATGGTAAGTGTAGCTGGTATATATATATTAGGATTTGGGGTGGGTAGGGGCATAGTATGGTAAGGGTAGTTCTAGGGGTGGGTAGGGGCATAGGATGTAATGGGTATTTTTAGGGTGTAGGGGTGGGTAGGAGTATAGGGCGGTAAGGGTATTTTTATGGCTTACGGGTGGTGAAGGTAATTAAAAAAGGTGGGAATATAGGGTTTCTCACTCAAAAAAGATAAAATAAATAATAATAGATTGAAAAAAATGAGGGGATATCGGGCGGTCTCCCCCAAATAAGAAAACAAAATAACTTAATTTAAAATAAGATAGATAGATAGGTAAGGGTTTAATTTACCTTAACTATACTTACCTTCCGTGGTAAGGGCATGTGTTGTAAAGTCATCCATTCTATAAACAGACAGCTGGAGGGCAGCGGGTGGGGCAGTCAACATGAACGAGGTGCTGGCGCACATGGCCTTGTTTGTAGTGCACAACGCGGAGGAGCATCGAAAATAGTTTGTGGCAGGGCGTCCGTTAGAAAGAAAACGGAAGAAATCCCGCCACTGGTATAAGTAAAAAAACAAATACGCCTGGAGGCCACACTACCAGGATGTGAAGACCTGCATCAGCTGAGAATTATATGCCGCATAGCAAGCAGCAGCTGGATTAATAGCGATAGGACGAAGAGACACAGGACACGAAACATGTGTCCCACAAAGAGTCTAACTGAATTACTATCTGCAGACAAACGAGGGCATGTATTGAGCAGTCCATCTCTGATGAGTCAAGGCCCCAGATCTACGGAGCCAGTGACTCGACAGAAGACATAGATCATTTGGAAGCCCCACATGTGCTCGCATAACTCCCATCGGAGTATCCTTTGAGAAACAGAGATTCCGCAAACTTTCACCTGTTGCAAAAAAAATATTTGTAAAACAAAAGGCCCTGATGAAGATGGAGATCACTGATATTGTCCATTGAAACGTATGTCGGCCAGAGAGTGTGACACCCCATACATCAGCACAGCAATCGGGGGTGGATGTTGTCACCCAGTTTTCCAACCATCTGTGCATGCAATGTTGGTCTAGGGCGTGGTATGGAAGTGTATAGCATGCTAGTGATATGGTTGTGAGTCATATGAATGAGGTGTGAGTGTAGGGGAATTTTTCTTTTTCCTATTCTATTTTTATTTGCAAGAGTTTTTATATTCTGAACACAGATGCAAAATCGTATCATGAATGTTGAAAAGAAATGAAATGTAATTTCAATTTTCAAATTTTGATAAATGTGAAAAAAGAAAAATACAATAAAATACGAAATAATAGTAACTAAAGCTATTGTGTGGAGAGTAGCATTTCTGGAGCCCCAGTTTTGAGCTTGGGAAAGTCATCAGCAAAGAAATATAGGTCGTGTAGGAGGTTGCTTTCGCAAATATAGTTTGTTTTTTCCTCCTTCTCCCAGACCTTTCAAGTACATATGTGTAGGGGGGTGCCTTTTCATATTCCTCCTGTAGTGCACAGAGAACCTTCATTGCCGCTCACAGGAACAACAATTTGAGGAAACATTGGTGCTAACTATAACTAGTGCCCCTTCCATGCAGTTCTTATATCCTCATATTACATCACTGATGAACAGGAGCTGCTGTGCTGGAAAGAGCAGTGGGGCCGGGTGGGGGAGTCGACAGACTATAACGAGGGAAAATTAAATTTAAAAAAAGAAAACCACTCACCTTGCGCTCACCGCATTGCCGATATGACAATATGCCTATTAGTTTAATAAATTACACACTGCCAATTTTTAGAGTGCGGAGTACTTGTTGTTTTGTGCTCCAGGCATGTGTCAATAATCCAGCAGGGCAACTTGGCCATTTTGTCTCCCACAACCCATCGAGAAAAGTGCGTTGAATCCAAACAGCGAGTCCGACTCGGGAGACATGTATATATGGGTTCCGACCAAATGATTTTTTAAGCCGTTTGGAATCTAAATTTATCATTCAATCCATCAATTAATCAAATATTTATAAAGAGCAGAAAGAGGATCTCAAAACATTGAACTGAAAATCAAGACACCATTTGGTCTTTAATATGACGAGTAAATAGATAATCATCTGTGACCAGTGTTGAATCAGTTTCTTGATTGCCTTTACATTTAATCACGCAAATAGCATCATATGAAAAATAGTTCTGTAGGAATTATAGGCTACTGGGGCCTTCATGTATCATGTGTATCATTTGGATGTTGAAGGTCTTGTAGTACAGGCTGCCATGGAATTGCTCACAAGGAGACGCAGTTAGTTGAACTTTACCATTTGTGTAGAGGACATACTGTTAGTATCAATTAAGAATGGGGTCACCGAGGACTACCAATTTGAGTTTTGGTAAATGCAAATTCCTTTAAATGCCCTCTTTTAGTTAATGCGGGAAAAAGAGACGTGAATTTACATCTCACTATTGAGAATAATTCTGTTTATATTTGCTATTGTGCAATGTTGCCATTCATTTTCATGGATTCTTTTGAGTTTCACATGTGACTTGAAAGATGTTAAACATTGTTTATGATTTGCAATAGTTTTTTTCTTTTGTCACTACAAAATCACAGAATACCACATTGAAGGCCGGACATGTTGATGGTATTTAAGTGAAAATGAAGAAAGGACTTACCAACTGTGAAAAGGAATGTTAGGTTGAAATGTGTCAGTGGTTTGCTGTAGCCCTAAGCAATTCATCAGTTATAGTTAAACAGAGTCAGTATAATTTGCGCATTCGACCATGCACAGTGATGTCATTAATGATGTAATTTCAGATGTCATCAGTGATGTTATCAATGATATCATAGAACATGTCATGAGTGATGTAATATGTGAAGTGATATGTAAAGTCAACCATCCCAAATGTTCATTCTTTCTACCTTGACAATCTGAGTACCATATATTGGGTAATAGGAACACCTGTTAATTACAGCACATTTAAATAGCCACAACAACAGTATTAAGCGTTACAATACAATAAAGTAATTATTCCTGTTATTGTACTTTATAATGATATTGAAAGTTACCATTTTGTTTCCTCAGTCTTTTCAATGCGTACTTTCTTTTTTAAACTCTCAGAATTCAAGATCAGTTTGCAACATCATTTTTGTGTACTTGAGTGAGGGGGCAATTAGTCCCCACGATCTACGGTAACGTGCAGCTTCTCCTACGTCATTACTTGTGGCCATGCTACCATCTGGTGCACGTGACCTTCCAGGAATAGACATGTAGACAAAATTGAAATTAGCGTGGAATTAAAAGCACAAATATGTAGGGTGCAAAAACGATCGTCCATATTGAAATCCTGTTCGACAGTGGGTGGTTGTGCAGACAGATTACTGCTCACATGCCACTAAATAAACAGAGAGCCATAAAAGTACACAGGAAAGGATAAAAACGTAATCCCTGTAATTAAGCACCCTTTGCTCGGGGGCTGGCTCTAATCCTGTGCTGGCTCTCCTAAAAGCAAACGTGACATCAGAACTCAATTGTGATAAGTTAGTACATTCAAACAGTCATGCAGTTTGCCCATTACGGCTGAGTGCTTCAGTCACTAATACACTATAATAAAGAAAACATGATGCATACGTTGTCATATATTTTTTGCAGGCTTCGCATGTCTTATTGCACCTATAAACCACGGTTATCCGTTCTGTATCCTCTTTACATTTTTTTTTATAATTTACATTACCTGCTTGTGTGTAGGTTGTTATGACTTTTCCTGAAACTTCCAGCCTAGCAGCTAAAACCAGCTAGACAAACTAGTAGTCCAAGATGGCCGTGCCCTGGTGGGTGACCTCGGACTACGTGTTGCGTCATGACTTTGTCAAGTCTCAAAACACATAAAGTGTAGTTTATAGATGTTTCTAAAGGTAATTGCATCCATGTGTGAATGGTTACATGGAGGTTCACATAAGTAATTGTGCAATCTGTTAAGATTTATGCACTTGGGTTGCTCATGTGCACTATAGATATATTTTTTAGGTCTGGCTTGACAGCGTGGCTGTCTGACACCTATTGTTACCACTTCTTTAAAATATACACAGAGCAGACTTTGGCTTCACCCGAGAGAGTATACTCTCTCATCATATGTTGGCTCCGTGGTATATCATTCCACAGCCTATAAATTGCTTGAATTGCAATACACGAGGAATATTTATTATCACAAAGTATACTGAAATACACATTAGATTTTTTTTTTACGATGTTTTTTTTTTATTTTTTATTACAGTGTAGAACAGTTAGTCAAGTCAAAAATCAAGTCTGATTGACTGGAACAGTTAACTTTGGAGCCCATAGATCGGCGCATAGATTAATGTAGCATATTACATGTTGGACGTTGTAAGCCACAGTGTGTACATATTCAATCGTCAAAACACATTATAAACATTGCAATGATAGTCAACACATTTGGCAAGTTGTAATAAAAATGACAGTAGGATAAAGCAAGTGGACTCCCGCTGTGCGGGGAACAAAGAAAGGGAGGAGGGGATGAGGGAAAGTAAAGAAAGTGAGAGTGGGAAAAAAGAAAAACAGTGAAACAAGATGAGCGTCCATGTCATATACACATTACATTCTTTATCACAAAGGTGCATTCTGTATCAAAAGCAATCTTGTTTGATTTTTTCACTGCTGCAGGCTTGTTTTAAATGATTAGTCATGACTCGAAATGCTGGCGAGAGCTCTGACCTTTGACAACGCTTGTTTGTGTCTGTGTTGGGTGTGGAATAGGCTTTTTGTTGTTTGAGGTACTGCAGTACATCACATATCTTATGGATGACTCGTTCAGTCACGGATTAGCTGGAAGAGAATTGGGGATGGGCAGCATTTGGATGTGTGGAAGATCATGGGGAAGACATCCACTATGTTACTATAGGGTGGTTATGTCTCTTATACATGCATTACATCATTTGTAAATACATTTAATGAATCACTTAATGTGCATTATGTGGTCTTCTTGTGGCCACTTCAGAGCACTTGAAAAATTAATTGAAAATATTTTATGAGCATTTATTGTACTTTAGTTGCTTCAAAGCGTTGAAATTATATACGTTTTAAGGAACCATTTTAAACTACTCAGTTTACCGCCTCAGAATGACGGATGGCTGTGTTGACATGCCGTTCTGAGCTATTGTGCTGGCTTTATTGCAGGTATTTTTTAATTGTGTTGGTTAGCCTATGTGGACTGCGTAGCCATACAAGGAGAATATGCGTTTACTGCCAGGACGACAGAAGTTGGGCCGTACTGGTTCTGGTTAGATCCATGCATCTCTTGGGTCTTTCATAATGGTAGTAGTAGTAAAGGTTCTTGGGTGGTACCTAGTGGGCACCTAGTGACTGTAAACATGTAAAATGGCCAGGAATGCCACAGGTAGGCAGACACCTAAATGGTGGTGGGGAGTGGGGAGGAGATGATGATGCTAGTTACTGAGTGGGTGAAGATAGACTGTATGTTGTTTGTCAGGGGTAGTTAGAGTTTGGCCTGGGTGAAAGGGTAGCCCTGAGGTCACCAGTGCTGAGTCACTGTGGCCCATGGTAATAGCCAACATTCAAATGCTGGTTTGAACTTCTCTGTTTTAAGGTGGCTTCTGGAGAGCGTGTGTCTTGGTGATTTCCCAAAGGATGGAACTAGCCTAGCTGTTTCCAGAGATTCTAGTAACCCCATGCTTCTGCACCCCAATCTTCTTGTGTAGGTGAATTGTTTGCATGATGGGCAGTACATAATAGAGGACAGGAACCGCTTCTGTAGATATAGTGAACCATTGCTTTAGAAAGCATTAAACTTGGTTTATCAAGTTCAGTTCTGGATTCTATTTTTAGGGAATGCATTTTTTTTGGAAAGATTTCTTAGTTTCGTTATTTTGATATTGTTAGAAATGGGAACCCCTGGTTGGAAGACCCCTACACCAATCCCCCCCCCCACCCCCTCGGCCATCAATCAGTATGGCACTTGATGCATGCTATTTGTGAGATTTTTGAGGCGGACAGTTTGGATTATATTACACTAATCCAAATGTGGCTTGACATTTTCTTTTGACATCCACGCTCAGTGTGTGTTTTGGAACAGTGGTCTGACTGCAGCATAATTGGGATTTGGTATCCACAGTCCCTGTATTTACTAAACGGGAGGCACTTAACTCTGTGTCAAAGAGTTTGTTTTCGTAATTTACATTCTCCAGTGGAACTTGGGCCATTCTTAGGTTTTTGGACCATGTGGAATAATTTTCTCCTAAGAGCTGTTTATAATCTAGAGTTCCAATTGACACCACTAACAAAGCAGTAATTATCTTCTGTGCAGTGATAGATAGTGTCTAACCCGTTTGTGCTGATGGCCTTGCTCTTTGCTTTCATTTTTACGCTGGGTTGGCTCTGGGTGCCATTGACGTACCCCTGGAATTGCAGATGTGCTTTTCCATAACTTGAGCTGGTGGGTTAGTTAAGTAGAAAGTGTGACAGGGAGGATCCCTGTGTTCCCTTATTGGAACTCTAGGGAAGTAATCGCCGACTGACTTGATTTGGAGCTTTAGTTCTTGTTTTGTAGAAAAGACTGGATCTGATCTAGGACCCTTCTTGTGATTCCCAATATGGTCTTTCATAGGTTCAAGGAGTGTCTGAGCCGCTCGGTACCCATCATCTACAAAATGCAAAAGGACTTCTCTAATGTACAGTATTTATCAACCAAATGTTTGTAAAAGAATATGTGCAAAATATAAATTCTCCTTGTTTAAAATGATTATGATTGTCAAGTCAAGTCAATTAAGCTTTATTCGACCATGAAAGTTACAGTCATAAAAGCACGTATCACAATCATTAAATATTTTAAGATAAAAGTTCACGGTTAAAATATCCAAGTTAAAAGAAAAGATTAAATAACAAAGACACCTTACATTAAAAATTTAGTTTTCATGATATCCAAACATAATTCGAGTCCCAATAGCGCAGGGGTACTCACAAACTTTCTCTTGGGGGCCAAATTTACAGTGCGGTTTGTGGCCGAGGGCCGCACCTTGGGGGCGGGGTCATTGGGGGAGGGGGCGGGGCTAGAGCAACAAAAAAAAACTGCGACCATGAGGTGGAACATAGGTCCCTGCAGCGGACGCCTTCGTCCACTGAGCCACCGGACCCGGCATACACATATCTCTCCATCTCCCTCCCTCCCTCCTCCGTCTCCCTCCGTCTCCCTCCCTCCTCCGTCTCCCCCCTCTCCCTCCATCTCCCTCCCTCTCCTTCCGTCTCCCTCTATCTCCCTCCCTCTCTGTCTCCCCCTCTCTGTCTCCCCCTCTCTGTCTCCCCCTCTCTGTCTCCCCCTCTCTCTCTCCCCCTCTCTCTCTCCCTCTCCGTCTCCCTTCCTCTCTGTCTCCCTCCCTCTCTGTCTCCCTCCCTCTCTGTCTCCCTCCCTCTCTGTCTCCCTCCCTCCCTCTCCCTCTCGCTCCTTTCCTCTCTCTCTCCCTGTCTCCCTCCCTCTCTCTATCTCTCTCCCTCTCTCTCAATCAGTTTGTCTCCCTTTCTCTCTGTCTCCGTCCCTCTCTGTCTCCCTCCCTCTCCATCTGTTCTCCCTCTGTCCCCCTCCCTCCGTCTCCCTCCCTCTCCCAACTTGTCTGTCTCTCTCACGCTGTCTCTCCCTCCCTGTCTCCTGCTCTGTCTTCCCTCTCTCCCTCCCGCTTTAAACTCATCTGCTGCTCTCACTAGCTGCTGCCCCCCCCCCCCCCTGCCCGTCACCTCACCCGGCGCTTCCCTGGAACACAAACAGCCGCCGCACCCAAGTACTTCACAGCTCTTTTAAAGGTCAAGTCACTTGTTAATGAGGCTTTGTTGTATTTCATCTCTTCTTAGCGCCCCTGCATCTCCACTCATTCAGAGGGGAGATGCAGGGGCGCTAAAGAAGAGGTGAAATACAAAAAAGCCTCATTAACAAGTGACTTGGCTTTAAAAGAATCGCCCGGCCTCACAGCTCCGCGCTGCTGCAACCGGCGGTGCACAGGTACGATGTCTGCAAGGTCCGCGGGCCGCCAGGGAAGGCTTGCCGGGCCGCTGGCGGCCCGCGGGCCGTACTATGAGTACCCCTGCAATAGCGGAACCTCCCAAGATTCGAGTGACATGCTTTTCCTCAACCGCAGGGCCTTTTTAAAAAAAGTGGATTCCCTCCAGGCCACGTGTTCATTCTCTAGAAGTTGTAAGCGAACAAGTACTGGACGGCATTGCCTAAGGCCCTGCTGTCTTAAAAGGGGAAGTAACCAAACTTTCCTTAATTCTCTAAAAAACTTGCAAAAAAAGACTAGGTGAATGGTGGACTGCTCTGAGTGGGTGTCACATAAGCACGGAGGTAACACTCTGGACCAATTATTCATTGTGATTGTCTCTTTTCTTATTTTTATATTTTGCACTATTATTGTTGCCGTCCTTACTTTATGTGTACAATCATCATTAACACTATTATTATTATCAGTGGTAGCAGTTACTATTACTGGCATTGTCAATGTAATTGCTCAAATTATTTTGCTATTTCTGTACAATTACAGCTGTTTTATCAATATTATTCCTAGCATCAAACCTATTAGTTTTGTTCCTGTTATTGCCATTATTATAATGAGTTTTTTGTTACTATTATCATTATTTTTTGTTATTATTAATACAGTTCTCAACAGAAATAGTAGTAGCAGCATTAGGCATTTGTAGTATGCATGCTGTAAAAGGCACTTTGAGTTATGTATGCTAGATTAAGAATTTGGCTTCCGGCCTCCGCCTTTATGGTGCTGTGAAACCCCTCTCTCACTTTTTACTGACAAATGATTTGCAATCAAGGGATATTTATTGTCCCGCACGTGGGAGACGCCGCTGACAACTTCAGACTCCATATTTATGATGTGCACCTGGAGGGGGCTTGCCAAAACTGTGACTTTAATCAGTATCATCTGGCAGATTACGTAAACTTCTCACTTGTGAAAAAATACAGCAAATGCTATTTGCACTGGTTGTTGCTTGTGTAAAACTGGATCAGTATATGCCTCCTCAATGAATAACCTTTGTTTAAAAAATCAATGTATCAGCTTGATTTTGCAGATCTGTGCTGCTTTCCCACAGAGACCACATCAAACTGTTTTCTTTCAATCTACGTTTCATTTATCACAGTTCACACTGTAATAAATACAGTAAATATACTAAAAATAGTGCAAAAATGTTGGGACCAAGGCACAAATTTAAAATTTAGGGGAAGGGATACTCTGATGTACCATCTGCCGTATTACAAGTGGATGTGGATCTGCAGCAAGTCGAAGTAGTGGGATTCAGTGGACACTTTGCTCGCAGCTCGTTGACCTGGACTTTACAGACAACCTGACCCTACTCTCCTAATGGTGCAAAACAAGATCAGCTTTTTTAACACCAATGTAAAATTGGTACTTCTGTTTGGAGCAGAAACTTGGAGGACAACAGTGGCCACCCCCAACAAAGTCCAGACCTTCATCATCACCTGTTTGAGGGAAGTCCTCCAGCTGGGGCTGGATAGGTCACACCTTTCGCAAGCCTGCATCAAACACCACCAGACAGGCCCTGACATGGAACCCCTAAGGGAAAAGGAAAAGAGGAAGGACAAGAACAACCTGTCACTGAGGTCTCAAGGCTGACGGAAAGGAGATGTATTACACCTGGAGTCAGATCGAAAGAAAAGCCCTATGCATAGATGCCTGGAGAGTCCGGGTTGTTGGTCTATATCCCAGAGGGGTAGTAGGCATAAGTAAGTATTACAAGTGCATTATATCCTATGGCTCACATAATACAGTGGACAGGATATCCATCATATGTGTGATGGAGTAGCCACCCACCAAATTCTAAGTCAGGCTCTAACTGACAATGCTGTACATTCAAATTTGCAACTTTAAGTTTGAGAATCGCAAATGTGAGCAAGCACTTCCAGTTCACGCACGTCTCAATTCACAACAAAGCTTACCTACATTTTTAAACCCAGACCTGTAGTACAGAAGCTATGCACCCTCATCATGGATGTCCGACCATTCATAGTAGACTAAGGTGTGCACAACCCCTGCCTTCCTGTTCCAGACCTGCAAAACATCCCAAAAAACGTACCATGTGAGAAGAGAAAACTCATAGTAGGGCAAGGGGTCTAGGTATGGGGCAGGGTCTTGAGCCCGTTACTTATCCAGAGTGCTTTCTGAGGGCCGGTGCCGTGGATAGGGGTGGGGTTTTATGCAAGTTATCACCTCTGATGTCGTGGGGAGTTTGCAACCCGACCGGACGTTAGCTGTGCTCATCCTCCACAAAGTGAACTCATGCTTTCTGCTACCGTGTGATATTAGCTCTTCATCAGGTGACCTTGTTAAAGGAGCCAATATCGTGTGACACACAGTGGTTCATGTGAGTTGGCAGGACTGCTCTTCATTGGCTACCACAAGCCACATGTGTGAAGGTAAAGAGGCCTGATGATGTCAGCAAAACTCCCGCACCTCCATCCGGACAGGTTATCTTGTACATTTTCACTCCAACATTAGAATAAGAATGTAATTATGCACACCAGCTCCCAAGATCTGCATGAGTGTTGGTGTGTGAACTTGCCCCACCCGGAATCCTGCCTGGATTAAACTCCCCTAACAAGGGGAACTACTGCAGGCACACATATTTGTGCATCCTTCTAAGAATGAGGATAAGGGATATGCACAAATGTGTGCTGAAGCCAAGTACACATTTTTGGTCAGGGCCACATACATGTTCACAGAAATTGCATCATGTGCTTGCACA
Source organism: Triturus cristatus (assembly GCF_964204655.1). Taxonomy (NCBI): domain Eukaryota; kingdom Metazoa; phylum Chordata; class Amphibia; order Caudata; family Salamandridae; genus Triturus; species Triturus cristatus. Next base: position 629,172,274 of record NC_140595.1, on the reverse strand, counting down.
AGTCAATTTTTCTAAATTTAAATATGCTCCAAATTTACATTTTTTCTGAACTATAGAAAAACGATATTAGATTGCCCTGTGATGTGATATGGAGTGTTTGATCCATCCCCTATTAAGCAAACAACAAAGTTGGTGCAAAACCCATTTGTTCCATGATTTGCACAAGTATAAACTTTACGAAATCTATTGTTTCCAACAGAAAACAAGTCTAAGTTGCCCGTGGGCATTGGAAATCTCACCTTCATAAACCAGCTCGGAATTAGAAGTGCTGACTGTGCCCAGGGCAGGGAGAATGTTCTCTCTGTTCCCCCCTCCTCTACAAACAAGCACTTGGTGCAGAGACTCAGTGGCTGCAGCTTCCTCATGCCAGGCAGCATTCAAAGGCTGCCCAGAAACCAGTGCACCTGAAAGTCTTAAACAACTATGCAATGGACTGCATGAGAAGCAGTTACTATTCAGGTGTCTTGTAATGGTTACTGTTCTTGGTTTTAAGCCCTGTTAGGCAGAAGTCAATCCACTGGCCTGTCCTTGTATAGGTAACCCTGAAGATGTGGAGTTGACTGAGGTTTACCTGCATTGGTTGCTGGGCCTGGTGTAATATATGTCTTAACTCTAGGTCAGGTAGCAAAGATCAGAGTTCAGTGGAAATTAGTAAGGTCTAAGAGGAACAGACCTGTAGTTATAAGCTGCAGAGTAACTGTCGTGTTTTAATAAATACTTATTTTATATGTAGCACTTTCTACTGCTTTACTACCATTTCTAAGCACTGTGGATAACAGGAGTTACTATTACTCAAGTTACTAACCTCAAAAGGTTGGCGGCCGAACCAGCCTTCCCTGGATTCAAACTCTCAGGCTACAGATTACTATATAGCTCATGGAGCCAGTGTGCTGACTTATAAATATAAAATGTGGAAAACTATAATCACCCTATAAACTACTCTACTTTATTTTCCTATTACAGACATTTTCTGAAAATTACAAACAATATTCCCGTATAATAGTTTATATTGCTCCGGCCCATTTTAGTATCTGGCAATTATCTACTAGACCCCACTCTGGTCGGATGGAACTTTTTACTTGCCCAATAGCGTGGAGGGAATAAACACAATTATCAAAATTACTGTCCACAATTTGCCATAATCAAGGACGCGAGACTTAATCTCTTGGCTCTCTGGCTTTTATTATCAGCATAAAGATTTGAAGATACAGAGTCCTCAATACGAGGCACAACAAGTACATAGGCACTAACACAAATGCTACTCTACGAAGAATCCGCATACGGCTAAAAATAACTAAAAGCACAATCTCTAAAAGCATGAGGTAGAAAATTACCAAGCCAATGTTGATATTAGGGACACTGGACCATACCATCTCTGTCCCTACTCTGTACTAGATGACATCCCTACTTAGCAATCCCTTGAGACCCTCAGTCGAAAGGTGTCAGAGTGAAACTTCCTAAGAAGTCTTCACTTAGAGAGCTTGGTCTAAGTTGCCCCTCTATCTCTTCACCTAGCCTTTCTCTGCTCTGGGCTGCTCTGATCTGCCTCCACCCTCGGGGCGCTTTCCCTAATACAGAACCCCAAATCTCAGAACACACCCTTTGCACCTCCTCTTCTGGGGAGTCGTCTTTCAGTAATTTTCCACAGAGCGCTGTCCAGTTCCATCGTCCATCGCTTGGCCTTGAGTCCCAGACACCATCCGCACTAGGAGTTACGATTGGCACATTCCAATGCACTCCCATGTCTGGCTTTTACTACATAAGTCAATTCATGAACAAAGAACTTCTCTACTAACGAGCAACTGTCCTTGCACCTGGGGTGAGATCATGCAAGACAGACATACTTCACATCTTTTAACTTGCAATTTACTACAGCCTAAAACCTCTACTGGAATAAATCCTTTTTGGCCTATTGCCCTTGGCTAACATAAGAAAATACCAGGCCTTTCGCCTCAACGATATATGCGAATTCTGGCCACTACTACGGTTACACAAGCAGGCCTAAATCACAGTATTGACATTTACGTCTTTCTTTCATGTGTGGTCAAACTAAACAGTCTACAGACACGAATTCTAAACTACACGTTTTAACATCACATTGTTCAAATGACTAAACTCTACATTTCTCTAATACATTCACAATATGCTTGTACATAGCTAACACTTCTATTGAAATCGATATAGATTATACAATTCTTTAATACATTGCACACAAAATACCTGAGTACACATTTGATTATATGCGGGTGCCGACTAACAGTGAATATAACGCACCCCTACGATTTTCAAACTTTTAAGCGCTACATCAGTTCCCCCCTTTGATGACATCTGTCATCACACCATTACAATCTTCTTCTTTGGAACTGATTTAAACCGTACTAGTCATGACTCTGCCATGTCGAACTCCCTCCATTCTTTTAAGACTCTCATATTGCTGCTCCTGAAACTTCGCCATCCTTTTCTCGTTTGCCCTAAGAGCTCTTTCAACCTTGCCTCCTTGATACCACTTCCACGCTTTCACGCATCCCCACAAACAAATCACACAAACTACAGCAATGATAATGGGCTTCAACACTGATCCAAGAAATCCTCTTCCCAAATTCGCAAACCACGTTCCCACTCTTCCAAATCCTTGTCCAATCTTTTCCCACACATTCTCCTCCGTCAAGTCCATAATCTCCTTGTGAATAGTTGTGATGTTATCTATGTACTTCCCTATCTCCTTCGTGTTGTCTGGAATATATGTGCAGCATTCTTGAACCTTCAATAATTTGCAGACTCCGCCTTCCTTGGCTAATAGCACGTCTAACGCAAGGCGATTCTGCATAACCATATTTCGTATCGACAACATCTCTCCAGCCACCAACAACAAGGACCTCGCCGTGTTCATAGACAACTCATCAACTACAGTCGCCAACCTCCTGATCTTCACGTCATTCAACACCACACCCATACTAGGTATCATTGCTCCATATATATCCCCAATCACTGCACCGGCGTTTGCAGCCCTACGTCTTCTAGAATGTTGCTTCGTCTCTAACAATTCCAAGTCCTCTGTGTGATAAATCTTCGGGAATATGATAGCCAAATAGCATATGCCATACCAATTTGCGGGTAGCCTGACATAAGCATTCTTCCCACATACATAATACACTGTCGGAATCACTTCTACTGGACCTTGCATAAAACCCTTAACAGAAGCTTCTAGGGTGAAGGTCTGAGAACAGGTACTATGTCCTACTGCAGCCTTCTCCGTGGCCGATTGAGGCCGCCCAATACACAAATTCCCTCTCTGCACTTCATCTAACGCTATTGGTCCATAACTTCCCTTGGACCTGTGAGCCCTCTCCTCCTCAGTCCAATCTACTGGACTATCTCCGGTGTCTCGTGTCTGGGTCAACTTTCTATATCTGTCTTCTACTTGATCTATGAATTTCTTCTCCGTCTCAGACAACGCACATGTCAGGTTATGCCTGTGAGCATGCGCAGTATCCAACTTCACAGTCGGTCTAAAATACTTCAGGAGTCTGTCCTCTTTCTTATAGTAATCGTATTTATTCAGATGCTTGATTGCTGGAACTTCAGGAAGTACTGTGTCAAAATTTGAAAAGAAATACTCGAACTGTCTCCTATCATAAAATAGACTGAGCAATAAACTACAAGAAATCCCATATGTCAATGGGAGATGATGATACTTGATACCTTCATCCACTGAAGCAGGAAACTGCATACACACATAACAATCCTTCACATCCATCGCATCAACATATTCATACAATAACTTTGCATACGCATTAAGCTTAAAATCACCCTTCGACAAATCCATGTGGAGTCTGCGATCCTCACTTAACTTTGATGTTCCCTGTTCCCGGATACTGACATCTCTCTGTCCTGGGGTAATAGGTGTGGGTGCTCCCTGAACCTTCCCCTCTCGCCTGTGAGCCACCATATATGAACTGATCACTACTGCAAATATAGTGACTATCACAACCCCAATCAGTGCACCTAGTATCAATTTAGCCCTACGATGTGTGTTTGCAGGATCTGCCATCTTCGGAATATACTCAATGTCCAATACAGTTTCTGAAATGGTAAGTCTCTTTCTCATTAATGTCTCTTTCGTGAACTTAGGCAAACCTCCCTAACTTTTCTTCGTTCTATAACGGAAAAATCCCTAATTTTGTTCTTCTTCCGCTCGGATCTAGGTTATCTTCTTCCCTGCTTGCAACCCTCTCAAATCAGTCCAACATAACCGCTGGTCCCAACAGTTCCAGGACTCCCTGCAATATTTCGAGCTTAAGGATGATCAGTTCTTGTGGATCTGGCACAGTAGTGAACGTCGGGAACTCCAAATTGTCCAAGATCATACCTCGAATGACACTCAGAAAGGGTGGACTCGGAATATGAATCGTCAGAATTCCTTCGATCTCCAATCCCGGAACTTTCAGCAACACTTCCACTCTCTGGAGCGGGACACTGTTGACCAATGTCATCGACCTCAATCTTCCCGTGCTCGGTAACCTTGGCATCAGTCACCTGGTATGCCCACTCTGGTGAAGCGTACTTCCGACTTGGCACTCTTGTTCTCTTTGATCTTCTCACACCACCTCGAGGATACTCCTCATCACCTGATTCCTCTTCTGGCTCCTCCAAAACTGGTGCAAGATCTGTGTCCGGTACCAACCTCAGGTTTACCCGTTTCTGTCTTGCGGGCCAAACCCTTTCTGCTTCTGTGGCACCTCCGGTCTTCCCTTCGATACCCTGTGCACTGACCTCCTCCTCTTCGGCAGAACTCGATTCCGTACTACCCACTGCACCTCTTGCTCCTTCGCCCGTTTCTGGGTCAGTACATCTTTCACGTCCTTCCTCAGCTCGGTTCAGTGCACCATCAGCCGCTTCAGCAACCCTTACAGCTTGACTGGCCCTCTCTGGAGGTTCTGTCGGCTCAGCTGGATTTTCGTTCTCGAGAGGGGCTGTATCTTCTAAGGGTGCTGGAACTCTACGGGTATGGGAAGCATGCACCCAGTTCGGTAAACCTCCACACTTAACTGCTGTGTTCGTGATGAGGATCACTTGAAATGGGCCTCGCCACCTAGCATCCAAGCAACTCTTCCTCACGTGCTTGCGGACTAGGACCCAATCTCCTGGGCACAAGTCGTGGCACAGGTCACTCGCAGCTGGAACCGTTGCTGTCTGCACCTGCTGAGACACAGAACGGACCACGTCAGCAAGGCCTTTACAATAGTCCAGGATCATATCATCAGTGATATTTATCAGAGCAGTAGCAGGTATTGCAGGCAAACGCATCGCTCTTCCCATGAGGATTTCATGGGGTGACAACCCAGTCCTTCTATCAGGCACACTTCGGAGGCTCATAAGGACCAAAGGTAATGCGTCAGGCCATTTCAGAGACGTAGACGAACACACTTTCGCCATCCGAGCCTTCAGAGTTCCATTCACCTGCTCCACTATCCCTGAAGCTTCTGGTCTATAGCTACAATGTAGTCTCTGATCTATATTCAGGGCAGCACAAAGCAACTTCATAACTTCGCTATGGAAATGAGTTCCTCTGTCCGATTCAAAGGACGTCGGGAACCCGTACCTTGGAATGAGTTCTCTCAATAGCAGTTTTGCTACCGTGAGTGTGTCACATCTGCGTGTAGGGTATGCCTCCACCCACCTGGAAAAGACACATACTATCACTAATATGTACCTCAACCCATTACACTTCGGCATTTCAACAAAATCCAGCTGCATCCTATTGAAAGGTCCACCTGACCTCCCTATGTGACTCAACGTCACAGCTGTCCTCTTTCCTACATTCATCTGTTGACAAGTGACACACCTCTGACACACGGTTTCAGCCACTGCCCGAAACTTCGGGTTATACCAAGTCTGACGGAACACTCTTATCATTGCGTCTCTCCCAAGATGCACAGCACCATGTATCAGCCTCGCCATGGGGTTCAACAAACTTTCCGGCAACACTGCTCGTCCATCATTCGAAACCCATATATCCACATCTCCTTTCTCACACCCCGCTCGTATCCAACTGTCTCGCTCCTGATCCGAAACTCCTTCCTGAAGCTGTTTCAATTCTTCCCATGAGTCTGCCATTGCTAACATCTGACCATACACCGATTCCTCCTCAGTTTCTTCAATGTGAGTCTCCGTAAAATTGCATCCCTGCTCTGCACAAAACCGAGCTACTTCATCAGCATAATTGTTACCCAATGAAACAAAATCATTTCCCTTCGTATGAGCAGCACATTTAACAACAGCAATTTCATCAGGGCCTTGCAATGCTTCAAGCAATTTTCGTACATAGTCACCATTTCTTATAGGAGAACCTGAAGACGTCATAAACCCTCTCTGGGACCATAGCTGTCCGAAGTCATGAACCACACCAAACCCATACTGGCTGTCCGTGTAAATCGTTACACGGATCCTGTCGGCTGCCAAACAGGCACGAGTCAAAGCAATGAGCTCAGCCACCTGCGCGGAGTGTACTCCTTCTAAACAAGCGGCTTCAACCACCCCCGTGATGGTGCATACAGCAAACGCTGCTCTCAATCGACCGACACTGTCTCTTAAACATGAACCGTCCACAAAGAAAATCTCATCTGACACTGGGAGCGGTTCATCGACAATGTCAGGTCTCGGTTTGGTGCATAGTTCCGTAACGTCGAGACAATCATGGTCCTCACAATCTTCATTATCATCTATATTTGGAACAGGTAACAATGTAGCAGGATTTAAAACAGCACACCTCTTCAATGTCACATTATCGGCTGCAAGGATAACTTGCTCATAACGAGTCAGCCTATTATTCGTGAGGTGCTGTGTTTTAGTCCTAGTCATCAACAATTCAACAGAATGTGGCACATGTACAGTAAGAGGATGACCCATCACAATGCTCTCACATCTCTCGATGCTGACACCTGTTGCCGCAACGGATCTGAGACATCCGGGCAACGCAGAAGCTACTGGATCTAAAGTAGCTGAGAAATAGGCAACTGGTCTATGGACACCCCCATGATTCTGAGTTAACACTGCTAATGCGCAACCTTCCCTTTCGCAGCAGAACAATGCAAATGCCTTGTTGTAATCTGGCATTCCCAACGCAGGAGCGCTACATAAGGCTTCTCTCAGCCTCAGAAATGATTTCAAGCAGTCGTCGTCCCATGGTACCGGATCACTTACATCCTTTCGCGTCAGCCGCTGTAAAGGCTTCGCTTCAAAGGAAAAGTTTGGGATCCACTGGCGGCAATAGCCCACCATTCCCCAAAACATTCTAACTTCCCTCTGTGTCGAGGGAACTGGCATTCTCAGAATCGCATCAATGCGATCTGGAGACACCTTCCTTTTACCCTTCTCAATTCTGTGCCCCAAATACTGTACCTCAGGTAAACAGTATTGCAGCTTGTTTGGAGACATCTTGTGACCATTCTCTCCCAGGAAATTCAACAGCGCAATGGTATCGACCCTACAAGCGTCCTCTGTTTCTGATGCAACAAGCAGAGATCGTCAATGTATTGCACCAAAACAGAGTGTCGCGGCAGCACAAGACTTTCAAGATTCTTCTTTAGGAGCTGATTAAAAATCGATGGGCTCTCCGTATACCACTGTGGGATACGACACCACGTTAATATACGATTTTCTAGCCTAAATGCAAAAGAAATCTGCTCTCTTCGTGTAGGGGAATCGAAAAAAATGCCTGACATAAGTCAATCACTGTGAACCATCCAGCTTCACATGGGATCTGAAACAGTATGATGAAGCAAGACACCCGAAAGGGTGTGTGAGGGCACTATTTACAAAAGGAGAAATTCCCCACACCACTTTGAGGGAACAAACACAACCATAATTCCTCAGGAACAGTTACCCTCTCGTAATATACTATATCTGAAACAGTATCACAGATGGATTCGGTACCACTGGACAACATGGAACGACTATGTCGTTTATTTTTCGCAGATCTTGCACTATCCTGAACTTCCCACTTGGTTTCTGCAGTCCCATAATGGGCGAATTACATGGACTACCCATGATCTCCACCAGTATTCCCTGCCTGATCATAGACTCGATCACAGGTTTAATCCCTGCAATCGTTTCAGGGGATAATTTATACTGAGGTGTTCTCGGGAATTCCGCGTTTGGCTTAACCTGTATCTTCACCGGTTCCACTCCCCTGACTAAGCCAATCTCCTCTCCACTTAGGTCCCACACGTCAGCCGATACTGACTCCCTCAAATCCTGTGGAAGCTCCTCCACTGTCAAAGCAGGGTACATTTCCACACCCCCCCGCTGATTTGCAACCTTAAAGGTCGCGTCATCATCCCTTGTCTGCACCTCGACTCCTTTCGGGGTACAGTAGATTGTGCAATTGAGCTTGCACAATAAGTCTCTTCCCAACAAACAAACAGGACTAGAATCGCACACCACGAACTGATGTCGATCCCTAAAGTTTCCTATCCTGACTGGAATCGGTTCTGTCAAGGGGCTAACTAGCCTCTTGTTCGCTACTCCAACCACTTGTATGCTTTCTCCCGAAAGGGCTACCCCCGGGACTACTGCTGATCTTATAGTTGACCTGGTAGCCCCCGTATCTACCAAAAATGTAGTGGGGTGTCCGTCAAGCTCTGCTTCCACAAAGGGTCCTCTCTGATCTACTTCTAAGATGGCCCTAAGTATGCAGTCATCCTCTTGGCCTAAACTCAGCCGAGCCAAAAAATCCATATCCTTCTCCCCGCTCACTTCGAACATGGGCATCTGCAAATAAGCTCGAGCTCCCTGCTGTACATTTTGTATCCTGGGTGGCTGGGGAATCTGCACTTGCGGGATGCCGGTCCCCCCTTGCATCATTCTCGGTACAGTCACCGTCTGTACCTGTTCCGCCCCAGGGACCTGACCCATTCCTCCCTCCGTCTGTGGCTGATTGTAGGGGTTCAAGGGACACTCGCGCCTCCAGTGTCCCACCTGATGACACTGGTGACAAGCTGTCGTCTTTTTCAGTATAGCTACATCTATCCTGGTCCTAGGGTCGACGGGCCTCGGCCTTCCTTGACCCTGCGCATTCTGATTCCCTGTCTGATAGTTTCCCTGTCACCTCACCACTGGACCCCCATTCAACGGTCCCTGAGCAGCTTGCATCTGAATGAGCAATAGGTTATCCTTCATCTTCTTGTGCTTCGACTCAATCTCATCCGTGCAGTACCTGGCGTACCGCAAGATTTCATCTACGGGCTTATTCTGCCAACAGATTAAATGCTGCTGTATCATGAGACTAACCTCGGGCTTCAGACCCAGCACGAACTTAGACACAAACTGTCCCATATCCTTCGTTTCCAGCTCATCTAGGCCACTGTACTGCTTAAAAGCCTTCAAAAGTCTCTCATAAAATTCATGTACTGTCTCCTTTGGTTCCTGCACTGTCCTGTCTATTTTCACCCAATCTATATCTTGGGGTGAAACCTTCGATTTCAACCAGGTAATTACTTTATCATACAACCTCATCCCTACTGGCGACGGACCATTTGTAATCATGTTCCTATCAGGCTCATAGTCCGGCCAATCAACAGCAACCTTGCATGCGTTCCACAGATCTCCCGGAACCACAATATCGAATAAGGTATTCAGATCTATCCACAACACCTTCGAAATCTTGACAAAAAGCTCAACTTGCTTGTACCACTCGGCAGGCTTCTCCCTGAGCCTGGGAAAATCATTCGTAAATGATGCCAAATCCCCCCTGCTCCATGGTACATGCACATATCCTCCATTCGCCACTTCCCTCAGGGGAAAGGTCTTTGCTAATAACAACCCTTCACCCGGGGTTCCTCCTTCCGCTCCCTTAGAGGTCTTTTTCTTAGACCATTTCTCTTCCCATTTATCAAGCGTCAGCCATGGCCGCATGGCTAGAACCAATTCTCTGGCATGTGACCTCAATCCAACAACCCTCTTCTCCTCCAACTCTCGCTCAGTATAATGCATCCTATGACTTCCTTGCAACACCCTAGTCTTGGATAAATCCACATCATATTCTTTCGCCAATCCCCTCAATTTCTCGTGTGCCATTCGTGCTTTCCGAGTCACATCTTTCGCCACGAAAAACAGCTCATCCGGATTGTAAGATACTGTCCTCTCAAGAGGTAGACTTCCATATATAATTTCATCTACCTCTGCCTTGAGCCTTACTATGTCTATCATCCCTGCCTTCAAAGCTCCTTTCAACACCTGACAACTGGCTCCACGTCCCTCATCGTATTCACATTCCGGTTCCTTCTCTCTCCTCTCTTCTGGTGCTTCTATAGGAGAAGAATAACTCCTAAAGTTATCTTGAGCTTTCTCCGCTTGGCCCACATTCCGGTTCAGGTGCCTCTCTGACGGTACCCATGACCTTAAATCTGATCTCGACTCCATCAGAGTCCTCGGCCTCCCTGATCTCTGGTCTTCTTCGCCCCTAGATGTATCTGACACCGCTGCCAATGGTGTACTCCATTGTACAGGGCTTGGAGGTCGGGCCATTGCCCCTTCCAACCCACTTTCCTCGCTTTCTCTCCTCCTTCTTTCTGCCACTTGTTCAGACCGCTCTCCTTCCTCCGATTCCGGACTGTATATCGACACAATCGGTCCAATGGTGACCGGTACCCTCAGTGCATCCGGTAACCTCATCTCCCTCTCAATCCTCCCACTAACTTCAGACTGACTCCGTAAACTCTCTGTTCCACACGAAACCAACCCTTCCACTCGAGTCTCGGGTTGTATTGTTACCCTTCTAGTTTCCCCTCTCTCACCCCACCTATCATCTGCTTCATCTGGATTATAAGGAGGTGGTCTCTCGTCTAACAATCTTTGCAATACCCCATCATCGGAATCACTCTCTTCCTCCTGTGCTTTCACATGCCTTATCCCCGTCGAGTCTATCAATAAGGGATACAGTTTCTCTTCCTCAATTGTCTGCACTCTCCATCTTTTCTCCGCTGCGTCCCACTTGGCATCCTGAAATGCCCTAATCGACTTCCTCATCCTCTCCTGACTTCTTCCCTTTTCCTTATCATGCGCTGCTCTAATCCACGCATGCAATGCCTCGAACTGTGCTGGTCTTGGCAAGGGTCTTAAGGACCCCATCACCGTCTTCAGTTGGTACAGCACCGCTAGTCTAAATGAGCCATACCTCGGGAAAGCTAGTTCCCCCTCACCTTGTGTAATCTTGTGCCAATTCTCGATCCAAACTATAGTGTGTAACCCCACATTCTTTGCCATATAATGTGCTGGGGTGTCCTCAGGAGGGGCTTCTTCTCCCTCATGAACAACCACATGCTTATCGCCTCTACACAATTCTCGCAAAACCCTAAGACACTTCATGACGAGCGAATTTGATCCCGCGCTCTATTTACTTCTTGTTCTTCAATCCTCCAATAACAGCGCGACTCACACCAACCGGCCTATCACAGCGTGACACCCTCTGACGTCACCTTCCTCCGTTCGCAGCAGTTCCCTTCTCCAACACGTTTCACGCCTGCTCTCGTCCCATTCATACACTGAAATAACCGATTAAGTTACTTCTCTGGCTGTCCGTCCACAGCCTCTGACTGTTCGTCCACAGTCTCTCGACCTTGTTGACCTCGATTGGCGCCCGTCTGCCCCCGTCCGGCCAGACAGATCACCACTGATAGGTTACTAACACTCCGATCCACACACAACAACCCACGACCAGCGTTAAGTTGCCACACACACACACGTTCGCTCCCCCTATCTCGGTCCAGGTGATTGATGGTACCTCACGATCTCCTTTGGGTGGTCAACAAAATCTATCCCAGGTGTCTTCTACACCACAATTCCCGGGCTGCGCGCGCTCACAGCCTGATCTCACAATCACACGACATACACATCAACTCCGCAAGACATCACACAACAAATCAACACCGCAATCTACAACATCTCATTATGTTCATACTCACTCCTGGAACTGCTGCTTTCTGCCGCACTGCTACTCGCCGTCGATGCTCATCTGCTGCCGTCTGCTGCTCGCCATCTGATGATTCAGCATCACTTATCGTCTTTTGGGCCTCAAGGATCACTTATCCTTATCTAATCTAATCGTCCCTCGCTATCGGAAGTAACCATCCTCTGCTACCAACTGCTCCGGCCCATTTTAGTATCTGGCAATTATCTACTAGAACCCACTCTGGTCGGATGGAACTTTTTACTTGCCCAATAGCGTGGAGGGAATAAACACAATTATCAAAATTACTGTCCACAATTTGCCATAATCAAGGACGCGAGACTTAATCTCTTGGCTCTCTGGCTTTTATTATCAGCATAAAGATTTGAAGATACAGAGTCCTCAATACGAGGCACAACAAGTACATAGGCACTAACACAAATGCTACTCTACGAAGAATCCGCATACGGCTAAAAATAACTAAAAGCACAATCTCTAAAAGCATGAGGTAGAAAACTACCAAGCCAATGTCGATATTAGGGACACTGGACCATACCATCTCTGTCCCTACTCTGTACTAGATGACATCCCTACTTAGCAATCCCTTGAGACCCTCAGTCGAAAGGTGTCAGAGTGAAACTTCCTAAGAAGTCTTCACTTAGAGAGCTTGGTCTAAGTTGCCCCTCTATCTCTTCACCTAGCCTTTCTCTGCTCTGGGCTGCTCTGATCTGCCTCCACCCTCGGGGCGCTTTCCCTAATACAGAACCCCAAATCTCAGAACACGCCCTTTGCACCTCCTCTTCTGGGGAGTCGTCTTTCAGTAATTTTCCACAGAGCGCTGTCCAGTTCCATCGTCCATCGCTTGGCCTTGAGTCCCAGACACCATCCGCACTAGGAGTTACGATTGGCACATTCCAATGCACTCCCATGTCTGGCTTTTACTACATAAGTCAATTCATGAACAAAGAACTTCTCTACTAACGAGCAACTGTCCTTGCACCTGGGGTGAGATCATGCAAGACAGACATACTTCACATCTTTTAACTTGCAATTTACTACAGCCTAAAACCTCTACTGGAATAAATCCTTTTTGGCCTATTGCCCTTGGCTAACATAAGAAAATACCAGGCCTTTCGTCTCAACGATATATGCGAATTCTGGCCACTACTACGGTTACACAAGCAGGCCTAAATCACAGTATTGACATTTACGTCTTTCTTTCATGTGTGGTCAAACTAAACAGTCTACAGACACGAATTCTAAACTACACGTTTTAACATCACATCGTTCAAATGACTAAACTCTACATTTCTCTAATACATTCACAATATGCTTGTACATAGCTAACACTTCTATTGAAATCGATATAGATTATACAATTCTTTAATACATTGCACACAAAATACCTGAGTACACATTTGATTATATGCGGGTGCCGACTAACAGTGAATATAACTCACCCCTACGATTTTCAAACTTTTAAGCGCTACATCAATATCAAGTGGTCAAAAAAACCTCAGTGCCACCTGCTCTCCCTGCCACTTTGCTTGCACTTGTAGGATTAGGAAACCCTTGCACTTAGCAGTGATAGTGAAAAAACGACAGTAAATGAGGACAGATGTGCAAGTGAACGTCCTCCTGCGAGCACTCGGCAACCCCTTTCTCTCATTCGTGGAATAATGGAAGATGGCCTCAGAATGGATGCAACAAAGAGTCAAGAAGCTACAGTCCCTGCCAGAACTCAGGAACCCCCATTCCCTGTGTAGAGCAGTGAAAATCTTGCAGTCACTGCCGCTAGCCAGTTTCACTAAGCCCTCAAGTTGCAAGTAAGATCATGGTAGCAAAGTGATTAGACTCCCCCTCCACAAAGTGTGCTGCTTGCTGGCCAACATGGACAGGTCTGAAATAAAGACTTTCAGCATTGGTGGTCCTGCTGTCAATTTTCCACAGGTCAGGCCCCAGCAGTGCAGCTAGTCTGGCAGTTGTATTTCCATTCCGGTATTTTAGCCCTGTTTCTGTAAATTGAAAATAAACTACAGATTACGACGAAATAGCTATGACTCGACTGTACGAGCTGGTTACACCTGACATAGGACAACATTTGAGTTCTGTGATAATTAAAAGAGAATCTTGCATATCACCTCAGAGTTCACTGACCTTGTAAATAGGTTCAGCTTTTGACCTTGTGCCTCTTTATTGTCTGGTTCAAAACATTACATATTAAGTCACCAATCCTGCTTGTGATGCTTGTCTGAAAGGCACTATTCTCTGACCGAATCAAAGGACAATTGAGTCCCTTGTCCAGTGAAAAATGGAAAATCTTTGAGCACACCTACACCAGAAAACACCACAAAGATCTTTCTATATCAAACTCTCTTTACTTTCATATTAACTCACACAAATCATGTCAGATATAAACACTGATCACAAAGGAGGGACTGAGGGCTTTATAGCCAGGTCCAGCCCTAATAGTAGTTAAGATACAGAAGGTTCGCTGTTCCAAATTACGAGACAAGGCAAAACTGGTTTTGCGTGGTCATAAAGTGTAGGAGGACGAGGATTCCTCCTCTTGGAATATAGGACCCTCACACAGCTGGCAAGGTGTCATGCTTCATCGTATGGGCTGCTCCTCGTCAGGTCGGCACTGCAATACCTGACGGGCACCCTATGAGGGGCTCTTTGGCGGAGATCTTGTTTTCCAAATTGCCATTTGGTGCCGTGGGGGTGAGGGGTCTGATCAGTGTAGATCAAGTAGTGAAAGTGTATAACCCGAAGGAAATTTAAAACAGGTGAGGGAGTACCAGCGAAAACTATTTAACCAAAACTATAACTTTTTCAGATTCCTTCACATGGGAAATATGTGCACACACTAACTGCAATACATCTAATTGTATCTATACGATTACCTGCCCATGTACTCTGAGGTATATGGGTATGAGCACCAGATCTGTGAAAACACGTATCACAGAACATCGCAATAATTTCCGATATCACAAGCTCAACACAAAAATGTGTACACATTTTTCCCAACTGCAGCATTCACCTGACTCCCTGCGATGGGAAATACAAGAAGCATACCCCAAGATTAACCAATGAGCCCTGTTTATGAAAGAACAGAGATGGGTCTATCGTTTGTCAACCAGTACAAAAGGGCTGAATGAAGATATTCCCTGGAGCACACTGAATATTTGACACCCTATATTCCAAGAGGAGGAATCCCCATCCTCCTACACTTCATGACCACGCAAAACCAGTTTTCCCTTGTCTCGTAATTAGGAATAGCATACCTTCTGTATCTTTAGATATAAACCCTGCAAATATTTTTTAATAACCATACACAACCCAACTCCAACCAAACAATAGAAAATCAGACAATGGTTCTGCCAGTCTAATTACTGGCCTTCCAGACCAGAAAGCTTTGCCTGTGAAAAATACCTTACCAACTTCATCCCCTCAGTGTCTACTTCTGCTTTACCACCTCATCAACATCAACAAGATAATTCTTGCCCCAGATTCTACTCAGCAGGCATTCGTTCCGGATCTTAAGTCCTCTGCAGGCTTTACTACTACCACAGTCTCCTCATTACTACTCCACACTCCTCTGCCCGACCACATATGGAGCTGTCTGCCCCTAATCCGCCCATCCTCCACAGATCCCCTCTTTCTTGCCTTCAATATCTGCTTCATGGTTCATAGCATAGGATAAAGCTTGTCTCCACAATACGTTTTGGGCCCTTGCCTTTCATGGGTACTTTGCCCACCCACACAAGTGAGGTACCATTTTTATCGGGTGACCTGGGGGAACGCTGGGTGGAAGGAAATTGTGACAGCCCAGTGATCCCACAATTTTCCCACAGAGAAATTTGATGAAAAATTTGATATGTTCAGCTAAATATTAGGTTTTCAAGGAATTCTGGGTAGGAAAATGTTGAGGGGTCCACTCAAGCCATACCTCCCTGGACTCCCCCAGATGTCTAATTTTCAGAAATGTGCAGGATTGGTAGGTTTCCCTAGATGGCCGCCAAGCCCTGGGCCAAACACTCAGGTGACCCCCCCTTACACTACCAGGTCGTTTTATGATAGGTAAGTCTCCACAGTGCGTTTTGGGCCATTTTCTGTTGCGGCCACTATGCCTACCCACACAAGTGAGGTACCATTTTTATCGAGAGTTCTGGGGGAACGCTGAGTGGTTGGAAATCTGTGGTGGCTTGGTGATCCCACAACTTTCCCACACAGAAAAGTGAGGAAAATTTGATTTTGTGTTACCTAAATTTAAGGTTTGCAGGGGATTCTGGGGAGGGAAATGCTGGGAGATGCACACAAGCCACACCTCCCTAGACTCCCCTGGGTGTCTAGTTTTCAGAAATGTCTGGGTTTGGTAGGTTTCCCTAGATGGCTGCTGAGCCTGGGATCAAAAACACAGGTGACCCCCTTCAAAAACCAGGTCGTTTTGTGAAACATAGGCGGGCACATGTGTTTCTGGTCTCGGGTTTGCAGACATCTAGGGGAATCTAACAGCCCCAGATAGTTCGGAAAACTAGAAACCTGTGGGAGTCCAGGGAGGTTTGGCGTGCATTGATCCCCCAACATTTTCCTTCCAAGAATCCGCTGCAAACCTCAAATGTAGCTAAAAAGTCAAATTTTCCTTTAATACCTGTGTGGGAAAGTTGTGGGATCACCACACAGCACACATTTCCTACCACTCAGCATTTCCCTCAGTCTCCCAATAAAAATGATACCCTACTTTTGTGGATGGGCCAATTTCCAAAGACATGGAAGGGCCAAAAACGTGTAGAGATTGAGGGGGACCCAAAGTGGGTCCTAAAGGGCAGTTTGTTTTTAGGCTGAGACTACTTTGGTCACCCACACAAGTGAGGTATAATTTTTCTCAGGAGACCAAGGGTAATGCTGAGTAGTAGAAAATTTGTGCCTGCGTGGTGATCCTACAACTTACCCTCGCAAAAATTTGGTGAAAATGTGACTTTGTAAGTAAATTTGAGGTTTGCGGGGGATTCTGAGTAAGAAAACGCTGTGGTATCCATGCAATCAACTCACCAGCCAACAGTCACTAAACGCATACCACCATCCACGCACACCACCAGCCATGCACTGTCCACGCCCACTGCCAGCCAAACACGATCCACACACACCGCCAGCCAATCTCCATCCATGTACACCACCAGCCAAATTCTATCACTGCACACCATCAGCCATGCAATATCCACACACACCTTCAGCCAAGCCCCACCCACGCACTCCGCCAGCCAAGCAATATCCCCGCATACCACCAGCCAAGCAGGGCCAGACTGGGAACAGCAACCAGCCCTGGCAGATTGCTGCTCAACCGGCTCTGGTGGGGGGGGGCGTGCTAGTAAAAAGCACCGCTCCCGCTTTTGTTTACTGGGGCACGATATTGCAGCACTGCTGTAAAACTGGCCCCAACTGACAAAACCGCCCCCACAGCCAGAAAACCGGCCACCACACCTCCGGCCCACCGGGGAAACACCCAGTGCCCTCTACAGCCTGTCCGGCTCTGCAGCCAAGCACCATCCATGCACACAGCCAGCCAAGCACCAGTCCACATACACCGCCAGCCAAGCACCACTCCACATGCACTACCTGGCAAGCACCAATCTACACACACCGTCATCAATCTACACGGTGTGTGTAGTTTGGCGCTTGCCTGGTGGTGTGCGTGGAGTGACGCTTGACTGGCGATGTACTTGGACTGGTGCTTGGCTGGCTGTGAGCATGGATGGTGCTTGGCTGCAGTTCTGGACTGGCCGTAGCAGGCACCAGGCGTTTCCCCGGTGGGCCGGTTTTCGGTGGGGGGCAGATAAGGGGCTATTGACGATCTACCTTCCGGGGGGGGGGGGGTCAGGAAGCTTTTTTGGAGGTGGGGGCATTAGCATGCCCATTCTCTGCAGTCCTCACCCCTACGTATATGCAAAACAACAAAATTCATGCTGCCTAGTTGGATTAGTGACTATTGTCCCATCTGCCTCCCAGGGGAGGCAGAAAGGCTGTGGCAATTTTGTTTTGGGGGGGTAGGGGCATTGGCATGCCCATTTTGGCAGTCCCCACCTCTGCGTACTAAAAAGTAAACAATCCCTGGTGCCTAGTGGGGTTTCTGCCCACGGGGGGCAGATCAGGGGCTATTGCACCCATCTGCCTCCTGGGGGTGCAGAAAGACTGTGGGATTTTGGGGGCTTGGGGGTTTTGGCATGCCCATTTTGGGCAGCCCCCACCCCTATAGACATAACAAAAAAATCCCTGGTGCCTAGTGTGCTTTCTGCCCCCCCTCCCGGATGCAGATAGGGGGCTATTAACCCCTTCTGCCTCCCAAGGGAGGCAGAAAGTCTGTGGATTTTTTTTTGGGGGGTAGCAGGCATTGGCATGCCCATTTTGGGACACCCCTACACGTATAAAAAAAACAATCCCTGGTGTAGTGGGCTTTCTGACTCCCCCAGGGACAGATCGGGGGCTATTGCCCCCATCTCCCTCTCAGGGGGGGCAGAAAGACTGTGGATTTATTTTGGGGGGGTGGGGGCATTGGCATGGCCATTTGGGCTAGCCCCCACCCCTAAATACAATAAAAAAATAATCCCTGGCATCTAGTCGGCTTTCTGCCCCTGGGGGGAGCCAGATCAGAGGCTACTGCCCTCATCTGCCTCCCGAGGGGCAGAAAGACTGGAATTTTGCGGGGTGGGGACATTGGCATCCCCATCTCAGGCAGCCCCCACCCTTAAAAACAATATAAAAAATAATTCCAATCATGGCAGAAACACATACTTATAGTAGAGGAAGCAGAGGAACCTAAGGGAGAAGGTGTTTCCTAAACAGCCAAGTTGTACGTTGTTTCCTAAAGATATGTTCTGTTCTGTTTCCAATTATACCTCTCCTGACTTTCTACAGGCTCGGGGCTGAGATAGCCCCTGAGCAAGTAGAAAGTGGAACTGAAATGAGCCTATCGGCATTTCAGAGAAATCAAATGTACAGCCCCGGGAACTGGGGAAGCCCTTCCCCAGCTCCTAAGGCTGTTGGCGGGGGGGGGGGGGGAGGGGGGAAGGAAATTACTCTGATGTCCACACCTGAAGGATTTCCAGTACCATGTGATCAGACGGCCGGGAGCTGTCCTATGCTCAGGAGCACTGGTGCGTCGGACGGCTCCCTGCCATCCGATGCACCTAAGGGGTTAAAATATAACCGTCCCGGGACAGTTAATTCTGAGAGCAGAAATGCTTCAGCTGATGTAGAAAGCAAGGAGTCTCATGTGCTATGAAACCCAAGGAGGGGCAGACAGGTAAACAAGCCTTCTTGCCAGAGCGCCTGCTACCCTGAATGAAATGTAAATGTGTGCAACTGGTCAATCAACAAACATAACGGGTGCTTGGAAGCCGGTATTGGCTTTAATTGATGGAATCACTTGAAGCTTCCTGTTGACACACATTTATTCTTTTTGAGGGGTATTGTAAGACAGCTAAGCGGTAAAGTGTGTGGTTTTAAAAGACAGTTATAAAAAAAAATTGCACTACATACATTCTGCAAAAAATCTATATTTTGGAAACACTTTTTATCTTAAACCTGTTTGCGCAACTTGTAGCATCCTATCTTATATTATGTTTAATGCAAGTTTAAAATTAAGATTTACATGGTCACTGTGCTTTCTGTCACACACTGGGATCTCATAGCAAAACATACACAAGTCACTAGTCTCCACTGCACCAACCAGGATTACATTTTATGGCTCTCTTGTGCAGTGCATTAACCAATAGAGGATTCATAATGTATGATAGTGCATTTCCCACTGATTAACATAACTTGTATTTAATTTTCATATAAGCTGGGTGTTATTTATATGTAGTTACCTAAAGGTGAAAAACCGAAAAAAGTTACAGAATATTTTGTTTTTTTAGCCACACCTTTGACCACACCCCCATGCTCACTCACCCGCCCCTTGCGCACAGCATCGCAGTTCCCATACTTTTTTTAATCCACTTCGACCACTGTCCACGACCACAGTCTTGCTCTCAAATAATGGGCATGCTCAGAGTCCTTCCAGGCAAACAACCACTAAATCCCTCTCCTCTCGAAATTCACTCTCGCCGTGGCACCACAGTCCCCCTCAAAACAAGAGAAGAGAGTGTCCCACCTGCTCGCCACCCTTCCTCGTGCTGTTTGACCCTCAACTGGGTGGACCAACAGCAATCCTCAGAGGGACTGGTATGCACTGCCCCTCTGTGTCCTGCCCCCAACTTTCCTTTCCTACAAAACATCCTCCTGAGACAGTTCAAGTCTCAAGTCATCCAAAGCTTGGGGTAAGAAACTGTGCACATCAAACAAAGGGGGCAATGAAAGACAAAAATACAAGGAGAGAGTACATGGAACACGGGCACAATCACCACCAGGACCCACCCATCCCCCTCCTCCCAGTGCAGCATGCTCTGCCCTGCCACGCCACCGGGGGTCTTAGGAGGAGGCCCGCTGATGAGATTGAATATGGTGGTTGAGGTAAGCTTGCGTGGTAAAGACGGTCATGGAAGGCATACGCGTGGTAAAGACGTTTACGTGGTTAGTGTACCGTTGTAAACGTAACGCGTAGAAAAGCCTTTGTGGTTAAGGATGTTTCCCGTCTGTGGAGAGAGGCCTAAGAGAGTTGGGGGAAGGATGGTGAGACCGCCAGTTGCCATTCTGCGGCTGGATTTGGGTCTCTGGAGTCCTGGTGAGGCAGGGGAACACAGAGGAAGTGAAGGCTTCTCTGTGACATCACAACTGAGGGGGAAACCTTTGTTTTTCCACTGTTATGATGTCATAGCCTTGAATAACCGGATTCAGAGTCCGGCGTTCGCGCCAAAGGGTCTCTCTGAGAGCCATACGCAGCATTCTCATTAACATCATCATTGGTATTATGTTTTATTAATTATAACAGCGGGAGCAGCGGTAGTTTTTGAAGTAAGAAACCTGTAATAAGCACGCTTGAACGTGAAGTTATGGCTAGCGGCTGTCTTTTATTGGGCTGTGAAATCCCGTTCTAACTTTATATAGGCAGGTTATTTACAATAAAGGGATATTTTCTGTCCAGAGAGAGGGAAACCCTGCTGGCGGCTGCAGGCTTCTTATTTACAGTGTGCATCGGGAGAGGCCTTGCCAAAGCTGTCTCTTAAATCAGCAGCAGCCGCCGCTGAAAGATCTTAGGGGTGATTATGTAAACTTAGCAGTGGTGCAAAAACATACGGCAAATTATTTTTTTTACTGTGTTTGTTTCTTGCCTTAAAGCGAATGGTAAATTCTTGATAAAAAAAAATAGTCTCTGCTAAAAAAAAAAAAAAAAGGAACCCAACTGCTTTTCAATTTTTATGCTGCTTTGGTGATGAGAAACAGACTAAACCGTTTTGCCTCAAGCGCAGTTTCATCTTTCACATCGTTAAAAAAAGGAGAACAAATGATTGATTATGAGCCTTTTTATATTAACATTGAAAAAAGAAAGCAAATTCAGCTTTTTTAGATGTGCTTGCTGAAGAAAAAATCTTTGGGTCCGTCTACCAGCAGAGAGAATGCACTTTTGTGAAGTTCAGTTTGAGAGATGAAAATTTGGGTATTTCCTTCCAGGTCCTCTTTCACCCCGAAATAGGGAGTGGGGCGGGGACCTCCCTGCACAATTAAGATTCAGGAGAACGCTCAGCTTTAAAGCTGCAAATACAGAATGCTCCCACCTGCCAGCCCCAGCTCTGAGTAAATGAAAACCCTGCTGGGTGCTGGTGGGGACATTCCCGTGTTTATTTCTTCCTTTAAACCTGTGTCATGATGGTTTAGGGGTGCCAGCGGACGTTGCTAAGTTAGCATTAGTTCGTGCTCTGCATCACCGCCATCTTGCCGCTTATGCACACGACACTACATGCCTTGGTTCCCGTAAACACTCTTGTTCGTGCTGCTTCACATGGGAGCTGTCTGCCTTTCACCGTTTCGGCTGTGCTTTGTGTTCTAGTCTGTACACCGTGTTCAGGGACAGAAAACAACTTCACTGGTTAATCGGCTTTGGTCTGTCCCATGCACATATAGACATAACATGGAACACAGTTGCGCTAATGACTTTTCGGGTGTTTTTAATATGGCACAGGATGCATGTTGAGACACTCTTGGAGGAAGATCTGTGCTTGTGCGGAGATGTAAATCCTATCATCTAAGACTTGAGGTAGAGGGTTCCGCTGTCCAAGCCCAGAGGTTTTCCACTGATATAATAAACATAGCTTGTAGCACGGGGAGGGTGGTAAAGCGCTACAAGGCTTAATCCACTGTCTTTATAATATGCTATCCCCGTTCGTATCATATGGAATTGTGACCATGCTGATTATATTGTTTTTATGCATTTCTTTGTTAATGTTAGCACGTGTACTGCATTACAGAGCATATTCGTTGAAATAAACATTTTAAACTATACAGTGTCTCTGGTTACTCACATTGTGAACAGGTATGAGTATCTAAGCGAAAGAGTGTCTTGTTCCCACGAATTCTGAGAGGCCCTGAGTCACATGTTCTAGGATATCCAATCATTGGTAGCTCCGCAGTAGTATGGAGAACGAATGGGATACTATAGCTAGCTAGATAGGGGTTCTGGGCACTGAGGCGTGTTTTTGGTACACCACAATACACCGAAGTCCTGGTTTCCTGTGCATAGTTCTGTATTGTGCAGAATCCCTGCAACACGTGCATCAAAATGCTCACATATTGGATTAGTGGTCAAAGGCACATGGCAAAAATGAGCTCGAGATCAAACAGTTCACGTAGTAGACCCGAGATTACAACATTCTGTAATTTGCTCCAAAGGCGGTATGTATACTGATATTCTTCTCCCATTGGTAAGAACCAGTCCAGTTTTTTCATCTGCTTCTGGGCTGATCTGAATACATTTCTAAAGGGAGCGGAGGATTAAGTTAAAAATCAGTGATTGCCCAAGAACACAATAATTTGGTCAAATGGGGACACGGATTAAAAACCATCTGTAAGCAACTGGATTGGTATTTGGTATGGGTGGCTACCCACCCATAAGGAATAATAGCAGCCCTTGTGAGCAAGCATGACACCTGAGCTCAACCCACTGGTAGTTATGGCACAGAGCAGAGAGGTTTAACTTAGGGCAATGTGTAAAGCAGGTATTTATATAGTACCAAAACGGCAATAAAGTCAAAAGGTAAAACAATACAAATACCAAATTAAATTAGAGAAATAGAGTAATATTTTATAAACAAAAAGTACAAAAATCCAACATGA
Organism: Triturus cristatus; assembly: GCF_964204655.1. NCBI lineage: Eukaryota > Metazoa > Chordata > Amphibia > Caudata > Salamandridae > Triturus > Triturus cristatus. Next base: position 629,149,059 of record NC_140595.1, on the reverse strand, counting down.
GGAACCAGAGATATGAAATATTAACATTTCAAGTAGGAATAGTGCCGAGGAGCATAAGGGGGGCAATGAAACTCAATGATCGCGGTAGATTGGGTCCTAGGTGAATTTTGAGGCTGGCCACTATAACACATAGGTTGGAACCACAAACCAGTTTTGTCCTGGCCAAACAGTTTATCTTTTGGCTTAGTCCTTTAATCCACAATCCACCACAAGAGTACACTTCTAAAGCACCCCAGAACCTCGGGGAGGCCCTTAGTGACTCATAGGGTGTCAGGCAGTGGCCAACAACAGGACCCAGTCCAGGTCCAGATGCCACTGGTCAGCTGTATAGTTGTAGGAAATGGCCTCTTGTAGCTTGTTGAGTGCCTGAAACTTTAACAGACAGTGACAGCTCCTCCGCTATGGCGGAGGAGCGTTGCCCCACTGCTTCACAGCAGTGCCAACTTTAGAAACATAAAATGATAATAACTGTTATTATCATTTTATGGTTCGTGTCCATCTGCGTTGCGGGGTGGGCCGAGCTCCTCTGCTCTCGGAGCAGGGTAGGAGTGGTTTGCCCACTCCTAAGTGAGCAAGACTGTTTCATGCGCACTTTCCCCGCTCTCCATGCAGGCTGCATTACAGCCTGCATGGAGAACATGCCCAACCCTCCAGCCCCTGACCAGGCCAATCATAATGTTGCATTGCAGCGCTGTGATTGTCTTAGGCGAGCATGTCTGGCTACCTGCTTCCTGTTCCTGTAGTCGGCTGCAGAAGAGCAGGAGCAGCGAAGCAGGACCGGCCTCAAGGTATGTTTCATTATTTATTTATTTTTATCTCCCCCCGCAACCCCTCCCTTAAACCCTACCGCAACCCCTCCCATGACCGCCCCGCCACCCGCGTTAAATGCCGACTGCCACTGTTAACAGGAAGTCAGCCTTATCACCCTTGGAGTCCACTTATTTATCCAGGGTACAAGAGGGAGTCAATCCAGTCTGTCAACGCTTCTCTCAGGTCACAGACAGCCGGTCCAATCCTCTTCTGTTCTTCTCTGGTCTAGAAGTGTTCTGAAGTGGGTGCCTGGAATACTGCATTTATGCCTGGCACAAGAAAGTGGATGGAATGGCTCCTGGGCACATCATAACCAACAGGGTAAAGGTTCGCAGGGCCAACACTACCAACTCTGGCCATTTTCAAGATGGTGAAAGTCATTGGCTATACTAAATCTGGGCGCTGGGGGTGTGTGGGTATTGTACTATGGTAATCATAGTATCTTCCCACATCCACTGTACCCCCAATATGCCCAGAGACAGAAGTCTGGTAGAACAAAAACAAGGTTTTGCAGCATTCAAACAGTGGATACAAAATAACTGTCTTAGCATTCTGGTCTGTACTCTTTAATTGTGCCCCCAGTGTTCTATGTAAACCCAGCTGTCCTGTTAAATTGAATTTGACACTCCATCAGGATTTGACACTGCAGTATTAAAGAGGATGCCCACAGCCCTCACCCTGCATATTCTGTGAGGCTCGGAGGAGTCATCTCCACCCATTCAGGTCAGCCTATTGTTTGCTGATGGTAGCAATTTCACACCTTCTTTACACCTATTCAAATGCTAATCATTGGCTGGGGGAAGTTGGAGAGCAAATACAAATTAGCCTCCAGCAACTTCAGGCACGAAAAGGTAACTTTCTAAAAGTTATTTTTCCTTAATATTTATTAAAAATCTGACTTCACCATCGAACTGGATTTTTAATAAATGTTAAAAATAGTTGTTTCATTATTTTCTAGCTAGCCCTATTCCTGAGCTACATATTTGAATTTTAATCGGTATTCTAGTTTTTTACATAAGACAGCTAGGTCTGCCACAGTAAAAAGTGGCTTTTGGGTGATAGTCACTATAAGGACATGTTAACATTACATTTCTACAGGTCCTACTTTTAAATATCACACAGCCTGTCTTGTGGGCTACAAGGCCTACATAGGGTGAATAATTAATAGGGGTGGGCTGAAAGCCAGCAAGATTACACAGAGTTCAGCACATAATTCCCGGTCTCCTGCACTTTTCTGATGACTTCAAAAATATAACAATAAACATCCTGTGCAAGGCTGAAGTATCGTTCTCAATAGAGCCACAACCCACCCTGTCACACAACATAGCACCTGTCCCAAGACGTTAACCAAAACAGGTCCAGGCATCACACACGTCATAGTCTTCACATTCTGGGACATACCCACGCTGCACACAGTGTGCATTCACACTATCCCCCTTGCATCCGGCACTTAATGCACTGCACTTAACATGAGCGCCTCTGCACCTTGAAAACAACCTGCCCCCAGCAAGGTGTGCTTTGCCACTGCCCCCAATACTGCAGGAACCCACAGGCACAATAATTGCCAGACATGGTCCTACCCCTGACACGGTATGCTCCATGAGCACTTTGCATGCTCTCTCCGTACCTTGCTCCAGGGATACTACATGTACTGCAGCCACATGGCCCACTGTACCATGGATTGACTCACCTAGGATGTCAGCCAACAGTCAGTGCAGAGGCAGCACAGCCAAGTGCCAGCAGGAGGCAGGAGCCCCGTCCGGCTTCCTTGCCTCACTGTGACAGTAGCATATTCCTCAAGGGAAACGCTCCAGTGTGGATGAAGCTAGTTTGCATGTCTCAGCTCTTCCTGTGCACCAGCTGCTCCTCAGTCTGCAAGGGAGCGGGGTTCCTGTGGAGACCTGCCTCTGGCGTGGTCCCTGTCCTTCCATGGTGTCCAAGCAGGGGGAACTTTCCCTGTCATTGCTGCTCGGGGTGGTGTGGAAGCAGACTGAGCCATACTATATGCTGCGGGCATGTGTGCTGCAGCTGGCGAGCCTGTGCACTGTAGCTCCGGGAAGGCGATAGGAAGCTGACAGTGGCTGAAAAACCTCTGCCATATGTCACGGGGTTCAAGCCTGAAATTCAACTGTGCCCCTCTGTCTTGCTGTCCGTCCTTGTTAGACTGCACAGCAGAGACAGAGTGGTCTAAAGAGGCAGGTGCCTCATGAAGGCCGGGGGAGTTGGGTACGAGTTAGTCTCGTCAGACAAATCATGTCTGGCAAGTCCTAGCTGAACATTATCTATTTATGTATGAAGTTGTTATAATTTTTGTTGTTGTCATTGTAGTTATATGGGAGAAGTATGGCTGTGGAAGGGACACATAATGTTGTGGACGGACTTGACCTGTTAGGCCCCGCAAAAGAAATGTTTTTGGGAGAGCCGCTCATGGTTTTAGTATCGCTTGCAACATTCAGGACAAACAGCTGCGGGTACTTGCAAGTTGCACTTTTTTTTAAATATAAAGGCCCTGGTGCACATTAAAGGGATATAGGCACAGGGAATTGTAAGTCTATCTCCAAGCACGCTTGACAATCCAGTATGCATGCACCTTGTGTGCATGTATGGGGACAGTAGAGCTTTAATGACTTCTGACTCCATTTGCGAGTCGTTTATCCAGCTCGGGGCTTTCACTTAGCATCTTGATAGTTGTTGTATGAATTTACAGCAAGATAAATCTCAAGGCCAGTGAGAGAATTTCCATGAACTCAACTGGTGGGGCGGAGTTTACTGTCCACCCCTACTCATTAATATTTAAAAGAGGTTTTGACCTGTCAAAAAGGTTTATTTTGAGAGGTCGATTTGCGTGTTTAAATTGCCACAGGTAGGCTACTATGGTGGGCCTGAAGCCATGTTTCACATTGTCAATGTAGAGGATGGCACAATAGGTGCTGCAGTCCACTAATGACATTTTGCACCATAAACTAGAAATGCAAAGGTAAGTTAAATATACCAATTAGGAATATTCTAAGGAGCACAGGCACTTTACCATTGATTAGAAGGGTCATAGTGCACAGAGTTCTATAACCAGCAAACAGATCGGGTCCAGCAAAAGCCGAAAAATCTAGGGTGACCATTCAGAAAAGGCAGATTCTCTACACAATGTCTCATTGGCTCTAAAGTTTCAACCTGGGTATGCGACCTACATTCGTGAGGCCCGCAACTGTATAGAAAATAAAATAATATTAGCAGAGTAGCAAAGTATATATAACCAAAATTGAAAATGTTAAAAACATTCTGTATATGTGAAGCAATGTGAAATTGGAGGCTAAAATTTAAATGTATATCCTTGTTTTAATTTGTGGGAAAAGCACACGTACAGCAACCAGAATATGTTATGGATGACTCAATTGAAGTACTAGTACGCGCTAAGTAAAAGAGAGCATGCATTAGGAGCAAAAAAGCCACATATCGCTTTGCCCTTTAGATATAAAAGCGCATTTTGAATAGCCTCAACCTTCCAAATAAAATTGAAATGTAGTTTTTTGTATATTTATTTGTCAGTGAGTTAACTAAAATATTGAATAATTTGCTTATTTGTTGGAGGCGTAATTGTTTCTATATTTTTGTGTATGTTTTTGATGTTCAAATAATAAAAATATCTTGAGCTAGGATGATTGGCTTCCATTAGTGATGCAGTGATGGTTTGAAAAAGTGGATGGGTGTGGAACTGTCAATAACGGGACTGTTTTCCAATGAGGAATTCTAAATGACCATAAATGGACAACTCAACGCTCTCCTTGTCTATGAAATCATTTGGAACCTTGAGAAGAATCGGTGTTACTGACAGCTAGATATCCGCAATTGCTTGTCGTGTTTGGGCCCCAAACCCATTTCCCTTGCTCTTGTCAGCAATGTAACAATACAGAAGTCATGGTGTTGCAATGCCTGATCCTACTCAATCCAGCTTAAAGTGCTTAGGGTCCTGCCATCCGTCTACACCACCCTCCGTCGAACCCTCTCTTCCCCCAGCAATACAAACAAAATACCCCAAAGCACTCTCACCCTCTCCATTCACTCTTTCAATAACCTCCCTTCACGTATGAAAAAAACAAATTGCGGCTGACCAAGGTTACAGCACCTCAGCTTCTAAGGTAAGTAATTAAATACGTTGTCTGTGCATTCTCATCCAGAGTATGCCGCACTTATACTCCACTGGAAACCCAGATAAGAAGATTCAGGAATTGATGGTCGGTGCACCAGAATGAAGTCAAAGTAGGTCCGGGTATATTCTAAAATATATATTCGTTTATTTAAGACTCTTAAAATTAGGATTTCAACATCAGCCAACACGTTTCGTTCCAAAGGGAACTTCGTCAGGGCAAAAGTCATATGGTAATTTCAACATCCCACTGAATTCCAATTTTGTCACTTCTGGTAATAAAGTAAAAACCAGGTCCTTTGTGTTCCACAATCAAAATCTCATCTGAATATAGGAAAATCCAAGTATTAAGAAATTGCCAAAAAAATATCCTTGTCAATGTTGACTTGTGCACGATTCTTCCCTTCACGCCTCATACAAATAATACTACTATCCAGCCAACCTCCCCATCCTCTTTTTCTGACACCCTCTCCTCACCCTTTTCCCAATACAAAACATGTATCCAGTGTCCTGCCTCCACCCACACTACTATATACACATTCCTTCCCACTATTTGCCTGATTGATGCTCTCTGCTCTCATATTGAGTCAGTGCAGAATTTACAGAAGTCAAAAGTTTAAGAGTTGCTGCACTATCAACATCTATTGACCGCTCTACATCTAGACCACAACTGTAGTAGCAATGATTCAGATGGCAAAATTAAGGGTCACTTCTTCCTATGTCATGAGCCCTGCCCAGATTGCGATTATATTGTTTTTTTTCCAGCATATCCAGGTGAAGTGATAAAGCCAAGATTAGTTTCCATGGGTAAAACATACCCTCTGAACCACATCTAGCTATGTTCTCTGCCCACCCCAGTGACTATCCCACTGTATTAGGGTTCTGTCAGAGTTTTTCTCTGCACAATATACCTATATTGAGACTGTTTATAAGCACCCTCACTGTTGTCATTTAATGGGAACAAACAAAAGTAGATTGTGAGACCTGTACTTTGGTTTCTGTGGCGGTAGATGGTTGCTGGACAGTATCCATTGTGGATGCTATGTACCATTAGTGTTTCAAGACTTAAGATTATTTCTCTTCACATGGTTAAAAGAGTTATTTTTCTTTTTAAATCAATCAATCAATCAATCAATCAATCAATCAATCAATCAATCAATCAATCAGGGAATTGTAAGTGCGCTACTCACCTGTGAGAGTCTCAAGGCGCTGGGGGGGGTCTGCAGATCTATTTAGCCAAAGAGCCAGGTCTTGAGGGCATTCTTGAAGGTGTTCAGGGAGGGGGCGCGTCTGATGTCTGCCGGTAGCTCGTTCCAGGTCTTGGCTGCAATGTGAGGGAAGGATTTTCCACCTGCTCTGGCTCTGTGGATGCGCGGCGTTTCGGCCAGTGCGAGGTTGGAAGATCAGAGGTTTCTTTTGGGTACGTGGAAGTTGATTCTGTCGTTGAGGTATTTGGGTCCATTGTTTTGTAGGCATTTGTAGGCGTGAGTGAGGATTTTGAAAGTGACTCTTTTCTCCACGGGGAGCCAGTGGAGACTTCGTAGGTGTTGGCTAATGTGATTGTGTGGTGGGATGCCGAGGACGAGTCTGGAGGCGGTGCTCTGTATTGTCTGGAGTTTGCGGAGTAGGGACTTGTTGATGCCCGCATAGAGTGTGTTTCCATAGTCCATTCTGCTGGTGATGAGTGCGTGGGTGACTGTCTTCCTTGACTCAGGGGGGATCCACTTGAAGGTCTTGTGGAGAAGGCGGAGGGTGTTGAAGCAGCTGGAGGTGACGGAGTTGACATGTCGGTTCATGGTGAGTGATGAGTCGAGTATGATGCCGAGGTTCTTTGCATGGTCTGAGGGGGTAGGTGGGCTTCTGAGGGCGGTCGGCCACCAGGTGCTGTCCCATGCAGAAGGGGTGGTACCGAGGACAAGGACTTCTGTCTTCTCAGCGTTGAGCTTCTTGCAGCTGTTAGACATCCAGACTGCGACGTCTTGTATTCCTTTCTGGAAGTTGAGTTTGGTAGTGGTGGGGTCTTTGGTGAGGGAGAGGATGAGCTGGGTGTCGTCGGCGTAGGATACGATGTTGAGGCCATGTTGTCGGACAATGGCTGCGAGGGGGGCCATGTGGATGTTGAAGAGGGTGGGGCTCAATGATGAATCATGTGGGACTCTGCAGGTGATTTTCGTGGGGTCGGAGAGGAGGGGTGGGAGTCTGATCCTTTGGCTTCTTCTGGTGAGGAATGATCGGATCCAGTCCAGGGCTGTTCCTTGTATGCCGGAGTCATGTAGTCTGGCGACTAGTGTGAGGTGGGAGACGGTGTCGAAGGCCGCTGATAGGTCGAGTAGGATGAAGACTGTGGAGTGGCCTTGGTCCAGGAGGTGCGGATGTCATCTGTGGCAGCGAGTAGGGCGGTCCCTATGCTGTGGTTGCTTCAGAATCTGGATTGGGACAGGTCGAGGGCGGCGTTCTCTTCAATGAATCATGTCAGTTTCCTGTTGACTGTTTTCTCTGCATCTTTGGCTGCGAAGGGGAGGAGCGAGATGGGCCGATAGTGTATTCGGCCGTGATCGGTGTCCAGTTGGAGGTGGTGGGAGGGCTGGTGTTTCTGGGGGCAGTCTGTGGCGCCTGGTGGATGGTCGATGAAGTTGTCATAGAGGTTTTTGATCTTGAGGTGGAAATAGGTTCTAAGCTTGTCGCAGAGGTCTTGGAATGGGGTGATGTCTGTGGCTTTGCTGCGTGGGTTGGTGAATTCTTGAATGACACTGAAAAGTTCCTTGGAGTTGGCCCATCAATAGTGTCAATAGTGAGCAGTCAAGGCTTACTCCAGGAGATCATAAAGCGATGGGAACTCAAATATAGTATGATTTTTAATCACACTCAATAATCTCAATATTTGACCAAGTGATATCTTTTAAGATGACGTGATTTAGAAGAGGGAGTTATGGAATGAAACCCCAAAAATGTACTTTGGGACTTACATTTCTCTTGTTTCGCAACAAATATGTTCTCATGTGTAGTCACATGAAAGTGTCTCCATTCGGGCAAAATGTCCTGAATAAGGACTTTGGTCACCCTAGTCTCAATGCCTTGCACAAGGTAGTGAGATACCTTCTCCCAACCTAGTCCTTTTCTGCTGAGAAGGGGAAGAAGAACCACACACATGACTCAACAAAACCCCCTCTAAACCCCCTATTCTCTCTTACCAGGACCTCAATCCAATTACCTAAACCCGTTTCTTATCACTGGTCACACAAGGTGGTCATTTTGCACTTGAGCCACCAGCTGAATCACCTATGACGCCCCTTCTGCATATTATTTGGCTATTTGAGGAAGAGGAAAACAAATGGAACACCCCAAAATCACACCCAATGTGAACAGTGATACTGACCTTGAAATGGACAACTGACCTAGGCCTTTAAAAGTATCTTTGGAACTGCTGTCCTCAAGTTCACACATATCTCCAGGAGGCACATTAACCTTATAAGAAATTTTACCAGGACTGGAAGCTGCAATCTGCAGTTCACACACTGCAGTGGTGAGCACACTGCTTGTCTGAGCCACTTTACTGTGAGTAGAATCTCCGCAGTTGATCTATTTTACCAGGAAATAACTTTTTTAACAGCACATCATTCTTACCCCTGGAAACATTGAGAATCACAGGCATGCAGCTGGTCAGGTTTATCTCTCTACACTGCTTAAAGACATTTCAATGACAGAAATACAAGGTTCCTTGAATGCATCTTCTTCCGCAGACATTGAGGCTGCTTAACCCCTCCCCCTCACATCCCTATTGGCTGAGGCATCTGGATGGCTAGCAGCGGATGTAAAGGAAGTTCTAAACACGGACCTCTCTCCAAGGCCTACTTAAGTTTCTGGGTCGCCACCCTTCAGGTACCGGAATGCAGGCAATACACTTGCACTGTCTGGGGAAGTTTTCCTCAACCCCTGTGCTGCACATTGCTAAACCAGGGGCATCCAAAGGGATCCCAATTTGCTCTACTAATTAATATTGTGAGCCAAACTTTAAGGGGCGAACATTAGAAGATATGCACTCTGCATTTGCATAATCTCCTTTTCCATGTTTGCATTAAGTACCCCGTTTATGATCACAAGGTTACTGCTTCCTTCGAGACCTGCTTAAAGATCTCTGTTTTTCCCTATATATCCATGCATCCATTACTTTACGCTTCCAACCATGAGCTGGTTATCTGTCCAGTGGTAGCCTAGCAGCACATACAGTGTTCACCTGATTCTAATGCCGAGCAAAGAAATAGGCACCACTCACATGCAAATAATGTCAAAAAATGTTTTTTTTACAGTATTATATCCTCAAATTGCCTGCTATTTCAAAAGCCCCCTACATCATTCCAAAACTTCACAAAAAAACTCTCTTTGTTAGTTTCAAATGACCTTCTCCATACTTCCCATCCTCTGCATGCCTCGCCACTCCGAACACAGCTAGATTGTTTACCTTAACCTTTATTAATTATGTGTTTCTGAAAATTGCTCTCATTCCATAAAAAAAAATCACAACTACTTCTTTAAAAGTCATACCTGCAAGCTAACAAAACCTAATCTTCTCTAGCTCATCTATTCATCCCACAACCATCTGCGCGAACTCACATACCTTCCCCACTAATGATCATACCTAGCTCCCATTATTTAATTCACCGTGAAGAAACTAAAGTAAATGCATGGAATAGTTTTCTTGAGAACACAAGACTAATGCCAATAACTAATAACCACTGGATTAACCACTAACCTTAAGTTATGGAGCAGTGTGGTGCTCGACTTAAAACGCCTCATCACGGGTTGGAAGCCCTTTATAAATCACTTAATAATTTGGCTCTCAGTTTTCCATTTTTGCTGATTTTTACAGATAAATATAGACAGAAAACAACATGTTTCCTATCTGTCTGTATTTATTTTCAAAAAGGGAAAAAAAAACTGAAAATTATGTTTCTTTTGGGTGACTCTCCATGCTGTGTTTTGTGCTTTCCAGAACAACAGCTGAGCAGAAAGACAGCATGATGGGAAGTTAAAAAATCAGATGTCCTTAAATACAGGCATATGGTAACATATACGTGTATTATAATGCAGGTATTTACCTGTGGGTGTAATGTTTCACTATATTTGACTGCTTAATTTGCTAAAACATGACAGGAAGCAAAGTATGATTGCATGTTTATCAGTTGAATGAATGTGAAAATATATCATTTTACGACTCCATTTATTCTCAAAACAAAAAGTAAATATGGATAAATAACAATAAGCAGGCCAAAAAATTAATATGGATCAATACAGGCGGAAATGATAAAAAACGAAATACCATAAAACGAGAGCCCAAAGTACAATACAATACAATGGGCCATCCTGGCAGGGAGTGGGGGAGTCAGACCTCGACAGTTGTGGAAGGAGGGGGTGACAGAGCCTTATCTGCCCCCTGATATAGGCTGCCAGTGATGCCTCTTACGCCCCAGACGTCTGAAGGGCAAAGAAAGACCCAATACCTGCTCAGAAACGGCCACCACGCCACCCCAAATAATGCAGTCCACAACTCGCCTTTAAGCACCAGACCATCATCTGGTGCTCAAGTGTCTTCCTTACTAATCTGACCCTGCCTGTTTACTGTCATTTCAATCATCTGAGCAGCATATACGGATGGAAAGATTCCTGATGATGTCATCAAGTCTCCTGCACTTACACCTCCAATAGGTCACCCCGACATCAGAGATAAGAATGTAATCCTGTACAGCAGCATGAATGTCAGTGTTTGAACTTTCCCCAGTAGAAATGCTGTCTGAATAAGGATGCCCAATCAAGGGAATGCGCGGTGCATATTGTTGTGCATCTATCTAAGAATGAGAGTGAGGGAAGAGAACATCACTTGCGGTGTACCTCAAGGCTCATCCTTCAGCCCTACCTTCTTCAACATATACAGGACACCCTTTGCCAACATCGTCAGGAGCCACGGACTCAACATCTCCTATACGGACAATACCCAACTCATCCTCTCCCTGACCAACGACCCAATGACCATCAAAGACAAGTTCCAAAGATGCATGAAAGATGTGGCCATCTGGATGAACAACAACTGTCTCAAACTCAACACAGACAAGACTGAAGTACTCATTTCGGGAAAGGCAAGGACACCCTCTAGAACAATGACTGGTGGCCACCCGAGCTGGGCCTAACCCCCAAACCCACCAAACATGCCCACAAACTCGACATCATCCTCGACAGCCAGCTATCCATGAAGAAGCAGGTCAGCATTGTCTCGTCCGCTTGCTTCCTCACCCTCCGAATGCTCAGGAAGTTCTACAGATGGCTCCCACTCAGCACCAGGTGAACTGTCACACAAGCTCTCATCACCAGCAGACTCGACTATGGTAACTCCGTCGATGTAGGAATCCCTGCCCAACTCCTGAGGAAACACCAGACCACCCAGAACACAACAGTCAGACTCATCCTCGACTTCCCCAGACAGATGCACATCATCCCTCACCTCAGGAAATTCCATTGGCTACCAGTCACGAAGAGATGCCAGTTCAAGCTGCTCACCCACGCTTATAAGGCACTACAAAATGATGGACCGGTGTACCTCAACGGGCAGGTGCATTACCACCAACCGACCAGGGAACTCCATTCCAGATCCCTCTAACCAGCAGCTACCCAACTCATCTGCCGGGCAAGCAGCGGAGGCCGCTCCTTCTCCCACCTGGTGGTTAAGACCTGGAACTCCCTCCCCTTGCACCGCAGAGCCTACTCTTTACTCCAGCAGTTCAGGAAGGACCTCAAGACCTGGATGTTCAACCAATAGGAACAGGCAGCTAGATCTCGCAGCATGATCTGACAGCACCTCGAGACCCTCACAGATGAAGCAGTCAAGTTCTATAAACCCTAATTGATTGATTGATTGAGGGATGTGCAAAGTTTTGTGCCGAAGTCCAGCACACATTTTGACCACAGAAGATGCATGCGCGCAGGGAATTTTGTGCTCATGCCCTTTATATTGACTTAATCGGCCCCAGGAGTTCCCCATTAACACTGAAAAGCTCACCTTTATAACTCAATACGAAATATGAGTTGCTTGTTGTGCCCATGGTAAGGAGAATGTTCTCTCTCTGTTGCCTCCTCCCCCACATACACGCACTTACTCCTGGAATTTGGTGACTGTAGCTCCCTCGTGCCAGGCAGCACTCAGATCAAACCTAGAAAAATGCACCTGCAAGCCACAAACACAAATATATTGTAATGTATGGTATATGTCAATATGTTTCACTTTTTTGTAATTTCTGTTTGGTATTTTTATTATTTAGTAACCATGGCTTGGATATGCTCCATATGAGATCTGGGAAAGAGCAATTCAGATGATGGAGCCGCAAAACTTCGCAACTCTCTTTAAAATTACCCTACAAGGTGGTTAAACTCACTAACTTGAAAAGGGCCCATTTCTTTACAATCAACAGGCTGTACTGGTCCCCCCAGAAACTTGCTAAGGTTGTATCAGTTCCAACCCCAAGATGTCGTAGATGCAGTATGTTAAGCTCCGATGATCTACATATGTTTTTTGAGGCCCCAAAATGACAGGATTATTGGCATACTGTCGAGAAACTTGTCAATGATGTTTTCTAGGTCAATATAATAATGAGTCCAACATTGATATTGATGGGGTTGGAGGGTCATTCTACTCAGCCTCTTTTGGCAAATAGGAGGGATCTCCTTTTTTATATGATGCTCCTTGCCAGGAGAGAATTTTGTAAGAGATGGACAGATACTCTCCCCCTCAGGTTTTTGACTGGCTCTAGGCGGTTAGAACTATATGTAAAATGGACATTGGAGTCGAGGGTGACCCTCGGAGTATGATTTGGGACGATTACTTGAGTTGGTCTGGAACAGCAAGGACCTAATGGTGATGTCCCAAGATTACACCTGTGTAAAACCAGTAACCAGGAAACTGGATCAGCAGGACTAGATGTTCAATTGCAAGTAGCCTGAGGGGAAACAGGTCGGGTACCAGGCTTGGCTTTGCAAACACTGGTGATATGAGGACGAACAGAAAGTTTTTAAAAATAAAAATAAAAAAAACATGGCTTGGACTTGCATTGTTCCTCTGAAAGCATGGAGCTGTCCAAGGCGCACCTGCGTTGCTTGGAGGCCTTGCTTCATAACCCTCTAATCTCTGACTCATGTAGGGAAAGATCACACTGGAGCACACTGGAAAGGTCTACTTGTGCTGGTGATGTGCAATCCTGCATTTCTAGATTATACAGTGCTCATCATTTAATATTAATAATTTGCCTGATACCATGCTTCTGTAAATAACAGCAGCTGCTATTACCCAATTTCATGGTACTCAATTTACTGACCTGGAAAGGATGGGAGATTTAGTCAGCCTTGTCTGGTTTTAAACTCCACAGCTCACTTTCCCATCCGTCTAGCTTTTTATATAATAAGTAGGAGATATATATTACCATTACCTATTACAGGCATGTTCAAAAGTCAGAATGCACCAATAACAAAAACTTACAACCTAGTGAGATACAATAACCCAAATGTGCATTTAAAGGGTACTGAATGTTACTTCAGACTTGCGTCACCTTACTCAACCTGAGGCCTCGTGCCTCTGTATGGACATAAACTCCCCTGTGACTTAAACTATGCTTAAAATGTAGAGCGGACGTAAATTACCCTATATGGAGCAAATGTTTGCTACTAGCGTGGCCTTTATGCTGTGCTTAGTTTGTAAAAATAAATAAGTAAGTGACAGGGTCCTCATCAGGAGTCCACTGCAGCTTGCATCACCCATTACCCCTTCCAGCTTCAACAATGACAGAACCAACACAACTATTAACCATCACACCCTGCAAGTGTGACAGTTCAGACTATTCCAGGTCCCAAAGCTATAAGAATGGGTTGGGCAGCAGATATTAGTCATTTTTAATGTACATTGAATTAATAAACAACTGTTGATAATCTCTAGTTTAGACAAACAGGCCACCATTTGCCAGACTGTCCTCAGTACCGGTATTGACAATTAAGTGCCGATGCCAAGCACCAGAACCCACTGTCTCAAATTAAGCACTGCCTTTAGGTGCTCTCATCTTACCCTAGGAAGCATGCACGTGCTCTCAAATGGAGATGGAAAGCTTGTTCATCATTGATACTTGTATGTGGAGAGAAGGGTGTTGTTTGACAGAGAAGAGCTCCAGTTGGGTTGCAGCGAGATAGATGCGTCGTCGCATCGTAGAGGGAGTATGTGAACATAGTAATATTGAGAAGGTAGCAGTCAGGAGTTTAGGACAAAGTCAGGGTGATGAAGCTTTCACATTTCCAAAAGTTATGTTTTTTCCTCTTGCTGTCCTTAATTTTCTTTAGTCTTTACTGCATATGTTTGACTATTTCTGTATCTTGCACTGAGTAGCCGAGCGACACCACCTCTACCCATAACAAAGACAAATGAAACAGCTGCTGTGATTATGCACAATCTCTCAGAGGAGCTACCACTTCTGATAGTCAGTGACAAATCACAATAATGCCATATTCTGTAGGTTGGGTCACTTCAAATGTGATGTAACTAACAATAGTATAAAACAGGCTCTTCAGTGCTAAGATCCACTTCATAAGGAGGCCCTCATCCTTCAGGGAGTCCCCCTGTTAGCCAAATGTCTGTGAATATTTGTGAGATATGAGCGGGTTAGGAGACCCTCACAAAATTCTGTTGGGGAGCCCCATCATTTTGTGCCCTGCTGCTGGCCAGGAGGATAATTGTTCATACTGGAGAAGAATTGACAGCTTGCAGCCATCTTCCTCGTAATCAAAGGCTGACAAAAAAACACTGTCTGAAGCAGTATTATATAACGCGACTCTGCTCGAGGACATTGCACCGCTTTTTATGAGCACCAGATTACATTACCAAAGGTCAGATTAATTTTTTGTATTTAAGCATAAGAAGATTATGGGATTTGCCCAGAATCACACGATGTTGAGCAGACCTTGGTTTTCCAGTTCCAAAGTAGGCAGCTGTGGCTGTTAGGCCTAATCTCCTTCTCTGATAGGGGGGTCCTGCTCTACAGCCAAAGACCGACATCTCTCAAAGATGTTTGACAATTATAATGGAAGGATGCCCTGAGTTTCAGCTAGACATTTGGGCTCCATTCACTTTTCAATTCAGAACTCGATAAACGCTTAATATTTTAAGAATCCCAAATTTACTACTGAGACAACTAGGAATAAAGAACTGAGGGCCATGCAATACATTTATGTCTTAATAAACAAAACAAATTGAACCTGAAAGAAGTGATTATCACCGGGATCTAGGACAGGATTTAAAATGTGTTATGGTGTATTCGGTAATGGTTTAAAAATTTTTTTTTAAAATTAAAGTACGAATGCAATACAGATATATGTCGAGTAAAGTATGCTTTTTTAGTTTAGCATTAGAATCTCATTGTCTGGGAGACGCGTGAGCGCGCGATCCAAGATGGCAGCTCACGGCTGAAGCTCTGGCACACCCGTCTTAATAACGAGTTTTAAAAGTCGATTTCTTCAATTCCTGGTGTTAGGAATCCTTACCAGCCCATAAGGAAGTGCTTTTTGCAGGGTTTTTTTGTGGCGTTGATGACTTCTGGACTCCTCTGGCTGCCAGCTCTCCTTCACCGTGGCTTCCCTCTGCTTGGCTTCAAAGTTCCTGTCAGGGAGGCAGAGTTCTGTATCTGGAGAGGGCAGGGCTTTGGCCTTGGTATCCTCCCACTGCTGGTTTTAGCTGCTGCACTGGTTTGGAATATTTATCTACATTTCTATTTTGGTATTTACCATTTTTGCCTTTATTTATTCAATTTCTTTGAGTATGGAAAGAAAATCTTCAGCAAATAAATGTAAACAGACAGTTTCTCCTCCGCCTGTTAAGTCAAAAATGGTAGATACATCGGAACCCTCCCTTATTACTATTCTGAAAGAATTAAAGACTGTTAGATCAAATACAGATAGTATTGCCATGGAAATTACAAATATAAGGAAAGATATGGCTAGTCTTTCAATGACAGTTGCAGATAATGAGATTAAATTTAATGACGTTATAACAAAAGCAGATAAACTAATACCACTTGTTACGAAATTACATTCTATCAGTACTAGACTGCTTGAGTTAGAATATAGAAATAGGCAATATAACTTGTGTATTTTTAATTTGCCTGAAGATATAGAAGGGAATGACTGCAGACGCTACCTTGAGAACCTGCTGCCTAATTTATTAAGGAGAAGTTTTCAGAAAAATTTAAGATTGATAAAACACATCGTATTCCATCTCATCGTAAACCAGGCCAAACTAAACCTTGGCAAGTCATTTGTAAGGTTCTTCGCCAACACCATGTCATCCTTACCCGTAGAACAGCTCAAGAAATTCCTTCTCTTCTGGTTAAATCTCATTCATCAAGATTTTGCTAAGTAAACTGTTGCCATACGAGGAGATTTTGCAGCTTTGAGACCACGACTGAAAAACTCTGGCTTCAAATATAGACTCTTCGATACATCCACCATGCATAACGGGAAAGATTACATTTCCAAATCCTTTCACCGTCCGTCCGGAAGACCTTCAAGCTTTCAAGCTTGATAACCATTGTCCTCTTTAAATGGATACACATGATTCTTCAACTTGAAAATGCTTAGACTGTATTATAGCTTTTTATCTTAATTACCTAAATGGACGTTCATATGTGCCTTGTAATATCAGGTCGTTACTATTCCTGTTACTTTTTATGATATTCTTTTAAGCACCGGTGTACCTCTCTCTTGTCTGTTCTCTCTTCTTATACGCATGTGTGTGTCTCATTAATGTCTATGTATGTTCTTCACTGTTTTGTATAGACATCTGTTCTTTACTTTACGTTTTCTTTGTTTCTATGGCTACTTTGCTCTCTTATACTGCTTCTTTCATATCTCATATATTTCTACTTTCTCTGTTTTCTTTTTTTATTTTACTTCATTGTATATGAATATTACTCACAAAATTAAAGTTGATTCCTTGAATGTTAAAGGCTTCCGGCATCCAGTTAAACGATTAAAGATTTTAGATTATCTATATGGGCAAAAAGCGGACATTTGTTTATTGCAAGAAACTCACATTGATGACAACATCTTAGCATATTTGCAAAAGAAATGGGTTGGTCAGATTATCTCCTCCCCTGCATTAGGTAAAAAGAATGGTACGGCTATTCTTTTTTTTAAAAGATCTTCAATTGCAAATTTTAGATAAACAATCTGATTCTGAAGTTAGATTTCTCTTGGTTACAGTAAAACTTGACAATACGATTTTACATTTAATTAATATCTATGGACCAATGGCAGATGACCCTGATTTCTGGTCTCGTATTACCAATGAAATTCTTCAATTTGGGAAAGTTTACAAGATTGTGGGGTGTGACTTAAACTTCATTAGTGACCCCCTTCTAGATAGACTATCCTCGACCAAATTTACACCTCCCAAAGCATTTCATTCCCTCAGAACTTTTTTTAAAATCACTAAGCTTGTTGACATCTGGAGACTACATTTCCCTACTCTGAAAGAATTTACCCTTTTCACTAATCCCCATAATTCTCACTCACTCTTAGATTATTTGTAGGTGTCTAGAGAATTTGTGAAGTCTATAACTCAACCTGCCGTTGGAAACATTGAAATTTCAGACCACGCAATAATGTCACATCATTTACAAGTTAATAATTTTTCTGTGTCTCATTCCCGTTGACGCATGAATGTAGATGTTGTCCTTCAGAATGTTCATAAAGACACAATTTTAAAAGCTATTTACGAGTATTTCTCACATAATCCTGATGGTGTTATCTCCCCTTTAGTAAAATGGGATGGCTTTAAGGAATGCTTAGGAGGGATAGTTATTTCTATAATGGCCCACATAAATAAGACATTTAACACCAAATTATCACACTTAAAAAAAACGTTCACAAAATTTGAATGATTATTTATATCTTTTCAAAATATTGTTATTAAAACCACGTTGCAAAAACGTATATATGAATATAATTCAATGCTAAGTAAAAGAGCCAGTATTCAAATTGCTAATCAGAAAGCTAAATTTGCTTTTAATGCAAAGAAGTCAGGAAAACCTTTAGCTAACTATCTTCGCATCAAAAAAGATAGAAATAAAATGTATGCCATACACAAGTATAATGGTACCGTTGCTGTGTCTACTTCAATTATTCTTGATTAGTTCCTTGAATTTTACTCTTCGTTATACAGTTGCCCAAATCTTCTCAATTCTCAAGTTATTGACAATTTTTTAACTTCTGCTCATTTGCCACAACTTTTATAGTCTGATAAAGCCAAATTAGATAGCCCTATCACTACAGAAGAACTTCTAATTGCTACTTAATCGCTCAAACCCCAAAAATCCCCTGGTCCTGACGGCATTCCTGCAGAATTTTATAAAGCTTTTGCTGATATTCTCACCCCTCACTTACATCATTTATTCACTTCATTCACCCAATCTGGCTTACTTGGAGGCTCTTTTACGGAAGCTTTAATTATAGTTTTGCCTAAACCAGATAAAGACCACACTAAGGTTACAAATTATCATACTATTTCCCTAATAAATCAGAATTGTAAAATTTTTGCAAAAATCCTAGCTACCAGGCTAGCTCTGGTTTTGTCGTCCCTTATTCACATAGATCAATCTGGTTTTATGTCAAAACGATTCTCTATTAAACACGGCTCCTCTTTCATGTTATTGATAAAGCTTCTACCTTTACTTCTCCGGTCGGTCTTCTTGCTCTAGATGCGGAGAAAGCATTTGATGAAGATAATTGGCAATTTCGTTTTCAAACGCTATCTTCTTTTAATTTTGGTAATAATTTTATAAAAATGGTGTTGACATTATATGGCTCCCCTTCTGCTCGTCTTTTAATCAATGGTCAAATCCCTTTTCTCTCTATAGAGGAGCCCGACAAGGTTGTGCATTGTCACCTCTTTTTTTATTAGCAATTGAACCTTTTCTCTCTCATATTTGGAGTTCCATTGATATTGAAGGAATAGATTTAGCTAATGTTAGCCTTAAAATGTCTGCTTATGCAAATGATGTCCTACTATACCTTAGTAACCCAGTCACTTCTATACCCGCAGTTTTAAATGTTGTACATGAATATTCTATTGTTTGTGGTTATACATTGAATACTCATAAAACACAAATTCTTTCCCCTGAATGTCCATTGCACACCTTCAGTACTGGATAATACTGAATTATCTGGCAAAAGGAGGAATTTAAATATATAGGTATACTTATTTCATGTTCCTTAAAACATTACATTACTCTCAATTGTGAAATTTGTATTATAAAAGTTATAGCTAAAATTCGCCAGTGGTCCCCAGTACATTTATCTTGGTGGGGGAAACTTGAAACCATCAAAATGGTGTTAGCTCCAATTATTTTCTACACTTTATCTATGATTCCCGTACAGATACCTCACCTAGTTTTTAAAAAAAATTGATAAGCTTATTTCCAATTTTTTTTGGAATCATAAAGAACCTTGGATTGCCCATACTAAACTTAAACTTTCCAAACTTAATGGTGGATTTGGCCTGCCTGTTTTTTTCACATATTATAAAGCATTTATCTCTAATGACCCCAGAATAGAGGTCCTTGCCCTGATCCAAGTTCCCTGGTCTGACCATTTTTACATCCCTTTTTTTATGCTAAACCGCTCATTCAAACGCCTTCAGTGGGTAACACAAATCTAGGCAGGAAATGGCCCAGGGTCATACCAGAAAATAGGATCAGCTGTCTAGAGTCCACTACCTCCTCTTTAACAGAAGACCCTAACGAGGCACATAAATGGTGGTTAGACTGGATGAATCGTTCGGTAGACAATACTTTCAGAAACCCAGAATGACAGCACAACGCAACCCCAAAAGAGCCATCAGACAATATCATGATGACATTAAGCTAGCGCAGGCAAAATGTTATGAGGAGAGGATTAAAATGGCCTCTAACTCCCCCAAAGAACTATTTAAAATTGTGAAGTCGCTTACCACGATTGAACAAGGCTCTTACACCCTTCAATCCTCCAAAGAGAAATGCAATGAGCTAACCACTTATTTAAAAAACAAAGTGGAAAATATATTTACCTCGCTGCACACCAGCCCTATGGGTGGCCCCGAAGTGAGGCAGGTCACTTTTGATAGGAAAATCCAACCCTCTGGCTTAGACCAACCTGGCCCACCAACACTTCCGGTATTAGGTACTGTCCCGGTATTGAGCAAAGAACACACAAGACTCCTTCTGAGTAACATTGAATCTGGCTCTCCACTTGATCCCGCCCCCTCACATCTTACTTCAAGGCGGAGACTCCATCCTCTCCACGATGGCAGACCTTCTCTCGCTATCCCTGAGCAAAGGGATAGTTTCTAAGGAGGTGGAAACATGCCTTCATGAAGCCATTGCTCACGAAACCTCAACTCGATCCCACGGACCTGGGGAATTCCACCCCCATCTCACTACCTATTCTGGGTAATGCAGTGGAGAAATACATCAATAGCATCATCTCACGGTTCCTGAAGAAGAATAACATCTTGCATCAGACGCTGATGGTTTTCTGACCAGGACATAGCACAGAGTCGGCCCGCCTAGTGATAACCGAGAAGCTGTAAATGATGCTGGACCAAGGGGGATCAGCCGCCATTCTGCTCCTGGATCTAAGTGCGGCGTTCGATACCATGGATCATAATATCCTAATACATAGACTGGGAGAGATCGGGATCCACTCTTTTCTAAGAGACAGATCATTCCAATATATGGAATTGGCCAACCTTTCAGACACGCCCCGGCTCAGGGCTCGGCGCTCAGCCTTACCTTGTTCGACATGTATTTGAGACCGCTAGCACAAATTGTGCAGGAGTTCAGACTATCAATTATGTCCTACGCTGACCACTCACAATTAGTAGTCTCAGTTTCGGAGGAGATGAACTCAAATCATCTTCAGCTGGTACCGTGCTTGCAAAAGATAGCAAAATGGATGGCCAACTGAAGCCTAAAATTGAATGGCGACAAAATGGACCTGATGTTCCTGGGCAACTGCCCAGGGCCATGGGCCAGGATCAGTTGGCCAGAGGACTGGGCTGCCGCTCTGAAGCCATCCATAAAGAACCTGGGGATGTGGTTAGACCACAACCTTTCCATGGAAAATCAAGTTATAAAACTATCAGCAACCTATTTCGGCATACTGCGCATGATCCGTAAGATCATAAACCTCATCCCAGAAAAGGCACGGAGACTGGTAGTCGGGGCTCTAGTGGTCGCAAGATTGGACTATGGCAACCCCCTCTATCTGGGGGCCCCCAAATATGTGGCCCACAGGCTACAGGTTGTCCAAAACGCTGCGGCCATGATGCTCCTGAAGATCCCTAGACAGGAGTCAGTGAGATCCTCACAAAAAAGCTGCACTGGCTGCCTATTCAATCCAGGTTCAGGTTTAAAGCCCTTTGCCTAGCTCACAAAGCCATGTATGACAGGGGTCCAGCCCTGCTAAAGACACTCGTCTCCCCATATGTCCCCGATAGTTCCCTCAAGTTCTCATCCGACTTCCTTATGAACACACTAAGGATAAAGAGATCAAGATGGGGAGGGAAATCCTTTTCATACCTTGCCACAAAGCTCTGGAATTCAATGACCGCGGAACTGAGACTGATTAAAGACGAACAGAGTTTCAGAGAAAAACTCAAGACTTGGTTGTTCCCTTGATTTCTCGTCCTCCACACCTTGCTTTTTCTCGGTAGCGCTGGGAAGCCCCCAGGCAGACATGCGCTTTATAAATCCCAAAAACATAAAGTGTCCCTGCCCTGGTACTGCTTGCATCCTCTGACACGATGATCCCTGTTTATCTTTGTCTAGTGTTGGGCTCCTAATACACATAGCCAAAGGATCACTAGCAATAGGGATGCAGCACCAGCACACCTGAGCCCACTTAACTCCTTATTCTGAACAGCAAAGTTAGGTAGATCTGCCTGGCTCAAGTGCTTCGACAATGAATCCTCTGGGTTTATGGATCCCAAAACATCCCCGGCCATTTGGTGTTCTGGATCTTCTGTTTTCCTGTTTGAGATAAAAAAAGTGTAACAATAAATCCATCAGCAGTAGAGCAGTTATACTCTTCCATTAAAGTCTTACACAGCAACACACTCAGAGGGAGGACAGTGCAGCAGGCACAACGTGTCTGCTCCGGACAGTCACCTCTGCAAATGACAGTTGCTTCTAGGATTAGCTGGCATTCTAGAATGCCAGCTGATTATATCGTAATGAGAGTAAACAGCAGAGGGTACGTTGTCCTAAAGGTAAAGGGATGCGCGTGCATATCAATGACAATACCCACCTTCGCAACAATATTCCCCCTTGGAACAACACTGGAAAATCAGTATGTCCATAAAATACTGAAGCGTAATCATTTTACAATAAGGATGCTCCAGCATAGGGAGGGATATATCACAAGTTATTAACTTAAACAATACAAAATGGATACTTATGTAAGAGGAGAAAACCTGTAAATATAAAAGTCAAATATGCCTTATAGGAGAAGGATACATCAAAAGCTACCCTGCAGAAAATTGCAAGGAAGTAGACCCAGCAAGGACAACAAAACTTTGATCAGAACATATGCATGGATAATTGGGAGTAAAGGAAACATTTACTCACACACAAAGTCCTTAAACTTACTAGGTTTAGTGGTGGTACGTCCTGTCGTGCAAGTTACATTACCCACAGAAGTGTCACCTTCAGTGGTAATACTACTAATCACATGTGAGTTTTTGGTTCCATGCTGTTGTGCGGGACTGCCCTTGTTGAAGGCCTCTTTGCGGCCCTCGTTGCTCAGGGCATCATTTTCATCATTCATACTGACCAGACTCTGATTATTTACCTGGTCGATTGGACTACCTTGGTCCTGGGTAACTTCAGAGTCCTCACAGCTCCGGGTATCATTTTCATCATCCATATTCTCCAGATTTTGATTGTCCACACGGTCATTGTTACAAGCACTACCATACTATAGTTGTTCGCTCCTTCATAACTTTGGGTTTCATCGTCATCATGCAACCACTCAAATCTCTGATCATTGCTATTCACCTTTTGTAGCTGGAACCCACTATCATGTGGGGAACTGTGGATATCTCTGCCTTACCATCACCTAACAGTACTGA
This sequence comes from Triturus cristatus, assembly GCF_964204655.1. NCBI lineage: Eukaryota > Metazoa > Chordata > Amphibia > Caudata > Salamandridae > Triturus > Triturus cristatus. The sequence goes on along the minus strand of NC_140595.1, from coordinate 629,125,924 downwards.
ATTGCAATAGACTTTCTCAACTACCAAAGGCTCAGTAAAACGGCTTTGGTCTTTCCCAAAGAAACTACTTTTTTAAATCTCACTCTGTCCCCGAGCCTGACTTGTGCAACTTTACATTTATGCCTTAAATCATACAGTCTTTTGCATTTGTTCTGTTCTTGTACTAAGTTCTCTCTCAAAGCCTCAGGTGACCACTCTGTTCTTTTGGTTATTTTCAACCATCCTATGTTATCTTTATACATGGGGGTTCTTCCACTCATTAACTCAAACGGGCTGGACAAGGTTCTCTAATTGGGGGTAATCCAGTATGCACCCACCCCATCTTGTGTAGTTCACTTCTCCATATTAGCCTGTTATTAGTGGCTAACTGTACAATACCCTTACTGATACGGTTAAACCTTTCTACTGCTCCATTACCAGCAGGATGGTACACAGACGTAGTGTTTTGTGTAATGCCATTCCTTTTCACAAAATGTTTGAAATTGTCCAACATGAACTGGGGACCATTCTCATTAAGAATGTACTTGGGTAAACCATCCCTGGTGAAAACATTGCCTAGGAATTTGATGATACTACTTGAGTCAGGTCTGTGAAGTATTTCAATTTCAATACACTTGGAAAAGTGGTCTATATGGACAACAACATACACTTGTTCTTCTCTCTCCAATATAGACCCCATTATAGCAATCCCTACTTTTTCCCAAGGCATACCTGGACTGGGAAGAGAATGTAACAGGATCTAAAGGTTACTTGAGTTTTGTCTGAACTTTGACACTGTATACAACATCTGACCATTCTTTTTCACATCCTGGCAGCGAATTCCAATTTTTGACTCTATTCTTAATCTTGCCAATGCCAAAATGTCCTTCTTGGCAGATTTTCAGGATTTCTTTCTTAAGGTAGTAGGGGGTACCACCTTTCCTTGTCTTAAAATGAATCCTCCTTCTAAGTACAATTCTTGTCTTAGTTCCCAATACGTGACTAACTCTTTTCTGACTGCTTTCTTATCAGGCCAACCTGCAGATACCATTCTACTTACACTTTTGAGTACTTTGTCTTGTTCCTGGGCTTTTTCCCACTCGTAACCTGTGATACTAGGGAATTCTTTAGAAATGTTAGCTACACAAAAATTTCCCCCAACATCCTCAATGGTTTCATGACTGGGAAGTGGCATGCAACTAAGGAAATCTGCTACCACATTCTTGGAACCTGGAGTGTTCTGTTCTTCGTAGTTGAAATGAAATAGTCTAACAGACAGACGGGCTAGTCTGGGAGATACAGCAAACAACTCCTTAGTGTTTAACACTTTGGTAAGGAGTTTATGGTCACTGTGTAAGGTTACTCTTTTGCCCTAAATAAATTGGTGGAAGTACTCTAAACCCCACACACAAGCGAGTGCTTCCGCTCTATGATGGAGTATTTTTCCTCAGTGGGGGTGAGGGAAGGGGAAGCAAACACAATGGTGGCTTCTGTGCCAAGTTTATTCTTCTGGATAAGGACTGCACCAATTCCCTTACTGCTGGCATCAGTAGTGACAATGTTAGCAGAATCCGGGTAAATCCTTGTAAAGGGGGAGCATTACAAATGTCCTCCTTGAGGACAATGAACGTTTCTTGACACCAACTAGATCACTCAAATTTGTTCTTCATTTTTATAGCTGTCGGACTTCAGACGTTTTAGTAGAAAAATCTTTCACCATTGTTCAAATCCCATCCTAGTCACCAAAATAGTAAAGATGAATCCAACAGGGGTAGGGCAGTAATACTCTTATATTAGAGTCTTAAACAAAAACACTCTCAGGGGGAGGAGAGCGCAGTAGCCACAAAACCTCTGCTCCAGACTGCAAATGAGAGTTGCTTCTCAGATCAGCTGGCATTCTAGAATACATCATAATGAGAGTGAACAGCAGAGGGTACAGTGTCCTAAAGAGAAGGGGATGCGCGTGCATATGAATGACAGTACCTACCATCACAACAAAAGGTCCCTGGAAGATGCACTTTAATTTCAGAAATGCCAGCCATCTCGTTTAAACGCAGTTTATTTTCCTCTAATGACTTCGTCAATGGGTATATACTGTCTTTTCTTAGCATGAACTTTAGGCTCCCTTTGGTTAATGAAGAAGTCTTCTGAGTTTACCCTGATGGAGGTGTTGACCAGTTTCCGAGGCCTTTGTTGATGTGAACCTCAAGGCTGGGAACAGGCATAGAAATTCAGCGCCACTCTAGTTACTGTACCAGGCAAATAAAATAGGAGTATTGTTCTGATCAGAGAAAACCTGTGAAATGAAGTAGCAGGTGCCAGTTAGGTTGAATCAAAACTTATTTATTCAGGATACAGTGAAACACCTCAGCCACCAAACTTCCCTCTGCTTCAACCGTACCCTTCACCAAACTCTCTCTGTTCGAAATCATCACACTCAGCTCCATGGAAACCAAAGACAAAGGTTCCATGTGGCCTATCATCCATACATTCTACTGTTAGCAGATACCACCAATCAGATTCCACACAGAGGCAAGTAGGTTGCTGATTAATTTACAAGTTACATCAATGAAAAGATACCACAACCTGCCTTGACTTTGTGTATGACACCTTTTACCCTTTAAAAAACTTCTCCTGAGAAGACCTGCACTAGCAGAGAGAGCCCACCCAAGACCAAATGGTCATCTCTTTTGATACCATGTGCATCCCAAAATCAACCCATGCAGCATTATCCGTACCCTAGTTTGATGATGTCTCCCTAGTGAGCCACTACCCTCACACTGCATATGTTCTGTCTGCTTGTACATCCACCTCTTGCAGCTAGGCGTCTGCCACCTCTTGCAGCCTGACCTCTAATAAGCTGAGCTCATTTCTCTGTGGTGTGCAAGACTAGATTTGAGAACACACAATTCCACCAGATCTCTGCTAGTGCAAGAGAATTCATGAACTGTCTATGGATCCCAGCGCCCCCTTTTCTATCTGCCCCAAAGGACACTAGTGTAACCCCACTTTTGCGTGAGCACTTGTGACATGGCCCATCCTGAGATAAAAGTCACTGAAGTTTGTGAACACAACAGCCTTTTTAGTGCCTTTGCAGACAGACAACTGGGCTGGCAGTTTTATGGAGCGATGCAACCATTCCAGCTGCATATGTTTAAATGTGTGGACGCATTTTGGAATCCTGGCCCGTCCACTTAGCCTGTCATCCCTCTGAGGTTGATAAAATGTGGACCATTGAGTTGGAAACGAATAAATACCTGTTCCTTGCCAAAAAACCGATTTGGCAAAGAACGTGCTCTTCACAAACATAGTCATTGAATACGTTCTAATATTAGAAGGCACTGCTTTCCTGAAACTTTCAATTGAGATAAATTATTTCTTAATTCTATATAACCCCTTTGCAACCATGGAGGTAGTGGGTCGAGTGTTGGTGTGGGTGGTGGGTTTGTCGGAGGGTTTGCTGGAGGTGGCTTTTGCAAACACCAAGCCCTGAAGCATGAACCTGGCTGCATGGCTGACTCGCTAACACTCAGCTTGGAACTCGCAAAGACACTGTTGTGGCAATTGCACTTTGAAGGCATGGTTGCTAAGAAACTGGAACTGCATAACACATGGAGTTTGGAAACGCCTTCTGTCCATGAGCCAACTGCTTCGAGTTAGAGGCAGTTTCGGTAAACGTGTGTGCAGCCCCATGCCCCAGACACTGCCAGGGGATCAGTTCCGTAAAGCCGGCATTTCCCTGTAGTCAGTGTGGGGGATGCGGCTCAGTGTTACAGTGTTAAAAGCGCCAAGAGGCAGTAAAACTATAATTGCTTTTGGGATCAGAGCTCAGCATCAGAGATGCTGGCTTGGGCCTTCTGCCTTGCTTTCTTAATCATGATTTATACTGTTGCCATAAACTATAAAGTAAATAAAACACACATACTTTCTAAACTATGGCTCTGGCCCTTTAGTGTTCTTTGATAGAGTCAAACTGTACATGCATTTCGAACCCATACTGCCTCCTAGGTGTGGCTGATTGTTCTTACCTCATGAGCTTTAAGAGTAAGGGGCATAACCAGTAATCCTTTCCAAGAGGCCTGGCCTATGTAGATAAGGATGTGGCTTAAAACAAGTGAACTAAAACCGTGTGCTCACCACAGTGTGCCACCCAACCTGAATTTTGGTGCCACTCTGCAATCTTTGTTATTGCATCCAGACATTTGACACAGTAACAGACACACACCTAAAGCAAGACATACTGGCTGACTTTGCCAGTGCGATACAAAAAAAGAAGAGAGTTTCCCAGGCTATACCAAAAGGGACCAGGTATAAGTAGTATTACAAATAGAGATTTCCCTTTTGTATTAATCAAAGCTCCTACAGTGAGATTGTGTACATTATACAATGAAGCAAAGAAAGATAATATCTATGTTCCTAATATAGCAACACGAAGTCAAGATATACTGTTATTTTAATTTATTATGCCTGTATCAAAATTTCGACAGTATTGTATTCATTAAAAACACTATACATTGCACATCCTAATTTCCATTTTTATAAAAAGCAGACCTTTATTAATAATATCTTTTGCAGTAATTCTATTGACAATTGTCGCTAATGATCAAAGAATTTAGCAGCAACTCAAAACATATCACAATAACAATAATAAAACTTAATTGATTAAAAACAAATTGACTGTGTCCTCTTGTCAATGCTTCTTAACAGTATCTGATAAATGAGAAACAACACTGATTCTGTTTGAGTCATTTAAAAATTAAGTTTCAATCTTGAAAATATGAGTTTGTGAATCAAACATTACTGAGATCTGTGAAAAGGGTAGTGGCCTTCAGAGTGTCTCAGTCCCTCCCGGTCTTTCCTTTCCACCACTTTCCTGCGTAGTCTTGCACTCTGTTAGACACTTTTCACCTTTTTCTCCCCACATCTTTCTGATGTTCTCCATCTGCATATCTTGTACCTCACCTCTTTCATCTTCAGTACAGTCAATTCACTGGCTCCTGCATGTACTTCCTTGCATCACCTTCAATTTGCCATCTCCCCTTACACACAACACACCCATTCACCTGTAACCACTGTGGTTTGCTTTCACTTTGTCAATATTTTGACAACTCTGTACATCCTTTACACACTTTCGCATAGAACCACAATAACAATTGCCACACAACCATTGCTCTGTGCGCTCTGCACAGAGGCCAAGGATTAGAAGAGCATGTGTTCAGAACACCTTTATATCCCACTGAGAGGAATGGCTACAGGAACCAAGTTAGACCCGCTGAACAAAAGTACCTTACATCTAGGTTTGTGAAGCATTGCCAGATCCTGCATTGGCGATAGAAGAAATGCTTTATATTTGTTGATTTAAAAAAATCATTACAAACAAGAATAAAAACACTATAGGTTGTCACAGGAGCATTATTATTCCAATTAGATCTGACTAGTATCACATCTTCAGCCGAAAGAGCACATATAGTACATTGTGTTAAGAAATATCATGGCACATTGGGAATCAATACCATATTTAGCACCAGTCACAGAAGATATCCCTTCAAATTGAAGGTAAAATGTTCACAATGAAATGCCTACACTACCCCCAATTTTTAAAATTCACATTTCAAAATACCATAGTTAAAGTGTAATAGGTAAAGTGCACTTGTGCAGTGTCTTACATCTAGCAGCAGTAATCAAAGTGCACTTAATTATACCAATTTGATTGGGTCTAATATCACAGCTGTAAACAACAAAAACACATATAATACAATTTGATGCGGGTACTATCAGGGTGTACATTTTAAAATGGTTTCATATTTCGCACCTATCAAAAAAACCATTACTCCAAATGGATGATAAAAACCTTCTCAAGGGAACTACCTTCCCTACCCCCAAATTTGAAATACATACGTAGGAGTACCAAAATTAAGATGTAATAGATAAAGCGTAACTGCAATATCTTACAGCTAGCAGCAATGGTTAAGAAGCACTTGTGCAAAGTCTTACATTTAGCAGCAATAATTAAAGTGCAATTGTGCAGTGTCTAACATCTAACAACGTTCTAAACAGTTAATTAGAATGGATAATTTCTCCTCGTCAGAACGGGCCCACACTATGCAAATAATTGATTCAGTATTGGGATTTTACCAGTTACTAAGAGCAATTAAAATCTTTTTTAAAACTTCGGTTTTGGGGTTTTTATCCAGTTACTATAAACAATTAAAATCTTTTAAAACTTTGGTTTCGGGCCATGCACAGAACTTCAGAAACAATTTTATGGGTTTGCAAATTTTCATTTAACATTGTTGAGATTAACAACATTATCCTGCAAAACCAGTCATTAATAATCTAGGCATGCGACTGATGTTAGGTGTCACACTCAGAAAGTATCTTTTTTTCTGCGATGAGGATGAAATTTACAAATTCTGGGATCAGGCGGGGCGTATTCCCAGTGAGACAGGTTATCATAGCTAGCTTGCCTGCATTGGCGATATGGCCAAACCTTTGATCCAAATGAAGTTGTTTATTTCTGTCCACTTCACTTTTAGCCTGCCTATTATTTGTATGTATAGAAATAATTTCTCAAAGAAATACTTTGAGATTTTTTTCAATAAACTATTCACTGACCTTGTTTCAAAATGTTGCTTTTAAAACACTAGGGAGGGTGAAATAAAGTTACTTTTGAAAATCCTCTAGATTTAGCCCTTGACCCTCACAGTTGTATGAGAGATGGTTAAGAATAAACGCTGGTGTGTCTATAAACTGAGGAACATATTGAGTTATAACCAGCAAGAATTTATAGTTATGTCTCGCAGATTACGCAAAGTAGTTGAAATTGGCGCATAATTACAACTGGAGCAACTAGCAAGGGCAGATTAGAAAGCTGTATTGCAGCCATGAGACGTTAATACTATATATATATATATATATATATATATATGTATATATATATATATATATATATATATATATATATATATATATATATATATATATATATATATATATATATATATATATGAATCCTGTGGTGCCCTCTTGTGAAAGTCGGCGCTCCTCTTGCGGGGCGGTGCGAAGTTCGTCCGGAAGAGCAGCCGGTAAATATAACAACAAGAGACCTCTGAGCCCAGAGGTCGAGATGAACACGCACTCACTCGGAATCTGTTGCTTTACAGGTTTGCTTTAATCCATATTCATGAGCAAAACAAAGCTATGCCCAACGCGTTTCGGTTCGCAACTCGAACCTTGATCACGGGTAACAACTGGACATGACCAGATATCATTTATTTCTATTATTGCAGTTACTTCCTGTTGCTGTGATTGCAAAGCATCCTGGTCATTGTAGTGCATTGAATTAACACATGTGCAAGTTGTTAAGGATTCTAAGTCAAATAAATTTTGAAAACGAAGAAAAAAGAGGGAAGGTGATCATTCATAATGTTGTGTATAACACTCTATCCCAATTAAATAATTAAATAATTATGTAGAAGCTCAAACGCTCAACCGCAATAATGCGGCGATTTCACAAAGGATCAACTTGACTACCCTCTAGTGGGTGTATGTGTTGGTGTGTTTAAATGTCCTGACAAGATAAAATGAGGAGGGACAATCCATGTGTTTAAACACCCTCATATTATAAGACCTCATGATGCATAATTATCTTGTCTTGCTAATAATCATCTGTACAGGCACTTTATCCTGAGGCTTATGGCGATGAAACTTAATACAGAAAAGCATCAACGACCCTCTAGTGGGTAAATAGCAGTTTTACACTTTGTTCATGCATATTTTGCCTAAATCAATAGTGACATTTTGACAGATTATACATCTTGATTGTATAAAAGCAAGGTTGATATCCAAAAGGTTATTCTCTGTGTTGGAGTATTACAAGTGTACAAAAAGTTCCTCATCCTGATTTAAACCATGAGGGGTCAAAGTTCTGAACGAAACAATGTGCTTAGATTCCTTTTGTCGAAGAAGTTTTTCTCGATTCCCTCCTCGCTCTAAGTTTGGTACTTGTTCGATTGCGTAGAATCTAAGCAATTCCCATTTGCTCTCATGCATTTTTTCCATGTGCTTTGTGATTGCATTAGAGCGATCCAGATTGATGGTGGCTCTAATGTGTTCTAAAATTCGTTTTCTGACTTCACAAATCGTACTGCCTATGTACTTCAAGTTACATGGGCACTCCACTATGTATACCACATATTTGCTTTTGCAGGAGATGTGTTGTCTGATTCCATTTCTCACCTTTTCTGACTTCAACCTCCTTTTTGGAAATTGCGATCTTGCAGGCTTTGCAGTTTTTGCATGGCCAAAAGCCTTCAATGTCAGTCCATAACCTCTGTGGTTTTGGCTTGAAGTGACTACGAGTCAATTTGTCACCCAGATTAGGTGCTCTCCTGTATGTGACGTTGGGATGGTCCCCTATAAGGTCTGAAATGGTAGTGTCTAATTTCAGAATGCCCCAATGCTTTTTCAGTATGTGGATCAGATCACTGGTTTCAGTTGAGTAGGTGGTTATAAGACGAATTTTCGTGAAATCTTCTTTGTTGTCTTTTTGTTTATTTTTAAGTATTTCAGTTCGATTTCTCAATTTATCCTTCATTAGACTTTTCTTGATTATTTTGCCCGGGTACTTTCTTTTTTCAAATCTAATTTTCATTGCTTTGCTATGGTTTTCAAATTCATTGTCTGCAGAACAGTTCCTGCGCAGCCTTAGGAATTCTCCATAGGGTATATTCCATTTTTGGTTGGCGGGATGAAAACTGTTGGCATGGAGAACTGAGTTGGTGGCTGTTTTTTTCCCTATATATATATAGTCAAGGTACATAATGTGAAGCTAAGCGTATTAAATCCACATTTACTTATATATACTTACTTTACATATATAGTCACAGTCGATACACTGGATTTGATATTTTTCCAAGTCGAAATAATATAACTCATTAATTTGACATACAGCCATGGCAGAATCCTCCTGTCACCCGCATGTGGAACAAAGTGCTTGCTATCTTGCTAACCTCACCCACTACCCTGGGTTTAAACTTTAGCTCCTCAAATACATAAACAAAATGCCTGGCATCCTGCCTCAATCACCCCAAAACCCTCTCACCTTCTCTTCTCTCTACACCAAAGTTAGTGCTCTGTTGACTGAGACTGTCTGAGTGTCACTGCCTTCCTGGACAACTGTCTCCTATTTGGCATGGGTTTATTCAGGCCTGCGGCTGACAGAGAAAATAGTGGTTGTTGGGGCCAAGGAACCATCTTCCTTCTACCATAACATCGGCAGAGACGCAAGAGAGAAGGGAGGCAGCTGAGATGAAAGACCATCAACAGCCATTCCACACATTTGCTCAAGTCTGAAGACCTGAGCGAGGTGAGGGAAGACAGGACCAGCAAGTGCTTCAACCATTTGCTCTCATGTGAAAGACTTGAATAACCAGATTTAAAATTGGATATTGATGATTATAAGTGCTTATAGCTTGTAATTGAAGCCATACATAAGAAATGTGTTTACTTAGCTGTTGACGTTCCTTTAATCAGTCAATTCTGATACATCATGTGATTCAGTATCCAGACCACCAGACACCAGTGAGCGCAAGCCTACTCAGCTAACCATATCTTTTTCTTGGGGCTGGGCTGGATTTCCATTCTTGATGAAAACATCCTCTATGCAATGAGTTGCAGCAAATTGCCCTGTATCAAAGGATGGAAATCTACCTCATGTCCTCACCGTGAATTTTGGAACTGGGAAATAAAGTTGGAAAATCACAGAAACATTATTGAAGAACTGGTTAGCAAGCTTGCATCATTCAGAACAGTAAGCTGTACTAGGCGCATCTCCTTTCTCCTGCTGTAGATATGAAGGAAAAACATGAATTTGTTAAACGCAAAGCTCTTCCTCAGCATTCATGCCTGCAGGAATGAATCCATTGTTTTGGCCAAAGGATCTGGGAAGTGATTAACTTGGTCTACTAATGTTGGAACTGGTAGACAAGCAGGCTCCTGGCACAAAGTGCCCACTTCCTCAGTCTGAACCTCTATCCTGTATCTAATCAATTGTGTCCTGGGGGAAAGCTTGAGTTCAAATCTTCCACCTGATCTGCTACGCCCAATAAAACTTTTATATGTACTAAAATCATCCTTTCCAGGCACTAGTGCCAGAATTCATTTGTCAACACAGCCAGGATCATGCCACCCACATGATCCCCACCACATCTGTTACAGTAAACAATTCCCATTGCAAGTGACATGGCGATCCACAGCTTCTTGCGGGTAAATTCCCTTAAGATAAAATATCTCCACATGTCAAACATCAGCCAGAATTATTGACATTCAACTCTATAGTGAGATCCAAGACCGCCATGAAAATTGTCCACCATCTCAAACCTCAGTGAGGTCCATTCAACTTGGACATTTTGCTCTGCCTTTTGGTGGCATTGAAACTTGATCAACATGTTGTTGTGCAGCTGTAAGATCTTCAGCATATGGAGTGTCTTGTAAATCAAGAGACACAGTTATTTTCCTGGAGTCAGAATATCAGTAGACCCACTATTTGGGGCAAGCCATTGAAAGATATACCTGTTCCCTTTCTAGCATTTTGAGAATCTCTTTTGGTATGCATATAATCTTCTCCACTAGGAGACTTAGCAGCGCCTCCTGTCGGTGCATTTTCATGCTTTGGGTCAGATCTGACTTTTTTATCACAAAAAAAAGTATTTTCAAAAGGTTTAGCTCCAGGCACATATGATCCCTCCTGCAATATGAAAATGAAGAATTCAAGGCCTTATTCTCCATCATCTACATTGCTCAAGAACATGAGACTTGCGAACACCATGCTATGGAACTTATCAAAGTAGCATGGTACATTCGACGGCCCAAAGTGAAGGCTGGGAAATCCCATGCCTAAACATCCCAGAGAGTTTGAACCAATTAGCAGTCTAACTATAATACTGTCAGATAAGCCTTTTGAGCTAGCCAGTGGAAGTTTCTCAAAGTATTCCAAAAGAGGTGAATGCCCTTCATTTTCAAATGATGATCTACCAGTTAGCCATTGAACGCCCTTGAGCTTGTGATGTTGCTGGGTAAATCCCATGGGACCCAGACCAGTACTGGTCCTAAATGCCTCCAGGTCAGTTATTGGATAGATACGTTGTCCCTGGGCTGACCTGGCATCCCATAGAATTATACTAGAAAGGATATTACAATCTGCAAATCCCACGTGTCTGGTATGATTTTCTTCCGGAGTCTCCTAAACAGCATCATTTTTCTTGCAAAGGATTTTGCAGAGGCCTGCTGTGGCTTGTCTTTTGAAGAGTTTGAGGCTCCCAAGAAACGTTGTATCAGTCGGCAACCACTTCCATTCACTCGATTGGGAAAAAGGACTTGATTGTCTCCTGATTCACCTGTAGCTGCAGCTATCTATTCCCTGGCATCTGTTCTCAGAGCCCTGGTGTTAAAGGCAGCCAGTTAAGAGATACTTATCATGACTAGGTTTACCAAATATCCAAGTGATCTAAGTGTGAAATAGCCCCTTTATCAGGGTTGCCTCTTAACCAGGGACCTGAAAATAGTGACAGATGCAATATTTTCCTTTACATATACATCACCAAATAGTTGGCACTGGGCCAGAGGTCCTGTCTCCAAAGCTGCCCGCTCCCCCCAGTGGTGTCTACCTTGATCAAGAAGCCCCATTGCCTTTCCAATGCCAGGACACAATTGGCATTGACCATCTTCGAATTGGACATATCCTTACGGTTTTCCAGGGCATATGTGTTCTCCCTAGGCCTCACTTTATCCGTCATCTTGTACACTAGCAAGCTTTTCTTGAGTGATTAATACCCTTTTTAAGTCCCATAATACTTCAGAGTGAAGGAACCCATCACCGAGTCTATTTCTGTGCCTTGAGAGTAGGTTTTGGCCCCTCTGCTCTGAAGCAGCACCTAATTCCTTTGGCGATTGGTGGATTGTGATTTATCTTGTGACCTTTCCTCCTGCTGTCCTAGCAAATGTGGTCTGTTGGATTCAATGTTTGTGCTGGTGCCAGTGGTAAAGAGAGAGTTAAACAAAATCCTCATCATCGATTGTGATAGAACCTTTAAGACTTTGGTCCTAAATTTCAAGAATTCTCGAGTAAAATGACCCCCCCCCCCAAGGGCTGCCATTAGGCTTAGGTCAAGCTGTGACTAATCTTGGCATCGGGATTTACAATTTTTAATCTTTAATTAGACTACCCTGGATGAACTGTATTGCGATTTTGTATTTATGTGAAGCTTTATTGATGTTTGTATGACTTTTATGGTTTTATTTGTAAAACCAAATAAAGTTTTGATGATGATGACTTCCCCACTGAGTGAGGAACAACTCCCTGTTCCTTCAAGAGACTGGTGATAAAAGCACTCATGTTCAATAATGCGGATTCGAAGAAAGCTCCTTTGCAAGAAGAGTTCCACTTTGTGGCATGAGCACCACCCTTATCATAGCTGATTTTCTTGGCATATTGCTTCCTAACCTTCAGCACATTATTTGAAAACCCACTTTATAAAAGGAACTTTGTGTCTTCATGTAATGCAACTGGTGCTATGTAAAGCGCTCTGCTACCCGATTCGGGTCAAGTTCGCGCAATATAAAACTCTGTAAAAAAAAACCTGGTCTCTCCAGGAACAGTCTGCAGCTGAGGGACGTGTTGGCTGAGTGTTGAGGCTTAGCCAATCCACTCACCATAAAACGTCAAATTCAGAAAAGACTCATGTTATTATTTTGACAGGGCAGGTTGCGCTGCCAAATGTTTTAATTATGATTGAAGCATCTCCACATTGTTCAGTCAGTGTATACTTGATGAATTATTGCAGTGTGCTCTTCTTGGACGACCGCCATGGCACCCACGTAGGATACACCGCCGGGAGCAAGTAAATGATATATGTTTGATCTTATCAATGGTTGTTTATGTAGTGCCTGTGGGTGGGTGAAAAAGAAACACTCTTTTCTAATACATTTGTATCTTTAATTTAATTGGCTGAGTAGGGAGCCTGGTAGGGCACAAAGTCCCCGTCCTCAGATTTCCTTGGTCACATTAGCAATGGAGGAAACCTGTAGGATAAACAAGGTCAGGCAATATTGGAAACAGGAATTTGGGACTTGTAGAAAAAAAAGGAATTGAGCTAAAACTCTCCAGAACACGAAAGAATAGGCAGCAACTAAGTTTAGCTCTTCGTGTTCTGGGCAAAATGCCAATCATGGGTGCTTCCAGGTATGTGCACAATAGAACGATGATGATAAACTTGTTTTGAAAAAGATTACAATGGCATGTGGTGATCACAGATTTAACACAAATGTGCATTTAGGTGGCATAATGGTATTATGTTATCTTCTGCAAAAGCTGATTTCAACATTTTCCGCAGACTATTGGATTTTTAGAAATGCCGCAAAGTGTGGTTATTAGATAAAATTCTTGAGTTTGCCTTCAGGATTCAAAATCCTTAAGGATTCAGAAACATTGAAACAACAGACTTCATGATACCTTTGAAGCAGAACAAAAACACTCTTTTTTAAAATAGTGCTAATATGCACATAATCTGAAGGGGTAAGGGCACTGTCGATAAAGGCACATTTTGGGTTTCCTTTAAGATATCTTGCTTGTACATCTCAAGTCTCCCTGAATATATATCTCATGGTGTATTGAAAAGTGTTCTCAGAGGACAAGAAGATCATAAGAGCATTTACACTACGGTTCAGGAACAAAAATAGAGAAGTTGGTTCAGATGAAAAAATAATGTGAATTTTGAGGCAATCTGGAGAGTAAATAGTATCTTGAAAGTGGCTACAGCGGTGAATATGATGTCTTCTGGAAGGAATCAGTTATTGGTTTTGTCTGATTTTTTAGAAGGTCTGTGTGCAGGCAGTGATTACCCAGCTATTTTTAGAGTGTTAATAAAGGTGGATGTATCATGGCCTTTCCCCACTCTCAACAATGGTAATAAAAAGCATATTAACCTCTGCACATCTGCATGTATACTGCATATAAGATACATGTTCGTGTGTATGCGTTAGTGGCTGTGTGTGTGTGTATATATATATATATATATATATATATATATATATATATATATATATATATATATATATATATTCTAGGCTCAGGCTTGGGTTTTCGTTGAGGAGCACTCGAACATCAACACGGGGCTCCAAGCATCGCCCCAATCTCGAGGTGCAGGAGAGTGAGTCAGTCAATCCCCATTCACAGTTCTGGCATCAACCAGGTAAAGTCTCCATTTATGCGTGATAGCGCGCCTCCTATTGGCTGACCTCTATGATGCTGCGCTGAGCATTGTGGGAGTTACAGTCCTGGAATCCCCTATAAGTGCTGATAATGTCACTGCTGGATATATTAAGCTCTCAATGAGCCTCAACAGACACACGCCCCCTATTTGGTGCCGATGTCCCACATGAAGGAGCCTGTTGTATACAAGCTTCTGTGGCCCCCAGGAGACTTTACCTGGTAGGTGCTGAATTTTCTGCCATCATCAGCCCATGAAGAAGAATGTAAATTCGAAACGCGTCGGCAAGAAGAATGATGCCAGAACTGTGAATGGGGATTGACTGACTCACTCTCCTGCACCTCGAGATTGGGGCGATGCTTGGAGCCCCGTGCTGATGTTCGAGTGCTCCTCATGCCAACGAAAACCCAAGCCTGAGCCTAGAATATATATATATATATATATATATATATATATATATATATATATATATATATCACGAAGCAAAAGAACAAAGCCGCACTCTTCCTGGATATGAATTTAGTAAATTTTAATGACCTTCTCTGTTACCAACGCGTTTCGAACTCCACTGGTTCCTGATCACGGTATTTACAAGAGTCCATCATTTGTTTTTACATTTTTATACCAGCTGATCCGTCCTGCCCGCAATGAAGCATTCTGGGAATTGTGGTTTGAAAGAACACTTAATCATGTGTATCATGCTGATTCCACTTGTCATACTTTTATGTCTACAACTTTGAATGTATTGTAGGCTGGACACAGAATGTCCGTGTTCCGTGAGTGCAAATTACATGTCTTAATCCACGCAGCCAATTATGCGTGTGTGCGGCTAAGTGCCAAGAGTGGTAATTAGGATCACAAAAACTATTTATCAAACAAATCCTGTCTGATATTTTAAAGGGGCTAAGTGCCCTGTGTGTGATAGGTTTTTCAAGGAAATCATGAAAACAAGTTAGTTTGTTCGTTAATAACCATACAGATTCCTTATGGCATCGATGTGTCTAAACCTATATGATAGTGTGGATTTGTCAGGTGTTCGTGCAGGGCTAAGTGCCCGTTTTCTAATTTACCAAACATCTAAAAAGTATGAGGAGTGAAAACAGCTATGAAAAAAAGTTTAAATCGAGAAATGTCTACTGGCAGCTCTGTCTGCATATTAGATTTTTAAAACAATTAATGCCATTTTTTAAGATACAAGGTTGAAATTATATTTAAGTCCCAAAGTAATGTTCATAAATGTACATAAAGTTCCTCATCCCCATTGAGCCCGTGAGGAATTCGAGTTTTGAAGCGGATTATTAGTTTGGACTCTAGACGTCTCAGTCTTTCAGTTCTGTTTCCTCCTCTTTCATGTTCAGAAATGATGGCAATGCCTGAGTAGCTGATATTTCTCCAAGTTAAACCGACATGATTCTGTAGATGTTTCGTCAAAGCATAAGACATGTCTTTGTTTTGGATCGCGCGTATGTGCTCTAAGATACGCTTCTTGAGTGGACAGATAGTTGAGCCTATATAACGCTTCCCACACGAACATTCAATCAGGTACACCACAAATTGCGATTCGCAGGTTATTGAGTTTTCAATCCTAAAAGTCCGATCTTTGGGATCTTTTAGTGTTTTTAAGTTTCTGCCTATCTTGCATGCTTTGCACGAGGTGCATTTTGTAAATCCAGTTTGTCTTTTTTCCAGGCAAGATTGAGTTTTGATGTTTTGGAAATGGCTGTTGACCAAAGTGTCACATAGCGATGGAGCTTTCCTGTAGGTTATCATTGGAAAATTTCCCATTGTTTGGCCAATATCAGGGTCTTTTTTTAATACATTCCAATATTTCATTAGGATTTTCCGAATTTGGAAACTTTCTTTTGAGTATGTTAATATTAGGCGAGGTGCCTCTTCTTTTGTTGACTCTTCCATGCTCATCCGATGTTTCAATGTATTTTTGGCCGTTAATGTTTGAGCTCTAGTCTTGAGTCGAGCTTTTGTTTCTCCACGCAGGATGTCTCCATGTTTATAGCCACGTGCTGCAAAGCGCTGTTTGATATCCAGACATTTTTGTTCCATTTCCTGAGGCTCAGAGCAGTTTCTCTTCATGCGTATGAATTCGCCATACGGAATGCTTTGTTTTAAAGAACGAGGATGAAAGCTCGATCCATGAAGGATACTGTTTGTTGCTGTTTTCTTGCGAAAGACTGTGGTGTGTATTTCGTTCGACTTTATGTATACTTTTGTATCCAGAAAGTCAATCTCTTCTGATTGTATGTTGTAGGTGAATTGTAGACCTACATCATTTGAGTTGAGGATTTTTATGTAGTCCACTAATTTTTCTTTGGATCCCTTCCAGAGCAGAAAAAGATCATCGATAAATCGGAGCCAAAGTACCACATCTGTGGTATATGGATCATTTTCCTCTCTCCAAGCTATATGTCTCTCCCACCAACCCATGGTGAAATTCGCATAGCTTGGAGAGAAGGAAACTCCCATAGCTGTACCGCGTTGTTGAGAGTACAGCTGTTTATTAAATAGGAAGACATTGTTGGTGAGACATAGCTCAATCATTTCCATGAGCATGTTTGTATGTCTTAGTTCTCCGATTGGTCTTTGTTTGAGGATGTACTCTACAGCTCTTAATCCAATGTTGTGGTCAATAGATGTATACAGTGAGACTACATCAATAGTGGCTAAGAGATAGTCTTGTTGCCATTGAGTCTCCATCAGGATTCTCAAAAAGTCACCTGTATCTTTGATGAATGAGTTTAACGTTGGAACAATGGGAGATAAAAAGTGATCCACATAGTTTGCTAGGTTTTCATAAAGGGACCCACAGCTGGAAATTATGGGTCGACCTGGTGGTTTGTGCAGGGTTTTGTGGACTTTCGGCAGAAAATAGATTGTAGGTGTCACCGGATTAGTCATTGTCAAGAAGTTTTTTTCATCTTGGCTGAGCATTCCTTGGTTGAACCATTTCTGTAGTCGATTGTGAAAGTCACTGATCATATCTGGAATGGGGTTGGATTTTATTTGAGTGTAATTGGTTGTGTCATTTAGCTGGCGTAGTGCTTCATCAATGTACGCTTGTTTGTCTAGAATGACAATGTTACCCCCCTTATCAGCTGGTTTAATTTCGATTTTGTTGTTGTTTTTCAATGCTTGTAAGGCTTGGCGCTCTTGTATGGAAAGTCCGTGGTTAGGTGCGTACCAAAGCGTGCCATGCCCCCTCTTTTTTAATAGTTCCAAAAAGTCCTCCATTTTACCGGGGGCCACCGGCTCTGCAGCGCGGGCTCTTAATTGCAGGAACGGAGAATCCTGCATCAGGAAAACGCCAAAGAAATAGAGCCCCACTCTGGCTTCTGTGCAAAACGAAAGACTTTATTCGTCTGACTGATGCAGGATTCTCCGTTCCTGCAATTAAGAGCCCGCCCTGTAGAGCCGGTGGCCCCAGGTAACATGGAGGACTTTTTGGAACTATTAAAAAAGAGGGGGCATGGCACGCTTTGGTAAGCACCTAACCACGGACTGCCACAGGTATTGGTAGCGTTACTCAGAGAAAGGGAACAGGGGGAGACGTTTCTCCTCGTGTGGAACTCTGCAGTGCAATCGCTTATCATGGATGGGGGCAGTATTGTGCACTTGCTAAGAAATTACGTTGTGTGTGCATCTCAGATCGTGTAAGATTGTCAGAACATTGCGGCAATTTACGCTATTTGGGCAATACGAACATTAAGCAATGCATTGTAAATACATGACGATTGTGATGCATGCTGGGACCTGAAGTTATACATGAAGGCCTCGTAACCACATGGTTGAAAATGCAACTCACCTGTGATAAAGGCGTGATGACGCCGAAACCGGTCAGGACTATGAGTTACTTAAATACTGCCTCAGACGAATAAAGTCTTTCGTTTTGCACAGAAGCCAGAGTGGGGCTCTATTTCTTTGGCATTTTACTGATGCAGGATTCTCCGTTCCTGCAATTAAGAGCCCGCCCTGCAGAGCCGGTGGCCCCCGGTAAAATGGAGGACTTTTTGGAACTATTAAAAAAGAGGGGGCATGGCACGCTTTGGTACGCACCTAACCACGGACTGCCACAGGTATTGGTAGCGTTACTCAGAGAAAGGGAACAGGGGGAGACGTTTCTCCTTGTGTGGAACTCTGCAGTGCAATCGCTTATCATGGATGGGGGCAGTATTGTGCACTTGCTAAGAAATTACGTTGTGTGTGCATCTCAGATCGTGTAAGATTGTCAGAACATTGCGGCAATTTACGCTATTTTGGCAATACGAACATTAAGCAATGCCTTGTAAATAAATGTCGATTGTGATGCATGCTGGGACCTGAAGTTATACATGAAGGCCTCGTGACCACATGGTTGAAAATGCAACTCACCTGTGATAAAAGCGTGATGACGCCGAAACCGGTCAGGACTATGAGTTACTTAAATACTGCCTCAGACGAATAAAGTCTTTCGTTTTGCACAGAAGCCAGAGTGGGGCTCTATTTCTTTGGCGTTTTACTGATGCAGGATTCTCCGTTCCTGCAATTAAGAGCCCGCCCTGCAGAGCCGGTGGCCCCCGGTAAAATGGAGGACTTTTTGGAACTATTAAAAAAGAGGGGGCATGGCACGCTTTGGTACGCACCTAACCACGGACTGCCACAGGTATTGGTAGCGTTACTCAGAGAAAGGGAACAGGGGGAGACGTTTCTCCTCGTGTGGAACTCTGCAGTGCAATCGCTTATCATGGATGGGGGCAGTATTGTGCACTTGCTAAGAAATTACGTTGTGTGTGCATCTCAGATCGTGTAAGATTGTCAGAACATTGCGGCAATTTACGCTATTTGGGCAATACGAACATTAAGCAATGCCTTGTAAATACATGACGATTGTGATGCATGCTGGGACCTGAAGTTATACATGAAGGCCTCGTGACCACATGGTTGAAAATGCAACTCACCTGTGATAAAGGCGTGATGACGCCGAAACCGGTCAGGACTATGAGTTACTTAAATACTGCCTCAGACGAATAAAGTCTTTCGTTTTGCACAGAAGCCAGAGTGGGGCTCTATTTCTTTGGCGTTTTACTGATGCAGGATTCTCCGTTCCTGCAATTAAGAGCCCGCCCTGCAGAGCCGGTGGCCCCCGGTAAAATGGAGGACTTTTTGGAACTATTAAAAAAGAGGGCGCATGGCACGCTTTGGTACGCACCTAACCACGGACTGCCACAGGTATTGGTAGCGTTACTCAGAGAAAGGGAACAGGGGGAGACGTTTCTCCTCGTTTGGAACTCTGCAGTGCAATCGCTTATCATGGATGGGGGCACTATTGTGCACTTGCTAAGAAATTACGTTGTGTGTGCATCTCAGATCGTGTAAGATTGTCAGAACATTGCGGCAATTTACGCAATTTGGGCAATACGAACATTAAGCAATGCCTTGTAAATACATGACGATTGTGATGCATGCTGGGACCTGAAGTTATACATGAAGACCTCGTGACCACATGGTTGAAAATGCAACTCACCTGTGATAAAGGCGTGATGACGCCGAAACCGGTCAGGACTATGAGTTACTTAAATACTGCCTCAGACGAATAAAGTCTTTCGTTTTGCACAGAAGCCAGAGTGGGGCTCTATTTCTTTGGCGTTTTACTGATGCAGGATTCTCCGTTCCTGCAATTAAGAGCCCGCCCTGCAGAGCCGGTGGCCCCCGGTAAAATGGAGGACTTTTTGGAACTATTAAAAAAGAGGGGGCATGGCACGCTTTGGTACGCACCTAACCACGGACTGCCACAGGTATTGGTAGCGTTACTCAGAGAAAGGGAACAGGGGGAGACGTTTCTCCTCGTGTGGAACTCTGCAGTGCAATCGCTTATCATGGATGGGGGCACAATTGTGCACTTGCTAAGAAATTACGTTGTGTGTGCATCTCAGATCGTGTAAGATTGTCAGAACATTGCGGCAATTTACGCTATTTGGGCAATACGAACATTAAGCAATGCCTTGTAAATACATGACGATTGTGATGCATGCTGGGACCTGAAGTTATACATGAAGGCCTCGTGACCACATGGTTGAAAATGCAACTCACCTGTGATAAAGGCGTGATGACGCCGAAACCGGTCAGGACTATGAGTTACTTAAATACTGCCTCAGACGAATAAAGTCTTTCGTTTTGCACAGAAGCCAGAGTGGGGCTCTATTTCTTTGGCGTTTTACTGATGCAGGATTCTCCGTTCCTGCAATTAAGAGCCCGCCCTGCAGAGCCGGTGGCCCCCGGTAAAATGGAGGACTTTTTGGAACTATTAAAAAAGAGGGCGCATGGCACGCTTTGGTACGCACCTAACCACGGACTGCCACAGGTATTGGTAGCGTTACTCAGAGAAAGGGAACAGGGGGAGACGTTTCTCCTCGTTTGGAACTCTGCAGTGCAATCGCTTATCATGGATGGGGGCACTATTGTGCACTTGCTAAGAAATTACGTTGTGTGTGCATCTCAGATCGTGTAAGATTGTCAGAACATTGCGGCAATTTACGCTATTTGGGCAATACGAACATTAAGCAATGCCTTGTAAATACATGACGATTGTGATGCATGCTGGGACCTGAAGTTATACATGAAGGCCTCGTGACCACATGGTTGAAAATGCAACTCACCTGTGATAAAGGCGTGATGACGCCGAAACCGGTCAGGACTATGAGTTACTTAAATACTGCCTCAGACGAATAAAGTCTTTCGTTTTGCACAGAAGCCAGAGTGGGGCTCTATTTCTTTGGCGTTTTACTGATGCAGGATTCTCCGTTCCTGCAATTAAGAGCCCGCCCTGCAGAGCCGGGGGCCCCCGGTAAAATGGAGGACTTTTTGGAACTATTAAAAAAGAGGGGGCATGGCACGCTTTGGTACGCACCTAACCACGGACTGCCACAGGTATTGGTAGCGTTACTCAGAGAAAGGGAACAGGGGGAGACGTTTCTCCTTGTGTGGAACTCTGCAGTGCAATCGCTTATCATGGATGGGGGCAGTATTGTGCACTTGCTAAGAAATTACGTTGTGTGTGCATCTCAGATCGTGTAAGATTGTCAGAACATTGCGGCAATTTACGCTATTTGGGCAATACGAACATTAAGCAATGCCTTGTAAATACATGACGATTGTGATGCATGCTGGGACCTGAAGTTATACATGAAGCCCTCGTGACCACATGGTTGAAAATGCAACTCACCTGTGATAAAGGCGTGATGACGCCGAAACCGGTCAGGACTATGAGTTACTTAAATACTGCCTCAGACGAATAAAGTCTTTCGTTTTGCACAGAAGCCAGAGTGGGGCTCTATTTCTTTGGCGTTTTACTGATGCAGGATTCTCCGTTCCTGCAATTAAGAGCCCGCCCTGCAGGATTCCTGGCTCCAAACGCCACAGTACCACAACTCAAATCATTGTTCAGTGCATTTATTGTGACACTGGCAACAAACAATTCCCCAACGCGTTTCGGAGTTTCATCACTCCTTGGTCACGGGTTAGGTAAATGCGTCATTTCCACTTCATTTTAAAGAAACAGAACTTGCGTTTCACATCATAGTTGTTGACACTAACAAAATACTTGCTTTGTCGGTTTCAGTATTTGTCACTAAAGAATACATTGCAATGCCTGCAAATTTGAACAAGGATGGAAAGGTAATTATGTATACCTCCGGTTTATGGTGTTTTGAAAAAGCCCGGATACATTATATTCTTTGTATATGTAAATTCTAGATCCTGTTTGAAACCTACTGGGCCAGTATGTTGATGTCATAAATAAAAAGACAATTTGAATAAATTGTTACAGCCACAGGATGCGATCCCTTAATTTTGGGGAAGCCCTTTGACATAAACACATGACCAGAATGATGTTTTATGTGGAATTTAGCAATTATATGGCCGAACAGAAAGATATTTTGCTTTAAATAATTTGCAGGCATTGCAATGTATTCTTTATTGACAAATACTGAAACCGACAAAGCAAGTATTTTGTTAGTGTCAACAACTATGATGTGAAACGCACGTTCTGTTTTTTAATTAAAATGAAGCGGAAATGACGCATTTACCTAACCCGTGACCAAAGAGTTAGGAAACTCCGAAACGCGCTGGGGGATTGTTTGTTGCCAGTGTCAAAATAAATGCGCTGAACAATGATTTGAGTTGAGGTACTGTGGTGTTTGGAGCCAGGGAATTCTTATTGGCCAAAAATTCAGGATTTGGATGGAGTTGTGGAGGTTTGCTACCTCGCCCCTAACTCCTCGTAAAAGCAGGCTTGGGAATAAGTGACTGCTATTGGATGGGAGATATATATATATAAATTCTCTGAAAAAAACATAGGTTTCAGGGACGTTATAGTTGGTTGGACATTTCACTCATACAAAACCATAGAAATTCCGCCGTTATAGTTAGTTGAGCTAACTATAACTCGCGCCCCCGCAATGCTGATGACGTCACATATTACATAATTCATGACATGGTCAGTGACATCACTAATGACATCACTGATGACATCTCAAATGAGATCACTAATGACATCACTGATGACATCATCCAGTGAATGTGTTTTTCTTTAAAATTTAAATATGTATTATATAAATACCAAGCTGTATTGAAGAATGAGTGGATGTATAAGTGTTTGGATGGAGGATTTAGTAGGTGTGTGACTCACTGTTTAAGTGAGTGATTAAATGTGTCTTACTGAATACGTGGGTTTGTGACTAAACTGTGTGAATGTGTGTATCAGTCTGTCTGTTGTTGTATAATCTGCTGCATTAGTTGGTCAGTAGCTCCACGGGTGTCTATATGGGTTATAGATTAGTTGCCTGAGTAATTGTATGGGAGACTGAGTGTGTGTGGTTGGATGGGGGTGCGTGACTGTGCATAGATGTGTGAGTGGTTAATTGACTGGGTGTATGACTTTAAGACTGCATGTGGAAACACTTGTATGGGTGAGTGAGTGTATGTATGGATGTGTTGGTGAGTGACTGGATGTCTCAGTGGTAGATGTCCAAGTAAGTGCAAAAGTAAAAGGCAGTGTATGTGAGAGTTGGAGTATATAAATGTCTATATGTGAGAGTCAGTGATTGTGAGAGTGGCTGTATGGATGAGTGTATACTTGTATTAGTGATTATATAAGAGAGTAAGTATGCGTTAGAATCTGTATGAATACATGGGGTGGTGTGTGTATAACTGTGTAGGTGAGTAAATGGAGCTATGATTGATTCTTTGCATGACTGACTAGGAGTGGTGGTGTGTGAGTGTCTGTATAGGTGTATGAGTGCATATGATTGTGTTGTATTGATCAGTGAATATATGTATGAATGGTTGTATGGGTGAATGAGTGGGTGTGTGTGTAGACCTAGGAATCAGTGAGTGCATTTGTAGTAACTGGTATTGGTGTGTCATTGGTTTTGAAAATGGTAGTCTGTATTTTACAGGGGGTGTATCAAAGGTTAGAGTTTGAGGAGGTGCATCAGATTGTCACGTGAATGATGTCATCAGTGATGTCATTTGAGATGTCATCAGTAATATAATCAGTGATGTTATTGACCATGTCATGAATGATGTAATATGTGACGTCATTAGCAGTGCATTGCTGGGGCGCGAGTTATAGTTAGCTCAACTAACTATTACAGTGGAATTTCTATGGTTTTGTATGAATTAAATGCCCAACTAACTATAACGTCCCAGAAACCTATGGTCTTTTCAGTGAATTTCAAAGCTTTTTTAAATGCTAATTTTTAACTATAACGTCCCTGAAACCTATGTTTTTTTCAGTGAATTTCACAGGTTTTTTAAATGCTAATTTGTAACTATAACGTCCCTTAAACCTATAGTTTTTTTCAGTGAATTTCAAAGGTTTTTTAAATGCTAATTTCTAATTATTTTCTTCTTTAAGCCTATAGTTTTTCAGTGATTTTAAATTATCACTTCATTGTCAACCTAGTGAAAACAGCCAATATCCCCAGTTTTCCAGCAATAGCTTCCGCAAACTTTTTTTTGTCACAAATGAGAACAACAACTATCGGTAATAATATACAGAGTAGACGTCCCTCTGCAAAAATTAACACAAAAGCACAATTTCCCGATATTTTCAACGAGCAGCCAAATCTGGGGTGCGATCCAAAAACAGGGAATAAGCCATGTTTGCAGTAGGTATCTAACATCTGCATTTTACTGGTGTAAACCAGGACGACTACCTACAATCTGAAAGGGATCGCAGCCCAGAATCACATCTGAAGCGCAACATAAGTCATAGAGTTACTGATCACGCAGCTCAAACACCCATGAAGGCCACAAC
Source organism: Triturus cristatus (assembly GCF_964204655.1). NCBI lineage: Eukaryota > Metazoa > Chordata > Amphibia > Caudata > Salamandridae > Triturus > Triturus cristatus. Next base: position 629,101,369 of record NC_140595.1, on the reverse strand, counting down.
ACTCACTGCCACCAGCCTCAGGACGTCCACCCCGGACCCCCCCCTCCCTACTACCACCGAGGCAGCGCAGAACAGGACAGCAGACCTTCAAAAAACGGCATGGTCCCTCAGCCACACAATACTTGAATGTTGGCAGATATGGCAAGCAAATATGTGTGAAGGACTCAACTCATCCATCAATAATAATAATGCACACAATACCAAGTTTAGCGGTGATGTGCTGGACCGACCTCACTATATAGATCATAAACCTCTCCATCAGTACATATACTGCTGGTGCTTGTAGTGTTGTGGACAGTGGACGCAACTATGTTAGCTCAGACAGTGGGGAAGATCTCGGTCATGTACCTGTGTCGTCCCCCCCTGTAAGCGGAAGCGCAGTGGGCTGGTCCAACGTACGCCACTCCAGCATAGGAGTATGAAAAAATAAAATGGGGCTCTGGGTGTGGTTCACTTGTGAACTGTAAAGACCAACCAGTGTGCCAGAGTGGCGGGCCTCACCCTGCAACGAGGCTGCCGCCATTACCGCGGGTATCCTTGACACAGGCCCCCTGCAAACCCTGCAGCACAGCACCGCAGACTTATGTCTGTACAGACTACTGCCTTCGATCTACACTGCGGACAGCAGGCATTACAGTTCAGATGGAGTAGCGATTGCAGATGACCCAGTCCAGTACCTAAGATACATTGCTCCCAGTGCGGCCCTCTCGTACCACGCATCATCGCAGGGTGCGCACACGCTGAGTGCATCAGATGCCACTAACACAGTGAACCACAAGTCACCGCCACGTGGCTTTACTGAGGCAGAATTCAATAGACAAAAGACATTGCTCCGAGTGCGGCTGCCCCGGACCACACATCATCGCAGGGTACGTACACACTGAGGGCCAAAGGTATTACTAACTCAGTGCACCGTAAGTCATCACCACGTGGCCTTATTGAGGCACAATTCAATAGACAAAAGACATTGGTCCGAGTGCGACCCTCGCGGACCACGCATCATCACAGGGTACGTACACGCCGAGCGCCAAAGGTACTACTAACTCAGTGCACCATAAGTCATCACCACGTGACCTTATTGAGGCCGAATTCAATAGACAAAAGACATTGGTCCGAGTGCAGCCCTACCGGACTACGCATCATCACGGGGTACGTAAACGCTGAGCGCCAAAGGTACTACTAACTCAGTGCACCATAAGTCATTGCAAGGAAGAGTGAACAGTTTTATCTCAGCAGTGAGGCATACTATCACTCGAAAATCACCCAAAAATACTTATAATATAAAAAGAACAGAAGAATCGAAGTACATTAATGATTACAATCCGCTGATTTTGAAGATGTGGAATGCAAATATGGACATACAATATGTTGCAGATAACTCAATTGCTGTTCCTCGCATACTATCCAAATAGAAGTCCATACCTGGAAAACATATGTCTATATGAAATACTGCAACATTATAATTTTTTTTTTAAAGTTACGGAAAAAATAAATGAAGGAAAATATGCTGTAATTGGATCTGATGGACGTCTGGTAAAGCATGCCAAAGGAAATTTGATTAATCACAGGAAATTAAGTTGTGATACTCCAGATAAGAGAGAGTTTTTCTATTTAGCTCTTATGCAACTCTTCAAACCTTGGTGGGCTGAAATGGAATTACTTGGCGATTTTGACTGCTATGAAGATTCTTTTAATGCATTTCTTTCATCTTTCAATGATTCTTTCAATACATTGCTACCAGTGCGGCCCGCCCAGACCACGCATCATCGCAGGGTGCTCACACACTGAGTGCTTCAGGTGCCACTAACTCACTGCACCACAAGTCATTGCCACGTGGACTTATTAACATAACACGTGTATTTGTAAAGCGCACGTTCACCACTACAGGTATCTTGGCGCTGAATAACAGATGTTTATTGTTACCCAACTCAATGGTACTCATTTTATCGACCTCAGATGGATGAAAGGCTGAGTGGACCCGCCGGGATTTGAACCTGTGACCATGAGGTCGAACACAGGCCCCTGCAGCAGACGCATTAGTCCACTGAGCCACCAGACCCGGCTAAGGCAGAATTCAGTAGGCAAAAAACATTTCTCCCAGTGCAGCCCACTCGTACGACGCATCATCGCAGGGTGCGCACACGCTGGTTGCTTCAGGTGCCACTAACTCAGTGCACCACTTATCATTGCTGGCTGCACACACGTTGAATTACCAATAACTGTGCAGCTCTACTGAATGCCACGTGGCTGTGGGCCCTTGCTGACCGCTGCCTCTGGCCTACAATTTGGTCAGCACGGCTCACAATTAAAAATAAGTGCTTATTCATTAATTACAGAGTCCAGTAGGCAACTAACTACAACGTCTTCGAAACCTAAACAATATCCTTTTAGTATCCTTACTTCAAGAACATTTTTGATATCAATTATAGCTTTAGTACAATCACAAAATTCATCTTGTAAGTCCAAAGGAACACTGAGTGGCAGTCTACACTGCGGCCAGCAGAACTCAGTTCGAATTCAGTCTTGATTCATGAATTTCAGAGTCCAGTAGGCAACTAACTATAACGTCCCAGAAACCTGCACATTTCGACAATGTATTCCATACATATTTCATCTTTTGTTACCTACACTGCGGTCAGCAGAGCTCACAATTTACATTGAGACATGATTTATTAATTGCAGACAGAATTGTACTCTATGTCCTCGGATTTTGTCAAGAGGAAGTGACAAAAAGCATTCCTCGATGTCTGTGCTGACTACTGCCTTCCATCTACATTGCAGATAGCAGGGCTCACAATTCACATCGAGTCGCAATTGCAGATGACGCAGTCCAGTAGGCAAGAGACATTGCTCCCAGTGTAGCCCGCCCGGACCACACATCATCGCTGGCTGCGCAGACGCTAAATGCTTCTGATGCCCCTGTCTCAGTGCAGCACAACTCATGCACCCTTTCTGATACAATATTTTGGGTATAATTTTACATCTGCTGTTCTACTTCAGTGTATCACAAGTCATGAACCCTTTACGATAGAATCTTTTCTATATGATTTCATATCTTACTGCAGCACAAATCATTGACCCTTTATGATTGAATCTCTGTATCTGATCCAATGATTACTGTTGTACTTGTTGCCAGCACCAACCATTCCAGGAGGGTTGGCTTACAATCACCCCACACGCATCCACCACAGACGTCACTGGACATGTGACCCTGGTAATGAAAAGGAGTCGCTCGCACGTGCCCGTACCCAGTTCCACTATCTATCTGTGTCCATGTGTTCATTATGTATGCAACATGTTGCCCCTAGGCCCTACCACCTTACATAGTGCTCTGAACAGGGTATGCAACCATCTTACCTTTGACAGTGGGGAAAAACTTTAGTTATGTAACTTTGTCTCGGTTAAAGTAGAAGTACGTATGTAGAGACTGCATCATTAGAGTACTGCAAGCAGAGTGTATAGTGAATTTATAAGTGTGTGAGGATTATCGCAGTGATTGTATAAGTACATATGTTGGCGCAGCCTAACTCCGACAATGAGCTTGTCTCTAATTGGCTGCCCTCCATGTGCCAAAAACTGCAACTTCAACTTTCCATGGCCCTGTATTGCTAACAGCTGCAACACTTCACTGAATGTGCAATAAACATTCATATCCACACAGATGTCTTTCTTGTGTGGAACTATGGATGAATTTAGGGTCAGTAATTCCCCTTACCTTCCATGTTGGCCATATTGTGGGACTTGGCTCACAGAGTGACACTTTGGTTTTGCAACCCGGGTGACGGTAGCACTCCAACATGGACACCCGCATCCAGTGTTGTCCGATTTTTTAAGCTTTCTATAGCCCAAAGCCAACCAAAAAGTAGCCCAAAGTAGCCCAATATTGCTACTTTAAGGTAGGAGGGGCAGGGACAGCGTTAAGCAGGCGGGGAATGCATTGGAATTGATGTTGCAGCAGTATGCCAAGTAAATATTTGTCTCATAAAGCGCTTTAACATACTACTTTGCTGGAGCGTTGTATATATATTTATAATCTGGCAACTAGCACAAACCAAAATTTTACCACACACCCGGAAAAATATAGGCCAATTGTGCGTGATCTAGCCCAATATGGCAACACTGATGCCACAGCCACTCCCTCACGGCTGGTATACACCCACACCACACCCATCCAGCACAGGCGTCACAGGACACGTGACCCTGCTAATATAAAAGACCGGGCACACGTGCACTACGCCATTTTAGAGTTTAGAATACATGGCCTCACTTCTCACTGAGTTAGTAGCACCGCAAGCACTGAGCAGGTGTACAACCTGCGATGATGATAGGTGCACTAGTATATCCTCTGCCATGGCCATATCAAGCCTCAGTACCCAATGTGAGACCTATTACCTTCCAGAACGGAGCTGCATGATGTGAAGTGTGCCGTGATCACGAAAAGGTGAGCAGTGAGGCCTGGGTGCGCAGTGGCGGGCAGAGACCTCTGGGCGCCGGGAGTGGATGGGGTGCAGCAGACTGGATGCAGAATGTCTGCACAGCGATTTAGGCATACGCAGTCGTATATACCCTGCCATTACCCTTTCTTATTGCATTTTTAACAAGTTTTCCAATAGGAGGACAGTTTTTACAGTCGGTCAAATGTCCCACATCTGTAGCAAAGTAGTTGAGTATTTCTTTTTTCATACTTTGTACCCTTAAATTTACCATCACATTTTGACAAACTTTCCTTTCTCTGTTTAAGAGGTAAGGTGTGTTGGGAGCATTGAAGCACGCAGACACGAGCGTTACATTCCTCTCACAGCTCGTGGCTGCCTCACGTCGCTTTGGGAATGTTATGTTTTGAATGTGAGAAGGTTGAGAGGTAGAAGTTAACGGGGGTTCATTCATTCTTGCTTTATACTTGCTACTTACAAAACATGTTCTGAGGATTAAAGCATATCAAGGGAATTACCGGCTCTGTCTTTTCATTCCTGCATACTGGTCTTTCCTACAATTACTAATTCTGTACTATCTTTCAGATGTGGGAGCTTGAGGGTGCGCTATGTCCCGGCACGTGGTTTGAGACACACTGGTGACACAAAGGTGAGCTGGGAAGATTTTCTCCAGTGTCACTCTCTCACTCTTTCTCTCTCTCTCTCTCTCTCTCTCTCTTCCTCTCTCCTTTGATGGACGCATGACGCACAATCTTATCTTGCTTTTTATCTAACATACTCTGATTCACAAATTGATGTTCCCCCCAACACCACCAGAGCTGAGCACGTGTAGAACCTGCGATGATGCGTGGCCATCCTGGCAATCAACGCCCATTTTGAATTGTGAGCTCCGTTGACCACGTGTACTGAGGCTGAGGAGGTTTCTTCGGCACGTGGTCGACTCTCTTCGACACACGCCGGTGGCGGAAGGTGAGCAGAGAGGCTTGTTTGCGCAGCAGCGGGCACTCACCTCCGGCCAGTGGGAGTGGATGGGGTGCAGCAGCCTGGATGCACAGCGGCAGCTCCGGATAGTGAGAGTGCATGGGGTGCAGCAGCCTGGGTATGCAGCGACTGTTATACACCTCTGGGCAGTGCAAGTGTACGGGCTACAGCAGAATGGGGACCATAATATTAAGAACGGCGATAACATTATCACCGCTTTAGCAGCAGGAAACTGCCGCTAAAGCGGCGATAAGTGGCTTGATAATATGCCCTTGAGAATTCCCATAGAAGCCCAGGTTCTGGTGTGAAGGACATCAAACCTGGGCTTCTATGGGAATTCACAAGGGAATATTATCAGGCTCCTTATCACCACATTTCTTTTGTTTTAATAAAATGTTTTATATGTAAATCCACACATGACTAAGATTCTTATTTGTCCAACCTCACAAGCATCTTTTTTCCTAAAAATGCAACACCAGCCGATTTGTTAGGCTCCACATTTAAAAACGTTCCTGTCACATTTGTTTGTGGGGGGTGAGCGGGGATGGCAGACAAGCAGCTGTGGCTGGGGGATGTCGGAGTACTGTTGGGTGTCTGACCTGCATCATCGTTGCCTCCATTGCATCTCTTCACAGAGACCTGCAAACCGGCGCCTGGCTCATAAAAGTGCGGGCCCGAGAAGTCGCACCGGAAGAGCTGCGAGCCCACCAGTGGTTCACAGAGGGAGACTTGCAGGCCCAAGAAGATTGTTGATTGTATGCTAGTGATGTGGGAAGAGGGTGCGTTACCTGCTGATGTGGGGAGAGGCAGCGTGAATCTCTCACAAACAGAGCTTCGGTATGTTTTCAGAAATGCCTCAGACAGATGCCAGCTGATGGACTGAACCACAAAATGGCTTTTCAATGCTCATATAGTAAGACTTATGAACAGTTCATACCCAGGCTCGCAGAGGGACGACTGCGGCCCGTCCGCTTGACTCACATAGGCAGTTGCGAGCCGACGAACTGGCTTCTAAAGGCATACCTCCGAAGTGGTGATGTTGGGCACAGGGAGCGTGAAAGATTTATCTTCCTACTAGTGTCCTGGAGTGGAAGTCGTGCTGCCTGGCGCTCACCTGTTTCTCCTTTATTGTTAATAAATCTTAAACCTTCACTGCGTCCAAATCATCATTACACAGAGCTCTGCTATATTAAATTGCCCCCGGAACCTTTCTTTTATACTTTCACTCAATGCGAGGCACAAGATGGCTGCTAACACTTCCTGGTTTCAAGTGTCAGCAGCCAATCAGAGGACACTTACTGCTTTGAAGACTTAGCAGCCAATCAGAGGCAAGCTTGTGCTCGGGAGTAAGGCACCGACCATATATATATATATTTTCCCTTTAATATCTCAAAAACTACTGAACGGATTTACACCGTTTCAACAAAACCGCGCTTTCTGGACCAAGACCTTTCTCCCTGCCAAATTTGGCGTAATTCCGTTAAGCAGTTTGACCTGTAGCCTTGTACAAAGTTTCCTATGGAAAATCCATTGAGAAAACACGTTTTCACACCCCCCTTTTTTCTCAGCCCCCCCTCAACTAATCATGCCTAAACTTTCAAGATATGAGCTGATCAAAATAGAGAAACTTTTTGGAAAATTTCGTAAAGAATCGTCAGACGACGACAAGGTTATAAGCAGATGAAGAGCTCCAGGAGGGGGGCCGCGCAAACCCCCTCCCAACATGAGTGAAGCCCCGAGACTACGGGGACCCCAGCGGGCACCCGCAGCCCCAGCGAGCACCCACTATTATTTTTCAAGAAATGCCCCCGGGACCTACCCACCCTGGGGTCTCATTAAAATAAAACACGGGAACCCGCGACCCCAGCGCGAAGTACACCGATGTCAGGGGTTCAGAGGCACCACCTGAAATCAGGGCCATGGAAGCAATGGAACTGTGCCAAGTTTCCCTTTGGAATTTTCTAACAGCACCCTTGCCGGTTCACTCTACCCTTGGGGCCCACTGGAGGGCAATGAAAATTAATTAAAGACATGAGAGAAACGCGGAACTTACAAAGGTAAAATAATCGAGAAGGGGGCATCCCAGCCTACTATAGGAAGTACATGGACTCACAATACCAGCATGCAACACTATGTTAATGAAGCAAATAAATTACCATGCCAAATGGGTGTCTCCTTCATTTCCGTGTCTCCGTGAAAGCCTGTGAACAAGGAGCGCAAGGGCTCCGAAACGCGTAAGGCAACAGCGAATTAACCCGAGGAGATGTGAACCATCGTGCAACATTGATGTTTTGAAAATTGTGTGCTCTCCGAAGCGTTGGTCCTTTGTGAAAAAAATGTTTGGCGGCTGTCCATGTCGCGGAGAGGCACCACCTGAAATCAGGGCCATGGAAGCAATGGAACTGTGCCAAGTTTCCCTTTGGAATTTTCTAACAGCACCCTTGCCGGTTCACTCTACCCTTGGGGCCCACTGGAGGGCAATGAAAATTAATTAAAGACATGAGAGAAACGCGGAACCTACAAAGGTAAAATAATCGAGAAGGGGGCATCACAGCCTACTATAGGAAGTACATGGACTCACAATACCAGCATGCATGAGGATGACTTCCTGCACCAATCATTCTGGGGATGTGAGCTTTTAACCGGGAGAACTGAACATTCAGCATTATGCCGACATAACACCCGTGACTGTTTTCCATTTGGGATTATCGTATTATAAAATGCACCGGAAACTGCTGTGAGCAACTTACAATCGTTGCCAAAAGAATGCGAACTGTCCTTGAATACCAGCACTTACCTGTATTCCATGGTGCATTTTGGGAAATGTATGCCTACCAGTCACGTGATGAAGATCGACCTATAAAATGTATGCACACATGCACTTGGCTTTTCCGCTTCCTTTCCGTGATCAAGGCAAACGCCTAAACATGTAGGAGTTAAGGAAGCTTTCGTGTTGCACAGCCCTGAAATAAAGCAACTTGTCTCCAGAAACGGGCCTCTGTTGTTTTGTGTTGAAGTGACGGGCTTCTCCGTGCCCGCCTGTGAGAGGCCGCTCTGAAGGGTCGAGGGCTCCTTGCTCGGAGGTTTTGTTGTGAATATATATATATATATATATATATATATATATATGAGATCAAGTCCCCAGGGAGGGACGAAACGCGTAATGGCTGCCGCTCCTGTTGTGTAATCTTTGCAAAATAAACTGAGCGGTATTTCAAAAGGATTCTGTGGTCCGTGCTCTTTGTCTCCAGCATCCAGTATCCAGATGGAAGGAAATATGGTAGAAGAGTATTAAGGTGATATATATATATATATATATATATATATAATCGCTACCAAGTTGCACCAAGGGCCAAGGCACTCATAGGCGGGTGCTGTAACGCGGTGGTGCCCGCGTTTAAAATCCACGCTACCAACAATGTCCACGCTCTCGGACAAAGCACAGCACTCCGGGAGGATTCCGTATATTAGTTTATTCGGCAACAAGCAAAAGACAGACGCGTTTCAGGGTATCCTTCGTCAGTGTCTAATTACGCTAGCCGCGCGAGAACTATTTTGAATTCAAAAGACCCATGACGTCACTTCCTCACCCATACGGCCAATGCAATATTATCTATCGCATGGCGGCCATCTTAACAGGGTGAAGATAACGTACCAGCCTATAGAGTTAAACACAATTTCAAGTATTTCTCTCGACATTTAAGAATTACATCAACAGCGTCAAGACACAATTGTTTCTGGTCATGAATGAAAACAATTGTTAATCACTTAGCATATTGTAGATATCATTTAACAATTATGTCTCAAAGAGAGCTACACACATTAGTACAATTAAGCCGTGGATCGGCATGTATGTTGTAGCAAGCCTCATGATGTACATTTTGAACCTTGATATATTAAATAATTCATTCAATGGTTCATTAAACAATTAAAGCCGTGAATCGGCCTAAGCATATTATAGTGAAGTAGTCCACTGAAATCCATGAGGCTAAATCCCCACAAATGTAAGAAAGAGTCAAAACATACTCGAGGAAAACATAAGTAGGAGACAAAAGTTGTTCTTACCCCCTATAGTCCCTGAGTTACATGAATAATTGAAGGAAAAGACGACAAAGAAAGGAAGAGATTACAGTTACGTCTACAAAGTCTACCAGATTACCTCCCCAGATGCACAGCTAATTCCTCTCCACTATTCAACCCAAAAGGTGTTTTGGTGTGCAAATCAATAATGTAGCGGGATTCAAGTCTCCGCAAGCGTTGCACTCTATCCCCACCTCTTGGATTAATGTATACACAGTCCAAACCAAAATACTGTAACAGTTCCCTGTTACTATTGTGTTTGAGGGCGAAATGTCTGGCTACAGGGTAGTTACTATCTTTATTCATGATAGCGCGTTGGTGTTCCAAGATGCGCATCTTTACACTATGAATAGTGCTGCCAATATATTTAAGTCCACAGGGACACAATAGACAGTAAACTACATGTGTGGTAGTGCATGTAATAAATTTATCTATGGGTTTAGGTTTTTTTATCCCATCGATTGTGTAGCTCAAGGTTCTTTTGCTATTACAGCAATCTTTACATTTCCCACATGGGAAAAAACCTTTCATTTCTTTCAGAACACCTATAGGTCGATTTACAGGTGGTAGGTAGCTCTGAACTAGTTTATCCCTCAAAGACCGTGATTTGCGGAAGGTAATCAGTGGCACTGTCGGGATATCTTTCCCCATTACGGAATCGGTTTGCAATATATGCCAATTCCTTTTCATTATATTCCTCAAAGCGTTTGCATCGTCTGAGAAAGTTGTTATCATCCGCAATTTGCTACCTTCAGAGTTAATACTTTTTATGCTGTTCAGCTGGGTGTCCTTACGGATCAGCAGATCCTTCCTTTTGATCTTGTTGACTCTCACTAGTGCTGCATTCAAGACTTCCTGGCTATAGCCCCTGTTGAGAAATCTTGTGAAGCAGTTAGCAGCAGCAGATACAAAATCAGTTTCTCTGGAGCAATTTCGTGCTGTGGGCTCTTCGTCTTTTTTTGTGGTTTAACAAGCAGGATTCTCTGTTCCTGACTAAATGTGAGCCCGCCCTGCAGAGTTGGAGGCCCCTGGTAAAGCAGAGAAATAGTTGTGCAGCAAATTGAGGGGGCATGACTCGCTTTCCTACCAAAACAGTCGAAAATGGATTACCGTGACTATTTGTGAGGCTGGAAAGAAAGGGAGTGAAGGAGGCAGTGGCCTCTTTCTAGCAGTCTTCGTGTTTCTCTTTCAAGCACTTACTCATCATGTGGCAGCGAGGTGCACTATGCTTTTAAAAGACATTTTCCTGAAAGCATCGCGGATTAAGAGGTAAACGCTGGACTTTGGCAAAATTAGAAAGCTACTAATGCTAAATAATACACTATGTAAAAGCCGGTTTGATATATTTGCATAATGGTGCATTTTGGGATCTGTGGTCTGAAGAAGAGGCCACATGACCACTGGGACTAAATACAACTCACCTGTGACCAAGGCGCTGGTGCGCTGAAACGCGTAAGGTATATAAAGAGTTGCTAAAGCTGCCACGTGATTCAGACAGAATAAAGATGTCAGTTTGAAAAGGTGCCGAAGCTGTGGGCTCTTCGTCTTTTTTTTATTGATATATATATATATATATATACATATACCATGCTATACTGGGTCTTTTGAAGACAGACCCCCAAGGCATACGACTTTCTTTATAAATAATATAGCATTGCCATTGGCCTTTATTTGTAAAAAAAGCCAAAATAGTTGCGGGGATAATGAGGTGAACCAAAGTAGATGTTAGGATCTTGAGTCTTAATTCAGCTGGTGTAAACAACCCAGACAGAACAGGCATGGCAGCACAAAGCACTCTCCTTTATTGACTCCAACGCACCAATCGACATCAAAATGAGTTACTTTTTAGAGTTTTGTGAAATGGTCACAAAGAAGTGGATGTCCTTGACTCACCGAGCTAGTTCTTCATGAGACGAGACCCATTCCAGCACAGTGTCTCTCTTCTCCCTCTACTCCATTGGACCATCAGAAGGCTAGCCTCAAATGAACACAGAGAGCAGTTGTACCTTTTATTAGATCTCCATAAACAGATCAATGCCATCCCACTGAGGGACATGAAGTTCAAACATAAAACTTTTAACTAGATCCTAACTTTGCAAATTAATCAGTGGTGCATTTTCAAACAGACCAGACAGCAAAATATGGCCTGAAAGGTATGATTTAACCAAGGATCCCATTGTATATAATTATACATGTCCCCAAGGCTGAAGGAGTAGGAAAGCGAGATTCAGCTCAGCTTAGTAGATGAGATATGCCTACAATTAACATTAGATTATTCTATCATTTTAACTTCAGGTACCAGTGTGCCCAATCGGAGGACTTCGTTTTTTAAAAATGTTATGAAATTCTATTGACAACTTTATACATCTCATGAAAATGTCATTTTGAATTTTGGGAGAAACTGTCCTCAAAATTAGGTTTCATGGAGGTAAAAACCAACATATTGACTATTTGAACTTCTGTTTCAGCACAATGAATTACTAAAAAGACCCTTCAAAAAGCTTTTTTTTAAATAAGGATTTTTAAGTAAAACAAGGATGTCACCATTGGTTAGATTTGTAAATAATTCCAAATTGAAATTTTACGCAACTTCAAAAATCTGATTTTCACTGAATTACACATTATAATTTCACACATTTCTACCTGTAGAGTATTTATTATCCTCAATGACAACAGCCGCTATGTTTTTTAGTATGAGAGACAGTTTGCAGAAGTGTTATTCTTGCAGCCATTTGATGGACCACTGTCCAAAACCCGTTTCTGCTCAGGCTATAAATGACCTGCTGATAAGATGAGGAGACCACAGAAACTGCATTGACTAGCCAACATAGTATACAGTCGGGGTCATTTCACTGAAGTACTAGCTATTTGGGTACCATCTCCGAGATTTCACACAGAAGCAACATAGGGGCATATCAACAACAACCGGCGATAATTATCGCTAAGCGCACTTAGCGCTGGGATAATTATCGCCGGCTAGCGTGGATTTTTATCCCTGAGATAGCGTGCTATTAGCAACGCTTATCTCAAAAGCGATAAAAATCCTAGCGCTAACTGCCTAACGTGAGATTATCGCTGGAAACCCAGCGATAATCTCACGAAATGTGGCGTTAGCTTGTTGATAGGGACTCACAAACTTAGCCATCATATCCTCCTTCCATAGGATATCATGGCTAAGTCAGTCCTGAAGCAGGCGTAAGGAAAGTAGCGATAACAGGGGTTATCGCTACTTTTCCTGCCGCTATGCTTCATAGCGTGGGGCTTGATGATAGGAGAAATGTCGCTTAGCGACATTTCTCCTGTCATGTCAGGTCAGGAGCGCCCACTTTGCATCTCATTAGAGATGCAAAGCTGGGCGTTAGGATTTCGTACGCTAAAGCAAGGTTTCACACGTTAGCGTGACCATGCTATTTAGGCGATAAAATTATCGCCGCTTTTCGGCCGAAAACGGCCGCAAAAGTGGCGATAACTTTCTATCGCCTCGTTGTTGATATGCCCCTTATTTTGTAAAAGTGTCCTGGAAGCCCTCGAATGTGACCATCACCGCTCCTCAACTGCCCTCTCCCTCCATTACAGGGGTCCCCCGTCCTGCTATCTGCTCTTGTTGGAACAAAAACAACTATACCAACACCAGATTGGACAGAAATACTGAGCAGGCTTCCCTTCTGATAGCTTGGTTTAAGATTATGGCACACTGCTAATTTTAGCAGTTGACCATCACCTTGCCATATGCTCACAAAAAATTATCACAGGGTTTCCTGACATGGGGTGCACTACTTCCTGTGAAGTACCCCTATAAAATGCATGCAACATTTATGGGGCATGCGACTTAAAAACAAAATGTACATTTTCACAGGTCCACCAGTAGATACACACACCGCTCTTTACAAGGAACACTTAAAACAAACAGCTTAAAGTCTAGGTGAACTCAGCTATAGGACAACCACATTTCTTTCTCCTGTTGTAGGTTGTATTTTTCGTGGGTATTCCAACTTTCCTCCCAGCCATTGCTGTGTGCATGTGGAACCCCAGAGGAGGTCTATGCTTGCTTTGCAAGAATCTAGCAAAAATAACCCAGACTAGATAATAGTGAGAGATAAAGTAGCATGTTGGCTTTTAAAAGACTATACAGAGGTCAACAGGGGGCATATTATGCATTTTCATTGTTTGCGCTGGGAGCAACCATTAAAAGGTGTGCCCGATGCAAACAATGAAAGTGCACCCTATTACGGTAAATGCGCTGTCCCCAGGGCAGCCACAAACTCGCATTGGCCTGGGGGCAGTGCATTCATGTGAAAATACGGTGCAGGCGGCACCCGCCAGCACTTTTACAGGGGATTAGAGATCCACTGGCAGGCGGGTGAAGTCAGTGACTGCACCTGCCTGCAAAGGGATGTCTAGGGGGTTCATAGGACCCCCTTTCCCCCCTCCAGAGGGCTGCTCTCAGGGGCGCACTCACAGTGAGAACTTCTTTGCCTCTGCGCCTGCGTCGGCAATACAGTGTGGGTGCAGAGGCAAAGGAATTCCCTCATTTGCATAGGGCACACCCCCATGCAAACGAGGGAACACCCCCTGACAGCACAAGCATCTGCGCCCCCTTCTGTAATACCAATGTGCCCCAGGGGTGTGCAAAGTGGGCGCAAATGCCAGTTGCGCCCCAGGGCACTCTAATATGGCCCAATAGTTGTGCAATTTTAGAAATGCATTATCTTATGGCACTATAATGATGGAGAGCAAGTATTCAATTTACCCTCTAGACACCAGAATGCATCAGCTGAATCAAATAACAAGGTGGGTATACGCACCGTCTGAGGCAAAAGAGGATTTCTGGTTAATCCTGTGCTGTTCCATTGAAGACTGTTAGATCACCAGTGCCTTGAGACCCTTTTTGGGTGTGAGTAACATAGCATAACATGTGTATTTGTAAAGAGCACATTCACCCGTAGGTATCTTGGCACAGAATACCAGATGTTTATTGTTACCCAACTCAATGGTACTCATTTTATGGACCGCAGATGGATGAAAGGCTGAGTGGACCCACCAGGATTTGAACCTGTGACCATAAGGTTGAACACAGGCTCTTGCAGTGGAAGCATTAGTTCACTGAGCCACCAGACACTGCTTTGCTTACATGAATGCCATCAGTATTACTAGTAGAAGTAGTTGTAGCAAGTGTAGTACTAGTGACTGGTTTTTCACCCACAAATAGATGGAATGAGACTGGGGCTATAGAAATTAAGATACATGTCTTGATATGGTGATAGTCTTCTATTAATCCTACTCTGCAGCCCTATTCACACTGGTGACCTTTGCACCCGTCTCTCCTCATTTGTAGGTCACATACCAACACCAGCACTTTCTGTCCTGGACGCGGAAGTGTAATGACTTTGTTTATTCTCTAGTAGGAAGGAGAAACATTGTATGGGGATTATTCAGAGTTTGCTAGATAGGGTAGTCCGCCATAAGCTGCCACGGAACTGATGGTCCGCCAACCCTGAACTAAACTGGTAGCTCGCCTGCTCTATTTAAAGTCAGGTAAACCACCATGTTACAGCCGATGGAGCCCACACTGGCACCACCAGCAGAAACCTTACTCTGACAGCCCAACCAACATCAGGCCACCGGTGTACGTACTTATGTTTTCCTGTTTGGGACTGACAGGAAAAGCATAACAGCCCCATAGACTCCCCACAGATACAAATGACCCCTGTCCTGGGAATCAAATAACAGGGTATACTGCAATAATTTTTTTGCCTTTTAAAATCTTTGAAAAATTTTTTGAAAAAAAAGTTTCATGTGTAGTCACATGAAATATGGCAGTTACTTTGCAAATTTAGGGGCCCAATATGATATTGGGCGGATCGCCACTGCCGGCCCGGTGGTGGCGATCCACCCGCCAAATGTCTCTGGTTCACCCCCCGCCATATTAGTATGGTGAGGGGCACCGCGGCGGACGGAAAGACCATCCGCCGCTTTTCCACCAGTCGGATTGCCGAGCGGAAAAGGACACAACATGGTGGTGGTGCCTTGCAGGCACCGCCATCCATATTATGATGACTGCGGTTGGATGCCTTTCCATGGCGGAGACTCCGCCATGGAAAGGCATGCGGTGAAAACATTGGGGGCCCGTTGGGAGCCCTCGGGTGGGTGGCTGCACTTGGGGGGTACCTAGGGTACCCCCCTACATTGGCATGCACAAGGTGGCAGGCACCGCGCAGTGCCTGTCACGTAACGTTGTGCATGCCAATGCACAACATGCATTTTTTGCATTGCGGCGGGTGCTGCTGACAGCACCGCCTGCCGCAATGTAAAAAATGCAGGATGCGACCGCCATGGTGGCAGGCGCATCCTAATTGCCATAGCGGGACCGCCGCACCTCTGGCGGTTGGTCCCGTTTACTGTTACAGTGGAGGGCGGACAAAGTCCTCCCGCCATCATAATGGACCCCTTATTAGAGTGTAGCTGCCATGGCAGCGGCTCCTCTGAAGGCATAGAGATGTCTGCTACGCGGGAATCTTCCTTAAGAGGCATTACATTCAGCCAGAAAAAAGTCAGATCCCTCTAAGCAGCTGCCTTGAGATCAGAGGCTCCCACCTAGATTCTATCAAAGACCTTAGTAGAACAATTCTGGAACATTTAAACACTAACATCTTCTAAATGATGTTTAGCTTTCAGCAGAGGCCTTAGTGATGCCAGACAGAATGAAGGCAGACGGGAGCTAAGGGGTATGAATGTAATATCATGTTGTCTTCAGCAGTTCCCCCACTTATTTGCACAAGGAAAAACAAGCAAAACACAGCATTGCCCTGTTTACTCCAACATCCTTCCAGGTGACCATATTTACATATGCGTTTCTGGGATCCATTTTCATACATTTCATCTTCCCCGGTACTCTTAAGACCATGGTTTGGGACTTTGAGACATATTCATAGTTTCCAGCTTCGTACTATGTCTTTCTAACACAAAACTAGGCTCAGTTGTCCTTCAATAGCTCAGTGAATTTTAAGGCGCACCAATGTTATTCATCCCCATGCGTGCATCTTTAAAATTTTCTCACACGTCACCTGTCTACGATCACCCTAAATCCATTATGTGAGCATCCTAGACACATCCTTAGTTTGAGGTCATGCCTTTCCTAACATGGGCCAATGGTTGTTGGCGTCGTAGCCCTCTCCAATGGATTATTCCTCCTGATTGCCAGAATTAACCATCAAGAAGCTTGCATCTTCTTCGCCCCCTCTCCCTCCCCCCAGTTCTACTCCTTTGCCATCATCTCACAATGCATAATTCAAGGATGGTCATTACTGCCACCAGTGACCATTGTGGTGTTCTCCAATGCCTAAATGAAACAAGCACTGCTAAACCCAATAGGTCTCTGCTTGAAAACACTGTGCTATGGGCTTTGCTAATGCTTTTTGCAGTGGTATGGAAACACGCATGCCAAGATTCAGGGACATGCATGGCTGGCAATTTCGGAATGGGTGCGACTCAAGAATAGGAGGAAAGTCATTGAATCAAAAGGAGACAACTGAGATAGAAAAAGCAGCCACCCGGTCATGAGCAAGGGGCTGACCCAAAGCCTTCTCTATTTATACTGGGAACTGTAGGTGTGGCACTGTCTGTAGCCAGACCTAATGAGCACAAGTGAACATTACAAAGTAATTCCTATTTGTAAACTGCGAACATATCAACCCCTCAAGGGTGTCAAGGCGAGGAGTTTTAAGTGAGCTATTGCCCAGAGTCACATGATGCTGAGCTGAGCTGCTGTCAGCGATTGAACTGTGAGCCCCACACTCCGGAGTCAGCCACTCTGGCCGCTGCGCCACACCCCTTCTGCACTGTCTGACTGTGTGCCCTGTTTTACTTTGATGAAGTCCAGTTCTGTATCTGATACATTTTTCTGTGGCCAGGCCCAAGCAGCAAATGTAACCAGCAGAAGCTTGACGAAACTTGAGTGGGCTCCCCTGCAAAGTACAACGTCCCCCCTCCCCTACCAGACCCAGTCAGAAGCTCTCAGGCCAGGGGCCCTCCGACTGTGCAGAGTGCTGGAGGGGCCCCCAAGCACTCCGGGGGGGGGGGGCTATTGTTACAACCCAGCAAACCTGTAACCAAACAAATCAATATGGTAAGTACTGAAAAAAGAAAACAATGCACTGACGTCATGTAGAATACATGCCTGAAAAGCACATCAGGCACCCCAATATCCACGCAGACCTTATTATTTACTGCAACTAGAGGGGGCGCAGTGGGGAATGGATTTTATATGGGGCGGGGCAAAAGTGAAGGTACCCTAATACTTTTCTGGGCTGCTTTGCAAGTTTTGAATTTATAGATTCGTTTGTTTTACAAGAACTGCCATTTCTTTTTCAATTAAATCCGTTTCCTGTTTCCCTCTGGCATGTATTTTTATCCATGGTTTGCTGGGATTTAAGGAAGTGGAAAACGTGCAGAAATAACTCATACTTTTCAACACTTGCACCTGTAGCCCAGACTAGTTCACAACAAGCAAGGATACATATTCTTGCTTATGTTTGAAAGTTTGACAAACACCCTTTTACAGCGTCAAACATCGCTCCGGGCACCCGGTACATATTTATTTATTTGGGTGTTTTGTTTCGCTGCGTCTTATTGCTTGTGGCCTGCGGTATGTTCTAAGCCTGCCAACTGTTTGCAGCACCGGCAGGATTCAGCTCTTTCATTGAGTAGCTGTCGAGTGCCAGTCGGTTGAGGGTTTGGGTTGGATTCCTCAACATCTGGGGCAGCGTAGGCTGGGCGAGGTTGACAGCATGTATGTTTCGGGTGTGCTCGAATTATTGGGTGGCAACTTCTTTGAAGAGAAGCACTTCTTAAAATCTTGAAGGCGATGAAGTTTAGTAAAGTTGTGATACTGGCGTTCCGGGAGTTCCTCGTGTGGGGCCCCAGCTCTGCTCTGGTGGCTGGGTCCCCAGACTTGGCAAATGACTCTGGCACTGCCGGAGCTGTCATTCTGGGCAGGAGTGGGTGTTTTGAGCCTCTTTGTGAAATGAGGTTGGTGCAGGAGATTTTGAACTTGATTCTCTGTTCCACTGGGAGTCAACTTAATGCTTTTTACGCCTGCGTTCTGGGGGTATGTTTTGCTGGATTCTAGAAGATCAAGGGGCATATTACCAAGCACGGCGTTAAAATTATAGCCGCAGAGCATTCCCATGTGTTCACATCGTAACCTGGGCTTCTATGGGAATTCACAAGGGCATATTATCAAGCATATTATCGCTGCTAAAGCGGCGATAATTTTAACGCCGTTTCTTGTTAATATGCCCCTAAGTCAGATAAGTAATTGCATTATTGTTATCTTCATGTTTAAAGTTATTTTCGTTCTGCAATACTGAGGGTGTATGGAGAATAACCTTAAAGGAGCCAACTTGCTGCCGTCCCTTTGCATGCGCCTTTCTAATAGTAATAATAATTCCTATTTGTAAAGCGCAAACATATCACCTTTAATGTTTCAATCCGCAGGGGGCCCTCGTGGAGACTAAGTGAGCTATTGCTCAGAGTCACATGATGCTGAGCTGATCTGCTGCCAGGGATCGAACCGTGAGCCCCGCAGCCTGGAGTTAGCCACTCTGGCCACTGCGGCACACCTCGCCCTCTTTCTTTCTGTGAGCATACATGTTTAGAATGTTACGGGAGTGCATTAGGGAGAACTGTTTAGCTCTTTTGGGTCCCACCTGATGGTTGACTTTCAGAATCTGGCGGTCCTTCCTGGACCACTGTGAGCTGATGGCTTGTGCTGCTGCTGATGGTGGCAATTGTTTCTCAGGTGAAGGAGGTCGTATATCATGACCGGACTAGATGATTTCTGTATCGTGCATGGTGCTGCTCTAAGGACCTGTGGCCAGGAGAAGAATGTGATGAGCACTGTTGGTCTTCGAGCACCAGGACCACCACTTTACATAGCTCAGTTATGTACTACTAACATTAGAATCAAGCATTTGCAATGCAATCGGTCTCGCCTTTGAGACCTTCTATGTATTTATCTATGCAGCACATTAGCTGAAACATCTACTGTTCTTTAACATGGAGGGAAAGTAAGCACCAAACTGCGTGACACGCCAGGTATGGGAACACATGGAGAGAAATTTGCCTTTCAGCTGGAAATGGTATAGTCCAAAGCTCCGTTTTTAATATAAAAGCAGGGCCTTCGGTGGTCATATCACTGAAAATATTATTGTCTACGGGTGCTTGTGGAGGACAATGTCTATGGGCTGCAATCTAGAGAATATTAAAGTGATTCTGGCATTGTACTGACCTCTGCTGGTCGTTTTCTATCAAGACAGTTAAATAGAGGAAGTTGAACAGAAAAAAGTCCCTAAGCGAAAGCAGACAAGTCCTAGGGCTGATCTCCAGAGCCCACAAAGTACATACATACACATATAAGTATATACTAAAGTATATATACTAAAGTATGTGCTAAAGTATACACAAGAGGTCTCGAATGCTCGACCTAAAAAGTGGTATTTGCAACTTACTGAGGCATTTCAGGTTCATGTACTGTTGTGAGACCCCCTGATGTGGTGGTCCATACACATAATGCTCCACACAGACAAGCTTCAGGATCTAGGCAGTCGCTAACCACTATAATCCACAACCAAACGAAACGTTAGTTGATCGCAAGCATACTACTTACCAGTGCAATCCATCACTTAACAATACATTAGTCTATCCTAACAGTGTCAGCCTCTGACCAGTCTGACCTCAAAACAGCATAAACCAAGACCAAATACAATATCAACAGACTACCTTGACTCTAGCAATGTGTACCCCAGGACTGAAATTGCCATTCAGATTCCCAAAGCACGTGGGGACCATACAAGTAGTGGGAATGCACTATACAAATGCATTTAACATAGAATCATATTACATAACATAACATTATATAGCACAGTATACGTGTTCTGAGAGCCCTCATAATGGACTTTCTGCATGTGCAAAGTAACTATGAAATTGAATGGAGACATTAATGATTATTGCTCTAAAATATTTCTGGTCATTATAGACACGAAAAGGATTTTATTTGCTCAGAACCTTCACCCAATTAAAAATGCTGATTATGTTTGAATGGAGAGCCCGCCTATGGGTCATGACGGTGAAAGAACTAGAGAAACATATAATGATGTCACATACCAGGACAAAAATATGTTCCCTACTCTATCCAAGCTCAACCAGCATTTCAACGGCACTCAGATTTCAAGAGACCTACTACTTCTGTTGAACGTGCCCCATCGGCTTGAACAGGCCTGGTAAAGTCCTGGAACTTTTCCTGTTTTCTGCAAGCCTACAGTGTCTGACTCTGACTTACACTATGTGACCTTCCAAAGATACCTTCGGACCCTATAGTTTGTCCTTTTTCCTGCTTGACCTGTCTATGTCTGCCTCTGCCTAAACCCTGCTGCACTGCATCTACTGGATCATTTGTGGGATTCTGGACTTGTCCTCCTGACCTTTCAAACATTCCTTGATGTTCTAAATGTCTCCTTTTGCCAGGAAACCAGCTCATTATCTGCCTCTGCTCCAGCCCTACCAGCCAGCTGAGACCTACTTACTCTCAGTAACTCATCTCTCCTAAAGCATCTTCATTTGTGCAGGCCTACCTACTTACAGGGTACGGGTTGGCGTCCTAGACTGGCCCTTTATATCTCTGAGCAGCTGCTGTAGATCGAAATCCATTGGATATTACTTTTGGGGTACTCCTTTTGCTTGCCTGCTGTCTTCACCTTCCAGTATCACCTGCACAGGCTTGTGAAACACTACAGTGAAAGGCTTCTATGAAAGGAATGTCAATGCTCAGGCGAGCAGAATTCATATGTTGTCCGTATCCTAAAGTCCTTGGAAATCCAACTCCTTTGCCGTCATGGTGGGTGACTGGTTGTTTGTGGAAGGATGCTTTTGGTGCAATCTGTACCCAACCCGGAAAAAGTTGTGTTAGAACTGAGCCTCAGTTTGTTGACCATTGGACTACTAAGATCCAGTCAGGTTCTTAGGACATCCGCACTCAATGTGCATGAGAAAACTGCCCATAGAATGAACTTCAGAAGTGAATAGTTAGAGTTTTATTGGTCAAGCTGAAACCCTGTACGCAGTATCGTGTTCTGTGAGTTGAGGTGCCCAGCCCTAGGTACTACTGAACCTTCCCCTCCAATTTCACAATGTGGCCAATTTCCCATAAGCATTAACTCTGCACAGTCTTATATCACGACCCTAGCTCCCGGAGCACTAATATGCTGAAAAATGCAGACTCTTCGGCTGTGTTTATTTTTCCATAGGAATTTTAATATGCCTTCCATGCCCCTGCCCTTGCTTACTCCAGTGTAAAAATATTTAGATAATTGGAATACTCTATAGGTTTTCTGGCATTGGACATTCTC
Organism: Triturus cristatus; assembly: GCF_964204655.1. Lineage (NCBI taxonomy): Eukaryota > Metazoa > Chordata > Amphibia > Caudata > Salamandridae > Triturus > Triturus cristatus. The sequence goes on along the minus strand of NC_140595.1, from coordinate 629,079,471 downwards.
CTCGGATCCTATTGGTTAAAAGTTGATCAGAATGTGTAAGATCTCAAAGGTCACATTTCTAGTTCTAGCCAACTACTCGCGACCAAGATGAACTCTGGTTCCTGCAACTAGTCAAGGGAATAGGAGGCTGTTGCTGTCTGGACTGTCCCACCCACTTGGAGTGATAGGAAATTCATCAAAGATCATCTCATCAGGCACCTTCCTTGTCAGAGTGGCAAGGATGTGATGCAAACGTTTGCATCACCAGATCAAGTTAATTTCATTCTTCAAGGCACTTCACACGTTGTACCTGCTAGGGTGGGGATGGTGAATTGATTAGAGGTTTTTAAGCTTTACAAGAGGTCTCTGATTCAACTGTTTGATCTGTCTTGAGTCGAGAATCTTCTTACTGAGGATAGTAGCTTTTTAATGTTTCTTTATGCAGGAGCTGGTGTTTTTCGAGAGATGTGCCTTTACTCCTATCTACTTTTCTGGGTCTTAGAATGGATTTCAATGCTTTCAAATGTGTGTGATCTGTTCTTGCTTTATGCTGTTGGTTTTGCTTTAGCCTGTCTTATTAGGAAATCTACTCAAGGGTATTTATAGCTCTTTAGACCAATGTAATGGTAGCATTCGTAGGATTCAGGTTACACTGAGGGCTGATGAGGTTGGGCCCTTGGGAGTAATCCTTTGTGGCCAGAAGTGTGTTCATTGTTTGCTTGAGACTGAAGGTGGCAAGATGTTTGCTGGCCAGCTTTGTGATCACAACGATGTTAGCGATTCTGATATTTAAGTGGATAATGCACACCAGAGTATGACCAGTCTTCTAAAATGTATTATAAAAAGTTTAAGTATCAATGGCCCGTTACAAGGTATTACACCTTAATTTTGACCTCAGAATATCATGCTACCAAAATATTGTGCCCAAACTTTCAAAGACCAAAGAATCACAAAGGTAATTGTCATCAATACTCTGGTTTCTCTAGGTGAAATATCAACTACAGAAATATTGTGCTACCAAAATATTGAGAAGGTAAGTGCCTATAGGTAAGTATAGGTTTATGACACATACTTACATATGGAGCAAACTTATGCTTCGCTGTAAGCACTTTCCTTCTCAATATTTCAGTCTTCGATATTTTGGTAGAGGAATGTTTCTGTAGGCGATATTTAAACATACAATCAGATCCAAGCGCAAATACTTGTATAATTACATAGAAAATGCATAGAGGTGCCTAAATAAAAAGAAGACCACTGGGCCAATCAACACTTCTCATTTAGAATATAGGGGCATATTTACAAGGAGGCGATAATAAATTATCGCAGCTTTAGCGGCCGTTTTCGGCTGAAAAGCGGCGATAATGTTATCGCCTAATTAGCAAGGTCACGCTAACGCGTGAAACCTTGCTTTAGCGTGGGGATTCCTAATGCCCACTTTGCATCTCTAATGAGATGCAAAGTGGGCGTTCCTGACCTGACATGATAGGAGAAATGTCGCTAAGCGACATTTCTCCTATCATCAAGCCCCAAGCTATGAAGCATAGCGGCAGGAAAAGTAGTGATAACCCCTGTTATCCCTACTTTCCTTACGCCTGCTTCAGGACTGACTTAGCCATGATGGATATCATGGCTAAGTTTGTGAGTCCCTATCAACAAGCTAACGTAAAATTATTGCTGGGTTTCTAGCGATAATCTCACGTTAGGCAGTTAGCGTGAGAATTTTTATCGTTTTTGAGATAAGCGTTGCTAATAGCATGCTATCTCAGCGATAAAAATCCACGCTAGCCGGCGATAATTATCCTAGCGCTAAGTGCGCTTAGCGATAATTATCGCCGGTTGTTGTTGATATGCCCCATTGTTTCTTATTGGAATCCCTACTTAGCCTCCCACTTCACTCCAACTGTCATTCCCATTTGTGGGTCACACACTTTACAAGATCTGCTTCGATTATGCCCTTCACTTGTACATACCATGCATCATAACACTAAACATTTGGATTTTATTTCCTCCCCTTCCATCATTCCATGGCATTAGAGAGCAATTTAGAGTAAAGGTAAAGAATTAGTATTCCTTTTATGTTTTCCAAATACGGATTATTAATTATTTATTTATTAATGCATTTTCATATAGCGCGGATATTACCCAAAGGTACTCAAGCACGTTACAATAAAACACGCCATTACATAAGGTTAAACAATATAATATATTTGATTATTACATAGGTTGTTACATTAAGTCGTTACAAAAGGTGCTTTACATTAAAACATAGGTTGATTACAAAAGGTCCAAAATCACAAAATATCATATCGTTACATAAGGTCAAAAGTTACAGATTATCAGGTCATTACATAAGGCTCAGAATTAGACTTGTTCAAAGATCATCGTATAAGTTGAAGCAGTGAACAGGTTGTCAGCTTATAAATTCCCCAAAAAAATGGAGGCAGTGCATTTTATCTCGGGGCAATGGTCAGAGGATAAGCCATAGATATGAGAGAGTGTATTCCCACTGTAGAAGCTATCTGAGATGTCATTGATGAAAAAAGATGTTATCAATTAATTTACCAAGGAAAGATAGGTTGGAGATGGGGCAACATTTGTAGTGGTCCTTCGCATTTTAGGATGATTTTTTGAGGAGTGAGGTGACTCGTCCAGACTTGAAGGAATCGGGCAATGTTCCTTGGCTGAGAGAGTGATCCACCAATTTCGTCCAGTGGGGGAGCGTGTGTCTGTAAAGGTTTTTGGCAATGTTGCCTGGGATAGTGTCGACAAAGGTGCCGATTACGATCCGGTAAAAAAATTCCCCGTACGACTCATATCCGGTCTTTTTACCGTACGAATCGTACAAGTGCCGTACAAACTGCCAATTACGATTCGCATGGTAAAAAGTCCATACGAATCGCATTGGGAATTATTCCCCACACGTCCTCGGGTCGGAAAATGTGTCCGACACGTCCACGGACGATTTACCGTACAAATGTGAAAAGTGAAGTCCGACCGCGGAATTACGATCCATCCCGTGCGTCCGATGTTACAACCGTATGGAAAAAACACCGTCCGCACCGAACTCCCATAGCAACCATGGAGACATGTGCCCGCATACGCGCTGACCCCCCCAGCCCCCGTCTCTCGAGTCGTACCCCCACCCGTGTATTTACGGTGCGTACCCCAGCGCACCGTACATACACGGGTGGGGGTACGACTCGAACGTACACGGGTGTACATACACGGGGGGTTCGACACATACACGGGTGTACATACACGGGGGTTCGACACGTACACGGGTGTACATACACGGTGGGGGTACGACTCGAACGTACAAGGGTGTACATACACCGGGGGGGTTCGACACGTACAAGGGTGTACATACACGGGGGTTCGACACGTACAAGGGTGTACATACACCGGGGGGGTTCGACACGTACAAGGGTGTACATACACGGTGGTTCGACACGTACAAGGGTGTACATACACGGGGGGTTCGACACGTACACGGGTGTACATACACGGGTGGGGGTACGACTCGAACGTACGGGGGCTGGGGGGGTCGGCACGTACATACGGGGGCGGGGGGGTACGGCGCATACATACGGAGGCTGGGGGGGTACGGCGCGTACATACAGGGGCTGGGGGGGTACGGCGCGTACATACGGAGGCTGGGGGGGGGTACGGCGCGTACATACGGGGGCTGGGGGGGGTACGGCGCGTATATACGGAGGCTGGGGGGGGTACGGCGCGTACATACGGGGGCTGGGGGGGGTCGGCGCGTACCGGGCCACCTACTCTGGTCGTTTCGCGTCGTATTTTGCTTTTCCAGCACTTTTTGGGTGCCGTGAAAATATTGCCGTCCGGACTGCTGTCGGTTCGAATCGTGGTTCCTGGGTCGTGAAACGCTGCCTGAAAGCCTCCCGACGTCACGTCGCAGCATGCCCGGATCACATTCGTATGTATATTTTCGTCGGTCGGTGTTTTTTACGATTCGTACGGAAATGGTGTTTCCGTGCGAATCGTAATTCCATGTTTGTGAAGTTTTACGACCGGGTACGAGTCGGACGGGGAAAACGCTCCGACCGACGGTTCGTACCCGGTTTTTACCGGATCGTAATGGGCACCAAAGTGTTTTGAGGTTTTGGTCTTCATAATGATTTTAAGTAAACCTTCAGATTTGCACACCATAGTTGGGGTAGGCCGGTCGTTGTGGTAAAGAAGCAACTTTACTTTGGAGTCAAAGACTAGTTCAAATTATTCTGCATTCATGGATGGCTCATCAATTTTGAAGGCTGTGGATAAGGATTAGTAAAGAAATGTACGAAGTTACAACAGCCCTGGACCCAACACTGCATGGCTGCTGCTTAAAATCAAGCACCACTCCATACAAATAGCAAAAATCACTGATCACCCCACTTCTGAAAAAAAAAACCTAGGCTCCTGAGTCCCTTTAATAAACATGTTTGGTCAGCTAACTTCTTACAATTTACTTAGATCCTTAGGCAAAAATGTTCTGCTAGTTTCTTTTAAAGTTCCCCTAGTCATCCCCACTAGTGGAATACTTAATAGGTACACCGCAGAGCTGAGACGCTAGCAATAAGATATCAAGTAGCCTTTCACAATGATGTTCTTATAGTGCGTAGTTGCTCACCCTTTGCAACAGTACTGTATAAAGCAAAACTGGCCGACCACAAACCATTTGTGAGTGGCACTGTTATAGGCCCATGGTGGTAAGTAAGGTAATGCTTGGGCAAAACATATTTAACCACCACATCATAAAAGCAGATTTGTGTAGGTGGTAGTATGCGGCAAGGTTATTTGTGCATATTTGTTGTGATGTTTTTGTTGTGGTGGGTCTGTGTTGGTGTGTTTTTTGTGCTGAATTATTGCATTTTGTTGTTCTTGGGTTGTACTGTTGCATTCTATTTTGATTGTTTTGTTGTGTTGTGCCCTGTTACGTTTAAGTTGTGTTAGTATTTTGCTTTGTTTTATGTTGTTGTATTGTTTTATGTTGTTGTATTGTATTAAGGCCAAGGAATGCTGCTACATTTCCAGCCAAAAGAGGCGCTGTCCTTTAAAGATGACGTGACAAACTCCCATGTGCCACTGTCTTAGGTGATAAAGCACCACTGCTCCAGCTCGTAAACTATTTAAGACACCAGTCAGCCCAGACCTGTGACTAAGACCATGCCTTACATTTGTGCTTCCAGTGCTTGCTCTGTGTGGTACAGTCTCATGTGTTCCACCCGGGTCATCGAATGGAAATGGCTGCAGTGGATACACACTTTTGCTTGGAGGAGTGAAACAAAGACCGCAGGCAGCTCTGTTATTATTTGATCTTTTCTTTCGACACCCACGATTGTGACTCCTTCGTATGAACGGAGAGATCGTGGTCCAGACCAGATGCCTCTTTGTTCTTACCCATGTAATGACTTCCAGAGTCCCACTGGAACCTGCCTCCATTTCCCTTTACTAATGCTACAACTACTACTTACTACATTTATATCGCACCTGATACCCAAGGGTCTTTTGGTGCCGATCAGTGCTCCTTAGCTCACATGACAATGAAAAAGGTAGGTATTTAAGGACGTTACGTAATAGTCTAGGAAATGTTCTGATCTTTAAATCCAGAGATTGGGTTATACGACTTCACAAGTCTGGATCCAATTACAGCCAGTGTCACTCATTCCCCTGAATTGACTAGGAAGGGAAAGCCTAAATAACTCACTCAGACTCAGGGGGCTTTTCACAACTAAGTGAAAGACAATCAGACATGCCTCATTGACAATGGCTGGCACTCTACAGGGGCAAGAGCTGAGGATGAAACGTTTGCTGTAGGACACTTAACCCATATTCATCTTTCTATTTCCTTACTCACCAGATTTAGGGCCAACCCCCCAATAACATGACCCAGTACCCAAAGTGCACAGCCCAGGAGTTTTTTCAACATACACCTAACCTTCGAACTCCACACGATGTAGACATCAGATGCATTCAACAAGTTGGAGTCAATAACTTGGGAATGCAGAAATTGTTTTCCAGGGAAGGTTTCTCAGGAACAGGTTGCCTCAAGTTTTAATGAGACTGAAATACAACCACGTTTATTGTTAGTATAGCAGATCCGAGACAGCGCACTGCTCATGAGTGGGGACCTGTTTGCAGCTGTCTAAAAGTAGGATCCATCGCTCCAGGAAAGCAATGTATTTGACTAGCGTTAAAGACACAACTAAAGACCTGCCTATCTCTCCTCCACCACAAGCTGGTAAGCCCATAGGCTAGCAGTCACCGCTCGCAGTGCTTGTTTTGCCGCATGGACCACAGCTTCTGAACTCATCTCATCTGCTTCCAAGGACACATTTTAGAAAGCCTGTTAGTGCCTCACCCAAAGAACACTCGTTTAGCAATTCCTGCTTTTGTACCCAAGAGGCTTCATGTGCTGAGCACTTGTAGTTTACCAACTCACTTTCAATACCAGAACACAAGAGCTGGTGGTTTTCTTCAGGCTTGACACTAAGGAAAATGCGGAACTAACTCCGCGCACTGTACAGGTTTTCTATATTTCCACTAATTACTGAAACTCCATACATTTGGTTTTCCCTTTCATCCACTAATTGTTACCTAATCTTGATGAAGTCCGAGTAATTGAATGCCACCGAGCCTTGATTGGGGCGGGTAATTGAATGACTACAGATGTGTTTCCGCTTAGTTTTGTAACAGGACATTTTTGTTATACGTTCTTTCTCTCTTGTCAATTCATTCCCTACTTGATTTTTTGCAGAACTCTGATAGCCTTGGGGCAGTGAAACGTACTTTTTATTTATTTAGAAGGTTTGTAAAGCACTGTTTAAATATCTTGCGATTTCCTGGTAACACGTGTGACACGCTCCATATATTGCTCTTACAGGTCTTGGAGGCTGCTACATACCCTGACTCACTACTACTGTCCACATACCCTTCCATTATACATTCAAACTTTGCTCTAGTATGCCTAAACTCACTCTCTTGTGACACTGACTCTTGGCCACCATGCTCATATGGCACAGTAGAGGCTTCTGTTGTGCAAGATTCCCTCTTTGTCCCAACAGGCCCTGTTAGCATGCACCTGAAACCTGATCAGCATTATCCTGCCTTCCTTCCTCCCAGGGAGCCCCAACATCCTGTGTTGAGGATGAGCTAAGTGGACAATCGTTTACATTACCATGGAATTATGGGATTCCGAGAGGCGTGGCTATGCTCAACAGTAAACAAGAAATATACAAATTAATGTATGTTTTCTGTACTCTTGCTAGATCTGAGTGGAATGGCGTTGCCATGTGGTACAATGTTACAATATGTTCTGCAGTGCTATGTTGTGTGTTGCAAGATGTTATGTTATTCTTCCCTGTTATATTATGCTATGGTATGCGCTATTACGTTGTACTGCGATACCTTGTGCTATGATACATTACGATAGTGATCCACACACAGTACACCGCTGGCTCACTAACTGCGGTTTGCAGGACTTAAAGTAGCAATGTTGTAGTGCTACAAAATGCTAACAAACCTACAGCCACGCATGCCTGTCTCCACTCTTCCTGTCTATTCTGTACAGACCTTGGTAGACATCTTCGCACACATATGTACACGTTTTATTAGCAAATGCGGATAGAACAGGTGGGTGTGGCTGGAAAATGAGGAATAATTATTATGAAATGGGAGGAATTTTCGAAGGGACATGGTAATACAGATTCACAACTCAAAAGAGTGAGATAATTCCTATGCACAAACTTAACTTCTAAAGTTACTAAAGCTGAAAGGTATCACAAAAGCTGTAAATGTATTCCAGTACAGACTTGGAGTAAACCAAGCGCCACACATGGCCAACCACTGGTACCGTGACACTCTTCCACAGAAAACAATGGAGGCAGGAAAATGAAATTAAACCCCATAGGAACTAAAGTTAAGTTAATTATAACAGTTCAACATTTAAAAAGGTTAGTGACGGTGGGATTTTTTAAAATTATTGTTTAAAATCTATTTATAAATGAATATATTTACATTTATTAAATATATCATACACATTTAATTGATGAGTCAATGTGCTGTAACAATTTATTATGGAAGACATAGGTTAATGATAAATATCTTAAATTAGTTTTCACTTATATTATACATGATTTTTTTTTAGAATTGATAAACTTTGAAAATTTTCCTTATACTTTCGCATTGTGAGATCTCTGCCATGGTGGCAGAGTACTCCATCTACCTGTGCAACTTTACTAATAAGATATTTACACTCACAAATCCTTTTGTAGGAGTCTCTACTATCTGATTTGAGGGGTGAAGAGTAAATCTTAACTTGAAAATGTTGAATAGCAAAAAAGTGTAGAGTTTCACCTATGTTAATAATGTTTTCTGAGAACAGAGGATAACTGTTACAATGGAGGACGGAGTATATCTATTGTGATTTTAATAGCCAAGTCCACAGTTGAGCACATGGATATGTTGTGTTGTTTTGTTCTAAACCAATAAAGAAAAATTCCCCCCTAAAAAAAAGTTACACCTAGGTGTAAAAGTGAACATACACATGTGTATTTACCTTGGTGAATAGGCTTCCATGTTTCTATGTCCCATTCATTAACCTTTGTGGTCATGCCCTTGGGAGGAGATTGAGGCTAAAGGGAGGTTTCTAGGACTTCCCTTGAATATATGAAGTTGACTTGAGGCCTGATGTGTACAGAGGGAGATTGTGGATTCAGGTTTTGTGGACTTGACCTCCAAGGTGCTTTTGCTTGTATGCATGATTGGGTATCTATATAGTGCAAACCTATCTATAAAGCCACAGAGTACTGTCCAGTATAAGTGAGGCCATGTGTGAGGGCAAGCCAGGCTGGTCCTTTTCACTGGTGTCCATGTGGGGTAAGCAATGGAAGTAGAAGCTCCTGGACAAGGTGAAAATTGAAGAGTCTCTTTGGCTTCTTTCTGAAGTTAAGTGGGGAAGGTGTTTGTCAAATCTGTGCTGAGTTGGATATTCTGATCCTTGGTACAAAGCAACAGATAGACTCTCTTCTGCCTATTACTTTTCAAGGCCTGGTTGACACCATAGATGTGTGTCTGACTTATTGATACCAGTAAATTAAAATATACACAGAGTGGACTTTTTGTATCATTGTATAATTTATTGGATATTGGATTCTGCCTCCAATGGAGTACTTGCATTGCAATGCACGAGGGACTATTTTCCATCTCAAAACTACACAGAATTTTAATACATTACATTCTTATCACATTCAAGCATTGTATTCAGAATACAGACCTTTTTAGGATATGCCTACACGGTGCTTGTGCCTTACTTGCAAAATATCTTGTAACAAAAGGAAAAAATCTTAAAAGGGGCTTAGAGCCCACTGATTACTCACCTTTACTTACCATTGGTTCACTCCCATGTCACTCTTACTAACTTTCTTCCTGTTGGTCAGCGCCTCCTCCAGCCTCCTGCTTCCTGCTTGGCTTCACGTCTTTGTCCTTGTTGTGGAGCTTGGACCCAGTACTGCTTACGGTGGCCAGTGTACTTCCACTGGCCGCGCGCTTGTTACATCCTTTATTTATTTATTTTTCTTTACTTTCCAGCATCCGCATTTTGTTCATTGCTTGCTCGTCCCTACTACCACCAAACTTTAGTCACTGCATACCCATTCCCATATGTCCCTTCCCTGTTCATTGCAAGCGTGTTCCTCCCATCACCTTGCTCCTGTCACAGCATGCCCCTTCACCACCCGTCGCTAGTCAAAGCTTGCTTTTTATAGTGTGAAGTCAACGGAAAGGACTTGGAGCACTTTACATTAGCACTAGTTACATTACACAAGGACACATTATTCAGTAGAGGCACAAGGAGATTAATTGATTTGCCCAGAACTGCTGGCTGTTGAGCCGGTGCCGAGATTCGAACCTGGTTCCCCAGCTCCAAAGTCAGCAGCTCAGGCAACAAAGCCACACCCTCTCCATGCTCAGTGTTCCAGCTAGCTACACTTTGACACACTAGTAACTACAATGGGCATTTGTTGAAGAATATACATTGCATGTTAAGTATAAGGAAAAGATAAATTTTAACTTGTTTCCACATGCAATGATTTTTTTTTACTTCCTAGCATCTGCATTATGTTCGATGCTTGCCCTTCCCTACCACCACCTCAATTCTGTTGTTGCATGCCCCTTCCCCATTCATTGCTGGCCTGTCCTTCCCTCCACCTCTCTCCCATCGCTGCATGCCCTTTTCCTAATCCACATAGCTTGTTTTATATAGCGCAAAGTGGGTCAGAAGGACTTGGAGCGCTTTACATGAGAGCAAGTTACATTACACAAGAACACATTAATTTTTAGATGCATGGGGAGATTAAGTGATTTGCCCAAAATCACTGGATGTTGAGCCGGTGTTGAGGCTCAAACCGAGTTCCCCAACTCCAGAGTCAGCCGCTCTGGCAATAACGCCACAGCTTCTCCATGATCAGTATTCTAGCTAGCTACACTTTGACACACTGGTAACTGCAATGAGCATGTGTTCAAGAATGTAAACTGCATAATAAGTATAGGGAAAATAGCAATTTTAACTTTTTTGTACATGCAATAGCTTGAAGTAAAACAAAATCTCTATGACAAAGTCTGGCCACGTAATATCCCTTTTTTTAAACTTTAAGCTGTGTAGCACTGCAGTGTACAACATGTAAACAAACATTGCCAATAGATCTCGCATATGCAAAACCAATTGGCTTTGCCAATGCTTGTTTGTTATGTTTCATTGCAGAAGGTATTTTTAAATCTGTAAGACAGGAATCTGGTGAGTTATAAATGCATGTATAAATATAAGTTTATACACACACACATTGTGGGGAATATTTCAGTTGCTTGAAACAAAACATGCAAGACAATAGGGCTGCATTTAATGTGGTAACACAAGTGCAGTTTTGATACATTAGCACATTAACTTGTAATCTATTGGCTTTGCTAGTGCTTGTTATATATGTTTTCAAGCCTGGAGATATCCTGCTTCATTTGTTGAATTTAGCACCAGAGACCCTGGTCTTGTAAGGTAGGTAGGGTGTTGTGTTGGAGGAGATACTCTTTAAAATAATGAAGATAGTTAACTTACAGGTGTAGCCTGTGTTGTCCCTGGAGTGTGTTGATAATCCAGTTGTACCTTTTCTGTTCCTAGAGAGTTTTCTTGGTGCTTGGACTATTGGTGTGATGTTAGTGTCTCTAATGCCAGTGGGCAGGGCACTGCCACTATCTAGGTGTACTAGGACTAGGACCTGAAACACAAGTTGAACTATGTGTTCTGTGAGTTGTGCTTTGAATTCAGTAAGTAAGATACATGCATTGGTGAATCTTGATACTGGTCTTCCAATCCGTAGTAGTCCAAGAGATTCAATGTACACATTGAGGATGGCAAGTAATAGAATGGGGCCTTGGTGTGCGCCACTAGACACTGAGATGCGTGATCTTGAGGAATTCATTTGGACAAGCTGGTTTCTGCTGGGCTTGTAAAAAGACAATGATTTCATGATGGTACCTTTGAAACCAATACATGAAAACAGGGGACTGAGCAGGTCAAGGTGGTCAGATCTAGTGAATGGTACCGAAAGGTCTAGGAATATGTGCAGACAGGGATTACTACTATCAGTGATTAGAAGGACATCATCCACCATCTGGATGGTGGGCTGTCTCTTTGCTGCCCTGTTGTCTGAATCCTGGAGATGGCTGTTGGTCTTGATTTGCTTGTATTGCAAGTTTGTGAATGCCTTCTTAGTAATCTTTCTGTTTTTGAGTGTGTGAAAGAAGATGCCCCAAGTGAGGGAGTCATTGACAAGGTTTAGCAGTGGCTTGAGTGCTTCACTGGAGAAAAATGTCTCTGTTGGGGATGGGATGGTGTGGTCTTCATAAGATGTGGCCTCGAAGGAGTTGAGGAGGTGTACGCTGTCAATGGTAAGTGAAGTGAGTGCATCTAAGTGTGTTTGAGGGGAGGATAAGAATGGTGGTGGTTGCTACTTCGGTGTCCTCTACAGACTTACTGACTTTGTTATTGTTTTCATTAAAGAAGAGTTTCAGAACACAAAACATTTCTACGGAACGTTGTATTGGAGGTTCTGTAGTGGGAATGGTGCAATGCTTAATGGCCTTCCAATACCACCTTCTTCTATTTATGGTTGCATTGATGGTGTTAGTGTAGTAGGTTGCTTTGACTTCAACAATTACCTTTTTACACAAATTGGGAAGTATCTTAAATACCTTAAGGTGCTTCCTTGAACTATGACCTTTATAGCTTATCGTGCCCGTGGATGGTGTAGACATGGTGCAATTTGTATGCGGTTGATATCCCACAGCGAATCAATCCGCTATACTGCGACACTTCTTATATTCACTCGGAAAAACTCATGTCACATCTTCTCAGTCGTGTCAGCTATTACTCAGTGGTGCAGAGTCTACGGGCAGAATGGTGATTTGAACATGCGTAGCCAGAGGCCAACAAATGCCTTATAATGTAGGGCTGGTTTACATCAAACAATTGGGCAGCCTAATTACATCTCTTCAAAGACACAATATGACAATGTCAGCTGGATTAACCACGGACGCATGAGTCAGCAGAATATTTCCACATATGTTTATGGGCACGGATTAAGACTCATTGATGCATAGCCACGGAGCAAACATGCCAGCCACATGAAAGTGCAGAAGGAATCACTACATTAATAGACGCGTAGCATCACCACTACAGAGCTCAATGAGCCCGGTCTGAATACACAGGGTTCCCTATCTGCAAACATGTGGAAGCATTCACCGTGGAGAAAACCACAACTAACACAGGGGTCTTAAACTAAAACAACTGCTTACTCTAAAGAAGAGAGCCCTGTGCTTATGTTTTGAAGTCAAGGCGCCACTAGTTTCTACTTGCCCTAATGGTGTTTTGATTTAGAAGCCATGCCTGTGGTTCACTCTACCCTTCAATAAACTTGACTTCCTTTGTTTAAAATTTCCTTCTACCGGGTACCTCTTTTAACTATTACCCCATAAATCAACTACCAATTAAGAATATGACTACCCTCTCCTTATACTGCAATTCCAATAAGCCTTACGATTTCTGGTGTTCTGGTTCTGTGCTTTTTTACAGTATTCGATTGATCGACTACATTTTGGCGCATGGTCTTTGATGACTTAGGTAGCCGACTATTGTCCCAACGGTGGATCACTGTCCGCTATCACCATGGGATGAACAGTGAAGCAATGATACAAACTGAGAACTACTTGGAATATGCAATGTTATTTTGGGTTCTGTTTTGTTGCTGTTTCAATGGTACATGTGGTGTTTGGTTGTTTTCTAAAGGCTGGAAGAATGTAGTGGATGCAGAGATCTGGGAAGAAGTCTCTCCCAGTAGACCAAGCAGAGTAGCCTGGGGCAGCTGTCCTTAATGGGGAGGGGCCAGGAGGATTTGCATACTATTGCTCCATGTCTGCATAGGAACTGTGAGCAAAGAACAATAGTTTGAAATGCAGCCTAGAGTAATCACCCTTGACTGAGATCCATTTAGGCTTATCATTAATCAAATTCGTGTCAAGTTCACGCTATACAAAACTCAAAAAATAAATAAATGTTTTCTATCAGTGATTGACCCTAATTAGAAAGGTATTCCCAGACATGGGTCCCACTGTGCCACAAGCTGATCGTGTTTCCATACAGGGAAGATGCAACCCAGACATGACCGCTTATGAGCAATGCTAAGACTGGGTGAACAACCTTTACAACGCAACTGTTACAACTCACTACACTTACAATTAAATTTTTACAGCGCAACATCCACTACAACGCATTCCATTACATAGCATGACACTACAACGCATGTTTAAAAACTACCTTTACAACGCATTCCATTACATCGTATACTACCTTTACAACGCATACCATTACAACGCAATCCAACACTTACCCTACTGTTGCACCCCCTGGAGTTAGAATAGTAATGTTTACCCCTATACTATGCGTTGTAATGGTATGCGTTGTAAAGGTAGTATGCGATGTAATGGAATGCGTTGTAAAGGTAGTTTTTAAACATGCGTTGTAGTGTCATGCTATGTAATGGAATGCGTTGTAGTAGATGTTGCGTAGTAAAAAATGCGTTGTAAGTGCATGCGTTGTAAAAGTGTGCGTTGTAACGACATACATCCCTAAGACTGCGTTGCATACCGTTGGTCCCTGTCTGTCATGACATGAAGAGAACAAGCATTGGCAAAGCCAATAGATTGGCATTTTGGACATTTTGGCTTTGCCATTGTAATTTGCTGATGCTGTGCCGCATTGGGGCAAAAAAAAGAAGAAAAAAAGATGAGATGATGAGACCACAGTTGTGTCATTTTGTAGGCATGCACATGTATCGCCATGCACCTGCATGCCTACAGAATGATGAGGGCGCCCTTTTCCTTTTGTTTTGCTTACCACCAAAGATGGCAGATGCCACTTGGTCTGATAAATAGGAACATGGCATTATTAAGTGTCAATTGAAATTACAAGGACCGTGCAGTGGGTGAGGCAAAGGAGAAGCAGGTGGGGTGAGTGGGTGGAGAAGAAGGATAAAAGCAGCACAGAAGGGAGAAAGCAACACAGGAGTGGGGAGAAGCACATGGTGAGAGAATAACTCTGAGCATAGGAGAGAGGTGGAAACGCAAATGAGAGACAGTGAGCAGCACATTAGGGAGAGAGCAACACCGGTTGGGCAGAAACACACAATGAGAGAATAACAGAGTACGGCAGAGCAAGGGGAAAGCACAGGAGAGAGACAGGGAGCAGCACAAAACAGAGAGAGAGCAACAATTGGTGGGTAGAAGTGCACAAGGGAGAGAACAACATAGACCTGGTGGCGTTTGGGAGAAAGAAGCACACAAGAGAGAGAGCGAGCAGTACATGAGTAAGAGAGCAGCAAGCAACTTAGAGTGATAATAAAGCCAACCAATGGTAAGCAGTGGGAGGGCAGTAAGACACTGTAAATTCACAATAGGTCTCTCAGAGCCAGACTGCGCTGTCTGAAGGCAAGACCTAAAAACTGCAGGCTGGAATGCAGCCCAGAGCCATTACTACTTGCTGAAATTAATTCAAGTATTCTGTCCACACATTTTTGTTCATTCCAGGTGAATGAGGACAGATAGCAGACTGGTTCACATATGGTTGTGATTCAGTGAGCACCAGGGCTTTAAGTGGGCCGGGTCTCACTGGTGCTGAGCACCGGCAGGTTTTTAAAGGGGGCCTCGAAACGGGTCTCTATCGGGCTCTGGTTTGTGCCCTGACACCTGTGGTCCGTTTTTTTTCCGGACTGCAGTGACTCGAGCACAAGCACATCGATGTGTGCATGCTCACACCGCTCACTTCTCACTAGTGAAGAAATTACAGCATGACGTCATGCTAAGTGAGCATTGTAGGGAAAGTGAAATCCTTTAAAGAGTCTAATTTTCTCTCTAGATTACCCTTCTCTTTTTGAAACTCAGGAGCAGCAACATTGTCATGGTGTCACCGGGGCTTTAAGTGGAAGCTTTGCCAATATTATATACAAGCCATAGTTGCTGCTTATTTAGGTTATGCAACTAACAACCACTGACAAAGACAATAGTCCTGACTTGCTGTAGGTATGATGTTACTTGTTGTATCATATATCTGGATGCAATGACAGAAACAGCAAAATACAAGGCGGGCGGGCACACTGTGCTAACCACAAACTTTGAGCTTGCGTGTTTGTAACCACACCCTTAATTACATTGGCCACGCCCCTTTGAGAGACCCCCAGTTTTTTCATCCCACTTAAACCTTGGTGAGCACAAAACATAATGGAATGGAATACAGAGCAGAGCAAGCAGCCGCGCCGGAGGTTAATCCAAGCATTCCAGCCACTATTTTTGAGTTCTTTCCGAATGAATGGGGACAGTCATGAAAGAAGAGGGAAAAGTGAGGTCTGTGGAGAGGGTGTCGGAGTTCGAGTGCTCGTTCACTTTGGAGCTGAGGATGATGATTCTCCATAGAGGAGTGATCGCTGGAGTGAGGATTGTGTTAGATGGGGAGCAATTTGCAGATAGAAGGTGAACTGAAATCGAAACTGACTGACATTTCTCTGGTGACAGTTTGACAAATTGGGCCACTCGAGACAGGGTCTGTATCTTCCACTGTACCAATCTCACTGTGAGGTGGGATGGAGGCGTTGGAGGGTACGGCCTAAATTCCCAGCACTTCTTTTGTTGTCTCCTTACTTTGCCTAGTGGGGCATCACGCCATCGGGTCTCACCCTGTGACCTGCCCTTCGCAATGATGTCTCGCTCGTGCCGTCCTCGCCCAGTGTTGTGGGGCTGCAGCATACCGTGCTCGGCTGCTGGAGAACTGCGCCGCCATCTGGGTGCCACATGGGGTCACACAGTAGCATAAATCAGCCACTCTCCCAACTGAGCGGAAACATTCCAAGGCCTACTCCGTCACCAGCCTCCTGAGCGGACCTGGAACTACAGCTGCGACAGAGGGTGCAGGGTGGACGAGAGGGGCGAGCAGAGGCAGCGAGGCCACTGGAGACAGTCAGAGAGCAGCCGCGACAGGCCGAGGGTGGCAGAGAGAGAGTGAGGGGGAGCAGAGGCAGAGAGAGGCCAGGTCACTGGAGACAGTCAGAGAGCAGGAGAGACAGACAGAGCGCAGCAGAGAGAGAGGGTGGGGAGCAGAGGCAGATAGAGGCCACTGGAGACGGTCAGAGACCTGGCGAGACAGACAAGGGGCGGCAGAGAGAGAGAGAGGGACGAGGAGTGACAGACAGAGGTCACTGGAGACAGTCAGAGAGCAGCCGAGACAGGCAGAGGGTGGCAGAGAGAGAGATGGCGGAGCAGAGCCTGAGAGGCCTGGGAGACAGCCAGCGAGCAGCAGAGACAGACAGAGGGCGGCAGAGAGAGAGGGGCGAGCAGAGGCAGTGAGAGGCCACTGGAGACAGTCAGAGAACAGCTGAGTCAGGCAGAGGGTGGCAGAGAGAGAGGGGGTAGCAGAGGCAGAGAGAGGCCACTGGAGACAGAGAGCAGGAGAGACAGACAGAGCGCAGCAGAGAGAGGGAGGGGGAGCAGAGGCAGAGAGAGGCCACTGGAGACAGTCAGAGAGCTGGCGAGACAGACCGAGGGCAGCAGAGAGAGAGGGACGAGGAGAGACAGACAGAGGTCACTGGAGTCAGTCAGAGAGCAGCCGAGACAGGCAGAGGGCGGCAGAGAGAGGGGGGGGGGGAGCAGAGGCAGAGAGAGACCACTGGACATACAGAGCAGGCGAGACAGGCAGAGGGAGGAGCAGAGTCAGAGAGAGACCACTGGACATAGAGAGCAGGCGAGACAGGCAGAGGGCGGCAGAGAGAGAGGGGCGAGCAGAGGCAACGTGAGGCCACTGGAGACAGTCATAGAGCAGCTGAGACAGGCAGAGGGTGGCAGAGAGAGAGAGGGGGGGGAGCAGATGCAGAGAGGCCACTGGAGATAGCCAGAGAGCAGCAGAGACAGGCAGAGGGCGGTAGAGAGAGAGGGGCGAGCAGAGGCAGAGAGAGACCACTGGACATAGAGAGCAGGCGAGACAGGCAAAGGGCGGCAGAGAGAAAGGGACGAGCAGAGACAGACAGAGGTCACAGTAGACAGTCAGAGAGCAGCCAAGACAGACACAGGGTGGCAGAGAGAGGGGGGGAGCAGAGGCAGAGAGAGGTCACTGGAGACAGTCAGAGAGCAGCTGAGACAGGCAAAGGGCGGCAGAGAGAGAGGGGAGCAGAGGCAGAGAGAGGCCACTGGAGACAGTCAGAGAGCAGCTGAGACAGACACAGGTCGGCAGAGAGAGAGGGGGAGCAGAAGCAGTCAGTGAGCAGCCGAGACAGACAAAGGGCAGCAGAGAGAGAGGTGGGAGCAGTGGCAGAGAGAGGCCAATGGAGACAGTCAGATAGAAAGAGAGAGAGACAGAGGTCGGCAGAAAGAGAGGGGGGGCAGAGACAGACAGAGGCCACTAGAGACAGTCAGAGAGCAGCAGAGACAGACAGAGGGTGGCAGAGAGGGGGGGCAGAGGTAGACAGGAGCCACTGGAGACAGTCAGAGAGCAAGAGAGACAGACAGAGGGCACCAGAGTGAGAGGGAAGAGCAGAGGCAGAGAGAGTCCACTGGAGACAGTCAGAGAGCAGCCGAGACAGGCAAAGGGCGGCAGAGAGAGAGGGGGGAGATGAGGCAGAGAGAGGCCACTGGAGACAGTCAGAGAGCAGGAGAGACAGACAGAGGGCAGCATAGTGGGAGAGGCGAGCAGAGGCAGACAGAGATCACTGGAGACAGTCAGAGCGCAAGAGAGACAGACAGAGGGTGGCAGAGAGAGAGGCACGAGCAGAGACAGACAGAGGTCACTGGAGACAGTCAGACAGCAGCCCAGACAGACACAGGGCGGCAAAGAGAGAGGGGCGAGCATGGGCAGAGAGAGGCCACTGGAGACAGTGAGAGAGCAGCCAAGACAGGCAGAGTGTGGCAGAGAGAGAGGGGGAGCAGACACAGTCAGATAGCAAGAGAGACAGACAGAGGACGCCAGAGTGAGAGGGGCGAGCAGAGGCAGAGAGAGTCCACTGGAGACAGTCAGAGAGCAGCCAAGACAGGCAAAGGGCGGCAGAGAGAGAGAGGGGGTCTCAGAGGCAGAGAGAGGCCACTCGAGACAGTCAGAGAGCAGGAGAGACAGACAGAGGGCAGCGGAGAGAGAGGTGGGAGCAGTGGCAGAGAGAGGCCAATGGAGACAGTCAGAGAGAAAGAGAGAGAGACAGAGGTCGGCAGAAAGAGGGGGGGAGCAGAGACAGACAGACGCCACTAGAGACAGTCAGAGAGCAGCAGAGACAGACAGAGGGTGGCAGAGAGGGGGGGCAGAGGTAGACAGAAGCCACTGGAGACAGTCAGAGAGCAAGAGAGACAGACAGAGGGCACCAGAGTGAGAGGGGCGAGCAGAGGCAGAGAGAGTCCACTGGAGACAGTCAGAGAGCAGCCGAGACAGGCAAAGGGCGGCAGAGAGAGAGTGGGGAGAAGAGGCAGAGAGAGGCCACTGGAGACAGTCAGAGGGCAGGAGAGACAGACAGAGGGCAGCATAGAGGGAGAGGCGAGCAGAGGCAGACAGAGATCACTGGAGACAGTCAGAGAGCAAGAGAGACAGACAGAGGGCGGCAGAGAGAGAGGCACGAGCCGAGACAGACAGAGGTCACTGGAGACAGTCAGACAGCAGCCCAGACAGACACAGGGCGGCAAAGAGAGAGGGGCGAGCATGGGCAGAGAGAGGCCACTGGAGACAGTCAGAGAGCAGCCAAGACAGGCAGAGTGTGGCAGAGAGAGAGGGGGGAGCAGACACAGTCAGATAGCAAGAGAGACAGACAGAGGACGCCAGAGTGAGAGGGGCGAGCAGAGGCAGAGAGAGTCCACTGGAGACAGTCAGAGAGCAGCCAAGACAGGCAAAGGGCGGCAGAGAGAGAGAGGGGGTCTCAGAGGCAGAGAGAGGCCACTCGAGACAGTCAGAGAGCAGGAGAGACAGACAGAGGGCAGCAGAGAGAGAGAGGCGAGCAGAGGCAGACAGAGGTCACTGGAGACAGTCAGAGAGCAAGAGAGACAGACTGAGGGCGGCAGAGAGAGAGGGACGAGCAGAGACAGTCAGAGGTCACTGGAGACAGTCAGAGAGAAGCCGAGACAGACACAGGGCAGCAGAGAGAGATGGGCGAGCATGGGCAGAGAGAGGCCACTGGAGACAGTCAGAGAGCAGCCAAGACAGGCAGAGGGAGGAAGAGAGAGAGGGGGAGCAGAGGTAGAGAGAGGCCACTGGAGACAGTCAGAGAGCAAGAGAGACAGACAAAGGGCGGCAGAGAGAGAGGTGTGAGCAGAGGCAGAGAGAGGCCACTAGAGACAGTCAGAGAGCAGCCGTGGCAGACAATGGGCGGCAGAGAGAGGGCGGAGCAGAGGCAAAGAGAGGCCACTGGAGACAGTCAGAGAGAAAGAGACACAGACAGTGGTCGGCAGAGAAAGAGGGGTGAGCAGAGGCAGAGAGGCCACTGGAGACAGTCCGAGAGCAGCAGAGACAGACAGAGGGCAGCAGAGCGAGAGAGAGGAGAGAGCAGAGGCAGAGAGAGGTCACTGGAGAGAGGCTGAGAGCAACCAAGACAGGCACAGGGTGGCGGAGAGACAGGGGGGGGGGCAGAGGCAGAGAGAGGCCACTGGAGACAGCCAGGGAGCAGCTGAGACAAAGGGTGGCAAAGAGAGTGGGGAGCAGAGGCAGAGCGAGGCCACTGGAGACAGTCAGAGAGCAAGAGAGACAGACAGAGGGCAGCGGAGAAAGAGGGGCGAGGAGAGGCAGAGAGAGGCCACTGAAGACAGTTAGAGAGCAGCCAAGACATACAGAAGGCGGCAGAGAGAGCGGGGTAGCAGAGGCAGAGAGAGGCCACTGGAGACAGTCAGAGGGCAGCTGAGACAGACAAAGGGCGGCAGAGAGAGGGGGGGGGATGTAGAGGCAGAGAGAGGCCACTGAAGACAGTCAGATAGCAGGAGAGACAAACAGAGGGTGGCAGAGAGAGAGGGGGAGCAGAGACAGCCAGAGGTCACTGGAGACAGTCAGAGAGCAGCCGAGAGGGACACAGGGTGGCAGAGAGAGAGGGGCGAGCATGGGTAGAGAGAGGCCACTGGAGACAGTCAGAGAGCAGCTTTTGGCAGACAAGGACATCTTAAGGATTTTAGGGGCCCTGGGCCAAATGTATTTTGGCGGCCAATGTTCGAAACAGCTTTGAATTTATGATCCAATTTCAGCTCTTTCATGCCCTTTTTGGCCCGGTTACTGACAGTGCACAGGCACACTGGTCCAAAATCTAAATGTGTTTCTGTCCAATTTTCAGGGTTTGTAATGTGTTTTCGATAGAGTAATACAGCAACAGCTCACTAACATTACTGTAAATAACAGTGGTGGCTGCCACTAACAAAGTGTGGTGGGTGGGTGGGTGAAGCGCGGGGGGAGGGCTCGCGGGGGTGGTTGGGGCAATAATAATAAAAAAAACGTACCTGAAGCCGCCGGCCGCCTCCTGGGTCGCGTCGCTCCTGCTGGCCTCTTCCTGGTCCCAGCAGCCCCTGGGACACAGACTGCCATCCAATCCCCGTGCTGCAGAGCAGTGCGGGACTTGGCCTGAGCGGGCAGGAAAGACGCTCCGCTCAGATCATTGAGTCTGTGGGGTATCGCCCACCTGGCTGCTGATTGCAGCGTGGCTGGAGAAACCTAAGTGCAGATGTGTGTTTCGGTCAGGCTGAGACGGCCGGCCAAACACATATGCGTACTTAGGGAGTACACAAGCACTCCTCCTCCCCATGCCCACCCTTCCCTGCGGAAGCTGGCTCAGAGATGAAAGGTGAAAGATAAAACGATGCTACATCATCTTTTTATTTTTTCATTCGCTGGCTGTGTGCCAGGCAGTGGGGCGACGCTCCTCCACCATTGCAGAGGAGCCGCCACTGGTATATAATCTCTGTGACCCTCTCCCATTTCTCATATGTGAGGTCCTGTTTCGATGATGCATGTTGTTGTAAATCACAAACACAACATTTCCCGCAAAATGTCTCTAATAATCTCCCACACATTACCTGCATTAAAAACACATTAAAGGAGAACGGTATCTAAAACAATATGTGTTTCAGACTCATTAAAAATCATCAGGTCAGGACTATCAGCTGATCAGAGTGGGCTCTATCAGGGGGGGCCCTGAAAGTATGGGGCCCTGGGCCAACACCCACTTTGCCCATGCCTTAAAACGTCTCTGCAAACAGAGGGTGGCCGAGAAAGGGAAACCACAGCAGCAGAGATGGCAAGGACAGAGGACAGAGGACAGCACAGAGAGAGAGAGAGGTGCAGAGACAGGGGAGACGAGACAGAGAGCCGAACCGACACAGGGGGAGGAGAGCATAAACAAAGATAGACCAAAAAGAGAGAGCAAGGGATCTGCAGGAAGAGAACCTTTTCAGCAAATGGGTTGCTTTAGCACAGAAAATTAATTATGCATTTGTTAAATCTGTAGATTTAGGTTCATTCTTTACACTGGTATATTTGGTATGTGAAAGCAGAATAGATTCCGGTGTAGTCACTGACGTGGTCTGCATAATTAATGCGGAGCTGGAGGGGAATAGAAGACTACATGAAGGGAGACGTTTTAATCGGTGTGCGCGAGGAAACATATGAAGGTTGTGTTATAGGTTATGTTATTGTTTTTGTATGATGCAGTAACATTTCTACAGCACACATTGTCATTGTAGTGGGACCTTGTAGCACAAGGGCTGCAACACAGATCCCTGCAGCCCCTTCGGCGCAGGGTGGGCCGAACCCTCCAGAGGGGCCCAACCCTTCAAAGGGGTCCCATATAACCCAAGGCCAACATCATATCTGTTAGAAAGGGGGGAAACTCGGGGGGGGGGGGCTCGCCACATTCCGCAGGGAGGAAGGCTCTATCATTTTGTGTTACACTACTGCGTACTGCTATTTACACTATAGTTTCACCTGGTTCATTCGCAGACTGGAGTTTGATTCAGCCTGCAGTCTTATTTTAGAAGTATTGCTAGGTACCATGGGGCAGATTTACAAGCCCCTTGCGCCACTTTTGCGTCACTTTTCCCATGTTAAAAGTGACGCAAAAGTGGCACAAGGGGCTTGTAAATCTGCCCCCATGAGTCGTATATATTAATACTAACGTTCTTGTTGGATACATGTTCGGTGTTCAGTATAATCAGTTGATCAGACTTTTATAGCATGACTTGTCACCAGGGGGGTCTCCAAGTGCTGGGGTTCTGTGAGCCTTGGTCGAAAAGCCATGTCTTGAGCTTTTAAGGACGTCTTACAGTGAGGGGGCGGTTCGCAAGTAGAGGGAGAGTTCGTTCCAGGACTTGGCGGTGAGGTAGGAGAAGGAACGACCGCCACAGCGGCTCCCACGGATGCGGGGGATGCGTTCCAAGGTGAGGTAGGCAGAGCGAAGCTCCCT
Organism: Triturus cristatus; assembly: GCF_964204655.1. Taxonomy (NCBI): domain Eukaryota; kingdom Metazoa; phylum Chordata; class Amphibia; order Caudata; family Salamandridae; genus Triturus; species Triturus cristatus. The sequence goes on along the minus strand of NC_140595.1, from coordinate 629,056,492 downwards.
GGTAGGTCGGTGGAACGTCAGGCACTGGTTGATGTATGAGGGTCCAGAGTTGTGGAGGGCTTTGTAGACGTGTGTCAGAAGTTTGAAAGACCATCTTTCATGGACAGGTAGCCAGTGCAGGGTTCGGAGGTGGGGGTGGTGCTGGTTATTCTGGGGAGGTTGAGGATGAATCTTGCTGCGGAGGTCTGGATGGTCTAGAGGTGGTTAGGTAGCTGGTTGATGGCTCAGGAGTAGAGTTTGTTGTAGTAGTCAAGGCGACTGCATACCAGGGCTTGGGCTCCTGGTGGAGGTGGGGATACATTGGAAAATCTTGCAGTGCATGTGGAGGGTGTGGAAGCAGGAAAAGGATAAGTCATTAAGCTGTTGCTTCATGGTCAGTTGGCTGTCCAGGTGGATTCTGAGGTTATGTGCTTGGTCGTTGGGAGTTCGTGTGGGACCAAGTTCAGTGGGCCACCAGGTGTCGCCCCAGTGAGAAGGCTTGTTCCCAAAGATTAGCACTTCCCGTCTTGCCAGGGTTGTGCTTTAGGCAGTTGGACTTCATCCAGGAAGAGAAAAGAGGTAGATTAATCCCCTGAGTTTGACTGAAGGGGATGGAGGAGATCCAGTTGAGGGTGTTGCCTTGGATGCCGATATGGTGGAGTCTGGTGATGAGGGTGTGGTGGGAGATGGTGTCGAAGGCTGCCAAGAGGTCGAGGAGAATGAGTGCTGTTGTTTCACCTTGGTCTAGGAGGTGTCTGATTTAGTCTGTTGCTGCGATCTAGGTGGTCTTGGTGCTGTGGTTGGATCAGAAACCAGATTGGGAGGCATCGACCTGGTTCTTTTCTTTGAGGTACTCTGTGAGCTGGTGGCAGATGGATTTCTCTAAGACCTTGGCAGGGAAAGTTCATAGCGAGATAGGGCAGTTATTCTTGAGCTTGCTAGGGTCAGTGGAGGGTTCATTCATGAGCAGCTTCACCTAATGCTTCCATGCGTCGGAGATAGTGGCCGTGATGATGGGAGAGTTGAGGATCTATGTAAGGCTGCTGCTGATTTCTTTCTTTCCTCTGTTGTAAAGGCAGTGTGGGCTGGGGTCTATGGGCGCTCGGAGTGGGCTGAATTCATGAGGGTGTCTTGGATCGAGTGCTGTTTCCAGTCGGTGACTACACATTACGCAGAAAAAATGGTATGGAGGAATCAATATCTCTTCATTTACTTAGTCATAGGGGACATCAAATTACCCTATCAGTAGTACAAAGTCCTATTTCAATTTATGAAGAGCTCATTCAAACGGTACACATACTACGGAGAGATACTTTGAAAGAATCAATCATTGTTTTAGTTTTAACTGTAGAACATGCAAATACATATATACATAGACATTTACATCACAAACATTGATAAAACAACATAAACCAAATCTTAGTTGCCTGTACCCACTTATTTCTATAATAATCAGTGTTCACACACGTAATCTGGGTAATACACTGCAAGATAGTCCTCTATGCACACGAGGTTGCAACACCTCTACAAACATCTATCAAGTGTGCTTAAAAAATCAATAATAATTCTCGTATTCAAGCGGACTCCTCCCATCACAACTGTCGATGCGGACGCGTTTTGGCCCCCAATTTCTTCCGGGCCTCCTCAGGACGAGGGTAAGGAAACCAACGTGACACAAACAGAAATGGATCGCGGTCGTACTTCAGGCCAGCAATGCCCCTCGTTGTGAAGATTAAAGTGAACCAAACACGAGGTTCAATCACCTCTCAAGACTGCAATATATTGTCTATTTTGTCTACTCTTGGCGTCTGCTTGCTTCTCTCATGCGGGTAAATCCTCGCTCTAACTACTGCCACAAATCATGTAGCTAAACACGCCAAGTTACTCCGTGGGTCCACTGTTATGGACGCTCCTACGGGCTGCTGCTGATTTCTTTCCTTCCTAGGTTGTAAATGCGGTGTGGGCAGGGGTCTGTTGGCGCTCAGAGTGGGCTGAATTCATGATGGTGGTGGTGTCTTTGATCGAGGGCTGTTTCCAGTTGGTGAGTCGGTGGTTGAGAGTAGCGTTGGTAGGTGTGTGAAAGTGGTTGAGACAGGTGGGTTGTGGGTCAAAGTTGCTGTAGATGTCTGTGATTCTGGGGTGGAAGTAGTACGCCAGGCTGTCGCAGAGGGCCTGGGAGGGTGGATCATGTTCTCGGTGATGACTTGGGAGGTGAACTCTGTGACGATGCTGAAGAGCTCCTTAGCGTGGTTCAATGTGGTTGGTGAGGGCATCCTTCTTGGCCTCCCTGAGGCGGTGGTGGTAGTTGTTGAGGGTGGACATGAAGGTGCTGAGGTCGGTGGTAGGGGCGTAACACAGGCCCCCACATTCCCCAGTGCAGGGAGGCCCTCAGCTGCAGGGGCGACCCTCAGCACAGTACTCAGGTCTGGGCACGCCAGATAAAATTCGGATCCGGGGGCCCCTCCGTGTACATTGTAGGGCGGCCCCTTAAACTTTCATTATGCCACTGGTCGGTGGGGCTCTTGATGGAGTGACAACATCTCTCCAGTCTCTTGCAGTTGCACTTGAGGGCCAGTAGTTTGAAACAGCTTGCGTGCTTGATTGCTATGCTGCTGGTGGTGTTCAATGCTCTCCGAGCCTTACCTTCCAGCTCTTAAAGAGATCCTGCAGAGACGATATGAATCATCTCCACCATCCCTCTCCTTCTACCTGCTTATAGTGTATCTGAAAACAAGGGAAACGGCTGGGGCCTGGGAGAGGAGGTCCTTGATAGTTGAAATCGGTATGTTCTGAAAATGCACCTAAAAAATGAAGAACAGGGTCAGGACCGTGAGTAAGTGACCTATGTTCTTATCACTACCACCCGTGATTTCTATATTCACCTTGGGAAGAGAGATCTGTTGGATGAGAAAAAGAGATGCAGACAGGAGCGAAGTATAGAACAATGTTGTCATTAACACGCATATCCTCTTTCAATACATACACACATGCTTATTCTCCCACATGATATGAATAGTTGCAAACAATATATTCACCTTGGAATTGATAAAGCCAATCACAATCAGGAACTCCTCTAAGGAATACTCAGTTAGGGTGTCACTGAGTATACAGGCAAAAGTGCATGCTCCATGCATATCTGTTCATGAATCAACTGAAGTGCTCCAGCGCTAACAACCAACAAACAGCAGAGCTCCAGCACTTAGTGGTAAGTACCTAAATAAAGCTCTCCAGCTCGTTGGTCTAAGGACCTAACAAAGCCCTCCAGCACGTGGTGCTCAGTACCTAACAAAGCGCACCAGCACATTAATGTTAAACCATAAACAAGCGCTCCAGACCATGAGGTTAAATCATAAATAAGGGCTCCAGCGCACTGATGTGGAATGTACGTAAGAGGTAGATGAAATACTGTTCTTTTACAATGTCCAAGATACACTCGTTGAGCAAACTGGTATCAACTGTAGGATTCTAAGTAGAGTATATAAGTCACTAAAAGGGAGTTGGTGCACAAAAGTGGAAGAGTTGGTCCTTAGTAATTTAGAAAGTGGTGACTCCTTGCTAGCTGGATCTTCATGAATAAGGATATTGGGCACTACTGGTCAAATGGTATTTTATGAATCTTTGCAGTGGCAGTAAACAATGAGTTTATGGGGACTGAGTGGTACTTTCCAGGATAAAGGTTTGATCCTAAAGTGATAACACAATCAGCGGCGGCTCCTCCACAAGAGTGGAGGAGCGTCGCCCCACCTACTGCGAGCGCAGCAGGCACACACACACGGGTTACCCTACTCCCACCAATCTTGGAGCTGCGCTCACATTGAGAGCAGCTCCAGGACTGGTTGGATTTGCGTTCCATTGAGCAGGAAAGAAACCCTTCCATTTCTGCTCGTGCAACGCCGGGGAGAAGGGCAGTGTTTATGGCGAGGTTGGCACCATTACGCCCCACCATATTTTTTAACACAATGGTGACTTGAAAGAATCTCCCTAATGCGATGTTGAAGGCACTCAGAAAAACCTAGGGTAAGATGTACGACCATTGGATTTTGTGACTCGCAATTTGCAACAGACTGCGAGTCGCAACATCCAATGTACAACAGTGTCTCAGATACTGTTTGCAATTCCCAATGGTGTCACAAATTGCATGCCTCATGAATATTAATGAGGCTGTTGCAATTTGCGACCCCATTGGGAATAGCTGGCACTCCCAGGGATGGTGGCCTGCTGGGGTCAGCAGACCACCATGTCTGGGACTGCTTTGTCAATTCTTTGTCAAAAAAGTGCTGGTACCACTGCCTGCTCTTAAAATATATTTGCACATGCATTCCCAAAGGGGAAGGGGTACCCTGGGGACCCCTTCCCTTTTGCGAGTGCTTTACCACCCTTCTGAGAAGGGTGGTGAACTGCGAGTGTTTTACGACCGCAAACATTCATACATGGGTTATGGACTCGCCTTGCCACGCCCCTTCATAATAGCGAGTCACTAACCCTATTTTAAGAGTTGCTAATTGATTAGCGACTCGCAAAATAGGGTTTGCAAATTGGGATGTCCTATTCTGCTGTCCCAAAGGGGCCAAAATCCCCTTTGCGACCGCAAAAAATGGTCATACATCTGGACCCTAGTTCCTTATAATAACATTATTTGTGAGGTAGCCATGAGTATTAGTGAGGTGCCCCAATATGGAATATGTAGAAGGAAGAGTGCAGAGTGTTATTACTCAGGGAGGTGTATGTGAGGTTCACGCAGAAGAGGAATATAGGAACACCAAGAGTAACTCATTTTCATTGAGGCGGTTGTGACATCCACGTAGATGAGGAGTACTAAGGAGTGCAGTTGCATACCTCCCACAGAACATTTTCGTGAGGTCCATTTCAATAAGGGTTCTATTGAGGAGTATGCAGGATGCAAAGAGGTATTCATTTAATAAGGAGGTATCAAGATGAGGAGTTTGAGGAACACAGAGTTTCTCAGGGGCATATCATCAAGGGCTGGTGACATAATTATCGCCGCTTTTGCGACTGTTTCCGGCCGAAAAGCGGCGATAATTATATCTCATTATTTGCAAGGACACGCTAGCGCGTGTTTCTTTGTTTCAGCTCCCATTTTGTTCACGCCTCGCTTTGCATCTCTAATGAGATACAAAGGAGGCGTGTCTAACAAAACACCATGGGAAAATATCACTACCCCAGCTTCGTGATATCATCAACGAGGGATAGCGATATTTTAAATCCCGCCAACTATGCCTTAACGCAGGAATTTAACGTCTGTTAAATTCCTGACTAAGGCATAGCTAACATGGGAGGTGGATTATGGTGATACGACCACGGGGTGGTATCACCAAGGCTATCTCCGTTTTGGGTTCAACATCGCTGGTTTTCCATCGATGTTGGCCCCTTTCCCTGGAATTTTATCGCCCTGGAGTAACACGTTGTTAATAACGCGTTACCAGGGCGATACATTCCTGCAATAGACGGCGATAAATAAACAAGCGCTAAGCGCGCTTTGCGTTTATTTATCACCGTCCTAGTAAATATGCCCCCAAGTTCCTAGGCTGATATTTGATTGGTTTGCCCAGTTTCTGGAAACATTGTAGGTAAATACTTTATCTAAAATCCCTCCCTTAACCTCAGTTAATAATGTTGAACTGGAGCTCCTGCTGGAATATACAGTGGATATTTTGAAGATATTCTGTATGCTTTACAGTTCTTTGTTGACAAAATGCAGTGAAGAAGCAATGACACCAGGTTAATCTTAAATCAACCCAGGCACATGACGGTGCCAAAGGCAATGTCTTGTCAAGACCCTCAAATTTAAGACATGTTTGTTGCCACTTGAGTTGAGTGGGCCCAGGGGGTGTTCAACCATTTAAATATAAAAGGTGATACTTCCTTGAGTATTTTTTGAGCATCTAACCAAGCAGGTGCAAGTTGTTTAAAGGTGCCGACCCTTTTCAAGTTCTTCTTGGTTCCATAGCATTGAAAGACGTGTTTCTTGGAAGATTAAAAGTAAAACCTGGAATTGTTGGAGAAAGATTACTGACTGGAACATGTGCATGCTTGGAAAAGCGTGAAACTAAAGCTTAAATTGATGCCTCAATTATGCGGTGTTTAGAGGAGAACAAAGTTCGTCCTGGAAATCTAGATCTTTGCTTCTTCTGCATAATTACATTGTGGTGACACAGACCCGTGCCTTGAAACGCTGCTCTGATGCTATGCTTGACTTTTCTTGTGTGCACCATCAATGTCTTTGTCTGCTCTTGTCTTCAGGTGGGGTCTGGTAATTTACCAACAACAGAATGAAACCTTCCCCAACACACAATTTGCAACAGGCTCAGCTATGCAGGATCCCAACTTCTTCCATGACTCATTCTGCACCTTTTCTCGTAATAAAGATGGCTTACATAACACTGTTGTCCCCTTATCTACATAGTGTACACATGATTTCTCTTGTCCTTCCTTTTGTGTATCATTGGCAAACAGTAGGGGCCTAATTTATAGGGATTTGGCATAGGGAAGCGCAGAAACTCACCTTTCTGTGCTGCCCTACGTCAAAGTGAAAGGAGAGGAATGCACCGCATTTATCTAATACAGTGCATTCCTGTCCTTTCCGCATGCACGACTGCCATTTCGGCAGCCTAGCACCATTGCAGGGAGCCTTGCACCATGGTGCAAAGGTGCCTGTGTTGTCGGCAGCATTGTTTAAGTCAGGAGGGCGCACCTTCCTGCACAGAAACAATCAATTGAGGCGTGTTCCTTTTTCTATGGGTGCTGCGCAGCACACATAGAGAGAGGAATAAAAGAGGAGAAATAAAGTTATTTCTCCTCGTTACACCTCAGCTCAGGAGGCGTAATGTGTTGGCGCACCCCCAGGCTTACATGGTCTTGTAAATCTGGGGAAATGTCAAAATCCATGGGAGTTGCGTGGAAACACACACCCCAATGCCCATTGAATGCCACCCTAGTGCAGAGTAAGGCAACGCAGTGATTTGCGCTGCCTTGCCTTACTCCACATCTATTAGACCATTCACAGCCAAGCAAAGTGGCTTTGCGTGGTCTCATAGATATCATTTCAAGGTTTGCCTGGCTGGAGCATCACAAAAAGTGACACTACTGCAGGGCTAGGGGGTCATAAATATGCCCCCAGGTCTGGTACACCCTAACCTTATACATTCCTCAACTTAGGTGTCTAATTTTTAGCTATTCTGACAATCTAACCCCCCGGACTCTCTTTGGGGTCGACGCCTCCCCACAAATTTCCAGGACCAAGTCTCACTTCCTCTTTCACAAGCCCATTTTTCCTCCAACCATCAGCACCTGCCTCGCGGTTAACCATGATCACATTCTCCTGAATATTCCTTAAACCATCATCCTCAATGCAAGAGATTTGCCCATTCCTTTGTCCCTGTAGATTTGGCTTGAACACAGAAGACCAGTTCCTCTACATTCTTGCTACGCTCCTCATCGTAAGAAAGGCACAGTGTACACTGTACAGTCCATCAACAGGCTAATCACTCACTCAAGGTAGACTCTTCACATGGAAGTAGAAGTTTCTGCCAACTACCATCTTTTCTGCAAGGGGCATTCCCTTAAGATTTGCAGTCCTTCTACACCACAAATGTAACCTCCATGAAAAAATACAGAAATTGCCCGTTAGGCCCAAAGAACACCTTTATTTTATTTTCTGCAATAACTTTTTATTTTTATGAATATTCATTGGGATATACAGCATTTCTTTTCCAAGGATACGAGGAGTATATAAGCTGTATTGATGATATGAGAGTAATAAAAGCTTTGAGACTGTCAAATATAGTGACAATCATGAAAAACTAAAACAAGAGAATCGATGACACAGATAATATGAAAAATAGTATGCTGCCTCGATGTTCAGTGACAATATTCACTGAATAAGAGGCCCAGCACATTTCTACTGCAGTAGACAGTTTGTGGCTATTGCAAGAAGTTGCTGATGTTGCATTGTATCATATCACTTATTTAAATCTGCAAGTATAAATTACCCCAGTCACGTAGGCCTCATTAGACATGATTTGCGGTACTCTCACACCATGTTTAATCAATGTAGTGGATGGAGGTGGAAAAACTTGTCTGTGAGCATATCCACAACCGAGTGTAAGAGTCTTGTCTCAATACCCTACATTTAAATTGACTGTCTGCACTTCCGGGGTTGTATTACATAAACTGCCACGTGGTGTAACGGCCAATTGGGCCTGCTTTGCATAGCCCCGGGGCACTTTGGTATTACAGAAGGGGCCGCAGGTGCTTGTGTGGCCCCTTCTGTAATATCGATAGCGCTGGTGCACATAAAGCACTAGCACTATCTGCAGGAGGCATTTCCTCATTTACATGAAGGTGTGCCTCATGTAAATGAGTGAATTCCTTTGCCTTTGCACCTGCGCCATATTACAGACGCGGGAGCAGAGGCAAAGAAGCGCTCAGGAGGCGCACTGGGAGTGCGCCATCTAAAAGGTGGCTCACTGTTAGTGCCTTCCCTGATGGCAGCCCTCTGGAGGCGGGAAAGGGGGTCCCATGGACATGCCCAGACATCCCCTTGCAGATGGATGCAGTCACTGACTGCACCCACCTGCAAGGGGATCTTTAATCCCCTTCAAAAGTTGCGCGCGGCTGCCGTCTGCACTGTGAAAACACGAAGCAGCTGTAAAGCAGCCACTGCTCCAGGGCAGTGCAAGTTTGCGATTGCCCTGGGGGCAGCACTTTCATGGTAATAGGGCGTACTTTCACTGTTTGCACCTGGTGCCCCTTTTTAGGTCTCGCCTAGGCAGCGTGCATGCGCTGCTCTAGGAGGGCCTTTAGCCGTCGTTCTGCTCATTTTCAAGCACACACTTGTGCTTGTGGCGGCATCCACCTTGCGGGAGCGAGCAGGGGCGCGCCACAAGCATGAGTGCAGTCCTTGAAAATGAGCAGACTGTGCGTGCACGCACGCATCACTCCCGGGCTCACCTCCTGCTCCTCCTCTCTCCGCTCCACCCTCATTCCCCCAACCCTCCCTCCTCCCAGTGCTTGTTAGGTATGCAGAATCAGCACTGCATCTTTTTAATGTACTTTCCTTCCTGCCAACAGCATGTAATATGACTTCACATGTGTCAAGACTAGAAATACCAGCTTTCCCTTTTGCAACAAGGTAGTCCTGGAATAGGCTGAAATTTTTTTTAGAGAAAGGAGTTCTCCGTCTACCTTCGCTGGCTGGTGCAACCCCGTGCTGGAATGTTTCCCTGCTTTTCCTGCAGATATATCCTTGTTTAGTGTGATAATGCGTCTTGATCCCTAATGCATGCAAAGCCTCATTTGTATCTTGAGTACACATAGGAAAAACAGACAAGGATGCAGTAACGTTCTTACTTTCCTTATCTTTTGAAAGCAAATTGTGTGGTATACAATGTGAAAAAGTCACTAATCTTCAGCTTTCAAAAATACATCATTGCACTAACATTAGTTACAAGATTCCTCTTCTCATTGGGGATAGGTTAGTATGTACCTAGAATCTCTGTTCATCAGTGTGTTTTGTCCTTGAGGGTGTGGTTTAATGGCTAGCGCGGCCGACGCTAAAGCTGGGGAGCCAAGTTCGAGTCTCTGTGTCGGCTCAACCATCCTGTGATTCTGGGCAAATCACAATTTTCACGTGCCTAAAAAAAAGTACAAACAATGATTTGGTCCATCTGTAATGCAACTGGTGGTCATGTAAAGCGCTCTGATAGCTTTGGGTCGAGTTCGCGCTATACAAAACTGCAAAAAAAATATTTGTGGAGAAGTGTAGCTCACTGGTTAGAGGAGGCATACCCTGAAGCAGAGGTCAGACCCGGGACCAGGGTTTGGTTCCCGATGCGGCAGGGTCCGGAGCCCAATTGTCCACGGACTCGATAATTCTCGCTTCGGTGCCCACTCTAAGCACGAGTTCACACTATGCAGCTCTGGGCAACAAGCTTGCTTAATCTCCACAACGACCCCCCCGCGGCGGGATGCCTGGCTTTCACCTTGGGGATGCCCAGTACGGGTTATCTCACAGGAAAAAACCAGGACGGGTTCCCAATGCAAGCGCTGAGATGCCCAAGGGTAAGTCGAGCGCTATATAAGAACACACATACATACATACATGTATATACAGTCACGAAACATGTGTTTGTTCCTTCACTATCTTCATGACCTAGTTGCACACTCTGACCTTCAGCATGCACACCCCTGCAGACATGCTCCTAGCTTCTCCATATTTTGAGCATGTTGTATAATAAAATACACAACAGCAGCACCATAAACCGAGGTCAAACAATATGTTTCCTTCTGTAGGAACCCTAGGAAGTTTTAATTGGCACCCGAGCATGGGCCATTGATGGGGAAGCTACAGCCTGCTGCTCATCCCATGTGAAACCTGGAAGACACATGCAGACCTGACTGGGGCTCCCTCGACCCGACTTTAAACATAAAAATTGATTTATTCGGGGACTGGGACGCGCCGCCCTCACACCCATTAAGCTACACCCCTGCATTCAGGCACTGACTTCAGTGTCCCCCTGCAAAACCTTGGACTCCGGCTGGCAGAAATATATAGTAGTTCTCCAGGGAAGACTACTATAGATCTCCTTGTATAGAATCCCAGACTATCGTGTAACTGGGGTTCTCTTTTCCCTGACATAAATGGGTGAGACGCTGAGCTTGGCCATGAGCGGAAAAGACCATTCAATCAATCAATCAATCAAGTATTTGTTTTGCGCACTACTCACCCTTGAGGGTCTCAAGGCGCTAAGGGGTGGGGATGGGGGGGCAGCAGCTATTGGTTGAACAGCCAGGTCTTGAGACGTCTCCTGAAGGTCAACAGGTCCTGGGTGTGGTGCAGTTGGGCGGGGAGGGTGTTCCATGTCTTTGCGGTGAGGTGGGAGAATGATCTGCCGCCGGTGGTCGTACGGCGGATGTGTGGGAAGGTGGCGAGGGCGAGGTCGGCGGAGCACAGCTGGCGGTTCGGGGTGTAGAAGGACAGTCGTTCGTTGAGGTATGCTGGTCCGGCATTGTGGAGTGCTTTGTGAGCGTGGGTGAGGAGTTTGAAGGTGATCCTCTTGTTGACCGGGAGCCAATACAGATCTCTTAGGTGGGTGGGTGATGTGGCTGTGTCGGGGGAGTCAGAGGATGAGGCGTGCGGAGGCGTTCACTATGCGTTGGAGTCTCTTCTGGAGTGTGGTCGAGGTTTCTGCATAGAGGGCGTCGCCGTAGTCCAGCCTGCTGCTGACGAGTGCTTAGGTGACCATTCTCCTGGTTTCGGTGGGGATCCATCTGTAGATCTTGTGGAGCATTCGGAGGGTGTTAAAGCAGGAGGAGGAGACAGTGTTGACTTGCTGGGTCATAGAGAGTGTTGAGTCCAGAATGAACCCCAGATTGAGTGCGTAGCTTGTGGGTGTCAGGGTAGCTCCCAGCGAGGTAGGCCAGCAAGAGTCGTCCTATGCGGAGGGGGTGGAACTGAGGATGAGGACCTCCGTTTTGTCTGAGTTCAATTTCAGTTGGCTGGTCTTCATCCAGTCTGTGACGGCCTTCATTCCTTCGTGGAGGTTGGATTTAGTGATATCCGGGTCTTTGGTGAGGGAGAGGATCAGCTGTGTGTCGTCGGTGTACGAGATGATGTTGAGGTGGTGTGCTCGGAAGATGTTGGCGAGCGGTGCCATGTAGATGTTGAACAGGGTCGTGGTGGCTTCAGATCGGAACTGGGGGAGGCGGACTCTCTGGGTTCTGCCGGTGAGGAAAGAGGTTATCCAGTCCCATGTTTTGCCCCGGATCCCTCCGTTGTGGAGACGTGTTCGCAGCGTGTGGTGGCTGACGGTAACAAAGGCGGCCGAGAGGTCCAGGAGGATGACGGCCACAGTTTTACCCTTGTCCAGTATGGTCCTGATGTCGTCAGTGGTGGCGATGAGGGCGGTCTCGGTGCTGTGGTTGCTGCGGAAGCTGGATTGGGAGGAGTCCCGGACATTGTTCTCCTCTAGGAAGTATGTCAGTTGTCTGTTGGCGGTCTTTTTGATGACTTTTGCCGACAACGGGAGCAGGGAGATGGGTCGGAAGTTCTTGAGGTCCTTTGGGTCTGCCTTGGGTTTCTTGAGGAGGGAGTTGATCTCGGCGTGTTTCCAGCTCTCTGGGAAGGGGCCAGTCTCGAAAGAGCTGTTGATGATCTTTCGGAGTTGGGGTGCGATGATGGAGCTTGCCTTGTTGAAAATGTGGTGGGAGCAGGGGTCGGAAGGTGAGCCGGAGTGGATGGTGTTCATGATTTTGAGGGTGTCTTCGCCGTTGATGTTGGTTCAGGATAGCAGAAGCTTGTTTGGTGGGTGTTGGGTCAGGGGTCGGGGGTATCGGCGTTTGTCGTCGGCGCCTGGGTGTCGAAGCTGTTGTGGATGTCTGCGATCTTGCGGTGGAAGAAGGTAGCCAGGGAGTCACAGAGTTCTTGTGACAGAGATACGTCATTGGAACTGGAGCTGCGGGTGGCGAGTTCTTTCACGATGTTGAAGAGCTCTTTGCTGTTGTGTGCGTTGTTGTCGATACGCACCTTGAAGTAGGTTCTTTAGGCGGATCGAATGAGTTGGTGGTGCTTGCGTCTGGTGTTCATAAGGGCTGCGTGGTTGTCTGGTGTCTGGTCTTTCTAATTTTGGAACCCATTAGCCATTGCACGCTATGAATGGCTTCCTTCCTATCCATGGGGCTATGCCTACCTTAGAAGTACATCGGTGTGCTACAGAACCAGCACTACTTCCAACACCACTACGATGTCCTTCTCTGACCAGTGACCACAATACTTCCACTGTGCCTACCAAGCTAAGACCCACACACAGGTCGGCTCAAACCCAGTTTGACTACTGAAAAACAAGGATGTGGCATACCGGCTAGAGTTGCTGATTTTGGATTTGGGGAACAAGTTCGAGTTTCAGCGTTGGCTCAACATCCTGTGATTCTGGGCAAATCACTTAAGCTCCCCGATCCTACTGAAAATGAATGTGTCCTTGTGCAACGTAACTGGTGCTCATGTAAAGTGCTCCAATATCTTCGGGTCGAGTTTGCGCTATATAAAACAAAACTACAGAAGCAATTCACTGCGTGACCTGAAGATACATACCTTGTCAGCCTGAAGACCCAGGATATGCATTCTGAAATGGCGGTCATTCAGCAGTATGGTACAGAGACTCGCTCTAAGGAGACAGGGCTAAGTTTTCAAACCTCCACTTTTTTGCTAAAGGATTTGAGAGAGTTGTATGCATGTAGTATGGAGAGATATGATTGGGCACTTCTTGTTGAATCTAAAGAAACACTGTCTGACCTTTGGTAACCAATCACTTATTGTACATCTGTCTTTCTGTGCATCTGTCCCTCAAGGACCATATATAATTAGCCACAACTCACTGCTCTGGAGCTCACATCTTTGGCATTGTAGGATGACTTCTACAACTCTCTATGAAGCAGCTCACACCATATGAATTCACACATGACATGTATGCTCTATCACTTTGCTCTGTGTATGTACTCTGCATAAGGCTTGTTAGCCCTGATTGGCATAGAGTTAATGCACTGTGCAACATATCTTCTCCTAAGTGGGGACCCCTTGGATAGTTTTTGTGGCAAGACTGACTCCTGGCTGTATGAACTGCCTTTTGGAAGCTGCTGTGAATCCATCGCCTGCTTCAGTCTTGGCAGCCACCTTCCACCCTTTTACTTTGGGAAAACGTCTGGACCCACACACCAGTTTAGCCCGGTGAAAGGCCAGCGTCATAACTTAGTTCACATTTTCTGTTTGTCCAGTGCTGCAAAATCATACGAATGACAATAGTGCTATGCTACGCCAAGCATTGGCATAGACAATAGGTCTCACCTTTGGGACCTTACAAGTATTTAGTTATGCAGCACAATATCATTGCTGCAACAACGTTAACTGTTGCATGGGTAAACACTTATAAGGTCCCAAAGGCGAGACCTATTGGCTATGCCAATGCTTGTTAAAGGGGTGCCCAGCGCAAACAATGAAAATGTCAATTTTCCGTAATACTGCCCTAGGTGCACTGCTTCCCACTAATAGGCGAACTGGAAGGTTTGGGGGGTCCCACTTTGTAAATCAACCAGAATCTGGGTAACCATTACTCAGGACACAGCAGGCCTCGGTCATTACAATGCCATTTCAAATGAATAGTTCACAACTCCTTCCTTAATAGTACAAGAGACAATAGCTGTTGCTTGCTCTGTTCCATCCACAACTTTTGCCAACATACACCTACACCACCATTTTGGTGATTATAATCACAACTGTGTATCTGTTGACATCAAATCGTTAATTAATGGTGCCTAACATATGTCTTCCTTGATCTACTCAAATGCAATTATACACCACTTTAACCACTCAGACATAACTCTTTTCTTCACCACCTCCCTCATTAGTTCCTGCTTCCTCTTAAAACCCTTCAAAGGTAAGAAGTGTTCCTCCAGACCCTAGCACAGGATCCACCAGCACATATAGCAGACAGGCGTGCTGGGGCTGCACGGTGTAAGCCATAGTGAGTTTCCATGTTCTTGACACTCGTCACCAGCATAATGGTATGAGCAAACAACAACAGTATGGTGAAAGAGCATCACAGTCTGTGATGCTCTTTCACCATCACAGAGCCACCAAAACAGTCCTTGTAAACCATCAACACAAACAGCCAATCTTCCATGGCTGGTTGTATACATCCACGCCCGTGGGTCGCTCTCCTCCTGCATGAAGGGGATTATATGAAGGTTCACCATGACTGCCTCCAGTGCAAGCTATGACCTGATCCTCTGTCCCTCCGCTGTGGTTCCCATACAGATCCGCATAACCAAGCAGAACCACAATAGACTTCATGTACTGTGCATTCATTGGACCTGAGAAAGCATCGTTTAAATTCTGCTTGGCACTAAAAGTTCTTTGTGACAAAAGGGCTGAATAATATTGTATAACTTAGACATTAGGTCATGGCCTGCTGATTTATGGTGACCCACTACATCCTCAAACTGTTTATCTAGAGTTCAGTAGTGTGGGCTTCTGTGTCCCTCTACGAATGTGTATTCCTCATGGATCATGACTAGACTATATGAGACCATACACAATAGCTGCATTCAGTGCTTAATTTGAGCCGGTGGTTTCCGGCACTCAGCACCAGCTCTCAATCATCAACACCGGGTATTTTTATTAGCACCAGTTAAGGACACATTAATTTACGGGAAGATTAAGTAATTTACCCAGAATCACAGGATGTTGGGCCGATGCCGAGACTAGCTTCCCCAGCTCTGAAGTTGGCAGCTCTGGCCATCATGCCACATCCTCTCCCCACTTTCATGTTTAGTAGTTGGTTCTGTTAACAGGAGACATGGACTGGTGCAAGCTGCCTCCTGATGAGAGCACTGGCACTTATTTTTTTATCAATTGACCGCTGGATATACTGCTGTTGAATACCAGCTGCTTGTGCTATGAACTGACTGATTATGTAGTGCTCTTGGATGGCTGTCGGTAGTCTGTGCATGGGCTGCTCTTACCCTGTGTAGACCCAACAGGCCATTTATGCTGACTACCTGTCACTAATGCATATCTATGAGTCACTCACTGCTCCCATTAGTGCCTATCACTCCTGGGTCGTCGTTAAAAGCACTTACAATGACCGTGTCTTCATCTGCCTACCTGTGGTCATACCTTGTCCCTGCTAGAGGGGCTTGACAGCTCAGTTCCCATGGATGGCTGTATACAGTACGCGCCTGGGGGTCGTTCATCCCAGGGGGCTCTTCTGAGAACGCCTGTGGTGCATGACATGCACTGCTTCCCTGTTCTTTCTGGTGGATCCTACAGAGACGAGAACAATCAGGCAGAACAACAATACCCTTCATGTAAAGCGCATGCGCTGTACCTGTCCCGGCCCTGCCTGCCGCTACACGCCTCGACACTCAAGCCGAAGACTCGATCCGAGCATACGTCTTGTCAGTCACTCACAACATCAAACACTTCCCACATAGGCCAGACAGCAATTCAACACTCTTGAAACCAAGCACCCCCACAGTGTGGCGGCTACCCATCTACTAATGCGCTTCGACGCCTCCATAGCCATATGAGGCACATACAACACAAGACAGCACAAGGTGTGGGCTCCACCGAGGACCGAGCCAGTCCATTACAGAGTTAGCCTTGTCTCGCAAGGAGGGAAATAACTGGCAAGGTAGAAAGGCGGGGGGAGGGTGGGTGGAGAAAAGGCTTTACTTCCCTTGGAATCTGCCCCTGAACTCTCCACACCCACCCTTGAAGCAACACAACCCTCTTGCGGCTGAGCAAATACAGCGAGGGCATCTTCAATAAGAACCAGAGAAGTTTTCATCTTTCAGAAAACACGTTTCCTTCTGGTTTGCTCATTCGAGATGTTCTCCCTACATCAACAAAATAAATCAACAAAGAAAACCTACGAGTTAATATTTGAACTTTTCAAACACACTTTTTCACTCCAATAACAGGAAATGTGGAAGAGGCAACCAAAGGAAATCAGGACAGCGGAAAGAAACATGAAAGCAAGATATCAATGAGCTAATTTCCATTGGTTATGAATAACGGAGATGAAATATATGACACCCACCCAGTGTATTCACGAGTCACAGGAATGAGATTACCACGCACACGTGCATCTGTCGTTTTGCCATTGGTGCAAATATGGCTTTATATTTAAAAAAAATATTCTCCGTTTATTTCATTTTTAGAATATTTTCTCGATATTTTCCACAGAAACTGACCCAATTTGGAATAGTATTAATATCTAATAACATTGACCATTTAATTAGCAGGAACAACAGGCGAATGGCAATTAAAAAATGATTGAAAAGAAAAGGGAGGAAGGGGTAAGAAAAGCAATGAAGGAGCTTGAGTCGATGGGTGTGGGGGCACCTCTGGAGCACACTTGGTCAGTTGTTTGAGGTGGTGAAGCAGCACATGAGGGAAAGAGCTAAAAAAAAACCTGGGCATTCTGATGGAGTGCTGCAAGAAAAAGAAAGTTCTTCCCTGACTGTGAAAAGGGGAGAATTACAAGTGATCCAGTCAAAAAGACGGTAAAGAGGTTATTCTCCAGGGGAGGGACAAGCACTAGAAGAGGAAAGGAAGCCATGAAATAAGAAGCAACATATGAAAATGACAATAAAGACAACCGGGAATGTACTCAGCCCTCTGTAAGTATTTAGTATGGAGTTGTATTTTGAAGCTTAAGATCTGTGGGCAAGAGAGAAAGGTATTTTCGGACAGACTCATAACTTAATGGCTGAAAACACCTCCGTTTACACTGGCCAGAAATTCCCGTAAAGGCAGGGCCATTTCTACCATTAGGCAAGACGAGGCGGCTGCCTAGGGCGGCAAAAGGGCTAGGGCGGCAAAAGGGGGAATTGTTTTTAATTTGAACCTACTTAATAAGTAAGAAAGTAAAGAGCTGCTACTGAGTATCTATGAAACGTAAACAAACATGAGTTCGACCTCGAAAGAGCATTGGGTTGGAGCAGTTTTAATCAAATATGTATTGTTAGAATACTTTTTTTTTAAATGTAAGGTGCGCCCCTCTTTTTGGAGAAATTAATATGTATTAGTGCTTCATTGGCTTGCAATTGATAGTGCCAGGTCCCAGGGGGCACCGTGTAAATGAAACAGCAAAGCACACAGTGTTGCCAGATTGGGCTATTTCCCGCCTATGTACATGCCCCCATCCATCCCCTCCCCCCCACACCTACGGCGGGCAGCAGCACCAGTATGTGAGTGAAAGAGCACCTGCTGCGCAGTACGCAGCGCACCCTAGCATAGTGGTGTGTGGAGCGGGCCGGCGGTATGGTGGGTCCCCAGGGCCGTCAATATTGTAGCTCAGGAAAGCGCTACCAATGACGGCCCTGGGCATAATTTTTGGCCTGTCCCCGAGCAGTGCTTTTTATGCAGCAGCCAGTGACGGTGACTCGCACCACCCTCTCGCTCAGCGCGCGGCGGACGGACTGTGTGTGTCGGCTGCTCTGGTGCCTTAGTGAATTTTTTACTCCTGTCCCATCATTTACTCTGAGTCCTCCCATTTTAAGACCCCAGACCAGAGTCTCACTCTCTGGACGGACCGACGGAATGGAGTAATATTAGTCACACTCACGCAGTGTCTGTCGGACTTGGAGACCGGCCTACGTGCAATGGGCCTGGCGTGTGTGCTGCTGTGGCCCAGCAGGCGCGGCGCGGCCCTAGCCTTCCCTTGAATAGGTTGAGAATATGATAGAGAGAGACCCACCACTGCTGGTGAGAAGCACGCCCCCTGCCCTAATTTAAGTAAGTGAAATTACATTTTTACCTCTCCGTCCAGGCTATACAGCAGCAGTAGGTACTGATCTGGGTTGGAATGTATGCCACAGACGGTGTGTGCACTGCCCAATGAGTTCCTGGCTGGGTGCAGCCAACCTAATATTTGTTAAATTTACTGCAGGGTGGCTGTTTAAGGTATCTCTGGTCCCGTTTTTCGATATGGGTGAAAGTTGGAAGGACACCACATGTGAAGTTACCTGAAGGCGAGGGGCAGGCCTGTGGAATGCATGTGGATGAGAAAGCATGGAACTGCCTTCCCTGTGTGTTTTATAGTGCCTTTTTCCCTGGTTCCATTGGATTAAGAGAAAGAACCCAAAACACCATTGAAGTTAGAAGAGATAAATTTAAAAACTAAATAAAATATCATGAACAGTGCTTATTTAGTTATTTAATGTTTGATGTGTTTTATTGTTTAATGTTGAATACAAGTTTTTTTATATCTAATGCATTAAATCTTCTAGCCTGGATGACAGGGGGATTCTCGCCTAGGGCGGCAAAACACCTAGAAACGGGCCTGCGTAAAGGGTTGCCTGGCAGGCAGTTTTACTTCTGCAGTTTCTCCACCACGGGAGCAGAGAAATCCACAGTTCCTGGCACGGGTTGGGAAGTGGGCAGGACAAGGTGTGGTTAGCCTTTGTAAGTGTGCAAAAAACCACAAACTCATTCGTTAGTGGACTTTACCAAACTCTGATCTGACTCTTTCCCAACTTGAAAATGGTTGGAGATTTACTCCTCTTACAAGATGGTTCACCCACAGATTTTGTAGGGGAAGGGCTTACTCTGCAAGGAGGGATGACGAAACGTGTCCCTGTGAAGAACAAAGTGCATTTGCACAGTGGGCTCCGTTCTCCCTGTGTGTAGGCATGCACAGCAGGAATAGGAGTCCGGGGGAGATGTCACATGAAATTCCCAGTAGTTCCTCTGGACATTTGGGTCTGGTGCAGCTTTTAAAGAGTACTACCTGAACTGCATGTTAATTGCAAAAAGAAGTAATTTTAGACTCGTCTGTGGGTGTACTTTTACAGATGTATTACTATATTTGTGAGTTGTCCCTTTGATGTGTATATTAACCAACTTATTGTTACCCATTTTATTGACCTTTCAAGGATAAAAGACAGAGTGGAGCTCGATTGAACCTGTCATCTGCAACATACATGTGCTCAGATCTCTGCAGTAGTGTCTAAATCCACTAAGCTGTCTTAGTACCGGTTGCATGAAGCAGATAATCGACATTAACAGGCCTAGGGGCACATGCATCAAGGTAATCATTTGCGATTACCAAATAGCGAATATTAAGGATTCGCTATTTGGTAATCGCAAATACCTATGCATGAAGGATTCGCAATTATTCTTGCAAATCCTTAACATTCCCTAATAGGGATTCGCAGATTGTGAATCACTATTAGGTAATGCATTCCCATTCATTCCTATAGGCCTACAGGCCTATAGGAATGAATGGGAATGTATTCGCAATTTGCGAGTACTAAATTGGTAATCGCAATTTGCGAATGCAAATCCAAGGGTGCCTTGGGACCTAAGGCACCCCTGAGACACCCCCCAAAAAAATTAAGTATGTTAATGTGTAGCACAAACATGCCCTAAGAGCATGGTGTGCTACATAGCGCATTGAAAAAATTCATTTTTTGAATTTTCCAATACATGCACAAATTACCATCAACTTCAAGTTGATGGTAATTAGTGTTTCCTAAATGCACACTCACATTTACGAAATGCTACATGTATCTCAAATAGAGAATAGCAAATTGTGATTCCCTAAATGCGTTTGCAATTTAGGTAATCGCAAAGAATTGCAATGACCTATTTTGCGAATGCTAAGAGGAACATGCATCGTAAAAGGCATTTTTCAAGTCGCAAACGGGCCGATAGTGCGAATCGGCCTGTTGCAACCAGTAAAATGCTTGATGCATGTGCCCCCTAGTTTCCAAACAAACCATGACCTTTGAAAGCAGGTAGGGTTGAGACTCCATTGGTCCCATATCAATGCATGGAGATTGGCTGTGATGACCAAATCGGTGGATAGTATTTTAAATGCACTTGTTAACTGTCTGCTTTAAGAGAAGGCTGTGCGTGCACCAGATACCTTTGGAATCGGTGTGATTAGTCCTCCTCTTCAAACACTGTATGGCGCTAAAACCGGCCCGGTCATCCATGCGCTGTATGTTCAAAAGGATAAGATCCAGTCAGTAAAAGAAGCGCTTCCATAAATCAGTCACAATATCCCCATCACCAGCCAGATGTTAAATATTAGATTCTACAATGTACATTAGGCTAAGACTAC
The DNA here is from genome assembly GCF_964204655.1 of Triturus cristatus. NCBI lineage: Eukaryota > Metazoa > Chordata > Amphibia > Caudata > Salamandridae > Triturus > Triturus cristatus. The sequence continues at coordinate 629,035,868 of NC_140595.1, read as the reverse complement.
TTCTATAGCGCTGATGCGACCTGACGATTGCCTCTAACTGCTGAAAGTTAGTATGAACCATGAAGATATGGAAGTGAAACAGCATTATATGTCATAATATGCCATATATATTATGTTGGCCTCATGGTGGAACTTAGTTATGTCCATTGCGCTCTATAGGCTTCAGCGACGCTTGAGAGGAGGCTCATGCTAGGATTTGCACTGGTGTAAACCGGTGGTGTCACAGCTCTGTCCACCATCAAAGGGTGCAGATCTGTGCTCTGGAGGGGCGTAGACCTCAATGGCGCAAAAGGTGCAGTGGTTTGTCAGCATCCATGAATGGTGGTGTCCATGGATTCCTAGGTACCCCATTGATGCAGCTTAAGAATGAGGTGTAATAACGTGCATGCCTTGAACATCACGTGTCTTGTATCGTACAGTGACGACAGACGTAGGGGTTGGAGGGGTTGAGTACAATCGCCTCACAGAACTCCTTGTCAGATGTGCTGCCATGCTCAGCCCTGTCTCGATTCATTTTTCAAAGGAGTCTCAAAAGTGTGATCCATGTGGAGAGCATGCCCATGAGGACACTTTGATAGATGTTCACTTTTTAATCAATTCTTATAGGTGATTGGCGTAGTGAACGAGGAGCTGCCCAGTCCAGGCACTGGCAGGGGCAGCTCCTCCGCTAAGACGGAGGAGCGTTGCGCCACTGCTCTCAGAGCAGGAAAATAAAATGATAATAACGTTATTATCATTTTATTTTTCAATGGTTCGGGGCTGGCTAATGGCGGGGCGGAGCTGGTGGTACAGGGAGAGGAGTGGCTTGCACACTCCAAGTACAGATGACGGTTTGGCCAGCCGTCTTGGGCCGGCCAAACAGTCATGCGCACTTTGCATGTTCCTCACCAGGCTGTAATACACATCCTGGTGAGGAACATGCCCAGTCTCCCACTGCCTGTCTGAGCACCGAACCACGGCGCTCAGACCAATCACAATGCTGCATTGCAGTGTTGTGGCTGGCTGGGGGAGCCTGGGTGCTTCCTGCTTCCGGGACTCGCCGGAGAAGGAGACACGGCGGTGGAGAGGCGGTCACGGCAGCTGTGAGGAGGTAAGTGTGTTTTTCTTTTTTGTATTTTGTCCCCCCGCCAACCTACCGCCCCTCCACCTTGGTTCCCTGCCAGCAGCTACTGCCAGGCAGCCATCAGAGCCCGGTTCGGTGAGCATGTATTGATTCTTGTCACTGACATAAGCTGTAGAGCCCTAGACATCTGATTTATTCAATCACTGGGTGTGTGGTCGAAACCACTGTACTAAAAAAATGGCCCCATTTAGAATATAACAATTCTAACACAAAACAAGAATAAAACATGAAAAAGTGAAACATAACGATTATTTTAAAAGTTTGATTATAGGGCAGGATTTGTGTGTAATACCCAGAGGATAAAGTGGGCCGGATCTGTGGAGAACGACGTGCCCATGCTTTTTTAATTCAACCAAAACAGTTCCCCTATTTTTTGTTGCAGACAACTGTTCCAGAACAGAAATTTGAGGTCCCGTTGACATCACCAGTTGGGGAACAGCAGGAGTACAATGGATGCACATCTTTGTGGTGTGCAGTGGGCGCATTCTGGCATGGGCTGTCCTAACACTCCCTTACAAACACTTTTAAAAACAAAAATGTCTTAAAAACATTTTGTCAGGTCCAATAAAGGTCTCAGTAAATTAGTCCGTTGCACAACCCTTGGTAGCTGCCAACAAGCAGTCAGACCTCTCATTATACCAACCTATTGCCCTAAATGCAAGACATGCTTCCCAGAATGCTTCTCTGGTGCCGCGGGCAGAAAAAAGTGTGGCCTCTCATGAGTAGACCCCGAATCAGCTCCCAGGGGTGTGGAAGGGCACCCGCTGCCCCTGAGCCTGCTGCCACTGATCCTGCTGTCACCAATGACCATTGTGGGTGCACTGAAGCTCCTGCTGCAGACTGCATCACCCCAAATGCAGGGTGATCCCAATCCGAAAAGGCAAAAAATGTAGAGATGGGAAACATAAGATGAGCGTACGTGATCAGCTCCTGTCTGCAGCCTAGATATGTAGCTTCGGACCAGGAAACGTCATTTCAACACAAGGTGAGCTTGCAGGACCTCCTGCTTCGGTTCCACCAGTGGCCCGCTTGACTGACCCTCGGTTCCACCTGAATCTTGCAAAGTACTGTCGCCAATGATATGCTAACCAAGGGACTGCCATGTGTTTGAGACTACACTCTATTCATTCTATGCCCGAATGTCCGTTTGCTCATATTAAGTCAACATGGGCTATATTGCTATCATAGTCCTCCATGTTATTTTATATCCATATGCTTAGTTGCTCATTTCACACATACCACATTTGTAAGTCATGCAACTGCTATGGTTTATCGTATACCTCTAGTATACACTGTTGCATACACTCTCGTTTCACCCTATCACATTTAGTCCAGAACTATACGGTCCACATTCCCCACTGCCCTTCGCATATTTTTTTACGCATTTTGTTGTCATGTATTTGACCTTAGCCAATGTAATCTGCAGTTACTTCATATGTAACTTGAACAACACAGTTCCTATTGTCCTCCGTATACTTTTTATATAGTTTGTTGTCATGTATCTGTGCTTACCCATTGTTACTACTTTTACCCTAACTATTTATTCTGTTGTCATGTATCTGCACTTACCCCATGCTTCTGCATTTACCCCATATGTAACTCGTGCAACTGCTATTGTTTACTGTATACTTTGTGTATACTGTGCCTATGTATTTATGCTTATTGCATCTAACTGTATTTCCCCATACGTAATTCTTATAACTGTCATACATGTTGTGAACATTTACTGTTGTAAAGCGCTCTGACTCAGATGCTCTGTATAGACTTGTTATCTTTGTTGTGAACATTTAATGTTGTAAAGCGCTCTGATTCCTTCGGGTCTAGCTAGCACTATATAAAACTCTCAAATAAATAAATTCTTACAGCTGAGATGCCTCAGTTGAAATGGAAGAGGAGGAGCTTCCTGTGCTGTGAATCTGAGGGAGGGACAGACAGCTAAAAAAAAGAAACAAGCCTGCCTGCAGTCTGAAAGGAATGTAAATGTGTGCAATTAGTTATTATGCAAATGTAAAGGCTGCATGGAAGTCATATTTGATTATAATTGATGGAGTCACTTGAAGATTTTTGATAATAAAGATTTATTCTTTTTGAGACAATTGTAAGGGTGTTACCAGTTTAGTGCTAGAATCTGTGTTTTTAATGTGAACTTACAAAACATGGTTGCACTAGATACAGTCTGATTGCAGATAACCAAAATCTATATTTTGAAAGCCCTTTTTTAATCTTAAATCTAAATATTTTTGCACATTTGGCAGCAGCCTATCTTTTAATATATCATAGTGCAATTACCAGGGATTGGTTTAAATTGCTTTAATTTTTCATTTAAGTTTTTCCCGTTATTTTATATGCAATTACCTGGAAGTGAAAGAGCAACATATTAGATGTAGAATATTTTGTTCTTTTTAGCCACATCTTTGACCCTGCCCCAATGATCACTGACCTCCCCTCCCCCCCCCCCATTAAACTGAGGCTCACAATTCACATACTTTTGTATAATGTACTTCAATCGCTGCTAATACCTTATGGTTCTCAGTATTTGTGGCTAACTCATCTATTTGAAAGGATTGGTTCCCCTTAAAACAGAGTCAGACATTGGTGTAACAAACACATATTGGACTGCGTGCTCGGGTTGATCTACAGCATAGGAATGCTTCCATCAAGCAGCCGCCATATTGTTTGGTATTTTTTCACGAAGTACATGAATGCATACTGTTGGAAAGGCGTTCGCCGGAGGGGGGTTCGATACACGTCTTGCCCACCCCTTTGACCCACCTCTCCCAAGTAGGCCGAACCAGGCGCGCACACCCTGAGCTTACACTACGAACAGAGTGACACCACACGTATTCTTTGTAGGACGATAGGTTCTTTTATCGATGGTTTCAAGGGATCTTTATGATCCACGGTGCAAGCAGTACAGCAGTGGCACAAGGTACCACAAATTGGTCGTGGGGGAATGGGGGTAGCGGGACAGTCTTTAAAGATAGTGTCTCTGCGAAATACCCTGCGGATAGCTCACAATCCTCGAGCTGGAGGGTGTCGTGTCTCTGGGCGATCTCTTACCGAGTCGTCCTCAAGGGGAGCGCCGCGAGTCTCTCAGCAGGCACAGGCGGTCGGAGTTCGGGAGCCGCGATCCCGTCAGCAAGGCTCAGATGGTTCAATAGCTGGGGGCCGCGAGTCACTCAGCAGGCCCAGGTGGTTCAGTGTTCGGGAGCCGCGACCTCGTCAGCAAGGCTCAGATGGTTCAATAGCTGGGGGCCGCGAGTCACTCAGCAGGCCCAGGTGGTTCAGTGTTCGGGAGCCGCGACCTCGTCAGCAGGGCTCAGATGGTTCAATAGCGAGAGGCCGCGAGTCACTCAGCAGGCCCAGGTGACTTCAGCGTTCGGGAGCCGCGACAGCGTCAGCAGGCTCGGATGGTTCCAGGTCTTCTCTGCATTCGTTCCTCCGGCACCCCTTGTTATACTCCGCTTTCTCTTTGAAGTCCGGAGTCCTCGCAGAGAGGGGACTGGGGTGACGGAGGGGGTTCGGCGGGATTTCCTGCCGCTCACTTCTTTGGTCTTTTCAGGTGGGTCTGGGAGGGACCCCAGACGCTCGGCAGGGGAGGCGCCTGCTCCCCAGGGGCCTGGTGGCCGATCGAGTCTTCCCGGGGAAGGCGACCCGAGGTGTGACTGGGCTGGCACCTCTGGGTCTGGCTCGAGGGTTCCCGCTCCCTCGGTCGGACATGCGTGGTAGGGTGTCGAGTCTGTCAGGGCTCTGGCCGGCCCTCGGATCTGGGTGGCTGCGGCGGCCGGAGTCGGAGATGTCGTGCCTGGAGGGTGGTTGCAGGGTGGCTGGAGGATTGGGAGGGCAACGCCGTGAGGCCGGTCTCACACGCGTCCCCCCCAGCTGAAAGGCGTGGAGAACTACCCATCCACTGGGGGGTTCTCCTCGCCGAAGCGGAAGAACCGGGACAGGCCGTCGGCGTTGGCATGATCCGTCCCGGGGCGATGTTCGATGGTGAAGTCCATCCCTTGGAGAGAGATGGACCATCGTAGTAGCTTGGGGTTCTCCCCCCTCATCTGCATTAGCCACCGCAAGGGCCGGTGGTCTGTCTGCACTTTGAAATGGGTCCCGAACAAGTAGGGCCGTAGTTTCTTGAGGGCCCAGACTACGGCGAAGGTCTCTCATTCTATAGTACTCCAACGTTGCTCTCGCGGCAGCAGCCTTCGGCTGATGAAGGCTATGGGCTGATCGATGCTCTTGTCGTCGAACTGCGAGAGGACGGCCCCGATGCCGTGTTCGGATGCGTCGGTCTGGACCACAAACTCTTGGGAGTAGTCGGGGGCCTTGAGTACGGGGGCGGTGCACATGGCGGTTTTCAAGGCGTTGAACGCCTGCTGGCACTGGGGGGTCCACTGCACCCTCTTCGGGAGCTTTTTGGAGGTCAACTCCATGAGAGGCCCTGCTAGGCTACCATAGTTTTTAATGAACCTCCGGTAGTATCCTGTGAGGCCCAGGAAGGCCCGGACTTCTGTCTGAGTGGCGGGGGGCTTCCAGGACTTGATGGCGTCGATCTTTGGTTGGAGAGGGGCGACCTGCCCGCTGCCCACCTGATGCCCCAGATAGACCACGGAGCCTTGCCCGAGCTGACATTTGCTGGCCTTCACTGTCAGGCCGGCTTGGCGCAGGGCCATTAGTACTTGTCGGAGGTGCTGGAGATGTTCGTGCCATTGAGAGCTGAATACAGCGATGTCGTCAAGGTACGCTGTGCTGAACTCCTCGAGTCCGGCCAGGACCTTGTTCACCAACCGCTGGAACGTGGCTGGGGCGTTCTTCATCCCGAACGGCATGACCCTGAAGCGGTAGTGTCCATCTGGTGTGGAGAAGGCAGAGCGTTCTTTCGCTCCCTCCGTGAGAGCAATCTGCCAGTATCCGTAGGTCAGGTCGAAAGTGCTGAGGAACCGGGCGGCCCCAAGGCGGTCGATGAGCTCGTCGGCGCGGGGAATAGGGTGAGCGTCGGCTCGTGTGACCGCATTGAGCCCCCGGTAGTCCACACAGAATCTTAGTTCGGGGGCGACCCCAGGGGAAGCCGCCTTCGGGACCAGAACCACCGGGCTGGCCCAGGGGCTGTCGGAGGGCTCGATTACTCCAAGGGTGAGCATCTTCTGTACCTCGGTCTTGATGCAGGTGCGGACCCGGTCAGGCACCCGGTAGGCTCGGTGTCTCACAGGCGGGCTGTCGCCGGTGTCCACGTCGTGGACACACCAGTCGGTGACCCTTGGAATGAGGGAGAAGAGGTCTGCGAATTGTCTGAGCAGCTGGCGGCAGTCGTCGGACTGTTGGGGAGTGAGGGTGGTTGAAAGTCTCACTCCTTCCACGGAACCATCCAGGTCTTTAGCGCACAGGGGGTCGGGCAGGGGTTCGGTGTCTTCTTCCGCCCCATCATCGGTGGCCAGTAGCAAACTTAATTCTGTTCTCACAAAGTGGGGCTTGAGACGGTTCACGTGGAGGACCCGGAGGGGGTTCCGTGGGGACTGTACATCGACCAGGTACGTGACCTGACTCTTCCGCTCGATCACCTTGAAGGGACCAGTCCATTTGTCTTGTAGGGCGCAGGGCTTCACCGGGGCCATGACCCAAACCTGCTGGCCCGGCTGGAACTCGACCAGGGTTGCGTTCTGGTCATACCAGCGCTTCATTTCTTCTTGGCTGGCCTCGAGGTTAGCCTCTGCGAGTTCTCTGAACTTCCTCGTCTGGTTGCGGAGCGCCAGGATGTAGCGGAACACATCAGGGGGTGTCCCCCGGGGGCTTGTCTCCCAGCCCTCTTTGACCAGGCCCAGGGGCCCTCGGACGGGGTGCCCGTATAGCAGTTCGAAGGGGCTGAACCCCAGAGACTTTTGGGGAACTTCTCGGTACGCGAACAGGAGGCAAGGGAGGAGGACGTCCCATTTCCGGCGCAGGGGCTCTTCGAGGCCCAGGATCATTCCCTTCAGGGTTCGGTTGAAGCGTTCCACTAGGCCGTTGCCCTGGGGGTGGTAGGGGTCGTGAACTTATATGTGACTCCGCACTGCTGCCACAGGGACTTCATGTAGCGGGATATGAAGTTAGTGCCGCGATCACTCACCACCTCGCGGGGAAATCCGACACGGGAGAAGATCTCCATGAGAGCCCGGCCCACCACGGGAGCCGTCACGGTGCGGAGGGGAATGGCCTCGGGGTAGCGGGTGGCATGGTCCACCAGGACAAGGATGAAGCGGTGGCCCTGGGCGGTCTTTGGATCCAGGGGTCCCACGATGTCGATGCCGACCCGCTCGAACGGGGTACTCACAACGGGGAACGGTTGTAAGGGAGCTTTGCGTTTTCCGCCACTCTTCCCACTGCCCTGGCATGTGAGGCAGGATTTGCAGTGTACTTCTACATTCGCTCGCATCTTGGGCCAATAGAAGTGGGTAACCAGTCGCTGATATGTTTTGTCTTGGCCTAAGTGTCCTGCCAAGGGTACATCGTGGGCCAGGCCCAGGAGGAGGCTTCAGAAACGCAGGGGTACCACCAGTACTCGGGCTGCGCCTAGCTCGGCGGACTTTTGTTCGCTGTATAGGAGGCCATTGTCCCAATAGATCCAATGGGTTCCGGCTCGGTCACCGGCGGCCTGGGTTTCGGCTTGTTGTCTGAGCCCCACGAGGGAGGGGCAGGTGGCCTGTTCCTGGCAGAACTCCTCACGGGAGGACCCTCCCTCACAGCGCCATTGGGCCATCTCTGGTAGTTCTTCGAGCTCAGTCAGGGCCTCAGGGGCGGAAGGTTCCGGTCCTTCTCCCGGGTTAGTGTCTTCTTCTCCCGCCGAAGGAGGGTTGTCCGCTTCTGGTAGGGTGTCCCGGTTCTCGGGGACAGTGTTCGGTGGGAGGGCCTCACCGCCCTCGGAGAGAGGCAATCGCGCGGTCATGGAGCGCGTGGTGGCGCAGACCCATTCTGGTAGGCCCATCATCTCGAGATGGGCTCTTCGTTCTACTTGCCCCCACGGGGAACTCTCCAGGTCGTTGCCCAGGAGGCAGTCTACGGGCTGTGATGTTCGGACTGCTACCTTCAATTCTCCGGAGACCCCTCCCCACTCGAAAGGCACCAGCGCCATCTGGCAGAGGCTCTCAGAATTGTCGGAGGACACGACCGGACAGAGGGCACCGGTTAGGATCTGGTCTTCTGAAATTAGGCTGCGGTGGACCGCGGTGACACTCGCCCCGGTGTCGCGGAGGCCCTCGACTCGGCGGCCGTTGATGGTCACCTGCTGTCGGTATTTCTCTGTGTTGGCGGGCAAGGGTGTCCCGGGGACCATTTCTCGATCACCAAGGGAGACCAGGGCCATGGCCGCTGGTTCCCATTCTTCGGAGTCCTCCATCTCTTCCCCCAGAGCCACGGTGGCCATCTGCCGGGCCGGGGGGTTGGTCGTTGCGGTTCGCTGATACTGGGGACACTGGGGGTCATTGGCGTAGTGTCCGGGCTGTTGGCAGCGGAAGCAGGTGATCCTAGCTCGTGGACCTAGCCGTCCTGGGGCTCCGGTGCTTGCTGTGGACGGGGCTGAACCTGCCGCTGGTGGGCTGCTGGGGGGGCTGTGTGAGGACCCCCCGGGGAAGTCTCTTGGTCGGCCGTGGTTTCCTCCGCCCCTCTGGCGGGGGGGGCCTTGACTGTGGCGGCCGTAGTCCCCCACGGGGCCGCGGGTGGCCCGGGTATTCACCCAACGATCAGCCTCAGCGGCCAGCTTCCGAGGGTCGGTGAGTTTACTGTCCAGGAGATGTTGGCGCAGTTCTACAAAGCAATTGGCCGCTAAATGTTCCCAGGCAATCAGATCAAACAATTCTTCGAAGGTAGAGACCTTGCTGCCCTTGATCCACCCGTCCAAGGCTCGGCTGTAAAAGTTCACGTATTCTACCCACGTGGTGCCCGGTATCTTCTTGCAATCTCGGAACCGTTGTCGGTACATTTCGGGGGTGAGTCCATACCGGCCCACGAGGGCTTCCTTCATGTGGCTGTAGGAGTTCATGACCGTGGAGGGCAGATCTAGCAGGGTGTCTCTTCCTTCGCTTAAGAACCGGCCCCATAGGCCAGCCCCCCAATCCTTCTGCGGGACTCGGTGAGAGGTCATGGCGACTTCGTAGGCCTTAAACCACTGCTGGATATCGTCATTCTTGTAATACTCTTTTACCACATCCTTGGGGATGTGGACTTTGGTTTCCCCGGTGGGAGCGGACGGTGGATTCCCGGGCGGCTGTGACTTTTCGTTTTTAGCCCGCCACTCGATCTCCTTCAGGCTGCGCTCATGTTCTAGCTGGAGGTTTTTTTTGTCGTGCTCTCTTTGGCGTCTCTTCTCCTCGAGTTCCCCTTGTAGTCGTAACTGCTCGACGGCCAACTTTTTCTCTGCCAGCTTTATTTCTCCCTCGATTTTTAGCTTTGCCAGTTCAAGTTCGTGGTTGCGGCTTCTCTCTCGGTCCGCTAGCTCCTCGGGGGACAGGTTCCCCTCTGGCCCATTGTTTCTCACCGGGATGCTTGGTGGTTCATGGGCAGAGTCTCCTTCCGTTTGGGTCGGGGGCGCCCCCGTCTCGACCCAGGTTTTCAGTACTTTCTGGAAGTCTTCCTTTGTGCTTAATCCGGTGGTAGCGATGCCAAGATCCTTGCAAAACTGTTTTAATTCTCTATGTGTGTAATAGTCCAATTGATCCTCTCGGAACGGTGAGCTTATTTCGGTACCTGCGGCACCCAGGGAGGTTTCTCCTTCCATCTCTGTTTGGTAGTGCGTCAGTCTTTCACTGCACGCTCTCTTTTGGTGTCGGCTCGGATCCCGTCGTCTGCCACCAAATGTTGGAAAGGCGTTCGCCGGAGGGGGGTTCGATACACGTCTTGCCCACCCCTTTGACCCACCTCTCCCAAGTAGGCCGAACCAGGCGCGCACACCCTGAGCTTACACTACGAACAGAGTGACACCACACGTATTCTTTGTAGGACGATAGGTTCTTTTATCGATGGTTTCAAGGGATCTTTATGATCCACGGTGCAAGCAGTACAGCAGTGGCACAAGGTACCACAAATCGGTCGTGGGGGAATGGGGGTAGCGGGACAGTCTTTAAAGATAGTGTCTCTGCGAAATACCCTGCGGATAGCTCACAATCCTCGAGCTGGAGGGTGTCGTGTCTCTGGGCGATCTCTTACCGAGTCGTCCTCAAGGGGAGCGCCGCGAGTCTCTCAGCAGGCACAGGCGGTCGGAGTTCGGGAGCCGCGATCCCGTCAGCAAGGCTCAGATGGTTCAATAGCTGGGGGCCGCGAGTCACTCAGCAGGCCCAGGTGGTTCAGTGTTCGGGAGCCGCGACCTCGTCAGCAAGGCTCAGATGGTTCAATAGCTGGGGGCCGCGAGTCACTCAGCAGGCCCAGGTGGTTCAGTGTTCGGGAGCCGCGACCTCGTCAGCAGGGCTCAGATGGTTCAATAGCGAGAGGCCGCGAGTCACTCAGCAGGCCCAGGTGACTTCAGCGTTCGGGAGCCGCGACAGCGTCAGCAGGCTCGGATGGTTCCAGGTCTTCTCTGCATTCGTTCCTCCGGCACCCCTTGTTATACTCCGCTTTCTCTTTGAAGTCCGGAGTCCTCGCAGAGGGGGGACTGGGGTGACGGAGGGGCTTCGGCGGGATTTCCTGCCGCTCACTTCTTTGGTCTTTTCAGGTGGGTCTGGGAGGGACCCCAGACGCTCGGCAGGGGAGGCGCCTGCTCCCCAGGGGCCTGGTGGCCGATCGAGTCTTCCCGGGGAAGGCGACCCGAGGTGTGACTGGGCTGGCGCCTCTGGGTCTGGCTCGAGGGTTCCCGCTCCCTCGGTCGGACATGCGTGGTAGGGTGTCGAGTCTGTCAGGGCTCTGGCCGGCCCTCGGATCTGGGTGGCTGGGGCGGCCGGAGTCGGAGATGTCGTGCCTGGAGGGTGGTTGCAGGGTGGCTGGAGGATTGGGAGGGCAACGCCGTGAGGCCGGTCTCACACATACATTCTAACCGTACAATGGGTGAAGATGGCAGATTTCACTGGCGCAATATCTCCTAAATAGGAGTATTTGAGTTTTTCCTGAAAAGTGCACTGTTGGGCTGTAGGGGGTGATCGAAAGGAAATGAATTTCAAATCTTGAAGGTCCAGTGGGAGAACAATCTTTAAGGTGATATGTGCTTCCACTGTCCCAGGATACCAGAAAAATGTATCTTTTAATGCAAAGAACTTGAAAAACTCGGATTACATTGATTTCCTATAGCTATAAGGGAGGCCCTATATTTCCTCAGGGAAAGAAGCAGTAAAGCTTCACAAAATAAATGCAACACAATTATAATTACAGTGGAAGTTATGAAGTATTGTTTTGTGGGCTAAGGGTAATATGTGTTCAGTATATGTATTGTATACTAGGTCGTAGTGGAATTATAACTAATGTATTGTATGTTAGAAATAGCACAGTTACAAAATGTATTGTATACAGTGGATATCACAGTTACAACATTTGTTAGTATACTAGAGGTATTGTAATTAGAAGATACGTATTGTATACAGTGGATATCACACATACAGAATGTGTTTGTATACATGCAAGATATGTATTGGGTTAGTGAAGACACATGAGATAAATTGTATGCTTGAGGTCGTTTACATTCAAGAGATTTATTTGAGGAGTAGTGTAGGTGCAATAAATCTATTGTATGTTAGGGTCAGTATCGTTACAAGCGGTATACTATCCGATAGATACCACAGATACAAACTGCAGGTATATGTATTGTAGCCTTGGGTTAGTGTAGACACAAAAGATGTGTGTGTGAGTTAGTGTGAATTCAGGAGACGTATGATATGATTACATTAATGTACATACAAGATATGTTTTGAATGTTAAATGTAATGTAGATGCAATAAATATATTGTTAGTTAGGGTTAGTACAGGTATAAGACATATTTTATATGAGGGACAGCACAGACACAAAAATTGCTGGTATACTGAAGGCAGTGCAAATACAAGATATGTATTGTATTATTGGGTTAGTGTAGACAGGAGATATATTGTATGTTTGGGGTAGTGTAGATTAAGGAGATGTATTGTTTTCTTGGGTCAATATACAGACAAGATATGTATTGCATGCAAATGTAGATACAATAGATATATTGTATGCTCGGGGTAATATAGGTACAAGAGATGTCCTGGATACTAGGTATAGCACAGATACAAACATTTTTTTGTATGCTACAGGTACTGTAAATACAGGTTGTGTATATTATTATGTGAGATTGCAAAGACCTAAGAAATGCATTGTATACTTAGGTTAGTGTAGATACAAAATATGTATTGTATGCATGGGATAGCGTAGACGCAAGAGATGTATTGTAGGCTTACATTAGTGCAAATAAAAGTTATGTATTGTATGCGAGGGATCGCACACATACAATAGATTTCTTGTGTGATTGGGTTAGTGTAGATAGAAGACATGTATTGTATGCAGAGATAATGTAGACATAATACATGTATTCTATGTTAGGTGCAGTATAGGTACAATAGATGTCCTGTACACTAGGGAGAGCACAGATACCAAAAGTGCTTTTATGCTACAGGTAGAGTAAATGAAAGATATGTATTGTATTCTTGGGTTAGTGTAGACACAAGATATGTATTGTATGCTTACATTAGTGCAGATAAAAGATATGTATTGTATGCAATGGATAGCACAGATACAAGAGATGTGTTATGTGCTTGGGTTACTGTAGATAAAAGATATGTATTGTATGCAGGGATAAGGTAGGTATAATACATGTATCCTATGGTAGATGTCCTGTATACTAGGGAGAGCACAGACACCAAAAGTGCTTTTATGCTACAGGTAGAGTAAAAACCAGATATGTATTGTATTCTTGGGTTAGTGTAGGCACAATAGATGTAGTGTATGCTTGGGTAAGTGTAGATAAAAGATATGTAGTGTATGCGAGGGATAGTGCAGCTACAAGAGATTTATTGTGTGCCTGGGTTAGAGTAGATAAAAGATATGTATTTTATGCAGGTATGATGTAAATATAATGCATGTATTCTATGCTAGTTGTAGTATAGGTACAAGAGATGTGCTGTACACTAGGGAGAGCACAGATACCAAAAGTGCTTTTGTGCTACAGGTAGTGTAAATACAAGATATGCATTGTATTCGTGGGTTGGTGTAGACCCAAGAGATGTATTGTATGCTTGGGTTAGAGTAGAGTCATGAGATATATTCTATGTTAAGGTAGGGTAGTTCATTTCTAAATACAACCTTTTAAAAATGACGGAGAAGTCTGAATAATGGATTTGGAGTCTTAAAACAATTAGCAGGTTTTTTTTAGAGGGAGAGTTTCCTGGACCTGGAATCCTCCATTTTAAACAGACTGTTATTTCCAGTGTGCTATTAAAACATACTAGGAGTTTATGTTCACAAAATATTCGTTTAAATGAAAGAGAGCTATACATTTAAATGCCATTTTTGGACCACATCTTTCTTAGAAAAACGTATATACCAAATCCAGAACTGATACAAATGAGGCACAGTGTTGGTGGATGTGAGGTAGTGTACCAACCACACACGTGCCCAAAGTGTACTGTCATGAAAACACACTGTTGTCACACTGTTCCTGTTAGTAGTACTGGATTAACTTTGGCTCTGCACTAGGTGACACACAGCTTTGTGGAACTAATCCTAACAGGTGGCAACAGGTTGATACAGTCGTGTTGACCACTGTTTCCGCCTCTTGTGGTATAGGAAAGCCTTTGTCAGGATGTCGTGACACCATTGCTGTTCTTGGTTTAGATGCAGAGACTTTGTGTGTGGACAAGTGTTGCTTATCTCGCTTAGCATAGCTCTTGTCCAGCATTGGGTAAACCTTTTCTCTAATACTATATGTCAAGTTCCAAATGTGCATCTCAGATCATACGAAGGACCTTATTTGGCCCATGTCGCTGTGCATACAATGACTGTGGTGAACAGCTCAAGACATAGCAGCATCAACATTCAATTTTAATAGACATAGACTGCTTAATAAGCAACACATTGCTCAGTGGTGCAACCTCTAAAAATTTGCTTTATTCAGTTAACCTCCAGATACCTATGAGCCTGTTAAGTCTTGAGTGAGGTTCTTTAAGAATGAGACCTCAGCCACTCAGGTAGAGAGGGGTGTCTTCTTTACTCACATGTTAGGCTCAGGCATATGGCTGTAGGTAAGGCATCATCATTCCATCAGCTGTTACCATCTACTGGCTTTCTCTCAGCCCACATCAACATTCTGTTTCATCATCATTCACTCTCAACATTGGAGACAGCATCTCAGACATGAGGGTACACTGAATACACTTGTGGTCTCTTTTCAAGAACAGATATATGTACAGAAAGGGATATTCTGTGTTTTCAATCTACATGTTCATTCCCCTAAATAAGAGACTGGTTTCAACCATCATAGAGGGCATATCTTCTCAATGAGGGGCATGGAAAATGGCCTTCACAAAGTTCATCCTTAATGACTGAAATGACTGCAACGTCAGCTTTACCTTGAGGAAAAGTGGGACATTTTCTACAAAAGAATTGCTAATATGGTTAGGGCAGTGTCAGGCACATGACAAACTCAGTGGTGGCTGCCGCCAATCGAACCTGGTAGGGTGGAAGGGGGGGTGGGGCGTGTGTGGAGGGGGTGTTGGGAAATAAAAAAAAAAAATTACCTGCTGCCCAGTGCCTACTGCTGGCTCATTGCTCCTGCTACTCTCCTCCTCTGGAAGTGGATGGGCATAAAAGCACAGGCTCCCTACCCAAACCAGATGCTGCTCTTACGGTATGAGAGCAGCACCAGGATTGGTTGAGCGGCCTTGTTTGACGCTCAAACAGTGCATTGGAGCCTGTGACATTTCTCCAACCCGGCTGTGCAACAAATTTGGGTTTGAGAAACATAAGTGTGCATGCCTGTTTGGCCCGCCTTGGACGGCCAGCCAAACAGACATGCGCACTTATAAGTGCTCACCACTCCTGCCTTTTATGGCCTGGGCTTGCCGCTCCCACTCCCACGAACGCAGCGCAGAGATAAATTAAACAATAAAAATGTTTTATTATAGTTTTATTTATCATCTGCTGGCAGTGAGGTGACGCTCCTCCGCCATTACGGAGGAGCCGCCCCTGGCCAGACTGCATTATTTTTCCAGATGCGCCGGCTTTTGCTAAAATTTCCTAAGTGCATCACTGCGCCAGGGCTAATAATGGTGTTCTCAGATGTGTGGCCTGAGGCAGCCTTAGATCAATAGATTCCATCCCGGGCATTTTAGCTGTGGCTGTGGAGCTAGGGATGCCCTTGAAATAATTCACATGGTGATGAGCAATAAAGATGCTCTTGAAGTGTTTTTTTTTCTGGGATTTTCAAAGACATACTAACCAATATAAAGACAACTCCTCGGACAAACGGTTCCGAATTAATTTAAAACAGAGAGACCTTTGGTTTTTATTTTCCTTTCTTTGACTACAAAGTGTATGTCTGTTGTACCCGAGTACGTTAAAGGACAAAGCTGCAGCATTAAAAATGTCTTCCAACACTCATGTAAATAAAAACAATTGCTTGGCCTACACACTAACATTTGAAAGTAGTTTAGAATATCCCAGAAGCATGTGAAGTACACAAGACCAAAACAAGAAAAATAAAGTTTACTTTATATGATCCAAAGAGGGATAAAACCACTCTAATTTTTCAATTCTCAATTTTAATTGTGCCATATTTTTATTTAAAATGACACGAATTCAAACCTCAAAATCATCATATTTGTTAATGTAATCGGAAAGTCAATATATTAATGCATACAATGTTGTTTATCAGGCATGCTGGACCTTACAGTGCCGCACATTGTGCGGAGCCCCGGTATCAGTGAGTGTGAGCACTCATTGTGTTTAGGGATGAAATTGATTGTATGGTGCATTATTACCACACCAGAGACAATGTAAAGCTGCTTTGCTGCAAACAAAACCATCCAATTGCAACCGGCAAACACTGGTGGTCAATGTGGAGGTAAAATCTGTTAAAGCATGTAGCAGGAAGGTTATTCCTTCAACCCTGCCTGTGATGGAAGCTGCTGTGTCGGCTAGCTTACACCTAGAGCTTGGGAAGGGAAGGGGGACAAAGTTATATCTCCTCTTCAGAAAAGCTTTAAAACACACTTTCTTTGAATAACCCAGTAAGAAGCGAGTAAGATACCAAAGAATAGTTTAGCGCCAGCATGACCTTATCAGCAAACCTTAGTGCTTTATAAAACATCCTGCCATACCATAGCATACCATAACATAACATGTAGCATAACTCAACATAACATGTCAGCCTCAAGCTAAATTAGGAGGTAAACATACCTCCAGATTTTTGCATCATTGTGTGTTTGTTATCTTGAACGCTCCCTACTTTTGCACTGGATTGTGTGTTTTTCTGACTGATGCTAGTTACCGTTTTCCTCTTTTTGAGCTATAGTATGGTCCCCCCATCTAGTTTCAGCTTCTGTTATCACCACAGGAGCCAGCATCATCCCGTAAACTCTCCATAACAGGCTTCTACAACAAGTAGCTCGTGAGCTAATGTTAGCTCTCTAGGTACACTCTCTTGTGTGCATCCCAGCCTTCTTTTTTTTAAGTTTGAAATGCTTTATTTAAAGAAAAGCAGAGAGAACAATGAAATACAAATTATTCAAAAAACAATGTCCATGTTGAATGAAAAAGAAAAAACAATAGATCAGTATGCGTTAACATAAGAAACCTAAAGGAAGCATAAAAAAGCATATTTTAAAAGTTTTTAAAGGCAGCAAGGAAAGAGAGGGAAAGAAGAAAAAAGGAGAAGAAAGGAAAGAAGAGAGAGAAGGGAGAAAGAGGTAAAAGGCATTATAAGGAAAATAGAAAGTGAAGTCACACAAAGGCTAGGTATAATAGAAAAAGCAAGAAAGCCGGGGATTGGGAGTAGTTAAAGGCAGGAGACAAAAATGTAAATGTAAAAAATATAAGAAGGATAGAGGAAGATGAAAAAGAAGGACAGAGAATAATTCGCTCAAGGAGGTCTAAAATTCTCAGAGGACACAGGAGAAATACGTTTCAGAGCCATGCGGTCAAGATAGGCTGTGAGAGGTAACCAGAATAAGTCTCTATTAAGAGAAGGGGTGGAAGCAGCAGCAAAGCGCACATCAAGCCTATGATAATGACAGAGAGAGTTCCACCAACATTGTATGGAGAGTTTAGTAAGATCCTTCCAATTAGAAGAAATATGTTGGAAAGCCAGAGCCAGCATAATATCTAATAGGCCAGAGGAGTGTGAGGGAATATCTAAAGTGTCAGAAATACTACCTAAAAAAAGAAGAGGGATAGAATATGATACAGAGACAGAAAATAGGCGAGAGACATAAGACCACACCTGATCCCAGAGTACAAGAACAGAAGGGCAAAGAAAGAGTAGATGAAAAAGATCAGCATTAGGAGCGGCACAGGTCCAACAATTAGAGTCTTTATCAAGAGAAAAGCGAGAAATGGAAACTGGAGAAAGATATAGTCTGTGATAGAGAAAAAACATAGATTGAGTCAATGAAGCAGAACGGGAAATTTTTAAGGACCTGGACCAAACTTTGTCCCAAACCGCTATAGGCCAGTCACAGCCCAGGTCCAACTCCCAAGCACATTCCAATTTAGATTTCAGACGAGCCGGATTGGGGGAGGCGAAAAATTTATAAATAAGAGAGGCTTTAGGAAGAGAAGACAAGATCTGAAGAAGGGGAGAGTGAGACGCGGGAGAGGATGACAAAGGAAGAGAATAATAAACATCCAGTATGATGGCCATAAGAACAGTAAATCTGCGGAGGAAGGATTGTGGGCAATGAAACAAAAGTCGGAATCGAGGGAAAGAACAAGGGAGGAGACCGTCAAAAAGTTGGTTAACCCATATCAGACCCTTTGATCTCCACGCATTCCAACAGATAGGACGATTATTTAGGAGAATAAGCGAGTTGTACCAGATAGGGGAAGCCAAAAAGGATTCACGAGTAACAGGATCAGAACGGACCAGAGCATATAAGAGAGAGGAAGTATGCTTGAACAGGGGTAGAGGAGTGATTAAGTTCTTAGCAGAGAAGTGCACAACCTCAGATAAAGAGAAGGGAGAAAGCAATGAACGCTCAATAGAGAGCCAAAGAGGAGCAAGAGGGGAGGGAGCAAGAACAAGCCAATTAGAAGCCTGACGGAGCGAGAACGACTTATGATAAAGACAGAAGGCCGGGAAGTTGACACCGCCATTGGATTTTGGCTTACGAAGAGCAACTAGAGCAACTCTCGATTTTTTATGATTCCACAGAAACTTAGAGAGGCAAGAGTCGATGCGTTTGAAATAGATATCAGGGATATGTATGGGGAGCATGGAAAAGATGTATATAAGAATGGGAGATACCATCATTTTGATCGAATCCAGCCGACCCCACCATGAAAGAAAGAGAGGATTCCAAGAGGATAGCAATTTGTCAATACGGGATAATACAGCAGACATGTTCAACCGAATAGATGAAGAGATGGAGTTAGAAAACCATATTCCAAGATACTTGATTTTAGAAGAGTTCCAAGCGAAACCAGTGGCCGAGAACTGATGAGGGAGACAAAATTTAGGTAAGAGGGAGGATCTCAGTTTTATCCGAATTAATCTTGTAGCCAGAAACTTGGGAAAAAGAGTTGAACTCAAGCAATAAGGCCGGAACAGAGTGTTCAGGGTCAGAAATGAAGAGGAGAATGTCATCTGCATACGCAGAAAGTTTCAAATGAGTCTTATCATAAGGGAAACCAGAAATAGACTTGTTATTCCTAATGGACGTAAGAAATGGCTCTAAGGCCAGAACAAAAAGTAGAGGGGACAAAGGGCAACCTTGACGGACACCACGTTGAAGAGGAAAATAAGGGGATAGATGACCATTGACTAAAACAGACGCCTTAGGGGCAGAATAAAGTAAGGAAACAAGAGAAATAAAATTAGGACCAAAACCGTGCCACCGCAAGGAGGCAAACAGAAAGGACCAATCTACTCTATCAAATGCTTTCTCAGCATCAACCGAAATGGCTGCTAAAGAGATGTTGAGAGAAGGAACTTTATTCAGGACATTAAGGAAAAGGCGGGAGTTATCCGAGGTAAGCCTGCCCTTCACAAAACCACACTGTTCCTTGCCAATGAGGTGCGGGAGAAGAGGGTCCAAGCGTAAGGCGAGAAGTTTAGCAAATAATTTGTAGTCTACATTAACTAGGGAGATTGGTCGATAGTTTTTACAGAAGTGGGGGTCACGACCCTCCTTAGGAATAAGACAAATCGTAGCCTCGTGGAACGTGCCAGCAGCCGTGCCAGAGATAAAAAAGGACTGAAAAAGTGAGAGAAGTTTAGGAAGTAAAAGGTCTGAGAAATGCAGATAGAATTCCACAGAAAAGCCGTCAGGGCCCGGGGACTTACCTTTAGTTAAAGACTTTAAGGCGCTGTCTAGCTCAGTAAAAGAGAGATCAAGTTCAAGACCAGGGAAGTTAAGATGAGAAGTGGAAGGGGGAGGAATGCTATCCAAATAGGATTGAATAAGAGAATCAGTGGGAGGCGATTCAGGAGTATAAAGTGATTGGTAGAAATATTGAAATTGGGCGAGTATATCCTGCTCCTTATGCAAGAGAAGATTATCGGTGGAATAAATTGGATCAATAGAAGTACGCTCCCTACGAGACTTAAGGTAATTGGCCAAAAGTTTGCCTGATTTGTTGCGGCCTCCGTAATAGCGCGCACTACTCCGTAGTAAAATTGAAGAGGCATTGTCAGTCGTAGTTTTGTTAAAATCAAGTTTGGCGTGAATAAGGTCTGGTAGAACAGTTTTAGCGGAGGAAGTGTAGAATCGATGTTCCAGGGATTTAATATGGGCGAGCAGGTCTTTCTGTTTCTTAAGGTAACATTTCTTTTTCTTTGAGACAAAGTCAATCACGAAACCACGAGCGGTAGCCTTAAAGGAATCCCAGATAACATGAGGGGCTAAAGAGGGGTCAGAGTTGAGTAAAAAGAATTCTGTAGCAAAAGAGAGAAAAGAAGAGGAAAAAAGAGGATCCAGAAGAAGAGAATTATTGAAACGCCAACGAGAAGATTTAGGATGAGGAGGGAGAAGATCCAGAACTGTGACAATGGGAGCATGGTCTGAGATAACGATCGGCTCTATAGAAGAAGAGAGAAGATTTTGAGAAAGAGATTGAGAGAGGAAGATGTAATCAATTCGGGAAAAAGATGCATGGGGAGGTGAAAAAAAGGAATAGTCTAGGGTGTCAGGATGGGACAGTCTCCATGAGTCAAGAAGGTGTGATTTAGAAATAGTGTCTAGGAATTGCGTATGTGATTTGTGAGGAGTAAAACGGGCAGAGGACTTACGATCAAGAAACGGATCAACAATTTGATTGCAATCCCCCCCCAAAATGAACATGGAATCACTGTATTGAAAGCATTTCGAGGTAATTAAAGGCCAAAAATTACAATCGGGGTGAGTAGGACCATAAACATTAAAAACAGTCAAGGATACAGAATTAATTAACAATTTAACTAAAACCCAACGACCATCAGCATCATTCTCTTGAGACAGAACTTTACACTTAAGTTTCTTGTGACACAAAATGGCCACACCATTCTTTTTATTAGATGTAGGAGAGAATAAGACCGTTCCCACCCAGCCTCTCTTTAACTTAAGAGACTCAGTCTCAGAGAGATGAGTTTCCTGTAACATGACTAAATCAGGATTATAAGAAGCTAGATGGGAAAGTATTTTCTGTCGCTTAATAGGATTAACAAAACCTTTCACATTCCATGAAATAACTTTGAATTAAAAAACAGTAAAAATTGCAAGGAACAAGGAAAAAGACATAGAAGAAAAAATGCCATAAAGGACACCAGCCAATGAATGATAGAAAAGAGCAAGGCAAAGGAAATACAAGAGATACCGTAAGAGAAAAAGAGAAAAGAGGGGAAGGGGGAAGAAAAAAAAAAAAAAAAAAAAAAAAAGGGAAGAAAAAAGAAGCACAAGAAGAGACAGTACATATCCAAAACGGATGACTGAGGAGAACATACCTGAAGGGGGGAAAGGAGGTGACAAGATGACGATGGGGTATGGGAGGATTCGACAAGAACGGCCTCCTAAGCCAGGAGAGCAACACACCGCACCAGGACGGGAAGTGAAAAAGACGAATCGCATGAGATGAAGAGAAACACAGAGGAGCACACCAAGCAATCTAAGGGAGGAAAAAAGAGACATGTGATACAAGAATCATGTTAAGAAAAAACAACACAGAAGCAGATGCCATATTAGAAACAGAGAACCCAATCCAACAACCAATGCAGAATCACATCAAAGGGAGAAAAAACAACCAACATGAGAATATATCAGCAAAACCTGCAAGGAGAAAAACAAAAGAGTTAAATAGTCAACCAGTAGCAGGATTGGATGTATCCATGCCAGCACTAGTCTGAATGTGTATAAAATTCTTGAGTTCAGCTGGATCCTGCAAAGTCCAAGTATTGTTTTGATGAGTTACTTTGAAGGTACAGGGGTGAAATAGACCATACCGAGCTCCAATAGATCGCAGAGGAGGACGAAGAGACAGGAACTCCTTTCTTCTGGCAGCAGTGGCATTGGAGACATCTTGAGAGAGAAAAACTCTCTGACCCATCCAGGACACTTGACGCTTTGTTCGAGCTGCAGAGAGGACCAGAAGAAGATCAGTGAATTTGAGGAAGAGGAGGTTTGGTTGAGGAGGAGGAGCGAGGGCCAAGTCTATGAGCTCTTTGGATGCTTAGAGCAGTAGTAGTAGGAAGATCCAGAAGTTTCAGAAGAAAAGAGGAGAAGAACGTTACAGGATCATCCCCTTCCAAGGACTCCGGCAGGCCATAAACGCGCAGGTTGTTCCTCCTATTCCTATTTTCCAAATCCTCAGTGTGCTGTTGGAGGGTGAGAAGAGACTTTTCCAGAGAGGAGATGCGCTGAGAGTTTGACTGAATCTCAGTGACCTGCTGCTCCACGGAAGAAACACGAGTTTCCATCGTTGACCATTTAGCCTCAAAGAGCTGCATCTTCGCATTAGTCTCCTCCACAAACGGACGTAGAGCGCGAATCTCCTCCAATATCAGCTCCATAGATATAGGGGACGAAGGCGTCTCAGGTGGAGGTGGAGGAGAGTCTTGCTTCAATCGCTTAGACAAGGAAGCAGAAGGAGAAGATTTGTTTAGGGCAGGCTGTGACGGAGAAGAACGGATGGATGATGTCGTCGCCATTTGCTCCGTGGGAGAAGGATGGGAAGAGTGACCAGCCGTTGAAGAAGAGGCGGAAGAAGGAGAGCTCTTCGAGGGCACAAAGACAAACTTTGGGTTGCGTAGCTTGCCCATAGAAGCTTGAACGTGCCAGGGGCAGGATGAGAAAGAAGTGCTCCAATGCAACGTCTTGTACGCAAAAAGCAAAGAATGTCAGTATGTATAGATGAAAAACACAGCGATCAACAGAAGCACTAAGGGATAACAGCAAAAACCAGAGTCCCAAGACACAGAGGAATGAAAGGCTACTTCCAGTGTTGACAGAGAAGTCACCAGTGAGCGCAAACGCCAAATGCGCCAAGATTTAATGGTAGAATTGCAGCAGAAATCCAGCATGTGGGCGTAATGAGGATGTAGGGAGATTTACGCATTGGAACTGAAGTAAGACATCAGGGAGGAGCACAGCAAACGTAACAGCCTGTGAGGAGAACATGAATGTAGGGGTCTCCCAGGAAGCAGCAGCAGCATGAAAAATATCACTCAGGCATAGCGCGATGACAGAGCGGCCATTAATTGCCAATGATAAAGTCCAGGAACAGAAGGAAGAACAAGGAGAGCATATTTGCAGTTACCTCAGCGTCGCGCACACATCGCGCCTACTTCAAAATGGCGGCCGCGCTGAGGCACTTACACCGAGGAGCGGGAACTGGGCAAAAAACTGCTGGAAGACGAAGTCCGGCGATCACATCCTCAGCTCGGAGATATCCGCTTGAAGGAGCCACAAGGAAGAAGCCGAAACAGTCGCAGATAGCGGTGGGGAGATGAAAAAAACCGCCGCGGCTCAGGGAGCTCCGGACTCAGGCGGCCATCTTGATCGGCGTCCAAGCCACGCCCCGCATCCCAGCCTTCTAAACGAGAAGCTTTTGTTTTGCTGAATTAGTATATGTATACCAACATTGAAAAGTGTGTGTTTGAGACAAAAACGTGTGTAATTTAAGAACTCCTAGCTGATGTTGGAGAAAAAATAGTGGAATTTCCAAAATATGTTTAAAGCTGATATTTGAGTGACAAGTCATTTGGTGTTCGAAAGACGTATTGCTAATATTATTACTTTCGTGCCGGGGGTGTGCAGCTATGAGTGTTACCAATAACTCAGGTAAAGATATTCCAAATTCATAAATCTGTTTTTCATTGCTGCTGACAACCTTGCTTGATGCCCTGAGGTTATCACTGGTACTAATCTTGCACTAGTGTAATGTTGTCTGACATGCCACTATTACAGACTACAATACTAATAGTATTAGTGGCGTGGGACGATTTTCATTGAACATAAGTAGCCACGTGTGCCCATGCCCATTGGGCTCAAAAGGCTTCAGCACCAACCCCGCCCCCTCCTCTTGTCGTGTGTGTCACCCCCGCTGAGACAGCTTCCCAGGCACACACACACACACACAGCCACACCCGAGTACTTCACAGGGCATTAAAAGACCTTTTGCTTGTTAATGAGGTTTTGTTGTTTTTTCACCCCTTCTTAGAGCCCCTGCATCTCCACTCCGCCTATTGCAGGAAGAATTAGCCCCCCCGAAAAATTTTCTTAGCCCCCCACCGAAATTTGTCGCTAGTTGCGCCTCTGTAACTAGCTCTTATCAAAGAAAAGGTTGGAGACCCCTGCTCCATAATATATGTAGATACCAACTTTGCATAGTGGGCACTGAAGACAGTTACACAATCGTGCCTCTCCGCTCATCCTGTAGGCTACCAGGCTTCAGCCTGTGTCGACTCTGCCAGGGTAAACAACGTTTACCACAAATCTTTTTCCCCGCAAGGAATCACAACGCGGTCGTTACAACAACCGTGTTGTGATTTCGCATACAATTACTCCGCAAGTCGGAACAATGACATGCGGAGGAGGTGGGGAGGTGTTGGATTTAAAATCCAACACCTTCTCTATTGTCCGCACAGACTGGAGTTGGAATAGTAAATTATACTATTCCAACATTCAGCGTCCCCCTCCACAAGTCTTTGTTCCGACTTGCGGAGTAATGGTATGCGGAATCACAACGCGGTCGTTGTAACGACCGCGTTGTGATTCCCTGCGGGGAAAAAGACTGCGGGATAAAAACATACATTCCTCTGCCAGAGTTGGCAGTATGTGAGATATAGTTGGCAGATTTCACTTCATGTCAGCAAGGGCACCACGCTGGCAGACCTGAAATTTCATTTAACAACTCAATACATTCTGAGAGACGTTTTCTTCATTGTATTTCACTAGAATCATTTTGATGAATGCTACTGATAATCATGATATGTAAAGGAAAATGCCTGGACACTTGGCGTCCTTCCAACATGGTGTAATTTGGCAACCCTAGTTAGGAAGCGTGAAATGTCTTTGGCCACAATCACTTCTTGGCTAGGAACTTTCTTGTGGCAGAATAATAGGTGTGCTTAGCATCTGAGGGTATACTTCTATGGCACAATATCTAAGGACATTATTGAATGTTAGATAAGTGCCATCGGACATTGGGTGACTGACATTATAAGTGTGATGGCAAAACTTGTTTACCAAAATAGACTTTAATATGTTTTCTTATTTTACAATAACGCAACATTTTTTAATGAAACACCATTCTTAATGAAACATTTTCAGGCACTGGATCCAAAGTGCTTCTCGTGGAGATATTTGCATTTGGAGGTACTTACGTAAGAGTCATGCATTCTAGATAGTTGCTGGAAACTGTGAAATTGAGTCAGATTCCTCAACTCTGTAGCACCAGTAACTTTTTCAGTTTTGAGACATTTTGTGTGTATGCTGGGAACTGAGCATTTCATGAAGAACGAGAACTATTACACCTGCAGCAATAGAATTATTAAAAATGTGTTTCCACAATTGCTCTGTCAATTGCATGTAACCCCACCTATTGCCACAAGCGATTTGCTTTGAAGGAACTGACGGAATCTCTTTTGACAGTGCTCAAGCAGAGAATGGCAGCACAGAAATTTTCCAGCAGTCGAGAAATTCAATTTCTTAATATACCACACTGCTGAGACTATTTTTCAATGTGCACACTATTATCTAAAAAAAGAAAAGTTAACCAATCAGAAGGCAGCTCACACCACCTAACTCATTCCACATGATTACATTGAACAATCACATGACAGTGGATGGTCCCACAGCATGGTATATATATGTGTTGAGACCAGAGATCACTATTTTGCCTTTAAAACAGAAAATCTTAAGTGGTTAAAGTACTCCAGTAATTGTTTCCGGTGATTTAGTGTCATGAAAAAATAGTTGTTATGCAGTAGGGGCTATCTGTAAATGTTATGATGTCATTACTCTACCACACCACGTTTAGCCAACATATTGATGAAAATGCAGTCCCAATCCGAAACGGTACACTGGACATTCTGCCATCCCTTCACCCTGCCAAAGAATGCATTTGTCCCACATTTCACAAATCCTGCACATTTAGTGAGGTCACCTAAATGGCCAGGAACTGCTCTAGGAATATTGGGGCATATCAACAACAACCGGCGATAATTATCGCTGAGCGCACTTAGCGCTCGGATAATTATCGCCGGCTAGCCCCGATTTTTATCGCTGAGATAGCGTGCTATTAGCAACGCTTATCTCATCAGCGATAAAAATCCTAGCGCTAACTGGCTAACGTGAGATTATCGCTGGAAACCCAGCGATAATCTCACGTTAGTTAGTTGATAGGGACTCACAAACTTAGCCATGATATCCACCTTCCATAGGATATCATGGCTAAGTCAGTCCTGAAGCAGGAGTAAGGAAAGTAGCGATAACAGGGGTTATCGCTACTTTTCCTGACGCTATGCTTCATAGCGTTAGGCTTGCTGATAGGAGATTCTCCTGTCATGCCAGGTCAGGAACGCCCACTTTGCATCTCATTAGAGATGCAAAGCTGGGCGTTAGGAATCCTGACACTAAAGCAAGGTTTCACGCGTTAGCGTGACCTTGCTGATTAGGCGATAAAATTATCGCCGCTTTACGCCCGAAAGCGGCCGCAAAAGCGGCGATAATTTTGTATCGCCTGCTTGTTAATATGCCCCACAGTTTTGCATTGTATTGTAACTGCATTTATATAGCATGTGCTACCCCTGATGAGGCCTTGAAGCACTTTATGGTCGGTAGGACACTAACCCGTAGTCCAAACTTAGTGGTTAGTCCAGTTTTATTAAATATTCTTGTAGATGTATTGGTTATTTGGTTAGTCCTGTGCCCTAAGGAAACTGGAGAAATCTCTCCCTTTTCAAGTGGTGATGTATTAGGTAAATAAGAGTTAGATATAATATTATATTGAGTTAATGCCAGTGCTGACTTAAATGGGGGACAAGCTTAGATATAGGGGGATAGCAAGGACAGAATAAAACAGAACGAGAAATCTTGATTTATAAGAGTGGGAAGAGTAGATGGGTTAGAAAGGTTTTGGTATTAAAGAAAGGGCTACTAAGAAGGAGGGTTTAAGAATCGGTAGGAGGGATATGGTTGGTTTACAGAAGTTTAGCGGAACGGGGCTGGCAGGCACATGAAAGTATAGGGTAAAGGATAGAATGCAAGGAGGGCATTATTCAAATAGAAAGGCAAGAGAGAGCATACTTCTAGTTGTAAATCAGGTTGCTTCCTTGTGGGTCTTTGGCATGTTGAGGTAGGATGACATTCGAGGAAGAAAAAAAGGCTGAAAGTTGATTACCTGTGGGTTTCCGTCTTAGGTTGTTCAGTTTGGCTGTTGATGGTGTTAATGTGCTCTGTTCTTTTTTAAGTAGATATTCAACATTACCAGTTTTGTTTGAGTTTGTAAATATTTATTTATTTTGTGTTCTGAGGTACGTGGATTGTTCCGACAGTGTGTTGTTTAGGTTGTTGGTTGAGATTTTGAGAAGTGGACACTCATTGGGGTTTGCACTGATCATACTGTTATGTTTTTAGGAAAGATGGAAATAACGAAGATGAAAAAATATATGGGGGAAAAGGCTAGTGGGCACACAACTTCAGTTGAAAAGGAACTTGTTGAAATAGATCGGCTGAGATAAGATCTTTAAACTTGAGCCGTTCCTCCCATATTTGTAGCGGCGGTTTGGCTACATTTACCTAAATGGTTGATACTGATTATTTAACATTTGTGGACTGTGCTACTGGCACCGCATGCGACCTCTTATCACCTCTTATGGCTCTTAGTGTTCGATGGAATGCTTGAATTAATCTCAGCTACTGGTAGTTAATCAGAGCCACTTCCTAGTCCATTGTTTTTTTTGCCCACCATGCCACCTCGGTTTACACTAGCCTTATGCAAATAAACCTAGGCCCTCCTCCAATAGGAATAGCCATGCCTGAACTGCCAGATTAGGATCTCTCTGAAACAGAACTCAAGCAACCCAAGACCAGTTTCGTTCTAGTGGGCTTCTTCAGTCCAGTGCAGTTTACTTCCAGTGGCACAGTGAGCACGGGTCTCACAGCTAGGCACACCCGTCGCACCTAGGGTTTCACACCGCAAAATACAAACAAGTTATGGATGGAATGCTTGGATTAATTTCAGCTGTTGGTAATTATTAAGGGTTGGCATAGCCCGCATAATTTGATGTAATGTAATTAGGGGAAATTACAGCCAAATTACACACGATTACTCAGAATTACATGAGGAGCATAATTCAGCCTTTTGCTCTATTTTCGAAGGACGCTGGGGCATATTTACAAGGGCTTTATCTCCGCTTTTTTGGCTTACAAAGCCAAAAAAGCAGAGATAAAACCAGTGCCCTATTTACAAGAGGGTGCTAACATGCATAATCGCATGTTAGCACCCTTTTTTCCAACGCCTCACTTTGCATCTCCAATGAGATGTAAAGTGGGCGTTACTGGGCGTACCCAAGATGGACTACCTTGCAAATATCGCTGATGTTTACATTGCGATATTTACAAGGCAGCCCACATGATTTTAGCACACTTTAGATTTTGGGGAAAATGGCCGTTTTTGCCAAAACCTAACATCTGCCAAAATCCTGACTTAGCCATCCCTATCATAGGGGGTGGATTATGCTGATATGACCCTGTGGGTCGTATCAGCAAGGTTATCGCCCTTTTGCAGGGAACATCGCTGGAAAACCAGCGATGTTCCCCGAAAAAGGACAATAACCTCGCTATCTCTGGAATTTGTATCGCCCTGGAGTAACGTTTTGTTAATAACGCGCTACCAGGGCGATAAATACCAGAGATAGCCTGCGATAATATAATTATCGCTAAGCACGGCCAGCGATAATTATCGCTGGTCGTTGTTAATATGCCCCAAAATGCACTGTTGTGTCCAAAATGAACCTGTTTTTGCATATTGTGCTAAGAAAATAAAATAGAGATAATGCAACAATACAGAAACAAGAGCAGCCTGCAGCTGCCCACACTCTCTACGTTTGTTGTCCCTGCGCTCCTGCAGTAGGATATTTGCACCCATTTACTCATAATTATGCAAACGATCATAATTGCTAAATTGTCAGTAATTTTGCATCAAAAGAGAAATGCAAAATTACCAATATGACTCAGATTACTGTGGTGTAATTAAAATTCTGGATAAGCCTTGCAATTTCCCAGGTCTGCATCCCAGACCATAAACCCTCTGAACCTGTGAAGTTTCTCCCATATTCGTAGCAGCTGTCTGGTTAAAGTTACATAAATGTTTAATATGATTGTTAACATTTGCCTACTTTGCTGCTGGCACCAATGCAGCCTGTCAGCACTCTGGTATTGTCCATTAGATTCCTAACATAGGTTTGCCTGCAGTCTGAAACAGTGAATAGTTATACTGTTGCATTCTTAAGAGTGGTATCCCTTCCTATACACATATCACCTGGCCTGCTGGGAACATCCGTGGCAAATGTCGTAACATATTAGGTTTGCAAATACTTGTTAGACGTGGTATCTTTTGGTGTGCTTTCCCCTGTCTTTTTGTTTCTGAACTCCTATTTTTGACTGTGTGCTGCATTTTGTTTTTGCTGGTTTTAGGACTCTGGGCACTTTACCACTGCTGACCAGTGCTAAAGTGCAAGTGCTTCCTATGTAAAATGTAAGGGTAATTGGTTTCTCCATGGTTAGAATATTTGATTTGCTAGCAAGTCCCTAGTACAGTGCACTACGTGTGCTCAGGGCCTGTAAATCAAATGCTACTAGTGTGAATGCAGCACTGATTGTGCCACCCTCATGAGTAACCTTGCAAACATGTCTCAGACCTGCCCCTGCAGTGATGCAGTTTTAAACTGCCATTTCAACCTGGCAAGTGCTCCCAATTACCAGGCCCAAACATTCCCTTTTAGTACATGTAAGGCACCCCTAAGGTAGGCCCAAGGTGGCCTAATGGGCAGGGTGCAGAGTAAATAAAAGGTAGGACATGTACTGCTGTGTTTTACATGTCCTGGTAGTGAAATACTGCTAACTTCGTTTTTTACTACATTAAGGCCTATATCTCCAATAGGTTAGCATTGGAGCTGCCTCGTAACATCATACAAGTGTATCTTCCAATTGGGAGCTGATAGAAAATTGGAGTTTGGGGTCTCTGGACTCAAAATCTAAAAATATAGCTTTTAGTAAAGTTGTTTTTTAAAATGCAGGTCTGAAAATGCCTCTTTTTAGAAAGTTGGCATTTTCTTTCTTTAACCATTCTTTGCCGCTCTCTGCCTGTCTGCTGACTATACATCTGGGTTAGAATGACAGTTGGGCTGTTTGTGCATTCACTCTAGACAGTCACACAAAGGGAGCTGAGTTGTGCTCTGCAAATTCTGATGGCCCATCACCAGGCTTATGGGTCTTTCTGAGCTAGACTGGTGGGAGCACTTGATACTGACATCTAAATAGGGCTGTGCCTGTCCTCACACAAATGCAAAAACAACAATTGATGGACAGAATGCAGAACAATGTCATACATTCACCCCAGTACAAAGATCTGGGACTAAATCCATTGTTTTTTGCTCACCATGCCATTCCAGTTTGAACCCAGCCATATGCAAATCAGTCTTGACCCTGTGCCTCATGGGAACAGTCCAGCCCGAACTGCCAAGCCAGGTCCTCCCTGGACTGGAAACAAGCATCCTAGGACCGGTTTCTGGGTTTCACCTCTCTTCAGCCAGGATAGCTTGATTCCTGTGGCATGGTGAGCATAAGAATGATGGATTTAACCCAGATCTCTTGACTGGGGGTGAATGTTTTGATTTGTTCTGCATTCCGTCCATCAATTGTGTTTCTTTTGCTTTCTCGCCCTAAGTGCGCCAGGTATGCTCAGACGTGAGTCCTGGGCTCACAGTGCCACTGGAATCAAGCTATCCTGGCTGAAGAGGGGTGAAACCCCGAAACCGGTCCTAGGATGCTTGTTTCCGGTCCAGGGAGGACCTGGCTTGGCAATTCGGGCTGGACTGTTCCCATGAGGCACAGGGTCAAGACTGATTTGCATATGGCCAGGTCTAAACTGGGGTGGCACGGTGAGCAAAAGAATGATGGATTTAACCCAGATCTCTTGACTGGGGGTGAATGTTTTGATTTGTTCTGTATTCCGTCCATCAATTGTGTGTCTTTTGTCCTCACACAAAGCCCTCTCTGCCCCCCTGTAGGGTGTCTGGAGCCAGGGCAGGGAAAGACAGGGTCTTGCACACTTCAAAGAGACTAAAATGGGTATAAGTACTCGACCTGTGACTCCATTATGCCAGGAAGAAATGTTAGATAGCTGTCAGGAGGGATTGCCACTTTGCTGTTTGCTTTGTTGTGTTGGCCTGCTGCTTTGCTACTTCTGTCCTGGGAGTGAAAAGGCTGGACTTTGCTTTCCACATCCAGCTTCCAAGGTTCTCTAAGGGCTTAAGATGAGCTTGCCTCCTGTTAAGAAGTCTCAGGGCCATCGCAAACTTCACCTGTTCTTGCTAATAGCAGTTGAGCTTTTCTGCTGATGGCCCTGTCCTGCCAAATGATTCTAAATCCAGTTCCTGGGCCCTTGAGGTCAAGTGGTTTGTGTTGCAACCTACAAAAAGCAACCCCAATGACGTCCTTGATGCCGCTGCCTGCACCAGAGCCAAGGGCATCACTCGTGAAGAGCATAACACATCACCCCGACTTGCACTGCAGCCCCGGCCCAGCCGAGCCAGTGCTTCTTCATCAACACTGCGGAGCCGATACCTCACAGCTTGACCTTTGACCCACTTCGACGTGCTCCACAGTAAGGAACCAAGGTACCAGACCTGCTACCACAGCCTCACCTCCCCTGCAGCAGTAACAAACCTTTGCATCACCTCTCCTGCCCGGCAGTAAGGAACCGACTCCTCACCTCCCCTGCAACAGTAATGAACTGATGCCGCACCAGCCTCCGTGACACCTCACCTCCCCTTTCAGAGTACTGAGCGGGGGTCTGCCCAGGACTGTCTTTGTGGAAATGTCGATGTCAACCGTGACCAAATAGCCACGGTTAGAGCAATTTTTAATTTTTAAAAGTTATACTTGATTGAATCTTTCAAAAATTATATCTTGATTTCTGTATGTTGGATGTTTGTCATTTTGGTCTTGTTTCATTTAGATATATATTTAGTGTTTTTCTAAAATGTGGGAGAGTCCTTTTGTAGTGTTTTCACTGTGTTACTGTGTGTGTGTGTGCACATTCTTTACAAATTGCCTCTGGGATAAGCCTGACTGCTCTTGCCAAGCTACTAAGGGGTTGAGTACGGGTTATCTTTAGTGTGTAACTTACTTGCCCTGACTTGAGTGGTAGGTTCTGCCTGGCTTGTGTGCATACCCTAGCCAACCAGAATCCTCCACTTCTAACATTGTTGGTCAGCGGTGGGATAGGACTTGTATTTGTGCATTACATATAGTGATTGGAGTATACTACTTCCATATCGCAGACCATTACACAACCACATACTGTTTGCTTTCCTTCCTTTTTGGTGTTATTGCAACTTCTGAGTTTTGTCTTGAATCATGTTTCAGTCTGGTGAGCCATCAGCTATAGTTGCAGATTTTGTGTTTGAGCAGGAGAAGATGGGAACCTATACAAAGCCTCAGCTCAAAAAGTTCTGCAAAGAGTTCAAGTGTTCTTTTAAAGGCCTCACATAGAAGGAGGAGCTGCGAAAGGTGCTGAGGGTCTAGTTGGCAGCCAGGGAGGATAGTTAGCATACAGAGGACAGGAATGATAATGTGGACATGGAGGAACAGAGCCTGCATGGGGATTTTGTGCATCAGGATGGGCCTGGAGGGAGAGCACCCTCCAGGGCCAGCAGTCGTGTTTCATCCAAAGGTCTGTCCCCAGAGGAGCTGGAGGACAAGCGGGAAGCTAGGAGGCACAATTTAGAGCTTGAAAGGTTCAGAATGGAAATGGAGGAAAATAAACTAGCTATGGAAGAAAGGGAAAGGATTTTAGCTCACCAGCTAAGTTTAAAGGAGCTGGACTTGAAAAGCAAGGCTAGCACAGATGGTTGGCAACATTTCTTCAGTGCAGTCTGAAAGAAGGGTGCACATACCTAAGAATCTAGGGAAAGACCACACCAGGGTGGATCACATCCAGGGGTGCTTTCAGGGATATGAGGCCGCTCTCCACACAAACAGGGTCCCTGAGAGAGATTGGGGGGCAGGTTTGTGGACCTACTTCACAGTGAAGGGGAGAGACACACTGTTAGCTATAGGGAAAACAAGTCAACTCATCTTCACTGCCATGAAGGACACCCACATCAGGAGGTATAGTCTTACCCCAGAAAGATACAGGGACAAGTTTAGGCAGAGCAAGAAACATGATTCTCTGACATGGCTTGACTGTGTGGATTCCATTTTGCAGAGCACTGGATTATTGGGTGAAGAGCAGTGAGACAACAGATCTGCAGGGTCTGCACAATTTGAGTGTGTGGGGGTACTTGTCTAGTCTGTGTTTTCCAGAGCTGCACTAGCACTTGATGGACAGCAAGCTTACTGACTCCAGGGAGCTTGCTCAGGTGGCGGACCGCTGGATGAGTACCAGGGTCCACAAGAAGTTGTATGGGGGTGTCTCTGCCAAGGGTGGGTAGGGTCCGCATCAGCAGAAGGGGGTAACAAGGGTAAAAATGAGGAGTTCTCTGAAGGGCCCCAAAGCAGTTCCCAGGGTAAGGAATCCCAACCACCTAGTAAAAAGAAGAAGGTTTTCCCACCAGGAAAGTCTGGAGGGAAGGAACCCCTGAAGTGTTTTGAGGGTAATCAGGAAGGGCACTTTAAGGGGGACGTCAAGTGTCTGAAGCAGGCACAGCCCACACTGGTGGGCAATCATGGGGATGGCCAGTGTAGCGCTTGGGGAGGAGTCGGACTCAGGAGAGGTGGGGAACCAGCTAAGATGACCCTTGTCTCACTAGGGGAAAGTGAGATGGTCCAGAGAACCCTCATGCCTGATAACACTGAGAAATACAGGCAGTGGGTGACCATTAATGGGCAGAGAATAGAAGCTCTGAGAGTGCTTCACCAAGTAGTTGCAGTAGACAACAGTGAGTGCCTATGTAAGGTGGTGCAGGTTCCCATTGAGTGAATGGGGGTGTGTCTCCAGTTCCTTGAAGGTAGCTGTGAGCACATCAATGCCTGTGTATTGTCTGCTGGGGAACGACCTGGAGCATACCATCTGGAAGGACGTGGAACTCAGGTCACACTTGGAGATGTTGGGATTGCCTGAGTGGGCGTGCCTGACCACATGGTCCCTGGCAGCCAAGGGTGATCAGAAGGATGACACACAGCCTCTACTCACACCACAGCCCCGACTTCACCAATACCAGTGATCCAGCATTGACACCACACTGCTGCCTGCACCGGAGCCGAGAGCACCGCTCGTGAAGAGCACCATGCACCGCCCAGCCGATGCCAGAGCTTTTACATCAATGCCAGAGAGCCAACACCTTGCTGCTTGACCTTTAACCCCGCATTGACGCAGCTCCACAGTAAGGAACCGATGTACTACACCTGCCACTGCAGATTCACCTCCCCTGCAGCTGTAAGGAACCTATGCCACACCAGCCTCTGCAACGCATCACCGGCCCTGTGTTTTGCATCGCCTTTGTTTTGCACAAAGCTTCCAAGATACTGTATGGGGGTCTGCCCAACTCCATAACCAGCCCTCGCTCCATCGAGGTCAGACTGTCTTTGTGGAGTCGTCAATGTCAACCACAACCAAATAGCCCCGTTTGGAGCTATTTTTGATTTCTTAACGTTATACTTGATTAATTCTTTCAAAAGTGATATCTTGATTTGTGTATGTTGGATTTTTGTCGTTGTGGTCTTGTTTTATTCAGATTAATATTGGCTATTTTTCTAAACAAGTATGGAGTCCTTTTGAAATGTTTTCACAGTGTTACTGTGTGTGTGTGTGCACAAATGCTGAACACATTCCCTCTGGGATAAGCCTGACTGCTATTTCCAAGCTACCAAGTGGGTGAGCATGGGTTATCTTCGGTGTGTAACTTATGTTCTGCCTGGCTTAGGTGCATACCCTAGCCAACCAGAACCCGCCATTTCTTATAATCAAACACGGGACTTTGCTAGAGTGCAAATGGAATTCCAAACTGTTTCATCCTTCAATGTGTTACATTTTGTGTAGATATGTGTGATATTGTGTAGATAAAGAACATGACTTCAGCATGAGTGGTTCAATGATTAACACATGCATTCCATAACACCTACGATACAGCCATCATGGCAGCACTTCACTCTTTAACAGAGGCACCCAACTCTACAAAACCGAAAAGGCTTACCCATCATTTAGGGAAATTAACTGGATGGATGCTCTCCTTCAACAACCCTATATCCTAGTTGTTTAAGGGAAATTTGCCTTGGATGAGTCTTACATAGTTTCTCTTACCTGTGTGAAGGAAACCTTTAAACTGGTTGGGTGGGGAGGGATGTAATGACAGCAGTCACACAGTTGACTTTTTCTGAGGACTTCTCCCACACGTAATCCATACTTTTGCTCAATATCTTAAAGATGATCATGCAGCTGAAGTCCTAGATGAAAGGCTATTTAGGTCCACACATAGTTACTTATGTCACAGGGGAACAAAGATCGAAAACTAAGGGGGTAAAAGCATTCTCAGACTTCAGGCTACCATTCCTATACAGATTCTGAAGAGCAGGGAAAGAGCATGTTTTGGGATTGAACCTGGTGATACCTTGCAGAACAGAAATGTAAGTTATTGTAGAAAGCCTGAAGTACTGTTGCCACTGGAGACTCTTAGACATGCAGCTCTTAAACTTGTATGAACAGGGTGGTTTTCTGGATGTATAAAATGATGTCCCACAGAACCAGTTTGTCCTCTTGTTCAGACAGACTTCGTCAGGATATCACAGGTGAAGACAATACAGAGAGAGGATAATGCACAGATTGCCCTATATATTGTTCAAGATAGACTCAGAACTGGTTAGAGTTTATGCTTAACATGTGTCGCCTTTCGTATTTCCTAATTTTGTATTTGTAGAAGAGAGTACAGGCACTACACTTTTCGGGACTCAGACTGTTTCCCCAAGTTCTTTTGGGAAAATGTATCCAAATTAGAAGTGGGATCATGAAAGGATGATTGGTCCCAGGTACCATCACTCTCTGCAGACTACATTAAGAGTCGTTTGGGAAGTCTTTTTTACTTTGGGGCCTACTGAGAAATATGGGTTGGAGGGAGTGAAAGCTGAAGAGACTCCCTTGCCATGTATCTCCTCCTTCCTCAGAGGTATGGACTATTTTTCTGCTACCATTTGTGTCACATTAAGAAGTAGATCCACTGTGAGGAAGGATGAAAAACACAATGTTATGGGGACCAGAACCACGAAAGATGCTCTTACTCCTATATAAAGCTAAAGTTTGAGATGCCAGCTATATGCTCATCCCAGCTGGACCTGCAGTCTACGCAACCTCAAATCTCACAATTTACAGCAAAGTACATGGGGATTTTGTGCCTCAGGATGGGCCTGGGGGGGGAGCACCCTCCAGGGCCAGCAGCAGTGTTTCATCCAAAGGTCTGTTCCCAGAGGAGCTGGAGGACAGCCGGGAAGCTAGGAGACACAAATTAGAGCTTGAAAGGTTCAGAATGGAAATGGGGGAAAATAAACTAGCTATGGAAGAAAGGAAAATGATTTTAGCTCACCAGCTAAGCTTAAAGGAGCTGGACTTGAAAAGCAAGGCTAGCACAGATGGTGGCAGCATTTCTTCAGTGCAGTCTGAAAGAAGGGTGTACATACCAGAGGCGCAACTAGAGCCAAATTTCGGGGGGGGGGCTGAGAAAAAATTTCGGGGGGGGCTGAACTTTAAGCAATAGGCAGAGTGGAGCTGCAGGGGCTCTTAGAAGGGGTCAAACAACAGCGAGGCCTCATTAACATGCAAATGGTCTTTTAAAGACCTGTGAAGTGCTCGGGTGCGGCCGCTTTTTTGCCCGGGAAGGTGTCTCATCCCGGGCTGCCACACACGACGGGGGGGCTGAAGCCCTTTGAGTCCAATGGGTGTTGTGCGCCTGGTACATACCTGCACATGCATAGCTGGAAATGATAAAGCAGAGAGGCTGGCAAATGAATAGGACTGAGGGTAAAGTACGCAAGAGTGTTTATGCAAGAGCTGGTGTGTGTAACTGAACATGCGTGAACTGATCCAAACAATTAATCATGGATAAAGCTTAGCTGCCCAATATTTGATGAATTTGTTACCTATGAGTGACCATTATTAATGGCAGCACGGCGATGAGTGATGTTAGTACAATTAATTGTACATGGAAAAATGGAGACTGACTAATTGTTCCAGATACTCTGAGCTGCATGTTAGTTGTGTTTTTATACACCATTTTAGATTGGAAATGCATCCGGTTACGTATTTCCAGGGCCGCCGGAATTATGCGGGTGTTCGGCCGAGGGCGATTTTCGCTTAATTATAGATTTGTCGCATTTGCCACATCATCTATCATCTGATGCATAATCTGCAGGTTTTAACAAAAAATGTGTTTCTAGCTCAAACGGTTCCACAGTTACTAAAAAAGGCAGCATTACTTGTTGCTGCACAGTGGAAGGCCCCTTACAAAGCTGTACAGGTCACCTCCCAGATCCTATTGCTACATTTGGGTGTTAAACTGGTACTAAAGAGGTGCAACTAATGCCCTGTCAGTGTTAATAAGTTTAAAATTGACATAATAATGAAATAATACTATCACAAAATGTGGCACATGCATTTACTCAACCCTGCCGCATAATTTAGGCCTCCATTGCCACATAATTCCAGTGGCACTGCCGATTTCATATGAGTATTGGGCTAAATCCACTCCTCAGCGGGAATATTACATCTTTACACGAAAAGGATATATATTTCTGTCGAAACAATGCTGTCACTGCGTTTAGGCCTTTCCCCCCTGAACTGTGCGGTGACGTCTCTAGGTGGCAAAGGCGAGGCATTAAAATAACCTTAGTAGCTCTGCTCTGCTCACGTGCCCCCTCGACCTCCATTCGCAAGAGAGAGCGAGTCACATATTCTGTCCAAACCAAACCACTTCCTGCGTCCACGCTGCGCGCCTTTCTGTTGACAGAATCTGCGCCAACACATGCAGGCGCTCAAACAGAATAATCCTGGCGGAGGTGTGAAGCCAGACAAAAGCAAATAGAATCCTGGGATCAGAAGCCTGGCAGGGGGACTCGGCTCCCAGATGGCCGCTGTTTACCGTCGGCTGACGCCATGGTTGAAAGTGAGCACAGGCACGACCAGGCCACGAGGGACTAGGGAATACTGCACCCAGACTTGTGCATTGGGAAGGCTGGAGGGGCTGGGGCAGAGCTATCCCTACGTCAGGTGTAATATTTAACACGTACCTGGCACTGACTGTCATGGGGAGGCTTATTGCATGCCAGGCATCAGGGGCGCAACTGGAATCGTATTTTAGAGGGGGGAGTGTCTCAGATATCAAGCAGTGGGGGGCGGAGCCAACTTCAGTGTCTGAGTCAAAATTATTGAACGTCATTCCCATTAGTAATTAAACACTGTTAAATGTTGCATTTTATTGCACATTGTGGTAGTAAACCTTGATGGAAAGGAAATGTCATGTTTTTGTTCCAGTTTCTGGACAATTAGGAAGTGACTTGGGTCCAGTTGAATTGGTTGTGCATAACAAGACTTATAAAATATTTTGAAGCCATTTGACTAACCCCCTCTTCCTTCATGCTGCATTAAAAAAGTGCTGGATAATGTTGAAGTTTAAGCACATTTGTTTAGTTAATGTTCTGCTCTTACCAGCATACATTTCCCATGAAATATTTGCAGGATGGGATATTTGTACACAGGACGCCTCGTTGTCACGGGCAGAACACCTCCTCGGGGCAGATTTATGTTCCCTGGCGCATCCCTGCAAATCAGCATGGATGCGCCAGGGAGGATGCGTCACGAAAGTTTACCCTTGCGCCACAATAGATGCGCCGCATTTACAATGCAGCGCATCGTGGCGCAAGGATAAACAGATGCGTGAAGCATCTGATGGCGGAAGGTTGGCGCATTGCTGGAGTTGCGTCGCAAGCGCGACGCAGCTCCAGCAAGGCTCGGGGGTGCCCTATCGTTACAATCCTTACGCCTGCTTCAAGCAGGTGCAGGGTTTTGACGCAGCATGGCCAGAAAAGTGACTGAGT
This sequence comes from Triturus cristatus, assembly GCF_964204655.1. Lineage (NCBI taxonomy): Eukaryota > Metazoa > Chordata > Amphibia > Caudata > Salamandridae > Triturus > Triturus cristatus. Next base: position 628,996,852 of record NC_140595.1, on the reverse strand, counting down.
GAAATCTTGTAGATTTCACTCAGCCACTTTTCGGAGGCGTTCCTGTGCCGGAACGCCCCCCCCCCCCGTGGAGGTACGCCCACATGTGGCGCAAGCTTTACAACGTGACGCATATTCCTAGATGCGTCACGTTGTAAATGGGGCGCAACATGGCGCAGGATTTACGCCGCCGCTGTGTCACAAAAGTGACGCAACGGCAGCGTAAAAGTGGCGCAAGTCCGTCATAAATCTGCCCCCTCATGTCTATATATTGTAACACACAGGATGCTGGACTTGCACTCCATATTACAGAGAAGTCCAGAGAGCCTGCTCCCATCAAATATTCTTGGAACTGATATGCCAGAGATGCAACGCACATTTGGCATGAAGTTGGGTGTACAACAACTAAAAGCACCAAAAGCGTTCACCAAGCACGAGTATCCCTGGTGCCCACACAGCAAAGACCAGCTACCTCAAGCAGCAGCATGCCAATGAATATTGGTAGAAGCAGAGCATTATGTCATTTTTGAAAATATCGACCAGCAGTGCGTGAAGAATGCCTGAGCTGGTCTGTGAATTATTTACGAATGGTTTTAAGGATGGCACACTTTTGGAATTTCAGTATGATTTTTATACTCGGTGGTGCTATCATGAATCTTATGCAAATGTGAGGTAGTGGCATAACAAATTCCTTTCAAGAAAAAAATACGCGAACGCATAGAATTTGCTTCTAAAAAGAGTGGCAGGGCTGAATAAGAGAAAAGAAATGAAAAGAGTTTTGGATCAACAGGAGTAGTCCATGTGAGAGAACGAGAGCTACAGACATACTGGGGTCTACCATGTTGTGATATTCAGGAAAGTGGGTACTCGAAATAGGCCCAACAATCCTGTCGGGGAGAGTATGTAGCCTTAGGGCTAGAGCGTCGGCCTCGAAGCTGGGAAGCCGGGTTCGAGTCTCGGCATTGATGCTCAACATCCTGTGATTTTGGGCAAATCACTTAATCTCCCCGTGCCTAACAAAAACAAGCATTTGCAATGCAATAGGTCTCGCATTTATAAGAGTTTGAGCTATTGGCATTGTAAAATTACAATGCCTTTTATTTATGTTTTGGTTTTAAAACAAATAAAAGGCATTGTCATTTACAATGTCAGTAGCATAAACTCGCATAAAAGCAGTGTGTGGAGTGCAGCAAGGTGCGGCGTGCAGCAGAGTGCGGCATGCAGCAGTGTGAGGCGTGCAGCAGTGTGCGACATGCAGCAGTGTGCGGCGTGCAGCAGTGTGCGGCGTGCAGCAGTGTGCGGCGTGCAGCAGTGTTTCGTGTAGCAGTGTGAGGCATGCAGCACTGTGACGTGCAGCGGCGTGCAGCAGTGTGCGGCGTGCAGCAGTGTGTGCGTGCAGCAGTGTGCTGCGTGCAGCAGTGTCGTGCAGCATGCAGCAGTGAGTAATGCAGCAGTGTGCAGCAGTGTGTGGCGTGCAGCAGTGTGCCGGTTGCATCAGTGTGTGCCATGCAGCAGTGTGTGGCGTGCAGCAATGTTTCGTGTAGCAGTGTGTGGCGTGCAGCAGTGTGCGGCGTGCAGCAGTGTGCGGCGTGCAGCAGTGTGCAGCGTGCAGCAGTGTGTGGCAGTGTGTGGCGTGCAGCAGTGTGAGGCGTGCAGCAGTGTGTGGCGTGCAGCAGTGTGTGGCATGCAGCAGTGTGAGGCGTGCAGCAGTGTGAGGCGTGCAGCAGTGTGAGGTGTGCAGCAGTGTGAGGCGTGCAGCAGTGTGAGGCGTGCAGCAGTGTGAGGCGTGCAGCAGTGTGTGGCGTGCAGCAGTGTGAGGCGTGCAGCAGAGACACGTGGAGGGTGAGGAGAGACACGGAGGGTGAGGAGAGACACGTGGAGGGTGAGGAGAGACAGGTGTAGAGGGTGAGGAGAGACACGTGTGGAGGGTGAGGAGAGACACGTGTGGAGGGTGAGGAGAGACACATGTGGAGCGTGAGGAGGAGACACATGTGGAGGGTGAGGAGGAGACACATGTGGAGGGTGAGGCGGAGGGTGAGGAGACACGTGTGGAGGGTGAGGAGAGACACGTGTGAAGGGTGAGGAGGGACACGTGTGGAGGGTGAGGAGAGACGTGGAGGGTGAGGAGAGACACATTTGGAGGGTGAGGAGAGACACGTGTGGAGGGTGAGGAGAGACACGTGTGGAGGGTGAGGAGAGACACGTGGAGGGTGAGGAGAGACACGTGGAGGGTGAGGAGAGACACATGGAGGGTGAGGAGAGACACGTGGAGGGTGAGGAGAGACATGGAGGGTGAGGAGAGACACGTGGAGGGTGAGGAGAGACACGTGGAGGGTGAGGAGACACACGGAGGGTGAGGAGAGACACGTGTGGAGGGTGAGGTGGAGGGTGAGGAGAGAGACGTGTGGAGGGTGAGGAGAGACGTGTGGAGGGTGAGGAGAGACATGTGGAGGGTGAGGAGAGACGTGTGGAGGGTGAGGAGAGACACGTGGAGGGTGAGCAGAGGCACATGTGGAGGGTGAGCAGAGACACGTGTGGAGGGTGAGCAGAGACACGTGTGGAGGGTGAGGAGAGACACGTGTGGAGGGTGAGGAGAGACACGTGTGGAGGGTGAGGAGAGACACGTGTGGAGGGTGAGGAGAGACGTGTGGAGGGTGAGGAGAGACGTGTGGAGGGTGAGGAGAGACATGTGGAGGGTGAGGAGAGACGTGTGGAGGGTGAGGAGAGACACGGGAGGGTGAGCAGAGACACGTGTGGAGGGTGAGCAGAGACACGTGTGGAGGTGAGCAGAGACACTTGTGGAAGGTGAGCAGAGACACGTGTGGAGGGTGAGGAGAGACACGTGTGGAGGGTGAGGAGAGACACGTGTGGAGGGTGAGGAGAGACAAGTCTGGAGGGTGAGGAGAGACGTGTGGAGGGTGAGGAGAGACGTGTGGAGGGTGAGGAGAGACACGTGGAGGGTGAGGAGAGACACGTGGAGGGTGAGGAGAGACACGTGGAGGGTGAGGAGAGACGTGGAAGGTGAGGAGAGACACGTGGAGGGTGAGGAGGGTGAGGTGGAGGGTGAGGAGAGACACGTGGAGGGTGAGGTGGAGGGTGAGGAGAAACAGAGTTGGAGGGTGAGGAGAGACGGAGGTGGAGGGTGAGGAGAGACGGAGGTGGAGGGTGAGGAGAGACGGAGGTGGAGGGTGAGGAGAGACGGAGGTGGAGGGTGAGGAGAGACCGAGGTGGAGAGTGAGGAGAGACGGAGGGTGAGGAGAGACCGAGGTGGAGGGTAAGGAGAGACCGAGGTGGAGGGTAAAGAGAGACCAAGGTGGAGGGTAAGGAGAGACCGAGTTGGAAGGGAATCAGAAGTGGAGGAGAGAGAGAGGTGGAGGGTGAGGAGAGACAGTGGTGGAGTGGAGGGGAGGATTAGGATATCACTTTTACTTCCTCTCCTAGTGTAAGGTAACGCCCACACCCCACAGGCCCTGCCGGGGCTGAGAGCAGATCACTGTTCGCATCAGCCGTCACCCGAGACCGCTCCGTACTTGTTGGTAAATAGAGGTTCACTATCTGTTGATAATGGGATTCACTTGGGGGGCTGACTTACCTCCTCCACCCCCAGGGCCAACACTGAGAAGGCATCAGAGACCTGGTGCTGCCTATGCTGCAGTACTGCGAGAGAGAGGGATGGGGGGGCGGGCAGAGGAAGAGGAAGAGGAGTGGGGTTAGAGAAGGGACAGGTGGGGAGAGAAAGAGGAGAGAAGGGACAGAGACAGAAAAGGAGCAAAAAAAAAAGAATTAGAGAGAGTAAAGAGGAGAGTTGGGGAAAATGAAAACATTACGAGAGAACATGTAGCAAAGAGGTGGAGAGAGAAGATGGGAGAGAGTTAGGACGCAGCCAAGACATAGGGCAGAGACAAAAAGAATCGAAACAATACAAAAGTATTTTCCAAACTTGTAAATAACCACGGGCCAAACAACTGATCTGCAATGAAGTATCCGAATCCGGTATATCATGACGTTAACCATGCAATAAAAAATAAATTAAAAAAAAATAAAAAAACACCCAAAAACACGTATACGGTGAACAACCTTTACAACGCAACTATTACAACGCACTACACTTACAACAAAATTTTTACAACGCAACATCCACTACAACGCATTCCATTACATAGCATGACACTACAACGCATGTTTAAAAACTACCTTTACAACCCATCCATTACATCGCTTACTACCTTTACAACGCATACCATTACAACGCAATCCAACACTTACCCTACTGTTGCACCCCCTGGAGTTAGAATAGTAATTTTTACCCCTATACTATCCAATACTTACCTAAAATGCAATTTAATATTATGCGTTGTAATGGTATGCGTTGTAAAGGTAGTATGCGATGTAATGGAATGCGTTGTAAAGGTAGTTTTTAAAAATGCGTTGTAGTGTCATGCTATGTAATGGAATGCGTTGTAGTGGATGTTGCGTTGTAAAAAATGCGTTGTAAGTGCATGCGTTGTAAAAGTGTGCGTTGTAACGACATACATCCCACGTATACACCATGTTGACCCTTTTCCATGCAACGTATTCTAAAACGCCATTCTCATTTATACATTCACAGCAAACCTGTTCACAAGAGTGACAGAAAATGTGGTATTAGTGTTACATTTTTGTTTACATCCATACCCGCTCACTTATGCAATTAAAAGATTCATGACCACACGGTTAAACAAAACGTACTGATTGGCCTTGCCGTGAAGGAGAAACACGTGTTGACACACACTCCCGATCTGTGAAAAGTTCACCCCACTTTCTCGAAATTGAATCCAGTGCATGTGTCCGACGAACTTCCTGCCGCTTATCTGAATGCAACAGTGGCAGAAGATACTCACCATCTTGCAACAACACAATTAAAGGGAGGCATGTCTGTCTCTCCCCACCGCCACATGTCTCTGAGTCTTACTGTCTCATACGAGATCTCCCTCTAGGAGACAGCTGACACCGACTCTTCCCCTGAGACAGTACGGGAGATGCGTGCGTGTGCATAGTGTGTGTGTCTATATGTATATATCTGTGTGTGTATGCATGTGTGTGTGTTTGTATGTGTATATGTTTGTGTATGCATGTGTGTGTTGGTGTGCAAGTATGGGTGTGTCATTGTGTTCATTTGTCTTCATGGATGTGTACACATATGTTTGTTTGTATACCTATGTCTGTGTATGCATGTTTGTGTGTATGTATATGTGTTTGAGTATGTTGGTGTGCGTGCTTGTTTATATGTGTATGTGGGGTTGGTGTGTTGGTGTGCATGTATATGCATATGTTTATGCATGTTTGTGTGTGTTTGTATATGTTCATATGTGTGTGTAAATGCATGTGTGTGTTTGTATGTGTGCATAGTTGTGTATGCATGTGATCAGAGGGAAGAGTGCACTTGAGGGCAAAGAGGAAAAACATACAGGGAAGAGTATGTGAGGGCAGAGAGAAAAATACAGAGGGAAAAGCACGTGAGGGCAGAGAGAAAAATAGAGAGGGAAGAGTCCATGTGAGGGAGGAGAGAAAAATAGAGAGGGAAGATCTCATGTGAGAGCAAAGCAAAAAATACAGAGGGTAGGGCGCATGTTAGACCGGAGATAAAAACATAGAGGGAAGAGAGCATGTGAGAGCAGAGAGAAAAATATAGAGAGAAGAAAACATGCGAAGGCAGCGAAAAAAATACAGAGCGAAGAGCACATGTGAGAGCATAGAGAAAAAATGCAGAGGGAAGAGTACATGTGAGGGAAGAGAGACAAATACAGAGGGAATAGCATGTGTGAGGAAAGAGAGAAAAATGGAGAGGGAAAAGCACATGTGAGGGCAGAGTGAAAATACAGAGGGAATAGCACATGTGAGACCAGAGAGAAAAACATAGAGGGAAGAGCATATGTGAGGACAAAGAGAACAAGTACAGGCTATGCGAAGCGGAAGTGATCGCGTTTGCGATCAAACATCAAAGCGGCAAAAGTGAAAGTAATCGAGCAGAGCATCAAAGGGCTGGGTGAGTAGGGAGGGGGGAATGCAAGGGTCAAATCGGCTAAAGTGAAAGTAATCGAGCAGAGCATCAAAGGGCTGGGTGAGAAGGGAGGGGGGAATGCAAGGAGCAGAGGAGCAGCTGTGCACGTGCACGCCATCGTGCACTCAAGCCCTAGGCCAGCAAAACCATGTGGGTAGCACTTTTGAAAGCCCACTTACAAAATGTCTCAAAGAGACAGCTTTCGCTGTCTCAGCGAGACCTAATAAATGTGTCCATCTGTAACAAACGGGTGCTTGTGGAAAGCGCTCTGTCTGACACCCGATGTCTTCGGGTCGAGTTCGTGCTGAATAAAACTCAAAATAAAAACCTAATCTCATCTGATTTTCAGAGGTTGACAAATAGTTTATCTGAGCAAGTGCCCCAAGGCACTAACTAAACACCTGCACTTCGTATTTTCTATTTGAAGGGTGCCCTTTTGCTTACATTACTCACTTCCCAAAGCCCACCTAAACATAATTAAAGAGGTGACACTTTCAGCACTGATGGCCTCCATGCACACAGAAGCCCAGCTCACTAATACTACCTCCCTCTCTCTCCACCTCGCCTTCTACAGCTGCGGACACTGAGCATAATGCAGGCCATAGGGATAATCAGTGAGAGCTCACTTTCGGCATAGTGAAACAGATGGGCCGGTTCCTGGATCTCAGTGGCTCTTTGCCTGCCCTCGTACTTCTTGAAAAGTGCACCCATTTCTAAATCTCTGTAACTTTCCTGATCGTATCCCACCCAACTATTACTTTACCTCTCCTTTTCTTTTTTATTTCATAACAAATTTTATTGTATCAACAGCAATAGTCACAACGTTGCTAGTAAGACATTTGCAACAGTACATATTCAGTAAGGTGACATCAAGTCTGTCGATAGCCATTATATTATTAATGCAAGATTTACAAGATAGTAAAATTAAATACAGCGAGCCTATGAACGCTGGCTCACAACAGTGCCATGTTCAATTCACCAATCCATAGACATACCCCTTCCAGATTGTTCTCATATAGCCGAGCCCAGGGGCATATTAGCAAGGGCTGGCGATATAATTATCGCCGCTTTATCGTCTGTTTTTGGGCGAAAAGCGACGATAATTATATCGCAATATCATCAAGGACACGCTAGCCCATTTTTTCACTGCCTCGCATCGCTAATGAGATACAAAGAAGGCGTGGCTCTGAAAACAACACGTTAATATTGTGAAGGCAGCTTCGCGATATTAACAAGGAGGTGCAGCGATAAAAAAAATCGCGCTACCTCAGCCTTAACTCAGGAATTTAACGTCTGTTAAATTCCTGACTAAGGCATACTTTTATTGGGAGATGGATTATGCTGATAGAACCACAGGGTCCTTTCAGCAATGTTATCGCTGTTTTCAATGGAACATCGCTGGAAAACCAGCGATGTTCCATTGAAAACACCGCTATCGCTGAAATATTATCGCCATAGCGCTATGCGTTGTAAATATAGCGTTATTATGGCGATAATATTCAGCGATAGCCGGCGATAATATTTCCATCGTTATGTACGGCCAGCGATAATCGCTGGCCGTTGATAATATGCCCCCCAGTGTACAAATGCCATTTCTTGAATTCTGCTAGAACCTCGGTTCCCTCTCATTTTCTTGCTGTAATTTCCTTCTCCAGATTCTTTTAATTTTCCTTCCCTCTCTGTTTCATGGCCAGACTTCTACATCTAGCAACTCATGAAGCACTATTTCTTCTGGTTTGGGAAAGACCATTCATCAGCAAGGCACCTTTCTCATTCCCACTAGTGTTTATTCTTCTTTCCTCTATCTTGGTCCCTCTTTTCTATTTCCTGCTGCCCCCTCTCCACATCCCCTGTGTTTTGAGGTCACTTTTTGGGAGCTTAAAGGGCCATGTAAATAAGAGAAATAAGAAACATAACCTCTTAGGACAGCCACTGTCAGCAACCAATGCCCCTTTGCGTTGACATTCAAAGCTGTTTACTTTAAAAGAGTGCTTGTCATTCTCGTTCGGTCTTTCTTTCCGCCGCTTTCTCTCTGTCTTTCTCTCTTTTTTCTCTCTGGGCCTCTATCCTGGTCTGTGCGCTGCAGCAAGATGGATAACTGGTTCATATAGAGAGATTTATTTTTCTCTCATCCCTTCTTCACTCCATTTTCTTTCTTTCCCACCTCTCAGCTATATTGTCCATTAACCCTTTGACCTGCTTTATTTTTTAAGATTGTTTCAGTGTGGTAGACACCAGCACCCTTTTTTTATCATCAGGCTTTAACACAGAGCAAGAGCAAGAAAGGCACAGAGGGGAGAAAGAAGGAGAAAGACAGGAAACTGGTAACAAATGGCAAAAGCAGGATTGATAAAGAAGTCAGAAGAGTCAGATAAAGATGCTGGAAGTGTAGTGCGATGAAGGAGAGAGGCATGAGGGGAATCAAAACTAGGCAGCCGTGGTATCCATGAACCCTGACATTTGACAGTGCTGTGGCAGGCTGTTAAAAAACGTTTGGTGCCTGCAGTTATTTACTGCACAGAACCATTTTTTCTCCAGCAGGCCTTTGTCTGTCACCCACCAATCTCTCCAACTTCTTTCTTCTTATCCTTCTCTTGTCAAAAATTGCCCAATCATCCACTCCACTTCATTCTTTCTTCACACTATCCGTTAAGCACTTCCTCTTCTAATATTATTAGATGCTCAATCGCTTCAAATATGTCTTCATTTGCAATTTTCTTTTTACGTTTTTCCCAGTATAGTGGATCTGTCAAGTGGACTGGAAACGTTTTTTGCATCCGACAATCTGCACGGTGTCAGAAATGCCGCCAACCTAATTGGAAATGTTGTTATAGGTAGTCAGATTGTCTCCAAGTTCCCTGCAGGATGCAGTTTTGGGTTAATTTGGCTCTGAGGTGTCTCAGGGGCGATGCAACGTGTCAACAGTCTGTTTAGAGCTTTATGTCTCACTAATAGTGGTTCCAGGGCTGTGGTACCCAGTGAACTGGATACCTCTATAGCAACGCTATTTCTGTGGGGGCCGTTGATGTGTTTGTCCTGCCTGTGTTCAGGAGCACAGCATACATGCGAGACTGCTGTTTGCGGTGGAAGCTTCTGTTTCGGCACTCCTGAGACTCCATCTTTCTTCTGCTACCATGAGTATAACACACATATTTGTAAAGTGCAACATCTCCCAGAGTACACACTATGTGCTATTCAGAGACCATGGATGTTAATTACTACCCAACTCAATAGTACTCATTTTATCGCCTCTGAAGAATGTAAGGCTGAGTTGGCACACCGGCATTCTAGCTCGTGACCATGAGGGTCAAACACAGATCCATGGAGTCAATCTATTAGCTTACTGAGCCACCAGAGGAAAACATAACCATTACTACCCACATATTCTGAGCAGAGAATAACATTTAGCCATTGAAACAAGACTAAAATATCAGAGCACCATGACTACTATTGTCAGGCATCACCTGCAAAATTGCCTATAAAATAAAAAAACAGGCAACAGCGGGGGTTGGGCTGGCCGAGGACTAGGAAGGCCACATTGTGTTGACACTCTATACTGCCTCCCTCTTTTCTTGCTGATGCATGCCCTCAGAACCCTTTGTTACTGCTCTGGAGGGCATGTAGAGAGCAGGTGTTCAGGGAGATTGGCTGGACCTCTGTTGATGTTCTACTTGGCACCTCTACGGCAGTGTACCTTCCAGCTTGCAGACTGACCGGTGCATCAGCGCTGGCTGAATCTGAGCCAGTGGTGGCAGTCCATGAGTAGGTGATACCCTGATAAAAGTTGGGGCAGAAAGAGAAGAATCAAGATCATTTTCAGCTGAAGAGTTCTGCAGGATACTGCAGACTGAACTGGGGTCACAGTTTAAGTGGGACTGTGTCCTATCCGTGAGGCGCTCCACATGAGCTTGCTGGGAGGAGCAGACATGAGAGGTGGCACAGTTTCCCTGTGGTTTGTGGCCATGAGTCAACACTCTCTAGTGCTAAAGCTACCAGCACCATTGATATCAAATATGCTGAACCTGTCACCCACGAGATCCATTAAGTGATCTCGAAGGCAAATAAACTTTTCTCCAAACCAAGAAAATCAGAGAGAGGTAGAAGAGGAGTTGTGTTAGTAGTAATGGAATTTAATAATTGGACAAATAGGATTTTGTGTGAGGCAATCCTATAGGAAATAGTTCTGCCAGTGGAAAGGCATTTTGTTTTTTCCCAAGAGTTTGCATCCCATTACACTCACTAGAAAGGGGGACCTCTTAGAGGCCATATGAGACAATGCGTCAGGAGGGTTTACAGCTCCAGGCAGTTTCACTGGCTGCCTAAGGATTGGCCTTAAGGGAAAAAGGTTTATTTTTTCACAGGTTGATTCGGCAAAGGCATTCAAGGGAGCTTACAGTTAGGAACAGGATGACTTTATGTGTCTCACTACAGCTGAATATTGTGGTCCCCATCCAAATAGGATGAGGGGCTTCAGTGTCTTGAGTGTGCCCTAGGTTTGGGAGTAACTTGGTCCTGGCCAACGGAATGGGGACACTTTGTAGAGGGATGAGAGAGGGCGCCTAGCATGATTTTGTGTTTTTTTTTCTGTTTCTCATCACTCTTCTCCACCCTTCTCTTGAACAAGCTTGAATGAGCGACAGTGAAGACTGCGGTGACCTACCTTCCAGAGACATGGTCGAATAGTATGTTCCTAATTACTTTTACTTCATTTTGTTGGACAGGATTTTCGCATTGAATGTGGGCACTTTCTGAAAGTGCCACTGAGACCCGAAGTTTTGGTTTTTACATGCCAATAAATGCATTTAATACACAAAAATATTAATTTGTTGTAAATATCCGACAGTGGAATTTAAATTGTGTATATCAAGGCAATGAACTGGTGGTTTCATTTAAAGGCTAGAATGCCTAGTGGTAGTTCATTTTGCACGTGAACTATACAAAAAAGCAACAAAGGGGATATTCTCAAGGACTTTTCACCGAGTTATCTGCACCTAATCGCAGCCAAAGTGGTGATAAATTCATTGCACCATTCACAAGCTGGTGTTAACAGCTGATGTCACCAATTTTCCTGTGATAGTAGCCGCAAAAAACAACGCCACGGATGACACTGGCAACTAACGTTAATGAGATGCAGAGTAGGCATTCCCGTGCAAAAACACACGAAAAAAACCACAACATCAGTTTCACAACAATCTGCCAGAACCCCGAAGCGAGTCAAAACCACGCAATAAGCCACAGTTGCCACAGGTATTTAACACCTGCCTCAAGCAGGTGTAAAGACGGATGACTCCCTGCAGTAGCCAACGGAGCACCGCACACAGCCACACCGGAAGAAAAAACAACGCCATGGAGTTACTCATCATGCAGCTCGGAGCCCCAACAGGGCCACAACACCCACCGCCATCAACCCCAGGACCTCCACCACGCTCTGGACCCGAACCCGCCCCCCCGTCGGACCACCACAGAGCAGAGTAAGATGGTGGGCCTACCGAATACGCACCACTCTCACAGACCTAACGCCCGTGGAAGTCATTGCCCACTACAGGCTCAAAAGGGCAACCATCCTCCGCATCCTGACCCACATTGCTCACAGGCTGACGGTACCAACACAGCGGACAACCAACATCCCTCCACAGACAAAGCTGCTGGCTGTGCTGCATCTGTTGGCCTCTGGTACCTTCCAGCCAACAACTGCCAGAGTCAGAGGGGTCTCAAAGCCAGCCCTATCAAAGTTCATCACACCTGTCCTGGATGCCATCCTCATCTTCATACACCAGTACCTTCACTTCCTCAACACTGCACAGGAACAGCTGGAGACAAAGCAAGGCTTCTACGCCATAGCTGGATTCCCGGCCTTGTTGGGGGCAATCGACTGCACACATTTCCCACTTGTGCCCCCTGCGGATACTGCACACCACTACCGCAACAGAAAGCATCAACATTCCATCTTCACCAATGTCGTCGCCAACTACCCAGGCAGTGTACATGATTCCTTCATCTTCCGACAGCCTATCATCAACCAGCGCTTCCAGGATGGCACATATGGAACGGGACTGCTCGTTGGTAAGTGCCAAATCAACACATCACACACCCCAAAGCCACCAACAAACAACGCACAACTGTGGGAATGCACACGTGACCAAACCACATACAACATGTCAAACTACACGACCACCTACCAGACATGACAACACCACTCCATGGTCATCCTGGGCTAACCCTCCACCCAATACAGACATTACATGGCACCACAGCCACACAACAGCTGAACGTGTGGAGATGCGGAATGCAGCCATGTGCAAGGATGCATGTGACCCGTGAATGGGAATGTACACAACAAGAAGTGAGGCGTGGATGTGCAGGACAGACATGGCTATGCAAACCACAGACATGTCCATACAGACCACAACTGCTGGTGACTGGAGAGTAGTGAGCAGTGGAAGCAACAATGTCACCCCGGCCATGGAACAGATAGCGGAAGTGTCGCACGATGCGCCCCCGTGTGTGTAAGCGTAGTGTGTTGGCCCTGAGGTTGCCAGGGCTGCGCAGGGGTGTGGTGACAAAAACCGTGGCGCAGGGCATGGTCCACTCCCAGGAAGGCCAACGTCACTGACAGTGCTGCACCACATGGCCTGCAATGAGGCCGACGCCGTGAGCAGCGGGGCCTGCGACACTGTGCGCCTGCTGCACCCCAGGATGCTTATGCACAGACCAGGCCTGCCCGCCCCAGCACACCACGCCGCACTGCTCAGCTGCCAACACCGTTGTGTGTCGAAGAGGGCCCAACACGTGCCAGTGCAAGCTCCAGGCCCCAGTCACGCGAGCTCAGCAGCCTCCGCAGACCATCACTGGCCCCCCCGACGCTGGCCCACATCACTCCTTCTTATTGACATGCTCCACCGGCGACCTCTTCGGACCAGTCGGTCCCACATGTGGAACAGTGGCCTGAGTCCTGAATGGCCACTGCACAAGACTCCCTACAATCAGTGTGGCATAATTCCATTAAGCAGGCCTGCGACACGTGATGCCACTTACCCTGTGCGCCATGAGTGTCCGTCATTCGCCGGCAGAACATCATTGGTGTCTGAGCCTGTGGCATGAGGTTTTCATCAGCAATGGGCAGGTACGGACTTGGTGTCGGGCCTGGGTCTGTGGCATTTGTATGCACCATGTTGCTGGACACAGCTGGCATGTGCTCTCTGCATCATGCCCTGGGGGTAGGCCCCCCATTCTCCCCCGTGACACTCCACGGAAGGCACATATGACACATATGAGACCCTGCCATGCCCTCATCACCGTACCCCAGTCTCCTGCAGGTCAGCGTCCCGTGTCGGTGGGCCCGTGTCGACCGCTGTGCATCTGGGGCCAATAGCCCTGTGCGACTCGAGTCATTCCCCCTTGTTGCACTGACATTGCATTACTGAGTGCCTGATGACTGTTGGAATTGTTGCCAACACCAGCTACTCCCCGAGGGCTGGCTTACACTCACCCCACACACAGCCAGCACAGGCGTCACTCTATTGGTGGGCCTGCCATCACATCCTGCCGAACCAAGTGTTGACTCTTTTCTCCTTGCACTTTCAAAGGTGATCAAGGATATGCACTCTGCCCTTGGATGATGACACCCCTCCGTGACCCGAACACACCCACCCAGAGGCAGTACAATACAGCCCACATACGCACCAGGGGCATCGCTGAACGCACGTTTGGCGTGTTGGAGTCACATTTCAGGTGCCTGGATGTCACAGGTGGAAAGCTCCTGTACAGCCCGGACATCATGTGCAAGATGATCGTTGCATGTTGTGTGTTGCACAACGTCTGTGTTCGCAGCAATGCCCCGTGGATCCCAGATCCAGAGGTACCAGACAATGATGGTGACGATGGGGCAGGTGGCCCACATCCAACTGCAGCTGCGGCAGGAATGGTCCGTAGGAACTCCATCATTGAGACTTACTTCTCATGAGCACGTCACATTGTGGCCGTCCATGGCAATCGTGGGATAATTGAGGATATCCAATAGCACTGCATGTGTGATTAAAACATATATGCAGGTTACAGGTTGTACTTGTACATTGTCATGTTCCATATCCCTGCGGTTTCAGGTGTGATTTGCCATGGTGTGCACATTTGCGGAACCTGTAGTGTCCTGTGTTCTGTTGTGGAGGGGTTGCTGTTTGTACCGGGATGTTGTTAACGTCGAGGTGCACTTCTGCTTGTGTGCATATGCTGCACGGTGGGCGAGTCGCTCCTGCAGCTATGATTTATCTGCCACTGGGCTCTTTCAAGCGGTGTGCCGGTCGGTTCTGTTCTTCCATGGTGCTTGGATCTTGTGGTGTACATGTTGTCCTCTGCAGTCGGTCAGGGTGCATCCGTGGTACTCCGCTGTTGATGTGTTTTTCGGTTGCATTTTCCATATGCGCTTCTTGTGCTTTTTCCCCTTATTACGCGTGTGTATTGCTGCCCTTGCGCTGGTTGTCACTGTTTTATTTTCGCGCTTTGAATTGAATTGAATTAAATATATAAAGCGCAGCATATACCCTAAGGCGTCTTGGTGCTATACCTGATACAAGAACAGTGAAACAGAAAGCACAGGTTGTCGTCTGGTTAAGCGGATTAGATGGTTTGTGTAAACAGCCATGTTTTCAGGTCTTTCCTAAAGTGAATTAAAGAGGAAGCAGATTTTAAAGAGGTGGGAAGTGTATTCCAAAGCAAAGCTGCAGATCTGAAAAGACTACTGCCTCCCCACGTTGTTTTTTTAAAAGGGGAGATTACCATGTTCCTGGCTGTTCCAGACCGTAGGGTCCTATTGGGAACATACCATTTTAGTTTGTTCCTGAACTGTGCTGGTCCCAGATTATGCAGTGACTTGAAAGCCAAACATAGGACCTTAAACTTACATCTCTGCCTGACTGGAAGCCAATGCAATTTCTTTATGGCTTCTTTGGCTGAGACGTTCTTGGGGATGTTCATAATGAGGCGAGCCGCCGCATTCTGTACCATCTGCAGCCTATTGATCAAGCCTGAATTGATGGTAAAGTAGAGGCTATTACAGTAATCTAGTCGGGAGAGGACCAGAGCCAAGGTAACTGTTTTTAGGAGATCCTCTGGTATGAAATGCTTTATTTTGTTAATTAGCCTTACAGCACAAAAAGAGATAGCTGTGACTTTGTTGACTTGAGCATTAAATTTAAGTTCATTGTCAATAATGATACTCAGGTCTTTAGTTTTGGTAGCAGGTATTGGTAGCACACCAAGAGCAGGTGGCCACCAATTAGGTGTCCAGAGGGCAGGTTTGTTACCAAAGATGATTACCTCTGTTTTTGTTGCATTCAACTTCAAGCAGTTGACATCCATCCAGTCACTCACATTCTTCATGCAGATTTTAAATGCCTCACCCGGGTGCTTTCCTTCCTTCATTTGTTAAGGACACAACAATCTGTGTGTCGGCAGCGTAGGAAGCCAAAACAAAACCTGCTTTTTTTACTATTGAGGCAAGCGGTGCCACATATAGATTGAAGAGCGTAGGGCTGAGCCTTGCGGCACTCCACAAGGTAATGAAAATTGTTTAGAGGTTGCCAACCCCATTGCTACATTAAGTTGCCGATTGCCCAGAAAGGATTTCAAAAGTTCAAGTGCCGAGCCTTTAATTCCTGCCTCTTGCATACGGAGAGCCAAGATCTCATGGCTGACCGTATCAAAGGCAGCCGAGAGATCAAGCAGCACCAGAGCGGCCGTACCCCCTATGTCTAAGATGGACCGAATGTCCTCAGTGGCAGTAATTAGGGCCGACTCTGTGCTGTGATTCTTCCTAAATCTGTGTTGTGTTTCATCTAACAGGGCATTAGATTCAATGTGCTGAGTTATTTGTTTATTCATTATGTTTTCAATACATTTAGCGGCAAAGGGTAGTCTTGCGATAGGACGGTAATTAACGGGTTCTGAGCTAGAGCTATCAAGGTTGTCTTTCTTCAAGAGAGGGAGAATGGAAGTCCGTTTCCATTGAGTCGGGAAGATTCCGCTGGTAAATACAATCTTAATGATAGGACCCAAGCACTTTGTCATTTGTGTAGGAATTAAATTCATTATGTTGGGTGGGCAGGGATCATAGGGTGATCCTGACTTAATTGATAAAATAAGTTCCAATAGCTGCTCATCTAGAGGCTGTGTAAATTCAAAGAAGCTAGTTTGATCTTTCTTGATATTGGTTTTGGGGTTATTTTGACAATCAGTGCTAGTGAACAAATCGTAGATGTCTGTCACCTTTTTCTTAAAAAAAATTGCCAACCCATTACAGAAACCCTGACTGTATTCATTGTGGCTGGTTTTCTTAGGTTTAACCAACCTGTTGATCACCGAGAAGAGGGTTTTGTTGGTGTCACAAGCAGTTCTTATATTTTTTCGTGAAATAGTCCGTTTTGGCTGTAATTATATCCTTTTTATGTTTAGCAAGTTTCACTTTGTATGCTATTTTCTCGTCTGCCTCATAACTTCTTCGCCATTTTTGTTTCTGTCTGCGGCATTCCTGCCTAGATAGCCTTAAATTCTCATTGTACCAGGGTTGTGACAACTTCCTTTCTTTTTTTGATGCTCGAGAAGTGGGGATTATTCTGTCTAGTATGGTGTGTAGCCAGTCTGAGAGGATATCAATATTGCGCTCAGCGTCTTCACCCAGCTCAAGTTGGCACGGGGCAGCGATAATTGCCTCCGCCAAAACGTCTGTCTTAATTTAGTGCCAGGCTCTACTGGTAGTATGTAGAGTAGTCGGTCTGTGTTGTCCTAATTTTATGCTTATCATAGACCAGGTAACCACCCAGTGATCTGACCAGGTTAGTGGAAGGGATGGAGCTAACCTAAAATTTTCCCAATTGGAAAATATGCCATCCAGCATATGACCTGCTTTATGTGTAGGACCTTTACTGACTAAGGACAGTCCAAATGAGTCCATTAGGTCAATAAGCTTACGTGAATTATGATCTTCCATATCCTCTAAATGGAAATTAAAGTCTCCCAACACTGTATATTTTTTGTTAATAATAACGGTTTCCATAATGGAGCTGAGTTTATCTATGAAGCCGTTTCTATCTCCTGGAGGACGATACATCAGAACTCCTTTAATAGCAAGTGAGTCTGGGGGTTCAATTGAGAATGTCATAGCTTCAAGGTCCAACAGTTGTAGTGGTACAAATCTAGCCTTGTAGTGGTCCCGGTGCAAGATCGCCAAACCTCCACCTCTTTTATGTTGCCTATCTGATCTAGCAATAATATATCCGGGGGGTGTGGCAGCAATAATATCAGGGCCGGAGCTCTCATCTGCCCACGTTTCTGTTAGAAAGGCAATAATATCGTTCAACGTGAGAGCAAGTTCGTGGAACTCTAATTGGTGTTTCACCAAGGATCTGGTATTAAGAAGCAGGCAATGAATATTCGATTTGTCTATTGTGGAGGGTTGATGTATATTTATGGGCGTCAGAGGCAAAGTGTACGGAGGAACAATAGGCGAGACATCGATTATTTCAGATGTATTACCTTGTTTTAATGCGAGTAATTCCTCATGGGAATATTCAATAATGTGGTTATGATGTACCGTTCCAGGACCAGGGGTTCTGGTGCTTGGCGTGATCTGGGCGCGGACGAGCGCAGACGGGCGCACCTTTGGCGTGCCTTAGGCGCACCGCCGGCGCTCCCGCTACGCGCTCGCACCATTACCTCCATTTATGTTGCCCTGCCTGTTTGAGTAGCAGAAGGCTAGACCGCAAACCCAAGGAAGATGGCGGTTCTAGATGGCCCAACCAGGAAGTAGGACACCTCAACAATGATGGCCGTACCCAGAGATCTCCCTCCACTACGAACAGTCCGCTAATGATTGGCGGTGGACCGGGGAGATTGTAGGGTGCGAGGTGCTGCAAACTTCCAGTGGTGAGTGTTGGCCCCGTTTCCCTCTCTTTTTCTAATGTAAAGAGTCAAAATGGCAAGGTATATAAAATAAAAACCAGAAAGTTCGCCGCAATTTTAAAAATATCAGAGCCAAGTTTAGGTGCAAAATTCGCATGTGCAAAGACTAGCAAGGTAAAAATCACCGATAATTAAATTTATACTTAGATGAGACGTTCGCTGCTAATTCCGCCCGCTAAACCGAGTGGGAGCCTGTGTTAGAGTGTTCTGTTCTTAAAATCAATTGCGCGCTCGCGCCATTACCTCCATTTATGTTGCCCTGCCTGTTTGAGTAGCAGAAGGCTAGACCGCAAACCCAAGCAAGATGGCGGTTCTAGATGGACCAACCAGGAAGTAGCTTTGGCCCATCGCATGTTTTTTGGTGTTTTGGTTTGTGTTTTTATCTCCGTCAAGGTGGCTGTATCTCTGACATTGTCCACGGTTCCGGCGGACAATCGCATGTGAATTCCACGTTGACACGGGTTTATTTTCCCGCGATGTGCTGCGATGTTGAGAGTTGCGTTAAGCTACTCTTGCGGTAGTTATCACACGTTCTTGTGAATATGCCCCCAAATGTTTTCTTAAGTGACCCAGCCAATCAGACCCGCATCACCACCACTCAGAGCCATTCTCATAAATAATGATCACAGGCAGATTTTCCAGGTGCCAGGAGTAGAAAGATGCACCCATGGAGACAGGCCTAACAACGGTAGTATGAAAGCATCCTAATACAATTCAAAATAAACCCTGGAACTAAATGTAAGAGCCCCGTGCCTCTCTCTGTAAGAGTCACCACCCTCCTATGTGCTCACATGTGCCTCCCCTCTGGAACAAACACGTGCAGATATAAGATCCAGGTCCTCAGGTGTTCACTGCTTCTGTAGAGAATATAAGGTTTGTTTTCAGTAAAAGTGTCCATGTGAAATAAGTATGCATATACGATATGTGGGTGTAGTGAAATAAAATGTAAGTGTCTTGGTCCATGTCTTGTTTTAACTTTTCAACCAGGCCAGTGGAGTAGCAAGGTCAGGTGGTACCCGGTGCGGAAAGTTTCTTGTCACACCCAGCTTGACAAAATGGCAAAAATATGTGCTTAAAACACGTATTTTTGCCATTTTTTCACCCCCCCCCCCCCCCCCCCTCAGTGAAGACACCCGGGGCGGCCCGCATCCACCCTATGCCACTGTGTCAGGCTTCTTTGTGTAATACATTTTGCTGTGCAACACGTGTAAATGCAATTGCAAAATAACGTAAATGTAATGTAAAACACTTTTTCTAAACATTTTTTCTTTCGAGTGTGAAATCCTTTCCAAAATGTTTCTCTTCTGAATGCTGCCTCTCTCTGTTAATTAAAGTCTGATGAGACCTTGTCTTTTGTTGTAGTTAGAATGTCCCGGCTGCATAGGTGTGACTAAGGTGGGGAAATGATAAAAGCACTTTCATTCCTTTCTATTCTTCCTCTGTACATGTGGAGTCCAAGATGCTTATGGTCCTTTTGGAAGTGATTGGGCTGAGAGATCTGGGCACAGGGTTCAGAAATGAAAGAATAACAAGCATTGGCAGAGGCAATAGGTCACGCTTTTGGAACCTTATACGCGTTTAGCCAAGATGCAGATTATCCAGGGTGCTGTGCCTCCAGGGATTCGCTAGCTATTCAATCCTGTCATGAACCAGCCTGGAGTGAAACAGAGATAGCTCGAGCAATTGGATGATCATGGATGCCAAACAATGAGCTAATAATTGTTGGATGAAAAAGAAGCTACATCTGGCACTCTTGAAAAAAATGGCCATGAAATAGTTGATTTTGAGATAAATAAAAAGTTATGTAGCCTGCCAGGTCTCTAGTTTACTATTGTGAAATCAAGCAGGAATCCCAATGGGAAATAACTATGTCTAAAAGTGCAGTTTAAAAAAAAAGTTATGTTGCAGCCAGTGCTGGCGCTGTGTCACCAGGAGGGACCATCTCACAGGGATAGCCAGGACGGGTTCCCCAGCGGTCTACAGCGCCACGACGCCTCAGGGCAGCAGTGCGCTTTACAAGACACATACATACATACATACATACATACAGAGATATTTTTTTTCGAAGCGGGAAAGAGTGGGCGGGACAGGCAAGGAAGGACGGAAGTGGGTGTAGGGTGTATGCAGAGATAGTGATAGAATGCAAGGGAGAAAAAGAGACACCACAGGTGGTGAAGGGAGACATGGGAAGTGAGACTGGGGCAACAGATGCTTCAGAGAACTCTGAGAGGGATGGGTACAGAGAGACAGGGTGGAAAAGAGTGAGTGAGAGATACCTAGCAGGTTGAGGTAAGAGGGAAAGGCACTCAAGGAAGAGTGTGGGGCATGAGACTAGATGAGTGCAGCACTGTGCAGGAGTGAGAGATGCTCGTGAGTGGTGCTTGGCAAGCTTAGACTAGAGAGAAGACACTTCAGGGAAGATAAAGAGAGGTTATGGAGACAGAGAAAAGGCAAGGGGAAGAGTGAGAAGCAGTAAGGAAGACATAGCAAGCTGAGACGGGAGAGAACGTGGAACTGAGACAGTCAGCCCGGGAGAAAGTATGAGAGGCTGGAGACGGCTGGAAGGCTGAGATGGTAAAGACCTTTAACAGGAGAGGGTGGGGTATAGAGACAGTATACAGGGGGGAAAGGTGAGAGAGTCACAGACAGAGAAGGGATACCCGACAAAAAGAGAAAGACAGCTCACTGAAGAGAGAGTAGGTCACATAGACAGTCTTTAGGAAGAGAAAGTGAGTGAGCTTGGATACCTGACGAAGAGAAAAACACCTTACGTAGGAGATGGTGGGGTCCAGAGACATGGAGGAGAAGATAAGAGAGAGAACGATGGGATATCCATCAGAATAAGACAGAAGAGACTAACACCTCACAAAGGGGATGGTGGGGTATAGAGACAGCAGTGGAGCGGCGGAGAGAACGAGCAAGAGAACAGAAGGAGGGATGGGCAGTAAAGCAGGTTGAGGTGGAAGAGGTAGCCAGGGGGACATTTCAGGAAAGAGTGGATTCACGAGGATAGAAGGGAAAAACTGTGCCGGGAAAAAAAGAGAAAATATAGAAGGGGAAACAGAGAAACTTCCTGGGTGGATTTGTGCCCTCTTAGGTCTGATTTAAGAACGTACTGTTCTTTTATTTTTTGACTTCCACAGGGGCCATGCGTCCATTAGGAAAGGCTGCGCCCCTAACTCTTACAGTGGAATGTAAATATCCATTTTCTCACATTTTATAACAGAATGGCGTGCATGCCTGAGAGTGCTACCTGCTATGAGATTGGGTGGGCTGTGTCTGCAAAAAGCACACTGCCTGCACATGTCATGGGATAACTTGCAGCAGAATCATGTGCAATGAACTGTCCACTAGACATGCATGGCAGTACTACCAGTGTCATCTTTATATCCAGAAGTGAAGTGAAACAAAAGTAGAGTATACCTAAGATCAGTGGGGGTTTAGGGTGGATCTGGGGCAGATAAAAGATTTGGGCTTGAGATGGGGCTACAGGTGGCCTCAATAATTTGCTTGCCTCCCAACTCAGTGGAACAAATGGGAGCTGGCAAAATGGAAGTTCTCTTATTTTTAGAATCGAGGACAAGGAGTGACAGTGAATGTGTACCATGCTTCGCCGCAGCCTCAGAGGTGGGTAATATAGTTGGGAGACTTGTGATACTATAGAATGTTACTTATACAAGTAAATAGAATGCCCACGCATGTGTAGTTCCCTGATCCTTGCGAAGCTCGAGTGCCTACATCGCGCTCCCCGCCAGTGCCTTACAACGCACTGCCCGTCAATCTGGTGCTGATTGTGCTGCTAAAGAGCTCACCACGGTCATACCACTGCCATCTTCCTCATAGTCCTTACTGCTAAGCATGGACTTTAGCCTATCCATCTCAGCACCTCGACGCTGCCTGCAAATGTGTAAACTTGTTGGGTTCCTCCTCTCACTGTCTGCAACATATTGATTCCTCCTACTGAACAGCGGGACCTTAGTACCATGACTTCACTTGGGCTTCTTGGTACTTGTTGCTGAAATTCTATAAGCAAGAACAGTGTAGAAGGACAAAACATTCTAAACTATACTGTCATTTATAGAATCATGCCGGGCCCCTTGAAATAGTGTCTGCTCTGTAATGTTGTTGTAGAAAGTTCAAATGAAGAAAGCACTGGCATGTACATTTTTAAATTATATGAAAGAGTCTTTCATTCTTTGATCACATTGTATACTAATTGTATACTAATGATTAAATATTATTTGTTTTTGTTACGTACTGTAAGTAGATGCATCTGTTTTGGACATTAACACAGCATGCATTGTTTTCTCTACATTTTTTCAGTGTAAATATTTTGTTTCTATTTAGTTTATACACTTAATGACGTCTTCAAGGTGGCTGTCAAATTTGCAGTAGCAGCTGCACATTGGTTCTTGTAAGGTTGTGGCAGGGGTGAGGGATGGGGACGCACTCCACAGAAACCTGCCAGAACAGCATTTCAATATTTTTTTTATTTTAAGAAATAGCAATGTGTGGGTAGGTGGGACAAATGCTGCATTAAATGTAAGCAGCTGTGGTCGCTGAAGCTGAACACAGGCAAACAGTAACAGGAGCAGGAAACCAAGAAAAAAATAGAACTCCAAACAACAGATAAACAACCAAAGCTTAAAGATACAGTTCTTGGTCTCTGCTCTGTGGGAGCAAACAAAAGACAAAAAGAAGGGACAAGAGGCAGGACTGACCACTAGGAAGCAATGGCTTTTAAAGGACACTAAAACAAACAAATGAAAAGCAGGGGGATGACTTTAAGCCCACAAGAAAAGTATATACTAAAACAAATTCAGTAGGTCCCGAACTCGACCTAAAAGCAAGCATTCGTTAAGCACTAAATATCATTTGACAAGCCCAGTAGAATATTTCAGCGGTTGCAGACTCCTAGGCCAGTAGCCCCAGTCCAGTCAGCCCAGCCTTTGGCAACTGATTGGGGGGTCCTAAAGCCCTCTCAGCCCAAAGGTCGTTGTGCACCTGTCAGGCATAGAGCATGACATGACTGAGTCTACCTAATCGTTAGCTGCCTTTAAGAAAACCACCTACTTTCATTACACAATAGTCTCTTTGGCTTCTAGGGAGGGCTTGACGTGGATAGAACTTTGGGCTAGATGAGATCTGCTGTATATGTCACCATTCACAGAAAGCTATTTAGATTGAATTCCCCCCTGAAGAACCTCAAGACCTTTGTCCATACCCTTGCTCATTCTGACCTTACGGGCCATAAACCACCAGCATGCCACGTGCATCCATCTTGTTGCCTTGAATGCGTGCATGTGCATGCCAATGAATGTACCGGAGGATTTTTGATATTGTAATAGGTTGATGATAATTGGCAAATGGTGTATAATAAGTGCTATGTTATGCAGCTGTGTTTCCCCACTGCCTCCTAATTACATATTACAGAGATTAAAGGCCATCTACTGCCAGAAATGAGGTAATTCATCATGTTCCTTTCTTGTCGCACGGGTTTTGCGACCAAAGTTATATGTGTTTATTACTTGGGACAACGGGATGCCAAGCAGTGCCATCCTACAGCTACCCTGTACCAAAAATGATTGTTGCATGTCTCTTTCTCTTCCTTCCTCTTCCAGTGCTCATTCCAAGAGGGTGCAAATGTCAATTTTGGAGCCAACGGGAGTTTGTACCCAAATTCCGGCTTACAAGTAATGTGTAAATTTGACACTTTCACCAATGGAAATTTCTTCAGTGGCTACTTATTTGAATTTGTGTGGGGAAGAAACATGGTTTTATAAGTTCTGGCAGATTGTAATGGGGAAAAAGTGGCATTGTGCATTCCTCATTACAAAGTACAAAAATTGGAATGGGGAGGTATTACTGAACCTGGTTCAGTACCTGATGTTACTTAAGTTGATAAGTTTTTTTTTTTTTTTTTTGTTTAAAATATTTTTATTGCAGGAATCAGTAAATCGTTACATAAACTGCCAACATTATATATATCACGCCCGATCAATGAGATGCAACCCTCCGTTCCCCCACCGTAAGTTACTTACACAGCCATTCAGCCCACAACCCTAGGGTCGGGCGGCGAAATTCAATGGGGGCTCAGGAGGATGTCGAAGCTGGCCCGGAGAACCCGCTGTCCGTCATCTGCTTTTCCAAACAAACCCATAAACCCAAAATAACACCCCACTCTGAAAACACCCCAAACCCAGGTAAACCCTCCCCCCCCCCCGCCATCAGCGCGCGGCACCAACCGCCACAGGATCTCCAAAAGGACCCACGGGGAAAGCAATAGATCTGAAAAGTGCAATCGTCTATCGGGACTCAGGGCGAGCCTCTTCCTCAAGCTCAGAGTCGCTGGGGGCGCCATAATCCCTAAGGGCCTGCACTAACATCTCCCATTCCAGCGCTGCCTCCTGTGCCTTCTCATTACGCTGCCTCCAAGCTAGCTGGTATCTGAGCGTACTCTCCCCCGCCGCCCACTTCAAAAATTCGCTGCGCCACCGGCTTCCTGTCGGGCCAGCTCGTGCCTTCCAGTTCCTGGTCACCTCCCGTTTAGCAAGGAGCAGCCCCAGATCAATGAACTTGCTAGAAATTTTATTTTTGGGGGTATGAGGGAACCAGTGCAGGAGACCCACCGCCGCGTCAAGCGATAAAGATCTCCCCGTCGTCCCCTCCAGGGTCTTCCCCACTTCCTCCCAATAGGATGACAATCCCGGGCAGGCCCATAGCATATGGAGGAGGTCCGCCTCCTGGGCCGGGCACCTGGGGCATTCCGCCGAAGTCGTACCAAAATATCGCCTGATTTTCACCGGGGTCAAATAGGCTCTATGGAGCACGTAATAGTGGACCAATTGAAAGCGGGCGTGGCGTGTGCCCTTCCAGGCCCTCCGCACTAGCTGGGCCCAGGTCGTCTCCGGGATCTCCCTGCCAATGTCCTCCTCCCAGCGGTTTCTCAAAGTGGTGAGGGGAGCCATCCCCTCATTGATCAGTCTGCCGTAAAGGCAAGTGACCGCCTTCACCGTGCCCGCAGACATCATCACGTATTGGCATACTGGGGATAAAGGAGGTTCCTCCTGCCCGCGTCTCCAGTGCGCCTGGATCGCTCGAACAAGGGCCGAGTGCAGCAAAAAGTCGCCGCGGGGAATCCCGAAGCGCTCGATGAGCTCCTGGAAGGGCAAGAGCGACCCGTCCTCGTATAGATCCCCGATTAGCTGCAAACCGGCGTCCTCCCAGGTCGCCAGCCGCGACCAATCACCCCCATGGGGCAGAGCCGTTAGCATCCCCAGCGGTATTTCGGGCGCGTACGGTGTTCGCAGGTGGCCCCGGGCGTGAGCTCGGTTCCAGCACAGGCGGATAGTCCGCTCCTCCATTGACAAGTCCTGCAAGGCCAACCGTTGTCTCATCGCTATGAAGGAGAGAACATGCCTGGCCATGCCCGTTCCCCTCTTTTCTTCGGGGCCCCGGAACTCCCGGGCGATCTCCTGGGTGAAGGCCTGGAGCTGCGCCGCTAAATAATACTTTTCGAAGTCCGGCACCGCAAGCCCACCCTCCTCCTTCGGCCTCAGTAGGGTCTTGAGGGCCACCCGCCGGCGGCCCGAACCCCAAAGGAATCCGACAATCATGGATCGTAAAAGTCGAAACGTGGTCGGTGGGACCCAGATCGGTAGGGTCCGGAAATAATATAGCAACCGGGGGAGCGCCACCATTTTAAGCAAAGCAATCCTCCCAGCCACCGAGAGCGGTAGTGTGGCCCAAAAGCCCATACTGCCTCGAAGTGCTCGAATGCCCCGGGCAATGTTCCCATCCAGGAGGCCAGAAGGTTCGTGATAGACATACACCCCTAGATACTTAAAGCAGTCGGGTTCCCATCTAATCTCCCTACTCAGAGTAGGGGTAGGGGTGCCCCTGCGGACCGGGAAAAGACAGGTCTTAGTCCAATTCACTCGGAGGCCCGAGACCTCCCCAAACTCCGTGAGCGCCGTCGCAGCCCCATGTAGGGCATCTAGCGGGTCTTCTAGGAAGAGCAACAGGTCGTCTGCATACAGTGAGATGTAATGCGGGCCCGAAGGAGTCCACAGGCCCGTGTAATGGGCTCCCGACCGGAGATGCAGCGCAAGAGGTTCCACCGCCAGCGCAAAGAGCAGTGGGGATAACGAGCATCCCTGCCTCGTGCCTCGTTCCACCGGATATTGTGAGGAAATCAGCGGTCCCGCCCGAACCCTGGCCGACGCCGAGGCGTACAGAACCCTGGTCCACCTGATGAAGCCCTCCCCGAGGCCGAACCTCCGCAACACGGTACAAAGGTAGTCCCATTCCAGGCTATCAAACGCCTTCTCTAAATCCACTGAGAGGACAACCGGGCACGGGGCGTCCACCAGCGGTTCCCCTAGTAAGCGGAACAACCGGCGAATGTTCATGGTCGTGTTACGCCTGGGGATAAAGCCAGCCTGGTCCTCATGTACCAAGGAGCTCATGTGGCCGAGCAGCCTCGAGGCCAGGATGCTGCTCAGTATTTTATAATCTACCGTCAGCATCGATAAGGGACGGTACGACCCCGGATCGGAGGAATCCCTTCCAGGCTTGAGGAGCGGGACCACCAATGCCTCACACATCGAGCCTGGGAGACGCCCAAGCCTCTTCGCCTCCCTGTATACTACCAACAATCTGGGGGCTAGGAGATCGGCATAGGCCGCATAGAACTCCACAGGAAGACCGTCCAGGCCCGGGGTCTTATTTCTCGCCATCTTTTTGATGGCGCTACGGATCTCTCCCAATTCTATGTCGGACCCCAAGGCTTCCGCCACGTCCCGCTCCATTGTTCGGATCTCTAAAGGCCGCAAATAGTTATCGAGCAGGTCAGGGTCTCGGACCGAGCGACTGCGGTATAAGCGCTCGTAATATTGCCGGTAGCAGCTCAGAATCGCAGGCTGGGTGTACACCTGGGTTCCGTCTGCCCTGCGCATGGACTTCGTCAGTGAGGACTGCCGCGTAGGGTTGGCCAGCCATGCCAACAGCGCGCTCGACCTATCCCCCTCTGCGATGGACCGAACCGTATAGGCCTTATAGTCAAAACAGCGTAGCCGTTCGACCTCCGCCGCCACCGCCTCCTTCGCCTCCGCCGTGCGCGCTTGCAATTCGGGGCGCCCGGGGCGGCGTAACTCCAACTCGCGGAGTTTGCGATCCGCTGCCTCTAGGTCGGCGAGGATACTTCGCCTCACGCCGACCTGTTTAGAAATGCAGTACCCCCTCACCACCACCTTAAAAGCGTCCCACTCTAGCGCTCTCGAGCTCGCGGTGCCACGGTTGGACGCAAAATACTCTGAAATCGTATCACCTAGGTCCGCCTTGAAGACACTGTCCTCAAGGATCACGGGCCGTAATTTCCAGGTGGGCACCGCCGGCACCCCGGGAAACCAGCCAAGGTCCAACAGGAGGGGGTTATGGTCAGAAATGGTCCTGGTCAAATATTCAGATCAGACCGCTGCTGAAACCAGTTCGGGCGAGCCAAGAAATCCGTCCAGTCGAACGTGCAATTCATGGAGGCTCGAGAAGTAGGAGTAATCCCTGGTTGTGGGGTGTTGCGCCCTCCAAATATCCGTTAGACCCCAGTGAGTCTGCCAATCCCGACGATCCCTGGCCAGGCGACGAACCGGAGAATCGGGGAGGGGTGGATGCGAGCGGTCCATATCTACATCCACTACTGAGTTAAAATCTCCACCGAGCAAGAGGGGTCCGGAGAGGCAATGGGCCAACGAGCCCGATAACCTGGAAAGGAAGGCAGTCTGGTCAACATTAGGAGCATACACACAACAAACGTTTAGGTCTCTCCCTCCCAAAGTCCCCGAAATAGCCACATAACGCCCCTCTGGATCTATTACTGTGTTCGTGACCTGGAAGGGAACCCCAGCCCTAACCCAGATCAGCGCCCCTCTGGCATATGCAGAGTATGAAGTGCAAAAGACCTGCCCCCTCCACCTACGCTGTAAGGCCGCCCCTTCCGCCTTGTTCAGATGAGTCTCCTGCAGCAGCGCCATTTGTATTCCCCTACGCACTAAGTAAGCGTGGACCTTGTGGCGCCTGGACATAGTGTGAAGCCCCCGTACGTTCCAAGTAACACATTTCAGATTAGCTACCTCAGCCATTGTCCCATATTGTTCTCGCAAAGTCTCCCCATCCGGGTCCCAACAATAACAGGGCATCGGTCCTCACAGCACTGATGGCGGCCATTTTCCCCAACCATAACTTAGCAGCCCAAATATGAATCAACTCCCCATCCACCCTCCCCAGAACAGGACCCAAATAGCACCAGCTAGTTCCCATCCAAACCATATTCTACAACTACACCCTACTAATCCTGCAGTCGCCACCGCAGGAAGGCCTTAAGGGCCAGGTGCAGGCCGGGCGGAGGCAGTGGGCCCTCGACGCTCAGGCCACCAGGACTAACCGAAGCCCAAAACAGTGTCACAAATAAACCCCCTCGGGGCAAATCCAGGGCACCCCACCCTCCCTACCCCGATTGTCAGCATCTCTGATCGACACCCGCCACCCCCTCGCCGGGCCCCCACCCAAAGTGAAGAAGCTCACCCCGTTACCCCTGTCCATCCAGAAGGTCCTCCGCCGATTGCGGTGTGATCACCGGCGTATGGTCACTGTCAGGCACGGATTCCTCGGAGTCCGTTGGACCCCCCTCGTCCTCAGGGACCGCTTCCTCCGCAATGGCAGCGTCCCGTGAACCAGATAGCGCTGATAGCACCTCTAGTACTCCCTTCCGCTCCGTCGATGTCTCCACAGTTGAGGGACCCCCCGAGCGGCCACGGCGACCCCGAATCCTCCTGGATCTCCGTCTCTGCTCCGGCTCCGCCACCTGTCGAGGCGAAGAGCCGGATCCACCTTTCCCCGCTCTATATAGTTCGAGCCAGTGACAAACGTCCTCTGGGGTATCGAAGAACTGAGTTTTGTCATCGACAATTATGCGGAGCCTCGCAGGATAGAAGAGCGAGTATTGGATACCCTCGCTCCGGAGCTCGCGCTTGACCGCCAGGAAGGAAAACCGTCTGCGTTGAGTTTCATAGGTGTAATCCGGGAAGATGTTCACCTGGCTGTTCGCCACTTTAAATGGCCCATTATGTCGGGCGACATTGAGGATGAAGTCTCTGTCCCTGAAGTGCAATAATCGCGCCACCACCGGTCGTGGGGCACGTCCCTGCTGCTGTGGCCTCGCCGGGACCCGATGGGCCCGCTCCAGGGTGTAGAAGGAGGATAGACCCTCCGGGGCCACCGTGTCTCGGAGCCAGGCCTCCAGATATGCCACCATGTCGCCATCCTCAATCTTTTCTGGCAGGCCCACCACGCGGATGTTGTTCCTCCTGTTACGGCCTTCCGCGTCCTCCGCCCTCTGCTCCAGGACCGTAATCCGGGATAAGGCATCCTTCATATCCGCGGCCAAAGTCCGCTGTGCCGGCTCCAAGGTTTTCACCGAGCCCTCCACTTCCTTGACCCGGTCCGAAAGTTTGTTGTGGTCCGCTCTAAGGAGACCCAGGCTCGTCGCTACCTGGGCAATGTCCTGCTGGAGGGCGGAGCGCGTGGTCGCTATTGCCTCCAGGACTCGGTCAAATTGCTGCTGCAGTGGTGCACCGCCGGCATCCTCGGGGCCCCCGCGTTCCTCCTTGTCCTGGGTCTCCGAGTCCGAGACAGCTGGGGCAGTCCCCTTGGCTCCTCTAGGTTTCCCCATGTCGCCGGCCGCTCTCCGTGCAAGTCTCGGAGCAGGCGCCTCCGAGTTCAGGCCCCGGCTATGACTCCCTCGGGTGCTAGGCCTCAGGTCGAATGCCGGAGATCCCCGTCTCCAGGGCCCGTTGGATCGTCTCAACCCTGGCTCACGCCACCAACACGGCGTCCGGGGGCACCGAGGAGGAGGCGGAGACAGCCGTCGCCAGGTCGGGCAGGCCCGCACGGCCGACAGAGTCCCGGAGTGGATGTCACCAGCTCCACCGGACGATTCGCGGCCCCAAAAGGTTGCGCCTCCCATGGAAGTGGGTCGGCCAGGAGAAAGTGGCCAAGTGCGGTGTAGGGAGTGGGGCCACCGACGGGGCCTCCTGCCGTCCCTGCGTGGGATCCGCTAGGGTGTGGGCCTCCGTTCATCCGAGTGCAATCCCCGTTGAAAGAGTCCAGCTCCGACCCCCACCGGGAGCCGGCAGAGCAGGGGATGCACCGCCGCCAACGACGTTCCTCCAGTTCTAATGGATCTGGCCAGGGGGACAAAGAAGTCCGGGCGCCATGTTGGGTCACACTGCGTGGTACCCCGGACTGCGATTTTTGCCGGGTCACCGCTCGTGCCGGTCACGCCAGGGGCCCCGGCAGGTTTCCGTCAGGCCGGTCCGCAAAATGCGGGGGCTGGGGTGCCCCGCAGCCGCCGAATTACAGGATAATCACGGGCTCAGTCCCGGAGCCGAGCTCTCAGGCGACCATCACCATCGGCGCCCAAGCCACGCCCCCTAAGTTGATAAGTTTATATAAAAGCCTACACCACATCACATATCTCCAAGTGATGAGTATGTGCTCAGGGCCTGGGTAAGAAGGAGGAGGTCTTATGCTTGTATACATGAGCACAGCTGTGGTTGCTCTGATTTAGGCAGATTACTCTGCTAGTTGCTAGATCTATACTGTTCAAGCCTTACTTAGACACTCTGGGTTGGGGCTAAGAGAGGGGTCCTTTTTGGAGAATTTCATTTTCTGTTTAATTTTCTTCTTGCTACCTGCTGGATATTGATAAGTTGCGAGTAGATGGTCGATTATATGAGTTGGTTTGCCTTATTAGGAGTCATTACAGAAGACAGTATCTAAGTATTGATTAAAAGCTTGGAAGGAGTGGGAGTATAGGCCTGAGGACGCTTTAAACTTAGACAGTAAAGTTGGGAAACGTTGTACTCCTTAAAGATGGGTGAAGTTTTCTGATTTTGCCAACTTAAGTGAGGCAAAGTTTAGTGTTTCTGGCACCAATATCTGCAGCTTGACGCCATACTCAAGAACAAAGGCATCTTAGGCTACATGGAAGTAGCATTCATGCTACTTCTCAGTGCAGCTCATGGCCCTGATTGGCAGTGGGGAAATGCAACATGAGTGCGGGTCTTGGCGTGAACTATATGCACAAACATGCACAGCAGCCGCCCTATTTCTTCACCCTTTCATTTGCTAATGCCTGTGAGACTTTGACACCTCATCTCTCTTCTTCATCCCAGTCCTTATGTATGGGGTGTAACCTATCCATCTCTTAAAGGGCAGGGCATATAGAAGCCCTAACTTTTACTGTAAAAAAAAAAATCCTCCCCGAGAATGAGATATTAGGGTTATCTTTTTTTCTGCAACGTAGGTTTTGTTTCCTATCTATCAGAGAACAGGTGCCAGGTGTTGAAACCCCATTCGTGAATGATAAGGTACTAATTTACCCTGTGTTCTTCTTTTCTTCCCTTTCTTTGTGGATTCCGCTGTGCAGAATCCATTTTCAAGTCCTCTGAGATATTGAGGATGATGCCATTCAGACCCATACATTTGTGTTATACAGGATGGTATAAACGTTCTAATAGCTAGAAGCTACCTCTTTGTCCCAGGCCTTCTTTGCTAGCTGTCCTCCCGTGTTTTTTTAGATCTGGCAGTTCCATCAACTTCAACTTGAAAGAGCGCATTTGAAATCGTTCACACAAGGGATTTAACCCAGGATTCTTTCTCTGGATATAAAAATGACATATATTTGCTTTTTAAATGTCATGAAGAGCCTTATGATGTAATACCCAAGACTTGCAATTGAAATTAGCAAAGCCTTGAGAAAGTCCAGGTCGTTCTGACCACAGGGCAAA
Organism: Triturus cristatus; assembly: GCF_964204655.1. NCBI lineage: Eukaryota > Metazoa > Chordata > Amphibia > Caudata > Salamandridae > Triturus > Triturus cristatus. Next base: position 628,965,037 of record NC_140595.1, on the reverse strand, counting down.
ACACGTGTCGTCTGTCTGGTCACTGTACTAATACAAGAACCATATTGTATGAAAACAATAAAGACTTCATTTGAAATTACTATTGGACAATCGTCTCTTTCGGACATATTGTATGAAAGAAGCTTTGGCAAACACGTAAAGAGGAGTCAATACTCAAAACCTAAAACATCCATCAACTTCAGAGTTTAGAAATCAAAATGTCTTTGGCCGATATCTTCCAGGAGAGCTTCCCATTTTTCCTCTATATCATGGAATTTCAACAATGAAAGGAACCAGACAAATCTTCTGTTCACATTTCTGGGCTAAGCTGTATCCATTACAAGACTTTGACATGGACTTTCCTGAAGTACTGTGTAGGGAATTAGTGAACACAAAGAGCCGACAATTGTTATTTTGGTCTCTCAGTATTTTATTTCATACTGATGAACAGTTAGGTTTCCTTTTGTTTTTCCCTTTTGTCTCTCTTCGTCTTCTCTTCAGAACCGAATAGCAGTCCTCTGTCCTCTTCACATCCTCAGTACCTCAGAGGAAAGAGAGAATCGGGTCAGTGGGATATCCTATCCTTTAGGTACGTTAAGGAGGGGGGTTTTTGTGAGGGGGGAACTGTTTGCACCTTACTAATTCTCTTCACCAAGTTCCTGCAGTAGCAAGAATGTCTTAGACTCTCTTTTCTTCAGTTTTCCTACCCGACCGCAATGGGTCTGAAACCTTAGGATCCCATCTCCTCCTCAGCCCCGCAAAGCGTTGCTGTACCTGCAACAGCCACGCTCCTCCTGGAATGTGGCTGAATTCAGAGTGGGTCGGCGGGTTCTCAGTGTTGGCCTCTCGGGACTAGCTGGACTTCACTCCCTTAAGTCGGCCTGGGATCTGGACTCTTGCGGCTCTGTGAATTCTTCGTCTTTAGTCTAGGGACGACTTCTTTCCAGTCTCCATCGATGTCATGGAATTGAGAGCGAGCTCCTCCTCTCCGGGATGTCCTTTGTACTCATTTGTACTTCTTCTTCCGGGTACACTCCAGATGTATTTTCTGAGTCTCCGGAGATTGGCTTGGTGACTCCTGCATCAGTAGTTTCGTCGGACTAGCTAACCTACGCTCTGTCCTGTCGTTAGAAGTTCCTGAAAGAATCATCACAAATAACCAGGTACGTCGGAGTCTGATGGTATGGCTGGAAATAAAAAGAAGGTAAAGCATAAGGGGGAAATGGTTCTTCTTACAGGTCATGATTATTATCCATGAAGGCAGATACAGGTACATCACGACACACACCTCCACCAGCTTTTTTCCGATCAGGAAAAAAGGGCAAACGAGAAAGGAAATCAGCGTTTCCGTTTGCCAAGTCCCTTTTTCGATGATAGGGTATTTCACTTTACGGGGAAAAAGCTTTCCGCTGATGAATAAGATAGGGAACTCAATCCCTTCCTCAGAGACCTGGGAGAGAACGGCGCCCAATCCGATTTCCAATGCATCTGTTTGCAGGATAAATGGTTTTTTGAAATTCGGAGAGACAAGGACTGGGCTGGAGGTAATTATCTTTTTTAATTCTTCAAATGCCTTTTTGGCCTCAGGAGGTGGCATGATTAGGTCTGCCCATTTGACTTACTTTATTAACAGATCAGTTAAAGGGGGAGCCGATTTCAGAATAGTTGGGTATGAACCTACAATAGTATCCGAGTAACCCCAAAAATGCTCTCACTTCCTTTTTGTTTGTTTGTGGGAAAGGCGTTTTTAGGATGGCCTTGACCTTTTCTTCCTGTGGTTCGATAAGACCATTACCTAAAAGGTAACCCTTTTTGGAACGTCTGGCGGGACTTTTTGGCGTTGATGTGTAAACCTGCTGTGTCTAGGGCCTGAAGCATCATTTTACAATGTGTGAGATGATCCCCCCAGGAGGGGCTAAAAATGTCAATGTCATCCAGATAGGCTGAGGTGTAAGCCTGATGCTTGTGAAGGATCTTGTTCATGAGCCACTGGAATGTGGCAGGTGCTCCATGTAAACCAAAGGGAAGTACAGTGAACTCATATAACCCGTTTGGTGTGCCAAAGGCAGTATTCTCTTGGTCTTCTTCCCTAAGGGGTATCTGCTAGTAAACTTTTGTGAGGTCTATTGTGGTGACATATTGTGCTTCTCCTAATCTCTCTATTTACTCATCTATTTAGGGAAGAGGGTATGTATCGAACTTAGAGATGGAGTTGATGGCCCTGAAGTTGATACAAAATCGTATTGAGCCGTCCGGTTTCGGAAGCAGGACTATTGGAGTGGACCAGTTGCTTTGAGAGGGTTTAATAACACCCATCTCAAGGATTTTGTTCACCTCCTCATTGATAGCTGCTCTTCGGCTGCTGGCATCCGATAGGGTCTCTGTTTCACTATTTCACTGGTGCGGGTGATTATGGTGTGTTTGACTACGGTGGTTCTCCCGCAAAGGTCAGAAAAGGTATGAGAGAACGGTGACAGAGTCGCGTGGAGTTCAGACTGTTGTTGGGTGTTGGGGTATCATTAACCACCAATTGACTCAAGGTCGAGGATTTGTTTTCGGGGGTCGTCTGAATTAGATTCATGGTTTTAGGGAGGGGGCCTATCCATTTTTTTAGGAGGTTAATGTGGAATCTCAGGATTTTCTTTGGGTTTATCTGGACCTGATAGGTAGTTTGACCTATTTTCCCAACTATTGTATATGGGTCTTTCCATTCTGTCCTCATTTTCGTTGGGGAAGAGGAACGGAGTTCCAGGACCCAATCGTCAATTTGAAGGTACCGCCACTTCTTTCCCTTATCATAAAATAATTTTTGCTGTTTTTGTGCTTTCTCCAGATTGGAGTATGCTAGGTCTTGTAATTTACCTATGCAAGACCTAAGTCTGGGTGTAATCAAGTAGGGTTTCTTGATTCTTCTCCTGTTCCCAGGCTTCCCTTGTCATCTCCAACAGGATCCTTGGTTGTTGTCCATATAATATCTCAAAGGAAGAACAACCTAAGCTACTTTTGGCTGACCCTCTGAGAACAAAAATAGCAAGGGGTAGGAGGGGGTCCCACTATTTTACCTCACTAGCCAGCATTTTCTTAAGTGTTAGCTTTAGGGTTCCATTGTACCTCTCACACAATCCGTCAGTTTGCGGGTGGTAGACAGAAGTTTTTATGTGTGAGAGGTTTAGTCCTGTAGTCGGAAGTTCCCAAAAGTATCATCACGAATCGGCAGGTACGTCGGAGTCTGATGGTATCACTGGAAATAGAAAGAAGGTAAGACATAAGTGGAAACGGTTCTTCTTGGAGGTCATGATTGATATCCATGTAGGCCGATTCGGGTACAACGTGACATACTGAAAGTTGATTTTTCTTCTCCCATGTCTGGAAAAACTGAAATCACCTCTGAAGATGATACTCCTACAGATCCCAGAGACAGGTGGGTTGAACATGCCCTAAAACATGAACATACAGTCTCTGTCCTTGCCACTCAAGATTAGCAGCACATTGCTCTCAATCCCTGATAAAAGACTATCGGGTCTCCTACCAGCATTGGAACATGGTTGACAGTTTTCAGCAATGAATGATATTATGGAAAAGCAACTTGAATTAAACCTTGAACATTGCTTTAGAAACCATGAAAGCTTCATCCCTTGGAACAGTTTCAAAGGTAGCAGCTGGAAGGAACTCTCAGTTGCATACTTGCGGTGGTCATGAAAGCAGCTGAAGTCCGGAATTTGGCTTTTCCCTTTAATCCACACTCTCCGTCTTCAGCATGGCAATACCTCTTCCTAGCCCTCCAGCCTTTCATGGACATACTATCAGGGTAGATCTTATGGTAGATGTTTTAGATCTGCCCAAGGTCATAACTCCTTAGAAACTCAGAGCTCCTGAATATGCCAGCATAATGACCTCCAACAGAGGAAGTAATAGGGATCTTTCTCTAAGAGGCCATATTTACTTTTCCAAATACATTTTGCTCCAAGATGTTTCAGACCAGTTGGTATTGAATATTGTGCATGAAGAACATTTAATAGAGTTTGTAAAATCTCTTGCCACCTTCCAGATAACTCAAAGGCCAAATAATGTTCCCTCCTCCTCTCAGATGGCCAGTCTTGTCACAGCACTCACACCAATGGTTGTATCTAACAATCGAGAGATTGAGTGGAGGGGCCTGTGTCATTTAGGGCTCTCCCCATTAATAGATCTTTCTATCTAACAGATTTGAAGACCTTCAAATCTTATAATCAATTTCTCCAATTGGTATTCTTTGAGAGACCTGGCTCCTCTCTCCTGTATCCTATTGTAATTGTTGAAATCAAAAACCTTTTAAGGGGTTCACTGATGCACCTGGTCCTTAAACCAACAAAGAAGAGATTGGCACGGAAGCTGGGATAGTAAAACACAAGTTTATTAACCTCACATGAGGGAGACTGACCTCACATGAGGGAGATTGAGTCAATACAGAGCCCTCAGGCAATGTAGGAGACAGTCTAAGGAGTACAGAGAACAGGGGCCTTTTATACCCTATTTACCGCTGAGTATGCAGGAAGTCTCAAAAAGAGGCCGTACAAGTGTGCACACAAATACATATAAGGATACATAAGAATCGCTTAGTCAACAGAGTTGTAGGACTTACATTATTGGTGACATTAGTTAAAATAGCCTGACTGTTATTCTAAGAGCAGGTGCATTCTACCAGCTAGGCCTTTCTGAGCATGTGCAGTGCTCTGGCTCAGTACTGAAGGAGTTAACTATATCACATGACACAAGCAGACTACAAGGGCAGTCAACAGTGAAGAGGGAGAAAGCACATGGCGAGCACATGGCTAACTAAAATGGCTGCCACAAACAAAATGGCTTCAGCTGATGCTAACAGACATGGTAGCTAGTTTCCACAGATGGCCGTTTTAGCATTAGCTGAAGACATCCGTTATGATCTAGAAGGAATATAGGAAATATATTGCACATTTATTCTCATAAATGTATTAATATTCTGATCCATTGCTAGGTGGGAATTTTCATTCCTAAACATTTCATTAAGCGGGTATATATATGGTATAGACAGGAGAAAATAATGGCTATTATTACAAATAGAACTATCAATTTTTTCCAACCCCAAGCAGAAAGCAAATCCCAAAACCATCCAGTCCAATTCTATATTTCAGGGCTCCTATGTATTTTTAATAGACCTTTCTAATGTTCTTTTCATGAGGGCTAGAGTATCAATTAACATACTTCAAGAGGAGGAACCAAAGGGGTACATTACTAACAAAAAGAAGTCCTTGGGAAATTGAAGACCCTGTACAACCAGCCAGAGGGGAGTCTTCTCCCTGCGTCCATTTGAGCCTCACAGGCAGGCTCCTATTGTTCATCCAATGGTGGAGCTGCACAACTTGCAACTCAAGAAAACAATCACGGCCCAGTTTTAAGGGAAAAGTTTCTTCTTTCAGGATAGGGCAATCACCCTCCGGGGCAAATGCCCTCAGCGATCCTGTCCAGTGTCTCAGGCAGTGCACCAGTTTTCTTCACTTTAATATGACCAAAGGCACAGCACCTGTACCCTGAACTCAAGTCCTTCCCTAACTCCTGTGTTGCTCTGCTGGCACACTGCTCTTTTGTTGGGGCCACAGATTGTACCCAGTATGCCCAGGCATCTCTTGATCAACAAACAAAGGTGCAGACTTTCATTTACTTTGGGAACAGGATTCAAGGGCCTGAAGCAACCCCTGTTTCAAAAGGGGTCACCTCAAGCAAAAGCCTCCTTGCCGTCCTTGTCGGTCTGTGACTCTCTCAGCTGGGCATCAAAAACTGCATTCACAATTTCTCCATTCTGATTTGTGACCCCGTCTTTCGCCCAAGACAGTGGCAGGGGTACATACTTCACGTCCCAGTGCTTCCGGCCTTCTACCTTCACTGAGGTCCTAGTTGCCAGCAACACCTGTGCTGGTTACCTTCACCTTGGCTTCAAGCTGGACTGGTGCTGACTCCCCAGGCTGGATCTGATGTCCGGGCCCCTCTGGCAATGGTTGTAGCACAGCAAATATCTATTGGTGGGCAGAACAAAAAAATCTTTAGACAAGGCATACAAATAATCTATCAACAGAGAGGATAGTCTCAGAATACTTTCTTAGTCTTGGGGCGCCCCATACATTAGCAAGGCACCCAAGAACCACTTCATCTATCTAACATTGTACGCTTAGGACCATGCTTTCATGTTATAGGCGCAGCGGGAAAATCTAAAACTGCTATTTTAACAGGGATTCTTATTACATAAATAACTAAAAGAAAACCTCAACATAGTGGGTACATAAATTTCTCCAGCAGAACATGTTGTAACAAACTCCTATAAAACAATATTTTCCTTCAAAAATGTTTGCTGAGGATCACATGGGCATCTTTCCTGACATTATAAACCTTATGCATTCTACTTTTCACAATGTGGACTATGCAACATCATTTTCAAAGGAAAAAACCCTATTCTCCAGCTCTAATAAGGGCTGTCAGCTCAATTACACAAACTAACTAATAAGAGACTAGTGATGCCTTTGCAAAGGTATATATATAGAATGAGGATAACAAACAACAATGGTGTTGCCACCTGAGATTTTTTAACAGAAACCACCACTATACAGTTCCCCTTAAAGGTCAAATAATGGAACATCAATCTGTTTTACTCATTCTTTCATACAGGATGGGCAGTCACATGGCATATTTATTTATTAATTTTATTAATCTTAACAATTTTAAAACAGTATTACTTAAAGCCAATTAGACGTGCACTGATAGGGTGCTTTGTCTCTATTGATTCAGAAACATATTAACAACCATGAATGACTAAGGCGAGCCCAACCAATTGTTTCATGGCTGTTCCTAGACAGCTTAGACAAACTCGGCAGAGAGAGTGAGAAAAAAAAAGAGAAGAAAAAGAAAGAGAAAACATACATTTGTTTACCCTTAACTTGCCAAGGAGCTAGCCTCCTTTCGCCCATTTCGACAGTAGGAAACATGAAACAGGTAACCTTCTGTTGACACTGTTTACCTCTATTCTTGGCAGCTGGGCACAAACAAACTTGTAGGAGATGTTTTAGAAAGTGGCTATTTTCTTATTCAGCCTAACACAAGCACATTGAGTCAACTTAAGAAAGCATTAATAACCAACTACTAATTCCTTCAGCAATTGTACTAGTGTAACATGAGGGCGCATGAATGCAAACTGAATCCCATTGCCTCCTTATCTCAGCCCATGCACAGTAATCTGTAAACTAAAAGCATTAGTGCAATATACATGACAGAGCTATTCTCTGCATATGACCTACAGACGCTGCTATCCCTTGATAATGTTATTCAATAGTATAAATCCCACCTGCATATCTCCTACACTTGTATTATGTCTCAAGAAAACAGTGATATCCCCATGTGCTCCTAACAGAATATGCAATATTTCCTGTAGCTAATGTTACCAAAAACAGATCTGTAGTGCTTTACCCTACAATGTGAGAATCAGGACTGTCACAGTGGCTCCCTGCGTGGAAAGTTCACGTTCAGTAGGGCTGGTCCGTTCTAAAAACAGACCTTGGCCTCTGACCCTTAAACCTGTTATCCCCTGTCAGTAAGGCTATTCCATGAGGTCTTTCCAATTCAAAGAAACTCTGAAGAATCACAGCTGAAAGGCAGTCCTGGTCCGTACCTGTGGTCTAACAATTTTAAAGGTAGGATAATAACTTCTGCTGGTTTCTTTATACCTCGTGCAGTGTGTGGTGTGTTTTCTAGCAGTTTAGAGGTCAGCTGCTTGTTCTATACTTGCATGTGTGCATTACTGAAGCCTGAGATCAGTTTGAAAACTGCCCTGAGTGGCAGAACTGCTATTAAAAAGTAAATTTTGCCCAAATTCGACTTTGGTGGTAGGGGCACTTAAAAATGGATAACCTACAATGTTTTAGCATATTAGGGACCCCCAGGGTCTCTCCTAGATATCCCATGGGTGGGGGATCAGAAATGTATAAGGTACACCCTTAAAAAATTAGTTGTTATACGCCTGGGTAAAGTGAAATTTCACTCCTGACATTGTGGTTCAGTTCTGCTTAAATTCAACTTTGAAGCTAGGAGCTTATATTTTTCACAGTATGATTATTAGACATTACAAAAAAAAAAACAATTTACTGCAATTATTTTTAATAATTGTTGTTTTCATATAGTCACATTTATATTTTTAATAATGATCACCAGCCCTTTTGATGTTTCCACATATGAAAAGCAAGCCTCATTCCTTTCCTTTTGCCTTTAAATGCATGTGTTTATAACACTAAGCACAGAAGCTTTACTGAAACCTAAAATAGCTTGCACCACTTTTTAAAGGGCAGTAATTATTTTACCATCAGATCCACAGATGTACTTATGTAAAAAGCCACATGAAAGAAAATCCTACACTTTAAATCCTTTCTATTTTATCCAAAATAATAAAACTATAATTCTAACTTTTAAAATCAGCAGACTTTAATGCACGTGCCTTCATACAATGTTGCACTAACTTAAAATCTAGTTGACCCATCATTTTCCTCCGTGGCTTGTGGCCAGGAATAGCCATGTGTTGTCTTTGAACAGCTGCAAAAAGAAAGGCTCTCTTTCTGGCGCTGAAATGTGAGCATGGTTCAATCTATTTAAAAGTCAGGCATTTCAAGCCAGTCAAAATCTATCATTTTGTAATGTCGTGTTTATTTCTGCAACAACCAATTCACTCAGATTATGAAAATGTCTTTTAATATTAATAGATATAAGGATAAATGCTGTAACATTTTGTTTTTTTTCCTTTCTATGAGGCCTATTTTATTCCTATTGAGTGTTAATTCTAATTTACCTTTACCATTGTGGCAATTTGCACACATCTATAGTTTCTTACTTTTTCACTTTTAATGGTAGCATGCAGCTACTTAGCATATGTTACATAATTAATTTCTTGAATTTTAAAATGTAATTCTTTCAATGACATTTGTATAACAGAATGACAACAAAAACCAAATTGAGCTCATTCCAGACATTTTCTACAAGAGGGCCACACATTCATAACACACAACACAGAGTGCTTAAGGCTAGCCATTCTTACACAAAGAGCGCGATCACTACTCACTCACACAAGTACCACCGGTGTCAAACCACATAGACATTCAAACACACAATCAACCCACAAATTAACACTTAGGACAAAAACAAGAGGCAGTCCACAGACTGTACTCAAACCAAACCATTTGTAAATACCAATAGTAAATTATATTGACAAAAAGAGCTCACAAAAGTAGTTCAAAAGACTGCACCAAAACAGCCCAAAGACCGTTCCATGTTCAAGAAGCCAAATACACCAAATTACCAGTTTGGCTGACAGAACAGAACACTCCATATCACCACTTATGAATTTTACTAAGTGCGCAGATCTGGATCCGTTTTATATATATATATTTTGTTCCATGTTGTACTAGTCAGCATGGAAGAAATACATTTTTTTTTAATATACCTAAACCTATTTAGGTATCCCCTCTAGGGGAATCAGCTGAGTGCTTTCTAAATCCATGTTGGTACCTCCAAGACAGCAACACTTTCTATGAAGTGTGCTAAAAACAGGCATGCCAGGAATATTGCAGAATATACAATATTGTAACCAAATGACACTTAACACAATTTGTACCATTCAAGACTTCAAAATTTGAGAAAAATCTCCTCATTATCTGCCCTCATTTGCTGCAGCAAACAATCAAGCAAACCAAAATCTTGGCCAAGTCATTCCAAAAAGTGTTGCCACGGCAACCTTACCAAACCAAAGTCTCCAGCTTCCTATGCACAGTTCTGAGTTACCTAATGGTCGTTTTAAAATACTCACGCCAAAGAAGTTCTCAGTCGGGAGCGGCAAACACTTGGAGGGTCAGATCAGGAAAAACAGAAATTACATTGGTCTGCAAAGACAAAGAATCTCCATGCGCAGGGTACCTCCTCAGTAGATTCCTGTCCTGTCCTCCTCAGTATATTCCTGTCTTCCATCAAGACCACTCCCTTGAATAGACGCTTCTCCGATGCGGTCCCTATTCGAGCGCCAATTTGTAGAAATCAAAAACCTTTTAAGGGGTTCACAATGCACCTGGTCCTTAAACCAACAAAGAAGAGATTGGCACGGATGCTGGAATAGTAAAACACAAGTTTATTAACCTCACATTAGGGAGACTGACCTCACATGAGGGAGACTGTATCAATACAGAGCCCTCAGGCAATGTAGGAGACAGTCTAAGGAGTACAGAGAACAGGGACCTTTTATACCCCATTTACCGCTGAGTATGCAGGAAGACTCAAAAAGAGGCAGTACAAGTGGGCACACAAATACATATAAGGATACATAAGAATCGCCTAGTCAACAGAGTGGGAGGAGTTACATTATTGCTGACATTAGTTAAAATAGCCTGACAGTTATTCTAAGAGCAGGTGCATTCTACCAGCTAGGCCTTTCTGAGCATGTGCAGTGCTCTGGCTCAGTACTGAAGGAGTTAACTATATCACATGACACAAGCAGACTACAAGGGCAGTCAACAGTGAAGAGGGAGAAAGCACATGGCGAGCACATGGCTAACTAAAATGGCTGCCACAAACAAAATGACTTCAGCTGATGCTAACAGCCATGGCAGCTAGTTTCCACAAAATGGTTGAAGGATAATTTTAATTTATGCCATATTATGACCTCTCATCAATGTTTGTTAGCTGCCTTTAATGCTTTGGAGCTGGAGGATGACTTAAGTTAGATGACTCTTCAATTGCTTAGAACAGCGGTCTCCAACCTTTTAACTAACAGGAGCTACTTATGTTCAATGAACGTCATCTCGAGTTAATAATATTAATGATGTTGTACACATCAGACAAGATTACATTACTGAAAAGCAAGGAACCTTGGCATTACTTTCGACAACGGGGTTTTTTACATCCCACAAATAATCAGGAAAAGTCTTACTTTTATTCTCACTAACCTTAAATAAAAACAGTTGTTACAGCACTAGTCCAATCAAAACTAGACTACTGCAACACTCTGTATATCAACATCAACATCACCTTCTAACAAAACTGCAAACACTACAAAATTCTGCAGCTTGGCTTCTACATGGACTATCAAAGCACTACACAACATTGGACTGGAATATGTAACTAGAAAATGTGCCTGGTGCATTCCCATCAGACCACTATGCTCTATGTCTGCAAAAAATATTATAGTCCCCAAATTCAGGAAAACTTGGGGCGGTAAAGGTTTCGTGGTCAGTACAGCTAAGCCGTGGGATTCTATTCCTCTCAAACTGAAGGAAATGACTAATATTCTGCATTTCAGAAAAACCCTTGAAACATGGCTTTTTAATCAATAACCTGTTTCTGTTCTGTACTGCTTTTCTTCATCTGCTGTAACCTTAGCTCTCTAACTGTTCTTTCCATCAAGGCAGCACCAAGATACCCTAGGGTATAAGGGCACTTTATAAACTAAGGGGCATATCAGCAAGGTGGCGATAGAAAATTATCGCTGCTTTTGCGGCCGTTTGCGGCCGAAAAGCGGCGATAATTTTATCGCCTAATTAGCAAGGTCACGCTAACGTGTGAAACCTTGCATTAGCGCACGTATTCTTAACGCCCAGCTTTGCATCTCTAATGAGATGCAAAGTGGGCATTCCTGACCTGAAATTACAGGAGAAATGTCGCTAAGCGACATTTCTCCTATCATCAAGCCCCACGCTATGAAGCACTGCGGCAAGAAAAGTAGCGATAACCCCTGTTATCACTACTTTTCTTACCCCTGCTTCAGGACTGAGTTAGCCATGATATCATGAATTCAGGATTTGAAAAAGCATCCTAGAGTTGTTACCTGCTTGGTCCAACAAGGATGCAATATGAAATTTGCAAGCCTTTTTGATATTATTATGATAATTAGATATGACAGTGTTATAGTTAGTTTTGTCTTGCTCACTGTGAGAGAGACGCCATAAACGCTCTAGCTTCTTACAAGAGCTGTTTTCCTCCCGCAGAGCAGAGGAGTACCAATCAGTGGGAGTACCTTTCAGTGGATGAGTGAGAAGCTTCATAGGGGCTATCTTATCAAGCACATTTGAGATAAGAGAATTGAAATGGTAGAGTTGTTGATCAACATTGTAGAACATGGTTTCCCTGTCCCAAGGGAGAAATAGAGAGAAAAAATGATCGGGGGTCAGTTTATGCCATGGTCTGTACCAACGATTAGCTTAAGTTATGGGTGCAGCAGGAGTAATGTTATTAGGGCTAATAAGTTGAAAATTTATTAGCGAATGGTCAGTCCAAGTGAGCGGGTAGGTGTCACCACATTTGATATCCTGAGAATTTGTTAAAATAAGATCTAGGGTATGACCAGCTACATGAGTAGGGGCGGAGTTAATTTTAACTAGTCCAGAGGAAGCCAGGTCTTGCAAACATAGCCTTGCATCCTGGTTATGGGCATCTTCGCTATGAAGAAGCAGAAGATAGGACTTATAGATGTCCTGTCCTTAAGAGGTGACTAGGTTACGTGCCATTGGTGAAGACTATGAAGAGAAAGAGTAGGAGTTGGCTTAATGAAGATTATCAGTAAATAATCAGTGTATTATTCATGGTTTGCCCGATGTGGAATAGTTGGATTTCAGAGGGTGTCAGAGGTGATTGAGGAAGTAAGGGCGGACCAACTTAGCTTTGAGATAGCACTTTGTATGTACTTTCAGGTATCCTACATGTGGGCATATCCCTTTGGGAAGAGGTAACATGACCATATGGTTTCACTGGGATCTGGAGGTGGTTATAAAGTTCATACGGATTGTTGAAGAGGTGACCTCCCGATTGGTTAGTGTGAAGGTTAGTTTTCAGTGAAGTGGGTATGGCGTTACTCACTTGCTTGCCCCGTGCTAGACTTGTAAGATAAGGAGGAGAGAAGAGCAGTCTGGTCAGAAAAAGAAGCTTCCTTGTAAGACCCTGGCTACCTTTTTGAAATGCAGGAGCGAGGAAGAGAGTCTGAGGTCTGGCTGTCAGGCTGTGAATTTGAGCTGTGCATCACAGTGCTGCCGCCCCCCCCCCTCAGTGCCTTGAGACCCTTTTGGGTGAGTAGTTGCGCTCTACAAACTTCTGATTGATTGATTAATTGAATGCCAGGATTCAGTGAAATATCGGCAGTGGAGGTAGATGAGGTGGGACAGGATAAAAGGCACAGAGGAGGGGTTGGGATACGTCCTTTACAACAAAGGCATTACATTGCAATGCCTTTACAACGCAATTTTACAACGCAAGTGCCTTTACATCGCATGCCATTACAATGCATGCTATTACAATGCATGTCATCACAACGCATTATAAGGTTAGTAATGGAGAATTTTAAGTTTTAGGGTGGGTATGGGTTTTGGGGTAGTTGGGAAATGTAATTTTTACCCCTACGCGATCCAACACTTTCCCTACTGTTGCACTCAGTGGTGGGGGAATAGTAATTTTGACCCCTACATTACCCAACACTTACCCTACTGTTGCACTAAAAGTATTATGCATTGTAATGGAATGTGTTGTAATGAAATGCGTTGTAATGGCATGCCTTATAATGGTAGTTTTAAAAATGCGTTGTAATGGTATGTTTTGTAAAATGATGCGATATAATGGTAGTTGTGTCATAAAAACTGCGATGTAAAAGCATGCATTGTAATTGTTTGCATTGTAACGTCATATATTTGAGAGGTTCATTGGTGAGATGAAATAGGCTGAGTGGGAATCTAGGAGAAAGGCTGACTGAGGGAACTAAAGGAAAGCAAAACAAAAAAGTTGCAGAGAATACAAATGATGTGAAGTACGCAGCTTGGGTAGAGAACCAATCAACAGGTGTTGCCAGGCAAAATGTAATACTGTGAGAGGTGCTTAAATCTGCCCAGCATTAACTGACCCAGAAGTGCCTGGCACCTTCCGGCTCCTTCCAAAGTGTTCCAGCCTTTTTGGAATATTTTGCTCTATCAGAATGTTCTAGCACTTTCCACCTTTCTCCGAAAGTGCTGATCTGTGTTACTCTGTGATTCCACCTTCCATTGCCTCCCCAGCCGCCATTGGTCCATCTGTCAGAGTCTCCAAAGCCCGCCAATAGCATGCTTGTAATGCAGAGTCTGAGAAATGTGACCATGTCCATGTGACTCTGGAAACTATTCCTACAGAGCATGAACTCTAGTATTCCTGACAGATTGTTGATGAAATGGGATCAAAGACAAAGTTAACAATTTGTGAAAGGTAGTTAAAGTAATTAAGTAATTGAGTTTTTATTCTCAACCCCTTGATCACAGAACTTAATGTAGTGTCCAAAGAAAGTTGTACAGTGTAGCCCCTTAGTGTAGTCTGTGCATGTTTCTGCCCACTGTGAAACCTATTAAGTCAAGGACAATATCCAGGACTTATCCCTACCCTACTCTAACCCTAAGCCATCCTGATTCTAGCTAAGAGAATATACTGAAGGAAGGTAAAGAAAGGGTACACCAGTAAAGTTTGAGGTGTGATGACGGGTCAACTGACCTATAGTGAAATAAAAACAAAGTACCATTAGTCACTATTTTGTCAATTCATCTTTTAAACATACTTTTCAAATGAGTTAACTCATGTATAAAAATCCTTCCAGATGTAAACAGTATTTTAAATTATACAGCCAGCCACACCAGACAATACATATTGATGGTGGCCACGCATGAAAATTCACTCTTCATAAAACAGTGAGGCATCATCCAGATATCCCTGCACCCAGTGTCGGCTCAACATGTAGGGAAAAGTTTGTCATGTCTCACCAATCAGTAGCTGACATTAGAGCCACTTAGTGAATTTGTAGCCCCCTCTCTCTGTACTGCTTCTTGGAAGATAAGAGTTCAAGTCAATTATAGGGAAAACGAATGTCTAGACCCCAGGGTGGCAGAGCTACTGGTAACCGCTTACCGTCTTTTGAGCTATAGTAGGGCCTACTGACGTATGGTATGGGATGCCCATCTTTTCAACAGGAAAGTGTAGAATTGTCTGACCTGTTTACATGTATGACGTATGGCATGCCCATATTTTTCAGCTGGAACGTACAGAATGGTCAGACCTGTGCACACGTATCTACATGAAGTCATGCTAGACCCTGCTATGTTGGTCATCGTACTCGTTTTTGCTCTGTCTGAAGCAAGTCATTTGTACATATGATCAGTGGTATTTTTTATTAATGGACTGCCATGTATTCAAGAAGGTGCATGAAGATGGCAAAATTGTTCACAGTGTGACATGTATTTAAGAAATAACATTCTCATGTGTGCTTCTCCATACAATGGTTTTAGCAGCAGCTGTAATTTCCTACTTACATACATGTGACTGTGCACTGTAGCCAATCCTATGTTATGGTGTTTTTTAGATGACTTCTCATGACTGATCAGCAAATTTCAACACACTGATCACATCTGTCCCCAATCTATGTCATCGCTGAACCATATTAATGTGAAGACAGTGTTTTGTGGTTATTCTTTACAGTTGTGTGAACTTTTTCCAGTATGGTCCACGTTAAGTCCTGGCCTGTATGTCCCTGAGTTATGTAATGAGTCACTAGTTCTGTTGTCAGTTTTCCAAGAATTGCATCTCTCCGATGCGCTGTAATTCTTGCTCTGACATTTCTTGTTGTCATTCCAAGATAGTTCAAATTACAAAGACAAGTAATTAGTCAGATGACAGAATCTCTATTGCAACTGGTGTAAAAGTCCAATTTTGAAGAGTCAGCCTCCATTTGTTGTAACGTTTGTTATGTTATGTTGTGTGGGAGTAATACTCATCTTCCACATAAAGGCACATATGTGTTAATTTTTGAACATCCTTTTTAGGTCACAACCTGCCAGACAGTGTAGCTGTCTGGTATCCTAAAGACATCTTGGGGACATTCAGAAAGTTGACCTAGGAATGCATTGTATTGTATTGTATTGTATACAGATTTATATAGCGCGAAAGAAACTGTAACCCTACGGGTATCCATGCGCTCTGACCAGGCGAGATGGTAATTGCACAGGGAGGCAGGGTTGGGGGCTTCATGCTGCTGGGAAAAGCCAGGTCTTAAGGCTCTTCCTGAATTCTGTAAGTGACTGCATCTGTCTGAGCGCAGGTGGAAGTGTGTTCCAACTTTGAGCTCCAACCACCCTAAATGCCCTTCCTCCCAGTCTAGCTCGTTTAAAGCTAGGCTGTACCAGCAGGTTGGCCTTAGATGATCGTAACTGCCTTACGGGGGAGTACCAGGCAAATCTTTCCTGGAGTGGGATCGGGCCTGTTCCATGAATTGCCTTGTATACCAAGCACCGAGATTTGAAGAGGACCCTCTCTCTGACGGGTAGCCAGTGTAATTCTCTTAGTGCCTGGGTGGAAGATGAGTCGAACTTGCGACCAAGTGCCAGCTTAGCAGCGGCTGACTGAACGAGGTGCTTACCATCGGCTCTGTGTTTTGTAACACACATTTTGGCTTTCTATTTGCTGGCTTTATTTGCTTTGGGCTGTCCATCTTGTGTTTGTCCCTCCCGGTGCCGAAACCTTGTTTACTGTATTTTTCCACAAATTCTCTTTTTGTAAACAGGCCTGTAGATCTTGTTCTTATCTTGTCACATTTGCTGTGCATTCAAAGACAGAGGTCAAATGTCAGGCTGTTTCTTCCAGGGAGCTTGGTGTTTATTTTTCTTTCTGTGACTTCAAAGTGAGAGGCTTTATGTGACAATCCGGCTGGCTAGTGAGGGTCTGCTTGAGGGAGGCTGTACAGATGTTATTTTTTTTCTAACTCACAACAACATTTGAATTTTTGTAAATGAACAGTGCGGAGGATCAAATCAATACATTGGGTGATGACATTTCCACACATTATTGTTTGTGCGCTGTGTACTTTTATTGGTAAAACTATATGTGAGTGCAATGTAACTGTCATTTCAATTGAAGATGTGTTGTATGTAATGGCAGTATGCTACCATACCATGTATACTCCAGGTTACCCCACTCCACTCTACTTTGTACCACTCCACGCCGCTGCATTGTTCTCTACACCACTCCACACTGTGTCACTGCACTCTTCCCTGCAAAACTCCAGACTACATCTCTCTACTCTACATCACTCCACTCTACTCTATGGCTATGCACTCTACCCCACACTACTCTACTATACACCACTGCACTCTTGGCCACTGCGCTCTACACCACTCTCCGTCACTCCACACTATGCCACCCTACGCTGCAACACTGAAATCTATGCCACCGACCTCTACACACAATGCACTCTACATCACTTTACTCAAAACCAATCCACTCTATGCCAATCTACTCTGCACCAAATCACTCTATGCCACTATACTCTATGCCACTGCACTCTATGCCACTTTATTCTAATCTGCGTCACTGCACTCTACACCACTGTATCTTAGTCTGCACAGCTGTACTCTATGCCATTGCTCTCTATGACACTCTTCTCTGAGCCACTGCACTCTACACCACCCTACTCTGCGCCATCGCACTCTATGCCACTGAACTCTACACCACTGCACTTAAAGCCACTATACTCTACTCTGCACCAGTGCACTCTATGACACACTACTCTATACCGCAGCACTCTATGCCACTTCACTTTACTCTAAAGCAATCTACTCTACTACTGCAGTTTACGCTACTCTATTGCACTCTATGACACGCAATACCTCTCCACACCACACTAATCCACAACACACCATTCTTACCACCACTGCACTCCATGTCAATGCACTCTACACCACTTTACTCAAAACCAATACACTCCACGCCACTGCACTCTATGATAATGTACTATGCACCTCTGCACTGTACGCCACTATACTCTACTCTATAACCCTGCACTCTATGCCACTCTCCTCTACACCACTGCACTCTATGTCACTTTAGATTGCACCGCTATACGCCACTGCACTCTACACCAATGCACTCTACATCACTCAATGCTACTCTACATCACTCTACTTTGCAGCACTGCCTTCTCTCCACTGAACTCTCTGCCACTGAACTCTCTGCCAGTCCACTCTGTGTGACTCTACTCTGCGCCAAGCTACTTTATGCCACTTCACTCTACTCTGCAACACCCTACACCACTCTAATATACTCTGCACCACTGCACTCTTCGCCACTTCACTCTATACACTGCATCACTCTTCTCTATGCCAGTGCTCTCACCCCACTCTACTATGCACCATTGCACTCTTCGCGACTGCATTCTACACCACTCCATGCACATCCACTCTGCAACACTGCACTCTACGCCAATGCACTGTATAACACTACTCTATACCATTCCACTCTACCCTGCACCACTCCACTCTACGCCACTTCACTCTACTCTGAAAAAATCTACTCTGTGCCACTACACTCTATGCCACTGCGCTTTACACCACTCTACTCCACTCAGCGCCACTCCACTCTACACCACTGCAATCAGCGCTGCACCACTCTACTCAATGACAGTCTACTCTATGCCACTGTGCTCTACGCACTACTCTGCACAACTCCACTCCATTCTGAAACAGTCTACACTATGCCACTGCACTCTATACCACTGTATTCTATGCCACTCTATGCAAATCCACTCTACACCATTGCACTCTATGCTGCACCACTCTATTCTAAACCACTGCATTCTATTCTAATTCACTCTATACCACTTTACTCAAAACCAATTCACCCAATGCCACTGTACCTATAACAACTACTTTACACCACTGTACTTTACGCCACAATATTCTACAACATTCTACTCTATGACTCTGCACTCTATGCCACTGTACACTACATCAATCTCTCTACACCACTCTACCCTGCACCATTCTACTATGCACTACTCTCCGCCACTGCACTCTATGACACTTCGCTCTATGACACTCTCCTCTGCATGACTGCACTCTACACCGCTGCACTCTTTGCCACTGCACTCTATGCCTCTTTACAGCACTCTACGCCACTGCAATCTATGCCACTCTACTGCACCACACTCTACGCCACTGCACCACACTACTCTATGCTAATGCATTTACACCACTCTACTCAGCTTCATTCCACCCTTATGCCACTGCACTCTATCCTGCACCACTCCACTCTAATTTGCACCACTCCACTCTATGCCACTTCACTCTACATCACTCTACTCTGCAATACTACTCTTTCTATCACTGAACTCTAAGTCACTCTACTCTGCATCACTCCACTCCACACCACTGCTCTCTAAGCCACTCCACTCTATGCCACACTAATTTACTCTCCACCACTGCACCCTATGACACTCTACTCTATACCACTGCACTCTCTGCCACTTCACTCTACTCTGAAACAATCTACTCTATGGCACTACAGTCTTTGCCACTCTATTCCAATCTGCGCCAATCCTCTCTATGCAACTCCACACCACGCCAAAGCTCTCTACATCACTTTACTTAAAACCAAGATACTCTACGCCACTGCACTTTATACCAATCTGCTCTGCACCACTGCACTGTACACAATAAGCTGTACTCTACGACACTGCACTCTATGCCACCATACAGCACTGCACTGTGTCATTTTACTCTGCACCACTCTATGCCACTGCATTCTAAATCAATGCACTCTGCACCACTCTACTCTACACCACTGCAGTCTATGACACTCAACTCTGCAGCACTGCACTCTCTATCACTGAACTCTATGCCACTTTACTCTATGCCACTTTACTCTACACCACTATACTCTACTCTACACCACTCTACTGCACTTTACGCCAATGGACTCCATGCCACTCTAATCTACAGTGTACCACTGAACTCTATGACACTGTACTCTACACCACTCCGGTCTTTGCCACTCCACTCTGCAGAACTCCACTCCACATCACTCCACTCTACGCCAGTACTCTATGCCACTCCACTCTACCCTGCACAACTCCAATCTACCCTGCACCACTCCACTCTATAGCACTTTACTTTGAAATAATCTGCTCTACGCCATTGCATTGTATGCCACTCTACTACACTCTGCACCACTGCACTCTACACCACTGCAATCAATGCTGTGCCACTCTACTCCACACCACTCTACTCTATGCCACCGTGCGATACCCTGAACCTGTATACTCTGCCTTGCACCATTCCACTTTACTCTGAAACAATCTGCTCCATGCCAGTGCACTCTGCCACTGCACTCTACACCATGCCACTGTACTCTAAAACAATGCACTCTACACCACTTTACTCAAAACCAATGCACCCTACTTGACTACACCTACGCCAACTACTTTGCACCACTGAACTTTACGCCACTATACTTTACAACATTCTACTCTATATACCACTGCACTTTACACCACTACATGCTGCGTCACTCTACACAACTGCACTCTGTGCTACTCTATTCTACTCTGCACCAATGTACTCTACGTCACTGATCTCTGCACCACTCTACCCTGCACTATTTCACTCTACTCTGAACCAATTTACTCTGAACCAATCTGCTCTATGCCACTGCACTCTACGGCCACTCTACTCCATGCTATGCTACTGCAGTCTATACTATGCCACTGTACTCTAAACTAATGCACTCTATGCTACTGCACTCTACAACACTTTACGCAGAAACAATGCACCCCACTACACCTGTACCAACTACTTTGCATGACTGCACTTTACACCACTATACTCTACAACATTCTACTCTATGCCACTACACCGATCGCCACTGCATGCTATGTCACTCTACACCACTGCCCTCTATGCCACTCTATTCTACTCTGCACCACTGTACTATACGTATCTGCTCTATGCACCACTCTACCCTGGATCACTCTACTGTGCATTACTCTACCCTGCACCACTCTACCCTGCACCACTCTATTCTGCACCAGTCTACTGTGTACCACCCAACTCTTGAACCACTCTACTCTGCACCATTCTACTCTGCAATACTCTACAAACCTGCACTCTACACCCCCACACTCTACACCACTGCACTTTACGCCACTCTACTCTACACCTCTGCACTCTACACTGCACCACTTCACCATAAGCCACTTCCTTCTACGCCTCTCTACTCCACTCTGCACCACTCCACTCTATGCCAATGCACACTATGCCACTGCAATTTACTCTGCACCCCTACACTCTATGCCCCTGCACTGTATGAATCTCTATGCCACTGCACTCTATGCCCATCTACTCTGCACGACTGTACTTTATGCCACTTCACTCTAGGTTACTCTACTACACTCTAGTACACTGCACTCTGCAAAACTCCACTCCACGAAATTCCACTCTATGATGCTCTGCTCCATTAAACTCTGCTCCACTGACACTCTACTTCACTCTATGCCACTCCATGCTACAGCTCTCTACTCCCCTCTATGCCATTCTAAAACACTACTCCACTCTATGACACTCTACACAGCTCCCTCTATGTGACCCCATGCCACTTTATTCCACTCAATTCTATGACACACTACTCCACTCCACTCTATGCCACTCCACTCTACGACAATCTACTCCACTGTACACCACTCTACTCTACAACACTCTAATCCACTCTACGCAACACCCTTTTTGCCACTCCATGCGACACCCTCTACGCCACTCCACTCTGCTGTATACCACTCCACAACACTCTATGCCAACCCACACTCTGACACGCTACTCAGCTCTAACACTGTGCTCCACTCTACACCACTCAACTCTATGCCCTTCCAGTCTACAATACTCCACTCCCTCCATGACACTCCACAACACTGTATGCTGCTCTATGACACTCCAACTTCACTCCTCTCCATGCCACTCAACTCTACTGTACGCCACTAGACACCAATCCATAATACTCCATTCCATGACTCTCCACTCTCCTTTACCCTACTAACGCATGGCCTTGCTGATCAGCAGCCGCTCTGGTGTACAACATTGCTAAAACTTATTGGCAAAACCAATAGCTCTTGCATAGGCGATACCTATTGGCATTGGCAATGCTTGTTAAGGCTAGTAACTTTGGGGTTTGTGAGGAATTCTTTTAAAATGGCACATTTAGTGTTCACTTCCTCCAAGCATTTTTAGGTCTTGCATGCGACAGCGCATGTGCTGCATGCACTCTCGTTTGTGAACAATTTGCATACAAGGGGCTTGTAGCCCGCAGATTGCATAACATTGCTTGGCTTCATTGTCACTCTTATTTGCTGCCTTCTAATTGGCCAGCGCATGCTGGTTTCACTTAATCTTCCTGCAGCTGGAGCAGGTACTGACTATTCAGCTTGATTACTGTTGTTCCACTCATTGCACTCTGTTAGAGGTACTACTTTTACTTGTTCTTCTTCTGTGTCACCCTTGTTAAACCTCTTGGCATTTGTAACTATGTTTTATTATGCCACAAACACTTCAAACAAGCACTTTTCTCCTTTGAAATGGATGTTAATTGTGTCAACAAATGTTATCTGCTTTTATTTTGACAATAGATGTTATCTGTTCCCAAATGTATTTTCACTAAGACATGGACATGAGTGTAATTGCTTTCTTTATGTGAAAGGATTTTTTAGTCAAATGTCATCTCGTTTCTTTTCCATGCATTGGGAAATTGATTTGCTCAGAATTACTGGGGTGTTGTTCAAAGACCTTACAAGCATTGTCTCATCTTTGAGACAATTGGCTCTGCCATTGCCTTTTCTTCATTCATACAACATGGGCATTACCTACTTTAGCAATAATTTGCAGCCATGCTGTTCAACTTCTACATTACACCACTCGTCAACATCACCTGTTCCCAAAATATCACCATTGTCTCTCACGCTGACAACACCAAACTCATCCTGTCATTTATGGACGAGACAAAAACCAACAGATCCAACTTCACCTCCTGCATGACCATGGCAGCAGAGTGCATGAAGTACAACTGCTTGATGCTCAACTCTGACAAGGCAGAATTACTGGTCTTAGAAAATCAGAACCTCCCCAGGGGACTCCACCTGTTAGCCATTGGACCTAGGACCAACATCAACACCCACTGACCAAGCAAAAATTCTGTGGATCATCCTAGACAACAAGCTCAACATGAGAGCAGAAATCAACCTAGTAATCACCTTCTTCTTCCACATCACACTAGCACTCATCACAAGAAGCCTTGACTTCGACAACACGCTCTACGCTGGGCAACACTCTACGCCGGGATCTGCAAGCAACTCCTACACAGATTCCAGACCATCCAGAATGCCACCGCAAAACTCATACTCAACCTCCCACGGTGCACTCACATCACACCGCCCCTCAAGGAGCTCCCCATTCACGAGTGCTTCCATTTCAATCTTCTCACGCATATAAACAAAACCTTGCACAACACTGCACCAGCACCCCTGAACAGCCGCATACACTCCCACCAGACACCTATGCTCTGCCTAACACTCACTCGCACACAACCCCCACATTCACAAAAGCAGAGCTCATTCATCTACATCGTACCCAAAATAAGGAACAACCTACCTCAACACATCAGAGCCTCCTCCTCACTTCATGAGTTCCAAAAGTAGTTGAAGACCTGGCTCTTCATATAGCTCTGTGGGGATTACAATCCTGATCAAGCGCTTGGATACCCTCATGGGTAATTAGTGTCCCTTACAAATCATAACATGCTGTATAGAAGCGTGGCTAAAAACAATTCGAAGAATAAAAAAGGACTGATGCTTCCAGTGTTAAAGCACAAAAAAAAGTGCATTTGCCCCAGCAGCATCATAGCGCTCTTTTAAATTTGTTTTAGCCACATTTCAAAGCATACATGCTGCTCTACAGCACGGCGACAAAACATTGCCAAAGTGAATAGCCCTATTTGAGACCTATCGGCTTTGCAAATGCTTGTTTGCAAGCTGTGAGTGAGACCATTGCCTTAATGCTGCCTTCTCTGGCTGTCATTTGTATCAGTGTACAGCCTGATAGCAATGTTGCTGTATGAATTAGCAATCCTCTTGTTTACCTCCAGACTGTGAATGGCCAGTCGCTCCTGAAGATTTCTTCATTTAGGAATATCTGAGATGAATTTTTCACAGTGAGTCCAACAGCACCTGCCTTAGCTCTCAAGTCATCATCATGGCCTCATGCAAGGCCGTCTTTATTTGATTTGTTTTCTTTTTAGCTCGATTAGAGATTCCCTCTAATCAACCGGACTGCGTACCTCTCGCCCCCTTTTGTGTTAGATGAAATGTTGTAATTCCGTCACTTATTAGGCTGAGAACCAGGCAGCTTTAAGAAGTCTTGCTGATACTTGGGTGCATTGGTTTGCCAAGGAAGATGCAGTATGCACTCAAGAGCATTCATGTCAACAGTGGCGGCTGCTCCCGAGAAGCAGTAGTGGGGTGGGAAGGCCGAGAAGCAGTAGTGGGGTGGGAAGGAGGGAGAGGGGGTTAAAAAGTAAAACTAAATCACTTGCCTGCCGGTCGGCCGCTGCCTCTCAACTGTCCTCTCTGTCCTCTTCCTGGGAAGACGTCCCAGGAAGCAGGACGCACCCGAGCTCCCAGGCTTCCCATAGCCAAACACAATGCTGCAATGCAGCGTTATGATTGTTCTGAGCGCTCTGGTTCAGTGCTCAGTCAGGGACTGGGAGCCTGGGCATGTTTTCCACACAGGCTGTAATGCATCCTCGGTGGAGAACATGTAAAGTGGGGGTGAGGCCAAACATTCATGCGCACTTACATAGTGCCCACCACTGCTCCCTCTGCTCTGAGAGCAGAGCAGATCTGCCCCTCCCCTCCCCTCCAAGATTCCTCAGCAGGAACAAATAAAATGATATATTTTTCACTGCCAAAAGCAGTGGGGCGATTCTCCTCCACCTTAACGGAGAAAACTCCACTGCACGTCAACCATATTTAGGAAAAATAAAAAAGTGGGTGAGGATAGAATGTTGAGGCCCCAGGGCTGCCCCCGGTGCTTGCCTTTACTTTGATCACAGTGCAAAGGTTCTCTGTCTACCTTTGTACCTCCAGGGGGTTCAGAGTCCTTCCTCTCTTCCAGGAAAGCCAAGCTGACATCATTGCATTTCTTTTTATACAATTTCTGGTGCCTATTGGCCATCAGCTTGGTATTGGTTCTCCTTTGGGCTGTTTGTTTTCTATTTACTTCCTTCTCAAGATGTAGCATTTGTAAAGGGTTTTGAAGCTTCTTTGATCTTTATTTATGCATTTTTATAAAGCGCGGACTTTACCCGAAGGTGTCAGAGCGCTGTACAATAGATCCAGTTACGTTACATGAGAGAAATGTTACAAAATAGAATGTACAAAAACAGCAGGACACAGAATCAAACACAGCAGGCAATAGGAACACAATATCAAACACAGCAAGCAAGGAATGCACAAAAAATAAATAAATATAACAAATTTACAATGACTAACGAACTTCCTGGCGGGGTCTGAGAATGAAGGGATTAGTTCTGAAAGTGTCTTTGGAATAGAAGAGATTTGAGGTCCGCTTTGAAGATCCGGATGGAGGTGGTGGCACGGAGCAAAGGAGGAAGTGAGTTCCAGATTCTCACCGCATTACCTGAGAACGATTGAGCCATCAATTTTTCCCTTTTGAAGGAGGGGGGCTCAAGCAGGAACTTTTACGCATTCCGAGAAGGTCTCAAGCCTCCGGACAATTTAAGTTTATTCGCCAGATAGCGAGGGGAGGAAGAGTGCAAGACTTTGTGGGTGATGCAAGCCGTATTGTAAATAGCTCTAGCCTCGATGGGAAGCCATCAGAGAGAAGACAGGATAGGAGTGATGTGGTCACTTCGTTTGGACCCTGAAATGAAGCGAGCTGCTGAATGGAGGACGGATTTAAGGGGGGAGAGGTGAGATTTGGGAAGGCCAGTCAGAAGAGAATTACAATAATCCAGTCTAGAGAGAACTAGCGATTGGACCAAGGTTTTTAGATCTTTCTCCGGGAAGAACCGACAAATCCCCCACAGAAGGCGCAGCTGATAACGTGCGTTCTTGGCAATGGAGTTGATGTGTGAGATTAGGTTGAGTCTTTTGTCAAGTATGACACCTAGGGATTTAGCACAGTCGACAATGATGGGTTTACTGTTGAGTAAATTCAGCTGATCCATCCAGGATTGAACAGGAGGCGGGGAGAGAGAGGTAGAAAGGAGGAGGAATCCAGTTTTGGAGGGATTGAGAATGAGTTGGTGAACTAACATCCAGTTGTGAATAGAGTTGAGAGTAGAGTTGAGTAGTGAGAGATCTTGAGAGGAAGACACCTTGAGGTAGATTTGGGTGTCATCTGCATAGAGATGGTAGAGGATTCCAGATTTGCTTAGGTGGTTCCCTAAAGGTTCCAGATAGAGATTAAACAGAGTGGGTGCAAGGATGGAGCCTTGAGGGACGCCTTGACCAATCACCAGTGGAGACGAGAGACTGTTCGCAATCTTGATCATTTGGGATCTGTCCGAGAGGAATGAGGCAAACCATTTAAGCACTGTGCTTTCCACGCCCATTCTCTGTTGAAGAGTGTTAAGGAGGGTGTTGTGATTAACAGTGTCAAAGGCTGCAGATAGGTCAAGAAGAATCAGAAGGCACGATTCCCCCGAATCGAGTATATGCAGCGCATCATCGATCACTCGCAGCAGGGCTGTTTCAGTGCTGCAATTTTGAATAAAGCCAGACTGGAACACGTCAAGGAGATTATTGTCCATAATGTGTTGGGAAAGTTGTTTTGCAACACATTTTTCTGTGATCTTTGAAAGAAAAGGGAGATTGGTGATGGGGCGGAAGTTATTGAGGTTGTTCGCATCAGCAGAGGTTTTTTTTAGAAGAGGGGTAACCTGTCCTATTTTGAGGACAGCTGGGAGGGATCCTTGACTGAGGAAGAGATTAACTAGCCTGGTCCAATAAGAGAGAGTATTGGTATAGAAATCAATGGCAATGATACTAGGTATGGGGTCAGCAGAATGGTTGGAGGGTTTGGTTTCGAGGATGCATTTGAGGAGGTCATTTTCCGAGATGGCGGCAAAGTTCTGCCAAGTGACTAAGGATTTTCGCTCCTCAATGGGGGTGGGGTGGGTGACCTGATCCACCAGTGATTTGACCTTTTCATCAAAGAAAATAGCGAATTCAATTGCTTTCTTTGAAGCATCCTCAGGTTTGATGGTTTGGGGAGAACAGTTTGGGTTTTTGATAAGGTCGAAAAGTTTTTTGGGTCTGTTTTTAGCTGAGTCGAGGAGGGATCTGAAATGTGATGCTTTTTCATGGAAGATGTGCTTGTGGTATTTGGATCTTGCTGAACATAAAAGAGAAAGATTGGAGGTGGATGGAGATTGTCTCCAATGTTTCTCCAAGATTCGAAGGTTTTTCCTTTCGTCATAGAGAGCTTTATTGAACCAAGGTGCTGAGGGGGTGGGTCTTTTCCTTTTACTTTGGAGTGGAGCGACATTGTCGATTTCGACTGCAAGGATTGAGAGGCAATGGGGAGTGAGATCGTTGACATCCGCGTTAGGGTCTAGACTAGGAAGTGAATACATAGCAGAAGCACACAGAGTCTCAAGATCAATGTTTTTAGTGTTGCGGAACCAGGTAGAAGCCCTTTTAGGTTGGCTGAGAGTTATAATGTGTGAGAGGTGAAAACGGAAGGCAATGAGGAAATGGTCTACCCAGTCTACATGGATAGGGGGAGCAATGGTAAGCTGGTCTGGTTTAGAAATAACAAGGTCCAGAATTGAGCCCTTGGCGTGTGTAATTTCCGAGCAGTGTTGGACAAGATCGTTAGCTGAGAGAAATGTTGCAAGCTTGTTGGCAGCCGAGTCTTCCACGGAGCCCCAGTGGAGATTGAAGTCACCTAGGAAGATCTGCCTGTCGCTTTGTGAATATTGGTCACTAATGAAGTCGGTGAGTTTCTCCATGAAGGAAGAGCAGTTACCGGGCGGGTGGTAGATGGCATGGAACCTGAAGGGTGAGCCGTGATGAACTTGAAGTTCTAGGGATTGGCATTCGAATGTGCGGAAGAAGATGGTGGGAAAGGCTTTAATTTGAAGGGAGTTTCTGAAGATAATCGCAACACCTCCCCCGATCTTGTCTGTTCTGTCGTTTCTGAGGATAGAGTAGTCGGTAGGTATCAGAAGATCAAACAAGGTGTGAGAGGAATCATTAAACCAGGTCTCAGTGAGAAAGAGCATGTCGAGATTGTGGTGGGTGATAGTGTCAGAGATTTCCAGTTTGTGTTTGGTTGCAGATCTGCAGTTGTGGAGCATACAATGTAGCTCTGACGCAACTGTTTTGGTGATGGGAGTGTTTGGGCTGATAAGGGGGATAGGGATTAGATTCTTGAATGAGGGTGCCCCTTGGGAGGGAGGCTGGTAAGTTCTCACGGAAGAGATGGTCTGAATGGTGAATTGAGTAGAATTGTTAGGAGAGGAGAGTGGAGGGGGATTGACGTTGGTAGTCTTGTAGCTAGCCAGTAAGTTTATGATGTCTGTGGAGGACAGACTGTGGTTGGTTTATTGGGGCGTGGGAGCAGGGAACTCCTCGGGAGGTTATTAGGGGAGGGGGATATCTTAGCACTTAAGAGTGAAATGGACGCTTCAAGCTGGGAAATGGAAGAGATGAGAGAATCAAGTTTAGTTTCCAGGGATAGGTGGGCTGAGCACAGAGTGTTGGGTGGCTCAATGGTTAAGGGAGGGAGTGGAGTAGGCGAAGGAGGACAGGGGGATATGGGGGACCGGGGAGAGTGTTGTGGTGCGAGGGTCAAGGGTGGGGGAGGGAGTGACGTAGGCGAAGGAGGACAGGGGGATGAGTGGGACTGGGGAGAGTGTTGGGGTGTAAGGGTCGAAGGTGGGGGAGGGAGTGAAGTAGGCGAAGCAGGGCAGGGGGATGAGGGGGACTGGGGAGAGTGTTGGGGTGTAAGGGTCGAAGGTGGGGAAAGATGGTGGTAGAAAGGAGTGGATGGAGTTACAGTGATATTTTTACTGGTGTTGAGCAGAGGTGAAGAATAGAGATCATAAGTAGGAGGAGAAAATTGAGAAGTAGAAAGGGAGGGCGAGAGGTGGAGGGGGAGAGGAGGGGGGTTAAGGGAAGGCCAGGGATACGGTAAGATGAGAGGAGAAGGGGCTGTACAGGGAGGGGAGGGAGGAAGGTCAATGGAAGGCCAGAGGAATGGGGAGAAGAGATAGGGTGCAGGCCAGGTACCATGGGCTATGAAAGGTGAATGTAGGGGGACAGGCACCAAGCAGCGTGGGGGGGTTGGGCTAAATGGTAGCTGTGGGAGGAGTGAGGGACTGTGAGGTCAAAGGGAGGGAAGAGGGCGGAATTACCAAGAGGGGAAACAGGGTTGTGAATCATAGGAGGAAGGACTGTAAGGTCAGAGGGAGGGAAGAGGGTGGAATTACAAAGAGGGGAGGCAGGGATGTGAGGCATAGGAGGGGGAGTGTAGGTTGTAGAGAGATGGGAGGTGTAAGAACAGAATTGAAGGTAGGAGGGAAGGGGAAGGGCGGAAAGGGATGAGGAGAAAGGGGGAGGAAAGGGGAAGGGTAAGGCGAGTTGATCGGAAGTTCAGGTTGTAAGAAAGGTGGATTAAGTAGGGGGGAAATGGGTAGGAATAGAGGCGTTAGGGGGCGGGAGATGGGATTTGGAGTATTGGGGAGATGCAGGATGGGGAGGGGAAGCGGGAGGTAAAGCAGATGAGGTAAGGGGGGATCACGTTGGGAAGGGGGCAGAAAGAATGGGAGGGGAGGGAGCAAGAGAAGGGGGAGATAAAGGGTAGACCTGTGACTCCCGGGAGAGCGGTCTTAAGGAATGTATGGGGGTCATGGGGGGAGAAAGGGAGAAAGAAGACAAGCAAGAAGAAGAAGAAGAAGAAGAAGAAGAATCGAGAGCGATCGTAGTCGCAGGGGTGGGATGAAGGGAGTGGAAGAGGTGGTCAAAGAGAGAGAGACAGGAGTCTGTAGCTTGGATCATGACAGTGCCATTATTATAAAGTGTAATGGTGAGAGAGCCATTAAAGCAAGCGGAGGGAGACATTTTTAACCGCTTCCCATGTGTGAAAAAAGAGGAGGAGGAGACATTGAAGGAATTGAAGAAGCTGGAGGAGCAGGAAGCGATGTTGTGAGTGAAGAAAATGAAGTCATTTTTGATCTTCCCTAGATGCCCATTATGGAATTGGTCAACAAAGAGGGAATCTGGAAATTGTTCAATGGTGTTATGCTTGAACTTTTTTGCTGCTGCTTTGGACAGATTAGGGGGATAAATTACTTTGAAGCAGTTAATTCCAGACTTAATTCGAATGGAAGCCATGATAAGGAGATGAGGGGATGGCGTGGTGTGGGGGGTAGAAAAAAAGACCACTAGGGTAGCGATAGCGCAAAGAAGTATAATAAGAGGGTGGCGCATATTCCGGAAATCGAGTGAAAATAAACCAACAGGAGTGAGGTCAGATCAGGACCAAAAGGAGATACCTAACGAGACTAAAAACAGTCAGGAAGGTAGAGGGGAGGAGCAGCATCTGAATGTTTTAGGGGAAACCAGTGGTCAGTGGGATGTAGAAAATAGGATTAGCGTCATGATTTCTGAGAATATAGTGAGGCAGGGTGGCGGGGAGTCTGTTCCCAATTACAGAAACAGGGAGCTCAAAGGGTTGTTAAAGATGGCTGTTCAATTCTTATCTCTTGAGGTCGGGTCAAAGTCCTTCTTTGATTGCCGCTGTCCTGTAATCTTCCCGTCTCACGAACGCCCATTCACACCACTTAGTAGGGTTGAGATCCTTGGATACGAAAGTCCTCCAAACCCTACTTCACCTGTGTAGTGGCCTCCTATGCTCTCACCCCGTGCTGTAATGCCACGCATGGTTTATCCATCTCAAGGGTACGCCTCCACACATGACTGCATTGATAACTTCCATGACTTGGCCTCGGAGACAAGGGAGTAACAGAGGACTAGGACAACAGGAAGCGGATGTCCGGGCAGGGCGAGCGCGCGGAAGGTCACAGCCAATATGCACGTGTAAAACAACACCTCATGTATGAGCAGCTGTGGGCTGTTAAAGCTCTCAGCCGGCACGGGAGCTTCTAGGCACATTTACTAGACACATGAGCTTTGCTGTCACGCTTCACGGCTCTTCAAACCTCAGCTAATCCTGAGGGGGAATCCCTACCCTCGGTACCCCCCTGTCAGAAGATTCCAAGCTTCTTGTGTGTCCGGACTTGGGCCTAAAACTAAACATGTATATGCTTGACCTGTTTATCACTATCAACACCGGGGTCAGTGCCAGGACGACGGCTGTCGTTTGCTTTGAGATTTCTGACATGAAAAGAGAAAATTGGGTCATTTTCGGCAAGGCAAGTAGGGCTGGTCGGAGTCAGTCTAAGTCCACATCTTTCTGTCACAGACACAGTTATGGCAAGAAATCTCATTTTCCAAATTAGCACAGTTCATCTGCAGAAGAAACCAGAGATATAGGGCCGATTGGGGTAGGCATGGATAGTTAATACTACCCCTCCTGTGCCCTTTAATACCCTTATCACTGCCGTGGCTGCCCCCAGCCTTAGGATTCATGAATTCAGTGGCTGGAATTTTTTTTTTAAAAACGTGTCTTTCTGTGTGTTTTCCAAGCCCCCTCTCAGCTCTTAACAACATACTGAGGCTGTTGAAGGTGGGAATAGGGGGTCATCCCTGCGCCGTCGTTCGGGGTTGGAGAGTGAATGATGTCACTTCCGCTTCCATTGGTAGCATGATAAAATGAACACACTTGAAATGTGCATCGCGTGGCATACTTGAAAGCACGACTGCGCGTTGGATACAGACAGGTTTTACTCTTTTGCTAATTGCCTCAGGACACTTATTTTTCCCCCTTCCCCTATCCCCCACGTGTCTTTTCTTTTCAACATTGTCTCTTTCAGTGCTGCTGGGAATTCCGTGCCGGTGAGTCGAGTCATAACCACTAGTTTGTTCTTTCTGATTTTTTTTTATGAAAACCACAATACACCATGCTGTCTGGTTCCAGGCTTGTTGTGACTAATGCAACCTGGAAAATACGGTTCATTTCCACTCACAGCCTCCGTTCCCACCCCCACTCGTCTGCGGCATCATCCCCTATATTTTTGGATCACTTGCTTGTTCTCCATTGCTAATTGAGTCATCGATTCTGTTCTGTGGTTGCTGGATATGTGAATCACATCACCTTTCAGTGTGCGTGTGGACGCACGATTTTATACCTGCGTGCAAAGCGCACTGCGTCATGGTACACTTTCCAGGGGTGTCGAGGGTGTACAGTGAGGTATTGCTGCATAAACTGCACTTGCATGAATGCACATCGTTAGCAAAAAAAATGTCTGACAGAGGTATTGTGTCCTAAATATTGTTTACAATATAATCTCACTGAATCTAAATGTTCTATTATTAACTGCAATGGGGAGTACTTGGTGCAATTTATACTGTACATTAGGGTGACCAACTGGCATTGGTGCAAATTCAGGACGGTGAGTGTAAAAATTCAGGACAAAGGGTCAAAATTCAGGACACAAATTCAGGACAGGAGGTCGAAATTCAGGACAAAACGTCAGGACCATAGGTACGTTTTACAGACACATCAGAGGAGGTCGCGCAATAGTATATAAGTAAGCCCAGCCATATCCAAACATATTCAACCTTTTGCAAACCTATCCATCATGTATCCTTCCATCTATCATTTCACTCATCCATCCCTTCATCCATCCTTTCACTCATCCATCCATCATCCATCCACCCTTTCACCTTATCCATCTGTACACTCACCCTTCCACTCTTCTACCCATCCATCCATTCAGTCATCCATCCAGCCATTTACCCTTTCAACCATCCAGCCATCCTTTCACTTACTCATCCAGTCACCCAGTCACTCATCCTTCCATCCACCCTTTCAGTCATCCTCCCTTTCTCTCTCCATCAACCCTTTCACTTAGCCATCCTTTCTTCCTTCCTTCCATCCATCCACCCACCCATCCATCTACTCATCCACTCATGAATCCATCCATTGACCCTATCACTCATCCATCCTTTCTCTCATCCATCTATCCTTTCACTCCTTCACTCATCTATTCATCTTTTTGTCCATCTACACTCCCTTTCACTCACTCATCCATCCTTACATCCACCCTTTCACTCATCCGTCCATCCATTCACCCTTGCACTTATCAATTCATCAATCCATCCATCATTTCACTCACCCATCCACTCACTCATCATCCACCTTTTCGCTCATCCATCCTTTCACTCATCCATCCTTTCACTCATCCATCCACCCTTTTACCAATCCAGCTACCCTTCCACCCATACATCCAGCTATTTACCTTTTCTCTCATCCATCCTTCCACTCACTCAGCAATCCATCCATCCAGCCTCTCTCATTCTCCATCTATTCAATCTTTAATTCACCCATTCACCCTTTCACTAATTCATCCAGCCATCCACCCATCCCTTCACTTACTTCGCCCACCTTTCCATATTAATTTTGAGCTGATCCTTTTTGAGAAGAGGCCCATCAAGAACTCACTGCAGGAGCCATTCACGGACTGGGGCAGAAGCCACCCAGGGCGGAGACCGGATCCACCACAGGGGGGACAGGAGCCATCACAGATGGGGGGGGGGGGGACAGGAGCCACCACATGGGAGGACAGGAGCCATCACTGGGGGGGGGGGCAGGAGCCATCACAAGAGGGAGAACAGGATCTACCAGGGTGGGCACAGGGGTGGGCATGCAGTGTTCAGGTATCATCTTGGCCCTTCCAGGGTGGGGTAGGGCTCCCTCCTGGACAAGACAATGAGAAGACAGGCTCTCTTTCTAAAATGTTAGTTTTGCCACCCCACACTGATGTACAGTACTTAAAGGAGATGCTCCAAGAGAACTGATTTAAGGGATTGTCCTCCATACTTTGTTAATCAGTGTGGGTGAGATTGTGCCATTTCTTTATTTTATTACATTATAGACTGCATGTTTGAAGAACCGAGGTTTGCTTACAATTTAGTGACAGTAATTAAGCTCTGTGAAGAGAACCACGTGCTGCCTCGGTGTAATCAGGGCTGGTTCTAGGATGTTTGGGGCCCTGGGCAGAAAGGGAATGTGTGAGGCCCCTCTAAATTGCAGAGACATGATGCATTCAGGGCTGTTTACATCTGAATAGATGCCCCTGCTCCTGAAGCTGCAGCCCCTCCCTCAGTCACCTTCAAGCACCTCTTAACAGCTCATCAAGGGCTGAAGGTGTGAGGGTTGCCATCCCGCTGTGCCTCTCCAATGCTGCTTGGGATCTGAGCTTTAGGGCGGAAGGTGTGAGGGTTGCCATCCCACTGTACCTCTCCAGTGCTGCTGGGTATCTGAGCTTTGGTAGTCTGTCACACCCGACCTCAACAGCATCGGAGTCAAGCAGGGAGGTGGGTGGAAGCTGTGCCGCTTTTAGGGTGGTGCGACCGGTGCCCGGTTAAAATTACGGACAAATGGCGTCCGTTAAAGAATCCTTCACGGACAACGGACAGACGGCCGAAATTACGGACTGTCCGTGAAATTTACGGACGGTTGGTCACCCTACTGTACATTGGGGTATGTAGACAGAAAGCACAGTGCACAGTATTACACATCCAGAGGTATGGATACTGTACGATGGGGTACCTGACACAGGGCACAATGCACAGTATTACACATCCAGAGGTATGGATACTGTACGATGGGGTACCTGACACAGGGAACAATGCACAGTATTACACATCCAGAGGTATGGATACTGTACGATGGGGTATATGGACACAAGGCACAATGCACAGTATTACACATCCAGAGGTATGAATACAGTACGATGGGGTACCTGACACAGGGCACAATGCCCCGTATTACAGACACATCCAGAGGTATGGATACTGTACGATGGGGTATCTGGACACAAAGCACGATGCACAATATTAGACATCCAAATGTATGGATACTGTACGATGGGGTATCTGGACACAAAGCACAGTATTACACATCCAGAGATATGGATACTGTACGATCGGGCATATGGACACAATGCACAGTATTAGACATCCAGAGATATGGATACTGTACGATGGGGTATCTGGACACACAGCAGAATGCACAGTATTACACATCCAGACATATGGATACGGTACGATGGGGTATCTGGACACAAGGCACAATGCACCATATTACACATACAGAGGTATTGATACTGTACGATGGGGTATCTGGACACAAGGCGCCATGCACCGTATTACACATACAGAGGTATTGATACTGTACGATCGGGTATATGGACACAAGACACAATGCACAGTATTACACATCCAGAGGTATGGATTCTGTACGATGGGGTATCTGGACACAAAGCACAATGCACAGTATTACACATCCAGAGGTATGGATACTGTAGGATGGGGTATCTGGACACATGGCACAATGCACAGTATTACACATCCAGATGTATGTCTTCTGTACGAAGGGGTATCTGGACACAAGGCGCAATGCACCATATTACACATACAGAGGTATTGATACTGTACGATGGGGTATCTGGACACAAGGCGCAATGCACCATATTACACATACAGAGGTATTGATACTGTTCGATGGGGTATCTAGACACAAGGCACAATGCACCGTATTACACATACAGAGGTATTGATACTGTACAATGCGGTATCTGAACACAAGGCACAAGGTCCCATATAACACATTCTGAGGTATACTGTACAATGGGGTTTATGGGCACAAGGCACAATGCACCATATTACACATCTTGAGTAATTGATTATATACGATGGGGTATCTGGGCGCAAGGCAGAGTGCACCGTATTACACATCCAGAGGCATGGTTACTGTATGATGGGGTATCTGGACCCAAGGCAGAAGGTATTCATACTGTACGATGGGGTATCTGGACACAAGACAGGAGGTATTGATGCTGTACAATGAGGCATCTGGACAAAAGGCACAAGGCACCATTTTGCACATCCAGAGGTATGGATACTGTACGATGGGGTATCTGGACACAAGGCACAGTGCACCGTATGAGGTATGGAAAATGTATGATGGGATATCTGGACACAAGGTACAAAGCCCCGTATTACACATCCAGGGGTATTGATACTGTATGATGGGGTATCTGGACACAAGGCACAGTGCAGTGTATCACACATTCCAAGGTATTGATGATGTACGATGGGGTATCTGGACACAAGGCACCGGGCACGGTATTGCACATCCAGAGGCATTGATACTGTAGGTAGAAAGCAAAATCTTCTACTTCTTTGAAGATGTGTTTGGTCATCAAGTGTAACGCGGTGTACTGTCTTTCAACAATGTTTAATTTGTTAAATAAATAAGAGAAAATGTCCAAAATTATTGTTAAGAGGACACCACTCACCCCCCCCCCCACCACCCCGCCGGCGCTGCACACGGCCTCATAGAGCGTGCCTAAGCTAGATTGCCTCAAGCAAGGAAAGCAAGCAATACAGTTTCCCACAAGAGGGTGCTGGGAGGTGGGTTTTCCCTTTAGAAAAATGTGTCCTTGGTACTTGTAATAAATTGCCACATTTTCCCCTAGAACTTCAGCTAATACAGGCCTATATGGGACCACCGCTCTGTCCTCTCTGCAGAGAGACCATGAAATGAATGAGCATGTAGTAAGAACACCTCTATGACACAGTGACTGGCACTGTTCAGAAAATACCAGTGCCTTCAGCTCCAAAGCACTCAGGGGGATATGTACAGGGCCGGTTTTAGCACTAGTGGTGCCCTGTGCGACAATGTTTGTTGGCGCCCCCATGCCCCCCCCCCCCCAAATGACCACCTCCGCTACGGATTCCCTCACCACCACCATTTGACAGTGCCCCTCAAGTCTCCATAACCACTGTCTCTTAGATTTATTTAGTTTTATAGCGCTACTCATAAAAGTTTAAGATGTCAGCATACACTTAACATCACACACACATTGCAAAGAGACAATCAATCATCGGTGTGTAAATCAGTATATTGGAAATGTTACATAAGACAGAGGCCTACAAAGAGTGTGAGTCAAATCTCATCCATACTGGTAGGCAGTATAGTTTGAGAGTGATTGGATTGGAAAAGCACACATTCAAAATTTAAAATGTAACACCATTATTAGGGGTTTTCTCTAATAATAAGAATTGATTTCTACCCAAATGAACCCCTTTTGCAATATTAGGACAATGAAAGACGGGGCAAAAAATATATAGCTCTAACATTTTCCTTGCTGTTTGCATGAAGCTCTTTGGTGGCAGTTAATAGCTCACTGTTAGGATTTTAACTTATTAAACTTAAAAAATAACAAAAGGATCTCTGACAAAAGCGGTAACCCATAGATTTATTTATATTATCTGCACTTTGTGATGTGAATGGGACACGTTCTTTGCAGCAGGCATATAAACCCTCTGCGCTATGATGAGTCGAATCTCCCACTAGACAAAGCTCCGGTCTCTCCAGGAAGAACATTAATCAATCACCAGAGTTGTCATTTTTATTGATGCTGGAAAACTGCTTATTATGTAGGGGGCATAAGGTGCTTTTAAAAAGATGAACATGACACCCCCACGCCAATTCAGCGCCCGGTGCGGTGGCACCGATCGCACTGCCCGAGAGCCGGCCCTGGATATGTACTAGGAAGTGGCGGAGTGTGTCGTTAGCCTCATTGGCTTAACGACACGCTCCGCCACTTCTGAAACGCAAAGCTGCACCACATTTACAAGAATGTGGTGCAGCCTTGCCTTTCCCACTGCGATGGCGCTAAGTTTAACAACTTAGCACCAACGCAGGCACCCTTGCACTACCAGAGTGCAAGGGTGTCTGTGTGCAGGGGTGGATTGCTTATGTGCAGGAAGGTGTCCCTTCCTGCACATAAACAATCCTAGAGTGCCATTTTGTAACTTTCATGTGTGCTGCTTCATGCAGCACACATGAAAGTTACAAAATGGCATTTTTAAAAGGTTTGTTTATTTACAGGAAGGGACACCTTCCTGTCCATAAACAATCCATGGCATTTTGCATTTTGCACAAGGCAGCACACATGAAAAAGCAAAAACGAGGAGAAATAATGCATTTCTCCTTGTTTCGCCAACTTAAGACCAGGGTTTTCCTGGTCTTAATTTTGGCGCTGCCTCCTATGTACGCCACCCTTGTACATAGGGGACAGCGTCAAATACAATGGGTGTTGCGGTGGAACGCCCACCGCAACACCCACTGCATGCGTCTTTCATGCTAAACATAGCGTGAAAGAGGGTGCCTTAAGTACAAGGCAGCGTTAAGCTATGTTAAGTGGCTTAACGCTGCCTTGTACATAAGGCAAGGCCCCTATCGCCACAGGAACGTCACCAAAAGTGACATTCCCGTGGCGATAGGGGCTTGTACATATGCCCCAGAGTCCTTTTGTATGGAACACTCATCCACTTGTTGAGCTCACCCCGACATCTAGAGGCAACCCAGGTCAAAGTAGATAGGAGTACATTTATAATGCAACTTGAAGTCAAATATGTGCAGTGGACGGGGCTGCATCACTGACTTGGCTTGTCCTAAGGATTCTTGCACTGTTGCACATGACTAAAAATAAATCATTGGGGCTGTTTTTAGTGTGGGCACTTATAAAGCTCTGATTCGCACGCGTTCTTTCGCTCTCTCTTTTCACAAACTCCAACCCTTTTGTTGTTTATCACACTGTTTACACACAAGAGTCCCCTGAAATCAACCACTGATTTTCCAGAGGAATCGAAGCTGTACCCCGGGATATTTGATCGCACAGTGCAATGGGCCACTTTCGGGGTCCACTGAGAAGGTGTCCGCTCATTGTGAAGGGCTACCAACGAAAGCACAACGCATCGCGATATCTCAAGAGAGGGGTTGAGGTTTTTTGACTGGGTACCTGGGTGCAAAGCGCAATGCATGGATACTTCTTTAAAAACTAATGAGGTTGTGAAGTTGGGTATTTGGATGCGATAAGTTACCTTTGCAGACGTATTATTAAGGCAGGGTGACTGGGTACCTAGACGCGAAGCGCGAGGCAAAACTTGTCTTTCAAGATTAATCCGAGCTGTAAGGTCGGGTGTAATGTTTATGTTTATGTTTGTATAGCGCTCGAATGCCAAGGCGTCTTGGCGCTGTGTAAGGTACAACGAGTTGTATTCCCATTAGGAAGGTATAAATACTGTTTGTGAAGACATGCAAGCACAAAGCTTGAAGCATCACATTCCAGACCTGCCAACTCACATGGGGCCATCGTGTATCACTCGATATAGGAACTTTGAAATGGTCACACAGTGAAGAGTCAATATTACACTGTGAGCATAGGGGGAGCTGGAAAATGCGACACAGAATTGGTTTCCAGCTCATGTGCTGGATGTAGGAGGGCCGGCGCTCTCGGACTTCAGGCAGGTTTTTTTTATGCTTCCCACTACATGAAGGGTGGCTCAGAAGCCTTTATTGTCATGTTCTGAAGATAGTAGGGGGGCTTCTGAGGCCACAATGGGCTCTAAGCGCCACTCCCTCTGCATCCCCTCGCCCCTTCAGGGCTTCAAGGCACAGACCAACTGTAAGTCTCACCCCCTTTCACACAGTGACGACGATTTTAGGTCAAGTCTGGTATTCACTTCCCAAAGTACTGCTGATGTATACTGTGAGACAACCTGCCCTGGCGAGATTTTAACAAATCAATCAATCAATCAGGAAATTGTAAGCGCGCTACTCACCCGTGAGGGTCTCAAGGCGCTGAGGAGGGGTCCGTAGATCTGTTTAGCCAAAGAACCAGGTCTTGAGGGTCTTCCTGAAAGTGTTCAGGGAGGGGGAGCGTCTGATGTCTGCCGGTAGCTCATTCCAGGTCTTGGCTGCAATGTGAGAGAAGGATCTTCCGCCTGCTCTGGCTCTTCTTCTTATCACCTTTCCTTCTTCCCATCGTTCCTTTCTTTCCTTCTTTCCCCTTTGCTTTCCTTTTCCTTCCTTTGATCCCTGCTTCCTCCTCTCTCTTACCTCCAATACCTATTACCTTAATTCTATTAACCCTTCCTCGTTTTTTGCCTGCCTTTCCTCCTTCTTTTTCCTTCCTCCCACCCTCCCTTCATTATACCCTGTATTCATTTTTTCTTCCATCCTTCTGTCCCTCAATCCATCCACATTTCCTTTCCTTTCACTCTCCTTTACTTCTTTGCACCTTACCTCTTTCTTTGCAAAATTCTTTCTTTCCACCATCTTTTGTTTCTTCCATTTGTCCACTATCCTTTTATTCCTTCCTTTCTTCCTTTGTTGGTTACTTTCTTCCGGGTCATCCTTGCATCCTGCCTTTTGCTTCTACTTTCCAGTAAGAGTGATATGGACATATTTCATAACAAACCTTTCCAAAGCCAATGGTTCTGACTTTTGTTTAGTAACATGGTTTCCTCAGTTTTCACTAGCTACCATAGAGAAAACTGTAATGGAAGGACTGCTTCTGCTGCTGTTGCCCACACAGGTCTCCCACTACAACACTTGATTTTTCATAAATCAGGATCAATGTGCCATGTGAATATGCATATGCAATCTTAAATGATATATGACACTGGAAGTGTCCCATCTTGTAAGTACTACTTATATTTTATAAAATAACCTACTTCTGCAAAGATTACTATCACCCTTGTGCAATGCCTGCGCTTTATAAAAAACACAAATAATAAATGTAAAAAGTAAACTGTAATGAGAATGCTCATTTGCTGATAGTCAGGAAGATTGATTACACTTTTGCTGTTGGCACCCTTATATACTAATACAATAGTTTCTTCATAGTGGTATGGCAAAACAAAAAAACTAACAAGCACTGGCAAAGACAATAGGGCTGGACTTGTCCAGCCTGCAATTCTTTTGCCAATATAAAACTGCTATTCAAAGTAATACAAAGAAAAATGCTGCTGTTTGAAGGCAGCATGCACATGTTAAAAAAAAATGACCCATGTATGTGAAAATAAATAAAAAAATGAAAAGGAAGCAGAGATTGGTCCACTGGCCCTGGCAGTGATGTAGACTACACTTTAGGTGTTGGTGCATGTACACACGCAACATGCGTCACTTGTAATGTTGGAGAGCCAATGGCTGAAATGGGCTGCCCCACAGCCCCATGCTGCATGCTTTGGTGGAGGATGCAAACAGTGAATGACACTTGAACAGACCAATGTATAACGAGGGAGACAGAAACCTCCATTATGTATACATGTATTTTTATGAATTGTTTTGAAAAACACAAAGGTAGTGAAATACCCAAAGCTATCTGTAGTCCAGACCTAAAAAGGGCTGCACCTGACACCGGAAAGTAGTCATACCGTAAGAACAAACTAGGATAAAGACCCATTAGATTCTACGCTCATACACCATGCAGGGAAAACATCCTAGGTGCATGTTGAGACCTGAGAGTCATCTTCACCTACATTTTATTGAGATTGTCATTTTTATCTTGATTTCTCTGTCTTTCTTACTTGCTTTCCATCTCACTTGTTCATGCTTATGACCGATCCTAAGCAACATAAATGCCAAATAATTACAACAACAATAGTAAATCTCAAATCCCTCACACGTCTTTAGGTGTCCTTCTTCATGTCTCCTGTAAATTGCTCTGTATTTCATTGTCACACTGCCTTCCCCATCCTGTGTTGTTGATGTCTTGCTGCAGCACACTCTGGCTCAGATTAACAAACACTTTGCACTGGGTTTGCATCACAAACATGGCGCAAAGGTGCACAAAATGCTTTTTTGAAATTACTTTGCTGCACAAAACGAATTTTGCATTAGAACGTTGCCTGAAAGTACCCATGGTTTTTAATGCAAAACTCTACTACTAACAACAGCAGACAGGGATTTGCACCCAAAAATAACACAATTAAAAGCAGGATTTAAAAAGGAGAAATGCTTTTATTTCTCCACATTTTCCCCACTTTGCTTGTGTCCTTTACGTATAGCAGACATCAGAAACGGGAATAGTTTTTAGGTTTGCATAGGCATAGTATTTTGTACTGGAAGGGCACTCTACAGTACAAAACCTATCCTAGACTCACGCAGACAACTTTGCACCCTGCAAAGGTGCATTCGTAGCGCTCGGCAGACTAACTGTGTGACAATGCTAGTAGGAGTGCACGATAGTCACATATCTCCGTAGATATGGCGATTTCCTGCTTTCTTCCTCTCACACCACACCTCTTCCTCTCACCCATTTATTCAACCGATCCATCTTTCCATTTGACCCAGTGTGCCAAACCTCTCACCCATTCTCTCCCGATCAGCAGCTCTCTCCCGCCAATCAAGTCTTTTAACATTTCCACATAGCAGCGCTCACAATTGGGCACCACTGGCACTGGAATAGCAAGAACCAGGAAGGAAAGAAACAGAATAGTGCAGATGTCTCATTCATCAGAAATTAGCGCATGTGACAATTCTTTTAGTCTGAATCTTGTCCTAAGAATTAAGAAACTATGAAAAATGATGACTTCAAATGTAAAACGCAACCAAGTAGATGTTCAAACAGCCCCCAGTTTCAAGATATGTAAAATACACCTAATCCAAAACACTGCCTCAAGAGTCCTCCGCTTCCACCCCAGAGAGAGCATGGCACCCGTTCTGCAATCCCTGGACTGGCTATCTGTTCCTGGATGGGCAATGATCAACATCATCCACTGAGCCCTCCAAGGAAAAGGATCACTATCCCACAACTTAGATTCAAGCAATACAAACACAATAGGACACTGTACTGCACGGTTGCATCATGGATTGCCATATCCCTTTGCTATAAGAAAACCAGAGGAGGGCCACTTTCTCATTGCAAGCCGCCAAGCTCTGGAACTCCCTACCAACCAAAATTCAAAGCATCCAGCAGCACTAACTGTTCAGAAGAGAGTTGAAAACATGGCTTTTTCCAAGATAGATACATCACCCCATGACCCTAAGATAAAACATGGAACAATAATCGCCCCTCCAAGTACAATCTACAGTCCATAGATATGCAACACATCGGCCTCATGTTCACAAAAAACAACTTCAATGTCTAGGCAGGCTACAAAGGGCTTGTCTGCGTCTTGCCCGGGTATTATATAGTAATGTAAATCCATACGCAACCAGTTTGCCTTCCCTAATACTGATACTATAACACTCAGGGGTTGTGTAGCTGACAATGCAAATCATGCAGTACCACACCAGCCACAGTAACAAACACCCCATCAGCATTTGAACAGACATGGAATAACTAAAGAGATCTGCCGCATACCATTGGCCACCACAGGACTCTCATTTTGTCCACCACGGCAGCTCCCAAATAAATACTTACTATGACCACTTCTTGACTTCTCACAATGACATTCATTTGATGGATGACTGTAACAAAGTCCATCCCAGCAGATCTCCTGACCATCTCTCCCACCAACCAATTGCCTCCTCAGAATCGAAAGCAAACAAAAATCTCAGAATGGACAACCCTGTGTGATAACCACTTAGAAGACAGTAATCATAAGAAATAGCACTAAGGGACTTGCAGTGCTGATCAAATCTTCCAGCTTACCAAAGCCATAAACTGTGTGCCTCTCATTCACACTTCTTCACCTATGACACTGTTAAGCACTGTGTCCCTTAACATAATAACTGCATTTGGTGATCTTCACAAATTACATGGAAACACTTCCCAAATAGGAGCAAAACAAAGATAACAGCCTTGCAACCACACACTCTACATTATGTAGAATGCGGCCCAGGTAGTCAAGCACTTACGCAACGCACATTGGGGTAGTAAGGTATAAGAAATTGGGTTACTACTTGAGGGGGATGAAAACATTCTCAGGCAGTAACCATAATTTTCTCAGGGTGAGATCACAAGCAAACCCAAAATTAACCTATGCTCAAGCCTCAGGTAGCTTACCACAGAGCAGTCAGACTTAACTCAGAGGCAATGTGTGAAGTATTTGTGTAAAACGTCAAACAGTAACACAGTGAAAACAGACCACAAAAGGACCCCACCAGTTTAGAAATATAGAGTAATTTTTAATAACTAAAACAAGACTAAAATGACAAAAAATCCAGGCAGTAGAACCATAAATATACAATTTTAAATATTTTTGTGAAAATAGTGCCAAAAAGCACAAAGCACCAACTTTGTATATCTGGTCGAGCCAGACTGAGACAAAGTCACCAGTTCAGGCCGAACACGACGGAGCATGGGCTGGCTACTGTACCCAGTTAGGCCCACTGAACAAAGTACATTCAATCTTGGTTTGCAGAGCATTGCAAGGACCCTCAACGCAGCCGAAGTAATGTGTCGGTTCCGAGGGGCGTTGAGTTTGCAATATGAGGTCCTGCATCATTGTTGAGGAACCTGTCGACGAGGGATTATGGTGCGAAGTCCGGCATCGAGGATGCAATGTGCAGTCGGGCTATGTGTCGGTTCCGAGGAGCTGCAAGACTGTGAAGCAGAGTCCATCATCATCATCAAGGCTGCAGTTGGCGAGGGATGTGAGGGCCTGTGCTGTGGTTGCATCGCACAGCGGTGGTTCCAATGCGGCTGCGGAGATGGTGTGGGTCCTTATGACTGGTCCAATCCATGCATTAGCAGCGATGTGTCGGTTCTTCTCGGGGCTGTGACGCGCAGCAGAGGGGATGTTTTGGTTCCGCTGGATCCACTTCCAAGTGTCCAGGACTGGGGTGGCACCACTTGGCAGGGTAGACTTACAGTTGGCAGAGTCCAGATACTGGGTTCAAGGTTGTTGGAGCCTTCTGTTCCTGAGGGTCTAGTCAGGAGGCCAGCCAACTCGCCCTTGGAGTCACTCCAGAGTCCTTTGTTCAACAGATGCAGGTCCAGTCCTTCTAACCCAGGCAAGA
This sequence comes from Triturus cristatus, assembly GCF_964204655.1. Lineage (NCBI taxonomy): Eukaryota > Metazoa > Chordata > Amphibia > Caudata > Salamandridae > Triturus > Triturus cristatus. Next base: position 628,920,242 of record NC_140595.1, on the reverse strand, counting down.
GGTCAGCAGGTCAGCACAATAAGGCAGCAGTCCAGCAAGGCAGTAGTCAGCAAGGCAGCAGTCCAGCAGAGTGGCAGTCCTTCAGCAGCACAGCAATCCTTCTCACTGGCAGATTATCCATAGGCCCTGGTGTGTACTGAAGAGTTGATGTCTGAGGTCCAATATTTATACCTGGTGCCCTTCCTCTGGAAGGTGAGAGAAGGTTCTAGAGGTTTCCTTTTTGAAGTCCCCAAGCTTCTAACCTTCCCTGTACTGACCCCAGAGTAACTACAGGAGGGGGGATACAGCCCCCATGTGTGGAGGCAGGAAACAGCCTATTCAAGTGTAAGTTACAACGCAGTCATTACATCGCACTATCTTTACATAGCAGTCATTACATCGCAACATTCTTTACATCGTATGTCATTACAACGCAGTCATTACATCGCATGTCACTACAACGCATGTCATTACAATGCATGTCACTACAACGCAGGCATTACATCGCAAGTCATTAGAATGCATCCCATTACAATGCGTAGTACCCTTACACTATCCAACACTTACCCTACTGTTGCACTCACTGAAGTTAGAATAGTAATTTTTACCCCTACACTATCCAACACTTACCCTACTGTTGCACTCACTGGAGTTAGAATAGTAATTATTACCCCTATACTAGCCAACACTTACCTTAAATGCGATGTAATGGCATGCATTTTAATGGTATGCATTGTGAAGGTATAATGCGATGTAATGGAATGCGTTGTAAAGGGAGTTTCTGAAAATGCGATGTAATGGCATGCGATGTAAAAGAATGCATTGTAAAGGATGTTGCGATGTAAAAACTGAGTTGTAAAGGCATGCGTTGTAAATGTATGCGTTGTAACGTCATACATTCCTGGGAGGAATACCCAACTGTCAGCTACACCCAGTCATGTGACCCAGAGACAGGCTACAGTCACTAAATGGCTAAGGCAGGAAAAGGCCAACTTTCTACAAGTGACATTTTCAAAATTTTAATTTTAAATCCAACTTTACCATGATGAATGAACTAGTTACCTGGTCCTATTTGGAAATTACAGTTTATTAAATTTAATAATGTAACTCCAATGTTATCCTATGGGAGAGATAGACCTTGGAGTAGTAAAACATTAATTTAAGAGTTTTTCACTACCAGGATATGTAAAACTCAGAATGACGTCCTGCATTTTAAACACATTGCACCCTGCCCTGTGGGCTGTTTAGGGCCTACCGTAGGGGTGACGTTTATGCATTAAAAAGCAAGGTTTGGGCCTGGAAAGTAGTTTATTTTGCCAGGTCACAATGACAGTTTAAAACTGCACATACAGGCTGCAATGGTAGGCCTGAGTCAAATTTGAAGGGCTACTTAAGTGGGTGGCACAATCAGTGCTGCAAGCCCGCTAGTAGCATTTAATTTACTGGCCCTGAATACCTGAGGTTCCATTTTACTAGGGCCATATAAGTAAATTGAAAATGCCAATTGATGATAAGCTAAAGATACCACATTTTAAGGTGTGAGCACATGCATTTTACCGCTGGTCAGCAGTGGTAAAGTGCACAGGGTCCTAAGGTCTGCAAAAACAAATTAAGCAAAAATGGAGGAGGAAGACAAAAGATTTGGGGGAAGACCACCCTAAGGCTGACGGGTCTAATATACGCGTTATATAAATGTTACAATATAATGATGTGCGAGACTCAGTTAACTGGAAGAGGAGCCAAAAAGCATGATGCTCAGTTTTTTACACATCTTATTAAAACAAACATTTTGTACAACACATTGAGGAGCAATTTTTTATTTATCCGGTAAACTAGGTGATCATCCTTTAACCATCATTGATATTGGAGGTACCGAAATCGGTATCCCGCTGCCTGAACCACCACTGCCAATCATGTCTGTGTATGTTAGCACTTCTTCAGGCCAAAAAAGTCAAGAAACTGAAGGGCTTTAGTGTGTTTGTCCATTGAAGCCCTGCGCCTTCCTGGGGCACTCAGCGTTAGAAATCCCAGAACTAACCATTCCCACTTATTAGCAGTATTGGCAGCTATAATATTCTGTAAGGGCTGGTGAAATGGCAAATGTTTTATTTCGAGAACTTTGGCAGGAGCTTTTGCAGACATTATGTTTTATATGGAAAATGTATTTTGCCTGTATCCTACGTAAAAAATGCACACAAGGGCATACCTCACACACAAAAGTCATGGAAGATACAAGCAGGAGACTTGTATGAGCAGGAAATGTGACTTTGCTGCAGTTTCTCAGTCTTTTGAAACATTTTCTGTGCAAACCAGCCTCTTTAGGGTAAAAACAACGTAAAAAATCACACCTCTGTAATGTAAAAAAAATCACAAAATCACATAATGCGAACTGCTCAGATTTCATGAAATTTTGGCAGCATAATAAAATGTTCCCCATGACCTAGTATTCTGCTGATTACAGCAATACTGGGACTGAGAGCAGTAACTTGTTCTGATGTGGGTTGGAAGATTCTGATGGCCATGTCCACTTCTAGGATAAAGCAATGCTATAATGCTACATATGGTGCCAACAGGAAGATTTAAATACTATCACCAGTGAGCAAATGGTCCCTCCTTTCCAGCTTAAAGAGGGAGGAAAATGTCAATTGGTAAGAGGTGTCAAAAATTCTTCTGTAAGCTACGCTAATGTTAAAGATTTTTTTAAGTTCATAACTATTGGTTAATTAATGGGACGCTTAGTATTGAGTATTAATGTTTTTAGGATGTATCTACTATGCAAATTATGAGTGAATAATATTGTAGTTGCAACGAGTTTAATATGACTTCCAGAAGTGTGTTTATTAACAAATTTTAGTTGTACCACATTTTCACAAAGTCGCAATATTAGTTAACACGGATGCTGTTCTGATGCTATTCATCTCACTCCTGCTCATTTCCCCTCCCACCTTGTCCCCCTGCACATTTCTCTCTATACAATCTCTGCAGAGCAAAGACAAGCTGATGTTGTAGAAATTTCATAGTGTGCATGTGTTCTGAATGACATTACTTGTGTTCCCAATGTAACTTATTTTCAAGGTCCTTCCACTGTAGCTCCACAGCTGATGCCCTCAACACCTTCAACCCTGCTACTACCACCAACCTCAAACAGGGAGTGAAGAACGTCAACGCTTGGATCACCAATTGCGCCAACATCATAGTCCCCATCAACAGGAACATCCAGAAAAAATCCTCAAAAAAGGCCATATGGTACACCCAAGAACTAAGAACAGCGAAATGATACAGCAAACAGTTGAAATGGAGATCTCGGGCCAGCAATGACACCTCTGACATGGCAGCCTTCAAGAACTCCTCAACAGCTACCACCTCGCCTGCTGAGGCAATAGCACCAAGGAACCTTTCAACATCTTTAAGGAATTCTCCAACCTGGCTGCTAGCGAAAACAACATCACACCCTCACAGGAGCTGTGTGCCAACCTCAACGGCTTCTTCAATCCCAAGATTGTAACCTTAAACAGAAACTTCAAGCCCACACTTATGGACTTCCTCGACAGATACGCCATCACTGCAATGGATACAAACCACGGACTGTCCACCAGGAACCTCCTCTCCACCCAGGACACCACCTCCACCATGAAATCCATCCACTCTGGAGCTCTCACGGACCCATGCCTGATATCCCATCTTCTCCCTTCAAAACCAAAGGATCAGCCAGGAAATCACCACCCTGCTCAACACCTCTATCACCACTGCAACATTTTCCGATGCCTTTAAACACATCAGAGTCAGACCACTTCTCAAAATACCCTCCACCGACCCCAGCAAACTCAAAAACTACCAGCCAATCTCCCTGCTCTCATTTCCAGTGAAGGTACTGCACAAGATCGTCAGCAAGCAACTCATGGCACACTTGGAGCAAAACCAGCTACTTGACGCCTCCCAATATGGATTCTGCACCAATCACAGTACCAAAACCTCCCTAATCACAGCCACTGATGACATCCAAACACTCCTTGACCGAGGAGAAGCAGCAGCTCTGATCCTCCTCGACCTCAGGAGCCTTCAACACAAAATCCCACCACATGATGATAGAAAGACTCCACAACATCAGCGTCCAATGAGACATCCTCAGATTGATCACCTCCTTCCTCATAGGAAAAACCCAGAGGTTCAACCACCCATTTTGACCTCTGAACCCAAGGAGACCACCTGCAGTGTCTCCCAGGGCTCATACCTCAGCCCAAAGCTCTCCAACTCATATATGACCCCTTTGGCCAATATTGTCAGATCCCAAGGTCACAACATAATTTCCTACGCAGGCAACACCTGCCTCATCCTCTCACTCACCGATGACCCCAACCCCACCAGAACCAACTTCCACAGATGCATGACAAACATCACCGACTGGATGAAGAACTACCTGCAGCTGATCACAGACAAACTGAAAGTACTAATCTTTGGCAACAATAGCAACACATGGAAGAACTCCTGGTGGCCATCAGACCTAGGACCCGCACCTACTCACTTTAACCATGCCAGAAACCTCAGAATCATCATTGACAACAAGCTCTCCATGAAATCACAGATCAACACCATCTCCTCTGCCTGCTTCCTCACTCTGTGCATGCTACGTATAATCTTCAAGTGGCTAACCCTACACACAAGATGCACCATGACACATGCCCTCATCACCAACTGAATGGACTATGGCAACTCCCTTCGACGTAGGAATCGCTGCACACCTCCTACAAAAACTTCACACCATACAGAGCGCCTCAGCCAGATTCGTTTTCGGCCTACCCCAATGAACCCACATCACACCCCACGTCAGGCAACTCCACTGGCTCTCTGTACAGAGGAGATGCCACTTAAAACTGCTGACCCATGCACACAAGGCTCTACACAACCAAGGACCCTCCTACATTAACAACTGCCTAAACTTCCACCAACCGTCGAGAAGACTACACTCCGCCTCCCTATCTCTTGCCCATTCGTCCTACATCTACCAAAGCAAAAGTGGAGGACGCTTCTTCTCCCACATGGCAGCAAAGACCTGGAACAGCCTTCCCACACAACTTCGGTCCATCACATCACTTCTGGAATTTAAAATGGCCCTCAAGACATGGCTGTTCGATTAAGCGTCCGGGGCCTGCAAGCGCCCAGATACCCTATCTGGTGATTAGCCGTGCTTTATAAATCCTAATTGATAGATTGATGGGTTTCGGGCTGAGAAATATTCACTTGTGTATAAGTTATTGCTTCTAATGTTTCATATTATTTTGCACATCTCTGGATAGAAACAGCATAGAAGCTTATCAATGTTTTTCTCAAAAGTGGGTTAGTGTTATAAGCATTATAATGATGCTTCAACCTCTGATTTACCCATTATTTGTTACTTTCAATCATGCCACGATGAGACTGCGCTTTCTTCTAATTTGTTGTGCAAGTATTTTGTGTAAGAACCCCTTGGTTTTGGGGGAGAACCAGATCACTTTTCTGTTCTACTAGGGTCTCTGTACATTTAATTTCACATACTACTTTCCTGTCCTACTAAAGACCCTGCCCAGTTTCTTTATGATTTGCTGTTCATTTGTGACTTAGAATATTTCTGATTTCTGACCACTTTGCTCTTCGTGATTGAGCCTTCATGGCATTCATTTATTTCTGCACTGCCTGATTTTGAGATTTTATAATAAAACCCTTAAACTTTTCTCCTAATCTAGAACTCCATTATTGGGTGGTCCAAGTTACTTATTTGCTGCTCTGCTAAACTAATATTGTGTCTGATGTTGGGAAGATGCCTTTTATCACAATCTCAACCCCAGAGCAGAACCGCCTGAAGTACATTTGGGGTAATTTAAATTTTGGGGTATCCTGAATTTGGGGTACGGGTTCTGCTCCCACAGTAACACCACCAAGGCCCTTCGAGTGAAAGAGTAGGATGTTTCTATTGCACCTGCAGTTTTATACTCTCCAGACCACATTATTGATATTAGAGCCCAGACTGCCTCTAAAGCAAATAAAGCTTCTAACATGTCAGGGAGGGAGAGAGGCAAACACAATAGGTCCAGGGATGGCCAACTGACCTCAACCAGTAGTCCTGTGAATAGAGGTAGGAGAATCTTAGAGTTTCTACATTGGAGGAGAGTTGGGCAGGGGCAGAGGGAATGAGCAGCGAACATTCATAAAGGGTAAAAAAACACACAAGAAGTTAAACTGCATGGCTTCAGAGGAGATTTCCCCAACCATGGCCAACAAGTAGAAGAAGAAATGAACATTTGAGTCAGATAAACCATAACAGGAGGTGAAGTGTACATGGGTTTGCGGTTTGTGTGCTTGCGGGAGTTCTAATCTTGGCGTCTCTGAAATGTACCCTCATCTTTGAAGGCTATCAAGAAACAGGAGACATGCTCCCAGTGTTTTGCTGGAACAAACCAAAATGATACACTCCAAAGTGCACGTTTAACATTGTCTTTTTTTTAACATGAGTGCTTCTAGAAAACAAGTTGTGTTGCACAGATGTGTTCTTAAAATATATCTGACCCACGTGGTGAACATCAGGATGCTGTATGCAAGCTGTTGGAAGGCCAATGTTTGTTTGCAAACCAAATAGAGGTTAAATGCTCCATTGGGTGAGTCAAAGGGAAGTTGTTTAGGTATCTTGCACTCTCTTTGCCAATGTATAAGTAACGTGTTCTGCATTGTGTTTACATAGTGCTGTAGGCCAATCTTCCATCGAGGTCAAGGGTAAAGCTTTTGATTATAAAAGTAATACTCTACATTAAGCCCCAAATTGAACTTGCATTCCCTCTTTATTAGGTCTTCTCAAATTCTCCAGGGATACAAGCCAATTTTCCTTCGATTCCACAGGCTTGTTCCTGTGATAACAATTATAACTAAATGTTCAGTATTTCTTAATTGCATGTGAGTTTTTGCTCAATTGATTATGCCTAATTAGGTAACATCCATTGGAATCTTAGGCCAACCAACACTCTGGTCCCAACTTGTGAGTTTGAGAATCCCTTCCAAAATGTCATTGCTATGACCAGGGATCATTCCACTCTTTTTCTCGCCAGGGCCTGGTACTTTAAACCTTCCATAATGTCATTTCTATGACCGGGGACCAGTCCTCTTTTTTTTTAAACCCCGCCCACCACTGCCTTGTACTTTAAAATTGTAGGCGGAGCTTCAGTCAGGAAATCAGCAAGAGCCAGGATTGTTCATGTTTCTTGATATTCATGTGCTGACACCACTCAAATCAAGGAGCCCCTCTTGGTCCAGCATGTGTTCCCATAAGGTAGAAAGCACCAGGATGAGGTATCGCCATAGGAGCACATGAAATATTGACAAGCCAGGTGCTGATCTACAATTAATATCTGTGGTGCATTTAGGACAAGTCATACAGAAATCCATGAACCTTTTGAAGGAACTAGTCTCCCAAAACCAGGCTCATTTCCCTGGTGATAAGGAAGGCAATTTAGCAAGGGTCTTTCAGGCTGTCTCTGCATCAGGGAATCAGGCATGCACCAACATAAGGCAGCGGGCATTGAACCTCATGGAAATCCCAGGCCTCCTCTGAAAAACGGAGGAGAGAAAAATCTGACATAGTGATGGGTGGGACATCCATGCTTGCAAAGTGTGCACAGAGCCCTGGAATGGAGCTGCTTAAAAATAGTTCTCACAATGCTGTTCACCACTGTGAAAAGTGGTCCCCGTATGCCCTTCAATAGGAGGCACTGTTTGCATCAGGTGGCCTATACCGAGTTCCTTTAAAGGCCTGGATGGACCAAACATGCAGTTTGCATTACTTTTTATGTAAAGAAGTATTCTTTATTGGATGATGGATAGTGTATAAGCACCCATATCCAGTGTGTGAAATCACCAAAGGAAATGTTTTAGAGAAACGAATTAAGATTTCACGACTACATCTCTTGATAAAAGGCAGGCACCTTGATGGCAGCCAAAGGGTGAACAATCCACTGCCAAGACTAACATGAACAAAACCGCAGGGCACACAGAAGCAGTAACTCAGGGAGGAGGACTTTAGCATGGATGCAATCAGTTGTGCAGTCAGTTGCATGCAGGTTTAAGATTTTTATTGTTCTGCTTATGGCTGTGACAGTTTGATTATATGTTTCCCAAGGCCATTATCACCCAGGACACTGGCTCTTTTTCTGAGCTTAAAGAGAAAAAGTTTATTGCAGCAGAAGAAAAATCATTTTGAGTATAATCTTTTCCATATCCATAAAACAGATGATGACTTAAAATCATATTATAACCAAATATGCTTTGAGTATAAGAAATTGAAAGAGAGAAAAGGTTAGAAAGGAAAGAGAGAAGAGAAGCAAAACATATCTTAGACCTATTATACCGTTTATATTCAATGGATAAAAGAATACTTATTAAGCTATGAAACTTAAATATTATATAAAAGCTTGAAACTACATTGAAGAAAAAAAACATAGGAATATTTAAGGGGGTTAGCTCACTTCTTCAATTAACTGTTGGTGTATATTATGTTTATATGAAGAACAATTGAGGCAAACAGTAAGGGGTGACCAGAGAGCATCTCTTTGTATAGCAAGAGTAATAGGATTTACATAAGATCTCTCCAGTCTATGATTATAACACACTGTCAGCTTTGTGTCTGCTAACAATGAGTATATAGGCACTGCGAGACCATACTTGGTTATAGAGTACTCATTTGTTATTTGCCAGATGATATTTGTCCAGCTTTAGTCTCTAGAGTAAATATCCTTTTTCCTTTCTCGACTATCCAGATCAGGAGTCCTCCCACCGGTAAAAAGCAGAATAATGCGAGTAAGTCATTTATTTCAATGTGGCTTGGATCATCCACCAGTTTATAAAACCAAGAGTGCAGGGGGTATGGGGAATGAGTGCTCAAAACACACACGTGCTCAACAACGCTTAGTTGGAAGGAGAACGTCCTTCCCTTTGTCCTTTAAAGCAAGTGCCACGGGTGGTTGTGGTCGTGTATGCGGTTCACTCCCCTTTCGGGTCTTTAGTGGTGTCCCATGTAATTCCCTCCCTACAACCCTAATACAAGAGTTTCGCATGCACCTGCATTAGCCACGCACCTCCAGGAGCGTAGCAGGGACCGGTAGCATGCTGGCAGGTCACTCCATTTCCTGACTACTCAACTTGCTTCTCTGGGTTCAGGTTCATGGCTCCTACGCATCGGACGAACCAGGCACTGCCCTCTGATCGGCCCTGTAATGCCCCTGGTACCTTTTCCTCCTGCAGCATTTTGGCGTCTTCTAGGAGCTCCTTGGGGAGCGTCTCTCCGCATTGTTTCTCTCCTGCTGATTGCACGTCTTTCGGGTTGCTGCACATAGTCAAGTACAAGTCCCTCCTCTTAGGCCAAGGGTTGAGTCCTTCCCCTCAGCATCCGTGTAATACGACTTAAATTCACATTATTCCATTCTGGCCTGTGGAGGAATGAAATGAACATTGTTTGGTGTATGATCAGTGGGAGAGAGCCAGGGCAGAGACTGATGCAAGTCCTACTCAATGTCAAACACACACACACTATACCACCATGCTTGAGAAAGAAACATCAGATACATTTTTACAATTTTTAGATATTTGTTGAAATGCAACAACCAATAAAAGGGAAATAATTTTCACATTTAGTGAAGAACTGGTCCATTCATCTACTAAACTTCCCAAAAAATATTAGAATTTGAAAAAGTTGTATGTGTGAAAGATGTCATTGAGCTGTTTCAACAATTTAACCAAAATTGACAAACATGGGGCACTCAAACATCTTGTTAAATAAGGTAGTAATGGAGTAGTTTGGCATTACCAACAAGCAGAGGAGATTGCAGAGTTAATCGGGTGTTAATAAAAAGTATGTTATATATGAAAAATAATGTTTGAGTAGTGTTTGCAGCACAGGATGATCTACTAATTTTAATCCAAATTGTATTTCATAATTGTAGAGACCAAGAAAATAGAAACTCTTTCCCATTGAAGTTCAATTCCAGGTTTATTTCCAGTTGATGAAAGAAGAGCACCGTAGATAGCAGATGCAAAAGCAGGTGAGGAAATAAGCTGTGACAAGTGGGAAGTGGGGCTATCAGATATGACGTCAGAGTAATGGGTCAATAAGGCTTTCAAAATGGAATTAATGAGATTTACTAACTTTGTGTCAAAGGAGCTTGGGGGATTAAACAAAGACGATGTCTGTTGGAATCAGAAAAGGGTATCCTTATATAAAAGCTGTTTAACCTATAAGAAACCTCTGTCTCCCCATGTCTTCCAAAAACAGATCTACCAATCTTAATCTGTTTGTTGTGAAGATTGTAAGAGTGCATCCCTTTGTACAAAATAATCTGTATGTGTTCTTAAAAATGAGAATGGACAAGGGAATAGGTTTCTGTGTAAAGGAAAGAATTCTGGAAAAGAGAAAGGTAAGAGACCGGAGAGTTCAATGTCTGATCATATAGGAGGTTTAGTATTATCTGCAAGAAGAAAAAATATGGATTGTTTCAAACATAAAGCAGAATAATAGGAAAGGAAATTGGGGAAATTAACCTCACCCATTTCTTTAATGCATTGTAATCTGGGGATGACATTCAATAGTTTTTATTATGCAATCTAAATTTAGATAAAATTGCCTACATTTTCCTTACCCCCCCCCCCTTTGTTGCTGCATGGCCCACTGAATATACTTCATAGCCCCTTGGAGGGGCACTGTGAGTCCTCTGTCTGGTTTGACCTTGCCATGCAGATGGGGAAGCCCGAGTGGCCGAATCCCCTGAACAGGGAGACAGCACAGTCATGCAGGGGAAGTGTGACGAGTCCAGACTGGGACACTGGCGACCACCTTACACAAGCATGCTGGGTAGTCTGAGGCCATTCTTCAAGCCATGAAATATATCAACACCGCTCATGAACCCATGATTAATGCAATGGCTATAGACTTGGGGCTGCTTCACGCTGACCATCGAAAGTTGGTAGAGAGATTGAACACTAATGATTTGGTGCTTACAGCATTGCAGGATATGCAGACGCAGCTGCAGGGTCTGCAGAAGGATGTGCAATTGCGATGGCTGATGTCCAATGATGCGGAATCGAGGTCTTGCAGAAATAATGTACAGATCATTGGTCTCCCTGAACATGTGGAGGAACATAACATGGAGCTGTATCTGGAGAAATGGCCATCAGAGACAGTCTGCTGGACAGTAGACAGTCTGCAATTTTCTCAGTGGAGCTCACGCATAGGGTCCCTGTCTATGCGCCAGGGGTGCCCCCAGACCTGTGATGGTGCGTCCTCTTAGAGACAGGAATCTAGACCACTTCCTTCAAGCCTCCTGGAGCAAAGGCTCGTGGATAGTGGAAAACTTTACATTGAACATATTCCCAGAATATATGTCGGAGGTGCAAAGGCGGAGGGCCTCCTTCTTCGCGATCAAGCATTGCCTGCACTGCATGAATGTCTGGTACTTCTTGGTATTTATTTCCAGCCAAATTGCGTATAGTTGAGGGGATCACAAGCAACTAATCACAACGCCTGCCGAGGCATGCACCTGGCTGGAATCTAAAGAGGAGACAGATCTGGCAGAACAGGAGGAAGAGATGACACATGGCAAGTCCAGCGATGATGGGCTCTCCGGAACATGAGGAGCGAACCAATGGGTGAACAGGCAGCCAGGGAACGTGTGTTGGTGGTGGAGGAGATCAAGCAGACAACTAGCCCTGTTAAGGACTTGGCAATTAGTGATGTGGATTCCAGGGCATCCAAGAACAACCGTGAGATAGCTGACTTGGCGGCGATCAAACTGGTACTGTGACAAGGTGATGACCGATGACGGCCATTCTTGTGTACTGACTTTTGCAGCAAATATCGTCTTTTGGTGGCCGTGGCTGAATTTTTGCAGTATGTAGCTTTCATCATGGGGACATGAGGGTGTTACAGTATATAGGTACAAGGGGTAAGGCAACTTAGTATATGAATAGCTGTGGTGCTGGGCAATTGTCTGCGGGCTCACCCTGCTGAAAGCTGAACTGCATGGATCCCCATGAGTCCAAGTATGGACTTTCTGTGATGCACATTTTTGTGTGATGCCAGTTTGGTGACGAAGTAGTTCCACAAGCCTCAACCTGGGAAGGGGAGTTGGGTGTTACACTATTTTTAACTTCATTACACTTGCTACTAAGATGTATGTTATGTCTGCCTACTTAAGGGGCGCTGCAGGGGTCGCTGGTGGGTGGCCCACAATCACTACTGTCATCTTACTAATGGCCATGCGACATGACAAACCGTCTTGCAGTTATCAGATCCTTACCTGGAATATCGGGGGCATTGCCACTCCCGTGAAGAGATTTAGAATACATGCATACCTTTTGAAGCAGGGGATCCACTTTGTATGTCTTAAGGAAACACATATTTCAGCTGTTGGATTGGGCAAGGTGCAGAAAAAGTGACAGGGCACTGTACTGGGTACTACCTATTTTAGTTATGTCTGTGGTATTCTTATATGAGTTTTGCCATATGCCTGTGCATGCTGGGCATGCCATGCGCACCTACATGGACCAAGGTTGATTCTGAAGGTAGATATGGAGTGTTGGAGGGACTCTTGGATGGTGACCTGATTAGTTTGGTCGCAGTGAATGCCCCAAATGTTAATTTGGTCGATTTCCTGTCTACTCTTATGCCATTGCTGCTTTCTAATCCTATGGGCTCTTCATATGGGGTGGTGATTTTAACAATGTTCCTAATGTAAAGATTACTAGGTCTTCTCTGCCCCTGACTGATGCTCAATCGCTGGTGGCAACAAGACATCTGACCCAATAGGTGAAGGACTCATTGCTGTCTGAGGTCTGGCCGGATCAGCACCCATTAGACAGGGAATATTCTTTTTAATTAGGGGTACACATGTTGCACACCCATATAGATTTGTAATATTGCACTGTAGAAGCAGCAGTGTGAGATGGTGTGATGGAGTACTTTTGATGTACCCTGCTGGATCATAATCCCCTCAAGCTTACATTGCAGTGGGGTCGAGCCACATCTTCTATTCCCATGTAGAGACTCACGCCCTCCCTTTTGCATGACCCAGTTCTCAGTGCTGAGATAGCTGAGCATATAGATAATTCCTGGACAATACTGGGATGGTGTCCAATGGACGTGTGCTATGGGATGCTTTCAAAGTAGTGATTCCGGGACATTTTCTACATGGGGTAACGCAGACTCTGGTGCATGAGCTGGGTTAACTAGAGGATTGCTTTCGTGCACTTGAGGCTAAGTCAGTGATACATGCCCAGGACCGCAATTCCCTGAAGACAGTTAGGGTGGAGCACCAATCAGTGTTACATTGTTTTGGTACCTTGGAAGCTAGGGAGTGCAACGCTCTGCAGCATGCTGTGGGGGATAAGGTGGGCAGCATGTTTGCTTGGCTCCTTAAATCAGAGGTCCTGCGTCTGATGATAGGGGCTATCCCAGATGATCGGGGTATGCTTCATAACACACAGAGGATCAATGAGGTGTTTCAGAGTTACCACACAAGCTTATATTACAGACTGCAAGATGTGATCCTCACTGAAATTAACCCTTACTTGGCGAGCATCTCTCTACTGAGGGTAAATCCTGTGCAGAACCTACTACTGGAAGAACCCCTGCAGATGTATGAGAAACAGTTGGCTATTTCACAGATAGCTAGAATTAAGGCACGAATGTCTTGCCGGTAGAATTTTATGCAGCATACAGTTATAAATTGACCTAGCGTCTCCAACAGGTTTATGAGGATTCTCAGCGGGCGGTACAACTGCCTCCCTCTGTGCAGGAGGCACTAATAGCTGTGTTGCCCAAACCTGGTTGGGACCCTTTTTGGGCCATGTCCTACAGAACATTATGGCTCCCCAATTTGGATTATAAGATTATTGGTAAGGCGTTAGCGAATAGGATTGTTTGATAGCGCATTGTCTGGTGCACTCAGATCATAATGACTTTATCCCTGGTTGCGACACCTTTCTGAATTTGAGGAGGCTGTTCAGGGTTATGGATTAGCTGTTATGGCGGAGGGCATCACTTGACACCGAGAAGGTCTTTGACACCTTGAGTTCGACCTTCTTAATGACAGTGCTCCATCTCTTGGGCTTGGGTGAGGGGTACTTGGGGTGGATCCTGCTCCTCTATATGGAGCCAGTAGCTAGGCGGCGGACTGGGCAAAAGGTTTCCACCCAGATATGCATCAGGAGGGGCACCAGACAGGGCTGTACATTATCACATATTACTTTTGCTCTGGTAATTGAGCCATTGGCCTGTGCGCTTCACTCACACAGCCCTGCTGGGGAATATATATTAACACAGAATAGCACATCATATCATTGTATGCGGACAAGGCTTTAATATATCTGGGGGACATGCGCACAGCTCTGGGCCCGTCAATGGCTTTATTAGATGACTTTAGCTCAGTGTCTGGTTTGAATTTCAACTGGGACAAGTCCATTTTGTTTCGTTTGGTCAGACAGAGGGATGGGGGTGGGGGATTATCCCCCTCTACTCTGGTTTGACCAGCTGATGTTGGACATTATAAAGTATTTAGGGGTGAATGTGTACCACGAGGAGAAAGATATAATTTACAGTAATTTGGGTAAAGCTATTATGTTGATCAGACATTCGCTCCCATTCTGGAATGCTCTCCCATTGTCCAAGAAGGTTAGAATTGCTATTTCCAAGATGCTGGTGCTGTCAAAGTTGTTGTATGTCTTTTCTGCATTGCCCGTGGTGCCTAAGCTGCCCTTCTTTTGAGACTTGCGGTCTCTCCTCGGCTTGGTGGTGTGGGGCACTGGTAAGAGACAGGTATCTAAGTTGTATGCTCCCCTGATGAAAGGAGGGCTGGGAGTTCTTAATTACGAATTGTATTATGCAGCAGCCCAGCTCCAGAGGCTAACTAGGTGAGTTGTTAACCCCCCTGATTCTGAGACGAGAGATGCTGTTCATCAGCTCGGGAATACAACGGTGTAGGAGTGGCTACTGGGAAGCGATGGTGGCATGGCAAGGGATAATGTCTATCAGTAATGGTAGAATGCACACCGACATTTTTTATCCTTCAATATGTTTGCAATGCTCAAGGCTGTAATAGATGCGTGCTATCCTAGAACGCACTCCGTCCATGCGCGTGAATGTAAATCCAAAAGATGCTGGAGCCTCGTCAGGCACCCCAACCCAGGATGCACAGTCGCAATATGTATGTGAACCATTCAATGAAGTTCAAATCATTATCCATTGGTAAACCAATTTATTCCATCAGTGATCCAGAAATAACCCATGCTTTTTGTTTGCATTTTTTGAGTGCCTTTCAGGCTTTACTCATTGACACTTAGAGGTTCATGATTCAGCATTCTCCAACATAAAAAGTTTAGTCCCAATGCATTTCGGGCAAGTGTTGCCCTTCCTCAGGGGTAACTACAATATAAATCAGAATAAAACCATGTGTTTCACATATATACTGTTGAAACCGTTGTAAACAATGCTTACAACTGTCTTATTAGTGTGCCCCCATATAAAAATGCAATACTCTGAAATGTGCAACTTCCCTTGTGAAAACAGGTTTTTTCTACAGCTTTTGCTCCCATGAAGCGTGCCCCCGAATCCAAAGGCCGTGCTGAATACATCCATGCATCTCGTACTACTTAGAAAGACAAACAATCTCCCTACCTCATGCCCCGTGCTTTAAGAATAGACTCCATGTTACGAATCTAGTCAACCCCAAGTTATCTGAAACGTTCACATGCCACAAGATACAAATTATAAACAAACATTTCTTGAATGTGCCGAAGCCTCTACAACTGAATACTAAAACATACCTTCAACGCGCTACCTGAACCGGCATGTTACCATCGTCCATGCTTACTCAGAATGAGAGTATCACAGGTGTACCAGATATTTGTTAAAGGTGTCACAAGTGATAATGTTTTGTCATGAGTGGCGCATTGGTGCTGGAACAGGTATGTCCACAGATGCCCTGAGGTACCCCGGCTCTCCACTTGTAGGCGCTCTCAGGATGCGCCTTGCTGGCCAAACTTATGATGTCCGTCCTTGGGCAGAGGCGAGCTTGCAGACGTGGGAGGATCTGTATGAGGAGTGAACATTGCGTTCCTTTGATATGATATGCAAGGTACAAGAGGGGACTCCGGTGCAGTTCCTGCTTTACAATGACCTGTGCGACAGGCCCATGACACATGGAAGGTGGGAAAGGTGGAGCCTAGCGTGTTCCTGCTGCTACAGGTCATTTTCATGCATGGGGCACACAGAAGGGCAGTCACTTGCTTCTACGCAGCTGTTGCATTCAGTGGGGTTGAATACAATGGTATTGAAGGACTGGTGGGAGCAGCTTTTCAGTGCAGAATTCAGTGACAAACAATGGCCTGCCTGTTTGGAATATGTGAAAAGGCTTTAATTACATCTATCACACTGACTCAACCCCAAAGCGCATAGGTCATATTTACGCATGAGCTTCTACCAACTGCCCCAGATGTCATGAGCAAGATGTGGTTTTCTTGCATAAGGTTTGGCGCGCTTGTCTGTTGCTTTGTTTTAGGACAAGATGCTGCATGGGTTGAGGGACGCGACCAACCGGATCCTGCAGAAGGGGCCCGAGGCATACCTACTGAGACCGATGGCATTGCCGAAGCCGTTCAAACATGTCTACTCTTTTATAGACTTGGCTTTTCTTCTGGTGAAGTGATGTATTGCCATGGTCTGGAAGGAGGGATGTGCCCCCTCCCTTAGGGAAAGTTGGGGGGATGTGTTGTGATAGTCCATGGCTGAAGTCATTGCGATGTCCTCTTCCTCCGGTGGGGGGAGGGGTCAGAACATTTCTCGCACTGGGACACTTATATAGAGGGGGGTCGAGGCGAACTTGGAAAACAGATCCCCCTGAACGGCTGGTTATGTGGTGGCTATATTCGTCACCCGAAAATGGATGTGCTGTGTGCGCAGTTCGTTGCGGCTATCCACTGGGAATGTGTTGGCAGGGGGGAGACCTGCTGCTTTTGCTCTGTTTTTGCTGATGGGTCATGAGTTATGATGCCTTTTAGGGTTGTATGACATAATTTCGACAGACAGAAAATCGACCTACAAATATATCGCAACAAAAATATCGATGTCAAGAATATCGACATCCTATCTACAACATGGTAAGTACAAAAATATCGAAAATTAAATATCGATGTCAAAAATATCGTTATTAAAAATATCGTTTTTCTTTTACTTTAAAAATATATGTAAAATAAACCAAATAACACTTAGAAATTAACTAAACATAATTAAATATATTGCATAATATTTAAAATGTATGATTAATATATTTAATTTAATAAAACTTTAATTAAACATATACATATAATATATAATATATATACTTACTTAATAATTAATTTTTATAATAATTTCTGTAACGTATAAATTATTAAATATTTTTAAAAATTACCAATACATCTATACACATAAAACAATAACATTAATAAATATTTAATAATTACATATAGCAAATAATAATCAATATTTTTAATGTGAATAATTTTTATTATTAATGATATATTACAATAGCTAAAATAATACAAAACATATTAAATATCAGACACAATAAAACTACTAGTCCAACTCCAACAAAAACAACAGTAAGGAAAATGTTGGATAGTGTAGGGGTAAAAACTACTATTCCAACTCCAAAGAGTGCAACAGTAGGGAAAGGGTTGGATAGCGTAGGGTTAAAATTACTATTCCAACTCCAGAGAGTGCAATAGTAGGGAAAGTGTTGGATAGCGTAAGGGTAAAAATTACTATTCCCACTCCAGAGAGTGCAACAGTAGGGAAAACGTTGGATAGCGTAGGGGTAAAAATTACTATTCCAACTCCAAAGAGTGCAACAGTAGGGAAAGCGTTGGATAGCGTAGGGATAAAAATTACTATTCCCACTCCAGTGAGTGCAACAATAGTGAAAACGCTGGATAGCGTAGGGGTACAAATTACTATTCCCACTCCAGTAGGTGAAACAGTAGGGAAAGCGCTGGATAGCGTAGGGGTAAAAATTACTATTCAAACTCCAAAGAGTGCAACAGTAGGGAAAGCGTTGGATAGCGTAAGGGTAAAAATTACTATTCCCACTCCAGATAGTGCAACAGTAGGGAAAGTGTTGGATAGCGTAGGGAAAAAAATTACTATTCCAACTACAGAGAGTGCAACAGTAGGGAAACCACTGGATAGCGTAGGGGTAAAAATTACTATTCCCACTCCAGTGAGTCCAACAGTAGGGAAAGCGTTGGATAGCGTAGGGGTAAAAATTACTATTCCCACTCCAGAGAGTGCAACAGTAGTGAAAACGCTGGATAGCTTAGGAGTAAAAATTACTATTCCCACTCCAGTACGTGAAACAGTAGGGAAAGCGCTGGATAGCGTAGGGGTAAAAATTACTATTCCAACTCCAAAGAGTGCAACAGTAGGGAAAGCGTTGGATAGCGTAGAGGTAAAAATTACTATTCCAACTCCAAAGAGTGCAACAGTAGGGAAAGCATTGGATAGCGTAGGGTTAAAATTACTATTCCAACTCCAGAGAGTGCAATAGTAGGGAAAGTGTTGGATAGCGTAAGGGTAAAAATTACTATTCCCACTCCAGAGAGTGCAACAGTAGGGAAAACGTTGGATAGCGTAGGGGTAAAAATTATTATTCCAACTCCAAAGAGTGCAACAGTAGGAAAAGCGTTGGATAGCGTAGGGATAAAAATTACTATTCCCACTCCAGTGAGTGCAACAGTAGTGAAAAGGCTGGATAGCGTAGGGGTACAAATTACTATTCACACTCCAGTAAGTGAAACAGTAGGGAAAGCGCTGGATAGCGTAGGGGTAAAAATTACTATTCAAACTCCAAAGAGTGCAACAATAGGGAAAGTGTTGGATAGCGTAAGGGTAAAAATGACTATTCCCACTCCAGATAGTGCAACAGTAGGGAAAGTGTTGGATAGCGTAGGGAAAAAAATTACTATTCCAACTACAGAGAATGCAACAGTAGGGAAACCACTGGATAGCATAAGGGTAAAAATTACTATTCCCACTCCAGTGAGTCCAACAGTAGGGAAAGCGTTGGATAGCGTAGGGGTAAAAATTACTATTCCCACTCCAGAGAGTGCAACAGTAGTGAAAACGCTGGATAGTTTAGGAGTAAAAATTACTATTCCCACTCCAGTAAGTGAAACAGTAGGGAAAGCGCTGGATAGCGTAGGGGTAAAAATTACTATTCCAACTCCAAAGAGTGCAACAGTAGGGAAAGCGTTGGATAGCGTAGGGGTAAAAATTACTATTCCCACTCCAAAGAGTGCAACAGTAGGGAAAGCGTTGGATAGCGTAGGGGTAAAAATTACTATTCCAACTCCAGAGAGTGCAATAATAGGGAAAGCGTTGGATAGCGTAAGGGTAAACATTACTATTCCCACTCCAGAGAGTGCAACAGTAGGGAAAGTGTTGGATAGCGTAGGAAAAAAAATTACTATTCCAACTACAGAGAATGCAACAGTAGGGAAACCACTGGATAGCATAGGAGTAAAAATTACTATTCCCACTCCAGTGAGTCCAACAGTAGGGAAAGCGTTGGATAGCGTAGTGGTAAAAATTACTATTCCCACTCCAGTAAGTGAAACAGTAGGGAAAGCGCTGGATAGCGTAGGGGTAAAAATTAATATTCCCACTCCAGTAAGTGAAACAGTAGGGAAAGCGCTGGATAGCGTAGGGGTAAAAATTACTATTCCCACTCCAGATAGTAAAACAGTTGGGAAAGCACTGGATAGCATAGGGATTCTATAAAAATAATAACCAATTAAATAATTAGTTATAAAAAAATAGCATATTAATAATTAATTTACACAAAAATTATTATTAAATACCAATTATTTAAAATAAATATTTAAATAAATAACTTTAAATTACATCCCACACTATTCCCCCTTTAACACACAACACACTACACATACAAAATACACAATACATTTAAATATCAGTTTATCTATTATTTACAATTAATAATACATTCTTTATAATTAATATACTTATTATTTACTAATTTATACATATTAACTACCAAATTACAATTATTCACAAATTAATTATTAATTAACAATACATTAATTAGCAATAACAACAAATAACATGAAATAATACATTATTTATATTTACTATATTTAACGTACTAATAACAATTAATTACCAATTAATAATTAATTAACAATTAATTATTATTAATTACAAATAAATAAAAATTATCATTAATTATTTTAATTTAATTACATCCCACCCTATTCCCCTATAAACCCACAACCCACTACACATAAAAATTCACATAATTAATTTAATCATCAATTAATCACTTAATAAAATTAAATCACCAATTAATTAGTAATTAACAATTAATTAACAATACCAATAAATAAATATTAATATTAAACTAATTATAACTTATGCAATTAACCAATTAATAAAATTAATTTACAATTAATAATTAATTAACAATTAATTAATCAATTAATATATTTAATTTACAATTAGTAATTAATTAACAATTAATTAATCATAAATACCAATTAAAAAATACATATTAATTCATTAATTATAATTAAATTACTTCCCACCGTTTTCCCCTATAAACCCACAACCCGCTCTGATACTAAAACGCTGAATTATATTTTAAATAATTATTAATCTCTAAACATTTATTTTTAAATGTATTAAAATACATCACAATAATCTTTAACATACAAATAAAATACATATTAAAATACATTACACTAATAAAATATCGATATTATTGACATCGACATTTTTGCTTACGATATTACTTACATCTATATTAATGACTTCGATATTATTAACTTCGATAATACTTACCTTGGGGTCGATATTCTGTCCATCGATATTCTTGACTTCGATATTCTTTACCTACGATATTAACAACTCGATATACTTGTAGGTCGAAATTTAAAACTCGATATTTTGAAGAACCACCGCCTTTTAGCGCCCCAATCCTGTCTCGATTCGGTGTTGGGCTTTCTGCAGGGTTTGTTGACGTTTAGCAAGCCGCAATGTGGCAATTAGGAATGTTCAGATGTTTTACTTGTTTAGTTTGTACATTAACTCATTTAGCCTTTGCTTTGTTTTTCTCTCAATGTATTTGGGTGAACACTGTCTCCCTGGGTGTTTTATTCATGCTTTTCATTTTCTGGCAGCAATAGATATTGTTTATGCGTATGCCACATCTGCTATGTTCCAAGCGTGGTTATTGCTACAATTATTGCACTTTTATTCAAGTGGCTGTTAATTGGGGATGGATTCACCACTCAAGTATTCTGTATGTGCTTTCTGGTGACTATTTCTGGAATTTCTTGTGCTAGACTGTATATACTGGTAGTAATTTGGAACAAACTGATGTTGAGAAAATGCTTAATAAAAACATACATTTAAAAAAAATGTGTTTAAGAATTTCTGCAGTAGATCCAGATTTTCATTCGTCGTAGTTTTGTTTTTATAGGTTACCTTAAAGAGACATGGGTGAAAGAGGCTGAATATAGCCTCCAGAGCACTGAGAGCAGGGCGCATCACCAAGAATCGTTTCCGTCTGTCTGAAGTAGCTTTAGCGAGACCTTGAGAGGAATAAATAATATTTACAGGCCAAGAGACAGTAGCCTTACTTTTAGCCACTATGATGACCTTTAGGAGAGCAGTGTATTCCAGAAAATGAAGGATAATACCTTTAGGTCTTTGAGAAGATGATGCGCCTCTAGAGCTGTGACCCAGACGATGAGCTTGTTATATGTTGAGAGTAGTAGTTTCGGGTATATTAAGAACTTTGGACAGAAATAAATTAAAGAAGGTGATGGTATCATTGCCTTCTAAACCCTCCTCTAAGCCATAAATGGGAAGGTTATTTCTGCGAATACAGTTTTCAAGGTCATCTGTCTGTCTTTTAAGTTGTGCTACTTCAACTTGGAGAGTTAGAATGTGTTGAGTGACATCCTGTAAATCTCCAACTCTCCATTCCACCTCCGTAACTCTCTTGTTTATGAAATACCCTTTGTCATCTAATCTTTGAAGTTTTTAATTTGTTTCATTCATATACACATTAAGAGCCCTAATTTTATCCAGAATAAGTTCCATGGAAATCACAGAGGAGGGTTTCACTGGAGGAGGTGTTTCCTTCTTGATTCTCTTATGTGTGAAAGTTGAAGATGCTACTCCGCTCTTTCAATCCAAGTTTGGAGGATACTAGAGTAGTATTCACAGAATTTAGCACAGTCAAGTCCGATTTAGAATGTACAGTCCTCCTCCATGGTGAGACCAAGACTGTGAGACGAGGTAGAGGAGGCAAAGATAGATGATGGCGAATCACTGAAAACAAGCACAGGTTTTGGAGCAGCTTTATAAGCAGAAACGTGCTTCGAACCCCTAATACGGCCCATAGATATATGAACTGAGGTAAGTGTGCGATATCAGTGTGAGAATAACTAGAAATCACAATTCAACATTTTTTCCATCCAAATCATTCACAATATCATAATGAAATAAAATGTGACAGGATGCCACATGCCGAAGAACTGGAAATAAAATGAAAGATGCAACCGTCTGGGATTCAGACCGCCATATGGTAAGTGCACGTCAATGAGGGCTTCATCACTTAAAGATAAAATGGCAGGTGTGATTCCTGTCAGATTAACTACTGCTGTGTGAGAAAAAACATACCAGGAAAGACTCACATGTGGATGAAAGCGATGATAAAAGTCCCCCAAATGTATCCTTTCTGCATGCCTGGCAAGTGCAGATTCTGCCACAAGACATTTGACTTTCCCCACTACTGCAGTGGAGCTCCTTCACTGGGTGGCCATCTTCTATCAGCTCCATGCCACATCCTAGGATACTAGCTCTTGGATTGAGTGGATGGCTAGAACTCCCTTGACTTACCATTTGTCAGTGCTTAGCTAAGTGAAAGAGCTAATATGAAGGCATAGCTAATATGCGGAAGTTGCCCACTCCAGAAGCATTCTAACTGGGGAGGACCTGTAACTTATCACAACGAGTACCTGAGTGTGTGGTAACTCCTTTAACCACACATAATGCAATGAGGAGTTTGGTGAGTTTGATGAGGAACCAAGCTTCAGAACTCACAGGCACCATCTGATAATGACAGCACGGGGTTTAACAATACACCAGAAGGGATAAAGTGACTATGAGAAAGAGGGACAGTTTACTGGAGCCTGGCTCAGGGAAAGGAGCAAATGGATTCTAAAACACTTAGAACATATTAAGAAAAATGGAAAGGCATTTGTGAAAAGCAGAACAAGATTCCAAGAAGGAGGAAATGCAGCCAGGGTAACAGAATATAGGAATAGCAGCCAGACCAGTCTTAACTAAGTGGGAAAGCAAGCGAGACAGAGGAAACTTGGAAAGAAAACAAGCATCTGGAACAAGGTTGGGAGAAATTACAAGAACCTACGGAATACGAAATAAGAAATCTGCATGCTAACAAGCACAGAAGCCAAGGACTATGGACTAAAGATCTTTACAGGATTTCAGAACAGAAATAGCTGCAGCAAGGAAAAAGAGGTGCTCCTGCACCAGGAAAGGATCAATGGCAACAAAACGGATTCAGCAACAGAAACTGTTACAACAGCAAAAATTGGATTCCGGAACAGAAGTCTTTATAAAAGCAAAAGAGTAACTAGTAATCAGAACAGCACACAGGAAGGAGTTTGTTTTAAAGCAAGAGCCGGTATAGAGTTTGAGAAAGAAGCTGACTGCAAGAACAAAGGCCACTAAGTTCACAAAGAGTATCTATACGGCCAAGAATGAAGCACAGGTGAAAGCAGAGAGCCAGATGTGAGCAATTAGCCAGGTGCTGGGACTCACAGCTCCACCTGGAAAGTAAAGACTGAAGAGCAACTGTAGGTATAAGAAGGGAAAGAAGGAACCCGGAAATGAAGTGTGGATCAGAGCAGACATGGAGAAATTCAAGAAAACATATAACCATGTTCCAGTGATTCTGTATGGAGCAGAAGCCCTGCAATGCACCCTCTACATTTAGGACACTTTGATGAAGGAACGCACTACATGGATCAGTATAGTATTGTGAAAACGGGGCCTGAAATGAAGAGCGAAGCAAACTTCTCCATGAGTTAGAGTGTGTTCTGTAGTAAGTATGCTGAAGGCAGGTCCCCACGGGGCACTAGTGAGCTCCATTTGGTGATAGTATTGGGGAATTCTGACACCATGGTTGTTAGGATTTTGTGTCTTTTAGCCTCAATACTATTTCTCGTTACCAGCATGGCATACTCTGCATGGTGTCAAGAAAGCCTGATTAAGGAAATAAGCCTAGTTCGGTTAGGAAGAGACACATATCTGGCAGACAGCGGACTACATGTGGCATTCTACAGAACCACAACCATAGCAACAGAAAACCTATGCTTTCTTGCTTGCACTTTTCAGCTTACACTAATGATATTTCTTTTTTTTTGCTGAATTAGAAGAGTCCAATATGAACGCCAGATTTTTAGGATAATCATTTAACTTGTAACTAGTGAAATTAATCACTTTTAAATTCTTTGTTTGCTGATATCCTAAATATTAGGTATGGCTCCAACCCATGTAGACAATGTGGGACGACCTTGTTTGGGATGCCATGCAGGCCGCACACACAATGAAGTCCACAATCCTCCTCGGATTGTGAGGTATCGTCTTTCTCTCAAAGGACTGTTATTATATCGCCACCCGGGGGGGGCACGTTCCTTGTTTTTCTCAATACACTACTTGAAACGTGTGCTCAGGAGAACAACTTTGCTATTCTGGGTGATTTCAATTTTCATCTGGGCGCTGTCATGGACTCAAACACTATCTCCTTGCTTGATACCATGACACTTGCTGGGGTAGACCAAGGGGTTAAGGGCCCCACACACAAGGCTGGCTACATCTTGGACGGTATCTTTACTAACTATGAACTCGAGATGAAGGAAATTCTACCACTGAGCTGGACCGACCATAGTGCCAATATCTTTGAGATGGAAAACTCAGTCAAGGGCCAACCAAGCCAATCCAATCAGTCTGTTGGATCATACCGTAATTGGAAACAGGTAGATACCACCAGCTTAACCTCCAACTCACATGTTTACTAACAAAATCACCCCAAGAAGCAGAACCTGTCTCTATTCACTTTAATCAATGGCTCACTGCAACTGCCAATATGATAGCCCTCCTTAAAAAATCTTCGAGCAATAGGACTGTTCCACCAGCCCCCTGGTTTTCTGACACACTTAGACTTAAAAAACAGGAGTGCAGAAGACAGGAGAGATGTTGGAGAATTAGCTATGATGAACATGAACTCGCAAAGTACAAAATCATACAAGCCGATTATAAAACATTGATTCTGTCAGAAAAGGGTTCCTATCTCTCTAAGCAAATTAAGGAGGCAGAAAACTTCTCCAAAGAGCTCTTTCGGGTAGTAACTAAATTGTCTACACCCCCCGAAAGAAAAGGGAATGATTACTCTCAGGAATTCTGTAACACACTTGCTCAGCACTTTCAAAACAAAGTGGAGCAAATCTTCACCACCTTCAACAATGGGGCAAACGCGGATTCTCACTACACCATAAGGTTACAACACCTGAGAGCACCCACCTTCGAATAATTCAGAGAAGCAACCATTGATGAGATAACTACTCATATTTTAAAAATAAAATCGGGATCCCCCCACGATCCTCTCCCCCCTCTGATATTTAAACAAACCCCCGAGATTCTTGGACTAAGTCTAACCTCCAGTTTTTAACTCAATGTTCACAGAAGGTGTCTTTCCCTCTATTTGGAAGAAGGCCTCGATTCTACCCCTTCTGAAAAAATCCAACCTGGATGCACTTGACCCTGGCAACTATAGGCCTATCTCGCGCCTTCCAGTTCCAGCTAAATTGGCAGAAAAGGTTATGAATAACCAGCTCACATCATATCTATATGAACATAACCTACTGGATGAGTCTCAATTTGGATTTAGGGCAGAGCATAGTACCCAAACTGCACTAATAAAGGCCACAGAGGAAATAAGAGCAGTAATGGATGCAGGGGGCGCTGCTGCTCTTGTCCTGCTTGACATGTCGGTGGCATTGAACACGGTAGACCATAAAATGCTGCTTAACCATCTGAATTCTCTTGTCATTTCTGGAAAGGCACTGGCATTGGTCTCCTTCTTTCTAGCCGATAGGACACAATCAGTTGCCCTGGGTAATTTCACTGCACCGACCTTTACACTACCATGTGGAGTTCCACAGGGTTCCTCTTTGAGACCTACGCTCTTCAATATATATGTCTCAGAACTAGTATCAGTAATGACACCCAAATTGTAATATCTATCAGTAAAAATACTCAACCACCAGTAAAAAGATTTGGGGACTGTATGACAGCAGTCAGCTCATGGATGAGCTTGCACTACCTTAAACTACATTCCGGGAAAACTGAGGTGCTTCTGTTTGGTAATTATTACCCCTCCTGGTCTCAGATCGGGTGTCCAGATAACCTGGAAACAGCACCAATCCCAGTCCCCAAAGCAAAAAATCTGGGTGTGATGATAGATCAGAGACTGGACTTTGAAGCCCAAGTCAAGGCTGTTTCATCATCATGTTTCTTCATTGTTAAAGCAATCAAGAAGATCCTACCGTTGATTCCAACAGAAAGCAAGAAAACTGTAGTTACTTCCCTAGTCCTTTCCAAACTGGATTATTGTAACGGGTTATATCTTGGTATACCTACAAAGCAAGTCTGAAGGCTCCAGGTGATCCAAAATGCGGCTGCAAGACTCCTCCTGGGGATTCCGAAATTTCAGTCCATGGGAAAACATCTCCAGAGTCTGCATTGGCTGCCAATCAAAAGCCGTATCAAGTTTAAAACCCTGTGCATCACATACAAGGCACTTCACGGGACCGGTCCTCAGTTTTTGAAATGGTCACTCTACTGGTACTCTCCAAAAAGATGCCTTAGATCACAAGGGGCAATAATTATACTTTCTCAGAGATTTTTTAAAACAAACTGAGGTAGTAGAAGCTTTGTGGTGGGAGCCACAAGACTCTGGAACTCCCTCCCTCTTACAATCAGAAATCTTCTCTCCTTGACACTGTTCAGGAAGGCCATAAAGACCTGGCTGTTCGCTGAACAGTGCTCCGGCTCGCTTCCACTGGTTCTGCTAGCGCCAAGACACTATTTGGTATTCGTGCGCTGTATACATTTATAACATAACATGTGGGAGCCAAAAAGGTAAACCAGTTGACTTCAATAAGCTTTGCTTTATGGATTATACTGCACATATCTAGTACATCAAAATATTCTGCATGATCAATTTCTTCCTGGCAACTCATTTGAGCCCTTATGCTTTTAGGTCTAGCCTAGTTTTTTGTTGTCAAATAGCTATTGTGAACATTACCAGTAATTATAGTGGGTTTTAGGTCAGCCCATTGCTTACCATTGGTTGTCTTTATTGTCAATTTCATTTGCTTGATTCTTGTTTGATGTCGTTCGTTCCTCCCCAGGAGCATAGCTTCTTTACCATCCTTTTGACTGGATGACTTGTAACCATTCATGGCTTACATCCAGGGAATTACTTTTTTCGTTTTCTTTCAGAAGTCCATGTGAATGGTAAATAAAACCAAAAAAGAAAATGGCAGCTGTGTCATGATTCATGCTTGTACATGCTTGGTGACGCTGGGGCTTTTGAAGTGTGATGGCATGTTTGTACACATGCATGAAGCTGTTCAGCATCTGCAATAGGAACTTTGGGCCCGATTCACAGAGCTAACTTCAGACAAAATCCTAAACTTACTACCATTTACTCATTTTGGTATTCACAGAAGGCACCTACTCATTTTGGTATTCACAAAAGGCACTTACTCATTGATAAGTAAGTGCCTTCTGTGAATACCAAAATGAGTAAGTGCACTGTTAGATCTGGGGGTCTCTAGTTGGCAGGGTAGGTACCACTGTCCAAGTAGGGAACCTTGCTTCTAGTCAGGGAAAGGGGGATACACTGTTAAGATAACCCCTGCTCACCCTCTAGGTAGCTTGGCCTGAGCAGTCTAGGCTATCAAAGGCAATGTGTAAAGTATTTGTACCAACACTCACAGTAACACAGTGAAAACACCACAGATTTACTCCACACCAGTTTTAGAAAAATAATGTATCTTTACTAAAAACTTCACAAGACCAACTGTTACAGACAAACCAACATATAATTCAAAAAGGTTACTTTAAAGATAGTTCAAGAGTTTGCAGAAAGTACTCCAGGATGTCAAAGTCAGTGTCCTGCACAGTGCGACTCTCAATGCACAAAATGCGACACTCTCATGCCCAACAGTACCTGTAGTTGCGATAAGGTTCCCAAAAGCTATAACAAGGAAGATGGCAAAGGCGATGCGATGCTCCTGAGATCCTGGGGAGGCTTTGCAGCAGCCCTGCTTCACGCAGCAGAGGTGGATGCGCCGGCTCCGATCTGTAGGGGGAGGATGCGATACCTTTGGCTTTCGTTGCGTAGGTTTCTTAGGGGGAAGCTTCACGCACAGGTTCGATGCGACACTCTTCGATGTGGTGCGATGCGTGGCGCAGCGTTGCCTTCCGGCGCCGCAACTCTCGATGCGCCACGGAACGGGACTCTGCGTCGACGCACGCAGCGATTGGAGACTTTTCACGCACCGGCAGTGGTGCGGCCCGCAAACTGGTTCTGCGACAACCCTCGCAATGGCAGGAAGCTTCACGCTTCGGGATGATGCTCGACGCACTCGGCGATGCGGAGACCCTGCATGTTGCGATGGTGCCGCGATGAAATTTTCCACGCACTCTCGTCTTGCGACACGCAATCGGATGATGCGCTGGGTACCAGTCACTCTTGTTCACGCTTCTGCTTCCCAGCTCCCTCAACACAGCAAAACGACCTCCTGAAGCCCCAAGACTGGGCAAGCACTCCAAGGCAGGTCAGAACTCTCTCAGCAGAGTTCCAGGGGAGCTGGTGGTGAAGTCCTTTTGTTCCTGGGACTTCTTAACAGGGAGCCAGCTCTTCTCAGGCCCTTGGAGATCAGAATCAAAAGAAGGGGACACAGCAAAGTCCTTCCCCTCTCCTTGGCAGCAAAGCAAAACAGCAAGCAGGCAGTCTTCTCCTCTTCAGTTTCTTCCAGCTTTCTCCTTGGCAGAGGTTTCTTCTTAGTTCCAAAGTGATCTAAAGTTTAGGTGTCTGGGGTCCTCTTCTTATACCCCTCCAAGTCTTTGTCTCTTGTGTTTCAGTGGGGGGATTCCCCTGCTCAAACCGGTTCCTGGGTGTGCTCTGCTCTGGAGCACCTGGTTCCTTTCAGAGTGAGGGGCAGGGTCGTTAGACGCTCAGCAGGAGGTGGAGCCTTCTTTGTGCCAGCAGAGGCAGAGTCCTCAGCCTGGCCAGCAGGGGGTGGAGCCAGCTTTGTGTTTGTCAGGGGCAGCCCTATTCAGACCCAGGGACTACTCCTCCCACCCATCTAAAGCAGATCTCCCTATTCACCCTGCTGCTGACTCATCCAGGCTCCTGGAGCCACCTAGCACATCACCTGACACCAGTCAGCCAACCAGCACACAGGCACGCAGGAAGGTTAAACAGGAGAATAGCTACTTTCTAAAAAGTGCTATTCTCACACAGTGAATTTAAAAACCATCTTGCTAAAAAGATGTATAATTAAATTCTGAACACAGAGATACCAAACTTGGATTTTCTATCTTGCCCTTATGGGAAGATAGGCATGTAAACAGCCTTCCCCATTCTATCCTATGGGCAAGATAGCCTCTCAGCAGTGAAAAACGAAAATGGCTGTGATTCACTACCAGGGCATGTTACACACCTCAGTACATGCCCTACCTTTCAGATACACTGCACCCAGCCCAGGGGGGTACCTAGGGCCACCATAGGGATGCCTGACATGTACAGAAAGGGAAGGATAAGGCCTGGTCAGTGGGTGCACTGGCCAGGTCGACATGGCAGTCCTGGACTGCACATAGGCACTGCAAGCAGGCCTAAGACATCATTTTAGCGCTACTCCTGTGGGTGGCACAATCAGTGCTGCAGCCCACTAGTAGCATTTGAATCACCAGCCCTGGCACACGCAGTGCACTTTACTAGGGGCTAACAGGTGAAACAAATATACCAATCATGGATAACCAATCAATATAACAATTTATACAGAGAGCATATGCACTTTAGCACTGATCAGCAGTGGTAAAGTGCCCAGAGTCCTATTGCCAACAACCACGGGTCAGAAAAAATAAAGGAGGAAGAAGCAAAAAGTTTGGGGATAACCCTGCAAAAAGGGCCGTTTCCAACACAACCCCCTTCCAGCCTAAAGCCAGGGTAGACCAAGCGATACCTCGATGGGATTCCCTGCTTAGGGCGATAGAACACGGAAACTGGCCCAAACAGCAGGGCACTATTCCTGTTCTACGCCTTCCTGAACCCGGTTGGATCTCTCCATCCATACTCTCAGGGTCCACCAAGCCAACCCATGTGGAACCCTTCTCCTCACCTGTGGACACCACCTGTGCAGCACCTAGCCTTAACTTGCTCACAGGTGTGTCCCAACAGACAGGCAGCAAGCCGCACTGACCAGTGACAGTGGTCAGGGATGAGACCCAGGCCTTATGCCTCTCCGGGCTCTCAAACCCCTGTGGCGTCAGAGGGTGGGGGGCAGTAGCCCCAGGTGCTTGGCACCCTTTGTCCACTCCCTTCCCTGTCAGGTCGGGTCTGACAACCTGGCACTGACCGACCAGCCCCGGGCCTGTATTCGGTGGCTGGACAGGAGGCTGGGGTGGACTGTTCCACACCCGGTCCTCCTCTTCCTTGGGGCTCTGTACCCTCCCACCTGGAGTGGTACCCCCTTCTAGAATAGTCAGGGCACCTGTGGCAGGTGTCCTGCACCATTCACCCACCAGTTCAGGGGTTCTATCCTGCAACTGGGATCCCAGGTCAGGGGGGACACCCCGGACCTGGCCCTCCAACCTAGGGTCTACACCCTCCAGGTGAACCGGGGTCAGAGGCGAGGACTCTCTCCCTCTGCACCCCCTTCCAGAGAGCTGTACCCTCCCCACTGGAGTGGTACCCCTGGAAGCCAAACTGGTCAGGACACAGCTTACAGATGTCCTTCCCCCCAGGTCAGGCAGATCCTGAACCTGGCCTCCCAACCCAGGGACTAAACCCTGCGGTTGCACACCTGCCTGGCATGCCAGGACTTCTGGGGACTTACACAGTATCTCCCCGAGGGTGACACATGACTCATGTGTCTCGTGACAGTCTGCCTGGCGCAGATCTCCCAGCCCCTGTCCACCTGACAGTGCGCGAAGATCCCCCAGGACAGAAGTGGTTTCACCATGGTCACTCCTAGGGGACTCAGCCCTTCTGGCTGGTCCCTGACCCACTGGTTCTCCCACTGGGGAACACATCCCCCTCTCACCCCTCAGTCTGGACTTCTGCACCCTCCCAACTGGAGCGGTACTGCCAGACACCAGAACCACTGGAGTTCTGTTTACAGAGGCTCCAGGTTCTCCTGACACTAGGAGATCCTCCTCAAATGGCCTACTAGCACTGTCTAGGCCCCCAACCTGGTGTTCCCTTAAGGAACCCTCCAGGCCCTGAGACTGGGTTTCGGGCACCTTGGGACCCACAGTCCCACACTCACCCCTTCTCCACTGAGACAGGACGTGAGCCCCTACACCCCTCCCACTACACTGGGACCTAACTGGGCTACACTGAACCTCTTCCACCTCACAGGTCTGGAAGATATCCGGGCCACTCCTTTTGGGATCACTCCCCAATGCCTCTCCAGACCTTTTGACATCCAACCAAAGGTCTGCCTCCAACGCAAACTCTCTGGAACCAGAGAACTCGCACTCCACCGGTTGTTGGCATAGCTCTGGAAAACAGGGACTTAAAATATGCTCTCCAACAAATGAATCACACAGCCCCCCACAGTTGTTAACCAAGCTACCGTTTGCCTCACCCTCCAGTGCCTCACACAAGTACCCCACACCACTCTCCTGAGATTGGCAAGACAGTATCTGACTGTCTCTGACACACAACTCACACTCTTCTGGGCGGTCTCCACACTCACACACCAAGGTTTCTACCATGGGGGAACCCCTCTCCCTGTACCTCTCATCTAGGGTCAGTAGAGTGTCCCTCCCACCACTAGGAATATGGTCCCCTCTGCCAGTTCCCCAATCCACTTCAGGGACACTGCACTCCACTGGAACTACATCATAAACCTGAACCCCCTGGTGTTTGTCAACCCCCTCCTTCAAGTCAGGTGCCACATCTCTGGGTGTTTGTACCTTTCTCTCAGCACTAGAAACTACAATCTTGCTGCCACCATCTGAGCTGGACTCCACCTCCAACTCAGCAAAGCTCACTTCTTGAGCTACCCATTTTTCTTCCTCAGCTGAGACACTCATGGCCTCAAGCCTCTCGAGCTCCAAATCAAGCTCCCTCATCCTCAACTCATGAGCCAGAAGCAATTTCTTCTCCTCCAAGGCACGGGCATTCCTGCTCTCCTCCGCCGCCTTGTCTACTTCCGATTGCTTCATTTTCATTTTCATTATTTCCAATTCATGGTTTCTCACCCTTTGATTCTCCTCCAACTCCTCTGGAGTGAGCCCCCTACTGGAATGGGAGCTGCCAGCCCTTGAGACTGCTCTGCCCACGGGCAGATCTTGGGGAACAAAACCATTCTCTTCATCTGCATCATCTTCCTCTTGGGCCTCCCAACAGGCCTTCAAGAATCTTTGTAGCACATCCTTTCTAGATCCGCTTTTCACAGGGCAACCAAGGTCTTTGCAGAATTGCTTGAGCTCCTCAACTTTGTACGAATACAAATCCTCAATGGAAAACTCCAATTCTGCCCTCTCACTTGTTGCCACCTGAGACATGATGCTCTTGAAGAGTTACTCAAAAATAGAATCAAAAATAATACAGTATGTGGTTGTCTATTGGTCTGCACTCCTAGTGATGTACACCAATTACTGTGGGTCAAGTACAAATACAAGTTCAATCCTCACCGCTGACCACCAATGTTAGATCTGGGGGTCTCTAGTTGGCAGGGTAGGTACCACTGTCCAAGTAGGGAACCTTGCTTCTAGTCAGGGAAAGGGGGATACACTGTTAAGATAACCCCTGCTCACCCTCTAGGTAGCTTGGCTTGAGCAGTCTAGGCTATCAAAGGCAATGTGTAAAGTATTTGTACCAACACTCACAGTAACACAGTGAAAACACCACAGATTTACTCCACACCAGTTTTAGAAAAATAATGTATCTTTACTAAAAACTTCACAAGACCAACTGTTACAGACAAACCAACATATAATTCAAAAAGGTTACTTTAAAGATAGTTCAAGAGTTTGCAGAAAGTACTCCAGGATGTCAAAGTCAGTGTCCTGCACAGTGCGACTCTCAATGCACAAAATGCGACACTCTCATGCCCAACAGTACCTGTAGTTGCGATAAGGTTCCCAAAAGCTATAACAAGGAAGATGGCAAAGGCGATGCGATGCTCCTGAGATCCTGGGGAGGCTTTGCAGCAGCCCTGCTTCACGCAGCAGAGGTGGATGCGCCGGCTCCGATCTGTAGGGGGAGGATGCGATACCTTTGGCTTTCGTTGCGTAGGTTTCTTAGGGGGAAGCTTCACGCACAGGTTCGATGCGACACTCTTCGATGTGGTGCGATGCGTGGCGCAGCGTTGCCTTCCGGCGCCGCAACTCTCGATGCGCCACGGAACGGGACTCTGCGTCGACGCACGCAGCGATTGGAGACTTTTCACGCACCGGCAGTGGTGCGGCCCGCAAACTGGTTCTGCGACAACCCTCGCAATGGCAGGAAGCTTCACGCTTCGGGATGATGCTCGACGCACTCGGCAATGCGGAGACCCTGCGTGTTGCGATGGTGCCGCGATGAAATTTTCCACGCACTCTCGTCTTGCGACACGCAATCGGATGATGCGCTGGGTACCAGTCACTCTTGTTCACGCTTCTGCTTCCCAGCTCCCTCAACACAGCAAAACGACCTCCTGAAGCCCCAAGACTGGGCAAGCACTCCAAGGCAGGTCAGAACTCTCTCAGCAGAGTTCCAGGGGAGCTGGTGGTGAAGTCCTTTTGTTCCTGGGACTTCTTAACAGGGAGCCAGCTCTTCTCAGGCCCTTGGAGATCAGAATCAAAAGAAGGGGACACAGCAAAGTCCTTCCCCTCTCCTTGGCAGCAAAGCAAAACAGCAAGCAGGCAGTCTTCTCCTCTTCAGTTTCTTCCAGCTTTCTCCTTGGCAGAGGTTTCTTCTTAGTTCCAAAGTGATCTAAAGTTTAGGTGTCTGGGGTCCTCTTCTTATACCCCTCCAAGTCTTTGTCTCTTGTGTTTCAGTGGGGGGATTCCCCTGCTCAAACCGGTTCCTGGGTGTGCTCTGCTCTGGAGCACCTGGTTCCTTTCAGAGTGAGGGGCAGGGTCGTTAGACGCTCAGCAGGAGGTGGAGCCTTCTTTGTGCCAGCAGAGGCAGAGTCCTCAGCCTGGCCAGCAGGGGGTGGAGCCAGCTTTGTGTTTGTCAGGGGCAGCCCTATTCAGACCCAGGGACTACTCCTCCCACCCATCTAAAGCAGATCTCCCTATTCACCCTGCTGCTGACTCATCCAGGCTCCTGGAGCCACCTAGCACATCACCTGACACCAGTCAGCCAACCAGCACACAGGCACACAGGAAGGTTAAACAGGAGAATAGCTACTTTCTAAAAAGTGCTATTCTCACACAGTGAATTTAAAAACCATCTTGCTAAAAAGATGTATAATTAAATTCTGAACACAGAGATACCAAACTTGGATTTTCTATCTTGCCCTTATGGGAAGATAGGCATGTAAACAGCCTTCCCCATTCTATCCTATGGGCAAGATAGCCTCTCAGCAGTGAAAAACGAAAATGGCTGTGATTCACTACCAGGGCATGTTACACACCTCAGTACATGCCCTACCTTTCAGATACACTGCACCCAGCCCAGGGGGGTACCTAGGGCCACCATAGGGATGCCTGACATGTACAGAAAGGGAAGGATAAGGCCTGGTCAGTGGGTGCACTGGCCAGGTCGACATGGCAGTCCTGGACTGCACATAGGCACTGCAAGCAGGCCTAAGACATCATTTTAGCGCTACTCCTGTGGGTGGCACAATCAGTGCTGCAGCCCACTAGTAGCATTTGAATCACCAGCCCTGGCACACGCAGTGCACTTTACTAGGGGCTAACAGGTGAAACAAATATACCAATCATGGATAACCAATCAATATAACAATTTATACAGAGAGCATATGCACTTTAGCACTGATCAGCAGTGGTAAAGTGCCCAGAGTCCTATTGCC
Organism: Triturus cristatus; assembly: GCF_964204655.1. NCBI lineage: Eukaryota > Metazoa > Chordata > Amphibia > Caudata > Salamandridae > Triturus > Triturus cristatus. The sequence continues at coordinate 628,884,848 of NC_140595.1, read as the reverse complement.
AACAACCACGGGTCAGAAAAAATAAAGGAGGAAGAAGCAAAAAGTTTGGGGATAACCCTGCAAAAAGGGCCGTTTCCAACATGCACCTACTCATTTTGGTATTCACAGAAGGCACTTACTCATCAATGAGTAAGTGCCTTCTGTGAATACCAAAATGAGTAAGTTCCTTCTGTGAATACCAAAATGAGTAAGTACCTTCTGTGAATAGCAAAATGGTAGTAAGTTTAGGATTTTGTCTTAAGTTAGTTCTGTGAATCGGCCCCTCTGCTTGTTTTTATTGATGATGAACGGCATAGGAAAAATGTGATGACAAAGTCAATAGGTCTTCATTGGTAAAGCCAAATGGCGAGAACCTTTGGCTGTCAAGACTGCCTTTGCTCTTGACAAGTTTACTACTGAAAGCCTATTGATAATAATTCTGTCTTGTTCATTTCTGTGTCTTTTTTCTCCCTTGTAGGTTAAGGAAATTATGCCAGATACATTAGCTATGATGTTCCAGTATGTCTTCATAAAAAGTTATTTAATTTAGAAAATTAAAAAAGTCAAGTTAAAAAAAACGTATTGAATGGTTTGATTTTGAAGCACAAAACAAATGTTGGAGATTAGGAATTACGTTGCACCTAGGGCAGCTCTCCTGGTACTGAGACGTCTATGTCTATGTTAAATTCTAGCTCAATCTATCACCTGCCTTGCAGAGGGGGCGGGGCTTGTGAGAGCCCCTTGGTTTATTGAGTCTATTATACTCTGTGCATATTGTACACAACCTTCAAGTCAAGGTGCTTGGCTACCAGAAAATCTAGCATAATGTCATGACTTTCAATTGTACTTGGGCCACCTGGTGTTGCACCTCACGCACCTTCTTGTGTGATTTTGTGCCAGTTTTACTTTTTGATTTTACTGTTATTCTCCTTTCTTTCACAGAGTGCCAAACTCTGTTATACCCCAATTCATCCAATTACATCAGCTACAGGGCTACTAATTGTAGGTATCCAGGAGTAGTAGCTGCTATCTTCTTGTTTACCCTTTGACACTGATCTACCTACCCTTTGTCTCATGGATAATGACGGCATCAGCCGGAACAGGCAGAAGGAGGGCTCTAAAACACATTTTTACTCTCTGATGTATTGTTTGTCACCACAGTAGGTCCTCAGCAGCATTTGAGATGTTTGAGGAACTAAGGTCCTCCTTATGATGGCGGTCGGTCTAAACGCCGACCGCCATCGCATCAGGCAGGAGACTGTCTGACAGTCAGTCGGCGGTCACACCCACCCTATTATGATGAGTCTGCTAGCAAGGTGGTTGGAAACTGCTTTTTTCTACTGCGGCTTGTGCTGCGGCCCAGAAAAAGAGCTGCACCACAAGCAGCAGTAGAAAAAAGCACTTTGTGCACATCCATGCACTGCGTGCCAGTCATCATGTGGTGCCTGGCACACGGTGCATGGATGTGTGGGGGGGCGCTACATGTGTCCCTGGGGCCTCTTAGCAGTGGCCCGTGGGAATACAGGGCCCCCCACAGTCCGTTTCTGACTGCCTTTTCATGGCGGCCGGACTGCATAAAGAGGCAGTCAGAAAGGGATATTCTAATCCCTACGGCGGTGCCTGCACAGGCACCACCTCCATTGTACGGATAGAATACCAACCGCCTCCTCAGCTGGATCATGGATCCTGTCGGAGGCGGCAGTCCCCCCCCCCAACCTCAGTAGTCCGACCACATGAATTAAAATGCAGCTGTCGGACCAATGGCCTGGATGTCAGGTGGACCACCACCGACGGCCTGTTGGTGGCAGTCCGCCCGACGGCCTGTCGGTGGCAGTCCGCCTGACATCTAAATGAGGCCCTAAGGTGATGGCAAGGCCACAACCGTTTGGTGTCTTTGGAGGTCAACGGGCATGTGATGTCACCTTCCAATCCCCTGCATTTTGGTGAATCTATGTTCATGATCATTTAGGTAGACCAAGAATGATTTAGTAAAGACCATGCATCTCAACATTCTTAAAAAACAGGATCACAGGAAACGGGAATTAGAGACAACAAACAAGTCTGCAATCATCAATGAAATCCAAGTAATGAAAGAACCCTTGTTGTCTAAGAAGGACAAAAACAAAAACTGAATGGAGCCTGACCTTAAAACTGACCTTCCAATCCACAAAGACTTTTCCAAAGTTTACCGATCATCTTGCAAATTCAGACTGAAATAATTTTATAGCAACTAAATAAACTTACATAGTAGTTACCAGCTTAAAAAACAAATTAGTACGGACCCTATTACAGGACCGTTTGGAAAGAGAACATGATAATGCATACAACTAAAGAACATAAAAAAACACAGTATGAAAAAGTGCAAATGTTATATGATTAATAATCTACTGCTTCTTAACAGGCAGAGAAGCATTGCAATTACAAAACTGATTATGAATTTTAACACATCAATGAAGCAGAAGAACATACGTGAAGTGAATCAATGTCATTAATATCAATATATTGCAAACATATTGCACACATTTGTATAAAAACTGCACAGTAGTTAATTCTTTACTGCAATATAACTCCCTTGCAATAGGAAATTCAGCAGTTTTACATGTGCCACAATACGTCCCGATTGATATAAAAAGTCTATGGGGCATATCAGCCACACCCGGAGATAATTATCGCTCAGCGCTCTTAGCATGAGGATAATTATCGCCGGGTAACGTGGATTTTTATCGCTGAGATAGCGTGCTATTAGCAACGCTTATCTCCTCAGCGATAAAAATCCTCACGCTAACTGCCTAACGTGAGATTATCGCTGGAAACCCAGCGATAATCTCACGTAGTGTGGCGTTAGCTTGCTGGTAGGGACTCACAAATTTAGCCATGATATCCTCCTTCCATAGGATATCATGGCTAAGTCAGTCCTGAAGCAGGCGTAAGGAAAGTAGCGATAACAGGGGTTATCGCTACTTTTCCTGCCGCTATGCTTCATAGCGTGGGGCTTGATGATAGGAGAAATGTCGCTTAGCGACATTTCTCCTGTCATGTTAGGTCAGGAACGCCCACTTTGCATCTCATTAGAGATGCAAAACTGGGCGTTAGGAATCCCCACGCTAAAGCAAGGTTTCACGCGTTAGCGTGGCCTTGCTAATTAGGCGATAAAATGATCGCCGCTTTTTGGCCGAAAACGGCGGCAAAAGCGGCGATAATTTTTTATCGCCAGCTTGTAAATATGCCCCTATATAACTTATGTATAGCTTATAACAAAACAGTTCTGCTAATGCATTCTCTCCAAGCACACAGACAGTGAAGACATCTGCCCCAGCCATGGAATGTCATGCAGGATTATTTTATAAGTGGGAATAGAAGATAGCGCCTCGTCATTATTGTCTCATTATTTGTGGTGTGTAATACTGCACTTCGTAAAAAGTAATAATTCTCTGTGTGATATTTACTGTTACATCCCCATTCCTAATTCTGCACCTCAACATGGGGAATAACTCATGCTCTCCCCAACCCTCGTTCTGTGCTGAAAAACTCACGATTTGAGGTATTTTCCCCACACAGGATTTACCTGCCGATTTTTGTGAAAAGTAAAAAGAAGAATTTTCACAGCAGTTGTAATCCTGATCCATGAATCTGGATTACCGGCCCAGTTAAATTGAAAGAAACAGAGGGGGGGGTGGATTTGCAAACATTTTGCGCTGGGTCAGCACCACAAAAGTGATGCTAACCAGCGCAAAATGTTTTTTCTGCTATTTACTTTCCAGTGCAAAACTTGTTTTGCGCTGGAGAGCACCCTTAAAGTAGCATTAAGCAGCACAAAGCACTGCTTTGCATTACTTAGCGCCAAGGGGGCATTACATGGCTGGTACATTGGCGTACCTATGCAACCAGCCATGACTTTTGACGCAAAACCATATATACAAAGATTTGTAGACATGGTTTTGCGCCAAACGTTAACGCCCCTTCAAAGGAGGCGCTAACAGGAGAAATGCTTTCATTTCTCCATGCTTTTTCAACTTTGCACTGTGTAGCATGCATACAAAGTGCGAAAAGCTTTGCATCGTGTCTAGGCATATATTTTGTTCAAGAAGGGTACCCTTTCAGTACAAAACCTATGCTAGACTCATGAACACACCCTAGTGCTATAGCGCTAAGGTGTGTGCCAGTCGCACTGCAGCTGAAATCAGCGCTGGCACAAGTAAAAGAGGAGGAGAGAGCCATATGTCTGAAGATATGGCATTCTCCTGCTCCCTCCCTGTTGCACAACACAGCGCAGCCTCGTGATGAAATGATATGCGTTGTGTGGATTTTTTGAAAATCTCCCCCAAAGTATCCCTACATTTTAAATAATCAGATTGTAGTAATCACCTGCAGAAATTAATGAATTTGTACCCTCCCTTCTATCCTCCATGGTCCTTTGTGCATGCCCCTGCACCCTCCTTCTTGCCCATCATAGCCATTGTGCTGCCACTAACCCTCCCGCTTGCCATACATGGTCTTCTGTGCTGCCATGGCCCCTCCCACCTTCCCTGTGTGGTCAGCTAGCTGCCCCTGACCCCCTCCCACCTTCCCTCCATAGTCTGTGTGTATGCCATCATAGTCTCACTGTTGCTCTCCATGGTGTGTCTTGTTTCTAGTGCCCATCTTGCCTGACCTCCATGGTCATCTTGCTGCTCCTGCCCTGCCCCCTTGCCCCCAGCCCTCTGTTTCCATGTGCAGACCCCTATTCCCTCCCTCCTGGCTTGTCTGTTCCATTGTAATGCCCCTGATCCATCTCTCCTGCCCTTTATGGTCTGTTATGCTGCAGCTTTCTCTCCTGTCTGTCCATTATGGTCAGCTAGCTACCATTGCCTCTTTCCCCTCTGTTCTCTGTTGTCCATGTGCATGGTCCTGTCCCCCCCCTATTGCTTTCTATGGATTGTTGTGCTGCACTCCCATCAGGCATGCCCTGTGTGGTGTATTGTGCTGCTGCAAACCCTGATGCCTGCCCTGTAGGGTCAGTTTGGTGCATCTCTCCATGTCTCTCCTGTCCTCTGTTATCAGAGTCCATGTCCCTACCCCAATTCCTCCTGCCTACCATGATCCAATGTACCATACTTGCGAACATTTTGAACTTGGTAAGAGGGAGATTTTGAAAAAAAACTGGGGTATTGATTTTCCCCTTTGAGTTACATTAAAAAAGAGGAGATTGTAGACAGGAGAAAGATCAAATAAAGCCCCCATTTGATCTTAAAAACATTGGACGTTTCCTGGCTGAAACGGGTCTGTTGGCATGTATGGTTGTACTACCACTGCCTCTTCCTTCTGCCCACAATGGTCTATTATATTGCCACAGCCTCTCTTGCCAGTCCTGTATTGTTGGTTTGTTGCCCCTGCCCCCCTTTCCACTGCCCTCCATAGTCTGTTGTGCTGCCACTGTCCTTACTGCCTGCCCAGTGTGGTCAAATTGTTGCCTCTGCACTCTCCTACCTGCCTTCAATTTTCAGTGTCCGTGCTCCTGGCCTCTGCCTCTCAACAGTATCCCAATGAACAACTAGATTGCTAACATTCTATATTTATTACAAAAGTGTGGAACGCCTGACGTCATCTTGATGTAATCAAAACTGTAATATCTAGAGCATTTCCTTTAGAAATTACATATATGAGAGGGTCTTATTTGCATCAAAATTATGGTTAGTGCTCTAAAAAACTAAAATGAGGACATATTTTCTGTGTTTTCAAATAGCGACAAAGAACTTTTAAATTATTTGTAATCTTTATGTTTTTTTATCCAGTTGACCACTTGATTAAATGTTGCACTTAGGGGACAGGATGTGGTGTTACTTCCAGAGCTGCAGACTTTGCAACTGGGGAACCAGGTTGGAGTTTCTGCTTCAGCTCAACATTCTGTGATTCTGGTCAAATCACTTAATCTCCCCATGTCTACAACCAAAATGAATTTGATCTTGTGTGATGTAACCAATGCTCATGTAAAGCACTCCAATACCTAACAAGTCTGCACTATGTAAAACTGCAAATACACAAAAAATAAGTGTTTTGCACACTTCTGTCATTGGGATACAAGTGGGCTACATCTGGGTGATATCTGTGCTGCATTTGGGCTCTTTTGTCTCTGGTGGCCATCTTGGGAGATTTATTTGTTATGAAGTTTCCTAATTTCCTCATTTACCGCAGTCTCCTCAGTAGGAAATGCTTTCAGTTTTTTACTTTGATTCCATCAAGAAGGTATTCAGATATCTCACACATTTGCCATAAATTCTGAATGTTAGCACTCTAGTTGCTCATTCGATCACTGTAGTAAAGCTACTGCTCACCACGGAAGTCTGCTGCTGGTATTCAAGGTGCATGTTTCAGTCTGCATTTCAGAATTTGTTTATGAAATAGAAGAGGATTTGAGAAGTCAAAATGTGCCCTAATTTTTCTTTCTGCAGCACTAATCATAATTTCTATGGCAAAATGAACCCCCTCATTTTGTTCCTTTGTAAATTAAATGTTTTAAGTGTTACCACTTTATTCCAATCAAGATGGCTTCAGGTGTGCCATACTTTTGTCATAAGTAAGACAGTAAGCGCTCTAGTTGTTCTTAAGAACACTCTGGGACATTCTGTCATTGGTCTATACTTGGTTCACATCCACATACAGTGGTAGTACAACCATACAAGAAGGCATTCAGATGTGTCACACATTTGCCATAAATTCAGAATGCTAGTACTCTAGTTGCTCATTAGATCACTGTAGTAAAGCTACAGGGAAGTCTGCTGCTGGTATTGAAAGTGCATGTTTCAGTCTGCATGTCAGAATTTTTTTATGAAATAGAAGAGGATTTGAGAAGTCACACAAAATGTGCCCTAATTTTTCTTTCTACAGCACTTATCATACTTTCTATGGCAAAATGAACCCCCTCAGTTTGTTCCTTTTTAAATTAAATGTTTTAAGAGTTACCACTTTATTCCAATCAAGATGGCTTCAGGTGTGCAATACGTTTGTCATAAGTAGGACTGTTAGCGCTCTAGTTGTTCTTTAGAACACTCTGGGAAGCTGCAGTAGAACACAAAGGAATCAACTGACAGTCTCTGCCCTTGTTGGATGTACATGTTTTACTGAGAATGTCAGTCTTCATTCTCACATGACTGAGAAAGATAATGTGAATTTACAGAAAATATGCTCTCAGTTTAGCTTATAGATCACCTTCCAAACCTCTGTGGGAAAAGCATGAGAAAATAATTTTCTCTCAAACATGATTCATGATATCACAGCAGAAGACTTTTTCACATGGTAAAATCACCTTAGAACACACCACAATTCCTAAAATGAGTATGGTACCATCAACAAATTATTTATAATGTAACTAAAGTCTTAAAACCTTCTATTAACTGCAATGCTTTTTAATGAGGTGTTATCATGTATATTGGTCCCAAGATGGCTGGCAACACTTCTTGGATGAAGTGCGGACAGCCAATCAGATCTCACGATGAGATGTGTGGTTAGGCTCCGCCCAGATATATCTATCTTTTTAACTCTAATTTTCTCAGGAACTACCGAACGTATTTACACCATTTAAGCAAAAGGCACGAGTCTGAACTGAGGACTACCTCTTTACCAAATTTGGTGTAATTCCGTTCAGCAGTTCGGGCTGTAGCTGCGTCAACAGGTCCGATGGGAAAATGCATGGGGAAAATGTGTTTTGAGACCCCCCTTTTTTCTCGGCCCCCGCTTGATGAATCACCGTGAAATTTTCAGGATAGGAGCGGACTGGAGCTGGCCAAAAGTTTGCAAATTTCGCGAAGATTCGTCAATCGGCGCCAACGTTATTCCAAATAGAATATTGCGGATTTCCTATGGAAAATAGGTCCTAACTATAACTACCTACTGGCGACTGCCAGTAGGTAATATATATATATATATATGTATATATATATATTTTCACAGAAAAAACCATAGGTTTCACACACGTTATAGTTAGGAATTAGCATTTAAAAAACCTTGCAAATTCACTTAAAAAACCATAGGTTTCACACATGTTATAGTTAGGTGGATATTTCACTCGTAAAAAAACTATGAAATTCCCCCGTTATAGTTAGTTGAGATAACTATAACTCGCGCGCCCGCAATCCTCTGCTCATGACGTCACATATTACATCACTCATGACATGGTCAGTGGCATCACTCATGACATCACTGATGACATCATCCTTGTGATAGAGTGGCGGTCGCGCGAGTTATAGTTATCTCAACTAACTATAACGGGGGAATTTCATTAGTTTTTTACGAGTGAAATATCCACCTAACTATAACATGTGTGAAACCTATGGTTTTTTAAGTGAATTTGCAAGGTTTTTTAAATGCTAATTCCTAACTATAACGTGTGTGAAACCTATGGTTTTTTCAGTGAATTTGTATGGTTTTTTAAATGCTAAGTTATGTATGCATTTTAATTTTTTTTATATACTTATTTTTCAATAAACTACTTTTAAAATTTTTTATATATTTTTTTAATGGTTTTTCACCGTGCGCGCACCGTGCGCGCACCTCCGCGATTAAAAAAAAAAAATAATAATGTTTTTTTCTGCCTTCAGGGTCCTTCAGGGACCCCCTGACCAAGGCTAGGGGGTCAGGAACTCTCTACCCTGCCCACTTTTCACGTTCGCCACCTTCCTTTTCCACTCTCGCACTGAAAACAAATAAAATGGCGGCTGACACTTCCTGATTTTGACCGATTCGAACATTGACTGACATGTAACAACCAATCAGAATTACGCTTGCGCACGTAAAGGTGCGCGCACGGTGCGTGGCTATAGATATGTATGTGCTTTTAAATGCAATTTTACTGAACAGATTGACTCCATATATGCAAAAGGCACATCCCTGACCTGAGGACTACCTCTCTGCCAAATTTCAAGTAATTCTGTTCAGCCGTTCGGGCTGTACCTTCGACTAAAGGTCCTATGGGAAAATGCATGGGGAAAACGCATTTTGGGACTCCCTTTTTTTTTGGCCCTCGCTTGATGAATCCCCCCGAGACTTTCAGGGTAGGAGCTGAGCGGAGCGCCCCATTAGTTTTGAAAGTTTCGCGAAGATTCGTCAACCGGCGCCAAAGTTATTCAAAATAGAATTTTGAGATTTCCTATGGAAACACGGTCCTAACTAGAACTATCTACTGGTGACCGCCAGTAGATAATATATATATATATATATATATACTACTTCATCGTCCTCCACGATCCGTTGTACGGCAGCACACACAAACTCCTTAGACACAGTTATCCATACGTTACAAATTGTTTTTCTTTATTATTCTGATCCGTCACTAATCCATGTGTTCCCAACATGTAACAATATTTTAAAGTGCAATAAAAGCGGCAAGTTACATCAATCTCCCAGGCCAACGTGTTTCGGCTACTGCCATGTACTGGGCCTATCGTTACACCACAGTGACTCCTACCTCCTCCTCATCTCGTGTCCTTCTACTATTGCCATGCCCTGTTAACCACTGGTGCACAGACTTCACCGCTCTTGTGTTTCAATCTAACCTCCATTTTCCATGATATGTTCGACTATTTGTTCCTTTATCCTCAACCTTCTCAAATCTTATTGTTCCGCAAGTTCTTTAGAATTGTGTTATGTCAAACTAACGGTGTATAATCCCTAATAGAAATTATAACCATATGCTCTACCTTATTAATAAGACTTCAATTGAATACTGATGTTATTGCTCTCTTACCATTCAATCTGTATTATACACCTTTACTAATCCCAGTATTGCACATATAATACAACAACGTGCCATTTTCAATTCCCAATATTGCACATGAATTATAGTAATAGTAAAATGGCTGTTACAAAGTGCTAGTGCTTAGATTGGGTCGATGAGTTCTTCAAGTATGGAAATAATTATTAACACAGTGATTAGTGCTAAAGTGACCAGAGGTACTCTGTCTTCTACTCATATTAATATCTCATAGTCTATGTATTATTACAATTTTTCATTATTCTCCTTCCCAATTAGTCTATTGCACATGATGATTTTACCCTCCATAAAGTGCTGGCTGTATTTCTATCTCTTCTCATTTTTCACTATTCTTCCTATCCTGTCAATCTATTGTGCCCGATGACTTGGCTCTTAATAAAGTGCAAAGTGCTGAAATTGTTCATTTCATTCGTTAGTTTAACCTTCTAAAAAATCTAATTCATAAAACAGATAATCTGGCTCTCAATCAGGTGCAAAAGCTGTTCAAAATGGTCATTTAACCCGTTAGTTGATCTCTCTAAAGACCCCTTGAGATATAAAAATGTTTTGCTAAGTATCCAGCTCAAAATACATCTCTTACTCCAAACCGTCTAAACATATGGGTTAGAATTGAAAGATATTTGTCCCTTCAAAGCTCATCTACTAAATGATTAATCAAATGACATTCATGGGTACAAATGTTAACAATATTTCTTATCAAATTTCTCAACATATTTACTCATTTCCATTTATACTAATTATTGGACTTTCTTAGTTTGGCAAAGTGTGTTCAGTGCAGGGAGAGGGGTAATTTTATGTGGAAATGCCGTGATTCTTTAAAGGTGGACATACAATTCCTCATCAATGTAATGCCCCATCGGGGACTCCGTACCCATCGATATGATCAACTTTGATTCTTCCCTTCTCAATTCCCTCTCCCTGTTACCTCCTATGGGATGCTTAGGTATATGTTTCAAACCAAAGAAACCCAAACCTGCCAGGGAGCGATTATGTTCTCTTTCAAAGTGGTTGTCCATAGGGTAACTCTTGCCTCCGTTCCTGATTGCTCGAACGTGTTGTAAGATTCGTTGTTTCAATTTATTAATGGTGCTTCCCACATAATACTTGCTGCAGCCCCATTTTAGTGTGTAAACCACGAATTCGGTTTCACATTTTATTCTTTCTTGTTTTACCCTTTGTTGTCCGTCCAATGTTGGATATATTTTCTGGTTCATCCCATACTGACATGCTCTACATGATCTGCATATCATAAAGCCCTTAGTTATATTCATCAACCAATTGCTTTCCTGGCAGGTTCTAAATGGCTCCTTGTAAAAATGTTTCCTAGAGATTTGGTCTTTTTTAAAGTTATTCTTGGGTTTTGATCCACCACATCTTTTAGTGCCAATTCTTTTTAAAGATTTTCTTTATAGCTGGTTGTGCTAAATTCTACTCTAAAAAGAGTCTCTTGGTCTTATCCTTGTTCTGTTGATCATTGGATGAATAAAGAGCCTGTTCCCATGTTTTCTTTTTGACTCTGTCTCCAGTATCATTTAGCACACTTATGGGGTATCCCCGTTAGATTAACCGTTCCGTCATCTTGGTTAATTCCTGTTCGAGTTGTTCCTCAGTCGAACAGATCCTTTTGGTTTTTAACAACTGACTATAAGGAATACTCAATTTCAGGGCCTTGGGGTGCCGGCTGTTAACATGAAGTAGGCAATTGGTTGTTGTTTCTTTCCTGTAAGTGATGGAAATTAACTCATTCCTTTCAAAATCCAAGTTAATGGCCAAAAGCTCACTGTGTGTTTTAATAGGTGATGCCGTAAACCAAATGTTCACATCATTATCATTGAGTTTTTGGATAAAGTCCTCCAGCAATGACAATTCCCCATCCCACAAGATGAATAACTCATCTATGAATCACCAGTAGAGCAAGTTTTTCTCTGTGTAGATGTTATTATCTTCAGCCCAGTCCACCTCCTTCTCCCACCACCCTATGAACGGGTTTGCGTAGGAGGGGGCAAAGGAGATGCCCATGACTGTGCCCTGCAATTGGATGTAGCACTGTCCATTAAAGGTAAACACATTGTGCAGTAGAGCATATTCCAACATCTCAATCACCATTTGCGTGTGCTCCAAAAATTCGACAGGTCTGTCTCTTAAAAAATATTCACATGCCGATCTACCATCCTTGTGGTTGATTGAAGTATACAAAGAGATCACATCAAGAGTCAACATAATATACTCAGGTTTCCATGATATTGTATCCAGCTTTTGTAAAAAGTCTGTAGTCTCTTAAATAAGAAGATAAGCTTGTTTCGTATGGTTTCAAAAACAGGTCTAAAAAGCAGGAACAGTTCTCCAATAGTGAGCCAACCGAGCTCACAAAGCCGGCCTTCCTGGTGGAACTTCCAGGTTCTTGTAGACTTTCGGCAAAAATTAAAATATTGCTACCTTAGCCTGTTCAGTTTTTAGGTAAGTATATTCTTTCCATTCTAGCAAGTTCTTTTCCTGCCAGATTTGGAGCTTCCATGTCTTTGGAGGCGTTGAAGTGAGCTGTAGTATTGAGTTGTTGTGTTGCCTCTTTCAGATATAGGTTTTGACCATTAAAACAATATTCCCTCCCTTATCATGTGGTTTTATGATAAGGGAGGGATATTTTTTCAATACCAAATTGTCCTGCCAGTCCCTGGGAGAACAATAACTGTGATTCTTGTTATAATGTCATTTGAGTCTCAATTTATTTAAGTCAGCAATGCTAAGTTCATGAAAGAGATCAATTTTATTGCCTGGAGCCAGTTACGGGCAAAATTTCAACTTCAACCTGCAACCATTCGAGATTGAATTATTCGTGGCAAAACCCATTTGGTTCAGCTTCTCTATATTAGTTGTTCTATCTTCTTCCCTTCCTCCTGTGAAACTTATGATTTCTCCCATCTTCCCTTTCACTGAAGTGTCCCTCAGTTGGAATGTATCTCCAGGTGCTGAAATTGTGCTATTTGTTAGATCCTTAATTTCTAATAAATACGGTATATCTCTTAATTTGAAGATTGAAGGTTTCTGAGCTAAAGTTCTCCCGGTTACATCCTTTTTTGATCTCATTTGGAAGTGTGCATGTATTTTTAACTTTCTAGTATATCTATATAATTCAATCCGTGTGTCGGTGAAATCTAGTGTTGCCGTAAGGCGGTAGGAGAAGCCTAGATTGAAGATTTTTTCCTGATTAGGGTTGAGGGATATTTTGGATAGATTTATGACTGTAGTTCTTGTGCTATATATGTGATCTGTCTCAATATTTAATGTCTCAAATTATTAATTTCTCCCTCGTCCTCTCTCCTTTCCTTTTCCTTTTACCCCTCCTTGTTCTGCTCCATCTGTTTCGTAATTCATCATTCCTTGATTCACTCTTCCTTGTCGCGTGGGCATACGTAGTAGTTGTATATATATATCAACAAGGAACAAAGTGAGATTCTTGCAAATTTGAGTAAGGAGGAAGGAATCATTTATAAACCATCGGATAAGGGTGGCAATATTGTTTTGTTAACCAGAGAGCAATACTGCGGTGAAGCTTTGAGACAATTAAATGAAGTCAAATCCTATGAGAGGGCAACGAAAGAACTATATCAAAAAAGTATCACAATGCTTCATGATCTTATCAATAGATGGCGTGACCAATCTATGTTAGACACCAATGAATTCCTATTCTTGAGAAACAATGATCCAGTGCTACCGACCTTCTACCAACTCCCGAAGATCCATAAAAACCAGGTTGATCCACCGGGGAGGCCGATTGTCTCGTCTAAAGGAGGTTTAACAGAGAACCTGTCAAGATACATTGACTCTTTCCTTTCTCAGTTTGTCCCGCAACTCCGTTCGTACGTTAAAGACACTAAAGATTTCATCATCCAAATTGAGAAGGTGCAATGGGAACCAACCTTTGTACTTTTGACTTTGGATATAACCAGCCTTTATACGTGCATAGTTCACAGACAGGGGATTGAAGCGGTCAAATACTTCCTAGACAAAAGACCATTGAAGTTTCTGACCCATAGTCTCATGTTGATCGAATTTATTGAATTTTGTCTTTTCAATAACATTTTTTTGTTTCAGGATGAGTTGTTCAGACAGATCTCCGGTACGGCGATGGGCACCTGCTTCGCCCCCAGCTATGCGAATTTATTCGTAGGCTGGTGGGAGGAGCAGGTGGCCCTATCGGGTAACAGGGAGAAATGGGCAAAATTTGTGGCCGTATGGTATCGATACAGCGATGACCTCTTCCTGATATGGAGGGGATCTGTTGAACAAGCGAAGGAGTTCATCAATGAAATGAATGAGAACGATCTGAATCTTAGATTTACTTATGATATTAGCTCAACTACAGTTAATTATTTAGATCTAAGAGTGTATACTAAAGAGGGCAGATTATAGACCGAATTGTTCAGAAAGCCCACGGCGGGCAACTCAATTTTGCATGCCGATAGTTGCCATCCACCGCAACTAATTAATAGTATACCCTACGCGCGAACTCCTTCGCCTAAAACGGAATTGTTCTTGTGACGAAGACTTTGAGAGAGCAGCCAATGGCTGCATAGCGAGATTCAGCATGAGAGGTTATGATCTAGGCCGGTTACAGACCACATACAAGAAAGTACAGAGAATTCCCTGCCAAGAACTCCTTAAAAATAAAGAACAAAAGCGAGGCACGCAATGTGAGAATGTAGATCCAGACACAGGTACCTTCCGTATGATTACAACATACTCGGAGGATGCAAATTCGCTTAGAAGAATGCTAAAAAAGAACTGGCATATTCTTCAAACGGACTCAGTCATAGGTAAAGATATTCCATCTGGACCTCTGATTACTTTCCGAAAAGCGAGGTCGTTGAAGGACAGACTAGTCCAGAGCCACCTCTCATCCATTACATCTAAGACAGGAACTCTTAAAGAGATGAAAGGTTTCTTTCCATGCGGAAAATGTAGGACCTGTGCAAACAGCAAAAGGGTCCTCACATATGAAATCCCAGGTGCCATACAACAGAAAATGATCAAAAAATTCATCACATGTTCTACATCACATGTAGTGTACTGTTTAGTCTGTCCTTGCGGACTTAGATACATCGGAAGTACCATCAATAATGTAAAGCTACGCATCCTTGAACATCAAAGAGCCATAGTAAACAAGGATGCTAACTATCCTGTGGCCCGGCACTTTGCACTTAAACACCAAAGCAACAGGGAACTATTGCAATACTTTGGGGTAGACCATGTTCTGATACACGCAAGAGGAGGCAATAGGGTTCTCAAGCTGCGCAGATTAGAATCCCGTTATATCATTGATCTACAGACTAAGGCACCCAAAGGACTCAATAGCGGGGAAGAACTCACAGTACATTTAGGAAATTGATTTTTCCCGCCCTTTCCTGTCTCTTCAGTTTCGTTCCTTTTCTTCTTTTTGTTCTTAATATATCTTTTATATATCTTTTTGATATATTGTTGAAAGTTGGCATTTAACATGAAAGACATGGAGATGTAAGAGATGCATACTTAAACCCTTCAGTCAATTACTGTCGTTGCCACCCCTGATCCATATCGGATAAGGCTTCAATATTAATTTGTAACAACAGTTAATGTATTATGAAATGTTAACCGATACACGGTGTGATATTGTTCAAAGTTCGATTAATGTAGACTGGGGGTTGTGAACATTGGAATTGATCCCGAATTAGCACAACCGATTACTACGGCGAATGTACTATTTAGTATTAACGAAAACTTTTACCGATATACGGTGTTATTGATGTTGGAGACTGTCCTCATATCAACTGGGGGTATGATACAATTGATTTGTAGCCCATAATCTAGGCAACATTTCTGATAATATATAGTTTTATACAGTGATATTTTCCTGTGACTATGCCGTTGCTTTGATTGATTGAGGGTTGGCTTACGGAAACTTTCATGTATTTATGTATATCAAACATACCATGTTAAGATGGCCGCCACTTTCACAGATTAACTTGAGGTTGCGATCACAGAAGTCTTTTGTCTCATCACGTGTACGTTTATTTAAAATGCTGCCTCGCCGCGAGAATTGTAAACTGACGAAGGTATTCCCGAAACGCGTCTGTTTCTCGAGCGGCATATTAAAAACATCTTTGGAGCAACCCCCCGAGTGCTGGACTTTCACTGTATGGTGTGTTGTCTGGGAGCATTTATTTTACGTGGAGCACTGCCACGACGAGCACCCACCTTATAGTTAGGTGGACATTTCACTCGTAAAAAACCATTGAAATTCCCCCGTTATAGTTAGTTCAGCTAACTATAACTCGCGCACCCGCAATCCAC
Source organism: Triturus cristatus (assembly GCF_964204655.1). Classification (NCBI taxonomy): domain Eukaryota; kingdom Metazoa; phylum Chordata; class Amphibia; order Caudata; family Salamandridae; genus Triturus; species Triturus cristatus. The sequence continues at coordinate 628,868,797 of NC_140595.1, read as the reverse complement.
TGCTGATGACGTCACATATGACATCACTCATGACATGGTCAGTGACATCACTCATGACATCACTGATGACATCTAAAATGACATCACTGATGACATCACTGATGACGTCATACATTGAGTCTGTGTTTCTTAACAATTTTAATATGTTTAATATATATAGGGAAAGGCCTGTTGAAGAATGAGTGGGTGTACAAGTGTGTAAATGGATGAGTTTCTTTGGTGCGTAACTGACTCTATAAGTGAGTCATTAAATGTATCTTACTGCAGACTAGTGACTAATCTGTGTGAATGTCTGTATGTTTCTGTCTGTTGGTGTATAAGTGGCTGCATGGTTTTGTGAATAGCTATATGAGTGTCTATATGGGTTATCGATTGGTTGTCTGAGTATCTGTATGGGTGCCTGAGTGTTAGTGTGGGTAGGCTGTGTGTGACTCTGTGCATAGATGTGTGAGTGGGTGATTCTATGGGTGCATGGTTTTAAGAGTGCATCTGTGATGGACTGTACGGTTGAGCGAGTGTATGTATGGGTGTGTTAGGGATTGAATGTATATCTCAGTGGTACATTTGTGACTAACTACATAAGTGAAAGGCAGTATATATGTGTGTAAGAGTATATAAGTGGCTAGATGTGAGAATGTGTGATTGTGACAGTGACTGTATGGATGAGTGTGTGCTTTTGTCAATGATTCTAATAGAGCATAAAAATGTGATACTATTTTTGTGAGCAAGGGAACTTGATTGTGTATAACTGCATAGGTGAGTAAATGGCAGTGTGATTATTTGTATGAATGACTAGGTGTGAGAGTACCTCTATGGATGATTGGTAGTGTGTGAGTGTCTATATATGATACTTTTTTATGGAGTGACTGTAACTATGAGTGACTTTACAGGTGAGTGTGTGGAGGTGTATGAAGACCTAAAAGTTAATATGTGGGTATGCAGTTATTGGTATTGCATTATTTATGGATATGAGAATGAAACTCTGTAATTTTGAGTTGGTATATCAAAGGTTTTATAAGGGTGTGAAAAGATGTTGTAATTTATCACATTGTTGACGTCATCAGTGATGTCATCAGTGATGTCATTTTAGATGTCATCAGTGATGTCATGAGTGATGTCACTGACCATGTCATGAGTGATGTAATATGTGACGTCATCAGCAGTGGATTGCGGGTGCGCGAGTTATAGTTAGCTGAACTAACTATAACGGGGAATTTCAATGGTTTTTTACGAGAGAAATGTCCAGCTAACTATAACGTGTGTGAAACCTATGGTTTTTTCATTGAATTTGCAAGGTTTTTTAAATGCTAATTCCTAACTATAACGTGTGTGAAACCTATGGTTTTTTCAGTGAATTTGCAAGGTTTTTTAAAAGCTAATTTCTAAATATAACGTGTGTGAAACCTATGTTTTTTTCTGTGTTTTTGCATGGTTTTTTGAATTCTAATTCCTAACTATAATGTGTGTGAAACCTATGGTTTTTTCATTGAATTTGTTTGTTTTTTTACATCATTTTTTTCTTTTTCTTTTTTCCTTTAAACACTATTCTACCTATGTATATATTCATGGTTTTAATGCATTCTTCAATTTATAAAGATTCACCTTTTTTAAATAAATGGTTAGATATAGTTGTATAACATAGTTAATATCTTCAACGAACCTTTTTTTTTGAAAAATTTTTTTACCGTGCGCATACGGTAAGCTTACCGTAAGCGCACGCTTCGCTTTATGTACGGTGAGCGTACGTAATATTTATACTCTGTTTGCGCATGCTTACGCAATTTGCGTAGGCGTCCGTACTTCCTACGCGACGCGTAAGCGCATGCTTTACACGCGCGCGCGCACGTTACGCGGAAGTGTACGAGTGTGCCTGTAATGCGCGTGCACGTGTCTTTCGTACGCGCATGCGTACTTTTACCGTACGCGCTCGGTAAGCTTAACGTGCGCGTACGGTTGGTCATGTGATCAAGAAACAACACTTTTGATTGGTTTAAACTACTTTCAGTTCCAGAATCTTCCTACACCACACCCATTCCCCTCATTACTGCTTGTGATTCTCTAGGAGAAGGAGCTGAATTGTCTTTGGGATACAATGGCAGAGCAGCAGACCTCTTCTGAGAGTGAGCAGGGCAGCAGCATCATCAGACAGAGAAGGAGGAAACAAAAGAATTCTTTTGTTTGGAAGTATTTCACTTTTCCAGAGGGGCAGAAAAAGGTAAATGCTCCATTAGTCACCTGCTCACTTTGTGAGCGTGTCTTATCTAGAGGTAACCAAAGGAAGAAGTATTCCTTTGGTAATCACACTATGGTGAGACACATTAGGGATGTACATCCCAGGACTTTTGCTCGACATTCTGAAGCAAACCCTTCAGTAAGTCACCCGAGCACACCCGCAGAAGCTCAGCCGAGTACTTCTTCGGCAGCTCAGCCGAGCCCTTCCTCTGCGGTGGGAGCATCACCCTCTTCTGCTCCTCTGGAAACGAACCCTCGATTTCAGAGGGTACAAATGAGGTGCACCAGATGTTATAGTCTAATTGTTCATGGGGAGACCAGTGTTTCCCTAATAAACAATAAGATAGACAAGCACATCTGTGGTCCTTGTTAATATTCCCATTCTTTCTTTCCTCTGTCCCTGTATTAACACAACGGCTCTTTTAAGAGCCAACCTTACCTCACAACTTTTTTAAAAAAAGTTTAATTAATTTTTTTAATTTTTTTATTTTACCGTACGCCCTTTTCTTTTTTTTTTTTTTAAATAAGAATTTTTTTTTTTACCCTACAAGGTCCTTGAGGGAGTACAACGGAAATGAGAAAAGCAGAGAGAGGAGAAGTGAAAAAAAAAGGGAGCATGAAACTAAATGTGTGATAAATACAGAAATTTCACACTTACCTGACCAACAAAATAACGTATTTATTAATAAATGGTTTATTTAAATTGCTAGAAAAAAGGTTTATTTTTTCCTAAATTTTTTTTCTCAATCTGAAAAAAAAGAAAAAAGTATTAATATTTAATAATACATTTTAGAATACAGTACACATATTTTCATATTTAAAAACAATTTTTGCCCTTTTTTTGCTGTTTTCAGAATATATTGCATTTCACTGTAAATCGTGAAAGCAATTGCATTCATCACTTAACAGCGGGCAAAAAAAAATAACAATATGAAAGATTGTTTAAAAAATGCCCAGAATCTCTTCTCACTAAAACATACCTTTATTGAAATTTAACATATTTTTTAAAAATATCATCTAAGAACATTAACTATTTCCACTAAATATCGTCTTAAAATTTTTGTTGCATAAGCATAATCACCAAAATAATATGTGTCAAAGAAGTCCACAATACAAATTGTTACCTTTCCTTTAGGCCAAATGGTAATTTTTAAATTCTTTTTTGATGAAATTTCCAATGGTAATCCAATAAAATTGCAAAAATGATTTGTACAGATGTTGCAAATTCTATCTAAAATTTTGGTTTCAGAAAAATTAAATAGGAATTTGCTAAATCAAAAGGCAAACGTTGCTTAAAAACCAATTGAGAATCATTACACAGTGTCCAGCCTTTTTCACATTTAAGATAAACTGTGTAATGACCAGAAGTTACAGTAGGTCCATCATGGAAAATTATTGCAACTGTAACAAAAGTTTTTCCTGAAATTGATAATTGCTGTCCTATAAACTTCTTTATTAAAGTGTCCAATTTTGAACCATCAGCTCTACAACGTTGCATCATTAAAATTACATACTGTCCATATTTCTTTAAAAATAACGTTGAAAACATGTCAGATTTACGTTCACAGCATTCCATGCTATGATTGGCATCTTTAACTAATTTACTAAAACTCACTGATTTACTCTCTGGCAATGTTAAATAGATAAACCTTTCTGAATCAACATTAGAGCTGCATGTGTAGAAACAGTTTTCACAAGTATGTTCCCATTTATAAGAGAGACCGAACATATTCTCAATATCTATGCCTTCATCTTCCAGTACCATAAGGACATACATCAAGAATTCCTGTGCATCTTGCTGGACATTTTGAGTAAACTGTGTACGTCCTGAACATACATCTAAAAGATTTCTAATTTCAGTAGCACTTTCTATTTTAGCTTTATCAATACTCAGCTTCTCATAAAGGAGACTTAGCACAGAACAGAATCTTTTACCATGATTTACTATTATCTGCTCTTGCAAACTTTCAAGATAAAATACAACATTTAGCACTACATTAGCGTAGCAGTTGACACCGGAGCTATTTTCAAAATGACAACCAACAACCTCTTCAACATTGTCCTTTTTCTTTTTGCTTGCAATCACATGAGTCTCTTTTTGTTTTCTCTTCTCTACATCCTCATTACAGATATTCTCAAATCTCCTTTTCCGAGAAACAACACGTTTTTCCAACACAGGATACTGACCTAAATGAGGAGCATAGGTTCTTCTTAATCTATTATACTCCTTTACACAATTTGCATCTGCACTAACTTTTGAGTCATCAAACCCTATCATGAATAAACCAGATAATGTTTTCACTCGTGACAAAGCAACATATGCCATACCTTCTTTGAACACAGTAGAACCAATGTTTACAAAAGCACTATCTACAGTTAATCCTTGAGACTTGTGAATAGTTACAGCATATGCTAGAGAAAATGGAAACTGCTTCCTACGTACATATAAGTCTTTTACAAGCAAAAAACGGACTGAACAACGACTAATCTCTTTAACCTCTGCAATCTGATCAAATTGTATTTTTAAAAATTCAATTCCATCTTTTTTCTGGTATTTCACAAACCCACAACTTTACCCATAGCTCCATTCACTAAACCTTTTTCAACATCCAAATTTCTCCTTAAAAATACTCGACAGTTCATGCAAAGATATAGATTTTTTTCTAATCCAGCTGTTTTCGAAATGTTCTTCTCTAGAGAATCCAATTTATTTTTCAGTTTGCCTGTTAATGTAATAGTAGTTCCTTCATGCTGAATTTTGTCAACTGCTTCCATTTTCTTAATCTCTTCCTTTTCCAATTTCAAAAGTTCCTCATTGAATATCGAGCATTCACGTAGTGTTGGCATTAAGCAGATTACAGTATTATTTTCTGCAATGTTCTTGTATATTTTCTCTGCAACTATTTCTTCCTTTGGAAATAAATTATGTAGCAACCAACTCTGTAATGCTTTTCTGCCAACTTCTGTGAGTAGTCCAATTCTGATATCTTTCAGAATACTTGCATAATCTTCATCGTTTGCTTGCCTCATATTGGTAGTAAGTTCTTTGTACTCAAAGAACGACCAAATATTCGCATTACCAATGCTTCCTAATGACTTCTTCGTGTCTTCATGTGTCACAGTATTAAACACTGGTTGTCCTTTAACTGGAGTAAGCTGTAGAAGATCCCCAAAAACTATAACATGTTTTCCACCAAATAACACGTCATAGTCTCTCTTTAAAATTTGCTGCATTCTTAAATGCACAAAGGCAAGCATTAAGTTTGATACCATGCTTACCTCATCAATAATGAGAACTTGCATCTTCTTCAACACTCTTGAAACTTCGAAGCATGCTTCTCCTGTAAGCTTGTGATATTCTATTTTGTTCTCATGCTCCACTGGTAACATTAGCAAGCGATGTAAGGTAATTCCTTTTATATTATATGCTGCTAACCCAGTTGGAGCAGTAACAACACAAGACAAAGTTGAATCTGTTTTTTGCTGTAGGTAGCTTCTGATGACTTTAATTAGGAAACTTTTTCCAGTTCCAGCTTGTCCACTCACATACATCCTGATTGGTTCAAATGATGTGCATGTGCACTCTTTATATTCATGTAGTAATCCGTGATCAATTTTTTTTCTGGCTTCTTCATAAATTTGTTGTTCTTCTTCATTCAGTTGTTGTTCCAAATTTGGTAAGTCTATTAAATCTTCTTGAGCTTGATTCATAGCTGTTTCAACTTCATTCATGGCTATTGCAGCTTCATTTTCTACGATTGGTTGTCCTAGGGGATTTTGACTGAGCGTTTCAGAACTTTGGCTGTCTTGAGAACTGTCTCTAGCTACTTCAGCTGCAATTGTTGCTTCCTGTTCAATTTCTTCATTTAACATTTGCACATAATTTATGAAAGTACTGCATTCAATCGTATCTTTACATGCATTGAATGAATCCTCATAGCTTTGAAATTCTCCAAGTAGTTCGTCCTCTGTACGCCATGGTTTAAACAGCTGTAAAAGTGCCAAGTAGTAAAATTCCTTTTTGTCAGTAGTGTCGCAACTCAGCTTCCTATGATTAATCAAACTTCCTTTTGTTTGCTTCACCAAACATCCTTCCTCACCAATGACTTTATATTTTCCATTTTTGATGTCTTCTGTGGCTTTCCGTGAAAAAATGTAGTTCTGCAGCACTTCATAGAGACACATGTTCTCAAGATGACAACTTCTTTTTGGGTAATACGTGTCCAAAATGTTTGTTTTCAAAATATCTGTACTTTCCGGGTCGTTCTCGGCCAAATATTCAATTTCTCCAACAGATTTCAGTACCCGATTTCGCATTGCTGCAAGGCCTAAACTTACCCAAATTATTCTTCTTGATTTCGAGTACAGACTTGCATTCGTAGGATCCAATTTCTCGATGCGATAACATCATTAAACTGAAACTGTATAGCTTCTTACTGACAGTTTTCTCGTGAGAAATCTCTTCCCACATTTCCTTGAATTCCGTTTTCTCAGATTTAGTAATGTACGATGTGACATACCGAGCAACAGCAATAGACTTGTCTGCCACATACTGAATATCCATGTTAGCATTCCACATGGATAAAATGACTGGGTTGTAGTCATTTATATATTTTGACTCTTCTTTTCTTCTTAGGTTGTATGTATTTTTTGGAGATTTTCTTGTAATAGTATGTCGCACAGCTGACATAAAACTGTTTACTCTTCCTTTTGAAAGAAAAGGTCTGGGAAATCCAAATCGACATTTTGTGTAGAATTTATCTTTGCTCTTGTACTTCCGTCGACAGTATTTTCCACACCGATGACTTTGGAAACGTAAAACTTGCTCTTTTAACTTTTTCTCTTCTGTGCTTTTAGGTATAGCACATGTTGCATATTCTTCAATGAAAGATAAAACTGCTTCATCAGCATCTGTTCCAAATTTTGGGGCATCCTTGATCCACAACAGCATATGAACATGAGGAGCACCTCTTGCTTTGTACTCTTTTCTCCAAACGAAATCCACAACTTCTCCAAGAGGTGGATTTTTTTTATTGCAGATGAAGGACATCATAGCCTCAAATCTATGATTGAAATATCTGCAAACATTAACCGGATCCAATGAGCACAGTTCTCCTGCTGTCTTGTATTCGATGTTTTTAATGTTTGAATTTGCCTCTCGAAGAAAATCCAGAAGATCATCCCAAGCGTACTCTGCACATCTTAGGGTAAGGAACCTTGTAGGAGATACTAAATTCCGTAACATACATTTCAATTCTCCATGGCGTCGGTACCAACATTCATTTGTCCCACGCTGACAAGCCATCAGATTGATCAATTGTGATTCCAAATGATCATCTCGCTGCTGCACTTTGTTCATAAAATCCTTAGCAGACACATTATGTAGATGTACTCCACTTTTTAAAATGTGATTTACTGCATAAGATAGTGCAGACAAGTCACTTTCAAATAACAGATGGAACAAATAAGGAATACTTTGACGAAATCTGGGATCTTCTGCATATAATCTTGTAGTCCGATACTCAGAAGCAGGAATCTGGACTGGACGTTCATCGTATCGTCCACCTTCTCCTGTAGGAAACAGATGGGGAAAACAACGAGCTTCCAAATTCTCCTCCCATACACTTACGGGAGTTCCTTTGGCTTTTTTCATCTGAAACAGATCAATAGTGTTTGCCATAACTTCTTTTGAATGAAGAGGATGTATACTGAAATGTTCATAAATTTCTTCTTCTTTTGACTCGTCCACTTTTTCAATTTGCCCAGTTGGTGTTTCTGTGTGTCCTAGTAAATCTTCTTCATCTTCATCTATATAAATTGATTCATACCATTTATTATTCGTTTTCAAATATAAATTTGCTCTTTGTACTTTCTGTACATCTACCAGCTCCTGCCAAATTTTCTTACTCTTTGTAGGTACACCATTAACCAGAATAACTAATGGTTCAGTTTCCAAAGTATCTGTATCAATAGTTTCCATATATTTTTTCAAATCCAACGGCAAATAGACAACTCTTCCTTTTAACCCTCTCTGTAAATCTGAAGGAGGTAATTTACCAGTTTTGGGCTCCATACGTACTATAGTCTGGAACGGATGAACACATTGAATGAGTATAGACTCATACGTATTTAAATCAGAAAGTTCTGCAGGACTATCAACCAATTCTAAATTATTATGTACAGCTCTAGCTGGCATTTTATTTTCTTCTAACTTGTTATAACAGTATTTACAAATACGATGATCTTCACCCAAATCAAAACAATTTTCAAGAAATATAAATGTTACAAAATCCTTCCACTTATAATTATCTTCTTCTTCGCTTTTTTTGTAGAGATCAACATTCCTTGTTTGGATTTTATAATGGCTTCTCCGGCAACAAATGCATGTAATATTTGGTCTTTCATTAGAGATGATAGAAAATTTTGTCATTTGATCTTCAAATTTCTTATTTACGGAGGGTTCTACATTCTCTTCCACATTTTCCTCAATAACTGTGTCATTCCCTGCACTTTCTTGTTCCGGTCCAAAGTAACTAAACTGAATTTCATCAGTAACCTTCTCAACATCTGATACAGTTCCACGGAACAGAGCCCTATTCAACTCATTTAACTTTAGTGCTGGACTTTTAGCAAAATACAATCTTCTCACAAATTTTCTAATTTCAGTATGATGAACTGCCAGCATCCTAAAATGGTGATAAACACTTTGACAAACTTTCCTAGATAGACAAGCCAGAGAGTGTCCTTGCAAACCAGTATTCTCTCTCACTCTGCATGGATCTAGTCTTTGAAGCACCTTAATCTTCTGTTTAACACTCTTTTTACTATATTCTCTTAAAAACTCACGTAATTTATAACCCTGGGCGCGACACTACGCTTCGCCCACATAGTGTACGTAGCGCTGCCTGCTTCGCAGTTTTCGAAGTAGGCGAAGCAGGCAGCGCCTACGCACACTGAAATGCGCATGCGCGGGCGTCCGCGCATGCGCATTTGTCAGGAAAATTGAAAAACAGGAAGATGGAGCCCCGGGAGACGCCGCGCGTCAGGTAAGTGCCTTTAATTTGCTTTATTACAAATTAATTTTTTCTTTTAAAAGTAGGGTGGGTGGGTGGCGGGTGGCGCGTAGTGGGGCTACGCGAAGCGCGTAGTGTGCGTAGATTTGGGCACACTACGTGCTGCTTCACGTAGCCCCACTACGCCCACTACGCCCACCCTTAGTAATTTATCAATAGATTCCTGTCGCAAAGTACAAATACTACTACAATTCCAAGTATACACTGGGGCTTTAGGACGTCTCTCCATAATCTCATCCGCAATCACTTCTTCCTCATTTCTTAGAACCATTTTCTCCTTTTCCATTATACAACCATCTTTCACTTCATAAGCTCGTCCAGTGGTGTCAACTGCATGCAGCAAACTATTACTTTGAAGATAACTCTCTTCATTAAAAAATGGTTCAGTACTTGAACTGTGCATCCATTCTCCTAAAAACACTTTACAAAAGTTACTTCTTTTCACTACTCTTTTCGTTTTGCTTTGTGACTTCATTACATTGACTATTTTTTCTAATGTACGCATCCTGTTCAAAATTAAAATGAATAGTTTTCTTTTTAATTCTAAAGCCTTAGCTACAATGGCTTCAATATCTTTTTTTCTCTTGTAAAATTTCGCTTTTTTCTTATATTTTTTCACATCCTTTAGCAAATTGGACATCACTCTTCTCTGAAACATTTTTCTACGGATCTCTTTAAATGCTGTTTTTCTTTTTAATCAATCTTTATTGCTTCTGCTTGTACATTAGCATTTAGTAAATTCTCACTTTTGTCCTGTTGTTTTCTACTTGAAACAGTTTTTCCTGTGGGGACATTTTTTAAATTTTTCCTTTTTTTGAATATATTTTTAAAGAATTCCTTTGTCTGCTTACCAGAAGACTTTTTCTTTTTTCCAACATGAGCATATTCAACTAACTTGGGTCCTCCAGTTGTCTTCAAATATACATGTTTTTTCTGTTCTTTTCGCTTTCTTGATTTTATAGGCATCTTAAATTTGCTTCACTGCTCTGCAGCAATACCTGAAAGAAACTAAAAAAAAATACCTTTTTGTAATTTAAATATATTGCTATATTTTTATGACCTTTTCAAATCTTATAATACTATCTACCCCTTTCCTACAAGTGAAAAACACAATAAAACCAACACGAATTAAATCTCTAAGAACAATTCCTGTGTGCACACAGACTCTTGGTGTGATTCTAGGCAGAAAACGATATTTGATTTGCAATTCAAAAGCACACTTACTACTGTTTTTTTTGCAAGTGAAAATTACTATAACAGTCTGACACATTTCCTTATAGTTTAGAGAGGCAGAAAAGAGCACATGTCCAAACAGCTTTTTCAGACCATGTACATGTGTAACCTGGCTGACTGACTACACTCCAGCAAAGGTAATGAGCCTTGGTGATATTCAATGCATTAGCGTTACTCACTCCTACCTAAAACACCACATAGTGCTGATTAGTAAGCATGAGTGTACAGGATAAACAGCTAGCTCTCTGCTAAGAGTGTGGTTCTGGAAACTGTCTACTGTCAGGTGCAAGAGAGACTTGAATGGACCCTTACATAACTGCATAAACACTGTAAACATGTATGTAAGACTACATGTGTGGTAAGGGTTAATATGAGTTTTTAGCATGTAGCAACTACATGACCCATTGCACGAGTGGAAGAAAAATCTACCATGTTGATTTCAAATATGTTAGCATTTGCCTCTCATTTGAGATACTGTTTTGGGCTGAATGCTAACCATCACATTTCCAGAAAACAAGCTTCCCCTTTCTTACGAATGCAATTCTAAAAGAACCAGAGTGACACGAAATACATCTCTGACAACAATTCCTGTGTGCTCACAGACTCATGGTGTGATTCTAGGCAGAAAACGAAATTTGCTTGCCAATTTGAAAGCACACTTACTACTGTTTTTTCTGCAAATGATAAGTACTCTAACAGTCTGATACATGTTCATTACAGTTTTCACAAACAGAAAACAGCACATGTGCAAACAGCTTTTTGAGACCATGAACATGTGTAACCTTGGTGACTGACTACACTCCAGCAAAAGAAATCAGCCTTAGTGATGTTGAATGTATTAGCGTTACTCACTGCTACCTGAAACACCACTCACTTGTGAATACTAAGCATGATTCTACAGGATAAACAGCTGGGTGTGTGCTAAGAGTCTGCTTCTGCAGACTGTGTATTTTCAGTTACAAGACACATATGCATGGATACATCCATAACAGCATAAACATTGTAGTAATGTATGTAAAAGTACATGTGTGGCAAGGGTTAATTGGAGTTTTGTATATGTTGGACCAACCTCACCCATTCCATGTTTAGTAGCAAAATCTACTATATCTATTTCAAATGTGTTATCATTTGCCTCCCATTTGTGTGATACTGATTTATGCTGAATGGAAACCCTCACAGTTCCCAAAAAAAAGATGACCCTTTCCTACAAATGGCATTCTTACAGAACCAGGCCAACAGAAATAAAATCTCTGACAACATCCAAAACCTCCCCTTTCCTACCAATGCAATTCTAAAAGAACCAGAGTGACACGAAATACATCTCTGACAACAATTTCTGTGTGCTCACAGACTCATGGTGTGATTCTAGGCAGAAAACGAAATTTGCTTGCCAATTTGAAAGCACACTTACTACTGTTTTTTTCTGCAAGTGATAAGTACCCTAACAGTCTGATACATTTTCATTACAGTTTTCAGAAACAGAAAACAGCACATATGCAAACAGCTTTTTGAGACCATGAACATGTGTAACCTTGGTGACTGACTACACTCCAGCAAAAGAACTCAGCCTTAGTGATGTTGAATGTATTAGTGTTACTCACTGCTACCTGAAACACCACTCACTTGTGAATACTAAGCATGATTCTACAGGATAAACAGCTGGGTGTGTGCTAAGAGTCTGCTTCTGCAGACTGTGTATTTTCAGTTACAAGAGACATATGCATGGATACATCCATAACAGCATAAACATTGTAGTAATGTAAGCAAAAGTACATGTGTGGCAAGGGTTAATTGGAGTTTTGTATATGTAGGACCAACCTCACCCATTCCATGTTTAGTAGCAAAATCTACTATATCTATTTCAAATGTGTTATCATTTGCCTCCCATTTGTGTGATACTGATTTATGCTGAATGGAAACCATCACAGTTCCCAAAAAAAAGCTGACCCTTTCCTACAAATGGCATTCTTACAGAACCAGGCCAACAGAAATAAAATCTCTGACAACATTCAAAACCTCCCCTTTCCTACCAATGCACTTCTAAAAGAACCAGAGTGACACGAAATACATCTCTGACAACAATTCCTGTGTGCTCACAGACTCATGGTGTGATTCTAGGCAGAAAACGAAATTTGCTTGCCAATTTGAAAGCACACTTACTACTGTTTTTTCTGCAAGTGATAAGTACTCTAACAGTCTGACACATTTTCATTACAGTTTTCAGAAACAGAAAACAGCACATGTGCAAACAGCTTTTTGAGACCATGAACATGTGTAACCTTGGTGACTGACTACACTCAAGCAAAAGAAATCAGCGTTACTGATGTTGAATGTATTAGCGTTACTCACTGCTACCTGAAACACCACTCACTTGTGAATACTAAGCATGATTCTACAGGATAAACAGCTGGGTGTGTGCTAAGAGTCTGCTTCTGCAGACTGTGTATTTTCAGTTACAAGACACATATGCATGGATACATCCATAACAGCATAAACATTGTAGTAATGTATGTAAAAGTACATGTGTGGCAAGGGTTAATTGGAGTTTTGTATATGTAGGACCAACCTCACCCATTCCATGTTTAGTAGCAAAATCTGCTATATCTATTTCAAATGTGTTATCATTTGCCTCCCATTTGTGTGATACTGATTTATGCTGAATGGAAACCATCACAGTTCCCAAAAAAAAGCTGACCCTTTCCTACAAATGGCATTCTTACAGGACCAGGCCAACAGAAATAAAATCTCTGACAACATTCAAAACCTCCCCTTTCCTACCAATGCAATTCTAAAAGAACCAGAGTGACACGAAATACATCTCTGACAACAATTCCTGTGTGCTCACAGACTCATGGTGTGATTCTAGGCAGAAAACGAAATTTGCTTGCCAATTTGAAAGCACACTTACTACTGTTTTTTCTGCAAGTGATAAGTACTCTAACAGTCTGACACATTTTCATTACAGTTTTCAGAAACAGAAAACAGCACATGTGCAAACAGCTTTTTGAGACCATGAACATGTGTAACCTTGGTGACTGACTACACTCAAGCAAAAGAAATCAGCGTTACTGATGTTGAATGTATTAGCGTTACTCACTGCTACCTGAAACACCACTCACTTGTGAATACTAAGCATGATTCTACAGGATAAACAGCTGGGTGTGTGCTAAGAGTCTGCTTCTGCAGACTGTGTATTTTCAGTTACAAGACACATATGCATGGATACATCCATAACAGCATAAACATTGTAGTAATGTATGTAAAAGTACATGTGTGGCAAGGGTTAATTGGAGTTTTGTATATGTAGGACCAACCTCACCCATTCCATGTTTAGTAGCAAAATCTACTATATCTATTTCAAATGTGTTATCATTTGCCTCCCATTTGTGTGATACTAATTTATGCTGAATGGAAACCATCACAGTTCCCAAAAAAAAGCTGACCCTTTCCTACAAATGGCATTCTTACAGAACCAGGCCAACAGAAATAAAATCTCTGACAACATTCAAAACCTCCCCTTTCCTACCAATGCAATTCTAAAAGAACCAGAGTGACACGAAATACATCTCTGACAACAATTCCTGTGTGCTCACAGACTCATGGTGTGATTCTAGGCAGAAAACGAAATTTGCTTGCCAATTTGAAAGCACACTTACTACTGTTTTTTCTGCAAGTGATAAGTACTCTAACAGTCTGACACATTTTCATTACAGTTTTCAGAAACAGAAAACAGCACATGTGCAAACAGCTTTTTGAGACCATGAACATGTGTAACCTTGGTGACTGACTACACTCAAGCAAAAGAAATCAGCGTTACTGATGTTGAATGTATTAGCGTTACTCACTGCTACCTGAAACACCACTCACTTGTGAATACTAAGCATGATTCTACAGGATAAACAGCTGGGTGTGTGCTAAGAGTCTGCTTCTGCAGACTGTGTATTTTCAGTTACAAGACACATATGCATGGATACATCCATAACAGCATAAACATTGTAGTAATGTATGTAAAAGTACATGTGTGGCAAGGGTTAATTGGAGTTTTGTATATGTAGGACCAACCTCACCCATTCCATGTTTAGTAGCAAAATCTACTATATCTATTTCAAATGTGTTATCATTTGCCTCCCATTTGTGTGATACTAATTTATGCTGAATGGAAACCATCACAGTTCCCAAAAAAAAGCTGACCCTTTCCTACAAATGGCATTCTTACAGAACCAGGCCAACAGAAATAAAATCTCTGACAACATTCAAAACCTCCCCTTTCCTACCAATGCAATTCTAAAAGAACCAGAGTGACACGAAATACATCTCTGACAACAATTCCTGTGTGCTCACAAACTCATGGTGTGATTCTAGGCAGAAAACGAAATTTGCTTGCCAGTTTGAAAGCACACTTACTACTGTGTTTTCTGCAAGTGATAAGTACTCTAACAGTCTGATACATTTTCATTACAGTTTTCAGAAACAGAAAACAGCTCATATGCAAACAGATTTTTGAGACCATGAACATGTGTAACCTTGGTGACTGACTACACTCCAGCAAAAGAAATCAGCCTTAGTGATGTTGAATGTATTAGTGTTACTCACTGCTACCTGAAACACCACTCACTTGTGAATACTAAGCATGATTCTACAGGATAAACAGCTGGGTGTGTGCTAAGAGTCTGCTTCTGCAGACTGTGTATTTTCAGTTACAAGAGACATATGCATGGATACATCCATAACAGCATAAACATTGTAGTAATGTATGTAAAAGTACATGTGTGGCAAGGTTTAATTGCAGTTTTGTATATGTATGACCAAGCTCAGCAATTGCATGATTAGAAGCTAAATCGGCTATATCAATTTCAAATGTGTTAGCATTTGCCTCCCATTTGTGTGTTACTGATTTATGCTGAATGGAAACCATCATATTTACAAAAAGAAAGCTGCCTCTTTCCTACAAATGCCATTCTTACAGAACCGGACCAACACTATTAACATCTCTGACAACAATTCCTGTGTGCACACAGACTCATGGTTTGATTCTAGGCACAAAACAGTATTCCTCAGTGATACCAGTACACCTTAACTTATGGTGAAAACATACTCCATAATATTTTACAAGTTCAAGACAGTTAAATATCTCCCAAACCACAAAATGTAAAACATAACTTTTAAAGAAGAATCACAATTCTAATATTTATATCAAAAATCACCACATACATCCTCTCTCAAACTCATATCCCACCTTTAAAATTAGTTAGTTGAGAAAGAAATGTGGCACTCAAACAGCAGACTATCAGAGTCAGAATATCAGAGCTCTACACCTCTCTCCTCTCTCCAGAACCAGTAAATGGCAATGTTTCCCTCTCTTTTTTCACACATATACATGTTAATTACAAATCTCAGTGCTTCTCACATTTTTTCAAATGAAATCACACATTTCTATTGGTTGAAAACTTCAACCCTTTTCCAAATGAACCCTTCCCCCAACTTGACTTCTGCCTGCTACCATAGCAACAGCTCATGGAACACTGGTGTGAGCAGAGAGGTCAGAAGTTCAGCACACAATGTTTCAAATCCAAAGAGCAAGAGTGCTTCACCTGTCAAACCTAACAGCAAATCCAAATTAATCTTCTGTGGGAACACAATTTTCTGAACCAATACAAAACATGCTTCTAAAAATGTACACATACAGCCTAGTTTTAACTGTAAAATGATTTGAATCAGCCAATGAGTTCTTTTTATTTAAAAAAAAAATATGTATGCCTCCATTTTACAACTGTCTTTCATTTCATATTGCCATTCTACTGAAAGACACCTCCTGAGTGCATCCAGATCTCCTTGAAAGATGTTCACAGTGTTGATTGTAGGTCACAGCTATGTCTTCTGGAGTGAAAAGTATGCAGAAAAAAGAGGTATGGTGAGAGACCTTGCTTTGCCAAATGTAGACATTAAATGGATTGGTCAGAGAGGGTTAAATTGGCACCAATTAATGCCTTTGGTGAAAACCTTTCTACATCTCCCACAGCCTAACCTTATTATTGTGCACTGTGGTGGAAATGACCTAGGCACTTTAACTGGGGTAGGTCTGGAAATGCTTATTAAGGACACCTTTGTGCAATTGATGTCGCTTTTTCCTCAATCTGCCTTTGTATATTCTAACATATGCCAAAGGCAAAAGTGGAACTGGTCCAACCAATTTTGTCCGCAGATTGACAAAGCAAGAAAGCACGTCAACAAATCTATTTCTGCTTTCCTCAGAGACTATGGTATGGGTTCTATATACCACAACAACTTGCGTTACAACATGCAAGGCATTTATAGAGGAGACGGTGTACATTTCACTGATGAAGGCAACAGAGTCTTCCTCTTGAACTTTAGACTCTGCATCGGTACTTACTTATAGGTACCACAAAAAAACACTTCATAAACATAACGGCTCTTTTTAGAGCCCCCTAATATCTAAACACTTAAATTTGATTTTTACTTCAATTTTTTTTATTGTTTTCTTTCTGCCGTGCGCGTACGGTAAGCTTACCGTACGCGCACCCCGTGATTTAAAAAAAAAAAATTTAAATGTCTTTTTCATACTTTTGGGACCTTCTTGGACCCCCTGACAAACGCTAGGGGGTCTGAAACTCTCTTCGTTGCCCCCTTTTCACGTTCTCCACCTTTGTTTATCAGTGTGAGACACACAAAATGGCGGCCGACACTTCCTGATTTCGACCGATTCAAATGTTTACAGTCATGTAACCACCAATCAGAATTAAGCTCGCGCACGGCACCGTGCGCGTACGGTAAGCTTACTTATAGATATATATATTGATTTAAATGCTATTTTCTCAGCAAATACTGAACACATTTACACCAGACCTACAAAAGGCACATCCCTGACCTGAGGACTACCTCTCTGCCAAATTTCAAGTAATTCTGTTCAGCCGATCGGGCTGTAGCTTGGACTAAAGGACCTATGGAAAAATGCATGGGGAAAACACATTTTGGGACCCCCCCTTTTTCTCAGCCCCCGCTTGACGAATCCCCCCGAGACTTTCAGGATAGGAGCGGAGCGGAGCGCCCCACCTATTTTGAAAATTTTGCGAGGATTCGTCAATCGGCGCCAAAGTTATTCAAAATAGAATGTTGCGGATTTCCTATGGAAACACGGTCCTAACTATAACTATCTACTGGCGACCGCCAGTAGATAATATATATATATATATATATATATACTACTTCATCGTCCTCCACGACCCGTTGTACGGCAGCACACACAAACTCCTTAGACACAGTTATCCATACGTTACAAATTGTTTTTCTTTATTATTCTGATCCGTCACTAATCCATGTGTTCCCAACATGTAACAATATTTTAAAGTGCAATAAAAGCGGCAAGTTACATCAATCTCCCAGGCCAACGTGTTTCGGCTACTGCCATGTACTGGGCCTATCGTTACACCACAGTGACTCCTACCTCCTCCTCATCTCGTGTCCTTCTACTATTGCCATGCCCTGTTAACCACTGGTGCACAGACTTCACCGCTCTTGTGTTTCAATCTAACCTCCATTTTCCATGATATGTTCGACTATTTGTTCCTTTATCCTCAACCTTCTCAAATCTTATTGTTCCGCAAGTTCTTTAGAATTGTGTTATGTCAAACTAACGGTGTATAATCCCTAATAGAAATTATAACCATATGCTCTACCTTATTAATAAGACTTCAATTGAATACTGATGTTATTGCTCTCTTACCATTCAATCTGTATTATACACCTTTACTAATCCCAGTATTGCACATATAATACAACAACGTGCCATTTTCAATTCCCAATATTGCACATGAATTATAGTAATAGTAAAATGGCTGTTACAAAGTGCTAGTGCTTAGATTGGGTCGATGAGTTCTTCAAGTATGGAAATAATTATTAACACAGTGATTAGTGCTAAAGTGACCAGAGGTACTCTGTCTTCTACTCATATTAATATCTCATAGTCTATGTATTATTACAATTTTTCATTATTCTCCTTCCCAATTAGTCTATTGCACATGATGATTTTACCCTCCATAAAGTGCTGGCTGTATTTCTATCTCTTCTCATTTTTCACTATTCTTCCTATCCTGTCAATCTATTGTGCCCGATGACTTGGCTCTTAATAAAGTGCAAAGTGCTGAAATTGTTCATTTCATTCGTTAGTTTAACCTTCTAAAAAATCTAATTCATAAAACAGATAATATATATATATAATATATATATATATATATATATATATATATATATATATATATATATATATATATATATATATATTCAACTCATGCTGATTTTCCCGTTCATGAGAAACCAAGACAGCAACCACGGACACTTTCGATCAAAATGCGCTATTTAATTGTGCAAAAAATGGCCACTCGACGCGTTTCGGGACAAATCCCTTGATCACGAGTGTGGCAGTCCTCTCATCACATTGTTTAAATAAAGTACATTGAATACAAACGTGTAAACACAAAACACAGACTGTGTGAGTTAGAGTTGACTCACTCCCTATTTTTACAGTCGCCATCTTGGAATGGTCAAGGAGTGTGGCTAAAAGCCTAAACACGGTAAATCTCCTGAATATGCTGTCATTGTACGAATCACTAACGACCCAGCATTGAAACCCTCACATGTATTAAAATAAATACAGCGATATCAACAGCCTCATACATAGCACATTTCCGTGCCAAAAATACTGTGAATTGTACCCAAGTGGGTCTTTCTTCACTGCCCTTCCATACACAAAAGACGTCGTCAATATAACGAACCCACAATGCTATTTTAGAGCCAAAGAATTCTGATTTCCTCAAAATGAGTTCCTCCCAGTACCCCAAAAAGAGACCCGCGAAGCAAAGCAAGTCCCCATTGAGGTACCGAGAGTCTGCCTGT
This sequence comes from Triturus cristatus, assembly GCF_964204655.1. Taxonomy (NCBI): domain Eukaryota; kingdom Metazoa; phylum Chordata; class Amphibia; order Caudata; family Salamandridae; genus Triturus; species Triturus cristatus. The sequence goes on along the minus strand of NC_140595.1, from coordinate 628,849,349 downwards.
AGATCTTATTGTCAAAGATGAAAATTTTTTGTTTCAGACAGATAGACATGATTTCAATGATCATTTCGGTGTGGTAAAAATATGAGACTGATCTCTCCTTCAGGAAATGCCTGCATGCCTGGAGCCCCAGGTCATGCGGTATGCATGTATACAGGCTCATAACATCTAATGATAATAAAGAAAATTCTTCATGCCATTCAAAATTGTCGATTTGTCTCAAAAAATCTCCCGTATCCTTGACATAGGATGGCAATGTTTTAACGAAGGGCTGGAGAAAGAAATCAGCGTACCTGGATGCATTTTCCATGCAACTTCCCCTGGAGGACACAATCGGCCTTCCAGGAGGATTTTGCATGTTTTTATGAATTTTAGGGAGCAAATATAATGCCGGGAGTTTTGGATATTTACAGAGCAGGAAACCGTATTCATTCTGATCAATGAGTCCTTTCTCTTTCCAATCGGAAAGGCATTGATGAAATGCTCTGATAGAATTCTCGTACTCCATTCTATTGCTCCTCTCGTAGCTGTCTTTGTCTGCCAGCTGTCTGATCCCTTCCTCAATGTACCTCTGTTTCGATAGTAAAACTACATTGCCTCCCTTGTCTGATTTTTTTATGACAATAGTTTTGTCATTCTTAAGATCATCAATTGCTGACATTTGTTTTTTAGAGATGTTTCTCCACCCATAAAATCTCTTTTTGGATAGTTTTGAAAATTCCTGAATTATGCCTTTTTCAAAGACGTCTATTGCCTCATTTTTAATTTGAGGTAAGAAAATTGATTTTGGCTTAAAGCTTGTTTTGGCACTTAGGTTCAAGGGGACATTCTCAGGTATTAAGCCAACAAATGGATCAACGTCAACAGTACTTTCATTAGCTAACATATGCATAGTATGTAGGGTTTCAACATCAGAGATGGTGGTTGAGCTAGGAAAATCTCTCTCTCCGAATGTACAGCCTGTGATTTTGGTGGCATACCATTTTTTTATACGGAGTTTGCGAGTGAAATGAAACAGATCGATTCTGCTCTGCGTGTAGTCAAAGTTATTAACAGGACAGAAGGTAAGTCCATGTGAAAGTAACTCTACCTCCATTGGGCTCAATGTCCTATTTGAGAGGTTGATGACTGTTTGTTCTTTCATTTTTTCTTGATTTGTCCCCTTGTTCTGCTTCCCACAGGGCTCTCGAATTCTGTTGTTACATTTGGCTTTCTTCCGCCTCTGCCTCCTCTTCCACGACCTCGAAACCCAAATGATTTGTTTGCTGGGTTTCTCCCTTTGGCCAATAGACCAAACTCTGTTAAAATGCTGTTTTTTGCCACTAATTCGTCCGACATCATGGAAGATCCACTCTCACTTGCTGGGCTATCACTAGTCAGTCCGTCATTATTAGATTCGTCGGTGAGAGCATTTCTCAAGCCTTGTTTGCCTTTTTCTCCTTTATCTGGCAATGTTTTAGAATGGAGTAGATCATATTTCTTCCCAAAGGTGAAGACTTGTCCTTTTTGATAATCAACAAGATCGCGTTGAAATTTGCGTTGTTTCTTTATCTTGATGTCTTTTTCAATTCTCTCAAGACCTTTGTCTATCTTCTCCATTTCTTTTTCAAATTCATCCTGTTCGCACAAGGTTTTCAGTTGTTGTATGGTGTCTTCGATGATTATGTTTTGTTTATCCACATCTTTGTTGGCAAATTTGACAAGCATTTTTAACATATTAACAGAGCATTGATGGTTGTTGTCTGCCCATTCGTTGACTAGCTCTGGATCCGGGTCATTAAATGTGGGGGTTATATAGATGCGTAACCCTCTTGGTATCCTACCAACTTCCACATATTTTTGCAGGGTGGTTGCCTCCCACCACCTATTTTGTTCAATTTTTGACGATTTCCAGAGTTTGTCCCAAAGAATCTTTTTGTTGTTAGGTGCCGCAGTTCCTTCGTTATTCTCAACGGTTACTCCAGATGCTTCATTCAGAACACAGTCTTCAAACATTTTATTGGCTGCTTCCGAACGTTTACTATTCCGTGTCAAAGCCATTCTTCTTTGCACATAAATTCGTTTTTAAACACTGTTAGCGTTGCTGCATTTGATCATGTGTGCACTTGTCTCACTGCAATCACATATGCCAAAAGCTGAAAGATAAATGATAGTCAGGGCTGTACACAGTACCTGTCGGCGAAGGCTGCTCGCTCCGGGGGAAAGTAAATCCTTGTAACACATCCGAAGATCTCTTAGATGAGCAGACTCTCCTGTGCAGCAACTTCAGCGGGCAAGGGTGTTTGAAAAATATCCAATTCTCACAAGTCGGCGCTGGAAGCAACCAAACAATCGCCTTTCCCTTGCCTCTTGCGATGGCGGTCCGTGGAGAGGAAGCGAACCTCAGAACATTCAACTCATGCTGATTTTCCCGTTTATGAGAAACCAAGACAGCAACCACGGACACTTTCGACAGCCTCATACATAGCACATTTCCGTGCCAAAAATGAGATGTCATCAGTGATGTCATCAGTGATGTCAGTGACCATGTCATGAATGATGTAATATGTGACGTCATCAGCAGTGCATTGCGGGGGCGCGAGTTATAGTTTGCTGAACTAACTATAACGGCGGAATTTCTACGGTTTTGTACGAGTGAAATTTCCAACTAACTATAATGTTCCTGAAACCTATGGTTTTTTCAGTTAATATATATATATATATATATATATATATATATATATATATATCCAATTCTCACAAGTCGGCGCTGGAAGCAACCAAACAATCGCCTTTCCCTTGCCTCTTGCGATGGCGGTCCGTGGAGAGGAAGCGAACCTCAGAACATTCAACTCATGCTGATTTTCCCGTTCATGAGAAACCAAGACAGCAACCACGGACACTTTCGATCAAAATGCGCTATTTAATTGTGCAAAAAATGGCCACTCGACGCGTTTCGGGACAAATCCCTTGATCACGAGTGTGGCAGTCCTCTCATCACATTGTTTAAATAAAGTACATTGAATACAAACGTGTAAACACAAAAAACAGACTGTGTGAGTTAGAGTTGACTCACTCCCTATTTTTACAGTCGCCATCTTGGAATGGTCAAGGAGTGTGGCTAAAAGCCTAAACACGGTAAATCTCCTGAATATGCTGTCATTGTACGAATCACTAACGACCCAGCATTGAAACCCTCACATTTATTAAAATAAATACAGCGATATCAACAGCCAAGTTTTTCATACATATGGTCGTATTTGTGACTATATGTTAGGATTCTCCCACTCTCATAGTCACAGCAATCTCGATGTAGCTTCCGTTGTTTTCTTGCCTTTATATCTTCTTCATGTCGTTTTAGTCTTCCTTTTAGATCCGTCATGAATTTACTCACGGCTTCCTGTTCTTTATGTTTCATTATTTCTTCTTCTAAAATTTTCAATTCATTCATTATTGCCTCTCTGTCTTCCCAGGCATATTTAATTAGGATCATCAACTTGCACAAGGAGTAACAATTGAGGAGGTAGCCAGAGTCCCAAGTGCCACTAGTTCTATAACTAGCAGTGATCCAGAAGGAGATGCACAAGAAAGAAGTACCAATGATTCAACAACTGTAATAAGACAACAGACTAATTTTTTAGAGGAATATCGCCTCATGAGAACAGGGAGGCAGATTCCGAGAACAGTACAACCACCGAAAACGAGAGGGAGAGGTCGAGGACTCCAAACAAGAGGAAGAGGAAGAAACAAGGAAGAAACTGGCGAAGAAGACAGCGAATCCGACAGAGAATCAAGAAGAGGACGTGGATACAGACCAATGGGAAACAAGAAGAGTGGTCAAACACAACAGAAACAATGAAAGATACAATGGTAAACAAAACTATCGTGAATTTATCATATAGACCACTTAGCATGGAAGAAAAAAGAACACTATGCCTTGGTCTCTCATTTTGTCCCACAGGTAACTTTAACTACCCAGAAACTAGAATTGACATTTTTAAATTTATACGCAAGCTGAAGTTAAAAAAATGGTACAACAACAGATAGGTAAGACCACCTAATGAAAGTAATAATAGCACTATGGGAATAGATGACATACCTTATACCAACATAGGAGACCTTAACACTTTGACAACGTTAGTGGATCTGTATGATGATCCTGAGTGCATGACAAATGTAGAGGAAGAAATTGTTACCGATTGTCCTGCTAAAACAGGATTTAAACCTAAATCAGTTTTCTATCCCACGACACCGCACGATAACATAGATGCTTTCCACAAAACGGTAATGAAAGATCTAGTTACTTTCCGCATGCAAACTAAGAAACCCTCTTACAAGCAACCCAAAAAGAATTTCACTAAAAACCAATGGGAATTTGTAAAATCACTAGCAGAAGACGATAACATAATAATTCGTCCAGCAGACAAGGGCGGTAATATCGTCTTATGGGATCGCAGTCTGTACATTAAAGAAGCACTCAAGCAATTGAATGATAATAACTATTATGTGACAAGTAATATGGAAGAATATAATGACAGCATAATAAAAATTTGGGCAATGTTAACGACATGGAAAGACCAAGGTCTCATACAATGGGAAGAATTTTGCTACTTGAAAAAAGATTATCCCAAGTTGCCAAGTTTTTACCTATTGCCTAAAATCCATAAAAATGCCACTTTACCGCCAGGGAGACCCATAGTATCATCGATTGGGTGTGTTTCAGAACATATTTCTAAATATGTAGATTATTTTCTACGAGAGTACGTTGTAACTCTTCCTTCATACACTAAAGACACCAAGGATTTTCTTGGCAAAATAAATGATATTGTGTGGGAAGAGGATTATCAACTGATTACAATGGATGTGAACTCACTCTACTCTATAATTGACCATGAATTGGGGTTAAAATGTTGTTTTCACTACTTTAAAAAAAGAAAAATTAGTTTTTTGGACCACACTATGACACTGCTAGAAATGATAAGATTCTGTCTAACACATTATATTTTCATGTTCGACGGTCAAATGTTTAAACAAGTCCTTGGTACTGCTATGGGGACTTGTTTTGCCCCGAGTTTTGCAAATCTTTTTCTTGGGGTATGGGAAGAAGAAGTACAGAGAAGCATTACCCAAACAGAGGCAGGAGAGAGGATAATTAAATGGCTTAGGTACATCGATGACCTCTTTATTATATGGAAGGGGGATGAACAATCAGCTATTGCATTCATAAACAACTTGAATGTTAATGATTACAACCTGAGACTGACATATAATATAAGCAAGGTAGCCATTGAATTTCTAGATGTAACTGTGGAAATCCGCCAAAACAAAATCTGCTCCAAACTACATAGAAAAGAAACAGCAGGGAACAGTCTTCTTCATGCCCTGAGCAGCCACCCTGAAACCTTGAAATGGAGCATTCCATTTGGAGAACTGCTCAGGGCAAGAAGGAACTGTAGTACCATGGAAGATTTCTGCATAGAACAAAATGTGATGCTGGAAAGATTCAGAGAGAGGGGATATCCCAAATGGGTGCTAGACAGAGCGGTAGAAAAAGTGAAGAACATCTCGAGAGAAACAACTCTGCTAGAAAAACCCGAGGAAGAAAAAGAAGGGGCTAACCAACCTAGGGTTATCCTCACATTCAATGCAGAATCCAACAACATTGCCAAAATTCTGAATAAGAACTGGAATACGCTGAAAACTGAACCTAGCTTGGTAAAGGATCTACCTACACGTCCATTAATCACCTATAGGAAAAGCAGAAATCTGAAAGATATTCTGATGAAAGGTGATATTTCCAAACCCCAAAAAAGCACACGCCTTAATTTGAAAGGATTTTTTCCGTGTGGTCACTGTAGAGCGTGCCGCAGCAGTCACATGCGGAAAAAATACAGTACACCTGTAGGTGAAAAGAATATCAAACAATTCATTACATGTGGAACCACATTTGTCATTTATGTTCTCGAATGTCCTTGCCACTTAAGATATGTGGGAAGTACCACTCTGGCAGTGAAAAAGAGAGTGTTGGAACATATGCGAGCTATTAAGAACAAAGATCCACACTACCCTGTGGCAAGACACTTTGCCAAGTACCACCTATCCAACAACTCACTCTTATCTTTCTTTGCAATCGAACAGATAGAGTATAATAGAAGGGGTGGTAACAGAGAACTACAATTAAGACAGAGGGAGTCTTGGCACATCATTAACTTACAAAGTAAATATGCAGGAGGATCGAATCAGGACGAAGAATTGAGTGTGCATTTACGAGAATAATATTCATCTGATGGTGTATTCTGTATATCTAAGTGATCTGTACGTTTGTGTATTAAGAGGTAATTTAGTACAATTTTAATTTGCAATAGAGTAATCTAATAATTTTGTAATTTGTTTTAATTTTAGGAGGAAAGGAAGGGGCCGACTCCGGAAGGGAATCGTAACATACCCCTACCCTTTTCTTCCAGAACATGAAAATTGAATCACATGACAGATAAGAGAACCTTCATATTCCTAAAGATATGTTTTAGTTCTTTTCTGTAATTTATAGATTGTATAGGGTAAAGGTGGCACAGAACTCTAATTTTGTTGATTTGGGTGTGGATCTTTTGGTCGAGTGGGGATAAAATTATGTCACGTACTTAAGGAGAATGATCCTACAGCGGACAATAATACTGACACTGTGTCAGGAACTCGCATAGCTTAACTAACTATTATGTGTATAACAGTATATTGCTTCAAGTGTATGTTTATTTCAGAGCACTATGCTTAATGAATAATGAACTAATATGTGTAGCATATATTGAGGATCAAAAATAGGTTGAAATGAATTTAACAGTTCAGATATTGAATAACATGTACAAGGACCTATACAGCACTAGACTGAATACAGGTTGTCGTTATTGTTACTATGCATAATGAATAATGAATTAACATGTGTAACATTGAGGACCTAAAATAGGTCTGACTGGAACTATGAATTCAATAGTTCAGGCATTAAGAATAACACGTATAAGGACCTATACAGCACTAGACTGAACATACTATCTTTGACTAGCTTAAAATGGCCGCCAAAGTAACATACACGGTTGATACTAAGTTTGTATGTAGTCCGTTTTCTGTTTTGATTCCCTGCAAGTATATACGTGTATACATCCCAAAACTCTTTGTGTGATCAAGCCTGCTGTGTCAGGCGAAACGCGTTACCAAAATAAAAAGACCTGGTGAATGAAAAGCTCAGTGGTGGTCGTTACACTTTAAAATATTTGGGAATCTAAAAGTCGGCGCGCTCCGCCGACACCGAACGACCTGCCTGCCTTGGGCGAGGGGAGACAGAAGGAGCAATCTGGTAATATATATATATATATATATATATATATATATATATATATATATATATATATATATATATATATATATATATATATATATATCTATATATGAATTTCACCCGATGCTGTATTACGCGGTTCCCTGCCTCCGGCGTCGGTGCCAGCCAGCGGCAACAGCAGCCGCTTAAATTTTGTAGGATTTCCTGAGAATCGGCCCAATCGACGATAAAGCAAGAGGCGGCACACCAGAAGACGGCACAATGATTTATTGTGCACCAAGTTATACATTTGATGGAAATAATGATATTTCCTATTAAAAGCTACAATCAGAAAGGTTTCCATCCCGATCTTTATTTAGGCAGGGTGTATGGTATTGTTTTTTGAGATTTTGATCCAAATTCATACTAAATTATGAATAATAAACTAACAAATATAAGGTAAGAAGAGACGTAGAAAATAAATTAAATATCTTTGAGAAGCATCTGATCTAAGAGAATACATAATTATAAGACACTTATGCAGTTAATAATTGAGGTGAAGATGAGATGACACTTAATTAGAACTAGTAGAAGGGAACAAACCTAAATATATGCAGGGTCATAAGTGATATAATTGACTGCTGTGTATATACTAGATGGAATGTTTATAAACCACTCCTCTGAAAGAAGGATGAGATACAAGCTAATGATATGAGATGAATGCAAGGATGCATTGAAAGAAAAGCTGAAGTCGCGGTATAAATGGAAATGCTAAAATAAAATTAATGAGTGGAACTGATGCTTTCAATGAAAATATATAGTTTGGAATTTTTTAATGAAATAATTCATGTAAATAGGATATTTTCTAACTTTCCATAGTGTTTCAGGACCCCTTATGTTATATTATTGTACATTATTTTTTTGCTATACTATGTAATTTTACCGATTTGTATTGAGTGTATTTGTATTGTAATTTTTGTATGTGTATTTTATGTAATTTTGTATATGTATTGTTTTGTAATTTTACATAGAATTATATTGCATGTATTTATATTGCTGCTAGTATGGTATCACAGTACAATTGAGGTTTGAGTGCCTCTAGGCCCCAGTATTGACGATTCTGTCCCAAAACAGAGTTTGTTTTCTAATTATTTGCTCTGGATTATCACAAGTGGTAATTGGTTATGATATACTAAATAAAAAGTTTCCATCAAAGACAATCCTACATTTTCTTTCTCAAATTTTTTTTTTAGATCTTTCATATCCACTAGTGACTCTTTCAGAGGCTTCACATTCCCTGTTGTAATGAAACTCACTTCTTGAGCCACCTAACACTTAAATTGATCTGTTTGTTTTAAACCTTGAATGGTAAAAAGGGAATTATACTGCTTTCTGCTGTCTGGAATGCATTCCCCCCTCTTTACCTCACCAGTTTACTTTCCTGTATTCACTGTTTCATCATATTTATGTATGTATTTACAAATATTTATAAATGGGTAAAACATAACTTTTCAGTCATGTTATAACACTGTACTAGCCTAATTATTAGAAGCTGGCAGGGTAATTAGAGTCCAACCACGTTCAAGGGGGTCCCCCTGTCCAGCGTTCTTCAAACACGACCCTATTGAGAGGGTACTTTCTATATACCACGGCGAACAGCTCAATTTTCAGGAGATTTTTTTAAATGCAAGTATCTGGGTTTTGCCTTCTGGATGTGGTTTAGGTTGTTCCAGAGTTTAAGTCCCTGCACTCTCAGGGGCCCAACTCAGGGGCATATCAGCAACAACCGGCGATAATTATCGCTAAGCGCACTTAGCGCTAGGATAATTATCGCCGGCTAGCGTGGATTTTTATCGCTGAGATAGCGTACTATTAGCAACGCTTATCTCAAAAGCGATAAAAATCCTCACGCTAACTGCCTAACGAGAGATTATCGCTGGAAACCCAGCGATAATCTCACGCAATGTGGCGTTAGCTTGATGATAGGGACTCACAAACTTAGCCATGATATCCACCTTCCAAAGGATATCATGGCTAAGTCAGTCCTGAAGCAGGCATAAGGAAAGTAGCGATAACAGGGTTTATCGCTACTTTTCTTGCCGCTAGGATTTCAAACATAGATTTCATAATGTTAAAATTATGGATGTTAATGTTAAATTGGATATTATTTTTAATAATATGTAATTTAAACATATTGATTGCTATGAGTTGCAGGCCCCATGCACTAAACAGCAGGGTGAGAGTGTCTAGAATAGATAGTCATTCCCGCGCTCTATATACAACAGCATTTATTTTTGCACAATCTGCGTATTTGCACAATCTTATTGGACTTTAACATATTACATGATTATCTGTTGATATGCGTAAATAACATATCATTATGATGGTAGATATCCTCAATGTTTTGAAAAAGTAATTTTGTACCTGTCCTTAACTTGACGCCACCGTATGTCTTCTACCTCTATCCTAAACTCAGTCACATGGTTTAGTTTGAAAAGTAACACTGTCACTTTAAACGCTGTGGTCCAACAGATTCACATTGTCATGTGAACAAGGCTCGGACGAAACGAAACGTTATGGCGACATACTGCACAAAATAAATTAATTAATCTGCACTTATCCTTTGGTCGGTGTCCGAATGTGCTGTGCTGCTGCTGCTGCTTGACTACGGAGTTGGTGATATATTTGGCCGATGGTTTCGCGCGGCTATTACACGGGACCCTCTCTTTGCGTTGGACAACGCTGACAGCGAAACGCTTTCCAGGTTTACCTGGAGATAACCTATTCTGAAAGGAAAACGGCGTTTGACCCCCCTGAACCTGCACGCTAGATGCCAAACGAGAGAAAATAGATCCAGCGGTATCCGTGCCAGACGACACGGTATACGCGAAGGAGATTCCTGACTTCACGGCGCGCGATTGAGACAGGTATTCAGGGTTTGAGAGTCTGTGTGCGCGGGCGTTATCGAACTGGGATTGTTGAAAATTCGTTTTAAACGCCCGACAGTCATTGAAAGTGCATTACAGTATGTCTACCGACAATGTGAAAGACCGGGAGGCTGCGGCTACAAGCATGTTTTCAGACAGTCTCCCGATACCTCCTAACATCCGAGGAAGAAGAGATATCCAAAGTAATTCCAGTAACAGTACTCTTAAGGACAAATTCAAAGTTTTGGAGAAAAAATTAAAAAACGAACAAAGCAAATGGTGGGAATCAAAATCCCTCCAAGGGTATATCGATGTAAATCGCATTCCAAGAGGACTTAGAATATTAACTGCCCCTAGTTATGAAAACCCTAATCCTGATTTAATGCGGGAGTGGGCAGAAAGCAATCTTGAATCATCGCGGCGTCTGGTCTTAATATTAATCAAATACACTGATATAGACAGCGCAGCTGCTTAAAGAGATTGCAGAAATTTATGAGGATTTGGACAAGAACGATGAAACCGAAGAAAAAGCTAAACTAACCAATGAAATGACGGCCAGGCTTAAAAAAGAGGAAACCAAAATAATGGAAAGAAAAGCTTTCAAATTCCAACGAGATCGTAATGACTATGAATTAGGCCAAATTTCTACCATTTCAAAAAAATATGATGTCTTACGTGGTCCAGTGTTGAAAACACAGAGCAAATCCAGAATATCAAATAGAAACAAAGACCAATTGGACACAATGGCATCAGATGTGAGTTCAGCAATAAGTAGTGGTCAGAATCAGAGATCCATGATGTAGAAGCTCTAGGTCAGTCTGCCAAACCATCGCCAGGAGAAGAGATTGTTTTTTTATGCCATGAGCGGATGCAGTCTCTTCGACCCAGGGTTCAAAAAAACTACAGCGAAAACTCGCAAATTACAAACGGCGCCAGAGGCACAGGGCGAGGAAGAGGCGCTCCCTATCAAAACAAGATGAGAGGCAGGGGCCAATGGGTACCCAAGAATCAACCATAAGTAGTGGCAATAGTCGCACTATTGTCAATTTGACCCCATTAAAGCTCACAGAAAATGAGGAAAAAGTATTAAAATTAGGCCTTTCTTATGCACCTCATGGAAGCTTCGATTATGCTACCACCAGACTGGATGTTTACAAAGCAGTGAGAAAGCTCAAACTGCGCAAATATCATATGATGAAGACATATGATGAAGACTACATCCCATAACTCAGACTCTATGGAAGAAGTTGCATCAAGTGGCACATCGCTCTCCAGCGATATCTTTGAGTTATGGGTAACAGAAGGTACAGGCTATGGGACTTCTCCAGGATTGGAAATTAGTTCTGAGACGATAGACTTGTCCTCTATTCAAGAAGCTCCAAATACTCCATTTAAGCCACAGTCAACTTTTAATCCTCTTATGCCTCGGGATACGATTGACATCTTTCATGAAAACGTAACGGCGCAATTAAAGAGATTACAAAATCAAACTTGCAATCAGAAGGGCAAATATGACAGACAAGCGCAGCAATATGAGGCACTTGTGGCTCAATTGAGCAAAGATAAAGATGTCATTATCAGGGGTAGTGACAAAGGTGGCAACATTGTTCTATTAACACTAGCTAACTATGACAAGGAGGCTTATGTTCAATTGAACGATAGACAATGCTATGAGCGTATCAACCAGGCAGCAATGAAAATTTCACACAATGAATATGATCAGAAATTGACCAAATGGAAAAGGAAACGACTATTATCTGAAGATGAATATAAATATCTTAAGCTCAATAACCCTATAACCCCCCTGATTTATTTCATTCCCAAGGTCCATAAACATCTGGACAAACCGCCCGGTAGACCGATTATATCTGCCAGGGAAGGACTGCTGGAGAAATCTTCGGTCTACATTGACTATTTCCTTCAATGCTATGTGAGAGCCTTGGATTCTTTCGTACAAGACACGGGAGACTTCTTACTAAAGATCGAGCAGATTACCTGGGTGGAGGGTTATTGGATGCTAGCCCTAGATGTTGTTTCGCTCTATACGAGCATTAAGCACACGGATGGGTTAGCAGCAGTACAGTACTTTTTGTCACGCAGGTCGGAACAGTTCAAAGAACACAATGATTTGCTACTCCAAATGTTGAAATACCGTCTACATAACAATATATTTATGTATAATAATTTGATCTATCGACAGTTACAGGGAGTAGCAATGAGGGCCAGTTTCTCTCCGAGCTATGCCTGTTTGCATATGGGCGCTTGGGAGGAACTGGTCCGCAAGGTAAAACACAAGAAGCTTTTTGATGAAAATGTGATAACCTGGCTACGTTTCATTGACGACCTATTCATTGTACGGAGGGGAACTAAAGAGCAGGCATTGGCATTTGTCATTGAAATTAAAACTAATGAGCTCAACCTACAATTCACTGCAACTATGAGCCAATCCACAGTTACATTCCTGGATACAGAAATCTATATCAATAATAACAAAATTGAAACAAGATTATTCAGGAAGAGTACTGCTGGTAATACGATTTTACATGCAGGCAGTGCTCACCCAGCACATCTAATATCAAGCATTCCGTATGGGGAAATGCTTCGCCTCAGGAGGGTCTGTAGCAGTGAATTAGATTTAAAGTCAGCGCAACAGGCCAGCAAGTGCAGGTTTTTGGAAAGGGGGTACTCAGAACATATTGTTGATACAGCCATGGCAAAATCAATGAGAATTAACAGACAAGAACTTCTTGACGTCTACAAACCAGCAGTCCTCCCTAACAAACCTGCTAACTTGGCAAATTCTGACCAAACCAGTTCCCTTTCCAATACATTTAGAATAATTACTGGATATAGCAAACAGCATTCAGAGCTATACAGAATTATTAATTGCAATTGGCCCATTATTTTAAGCGATCCAGTTATTGGTCCCACCTTACCTCGCAAAGCGTCTATAACTTTTAGTAAGGCTCCATCCATGAAAGACCGATTGGTCAATGCCAGCCCAGAAACTATTGAGAAAACTTCATGGCTACAAACCAATAGGGGTTTTTTCAAATGTAAAACTTGCAAGTCTTGTACACATGGCATCAACATGAAAAACTTTAAGGATGCCTTCAGTGAGAAAGAGCATCAAATCAGTAAAGTACTCACTTGCAAGACTGAATTTGCAATTTATGTACTGCTATGCCCTTGCAGGCTAAAATATGTGGGTAGTACAAAACATGCAGTCCATAAACGTATACTACAGCATCTCCGGGCAATAGTTAATCAAGATAAAACCTATCCTGTAGCAAGACATTTTAAAGAGTATCACAACAGTGACAATCAGGGCCTCAAGTATTTTGTCATTGATGCGGTAGCCGCAAGTAGACGAGGAGGTGATCGCGAGTCCAACCTGCGCAAATTAGAAACTAAGTATTTCTTGCAACTGGACTCCAAGCATCCAGGAGGTCTGAATGTCACGGAAGATTTGCATACTTGTTTATCCTGAATTCTGGTGGCAATTTTTATCTTAGAAAGTGGATCCCCTAGGGGTGTTTTACTTTTTTTTTCTATATATATATTTTTTTATCCCTTTTCTTAGTATAAACAGTTCTGGAGAAGTTCATATATACTTTTCTCTGAGCTGTATATCTGTTCTACAACAACTCTCCCCAGTTAAGATAAACTCGGGTCTTGCTACTAGCTAAGTAAGCACAATGACATGATAAATGAGATTAGGGAGCTATTTTCATGATAAGATAAAATATGTGTACATTGCCCCTTCTATTAGATTGCGTCAGTACTTTGAGGGTTTTTGATGACCTTTCCTGCCTTTGCGTTCCATGTTAAACTTATGAACCTAGAAATAAATTTTACAGCATTAATGAGCATTATAAGTTAAATATCCAGGTTCATACTAATAATCAACACATCAACATATATTACTGGTCTCTTTGGTCTCCAAATACATTGGTAAAATACTCTATACCTTTGTTCATTCAAGTGATGTTATAGGTTTTTAATTTCCAGCTAACACAGGGGTTTTTTAGATATTTAACACTTATTTTTTAGTCAACATGGGAATTACTACATCATTTGCACTTTTTTACGCTTAGATAATTGATTAAATATTTTCATTCAATAAGAGATACCCATTACGGGTGATTATGTGTATAATCATGTTATTAATGTCTTTTTGCATATTTTGCACCTACAGGATTTAACCCAGGATTTCAAACATTTATTTCATAATGTTAAAGAGGAAGCCAATGACAGCCCTACATGGGAACTGCTTATTTTGAAGCACCCGGTCTATAGCTGGATGCGTTCTATGACTCCTTAAATATACAATTCAATTATTTTAGCAGATTTTATGGTTTTAATTCCCGCTTTTATCAACCTTTTTGTAAAGATACTTTAGGAGTATAAGAAATTGGGCACCTCTGTTGTTTACAATGTGACTAGTTTACATTAGCGTGTTTTGCGCATCAAGGGAATACAATTTATTTCTGAAAATACCGCTGTTGGCACTGTAGTTCATACCATGAGTAGCAAATTGGATATTATTTTTAATAATATGTATTTTAAACATTTTTATTGCTATGAGTTGCAGGCCCATGCACTAAACAGCAGGGTGAGAGTGTCTAGAATAGATAATCATTCCCACGCTCTATATACAACAGCCTTTATTTTAGCATAATCTGCGTATTCGCACAATCTTATTGGACTTTAACATATTACATGATTATCTGTTGATATGCGTAAATAACATATATCATTATGATGGTAGATATCCTCAATGTTCGAAAAAAGTAATTTTGCACATGTCCTCAACTTGACGCCATAGTATGTCTTCTACCTCTATCCTAAACTCAGTCACATGGTTTAGTTTGAAAATTAACACTGTCACTTTAAAAGCTGTGGTCCAACAGATTCACATTGTCATGTGAACAAGGCTCGGACGAGCCGAAACTTTATGGCGACATACTGCACGAAATAAATTAATTAATCTGCACTTATCCTTTGGTCCGTGTCCGTATGTGCTGTGCTGCTGCTTGACTACAGAGTTGATAATATATATATATATATATATATATATATATATATATATATATATATATAAAAAAACTAGGGTGTCCCCAAGGAAGCATCGCACCTGGAAGGGTTACCGCTCTCCACCTCCAGGAGCAGCAACCACTGTGAGCTCTGGCAACTTTCCATTTGTATAAAACCATACGCGTTTCAAGCCGTAGCCCTTGATCACTGGCATGCAAAACAAAGTGAGGCAGCAAAGTAAATTAGGAACACCTTTATTTCGTTCAAAGTCCCGCAATCCTCTGCTGATGATGTCAGATATTACATCACTGATGACATATGTGTCTTTCTGAAAGAAAAAAAAAATTTAATATATGTATAGCTAAAGATGAATGGAAGATGACATGGGTAAAAAAGTGTCTAAATACAGTGATGTAATATCTGACATCATCAGCAGAGGATTGCGGTCGCGTGAGTTATAGTTGCCTGCACTAACTATAACGGGGGAATTTCATTGGTTTTTTACAAGGGAAATGCCCATCTAACTATAACATGTGTGAAACCTATGGTTTTTTAAGTGAATTTGCAAGGTTTTTAAATGCTAATTCCTAACTATAACGTGTGTGAAACCTATGGTTTTTTCAGTGAATATATATATATATATATATATATATATATATATATATATATATATATATATCCAAGAAAGAAGTGACTCAAACAGATAGATTCACCAAAGAACAAAAATATATTTCCACTACAACGTTTCAGCTTCCGCCTTCCTCAGGTAGTACAAGATGGTTTGCTCTGTGGCTGCACAGATGACAGGGCGCTCCGCTCCGCTCCTACCCTGAAAGTCTCAGGGGGATTCGTCAAGCGGGGGCTGAGAAAAAAGGGGGGTCCCAAAACGCGTTTTCCCCATGCAATTTTCCATAGGGACTTTTAGTCCAAGGTACAGCCCGAACGGCTGAACAGAATTACTTGAAATTTGGCAGAGAGGTAGTCCTCAGCTCAGGGATGTGCCTTTTGCATATATGGAGTCAATCTGTTCAGTAGTTCCTGAGAAAATTGCAGTTAAAAGCACATACATATCTATAGCCGCGCACCGTGCGTGAACCGTGCGAGCACCGTGCGCGCACCGTGCGAGCACCCTAACGTGCGCGGTCGTAATTCTGATTGGTGGTTACATGTTAGTCAATGTTCGAATCGGTCGAAATCAGGAAGTGTCATCCGCCATTTTGTTTGTTTTCAGTGCGAGAGTGAAAAAGGAAGGTGGCGAATGTGAAAAGGGGGCAGAGTAGAGAGTTCCTGACCCCCTAGCCTTTGTCAGGGGGTCCCTGAAGGACCCCGAAGGCAGAAAAAAACATTTTAATTTTTTTTTTTTTAAATCACGGGGGTGCACGCACCGTGCGCGCACGGTGAAAAACCAAAAAAAACCCAAAAACTTTTTTTAAATTTTTTTAATACGTAGTTTATTGTAAAATAAATATATAAAAAAAATAATAATACATACATAACTTAGCATTTAAAAAACCGTACAAATTCACTGAAAAAACCATAGGTTTCACACACGTTATAGTTAGGAATTAGCATTTCAAAAACCTTGCAAATTCACTTAAAAAACCATAGGTTTCACACATGTTATAGTTAGGTGGATATTTCACTCGTAAAAAACCAATGAAATTCCCCCATTATAGTTAGTTCAGATAACTATAACTCGTGCGGCCGCCACTCTAACACAAGGATGATGTCATCAGTGATGTCATGAGTGATGCTACTGACCATGTCATGAGTGATGTAATATGTGACGTCATCAGCAGTAGATTGCGGGCGCGCAAGTTATAGTTATCTGAACTAACTATAACGGGGGAATTTCATTGGTTTTTTACGAGTGAAATATCCACCTAACTATAACATGTGTGAAACCTATGGTTTTTTAAGTGAATATATATATATATATATATATATACATTTTTTTTTTGATGGAAAAAAAGGACAAAAATATATATATATATACATTTGATGGAAATAATGATATTTCCTATTAGAAGCTATAATCAGAAAGGTTTCCATTCCGATCTTTATTTAGGCAGGGTGTATGGTATTGTTTTTTGAGATTTTTATCCAAATTCATACTAAATTATGAATAATGAACTAACAAATATAAGGTAAGAAGAGACGTAGAAAATAAATTAAATATCTTTGAGTAGCATCTGATCTAAGAGAATACATAATTATAAGACACTTATGCAGTTAATACTTGAGGTTAAGTGTGGCTCAATGGTCAATGGATGCAGAGGTCTGGCCCGGGATTAGGGTTCAATTCCCTGCCTCGACGGGTCTTGGGCTCAAAATTCCACGGACCTGATAATTCTCGCCTCGGTGCCTATTCCAATCATGGAGTCCCACTCTGCAACTCTGGGCATTAGCTAGCTTAATCTCCACAACGGCCCCCACAACGCTAAGGATGCCTGGCCTCCACCTTGCGGGTGCCCAGGAGTGGACACCTCACAGGGAAAGCCAGGATGGGTTCCACAGCGTTATTCGTACAAGCGCCTTGAGACCCTTGCGGGTGAGTAGTGCGCTATATAAGTATCAATTTACAAGATGAGATGACACTTAATTAGAACTAGTAGAGGGGAACAAACCTAAATTATATGCAGGGTCATAAGTGATATAATTGATTGCTGTGTATATACTAGATGGAATGTTTATAAACCACTCCTCTGAAAGAAGGATGAGATACAAGCTAATGATATTAGATGAATGCAAGGATGCATTGAAAGAAAAGCTGAAGTCGCTGTATAAATGAAAATGCTAAAATAAAATGAATGAGTGGAATTGATGCTTTCAATGAAAATATATAGTTTGGAATTTATAATGAAATAATTCATGTAAATAGGATATTTTCTAAATTTCCATAGTGTTTCAGGGCCCCTTATGTTATATTATTGTACATTATTTTTTTGCTATACTATGTAATTTTACCGATTTGTATTGAGTGTATTTGTATTGTCATTTTTGTATGTGTATTTTATGTAATTTTGTATGTGTATTGTTTTCTAATTTTACATAGAATTGTATTGCATGTATTTATATTGCTACTAGTATGGTATCACAGTACAATTGAGGTTTGAGTGCCTCTAGGCCCCAGTATTGACGATTCTGTCCCAAAACACAGTTTGTTTTCTAATTATTTGCTCTGGATTATCACAAGTGGTAATTGGTTCTGACATACTAAATAAAAAGTTTCCATCAAAGACAATCCTACATTTTCTTTCTCAAATTGTTTTTTTTTTAGATCTTTCATATCCACTAGTGACTCTTTCAGAGGTTGCACATTGCCTGTAGCAATGAAACTCACTTCTTGAGCCACCTAACACTTAAATTGATCTTTTTTTTTTTTTAACTTGAATGGTAAAAAGGGAATTATACTGCTTTCTGGTGTCTGGAATGCAACCCCCACTCTTTACCTCACCAGTTTTACAGTCATGTTATAACACTGTACTAGCCTAATTATTAGAAGCTGGCAGGGTAATTAGAGTCCAACCACGTTCAAGGGGGTCCCCCTGTCCAGCGTTCTTCAAACACTACCCTATTGAGAGGGTACTTTCTATATACCACGCCGAACAGCTCAATTTTCAGGAGATTTTTTTAAATGCAAGTATCTGGGTTTTGCCTTCTGGATGTGGTTTAGGTTGTTCCAGAGTTTAAGTCCCTGCACTCTCAGGGGCATATCAGCAACAACCGGCGATAATTATCACTAAGCGCACTTAGCGCTAGGATAATTATCGCTGGCTAGCGTGGATTTTTATCGCTGAGATAGCGTGCTATTAGCAACGCTTATCTCAAAAGCGATAAAAATCCTCACGCTAACTGCCTAACGTGAATTTATCGCTGGAAACACAGCGATAATCTCACGCAATGTGGCGTTAGCTTGATGTTAGGGACTCACAAACTTAGCCATGATATCCACCTTCCATAGGATATCATGGCTAAGTCAGTCCTGAAGCAGGCGTAAGGAAAGTATCTATAACATGGGTTATCGCTACTTTTCTTGCCGCTATGCTTCATAGCGTGGGGCTTGATGATAGGATCTCCTATCGTGTCAGGTCAGGAACGCCCACTTTGCATCTCATTAGAGATGCAAAGCTGGGCGTTAGGAATTCCTATGCTAACGCAAGTTTTCACGCGCTAGCATGAGCTTGCTAATTAGGCAATAAAATTATCGCCGCTTTTCGGCCAAAAACGGCCGTAAAAGCAGCAATAATTCTATCGCCTCGCCTTGCTGATATGCTCCTCAATGTTTTAGCCATTTGATGCCTCTTTGCTGAATCAGGATGGAGGTGACTGATCCAAGATCTCTGTCTGAGGTGTAATGAGAAGCCAGTTTTTGTAAGTGCCCTGGGCATTTCCTATATATGCATTGTGTACGGTACATGGGATTCTGGATTTAATTTACATACCCATGGACCTACTTTAACAGATTGACTTCCCACATGTTTACTTTGACTTATCTTTACTTTCCCTCATCTTTATTTCTATAGGGTTCGTGTCCCCTATTGGCTATTACTAGATTTAGACCAGTAATTTAACCATATCAAAGTAAACGTAAGTGGAAGGGAAGGCATTGTTAACGTAAGCGTGTTAAGAAGGAAGAGTGTTAGAGTAAATATATAAGCTCGGATCAGGAAGTAATGGATGCTTCCAGAATATGTAAATTCATGGCATAGAAACAGAGCACAGATTTCAGCAGAGAAGCATTCTACCACGAAGAACAAGAGTATGGTGCATAGGTTAATCTCATATTTGTGATGAACATATTGCACCATGGTTTTGGATTACAGTGATAAGTATGACAAGGCCAGACTGACAAAACAGCACAATGAGAGCTAGTGGATATCACAATCAATGGATATATTACACTGAGGAAGACATAGTAAAGTTCACATGTATGTGAGGACCCTGGCTCTAGAGGGTGGATCTTCACAGTTGACCTAATTTGTTTTAGAGATAGTGTGCCTCTCAGATCCAGAGGAAGTGCATTTCAGAAGTGAGGGCTAATCTGAGTATGCTGCATGAACGGAAGCAGCAGTGGTTTTGGCACGCCATCTTGTGTGATGCACATGTTGTGGATCGTTGTTAGAGCTGGAAATCTCAATTTCACAAGAAACCAACATTTCTCTTGAGATGGATTTCTTCTGTATCACATCTGTCGGGCCCTTTGCTCTTAGCCTTCTGCGGGCAAGGGAGGATGACAAAGCCTTACTCATATTCATGGAATTCTCCCAGGCTCTGGCTTCCAATAAACATGCTTTAGTAGCCTTCTTATACACAGTTACCTTGGTGTGACAATCTAAAGGAATAGCTTCAGCAATTTAGTTTCCTAATACATTTCTCATTTCAATCTGGCAATTGCAAACATTTTTACTTGAAATGAGCAGACTGTTGACTATAATATTTACATAACCCCTGACACATGTTTCACTCTTCTTGGAGAACATCAGAAGTGTATTACTGTATGATGACTTTCATAATAGTTTTCAAATACTTTTATATTCTGTAACGGCAAGTTAAGTTACTGAAACCATTTTTTGCTCTGGCCTTGAGACAGCTCTAGCTGTCTTACCAGCATCATGTAATACAAAAATTAAACATTCATACATATATACATATATACTTGGGTTTTGTGTCAGCCCTTTTTTCCACATAAATGTGCATTTGTCATTTCCATTCTTCTCGTGCCCACCATAGGCTACACCATGGGAAAACAAGCATTTACAATGCAATAGGTCTCACAATTATGACATTTTGAGCTGTTGGCATTGTAAATGGCAATGCCTTTTATAACATTAAAAGGCATTGCCATTTACAATACCAAGGCTCGAAGCTGGTTCCCCACCTGCAAAGTTTCGGCTCTGGCCGTTGGGCCTTATCCTCTACCAGACTTAATAGTGCAAGTCATGTATGTGTGATCAGTGCTGGGCCCTATCCGGTGTAACATTCAGATTCCCATCGGTTTCTTGGGAAATGGTTGGAATAGCGAAGATTCATAGTTGTCTTCTATAACAGGCAAGGGAAAGTCAATCGGACAGATCTGCTGGTTTCCAGTTGGTGGCGGACCCCTGCTTTGTGAGGGTGTGTGAAGTGAGGATTACACGTCACAGCCCCTCTAAACACAGGCATGCACTTACAGCTAATTGAAAGGTAGCTACGAGGCATGGTACCGTCCTGTCAACAGCCATGGCAAGGAGCAGCCTGTGAAAGAGCACTGCGTCAGGATCCGTTCTCCAGATTTCTTTTTATTCCGGGTCACAGGGGTCAGCAAGAGCGGTCTTTAATTACAGCTCTCAGCAGGGCAGTTGTTCAAGCCTTAAGAAGAAGGATGAGCCCTGCAAATCTTGGAATGCTGTGAGCGCCCCAATAAGACTGAAAGGGACATTAGGATGACCAGAGGAAGAGACCGGAAATCCAGAGCCTCTTGTCTGATTCTTGAATGCGGTTAAGCTTACAGAAGCACTAGGGGTACAGCTTCTCTGAGCTCTCCTTCCCACATGCATTCTAGAGACTATGAGGTAGCTTTCTTCCTCTCTACATTCATGGCTAGAGGAGTCCCACCCCGAAACAGCGGAACCGGGTTCGAGTCTTGGCAGGGACGCTCAAAACACCTATGATTCTGGGAAAATCAATTAACCTCCCCGTGCGTAACAAAAAACACTCTGATACCTTCGGGTCTAGTTTGCGCATCTAAAGCCATAAAAAAAAGTATAATGTTAGTCTCCCAACTCCATGGTACTCCTTTAGAGCATGGCAACCCCTGCTAGCCACTCAATGACATATATACTTGTTCCCTGCAAGTTGCGCACAGATTTCTGTATCTGGTGCTTTAACCACACGTACTGTCTGGCATTATACTCGACGCACAGCATCCCTGTGACTGGATCCTGAGTGCACATGAGCATCTCTCAGAAGATTCTGTCGATGTGCGAACATTAACAAGCAAGGCGAAATCTAACTGCTTGAGGCACTGTGAGCATCCTGTGAGATGAATGAGGGCAACCCCAGGCTAATTGTGGTCCTCCCTCCTGGCAGGCTGGGAAGTGGCACACATGCCACCTACCTCACTCAGAATGCGTGTCGATGGACACAGCGGGTACTCTCGGTCCCGGCCGAGGTGCCTCAGGGTTCGTCTGGATCAGGAGGCTTCATCTGCCACCACCCTCGCCTCAGCAGCATCACCTTCTGGGGTCGATGTAGCTTTAGAGTAATGGACATTTCCACATCCAAGGTCCCGGCTGCTCCATGCAGCTCCTATTGATCCTCTGCCTTTGCTTGCCAACCGGTAGCGCTTGGACATGAATTATTGTAACATCATGCCGGCTTTGATCCCCAGAGCTTGGGCCGACCAACTTCACAAGAATGAGGGGTGGCACTTAATATTTGTGCGTACCTTTCTGTTCCTTCGGGCCTCGAAGCATTAGCAAAGTGCACAGCAACAAATAACGAGTGGTGCGCGAGAGCGCGCGCACTTGTGTGAGGGAGCAGGCCATCTGTTTTACATTATGGCGCATGAGTCTGGGCACGATAATGCAAAACAGATGTCGGCCGTGTGGGTAACAGACACCAATAGGCCGTGGGCGGGGCAAATGCGAGATATGTGCCCGCATTTGCCCAATTGCGTGCTGTCTTTGTTAGAGAGATGCACACAACGCCCAGTAGCCTGCAACGATAACAAAACCACACGCATGAGCGTGTGGTCAGCTTTCTGAACCCCTACAAGAAGTCTTGCACTGCGCGAGCAGTGCTACGCACTGCAACGCTAGGTGCAAGACCTAAAAAGGTCAGTATGCTTCAGCCTATGGCTGCTTTGCACCGTGAGAGTAAGCATTTTGCCTGATCACTTGTGCTTAACCATTAAACGAAGTGCACTTTAGTGGCTCAGCTGGTGGGTCAAACGTTTACCAATTCAATTTTCTTTCCAGTCTTTCCCTTTTTATGATTTGTTACTCATGTTTGTATGTTTGAGCTATGTCTTCGGTGCACTATAAATTCAAGCCACTGGTGCCTTCTCTTGGCCCAACAGAAATCATATTTTCATTTAACGTACATTAAAACTAGAAAGGATTTCTATACCTGCTCTAAGTGCAGCTTCTTGCTGGGAAGCACTCTACTGATCTATTACAATTATGTGCAATGGTTATTTTGATAATTACAAAATATATATTATAAGAATATTTTTTTATTTGTGTGCTTTTCTTACAAAATCATAAAAAATAACTCACAGAAGCTTGCCTGGGCCCGACTTATTGACTTAGCAAATGCTTGTTTTCTGACCTGTTTATCCTTTCCCGTAGGCCTCTGCAAGGATGTGTCCACCGGTGTGGCACTAACACAGTTATGGTTTACTGAATATTATAAATGTAAACAAAGGGCAATAATGCAAGTTAATGAGGTGTGCAAGAGACATCCTCGAATTGTTATGATGCAAAAAACATTGGTCACTTTGTGTAAAGAATCCATTCTGTCCCGGCAAATGCCAGGAACTGTAGGAGAACCGGGGAGGTCTGAACCTTCCCAGAGCACATTCTGCCAGGGCTCAGCCATGCTATGCAGGACAAACCAGCAGCCAAAACACGAGAGTACAAAGTGCACACAGACCATGACAGACACTAGATATGAAGCAGCATAGGGCGAGAGGGCCGGAAGAGCTCAACCAATGCAGGAGAGACATTCTGACTTTGTATATTTTTAAGAAGTTTTCTTTAAACAATTCCTCCTGACACGTGTTTTGCTCTTATTATAGATCCGAAAAGGACTATAGCAATTCATTGTCTCCTCATGTGTATGACCGTCTCATTTAAACTGCAAGGTCCCACGCAGCTTCATATAAGACCTGTGTGACTCTAACTTAGAATTGAAATCAAGGCAATAAATGCTCAACTATGGGAGGCTTAAAGCTGGAGTTTTGTTTGGGGAGGCTCCTCAAGGAAGCCTATTTGTGACACAACTGAAAAATGTCCAATCGCTTATGATTAGCAGGAATATTGGTATGAATATCACTTTTGCCTTTGTAGAATCTTTGTAAGATGCTGTAGTAATGAGCCAACTGCATCCTTTGTCCTCCAAACCTATTTGAAGCTTGTTGGACAATCTCTAGGTCAAAGTTTCCCAAACTTTTCATAACTATGACCCACATTTTAGAATGACAAACCTTTGCAATCCACCTAGCATTAACACACATAAGGTTTTGGTGACTTTTTAATGAAATAGTAGACATGTTCTGTTATGTTATGTTATGTTGTGTTATGTTATGTTATGTTACTGCGACTTACAGAGCGCTACAGCTGCCCCAGCAAAGGGGCATCCTGACATGCTTTCAAATTGCTGTGCATTAGCAAAATAACATACTCTTTATAATTTTCTGTATTCTTCTGTAACAGCAATTGCTTGTAAATGTCACATACTTCACCACGCCCTTTATATGTCGTAATTGGTCTGTGTCCAAGATATTAATCTGTCCATTAAAAGTGGCAGATGGTGGACTGCACTAGTGCTGAAACAGTTTTCAGAGTGGGGTGCTGGCCAGTGGCATCTGTTCCCTAAATTCACAAGGCTTCAGAAATATTTTGGTGCTGATACCAGTGATTTTAGAAAATTTGAAAAAACCCTTCCGCAGCAGAGTATAGGTGGGCGGTCTGCGTGCGTGTGTGTGTGTGTGTGTGTGCACACATATGTAGCGCAAACACCACCCAGGGGTATTGGAACGCTTTACATGAGCACCAGGTTCTAGGTTAAATTACATAAGGTCAGGTTGATTTTAGTTTTAAGCATGGGAGAATAATGAGTGATTTGCCCAGAGCTAATGCCAGGTTTGAAACTTTTTTCCCCAGATCCAAAGCTGGTAGCTCTAGCGATTAGGCTACATCCATATTCTGAAAGTCAGACATACGTAGAATGATTGTATATTATTACGTATAGTCAGCATACTCGCTCTTGAAATTGCTTTGTGGTGTAGAAAAACAGCAGCATAAAATACTGGAAGGTTCACTTAGCGTCTTGCAAAGGTTTGTTTTGAAACTGGACTTAGGGACACAATTCAGCGCATTTACATCAGTGGTACTGAAATCATTTTCGGAGTAGAGGAGCTGACATCAATGTCACATCACCGAAAACATAGGAATTGTGCAATATCCCACTTCATACAAAATGTAGCAAATGTATTCTACAGGAGAGTGGTAAAAGTGTACTTTGTGTCTGACGGTGCATTTTGGAGCACACTCGCAAATATATTCCTAAAGCATCATGCAGTAGTGCACTGTCAATTACAGACATCACATTTTCTATTGACACAGCACTATATTTGCACACGCATACAGTTTTACTGATAAAACTATATAGCAGACAAATGCTAATTTGTGGAAATAGTGCTTCATAACTATTTAGCATTTGCCCATCACCAACACCTTAATTTGTTTTGTTCCTAATAAAATATTTGTTTCCATCAGACTTCAGAATTATATAACATGTGCTTTGTTTTTGCTTTCCCAACTACTAGTACATTTGAAATATGGCTACAGTTCACTTAGAAGTATTTACATTTTGTTATGTGTTACAAAAAAATGAAACCCACAGCCTTTAGTTTGACACTCCCTGTAGTCAGGCAAGATTGTCACATAATTCACTTTAACAACATCTCACTTTGTAGTCAGAGAAAGAAAAGGAAACAACAATCCCCATGTTAAAAGAATAAGCAGCAGTTTGTCAGAAGACACAGCCTGATATGTGACCTCTGTATTTAAATGCACAGCAAATGTGAAAAGATAAATAAAAAGGGGCATATTCTCAAGGACCTATCGCCGAGTTAGCGGCACTTTATCGCCGCCAAACTGGCAATAAATTCATCGCACTATTTACAAGCTGGTGCTAACAGCTGATATCACCAGTTTTCCGGCGATAGAAGCCTCAAAAAACATTGCAACAGATGACACCAGCAACTAACTCTAATGAGATGCAGAGTAGGCGTTCCCGTGCAAAAAGCCGCGTCAACACCACTGCGCAACATTCTCAACGACCAGCCAAATCGGCGATAAGATCACAAAACATGCGATAAGGTGCGTTAGCAGCAGGGATTTAACACCTGCTCTTACCTGGTGTTAAGGCGGACGACAACCTGCACCATCAACGGGAGCCCAGCCCAGAGCCACACCTGCAGAACGACAGATGCAATGGAGCCACTGATCATGCAGCTCGGAGCCCCAAGAGGGCCACAACACCCACCGCAACCACCCCCAGGCCCCCCTGGGCACCTCCCCCCCCCCCGGACAAAGAGAAATCACATCAACTGTACGAAATCCTGAACAAAACAATTCGCCTGATGACGCACGATCACAACAACCAACAATCATGTGTGGTCAGAAAAAGGCAAATCAGTCATTCATGTTTGAATTTCAAAACCAAACAATTTATTCAAATGAAACCAAATACAACTATGCAGAAGAGTCATGGCGGGTCTCCTCTGGACAATCTGTAAGTCACAGCCTGCAAGACAAAATTTAAAGATAAGAATATGTGTCATACGCTCATCCAAGGACAGAGAGAAAGAGAGAGAGACAGAGCGAGAAAGAGAAAGAGCGAGAAAGAAAGAGAGAAAGAGAGAGAGACAGAGCGAGAAAGAGAGCGGGAAAGAGAAAGAGGGAGAAAGAGAGCAAGAAAGAGAGAGACAGAGCGAGAAAGAGAGAGAGAGAAAGAGAGCGACAGAGCGAGGAAGAGAGACAGAGAAAGAGAGAGAAAGAGCGAGACCTTGAAAGGGGGAGAGGGAGAGAGTGCGCCGACACTGCGGACCCAGGCATCACTACTCACCTGCTGCCACAGGTGTGTCTCCAACCACGTGCGGGTACACACTGCAGTCCGCCAAGTCCATTATATGAAACAGATTCATGAATCATGAATGGCAAAGTCTACATCATTGCACACGCCATCAGTGCTTGCCCGCACCTGCGCACACAGTCCGCTGCACACCAGCCCCTCCTGCCGCCCAGCGGTGATTGGCCACCCCTGCTCAACCAGGCCTCACTGCTCACCTTCCACCACCGGCCTGTCTCCAAGAGGGCCCACCACGTGCCGGTACAAACTCCAAGCCCGGGTCCCGCGACCTTGGCAGCCTCCACATCATGCAGCCCCGCACCGGGGGCCACAAGGTCACACACCTGATTGTGGGTCTTGATTACACAATGGCAGAGATCATATCAGTGCACAGAGCATCATTGCAGGCTGCACACCCGCCCAGCTCTTTAGATGTCACTAACTCTGTGAACCGCGATGCAACGCCATGTGGCGGTAGGTCCGTGCTGCCCCCTGCCTCAGGCCTACACTGCGGTCCAGCAGGGCTCACACAACTCCTTGCCAGTCCGGACTGCCAGTACAGTGCATCATCGCAGGCTGCACACCCACTCAGCACTTACGGTGACCCTACCTCAGTGCACCGAAAGTCACCGTCCCGTGGTGGTAGGCCCGTGCCGGCCGCAGTATATCCGGTGCCACCAACTCTGTGCAACGCAAGTCATGGACCCTTTATGATTGAGTCCCGGGATATGCCAGGCAGACGCAGCCATGACACCTCCAGCAGTGGGGAAGAACTGGGACACATAGCGACGTCGTCGTCCCCTTTATACATAGGCGAGTGGCCTGGGTCGGCGTACGCCAGACCAGCTTAGGGGTGTGAATAATTATCCCTGGGCTCTGGGCGTGGTTAATTTCTGGGGTGGACAGGAAACCAACTGATGCGCGTGTCTCTGTCGCAGTGTCAGCGCCACACGGGCCGCAATCGACAATGTTGTAATTTTGCATGCACCCAGAGGGTGGACGCGCACGAAGGGATTGTACAAGGAATGCAAGACCGCTCAGGCTCTTGGATCCTACATGCCAACTGTTGCGTGTGTTGCGCCATTGGTGCACCGTAAGCCTAAGGCATAGCCTCATTTGCAGCGCGAAAGCCACATCACATTTCCAGAATGCAAGCAGTTGTCAGACTAACATCAGGGATGAAAGCACCTTTGTCCCAATACATAATGCAGAAGGACATCTGCACCTCCGACCTTGGTCATGCATGCGGCTGGCACCCCCTGACAGAGACTCACACATTACACACAGCGCAAATGAAAGAGCAACGTATCCACACCACACACACAGAAGTCCTGGCTCGAGGTACTCTTGCATGGAATGCCCTTGACCCTTACGTACACAACTACCCATTGCTCCGAGCTGTGGCCTATCATCCACATAAGTGCCGCAGGCCTGAGGAGTGCCAGTTATATGAGAGCCACCAACGCACTGTCCGAACATCCCGAGCACATGCACAACGGCTGTCATGTGGAACTGTATCGTGACCGAATGCTGCCCGTTAGTGTCTGATGCATTGGTCTGCATGTTGTGGCCCTTGCCTTGCCCGTACTGACACGCACATGCACATTGAGTCTACGCAACTGCACTAGTGTTCAATTGTGATGAATATTGATTGGAATGACAAATCATGTGCCTCAATGAGCATTGTCCGTACACAGGAAAGGACTGAATGACGCATTTCACTGAGGGGTGAGTCCCTATTGCCAGCTCCACCTCTGTGAGCCAGACATTGTGGTTGGGATAGTTGCTGATAGACCTGTGCTCCTATGTGTCTTCAGCAATCTGAGTATGTTGTCCAACTTCTTGCCATGTGGGTCAATGTGATCCATCACTATAGGCTGTGTCCACCCAGTTGAGTGTAAGTAGGTATGCGAAGAGATGTTCGGTTGTCAAATGTGATGGGGACTCTACTTTAGTCCTGCCAACGACTCAGACATTACACACACAGCCCTATTCCAAACATTGCGTGAGGCACAGTTGTGAAAGTGCACGAGTGTTGTTTCTGGGCATTGAGGCCACAGCTAGTGCACACATCCCCAGTCATCTCACTGCCTATGTGTGTCACGGTCACACATGCGGATTGCTCTCATTTCCCAGGGTTTACCTTTTTGTTCAATCAATGTCTTCACATCCATTCATACTTTCAAACTTGATCGATTATGGACATGACACATCTGTGTCAATTTGAATGTTTTATTCACATTCGTTGGGGTTGGCAGAGCTGGAGCAGTACATGGCCATGCAAACACAACATTACATTGTAGACCAGGGTTTGGCCAGCCAGAGTCATTTAGGGATTGACAAGTACATCGGAAGAGGTAGAGGACAGTCCTCAGTGTGATTGCTGTGTCATTGTTGAGCAAACAGAATATGGCAGTCCATGTCGAGGTCCAAGGTGAGTGTCTCGGAGTGTTTTGGGGGACAGTGGGAGGTGTTATCACAGGGCATGATGCAGAGGGCAGCACCAAAATGAAACGGCATATGGCGGAGAGGATTGCTACTGTCTCCTTTTCACTACACAGGTGGAATCACCCGCACCCTCGTCCTCTCTGTCATCTGTCTGACATGTGGGTGCTGATGTTTGGTCTGCAGCACTGTGTGCCACTGACACATCAGGGGCCGGAGATGTGTGTGTGGAAGTACCAGCAGCATTCATCAGCGACTGCCGTAGTGGCAGCAATGCTATGATGAGGATCTGCAGGGCATGGAAGATACCAACAACTTTTCGCTGGTGTGCATCCGTGGCAGCCATTCCGTCCGCATGCATATGCTCCATGTTCTCCATTACCCTCATCATCTGTGCCAACTCTCGGCTGACATCGCTGAGGCCACCCTGAGTAGACAGTTGTTCTCCTCTCAGAGGCATGTCTCCAGCGGTGTCGGGCATGGATTGTTGGACATCATGGTGCGAACTGTGGGTGTTCGTTAGTGAGTATATGTGGTCCATGATGTGACTCAGACACCCACATATGTCATCGGTTTGGCTGCCATGTTGGCGAACCCCACCCGCACATGTTCAGCCACCTCCTTCTGGCGGTCTAACACCTGGCCTTGGATTGCCATGTGTTCTTGGATGAGGTGCTGGGAGCCAGCAGTGGTGGTGGAGAGGTGGGATCACCTCGATGCAGCTGGCCTCCACTGCTCCTGGGGGTGGGGTGCGGAGGCTGTCCACGAGCCATTGGAGGGTGTTGGGCACATGTCCAGGGGGTCCTCTTCATCATCACTGAAGAGATGTCTGGTCTACTCTGCAGGAGGTGTTGATTGTCCCTCTGCAATGTACAGGCGAGATGCTGGTTGACAGTGTGTTCCATGTATGTTGACGCATTGTACATGTTCACATACAGACTGCCTGACAATGTGCATTGTGACTGTTTGGGAGTAGCTGACTATTTCATGCTGGACAGTGGGCATTTGAACTACATCAGGGATGTGAGGTTGTATGAGTACACTCCCATCTCACAGTTTCCTGCTATGCCAGATGTGATTGACCAGTTTCTACGCACAAGCTGAACCAGTTGTGTCCTCCGTTCTGCAGTGAAAGTGTTGCACTTTGTACTACATTGTCGTCAATGTTGATGTGCTGTTATTGCTATGTCTGTGTGCTGCATTGTGGGTGAGTCGCCCCTGCGATTTTGCTGCCCCTTTTCCCTTTGGGGCGGTGTGCCTGTGACTTCTGTGCTTCTACTGTGCTGAGATGTTGGAGACTTGGCTGATTTGGGCTCTTGGGCATGGTTTATCCGCAGATGTGCTGTTGCCGTCAGGGGTTGTGTGTCCACGTGGATGTGTCAGGGTGTGACCTGCTCCTTTCCTGATGTGTTCCACACTCAGCCACCTCTGTGTTGTGGCATGCAGCGTGTCATGATAATTGGACTGCAACCATGCTATTCGTCATGCAGTGTCACTTGCATTGTCAGTGTGGCTCACAGACACGCAGATTTGCTGGTCTTCACACGTGGGCATGGGTTGGTTGTGGGATTGGTGGTGTGGGGGGACCCCATTATGCCCGTGGAGGACATGGGCCTGCTTGCTGTTTGTATGTGTGCTGCAGTGTGCCAAGGGGATCAGGGACATGATCCAGAGTCATTGTGGGTGTGCAGTGTTCTCTACTTAATTGTGCATGTGTGCCATTGTGCCCATCCCCCCCGACCCCCAGTCCATGTTGGGTACTCATCCTGGTGCTGTTGTGTTAGGTCATGTCAAGCAGTGTCCGGACCCCCAACTCCTGCCACCGTCTCCCCACTGATGACTGTGGACACCATTTTCTCCATCTCATCCAGCTCCAGGTGTTCCGCTGGACTGCCACCTCCAGTCTGCATTGCCTCTTGACCTCTCCAATTGTCCTCTTCCTCACTCTGACTGCATTCACCTTGTCCAGGATGGCCTGCCATATTGCATTTTTGTTTGCCAATGGCACGTTGGAGGTGACGAACAGTTGTTGGTGGTGTTCTATAACCTCTGTGATGATGATCCTGTTTTCCTGCGGACTGAACCTCGTCTTCCTCGTCTTCTTCTCCTTGCCCTTCCATGATCCCAAGGTCCCAGGCGGATCCTCCTGGGGGCTTGTGGGGTTCTGGTTGTCCTCTGTACTTGCTCTGGCTTCCTCCATGGTGCTACACAGTTTGTATTGTTTTGTTTGTGTTTTTTGGTGTTTTTATAGTGCATTTTCCCACATGACGTGTGGGAATTGCAGGCCTGTCGCTGGTTATCGCTGATTTTTGTAACGCGATTGGCCACATCGCAACTTTTTTCGCATTGGTGGTTTGCGTTTTTTCGGGGTCACGTTTGTTTTAACGCGGTCACTTGGCGCGTTATCCTGAGACTATCGCATGGTGCCGCCGGGTTCAGAATACAACGTTAACACTGCGTTATTTTCCCGCGATAGACTGCGATGTGCAAAGTTGCATTAAGCAAATTTTGCGATAGTTATCACACGTTTTTGAGAATATCCCCCAAAGTGTAATGGCACCTGTATGTTTTTGCTCTTTTGTGACCCACCAAAAATCAGCGGGTGACCCACCACTGTTCTATGTATTTCTACAAGCCTTCCAGAAATTTCTAGGTATAATGAGTTGCCTAAAGTCATTCCACTTGTTTGCATTTATAAACTGAGTGTACGATTTCATTACAGACTCAACCCCGGCCAGTCACCGAGTTGAGCTTGTAACACAATAGCAATAAAAAGAGAAATTAAAAACTACACAAAAGTGAAATTTAAAAAACGAAAAGGTGAGAAAAAATATAAAACTGAAGCAAGTCCACGCAGTCTTACAAAACAGGTGGCAATGACGTAAATGAGAAAAGATATGCTATCCAAATTATATGGAATATATTTCGTGCACATTTTTATGGATTGTAGCTTTCCAATTTCCGAGAAAATGTTCCGTTGTATTTTCAGTGCAGGGCCCAAATACTTTAGAGGCACTTCATTAGAAGACTTTAAACATTGATATTTTGGCACTGCAAAAATCGAAGAAAGTGATTTCAGACAAAATGCTATGTCTTTAATCCTTAGGAAAGTAGGAAATGTGGTGTTGTGCAGATCTTGGGAAATCAATAAAAATGCTAATAAGAATTATTACTGAAAATGTTCAATTAAAACAATGCTTAATTTATACAGTTCCAAAATGTATTATATTTTATATGGACTGACCTGTGAGACAGTATGGCTCCTATTAGCAATTATGACTACCAAAAAGATAATCCTTCAGACTAACTTTAAGAGGACCACAGGGTACTGGATGGCAGGAGTGGCACATTTAGCGGTGGAAAAACCAACAGTGTGCTGAAGAGTGATCGGCTCGCATTCAGGACACATTAATTTCAGTAAAAGAAACTCGTGTCAAAAGGCGTTTCCTTTTATTTTTTGGGATAGCTTTATAAGCACATTGAAAGTATATGCTGAAAACCTTCCATTAGCCTATGTCGAATTATTATTGGTTTAATATTTTCCATGAATGAAATTCAAATACCGTAAAACTTGCCCCTGGGATGTAGTCACTTTTGGAAAAGGCACCGTATGTGGATTAAGATGTCTCCTGGAGCACCAGACTGTTGCCTCACGTCTTTTATTAGTTAATACCAGACTTAAATTGCCGTCTGATCATGAGCATGATTTTCTATACGTCAGCGTGCATATGTATATTTTTCCTGGAGTTTTGTGCGCAGTAAATTGTAGCTGGATGGCAAAGAGAGAAAAGCAAGAATATACCCTGTTTGCATTCTGCATATTTTCTCAATTATGTGTGGTCCCTCAGTGAACCGCTAACAAGCCACATAGGGTTGTAACTTAGCCACCTTTACAGTAGTTCCAACAAACGATATATATACACATCGCAATAGACTGGCACATTGCCCTCAGAAGAACCTCATGCAACTTCCAATGGACCCTCACGTAACTCTCTGCAGCCCTTCACAGGACATCAAGGGGCTGTCACACCCCACCATAGACCCTCTCCTGCCCCATCAGACCAACAGATGCCCTGCAGTAGACGCTCACATAGTTGTCAATAGGCTCCCCATAGCTTGCTTGCATGTTCTGCTGAATCTTCAGATGGATTCCAACCAACACAAGAAAAACTGTCACTAAGGCCCTCATCACAAGTCGCCTCGACTAAGGCAATGCCCTCTGCGCCAGGGCCCTCTACACTGGCTTCCCCACCCAGCTTCTCAGAAGACCCCAGACCATAC
Source organism: Triturus cristatus (assembly GCF_964204655.1). NCBI lineage: Eukaryota > Metazoa > Chordata > Amphibia > Caudata > Salamandridae > Triturus > Triturus cristatus. The sequence goes on along the minus strand of NC_140595.1, from coordinate 628,815,536 downwards.
AGAACGCTGTAGCCAGACTCATCCTGGACCTCCCCAAACAAACCTACACCACCCACTCCTGAGAGACCTCCACGGCACCCAATCCAGAAAAGATGCTAGTTCAAGATCCTCACACATGCTGACAAAGTCCTCCACAACCTAAGACCTGCCTACATCAACCATCGACTGAACTTCCACCAACCCTCTAGACATCTGCGCTCCTCCTTACTTGCCTTCGCACACACCTCCTGCATCCATTGCAGCAGCAGCGGTGGCCACTCCTTCTCCTACATCGCTGCCAAGACCTGGAACAACCTTCCGCTCCATCTCTGTACAGTCGCCTCGCTGACAGACTTCAGAAAGAGACTCAAGACCTGGCTCTTCGACTGAGAAACAGCACCCAGACACCCCTAGTGGTGACAGTGTGCCCTTAACAAATGCTGTTTGATTGATAGCTTCCAAGAGACCATCACATAGCAACAGGAAGAACAACCCATTGACTCAAACAGATCCTTGTATCTCCTCCCACGAGCAGTGGGGTAGCAAGTGGGTGTGGGGGTGTAGCACCCCATTAACACGAGTGTGGGGGGCAGCAGCCTCCCCCAGCTCTTGCCTGCAGACTCGGGACGGCAATCACCAGCACTAACACTCCCCCCACTCTTCCATGTGGCCGGCGCGGTGGCAATCCGTATATTCACCAGCAAGACCCCCCCCCCTACCGGTCTATAATGAGGCCACCTTGGGCGGCAAAGGCAGGGACTGGATGCCATCTAAGGTGCCCACGAGCCCTCACAAATCCCCCAACAAACCCTCACACAGCCATGAACACATCCACCCATACATTCTAAATTTAATTTAACCCCCAACAAACAACATATAGCCTACAATAAACCATCACATCGCCATCATGGTACCACAGCTCCTCTTACACCCTCACATTTTTAAAGACACCTTCACGTAGCCCTCGTAGGTTAAGGAGCTGTCTTTATGTTCAAACCCTGTCCCTCCTAATTAACATATTTATGTAACTGGTCAACTCTCCTCCCCCTCGCCCCAGGGTTTGCATGCAAGAAGGGCCTAATTCAATTTAAAAAAATGACTTCTAGTTAATGCCACATTCAATGCTTTTCAGTCATCAATAAATAATAAAAACTGAACATAAAGGGTTAGGGTCATGCAGTGAAATGAAATCTCCCTCTACAAACATGTCTGTAGCCATGTTAAAATAGTCCGCCTGCACTAGGTAAGTACTTATTACCTAATAACAAGAGTGAAGCTCCCCTCCTTAATTGAGATGTTGAAAGTCTTGGATTAGAAGTATTATCAAATAAGCAAGAAAGGTTTTTAGGGCATGATTACGAGTCTGGCGGTCTTCCGACTGCCAGTCTTGGCGTGGCTCAGCAGTGCCAGTCCATCGTTTTGCCTATTATGACGTTCACCATCATATCGGCGGTGGACCGCCACTGAGCCAGGGAGCAGTCATTCCCTGCTGCACCACAACGTAATATGGTCAGCGGGGGCTGGCGCAGTCCTGCTCAATATATTACGGGTTTCTACACAACAAGCCATTTCATGGCAGAGCCCCGCCATGAATACGCTGGTGGTGCAGGAGCCTCATGAGCCCCCCTGCCCAGGGGATACATTCAGGGGAGCACAACATGTGTGTCCCCCTGTCTGTATCCCCACAGAGTTCCAGCCCGGCTTGGACGTCCACATCCATGCCAGAACTTTTTGTAGGAATGCCGGTGCCTGTTTTGTAGGAATCGCCATGGGAAGGGCAAAGGACCACCCGCCTTATTAGAAGTTGAACTCTTTCAACTCGTAATACGGCGGGCGGTCCTCGCGCGGGTTTGGCGCAGCTGTGCCAGCGGAGAGCCGTCGCAACTGCATCAAACTCATAATCCACCTGATAGCTCGACTCCACCCACCAATGTGATCTGTGGTCTCACAGATGAGGAACAAACCAATTAATACCCATATGACAAGTGGGTGATTTTGCGATCCGAGCTCGATGAGCTGCGCAAATTCTTCGACTAATAATCAAAATAAACCTGCAAGCTCCTTTCATGTTGTCAATACAAGGATCATTGGCCAAGGGTGTTATTAAGAGGAGGTACTGGTGGATAAAGGGATCAATTTAGGTTTAGAAGCCAGGACACTCTCCAATGTCAGTCAGTCTTCATTGCTATATATCTTCAGAGCATTACAAGGAATGAAGCTTGGCATGTCAAAGAATGACTTCCTGTTGGCAAGAGGTCTAGGTGGCATCGGTGACATCAAACAACTGTCCATTCTAAATTCAGCTTGGAGAGACAAAAGCTAATTGCATTGCAAAAATCCTGGAAACAATGAAGAAAAGGATCAGGGACATGTGTGAAAGTAAGCCTAGTACATCCATGGACACAAGCTTATTGAAAAGATTAGGCAAAAGTATACTATCAGATTTCGAGCAATAATTCTTGGCATGCTGCTGTCAATACCCAGGTACACTGCATCCTAAAGTCTGTGGGACAATTAACTGTTCAGCCATTATTGTTTCTTTTCTCTCCTTGATTTTGAGGTGATCAACATCACAGATAAAGGAACAGCGTCTCCGTGCCCCTCCAGTCTGAATCATGTCTGACATTTGCTGTACTGTGTATTATTTGAAATCTGTGCCACTCATTGGTGCCTGGGAGTGAAAGCTGTGGAAGAAGCTCATGGGGTCTGCTAACTGAGACAGGGGACAGGGAGATAAGGAGGAAGAGATGAGGAGATTAGCCGGAATGTTAACCCCAATAAACACATCCTTTGCATTATGTTTCTATATTTGAACAGCACGAAGTTCTTAGAGAGACCACACACGGATGGCAGCATACGCATTTTTGTGGTTAGACTGGGTGTGGAGAAGGGTGGGAAGTCTATCTCTGTTTCTGCATGCACCTTGAGCGTGGGGGGCTGGGGAGGGGGTCATGTTTGCTACGTTTTTCTGATATGATTCATGATGTAAAATCTGGGGGCATATTTACAAGGGCTTTATTTCCGCTTTTTTGTCTTACAAAGCCAAGAATGCGGAGATAAAACCAGCGCCCTATTTACAAGAGGGTGCTAACATGCATAATTGCATGTTAGCACCCTTTTCCCCAACGCCTCCCTTTGCATATCCAATGAGATGCAAAGTGGGCGTTACTGGGCGTAACCAAGATGGACTACCTTGCAAATATCGCTGATGTTTACATCGCGATATTTACAAGGCAGCCCACATGATTTTAGCACACGTTAGATTTTGGCGAAAACTGCTGTTTTCGCCAAAATCTAACGTCTGCTAAAATCCTGACTTAGCCATCCCTAACATAGGGGGTGGATTATACTGATACAACCCTGTGGGTCGTATCAGCAAGGTTATCGCCGTTTTGCAGGGAACATCGCTGGAAAACCAGCGATGTTCCCTGCAAAAGGGCGATAACCTCGCTATCTCTGGAATTTTTATCGCCCTGGAGTAACGCGTTTATCGTCGTCCTTATAGATATGCCCCCTGGTCCTTTAGAATAACTAGACAGGAGATCATGGGAATTCGGTGGAAGGATACGGAAGAGAACTAATTAGTCCGTATTGTTTCCATTCATGGTGGAGAAGATACACCATGTCTATGTAGCGCTACAGTTAATAATTGTTGAATAAATATTTAAAAACAAGAAAGAACAGGCAGGCAGAATTCAACAAGTGGAGGCTTAGGCTGCAGCATGGCGACAGCAAAAGGAAGAAAAAGAAATACATAACTGGCATTTTAGTTGTTATTTATCTTTGGGTGCAGGTCTAGCCTGAACATATCTGTAAGTCAAAGGAGTATTTTGTACCGAAGATTTACAACTGATCACTAAATTTAAAATATTACAGCACATTTTATTTAATTCAAATTATGAGGCAAAATTTAAATATAGGGTGAAGTAACCTGGAGACACTTGTGCCGTCCAGGTACAAACTTATTGATTTACTATTGAGGTGAAATGCAGTCATAGCAGATGAGTACATTAAAAATTGATTGACAGCATTTGGAATGCTGCTGGGACGTACAAATGGTAAATAGTGATGGTTATGTTTCAGTAAAATGGCTAGTTTGCGTCTGTGTAAACTTCCTCGTCCGCGTCCCTCTGTACCTTTGGCCACATGAGGAGTTCCTTATAGGGAGCAGCGCCTCCAGGTTTACCCGATCGTGGGTCTACGAGGGTAGGAAGCAGGAAAAACATCTCTCCCAAGAATGGCTGCCCCCAGGGCCTGCTTGAACTTTCCACGCTCCTTCTGGAGACATCTTGTGTGTTTAATATTTATAGGGAGCCGCATGCCGCCCTGGGAGCAGGCTCTGAGAGCTTCTACAAAGAAGAGCAGAAAGGCCGGCAAAGGTCAAGAGGAAAGGAAGCTAGGGAAAAGACTGTGGGGCTTATTTACAAGGCCCTTGCGCCACTTTTGCGTCATTTTTAACACGAGAAAAGTGACACAAAAGTGGCGCAAGGGGTTTGTAAATCTGCCCCAGTATTTTTAGTAATTGTAATTATATTTATAAAGCGCTTACTACCCCTGATGTAGCATCGAAGCGCTTTTCGGTGAGTAGCACGCTACTCTGGAACCCAAAAAGGATTAATGGGGAATTAGTATAGTGTAATATAAATTTCACATGTGCCATGTGAGTCTGTTAGTTGGATTGAAAGGATAATGGAGGCATACAAGAAGGAAGGAAGGGCATAGAAAGAGTTTATTTGGAGATCATAGTATTAGGAGGAAGTTTGGGGTGAGTAAAGGAGAGATGGAGGGGGAAGAGTCTCAAGAAGTGGATTAGGGAAAAAAGAGGTCTCCGGTGAGTTTAAGGAGTGATACATGCTGGAAGGGTTTAGAAAGGGTTGTTTCGGAGATCTGAATAATAAAATGAGGTTTGAAGTGGTGAAAGGAGGGATAGAGAGAGGAGTCTAGAAAGTGTTATTTTGGAGATCATAGTAGTAAAGAGAGGTTTGGGATGAGTCAGAGTGGAGGTAAAGAATATATATTGAGAGAAATATATTGCAAGATATAGGGCAGTGCAACGAAGAGGCTCAATTTATTTTTAATATTTTATTTACATTTTATTTTTACAGTAGGAGTAAAGTAATAAATATATAGATACATAAGTACATGGAATGTATATATGTATGAGGGAGGTAATATATCAGGAATTAAGTTGTATTTAATAAACTCAGACTTTCAAGTGTTGCTGTACTTTAAGCCAAATGTTTTTTCTTTATCCTTCAATAATTTAATGGTGAAGCAATTGTAGATACATAATTATGATAAGATTTAGTAAACTTCATACGTTTTTCACATACACGCAAGTCACATTATGTAACTATGAGTGGTCCCTGTTTGTTTTCTTTCCTTTATGATAAGTGCGGCTCTACATGAGCCAGCTCAGTGTCCAGGATAATTGTTAGCCACGTATGTATCTGCGCTGGGGGACTGCCTCAGTGGTCCCTATTTCTGTGGTTATTCTGCCTACCTGGTATGGTTGATATGTGTGTCTTCTCACTGTAGAGTGGGGCAAAGTAGGTGCTCCCCATCTCCGTAATCTGCACCGCTGCATGATATTTTCATGGCAGTGATATTGCAAGACTGTATTGTACAGTGTGGTTTAAAAACTATAGAAACAGGCCAAAGCTAGTCAGTGTTCGGTTACAATTCATTGTTATTTCAGCTCCCAGACCTAAACATGAGTGCATGGGAATGCAGTATATATATATATATATGTATATTCACTGAAAAAACCATAGGTTTCACACATGTTATAGTTAGCGGAAATTTTACTGATAAAAAACCAGTGAAATTCCCCCGTTATAGTTAGTGCAGGCAACTATAACTCACGCGACCGCAATCCTCTGCTGATGCTAATACTGTATTTAGACACTTATTTGCCCATGTCTTCTTCCATACATTTTTAGCTATACATATATTACAAATATTTTTTTTTCATAAAGACACATATGTCATCAGCAGAAGATTGCGGTCGCGTGAGTTATAGTTGCCTGCACTAACTATAATGGGGGAATTTCACTGGTTTTTTATCAGTAAAATTTCCGCTAACTATAACATGTGTGAAACCTATGGTTTTTTGCCGTGCACGCACGGTGGGCACGCGGTGCGCTACGCGCACCGCGTGCCCACGTTACGCTAGATGGGCCATGTACGCACGATGCGCTTCGCGCACCGTGCGCACATGGAGGACATATGATGCACTTCGTTTTGAAAGGTAATATTTTAATTTTTCGTAATTGTTATAAGCCATGCACAAATGGTGCCCTTCGGGCACCATTTGCACACGGGGTGGAGAGAGTGTGGATAATTTTTTCTTTTATTATTTTTTTTTTAAATATTATAGTTTATCTCTGAAACATATAAGCCATGCACAATTGGTGGCCTTCGGCCACCAATTGTACACGGGGTGGGGAGAGTGTGGATAGTTTTTTTTTTTTTAAATAATTTTTTACCGTACGCGTACGGTGAGCGTAATCGGCGAAATTAGAGAAATATTAAAAATTCCGTTTTTGGCCTTGGGGGATCTTTGGGGACTCCCTCAACATGGCTATGTGTGTGGGCGCTGTCTAATCAGCCCCTTTACATGTTTTTGTGCTTTATTTTAAAACCTAACTCTCAGTGCGAGAGAGAAAATGGCGGCCGCCGCTTCCTGGTTTCGGCCGATTCGAATGTTTACTAAGATCTAAGAGCCAATCAGAATCGCGCTCGCGCACGCCACCGTACGCATACGGTAAGCGTACCGTAAGCGCACCGTAAGCTGGCTCAGATATATATATTGATTTAAAGGCTATTTTCTCAGAATCTACTGAACAGATTTACACCAAACCTACAAAAGGCACTTCCCTGACCTGAGGACTACCTCTCTGCCAAATTTCAAGTAATTCTGTTCAGCCGTTCGGGCTGTACCTTCGACTAAATGTCCTATGGAAAAATGCATGGGGAAAACGCGTTTTGGGACCCCCCTTTTTTCTCGGCCCCGCTTGACGAATCACCCCAAGACTTTCAGGGTAGGAGCTGAACGGAGCGCCCCATTGGTTTTGAAAATTTCGCGAGGATTCGTCAACCGGCGCCAAAGTTATTCAAAATAGAATTTTCAGATTTCCTATGGAAACTCGGTCCTAAATATAACTATCTACTGGCGACCGCCAGTAGATTTTATATATATATATATATATATATATATATATATATATATATATATATATATATATATATATATATATATATATATATAAAATATCAGAATCCTGTTATGCATGGGATCCCCCAAGAAACTGGTACAGACCACAGCGTGTTCTTAAAGATCCTTAAGTGCAGTTTTATTGTAGCCAAATTAGTAACACATTTAGCATTCCGGCAGTACAGCATTACGCGTTTCGACAGTGGAACACTGTCTTGATCACATGATATATATATATATGGCTCAGATTTCCCTCGCTCAGCAAAGGAATAGACCGCACTCAAGATGGAAGTGGATTATATGGTGTTTATTGCCGTATACAAAAAAGCAGGACGCGTTTCGGCTTTGCACCTTTTTCATACTGTTAAACGCACACAAACAATAATCGCCATTTTTAACCTTTACGATATGGGAATGTTTCCGGGGGAAATTACATCATTTCCGACCGTCAGGTAAACACAAAAAATGTACTTTTACTAGCAGACAATTCATTGATTCTTGGCGGCCATCTTAAGTTAGTATTCGATGTATATGCACTACTAATGTCATTAATGTGCAAAAATTTTTAATAAAACGGAACACAAAAGAATTTAGCCCTGGATGGGCAATGTGACCGTTTCTTGCTAATATGCACTTTGCGACATTTGGTGAGAGAAATCTCTATGGGGAGAGAAAGCAAAGCGAGGACGCGTGTGCCCTCCGACTCACCCGTCTTCGCAGCCGCCTCTCTGTCTTCTCGATCCGTGATATATATATATATATATATATATATGATTTCTATAGATATATATGATTTCTATAGCGCCCGAATCACCCCCATCGGGGTATCTCCGCGCTGTGACTACTAGTGGCCGACTCAGTGAGATAGTTTAGGACAGTGCCGTTTTCAGCAGCTTTCTCAAGGTCAAGAAGTTAGTGCATTAGAGCAACTGGAGGGGGAGTTGGTTCCACTACCACAGCGCAAGGTGGGAGAATGCTTTACCGCCCATGCGGGCTAGTTTGAAGTGCGGGATATGGAGGAGTCCTTGGTGGCTCGACCGCAGGGGTCTGGATGGTACATATCTGACCAGCTTTTTAGTCAGATAGCTGGATCCCATGTTGTTTAGGGATTTGTAAACCATGCAGCAGACTTTGAATTGTATTCTCTTTTTCACTGGGAGCCAGTGAAGTAACAAAGTAACAGAGTAGATGCGGTTCTGGGAGGGGCATTGTTCACCAGTCGGGCAGTAGGAAGCACAAGCATTCTGAAATGCCCCACTCTTAGACTCCAGCTTCAGATGTGAGAGACAATGCTGTAGGTGTTTCGCTGAACTTCTCTCTATGACTTTCTAACAGAAAATGACTCGTAGTGCTGTAGCTGCTGTCATATAGGCGAGCAATGCCCCCAACCCCATTGCCATGCAACATAGATGAGTAGAGCAGCCTGATTCCATAGGCAATGAACCCTAAGAGAAAAAGGATATACAAGAGTGATATATTCAAGGTGTCGATCTAAATGAAGTCCTGAAATATATAAGAAATAACTTGACCTAATCCAATCCAAATTCAGACGACGAGGAAGATGATTTCTTGCAACAATATCAGTGGAAAGTGCAGGAAAATCGGCCACTTCCCAACACTGTCCACAGAGTATTATCTAGGAAATTCTAATTTCCCTAGATTTTCAAGACAATACCATTGCAGAATTCAATGAGGAATTTCCACAAGTAGCAAACGTGAACTCTTTTATGGCTGGTCTTTCGTCAAAGAATTCATAATATTAGAGGACATTGGGAACCTTATTATGAGTCTGGCGGTCCACGGACTGCCAGACTCACGGTGGCGGTCTCCCGACTACCCCATTATGACTAGGGGGGTCAGGCGCTGCCCTGGAACTACCATTCCCTGGTGGTTACGCAGCGGTCCTGATGCTTGTCGGGATAACCGCGGTCTTGACAAGCATATTCCGAGTTTCCTATCCATCGCGGTTTTCATGGCCGTGAGCCCACCATGAAAACCGTGGTGGAGAGGAAATAAATGGGGCCCTATAAGGCCCCCTGGTGCCTCACACCATGTGGAAGCACATAGGGGGACACAACATGTTCCTCCTGTGTGCATACAACCCAGTACCTGCACGGCATAGACTGCAGCAGTCCATGTTGTGCAGGTACTGCCTCTGACGTTCCCATTGCAGTGCCTATTTCATAGACACCGCCCTTGGAAAGCCAAAGAACCACCCACCAGACTAGGAGAATACTCCTGATCTGGCTAACGGTTAGTACACGGATTTGGATGTGCGGGAGCGGTACGTTCTCGGTCTCGCTCCTTCACCGCTAAACTCATAATATAGCCCTTTGTGGGCAAGAAGGTGGGGGTAGCTGTGATAAGGTCTTATTCTGCTTTTATTTTCTGAAAACTCATGCTAATTGTGTTAGCTCAGTTTCTCTTCAGAAACTTTGAGCCTTTGGTAGGCAATATGCTACGAGGGTATAGCTCCACATCAATCCTCTTAACGATGGAGCAACAAGTGAGAATTCATTAGGATGCAGCTTCCAACTCCATCTGTTAGCATCTGAATCATTGGAGGCAGCACAACACCAAATCAGATCAGTTATGATCAGATCATTTACAGAACTCCTTGTTAATGTTTTTGCCTTTCTCTGGAGCAAAGTTATTAATCTCTCAGTTCAAGCAACTGATCAAGAGTCAGTTCAAACAACTGATCAAGAGGTCCACAAGGGACCATAAATTCATGATTAGTGTAAGCAAATTGGAAGAGCTGATTGGCATGACCTCTAAAGATCTCTAGTGCTCTCTCCGGCTTCTAGGGCACGGAACCAACCCACCTGAGGAGAGTTTTGTGTCCATAAGACGCCTCTTTTTCGTCCGTTCTGGCTCCACTTCCGCTCTCCTCTGGGCATGACTCTCTGTGGGAAGCTCAATTAGAGGAAGGTCCGCTAGGAGGTCACCTACATAATTTTCACACTCTCAGGAGTTCCTCAAGTTCCGACGTCTGGGTTCTACATATAATTCATCAATGCAACAAAAGCAAATTCATGGAACCTCCTCTTGCGTCTACTCACTGATCCACCCCTGCTCCTCTATATCCTTTTTATGGCAAGCTCTCCTTCAGGAGATTCAAGATCTGTATCCAAAAGCTGGAGTCTCTCTGGTTCCAGAAAATCAAGGATGCTACTCTATCTTATTTCTGGTACAGAAACAGACAGGGGAATTTCAAATGTTTTTTATCTGAAGAGATCATTCTGTATTTAGCTTTTGAGATAGTGACTGTTCAATCCATCTTTACTTTGGCTGCTTCTTTGGACCTCAACCACTCATATATCCACATTTCAATGCACCCAGACTCCAAAGATTCCTACGTTTCTGCGTCCTTGGGCAGCATTATCAATTCTGAGTGTTGCCATTCAGAGTATCAGCAACCCAAGGAAGTTGGAAAGATCTGCCTCCTTTGGTGGAAATTCCACATTCTATGGACATCATATTCTTTACATATTTAGATTATTGGTTAAACAGTGCCTCCTCTGTCTCCAAGGAGCCCACAGATGTGACAGATGGTGCCGTCCGGTGGTTTTTACAATCAATTGGAAAAAGTCCCATCTGAATCTATTCTGGAGTCTTGAATTTATCTATGGAGAATTTCACACCAGCCTTTGACCTGAGTTTCTTCCACAGTAAAGGAAGGTGAAGTAGAGAGACCACCAGAGAACATTATTGGACAGGCCACAGACAACAACAAGAGTCTGCTTGAGGGCAGAATGAGAGATGGCGGCACCATTGGTGGTGGTACCTTGGTCTAGGAGCCATCCTCAACCTATGGTCCAGCATCTTCTGCCCTAGTGGTATCCACTAGTGCACAAGATTTTTTTTTTGGGCAGAGTCAAATCTTCTCTGACAGTTTATCTGGCATGGAGGAAGAATTGGCTCGCGGAGCTCACTGAGCATACTGAGTGCGCGCTCTCTCCAGGCACCCATCCCCCGTAGGGGGGCAAGCCCATACTATACAGAGCCTGCACTCTCTGTGAAGCTATTCACAGAAAGCTACCTCCCTACACATACTGAAGCCTCCTTATGTAGCTAAGGGCCTACTATCTACACTTAAGTATGTTAGTATTATTTTACTTTATGTCAAAAAATAGTTAGAACTTTACTGAAAAAACAAAAGGGGTTATAGTGACTTTATAGTTAGCAGTGATAATTATTTGGTACTTTACTTTAAAAACAATACCTTAGAAAATCATTAAAAAAACAATGGTTAAAGTTAGGTTATATTTAGGTGAAAATGTCATTTAAAAAACACTATTCTAAACTGAAAACAAATCATCAGTGATAGATTACTGAGCTAACTATAACATGCATTGCGTTTGACCTCACATATTACATCACTCATGTAGTTCAATGACATCACTGATGACATCACAAATGACATCTCAAATGACATCATTGATAACATCATTGGTGACATCATTACTGATGTTCAATTTAATCTACAAACCAGTACAGCCTTTGGAATATGTAATTAAGTACAAAATGGCGCAGGATCATGTAAAGCATAAATTACATAAGAACAAGTCCCATTAGGTGGCCAAACACTACTAGGCACTTCTTTTATAATGTGCTGAAATTTTCACAGAGAGTCTATTACCTCCAGACACCCAAACGCCATTAGGTGGTCGAACACCTACTGTGTACCACCTGCCTTGAGCAGAACTCTTCACAGAGAGCCTTCTCTCTCCAGGTACCCAAGCACCCATTAGGTGGGCAAACCTCTACTTCGCATAGCCTTCACCCTGTGCACAGCTCTTCACAGAGAGCTCAATCCCTCAAGACAACTAAGCTTCATTAGGTCACAAAGCCCATAGTTTGCACAGCAGCTGCTCGGTGCGCACGTTTATACAGAGAGCTCACTACCTACACACCTTCAAACCCTGATAGGTAGTGAAGGCTCTACTATGAACAGCCTTTGTCCTGTTGAAAATTCATCACATAAAGCCTACACCTGCCGGACAATCAAGCTCTCAATGGAGGCAAAGCATTGTGCAAAAGCTTATGCCCATTAGCAGTACAGAAGCTAAGGAACGTTTGCTCTAGATGTTGCTCACTTGGGGTCAGATCTACGTAGTCGTTTTGTGGTCGCAAAGGGTCCGATTTGCAGAATCGGACCATTTACAACAGCAAAAAGACCTTTTTTTATGTAAAAAATGAATTCGCGATTTAGTAATACACTGTTGAATCGGTATTTAGGTTTGCAACCAATTATCTATTCGGTTTTTGGAAGGGGCATTTTAGGGCATCCCTTCCAAATACCAAATCGGATTGGTATTTATTAATGTTTTTCGACCGAAATCAGGTTGCAAGAGATTAATACTTTACCAGCTACAAACATGTAGTGGTAAGCCGTTCTTAAATGGGAAGGGGTCCCTTAAAACTATTTTCAAAGAGTAGCCTGTCGTCCCATCGACCACTGGGCTCTCTTGAAAATGTTACTAGCATTTTTATATATTTTTGTTACACTCCTCCCATTTCCCTTTGAGGAAAACATCATGTGTTACGTGGCTACACACTTAATGTCATAATGTTTGATGCAGTAAAAGACTGTGTATAGCACTCCGCATTGTTAGGTCAAAAAAACATTCTAAATGTCCGAAAAGAAATACATATAGCGCTTGACACCATCGGAAGAAAGGGGAATCAAAATATTGTCAGTAAAATTGCATCAGCACGTCTGTGTAATAGTCTCTTGCAAATATATGGGCGCCTGAATATCTTAGTCGTTCTTTCCAAAAGAAACAAATTATATAAAAGGCATGTGGCATTGTATGTTAGATATACACCATTAAGAACCATTAAAGAATCGTGTTATTAAAGTGAAATGAGTATTTTATTCACAAACACTTCAATTAATTGTATTACGTTTGCTTTTTAAAGATAGAGTTCCATGGGATGTCATCATTCAGACTCTCCTTATGTGTGGCTCATCTGTAAATCCTATGCTGAACTCTCTCAAACATGATGCATTCAGTATTGAGGCCTATGTTGTCCAGTTGTTGAATGCTAACCTATCTCAAATCTGATATGGAGTGACTTTGTATGATATAATGATTGGACATTTTGTTGGTATTTTGTCTGCATCTCAAGTTACTACGGTGATCACATATGCAGGTTTTTACCTTCCCACATGTCATTCCAAAACATTTCAAATGGCAAGGACATTTAATCATGTAAAATACTCTCTCAGAATAACAATTTGTGTGTTTTCCTATTTGCCATGAAGTATCTAAACCAAGATCCGGGCTTTTTGTGTATGAGGTTAAATTACAGACACTGCATTGACTGCAAGGGTAGTGGCCAATTATCTTTGGACAACACCATAGATTAGGTGTTATCACAGCATTAGGCGGGTGGATTCTTTTTTACTATATCCTTTTTTGTGAAAACATGGGTTGTCCAAATGTAAAAGTTCCTGTGTTAAGTAGATGCCAGAATTTTTAAATGATATTCTTTACATGTTGAAATGCAATATTGTAGGTAGTTACACATATCAATCTATTATCGTTGCCTTCTCTGTGTGTTGTTTCCAGTAGACTTCCCTGTTATGGTTTCTTGTTCTTTTCTTTGATTTTTTCTATGACATGCTATGGGTATCCTTGTTCCCTTAGATTGTGATAGTGCAGCTCCGCCTGTTTTTTGTAATCTGTGATTTTACTGCAATTCCATTGGATGCTCAGTGGTCTAGGGTGGAAACAAAATCCTCACATCTAGAAAGATAGTTCAGCATTGCTGATAGTGTTGGTACATTTTAGATTGTAGTTCTTGTCACCCTCACAGATAAGATAGTATGTCGTCTATAAATCTCTTCCAGAATACTATCGTGGATCTAAAAAGATTTGCATCTGTGAGGATGAATTTCTTTTCAAAATGATGCACATAGAGTTCAATCATGTGGACGCAAATGTGCTTCCCATGGAAGCCCTATGGACTTGTAGGTAGAGAGTTTCTTCAAATTTGAAATGATTTCTGGTCAGTGCTAATTTTGCGCACTCTTGTGATGTGTTGTAGGCTCAAGTATTCCCAACTACCAGAAAAAGTATTTCCTCTAATGCCCTCAGTGTGTCTTCTTGAGGAAGGCTGGTATAAAACTTTCAAAATCGAGACCGACCAAAAGGTATTTTGATTGGTCAAACCCAACATCCTTCAAAAGGAACAATAAATCTTTTGTATCTTTACGTAGGTAGTTGTGTTCTGAACTAGTGCTTTCAAATAAAACTTACACAATTGAGACAGTGGTTCAGGAACAGACTCTATCCCTGATACAGGATGCTGCAGGGGAGGGGTCCTATTTATCTGGATTTTGGGAAGGGTGCAAAAGTGTGGTATCACTGGATATGCGTTCCTAAGGAACAAAGCCTCATGACTTGAGATCCCCCCACTTCGACTTCTTCTGTCATCACAATGATCTCTTGCACTAGACCCTGAGCAGGATCTGTGTTTATGACTTTATAGTTTTCTCATCTCCCAATAGCCGTTTACACTCTTTCCTGTAGTCAGAGATTTATTGGTTGACTATTCTCCCGCCTTTGTCAACTAGTTTAATTGTAATCTCAGGATTTTATTTTATTTCTTCTAAAGCTTGTTTCTCCTGATGGAACATATTGTGAAATGTTTTAATCTGTTTTGTGTTGGCAGCCTTTATCCCTTTCAATTATATATACGTTTATTTTTGCATAATTTATGCTACACTCTAAGCCTGAAAGGATTTTGTTTTGACTTATACTGGGTGCTCCCTTGTGTCTGGACAAAGCTATGCTTCTCTGTCAAGCTCTAATAAGAGTGAAACAGGTGTGTCAGGATCTGCTTTTATTCATTTCAGATTGGCTTGTATGCTATTTTGTTAATCAAAAACTGTAATACTGTGGCTGGAATGGTAAAAGGATTTTCTTATTTTTCCGCTAGGTGGGAATGATACTAGGTAATCCTATGTTTGAACACTTTGCTGCAGAAGTGGCAACTTTGTAATTTTCTAGCTAGACATGGATAGCAATGTGCTAATCCAGTGCTTAGAAACTCTGCTGGAAAAATAGCCATTTGAGGTATGCATATTTAGTGTGTCAATGGTGTTGTCGAGTGCTCCATATAAAGCAGCTGCTCTCCACCATAAACTTGGGAACTACCCAGGTTTCCCTACTCCTTCTTTACACCCACAATACACATAAATATATTACATGAATTAAAAATTACATATTTTCTACTGTGTGTGATTTTAAGTTAAGTAATTTAATAAAGTTTAACATAGGAAAAAATATTTGATGTATATTATAAGATTAAATACATTTATATGACAAATTAGATAATTTTTAGTATCAGCAATACAATAGTTGCATACCCATAGCAGCGACAAGTAATGCAAAAAGTAATGCAATTTAATTACCAAGACTATGGGCCAGATGTACGACCCACCAATTTGCGACTCGCAAATTGTGTCTCAAATGCGACTTGCAGTTTGCGACTAGCAAATTTGGATGCACAACAATGTCTCAGACACTGTTTGCGATTCCTAATGGGGTCGCAAATTGCATGCCTCCTTAATATTAATGAGGCAGGCGCAATTTGCGACCCCATTAGAAATGGCTAGCACTCACAGGGATGGTGGCCTGCGTGGGTCAGAAGACCACCATATCTGTGACTGCTCCTTAAAGGAAAATGGGATGCATTTAAAAAAGAAAAATGAAACTTTTCAGTTTCATTTTTTTAAGGGCAGCCAGTGGTCCCTTGGACCACTGCCTGCGCTTAAAAAATATTTTCTCACATACTCGCAAAGGGGAAGGGGTCCCCTGGGGACCCCTTCCCCTTTGTGAGTGGTTTACCTACTTGAAGTAGGTGGTAAACTGAGAATGTTTTGCGGCAGCAAATGCGGTCACATAACAATAGTACATGTCATTGTGACTCGCTATTAGGAAGGGATGCCCCTACCTAATAGCGAGAGTTGCAAATGATATTTTGTGAGTCAGTGACTCTCAAAATAGCATTTGTACATTCCATTACCCTTTTTTGCATTCGCAAACGGGAGGATCTCCAATTTGCGGCCTCAAAAAAGGGTCATACATCTGGCCCCTATAAATCTATCCCAAAAAAAAGACAGCAAATAACAATTAAAAGGAAACATTGAAAAATGATCCACGGCCCAATTGATGGACTTTCAAATATTGGTAGATAAGCTGGATATTTGATGTAGACCCGCTCCCCTTTCTAAATCTGGGACATGCTGTGCCATCCTCCAACTTCCCTTTTGGCCCCTTCTTTAATTTTTAAAATGCCACGAAGTCTTTTCAAATCTGGACAGCTTATCCTTCAGCAAGGCTGTTATATTTTCATTGCAAACATTTGCCATATTTTTGACCACCAAGCTCCAATAGAAGTTGGGGACTTCTGTTTCCACCACTATGCAACTGTCACCTGGTTAGCTAGAAAAAAGGGAGATACATTTCCTTGTAATAGTGTAGAAGAGGGTAAATACTTTCCTTGTCCAGGTTTCCCATCATTACTCTAAGCTGCTTGAGAGATAACGGGCCTCCTGTTATGTCTCTAATAATGCAGAGCCACTCACCTTGTAGGTCTGGACACAGGACCATGTCCATAAAATCAAATAAGCAACACAATTCCACAGAACTGACAGCACCTGCAGCAATGATTAGACCACACAAGTGTAGCCCTCAAACTTAATGCAGTTAGAAACCAATGGTTTAAAATTTCATAGGCCTTTTCTCTCCATTGGGTATGTATCAAAATCTTAGATGCACGTACACAAATTGTACTCCAGAGGTCTTCTGAACCTCTAGTTCTCTGTCTCTCTCCCATAAAGACATATAGCAATATTTAGAATTGTCTAGAGATGTGTGCACCTGGAGGTGCCTTACACCAAAGAAGCCTGAGTCAAATCTTCCTCCCATTTACTCTCGATGTGTGCCAGATCTCATCCACTGGTGCAACTGTATTAATCAATACCCATCACCAAAAGCTAAATGATATGTTGCTGCACAATCCTCGCCTGTCCTCAAACCCCTTAAAATATTGTACCAAAGGGCAGGGCCTGAAGAAGTCCAAGCTATTAAGCGATTGATCTATGAGGCTCTAAAAAACTTTGGGTTATGGGTGGGAAAAGTCATTGGAGATGGAAACATGGTTACCCTTAAACTTTTGACGGCCATCCTAATATGTGACTAATACAACCGCAGACAATAAGAAGTGCTTAGTATCAGGTCTATGATGAGGTTAAACCACAACAGATGTCACACATTGGCACTCGGGTAACATCCATCTGTGCCACCAACCAAGGTTTTGGAGGTCCAGGTCCCATTCATTCTAGTGTCAGAAGGAGCTGGGCTGCACAAATGTAACCTGTCTGAAAGAAGCAGTCCATTCTCTGAAAACCTCTTAAGAAAAGTCTTCTAGCCACGGTGGGGGCTTAACCGCTCTACAGGAAGCTTAATAAATGTTTCTGTAAATCACTCAATATTTGTATGCGAAGTATAAGGGGT
This sequence comes from Triturus cristatus, assembly GCF_964204655.1. Classification (NCBI taxonomy): domain Eukaryota; kingdom Metazoa; phylum Chordata; class Amphibia; order Caudata; family Salamandridae; genus Triturus; species Triturus cristatus. The sequence continues at coordinate 628,797,809 of NC_140595.1, read as the reverse complement.
AAAGCCTGTGCCAACTACAGAAGACAGTGGAGGAAATTACTTTGTATATTATTATTCTTTTTAAACTAGGACAACTCTGCTTTCAACCACCTCTACGGGTCCTTAAAAAGAACTTGAAACAAAGATGGAGCATTTTGAGCACATAGATTTTTGCAGGTAGTAGTAAACTTAAATCCCAGATATCAAATTCAAAGCCAAATCTGTGAAGGTGGGGTTGGTAGTTATTGTTCTGATCTTCTACTCCCATTGCCTGGTATTTTACATTTCTAGCTCATCCATCAGGCATGTTGAATTTGCTGGGTCAACAAAAACACAGAATATAACTTGCAAATAAAAACAAATTGGTGCATCCAACTTTCCCTGGCCATTCTCTTTATGGCTTGGTTCTCGTTAATTAAATGAATGAAGAGCTCCATAGGCAGGGCACATATTAAAGGTATTAAGGAGCATCCCTGCCTCCTGTGAATTCAACAAACTGCTGTAATTCCCCATTAATGTTAATGAGCCATTAAACAAAGTTAGCCATTATAAAATATGTCATTAGGGGCCCAGGAGAGGTGTTATAAATCCCTTTAGATATGAACTGCCAATCAAGCCTATCAAATAACTCTCTGCATCTAGAGAAAGAAGGACCATCTGAATTTTGTTTTTGCTATTTCCTCCAGAGTGCTGCCAGTCTGGTGTTATTACTTGCCTGGTGGACACTGATCCTCACAAAGCCAAATCAAACAAATCCATCATGGACTCATAGCCCCACTAAAGACCCAAATTAGTTGAAAAGTAGCGCAAGGGGGACTGCTAAAATGTCCTGAAAAACTTTATACAAAGTTAAAGAAAAACCATCTGCGCCTGGTGGTTTGTATCAAATCATTCTCTGGATTGCTAGCCTAACCTCTAAGGCAGTTATAGGAGATTCCAACTCCAACAGCACCTCACATGCAACCATGTGTATAAATATCTGCATCACATACCTGTGCCTGATACAGCTCAGAGTAAAAATATGAGAACACTTGCAGTATTTCTGGTGTAGGTGTCTACAGGTCACCCTAGTTATCATTTGTCATGGATATAATTTCAAGACTTCGCCACTTTCAACCAGTCAGCCAGAAGACAACACTTTATCCCCCTTTCCTAGGAATATATACCCTTACAACGCATGCAAATACATTGCATGCACAATGGGGCTGTTACAACGACCGCGTTGTTAGAACACATACCATTACATCGTAAGTCATTACTACGACTTGCTGTTGGGGGCACGCTGGACTTAGGAATAGTATTATTTACTATTCCTACTCCAGTTTGTGCAACAGCAGGGAAGGTGTTGGATTCTAAATTCAACACCATTGCGCCCCCTACAGCAAGTCGTACTAATGACTTGCGATGTAATTGTATGCATGGTGACAACGCGGTCGTTGTAGCGACCACGTTGTAATGTACCGCGTTGTGGAGACAGCGTTGTAAATGCCGTTTCCCCTTTCATAGTATTTCTGCCCTTCACAAAGCATTTTTCTTGCTGCCTCACCCATTAGTAGCTGCTCCATCTCTCCCATAGCTGTCTGATGAGTCTTATAGGCCTTTGTCAAGTCATTGAAGCTCAAGGGGCAAAACACAGGATTCCAACTCTAATCTTCTTTCCTTGGCCCTTTTCATAAAGGCCAAGGCATGAGAAATCAGATTTCACAGCATCCCAGAGAACATCATGAGTCACCTCCCAGGTATCATTCTCTTCAAAATAGTGGTGGATAGCTTCAGGTGCAGTGTCTCTAACTAAAAGGTCACTAAAGACCACTTGATTGTGACCGGAAGGTCTAGGAGAGTGAATCCCAAACATCAGCACAGGGAAGTGACCAGAAAACACCCCAGTCTCAATTGAATAGTGTAAAGCTATCACAAAGGCCAACCTATTCAGCAGGAAAAAGCTATTCTCAGGTGGTTCGTACAGAACTGAGAGTAGAATGTATAGTCCCTGTTGGAGATTATTGTGATGGCTAAATGTCTTGGGGTTTTATATACAAAGAATGTATTAGATAAAGGTGGATGCAATTTGTGCACCAACTTTTACTAAATGTATTCTTATTTTGTGAGCTGACCTATGCATTAATGGGTTTGTTGACAAAATACATAATCATAGTGGGGTCGAAATTCGACCAACTTTATAAATCTTAATGAGGTAGGTTGCAAATTCGGACCGACTATGATTGTCTGCAATCAGAGGCATGGTGGCCTACTGGGGTCATCAGACCAGTATGTCTATGATTAATTTTAAATAAAGCAATGCAGCCTGTTTTTCTAAAAGGAAAAATAGGATACATTTACAAAAAGAAAATGAAAACGTTTACAATTGTGTTTTTAAAAAGGGCAATGGCCACAATTCACAAAGTGGAAAGAGTCCTTTGAGGAATGGACCTAAACACTCCCCTTCCAAATACCGATTTCCTATTGTTTCCGAAACCCATTGAATGAATCGAAAAACCTTTACTGAATTGTTAAATGGGTTGAATACATTTACAAATGTGTTTTAGTGATCATAAACCCTTAAATTTACCAAATCGGAGAGTTTGTGACCATTAAAACACTTTATACATGAGGCCCTAATGACTTAAATTCACTGTCCCCTTTCCAATGCCTCCTGAAGACTTATCTAAATTACAGTCCAGCACTGCACTCAAATAGCCACTGAACACTAAGTAATCTGTTGTAAAGTCAGCTATTATGGGGATATGGAGGAGTACAACTGGTGCCTTTTCTCTTTTTGGTCCATACAAGGAAATATTGTAAAATTCAACCCATGTAGTTTTCTTACATTCCCACTAAGCTCCAGGCTAAATTCCTGGATGCCCAGTATAGCATGAAGGAGAAGCCTTCCCTCAGAAAATTAGCAAAAACCCCTAACTTTAGTGGTAGAATTTGATGTTTTCAAAAGATGGGTCTCCTTGAGTTGTATATCTCGTTGCAGTTGATTTATCTTACCTCTTTGTTTGGCATTTTAAAGCACTGAGTTCAAGGAAGAGTTCCTGAGATCAGTCTTTTAATAGTGTTAACATTGCTGCTAAAAATAAATTCTAAACCGCAAGGTCCCAACTCATGGTTAAACCATTAGGGTATTAAGAGATGGTCCATAGACATGACTGTAATTTTTGTAACATACTCTACAAAGACCCAGTGTTTACGCTGCTCACCATCCGAAACATAGACAACACAAATATTCCTCTGCGCAAAAATACAGATGAGGATGGGCAAAACAACAAACACACATCAAACTCACAAAACCATCAATACACTCTCAAAATCCAACCCAGTTGGTGTCAAACATTAAAAGTAGGCAGCATCTGTAGAATCACATTACGGTCCCTGAACTGACACTCACCCAGTCAGCGAGGTCATTGAGAACAGCAACTCTGGTATTGATAGAAGATATGAAATCTAGAACAAAACTAAACCCAAGCTAGCCGCATCAGGAGTGTGTACTACATAGGCTTTGCCCTCGAGAATATGAGGCTCACCAGACACCCCCAGTATTACGAAATCCCTTTGTGTCTCAAAAAAAAGAGACATCATCAAAACCTCTTTTCTTTACCAATGCTGATTGTTAGACCTAGCATCCTTAGGGTGGTCTTCCCCCCAAATTTAACGTTGTACCTTCACATTTTGCGGTATCTTTTTGCTGGCCTTAGGACTCTGAGCACTTTACCACTGCTAATCTGTGCTAAAGTACATGTGCTTCTTTCCTAAACATATGTGTAAATGATGTATACCTGATTTAAATATTTAATATGCTTGTAAATCCCTTGTAAAGTGGTATACCATATAATCAGGGTCTGTAAGTTAAATGCTACTAGTGGGAAGGAGCACTGATTGTGCCACGCACAGATGTGCCTGGGTGGGCAGTTTACTACCACTTTGACTTGGCATTTAAACCTACTTGCCAAGCCTTGAACTCCCCTTGTATTACATATAAGTCACCCCTAAGGTAGGCCTAGGTAGCCCTAAGGGCAGAGTGCCATGTAAGTAAAAGGTAGGACATGTACTGTTGTGATTTGCATGTCCTGGTAATGACAAACAGCCTATTTCGTTTTTTCACTACTGTGAGGCCTACCCCTCTCATAGATTAGCATTGGGAATACCATTATACCTTTTTAAGTGATAATTCCTGATCAGAGAGAGGAGTAGCTTTTTCATGTGTCATATGTATATGTGTTATGTGTCATATCATATCTTTGAATTGGTAATGATAAATCCTTCTCACTGGTGAAGTTGGATTTGACCTTACTGTTTTAAAAATGCCACTTTTAATAAATGGACATTTCTCTGCTCTTACTTCTCTGTGTGCCTGACAGCCTGTCTCCAATACACGTCTGGGCTGGGTGACAGATACATTTGTTCATTGCCTCTAGACAGCTACAAAAGAGGACACTTAACTGCATCTTCATTTATCTGCATTGCAATGGGTCATCCTGGGCAGGGAGGGATGAGAGGAGCTTGCACTTCACTTAAATAGGTAGTGCCCTGCCCACATACAAAATGCTGATCACCCCCCCACAGATAGCCTGGCAGACAGGACTCAGTTAAAGGGCTCATTGTGCACTTCAGAGGGCTCCTTTGAAGTGACCCCCTAAATCAAAGGCAATTCTAGGTAGAAGTAAATGGGCTCTGAACCCTTCAAATCAGACACTTTTTGGACCTGTAAGCAGACACTGCTAGCTCTACATTTACACATTTCCAGAAGGTCTGTTGTGCTGCCAGGAAGGACACTGACTCTGCTAACTTTACTGCTGTGTTACCCTGCTGCTTGTTGAGCTGCAAGAGGGACTGCCACTTTGCTTCCTGCCTTGTTGTGCTGGCCTGCAGCCTGCTACCTTTGTGTTGTGCTGACCTAAAGTGTTCTCCTAGGGCTTGATGGCTTGCCCCCTGTTCTTGAAGTCTCAGGGTCATCAAAGACTTCACTTTAGAAAGATTGAGCACTTCGAAAGGACTAGCGCTTGCTTTTGACCTGCAATTTCAAACTATAATGTTCCACACGCCGCGCTGATTGAAATTGCCATCTCTCTGTTGTACCTGGCGCTGCTGCCTTCTAGCGTGGACCCCTGCTTTGCCTTGGTGACCAGACATTGTGCCGTGACATCGCATTGGACCAGCCCGCCCCCATCAGTAGAGGCTGCGCTGCACGCCGACATTGGCGTTCACCCCAGAAGGGAGCACCCAGCCAAGAGGGAGATTGCCGCATCTGGGCCCCTTTGTTTCTCTCGGGCTGCCGAGTCTTTTCTGACTCTAACCCACCAGCCCCAGTACTGTGTGGTGCGAGGTCCTAGTTGCAGATCTACTTCCCATGGGTAGCCAGGAGGGCGTAACTCTTCCGGTCCTGGGTGACCCCAGCTGAAAAGCTACCAAATAGTGCCTGGTTGAGCACAAGGATGCCCACAACTGCGAGGAAGTAACACTTGAAAGTAACCATATGATTGTAAGTGCAGCTAGCACTGTGTTTACTTTAATGACTGTAGAATATTCATAGCTTGAAATATGCCCATTGGATTTTTGTAATTTTGACCTCAATGTGTTTATAATTTAAGAAACTATTTTTATAAAATTGTGTGGAGTATTTTGTGGTATATTCATTTTGTTAATGTGTGTGTTGTTCAAGTACTCTAAATATTGCCTCTGTTGATAAGCCTGCCTGCTCTGAGACACGATACCAGAGGGTGAGCACAGGTTATCTCAGTTGTGAATCTAGCTTACCCTGACTAGAGTGGTGGGTTCTGCCTGACCTGGGCAACCAGACCCAACCAGAAACCCAATTTCTAACACTGATGATGACGCATGAGGAAACATTGTATTCCCTTCCAACTGGATCTCTCCCTTGATTCTTGTAGCTGCCATTAAGGATTCATTAACCTTACAAAAGTGCACCCTAGTGGAATATGAGGGTGAGATTTTGATGAATGGGATATGCTGACTAAATTCTATGTGTTCTATCGAGTTCAGCTTCAAAATCCTTGGCTTGAGAGCACATTAAGATGACCATCTAGTTCAACCCCAGTGACCCCGAATCCTGATATTTTTTCAACGTGAATGGTTCTCACTGTCTTCAAGCATTTCCATCATGCTGCAATGCTGAGACTCCAGAACATCAACCCTCTCTGAAAAATCATCCTTTTTGTGAGCCTGCCCTGCCATAAATGTTTCAACTTGATCAAGTCTGGATATGGTGTTGTGTAAATTGTGATAAAGATCAGAAATGGATTTTGTCAGATCTTGACATAACGACACCATTTCAATTCTAAACTTGCCTATCATGAGGTGAATATCATCTTTTGGGGCCGGTGCATGTATGTCGCTATGTTCCATCTGCTCCTCTGTGTCCTGGGCTTCTGAGTGGTAGCTTCCTTTAATTTATAATGTTTAAGCAGCCTGAACACATGTTTATTGAAGATTTCTTTAAGTCTTTATTTTACTGAGAACTATCCCGGTGTATGCTGCCAGAGGACGTGTCGGTCGATCTTGCATGGCTGTCTCAAGCTCGATAAAATGTGCCCCGTATGACTGGTTTGGTTCTATCCCAGAGATAAGAATGTACAAGTGGTGACAATGTCACAAGAGGCACTCACGTTCCTTAAAAAGGGAACGTTTTTAAGCTGCTGGATCTAGCTTTCCCTACCAACTTTCCCAGCCTGGTCAAATCCTTGCCATGTCCATCTCTCAGAACCTTGTCAGAACCTCCACATGAAAACAAAAGCAACTCCTTGCCACCCCCATGATGTCCAGAACTTTAGGTTGCCAGTGTGTCAAGTTGCAGCTCTCCTCTCAAGCCCCTAGATCACTCTACTCAAGGCAGGTATCTCCTTGCCAGACTAGTACCAATCCTGAGGTCAACACACATCCATTCATCACCTCATGGCTTGCACTATGTTGGTGCACCGTTGGATGTGAACATTAGACACTCAGGCAATCTTGTTCTCTGTTTAAGTAGCAATGTTCAGACAACTGTAATCTTTGGTGACTGGACTACAGTTAGACGTTCAAATTAAATAATAGGTCTAGAATGCACAGCCTTACATCCAGTCTTTTTAGGTCCAGGTTGGCCGTTCAACACCCCTTAGCCCCATAGAATCTACAACTCTTCTTTCAATTTCCAAACTCCTAGTTTCTCGCTGCATGGCCTGGATGAATCCTGCCGATCATTGGGTGCTTTCGGGTGGCAGAAGTCCCACTGTGTGTTGTCAAGTCCAAGACTCCTCCATAGTTCAGAATGCTGCTGGTCTTTCTGGGGCAGATGTCAACTTGAAAAACAGAGTAATGGTTCCCTTCACAGCTGCCAGCCTCCAGGGAAAGATTTCCAGCTACAACCAAATTGAGATTTTAAAGCTTCTCCAAAGACTGCTCTGCTTTGTCCCTTACAGGTCTCAGCAATCAGTGGTCGATCTGCTTCATATGACATCTTTTAATGGGACCAACCCAAGGCCTAGACTGGAGCTCAGAGAGGACACATTTTGTCAGGTCTTGCCCTGGCAATGGCCTTATCATCATAATATATGAAATATATTTTTAAATATTTAATGTTTCACTTTACGTTAAGATACAATACATACTTTTTCAAATGTATTATTTAATATTCTTGTACACTATAGTTTCGCAGCAGATATTTTGGTTAATTCTGATGTTATTATTTAAAACATGTTTGTGTATGAGATGATAATATTTTTATATGTACTATACATTTTTCAATCAAGATATTTGTACTTTAATTTATAGGGATGTAAAGTCTATTTTTCTGCATCGATTTTAGGTAGCACAGTAATTTTCTGGTGAATATTGTGACATAGAACCGCTCATATCAGCTTCCATCCAGCCTCCCTCCTCCCTTTCCTCTGTAAATATAACCAACTGGTTTACATTCAGGTCTCTCCAAATCATGAGTCACTCATCTAATGTCTCACTTTTAATTTATCTTCCTAGGCAGACGCTCCACTGAGACTTCTCTAGTCTCAGACAAAAAGTCATACACTTCTGTTCATGACTCAAAACTATCTTTGCATCATGGTGCATTCCATACAGTGAATCACTCTCCCCTGTGATTCCCCTCTCTTTTCACCTAGAATCTCTGCTTCTGCCCATTCATCACTCTCATCATTGCAATCACTGGAGTATACCTCTTCTCCCACAGTCCTTGAACAGCCTCTGTTTTCTCTTTGTTCACCACCATTTCTTCTCTCATTATATACTTCAATCTACGCCATCACTTTAATGTTGAACACTCCAAGATCCATTTTTTTCGTATCCATCGTTTTCGTTTCATACAGTCAATAACTCTTCCTTTGCTCACTATCTTTTATTCGGTTTCTCAGGTTCTGCTTTTGCCTGGCTATCTTCGTATCTCTCACAGCACTGATTCACTTGCAATGGTCTGGCAAATGTCCCTCCTGTCTGCCTCATTTCTGTGAATTTCTTCAGCTCTATCCTTGGATCACTTTTTTTTTTCCAATCACACAGACTCTATCTTATCTCCACTTTGTGCATCCTTCAATTGTTCCCATCACCTTATTTAGACATTTCTATGATCTTTCCTCTTTTTCTTCATTCAAACTCCACTTTAAAATTCCTTTCTCTACCTACTTATCTGCCATCCAGTGTTGGGCGAGCTCACATTTTTTACGCCCCAAATCTAACATTTAGGGGCATATCAGCAAGGGCCGGCGATAATTATCGCTCAGCGCTCTTAGCGCGAGGATAATTATCGCTGGCTAACGCTGGATTGTATCGCTGAGATAGCGTGCTATCAGCAACGCTTATCTCAAAAGCGATACAATTCCCAGCGCAAGCTGCCAAAAGTGCGATTATCGCTGGAAATCCAGCGATAATCGCACAACGTTTGGCGAAAGCTTGATGATAGGGCAGGGCATACTTAGCCATTATATCCACCTTCCATTGGATATAATGGCTAAGTAAGACTGAAAGCAGGCATAAGGAAAGTAGCGATAACCGAGGTTAGCGCTACTTTTCTTATCGCTATGCTGTTTAGCGTGCAGCTTGTTAGTTGGAGAAATGTCGGTTTGCGACATTTCTCACATTATTTAGGTGTGGAACGCCCACTTTGCATCTCATTAGAGATGCTAAGGGAGGCGTAGGGAAAAAGGCTGCTAACATGCGATTATGCATGTTAGCACCTTCTTGTTAATAGGGCGATAGCTTTATCTCTGCTTCTTTGGCTTTTAAAGCCAAAAAAGCGAAGATAAAGCCCTTGTTAATATGCCCCTTAGTTTTTTCTCTAGTGCCTCAATCTCTCCATTTCCTCTCTGGCTGCAATTTAGCAGAGGAGTTTGAAATGTTTCCATCCATTTCAAGCCACAGTGTTCCATTGCACTCACCCGCAGATAGATAGCAGCCATTCCACTTAGATAAAGTCTTCCCCTTTCTTATTGTTGGCGTTCAGCGTCAATCATGGCAGCATGTGTCTTCTGTTGTACAGAGGGCTGTCCCTCAAGAATTTAGTGAGGGGTGGGACATCAGAGGCTGTCTGACCACGCACTGCTTAAGCATGTATGTTAAAAGAGTGGTTTTCTGCACTTGCAGCCACCATATTGGAAAGATAAAGGGCTTGGACAGAATAGGCACAATGGTTTATTGTGTAGGAAAGAGGCCATCTTGCTTTGCTTGGAGAACACTGAGCTTTGCCATATACTGCATGATCTTAGCTTTATGTGATGGTTCCTCTTCCAGGTAATGTTAGGCAGAGACAGTATATAAGGCCACAATGAAGATCACTATTTGATTGACAGCAGGGCGAGTTGAACGGTTTTCACACTGTCATAAGGTTCGCACCTTTTTTGTGGAGTTTTATATAGCACGAACTTGACCCGAATCGGATATCAGAGCGCTTTACATAGCACCAGGTGCGTTACATGAGGACGCATTCATGTTTTTTTGTTAGGAACAGAGAGATTAAGTGATTTGCCCAGAATCACACAATGTTCAGCCTCGTTGCCGAGACTCGAACCCAATTCCCCAGATTCGAGGACGACCGCCCTAGCCGTTAGGCCAACTCCTCTCCCCACCTTGCCTCCTTTCCTTGTATTTGTGTTGCTTTTGCCCTTCCCTTTTTTGCAGGTCTGCTTTTGCTTTGCTCTATGGTATGACAGTTTAATACGCCATGGATGCGCCATACTTATGGAACAATGCACCATGGCATAAGGTCTCATAGTGCATCAAAAAAAATGACACATCCATGGGACGACTGCTGCGGAGGAAAGTGACGCGGGTGCAGCAAATGTGACGCTAGGCTGCCTTGTGGCACGTAAAAGTAACGCAAATCAGCCTACCGTCACTTTGGAGTGCATCATTCACTGCCTGAGGCAGCTCCGAAAAATGTAAAATGTATGCCTTTTGCAGAAAAGTGACAGTCAAAAAGATATTGGCATGGTAGCAGAAAGCAGAGTTCAGATTTTGATCCCGTAAGGTTTAAATATGTGATACAAGTTGTCCATAATAATAGAAATTCTGGGAAATGTGCATAATTCCGACTACATTTCAGCCACTATTTTAATAGTAAGTAATTAAAGCAGAGACCAGAGAAGTAGGCGGAAGAGAGTGGCCCATGATGCGTGACTCAGGCTCTGAACTGATGGCACAGTAGTCAACACTCGGGCAATGTGCTTTATTTCAGGGGCACTCCTCTGCCCTTTAAATCATTAGCTCTTGCGCAGCTATGAATCATCTCTGAGAGGTACAGAATGGGAGAATAGACTGTCAGAGTCGCTCCATCAACATATGTCTCGCTGCTAGCAAGGAGGTGATCCTTGACTCAAACAAGCTATTTCCGAACGTGTTTAAACTTGAGAACTGAATGGATTCAGACAAGGGTGTTGCCGGTCCTAATTCAAGGAAGGAAACTGCCTCCACATTCCCTGGTTTACATTATTAAAACAGCAACAAGGGAAGACAACACCTGACAAGGGTTTTCACATTTTACAAGCCTTTAGTTGAAGACGTCTTTAACTCAAACATTTATGACTATTTAGCAGACCCACTGCGTCATTTCCTACGCCTGGGTTTTAGAGATGTAGGAATTTCGATGCATTCCTACCGCAGCGGCCCTCTTCCCGACGATGCGTCATGTTTGCAAAATGTCATAAATATAGGGTGACCAGATTCTCAAAACAAACAAGCATTTACAATGCAATGGTCTCGGCATTGTTAAAGTTAGAGCTATTGGCATTGCTCATGACATTATTTTTGTTTATGTTTTTAAAACATTTAAAGAAACTGCATTGTTATTTACAATGATGTCAATAGCTTAATCACTCTCAAATGCGAGACCTATTGCATTTGCACCCACACACAGAGCCACACCCACAGAGCCACCCACCCACACAGAGCCACCCACACACACAGAGCCACTCACCCACACAGAGCCACCCACACAGAGCAACCCACACACAAATAGAGGCACCCACAGAGCCACCTATACACACAGTTACCCACACACAGCCAGAGCCACCACGCATAGAACCACCTACAAAAAAAGCCACCCCCACAGAGCCACCCACACACAGAGCCACCCACACACACACACACACACACACAGCCACCCACACACACAGAGCCACCCACCCACACACAAACACACACACACACACACACACACACAGACCTAAAAAGGAGGGGTGACTTCAAGGGCCAAGACAGATGTGAGGAGCGGAGCAAAGTCAGGGTGGAGCGGGGCATGTAGGGCCAAAGAATAGCGAAGGGCTGGAAGCCAAGGCGAGAACTTGGGACAAGAGACGAGGGTGGGGGGTTGAAGGACAGAAAGGTAGGGAGATATTAGGGGAAAGGGAGAAGAGCGGAACTCAGCCTATGATTGGCGCATGGCCAAAAGGCAGCAGTCCAGGGCTCAAAGAGAGGACAGCGTGCGGCTGTAATACGAAGAGAAGAGGCGCGGGCGAAAAAGGGGAGAGGGCAGAAGCAATAATGTGTATTGTATTGTAATTGCAATTAAATAGCGCTGACGACTTGACGAGGTGTTGAAGCGCTTTTACGGTGAGTAGCACGCTACTCCAGCACCCATTTGGATTAGTGTAGGAAATTACAAGAAAAAAAGAGCGAGGGTAAGAAATCCAGATATTTAGGGCAAGAGTGGCCGATAAGAGTAAAAGATGGTGTCTTTCAGGGAAAATTAGTGGAACATATCGAGTGAAAGAAGAGAAACTAGAGAAGGTACAAAGGAGGACCCACAAGGACTGGGGGGGTGGGGGGTAAAGGAGTTGGATGGGTCATGGAGCTGTAATTCGGAAGGTGTGGGGCAGTTAGAAATGGTGTTTAAAAGCTAGGCGCTTTGAATGCTGTTTGCGTTCATTGTTTCCACTGCCTCTGTACAGCACACACACACTCATTCGCTTTCTGCCTTCAGAAGAAGGGCCTCCGAGCTCAGAACATCCTATTCTAACCAGTTGTTTATCTGTCTGAGAACAGAGCGACTCCCTGCAGCATGTGCCAGGCGCAGACAAAAGAGCCGACTCAACACAGACAACACACGTGCACTACCCCCACGGGGCCCTGCGCTTTACACGTGTGTGGGGGGGACTGAGCTACCAGTGCCACTTTCCACACAGCGACTGACTTAACCAAGGAAGAAATCGCCCTTTCACCGCAGAGACTATTGGCACTGAACTACCCTATGAAGAACGTATTTAGGTTTCACGAATACATTAAACCTAGTGCATTGCCTGCCAGGCTGACTTACCATACCCATGACAGATGAACGCACCAACAGTCATTTTAGATATCCAATTACCCCAGCATCATACTTCCCGTGACACTCTCCTCGGGGAAATGCATCCGTGTGCTCTTGGACTGGTTGCTTCTGCTCGGTACGGCTCGGCCTGACACCCACGCAGAGTAGCTTTCTTTTTTAACCCTAACTGCAGCAAGAATGACATATGGACCCCGAGTGCCAGGGGGAGGAGAGCGAACAGCGCCAGCCGGAGGCAGGAGCACCGAGGGAGCCGAGAGCAGGGGATGGGTCACTGCTTTAAAGACCGCGATCCCTTTGTTACTTGCAGTTCATAAATTGTGCTCCTTCTAATATGGCCTAGTGAGGCATGAAAGCCAGCCACCCTTCAGTACAAGCTGGAGAGTGATGCCGGAATACTGCACAGGGGTGCACAGCCCACACCCCACCGCACTCTACCAAGCCTTTCTCTGCTGCCCATCCCGCCAGCGCTCTGTAGCGACTGCAAGTTGGCGCTTTATAGAAATCACCAAAATAAATATGTAGACTTGACAGGAGTCCGGTGAGCACACTACGACTCCGGTGGGTGCGCAACGCCCGTTGGGTATGAGAGGGGTGCCCTTAATGTCAACCACACCATTATGTAAATGATAACAATTAATGGGTACAAGCAGTGTTTTAGAGCTATCACACATACGCGGGGCGTGCGTGCGTGGGTGGGGGTGGGGGGGGGGGGAGTATTCGGTCTGGGTAAGGGATCTGAATCGGCAACGGAGCACATAACTACGGGAGGGCTACGGGTGTACGGGGGCACGGGTTGCAAGGGAGATCCGCCGAGTCTGGAAGGGGGGTTTCAATAGACCACAGGGGCTGCAAAAGGGTGAGGAGGAGGACGGAGCCTGGGTGGGTCTGTGGAGCGCTGGGACAGTACAAGAGCAACGAGGCCGCATGGGGTGCAATTGGAGGAGCCCAGAGTCTGTAGGGTGCGGGGCAGCGAGGTCAGCATGCCCGGCTCCAGGAATTGTTTTTTGGGAGGGCAAAGGATCAGGGCACAAGTCCTAAACAAGGGGGAAAGGCGTGCAAGGCACGGTGCGGATCCCTGCTCATCGAAGGGCAGCGCCGCCAACTATACTCACAACAGCACGAAGATCCTCACGGCCAGAGGACAGCAAAACAATGGCGGATGGAAGCTCCGAAACTTTTTCGGATTCGGGGGCGTGTTCCTGCTGTTCTAAAAGGGCGTGGCTAAAAAGTGGAAAGAACAGCAAGGAACACGCCCCCGAATCTGAAAAAGACGGAGCCTATTTGGAGGGACAGCTCTCTCCTCCAATGGCGGGCCTCCGTTTAGGAAGCCAGCCAATGGAGGAGAGGCAAAAAGAGAGGCGGGCTAAGGAGCCACTCTAGGAAACATTAAATCTCGACTTCCGGTTCTGCCTTCGGCAGACCGGTAGTCCTCGACCTAAAAACGGGGACAGGTCATAGACATAGAAGTAGGACTACGGTGTGCAGTAACCATCGACATAAAGGTAGGACTATTTGACAGCTGCCATGGACATAGAAAAAGGACTATAATGACAGCTCCCTCCACAGACCGAGATGAAGCATTACAGACGACAAATCAGAGGTCTTTTATTGGCTGTAACCATTAATTCCATTTAAACAGACTTTGCCTCAACATTTGCTATAGTTGGTGACCACGGCTTTAGTGCTGGTGGCGCCCTGTGCGACAGTGTTTGTTGGCGCCCCCCCAAGACCACCTCCACCACGGATTCTCTCACTAGCACCCTTTAACAGTGACCAAGTCTCCATAATCACACTCTCTCAGATGCATTGAATTAGTTATATAGCGCCACTCATACCAGTGTAGGGTGTCCGAGCACTTCGCATCACACACACATTACACAGAGACAATCAATCATGCATTTGTAATCAGTGTATAGGAAATGTTACATAAGCCAAAGGACTAAAAGTGAAGGGAGTCACATGTCATCCATACTGGTAGGCAGTATAGTTTAAGAGTGCTTTGTGTGGAGAAGCACAAACGCAGAGTCGAAAAAGAAACAGCATAGTTGGGAGTTTTCTTTAATAATAAGAATCGATTTCTAGCCAAATTATCCCTTTTTGCAACATTAATCAATGCTCTAATAATGTATACTTTGCAGTGTGTATGCAGTTCTAGGATGAAAGTTAATAGCTCACTTATTCTATTTCAGGACTTTAAGTTATAAATTACAAGTAACAAAAGGATATCTCTTTTGAAAGCAGTAATCTGCTGATCTGTTTACATCATACACACTCTGTAATCTACTTGGTACAGGTTCTTTGCAGCAGGCATGTTAACCCTCTACACTAACTTCACCGAAGTCAAAACCTCAACTATACAAAATGCTGATCTCTCTCCAGGAAGATTATTAATCACACGAGTTATCTTGACATTTATGTGAGGCCTGGTAATTGCTGGGGGTAAAGAAACGCTGCAGCAGGTGCTTCAAAAGCATAATAAACTTTAAAACACGGCGCCCCCAGGAAGCCAGCACCCGGTGCGGTGGCACTCGCACCGCCCTAAAGCCGGCCCTGGACACGAAGTACAAACAGGTTACTGTTTCTAAACAAGGATATAAGCAGGTCCTGCAAGTAGGCTTTTACAAAATAAAGACATTCAAAGACGCACTGCCATCAGTAGCTGTTGGAGCAGGAGCGCTGCATTAACAAAACAAAGGTATCTCTGGAAGCACCCTAAGTGACCGGCATTCAGGTGTGAATGTATGCAGATTGCATCCTTTGACTTCTCGGCCTGGAGACAGAGGTCACATTCAAAGCGCTGAACCTCGCGCTGTGGAATGAAAGGAGCACCTCTCCCCACCCCCATCCCATTCAAAGCCCGATTTCCCTTCCTGCTACAACGCTCACCTAAACGTCACGCTTTAATCAGTGCAAAGAGAGCATGCACGCGCATGCTCAAACAACCGAAACAAATGAAAAACCGGGACATTTGTATGTTTAACCCGGACACTGTTTAAAAACCCGGACATTTAATTGAATTGGAGAAAAGTGTCGGGACACGGGGACACTTCTCCAAAAACGGGGACCGTCCGGGGAAAACCGGGACGTCTGGTCACCCTACATAAATACCACTGTGCCCGTTTTACTGTGGACTTTCCGACGGAGCGCCTACCTTGCATATATTAATACTAACGTGACGCGGCCGATTCCGACACAGAAAAAAACTGACGCGTCCTGTCAAAAAGTGGAGCATCTGCCTAGATGTGTCGCCGGTGCATCAAAAAAAGAGACGCAGCGCAAGCTCCTTGTAAATAAGCCCCATAGTTTCCGAATGTTAATGGGGTGATACAGAGGTGCACATTTTAAACATATTATCGAGGAGCTATTATAAATGTTGAAGACTATGCTGCACATATAAGGGAATTGACAGCCCATTGTGAATTTTGGCATTTAGTTAAATTATGTTGTGATGGTCCATACAAACAATAAACATTTGTAAAAGTGTCTGAAAATAGAGAGCAATAAGCACTTCTTCCATGTTAGGGATGGAACCGCCGTTAGTCCCTTCGGAGCTTCGGACGGCCCCAGTGCTCATATGCGTAGGACGGCCCCTGGCCGTCCTCACACATGGCACAGGGAATCCCTCGGCTGAAGGCAGAGCTTCTCCAGCTCCCAGGGCTGCTCCCCTGGTTTCCCTGAAATGACGATCAGCGCGCACATTGCGCTGATGTTATTTCAGTGAAACCGAAACTGAAATGAGCCAAGAGGCTAATTTTAGTTTCACTTTCCACATGCTCAGGGGGCTATCTCAGCATGTAGAAAGACAGGAGAGGTATCATTGGAAAGGGGAGAATCACTCCTTTCCAAAGGTACCCCTCCCTAGTGGATCCCTGCTTGGAGATCGCCCCAGGAGGGCGATCCCCAAGTAGAGATCCACCTACTAGACACCAGGGAGGGGGGAGTGGCCACTTGGCCAAGGGCCTTTGCTCTACCCATATGTTTTTGGGCATAACAGTCTTTCTGCCCCCCCGGGGGGCAGATGGGGGCAGTAGATCCCAATCTGCCCCCCAGGGGGCAGAAAGCCCACTAGAAACCAGGGATTTTTTTATTGATGTTGGGGTGGGGGCTGCCCAAAATGGGCATGACAATGCCCCCACCCCCAGTGAAATTCCAGTCTTTCTGCCTCCCCAGGGGGCAGATGGGGGCAGTAGCCTCCAATCTTACCCCCTAGGGGAACAGAAAGGCCACGAGAAACCAGTTTTTTTAAATTGATGCTGGGGTGGGGGCTGCCCAAAAAAGGCATGGCAATGCCCCCACCCACCTCCGAGAAATGTCAGTCTTTCTGCCCCCCCCCAGAGGGCAGAAGGGAGCAGTAGCCCCCAATGTGCCCCCAGGGGGCAGAAAGCCCACTAGAATCTATGGACTTTTTTTATTGATGTGGGGGTGGGGACTGCCCAAGATGGGCAGGCCAATGCCCCCACCCCCCAAAAAAAATGCAACAGTCTTTCTGCTCCCCCCAGGGGCAGATGGTGACAGTAGCCCCTCATCTGCCCCCGGGGGCAGTAAAATGATACCTGCAGAATTGGCTAAAAATGAATTTTTTAAAAACTGTAGTGCTTAGAATTCTCAGTGCTATACTTTTAATCCCTATATTTTTGGCTCTTCCCAGTCACAGGTCCTTGCCCCACCCAAACAAGTGAGGTATCATTTTACTCAGGAGAATGAGGGGAATGCTGTGGGGCAGGACATTTGTGCCGGCACGGTCATTCTGCACAACAATATGTGGAAAATTAGTTTTTTTCAGCTAAATTTGAGGTTTGCAGGGGATTCTGGGTAGGGAAACGTTGGTGGATCCACGCAAGCCACACCTCCCTGGACTCCCCTGGGTCTCTAGGTTTCAGAAATGTGTGGGTTTGGTAGGTTTCCCAAGATGGCTGCCGAGCCCGGGGCCAAAATCCCAGGTGACTCACCCTTGCAAAACCAGGTTGTTTTGTGAGGGGTCAGTATGATGTTTCCTCAATACGTTCTGGGCCCTTGCCTGTCGCAGGTACTGACCCACCCACGCGAGTGAGATACCATTTTTATTGGGAGACCTGCGGGAATGCTGGGTGGTAGGAAATTTTTGGATCCACGCAGATTCCAGAACTTTCACACACAGAAATTTAAGTAAAAAGTGATTTTTTCAGCTCAATTTGAGGTTTGCAGGGTATTCTGGGTAGGAAAATGTTAGGGGACCCACACAAGCCATACTTCGCTGGACTCCCCCAGTGTCTAGTTTAAAAAAATGTATAGGTTTGCTAGGTTGTATGAAATAGTATGAATTTTTCATTTTGTATGTCCTCTCCAAATAATAAAAATTTTAAAAAATAAAAAGAAAATGTGGTGTGTCCACGTTGCATTTTGGGCCGTTTTCTGTCACGGCCACAAGGCCTACCCACACAAGTGAGGTATCATTTTTCTCAGAAGACTTTGGAGAATGCGGGCTGGGTGGAATTTTATGGATCCACGCAGATTCCAGAACTTTCCACCACAGAAATGAGGGGGAAAATGTGGTTTTTGTTTGACAAAGTTTGAGGTTTGCAAGGGATTCTGGGTAACAGAACCTGGTGAGAGCCAGACAAGTCACCCCATCCTGGATTCTCCTGGGTCTCTAGTTTTAAAAAATGTATAGGTTTGCTAGGTTTCCCTTGGTGCCGGCAGAGCTAGGGTTCAAAATCTACAATTAGGCACTTTGCAAAAAAAGGGTCAGTTTTCACTGTAAAAATAAAGTGTGCCCACGTTGCGTTTTGGGCTGTTTCCTGTCGCAGGCACTAGGCCTACCCACACACAAGTGAGGTACCATTTTTATCGGGAGACATTAGGTAACACAGAATTGTAGAGCAACTGTTATTACCTATTGACTTCCGATGCATTTCTGCCTTCCAAATGAAAGCCAATGTGTAAAAAAGGAGTCACTTTGAAAAATGTCCTATAATTCTTATGCTAGTATGAGTACTCACAATTTCGGAAATGTGCAAATAGCTACTGTTTCTAAACTCTATATTTTGTTCCAATTTCAGAAATACATAGGTGTCTTTCACCCTGAGTTTTCACGGTATATATTTTCTCAAATTATTTGCTATATACCCGGTACATAATAAAAAAAACATTGCAAGACGTTGCTCAGTTATTGGCTCTGGGTTCGTCAGGTTCTTGGTGAACATACAAGTCCTATATATACCCACAACCAGAGAGGTCCAGTGGATGTAAGGGTATATTTCTTTTAAACATCTGTCATAATTAGAAGAATTTACAGGTGAAAACATTGGCAAATATTGCTTTTTTTCAAACTCATTTTCGATTTTTCCTATTTTCAACTGTTAGTTTCTATAAAGAAACCTTGAAAGATCTACACAAATGACCCCTTGATGAATTTAGAATTTTATCTAGTTTTTTAAAATGTGTAGATGTTTAGGATCCATTACTGCTTTCATACCCATTTCTACCATTAACTGGAAGAATGTTGAAAGCACAAAAAATAGCAAAAATAGACTATGACCCATTAAAATGCCAAAACTATGTAAAAAGTTTTGGTTTTCTGAAAAAAGTCTGTCGGTCCATGAAAGCTGGGAAAATTGTGATTTCAGCCCGACAAACCCCCTGTTGATACCATTTGCAGGGGAAAAACCAGACGCTTTCATTTGCAGCACTTTTTTCCCATCCCCCCCCGCAAAAAAAAAACAAATTGAGCTGTATTTTGGCTAATTTCTGGGTCCCTTCCAGGGGAATCCACAAACCCTGGGTACCGTTAGAATTATCATGATGTTGGAAGAAAAGGACGCAAATTTGTCATGGATACCTTATGTGGTCACAAAGTTCCAGGGGCCTAAGGGCGAACTACCCCAAATAGCCCAAAAAAAGGCTGAGCACAGGGAGGAAAAGGCCTAGCAGCGAAGGGGTTAATAAAGATGAAGGTCTTTCTGGGCAGAGAAAATGGGAAAAAAAATTCTGTTGGATCCATATATCAGAAATATGAAGAGGACAGGAACAGGGCAGATGAGCCCAACAGGAATAGAGACTGACTGCATTAGTAGTGGGCATTTATGCCTCCAGGATGCTTTTAAAGGTTGTTTTGATGTGGGGAAAAAATGATGCAAACCTATACATTAAATTATATATTTTGTGCAGCTTGAAGAGGCATTTTCCTAGTAGGTAAGAAAGTGGTGAATTGAAGGGTTTCACTCTTGAGGAGGAGCAAGAAATGCATTTAATTTGGATGGACTGTGCAAATGTGTGCTGACAATGACCAGTGATAGGTTCTATGTTTGCCCTCTGTATTGTGATACCAATGCACAGAGAGTGGAAGTGCAGGTAATGTCCAATTATCGATTTGAATTTACCTTTATTACAAAACATACATATATTTTAAATGAGTACCAGAAAACTTAAGGAAACCTGATAAACACCGACTGCATATATATGTTAAAATGTTTGTTTTCTAGTGGAGGTAAATAAAGCTCTGCTGTACATATGGTTTATATATTGTATAGAAAGAATACTTTAGAGCGTCCATGGTTAAATTATATGAGACAGGAATTATTAATGCAAAAGCAATTACAGCTGTACAGTGCCAAATTCCTCAATCCATTAAGTGGCTTAACAACAACTGAAGAAACGATACAGGTATTGAGTAATAAAACTTAAAATGTTAAACTCTTGAAATCTACAACTAAAAGTATGTATTGCACAAGTCAAATACAGGAGTGGAATGTCATTTTCCTAATTTGGTTCAAAATCAGTAATTTTATTACAGCTTAATTGTTTACCATCAATTTGGTTAACATAGTGTACCCTTTTCTATGGTATGGGATAATATTTTACTACAAATGCAATAATAAGATACTTGCTTCCAGTACTGAGCGGCAGATGTTTTATGCAATGTAGAGCAACCATTTGGTCTGTTAAGCATTAGAAAGACATTTGATTGTGACATGTAAAATAAGGAATTTTCTTATCAACAAATAGGAATGATTGGTATCATTTTGGACAATGTAATTGCAAAAAGTGTGAAAGTATAATTGTTTAGCTTTTAATATTGTCAATTGTCATTGCTTGGTTTATATAATGATTGTGTGCAAAATACGTAAAGTATTCCTAGTTTAGCTTGGTGCCCCCCTTATTCAGTGGTAATGACTTTCGACCTAGAATAGACAAAGTAGATTTCTACAAGTTTGTATTGTAAATATATAGTAAATGAAAAGCAGTTAACTTTTCTAACAATCGACCCCCCCCCCCCCACACACACACATTTCTCTTCCTCTGATCTAGAGAACCTTTAAGGAAAACACAGTCTTTTATGTTTAATTAAGGGGAATGTGATGGTACTAAGTGATTTTAATCAGCGGTTAGAAGCCTTAGAAGGTCCACCAGTACTCTTTAAAGAATGATATGAAATGCTTGGCCTAAAACTTATTTCAACTACAGCAACCCATTTGGTTAGTTGGTTGGTTAGTGGGCCCTATTTCATTCCATTTTGCACTCACTTGAAATGTATGACCCTTTGCCTTTAACAACATCTACAATTATCTAAAGCTAAACCCAAGTAAAACAGAACTTCTACTTCCATCCACACATATCTGTGCTAGGAATCTTAGCCAGCCTTCCTGCACAAGAACACCTTCTCTTCCAGCAGAACATGTGCATAATCTTGATATCCATATGAATTCAGACTTAGGCACAGCTACACATGTTGCTCATTCACCAAAAGTATGTTTTTACTTCTCAAGGCACTTCATCAAATTCTCCTTTTTTTGTTTTTAGCATCCACCGCAAGATTATCTATTGTCACTGCCATCATACATTCAAGGATTGATTATATCCATGCAATCCTCTTTGGAGCCCACAAGTAACAGCCAGGCCATCTCCAACTAGTTCAAAATGATGCAGTGCATTGTATATGTTGACTCAAAAACAATAGGCTGGCATTTCCTCCACTGGCTTCCTTTCCATTCATTTGTAATGCTTAAAGCTCTGTGTATTGTACGCAAAGCCATTTAGCTTCAACACATGTCTTTTTGACAAACAAATTTCAGTGATACACCCTACAATGAAATCTCAGATCCAATCAACAGTTCCTCTTCCAAGTACCTAAACCCCAGACCTTGAGATATGAAAACAGAGCTTTCTCTGTGGCTGCGGTGAAAAGCTGGAACTTGCTCCCAGTACATCTCCTCGAAGAGACTCACCCTTGTACACCCCGAAGGACCTTAAATACCTTTCTGTTTGATCAGTAATCATACTTTCATCAAAATTGTTTGGTCTAGTGCCAAGAAACCTATCTATGTGAACACTGTGCTTTATAAATACCATTGTATTGCCATTGCTATTGTGAATGCTGTAGCTAACGAGATTTCCTAAGATGTTCAAGGACAAGTTAGCTAGACTCTTGTTCCCTAACATATAGACTCAAGGGAAAAGGATTGCTCATAAATCACTAGGACCCTCTTTCAATTTGCAAGTACTGGCGGGGTGCAAACTCTGCACCCATAAATTATTAGTACCATGCGTCAACATTCCACCAGTACAGTGCAATTACAAGTTAAATTCAATGGGATGGGGAATAACTGTGTAGACCTGGTTTTACTGGGTGTAAAAAGTCACATAATTCCCTCTTCCAAGGGATTTAATACTCATGTGAGCCAGGGGAGTAGGTTCTGGACTGGTTTGGGGGAGTTGTGAGGGTATGAGAGGAAGGGGAAAAAGGAGCCTTGACATGGGAGCATGTAGTTCCACCCCTCTCCCTTTGAAGAAAAATAACTTGGTAAAAATAGACACAGAGGCTTGGCTGCTGTTGCACTCAAAGCCTCAAGTGATTTTATCAGCCAGTATTTCCAGCTGGTAAAATTGGGTTTGGTGTTCCTACACCCGGGAAAACTGGTGAAAGAAAACTCGATCTATTATCATTGGGCAAAATGATATTGCATACACTAATTCCACTGTGAGTAGAGTATTTGGGTCACCATGAATTAATTGGAAACCATTTAAGGATACATGAACAGTGATGTTATCAAAATAATGTTGGTTAAAAAAAAGAATAAGGAGCTAATACTGCCTGTGAATCTGAGAGGGTTGAATGATTAAGTAAGATTGACAGTCACACAATAGTTAATACTGATGAGAAAATGATTATGACTTTTAATACAAAATGTTTACTCCAGAATACATTGAAGGTGGGCAAACCATCAGCTAAACATGAATGTTGAATCATATCCCCTTAATGTGTATATAACTGCCTAATGGGATATGTCCTCCTACCGGACCGGTTATTATCTCTAGAAACTGGGCTCGGGTCAACCTTATGGCCTTCTGTGGGGAACTAAGGAAGTCTCTGCCTGCACCTAAGGAGGAAATTGAAGTGCGCGAGCATGAAGTCACGAGGCCAATACATGGTTCTCCAATGACCTGAAATTGGCCAAACTTAATCTTTGACGAGCAGAAAGTAAATTCCAGTCTAAGTACTCGCCAGTCCTAAAAATAAGGTATATCCAACAACTCAAAACATATAAATCTCTCCTAAGGCAAGCCAAAGTGAGCTATTTCACAATTAAAATCTTGAACGCCCCCAAGTAATCCAAATAAATATTTAGGATTGTCTCAGACCTCTCCAGCCCGTATAGAGTCACTCTCCCGGTTATACCTTCTCAGAGTTTGTGTGACTCTCTCAATGCCTTCTTTGTGAATAAGATTGAGGCTATTAAAAAGAGCATTCCCTCCGGCCCCTCTTACAATAATTCACCATCAGGCGATATGAACAGTCATACAATCACCTGCTTCCCCAATGTATCGCAAGATGACCTAGCAAAATTACTGACTAAAGTTAAGTCAGGTTCACCTAATGATATTTGCCCTCCAAAGGTCGTAAGAGTAGTAGCGACCTCTTTCGGAGACATTGTATTGTCACTTCTCCATAAATCCATTAATACTGGATTGGTCCCCAGATCCTTTAAAAAAGCAATTATTGTACCTCTTCTAAAGAAACCAGGAGCAGACCCCACGGATATTAATTTTTTTTCTCCTATCTCTCTCCTACCATATTTGGCAAAACTTCTGGAGGCACATGTAGCGCACCATCTCTGCTCATTGGTAGGGATTTCGGCCCACACACTCCACCGAAGAAGTGATTATGTCAGTGGTAAATGACATCTGCAAGGAATGAGACAATGGTAACACTCAAGCTTTGGTGCTACTAGACCTGTCTGCGGCATTCAATACGGTTGACCACTTCATTTTGGCTGACCGTGTTAGGGATGTAGGTCTACGGGGTGCAGCGCTGAAGTGGATCATTTAATTTATGAGTGACAGATCCCAATCGGTTAGGTTACCCCCTTTTAATTCAGCGGAGGTCCAACCGAACTGTGGGGTAGCACAAGGCTCCCCTCTTTCCACTCATCTCTTTAATATCTACATCCGCTCCTTGGTCAACTGCCTCAAAAACATGAAAATTAATATTTTTAACTATGCTGATGACATGCAATTGTTATTTACGATCAACGACAGCTCCACGTCCAGACAGCACTTCCAAGATACTATGCTGTTCATCCAGGATTGGATGAACAGCAACCATTTGAAGCTAAACTCTGACAAAACAGAGTTAGTCAGTACAAAGAATAAGGTGGACCACTGGAACCCCGCTTCTGGCCCAGCGTAATGGGTCCTCCCCACCCAAAAAGGCAGTAAAAATTCTCAGTGTCATAATTGAAGCAGCAGGTTAGCGCAGGGAGATCGGCTTGCTTCTTCCGTCTGCAACGTATAAAAAAGATAAATAAATTCCTCACGAGGCAGGCTCTAACCTAGGTAATAATAGCCTTAGTCATGTCCAGAATTGACTATGCTAATTCTCTTTATTTGGGTCTTCCCAAATTCCTTCTGTGTAGGCTCCAGCTAATTCAAAACGAAGCCGCCGGCTGATATCACACCTACCCAGATATGGCCACATCTCTCAGGTGACCAAGGACCTCCACTGGTTGCCAGTGACAAAGAGAACTAGGTTCAAGGTGGGCTGTAAGGTATTAAAGGCCTTGTATTTGAATTGTTCTGACTTCATTAAGTCACAGATTATTAAATACTGCCTACCAGAGAAGTGAGATCCAGTCACCTACATCACCTAGTCATCCCCTCTCACAAAAAACAAAGGACTGGAGGGCGAAGGTTCTCCGTCATTGCCCCTCGTACATGGAATACATTACCGTTGGATATCAGGACTACTTCTAACTACACCAGATTCGGACAACTCCTGAAGACATGGCTCTTTAAACAGGCCTACCAGTAACTGTGGATTAAGGCCGCTACAACTACCCAATGCCAAGAGACCGTCCGGTGAACGTGCACTTTAGAAATTGAGAGTAACATAACATATCTTCATAAATGGCATATCAGTTTTAAAGGCTGTGTTTAGTCATGCATCCATCCCATCCCAGGAGGTCCAGTCTTTTTAACTACCATTGTAATGTAGCATTTTTTCAAGATTATATACAAGTTTTGCTCAAAGGAAAAAAAACGTATTTCATATTTCTCGATTCAGGGTCAAAGGATTGCAAGAGAATAAATAGTCTGGAGTTGCACAAGGAGATAGAAAATGCAAATACTTATAGTAAAAGACTGAAAACCATAATCATCTGCTGTCATCCACTGTTTCTGCAAATACTCTTTTGAATGTGTTGTCCATTTTACAAATGTAGTTCACCTTATAGATGGTTCACATTTACTGGTCCAATTTTTATGGGACGTAAAGAAGACTGTAATTAATGTTGCCAATGTGGTATGCCACCCAGAAGAAAAGTGTACAAATTCAGATGTAAAGGTGCATAGCTCATCTATTGTACTTACTCTTTGAAAGAAAATGCAAATCTACAATGGGTTTTCTCTCCGGGCCTTTATAGCAACCAGAATACAATAATAGCGTGTGAGGCATTAACTTGGGTTTTGGTTGTATAGTAATTCTGGGCATGTTTATACAGTTCCTCTTGGATCGTTTACATGAATCACAAATCATTAACTGATATAATTCAGTAAGGTTAAGCAAGTAAGACATCTTCTGTTGCAAGGTTGCCACCAGATTATATGAGTATTGTTGCAAAGTAGAACATGTACATGGTCAGAGTGATGTTATAGCAGAATTCCGTTTCAGGTATCTGGAGAGGTGTGATGTGTTTGAAGGATCTGGTGAGGTTGATCAGATATTGTCTATTTTGGAAGATGTGTGTGGAGTTTTAGGGGATCGTATTGTTAAATGGTAGCGGCAGTTTCAGTCGATAACCCTTCAAGTATTGCCCGGCGGTAATCGCCTCTCATACCATTCGATAATTTACCAATGAAAGAGGCAGGCGCCGGAGACTGGAAGGCAGGAAACAAAGTTTTATTCCGTCGGAGCAGAACACATCAGATCAGACAGCAAGGTATCGTCACGAGGTGCTCTAACTGCATCTCTGAGGCCTGGCCTCTTATACACAGGTTTATGACTTTATTGCAGGTTTATTGTACATGGCACATTCTTGAGATTACTTTGATGTATAAAAGAACGTCTTCGGAATCCCCACTTCGAACTCGTTCCCACACATATCTACAGTGGAAGTCCCCACCCCATCTACAGTAGGAGATGGCTATCACGCAGCTGGACATTCCGCCAATTCCCGGGGATGTGTGCAACCGGCCGGGTCTCAGGGGGTAGGGGCTTTGATCCACTGTAATCCCTTTGATGTGGGGTGTTTCCCTTACAGTAGGGGCAATAAACTGCATCCGCAGGGCTAGGTGATGGCCTGGGACCGGTTCGGATAATTGGGGCGCAGAGGAAGGGGGTTATCAAAGAGATGCATGACCATGTATGGGATGTCGGTCGGGCGTGGGATGTGGTTCCATGGCAGGGTCGCGCAGAAGGAGAGGGTTTATGGCCCGTGTATGAGAGAGCGGGGGTGGCCGGTGCGCGGGGGGTGTTTGCAGCGTCAGGGGAACGCGCTGGCGATCGACAATGAGCGGGGGAGAGAGTGGGGTGTCTAAAATGACTGTCGTGTGCTCGCTGTGCGTGGCGCTGGGGAGAGGCAAGATGGCGCAGATAATGTTCAGTTTGCAAGCTAAATTTCCACAGTATTTCTAAAGAAGACTGTGGTGCCTGTTCCAAAGATGCCGTGCTAGCTAAAGTGAGCAAATACCGTAAGAAAGAGAGTCTTTTTATGAGAAAGCTTCAATATGCGGTATAGCGGTATGGTCAAATGGCTGGGGAGTTAAGGGTGAAATGAAGAACTGCAGCAGAGCAAAAATGATATCTCCAAAAGATCTTAGGATAATAATAATGGATAAGTCATAGAAAGGGAATAGGGTATATCAATAGCCAAAGAAATGTTAAGGGATAACTTTATCTTTCATGACATTGACCAGGATGGAGAGAAAATGAGTTGGAAGGTAACAAGAGTTTGTAGATTTAAGCTGATCTCAAAAATTGTACTTTTGCTGTTGCTGTTAGGGATTACCAATAAAGAGTTGGGAACTGCCGTTGTGTTTTTAGGAATTTATAAGCATATTGTGGTCATTACTGACTCCTTTGTGAAATGGCCAGAGGCAACATTTGTTGATTTGTAAAAATACTTCAAAGTCGCCTACATTTTTAATTAATTCTTTTCAGTGGAGCATTTCTCAGGAGTGTGTATTCATCATAATTGTATTCTATTAATTTCAGTCAGAATAAAACTAATTTATAGAATAATGATATAGGATTGAGGGGGAGTTTGTCATATGTTAGTGAGTGAAGGATCCATGCAGGATTTTAAGTACACTGACACTGACTATCTTGTGCAGATATC
This sequence comes from Triturus cristatus, assembly GCF_964204655.1. Taxonomy (NCBI): domain Eukaryota; kingdom Metazoa; phylum Chordata; class Amphibia; order Caudata; family Salamandridae; genus Triturus; species Triturus cristatus. Next base: position 628,770,254 of record NC_140595.1, on the reverse strand, counting down.
CTCAAAATATGACATGTATCTAGGCCTAATTGCCCATCACCCTAGTGTAGTCCTTTCCATTGAGGCCTTTAACATTCAAGAAGTCTACATTAAATGACTACGGAGAGCGATGAAAGATCAAAGTTCATGATTTATTTTCTCGATTAATCAAAATTATTTCAAATCATCACAAGATAATCAATAAAGATAGCAAAGAAGGAATGTAAAAGCGAAGGAATATTTAAGAGCGAAGAGTACCAATAAATGCATGTTTTAAATATCAAACCTTAAGAATACGGACATTAAAAAAAATATATATCTTTTTATTGGTGTTTTCATAGGCAATCAAAGACAGCATCACATGTCATTCATACTATTAAGAAACAGTATAGAATCCACATTTCTTGTGATTGCTTAATGATAGCACACATGTAGGACAGTGAGTCAAGTAATACAACAGCCAATAGGACATTTCAATACCGGATGAGAATTGTAGGCGCACTAAGGAGCTGCTTGGCAATTTGTCAATTCGGTTAACTAAGGGAATGCCCCCAAACTAGGAAAGGGGAATGGCGATCCAGACTCAGGGGGAGGTGGCACTGTTATATACAGTGAGTGTTAGGGTAAGGCAGGGGTTCAACTGCGCTCTGGTTGGCCTGGGGGGGTTGGATAGATGGTGGTGTGGGTTCCCAGCTGATCTGGGTTTTAATGATGAGTGATCACACAGCTGGGGAAGCCCATAGGGCACGGATAGGTACAGGTGGGTGCTTGTGAGTCAGTTAGCAGGGGCTGAGTCAGACCTGTCAGGAGAGAGGGGTAATGTGAAAGAACAAGAGGAATGATAGATGAGGGCGAGCAGTGCCAACTTTCATACCGTAGTGCACAGCAGTAGATCAGCATTCCGAGTGAGTTGCAGGAAGGGATCTAGGAGAGCATCCCAGACACCTAAATAGGCCTCTTATGAAGGTGTCGGACCTCTTCATAGTGCAGGGCCTCACTCTCGGCTTTTCCCCACTTCAACAGTGCTTTGTGCCATCTAGCCCCTGTGGTGGGGTATCTTCCGCTCTCCACTGCAGAGTGAGGACTCTTTTGGGGAGTGTCCTCACCTTGTGACGCTTCCTACACTTGAACATTCAGAGGGCGCAGGCCTCCCATGTATTGAGATCAGTGAGTTCAGTGATCGCTTGTAATGTGTTATACACAGAATGCCAATAAGAGGACAGGGCTGGGCAATAATACAACATGTGCTACTAATCGACAGAAGCCAAATGGCAGCCGGTCAGCTAAGTTGTGCATCAGGGAAGTAGCGGCTGAGTTGTATTGGCATCAGGTATGCTTGGTGTAAAATGGAGAATTGTAAGCTTTTAAACCGGGCACTTCCAGAGCCCGCTCCCATTCAGTGTCATGTAATAACGAACTGATGGCTTGCATTGACAGTAACAATTTACTGGATTCTTCCCAATATGGCATTAGAAAGCCTCATAGCACAGAAACAGCCTTGCTTGCCGCCTCAGAGAAACTCAGATGGATCATGGATAATGGTGGTCAAGCCGTCCTGATCTTACTCGATCTCTCGGCAGCCTTTGACATGGTCAACCACATCATTTTAATCAACCGACTAATGGTGTTGGGAATAAGAGGCGCAGCTCTGACCATGCTAAAAGACTTTCTAACTGACAGAAGAAACCATGTGGCCTTGGGCAATTTTACGTCAAAACAATTCAGCTTGCCCTGTGTGGTACCGCAGGGCTCTTTACTAAGCCCCACCCTTTTCACTCTATATGCTTTCTTTATTGTCATCCAAAAAAAGTAATTACAAAAAATTCAAACACTGCAAACTGTGGCATCCCGACTTCTTTCTGGAATTCCCAAACATAAGTCAGTGGCTCAGACACTGGTCAATCTGCACTGGCTACCTATAGCAAAACGTCTAGAGCTTAAGACCTTATGCATCACCTTTAAAGCACTGCATAACTCAGGACCCAGCTACTTTCACGAAAAAGCTGCTTGGTAATCCCCAGGCATAAAGCCCAGGTCCTCAGACGCAATGCTGTTACCCCTCCCAAGAGCAAAGCGCACTACCTGGGGTGGCAGGAGCTTTCTACTGAAAGCAGCTACATTGTGGAACGGCCTACCTTTGGGCATAAGAAAATGCCCTGACTTCCTGACCTTTTGAAAGTTAATAAAAACCTGGCTGTTCACACACTATTGATCAGCAGCAACAATTCTTCCTTAAGCACCGCACAAGACAACAGCAGCGCCAAGACGCCTCTGGGCATTCGAGCGCCATACAAAGCCAAAAATCAAATCATGTAGCACCTGTCCGACATCATCTTCACAGTTGCCCCGTAGGGCCATCAGTGAGATTCCAGTGTGTTCCCATTTAGCTCTATATATCCATGTTATCAGGTGACGCCCTGCCCCACGTGTACTAGTGACTCTATAACAGAGTGTTTTTGAGGTTCTATGTCCTGTGTGGATTAGAGGACAAGGCATGTATTACGTAGCTGCTGGAATGTTCAGTATTGCCCTCGTGGACTAGCGTAGTCATAGACAAGTTGATTGAAGGTAAGGAGGTAGCCATCTGCAAAGAGGTCTCCTGCCATGACCAAGGATCGCTCGTACCGGCTACTCAAGTCAGCAGCTGAATAGAATACGGAGAAACGTGGGAAGCCCTGCAAGGGGAGCGCAGGGGTCTTATAGTGGAATGTGGTATGTGAGGTGGGACACCTTTGCCAGACATTTGCAGCCAAACGTGGTTTGTTACGAACATGGGGTCTGAGGGGCAACTGCGGGGAATAGGAAGCCTCGGAGTGCATACAGTGTAAGGGTCCAAACCCGTTACATGTCTACCATGAATTGCCCTGCTAACCAGTGTGAGGCCCACTTCAGCTGCATTGCTAAGTAGTAAGTCTTGCCTGATGATGCTTTGAGTCCACCTCTGCCCACGGTGTAAAGGCCCTGGAAAGAGCATCCTGGGGGGTAACAGGAACATTGACGAAATAGTGGAGTAACCCAGGCAACATTATCATTTTAGATAGGACTATTTTCCTCATAGTAGCTAAGAACACATTTTTCCAGAACTGTACCTGCGATTTTAGGGCAGAAAGTGCCGTCCTCAGGTTATCTTCTTACAGATCAGCTGGGGAGTGGTAAAGGCAAACTCCCAGCTATCGGACTGCGTCACCCTTGCAGTTCAGAAGGGTTCCTCCAAGCCACACCTCAAGTGGGGCTATGTTGCAAATTTAGCGGGTACATGCATGATTCGGCCCAGTTGACCTGGAGGCCTGCTGCCTCTGCAAAAGCCTGAAGTGTGGTGTGTATTGGAGAGTGTGCTGAGCGGACATTGTAGATACAGAGGAGAAGGTCGTCCGGCTACAGAGACACTGCGTGGTCGTACTATCTAAGGGGATCTCCCAAGCCTCGACCTCCAGGCAGAGCCTAGCTGCAAGGTGTTCCATAACCATTACGAACAGCAGGGGTTTTGAGTGGAAGACGTGCCTAGTGCCTCTGCCCACAGGAAGTGCGGTGAGATTTGCCGGTCCAGCCAGGTCCTGAAGATGGGGTCGGTGTATAACAGTTTTGTGAATGCTTTACACACAATGAAAAAGTTGTGCTAACAATCATAGTTTGTATATCTTAATTTGGGTTCCCGGTTTTATGGTATTTATTTATTTTAACATTTCCATCTGTATTTATCCATATTTATTTTTTGGCCATCTTATCAATATTTATCTATATTTATTTTGTGTTCTGTGAATAAATGAAGTTGCAATATGGTATATTTCCACATTTATTTAACTAATAAATACTTTGACGCCTGTCATGCTTTAGTAAATGAAGCAGCCAAATATAACATAACAATGCGTCCAGAGGTAAATATTGGCATTATAATACAAATGGATGTTGACATATGTTGTTATTTAATGAAATCTCAGGCTCATCCTATTTTTTTAACTCTCCATGACCTCTATCTGCTCAGCTGTTGTCCTGGAATTAATGAACGAAAGTACAGAAAGGCACTCAAAATTTCCTGTATTTTTCCATTTATAAAAATGTATTCCAACGGGAAACCTATTGTTTTCTGTCTGTATGTATCTGTAAAAATCAGTAAGAACAGAAAACTGGGAGCCCATAATCTTAATCAAGGGATCAAAGTTCAAAAGAGAAGAAATCCATTGACCGCGTTTTGTGTGACTGAAACTATAAAGGTCCCATGGGGAGACCGAGCCACCTGATATTAGGACAACTTCCCTCTTAATTCATGTCATGGGAGGAGATAAACACTACACTGTAGTACCAGACATATGAACATACCAACCCTGATGAAGTCATAAGGAACAAAATGTGTTGGCTGGGCTGAATAATTTGTTGGTAAATTAATCAATAAAATTGGATTTGAATAAACGCACACAACTCCTGATTAACTGAATTCAAGGGAATGGATACTATTTGCAATTTCTGGGTGAAAATAGAAATAAAAAAAGACTTTTCTTCTCTTTTGAACTTTGATCACTTTGATTCAGATATACAAATTATGATTGTTAGCGCTCCTATTTCATTGTGTGTAAAATAATTGTGATTGAGTGAGTCCTAAGCAGTGGGGTCACCTAAAGTTGAGAGCAAGAGTATATATATATATATATATATATATATATATATATATATATATATATATATATATATATATATATATATTCACTTAAAAAACCATAGGTTTCACACATGTTATAGTTAGCTGGACATTTCACTCGTAAAAAACCAATGAAATTCCCCCGTTATAGTTAGTGCAGGCAACTATAACTCACGCGACCGCAATCCTCTGCTGATGACTTCAGGTATTACATCACTGTATTTAGACACTTATTTACCCATGTCTTCTTCCATTAATCTTTAGCTATACATATATTACAAATATTTATTTTTCATAAAGACACATATGTCATCAGTGATGTAATATCTGACGTCATCAGCAGAGGATTGCGATCGCGTGAGTTATAGTTGCCTGCACTAACTATAACCGGGGAATTTCATTGGTTTTTTACGAGTGAAATGTCCAACTAACTATAACATGTGTGAAACCTATGGTTTTTTAAGTGAATTTGCAAGGTTTTTTAAATGCTAATTCGTAACTGTAACGTGTGTGACACCGATGGTTTTTTCAGTGAATTTGTACGTTTTTTTAAATGCTAAGTTATGTATTTATAAATTATTATTTTTTCAGGTTTTTCACCGTGCGCGCACCGTGAAATTATTATTTTTTTTTTAAATCGCGAGTTGTGCGCACCATGCGCGCGCGGGGGCTCCGTGCACCGAGCACCCACGGTTCGCAGTGCGTGCCGTGCGCGCGTGGTGCGCGCACCTCACGATTTTTAAAACAAAAAAAAATTGTTTTTTTCTCCCTTGGGGGTCCTTCTGTGACCCCCTGACCAAGGCTAGGGGGTCAGGAACTGTCCACTCTGCCCCCTTTTCACGTTCTCCACCTTTTTTTTCACCCCCTCAGGCTGCGAGAGACAAAATGGCGGCCGACACTTCCTGGTTTCGACCGATTCGAATGTTTACCGACATCTAACAACCAATCAGAATTGCGCTCGCGCACGGCAGGGTGCGCGCACAGTGCGCGCACGGAGCGCACGTATAGATATTGATATGCTTTTAAATGCTATTTTCTCAGGAAATACTGAACAGATTTACACCAGACCTGCAAAAGGCACTTCCTTGACCTTATGGCTACCTCTCTGCCAAATTTCACGTAATTCTGTTCAGCCGTTCGGGCTGTAGCTGCGACTAAAGGTCCTATGGGAAAATGCATGGGGAAAACGTGTTTTGGGACCCCCCTTTTTCTCGGTCCCCGCTTGACGAATCACCCCGAAACTTTCAGGGTAGGAGCTGAGCGGAGCGCCCCATTAGTTTTGAAAATTTCACGAGGATTCGTCAACCGGCGCCAAAGTTATTCAAAATAGAATTTTGAGATTTCCTATGGAAACTAGGTTGTAACTATAACTATCTACTGGCGACCGCCAGTAGATAATATATATATATATATATATATATATATATATATATATATATATATATATATATATATCGTAGCTCCTAATTCTCTCAATCCAAAGAGAAATAACCACTCACGGGAGACGCTCATTCGGGATTTTTATTCCGAGCTAAACAAACGCGTTTCAGCGAACTGCCTTCCTCTGTGTTTTTCATATGTAAAATTACAGTTTCTTGAGTTACTAATCAACCATTCGCAAACCGCCATATTTTCCGTGAATCGGCTTTGGCAATACATGGTTACCACTACCCTATATGAGTGTTTCGTAACCCCTTTGCCCGTCAGTGGCGATATTTACTTGTTACCTCTTAATACGTTTAGCCATGGATCGGCTTAAGTCCCTTTCAACCAATGAACATAGTTATACTAATTCTGACATGTTACTTACATTATTCTTTCACTACAAACTTTAACAAAAATCAGCAATTTCATCTTTCTTTCGCTACAACCGTAACAAATAATCAGCAATTTCATCACAGATTCTAATTCAATTTATAAGGAGATCCAATCATACACAAACATTATATTATGTATGCTAAAATTCATTGTCTAGAACTTTCTCTCCTACTCCATTGCTCTTTGATACATTTCAGTTTATATACTTAATTTTACTATGTCCTGTTCATATTCATACATTAGCCATCATGTCCCCAGGTGAGATGCTAGTTCTTCCCCACTGTTTAAACCCCTCGGGGATTTTGTCTGACAATCCACTATGTAGCGTGACTCTAGCCTTCGCAGTTTTTTCAACCTATCACCCCCTCTGATGTTCTCAGGTACATGATCTAAACCATAAAACTGTAATAAATTCCTATTACTGGAATGTTTTTCGGCATAGTGTCTTGCCACTGGATATGACGCATCATTTTTTGTTATTGCTCTTTGATGCTCTAATATCCGAATCTTCAAGGGATGTACTGTACTGCCTATATAACATAGGCCACACGGGCATATTAGGCAATACACTGCATAAGGGGTACTGCAGGTAATGAATTTTTTGATGGTTCTCTTTATCTTCACATCTGGGATACTGTAGGAGAGGACTCTTTTGCTGCTTGAGCATGCCTTACACATCCCACATGGGTAGGAACCCCTCATGTCTTTCAGGGTTCCCGTACCATGGGATTCTTTCGCAAGATGACTCTTCACTAGTTTATCCCTCAGGGACCGAGCTTTCTTAAAAGTCACCAGTGGGTATGTTGGGATGTCTTCACTTATAACGTTATCAGTTTTTAAGATACGCCAGTTTTTTCTAAGCATGCGTTTCAAATAATTTGCTTCTGCTGAATAGGTGGTTACCATCCTAAACTTACCCTCTTGTGTTTTAGCTGACTTCGTTACGGCCACTGACTTGTCTTTCAAAAGATGTTGTCTAGGGATCCCTCTCACTTTTTTTAATGTGTTTTCCAAGAGTATAGAATCATACCCTCTTTTAACAAACCTCTGCATGTATTCTTGGGCTGCCACTTCAAAATCACACAAACGTGAGCTATTACGTTTTAATCGTAAAAGCTCACCATAAGGGATACTTTGTACCAATTTTGGTGGATGGTTACTAGCCGCAAACAAGGTTGAATTCCCTGTCGTGGTCTTACGATATAAAGCAGTGTGTATTTTACCCTCTGTTACAAATACCTTCAGATCCAGGTAGTCCACTGCCACTGGACTCACTGTGCCCGAAAAGTACAAATTCAAATCATTTTTATTCAAATCCTTGATATAACTATTTGCTGACCCAGAATCGCCCTGCCACACTATAAACAGATAGTCAATATAACGATACCATTTGATAACCTTGCCTGTAACAGTGTCACGATCATTGGTTCTGGACACCCGCTCCTCCCACCAGCCTACGAACAAGTTCGCATAACTGGGGGCGAAGCAGGTACCCATCACCGTACCCGATACCTGTTTGAAGTATTTATCCTCAAATAAAAAAATGTTGTTCATTAGGCAAAATTTGGTAAATTCCAAAATCATTTCATTATGTTCAGCAGGTCTCAATTGTCTCTTATTCAAAAAGTGTTGCAGGGCCTCTAAACCATCCTCATGGTTGATGCAGGTATAAAGACTTGTAATGTCCAGCACCATCATTAAATACGTAGGATCCCAATATATATCTGAAATTTTACACAGAAAGTCCTTAGTGTCCTTCACATAGGAATCTAGCTCTACCACAAATGGAAAAAGAAAATAGTCTATAAACAAAGACATATGTTCTGTTAAGCTCCCCTGGGACAAAACTATCAGTCTGCCTGGTGGGTGCACATCGTCCTTATGAAGTTTTGGAATGTGATAAAATGTTGCTACTACTGGATTTATACACCTCAAAAAGAGATGTTTGTCCGTCCCCAGCATGCCTCTGGTATTCCACATCTTTATCATGGTTTCATACTCACCCACACTTGCCAGATACATTTCACGTGTGGTCACAACATAATGCTTTTCGTCCAATAATTGTCGGAGAGCTTCCTCCCGATATTGTGTCCTTGTTTGCAGCACCACATTGCCACCTTTATCAGAAGGCTTTATGATGGTCGATCTGTCTTCCATTAAATTTCTTAAGGCAGCCTTATCCTCTTTAGTTAAATTCTCTTTTCCAATATGCATTCTGTTCTTACGTCTAAAATTGAGTAAATCACTGACCATAGCTTCTGAGAACACATCTATTGAGTCATAGGGCATCTGCGGAACAAATAACGATTTAGGTTTAAAAGGACTTTCTTGCGTCCCTTGTTCAATTCCTGCATGTACCGCCCTTTGTGCCATATCCATGACAGACTCCTCCAGTTCTACAGACACAGTATGCAGATTTTGCAGCAGTTCTACTGCTTGTATATCATTGCATGTCAATGTATCTGTTCCCGTTATCCTTGATGTTGTTATTCTATTCTCTTTCATAGTTGGTCGCAAATGTTCACAATAATTTCGAAGAGATGAAAAATTGGGTTATGCACTATCGTAAGCTTGTTTTCTTCATTTGAATTGTAATATGGTTGAAAATAATGGTGATCAAATGTTAAAATTGCATATTACAAAATGACGCATCCAGCGATAGCATTGAATAGTCCCTTTTCACTTGTGACATACGAATGCAAAGTATGGCGGCCTCCCGGTGCGTCGATAAACACCGAGGAAGGCAGTTCGCCGAAACAAGTTTGTTTAGCTCGGAATAAAAATCCCGAATGAGCGTCTCCCGTGAGTGCTTATTTCTCTTTGGATTGAGAGAATTAGGAGCTACGATAATTTGTGGACAGCACCACCACATATAGAGCACCCGTCTGCGAGTGAATTCCCGATTAAGGGTGCAATTGGAGCATATATATATATATACTATAGATAGATAGATAGATAGATAGATAGATAGATAGATAGATAGATAGATAGATAGATAGATAGATAGATAGATAGATAGATAGATAGATAGATAGATGGATGGATGGATGGATGGATGGATGGATGGATGGATGGATGGATGGATGGATGGATGGATGGATGGATGGATGGATGGATGGATGGATGGATGGATAGATAGATAGATAGATAGATAGATAGATAGATAGATAGATAGATAGATAGATAGATAGATAGATAGATAGATAGATAGATAGATAGATAGATAGATAGATAGATAGATAGATAGATAGATAGATAGATAGATAGATAGATAGATAGATAGATAGATAGATAGATGGACGGCCGGACGGACGGACGGACGGCCGGACGGACGGACGGACGGACGGACGGACGGACGGACGGACGGACAGACAGACAGACAGACAGACAGACAAAAAGACAGACAGACAGACAAAAAGACAGACAGACAAAAAGACAGACAGACAGACAGACAGACAAAAAGACAGACAGACAAAAAGACAGACAGACAAAAAGACAGACAGACATACATATCAAACTCAATCCTCAATTCCAAATACTTCACCAAAGAAGTAGAGGCACAGACTCCTTCCAGGTGCGAAAGTGTTTTTATTTCATTAATCCATAAAAACAAGCTGAATGCTTTGTCCATGACACATTACGACCGCAAACAAGCGGTCTTGATCACATGATCACAACACACAATGGTGCGATCTTTTGACGGCCTACACTGCCTGTTAGTCGATCTTTTCAGTTTTGTGGATGCTCTGAGGTGTCTGCCCACCCCCATCCTGACAAGCACGTGGAAAAAATAACCCCATGTGAGTGTGCCAAAAGGTTTTTCGAGATCCAATATCCAGCAGGCTGCATACAGGAACAACTGGGGGGGCCAGGTCCATCACATGAGACAGTTGTCGTATGGTTTGAAAGGTGCTTCACCGCGGAACAAATCCATTTTGGTGTGGGTGAGTGAGGTCAGGTAATACTTGAGTGTACCTGATAGCCAGATCGTCTCAAAATCTAATAACCGCAACGAAGATTGCTATTGGCCTGTATAGTGTCAAGAGGGTCGGAACTATGAAAAACCTCTGGCTGACCTATATTACTTTAATGAATAGCCTAAAGCTTATATCTCCCCCATCAAGAGCTACTTTTCACAGAATAATAAAAACCAAATTTATTATGAAAACGTTTATTATTTTTCAATTTTCATCTTTTTAGAGTGAAAATTCATTCATGTTAGCTAGATTTGTAAATCACAAAAGAATACATCATGAAAATATTTCAACATAAGTTAGACTTACATATACTCATAAGAGATCAACAACAAATCAATTCTTTTTAGAGATACCCAGCCCCAAAATGCTGTTACTAAACCAACATGCATACTCCATATCATACCATTCATTCATCCTAACAAACAACATAAAGATAAAAATAAGAGTGCAAATTGTGATTAAAGTGGAATCCTGCAGTGTACAGAAACAATAACTTTTCTCATTTATTATGTAGAGACATCATATAATTTTTTTCGCAATGTCTAAAATTCACTTCTTTATGGCATTGTTATGTGTAGACACCACATCTGTTTTTTCCATTATGTGTCACAGGTCGGATTTCCACAGAGCAATGGTCGATGTACCTTACGGCGGGACAACATTTCTTTTCCCCACCTTCCTCAGGACCAATGTTTAAGATTGTACTGATATAATGCTTAAAAAATGGAGCTGGGGTATCTGTAAACGCAAAGAAAAGTAATTATAGTGAGTGCATAAACGGGGGATGGAGCATGCTATGGCATGTCTCCACTATGGTGGAGAAGTGTAGCTCACTGGTTAGAGGAGGCATACCCTGAAGCAGAGGTCAGACCCGGGACCAGGGTTCGATTCCCGACGCGGCAGGGTCTGGAGCCCAATTGTCCACGGACTCGATAATTCTCGCTTCGGTGCCTACTCTAAGCACGAGTTCACACTATGCAGCTCTGGGCAACAAGCTTGCTTAATCTCCACAACGGCCCCCCGCGGCGGGATGCCTGGCTTTCACCTTGGGGATGCCCAGTACGGGTTATCTCACAGGGAAAAACCAGGACGGGTTCCCAATGCAAGCGCCGAGATGCCCAAGGGTAATTTGAGCGCTATATAAGACCATACATACATACATACATACTATGTTTTTTAAAGCTGTTGAAAAAAATTATATGATATCTCTACATAATAAATGAGAAAAGTTATTGTTTCTGTACACTGCAGGATTCCACTTTAGTCACAATTTGTACTCTTATTTTTATCTCAATGTTGTTTGTTAGGATGAATGAATGGTATGATATGGAGTATGCATGTTGGTTTAGTAACAGCATTTTGGGGGTGGGTATCTCTAAAATGAATGGATTTGTTGTTGATCTCTTATGAGTATATTTAAGTCTAACTTATGTTGAAATATTTTCATGATGTATTCTTTTGTGATTTACAAATCTAGCTAACTTATGAATGAATTCTCACTCTAAAAAGATAAAAATTGAAAAATAATAAATGTTTTCATAATAAATTTGGTTTTTATTATTTTGTGAAAAGAAAAGTAGATCTTGATGGGGGAGATATAAGCTTTAGGCTATTCATTAAAGTAATATAGGTCAGCCAGAGGTTTTTCATAGTTTCTTGGTTATTTTTCTAGCCCCCTCCTCTTGGACCTAGAATTAAATTCAGGGGGTACCTTTTTATCATTATTGGTCAAGAGGGTCGGATCCATATCGAGTTTTGGTATGGACACCAGGAGGGACTCTTAGAGGGACAGGGGTAATATCCCAAACCTCAGGGCCTCGTTAAGCATCTCTGTGAGTCTGGGAGCAAGGATTGCTGCAAAAGCGTTGTAATATTTTATCAGTAGCCCATCAAGGCCTGGGGGTTTTATTTTTGGCTAACTCATGAATTTCCTGCTTGCTTTTGAGAATCATCATATAGGCATCTATGTCCTCCCTGGCAGCATCAGGGATGTGGGGAAGAGTGAGTCCTGTCAAGAATTTACTGACTGCATCCGCGACTGAGGATGGGGATACTTTGTACATTGAAGAATAATACATAAAGAATGCATTTAGGATGTCCTGCTGTGTATATAGTGTGTCACTGATGAGCAAGGATATTTCCAAGATTGGGGCTGAGTGGGCATTTTGCCAGGTCAGTCTCTGAAAGAAGCAGCCAGATTTGTCTCCCTCCCAATGTGTCTTTGCTATGTAGGTGTTGAGATTGAAGCAATGCAGTTACTCTAAAAGAGTACTGCACTGTCGAGTTTTGGCCTCTGTCAGCGTGGGGCCCTCGGAGGCGTCTTGGGTCACGGCTTTTTCTAGGTTGGGTATACGTTTTGCAGCCTCTTTGATCTCCCTCTTGAGTACCCTGCAATTCCCTACCACCTCGTAACTACATTGAAGGCATCCCATTTGAATGCCCTGTTAGATGCCATGGCTTGGTTTTCCTTAATCTAGTGCCTGATATGTAACTCTTGTGATTTGTGGAATGTCTGGTCTTCTAGGTTGTCCTGAGAAAAACACCATGTGGGCACCTGAGGGACCGGGGCATTCCACACCATGTCTACTATGTAAGCATCGTGTTTGGAAATGATACAGGCAGGTAGTCAGCATGTTTGACAATGTCTAGGATAGAGGTAAAGCATAACATTTGGTTAAGGCTTACATAGAGGTCATGCACTGCAGAATAGAATGAATAGACTCAGGAGTGTGGGTGTACTGTTCTCTAGGTATCTGTGAGGGGGAACAACCTTTACAACGCAACTTTTACAACGCACTACACTTACAACGCATTTTTTACAACGCAACATCCACTACAACGCATTCCATTACATAGCATGACACTACAACGCATTTTTAAAAACTACCTTTACAACGCATTCCATTACATCGCATACTACCTTTACAACGCATACCATTACAACGCATAATATTACACTACACTATCCAACACTTACCCTACTGTTGCACCCCCTGGAGTTAGAATAGTAATTTTTACCCCTATACTATCCAACACTTACCCTACTGTTGCACCCCCTGGAGTTAGAATAGTAATTTTTACCCCTCTACTATCCAACACTTACCCTACTGTTGCACCCCCTGGAGTTAGAATAGTAATTTTTACCCCTATACTATCCAACACTTACCCTACTGTTGCACCCCCTGGAGTTAGAATAGTAATTTTTACCCCTATACTATCCAACACTTTCCCTACTGTTGCACCCCTGGAGTTAGAATAGTAATTTTTACCCTTATACTATCCAACACTTACCCTACTGTTGCACCCCCTGGAGTTAGAATAGTAATTTTTACCCCTATACTATCTAATACTTACCTTAAATGCAATTTAATATTATGCGTTGTAATGGTATGCGTTGTAAAGGTAGTATGCGATGTAATGGAATGCGTTGTAAAGGTAGTTTTTAAAAATGCGTTGTAGTGTCATGCTATGTAATGGAATGCGTTGTAGTGGATGTTGCGTTGTAAAAAATGCGTTGTAAGTGCATGCGTTGTAAAAGTGTGCGTTGTATCGACATACATCCATCTGTGGGTGCCAACTGACGTACCCACTCTGCAAAGGGCTCTACTTGGGTGTATGAGAGTGTGTGAGAGAATGGGTGAGGGAGGTCAAGCACGCATTTGTAGTCCTCACCAAAGTCCACAGTGTCCTAGTTTAATGGGCTAATACCCAGTAGAGCACAGCCCAAAAGGCCTCCTGATCAGTCTTTGGGGTGTAAATGCTTTCCAGGAGAATGCACGAGCTGTCAAGTCAGCCCTCAACAAGCCATACTGCCCCTCCTTGTCTATAATGGTGTTGGAAGGGGACACCCGGGCAAATCGTGGTCCGCTCTAGATTACATTGCAACATAAGGGTACCTCTCGGACCATAGATCAATGGTTATTTCACCAATGGAGTGCTGCAGAAGTTGTCTACGCATATGAACAATTAATGAACTGCAATTATTTATAGAATCTTGAAAAAATGATCAGTGTTTTCCCTTTTTAGCATTAATGTGTAAAGCTCATGGAATCATTTACACAAAACAACAAATGAGTTGCCTATTTCAAACATTTATCTAATGAAAAAGGCATCTACATGGAACAATAACATATAACATTACATTTAAAGCAAAGACGATACCTTAATCAAGGTGAAACACCAATGAAATACTCCCAAAACAAATCATATGTACATTCTACAAAAAGGACATTCTTAACTTTATATACAGGAAACCATCACAGAAAAATGGGACATGCTATACAGATAGATGTACCCTAATGACGTGCTATGCCACTAATTCATTATAATAAATCATATGTGTCCGAATTTTGCTTAGAATCGGGACCTATTGTTGGTATTCTCGATTTTACACTACTGAGTGAGGTCAGAGGAAGGGTGGAAATGTTCTTGACTCAGCCATACGAATTGGGCTTGTATGTTCAGTGCTTTTACGCAGTGAATTTAGCATTGTGACTCTTGGCCTCAAAAGATGTGTGCTGACACGTTTCGGCCTTCGTTGTCAGACCGGGGACAGAATATCAAATGAAGGTCTTCCTCAGGGCTGGGGGCTTATGGAGGACACTGCAATTATACAATGGGGTACATACATGTGCTAGTTAATATAGTTGTTTAATGGTGTTAATGTTCCTATTTTCTATCTCATACTCATGGTGTACCTTGGGGTTCCTGATCATATATCTTGGAACTGCATCTTGGACGGAGCTGGGTCTGTGAAGGAGATCGGGGATCAAGTGGCTTCCCTTTGGAGAAGTCCTTAGTTTCTTTGTCCTTTTTATTAGCAACAAAGAGAAAGATGGTGTATCTACAAGTTAAAATAAGGAGGAAGAGGCTTTTAGAACGTGCTCAGCATGGCTTAATTTGTGTGAGAAAATGGATCTACGTGGGGTGCTTAGGGTAAGCGTGTGATATGAAACTTTGAAAGAGTTTGTGACCAGTCCAAAAATAAAGAAATTCCGTTTTGTGGTTCACCCCTTGTGAGGAGACCTGCACCAGTGTGGAGGAACATGCTCTAGCCCTATTCGGCTTGGGGACTCGGAGTGTACATCTAACATCATGTGTTTGTGCTGGATGCACTTATGGGTCCATGCAGAACAGTGACTAGAGTGCTGCCTTCATGTGGACGTGAGAGGAAAACAGGGTTGAGGTGCTCGCATTTACCTTATGCGTGATTGTCTTCACGGATCTCTTTTTCTTGTTACGTCTCCGTTGCATGCAGGGCCGTCAATTCCTGTAAGTGGATGGACATTTTGCACGGGTGGAATGTCCTATGTTTTTAGTGCTTCCTGCTGTGCAGTGCATGCGTGGTGACACGCTCCCAATGTCAGCGTCAAGCCCCCTACGCTGGGATGCCCGCCTGGCTTCAGAGCGAGTCGTCTAGCTCTAGCATCTGGTCTACACAGGGTTCAGCAGTGATGAGGTGGTGAATGAAGGGGGGGTGATGGACACTCCCCTTCCCAGACAGCTGTATACTAAGGGTTAACGTTACCATAATCTCCAGGACCTCGTGCGGTCTCTGCTGTGCTAAATGGCAGTCAGAGATTCAAGTTCAGTCAGCTGCTTCTTGTAACTGGTCCTTGGGTGTATTGATTATATTGTCATCTGCCAGCTGCAGGGTCACCAACAGAGGAGTTTGAGAGCCTCGTCTGGATCCGTTTGTCATTGTGGTGTCTCTCTCTGGTGTTAAGATGTACAAGCCTTTCTCCCCCTTCGATGCGTTGACGCTGTCCTCCAGAGATGCTGCAACCTAGAGGGTCTGGGGCCAGTCTCCTCTATCATTTGTTCCAGTGCAGGGTATCTGGTCATCAGTAACAGCAGAGAGGGGCTCGACCAAGTCCGATTTCGCCGTCCCAGGATCTGCAGGTATCTTGCTGTGGTACCTGTCAGCCCAATCCCATGCATTTATGGGGGGTTTGTGAAGAAGAGCGATTTATGCTCCACTAGAATTTTGAGGCACGCTGGGAACAACAAGAAGTATTGGATGCCTAGTTCTCATACCCACTTCTTCACTCCCATGAAAGAAGCACATTGGCGCTGGACCACCTGAATATAGTTTGGAAATAACATGATTGTCCTGTTCTCAAGTTTCAGAGATCCGGCTGTCCTGGCAGCCTTCAGAATGGCATTGCGGTCTTTGAAGTGGAGGAGCTTTGCGAGCATGCGGCACAGTGGCTCTTGGGGGCCCGACGCTTGCGCGGGCACCCGTTGAGCTCTTTTCAATGAGAAGAACGGAGTTAAGTTGGATGTAGAGATTAAGGACTTGAACCAGTTCTCCAAGAAGGTTAGTAGATCGCGGCCTTCCATCCCCCCAAGCACTCTCTCTCAATCTCGGAGGTCACATGGCATGTTGGTTGGTGAGGGTCTGTGGTTGCAGTATGGGCAGCACCCTTTCCCCCTCCCTAACTCTGCCTGTGAGCTTACGGTAATCATCTCGGATACAACCGAGCTCTGGCACTAGAGAGCCTATCTTGTTTTCCATGGAGATTCAGGAACTTTCAATGGCCATAAAGACTTTGTCTAGTTTGTCATCAGGGGGTGCTGGGTTGCACATAGGGTCCTCAGGCACAGAGGTTTCCGGCACTATGGTTGGGAGATCAGCTGCTAAGGGTGCCTGTGTAAGCACGGTTGATCTCAGATGGCCCATTGCGGATTGGAGGTCGGCAGTGCCGAGTGGGTCCGATTAAGGAGATCAAGTGAAGGAGAATATGCAAGGATGCCCTTTGTGTAGGTATGGTTCCAGCCCCAGGAGATCCTGTAGCACAAGTCTGTTGGGGCGGGAGATCTCCACCCCGGACCGGTATGGCCTGCATAGGTAGTTGCCAGGAAAGCAGATCAGGTACTAAATGGGTTCCAGTATAGGTTTTCAGACTGCCTACAGCACCTTTCCAGGTGAGCAGGCATTGGGACAGAAGGTGTAGATCAATTCTCAGGTGTTAACTCCTGTATCCCAGCCGGTCCTCTCTGTCTCACTAATGCCGATGTGCCTGCTGTCCCCCAGCGTGTGGGCGCATATGTTGTTGCAACTGCAATGAGGTCAATGAAAGAAGGCATGGGCCCCCTCCCTCATTGGGAATACATAGTATCCTGGATGCTGCAGGGTATGTCCCAGTATGTTGTCATTGGGCTCTGAAAACTGAAGTAGACACTGTTAGGGGGGAGGGCAGGACAAACTCCCCCTGCAAGGAGATTCTGTAATGGGTCACCTCAGGTCTTGGCCGGACTCATGTGAGAGGGACACCCCCTGTCAGGCAGTCCCTCCATCGTGGCAAGAGTCTTGTCGTTGCCATCGTGCTAGCTTAGGCTGGTGTGGGGCACCTCACTCCCGTACCACCACAGTCCATGCCTCTCCAGGCAACACAATTCTTTGGCGCTTAATCCTGGTTCCCCCGCCTGCGTTCGATGCCCCTGAGCAGAAGGAAGAGCAGACCCTGTTGCACTCTTGCACCAATTTTGGCTGCATGTGGGGAGGACCCTGGGCCACAGGCGGTCGAGGAATCCACGGTGCATGAGTCGAGGCCTCACGGGTAGGCTGCAGATACCCCTCAGCAGCTTATCACCTGGTCCGGCTGATCGCTCTCTGCTTCGTAGCCTTTCTTCCACCATTACTCGCCGCAGTGAACAGAGCGTGCACAGAAGCAAGGGCGGAAACACAGAATGCATGGGCTGCAGACCGAGGGAGGTCCTTCTCCTTCTCTCGGCCCAGGCCTCTCTTGCCAGGCCATAATCTTCACGCAGCCACTCACCTCTCGATTCGGTGAGCCTCTCTCTCTGTACCATGGCTTGGTCTCCCTTTGGCGCTGTCCTCAGCCGGCAGGCAGCATGAGCCAGGGAGTGAGAGGCAAAGGGTTGCGCCATGCTCCAACCTCTCTGAGTATTCCTCTCTCATGAGGAGGCCCAATCGGGTGAAGGTGAACCAGCTTGATGTTTGGCCACGCCGGGTCCGGAGTCTCAGGAGCGGACCTCTACTGCAGTGGTCCCCACCGGTTCAGAAGCGCCCCGCTGACTGAGCCAGGGTGGAAGAAGGAGCATTCCTATCTTCAAGGGGGCACAGGCAGTGGGGTGTCTGCCGATGATGAGCCCCTGTATTGGATTTGGGAGGATTTTAGGTCTGGTGGCTCTGAACTCTACCAAAAAGTGACCGCCATCTCAAGAACACAGACACTTTGATCAAAAAAAGTAAATAACAGATAAAACAGGCACTACTAATTGATCCTGCACATGCTATGTTGCACCTAAATAGAATAAATAAAAAGAGACTCACATGGAAACTTGCGGACCCAACATACATTCTGGTCTTTGTAGATCATATGTATTAGACCATGCGTGCCATAAGATACATGTCTCAAATACAAAAATGTAAGAACATGGACACTTTGATCAAAATAAATAAATAACAGAAAAACAGGCAATACTAATTTTGCCTCCACATACTAATTGGCACTTAAAAAGAATAAATAATAAAAGGAGTCGCACATGGTGACTTGCGGATGCAACATACATCCTTGTTTGTGCGTCTCATTTGTGGGAGTCATCCATACACTTTAAGCATGCCAATTTAGACCATGCACATCTAGACAAACTGCTTCAGCGGCTTAATATCCAATCTTCCTGACTTGCATGGTGTGTCTTCCTTTAAAGTGCAAGTGTTACTAAACCTTCGTCCTCATAAGACATAGAGACCAGACCAAAAATAACACCATGAGCAGCTGCCTTCTGGAGGAAATGAAAAAAACGAATTCTATTTAGCCACTGCATTCAGCATGGAAACTAAAACCTTCATGTATTTTATGAATCTTCCGACCACTTGGCCTGAATCCCCTTTTAAACACTCCCCCAACGCACCTCTACAGGTTCTAATATTTAGCTGTCTAAAAATTGGAAGAAGCCAGCAGCATCCTGGAACCGTAAATGTAGTCCACATACAAATAATGTGCTGGAGATCTTCCAATGCTGCACCACAGCCCCTGCATAGCGTTTCTTGAGTGCCTGTCAGTCAGCCGGATATATTTGTACACTTTGGGGCATATTTACAATAACTGGCGCATCCCTGCATATCAGCAGGGATGCGCCAGTTATTGTGCGCCACAGCTCCGCCACCATGGATGCGCCGCATTTACAATGCGGCGCACCATGGGGCAAAAACGGCACAGATGTGTGACGCATCTGTGCCGTAAAAGTGGCAAATTGCTGAAGTTGCGTCGCAAGCGTGACGCAGCTCCAGCAATGCTCTGGGGGGCCCTATCGTGCTAATGCTGCGTCAATCCCTACGCCTGCTTCAGGCAGGCGCAGGGTTTTGACGCAGCATGGGTCTAAAAGTGACTCAGTGAAATCTTGTAGATTTCACTCAGCCACTTTTAGGAGGCGTTCCTGCGCCGGAACACCCTCCCCTGCACAGGAACGCCTACATGTGGCACAGGGCTTTACAACGTGACGCATCTCCCAGATGCGTCACGTTGTAAGTACCCCGCACCATGGTGCAGGATTTGCACCGCCGCTGCGTCACAAAAGTGACGCAGCGGCGGTGTAAGTGAGCCGCAAGGGGCTTGTAAATCTGCCCCTTTGAGTGGAATCAGCCACAAATGAAAGCGAAGGAGTTGGATTTTTGTAGCCTGATGAGACGAACAAGAAAAGTAAGCTGGTAACAACAAGAGCTGGCACAGGTGGATCAATGATATGACAATGGCTCTTTCACAGATTGCCTCTAGCTCATCATGGGCAGATTGCAGCCTTGCTGCAAATTTCTAGCTACCTGTTTTGGTGGAATAGGCAGTTTCATTAAATCCTTGGCTTGCAGAACTTCTGA
Organism: Triturus cristatus; assembly: GCF_964204655.1. Lineage (NCBI taxonomy): Eukaryota > Metazoa > Chordata > Amphibia > Caudata > Salamandridae > Triturus > Triturus cristatus. The sequence goes on along the minus strand of NC_140595.1, from coordinate 628,750,006 downwards.
ATAAAATTTATAAAGATCCTGGGGCATATTATCAAGAAAGGGCGTTACAATTATCGCCGCTTTAAAAGCGGCGATAATGGGTTTGATAATATGCCCTGGAGAATTCCAATAGAAGCCCATGTTCTGGTGTCAACATGGGCCTCTATTGGAATTCTCAAATCTTTGTTCTGAATGATATTCCATAAGAGCAGCTTGAGCAAGCCATTTTCTGTAGTTCTCATTTTCGCACAAAGAGAAAGGAATCGCGGATAACTGATGTAATCCTGCCAAGGCAGGGTGAACTCTAGACAAATGTGGGCCTGTGCTGCTACGGAAGATGAAAAAGACACCTGTAGCTGCAGCATTGGCCACAGCCAAGCCAGGGAAGCAGTCGATCCGTATATACCAATGATCCACGCGATAAGTAGGCGACATTTTGCTTTCAATTACTTTACTGACTTTACAGATAACTGACAGGTCTGGGCCAGACAGGCAGCCATGGAGCCACTGGAAAGCAAGAGTGAGAGAATTCTCTATTGGGGTCAATGCTTCAATCTGTGACGTTGGCTGGCCGCGACTGTTCAGCCATACCTCCAAGTATTTTATTGAATTGATTATTTCGATTTTTGATTGTTCATATACCAGGCTGGAAACTTGATTTTCCTGTTAAAAGACCAGAATCTTGGTTTTGGACGTGTTAGTGCACAGCTTATTGGCTTTGCTGTAGACCGATAGCGTATGCAAGGAACATTGTAATCCTGTTGCGGTTTGGTCCACTAGGATGGTGTCGTCAGCATATTGCAAAACATTTAAGCTTCTGCCCTCAATTTTAGGTGGAAAACCCTTGGCTAGGCCCAAGTGGTTGCTTAAATCAGCCAAATATAGATTCAAAAGTAAGGGCGCCAGGATGCAGCCTTACTTCAGGCCTCTGTATAAATCTTGCCTAAGTTGCCGGATTTCCGCATACCCCCACCCTTACCCATGTGTAGGAATACAGGTTGATGATGGATGTTAAGAGGCTGGATGGGATTCCCCTGGCTGTTAGTATGGACCACAGCCTTCCTCTGTCATCCTTGTCAAAGGCTACAGCTAAGTCAATGACTGCACAATATAGAAAGTGTGCACCTTTTTTTGCAGATTGGTCCACTAATGCAGATATACATAGCAGATTATCCTCTGTCCCACTGCCCCTACAGAAACCAGTTTGGGTGGAAGGAGTGATATCTTTATCTGTCCTCATTCCTGGAGTTCCTTGTTCAAGATTTTCACAAACCATTTGCACTCCACATCAAGCAGAGTGATTAAACAAAAGTTCGCTGGCTGGTCGTTAGAGCCCTTTTTAGGTCTCGCCTAGCGAGAGCAGCGCATGCGTTGCATTCGCCTTGGTGAGACTATTGTTGTTGGTTTTGCTAGCGAAGGGAGACAAACCATGTGCGCACACGGACAGGCGATGTGCACGCGCATGGCGTCTCCTCTCTTTTTTACAGGCTCTCAGCGCGCGCTTCATTTTTTCAGTTCAAAGAACAGAAACCGAAACAAAGACGGAATTGGGAGAAAGAGGGCACTGACAATGACGTTTCAGAGCGGCGACGTATTCCTGTGCAAGGGATATGAGTGTGTTAAAACGGTGAGTAATTTTACTGAATTCCAGTTGTGCAAAGATGAAAAACAGAGCTGGATTTGTTGTTAAATAAAGTGTGCATTACACTCAGATCTCAGACGAGCCCTTTCTCTTCTTCGTTTGCTGATTAAGCAGACAGATCCCCCGCCCCCATACACTCCCTTCTATTCCAGAACTTTTAAGCTTCCCAGATCCACGCCTTCTGTACAAGTCTTAAGCTTTACGTTTTTGGGTCTTGTAGTTTTCATTTTATAATGGGATCATAGTTAGGTCTCGCCTTACTGAAAATTAGAGCTGTTGGTGTTGCATTATTATTTGCAACGCTATAAGCTCTAACTCTAACTGATGCGAGACCTGTTGCATTGCAAATGCTTATTGTGTATTGGTACTAAAAGAGAACCCATCTAGCTCTCTGAAACTTGTTTCCTGGATAGCCAATCTTTGAAAAGCAGGATAAGGTGTGCCACCCTAACAAACAAGCTGGAAGGCCATTGGGACCGGGAGCATCTGCCGCCCGCAACTTGACGCATGTGGCCGCCACCATCCCCTCTGTTATCGACTCGAGCACTGGGGGCGAGAAGTGGCTGTACTGCCTGACTCTTTATGGAGCACTGCATCAAAAGATCAAATGCAATTGATTACACGCATAGGATTCCCTTGTAGGGAGGCTTTGCATAATATAACAGGAGATGTCGGCAGAATTATTGAACCATATGGCTTAACCAGTTTCAGTCACTAAGCGGGTCGAAGGCCCAATACAATGTCACGCATTTTGTGGTCTTAGAGGCTAGTCAGTTCAAAGGATGAAAGAAGAATGGAATAAATATTTCAGTTTTAGGCTTTGTAGTGTTAATATCCATGTTACCAAGACAAGTAATTTCAAGGTGGGAGACTTAAATCAAATGAAATAAATGTTTGTTGAAAAAGTGTTTGACTAGTACAGGGTCAGTGGCTGTTTAACTAGACAAACAAACCCTGTGCATGGTGTTGTATTCGTTTTTAGAGGTTCTGTCTTTCTTGGATTTACTGAAACTGGCTTTTGTGTCCAAAGCGAAATTGAAACCAAGCTGATCTTTGGGTATATTGACTTTGAATATTTATCAATCTTCAAAACAGTTTACAGGACAAGTTCCGATTCAATTATTATGAGTTCAGATATTGTTTTAACCAGCACATGTTTCGCTCTTGATTTGTTAGCCCTTGAATATGTTCAATGCTTTATTCTAAAGAAGGTAGGTATCCATATACAATTGTTGTCACTTTCACTCTTAGTTTTATTGCAGTGTTTCCAGGACAAGATACAACAATCTGCCTGCTATTTTGAAAGGAAAGTGCTGGGAAAGGTCTACTTTTGTTTTCTGTGCATGCTGAAAACTTAACAGGGTGCTCAAATGGAAACCGTGGTGTGATTTTGAGATCTGTAGGGTAGAATGAACAAATAGTAACAGTGTGAGTGATGGTGTGTTGTGCAATGTTACGAGTGCTGCAAGAGTAATTGAGGAACATAATGAAAATAAATAAGAAGAATTATTTTAATTTGCACCAGGACATACAGATGGAATGCACACTTATACTGCAAAGAATATATTCTCTTTTGGCCGTATTTCTTTTTGTAGGTATGTATTATGCATGGGGACTGTGCTGTATTTCTTTTTGTGGCTATGTATTATGCAGAGAGGACGTGCTGTATTTCTTTTTGTAGGTATCTATTAAGCATGGGGGACGTGCTGCATTTCTTTTTGTGGGTATGTATTGTGCAGAGGGGACGTGCTGTATTTCTTTTTGTGGGTATGCATCATGCAAGGGGGACGTGCTGTATTTCCTTTTTGTAGGTATGTATTGTGCAGGGGGACATGCTATATTTCTTTTTGTGTGTGTGTATTGTGCATGGGGCGTGCTGTTTTTTTTGTGGGTATGTAATATGCAAGGGGGACGTGCTGTATTTCTTTTTGTAAGAATGTATTGTGCAGGGGGGGTGCTGAATTTCATTTTGTAGGTATGTATTGTGCAGGTGGGACGTGCTGTATTTCTTTTTGTGGGTATGTATTGTGCAGAGGGGCGTAATATATTTATTTTCGTAGGTATGCATTGTTCAGGGGGGACGTGCTGTATTTTCTTTTAGTAGGTATGTTTGTGCAGGGGGACGTGCTGCATTTCTTTCTGTGGGTATGTATTATGCAGGGGGGACGAGCTGTATTTCTTTCTGTAGGTATGTTTTGTGCACAGGGCGTGCTGTATTTCTTTTTGTGGGTATGTATGGGGCAGGGGGAAGTGCTGTATTTCTTATTGTAGTGTGTATTGTGCAGGGGGGACATGCTGTATTTCTTTTTGTGGGTACGTATTGTGCAGTGGGACGTGCGGTATTTCTTTTTGTAGGTATGTATTGTGCAGGGGGATGTGCTATATTTCTTTTTGTAGGTATGTATTTTGCAGAGGGCGTGCTGTATTTATTTTTGTAGGTATGTATTGTACAGGGGGACATGCTGTATTTCTTTTTGTAGGTATGTATTGTGCAGGGGGATGTGTTGTATTTCTTTTTGTAGGTATTTATTGTGCAGGGGGCATGCTGTATTTTTTTGTAGGTATTTATTGTGCAGGGAGATGTGCTATATTTCTTTTTTTAGGTATGTATTGTGCAGGGGTGTGTGCTGTATTTCTTTTTGTAGGTATGTATGATGCATGGGGGACATGCTGTATTTCTTTTTGTAGGTATGTATTGTGCAGGGGGACGTTCTATATTTCGTTTTGTAGGTATGTATTGTGCAGAGGGGACGTGCTGTATTTCTTTTTGTGGGTATGCATTATGCAGGGGGTACGTGCTGTATTTTCTTTTTGTAGGTATGTATTGTGCAGGGGGACGTGCTTTATTTCTTTTTGTGGGTATGTATTGTGCAGAGGCATGCTGTTTTTCTTTTTTTGGGAATGTATTCTGTAGGGGGACGTGCTGTATTTCTTTTTGTAGGTATGTATTGTGCAGGGGTGTGTGCTGTATTTTCTTTATGTGGGTATGTATTGGGCAGGAGGCGTGTTGTATATCTTTTTGTAGTTATGTATTGTGCAAGGGACGTACTGTATTTCTTTCTGTGGGTATGTATTGTGTAGGGGGACATAATATATTTCTTGTTGTAAGTATGTATTGTGCAGGGGGCGTGCTATATTTCTTTCTGTGGGTATGCATTATGCAGGGGGGACGTGCTGTATTTCTTTTTGTAGGTATGTATTGTGCAGAGGGGACGTGCTGTTTTTCTTTTTGTGGGTATGCATTATGCAGAGAGGAGTGCTGTATTTATTTTTGCAGGTATGCATTGTGCAGGGGGACGTCCTATATTTATTATTGTAGGTGTGTTTTGTGCAGGGGACGTGCTGTATTTCTTTTTGTAGGTATTTATTGTGCAGGGGGACGTGCTGTATTTCTTTTTGTGGGTATGTATTGTGCAGAGGGGCGTAATATATTTATTTTTGTAGGTATGTATTGTGCAGGGGGACGTGCTATATTTCTTTTTGTAGGTATGTATTGTACAGGGGGTACATGCTGTATTTCTTTTTGTAGGTGTGTATTGTGCAGGGGACGTGCTGTATATTTTTTGTAGGTATTTATTGTGCAGGGGACGTGCTATATTTCTTTTTTTTAGGTATGTATTGTGCAGGGGTGTGTGCTGTATTTATTTCTGCGGGTATGTATTATGCAGGGAGGATGTGCTGTATTTTTTTGTAGGTATGTATTGTGCAGGGGGGACGTGCTGTATTTCTTTTTGTGGGTATGTATTGTGCAGGGGACGTGCTGTGTTTCTTTTTGTGAGTATGTATTGTGCAGGGGGTAATATATTTCTTTTTGTAGGTATATATTGTGAAGGGGATGTGCTGTATTTCTTTTTGTAGGTATTTATTGTGCAGGGGGAGTGCTATATTTCTTTTTGTAGGTATGTATTGTGCAGGGGGTGTGCTGTATTTCCTTTTGTAGGTATGTATTGTGCAGGGGGGACGTGCTGTATTTATATTTGTAGGTGTGTTTTGTGCAGGGGGCGTGCTGTATTTCTTTATGTAGGTATTTATTGTGCAGGGGGACGTGCAGTATTTCTTTTTGTAGGTATTTATTGTGCAGGGGGGTGCTATATTTCGTGTTGTAGGTATGTATTGTGCAGAGGGGACGTGCTGTATTTCCTTTTGTAGGTATGTTTTGTGCAGGGGGGACGTGCTGTATTTCTTTTTTGTGGGTATGTATTGTGCAGAGGGGCGTAATATATTTCTTTTTGTAGGTATGTATTGTGCTGGGGGTCATGCTGTTTTCCTTTTTGTGGGTATGCATTATGCAGGGGGGGCGTGCTGTATTTCTTTTTGTAGGTATGTATTGTTCAGGGGCGGGCTGTATTTCTTTTTGTAGGTATTTATTGTGCAGGGGGACGTGCTATATTTCTGTTTGTAGGTATTTATTATGCAGGGGGAAATGCTATATTTCTTTTTGTAGCTATGTATTGTGCAGAGGGGCATAATATATTTCTTTTTGTAGGTATGTATTGTGCTGGGGACATGCTGTTTTTCTTTTTGTGGGTATGCATTATGCAGGGCGGACGTGCTGTATTTCTTTTTGTAGGTATGTATTGTGCAGGGGCGTGCTGTATTTCTTTTTGTAGGTATGTATTGTGCAGGGGACGTGCTGTATTTCTGTTTGTAGGTATTTACTATGCAGGGGGGAAGTGCTATATTTCTTTTTGTAGCTATGTATTGTGCAGGGGGCGTGCTGTATTTCTTTCTGTCGGTATGTATTGTGCAGATGGGCGTGCTGTATTTCTTTTTGTAGGTATGTATTGTGCAGGGGCGTGCTGTATTTCTTTTTGTAGGTATTCATTGTGCAGGGGGAGGTTCTGTATTTCATTCTGTGGGTATTTATTGTGCAGGGGGGACGTAATATATTTATTTTTGTAGGTATGTATTGTGCAGGGTTGACGTGCTGTATTTCTTTTTGTGGGGATGTTTTGTGAGGGGGACGTGCTGTATTTCATTCTGTAGGTATGTATTGTGCAGGGGTGACGTGCTGTATTTCTTTTTGTGGGGATGTTTTGTGAGGGGGACGTGCTGTATTTCATTCTGTAGGTATGTGTTGTGCAGGGGGGACGTGCTGTATTTCATTCTGTAGGTATCTATTGTGCAGGGGGGCGTCCTATCTCCTGGGTGTGTTTGGAATGGAATGTGAAAGAGAAGGAGGCAAGATGGAATGAACGAGGCAATAGGGTTGGTAATGCACAGCTGGACCAGACAGAGGTTGGAGATGTACCACCACCGGTGTGGTGAATAAATACTTACCCATCATTGCACACAACATATCCCTCCTATCCCACATACCTTCTTTCTTTCCGAATCTGTCGACATTCCTTACCTGAGGAATGACTTCGCCAGACTCAACATTTAAGAACCTGTTATTTTCCTTGCGGAGTTAGCAGTCCCAGCATGAACTCACACAGTGCAGGCACTAAGATTTAGCATCCGCGCATGCTCTAGCGATGTATGTATTTACGTATTTAATGTGCATCAAGGTGGCACATGCCATTAAGTTGTATATTAATGAACATTTAAATTGCATTAATATATGTTATTTTGGCCAGCCTCGGTTTGTACATGAAAACGAACAGTTTTTTAGTTGGCCGCTGTTTTTTTTTCTTCAATTTTTGCATACCTCACCCACCGACTCCAATCTGCCTTCCTTTCAGGCTCACTCTCTTATTTTGATTAGAAGACAGAATACTTCCTAGCCCGCAGAAAGGAGCAGGTGTGTTATCATTCCACAAATGGCAATTCCGCCAGGCAGGAATCTCAGCGAGTTCATTAACTGGTGGCACAAAAATATGCCTGAAAAATGAGCCCATTTAAAGCCGCGCTCGCCCACTGAAGCCTCACTGTGGATGCCCCGCCAGACTAGAAAGCTGCCATTGTTCGCCGCTGAATACACAGAAGCATCGCAGCTCCCAAAACCCGTAGCTGCTTAAGTCATGCATGTTTGCATATGTTAAAAATATTTAGTCCGCAGCTAAAAAAAATATTATGCCCCGAGATCAGGGGCCAGATAAATATAATGGCATCTATGTGTCTGACGCGCTGGCAGGCCGGAGGACAGAGGCGCAGTATATGCGCCCTAAACTCGACTAAGGCCACGCTTTGTCGAAAGCTGTCTCATTCACAAGTTACTACGCCCGTCTTGCTGCAATCCACGTGTGTGTCCAGCGCCCATAACTCATGTCTGCCGGTACCTTTCGCTCGGACGAGTCGCCATTTTGAATATGACAGGCCTCAGAGGTCAAGGGTCAGAAGCCGCAGATGCTTTCTGAGCCGCATGTGTAATTCTCGGTTTTCCTGTGGGCAGTGCTTTAAAAGGAAATATAAAAGTTCAGGCACTCCCTACCCCAGAGTACATGCTTGCTAGTGAGAAGTGCCCGTACTTTCCAATTAAAACTATTGTATCGTAATTACATTTATATAGCACTTACCACCCCATCGAAGCGCTTTTTTGGAGTGTAGCACGCTACTTTGGAACCCATAAAGGATTAGTGGAATTAATATAGTGAAAATATGAAAGTTATTTGAGTGGTGGATATGTTAGTTTTTGGGATTGAGAAGGATAGGGGAGGGATAGAAGAGGGAAAAGGTTTGCATTTGTATAGCGCTTGCTACCTCTGATGAGGTGTTGAAGTGCTTTTTCAGTGAGTAGCACGCTACTCCGGAACCCATAAAGGATTAGCGGTGAATTAGTATAGTGAAATATGAAATTAATTTGAGTGGTGGACATGTTAGCCTGTTATTTGGATTGAAAAGGATAGCGGAGGGATAGAAGGGAAGGATTTAGAATGTTTTTTTGTTTTTTTGGTGCTCATAGCTTGCACCAGTGGTGAGAAGTGCAGGCACTCTCCCTTTCAAATTAAAACAAGTGCAGGTACTCAGTACCTGACAGTGCCTGCCCATTTAAATCATGGCCTGTGGGAGGTCATATGAGAATGCATATGTGTTAAATGTTTCCCTGTGTATTCTGTCCAAAATGCTGCCTTTATCATGTGTGTTTTATATTGCGTTGTTAATATAATGATATATAAATTATGGTAATATAAAATTATAAGGAAGATTATGTTTTGCACTGTTGTGTTAATAAAATGATGATGTTGCTTTTGTGGTGTATAATATATATGTTTTGTTTCTATAGCCGTGTGTTACTAGCTTAGTAATAGTGTCTTGGTATTCAAATATGCCATGTCGTGCTTGCACACGAATATTCTTTGCATAGTGACATTGATTTTGTGGTTGTGTAAAACAGTATGCATCTTAGATTTGCGGTGTTATAGTGTTAGTGGAATGATAGTGGGTTTGTGGTAGCATACGCTGTATTCACAATGTTCACTGTTTTCATGGTGTTGTCTTATACAAGGGATGCTCTTCTTCTTATAATGCATTGTTATAACCTCAAAAATTATAATGTGGTAATACACTAATATATATGGTATCTTCGGGGGTATTATTTTCAGAGTGATGTTGTTTAAGTGGCAGTGTATGTCGATGCTATGTTCATGCTGGTGTGTTGTATTGCATTAGAAACAGTGGCATTTGTTTTGTGTTAGTGTACATGTCTTTAGTTCTGTGCTATATTGATTTTGTGATTATATCATATTAATCATATTTCTCCTAATCCTATTCGCCCTCTTCATAGTTCTTACTATGAGGTGGACACACCTCACCACAGCAAAATGTTGTCGCTGAAACAAAAGTCTCCAACATCTCAGGCCACCCACCACACAGAAGGAATAAAGAATACTCTACGCACAATGTTCCTGTGCAATCAGTGGCTGCTCCTCCGCTAAGGCAGAGGAGCGTTGCCCCACCGCTCCTGGAGCAGTGAAAAAGGGAAAAAGAAAATGATAATTACAGCGTTACTATCATTTTACTTTTAGTTGCTGCGGGTTGGGTTGGGCGGGGCGGAGCTGGTGGCTCAGGGAGGAGGAGTGGTTTGTACACACTTACGTGCGCATGACTGCTTGGCCGTCCAACTTGGCCCGGCCAAACAGTCATGCACACTTTGCATATTCCTATCAGGCTGTAATGTATAGCCTGGTGGGGAATATGCACAGGCCCCTTTTCCGCATCTGAGTGCTTATCTATGGCATGGACCAATCACAACTCCAGAGTCCGGAAGAGAAGAGAAGCTGAAACAGAGGAGGGATGCAGAAAAGGTAAGTGAGTTTTTAAAAATATTTTTCAACACTCTTCATCCCTCAGCCCCTCCAACCACTGTGTGCAATTCCAAGTTCCAGAGGTCAGTGACTACACACCAGTACAATGACGGTGGATGTGACGAAAGAATAATGACGGGGAAAAGTAGGACTAGAAGTCATAGTGATCATAAGCAAGTAATCTAAGCATGACCCCCACATCGCTCATCATTGTCCCCGTTTTTATGATGAGGAAAATAAAATAAGGTAGAGATTGCCAACAAAACGCACCGCAGTCTAAACCTGCTACAAATTAATTCCAAACATTGCAGAATTTACTTGGATCATTTCCTATGTGAACTGCAAGGAATGTAATTGATTCTTCCAAAACGAATCTAATATTTCACAAATGTGCTAGGAACAGTCCAAGTGGCAGCCTTACATATGTCTACCAGTGAGACACTATGTGAGCCCAAAATGCAAAACGTCCACCACTTGGTCCCACTTGAATCGTCTTAGAAAGAGAAACGCCTACCACTAAACAGGCAATGGAAAACATGCAGCCCTATGCCAACATCCAGACGCACCAAAAATGATAAACAGATGATTTCCATAAGACAGTCGACCTGTCCAGTTTGGAAAGCCCTTTCACCCAATAGCTAATAGTCCAGCCGTAATCACTCTTCATGTGAAGGATGTTCTGCAAAACAGCACAAAACAAACTTGAGCCAAGAAATTGGGTAAGAGCATTCGCTCTAAAGGAAAGATTTGATCTTAAGGCCAAAAAGTGTGGTTGAATAAACCAACAAGCATTGGCAAAGCCAATTGGCCTGCCGTAGCCAGCTTGTGCAATAGTTACTTTTTTTATTTTTGATTGCAAGCATGCTGCACAAAAAAACTAAATAAAAAATAAAACATGCCTGTGAATAATTGGGGTGGGGTGGTTATATCCTTGCAATAAAAACGTAAATAAAAAAATATGTGTTGGATATTATTTTAATAGAGCAGTACACATTCTTACTCACAGGTATGTTTACTTAAAATGTATTGTAACCTTTTCTGGTTTTATTGCACATTCCAATAAAATATGATTCGTATTGTCACAAAGAAAAAGTACAGTTGGTTTTGAATATCTACAACCTGAAGACATCATTTAAACACACTAGGATGTCCAACAAAATAAAAAGATAAAGAATGGAAAGAAAAAAGCATTGAAAATGTAACATATTGACCACCAGCCTCAGCACTGAAGTGCATTACCTTTTAGGTGGATGTACACCCATGCTCATGAAAAATGCCATCACTCAAAGCACAAGCAAGAGTTAACCTGTGTAATCTCAATTGACATGAGAAAATCTGCCACCCAATTCCCACCTCCTTTTGCAGCACTTACTTTTAGCCCTACTGTAAAATTACCAAAAGGCCCTGTCACAATTTGCTGCCTGCACTCTCGTGCCCACCACAAGGGGGCCTACCTGTGAAACTTTTCAGTATTCAAATAGGCTTCTGCACCTTCCACTATATTAAAGTATTCACTTTAAGCCTCTTGGGCAGTCATTCTACATCCATGCTGGGTTTTGTGGAAGCCAGTCTGCTTTTCTTGAAAAACTCCAATACCCAGCATTCCCTACTCACTGCTTTATCTCCACCCAGCAGTCCAAGAATGGGTGGAGGAATTCAGCACACGTGTGTCTGGAAGGTGCTAGCCTGCATACACCTGAGGAATGACATCATAATGAGCTCTTCCAGACCCTAATTTCTTTTAGTCCAACATTGGTCATTGTAGGAGTGTTCATATTTGGCTGAAATCTTGTTTCTTGAGTTCCTGAGCTTTTGTAATCGTTGTTTGCAGGAAATTCCCGAGCTTAGCTTATCGTTGTTCCTTGAACTAGCACTGCCTGCAGTGCTACCTTGACTCTTGATTCCTGAGTCAGCAATATTTTAGTGCATCCTTGACCCTTGTGCTTTCCCACTCTCTGCAGTTTCCTTTTTTCCCCAGATCCTTTCTTTCCCTTTCCCTTAATTCCAATTTCTAGTTTGCTACCATCCTATCCCTGCTGCCTTAGCTTCCAATTTCTGTGTGTGAAGTGCTGCTTCTGTCACGCTTTCCCTTTTCTTTCCCATCTTTCCTGTAAAGCACTATTCCTCTCTAGCTCCTTGTATTTTGTGGCTATGTATTTTGGTTCACCACTGACAACTTACTTGGTGTTTCTCGTCCGCTATGAGTATTGTCTTTCTGTTAATTTTTATAACATCACCAAAGGTATCAGCTCCACAGACCATCAATTTGCAGTCTATTTCTGTAACAGCAAATGTGGGTGAGAAACCTACTGAGCTTCAGTCTTACTGTGTGGTGCTCCTCAGTGCTTTACACCATAGTTCATCTTTTGTTACTGTTGTTGTACTCATGGTTTGTACATCCTGGGTGTTTGTTATTCTGAATGCAGAATTGCCTCTTGTGATCCTGTTTTTTCTAAGTTTTGACTTCCTTGTTCTATTGTGCAGCTTCCACATTGGGTTTCTTTTCTCCTGTGTTTCCCTGTGTTATCGTGGGAAGTTTTTTACCCACTATTCTGTTTACTTTACCTACTCTGCCACCAGTCCTTACCAGAGTCCCTGACACATACCTCTTTCAGTATTTCAGAATGTTTCTGCTCCCAGGAAGACCTGCCTTCAGCTCCTAAGCCACTCGCCTATGAGCTCTCCTCCCACCTGACAGAGTTTAAACTAGTTTTATTCCCACTGAGACCATAGCCTGGCTGCCTACAAGGGTCATAGGAAGGAATAGAAGGAACCCTCTCGGGCATCTGTAAGTCAAAAGAGGGTATTAGGCTTTCCTATGCTCTACCAACTGATCCAGTCTACTCCCAGATACCTAATGTCTGCTATGTGGTTAACAGTGAACGCCACTTCAACTTTCCTGGGCTCAGAGGCAGGCCATTGTCTCCTGAGGTAGGATTGTTACCTCTCCCAGCCAAGGATGAGCATTGCAGCTTCTGAGGTGGGATGAGTAGCCAAAAACGTTATAGGCCAGCTCGGGAAGCCTAAAGCAAATTCTTCTTAAGTTACCTTTTCACTCAAGCCATCTTGAATCTGATTTCACAATAAAATTTAAATTTTAAAATTATTTGGGAGTAACTTTAAATGACTTTGCTAACATTTCAGCAGGTGAGGCTATATATAAATATTTTAATCACACCTAGGCTTGTCCTATGGAAAATGTATCTGAACCTAACTAGTAAATTAAGTTTCAGGCCTTTATTCACTATGATCACACACTTTTTAAATATATATTGCGTCTTTTTTATAAATAGTAAGCACCCTGTCTTGTAGGCTTACAAGGCAGACTTTATGAATGGTTTATTGAGATACAAAATAGATTTTCCGACATGGTGGCAAAAACCCTTCTCCTTGTCATCTGTCATTGTAGTGCCTTTAATATACACTTTTGGCATGCATGTGAGATGTATAAATACAGAGTGCAGCCCACATATTTAATTTCAACAACCATGTCATAGGTGCATTTTCTGCAACATCTGTTATGGGCCTACAGCAAAGTCAAATAGACCAATTGGGTAAAACCAATTTTGCCAATATCGTTTTAGGGTCAGAGCACTGAACAGCAAATCGCAATTCGAATTCCCTGCTTTGGAATCACTGTCTTGGGAATAATTCTCATTGCAAGCTGTTTATGACAGTTTATATATTAAGTTGACAGTATTTAAGTTCCAGTAATTGCACATTGACTAAGGTTCCCTAAATTACACCCTGATATTCATCCAGGTCCCCCAGTTGGATGGTGGTCCTTCAAAGTATCCTTGCTTTCCAGTCTTTATGATGACCCAGTCATAAATAAGCAAAAGACACACAATTGATGGACGGAATGTTGAACAAATCAAAACATTCACCCCCAGTCAAGAGAACTGGGTTAAATCCATCATTCTTTTGCTCACCATGGCACCCCAGTTTAGACCTGGCCATATGCAAATCAGTCTTGACCCTGTGCCTCATGGGAACAGTCCAGCCTGAACTGCCAAGCCAGGTCCTCCCTGGACCGGAAACAAGCATCCTAGGACTGGTTTCGGGCTTTCAGCCCTCATCCGCCAGGATAGCTTGATTCCAGTGGCACAGTGAGTCCGGGACTCACGTCTGGGCATACCCGGCGCACTTAGGGCGAGAACCTGGCCTGGCAGTTCGGTCTGGACTGTTTCCATGGGGCAAGGGTCAAGACTGATTTGCATATGGCTGGGTCCAAACTGGGGTGGCGTAGTGGGCAGAAGAACGATGGATTTAACCCAGATCTTTTGACTGGGGGAGAATGTCTGCATTGTCAGCATTCCGTCCATCATTTGTTTGCTGTGGCACTTTTCGCCCTAAGTTGGATGGGTATGCCCAGACGTGGGTCCCTTGCTCACTGTGCCACTGGAATCAAGCTAGCCTGGCTGAAGAAGGGTGACATACCCTGAAACCGGTCCCAGGATGCTTGTTTCTGGTCCAGGGAGGATGTGGCCTGGCAGTTCGGTCTGGACTGTTAGCACGGAGCACAGGGTCAAGACTGATTTGCATATGGCTGGGTCCAAATTGGGGTGGCGTAGTGGGCAACAGAACAATGGATTTAACCCAGATCTTTTGACTGGGGGAGAATGTTTGCATTATCAGCATTCCGTCCGTCATTTGTTTGCTGTAACACCAGTCATAAATAAGACACAGGGGTTTGAAACATTGATACTCTCAATCTGACTATCAACAATTGTTATGAACCATTCTATGGCTGGTTGCAAACTGTGAAATATTGGACTGTTTTTTTCTGTTATTTTGTATATATTTAGTCTCACGTAACCTGTAAAACATTGATCAGTGAGAAAATATTTGCATTGTTTGACACAATGTAAATGGGTGTTTACAACGCCCCCCATCCTTTTGCTACAAACAACATTTCAGCTTGTAATACAAATAACTATTGAAAATAATAAATTAATGTTTGATTTTTGTTACCAATGTTGTTATACATAAACTAAATTATCAACTTTATTCAAATGATTCCTATTAGTATCTATTCTTTTGTTTTATGTTTATTTACTAGTCCTCATTTGCAGTATTGCATTCGGTCTGTCATTCAATCTATCTATCTATCTATCTATCTATCTATCTATCTATCTATCTATCTATCTATCTATCTATCTATCTATCTATCTATCTATCTATCTATCTATCTATCTATCTATCTATCTATCTATCTATCTATCATCTAACTATCTATCTATCTATCTATCTATCCATCTATCTATCTATCTATCTATCTATCTATCTATCTATCTATCTATCTATCTATCTATCTATCTATCTATCTATCTATCTATCTATCTACCTATCTATCTATCTATCTATCTATCTATCTATCTATCTATCTATCTATCTATCTATCTATCTATCTATCTATCCCATGGGTCTCCACCCTTTTCTGTAATGAGAGCTAATTCTGATCAGTGAAAATCATTCTGTGCTACTGAAGGCCAAGCCACTCATGCAGTGTTACCAGTCACCCACACACCCAGCTTCATTGACGTTAAGCCTAATTTTCATGAAGCCAGATACTATGGTTTGAAAAAACACTTTGACTATGGGCACTATATGACAGGGCTGTCATGTGTGTCAGTTAGAGCGTGGCCTTTGGGGATGTATGAACATATATGCCTATGAATGGGATATATGTGTATGGGTGAATGTGAGCCTGTGTTATACGTACCTGTGGCACAGAACATTCCTTGCATCATATGTGGCACAGTTACTTGTATAACACAAGCATACGACATTTTTTTAAATGGAAGAAATTTAAAGTGCAGAAATATTTTCTGCAAAAATGTTCATAATTTGAAAAGAAAATTCTCCCACATATCTCGTCATGTATAACTGAAAAATAAAGCCATTATTATGACACTGATTCTCCCAGCCACTGGGATCAAGAATCTCGCTGTTTGCAAATGCAACACTTTGAAATGGGAGAAAATTAAACTGAAGAGTTAACTTTATGTTTACATGGATTCCATAAAACTCATCATTTACATTTTCTCCCTTTTCAAAGTATTGCATATACACATAGCCGGCATCTTGCACCCAGTGGCCTGTAAACAAGGTGCCATATTTATAAAAGAAAAACACAGCCATTTGTTTAAATGGGGGGAATTTAAAGTGTAAAAACATGCTTCATAAAATAATAAGACATAATTAGCTTAATTGAAAGTTGAGAGAAACATTGTCTCAATGTTTCATGGAAATATTTTTCTTCACTTCAAATTAAACCCATTTAAAAAAAAGACTGTATTAGTCATTTATAAATGTGGCACAGTGTCTACTGAACACTGGGTGCAAGAGGCATGCTGCTTGTAAATGGAACACTTTGAAATGGGAGAAAATTAAAGTGAAGAGCCAGATGTACGACCTGCAAAATAGCACATCGCAAATTGCGAGTCATTTGCGACTCGCAATTTGCAAGGTGCTATTTTGCATGTACAACAGTGTGTTTAACTCTGTTTGCTATTTCCAATGGGGTCGTAAATTGCGAGGCTCATGAATATTAATGAGCCTCTCACAATTTGCGAGCCCATTTGGAATGACAGGCCCTCCCAGGGATGGTGGCTTGCTGGGCTCAGCAGACCACCATGTCTGCGACTGCTTTTTTAATAAAGCAGTTTTTTAAAAAAAATGCAGTCCGTTTTCCTTAAAGGAAAATGGGATGCATTTAAAAAAGAAAAATGCACCTTTTCAGTTTCATTTCTTGTAAAGGCAGGCAGTGGTCTCTGGGACCACTGCCTGCTCTTAAAAAATATTTTCCAACATACTCACAAAGGGGAAGGGTTCCTCTGGGGACCCCTTCTCCTTTGCGAGTGGTTTACTACCTACTTGAAGTAGGTGGTAAACTGCAAGTGTTTTGCGGTGGCAAAACACTAGTACATAGCGTGTTGACTCGCTATTAGGAAGGGACGCCCCTTCCTAATAGCGAGAGTCGCAAATGCTATTTTGCAAAACAGTGACTCGCAAAATAGCATTTGTACATGCTATTACCCTTTTTTGCAGCCGCAAATGGGAGGTTCTCCCATTTGCGTCGCAAAAAAGGGTCGTACATCTGGCCCATAATCTTTAAAGTAACTCCTCATTTTAATTTTCTCCTATTTAAAAGCATCCAGAAGCATTATTTTGTCCTCACCCAATATCGAGTTGACAAGGACATTAATTTATGACTCAGTGCTTTAGTTCTTCACCTCTGTGCCCTGGGTCATAAATCTGACTCCAGTACTGTTTATTTTCAGGCCCTGATATCTGCTCCCTGCAGAAGATAATGTAGAATAAACACAGCCTTCCCTTAACTTTAAAAGGAAAATGTGACCCTGTGACTATTTATAATGAACTCAAGGCTGTGAGCTACTCTGAAGGTGTCTGTGAGCTACTGGTAGCTCGTGATCGAATGGCTGGAGGCACCTGATCTATGTAGATATAGATTACCTAGTAGCTATAGGTAGTTATACTTAAGCCTACTTTTCGATAGAAAGAGCATTCTTGGGTTTTCTAATAACTTTGGCCCCATTTGATGAATCCTCACAAAACTTTCCGAAAAAAAGTTCATCCACCTCAGCTCCTTCCTGGAAAGTTTCGGGGTGATCTATCAAGCAGGGGCCGAGAAAAAAATGGGGTCCTAAAACTCAAAATCACCATGCATTTTCCATAGACTTCTTTAAGATGGGCTACAGCAAAAACTGCTGAATGGAATTGCACCAAATTTGGCAGGAAGCTAGATCTTGGTCCACAGATTGAGCTTTTTGTGGTTTTGTGTAAATTCGTTCAGTAGTTTTTGCAAACGTAGGGTAAAAAATTATTGTATATTTAGGCAGTTGGGTAATTGAAAGTCTCGAGAAACTCTTGTGGGAGCACCAGTTTAGAAATAGAGCGTTCTGATTGGTCCTGAAGATAGAAAAAAATGAAGATATATGGGGGCAAGGTAGGGACACCCTGCCCCCCCAGGCCCCATGGGGGGGGTCCAAGAAGGACCCCCTGGGGCCAAAAATGAAATAACATGGCAAAACATTGCACAATCCTGCGAGAGGGGTCAAAAAAAAAAAATGCTGGCTGGGACGCATATATTGTTGTCATGTGGAGCCCACTTCCGGGCCAAAAATTGTTTATATGGGAGAGCGGATGCCCACCCCCCTCACTGAGCCACCAGAGACCCTGGGGAGCACACCCCTGTGATCAAAAATAGCTTATATGGGGAGGAGGGCTGCACACCCCAGGGCTGACATTACTTTTTATGGGGAAGGGGGCGTGCCTCCTCAAGCTTCGAGAGGCCCCAGAGAGCCGGGCCTCCAATTATATATATATATATATACCAACAAACTTTCGCCCGACGCGTTTCGTGCAAGGCAGCCTGCTTTCATACCTGAACCTGCTCCCATTAAAGTTTGGCACATCGTCAATCCCGTTTGTGGCCTCTCCTTTTCGGACGAAAGTTTGTTGGATATATATATATACATATATATATATATAGTTGTTTACCATATATATATCCATAAGGGGTTTTAGCCAGCTTTCTTCATCCTCTTCTATCCTTACTCCAAACATCATGGGGCAATGTGAGTGCCTCTCCACCTGCTTCTTGTTTACTCGATTACCTTTTCTCTTTCTCAAGACATTTTTGAAAAAATAAATTACAGGATAAAGTACCCCCCACGTCGTACATTATAAGAATATTGCAAGTCACTGAGGAGTTATGTTATGTTAAATCAACTTGATATAGTACGCAAATCACCCTAGGGCATCTCGGTGCTGCTTGCGGATCAAAGACAGAACTCCATTTGGGTGTTGTTAAAATAGATGGGCTTTAAGTTGTTCCCTGAATTTACAGTAACTTGGGCATGAACAAACATGAAGAGGGAGCTTGTTCCAGTACACAGGGGCGAGACAGGAGAAAGCCTTGCCGCCGCTGCATGTTAGACAGATGCGAGGGATGTCCAGCAGTGCTTTCGAGCTAGATCTTAGATTCTTTTCTGAAGATAAAGGGGGGCCATGACTATATAGAGGAACGAAGCCGAAAGAACTTGCAATATCCTTATCATGTACCGCAGAGGGTGAATTTCTCCTTATAATACATGATCACACCATAAACTTTCCTATAAATTTTTTCAAATCTTTGTTATGTAGCTCTTTCATATGTAGGAGAAAGTATGCTTGCAAACATGAAGAATACAAATAAAATCACTAGTGCAAAATTAAATATATCGAAACAGTTGCTGGATATTTGTTGAAAAAAGATATTAGAAGCAGTTTAATACAAGTTAGTTCTTTTAAAAATGTACAGTAGAAGTATGCAGAAAAATTCTAACTTTTTTATAATTACCCAGGGAGTGCACAAAATAAACATGTTGCCTTAACCCCTTCAGTGCCCATGACGAGCTGGACTCGTCATGGGCCGCGGTTGCGCTGTGCCCATGACGAGTCCAGCTCGTCATAGACCCCGCCCGCTAATGCAACGGCCGGCACAGGGCGGGGAAAGGGGCGGGCACTGAAGGGGTTAAATATGAGCGGTCTTCTTGTCAATGTATAACTAGAAAAACAGAGCAGAAGAAAGAAAAACAATGTTTTGTTTTTCGCTCTCCCTTGGCTCTGGCAGCAGGCATTGTGACATCAGAACTCAATTTTAATAATTTATTACAGTTAATTTTGTACATAATTTTGTAAATAATCGGCGACTGGGTGCATCAAAAATAGCAGATTATAAAGAAATTAGAGATGAGTTTTTTATACACAGATTGCAGAATCCGGTGATGGGGGTGTGTGTTTGTATGTGTGTGTGTGATCTTGGCTAGCACCAAACTAAAAAGCATAGAACACAGATGCCTTTGAGAAAGGGGAAAAGGCGTAAGAGCCAAGCAGGTGTAGGATTGATTTGTCTAGGGAATGGAGCTGAGGGTTGGATGAAACAATGTATTAGTTTGTTGTTAGGACAATAGTAGCTTTTTACAATAAATTGCACTGCAGATGTTTAATTGTGAGCATTATCCTGCCTGCATAATGAAGTAGCTTTTGTCAACTTTAATAGCAGTTCCATGTAATTACCAGGGGCGTAACACAGGCCCCTGCAACCCCTGCAGTGTGTGGGGGGTGCCACAAGCTCCAGGGGGCCCTCTCAACACAGAACTACAGCCGGAGAGCTCCTGATTGAGTCGAGAGAGGGCCCCTCCACGTACCTAATTACTTCCAGTACCTCAAAGGCTACACCGTGGTGTAGGTTCTGGGTCCCCAAAGAACTGCTTCACTGACGCAGTGTCACTCATGATGCCCACTTCGATTGCTCACCAGTGCCTGCAACGCTGTCATCTCAGTTCATAATAGAACCATTTTCTCACCACTCAGAGCACATCCAACATACAAAGAACAAGAATAAACAAATTCGTAAAAACTGCACACGCTAGCTAACTCTCTTGCTTTTTAAATAGTTTTTCCCTTTAACAAGCATGGCTCAGTTCACCAGATATGCGCATTTATTACATTTGCTCCTGGCCCTTTTCAGTATCTAGAGTAGAGTTTGTGTGGGCTAGTATTAATTAATTGGGAATTGGTTACATACTGTGCCTACAAGGGGCAACAAAAAGATGGCCACTTATACATAGCTCTTTAAGATCTCTACCATGATGCAAATGTATATACTGTAATGTGATGTGGCGATTTATTTTGTTCACACGTTTGATGTTATTGTATGAACTTGATGTAAGTATGATGACTTGTAACACTGTGATACCATAACTGTATGACTAATGGTTCGTGTTCCACTACAATTGGGTCCATTTGTCCTTAAATGTCTTCTCGATTAATATGGGTTTCATATATGTGATGTCTTGTCAAATTTTGTATATTTCACAAACTGCCGGGTTTTGCATAATCTGCCCCCGTGACTAAATTCGCTGGAACACCTCACTAGACATAGTCTGTTTTCATTGTCAGTTACGTTTTCACCTGTGCGTGAATTACGCAGCGGTTGTTTATAGAGCGTGCAGTTTGACCGGCAACCTCCCCCCTTTGAGTCATGTGAGCCGAGAGCTACCGGCTGTCTCATAAGGTAAATGTGATTCAAATACGCCGTAATGAGGGGTACTGACCCGACGGCGTTCTTTGCTAATCATTTTTAAATTTTCCTTTGCTCCCTTAGAGTCGAGAGTCACCGGCTGCTTCGTAAGGTAATTACGACTGCAATTGCGCCTCTATGAGGATCATTGACCTCGCGGCGCCCCTCTCTAATTATTATTATAATTTTTCCTTGCTCCTCTAGAATTGAATTGGCATCAATTGCCTTCTGTACGGCCCTAAATGTAGGGAGACCGTTTGCTGTCTGTCGTCTAATGCTTGTCCAAATGAGGTATGAGCAAAGTAAAAACTATTTCCTTCTTATTTGGATCAGTTTAGCAGCACATGAGGTTTGGGATGTTGAGCTAATTTCCTGCCTCTTATTCTAGGCGCTAAATCTGACGTATAATTATTGAGGAATTGACGTTGGAGCTCACACTATTGACATCGTGCAAAATTAGAGTGGGTAAGCTCCCCCTCTTTTTTAAAATTGTCCCTTGGCTTGTAATCTTGCCTTTTAGTTCAATACCCTGATTGTTTGTTTTTCTAAGTTGGCTTTTAGATTTCTTGAATAAGCCCCATACTACAGTTGGTTGCCCTAGTCTGTCCTGAGGAAGATCCGCATGGCCGAGGTTTGAATTTCCCTCGAGGCCCTAAGATGGGTCGAAACGTCGACATCCCTATAATTTAGACTGGACCATAGATTAATCTTTCAAACCGTGCTACGCAAGAATATATTTCTGTGCAATTTAAAAAACGCAAATCATTTGTATTTCATTGTATATATGGTCAGTCCGGATAAATTAGGTGAATCTCAACCTATCCAATTGCGCAAATTAATTAAATATATCTGTCCTATGTCACTACTTTGAAGCTTTTTCACTTCTTCTCTCACATGAGCACTTTCTCTTATGCACGTTCCGTCTGGAGCAACCTTCTATTAATTATGACCAATGAGGTTATTATTTTTGCTAAAAATGGAATTGACAATGTTTATTAAAACTAAAATATAAGGATATAAATATTTGTTTGGGTATTGCTTTTTTACTGTTCATATTTTTGATTTTGAGCTAAAGTATTTAATACTATGAGTAGGTGCACTGTATTTACAGAATGCACGGTTGAACACTCATGAAAATCGTGAATTAAACCAACAATGATATTGATTTATGTCTCTACAAATAAGGTCTAGGACCATTGTTTTTTGTATTTCCTTTTCAGTATCTAAGCACCAAATTTAGGCGAAGGAGGACATACAGAGAGAGCTTACTGGGAATAGAGCAAGGCTTACACAGGAGAGCAGTATATGTGGAGAATTAGGGGCAGATTTACAAGAACCTAACGCAGAGTGGTGCGGCAAGTCATTTTGCTGCGCTGCATTCGTTTTGAAGCACAGGAATGTGACATATTTACAACAGTATGTCGCATCTCTGTGCTTCCCCGTGCTCTGGCGCACAAACTGCTGCCATGCACCGGCACTCTTGCACCATGGTGCAAGGATGCCTGCGTCATGGGGAGATTGTTTTTGCGCAGGAAGGGATACTGTCCTGCACAAAAACAATCATCTGAGGTGATTTCCTCTTCCAATGTGTGCTGTAAAATACAGCACGCATTGAAAGAGGAAAAAAACAAGGAGAAATGAAAATATTTCTCCTCGTTGCACCTCGCTACACCACCCCTAGGGTGACCTAGCATTCTGACTCATTTCCAGATTTACGATTCCTCGTAAATCTGGAAATGCATCAGTGGACATGGGTGTTGCGTGGGAATACCCACCACAACACTCATTTCACGCCCCTAACACGCAAAGTGTTGCGTGAAAAGGGGTGATATTTAAATGCACTGGTAAAGTCACGCAGGGTGGCTTTACCTGTGCTTGTAAATATCACTGAGCAGGTTGCGCCGACGGTGCATCATGCAATGTGACGCACCGGTGGCACAAAAGGCTTGTAAATCTGCCCCGTACTGTTTTTCAAAATTATAACTCTATGACGCAGGTTGTCATCTTTTTGTCTGAGCCAAGCTTTCTCTTAGATGATAATGTGAAAGTGTGGTTTATGGCCATTAGTACTAGATACTCTACATTGAGAAACGGTTCTAAGAGCAATGGATATAATTGAGTGAGAAACTGCTCCAAGAGTATTAGTTATATACTACATGGAGAAACTGTCCGAAGAGTATTCGATACAGTACTCAATACATATACTACATTGAGAAACAGCTCCACAAGTAGTGGAAATGCAACACACGCGCCGCAAAGCGTTTCAGCGCCTCATCAGGGGTAGTAAACACCGTATAATTACAATTTATATTTACAATTAAGAAACTGTTCCAAGAGTACTTGATATGCTACAATGGGTAACTGTTTAAAGAGCATTAAGAGACTGTTCAAAGAGTACTAGATATAGTACATGGAAAAACTGTTCCAAGAGTACTAGATATACTACACTGGAAATGGTTACAAGAGTACCAGTGTACTAGATATGCTACTATGGGAAACAGTTCCAAGAGTTCTAGATATAATATATTGAGAAACTGTTCTAAGAGTATTAAATATACAACATTGAAGAACTGTTCCAAGAGTACCAGAGTACTAGATGCTACTACGGGAAACTGCTCCAACAGTACCAGAGGCTAGATATGCTACTATAGGAAACTATTCATAAGAATACTAGATATACTAAATCGAGAAACTTTTCCAAGAGTGTTAGAAAATCTGCACTGAGAAACTGCTCCAAGAGTACCCGAGTACTAATACTGCTTCCATGGGAAAGAGTTCCAAAGTACTAGATATACCACTCTGAGAAACTGTTCCAAGAGTTATAGATATGCTATTGGGGAAACTGTTTCAAGTGTACTAGATATACTACATTGAGAAATGGTTCCAAGAGCAATAGCAATACTACACTACAAAATTGTTTCAAGAATACATAAATACTACACTGAGAAACAGCTTCAATATACTACATTGAAAATTGTTCTAAGAGTAATAGATATACTACATTGAGACACTGTTTTAAGAGTACTATATATACTACACTGAGAAACTGACAAGAATACCAATATACTACACTGACAAACTCTTCCAAGAGTAGTAGATATAGTATATAGAGAGAAAGTACTAGATATACTACATTAAGAAACTCCCCTGGTCCTTATTCCCATAATGTTTCTATTGGTATAACAATGGTTATACTTTTGCAGGACAAGCTGTAGAAAACCGTTTTATTCTTTTTTTAAAGAAAGATTAATCAAAGATTTACACATAGAAAAAAACTCATAAATGAAAAAGACTGTATTCTCTGCAATTTGCAAATAAACAGAGACAAAGCGAATAAAACACTACAGAAGAAAGAAAAGACAGGAAAACAGAAAGGAAGGATTACAACTATGCAAAATATAGTCTGCCAGTTTAACCAGGAAAACAATGCTTTTGGCACAGGATACAGTTGTTTCAGAGGAGAAACAACTAAACACCCCCTGTAACCAATGGCTTGACAATAGGAATTCTTTATCAAGCCAGTCATCTGCAACTTAAAAGGCAACCCGTCACCTTACAATTGAACACAAATGCTATAAATTGACCAGGGATTTTAGATATTAACTAAAGCTAAAGCTACATGTGCTGTTGTCTTGGACAGAAATATTGCATTTAAAATCTATTTTAAGAAAGTTTTCATCCCAGAAAGATGTAATTACCAGATAGTCTGAGAACAGAAGTGTCCAATTTGCGTTAACATTCCCATAATGGGTGCCTGTAGGTGTGAAGGCCCCTGGGACACAGCTACGTCATGAATGTGTGAAATGTCCTTGTTAAATCATAGCAGGAATTCATATGCTTATTTACTGTCATAACACATTGCAAAGCTTGACACAGATATTCTTACAAGATGCAAGAAATCAAACATTCTATAAATTAAAAGATTATGTTCTGTTGTGATTTGATTTATATAATGCTCATTGATAGTTGCTAATACATTGGTTATTGATTATTATTGATTATTGGGATTTGTCTTGTGCTCTTGAGAAAATCATTCAATGCATTTGCTCCAGTTTCTTTTATTATTATTATTATTGGGTTCTATGAGACTTCTTGCAAATGGTTTGGGGGGGGGGGGGGGGTAGGTAGGAGATTATGTACTGTTCAGTTGCATGGATACAGTTTCATTTGGTGGGATGTGTTGAGAATTAACCTCTTCCCAAGTATGTATTTTAGAAGTGGGTACATTGGAAATGTATATGGAAGCAGAATGCAGAGTACAAGAAGGGCAGGTGTCTAACAACTATGGATAGAAATTTAGACATGATTCCATAGAATGCCCTGCCTATTATATAGCGTACCCTGCCAGATTACATACTCAAAGGGGCAGAGAATGTTTGCTATTACATAATGGACTGTTATAAAATCAGATATGGTAAGATTTGTCTTAAAGTACTTGCCTCAAAGTAAGATACTTCAGTTACAGAGTTGATTAGTGATTAGTATTTTGAACGGAAAGGAGCTTGAAGGCAGGACATGTGATGGTGTCAAGGATGAATTGCCAAAGAGTATTTTGTCTACATAGTGTGAGTTTAGTTGGTAGTAGTCAGTTAGTTAAAAAGAATGTTTATTTAGACCATTGGTCCTTAAACACATAAGAGCATATCAATCTTTCAGACATACCATCCTAATAAATAAGCTGTATGAAAATAAACATAAATTCCATAAAAGGCCAAGTTCCTTAATAATTCCGTTTTTCTAAGCTGGGCACATTTCATCATAAAATATAATACTTAAAAACTCCAGTTCTACATACTCTTAAAAACGTTTTTAGCATCGAACATAAACTTCCCAAGTGCACATGCTATATCCAGAGAGTGTCTTTCAGTTAACTAGTCTACTGTCCGTGCACGATTTCTGGTACCATATTTTTTTTTAAATGGACGTAAAAACAATTTCCGTGCAACAAGGACTTTTAGAAAGTCTAATAGTATGTGCCAAATATCACATTTTGTGCCTAGGTTGCAGGTACACTTCCCTTCAGAATTCATCATAGCCCCTTTTATCCCTGTATTAGTGTAGAAAGGGTTGACTCCAATTTGTAGCCTTACTAATTCATTTCTAAGCCAACGATTAGGAACTGTTGGTCTGTTTGTCAGGAATTGATCATAAAGTGCACAGATGTTTTCCTCTCCCAGTACTGTTGATCCTGGTCTGGAGATATTTCTTTCCCTAATATCTTACGATCCCTTTTGGAAATATCAATTTGTAGATTCTGTGGGCACAATTTAACTCTCAGTTCTCTGCGTTTCCCTGACCCCCTCTGCCCACTTCAGTTCACTCTGCAATATCTCACTTTTACAACATTGTGATATTTTTTGCTCCACCCATAACCCAGGCATAGCCAGAATCTTATTAGTGCCTTACGTGTCATTTTCTCCCAAGATTTCATTCCAGTTTCTGCTCTTCCCGCCTGAATCATAGAGGTCCTGGGTAGGGACAGTACGTTTTTCACACATTTCCCCTCTTTCGTGTCCCACCCCCTTTTACCACTTACATATAACTATTCCGCTCCATATTGGAACTGAGGCAATATCATGGCCGTATAGGTTTTCAAGACAGGTCTATCTGACATTTCTCCATAGTTTTTGTAAATTTTTTCAGCCCACTAAATGAAGTCAGAGCACGGATTCTCGGTGTTTTCAGATAGGTGTTCCATTTTAGAGATTCCTCAAACTACATTCCTAGGTATTTGTACTCATTTAAAATTTCTAACTTTTTGGAACCCAGGAACCAGCTACGTTTTCTCAACTTTTTTCCAAAGCTCAAGACCTTGGTTTTTTCAGATTTACCACAAGTTTTTTATGGCTACAATATTCACTGAACACCTTCTGCTTCCTTTGCAGACCTATCTCTGTTTGGTCTACGATTACCAGATCATCTGCATAAAGTAAGCAGACAATGTGTTTCCCATATAATTTAGGGCTGTCATCCCGTGTCGTGCCCAAAGTAGTTGACATATCAGCCGTGAATAAGGAGAACAGCAAATGAGCCAAGACACACCGTTCTCTTAGTCTGTTTCCTATTGGAATCTTCTGCAATAACGCCCCTTCTGTATCCAAGATGGCCTGAGCCCAATTGTGGCTATGGAGCCCTTGTATTGTGGCCAGAAGACCCTTGGGCATGTCCAAACTGATTAACGTCTTCCACAGTTGATTTCGGTCTACTAGATCAGATGCCACCAGGATATCAACAAAGCAGCCGAACAACCTACCCCTCTGTTCCACCGACTTCCATGTGATAGACCAGAGAGAAAAGCAATGGGCAATTGTGGAATGACCCTCTTTAAAGCCCCCCTGTTCAGGAGGCACAATCGGGTTTACTTCAGCCTATTCCTTAAATCTTTCCAGAATTATTTTCGCAAAGACGCATAGTTTTTTGGTCTCTTTATATCTCCCCATTTATGGATGGGTCTGATAATTGCTCTTCTCCAGTTTTCAGGCATATGCCCTGAGTCGAGAATGCAAATAAACATTTTGGCAAATAATTCTGCCCACCAGTCTGGTTGAGTCTTTATGATCACTGCCAGAAGGTTATTTGGGCCAGCTTCTCGGGTCAGTGCCAGGTTTGCTATGTTGTGTCTAACATTACATGCTGAGAAGAGGGACCTAATGTTCTCTTCCACCTCTTTCCATAGTGTGTCTTTCTGACTTGCTTGGTCTACCCCTTCCCCATATATTTCTCCCAAATATCCTTCCCAAGCGTCTTCTGTCACCCCGTAATTCAAGATCCTCTGTGTCATACCAGATTCATCTTGGACTAACTTCCCAAAACTTTTTTACATCTTTTGTTTCTAGTGCCTCCAATAGACTTCCCCAGCATGTCTCTTTGTGTATTCTTTTTTGTTTCCTAATGGCCATTTAATATATTTTCTTTAATTTATGTAGGCTAGAAAGCCTATCTAGATCATACTTTAACTTCAGGCTTCTTTCCCCTTTTCTTATGTTTGATTTTAATTTCCAACATTCCTCATTAAGCCAATTCTTATTTTTACTCTGGCTTCTCTTCTTCCTATGTTCCCTTCAGCTGTTCCCTTTTATTTTAACCCTTAGACATTGGACCAGTTGGGTGATTACATTTTCAAACCATCCTATGTTTTTAGTATTGGGGATGTCGTCTAATGTTTGGCTTTGCTGGAAGGCTATAACAAATTTCGGTTAAAAACCGGAGGGTCCTAGGGAGAGTTTAAAGACCGCACAGGGTTTATTCCCCAATAACAAGATAAACAGTACGAATCAGTGTCTAGGCCCAATAGACCTATCTATGGGCATATCCCTATGTAGGACGTAATCCCTCACTCACCAATGGTGACATGCTTCATCATTTGGGATTCTCCTCCCAGAGGAAAAACCTAGCTCCTCTGGGGGCTATAACCCCCTCTCTGAGAGGGAGGAGCTCAGGGATGTTTTGAGATGTAGTACTGGATATATAAAATCCACAAATGTAGAGCTACTCGTGTGAGTGGGGGTGCAGCGCATAAAAAGAAAATTACAAAAACTGTGAGGGTAAGTGAAGTTAAAACTAGTTCAAGGACGCAAAAAAACTTTATTATGGAACGTTCTTGACCAGGATTAAAATAACGTGCACCAACAGTCAAAAATCGCGAACCGTGGTGATAGAATAACACTGGTTGTACTCTTATGCTCCGAAATACGCAAAATTAAAACACGTATTTCGGAGCATAAGAGTACAATCCGTACAAAAAGCATTAAATCCGATTTGGTGTCCCACTGGCTAGATTATCACCATGCTAATGCACAATTGAGGTTTACTTTTTTAGAATTGATAAATTGTAAATCAGGTTGTGATAATGCGAAAAAATTGAGCCAGAGGGAAGTGTGGTGGACCACATTTTAGCAGACTTTGGCACCCAGAGGTCTCAATGACAAAATCGAAATGCAATGTTTTCTGTAACTTATCCAGTAGATTGTAAATATGCGTCTTGTATTTGGCACCATTTTTTCTATCATGGGTTTATTTTTCAATTATTAGGTAACATAGATTCGTCGACTCATTTTAAAATATCACTGTACTCCATTGGTTCTGTTCACAGATTTATTCTGAGCACTTTGGCTTTTTGGGTTCGGTAAACTCACCCTCTTTCTGTTTCCTTTTTGGTATAGCAGACATTATAACATATGGGGCTTTCCCAACAGTACGTAATCAGTGTTGATTATATTGTTCATATTTCATCATTCAGATGTCTCGCTGACATGACTTGACATTAGTGATACCGTTAATATGCCCCAGTTTTTGTTTATGGTACAGAGATTCCTTTAAATTATATTTTAATATTTTACATTTAAGTGCAGAAGCAATTACTCTGTGCACACACTTAACGCAGGAGTCAATGTTTTTCTAAGCCAAATTGGTTTCAGATATGACTGTTCCAAGATGGCGACCGCTATCACAAGACAGCAGTACCTTCTTTTCTTTTTCTTTTTCTACTTGCGAGTGGGCAGAGCTTGTACACAGCGTTGTATTTACGCGTGTGAGCTACGCGGTACCGGTTCACTGATTAATGAAGGCGCGAGTTTTTGAAGTTTGATCTTTTGGTCACACTGCGGAATATTTAGAAACACAGGAGTGGTCTTACAAACATGTACGTTTTATCAAATAAACAATTCCTTTTGTTGCTATCGTTTGTGTATCCACATGCAGTAGTTAGAGGAATTTCATTATTGCGTTCTTTCTGTAGATTTCTTCAGTGGATACCTATTGTAGTTCATGAACATCTTAGGGTAAGCATCGACTCCATATTTTTGTGCACTGGTTCTTTCGTTTTTGCTTATGAATGCACTTTAAATATTTGTTTTCGTTTGCGTTTTGTAGATTACGCGTGTTTCTTTCAGCAACTTTATTTTTGATAGAATTCTCCACGCAGTTAAGTGAAGAGGGAATTTTTGCTGTCACCTTTTGGGATTCATCGGTTTTGGTCTGACAGGGACTCAGATACACATGGTTGCTTACATTGGTTATCTCTTGCCTTCCAGCCAATAAACATTGGAGTTGTGCGTCTATTTGTGTACACATATATCTAGTTCATCCTCATCTCGTAAATTGACTCTCACTATTTGGGTCATCACACTCACATTATGGGTAATTGGTTTTTTTCACATCCAGCAACTTATTTTCACATTTGACTTCATTGGTGATAACATTTGATTTCATTATAAATAATGGAGTACGCTGACCTTACGAGCACTATTGGTTTCCATGGTTTCTTTCTTTCTTTTTTCACAATTCTTTCTCTTTTGTGATATAATGCGTCGACGTGTTGCAAAAGTTAATCACACCATCTTAGATATCTATACTGTGGTTGCCTCAGACTGAACGCATATCAGCCTTTTCACCCACTGGGTATTGTTTATTTAGCTGTGTTTGATAATGATTGTAACATGTTATTTGGATTAATTTTGCAACATTGTTTTATTGCTGTTCATTTATTACAGGCCCCTGAAGAAGGGATAATCGTATCCCAAAATGCATTGGGCAAGGAGAGCAAGATAATATTCTATGTTGATACTAATCTTATACATAACCTTTTGGATATTTGTTGTTTGATGTTCAATATCATTGAATACAAATGATTATTTCATGTTCAAAATACGAAAGTTATCTCTTCATTTTATATAAAATGTGACAATTTCAACAGTTTTCAGTTTGCAGTATTTGTTATCATTCATTTTTCGAACAATATAGTTTCAAGATTTTGATGCTAATCGAGAAAATATACATACTTATAACTTAGCTGTGCTCCCAGTACACTGGTGGTTCTCCACCAGTAACTCAGTGAAAATAGCAATTAACCATGGGAGCAGATACTTTGGAGCCACATGAGACTCCGCAGAAATGTGGATGAAATCAGAAACAGAGTGAAGTAAGAAGACTAATTGCCATCTGTCAGTGAGGAGAAAGGACATCCAGTGTAGTACTTTGTCCCAAATCACAATCTGCTATAAGTGGGCAATAAAAATGGAGACGATGATAGCATCGAATGATGCGGAGAGATCAGAGAGTGTGAGGTACATTCCTCTGTGCCCATCTTCAGGTCATTACACATAGTCATTAATGCTGATTCTTTGCCTCTTGATGATCTGCATTTGCCTTGGGCTCGTTCCAGTGGACCAGTTGATGCTATGAATTCTTGCAAGTGGGGAAAGATTTTTATGGCTTGAGATGTTGGTGATGCATCTGTAATTCCCTGGACGTCAAGCATTTGTGAGCTTTTTTAAGCAGGGGCTTTACAGTCTTCTAGAGTTCTTTAAACAGCCAGGGTAGACACAAATCAGCTGGTGGATTTGACTGAGAGTTGTAGTTATGCAATGTGATCGGAAGACACGGGTTAAGAGTCTTTTTAGGTGTTTGTGTGTGTAGAGCTGGACAGGGGAACCTGAGTTCTTCAGTGAGGTTGTGCTTGTGTCAGCGTGGAGTTTATGTGTTTGTGTATGTTTTCTTGTTTAGGTTAAGGGGATCTGCTGTGAAAACCGGGTTTATGACACAAATATATCAATGACAAAGACAACGCTCAAGGGTCCTCCGAGGGTCCTTAGCGCTTTAGTAAAAACAGAGTAGCCTGGCTGCTGAGCCTCTCAAATCCCTGATGAATTTGAGGTGTTCGTTTTGAGGCCAGGCTGGTGAATCTAGTCTGTGTCATGATTTCTTTGCATTGCACATTACACTACATTGTTACTGTATTTGTTGCCTGTAGGTTAATATAGCCTTATAGCCCGCCGTAGCAGGCTATACCAGCTATTAAAGGTCCGCTCCCGCGTTAAAGGGATGAGCCGAAGGCGAGGGACTTTAACAAGGGAGCGGGACTTTAATAGCCGGTATAGCCCTGCTACGAAGGGCTATAAGGCTATTAGAACATTCTGCCACGAGAGGGCAAAATGTTCTAACAAATAATACAAAGGCCTCTCGAAGCTTGAGGGGATTTAAATCCCCTCGAACTCCGAGAGGCCTCTGTAAAACCTTTACCGGCCCGTAGAAGCAGGGAGCACTCCATTGTCTTCAATGGAGTGACCAACATTCCAATGTTCTAATTTACCTTTAAGGCTGTAATGCTTACAGTATTTCCATTCGAGAATTAGATTTCTGCCTTTGTATTTATTCAGGTGCGGCGAACGCAAGGTAAGTGTTTTTCTTTTTTTCAATTTTATTTTCCCTCATCATCATCTGTCGACTCAATCCCGCCCCACTGCACTCACCTGCACCGGCCGCTCCTGTTTGAATGTATGTTGCATTTGTATAGCAAAACATGATGTAACTGCATCGTGATGAATCTTTGATTGACTGCTTTGAGTTTACAGATGAGGAAGATGGTGTGAGTGATGCTAACTACTAATCTTGCAAAGAACCACAGTTACACCCAGGGTCTGGCCCGGGGAGGGAACTAGAGGCGTTAGGGCACTAGAGAACGGTCAGCCTCCAACCAAAGCTATGAACCACAGAAAGGACCGTCCCTAGTTGTGTCTTAAGAGATGCCCAATTTAGTGGGGGCAAATCACAAAAATTGACGGACTGGCATCACAGCCTCAACGAGCAAACAGACACGAACATAGTGAACCTGAGTAATTACCAACTATCAGGACCTGAACAATCAGTACTACAGAAAGGTTTAGGCTTTGTACCCACTCCCCAAAATGAACCATTTACCCTACATACCGAAATGGCACATTTTTTTCGGAAAATCAGACTCAGGGCCTTCTTTGGAGACTCTGAAATAAACAAACCGAAGGACGATGGATATACTGACTTAAGAAATAAATCTACCTTTTGCCCACCTATACAATCCATTCCATGCCAGGTTCTGGCTTTTGAACAGGCAGTATTGGCAGAAATTGAAAAGATCGATTTTCACAATCTAAAAGGCTTCCAAAACCTAACCCGGGAAGAAAAATCCGCGATGTCAAATCTCAAAACCAACAGAGACATCACGATTAAACCAGAGGATAAAGGTGGGGCCACAGTGATCCTGGACACAAACGCATACGATCAAGAGTGCCTGAGACTATTAGCCAATGCAACCAGCTATGAGGTTTATCAGACGGACCCTACTGGACGCCTAATGACCAAAATAAAGTCCATCGTGGTAGAAGCCACCGCCAACAACTGGATTACACAACATGAAGCAGACTTCCTCATTAATGAGAACCCTGGGATGCCCAGGTTCTATACCCTGCCGAAGATACATAAAAACAGGGTCCCACCACCAGGAAGACCCATAGTCTCAGGGATCGGTTCCATATTAGAACCCTATCCCAGTTCTGTGACTGGTTCCTGAGACCTATTGTCCAAAATTCAAGATCCTACCTACGGGACACCAAGGATGTTCTCTGTCTCCTACGTGACATGCCTATCAATCATATGGAAGACACCCTGGTCACCATGGATATTGAAGCGCTATATACCAGTATACCACAGGAGCGCACTTTACAAGTGGTAGAGCAAATAATTCTAAACCAAGATTGGAACTATGTCACACCACAACACTTCATAATGGAATGCGCAGAATTGGCACTATGTGAGAACTTTTTTGAATTCAAGGACGTGATATACCACCAGATCAAAGGTACTTCAATGGGGAGCACATTCGCCTCTACGTACACCAATTTGAGGAGGACCATATCTTTAAGGAAACCAACCCCTACCTTGATCAAATCAAAACGTGGAAGAGGTACATCGACGATATTCTGCTCGTCTGGAGGGGTACCAATGAAGAAGCACAATCATTTGTGGAATGGGTAAACAGCATTGATCCACATTTGAGATTCACACATACCATCGACAAAGAAAGAGCAATATTCCTGGACCTTGAAATCAACCTACCTTCAGAAGGCCTACGCACAAGAGTTCACAACAAAGCAACCGACAAAAACAGCCTTCTGCTTTTTGAAAGCTTCCATCCCAAAGCCCTAAGACAAAACCTCCCGGTAGGGCAATTTCTGCGCATCCGCAGAAATTGTTCAGAAATTTTAGACTTTCATGAACAAGCAGACACCCTGGAAATGAAACTCAGAGCAAGTAATTACCCCAAAAAATTGGTCAAGAATGCCCAAAAAAGAGCTCGAAACAACAACCGGGCAGCTCTTGTAGAAAATACGCCAAAGGAGCCGGCGAACCGGATGGTGTGTGTCACCACCTTTACCCCAGCGTCCAACAAAATCCAGAACATTATTCAAAAGAAATGGCGCATATTAAACACCAGCGACAAAGTCTGGACCCAACCCCTATTTGCGTACAAACGCAGTAGGAACATCAAGGATGAACTAGTCCATACAAAACCACCAGCCGCTACAGATGACAACCAACTGACACTATGGGGCCACCAACGACCAACTGGACATTACCCCTGTGGCGATTGCGTATCATGCCAATTCACGGCCACCACAAAAGAAGTGGACATAGGTACTGAGCGGCCATGGACTCAGAAGAACTTCT
Source organism: Triturus cristatus (assembly GCF_964204655.1). Taxonomy (NCBI): domain Eukaryota; kingdom Metazoa; phylum Chordata; class Amphibia; order Caudata; family Salamandridae; genus Triturus; species Triturus cristatus. The sequence goes on along the minus strand of NC_140595.1, from coordinate 628,715,625 downwards.
CTAACTGCAACACAGAAAATGTAGTGTACCTACTCAAATGCCCTTGCCAACTCATGTATGTTGGCATGACTACTAGGCGTGTAAAGATCAGAATTAGTGAGCACCGGAGCACTATCAGAAGGAAGAAAGATAACACCAAATTAACAAAACACTTCCTTGAGAAAGAACACTCTGATAAAGATCTAAGATGGACGGTACTGGAAGTAGTACAGAAGCGCAATGGCTGCCTCTCACATGTCTTACATGTTAGAGAACAGCGTTGGGTGTTTCGCCTTGGGACATGGAAAAACGGATTGAACGATGATATCCCATGGCTACAAATGAAGTAACTTCCCTTAGCGCTCACTAAAACATACACTTTAACAGTACCCATTATAAAGACAAAAACACAAACAATAGACACAGTAATACATGTGAATAGAGCTACACGCAGTTTCCCTTACTCCCTAAAACTAGAATCATCTTGATCAGCAATCATGCGGTAGCTGTAAAATCAACTTGTGCACTAATTGTAGGTTTAACCACACCGCCACCCTGACTGAAAACAATCTGGGTTTGTTTTCTCTTCCTTTCTTCTGTGTAAATACTCGTAACTGCTCCCGTCATGAAATAATACTCATGAGCAGGGCACATGTTCCCCATATTTCTATATAACTTGTCTACACACGTTAAATATCTCCAGAAACTATGGCAGGCGCTCTCATTGGACCACAGCTGGCCCCGCCCCACCCCAGGCAATCATCTGAGGTAATGACGGCACACAGGAAGCGGCGTGTCATAGAGCAGCGCCATGTGCTGACACACCCCAACGAGGGTCAGGCAACAAACAGGCAACGTGCAGTCCTTTCTGCATGCTTCGCTCAGGACACAGGAAATGCAGCATCATCACTGTGCGCCACGCTCACCTGAAACCCATATCGCATGCCACGACCCCACCCAACAGTATAAAAGCTTGCTGCGCACTACACTTAAGGTCACCGGGGAGGAGGCTGGACGCATGAAGCACTAGGTTTTCTAGCGGGGAGTACGCCTTGAACTGTAAGTCATTGTTCTGATTTCTTCTTCCAACAGGTTGAAACTATAGTAGACCAAGCACGCCCTGACGTTTTTTTCTGCTAACTAATTCAGTATCTTTGATATACCTTCCCAACCAGTCTGGTTTTTAACCCTTATGTCTTCATCCTTTATCGTCTCCTACCAGAATGTGGCCACAAGGATTTCCCCCCTACCCCTCCCATGGGGCAAATAGGTTTTTCCAATAGGGTAAGACTTCTATATTTGTTTCACATGAATGTCAGAGTGAACACAGATGCCTGACACTCATATACATTTTTCACCTTTTCACTTGAGGAGAGAGCAGTAAGTATGGAGCGTGACTGTGACACATCAAGGTCTACCGAATGACAACTATTTTGAGTATTTTATGTTTGTCTCACCCCCTCTCTCTTACAGGTTTCTCTAAACAGGTGGCAGCTGGCTATAGGCCTACGCCCCCAGTGGTAAGATTGGAGCCCAATATTTAAGGTCCTGACGAATGCCACGTACCCAAGTGGACAATACAGGCAGAAACATGTTGACCCCCTATTAACAATCACTGATTCACAGCGGCGACGGGATGATAAGGTCCCCACTCACCGCACTTATATATTTTAATCCCACATAGTAACCCCATAGAATAAAAATTGTTCAGGTATACTATGATGGTTTTTAAATTCACTCACTCCTTTTTTTGTTTGGGCCCCCACTTAGTCTAGAAGTGCATCCCTGTCTTCAGGTGTATGCCCGCTCTCTATCAAACGCGGTTTTTAGAGGGCGAGGACTGGCAGATGATGAAGCATGACACCTGGTGGTGTGTGATGCCAGTCCGTCAATTTTTGTGATTTGCCCCCACTAAATTGGGCATCTCTTAAGACACAACTAGGGACGGTCCTTTCTGTGGTTCATAGCTTTGGTTGGAAGCTGACCGTTCTCTAGTGCCCTAACGCCTCTAGTTCTCTCCCCGGGCCAGACCCTGGGTGTAACTGTGATTCTTTGTTGCAAAGGATGCCATCTGGAGACCATGGCCTTTGTACCATGCAAGTGTCTTTAGTGTCCACACAGCAAACCCATTTTTTTGTTTCCCAAGCACAGGGCATGGTCTGGTACCTTGCCTTATGCTCTGCAGACGTGTTCAAAGAACCAAAGGCCTGTGTGAATAGAACACAACATACACTATAGAGGGCCTCCCAGCTTCTCTACATAAGTCATGTTCACGCCTTGCCATCCTATTTCCCGATTTCTCAGTAAACTGACTCTAATCCCAGAATCTAAGATTTTTTGCAACGTCTTTAATATAATTGTGTGACTTAAAATGTAAAGACTGGGATAGTCATTGTGAAACACTGAAGGGCCTAGGGCTTGTGTGTACATGGAGAAGATAACCAGGAATCCAAATTAAAGCTCACCCAGTTTAAGGCTTTGCTCAGAACAGACCTTAGTCTGCCATACTCCCCAAAATATATTCACTCCGGGCAGCTCTTGACCCTCATGGACTTGCCCAGTGACTGATGAACATTGTGAGCAAGTGTTGATGCGGCTGTGTGAAGCGGGGAGACGACACATTGACAATTCAATTAAACATGCTCTAGTCATGTTGCACCAGAGACCTCAAAAGAGCAGGATGCCAATGAAGTTTGTGGTGGAGGTCCTGTCCTTGGCCAGACACAGAACTGAAGTACACTGGCTGAATACCCCCTGTCCCCAGATGCACACCAGCAGAAGAATTACATATGTCGAGGACCAGGCGTGATATCAGGTTGAATGAAGACATTGACACATGGCACAATATGGTGAAAAGGTTGATGCACCAGCCTCACGCGCTATCGCCACCCATCTAATGTGCTTTACTAAGCGCTACCCCTTTACGTGCATAGGAAACAAGAAATGTTATAGTGAGTGTGATGTCTGCTTTCGGCTGGCCCATTGACTCTACTTTCTACTTCTTTCTGTACACTGCAGAACATTTATATTCTTTATTGTCCTTCTTTTTTGTCTATGAAAACAATACAGGGTTTCATAGAAAGAAAAATAATAAAATCATAATGGCTTTGCCCATACAGAGCTCTATGTCATTATATGGAGGTAGATAACACCGAAGTTTCAAAATATTGCATTCAATACCTCATCTACCACTACTACTTACCTACACCTACCGTGCAAGTAGTGGCAAGGTCGATTTAGCGGATGTGATGTATTGGTCATGACATATAATAATGCAGTACAGTTAGAGCATACCCCAAGTAGGTATTTCTCATGTAACAATTCCATTTAGTACAACCCACATGCCACTATAAACTTCAGGTTTAAGTCAGAGTTTTATAATTTTTGAAAGATAAATTAAAGAATTAAATGCTCCACTAATGAACTTTCTTTATAAATTACACACACAGTGCCACAATGTGGTGCATTCTCATTAGTTGGTGCCGATGTTTACAAATACGTGCCGGTGCCGAGTGCAGGTGCCGAGCACCGGAAAACATCAGTACAAATTAAGCACTGCCTTCACCGTTCCCTGTATGGACCTGTTGGTGGGCTCCAGACATGACTCACCTTAAAAGCACACCTATGGGATCGAAAACAGCCAATCAGATCACACAAGCCCATTTTTGCAGGATTGCAAATTTCAAATCTGTAAGTAGACAAATTGTATACATCATGTTACATTTCCTTTTAGGGATTCCTCACTTTCCAAAGAATGGACTTGAACTAAACAAGAAAAGAGCAATTGTGCAGAGTAACCTCTGAGTTTAGGTCAAACTTAGAACTCACCTATCCCACGTTTATTGCGCATCTGCTTTAGCATAATCGTAGGAAGTCTGAATGCAAATTTGGAAACAAAACTTTCGAGAATTCCCTTTTGCATTTCCTCCCTCTCCTTGGCTAATCTGCATCAAGCTTACCTTGATTATCGGTGGACAGACATTTTTCAGGGGACAATGATTGCAGATTGGTTAAAGCAGGCCAAAGTTATAAGCAATAAAAAAAAGGAAAATAACACTTGTTCAATGGAAATAAAATAGTATGAAATAAGGAATCTGAGCAGGAAGGGTTAGGCCGCTGCCCAATTTCGGCAGATTTATCAGAAGGTGTCAAAATTATTAGCAAATAAACAAGGCTGTTTACTAGAGAAATCTAACTTAAACCATAACTACGGAGTTGCTATTGCCAAAGCTGTAATATGTATGCATGTGTTATATACATGTGTATCCATGCGCTTGTCTGCATATACATATAAACATTTATTGTACTTGCATTTATATAGCGCCTCCTGGTCTATTGTAGGGTGTTGAAGTGAGTTATTGAAAGGGTAGCAGGCTACATATGTGTATATATATATACATATATACATATATACATACATACATACATATATATATAGTACAAATTTACAACGTGGGGACTCAGCCTACTCAAGGTTAACGTTGTACTCACCCTGCGAGGACCGCAACTACCAGCATGCAGCTGGGGGTTCTTCGAACTATGCCACGCCCACTTGGGGCGGTTGTTTCCGTTAATAAAAGAATGGAAACATGCAGTGGTGTGTAATTGTGTCCCCACGCTCACAGTCCATGAGGAAGGGGCGGAACAGCCTTGAAACGCGTCGGACTCACCAATTATTGAATGGAACACTGTTGTGCGTGCATCAGCGAGGCGAGCAGAAGCGGATGGTGGGGGAGAGCGTGTGTGCCCTATTGAAGCTCGAGGGCTCATTTGTTGGATATATATATATATATATATATATATATATATATATATATATATATATATATATATATATATTATGTAGATAGTTATAATTAGGACCACATTTCCATAGGAAATGCGTTTTTTGATTTGCTTATAACTTTGGCGTCGTTTGAGGAATGTTTACGAAATTTTCCAATAAACTTCTCTTTTCAGATCAGCTCGTATGTCGAAAGTTTGGGGGTGATTCGTCAAGGGGGGTCTGAAAAAAAAGGGGGGTCCCAAAACATGTTTTCTCCATGCAATTTCTATAGGAAACTTTAGATAAGGCTACAGATCAAACTGCTAAACGGAATTACACCACATTTGGCAGAGAGAAAGGTCTTGGTCCAATAAGCACGCTTTTGTTTAAATGGGGTAAGTCCATTCAGTAGTTTTAGAGAAATATCAAAATTTACAGATATCGATATTTGAGAATTCTGACATCTGATTGGCTGAGGTGTTACGAGCACGAGCGTGTGGCTCATTGGCTGCGAACTGTTGAAACTAGGAAGTGTTGGCAGCCATTTTGTGACTGAGTTGAAAGGCGTAGGGGAACAAAAAAGAGAATAATTGTATAAGAGGGTATAGTAAGAACAGTGTGGTCTTAGTTTAAGCAGTCTGTACGGTGCAGGGCAGGGAGTTTGAATGTTGCAAAGGCCGTGGAAATCACGTCCGCAGAACAACTGTGTGGGTTATTGCGGCAAGGTTGCGTAGGCTCTGTAAATTTAGTCAGGAAAACAATGTGCCGTATTGTGGCAAGCAGTGTGTAGGGTGCACACACAGGTAGTGTGAATGTTGCGTAGGCTGTGGAAATCACGTCCGCAAAACAACGATGGACGGTATTGCGGCAATGTTCAGTAGGCTGTGGAAATCATATCGGGAAAATAACAATGTGCCGTATTGCAGCCTTCCTTTAATATAATGCTCACTAATGTTTACTTATAATGCGGTGTTCACTTTTATCATGGACAGTGTCACTTTGATAGACAAAATTTAATATTATGTGGGAGGGCGTGTTCTGTTCCTGTGCACGGAACAAAATTAATGTTTAATTGGCTGAGGTGTTCCAACAACGAGCGCAATGTTCATTGGCTGCCAACCATTAAAAGTAGAAGTGTTGCCAGCCATTCCCTCCCCCTGCGCGGTGTAGCAAGGACATCTGATTGGCTCACATGTTCCAAGCAGGACCTTCCAGAGGTTAATGTTCATTGGCTGGGAACCATTGAAAGTAGAAGTGTTGTCAGCCACTTACTCCCCGTCCGTGGAGTAGCAGGGACATCTGATTGGCTGACGTGTTCCAAGCAGGACCTTCCCAAGCTTAATGTTCATTGGCCGTAAACCATTGAAATAAGAAGTGTGGTCAGCGATTCCCTCCTCCTCCGAGGAGTATCAGGGACATCGGATTGGGTAACGTGTTCCAAGCTGGACCTTCCCAAGCTTAATGTTCAATGGATGTGAGGCATTAAAAGTAGAAGTGTTGGCAGCCATTCCCTCCCCCTCTGTGGAACACCATGGACATTTTATTGGCTAAAGTGTTCTGAGTACAAGTTTGCTCCTTATTGGCTGGGAACGGTTCACTGTTGTCAGCCATTTTGTGACGCACTTCAAAGGAGTACAGGAAAAAAAGTAGGGGAGGGTAGGAGCACTATTATCTCTGTACAGTGGTCACAAGGTGGTGGACAGGGACTGTGAAGGTAAAAATTGATTTTTATATATTTTAAGGGCCATTTATATAATTTGCGTGGGGCTTAAAAATCCCGTCTGGAAAATAACAGAATGTCTTGCGGTCTTCTTTTTATTAAGTCCGCGGGTGGGATACTTCCCAGGAGCACTATTTACTTAGAATGTGGTGTTTACTTTTCTGATAGGGAGGTGTGGTTGCGCTGCAAAAATTTCAGTCTAGGTTTGAAACAGTTTTTATTAAGCAATCACAAATATATTTTTTTAGGAAAGTGAAGCTGTATATATCAGAGGGGTGACAAATAAAAACGCAAATCATAAAATATCCCTTAGTCGTGGCCACACCCTCCCTTTTTTTATCGCCTATAGTTTGTAAAAGTGTTGCCCCATATTCTTGTTAATATAAACGGCTATCAGTTACTTTTAGATAAAGTAGAAAAGAAGTGCTACAAGAAACACTCCCACACTACATCATCTCAGGTCACAACAACAATAGCCAGTAAAAAACAGTTAAACACAAATGACGTCATATTACATAGAAATGTACGCTTCATCAAAACATTAAATGAAGCACGATGTATACAATTTTTTTTTAGCAACTACTATTTTATGAAATATTAGCCGTGTTACAAACTGTGAGGTACTAAGTTATCAACGGAAATAACTGTAGTATATGTTGTATATTTGTCGCACAGATAGATCTCCTACCCCTTTAAAGTACTATAAACTCACAGAATTAAAATATACAGGGTGAGTTTATAGCATTCCACAAGAGAAGAAGAATAAGGATCACAACAAAAAATGTTTTTTACAATTTCTATTCTGTAGAACTCGGGAAAGTTCTGTTGTAGTTCTTAGAGGTCGCTCACTGCTCCGCTGATAGATCACATACTCCTTTAAGAATATATAGGATAGTAGTATAATATACACTACTATTCCAATATACTCTATAAGGAGAAGGAGAATAGGAACCACAACAGAGAAAAAGAGAAATATGAAAATATCATTCAGAAATGTAGGGTTTCTCAAAGGCACTCAGTAAGAAAGTATCTATGGAAACAATCTTTTTTTAAACTGCAATCTCGAAAAATATTTCACTGTAAAAATATCTGATCAAGTAAGTTATAAAGATCAGTAAGCTGTATTTCAGATGGTTTACTCCTGGCGGCGACAAATCTCCAACTCCTGGTGTCTGAAAATATGACTGTGTACTAGAATATACACAGCGCCTGACAAAAGGAAAAGAAAAATAAAGTCATGAACACAAAACAAGATCAATAATGAAATACTTTACTGCGGTGAATATGTTCAAAGCTTCTTTTCTCCGGGACTTCAAAATCTTTTGTCTGCGCGCTGACTGGTCATGAAGTCCTCTGAGATCATAATGACTGTGAATATTACAATATACATACTCACACTATATGATCCCGGGGGGGGGGGAACAAAGTTAGAATCCAGAAGCTGTTGACGTTACATATAAATCTTTAGTATTCGCGCCCACGGGTCACCAACACCTCTGTGGTCAAGTATAGTGTCAAAATTATAATATACAACGTCACATGAGCTCAAAGGAGCCAGAAAATGAACAGTGCTTCCTCTATTCTGTCTGTTTCTGAATACAAGCTGCTGACGTTACATATAAATGGCAAAAACAACCAATAACACTTTTTTTCTGAATACAAATCTTTAAATATTCATAAATAGCTACGTAATATAAATATCTACCATGCCATAATAAAATAACTTACAACTTCGTAATATCTTTTGTTGTTGCAAAAGAAGAATCCGACACTAGAAAACGGAACCTGCATCACAGAATGGACACGCGAAAATAACTCGCAAAAAATAAACTAATCGTGTGTGGTTTACATACTTTTTGGTTATTGAGTATTCTATGGAAGGAAGATGCGGCTCCGCCCATTTAGATGTCACGTTTTACAGTTGACACGTGCTCACGATTTCACTGTTTAACTTGTGCATGTGTTGGGAAAAGTTACGAAATCTGAAGCCGTAAAGGTTTCGATTTCGATCCTCACACGTATATGTACATACTTTGGAGAGCTTAAAAACTGTTACCCGGCAAACCTTTTCATTTCCTTTCTCGTGACTAAAAACATCTATTAATTGCCGTAATTCTAAATAGAAGACATAAAAAAATAACGTTCAGACTAGAAGAAAAATAAAATACGTGCTAATATTTGTCATCACTATGGTTTGAAATTTTAAAAATGCCTGCATTTGTAAAGCATACAGCTACCTCCGAAGAGGTGTCCCGGGGCTCGGGCGTCGGGAAGATTAAGTAAGGTATTGCCCACAGTGACATAGTGGTGGGCTAACGTGCCGCCGGAGCCGGGAATCGAACTGTGAACGCTGTTGTTCGAAGTCAAGTATCATAGCTGCTGCGTCACACTTTTTCTACACTTAGGTGTCGATTCCGATCCTGTAAAACCCAGGTACGAATGGTCGGACGGAGCGTTTTTGCCGTCCGAATGGTACCCGGGAAAAACACCTTACAAACTCGCAAGTACGATTTGCACAGAAATACCATTACCGCCCGAGTCGGAAAAAACACCGACCGCCAAAATTTGTACATACGAATAACTGTCGGGACGGCGCACATGCGACGTCCGGACGGAGTCAGGCAGTGTTTCACGGACCAGCAAGTACGATTTGTGCCGTCACTCCGCACGCTGCAGTATTTACGGGAGCCAAAAACTGCCGGGAAAGTGAGGACGCCGCGAACAAGGAGCCCCGGCACGCCAGGGACAGCGATGGACCCCAACCTACGCGTCGTCCCGGCCCTCATAGCCTACCACTTCGTATACAGAAACCGACGCAGACGCCGCAGAAGGTCAGAACAAGCCCCAGGGGCAAAGGGGTGTGTGTGTGTGTGCAAGGGCCAGGAATCATAACCCACATCCCACAAATAACTACAACAGCATGCACAGCAATTGCCACCATGGACTGGTCACTTCGGGGGGCGTATCCACCAATCCCACGTCCCGCCACAACGGAAGTGGATGTGGACGCGTACCCGTCACCACCACAATGGTGGCACGGCACATACCACGCCCACCCCTACGTCACACGAACTATGCCGGTACGGCCGCACCCACGTCCCAAAGGCATGTGAACGGGCCGCACCCCCAAAGTTGGGGCGCCCTAGGGGCACGGGCCCCACCCAGGCCATCAGCGCGTGGTTACGGCACATACCACGCCCACCCCTATGTCACACAAACTACGCCGGTACGGCCGCACCCACATCCCAAAGGCATGTGTACGGGCCGCACCCCCAAAGTTGGGGCGCCCTAGGGGCACGGGCCCCACCCAGGCCATCAGCGCGTGGTTACGGCACATACCACGACAGTGGACAGATACATAGGAGTGTGTGCCTATCACTCCCAGCAGTGCCCAGACATATGAGGGGTGGGTGCCGAGGACCCCAGCAGTGGACAGAGACATGGGGGGGCCAACATCATTATCAGATGACCACAGCTCCATGAGTGAATGTACGTATCCTTAACTCAGGACAATGACGATAGTGCCATAACAGCACATCACTGACAGCAGTGTCCCACTCCCAGGAGGATGGTCGGCCTACCCCCACTGCATGACACACCACATGTGGGTGTGAGGACAAATTACACATGCATACCCACCCCTGGCGGAGGCAGCACAATACACACACTGAGATTTTGCCACAAGACTGCACCCTCATGCCAAACACCACTAAACAATGCGAGCCAAAGGGAACACACACTGTCACGCACAGTCCACGAATGAGAGGAATGCACAGGTGCCGGGGCAGCCAACAAGCAGTTGCCCCCCATGGAAGTAAAAGGGTGGAGTACACACAGATACAATGCCCACAATTGTCAGGCAGGTGCCCAAATACTCTGCAGAACACGCAACACGTGTGTGAGGCAGGGAGTACACACATGCAAAGTGCGGAAAACGGAAAATGTCCACATGAAGTCATGTCAATATACGCCATACACAAGTACAGTGACCAGCAAGGATGCCACAAACGATGCAGGTGGAGACATTGCAGAGCAAGCATGGCCAAAGTCGAAGGGATGTTTCACACACCGAGGCAATGTTGACACAGCTCAGCACAACAATTGGGAAACACCATGCAGGGAAGATGACAGGTGCCACAGAGGAAGGAACACACCTTGGGACAATGTCACCATGCAGTAAGAGCCAACATGACCCACGAATATATGCAGACACCATGTGACGGCATGCAGATACCAGGGTCCACCCCATGAGCAGGACACAACAACATTTACCAGACACCCAACACATCATCACCACCCCAACCCAGGGAGCAGCAGCACCAGCAGCAACAGCAGAATAGAAATAGTGTGCAAACGAGAAAATAACAACCACATTCAGCATCTCGAAGGAAAGTAGCCACAGTACACCATTCCACAAGCCCATAGGCCACACCAGATGCGAAGCACCAGGGGGGGACACGTAGGGACGCGTCTCCCCAGGCTCGCCTGCAGAGTACACTATACCATATTATCCACAGAAGTGGGGGCATCATGTGGGGGGAAAAACCAGCCACCGCAGGGACAGGAGGGGCACGGGTAGGTGTCGTGGCTGCAGGGACGGACAACCCCACCACAGGGGGTGTGGTGCCTGGCACGAAGGAGACATGCTTGGCGTACCACAAACTCCCCTCAGAACCCAGAACCCCACATCCGACTAGCTAAGTGTCCCATTCGATATCCGAGGTTGGGCCCGGCAGTCCCAATGTATAGACAAGCCAGAACAAGCGACTTACAACATCCCCATGAATGGTGTGAATCAGACATAGCTGTGCGTCATGATTCACAGATCAGTCCACAACAGAATAGACACAGACAAGGTAAAGTTTAATGAGTACATTCAATGAACCTCGCGTCCTAAGATGCAGGACTATGGCCAACATAAGCAGACAAATGGTCAAGGCCAGAAACATCAGCATTGTTGCAATATCATAGACATTGAAAGGAGCAATCTTAAGAAACTGACAGTGGAAACCGCAATCTTCCTGTCGGCAGTAAACTAATAGTAGTATCATTCGACTAATAGCAGGTCCCTAATCTAGAAGGGGGGACCCCCCACCGCACAGATCAGCTCAGTGGTATCACATCACAGGATCATCTAGTCCCATCTCCTGCAAAAGTCCTCCATCCATTAGGGGCGCTAATTCGAGAACGCAGAGTTCAAGTTTGATAGAACGGAACCAAGGGCATGAACTGGAAGTCCATAGAAGGGAAGCGAAAAAGTCAGAAAAGAAATGTCAAACCTGAACGATGTTGCAGGGAAATCAACCATGTAAAAGGGGAGGAAAATATCACATCGACGGATGCACCATGCAATGAGCAGGGCTAAAGTTCATCCATCAAGGCATAGGCACTATAAGTTGCAACAGCTTCCAAGAGGAAATCATCTGCACGTTCCGAAAAATTGTCTGCCATCCAGTTAAGCAGGGGGAAAGAACACACGTGTTCCTCAACAATCGGGCCATCCAGCACAACTTGTGAACAACAGGTGGGGACATCAAGATAACTCCTGGTTAAGAACTCATTTGCTGCTGTTCGGATGTCCCAATTCCCCAGGACTCCATGTGCAGCAACACAGGCCATGACACTGACGCCAGAACAGTCCAACTCATGAGCCACTAAGGGGCACATCAGTCCATCCAAATCCGGGTCAGGAGGCACTGAGTTACACAGGCACACATCCAGAGCCCATTCGAATGGACAGTCTAGGCAATGAAAGACAGGTTGCACGCAGGGAAAGAAGGGAAACCGGAAGGACAATCCATAGGCACTGCTTAAGGTCGCCAGCGGCAGAGTGCCGTATAATTCAAGCATCATGTTCCGAAGATGGAGCAGCCGGTGCATGCTGTCTTGTAACGCAAGAGGTGAAGCCACAGCGTAGTACGCTGATCTATTATGGCACCCCAGCTACGAGGGCGAGAAGCAAAGGGACACCTCCGAAGACGGTAGACAAAAGCGAATTATGAAATGCGGGGAGCACACCAAACAGAGTTTGAAAGGAGGTCACGAGGCCGGAGAACACAATGTAAAAAAAAACAGCCAGGCCACCTGTTGACGAGGCATGAAAGATCGTCTGAATCCGAGTTCCAAATATGTAGTGGGAGATCAGTGTTAAAAAGCCTCTTGCACCTCAGTGGGCGTGTGATCTTCGTGAAGGCCAAATGTTTCTCGGGAAGAAGTCAACACGACTTGTGTTTGAGACAATGGAGCCCTTATACTGCTCATCTTGTTGAACTCCGCTTTCAAGGTTGCAATGGGAGGCCAGATGGATACATCCAGCCGGACATGCGGGGTGGGAAAAGCCGAAATGACAGAAAACCACTCGTAGTGATACAGTCACGATCTCAGGAATTGCCGGAAGCATCCCACAGCAAGCTTCTGCATTGAATAGCACATAACTGCCGTTAGCAAGCAGCGCACAAGATGGGGTCATGACTGGCACACGAATCCACTTCAGTATACAAGCCACGTCATGAGCGTGCATGTAACAAGCACCATGCACTTGAATGTGCCTACACACCACAGAATGATCGGGAGTGGAAGTGCACCCTTCACCCCTTGAATACACCTCCTTGCCGTCTCTCACGCACCTGTTGTCGCCTAGCACGGACACAAGGGACCCGAGCAACTGGGGGGCGGTGATGAGAATGGAGGGTGCGCCGAGGGATGGAGTGCTGCCTTCAGCACTGGGGGCTCAGCCTCGGACCGGTCAGCGTCATAGTCGGTGTTGGGACTGGATGGGTCTTCCGCCTGACTCCCCTCGTCCTCCGTGCCACATGCTGCGCCAGACTCCCCAGCACTGGTGGCCCCGGTGCTGGCTACCTCCCCCATGTCCGTGCCAGTGTCTCCCTCTGTTTCCCCCGACGATGCTGTGGCCAAGGTGAAGAGACAGGAAATGACCAGACACCTGTATACACATGACACATGAGTCCAATGTACATAGGACACAGCGCATAGCATTAACGCCAACATGGGTGACATCTACAAAACTACAAACATAAGTAGGCCCGGCACCACACAGTTGGTTTACCCACCATGCCACTGGGAAACAATTGGGAGCATGACACAACAGAAATGTACTTGTCCTAAATCGATACAGAGGAGCTACTCACTGGGGACAGTCGAGCACTGCATCACTGGCATGGCACGGTCACCTACACCCGCAACTGTCCACCGATGCCAGGGACACGGTTAATGACACCTCAAATGTTACTACCGGCGTTGCACGTTGTGACTATGTCATGTGAGTGTCATGTGATCCCATGAGATAGCTGTATGAGTTCCGTGACATGCATCTGCATTTGCTGCATCCAACATGTGTGTGCGTGTCGATGGGCATGGCACACTATTACGCACACCAGGCCACATGTGTAATCAGACATAACGGGTGTATGTGTGCATCGCACATGCACTTGCGAGACAAGGACTATTCTGCGTAGTCTCAATGTATGTGTCATCATACCTGACATGTCCCCCTTCCTGCCAAGGTGTGTGGACTGTCCTGTTTCAAGGACATGCGACCTGTGCCTCTAGTGTCCCGCAACCGGTCTGTGTGATAATACATCCTTCTAATGCACATATGTGGATGTCTGTCACTCCTGTTATGCGTCAGCCTCTTCACTTACACTGGCCCACAGCTAGTTCCATGTCATGTCATGTTGACCTTGCGCACCCACGTGTGTAGCTGACTGTTGTTAGGGGTGTTACCTGGCTGGCATACGTGTCCTGGATGCATTGCACAGTACAGACTCTGTATGTAGCATATGTGTATTAGCTGTTGAACATGTGCTCAGTTCATTGACAGTGGTGTATTACTGTACTCAATCTTCGTTATTCCTTCCAAATTTCTGCAGGGCACCGCCTCTCCCCCGACCAATGCCAGACTTGGCTGCCATGAGGGAACGTGACTGTATACGCCGCTACCTCTTCACCCAACCGTTGATTGACGACTTGACCACAAGGCTCGAGCCACACCTCCAACCGCTACACAGGTATCCTACTGCACTGACACCCTAGATGAAGGTGATGGCAGCCCTACATTTCTTTGCCACCGGTACGTTTCAATTGACTATAGCTGATGTAGGTGGCATGTCCCAGACCATGTTCAGCCGTGTCCTGCATGATGTGTTAGAGGCCATGTTGGTACACCTTGATGAATTCATTGCCTTTCCAACTCGTGAGCAGTTGACAGGTGTCAAGGGTGAGTTCTATGCACTGGGAGGGATGCCCCATGTCATTGGGGCCATTGATGGGACACATGTGGCTTTGGTGCCACCACACGCACAGGAGGTAGCCTTCCGTAACTGCAAGCATTAACACTCCATCAATGCCCTTGTGGTATGTCTTGCCAACATGATGATATCCCATGTCTGTTCACGTTTTCCAGAATCAGCACACGATGCCTACATCATGAGGCGTAGCAGGGTGCCCGAAATGATGCTGCAGCTGCGCAACGAACGTGCATGTCTTGTTGGTGGGTATGAACTGTTAGTCCTGTATTTAGCCGTTTCTTCATGTCTTTAATGTCATTGGGTGAGGTGCTGCTGTTGCGCCCGAGGGCCAGGTGCCAGGCCAGGTGACCTGGGAGATGGGGATGGTCCGCTGACTCTCACGGTCTCTTACGTGGACGACCCTCTTTCCTCCGGGGACACTCAGATGCAGGCCTTGACGATGTTAGGGACGCTCCGTCAGATGAATCCTCCTCCTCCTCCCTCCCTGTGTCTGGTGCTGGTCTACGCCTGGTGGCACAGGGAGGGTTTGCCAGACTTTGGGCGATCTGACGGAGTGATTGGCTCACGTCCCTGTGCCCCGCCAGGAGCTCAGCCAGTCTTGCCTCCATCCGTCCTTGTTGTTGTTGGTGACTGGCATGATGCTCGACCTGCAGGTTCTTGATCTCATCGAGGGTCCCCTGCATCCCGGAAAGTATGACCATGACCTGGTCGATGCCCCTGGTGTCACGCCGGTATGAGTCCAGGATGTTGCGTAGGTGGGCCATACCGGGCTCCTGAGCTGGCTGGTCAGGTTCGCGCCTCCGCCTGCCTCCACTCCCACCACCCCTGCCCACACGTGCCTGGCCTGCCGTTGTGGGCACATCGGGTCTACGGGACCCCTGAGGGATGGCATCGGCAGGGTTGTCTGCCTCCTCCTGGGTGCCCGCAGAACGTTGTCCCTCCCGGTCAGACTGGCTGTGTTGTTCAGTGCGAGCAGGGATCCTGGGTGTGTCCTGGGATGTGGCGGGAATGGGGGTGGTGGTTGGCACAGATGTACGTGACGCAGGTGCTGCAGGAGCTTGTACACCAGAGGGGCCAGGTTGGTCGGGGTCATCCACGGAGTGGTGAGAGTCGTCGCTGCCGGTGGGATTGTCGTCATGCGGTGCCTGGGACTGTGAATCTTCCCCCCCAGTGTTGGGGGGAGATCGTCGACGTCGCCCTGTGTGTGAGAGAGGGACAATGTTAATGCTGTTTCATGCCACATCCATGTTTCACACATATTCAAGTTGACAAAGTTCCCCCAGGTATTTGGATGTCCCTGGCATTCCTCTCAGTGTCCACTTGGGGACGGGTATGTTGCGGGGGACAGATTGAGATGTTCTCCTGAGTGTGTGTCCTGTAGATAGTTGGCTCTGATCAGGCGCGCAACACCCATTGGGCTAACCGGGCTTGTGCCCCCCCCCCCCCCCGTCATGTGTGTCAGCCCGGCTGAGACAGCCTCGCGGGCTGGCGTCCGTCTAATTGCATCCGGACCCGAGAACTTCACAGGTGTATGGTAGACCATTTACTCGAACATTCGGCTTTTGTTGTGTTTTCACCCATTCTTACAGCCACTCTGCCTAGGGCTGGTTGATTTGCCCCCCCCCCAATCTTTTACTGCCCCCCCCGGAAGTTGGCTGTAGTTGCCCGCCTGGCTCTGATGCTTACTTGGCTCCGGATTGGTCTTGTTGTGTCACATGTCCATTGTGGGAGTGGGTGTATCCGTTGCCTGCCCCGGGGGTGTGTGCTTGTGGGGGGGGTGACCTGGTATGCTGTGGTGTGTTGTGTGAGTCGTCATTGGGTCTCCCAGGTGATGTGTGTGTGTCCCCTCATGGTGTGTGCTGGCTTGACAGTGTGTGTGGGTTCCTGTGCTGGATGCCTGTGCTTGTGGATTTGGTGTTTGAGTGTACAGTGGTCCCAGGAGGGCCTTGTGCTGCATACAGCAGGGCCCAGTCTCAGCGACCTTGTTAGTAGTTTGCCAGTCCCTGTGCAATGTGCATGGGTATGTCCCTATGCCATATGGGTTGGGACATTGGTGTCTGCGTCTCATTTTCACGATGTGTTGTGTGGGGCCCACCCTCCCAGCCTCCCGGACATCCTGTCTTGTGTTTTTGGTTGTTGTGGCCTTGGACATGGCCTTGCCTTGATTTGTGAAGGGTGAATGGTGACGTTCGTGGCATGGCCATGGTTATTGAGTGTGGTTGTGTGCGGTGAGTGCTTGGGGGTGGGTGCGTGCATTTGTTGTGGTTGGCAGTCGCCCAACACCCATTGGACTCACAGGGCTTCAGCCCCACCGCCGTCGTGTGTGGCAGCTCGGGATGAGACAGCTTCCCGGTGCACTCACAGCCGCACCCGAACACTTCACAGGTCATTCAGAGGCCATTTGCGTGTTAATGAGGCCTCGCGGTTGTTTCACCCCTTTGACAGCCCCTGCAGCTCCACTCTGCCTATGGCTTACAAGATTCATCCCCCCACGGCAATTTTTCTTAGCCTCCCCTGAAATTTTGCTACAGTTGCGCCTCTGGTGGTTGGGGTGTGGATGCCATTCCCCCAAGTTACATGAGTTGTTTGTGTACTCACCAGGCTCTGCGACTCCGTCCACTCCGTGTACTCCCACCAGCGGTAGCATGGCCATCACCTTCTCCTCCCAGGAATGGTACTGTACGCGTCTGCGGGGCCGCCCACCTCCAGTCATGTTGGCCTGGGCATGTTCTTCATTCATCTTCCTCTTGACCGCCCTGCGCAGATTGTACCACCTGGCTTGGCATTCATGCCTGGTCCTTCGAATGGGTGCAACAGCATTCACCTTGTCGACGATCCTCTGCCACATGGCAGATTTTTCAGATATGCTGGTCTGTCTGACCATTGTTCCAAACAGCTGTGGCTCGACTCTGATGACTTCGTCGACGAGGAGCTCCAGCACCGCCGTAGTGAACTTTGGATTCTTGTCTGTGGGCATGGTGTGGGGTGTGGGCGGTTGTGGGTGTGTGGGTGTGAATGTGTGTGTGTGTGACTGTGAAGAGGGGGATGTTTGTGGGGGAGGTTGTGTGAAGGTGTGTGAGTAGCGGGGTAGCAAAGGTATGAGTTCTGTGGGGTGGTTTGTGTGTGAGCTCTGTCCGCAGTAGGTCTGTTGCAAGGGCTCATGGTTTGTGTGTGTGGGCCCTTTTTATTGGTCCACTGTTGGGTGGGGCTGTGTTTGAATTTTGGTGGGTGTGTTATAAGAGGTGGTTGTGTTTGGGGCCTCTGTTGGCCAGTTTGGATGTGGCAGGTCAGTCATTGAGTTGTGTTTTTTAGTGTGAACGTGTTTTGTGTGTTTGTGCGAGTCGCTTTGGACCTCCTTGTGCTGTTTTCCACTGTCCTGGTTCTGTATGTGTGATTTTCGCGTAGGTAGGCGCTGTACATTCGCGATGGTGTGTGAGGGTGCTGGGGTTCGGTGTTGGTGTACGCAAGTTAATGCGGTGGGGGGGCTGGGGGTACAGTGCGGACAGGGTGGTGTACGGTGCAGACGTATGGGGGGGCTGTGCGGCTCGTACACGGGCATGAATTTACCCGTGTACTTGTGTGCTTCAGCGTTGGCTCCGTACGGGCCTTTTTCCGTGCGATTGGGTTTTCGGACGGGCGGTCGGGATCGTACTTGCGCGCTCGGACTTGTGTTTTACGATTTGTAAGTGGAACTGTCCGGATCACTTTCGTACACTTTTCCAGACGATATTCGGACGTGGTCACTTTCCGACGCACGCTCGTAGACTTTTCCCAACACTATTCGTAGTTATTTTTCACGTCCCATTCGTACTTGCCAGTTTGTACGGTACTTGTGCGACTCGTACGTAAAAAAATACGGATGCGAGTCGTACGGTATTTTTTTTTACCGGATCGGAATCGACACCAAAGTTGTTAATAAGTGCTAATTAGGTTTTAAACATTGTTAAATTATAACTTATAACAGACTACTGTTACAGTTAGTTTTTCACTACAAAAAGTATGCATGTCTTTTTAAAATTGACTTAAAAACAATATAGGTTTCAGGAACATTGTAGTTAGAAATTAGCATTTATAAAACCTTTGAAATTCACTGAAAAAACCATAGGTTTCAGGGACGTTTTAGTTAGCTGGACATTTCACTTGTACAAAACCAGAGAAATTCCACTGTTATAGTTAGTTCAGCTAACTATAACTCGTGCCCCGCAATGCACTGCTCATGACGTCACATATTACATCATTCATGGCATGGTCAGTGACATCACTGATGACATCACTGATGACATCTCAAATGACATCACTGATGACATCACTGACTACATCATCCAGTGACTGTGTTTTTGTAAAGTTAAAAAATGTTTTATATATATGCCAAGGTGTATTAAGGAATATTGAAGAAGAGTGGGTGTATAAGTGTCTGGATGGAGGATTTAGCAGGTGTGAGACTTATGCATAAGTGAGTGATTAAACATGTCTTACTGAATGCATGGTTTAGTGACTAAACTGTGTGAATGTCTGTATCAGTCTGTCTGTTGTTGTGTAAGCTGCTGCATGGGTTGGTCAGTAACTATATGAGTGTCTATATGGGTTATTGTTTGTTTGCCTGAGTATTTGTATGGGAGACTGAGTGTGTGTGTGGGTGGGTTGTAGGTGTGTTACTCTGTGCATAGATGTGTGAGTGGTTGATTCACTGGGTGTATGGGTTCAAGAGTGCATGTGGAATCAGCTGTATGGGTGGGTGAGTGTCTGTATGGGCGTGTTGGTGAGTGAATGGATGTCTCCGTGGTACATGTGTGAGTAACTACATATGTAAAAGACAGTATATGTGAGTGATGGTGTATATAAATAACTACATGTGAGAGTGAGTGATTCTGTGAGTGGCTATACGAATGAGTGTGTACTTGTATCAGTGATTATATAAGAGAGTAAGTATGCTTTAGTATCTGTATAAATATGTGAGGTGGTGTGTGTATAACTGTATAGGTGAGTAAATGGGAGTGTGATTGATTCTTTGCATGACTGACTAGGTGTGTGATTAACTCCATGAATGAGTGGCGGTGTGTGAGTGTCTGAGTAGGTGTATGAGTGCATTTGATAGTGTTGTATTGATGAGTGACTGCATGTATAAGTGATTGTATGGGTGAATGAGTGGATGTGTGTGTAGACCTAGGAATCAGTGAGTGCGTATGTAGGAACTGGTATTGGTGTGTCGATGGTTTAGAGAAGGGTAGTCTGTATTTTACAGTGGGTGTATCAAAGGTTATATTAGACTGTGAGGAGGTGCATCAGATTTTCACGTAGGTGATGTCATCAGTGATGTCATCAGTGATGTCATTTGTGATGCCATCAGTGATGTCAACAGTGATGTCACTGACCATGCCATGAATGATGTCATATGTGACATTATGAGCAGTGCATTGTGGGGACGCGAGTTATAATTAGCTGAACTAACTATAACAGTGGAATATCTCTGGTTTTGTACGAGTAAAATGTCCAGCTAACTATAACGTCCCTGAAACCTATGTTTTTTTCAGTGAATATATATATATATATATATATACTGCTATGTGTTCCTCGATAATTTGGTGAGCTCAACAGTGGGTGAAAAGCGAAGGGGCTGGATCCTGGCCCATAATTTCTATTTTAAATACAACGGACGCAGCACTCCGGAGTTTTAGTTTAAGGATTTATTCCAGAAACACTCCACCAACGCGTTTCAGCCTTCCCACGGATTTGATCACGCCATGGGAAGGCTGAAACGCGTTGGTGTAGTGTTGCTGGAATAAATCCGTAAACTAAAACTCCGGAGTGCTGCGTCCTTTGTATTTAAAAATATATATATATATATATATATATCAATCCTTCTGGAACTGAGGGACCCATGGGAAGTGGCGCGCGTGCCGGCAGAGCCAACCAGCTTGTCATATCTTTTCCACAAGTTCAGGAAGCGCACTCTCAGGATATAGCATCAGTAAAAACCAAGTTGTTGCAGGAAACTGTTTATTCACACTATATATATATATGTGTGTGTGTATATATATATATATTACCTACTGGCGGTCGCCAGTAGGTAGTTATAGTTAGAGCCTAGAACCGAGTTTCCATAGGAAAAGCATTTTTTGATTTGCTGATAACTTTGGCGTCGTTTGACGAATCTTCACGAAATTCTCCCAAAAAAAGTCTATCCAGGTCAGCTCCTATCCTGAAATTTTGGGGGTGATTCGTCAAGCGGGGGCTGAGAAAAAAGGGGGGTCCCAAAACGCATTTACTCCATGCTAATTTCCATAGGAACTTTTGAGACGGGCTATTGCCCGAACTGCTGAACGGACTTACACCAAATTTGACAAAAAGATAGAGCTTAGTTCAGAAAGCGACCTTTTTTTTAATGAGGTAAATCCGTTCAGTAGTTTTTGAGAAATTCAAAAAATAAGAGTCAAAAAATCAATTTCCCATAGGAAACTTTGGGCAAGGCTACAGCCGAAACTGCTGAACGGAATTACCCCAAATTTGGCAGAAAGGTAGTGCTTGGTTCAGAAAGCAACCTATTTTTAAATGGTGTAAATCCGTTCAGTAGTTGATGAGAAATTCAAAAAATAATAGTTTCGATACCTAGGGCAGCGGTGGAGTCGCGAACCCTCCCGACCACGAGCTTCATTCTAATTGGCTGCCACGACCACAAGCTTCATTCTAATTGGCTGTCAACACTCCAAACCAGGAAGTGTTGGCAGCCATCTTGTGACTCAGTAGAAGCGAGTCACCAGAAAACAGAGAAACAAAGATATAAAACAAGAGAAGAAACTCCCTAGGCCTGCTCAGGGGGTCCCAGATGGACCCCAGGGCCAAAAAAAGCATTTAAAAAAAATCAGTGCAATTCGTGCTGGGGTCGCGAATTCTGCCGAAATTGTGAAAAAACAATGAAGCGCCGGTTCCCGCGTTTTATTTTAATGAGGCCCGCAGGTGGGCTAGTGCCCGGGTACATTTCTTACAAAATAATAGCAGGTCCGCGGGGCTTCACTCATGTTGGGAGGGGGGCGCGTGGCCCTCCTCCTGGAGCCCATGATGGCCCGGGGGACCGCCACCCCCCAGGTCCGGCTCCTGCAGTGTCCCGGGGTGCCCACCCCCAGTACAGTGATGTTTGCTATGACAGAGCGGGAGCCACGCAGCTTCGGCCTTGTCATAGCAAACTTGCTTTGGATTTTGGAAGCGAGAGGTGGGAAACCTGCTCTCGCTTCCAAAATCCAAAGCTGATTGCTTTTCCACACGGGGAGGTGCATGTCAGCAGCTCCCCGTGTGGAAAAGTAATGCTGGCTCCCGCAGGACGCGGGGAGCTGGCGGGACCGTGGGGCATTGGGGCTACCCCCACGGTCCCCAACAGTGAGGCCAGGCCCCGGGGGATGGGGTCCTTGGGCCGGAATTGGCCACGGGAGGGGGGCTGACGCATTCTACTTCCCGTTAAAAAAAAGAAATATTGAACATGTCGGCCTGCTTCGGGGTATGGGGTCCCGAGGCGAATGTAAATTAGTGAAAGTACACTTTTTTTTAGTTGCGACTCTAGCGTGGCTCTCAGCGCAGCCCCGTGTGAAAGCGATGGGTGCGCGGCTCTCAGCGCGGCACTCGAGTACTTCTGAAGTCTTTCAAACACCGAGGGGTATATTCTCAAGGACACGAGTTAACGGCACTTTTTCGCAACCAAAATGGTGATAAATTTAACGCACCATTCACAAGCTGGAGCAAACAGCCATCTCACCAGTTTACCATTTGTGAATCACAGCCTGCAAGACAAAAAGCAAAATAAGATTGTGCGTCAAGCGTCCATCAAAGGTTAGAAAGAGAGAGAAAGGAAGAGTGAGAGAGAGAGGAAGACAGAGAAAGAGAGGAAGAGTGAGAGAGAGAGGAAGAGAGAGAGAAAGAGTGAGATACAAGGAAGAGAGAGAGAAAGAGAGAAACAGTGTGAGAGAGAGGAAGAGTGAGACAGAGAGAATGAGAGAGAGGAAGAGAAAGAATGAGAGAGAGAGGAAGATACAGAGAAAGAGAGAAAGAGTGTGAGAGAGAGAAAGGAAGAGATAGAGAGTGAGAGAGAGAGAAAGAGTGTGATTGACAGAAAGGAAGTGATGGAGAGGGAGAGTGAATGTTGACACTGTGGAGAAAATCCTCACAGCTCACCTTTCTGCCACCGGTGTGTCTCCAACCACGTCCCGGGACATAGTACAGCCCTCAAGTGTAGTCATCTGAAACATAGTATAGAATCAGTAATGACAGAGTACATACAACTGCACACGCCTAATTCTCTGTTTCACCCCTGCACACCCAGGCTGCGGCACCCCATCGACTCCCACCATCCAGAGGTGTCTGCCCACCTCTGCGCACCCAGGCTGCTGTACCCCATCCACTCTCACTACCCAGAGGTGTCTATCCGCTGCTGTGCACCCAGGCTGCTTCACCCCATCCACTCCCACTGCCTGGAGGTGACTGCCCATTCCTGCACACCCAGACTGCTGCACCCCATCAACTCCCACTGCCTAGAGGTGTCTGCCCACTCCTGTGCACCCAGGCTGAGAGGAAGAGAGGGAGAAAGAAAGAAAGCGTGAGCAAGAGAGGAAGACAGAGAAAGAGAGA
Organism: Triturus cristatus; assembly: GCF_964204655.1. NCBI lineage: Eukaryota > Metazoa > Chordata > Amphibia > Caudata > Salamandridae > Triturus > Triturus cristatus. The sequence goes on along the minus strand of NC_140595.1, from coordinate 628,692,281 downwards.
AAGAGTGAGAGAGAGGAAGAAAGAGAGAGAAAGAGAGAAAGAGTGAGATACAAGGAAGAGAGAGAGAAAGAGAGAAACAGTGTGAGAGAGAGGAAGAGAGAGAAAGAGTGAGAGAGAGAGGAAGAGAGAGAGAAAGAAAAAGAATGAGAGAGAGAGGAAGAGACAGAGAAAGAGTGTGAGAGAGAGAAAGAACGAGATAGAGAGTGAGATAGAGAGAAAAAGTGTGAGTGACAGAAAGGAAGAGATGGAGAACGAGAGTGAGTGCTGACACTGTGGAGAAAATCCTCACAGCTCACCTTTCTGCCACCGGTGTGTCTCCAACCACCGTGCCGGGATATATTGCAGCCCTCAAGCTTGGTCATCTGAAACATAGCATGGAATCAGTAATGGCAGAGTACATACAACTGCACACACCTAAATCACTGTCCCGCCTTTGTGTATCCAGGCTACTGTACCCCATCCACTTCCACTGCCCAGAGGTGTCTGCCCACTGCTGTGCACCCAGGCTGCTGCATCCCATCCACTTCCACTGCCCAGAGATGTCTGCCCACTACTGTGCACCCAGGCGGCTGCACCCCATCCACTCCCACTGTCCATAGGTGACTGCCCGCCGCTGCACACCCAGGCTGCTGAACCCCATCCACTCCCACTGCACAGAGGTGTCTGCCCGCCGCTGTGCATCCAGGCTGCTGCACCCCATCCACTTCCACTGCCCGGAGGTGACTGCCCGCCACTGTGCACCCATGCTGCTACACCCCATCCACTCCTAGTGCCCGGAGGTGACTGCCCGCCGCTGCGCAAACAAGCCTCTCTGCTCACCTCCCGCCTCCGGCATGTGTCGAAGAGGGTCCGCCACGTGCGGAAGCAACCTCCTCACCCATTATGTACACGCGGTCAAGCCGAGCTCACAATTCAAAATAGATGTTGATTGCCAGGATGGCCACGCATCATTGCAGGCTGCACACGCGCTCAGCTATGGTGGCAGTAACTAAGTAGAACTGAAGTAATCGCCTCGTGGCGGGAGGTCCATGTCGGGGGGCGTCAATCTGTGAATCACAGCCTTCTAGAGAAAAAGCAAGATAAGATTGTGTTTCATGCGTCCATCAAAGGAGAGAGAGAGAGACAGAAAGAGTGAGAGAGAGGAAGAGAGAAAGAAAGAAAGAAAGAAAGAAAGAAAGAAAGAAAGAAAGAAAGAAAGAAAGAAAGAAAGAAAGAAAGAGTGAGAGGAAGGAAGAGAGAGAGAAAGAGAGAAACAGTGTGAGAAAGAGAAAGAGAGAAACAAAGGAAGAGTGAAAGAAAGAGAAAGAGAGAAAAAGAGAGAAACAGTGTGACAGAGAGAGAGGAAGAGAGAGAGAAAGAGTGTGAGGGAGAGAAAGGAAGAGATGTAGAGGGACAGTGAGTGCCCACACTGTGGACAAAACCCTCACAGCTCACCTTTCTTCTACCGGTGTGTCTCCAACCACGTGCCGGGACTAGGTGGAGCCCCAAAGCTAACGTAGTATGGAATCAGTAATGGCAGACTACATACAACTGTGCACGCCTAAATCGCTGTCCCGCCGTAGCGCACCCAGGCTTCTGCACCCCATCCACTTCCACTGCCCAGAGGTGTCTGTCTGCTGCTGCGCACCCAGGCTGCTGCACACCATCCACTTCCACTGCCCGGAGGTGACTGCCCGCCGCTGCGCACCCAGGCTGCTACACCCCATGCACTACCACTGCCCAGAAGTGACTGCCCGCCACTGCGCAAACAAGCCTCTCTGCTCATTTTTGCGACCTGCGTGTAGAAAAGAGGGCCTACCACATGCCGCTGCAAGCCCCAAGCCCGGGGCCCACAGACAGGGCACCCTCCATATCAAGCAGCCCCGCTCTGCAGGCCACCAGATCTCACATTTGGTGCTGAGCCTTAATTTCGCCATGGCAGAGGACATGCCAGTGCACTCTGTTTTTCATCGCAGGTTGCACACCCGCTCAGCCCTTGCGGTGCCACTAACTCAGTGACCAGCGAGATGACGCCATGTGGCGGTAGCCCTGCGCTGTGTGATGGCTCAGGCCTACACTGCGGTCCAGCAGGGCACACAAAACCTGAGCTGTCCAGACTGCCGGGACGGGCCATCACCGCAGGCTGCACACCCGCTCAGTAGTTATGGTACCCGTACCTCATTGGACCGAAAGTCACCGTCCCATGCCAGTGTGCCTGTGCCGGCCGCAGTGCATCCGGTGCATGCAACTCTAAAATGGCGTACAGCATGTGCGCCCTGTCTTTTTTATTGGCAGGGTCAGTGTCCTGTGACATCTGTGCTGGATGGGTGTGGTGTAGGTGTATACCAGCCGTGATTGAGTGGCTGTGGCGTACTGACAACTAGGCCTGTGACCAGCAGATCACTGCAATGAAAACCTGGGCCATGTAGCGTTGTTGTCCTTCCCTGTAAGCGTAAGCGGAGTGGGCTGGCCTGGCATATGCCAGTCCTGCATGAGGCTGTGAAGAATGACTCCGGAGCTATGGGCGTGGCTCCGTCATGAGCTGTGGGAGGAATCAACAGATGTGGGTGTCCGTGTTGTGGTGCTGCCGTCACCCGGGTCGCAAGCGCCAATGTGTCACTCTGTGAGCCAAGTCCCACAACATGGCCAACATGGAAGGTACGGGGAATCACTGACCCTACATTCATCCATAGTTCCACACATGAAAGATTGTGGACATGACACATCTGTGTGGATATGAATGTTTATTGCATATTCAGTGGAGTGTTGCAGCTGTAGCAATACAGGGCCATGGAAAGAACAAGTTTCAGTTTTTGGCACATGGAGGGCAGACAATTAGAGCCAAGCTCGTGTTCGGGGTTAGGCTGCGCCAACATATGTAGTTATACAATCACTCTGCCAATCCCCAAACACTTATAAATTCACTATACACTCTCCTTGCAGTACTCTAATGATCCAATCTCTACGTACGTACTTGTACAATGACCGAGACAAAGTTACATAACCGAAGTTTTTCCGCACTGCCAGAGGTAACATGGTTGCATACGCTGTCCACAGCACAATGTAATGTGGTAGGGCCCAGGGGCAGCATCTTGCATACATAACGAACACACGGACACAGATAGATAGTGAAACTGGGTACAGGCACCTGCGCTCGACTCCTTTTTATTACCTGGGTCACATGTCCAGTGACGTCTGTGCTGGATGTGTGTGGGTTGAGTGTAAGCCAGCCCTCCGGGACTGGTTGGCGCTGGTAACAAGTAAAACAGTAATCATCGGATCACACATAGAGATTCAATCATAAAGGGTCCATGACTTGTGCTGCACTAAGATGAGAAATAATACACAAAAGATTCTATCGTAAAGGGTTAATGACTTGTGGTACACTGAGGTAGGGGCAGCAGATCTGAAATCATACACAAAAGATTCTATCATAAAGGGTCCATAAGTTGTGGTGCACTGAGGTAGGTGCATCAGAAGCATTCCGCATGTGTACAGCAAGCGATGATGCGTGGTCCGGGAGGGCTGCACTGGTAGCAATGTCTGTTGCCTACTGAACTGCGTCATCTGCAATCGCAACTCGATCTAAATTGTGAGCCCTGTAGTCCGCAATGTAGATGGAAGGCAGTAGTCAGAACAGACATCAAGGAATGCTTGTTGTCACTTTCTCCTAACATAATCCGAGGACATAGAGTACAATTCTGTCTGCAATTAATAAATCATGTCTCAATGTAAATTGTGAGCTCTGCTGACCGCAGTGTAGGTAACAAAAGATTAAATATGTATGGAATACGTTGTCGAAATGTGAAGGTTTCGGGGACGTTATAGTTAGTTGCCTACAGGACTCTGAAATTAATGAATCAAGACTGAATTTGAATTGTGAGCCCTGCCAACCACAGTGTAGGCCAGAGGCAGCAGTCAGCAAAGACCCACAGCCACGTGGCGTTGACTTTAGCTGCACAGATTGGGAGCATTTGGTTTTCTTGGCCGATTATAGTCTCTTACACAATTTGCATCGGTACTAATCTTGAATTGTGAGCCCTGCTGATCGCAGTGTAGACCGGAGGCAGTGGTCAAGAATGGCCCACAGCCACCTGGCGTTGACTTGAGCTGTATAGAGTTAGTGGTAGATGTGGTGCTCAGCGTGTGCGCAGCCAGCGATGATGCATGGTGTGTGCGGGCCGCACTGGGAGCAATGTCTCTTGCCTACTGGACTGCTTCATCTGCAATCGCAACTCCATCTGAATTGTGAGCCCTGCTGTCTGCAGCGTAGATCGAAGTCAGTAGTCAGCACAGACATCGAGGAATGCTTTTTGTGACTCCCTCTTGAGAAAATCCAATGACATAGAGTACAGTTCAATCTGCAATAAATAAATCAAAACTGAGTTTGAACTGTGAACTCTGCTGTCCGCAGTGTAGACTGCCATTCAGTGTTCCTTTGGACTTGCAAGATGAATTTGGTCATTGCACTAAAGCTATAATTGATATCAAAAAGTTCTTGAAGCAAGGATACTACAAGGATATTATTTAGGTTTCGAAGACGTTGTAGTTAGTTGCCTACTGGACTCTGTAATTAATTAATCAAGACTCAATTTTAATTTTAGGCCTTGCTGACCACAGTGTAGGCCGGAGGCAGCGGTCAGCAAGGGCCCACAGCTACGTGGCATTGAGTTGAGCTGCACAGTTAGTGGCACCTGAAGCAACCAGCATGTGCGGAGCCTGCGATGATGCGTGGTCCGGGCGGGGCACACTGGTAGCAATGTCTTTTGTCTTATGAATTCTGCCTTAATAAGGCTACGTGGCGATGACGTGTAGTGCAGTGAGTTAGTGGTCCCTGAAGCACTCAGCATGTGCGCACCCTGCGATGATGTGTGGTCCGGGCGGGCCGCACTGGTAGCACTCTCTTTTGCCTACTGAATTCTGCCTTAATAAGGCTACGTGGCGATGACTTGTGGTGCAGTGAGTTAGTAGCACCTGAAGCACTCAGCGTGTGCGCACCCTGCGATGATGCATGGTCCAGGCGGGCCGCACTGTAGCAATGTCTTTTGTCTAATGAATTCTGCCTTAACAAGGCCACTTGGTGTTGAGTTGTGGTGCACTGAGTTAGTGGTACCTCTGGCGCTCAGTGTGTGCGCAGCCTGCGATGATTCGTGGTCCAGACGGACCGCACTGGGAGCAATGTGTCAATGTGTCTTGCCTACTGGACTGCGTCATCTGCAATCGCCACTCCATCTGAATTGTTAGCCCTGTTGTCCTCAGTGTAGATTGAAGGCAGTAATCTGTACAGACATAAGTCTGCGGTGTTGTGTTCGCAGGGGGCCTGTGTGTGTCAAGGAGGCCGGCGGACATGGCGGCAGCCACGTGTCAGGGTGAGGGCCGCTGCTCTGGCAGATGCGTTGGCCTTCACACAAGTGAACCACGCCCAGAGCCCCGGCTTATTTATTCACACTTCTATGTTGGAGTGGCGTATGTTGGACCAGCCCACTGCACTTCCGCTTACAGGGGACGACGATACAGCTACATGACCGAGATCTTCCCCACTGCCTGAGGTAACATGGTTGCATCCACTGTCCACAACACTTTAAGCACCAGCAGTATATGTACACATGGAGAGGTTTGTGCTCTGCATAGGGAGGTCTGTCTAGCACATCACCGCTACACTTGGTATTGTGTGCATTATTATTGGTGGGTGACTTGCGTCCTTCACACATGTTTGGTTGCTACATCTCCCAATATTCAGCTATTGTGTAGCTGAGGGGCCATGCCGTTTTTGGAAAGTCCGCTGTCCTGTTGTGCGCTGCCTCGGTGGTAGTGGGGGGGGGGGGTCCAGGATGAGGTCCTGAGGGTGGTGGCAGTGGATTTTGCAGCCTTCTTGGGGTCGGAGGTGCATGATCAGTAGCTCTATGACATGTGTTGGTCTTTAGATGTGATTCTGGGCTGAGCTCCCTTTCACATTGTAGGTAATCGTCCTATTTTACACTAGTAAAAGGCAGATGTTACATTCCTGCTGCTAACGCAGCTTATCTCCTGTTTTTGGATCGCACAGCAGATTTGGCTGCTCGTTAAAAATATTGGGAAGTGGTGTTTTTCGTGTTATTTTTGCACAGGAACGACTACTCTGCATATTATTAACGTTAGTTGTTGCTCTCATTTGTTGCGATTTTTTTTTTGCGGAAGCAATTGCTGGAAAACTGGCGATATCAGTTGTTTTCACCAGGTTGAGAATGGAATGATAATTTAAAATCACTGAAAAAACGATATGTTTAATGAACATTATAATTAGAAATTAGCATTTAAAAAACCTTTGAAATTCACTGAAAAAACCATAGGTTTCAGGGACGTTATAGTTAGAAAATAGCATTTAAAAAACCTTAGAAATTCACTGAAAAAACATAGGTTTCAGAACAATATAGTTAGTCGGACATTTCACTCGTACAAAACCAGAGAAATTTGAACGTTATAGTTAGTAGAACTAACTATAACTCGCGCCCCCGCAATGCACTGCTGATGACGTCACATATTACATCACTCATGACATGGTCAGTGACATCACTGATGACATCACTGATGACATCTCAAATGACACCACGTGATAATCTGATGCACCTCCTCACACTCTAATATAACCTTTGATACACCCACTCTAAAATACAGACTACCATTTTCAAAACCATAGACAAATCAATAGCAGTTACTATATACCCACTGACTAATTCCGAGCAATACACACACATTCATTCATTCACCAATACAGTTACTCATACATACAGTCACTCATCAATACAGGACTATTATATGTACTCATACACCTATACAAACACTCATACACCGTCACTCATCCTTTGAGTTATTGACACACCTAGCTAGACATGTAAAGAATCAATAACACTGCCATTTACTCACCTATACAGTTATACATTCACTATCTAACCTATTTATACAGATACTAACCACTGGCGTAATGAAAATTGAGGGGGCCTCCCTGCAAGGAACATGAAGGGGCCCCCTCCGGGCCCAATCAAGAGCTCTCCGGCAAGAGTGCTGTGCTGAGGGGGCCCCCTGGAGCTTGGGGCCCCCTGCACCATGGGGGCTGTGGGGGCCTGTGTTACGCCCCTGATACTAACATATACTTACTCTCTTATACAATCACTGGCACAAGCACACACTCATTTATACTGCCACTCTCACAATTACTCACTCTCACATATAGTCATTTATATACTCCAACACTCACATGTACTGACTTTCACATATGTAGTTACTCACACATATACCAGTGAGACATACATTCACTCACTAACACACTGATACACACACTCACTCACCTATACAGCTATTTCCACATGCACTAGTGAACCCATACACCCAGTAAATTATCCACTCACACTTGTATGCAGAAAGTCACACACCGCCCACCCACCCACACACACAAACACTGAGGCACCCATACAGATACTCATGCAATCAATAATTAACCCATATAGATAGTTGTGTACCTAATCATCAACCCATGCAGTAGCGTACACAACAACTGAGAGACTGATACAGACATTCACACAGTTTAGTCACTAACCCATGCATTCAGTAAGACATATTTAATCACTAACTTATACATTCAGTCACACACCTATTAAATCCTCCACCCCCCATTCTACACCAACTAATTCTTCAATACACCCTGGCATTAACATATATAAAATATATTTTAACTTTAGAGAAACCCACATTCACTGGATGATGTCCTCAGTGATGTCATCAGTGATGTAATTTGAAATGTCATCAGTGATGTCACTGACCGCATCATGAGTGATGTAAAATGTGACGTCATCAGCAGTGCATTGTGGGGGCGCGAGTTATAGTTAGCTCTACTAACTATAACGTTCGAATTTCTCTGGTTTTGTACGAGTGAAATGTCCAACTAACTATAACGTCCCTGAAACCTATGGTTTTTTCATATATATATATATATATTTTGTATGGAACCTATGGAGACACCAGTGTGCCATGAAAAAAAGGCTTATTTACTCTTTAAACTGTTGGGTGGATATTAGGTTATTTTCTGCAAAGCTACATTAAAGGACAAACCCCACGCGTTGCTGCCTCTCATCAGCCAGTTCTGATGGCACTGTCTGTAAATAAATAAAGAATTGCTCAGTTATATATGGTTATGTGTCTTTTCATGTATTCCACCGGCCAACCACAGATTGTGAAGTACTTGGATTCCGCAAGCCAGGCCTCCCTGTCAGCACCCGGCTCGAGACCACAGAGAAAAGCCTCATTCATGCTCCCCATGCGGCCTTCTTCAGGTTTCACACACTGGGCTTCCTCCACTGGTCCGGCACTGTTTTTTGGTTTTATTAGCAGCCCTCTGTTTAATGCGTTGCTGATTCGGGAAAGAGCAGGAGCTACCCCCCACTTGAGATTAGTGAAATGCTAGCTACTGTTCGCACAGCGTGTGCTCGAAGGCAGAGAGCTTTGTCATTAAATCTCACCTACTAGACACAAGCTGTCTGTTGGTGAAAAGACCTATCGTCAGCTTACTGTGGACTTAGAGACGGCCCATTTCTTGTCATTGGTTGGCTTTATTGTCACTGCCATTTGCTTGCTTTTTATTCGTCCGCTTGTTTAGCCGTTACTTCCTTTTCTTAAGTTTGTCCTTCCCGTAGAGCATGGATGCATTATGTATCTCCTTCCACTGCTAAGTTTTGAAGCAGTAGTGTTTAATTTCTGTTTAAGCACTCCACAACATTGAATGTGTTTTCCAGCTGTCTCCCTTGCGTACTGCTCTTCGGTACTCCAACATGCCCCATGTTACTCTCTCTCGCCTATGCCGTCTCCTTACCCCCCCCCCATGTTGTGCTTACCCTCAGATGCTTCTCCTCTCATTTTGCTTTCTCGGCGGTATGCTTCTCCCCAACAGCTACACATTTCTTTCCCTAGCTCATTTGCTTCCCCTCTCCCCATGCTCCACATTCCTCTTTCTCGTCGGCGTTGCTTGTCCCCACACTCCCTATTGCTCCGCCCACCCACATCCTCTGTGTTGCTTTCACCCTCTGTGTTGCTTCACCCCTGCTGTTTTGCTTCCATCCCCACCCATACCCTCTGGGTTGCTTCCACCCAACTGCCCCTCAAAAAATAGGGACGAATTGCTTTTGGGTACTTTTTGTATTTTTCTTTTACTGATCCAAATCAGATTGGTAAATAATAATAAAATAAAAACACCTGCATCAGTTTATATGTGTGCATGTGCTGTGCACGCACTTACAAAATGAGGAGGGCAGACGTATCAAAGTGCCTTTTTCGATTGCTCTTTAGCTATGCTACACGGCATCGGGGATGCTGGATGGTAAGTAATTTGGGTGCATTGGGATCTTATGACCACTTTGCCCTGATGCCACGGCACCCGCTGCACTTTTGATAGCTGTGCCCCTTTCACAACGCCTATTCATAAAGCTTTGCACGGCAATGCTAATGGTCAATTGTGTACACATTCTCTAATGCTGAAGTCCATTAACATATCTGTGTCAGCTACACTAGGGGAGGGTATGCCCTCTAATGAATTTTCTTTATTCGGACCTTGCCTGACTTAGGCATTGGTCTTCGGTGTGCACACAGGGACAAGACTTGGTCCATAGTGAGCAGGGCCGGGAGGCTGGAAGGGTGGGGGCTGATTTTGGAACGGTGAGAGACAGTTTTGGAGTGGTGGAGGCCATGCTGCAATATCGGCCCCTATTAATAAAAGAGGCAGTGCTGGAGGCTGGTTTTGTTAAGCAGCAATGCTTCACGCTTGCCACCCACCCCCAGGGGTGGGGGCCATCCGACAAAAGTGCCAGGGCAGCTTTGGGTTTCCAGTCCAGCCCTGATGGTAGTAGCGGCTTCTACCGGACAGGGGTGGTGAGGTTGCGGGCGGGAGGAGGTGGATGGAAGGGAATGAAAGAAAGAAAGAAAAGGACTTACCTGGAATGGCCGGCCGCTGCCTCTCCTCCGTCCTCATCCTCTTCAGCTTCCTTCTTCCTGGCTTCAGTCACGGTCGGCAGCAGGAAGCAACCGTGCACACAGGCTCCCCTGAGCCAATCACAATGCTGCAATGCAGCGTTGTGATTGGTCTGAGCACCGTGGTTTAGCGCTCAGACGGTGTAGGGAGCTTGTGCATGTTCCTCACCAGGCTGTGCAATGCAGACTGGTGGGGAACGTGCAAAGTGCACACGACTGTTTCGCCAGCCCAAGAGGGCCGTCAAAACAGCCATGAGCACTTAGGGAGTGCAAACCACTCCTCCTGCTCTGTCCAGTCCCGCCTGCCACTGACTGTGATAGGAAAAATAAAATGATAATAACAGTACATTATTATCATTTTCTTTTTCCTTTTGACCAGTGGGGTGACGCTCCTCCGCCACCGCCTGATGGTGAGCAAAGGATGTAGACCTCAGGCCAGGTTTTTTTTCAAAAGCAGCACATTGTCTATTAAAATCTAAAGAAACATAGTCTGGTCTTTGAACCAAGGAAGCATTAATATAGAACAGCATAAAACAAGTAAATACACATAAAACAGTCGAATAAACCGTAGCATAAAATCCTACAACACGGCAAATACCCAGTTTTAGAGCTAGCACAATAATCACTACCTTTGCAGTAAGAGAAACAACTTTTTATTCTACCTAAACTGGTGCTTTCAGCTCTTACGTTTTGCTTGCTGTGAACATGTTTCATCATTTTTGAATGAACACTTATCAAATTCAAACTGTAAAGAGAGCCCAAAATAGCAACCAACTAATGTAGATTTTCCTAGTTCTTATGACGGAAAGTCTTCATTTTATTAAAGACACGGAGGCGAGTATTATGCTTTTCTTTTCTTGTTTTATTCAATAGCAGCCAAGAAAAGTGAAAACACTACAGTTCCCAGAGGGCCAAGCGAGAAGAACTGGCCAATGGGAACGCAAAGAAAACGAAACCAATAACCAATCAGGCTGTAGGATTCGTCGACATCACGCTTGAATTATGCAAGAAGAAGCATTCTGTATTTAGCGCTATTTCTTAGTGCAAAAATGCCCCCATGCGCCCAAAATGGATGCAAGGATGCATTTTGCGCTGGTTAATAGTGCAAAATGTAACAAAGTGAACAGCAAGTAGTCGCTTGCGCTCGCTAAATGTGCTCTTGGAGCAGGATTTTCCCCGACTTACTACCAGCATGTACCACTTTTTTCTTAGCACAAAACGCACCCTGGCGTTCAAAATGGATGCAAGGATGCATTTTGCTTTAAGAAACAGTGCAAAATTCAGCAGAATACGAATAGCGAGCATGACAGGCCGCTCGCGCTGGCAAAATCTACTCTTGCAGAAGGATTTTTTCCCCCAAACTACTGTTAATTACGTGAGCAGGAGTAATTGAGTAATTATCGCTAATTCCACGTCTCAGAGCAACATGGAATTATTCAAAATTCTTCCCAGGCCTAAGCCTGACAGACCGGCGAGGAAGATGAAGGCGTAGGATCTGATGCTGATGTGAGTGCAAATAGAAGGTAGAGTAGGCAGCGATTGTCATTGTTAGCCGGTGCATTACTAATGGGGGCAGCCAAGAGGCAACCCACAAAGCCACTTGTAGCAAGATAAGAGGCCCAACGCAGGAAGCCAGGAACTCCAAGAATAGGTAGAGAACTGAGTAATAACAGTGGGAGGCACCGGATCGCAATGGTCATCTGACACATGGTGACCAGAGCAGGAGCTAGGGAGTGTGCCGCATAAGTGGAGAACCAGAGGACACCAGCACATGCAGTGGTCTGTAACCATCAGTGCTTAATTTGAGCCGGTGATTTCCGGTACTCAGCACCGACACCTAATCACCAGCACCAACACTTTTCATGAGCACCAGTTAAGGACACGTTAGTTTATGGGGAAATTAAGTGATTTGCCCAGAATCACAGGATGTGGAACCGACAACGCCGAGACTGGAACCTGGCTCCCCAGCTCAGCAAGTCTGGCCATTATGCCACACCCTCTCCCCACTTTCATGGTTAGTAGTTGGTTCTGTTTAAGGCGGAGCTAACAGGAGAAATGGGCTGGTGCAAGTTGCCTCGTGACGAGAACCCCATCACTTATGTTTTTTTACAAATTAACCAGTGGTAACCATGCCACAGAAGGGGATTGAGACCCACAAGTAAGTATCAGGGCCGTGAAATACTGGTGCACGGTGCCTTTCATGCTCATGACTGGAGGAAAATGGCGTCAAGGAAACATGGGAAAGGAGAGTCGTTGCAGAATGTTTACTGTTAAAGACATAACTTGTTTCTGAGTAGAGTCCATGGGATTGCATCAGGCAGGGAAACAGTGAGAATAGTGGGGGCTGGTAGCTTTTATCTGCTGTCACTCTATTTCGCTGCGAGCGGGAAACAGGTTCAAGTCTCTTTCCTTGCAAACCTGCTCTTGGTAACTACTTCATCGACTATATATACATAACCCATTCCAGACCCCTACAACTCCCCTCGACGGTGCTGTCTGCTCTGTTTTTGCTTAGTATTTTTCAAGGGCACTTCTTAAATTATAAACACACACCACATACCGAGGCGTAACACGTACAGTGGAGCGAAGCGTGTGTGGAATGCAGCAAAATAATCAGATATCAACAGATTAACATAAGGTGTTTGCAATGGAGAGCTAAAGCTCTCTTACGCAGACCTAAACATGATTAAGAACTCCTGGGGCAAAGAGCGCGCAAGAACTGATGTAGAGTTTAAATGAATACCTTTCCCATGTAAAGCACAGTATTCCCGGGGGTAAATGGTTCAAACGTGGTCTTGTAAAACGCTTTCTCATTTCCGGTGAAATCAGATCTAAAATATATGCTTCCGGTTCATTTCTTCAGCTAATTTGATTTCACAATAGAGGGCCTATGCGTGTAAAGGAGTAACATTTCCCAAGTTATTTTCCAATCACAGATCTTTTTCCGCCTCAAATATCAGACTCCTGGTCTCTTTCAAAGTGAGACTCTTGTAATGCGATGTCAGATTTGTAAAATTTAATCTAAAAGACACTAATGGTATATTTTTGGAGAGAAGGGGAACACGGCTTGCTTTATTCGGTAGGTCCATTCCAACAGTGTAGTGCTGTTGAAGGGGGAACACATTGGACTTTAGTTTATTGGAATGAAAAGGGAAGGGCGCAGCAAAGTCATGGTATTAATTCTAGTTTTAATATTGGGGGCACATCTCCTGCGATAAATATTCATAATTCCTTACTTTAACAGGCCGCTTGACACCTCATATCTCTGTCTGTCAAAAAATAGCAAAAATTTGCCACATTGTTTTTATACTTATAAGAAACAAGTTACCTTATGTAAGTGTTTTTGTAGAATTTCCCCTACAGACTAAAAGAAATATTCTAGGTTTTGCTCTTCATGCGAAAACTGCAAAGTCATTACTTCAAAATCAAGGGGTAGTGGACGTCACGTGCACTTTTACATGATGACATCACAAGAAGAGATGTCATATGAACTTTAACTCCTGTGGTGGACCAGTGTAATTGTTTTTTAAAACAATCACTATTGAAAACTAGTGGCTTCAGTGTGTTATTCACAAATATTAATGGTCCAGATACTCACTGGTAAAATTAATTTCTCTTGGTCCTACTCACCCCTCCCCTCCTCAAGTTATTTTTGAGACCCTCGGCAAAGTAACATTTTGCGTCCCCTTATTCATGCAATGGGGCTCCGTTGTAGATTCCAAGGTTGTCTGACACTCGTTGCTTGGGTTCTCTGAATATAGAATCCCAGTACTAAATTGCCCTAAAACTCACCCTGAAGAAAGGGTAACAACTGGTAAATCTCCTAGTTGTGCCTCTCTGGGATTTATTTATTTATTTATTTATGCATGTAGATTTTTTAATGTGCTGTGGACTTAGCCACATGGCATGAGAGCTCTTTAGATAGAACACTGAACTAGGAATAGTTATAAAGGACACTGGGGGGAGTTAGCATAAAGTTACTCAGGGAAGTACAGTCTAAACCAATACTTTTTTTATCTTTTCTAAAGTTAGGATTTTGTATTACATGGTCCGGAACGGAATTCTACCTTCCAGCAGCTAGTCAATGGAATGCCTGTTTTGTTGGTTCAGTTTTCATGGTTTTAAAATCTTTGAAATTCAGGCGATCTTTTACTGTCATGTCTCGTAGACCACCTGTTAGTTTGAGCTTTCATTCAGGTAGAACTATGTAGATGGTTGTATGTATGCACGTAATCTTGAAATCAATTCTTGCTTCAAGAGTTAACCAATGAAGGTGCTTTAAGATTGGGATATGTGATTATATTTGCTCACCTCCTACAACTAGACAAGCCACAGGCTAGGTGCAGTGTGGTTCGAATGGGTGCTTAAGGCTTGCTGGAACAGAATTTCACCATCGACCCAAAATAGAGTTGATACCTATGCTACTATCATTGCTCTGTGCACTCTGCCAAGACGCTAAAGACTGGCTGGGTATGTAGCCTGAACACTTTTATGATGCACTGAAAGGCACTGTAATTACAATTGGCACATATGAAGACCATCGCACTGAGCGCTCTGCAGTGAGACCAAAGTCTGGGAGCGAAAGGTAAATCAGTGAAATTAATGGTAGATTTAGTCTCTAGAGTCACTGTAGTAATTTATGATTAATGCTGAAAGTGTGGAGCAAACTGTTTTCATCCACTATAACTATTAGTGTGTAAAAAAGCAGCTAGATAGAACTGATTGGCTATTGCCAATGTGAGCGTCTTTTTATTGGGACATGATAATATTCAAATGTGCATGTGGCGAAGCGGGGCTTGGACATTCTGGATTTGTGACATTAGGCAAAGTTTTAAATGATGTTCACTCCGGGTTATAGGTTCAAGTTTATTAGATCAGGGGAATGAGTGTATGTGGGTGCAGGAGAATAAAGGATTATTTAATGGTAAACTCAACCAATCAATCAGTAGATTTGTAGAGTGCTATTGGTCACCCATGAGGATATCCTGGGCCAGGTAAAAAAATGTGTAAATAAAACCAAACTTAAGAGAGGTGCAACAGAAAAGGAGAAATATTTCATTCATTCTGCATGGTTAATTTATCTAAGGTAGCAAAGACCCCCTGTATGATTATAGCATCATTGGACCCCTGGAGCCTCCTGTATGGTTATCACCTTTTGTGATATTCAAAAAATCAACAGGTGCAATTTGGTTGTGTATTGACTTTCATAGCCTGAACAAGGAGAATTGGGAAAAAGGTCACCCATTACCCTTTGATGTGGAGCAAGGGTGTGCTGGCTCATCAAATTAGACTTGAGGACAGTGAATATTTTAATTGAGAGTTCATATCATCTGAATGTGCTCTTCACACATGATGGCATGTATCAGTTTTGTTGTATGATGTATGGTCTTGCGTTCATGATGGCTCTTTTCCAGTGCATTAGGATACGATTCTTCATGAAGAATGTGGTTACACCCAAAATTGATATCCTGGTGTGTCCCAGTATGCAGATGGAGCATGATGCGACGGTAAAGAGGGTATTGTAAATTCTGCCTGAGGCTCCAATGATTGTGTAAGGATGCGTGTGTTTTGGTGCCAGAGAAAATGAATACAAGGCCATGTTGCTCACAGTGAAGGGGTTGAACTGAAAATTAGTTTGATGCAGAAATTATAAAGGTAATACCACCTCAGAAAATAGAATAGTTGGTGATAAATAGATGGGCTTTGCAGGGGTGATGGAACATAGCAGATGAGTTGTCAGAGGAAGCATACATTTAAGTAAGGCAGGATACGCTTATTATCCATAGAGATTTGTAAGGGAGATTAGTGAGTCATTTTGTGCGGACATTTAGGTATGGCAGGGAGAAATGTTGTGGAAATTTTGATGGATAACAGGATATTGCTCTAGATCGTAAGTGAATAGATGGGGAAATCCTGATGCCTTGCTTTTTTTCTTTTTTGTATTTCTCAATCTCCAGACTGAGGGTGGCCTTGCAGAGAAGAAGAGAGAGAGGATGAGAATGCAGAAGAGAGACCCTGCAAAAAGCCGATTGTTTCAGGGGAAACAAAGAATGAGCGAGTGCCAAGTCTGACAGCTCAGTTGAATACTGCACCAACTGCATGAATCTGCTTGTATCCATTGTCAGCATCAAGAAACCCCAGACAAATATGTCCTCTACAGATACACATTACGAGGTGGGATGGTGTAATTAAATGCTTCAGCATTTTTCCAAAATTTTGCAATTTGAATTTTAAAGGCTTAGCATCAAATGCAAGTACCTTTCAAAGACATGAAACAAAAACATATCAACATTTGATAAATGTAAGGTCACATCCAATTCCTTACATCAGATCACGAAGCAGAAATATGTTAGCAGTTTAAGAAGCACTCCTGAGCATCTACCTTTAAACCCAATTATTATTTTCCTTTAATTTCCTTTCAATAAGAGGTTGTCAGTTAATTCTTTTAATTTTCGATTAACTCGTATTAATCAGGACCATTTATCTTTAAGCCTCCTCAATTTTATGTAATAGAACTGCTCCTTTTAATTTTTATTTTTCCAAATTTAAATTTAGGAAAATAGAAAGACGCATAGAGAGAGAGGGAGAGTGCACCAAAGGGATAGCGTGTGTGGCGGGTATATGTTCTTGTGACAGATTGTGTGTGTATATGTGTGTGTGCGTTTGTGTGTGTGTGTGTGTATGTGGCAAGTGTGTGTATGTATAGCGGGGGTAAGTATGGGGTGCAGGCGTGTGTGGTGATTGTCACTACTAAGGGCTCTGTATCAGAACCTCTGCCCTTCAGGAAGGATATAAAAAGCCATTAATATATCTAGACAGAAGTGGGTATCCACTGCTCTCTGCTTAGCTACCCATCTTTCCATTTGAATTTATTATTTGGCACTGCCGCGGTTGGTTGGCATCAGCAGGTGACCTGAATAATGACAATTAATACTCTTTCGGTGGCCCACACTGGGATTCATAGGCCAAGAGAGACGGTACTTCTTCAGGTTCATTACCAGAGCTATGTTCAGGTGATAGGGCACCTTCCATGGAGTTTGGATGACTTGGAATCCAAATCGTACAAGAGGGCGAAGAGGGCACAAACAGACCTGGAACAGAGAGGGCAGATGTTGTGAGCAGATACTCAACCCAGTGTTCTGAAGATGATCTCAAGTACCTTGCACAGCTTATACAATGAATAACAGTAATGCAGAAACACAATTAACAACAAAGCCTGTAATAAACTTTACTCCCATTATTGTAAACAACAGAGTATTATTAACTACAATAGGGAGGAAAAGCATCTTAGACAAACTCTATTCATGTTGACCCCATGTCTGTTCATCAATATGTAAATGTTACAGAACATTTATATATCAATGCAAATGTTCATTAACACTTAAAGTAATGATAAAGAATAGTTCCTGGGAAATTATCACCAGCACCCAACCCCAAAAAGCACTCTGGAAATGAGCCCTTGGCAGTGGGGCCCAGTGATGCACGTGCTTTCTTGTTGTAGAGTGTGGTACCCCTACCCACAACCAGATGCTGAAATAAAAATGGTGAAGCAGATGTTACTCAGTGGAAGGTGAGATGCTGACGAAAACTGCACGACTCAAGGATCATATCACAAGGGTTGGTTCGTCTTAAATGACTAAGTAGGCTGTTAAGACCATAAGAAAGGCGGTGATGGTAAGCACTGTGAAGACAAAAACATCAGGACTTGAGCACATTAACCAATCCCACTGAGCGATGGCAACTTGGGGATGGGGGTGATGTGAAGCAATCATTATTAGGACTTCACTGAAGGAGTTTAGAACACAATCTCTTGATACTCCACAAAGCAGTAACTCTACTGAGCAATTCTCCCCAAAAAAGCCTTATAAAATCAGGGAGTTTCTGGCAAATCAATATCTGGCGGTAGGGAAAGCTTGCAGAAATTAATTTACCAGTAGTCTCAAACAGCAGTTCTTTCAATTAACAATGGACCTCTAAATAATGACAAAGCATGAGCAGAACAACCTGGTGTAACTTCAGCTCAAGGTTTTCAAAGAAAGTTCCAACTATAAGAAAAACAAACAAAAATAGATAGCGCCTAGAGGAAAATCCCTCCTCTTCAGTCCCCTTCCTTGGGTGTATGGTCAATCCCGCAAAATGTTTTAAAAATTTTAAGATGTCTACTTAGCAAATGCTCTTTGGTTTGAGCAACAAAGAAAGAGGCGTCCTTGTCTGTGGCCTCTTCGTTCAGAGAGTGGCTGCAGCAACTTTTGTCACGCTGAGGTGAGCTGGTTCTTCCTCAGGCTCCTTCCAGTACAAAAGAAAAAGGTTGAGAACATTTCACACCTGAGGAGCGAACTCCTCAGAGGTAGGTTCTCTCCTCAGGAAGTCGAATCAGAAGAGCACCGAGCCCTGTCAGCTGGTTTGAAGATCCCCTGTGCACTCCAGAGGGGCTGACAGGCCCTCATAGGTGGACCCTGGAGATGGAGGAAAGGCAATCACAATCAGTAGATAATGTACCCCAGGGAGTGGCCACTCCTCTGGAGGTCAGGGTGATACCCCTTACTTCATTTGATCAGGAAGATCCCAGTATTTTGTACCATTTCGCTTTCTGTGGGTTATCCCGGGGAACAACCTTTACAACGCAACTTTTACAACGCAGTACACTTACAACACAATTTTTACAACGCAACATCCACTACAACGCATTCCATTACATCGCATGACACTACAATGCATTTTTAAAAACTACCTTTACAAGGCATTCCATTACATCGCATACTACCTTTACAATGCATACCATTACAACGCATAATATTACACTACACTATCCAACACTTACCCTACTGTTGCACCCCCTGGAGTTAGAATAGTAATTTTTACCCCTATACTATCCAACACTTACCCTACTGTTGCACCCCCTGGAGTTAGAATTGTAATTTTTACCCCTATACTATCCAACACTTACCCTACTGTTGCACCCCCTGGAGTTAGAATAGTAATTTTTACCCCTATACTATCCAACACTTACCCTACTGTTGCACCCCCTGGAGTAAGAATAGTAATTTTTACCCCTATACTATCCAACACTTACCCTACTGTTGCACCCCCTGGAGTTAGAATAGTAATTTTTACCCCTATACTATCCAACACCTACCCTACTGTTGCACCCCCTGGAGTTAGAATAGTAATTTTTACCCCTATACTATCCAATACTTACCTTAAATGCAATGTAATATTATGCGTTGTAATGGTATGCGTTGTAAAGGTAGTATGCGATGTAATGGAATGCGTTGTAAAGGTAGTTTTTAAAAATGCGTTGTAGTGTCATGCGATGTAATGGAATGCGTTGTAGTGGATGTTGCGTTGTAAAAATTGTGTTGTAAGTGCATGCGGTGTAAAAGTATACGTTGTAACGTCATACATCCGTTATCCCTGCTAGGAAATCTAACTTGTCTCCCTACCGCAAGGAAGGAAAATGTCCTCCTCTCTGCATCCCTGATATGTGATCATAAATATTAGTTGGAATACGTGGTGCGGGTTCTACCCGGCCGGATGAATCTTTAGGGCCTTGATGGAGGTGCTTTACTGGACGGTCCCATCAGAGTTCATGAGTGGCCTGGGCAAGAACTTAAAGCATCCTGGTTGGCTCCACAGAATTCCACAGGGCTGGTAGGCACATGTGCTGTCTAAGCCAGCCTTTCTTCAAGTTGTGGTGCACAGGGGGCAGATACAGGGCCTCAGTGGGTCCTTCTGGAAGGACCAGCCATTCTGAAGCAGCAACCTATAATATCATTGTAGTTTCTCATCTACATCTGCGTCTTGGGAGGATGGAGAAAGGGGCTATGCTCAGCAGTGCAGGTGGTGGAACAAACGTGCTGGCAGCGGTCTTCGCTCTTCGTCTGGCCAAAGCAAGACCTATTAACAAGCATTGGCATAGCCAATAGGTCTCGCCTTTGGGACCTTATAAGTGTTTAGCCATGCAACAGTTGATATTGTTGCACCAAGGATATTGTGCTGCATAACTAAATAATTATAAGGTCTCAAAAGCGAGACCTATTGGCTATGCCAATGCTTGTTTTTTTTACTAATTAAGCACTGCCTCAGTCTGCCTTCAGTCACAGCCATTTGCCACATCCACTCACCCCCGAAGGCCCTTAGAGACCCTCAGCCTCCCTTGTGAGCTCACAGACAAAACACGCTTCAGAGAGGCATTTATCTATGCTTCTGTCAACCATCACTCTTCCTTAGATAACTTGTAAAGTAGCCCTCGAACGCTGTCGATATCCAGTCCTTAGCTGGCCAAAAACACCCTGGTCTTCAGCGGCTGGGGAGGTAGTCCCCCCATGCTACTTCACTGGGATTTGCAATTTCTGCGGATATATACCCCACATGGATATTTTCTTGAGAAGCAGCAACAATGACACGTGCGAGCGCATCCGGGGAAAGAGTCTCCACAAAGCCCACATGACGCATCTTTAATTCTCTCAAATTTTCCTACCTTTGCCGCTTGGCTCGTGCAATTTTGTATTCAAAGAGAAAATTAAAAAAATTATAGCAGAGGACATTCAGAACAATTTCCCTTTTTGTCCATTAGTTTCAGACTGGAGGAGTCGCGGTTATCGACAACTGAGCTTTCAGCGGCGAAGAATATGAAGCGGCCCCCATCCTCGTACAGCGACACATTAGAAGAGGTACTCGTGTGCTTGTCTGTGAACAAACCCACCGGATAAAAGCGTCTTAATTGCCAGTGTAGCACCTATTAGCCCCCGAACCTCTTCCCCCATGGTTCAATTTAAAAACGTGCTTCAGGTAAAAGGCAGACCACGGCTCATTAATAAGTCCCGGGCAGAGCAGCGCCGCTATAAAAGGAAGCTGGCTTCCCTCCTGTTCTTTGGCCTTTTATGGACCGCAGAAATAGGAGTGCGATGCCAAGGTGACATTTTAAAAAGCCAGTGTTGTCAAGCAGAGGGTGTCCACCACATGCACAAACTCGAGCCCGCTGCTGCAAAATAAAGAAATGTATCCGATGTATTTTAGGCAGAAACTAAATTATGTATGTTTGCAGGTGAGCAAGAGAATGCGAGTGGATCGGTTGACGGCAAAAAAAAATAATAATAAGCGAGTACTGTAACTAAACGAGTGGTGCGCGTGCAAGACGCAAAAGTGAAAGCTGAAACCTGATCCGGAACAGACGGCAGCCTGCGCGCTCCCCGCTGCTAATTTAAACAAGCCTGTGCGCGCGGGAGCGGGCACCAGGACATATGTTTTGAATTATCGCACCAGTGTCTGGGTACGATAATTAAAAAAATATGGCGCCTGTGCGGGTAACCGCAAGCAATAGGCCACACAAGCACAAGCGTGTGGTCAGCTTTTTGAAGCCCCCTTACAATAAGTCTTGCAGAGCGGCACATGCGCGCTGCTCAGGCGAGACCTAAAAAGGGCATTTGCCAGGCCAAACCCTATGCTTTGTACAGCATTTATCTACAAATATGACTGGTGTGGTCGCTTACCATATAGAGCTGATCTGAGGCCTTTTTTTGACCAGAAGTATCCCAGCGGGGCCAACCCTTCATCCTTCCAAGGTCAATTCAGTGTATGCAACTGAGATATGTAATATTACCCCTTATTGTGTGATCATCAACACAAATAAATGGTGTAGTGTGTCCTATGTAGAGCACAGCTCCCCCTCCTTCAGTGTGGAGGATACACTTACTTCTGGCAGTAGGAACAGACTGCAGGAAGCGCGGGTCCAATAAAAGGCATCTTCTGGCAGAACTGGAATATATGATTGGAAAGATAACACATTGCAGGTTGTAGTTCATGCCTCCCTCCTTCGATGACCATCTGAAATGGAGGACTCTGAGCTCATCATTGGTCATCCCATGGATTAGTATGAGCCTGACGTTTTAATAGAGGCTTAGGGAATAGTTTCAACCCAGCTAGACAGAACAGGGCGGGGCCTGTTGTAGGTCAAAGTCTTTCAGTGGAAGGGCGGGGAGCAGGCTGTGGTCAGGAGCAAGCCAGAGGGAGTTCCAGACAAACAGCAGGGTTTTCAGAACGCTTTAATCCTGTGATCCATGTATATATGTGCATTTTATAGGGATATTTTTCAGATGTCTCCTGTAACTGTCCCATTTTGAAGGAATGGAGTCAAGAAAGCAGCACGAAAATGTTTACAACGCTGTATTAGATTACAGATTTCTAAATTGCATTGTTACATATTTTATAGTAGTTTCTATAACAGGGTCGGCTTTCTCGATGGTGGCGCCTGGTGCGAAAGTCTATTTTGCCCCCTCCCTATCCTTATGTCTGCCTCCTCGGATTCCCTTACTACCACCCGATCAAAGTGCCCCTCATCTCTCCATATTCCTTCTCTCACATACATTTCATTTGTTTTAAAGCGCTGCGTAAGACTGGTTTAACTAATTCACTCAGCTAGCCACATAAAGTACAGATCTGTTCTTTGCAGCAGGCATATTAACCCTCTGCGCTACTTTATGGCGAGTCAAAACTACCACTTAACAAAACCCTGATCTCTCTCTCTAGCAGGAACATTAATCACAAGAGTAACTTGACACTTTTATTGCTGCCTGTAAGCTGGACCCACAAGGAACTCTGCAGCAGATGCTTTCAAATCGTAAGTTATTGTTAAACAAAGCACCCCCCTGAGGTCAGTGCCACCCCTCCAGGTCAGCGCCCGTGCAGCTGCACCGGTCGCACCGCCCTAAAGTTGGTTCTATTCTATGACATAAAGCAATTATAATTATGTCTATGCATATGGTCTGTATTTTACCTCATAGCCATGTGGTATATATTTAACATCTATTTCGTTTGTATATATTTCATACAAGAGCAGTGTGCGGCAAATCAGATACAAAATTGTTAGTTGATTGGTTATTTTTTTACATCAGGGAATCATCTGTTTCCGAGAATTTAGAAGCCCTACTTGACAGCTGTATATGCTAGGATTGGCGGCTGTGAGAGTGGCCAACCCCAAAGGTTGTTCTAAGTATCTTCTTTGTTGAGTTTTTGTTAAATATTGATTTCTTAACACGCCTAAAAACAATTAAAGAAATACATGTAGTCATATGCCAAGGTTACATATGCATTATGTTATGTTATAAACAATTTAATAGCGCTGTCTACCATGATTGTGGCTTATCCGCTTTCTTCATCTGTGCACCTTTGTCGTACCATTCTGGGTTTCCATCAAGCAGTATTGTGTTGTTGTATGGTCGTGTGACCATATGCATTGTTGTTAGTAGACATTTCTTTGCTAGAAGTTATGTTAAGTTATGTTACTGGATATTTCTAGAGCAAGCTGGTGATGGGGGTGGATTGGCAGTGCTGTGGGGTGCCTTGGTCTTGTTAAGTAGGCGCTGCATCCCGCTGTTGTGCCGATTGAAGCCTGGTTGGTTGCTGTTGGATGTATAGGTGAGTGATGGGCTAAAGGAGCAGAACCGAGGGCCTTCATAGGTGCAGGTGAGATTAGTGGAAGGAAGGGAGGTAGATGTGCTTTGCTGGTGAAAGTGGGAGGAATTGGTGTCTGAAGTGCATGTCCCTGCAGTCCACACTGGTTCCTCAGTTCGATGGCAGCAAATTGCTTCGGAAAAGAAGGGGAAATAAAGGAGATTGCTAATTGGTGCAACATGGTCCCACCAACCATGACCATGAAGGTCCATCTGACCTTGATTTTGTGAATCTCACATTAATTGTGGGGAGAGGATGTGGTTTAATGACTAGGGCTGTCAATCTCAAATCTGGGGAACCGGGTTCGAGTCTCGGAAATGACGCTCAACATCCTGTGATTCTGGGCAAATCATATAATCTCCCTGTGCCTACAAAAATGAATGTGTCCTTGTGTAATGCAACTGGTGCTATGTAAAGCACTCTGATACCTGATATCTTTGGGTCAAGTTCGCGCTATATAAAACTCCGGGAACAAAACTTCTTAGTGAGCACCTCCATGGCCCCTTTCCACATATCTCTAAATTACTTTTATACTGCCTTTAGATTATCAATTCTGTTGCAGACCTTAGCATCACTTAAAAACTACTATGGGTCAGAATTTCAAAACGTTTGTGAGTACTACCATAGCACTCTTTTATATACTCTGACATGTCTTTGTGAATTTGCCATGAAACGTCCAACTGCCTACTAGTAAAATTGCAGAAAGGGCACAGCCCTTTCTAAGATGTAGACAGGAACACAGCAAAAAGGTGTATTTCCCCACATGAATGTAGAGAAATTATCCAATAGACCATCTACGTCTCAGGCAGGTGTGCCAATATTCTTCATGTTTAAGAAATATGATACAGAATTGAGTTCCAGTGTGGACTCTCAGAGACAGAGGACACTACAATGAAAGTTAGACACCTGTTGTCCCTGTTACATATATTAATAGACCCATTGTCATTTTATGAATAAATGAACCAGATTCATGGAACCAGCTTGCATACATAACACCTTTACTATAGATTAACTGAGTTTATCTTATTTACAAACTTACAACGGATTCACTTTCTGTGTTTGATAGGGTACGTTTGGCTTTGAGAGCCCTCTAAAGTGAGCCAACTGAGAAATTCTTTATTATTATTGAAGAAGATTAGCATGAAATGGCCCTGAGTTTATTCCATGCTATGAAACATATTTTTGTCTCTTCACATCAGTGCCACTCACCATTTTGTATTTGGCAAACCACGGTGGCCCAGTGGGTTACACAGGTTATTAGTTCCTTCTTCTGCATCCTGGGTGTCCTGTAATCTCCAGGATGTATGGCTGAGTGATGGGTCTCCCCATCCGTTTGAGGGCCTTGTTCTCTAGCACAGTTGGGAGTGCCCCCTGACACAATTTGACTTATTCTCTGGTACAGCTTAAAGTATCCTTTCCAGCAATTAGTCTTATCCACTGATAAAGTTAAGATGATTGTTGACACAGTTGGCCTGGTTATCTGGCACAGCTGTCCTTATTCTTTGGCACAGTGAGGATTAGTCACTTGTAATTGGCACACCTTGGCTTGGACTCTGGTGCAGTAGAATATCATCTCTGGCAGAGTTGGATTTATTCTTTGGCTGGAGACTGAACAATACTACAATAAACATAGAGATCTAATGCATGAAATAATTGTCCAGATCCAAGGAACCAGTGTGTAAATAAACAAAACTCCTCAAACTACAGCTTAAATCCCAGGTAAAAGATCGTATTTACCTCTGTGGTATGGGCTCGCGTTGCATGTTTAATGGGTTTCATTGCATGGACGCGTGAAGATCACGAAGGGCAGATCCAGATGTACATTGTTCCGCTTAGTGTGTGGCAGTGAGGGGGATACTGTGTGGAGCAAGTGCATGCCTATTCCAAATCCATTCCCTATCTGGGATATCTACTGTGTCCTCAATAAATTGATTAGGCGAGAAAAGAAGTGTAAGGAGACAATATGAGATTCAGCAAGTAAAACCAGTGAGAATGTGGTCTGATGGCTAGACTGCCGACTTTGGTGCTCAAAACCAAGTTTCGAGACTCGGGTCGCGTCCACACCCTGTAATTCTGGACAAATCACTTAATGTGTCCATGTGCAAGTAACCGGTGCTTATGTAAAGCGCTCCAATGTCATCGGGTCGAGTATGCGCTATATAAATCTGCATAAAAAAACAATTGTTTTTTGGCAAACTTGAAAATACCGTTTTGTATATGCTGATTTAGTATGCCTGGATGTTTTGCTTTTATGTTGTTTTTCTGAGGGACCAACATTTATTTTATTGAAAATTATGGCAATAGTTGTTCAGCATTTGAAAGACATGAAGTAAATTGGGTTTGTGGTTTTTGGACAGAAATTACACAATCTGAGTTTTTTTTCTGATTGCTGGCAAGAGCTGCTTAAGAAAAACAAATCAGTTTTTAAAATTCAATGTTAAATAAGTTGAGTTTATTAAGAAGAGAGAGAGAGAGAGAGAGAGAGAGAGAGAGCGAGATTTTAGGTCCTCCTGTTCCACTTATCTTGGGTGCCTGTAACTCAAGATTTTTCGGCCAGTCAGGCTGCTCACTCGACCAGTGCTGCCATAACTAACTTCACCCTGTCTATATTCTTAAAAATCTCAACTTATTTAATATTACATTTTAAAAACAGCATACAAGGGGACTTCACCTCCTAACCAGCAGTGGACCAAGAAGGGCCTTTGCAGAGTGGTGGAGAAAGGGGTGTGTTCTCAGAAGACCTCTCAGTAATCCCACTGTGTGAGACTTGCTCTGGACCTAAGGGGACTTCATCCCCCAACCAGCAGTGCGCCAGAAGGCGTGTTTGAGAGTGGTGAGGAAATGGGACGAGGCCTCCGGTGACTTGTGGGTATATTTTTTCTTTTTTATGGAGGGGGGCTGTGACCCCATCCCCCGGGGAAGGCCTATTTTGAATAGGGGAGGCCACATCCCCAGGAGCCTGGCATTAAAACATTGTTTTCATTTAATTAAAGGCAGGGGTGCTGAGTGGCCCCCTCTACGGCCTCTTGTTTTTAATTTAAAATAATAATAATGGGAGGGAGGCTGAGTGGCCCCCCTTCTGGCCGATTTCAGCCCCAGGCACGCCATTTCCCGGGGCCCAGCCTCTGTTGTAGGTGCCCTGGTCCCACCCAGGGCATCCACTTAGCAGTATTTTGTACTGCGGATTGAGCCTGAAGGCCCCCGTGGTCCCTGCTGGCTCCCCACCTCCTGTGTGTTAAAGCAAGCAATCAATCTCATTATTGTCAATTCAGTGCATGTAAAATTGTCTCAATGTCAATATATACATAAATAAATATACACTCTTTATAAAAATCATCTATACACACACTATTTGCAAAGTCTTCTTTATAAATACACTCATTTTATGACAATTGAGGATTCATAATTTAAGGTGTTAACATTACCATATACCAATTTTAATATTTAGTATCTAAAAACCTTCACTATACGGAGCACACATATTGAGACTTATTAATTCCTATAAATATAATATATACTTTCACTTCAATACCCCATTTATTTTTAATCATGTTAATTTTTCTTTCCAAACCATTAAGCCCAAGTGAGCAACAGTTACTGTGTTTAAATGATTGCCAGCTGACAATTCTATGAAACATAAAATAGACTCCACTGACATCCCCTTCTAAAGCATCACCTGTAAAGTGCATTGCTATCACCATTTCCCATTTCAACTTATATTGGTTGGTGTTTAACTCACCCCTACCTAAAATCAATCAATCAATCATAGTATTTATAAAGCGCGCTACTTACCCATGAGGGTCTCAAGGCGCTGGGGGGGGGGGGGGGGGGGTAGGGGGGAGTTGTGCTGCTACTGCTCGAAAAGCCAGGTCTTGAGGAGTCTTCTGAAGGTGACTAGGTCTTGGGTCTGCGGTAGGTGGGTGGGGAGGGTGTTCCAGGTCTTGGCGGCGAGGTGGGAGAACAAACTGCTGCCGAAGGTCGCTCTTCGTATGCGGAGGACTGTGGCAAGGGCGAGGTCGGCGGAGCGTAGTTGGCGGGTGGGGGTGTAAAAGCTGAGTTGTCTGTTGAGGTACGCTGGTCCGGTGTTGTGGAGTGCCTTGTGTGTGTGGGTGAGGAGCTTGAAGGTTATCCTCTTGTTGACGGGGAGCCAGTGCAGGTCTCTCAGGTGGGGTGTGATGTGGCTGTGGCCTATAGCAGGATGGAGGCCCCTTCAATGAGTGTCAATAATTATTCAATCTTTTATTGCTCATATATCTTCACAGATGCGTGTGCAGATCTTCTTCCATGTTAAGGCCCCAATGATTCTTAGTATTTAATTCAATAATATATCTTGACTACAGTTGCCTTAACATTCTTTTTGTGTCTCCTCCTCGCACATTTGATGGAACAGCATCCAGCACAAAAAAGAATAGGACTTTCGCCTCACCATTATGGCATTCCTCAAAATGTCTCACTACTGGGAAGCCCTGATCATGATTTTTAATAGCACTAAGATGGTGAAGGACTCTCTTGTACACTGGTAGAAATGTGCTACCTATATTTGCCAAATGGAATGGGCACCTCAGTAGGTACACAGCACAATCGGTCTTACAATTATACTGCCCTTTGATGAATTTAGTGCGAGTCATGCATGGGGAGATGTATTGTGTTGTATTTTTGACATGTTGATATGCTTTACACCTCCCACATGTTTTTAAAGCCCTTTTTGGTAGTCAGCCATGTTGTTTTGACCTCTTTCCTGTTCTCTGGGCTGCTGCTCTCCATATCTTTTCTCATTGATATAGCCCCCGTGAAAATAATGCCCGGCCTGCGTGGGGGTACAGTACTCAATATTGGGTCATTCCTGATCAGGTGTCAGTACCTATGCATGATGGCTCTTATTGCTGCCTCTTCTGTGTTATAAGTGGTAATGAGCCTAAAGTGGGAGTCAAAGTTCTTGTGTTTCACTTTATCATTACTTTTAAATAAAACTCATTCTCTAGATTTAGACATAGTTTTCGAGGTGGAGGTTTGAATGCAGTCTTCTGTGTAACCCCTAGCTTTCAATCTTTTTCTCAGGTCATTAACCGCCTTCTCCTCTTCTGCTTTATAGCTACAATTCCGTCTGACCCATAGGTGTGAGAAGCTGGCCTGGTATATGATGTCCACTAATTAAAGTGGGCACCTTGCAGCAGTCCAGACAACCTTTATGGTGATTTAAGAGGTCTCAGACAACCTTAGAGAGCTATCCAAGTGGTAGTTGTGGAGAGCAGCCTTCAGGCTAACTCTTGAAGGAGTGTAAAGCAGCTTGTTTTACCAGAATGCAATCTTTCAGTAGTGATTAACTGAAAGAGAACCACACAAGGTATTTATAAAAATATGTATTTATTATATAATACTTTCTAGTACATTTCAGTATCTCCTACATGGAGATATACACAAAGCACACAATACTTAAGCAAAGAAATAACAGTAAATAGCACTTATACACAGTGTGCCCCAGAGAGGGAGCAAACCATATATTAAGAAAGTGGTATAAGAACCACGACTCGAGTCAGGACAATGTCAAGAGGATGTAGAATGCTGGGACCCCAAGGAACCACCCAAGGTGAGTAGATAGGGACTCCACGGAGGACGGGTGCAGTGTGGGAACACACCGCATGCTCCGTACAACTCTATGTGAAAGTCGCGGTTGGAGTTTTAGAGATTAAGGACCCTTCCCAGTGGACTTCGAAGAAATCCCGTGGAAGACAGAAGGTTGGAGAGCAACCCCACCCATGGATATCAAAGTACCCAAGTTACCTATCCCAGGGAAGATGGGTGCATAGGTGTGAAGTGGTGTTGGAAACCGCCGTCAAACTAAATGGAGGACTTTGAGAAAATGCCACTGCTGGAAGGGAGAAGAATTTCCGTTGGAATCCAGACATGGATTCCTGTCGAAGAGTCCCTGAAAGCAGAGGGGACAGAGTCTAGGTCACTTGAGAGTGACCAGGGGCTCAGTAGACGAATGCCCACTGAAGTTGGGTGCTTCAGGATAGTTGACGGTGCTCTTGACTCTGCAGCTGTGGGGACCAGGCAATGCTGAGGATGACCAGGAGCTGGATACGAGCTGTCCCACAAAGGATGTCGAGTGTTGAGGGGTTGGTGTCCGGCGGGGGAAACAACAAGCCTTGGCAAAACCAACCCACACAAGACGTCAAGAAAGTGTACGGTTCGGACCAGCAAGGTCCAGAAAAATCACCACAGCCAGAGGAGTCAAGAGAGGCCTGGGGAAACCAGGGGAGCTGAAGGAAAGCAAAGTTGACCCTCAATTGGACCCACAGGCCGGAGGCACAGGAGTTGCGGGAGGACATCAAGCAGCTTCAAAAAACAGCAAGCCACGCAGCACTATGTGTGAGGTGGATGGAGATCTTTGTGGAGAAAGTCACCAGAGGTTGAGGCTACTCAGAGCCCAATTCACTTGTCTAGTAATTGCCAACAAGCACATGCACATGCAAATACACACGGTGCACAGGGGTTCGGGTATTGCAGCCCCCACAAGGGATACTGGCCTCAAACTCGGTGAGAGGGTAGCTCGGGCCTCAAGGGACATAGAAATCCACCTCCTGTGTTGCTGGACCCTTCAGAGTCCGTAGGAGCTTGGGATCAGAAGACTGGTCAGCAGCGTTGAGGTGCCTGCGAATGCAGGGGAGTGACTCCTTCACTCCAAGGGAGATTATCTTCAGTTGTCTTGGATGCTCCACAGGTCCTACACAGACGATGCAGCAGACTGAGAGGGAGACGAAGTCAGGACCAAATGAAGTCCAGCAAAGTCCAGAGTGCCCAGATGGTGATGGTCGAAATGCAGTGGTTTCAGTTCTGAATCTTGTCCAGGACTAATCTAGGGTCCTACAGCCAGGTAAGCCCCTACATTCTGACAGGAGAGGGTTGGGAAGATTCAGAGGATCCTCCCAGGGGAGGGTCTGGACAGGGGGGAGGTTACTCCCATGTCCATTGTCCAGTTTCGTGCCAAAGCAGGAGCCAACATCTCCCAGGACTGGTTTGAAGTGGACTATACACAGGGACACCAAAAGTGCCCCTCATGCAGACTTTCAGTCGCTGGCAAGTACACCCACCCAGCCCTAATACACTAACTCCTGTCTGGGAGGTGGTCACACCACCCTGTGACAGGATGACAATTGTTCTGCATTCTACCTCCTCGAGCTTGGCTCAGCAGCAGGAGGGCAGAAATGTATTTCTGGTCAGCAGCAACTATTTTGTGCTGTCCGGAGCTAGAAGGCTGGTACTGGGAACATGAGGGCCCCCACGAAAAACACTTCTGAGGGGTGGAATCATACTCCCACACTGGTTACAGGTGTGGGTGTATGATTCCAACATGTTTTATGCCAAACACAATATGGTTTGTTGTTTCCGCCATTTTAGAGTTGGTGATCACGGGGTCGCCTAATGCCCCTCTATACTAATATGTGGCTGCTTCACTGACAACCTGGGAGAATGGACTCTGTAGGCTGCAGGGGTGTCCTGCTAATGCAGGAGCACCCTCTCACTTAGAACCAAGCGCCCTGCCCTCAGGATTGTCACTGAAAATATCAATGGAATCAGGGGCCATCAGTGGAACAATATGGACTTTGGTTTAAAGTTCGTCTGAATGTCACCATATGTTTCTAGTCCTTGTTCTCCAACTAGAATTTCTTCATTCAGTTGTGCCCGAATGCCCTCATTCGCCAATTCCAGTTCTTGAAGTTCTAGCATCAAGTTCATGTCCTCAACTTGTAACGCATTTGAATAATCCAACGGATTTGTTGTCATTTTCAATTTTCTTTTCTTTGGCTGGGTCATGAAAAGCTTCTTTAGTTTCATAGACCTTATCAGTTTGAACAGAGCAATCCTTGTCTGTGTATAGTCCTTGTTTTGCTGTGGGCAAAAAGAGAGTCTGAGCTTTAAGATGTCGATCTCTTTCATTGTCAGCATATGATCAGTAAGACTGATGATAGAATTTTATGTTTCTAACACTGGCTCTTCTATTTCTTGGCCCATTTTCCCGTCTTCTCCTTCACTTGATTGTTGTTTGTTTTTCCTTGCTCCCCTGCGCCTCTTCCGCCTCTTCCTCTTGATGGCTTGCTATTTTCTTGAAACTATCTTGGGCGGAGATTGAACTGCCCTTCCTGCCTTAAAAAATCCAACTCTTCGATAACTGAAGGGATTGCACCTTTTTGTTGTTGTACTGTGCTATTTGCCTCTTCTAAGTCAGTATCCACCTATGAACTGACTATGCTGCTTAGCTTGGACCGGTTATCCTGCCCCACCGCAGTGGCTTCAGAAAGGTGCTGCCTGCGAATGTTTTCATATTTCCTCAAGAATGTATACATTTGTCCTTTATCATTATCGATTTCATTACGCAGGAACATTTGGGGTTTTCTGACCGTATTTGCTCCCTCCAGTTTTATAAGTCTTCCTTTCATACTAGCAGAAATGTTTTAATCATTTCCTGCTCTTCTTCTTTGGCCATGATCTCATGTTGTTTGTCCATTTCTTCCAGAATTTTCGCTTTGTCGATATCCGCATAGTTAATTAGAAAGCCATGCATTCTCCTCGAGGACTCATTATTATTTCTACCCCATTCGCGCACAATGTCTGGATTTGGCTCTTCATAGCTAGGAGCCACTAAAATTCTCAAACCTCGTGGGATCCATCTGACTTCGATGTATTGCTGTAATGACCTCGACTCCCACCATTTGGATAATTCCGTCTCAACTCTAACCAATTGGATAATTCCATTAGTTTAAATTTCTCAAGTCGATTTAATTTATGATTCAGATCACCTCCTGTAGTCTGCATACTATTGCTTTTTGTTGCACCTGTTTCAGTCATAGATTCTTCGCTAAACATTTTCAATGCGCCCTCCTCCCAGTCTTGCATCTCTTTGGTCGACATATCTCCTTGCCTTCAGCTTTCAAGCATTGGTTATGCTCTCACCCTCACCGCCCGACTCCGTGGCCCACGTCACAAGACTGGAAACTATATCGGCGGATCTCCCGTCACCCGCTCCTGTTTCTGCCTGGGTGGGTATCTGGTCCCTGGGGGGTCCTCCGACTCACCAGTTCCGACATCCCACTACCAGAGCTACCATTGCTATACACACGTAAATTGTGTCGCTGGGGGCTCGGCGGCTTGCAAACCTTCACATCCACAGCTTACTGACTGCTGCCAAGCTCCAAGCCGAGGGGCGGTTTGTCCTCGTGTATCCAGCATGATGGGTACGTATTGATCATTCCTCCTCAAAAACCTCCAAGGACGGAGACGACACAGCGGGTGAGCTTTTTGTTGATATGTTCTATATTTCGACCACATCAAATGCGTTTCGGCTGAAACTCAGCCTTGTTCACTGATGGCAAGATTCTAGTAATCGTGCATAAAACGTATACACATTAACTGACACAATGCCATAGCCACTGCAAACAGACTCCTCCCATGTTGGAACCAGCCTTGCTGATTTGAGTTTTAGTTAAAGCAAGCTATCAATCTCATTAAAGTACAATTCAGTGGATGTAAGATTGTCTCAATGTGAATATAAATTAATAAATATACACTCAGTAAAAAATAATCTATACACACACTATTTGTAAAAAAGTCTTCTATATAAATACACTGATTTTATGACAATTGATGATGAATAATTTAAGGTGTTAAAATTACCATATACCAATTTTAATATTTAGTGTCTAAAAACCTTCACTATACGGAACATACATATTGAGACTTATTATTTACTTTCACTTCAATACCCCACTTCTTTTTAATCACGTTTCTTTTTCTTTCCAATATACATTGGAACAAAAGAACTGTACCTGTATATATATATATTCACTTAAAAAAACCACAGGTTTCACACATGTTATAGTTAGGTGGATATTTCACTCGTAAAAAACCAATGAAATTCCCCTGTTATAGTTAGTTGAGATAACTATAACTCGCGCGCCCGCAATCCTCTGCTCATGACGTCACATATTACATCATTCATGACATGGTCAGTGGCATCACTCATGACATCACTGATGACATCATCCTTGTGATAGAGTGGCGGTCGCGCGAGTTATAGTTATCTCAACTAACTTGATTCCTCCAGACAACCGTTTAAACAATGACTACTACTGTTGGGAAATGTCCCCCAAAGAATCTAATCAGGACTTTTATATTTCGCTAATACTGGTTACAAGAAGAAGGCATATTTCTTCCTGAAGGGATTAATGGCCGATTTATAAGACAGCTGCAGGTGAAGCAATTGGAAGTGACCAGAGCTCCCGCAATGCTTTGGGCTGGGTTTTAAGAAAGCACTGGGACCCTGGCGACATCTGTAAAGGGCAAGGCAGCGACTCTTAGAATGCATGAGCTTAGAGCATGTTCGTGCGCAGTCAAGGCGGCTACAGTGCATTTATTTTTTTGTCTGAAAGCAACTCACGTTTACTGGCCTTGTGCCTAAGGGCCGAGGAAAATCCAGGAGTGGACTCGGAACAAGACGCCATGGTGCCCAGGTGTGATTTGCAAATTGGTCGTATGAGAACATCACGTTCGACCTTCCCACTTGCATCTCTCGAGTTTCAGGTGTGTTCGCCTTGCAGTACTTTTATTGTTCAGAAACGAAATGCTTTATAACATTTACAAAGAGTGTTTTTAGATTGAAGGCCGACCTTGATTGGGTTAATCACAAGCATGTAAATAATAGGTGATTGGATTGGGCAATCTTTTATCGAGGCAGTTTTATTGGTTCATGTGTAAGGATACTGTGAAAGATGAAAGCACTGTAGTGTACAGTAGGTTTAAAAGTACTTTATGTGATGGTATCACTAACTTGCGTCTGTCAGAGTCAGAGATCCAGGCAGATTGTCAGATGCAGGTTGAAAGTGCTTATATGGCGCCCATGGTTGCAGGTGTTGGGCATTACTTGTGTCCTTCCACTGCTCACTATTAAGGCACTACTTTTTTCTTTCGTTTTTTAGCTAAGCACACCAGGAGAGTGCATGTGTTTTCGCTCGACGCAGTGAAGTACAATTGTTTTATGCCTCGCCACTTTCAAATGTCACCAGCCGCCACTGGCATGCTTAATGGTGCTAGCAAAGGACTCCCACGTATAAACTGACCATGCAATACAGATGTTTGACTTGCACTGCAAGAGCTCGTCACCACACTTTCCTTCACCATCAGGTGACATTTGAAGTAGGCACTTGATTTAATGGCAGGTGGATCATCGCTGTGAACAGTGAAATGTCACCAGTTTCTCGTGCATTTTAGGATTGTATCAATTTTTTATTATTTGTGAAAGAGGGAAATACAGATCTTTCGCATACGACCAATGGCCGGCGAAGAAAAAAAGGGGGGCAGGGGGGATGGTGAGAGGGTAGTAACCAATGATTTAAACTTATAAATCAATAAAACAAAAGTGTGTAAGCCATGCCCGCGTGTTTCGTGATGTCCGTGTTGTCCCACTTCCATCTCAATGTAGCTTAAGTGTCAGTTTGTATGCCAGCTGTGAGGTGTAGAATACATAAATATATTGAGTTCTCTGAAGGTGTTGGATAAATATTTTAGGCAGGGGCCCCATGTCTTCTCAAATTTAGGGAGCATTTGGTCTACAACTGCTGTTAGTTTTCCCATGCTCAATAAGTCCCAAAGTTTGCCCAGCCAGTCCAGGTGGGTGGGTATGAGGTCAGTTCCCCATCTGCCTAGATATGAACTACCCTGCGTGGCCCATGAGAAGGGGAAGGTGTTAGCTAGGTATGTCTGTTCATCTAGCGGGATAGTGAGAGAAGTGGAGACTAGGAAAAAGTCAATTCCGGCGTATGGCTGATGTGTGGCAAAGAAATGTGTGCACGATTTTGTAGTGGGTTGTTGAGCCCTCCAGACGTCAACCAGCCCCACGTCTGAAAGACATTGAATCCCCGGCAGGGTGAGTGCTCCTGCTATACTTACTCTCTGGGGAGTCCTGTCCAATGAAGCGTCTCAAACTATGTTGAAGTCCCCCCAATGAGAATATTGGCGTCTGGTGTAGTGAGGATGGAGCCAATTGCCTGACGGGTAGAAGGTTCCTGGTGAACGTTAGGTGCATAAAGGCTTGCAATTGTGATGGTGCATTGGGGAGGGCGATCTGCAAGCCTATCATGCGGCCTGTGATCTCCGAGTGCGTTTGACTGACCCGATCTTGAAAGTGTGTTGCAAGTAGTATAGCTACCCCCGCTCTCTTGCTCGGTCCAGTCGACCAGAATTGGCGGTCGAACCACTTTGACTGCATATGACCCAGTCCTTTTTAACAAGGTCGGTCTTTTGCAGGAGGCATATATCACATTGTGTTGCCTTTAATTGTATCAACAGTGCTATTCTCTTTGCCGGAGAGTTCAGGCTACTCACATTAAGGCTAACCACCCGTGCCATGACAGGGTTTCAATGTGAAGCATAGTAGTGGCTCTAGAAAGTGACACTGTGCTCCCTCTCTACTTGATGGATCGGGACATATGTAGGTGTGGGCGGTGCATGGGCTTGTTTTTAAGGAAACATACAGTGAAATGTAAATAACAAAGTCACCAAGTGGTGAAAAACCAGTGTATACGCAGTAGGGGTCCATGTCATCAGTAAGCGACAAGGGTCGTCTAGGATATTGACAGTTGATGGAGTCCTCCGCTGACGCTCGCTAGTATCACTACTCAACCCTGGAGTGAGCCCGGGGTCAGGCTTACATTGCCCATAATCTGTGCCCGACTGAGGCCGTCTGTTATTTTGCCATGGTCAGTCTATTCCATAGTGGCAGAGTTCACAGCTGAGCTCCGATCTCTAAGACCTTCATTTGTCCTCTTGTTCCGGTGCAGAGTCTTGCTTGGTAAGGTGTTGAACCAAAGCCGACCGTTCCCTGAAGCTTTTGGTTGTGGCCGGTTTGGGAGTCGGTTTTTGGGCTCCTCTGCCGGCCTGATACCAGAGAGGGCGAGAGGGAGCTGCCACGTCGGCTCCAAGTCGAGTTCAAGGATCGCCGCTGCCTCACCGGGGGCACAGGTTGAGTGCGTCTCTCCATTCCATACAAACACAAGGCAGAAGGGGTGACTCCATCTGGAATGCACACCTTTCTCCCTCAAGAAATCTGTAATAGGTTTCATATTGCAGCGGCGCTGTAGAGTGATGGTAGAGAGGTCTTGGAATAGGCGCACCTTGATCTCTTCAAACATGACGTGAATTTGGTTGCGTACCGCGTTCATTATAAGTTCTTTCCGGCGGTTGTTGTGTAGACATGTAAGGATGTCCTGAGGGATACCTGGGATTGGAACGGACGACCCACTCTATGTGTGCGATCCAGAGGGATCTCAGTGTCTTACAGTTCTGGGACAATCTGGCGGAACAGCCGTAAAACGAAATCCTCTAGGCGATTTTCCATCTGCCTGAAGCGGTATCCCTTTAATTTTTATATTGGATCTCCGGGACCTGTTTTCCAGGTCTTCTAAGTAGTAGTTAAGGTCCGCATTGTGGTCTTTGAGTTCAACTATTTTGCTACGGCACAGTTCCAGCTCCTCTTCTCTGGCATTGCGCAACTTCTCCACGGTGTCCACCTGCTGTTCCAGTTCGCCCACTTCACGGTGCAGATCCTTCATATCATTGCCCATCTCTGTCCTCAGTGTTGCAATGTCGCCTCTCAATATGCCAAACAGGGACTTCATTAAACCACGTGTGACTGGGCCCTCCTTGCCTGCTTCCTGCTCTTGCGCTGCTCCCATCGACTTGCGTTCCAGTGAAGTCGCCTCCGGGGCCTGCCCTGTACGATTGGAGGGGGTTTTCGTGAAGAGGTCTTTCATGGAGGGGTCTTTTTTGGTCCTGGTGTTCGCCAATTTTGCCTCCTGGTGGTGTGGAGTGTGTGTGCACTCTCATTCCAACTGGCTGTGTTTCTCTGAGCGCAGGCTGCCCCTCCAGGCCTAGAGTCAGTTTGCAGGGCGTCTGCGCGACAATCGGTGTAGCTTTAGTGTGACTCACCCGGGGAGAGCGGGCACCAGGTGCTTTCCTTTTGGCCTTGGCGTGGTCCCTACTCCTCCCAGTCCACGTGTCTTGGCCGGAAGGTGCCGGTCCTGTCTTGGCCGGAAGGTCCCAGTGCTAGGGTGTGTCTCCCAGTGACTGCCGATTCTCTGGACCGCTCACTGTTGCAGATTCGCTTGGGCTCCTCTATTGCCAGCGCACCCAGCAGTTCATTCTCCACCCGGCATCTTCTTGTGCCTCTTGCTAGTTTCACTGCGTGATGCAGCTGCTCCCTGGTTACCCAGAGCGGGGGTCTTCAGATATTGGCTCCTTTCCCTGGTCTAGGGTGGCTGGGTTGCGTGCTGCTTCGGCTACTTTTCGATGGGCCTAGGCCTGTTA
Organism: Triturus cristatus; assembly: GCF_964204655.1. Taxonomy (NCBI): domain Eukaryota; kingdom Metazoa; phylum Chordata; class Amphibia; order Caudata; family Salamandridae; genus Triturus; species Triturus cristatus. The sequence continues at coordinate 628,654,496 of NC_140595.1, read as the reverse complement.
CAGTGCTGCTAGTCAGTGCTCTCATGTGCCTCCTGATTGCCAGGCCTCTTGCTCACTTTGCAGTCTTTTAGCTCCGTTTTGTTTCCCCTTCACTGCTTCCTCTCCGGCAGGCGAAGTCTTATTACAGGCATCATGATCATGCTGTTGGGTGTTGCGCTTGTAGGAAGGTGGAATCTGACTATATGGTTGCCCCCACATTTTTCCTGGTGTTTTGCTGGTTTATGACTTACTTACTAGGACCCTGCTATTCAGGGCCCCAGTCTATCTGCTTTTTCTGTAAAATGGTTTCCATGTACATTAGGTACATATCTAATTGGATTCTGGAGTGCCTTATAAGCCCCTAGTATATGGTATACTATGTACCAACCAAGGGTCTGAAGCATGTATTATGCCACCCCTGGGAAGCACTCAAAAAGTGCACCACAGATCTGCTACTGCAGCCTGGGTAAGGGTGTGCTTGCACTCCTTACAGTGGCATAGGCTACCTATATCACTACCATTGCACACACATATAAAACCTATAAGTCACTCCTATGACAGGCCTTAACAATCCTGAAGGCAGAGTGCTTGGTTTTTATGTGAGAGGGTGCCCCTGTAAGAGCAGAGCCACTCTGCAGCGTTCGGAGTACCTCCTCTGATGCTGTTTGTGGTGCAGCCTGACCATATACTCTTAAGTGCATGATAACCTTGCGGTAAATGCTAACTTTGGGGTGGCTGCACGGAAACATGTTGTGTTTAGTGTCAAACGCTTTGGAAAACTACCCCCCCGCCAGTTCTGAGGCGAGTGACGAGGAACCGTGACCCCTGGACACCGCGTACTATTGCTGGTACATCGACTTCCTGTTTATCCTAGAAGTTCTGCTTTGGGCTCCGAGTAGCCCCAGCCTTGAGCACTGACTGCACCGATGATCTCTGGCCTCCACTCCACGAGTGACCCGTGGGCCGGGTTCCAGTGCGACCGCTCGAGGCTCCTTCGTGATCGCTAGGCCATTGGCTAGTGGGTCCCCACGAAGGCAACTCCTCTTCTGCTTGGGCTTCCCTGGTTGCTCCAGACGTGCCCTGACTTACCCTCACTGGGTGAGTCGCTCAGACCTTGCTGGTCTGCACCGACGTCCTTCTTCTCTTTACACGAGACTTGCCGTTGCCAAGGCTTGTTGGGTCCATTCTGGTCGCAGGCACCGCAGCACTCGAAAGACTTCGTGGGACAGCTAGAATCCGGCTCATGAACTTCGTCGACGCCTCCTGGACCTCGTGGCTGAAGAGTCAAGACACCCGTCAACTCACCTGAAGCACCCGACATCTGTGGACATTGGTCCATCGTGCCCCTGGTCACTGGCAAGTGACCCAGACTCTGTCCCCTCTGCTTTCAGGTTCCTTCCATTCTAGATCCAGGCTTGGATCGCTTCGGACACTTCTCCTCTTCACGGCAGCAGCACTTCTTTGCCAGCTTCCATTGAAATCGACGACGCGACCCGACACCAAAAGACACCTATGCACCCAGCTTCCCTGGGTGAGGTAACACGAGTACTCCGGTGCTCCCGTGGGTGCTAGCCCTAGAACTGCCTAAGTCCAAAAGGGTTTGGTCTTAACTCGATTATAAGTGTCCCTAATCTTTAATTTTCCAACCGCGACATTGCCCATAGAAGCTAACAGGAACCCGCGGTTGTGTTTACACACTGCACACGGCCCCCGTGGGTCCCCTTGGGTGGTTCCTTGGGGTCCCAGCGATTCTACAGGCTCTAGGCCTTTTGTCTAGTTCAGTTGTGGTTCTTATATCACTTTATTGGTATATGGTTTGGTACGCCCCTAGGGCCCAAACGTGTATTTGTGCTATTACTGTTGATTGCTAACTTGTAAATCAAGTACTTCGAACTCCAGTCTCATAAAGAGACTAGATGGGTGTGTTTTATCCTAAATGCATATATTTTAAATATATACCTGGTGTGGTTGTCCTTTCATTAGGATAGCTTTCAATAAAGGTTGTCTTTAACCAATTCACCATAAGGGGTTGTTGGGACTGATACAAGGTGCCCACTATAATTAGTGGACAGCATATATCAGGCCAACTTCTCACAGCACTCAGCAGTTAGAACGACACCTTGCCCCCCCCCCCCCCCAGTGAGTGCCTTTCGTGTCTCCCCCCTGCGCCTGGTTCAGTGCTCACCTAGCGCCCGGCCGCTCTGCATGATCGCTGGTGGGGTTGTGCTGGCCTCGGCTGCGCTCTCACCTCAGGCTGAAGACTCCAGCTGCAGGCTGTCAACACGCTGCAGTCAAGATGTAGGCCTGGTGCCTACAGGATGCCGGCCTGCAGTTTTAGTACAGTGGTGGAGGGGTGAGGGAAGAAGCGCTCTCCCGCCATCCCCCCGCCTTTCCGCAGTCTGTGCTCCAACTGGCCGGGATGCCGCTGTCTCCGTCTCGGTGTCTGCACTGATGCAAGGGCTCTGCAGATGGGCGTCACGCACCACAGCAGCTCCGGTGATCAGGAGCTACTGCAGCTTCCCTCTGCTGCCATTTTGCCTTGTTGGCTCCTCACCTTCTCTTCTAACTTCCGTTCCTCTGCTCTTGCACCTTTTTACATCGATCAGAGGGGCTAACAGACACCACCGATGACTGTGGCTCCGCACCTGGGCTGGGATCCGATCACAGCACCGGGAATCCGCTGTCTCGTGGTGTGGCACGGCAGAGCCCCGAGGAAATGCTCCTACATGGGCGCCAACTTGGACACGCCCCCATCTCATGAATTTTCACATCATTACTTGACTCCTGTGCATACATGCCAACACTCCCGATTCAGGCGGGAGACTACCGATTTCAAGGCTAGTCTCCCGCCTCCCGATTCCTGCAAGCAAAAACCCGATTCCTCGGGGTTTCAGCTGACAGGGCTTGGTAATGTGTAACGTGCTAATTCTTCCAGCAATAGTCAGAATGGCGATGCAGGGGCTCTAGAAGGGGTGAAAAACCAACAAAGCCCCATTAACAACCGAATGGTCTTTTAAACACCTGTGAAGTACTGGGGGGGGGGGGGGAGAGGAGAGGGGCGCGGCTGCGTGCGTGCCCGGAAGCTGTTTCAGCCCGGGCTGACGGGGGAGGGAGGGGGGTGTATGCACTGACCGCAACCTGCCAGGCCAGTGCAAACTCTTGCATCCCCCTCTTTCTCTGCCACTGCGCTCCATGCTTCTGAAAGGTGATAAAAAAAAACATGTGAATTTGCTTTCAAATGTCCGATCCTGCAGCAGCACGCTTCCGAAGTCCATACATGACAGAAACCCGATTGAAGGCCCCATTATCCCGATTTTTTTTTGATTTTTTTTAAATCTCCCACTTTGCTCTTCTGAAATGTTGGCATGTATGCCTGTGCTGCAAATTTGATGTAAAAAATTAGTCTCTTCTTACTTCATTTTTCAGAGTCACACTTTGGTGAGTTATTACAATGCCCTTCTGGGATAGGGCTGACCACTGATCGGTATGCTGAAAGAGCACTACCTTCATAGAATCTTAAGATCAGCGAAATGGCACAATAGTTCATGAAACAGTTAATGAGAAATCACTATTGTTTATGAAATTAACTACATAGTAGTTTATGAACTGTTACAATTTAGATGTATGCTTCAATTATAAGGATATGTTCTCTGTGGTTCTACTTTAGATGTAAATCGTGCTGTGTTATGGCACAGCTCCTCCATAGAAGAAAGTTAAATAATGTTTTTAAAAGGCTCAGAATTATAGTTAGATTGATAATGAACGTCTAATTGTAGAGAAAATTACTTGAATCAAAGTGAACTTCATCCCAATTCCAAACCTGTAACCTCTTGTGAGGATGCATGCAAAATTAAAGAAAACTGTACAACTTGTTTAAAGAATATAAAGAGATTCATAAGCCTCAAATGTGTAGATAATGTGGATCTAAGTTACTTGACAATGCCAGCAAATCCAATGTACTTAGCAGGAATGAAGGAAGTGCACAGTAGAGCTAAGATCATCATTTGATTTAATGCCAAGCCCAACTGTGTGCACCATGTGCAATAAAAATCTTTTATTGCCCCCCCCCCCTTTCCATAATGACAAACATGTTGTTTCAGAATAAGTCTATAAAATCGTCAGGTCTGTACATACCAGGCGCGCAACACCCATTGGACTCAAAGGGCTTCATCCCCCCCCCGTCGTGTGTGGCAGCCCGGGATGAGACACCTTCCCGGGCAAAAAAGCAGCCGCACCCGAGCACTTCACAGGTCTTTAAAAGACCATTTGCATGTTAATGAGGCCTTGCTGTTGTTTCACCCCTTCTAAGAGCCCCTGCAGCTCCACTCTGCCTATTGCTTAAAGTTCAGCCCCCCCCCGAAATGTTTGCTCAGCCCCCCCCGAAATTTGGCTCTAGTTGCGCCTCTGGTACATACGTAACATTTCAGTCACTGGAGTTGTGTTTAGTTCTCCCCTTTAAATATGCAGTCAATACATGATTGCATATTTAAAGGGGAGAACTAAACACAACACGTTCTACAGGCAACCCCGTGTAAAAGTATGAGGGACTTTGAGGGTTTTTTGGATCTCCCTCCTACTTACTTTGATACTTACAGGGCACAAGTGACAAAAACATTACTCATGGCTAGGTCCACTGGAATTGTGAGGCAAGGGAGGACCAGATTATGCGGCAGGGTTCACTAAAATATGTGGCAAGAAAAGGCAAATTATGCAGCGTAATGCGGCACATTTTTTGATGACCTTATTTTTTGTCATTTTTAGGTTTCATTCAGACAGCGCATGTGCTGTCTATTCAAGACCTTTTGTTTTCTAACAGTGCACTTTATAGCCGCGCATTGCTTACCAGTGGTTGGCTTTGTTGTCAATCTTATTTGCCTGCTTCATATTGGTCCACTGCCAAAGGCTTCCTCCCTCTTTGTTTGTTTGTCCCTCTCCTGGAGCACGGACGCATTGCTTGAGTCCTTCTATTGTTCATTTTATTAGAAGTTATGTTTTTCTTTGTGTTTAAATACTCCACAAGAATGTGTATTTTTCAGCTGGCTCCCTCGTGTACTTCTCCCCCTCGGTATTCCTCCCTCCCTCCTTTATTCGTGTTGCTTTTTCCCACCTGCCTGTCCTCCCTCATACCTGTTGCTTGCCTGCATGCACCCTCCATTGTTGTCTGTGTTGTTGCTTGCCCCAGTCCTCCCCCACCTTGAGTCATCCGTGTTGCCCCCTGATTTTCCCTTCCTCCCACTGTTTTACTTCCCACCCCCCTTCTTCCATGATGCCTCATACCTCCCACTCTGCAATAAAAAAATAAAAAGTGCTATGATACAGCCAGCATTGACCACACTATCCATTGTCTGTGTTGCCCTACCCCACACCCTCCCTCCATGTGACCTCCCATCTCACCAGCAAACACCCCCACCAAAAACAACAATATTACTCGGCCAGCGATGGCCACGTTATAACACTTTTTTAATACTTGCAGCCGTGATGCACAGCAGCCATACTACTGTGCAACATGGCTAACAGATATTGACAACCTCAATTGCTCTCCCGTACGTGAAACCTATTGGCTTTGCCAAGGCTTGTTATGTTATGTTACATTATGCAGATTTGTAGAGCAGACTATCACCTGAGAGGGTATCCTAGTGCTGAGCAGGTGTGAGCCTAGGACCTAGTCGGACTACTCAAAAAGCCAGGTCTACAGCTTCTTGCAAAATTCAAACAGTGAGGAGTCATTCCACACTTTAGGAGTGATGTAGGAGAAGGCTCGACCGCCAAATCTGGTTTTCCATATGCATGGGATTTGTGCAAGTTAGAGTCCGGACAGTTGGAGATATCTGGAAGGTTTCTGAAAACAGATGCGATTGTGGAGGAATGTTAGGCCAGTGTTATATAGTGCCTTGAAAGTGTGTATGAGGAGTTTGAATTTTGCTTGTTTGTGAATGGGGCGCCCGTGGAGCTCCTTCAGGTGTGGTATGAAATGAATGCAGCATGGGAGGTTGACAGTGATTCTGGTCCCCAAGTTTTGAATGGTCTGCAGCCTTCTGTCAAGTTTTTTGTTGATTCCGCATAGAGGGTGTTCCGGTAGTCCAGCTTGCTTGTGACCAAGGCATGTGTGACTGTTTTCTAAGTGATGATTAGAAGCCATTTGAAAATCTTCCTCAGCACATTCAGGGTATGGAAGCATGAGGCAGTGATGGCATTGACTTGGGCAGTCATGTTGAGTTTGCTGGCAAAGATGTTCCTGAGGTTTTTGGCATGGGTGGTTGGTGTTGGTTTTAGCCCTGTTGGCCACCAGTAGAGTCCCATGGTGATGTGCTCTTCCCAAAGATCACAGTTTCAGTCTTGTGGGTGTTCAGCTTTAGACAGTCGGTCTTCATCCAGTAATTTCAGTCATGCAGGCATTGAACTCGATCTGGGTACTGGGCATCTTGTCCTCGTTAAAGAGAATGAGCTGTGTGTCGTCAGCGTAGGAGAGGACAATGATGTTGTGAGACCGTAAGATGCTGGCTATAGGAGCCATTTATGTGTTGAAGAGGGCCGGGTCAGGAAGGATCCTTGCGGAACTCCACAGATTAGTTTGTGTGCATCAAAGGTGCATGGTGCCAGGTTGACTGACTGGGTCCTTCCAGTCAGGAAGGAGCAGATCCACTGGAGTGCATTTACTTGGATTTCGATGTCAGGTAAGGGTTGAATGAGGGTGGGGTGGGAGACTGTGCCAAATGCTGCAGCGAGATCCAGGAGGATGACAGCTGTTGTGTCTGCTCTGTCAAGTCATGCGGATGTCATCCGTGGCAGTGATGAGGGCAGTTTCCATGCTGTGATTGGATCTGAAACCAGACTGAGTAGTGACAAGGATTTGTTGGTCGTTGAAGTATCTTGGTCCACAAAAGTGGCCTAACAATAGCCCCCGTGGAGTGGGGGCCCCCCAAGTTTCAGAGCCCCCCCCCCCCCTCCGGCACTGTGTACTGGTGAAGGACCCCTGGCAAGAGCGCTCCTAACTGGGCCCAGAGCATGGGGCCCCTCCTTGTAATTTGCAGGGGAGGGCCCTCAACTTTTGTTATGCCACTGGTCCACAAGTTTGACTGTATATGCCAATCCAGCTATGTTGCATGAAAGGGAGCACACAGAGAGATGGCACAGTTATGGTAAAGTGGGAGTAGAGGTTTATTGAAGTTTCTATGTCATTGTCTGCACCCACGATCAATGATACAGTGATAGTAGACAACTTAAACTTGATTTTGAGAGGATTGTGTTTGTCTAAGTGCCACCGGCAGAGGGGGGATGGTTGTAATGGTTCCACAATCTGATGTATGGGTGAATGTAGGAGAACATACCCCGTGTTTAATTTAAGCCGGTGATTAAAGGTGGGGGCCACCGGCACTCATTTTTAGGGACCAGCACTTATTTGTGCTCATCAAACTTTGACTCAGACAAGAGAGTGAAATACACAAAAAAGGTAGAAGGAGGAGGAGGAAGACCAAAACCAGTGACAAAGAAAGCAAGGATGAGAAAGAACCTGAAAGAGTGAGCTAAAGAGGCAGGAAGTCTATGGTGGTGGATAAAAGAGGCATGGGGTGGAATCAAGACTACGCACCCTTAGTATTTAGAACCCGGATATTTGATACACCTGATCACAAGCTTCTGTGCAAAACTTTACTTACCAGCACCTGCAACATTTCATAACTTTGCTATTTCTGCTGCAGCCCCTGCTCCTCTTCCTGCAGCATCTATTGCTATCACCCCATGTCTATTTTTTTGGCTCAACGCACCCAGCTGCAGCTGTCCCTCTCGCTGCATCTACTACTGCTCCTTCTTCATTGTACTGCAGCTTCTGCTTCAGTTCCTGTTGCCCTTATTGCTGAAACCCTACTATATTTCGTTGTTGTTGAGTTCCTCCTGCTGCAGGGTCTATTGCTGCATTCCTGCTGCACCTCTTGCTTCGGCTTGTCTGCTAGCAGTTCTGTAATTCTTGGTTCAGCTTCTCCAGATGACATCAATAACTCGCCTACTATTGGCTTTACAGCTGCACTGTTGGTTTATTTGCTCCAGCCCTCTTCCTGCAATTCCTGGTCCTACTGTTCATCTTGCTTTTGTGACATCTCCTGCTGCGCACCTTCTGTATTTCTTTTGTTCAGCCCTTCATACCCCCTCATCTGTAGCATCCACCGAAACCCCTCCGTGGCATTTATTGGTTTAGCTCCTACTGTATTAGATTTTGCTTCACCTGCTGTTGCATGTGTTAGTGCAAAGCTTCTGTGCTCCTTGGTTGGTTCAGCTCCTCCTACTGCACCTATAGCTCCACTTCCTTTTGCATCCAATGCTCCAACTCCAGTGCATTACTTAGCTCAGCTTCTCCGGCTACATTCACGGCTCCAACTCCTCCTGCACCTACTGCGGCGTCCCTGGTAAATTGTTGGTTCTACTCTTCTGGCTGCAGTTTACGCTCCTGTTGTTCACCCTGCTCTTGATTTATAAAGCTGCTGTACTTCTTGGTACAGCTCCTCTTGCTGCAGTTCCTGATCCACTTCCTCGCTCATCTATTGTGTGTCCTCTAATGTATTTCTTAGTTTGACTCCTCTTGCTGCAGCTCCCCCTCCTGATGACACAGAGTGCTGCACTTTGGATGTGTTGGTTCAGCTCTCTTGCTGTACCTCCTACTGGCTCTCCTGTGGCATGTACAGTGCCAATCTTTTTATAGTTCATGATTTGTTTCCTTCTGCTAGTCCTCCTCCTCGCCTACTGGGTCATTTATTGCGGTACTCTCTGCTGCATTCCTTGCCTTGGCTCCTCCAAAAGCAGCTTCTGCTCCACCTCCTGGGTCTTCTTTTGCTGCATTTCCTGCTGTATTACTTGGGTCTTCTGCTCCTGGAGTATTTCAAGTACACCTCATGAGTCACCTACGGTTATATCCCTCCAGAAGTCTTAGTTTAGCTTCTCCTGATGCACCCTGTGTGCTAATTACCGCATCCCTCATTTTGCTGAACACCCTTGTGAAAACCATACAGTTCCTCCGGTTGCAGTTCCTGCTCCGCCGCCTGCAACATCCTGAATGTCCTCATGTGATACTGATGCATGTCAATGCTCATTACGTTTTAAGTAAACAAATGTTTTCAGCTTTCCCCCACTAAAAATCACTCCTTTTTACAATTTAATGCAAAATTAAATTTCCCAACTGTTCTAAAACTCCCTGTTATTCCATCCCAAATGCTGGCATTTTAGGCACATGCTTACTATATTTACTGGTCCGCTCTTCTTGCTGCATCTGCTCCACGCCTATTGCATTTCCGGCTGCACTTCTTTACATTTGTGGCTACGGCTCCCTCCTGTTGCATCTATGGGTGTACTCCTTTACATCTGTGGCTATGGCTCCCTCCTGTTACATCTATGGCTCTACTCCTTTACATTTGTGGCCACGGCTCCCTCCTGTTGCATCGTCGGCTGCATCCCTTTACATTTGTGGCCATGGCTCCCTCCTGTTGCATCTCCGGCTGCACTCCTTTACATTTGTGGCTACGGCTCCCTCCTGCTGCATCTATGGCTGTACTCCTTTACATATGTGGCTATAGCTCCCGCCTTTTGCGTCTCTGGCTGCACTCCTGTTATATTTGTGACTATGGCTCTCTCCTGGTGCATCTGTACTCCTGTTACATTTGTGGCTACGACTCCCTCCTGTTGCATCTCTGGCTGCACTCCTTTACATTTGTGGCTATGGCTTCCGCCTGTTGCATCTCTGGCTGCACTCCTGTTATCTTTGTGGCTATGGCTCTCTCCTGGTGAATCTGCACTCCTGTAATATTTATGGCTACGGCTCCCTCCTGTTGCATCTCAGGCTACACATGTGACATTTATGGCTATGGCTCCCTCCTGTTAAATTTCCGGCTGCACTCCTGTTACATGTGTGGCTATAGCTCCCCTCTGTTGCATCTCTGGCTGCACTCCTTTACATTTGTGGCTATGACTCCCTCCTGCTGCATCTCAGGCTGCACTCCTTTACATTTGTGGCTATGGCTCTCTCCTGTTGCATCTCCGGTTGCACTCCTTTTCATTTGTGGCTATGAGTCCCTGTTGGTGCATCTCCGGCTGTACTCCTTTACAATTGTGGCTTTGGCTCCCTCCTTGTGCATCTCCGGCTGCACTCCTGGTACATTTCTGGCTATGGCTCCCTCCTGTTGCATCTCAGGAGTTCCTGTACATTTGTGGCTATGGATCCCTCCTGTTTCATTTCCGGCTGCACTCCTTTAAATTTGTGGCTATGGCTCCCTCCCGTTGCATCTCCGGCTGCACTCCTTTACATTTGTGGCTATGACTCCCTCCTGCTGCATCTCAGGCTGCACTCCTTTACATTTGTGGCTATGACTCCCTCCTGTTGCATCTCAGGGGTTATTGTACATTTGTGGCTATGGCTCCCTCATGTTGCATCTCTGGCTACACTCCTGTTACATTTGTGGATATGGCTCCCTCCTGTTGCATCTCCAGCCACACTCCTTTACATTTGTGGCTATGGCTCCCTCCTGTTGCATCTCCGGTTGCACTCCTTTTCATTTGTGGCTATGAGTCCCTGTTGGTGCATCTCCCGCTGTACTCCTTTACAATTGTGGCTTTGGCTCCCTCCTGTTGCATCTCAGGAGTTCCTGTACATTTGTGGGTATGGATCCCTCCTGTTTCATTTCCGGCTGCACTCCTTTAAATTTGTGGCTATGGCTCCCTCCCGTTGCATCTCAAGCTGCACTCCTGTTACATTTGTGGCTATGATCCCTTCCTGTTGCATCTCCGGCTGCACTCCTGGTACATTTGTGGATATGGCTCCCTCCTGTTGCATCTCAGGGGTTATTGTACATTTGTGGCTATGGCTCCCTCCTGTTTCATTTCCGGCTGCACTCCTTTAAATTTGTGGCTATGGCTCCCTTCCGTTGCATCTCCGGCTGCACTCCTGTTCTATTTGTGGCTATGGCTCCGCCCTGTTGCATCTCTGGCTGCACTCCTTTACATTTGTGGCTATGGCTCCCTCCCGTTGCATCTCCGGCTGCACTCCTTTAAATTTGTGGCTATGACTCCCTTCCATTGCATCTCCGGCTGCACTCCTGGTACATTTGTGGCTATGGCTCCGCCCTGTTGCATCTCTGGCTGCACTCCTTTACATTTGTGGCTATGGCTCCCGCCTGTTGCATCTCCGGCTGCACTCCTGGTACATTTGTGGCTATAGCTCCTATCTGTTGCATCTCCGGCTGCACACCTTTACATTTGTGGCTATGACTCCCTCCTGTTGCATCTCAGGCTGCACTCCTTTACATTTGTGGCTCCCTCATGTTGCATCTCTGGCTGCACTTCTTTACATTTGTGGATATGGCTCACTCCTGTTGCATCTCCAGCCACACTCCTGTTTTATTTGTGGCTATGGCTCCCTCCCGTTGCATCTCTGGCTGCACTCCTTTACATTTGTGGCTATGGCTCCCGCCTGTTGCATCTCCGGCTGCACTCCTGGTACATTTGTGGCTATGGCTCCCGCCTGTTGCATCTCCGGCTGCACTCCTGTTATATTTATGGCCATTGCTCCCTCCTTTTACATCTCCGGCTGCACTCCTGTTACATGTGTGGCTATAGCTCCCCTCTGTTGCATCTCCGGCTGCACTCCTTTACATGTGTGGCTATGACTCCCTCCTGTTGCATCTCCGGCTGCACTCCTTTACATGTGTGGCTATGACTCCCTCCTGTTGCATCTCAGGCTGCACTCCTTTACATTTGTGGCTATGGCTCCCTCCTGTCGCATCTCAGGCTGCACTCCTGTGACATTTATGACTATGGCTCCCTACTGTTAAATCTCCGGCTGCACTCCTGTTACATGTGTGGCTATAGTTCCCCTCTGTTGCATCTGCGGCTGCACTCCTTTACATGTGTGGCTATGGCTCCCTTCTGTTGCATCTCCGGCTGCACTCCTTTTCATTTGTGGCTATGAGTCCCTCCTGGTGCATCTCCGGCTGCACTCCTGGTACATTTGTGGCTCTGGCACCCTCCCATTGCATCTCAAGCTGCACTCCTGTTACATTTGTGGCTATGATCCCTTCCTGTTGCATCTCCAGCTGCACTCCTGGTACATTTGTGGCTTTGGCTCCCTCCTGTTGCATCTCGGCTGCACTCCTGGTACATTTGTGGCTATGGCTCCCGCCTGTTGCATCTCCGGCTGCACTCCTGGTACATTTGTGGCTATGGCTCCCTCCTGTTGCATCTCAGCTGCACTCCTGTTACATTTGTGGCTATGGCTTCCTCCTGTTGCATATCCGGCTGCACTCCTGGTACATTTGTGGGTATGGCTTGCTCCTGTTGCATCTCCGGCTGCACTCCTTTTCATTTGTGGCTATGAGTCCCTGTTGGTGCATCTCCAGCTGCACTCCTGGTACATTTGTGGCTTTGGCTCCCTCCTGTTGCATCTCGGCTGCACTCCTGGTACATTTGTGGCTATGGCTCCCGCCTGTTGCATCTCCGGCTGCACTCCTTTTCATTTGTGGCTATGAGTCCCTGTTGGTGCATCTCCAGCTGCACTCCTTTACATTTGTGGCTATGGCTCCCGCCTGTTGCATCTCCGGCTGCACTCCTGGTACATTTGTGGCTATGGCTCCCGCCTGTTGCATCTCCGGCTGCACTCCTGTTATATTTATGGCCATTGCTCCCTCCTTTTACATCTCCGGCTGCACTCCTGTTACATGTGTGGCTATAGCTCCCCTCTGTTGCATCTCCGGCTGCACTCCTTTACATGTGTGGCTATGACTCCCTCCTGTTGCATCTCCGGCTGCACTCCTTTACATGTGTGGCTATGACTCCCTCCTGTTGCATCTCAGGCTGCACTCCTTTACATTTGTGGCTATGTCTCCCTCCTGTCGCATCTCAGGCTGCACTCCTGTGACATTTATGACTATGGCTCCCTACTGTTAAATCTCCGGCTGCACTCCTGTTACATGTGTGGCTATAGTTCCCCTCTGTTGCATCTGCGGCTGCACTCCTTTACATGTGTGGCTATGGCTCCCTTCTGTTGCATCTCCGGCTGCACTCCTTTTCATTTGTGGCTATGAGTCCCTCCTGGTGCATCTCCGGCTGCACTCCTGGTACATTTGTGGCTCTGGCACCCTCCCATTGCATCTCAAGCTGCACTCCTGTTACATTTGTGGCTATGATCCCTTCCTGTTGCATCTCCGGCTGCACTCCTGGTACATTTGTGGATATGGCTCCCTCCTGTTGCATCTCAGCTGCACTCCTGTTACATTTGTGGCTATGGCTTCCTCCTGTTGCATCTCAGCTGCACTCCTGTTACATTTGTGGCTATGGCTTCCTCCTGTTGCATATCCGGCTGCACTCCTGGTAAATTTGTGGGTATGGCTTGCTCCTGTTGCATCTCCGGCTGCACTCCTTTTCATTTGTGGCTATGAGTCCCTGTTGGTGCATCTCCAGCTGCACTCCTGGTACATTTGTGGCTTTGGCTCCCTCCTGTTGCATCTCGGCTGCACTCCTGTTACATTTGCGGCTATGGATTCCTCCTGTTGAATCTATCGTGCAATCCTTCTATATGTTTTCATGTTGTTCATCCTGGTGCATGCATCACCTGCGGTCCTTCCTGCTGCATCTGTATCTCTGCTTTGATCTTGGCTCAGCTCCTCCTGCTGCAGTCCCAGGGCATCTCGAACAGCGCTACAACTCCTGTTGCTCGTTCAAGTGCCGCTCCTCTTGCAGCACTTTCTGCCGCTCCTCGTGCATTTCTCGCTTCAAGTTCTTGCTGATCCTATTGCTCCCCCTGCTGCTGAACTTGATGCAACTGCTGCCCTGTTGCTACTCCTTGAACCCTTGACTGTCCTGTAGTTGCTAGCGTCGCTAGCCTAGAGCTGTTACCGGTCCCGCGACTCTCCCTTCTGCACCCCCGTTAGGTTGCTTTTCCTGGAACATCCCCGGCTCTCGCTGCAGCCCCGTCACTGCGCCGAGGCTCGTCAGCCGGGCTCCGATGCTGTCACTGCCACGCTCCTCTCCTGCCAGCTGTGCGCGTGCCACTTCAAAAGCGCTCGTGCAGACAGCCTGCGGTGAGCGGCAGCCGGGCGTGGCCGTGGGCGGGCGGGGCAGGACGTGGGCGGGGAGCAGCTGGCAGCGTGAACTCTCGGTCTGCTGTGGGCGTGGTTTACAAGGAGGCAGGCGTTTCCAGGGCAGTAATGGGTAACATAATCTGCTCGATGGGCCCGAAAGCAGTGGTATGGGTCGGGGACGAAGCTTTAGAAGGGGCGCCTTCTTCAGGGTGTTGGGCATTCCTGGTACAGTCTGGAGGCCGTGCTACACCCAGCGACAGGCTGTGATTGCCTGGTAGTGCCTGAGGCACGCCGGAGGCACTGCTCATTCGTCGGCGTCCGAAATTGGAATAAATTTACTATTGGGTGTGTCAATCCTGGTGGGCGTGGCTTAGTGTCCAACCAATTCCTTGATGGGCGTGTCCTTCCCCCCCACCGTTGGGCGGGTCAAAACTGTACTTTAGGAATTTATGTTAAGTCCCGCCTCCTTATGAATGGGCGGGACAGACGCTGGTGGGTGTCACCCTGTCTCGTGCCGCTCCCCTCAGGCTCGTGCCGGCCCAGCTTTGCTGCCGGCCGCGCGCTGGGCCCGCCCCCTGCCGGCTGCTGTCACCGGGGCTGAGCTCAGTATGTGCGGCTCTGCTGTCTCCAGAGTGGAGCTGCGCCCGAGCCCCGGAGCCGGCCCGAGCCGAGGCATCAAGCGGGAGTACCGGCAGCAGGAGCAGCGCGGACCCAGCCACTCACAACGGCGGTCCGGGCAGGATGAGGCAGTACAGCGGGGAGAAGGTAAGAAAACCTTACTGCCTGGCACTGTAATGTATGACTGAAGCTCTCACTGCCTGGAGGCATTCCATTGAAAAGCACATTGCAAAGATGTGGGATACTGTACTGCAGGGTCACCGTCCACGGCCATTGACACGGAACTGATGCATGGCATTGCTGCATGCCCAGATGCTAGGATCAATGAAAATACAGAACCAGATCAAACTGCACGCACACACCGCACTGGCATGACACTGCACTTGTGCATGGCATAACACTTCTAGATCAGACCGTAGGGATGCATGACAGCACTATGACAGTAATCTTTGGCAATGCATTGTTACGTGCACACATGAGATATTACGCTGCTCAAATGCGCTGTTCTGTCAGAATACCGCCTTTCATGCTTAAGATCACACGTTGTGTTGTATGATGCACTAGTGTATGGCACGGCTAGATCAACGTTGATTTCTGAGGCCTCATTGGCAAGTCGCACAGCACTGATGCACAGTCCTGTCACATTGCACTGGTCGGTAATTTTGCACCACCAGGTCACATTGCAGTGACACTGCACTATACCAGAACAGTATACTCCCTGGCCAATCCACAGTGCTGCATGACTCTGCCTTGTCCAGTTGGCATTGCTCTGTACCTGTCCATAACGCTGCTCGGCTAGATCACACTGCACGGATCGGGCTGAGATGATGTGGTCCAGGGTCCACCTACACTAGTGCATGGCATTGCAATTCTAGGTCACGCCCAACGGATCTGCAAACTGCACTGATAGATGGCACCGCACTGGCAAATCATGAATCACTGGTGCAGCATGGCAGTGCCTTGCCAGATTGCCCCCCGTTGATGTATGGACTTGCAGCCCACGCTGCACTAGCTAATGCTACTGCACTGTCAGAACGCACTGCACTGATTGGCCATCATGCACTGTCACATATCACTGGACATTATGACGCCCCACGACCAAGTTACTATTTTAGATATTTGTTTTTGTTTAGCAAACCAATGTGAGCATTAGTTTGTCTGCAGATGTACCACGTACAGTGTAATTACTGACACTGCACAACTGATTTACACTGCAAAACTCTATTACTCTCCAGTGTCACATTACATTTCAGTGTCAACTCGTACTAGACTTTTGTTTGTCCATCAAACACTCCAAGGAGAGCTTTCTGTACTGATGTATGCCCCAGGGGTTCATACCACTGCAAGCGAGCCTTCTGAAAGTGCATGCAACTCAGTCATGCCGCTGCCAGCGAAGCCAGCACGGATACCGAGCAGTGCACATAGCTCAGTGCGCTGTCAGAACGTGGAAGAGCTAATTGCTCAGAAATATGCAATGCACATCAGTGCGCTGAGTCAAGCCAGTGTGCGTAGCGCTGTCAGTCCATGCGTGCAGCGACATGCAACAGTTGTACTGAGAGTCTGACTGACAGTGCAGTGGCAAACTTCGGCTCAGTGGCGGTTGCTGCACACACTGACAGCTCTCGTGCCACTGATGCATATCACGAGCCACACTTTTAAAGAGCTCGAGTGAGGCTATCTCA
The DNA here is from genome assembly GCF_964204655.1 of Triturus cristatus. Lineage (NCBI taxonomy): Eukaryota > Metazoa > Chordata > Amphibia > Caudata > Salamandridae > Triturus > Triturus cristatus. The sequence goes on along the minus strand of NC_140595.1, from coordinate 628,638,163 downwards.
GCTGCACTACTGTATGTATCTGCTCACAGGGAGCGCGCGCACTGCACCCCTGTGCACCGCTGCACTCCTGTGTCAGCGAACTGGCGCGTAAAGACCGCTGCACACACACGTTGTGCCGGTCCCTGCAGTGTGGTCGAGTGATGTGTGTACTTCAGATGTTTATTCTCGTCCACAAGAACTTCCTGCAGATTGTTTAAATTAACATCCAGGCGGTGGAGCTGCGAGTAAACGTATGCCCGGCCGGCTCCAGGGCAATATATCTTAGTGAGCTGTACATTGATAGATAAACATACAGTGTTTTCATAATATTGGTAGGCGCGCGTATGTGTATTTGTATTCAGTAACCCACTGCCCACATGTGCCACCACGAGACTACGCTTGCGGAGTACATGCGCTATACTAATACTACAGACACAGAATACGGCATCTGCAGCGATGACGAACCAATTAGATAATCTACGAATATTTGAAGTAGTTATTGAATAATTTTAGAACGCCTAGCATTTCCAGTGTTGGTACATCCGCAGAGGGTGACTTGTTGGACGTGAGCGCGAGCTCAGCTCGTCACGGTTTTCAGGGGTAGTGACCTTGCTCCTTTCCATCTTAAAGTTGCTCGCTCGTGCGCTCCTAGAAGCTAAGTGCTTAATTCGGTATTGCATTACAGATTCCCCAGTGTTACCTAGAACGGAGGGCGTCGGCTGCAGACTTCCAGATAAGTTTGTTAGTTACACTGCTCCTACAGCATGACGTCATGGTATGACGTCGTTGTGGAAAGGTCACTAGGGATTTTCATCTCAACCCGTGTGTTTTATATCTGCGTTTCAGACCGCCAGGGGGATCGTGAACTAGTCTGTGACTCAAGGTCATGGTCCCGTGCCCTATTGGTTGTAGCTCTAGAGTGCCTAGAAGCCCAGAGTAGAATTCACTACACGACCTTCCCTTGTTGTCCTATTGATGCTCAATTGCTGTCTGGGGGGTCTTAGAGGTCGATTTGGGGCTCCTTTCTTGAGTATTCATTATACGCAAAGCGCTTAAAAGCTCTGCATATTCGGGATTATGAGTGCATTCCTCATCGAGTCGAAAAACGCACGTTGTTCCCCGGCATGCCGTTTTGTAGGTTTAGAGCCCTCGGACAGGCACAGCCTCTTACCCGTCTTCGTCCGAGAGACAAGGAGTTAATACACATTTTTTGTCATCTGTATAAAATATGAACTCCAGGAAAGATCTGCTCATCAGCTGTGCAGAGAGCCTTTGATGTCTGCGCTTGAAGTTCTCTCCTCCCCCTTCCCTCCGCTTGCTACCTCCGAGCGGAACCGCCCCTTCTGGCTTCGGGACGGGGGCTGTGCTCTCCGGGCCCCGTCTCCTCGCCGAGGCTTTCTCCTGGGATCGCGCCGGTGCCAGAGTGCTACTAGCCTGCATGGAAATCTGGAGATGTCACGGCAGGCCGGTGGCTCCCAGAGGCCAGTAGGGCTGGGGCAGGGACAGTTGCATGACAGTCGGAGCCCGACGTGTGACTGACTGCTTCAGCTCTCCCTGCCTGCCAGAGGTTATGAAATCTTACTAAACCCCCAACGTTTTTCCATAGCTCGCCTCTGACGTCTCCCAGCACTGCTGTTGCCCCCCCCCCCCCTACACTTTAACAAGCAGGAGATTTACGAGCGAAGCCAGAGCCCTTGCGTCATCAAGGGGGACACCTTAGTGAGGCCAGGAGCAGTGCATTCTGGGGTGTTATGACTGCTTCGCTCGACACCATTCAGTGTATTTTTAGCGCTGCATTGCAACTGAAGTTTTTAGGAGAATTTCTGAGAATTTGTATAGCAAGCATCCTGGTTCCTGGCACTGAACCATCATTTTTACCTGTGGTTTTTTGGGGGGGGGGTTTGTAATGATATACTCCGCCCACTGGGCACAGTACGGCACTATTGTGGATGCCCTGGGTCACAGCTTGCAGAACCCCCATACTTCCGGAATGTGCTGCGAGTTATTTAATTTCGTGTTTTTTTCCCGTTTTTGTTCAGTTCTAGAACGATTGAAAAATTGTCTCGAGAACCCATCTTTAGTTCTTGAACATATCCAGGTAATTCAAACTTTTGTACTTGCAGATGAAGAAAATATTCCACCTTTCTCGGGGTTCCCTTGTGGCCTAGATGCCAGGGGTGCCCCCAGTGGACCCCACATTGTTTTCCTCCGATCACAGGATAACATTGCAGTTCATTTCATCCAATGAAAGGGCGGCGCTTCTCGAACTTTTCTCAAAGCCCCTTGCAACCGGAAGAACATCTGTGTTAGCCACTTACGTTAGATGTTTAATTCAAACGTAATTCTCACATTTTCTCAAATCCATTTTTTCCACCCTATATAAAAGGTTAACCTCTGGAAGCCCAATCAACACCCTGTTGTAACACAAAGTTTTGGAAAACAAAAACTACAGAAGAGATGGATATCTAACCAGAACAAACATTGGTAAAACCACTAGGTCTGGCTGCCTGCCTTTTGGACTTATGAGTGATTGTTTTGCCCTGTAAAACATTGTTGTTAAGAAAGCTGCTGGGCCACGCTAGTAAAACAAAAACATTGGCTACCAGTCAAAATATTTTTGTCGTAGTAATCTCTGGTATTTAAGGGAACTCGTTTGTGTGCGGAGGTGCTACTTGTGAAAGAGCAGAATGCAGTCACTAACATTGAAGAAAGCCAGTGGGTGAAGAGGGCTGACCCACTGCCCCAACCTGCATGCTCTAGAGGGCGGAATTAAAATGTGAATGACACAACAACAAACCAATGGATGAAGAGAGCTGACTCACTGTCCCAACTGCATGCTCTAGAGGGCGGAATTAAAATGTGAATGACGCAACAACAAACCAATGGATGAAGAGAGCTGACTCACTGTTTCAACTGCATGCTGTAGAGGGTGGAATTAAAATGTGAATGACACAACAACAAACCAATGGATGAAGAGAGCTGACTCACTGTTTCAACTGCATGCTCTAGAGAGCGGAATTAAAATGTGAATGACGCAACAACAAACCAATGGATGAAGAGAGCTGACTCACTGTTTCAACTGCATGCTGTAGAGGGCGGAATTAACATTTGAATGACACAACAACAATCCAGTGGATGAAGAGGGCCGGCTAAAAGCCATTGAAAGTAAATTATAGCTATAATTTTAGTAAAAAAAATGCCAGACTTAACTATGGGCACATTCAAAGTACATTTCAACTTACATGCTAAATTTGGCGTATTTCTGCTGCAGCAGGGTGCAAACATTTCTGTTGTCATCAAAAAATGCTATTGTCAGCTTACGCCAAATAACTTTTCCCCTTGGATTAATAAGCACAGAATTCGAATTAAAGAACCCAAGCTGGGCATATCAAAAGCACGTGCCACGTTTCTTGCAGTCGTTCAACAGCAATACAGTCATAGGCAAACCAAAAGTCATTTATTTTTAAAAGTCTCATCTCATCCTCAACTGTGAGGGACTATTGTTGAAGTGTGTCAGATGTGGTTGTTGAATCAACTTCTGGGATGGTAAAATAGGTCAATTAATAGGTTGAGAGCCTGATAAAAAGATCTGTATGGAAGACATGTCTGCCTTTCATCTATTTAAATTGATAACATAAGTGCCTTAGAGGTGGGGAATAATAACACCTAGTGTTTGAAGTGCTGTATAAACAGACATACACACATCAGTGCCCAGTCCCTTTAAGTTTGGATTTGCACCCCAGCCTGGTACAGTGCCAGGCTAGGTAATGTGTGTATTATCCACTGTATTCTTTGAAGGAGTCCCTAATTCATTTTCTTTCCAGGAATTGGTTTTGGTGAGATTTAATTTAAATAATTCATGGTAAGAGTTGGACTGTTGCTGGGGCTTTTTTCAGGGAGTATTAAATATTTGTGTACAGCCCACAAAGAAACTTAACCCGCTCTTGATGGGTCTGTGACTTTCGGGTACAGATTTAGTGTTTGTGAAAAGTTTTGGGAGAAGAGCACTAAGGTCTCTACACTTTACTAGGCTTCACGCTTCTTCTTGTACTACCCACTAGTGTATATCAGTCATGCTAGGTAAGTGAAATGGGGTTTCAGGCTCTGCGCCCATACCATCTTTGATGTCTCTGCTGTAAATGCCACAGGGAATTCTAGCTTTATGTTCAGTTCTAAATAGTGGACCAGTAAAGTTGTGTTGATAGGTCATGAGGGTTTCATGAGGTTTTTTACTCATAAAAAGCATGTTCGTAACAAGTCAGTTTCCATATGTTATGCAGTGGGTTTCACAGTTATGGTTTCTATTCCAACACAATAATATACAATGTGCAGGCTTAATAAAATCAAAGCAGGTGGCAGAAGAATAGGCAGAATTACTGAGTGCTGATGTGAAATCAGGGAGAAAACTGACAATAATGCAACACTTTATTTTCAGCGCATTTGAGTGTGTTTTATTCCAGATCAAGGTTTGTGTAAGCTTCTATCAGTTCCTTAAATGAAGTAGGCGCTTACCTGTCAGCCATTGCTGCCTCACTGGTCCTGCAAGCTTGTAGCCTTGCTATTGCATGTGGACGCAGATGCGGCCAGGCCAGCATGCAGAGTGTAAAGGGACCGAACAGGATGGTGCCTCCGAATGGCTGATGGAGAACTCAAGCTCTGGGGCCACTAAGACTCCACGTCAAGTGCAATGCGGATCCCTCTAACCTAACTCATTGGATTGAGAGATTATCATCGTGTATCAAGAGAATGACAACTGTGCTTCAGCTATTCCCATCTGGTACCCGAGTGCCTCCTATCTTGCATTGGAGTGCTGGGCCTGCCATCTTGTAATGGCCAACACTGTCTTATAGGGCCTGCTTTGAAGTCTGGCCTGTCTGGCTTCGAGGCAACCAGCCTCATTTTTTCCCAAACAACATAACTATATACGTGTATGCCATGGGAGTGAAAAGAAATGTGGCCCAATAACACATTATTTAGAGCAACTGAACTCATAAGCACACATGTAAACACACACTCACACATTTAGGGCAGAGCTCAAATTTAAGTTTATTGAGAAAAACTTTTTACTGATCTGAGATTGTTTGCAATAATTACGTGACGCGTGTAAACAGGGCTCCTAATAGTCAAAATATCTCATCCATGTGATTTTACAGGACTGCACAAATGTAACCCTTTGTATTCTGATTTTGGTTAAATAACCTTTGTAAAACAAAAACACATGGAAAAATGCCATGGCATGAATCAGTATGCAGATGTATGACATGTATATTTATTGCTATTTTTAAGGGAGAGGAGGAGCATCGTGGCTCCTCCAAACACTGCAATGGTAATAAATAAGGTTACACTCTGTGCATTTGCATATATAGTGTGCGTGTTTGTATATGGGCACATTCACTTAAAAAGTAGTGGCATCATAGTCAATGCTGGTAGATCAGTTTCTGCTTTTATTTCTGTTTTCGGTTCATGTTTCTTCTTAAATATATTTTTGTGATGGATAATGTTTTTTAATGTTTTTCAAGTACATGCATACCATCTATAGTTGACAGCATGTCTTCTCTTTATTACTTACATACTTTTCATGCCTACTGCATTGGTTTGCAAAAGCACTGCAGGCTTTTCAAGGCCAAAGAGTTTTGCCAATGCTTGTTTGTACTGGGGTGACGCCATCTTGCAACAGTCCTCCAGCTTATATTCACATCTTGTATTGACAACCATCTTATATTTGGAGAGTGTCAAATCATGTGTTGTTCTGGGGTCAATAATCTTGCATTGGGGGTGGCCGTCATGTACCAAGGAACTCTATCTTGCGTTAAGGCAGTGCCTTTATGTATTTGGGGCCAGCCTTTTATTTTAGGACAACTATCTTGTATTTTAGCACCGTCAACTTTCATTGGTTGGACGCCACCTTTTATTGAGAGAGTGCATTCTTATTTCAAGGAAGGATCATCTTAAATGGCAAAGAGCTTTGGACTGATTCACGAAGGGCAGAGTCCCCGCCGAGACTCCACACTCGTAACTTTACTACACATAAGTACCTTCGTGAATCGCGTCCTTTGTGTTTATGGATTTGCCATCTTCTATTCGGGTGAGAGCATCCCGCATTGATAGGTAGTCATCAATTTTTCACTGAGGGCAGAGTCCCCGCCGAGACACCACACTCATAACTTTACTACACATAAGTACCTTCGTGAATCGCGTCCTTTGTGTTTATGGATTTGCCATCTTCTATACGGGTGAGAGCATCCGGCATTGAAAGGCAGTCATCAATTTTTCAGGTAGTGTCGTCTCTATTGACAGTTACCATTGTGTACTGAGATACTGCCATCTTGCATTGGGGACAGCCATCTTGTATCAAAGGGCATGCATTTAGTATTAAGGGTTGGTCATGTATTTATGGACTGTTATCTTGTATTGAGTGATGCACACGTTGTAGTGAGTGATGGGTGTTTTGAATTGAAGAAATACCATCGTGTATTGAGGGATGCCCAACTTGTGTTGACGAAATGTCATGTTATAGACTGCCACTGATGCCACCCACAGGGAGGTGCGCCTTTGTGAGGTGTCACTCCAGACAGCTTTAGCTGTCCTTCGCAGGTAATATGGTAAGCCGTACTTCTTGGAGTGGAATGGTGGGCTTTGCGTCTGTCCCTTGCTCATGACTGGACGGCTTGTTGTCGACCTCAGTTCCCTGCTCCTCATTCAATGTTTTTTCCCCAAAATTTGTGTTCCTCCCACCCCATGACCATTGAGGTTTCACCCTCATTTTTGATTGGTTCAGTGTATCCTTGCATGCTATCAGGGAATTGCTTTTTAAAAAGAAAAAAAAAGAAACATTTGTGACTTGCCACTCTTTGAGCAATTGTTGCTACATTCTTTCCTTGCCACTCCATCGAACGTGTCTCTTTCTCCAGCATGTGCGCTCGTGCACGTTTCCCCAGCACCCTACTTTGTCTTTCTTTCTCTCTCTCTCTCTCTCTTGAGTGGGAGTGCTCTTTCCCCAGCACCCTACTTTGTGTTTGTTTCTCTCCCTCTATCGTGAGTGTGAGGAGTGTGTGCTCTTTCCCTCAGCACCCTGTTTTCTCTAACCCCCCTCTCCAGCGTCTTCTGTTTTGCTCTCCCCCTCCTTCCACCCTGCCCTGGCATTCCCCGCTACGACCCCCTCCCACACACAATATTAAGCGATGCTGCAGGTTGATGTCTCTCAGCATCTTCTTTGCCTCCCCCCCCCCGTACCCTCCCCCCCCACCCCCCCACGGCCCTATACTCTCCGTTGTGTCATGCTTTGCCAAGGTATAGGTAACTTTGAGCCATCGTTGGTAAAGCCAGTATTGGTGGCCACCAGCTCTAACGTTATCTTCTGTACTTCCGCGGTGGAGGTCGTAAGGTCATGACATATAGGAGGCCGCCTCTCTGATAAATGTTCCTCGGCGTGCATACTCTCAGCCCAGCTCCCTGGTGTCTGCATCTCACCTGGGAACAGCTGAGATCTCTGTCCCCAGCTCCACTTTTACAAACATTTGTAGATTTGCTCACTTGAAGTTGCCCTTGACCTTGTGTCCCGGGTTAAGTGGAGTTATGACATCACGGCGCAGAACTGGACCGTGGCGCATCCCGGATGATGCCAGGCCCCCCAATGCCGCTTTCTGGCGTCTTTAAGTGTCTATTTAGAACAATTGGAAGAGCAGTTCGAGCTGGGGGCGCTCTGGCAGAGACAAGCACACATGCGCAGTTTGCATTCATTGTCAATAAATTCCGCAGTTAAATCCGGGGCCTTTGTTCGTGCTGTTTTACATTACAGCACGTTGGACACTCGAGGAATGCAGCCAGACTAGCCCTCGTAAATGGAGTCACAAATGCCGACACATGTAAAATACTAATACATGAAATAAAACGGAGCATGCGCAGTACCAAACAACAATTTCTTTGATCCAAATGTGCTGTGGGATTCTATCAATCAATCATGATTTATAAAGCGGGGCTAATCACCCGATAGGGTATCCAGGCGCTTGCATAGAGGCTTACTGGAACAGCCAGTTCTTGAGGGCCATTCGGAATTCCGGAAGTGAGGTGATGGTCAGGAGGTGCGTGGGGAGGCTGTCCTAGGTCTAGAGACACTGTATTTAATTGATTAATATGTGTGTCCCACGATACTCTGCGCTTTGTAAGGAAGTTCTCTGTTGAAACACTGGGCGGGAGTGGCAGTCGCTTCTGCCAATATAACTGTAATGGTGCGACCCTGATTCCTCTCTCCTGATTGGCTGGTACGGTTGACATTTCCATTGTGTTTGTTTCCCAGGGGAACAGGAGGACACAGCAGCGCCTTTGCATGGCTCTCAGGACTCCGAGCATAGCGTGCCTGCTTCTGTGTGTACCAGACCTCCTGGTCTCATCTATAGAGCAAGTGTCCCATAAGACTGGTGCAGGAAGCTGGAAACGTGTCTGGACACAAGTGCGAATTCCTCTGGTGCACCTTAATGCCAGGTGTTCATGTTCACAATCGGACCACTGAAGGGTCCCCAATTAGCAGGCCCCTTTGAAGCCCTTGATGCCTCTTAATCCGGTGACAGTCACGTCTCAGCTGACAACGGGAGATGGATTGGTTTTCCCAACTGGGGAAGACATTTTTTATTTTTTGCATTTTTATATAGCGCAAACGTTACACAAGGACACATTCCTTTTTTGGTAGGCACTGGGAGATTAAGTGATTTGCCCAGAATCACAAGATGCTGAGCCGATGCCGAGGCTCGAACCTGGTGCCCAGCTCCCAAGGCGGCAGCTCTGGCACATATTGGTGCAGTGACATCGCCCCCCGCCTGTGCGAGGGTGGTTCGGCCCCTCTACATCCCAGTCATGGCTGTTTTTACTACCCAACCAAGGGGAGGGGAGGGGCATATAACTGCTTGCACATATTGGTGCAGTGACATCGCCCACGCCTGTGCGAGGGTGGTTCGGCCCCTTTACATCCCAGTCATGGCTGTTTTTACTACCCAACCAAGGGGAGGGGAGGGGCATATAACTGCTTGCACATATTGGTGCAGTGACATCGCCCCCTGCCTGTGCGAGGGTGGCTCGGCCCCTCTACATCCCAGTCATGGCTGTTTTTACTACCCAACCAAGGGGAGGGAAGGGGCATATACCGGCTTGCATTATGGCTCTTCGCATCCTTGCCACACCACCGTGTGCCCACATCGACAGCGTAACTGGCCCGCGTTTCCTCTTCCGGTCTGATGGCGATTGTTTGAAGTTTTGTGAATATTTTCCTTAATTATATTTGCAGTAAGATTCAAAATTTCGATCAACAGCAGAGCAATCGTTATTAAACAAGGGATTCTCGTCTTCAGAGACGCCGGGGGCTGGTTGCATTTTTTGTGCAGTTTACTTATGCTTTCATTTCTGATGTTTTTCGCATTAGTTCCAGGTCTTTGACCCTGTAACCTGGTGCTAAATCGCCGAGGCCTCGAGGCACTTGTAACAAACGGCAGGATTATGAACTCATGTTTGATCTCTGAAAAATAATAAGAATGAAAGACTTAGCCTTCCCCCGCCCCAACCGGGATGCAACTATGTGATTTGCAGTTTACCCACCATTTTCAGCAGCAGAAACAATAACCAGCTGAGCTATCATTCCGGAATTTTAAACTGCAACCTCTGCAACTTGAGCCCAACTCAGTCAGCCTTTTTATTTGAAAAAAAATCAAAATTGTGTCCCCCTTCCTCTGACAGGACCGGCTGGTAGGGAAATTAGGGTAATTTAGAGGTTTTATGACATGAAATGACCAACCTGCAGGGAAGTCATGAGCTCTTCAAACGTGCCGAATCATCAGATTAGCTGGCAGGGCTGGGGCTGTGTACGTCACCAGTCAGTATGGTGGCAGGGCTTAAATCCTCCATAAATAACTATTTGTCCCACCCCTTGTCAGAGACCGGGAATTGGGTGTGGCTAGCCTAGACCATGCACAGCTCTTAGGGAGGAACATTTATGCAGCAGAGCTATCTCTCGGGAACACACTTGAACACGAGAGATTGCTGAGCTAACAGCTCTCACAACTTTCACTGCTTCAGCCGGGTGATCACCGCATCCATTTCACACAACTAAAGTGGGATTTCTGCAAAAGTGCATTTTCTTGCACACAGACTAATGCAGCGCACGCCCTACTTCTGCTAAGGACTACTGCAGAAACAAGTCAAGGTTGAAACCTGACAGCAGACATTTTAGGGGGGGGGGGTTGAAAGATTTCTGGTCTGAATCTGTGCCTAACAGGGCCTGACCCCAGTTCATCTCCCCTTGCCTCAGTGTAGCAAACCAACCCCTTCTCTGATTTTTTTTTCACAGGCCCAAGGAAGTCTCAGTCTGTTGGCACACTGCCTCTTCCAACTTGTTGGCCACAGATTTCACAGATAATTACTGACATGATTCCTCATGTAAATGCTTTCAGCGGCTGGCACGCTTCCTACAGCCCTTGGACAATATTACAGTCACACCACTGGAGCAGGTACCCTCAGGAGTGGATTTGTCTTGGTCAGCCGCGTATGAGGGCATTGGACATCCGGTTATTTTTATACGGGTTTAGTCGCCACAGGTGCATGGGCGGTCGCAGGGCATGCCAGCCCGCTTGGCAGAAAGGCCGGACTGTTGCACTCTCATTTTGCAGGATGAACATGAATAGCCAGAGGACTATGGTAACCAAACATATCAATGCGCCGTATTGCACTATGCTTTCTGCCTAGTGGTATAGGGGCGCACATTATGCTGCCATGGCTCTCGGCAGCAAATTTCGCCTTATCTAATAATTGATGGTGTGGCCACAAGCCACCCATTTACCCCTATCTGATGCATGTAGGTTGGTCGCATCATTCCTTCCTCAGTTCACTTGGTGTGTCATTAAGGTTTCGAGAACGCAGGGTAAAACCTTTATGTGATTATCTGCAGTGCGCACTAGGACTTGTCTTCGCATGTTCAGTGGGGGTAGTGCTTAGAAATAGTTGTTGGCTCCACTAGAAGAGAGCATGGATCGTAGGGTTTAAGGTATAGGGGATCGCGGAAAGTTTGGTCCAGCAAAGTTTTATGGGGAAGGGCAGCTCCATATGAGTAGTTGGTACTCACCTTGACCTTCTCCCGCGGTCAGCCATGGTCAGGGCAGTTCCATCCACTTGCACTGTCAAGACCGCTGGAGTTGGAACCTGGACAAAGGAGTTCCCACCAAGACTTGCTTGGTATCACGGTCTCACTCGCTCAGATTCAGAAGTGTGTGCTTGACGTAGTGAAGGTGTGCAACCATCTGCTCGACAGGATTCAGGGAGTGCTAGCAAACACTAAGAGGAAAACCTTGGAGCTGTCGTCATCAGTAGGCTTGGTTACTTCAGTGCTTTGGACACTATGGTGACTAAGAGGTGCTTCCGGTCCTCACCCAGAGGTTGGTGGAGGCCTGTGGCAATAGAAGAACTGAGGAGTAGAGATCATGTCATGATGCAGTCTCAATTTTCAGGAAAGCATCATCGTGTTAGATATGTGTCTGCAAGCGGCTTCAGTTGGCGCAACAGCAGGGAAGGTGTTGGATTCAAAATCCAACACATTCCCTGGTGTTGCACGCCACCTAGTGCAAGTTGTTGAAACGTCTTGCGATGTAAAGGCACGCGTGGTAACAACGTGGTCGTTGTAACTATCGCGTTGTTTTCTACCTGCGTGGCATTGACAGCGTTGTAAACGCTGTTTCCCGGTTATGGGTGGTGCTGAGAGACAAATACGTTTGCAAGGGCATGGTGTACATGAGTGCACTGATTGATCCCCATGTTTGGTGTTACAGCAGTCTTACCTGAGGGTGTAATTGTCACACTGTCCCAGAAATTGACCCACTCACCCTTCTTTGAGCCAGGGCATGGTAAGCCAGAGCAGATATCTGAACACCAGTTACTCTTCTCTATGTGTCCTGCTTAGCTTCCGGCCCCCTAGACTGCGTGAGTGTATCTTACTGCTGGCAAAGGACAGTCAACAGAGGTTACAATGGAAGGATTCCAAAGCAGGGTTTACAGTCAACTAACACCACACAGTAAGGTCTTCACTGAGCTATTGTCACTGGGTGACAACATTTGGTGTTATGAAAATTCAAGACTGCCCAGTCCCCATCATACCCCCAAAATGCGCATTAGTACTTGTGACTGAGTGAGCGTTTAGTGCATTCTTATAGAGGAACCACCTATTGGCCCTATTCATTTATTGCTTGAATGATTACATAAGCAAGAATGCATACTCGTTAATATATTGGGAAGCAGCAACAACAGTTGTAAACATTATTAAAAATACAGATATTATTTTATCACCTACAGAAAAAGTAGCATGGCCACCTGATACATTTCTAAAAGGCGAGCAAATTGTTAAAACGTATGCGAAGTGCATTATTTCTGAGTGAAAAAGGGTGTTTTACCTTACAGATACAATACATGTTCACACGCCTATAAATAGGGGAGGCTGGTGCATTTCCTGGCCTAGTGGAAGGATATGATGTTATCGCAGACCCTAGTACCTTGGGCAGGGAACTCCAGGGCTCAGGATCCCAATCTCTAAAGCAGGGTTTCTAAAAAAGCGTGGGTCGGGCAGGGAAGGAGGTCAGCAGGAGCTTTGTGATAGGGGATGCCCGCGTGGCCAGATAAAGCAGCCTTAACCAATGTAGGACATGTTGAACATAGAGGCAGTGGAATTACAACACTGCTGAACTTGCACTGGTAAAAGAGAAGGGAGTTTATAACATGTTTGAGAAACCCCCAGCTAAACCTCATCTGATACAACAGTGCTAGGTGGGGACAACTAAAAGTCTCAGGGTGGTATTCATAAGGGCCTTCAACAGGGCACTAGATGGAGTTTTTTGGGTACATAAAGAGTGGTACATCTGCATTGTATCACATATGTAGGGCTGTGAATACTTTTTTTTGTACTTAAAATTACCTAAACTCCAATTATTGGGCTATCACAGTAATTTAGTTTTTCCTTACTCGTAAATGATCGGGTAATTTTCATTTTCAGGAGCCCTGCTTTGAGCAAAAAAAAGTCTTGAAGGAACTGTGAAATTGGATTTTGTGACACACCCTCATACGCTGCGCTAACACTGTCCACCATGTCACTTTAGAAGCCATGTGGTCAAAGCATTGAGCTGGCATCTTGCATGTCCATTCCCAATCATGTACAATTATATCAACGGCTACCAGGAGCACAGGAGGCCTTTAGTGGTCTGCATCTTGGTACATCAAATGGGAAGCACCCAGCTTGTGTTTCATTGTACTTCACCGCAGTTTCATTTAAGTTGTGCTTCAAACCCCTGATGAGGTGCCAAAGCTCAATTGCGACATGCCCCACGTTACTCCTTGGGAGTGTTTGGATTGAAGAGTGTGTGTCAGTCGTGTTCTATGGAAGTTGTGTTTCGATGTTGTGTAAGGATCTTAAACTTGATGCCATCTGGCATTGAAAAGTAATATTGTGTAGTAGGTATTTTAAACCTGAAGCCATCTGTCACTGGAAGCTCATTTACAACACTACTGAGGTGTACCTCTGTACACCAGAAATGATGCGCCAAGGTTGGCTTGTACGGATCTCACATTGGATGCCATTTGGCACTGGAAGCTAAAGGAGGGCCCAGTTGGCATGCATCTCTGCTCAGCTGAAGTGATGTGCTTGGGTTGTTAGGATCTTAAGCTTGTTTCCACCAGCACTTGGCGTTAATGGAGGGTCCTGGGGGTGCAGGCTTCTGTACACCAGATGTGATGCACCAATGTTGTGTTGCTTTGTAAGGATATTACACTTGATGCTGTATGGTGTTGGAACCTATTTGAGGGCCCTGGGGGTGTATGCCTTTGTATATCAGATGCGATGCACATATGAGGTATTTTTAAAGTCCTTATGCTTGAACTTGATGTCTTCTGGCACTGGAGCATAATGGAGGTCCGGTGGTGCATGCCTTTGTAAATTAGCTATAATGTGACAATATTGTAGAAGGATCTTTCGCTTGCGTCCGTCACTGTATAAAGTTAGATTGCAGCTCAGGTTTGAAGGATCTGGACAGCCCATGTCTGTTAGGGTCTTTTAAATCTCCCCAGGACACTGGTGGCAGACAGAAGCCATTGTTCTTATTTTTTCCTATTTTTAAATGGGTAGGAAGGGGCAGGGTAGAAGTCCCTTAGTGGCAGTGGTTGACATAACGCCCTGCCCCTCCAAAGCCTCTCCCCCTCTTCACACAGTGAAAACATTTCAAAAGTTGGCAGATTGTATGGGCCCAGATGTGATGCACTGACTTGATGTTGTAAGAATCATAATTCAATTGCTGTGCTCTGCTGGGACCCAATGGAGGGCATCCATAGCGCGTGCCTTTGTACACCAGATGTGCTGCACCAGTGTTGTGTTGTAAGCAGTTACACTCGATGCCATCTGGCATTGAAAGCTAATGGAGGCACCCAGTGCCGTGCACCTTTATACACCAGATGTGATGCACCCATACTGTGTGGTGTGACTCTTACCTTTGATGTCGTATGGCGCCGAAAGCTGATTGAGGACACTAGTGGCACAAGCATCTGTACACAAGGGGCCGTAATATAAATGTGTCCGGGGTGCAATGAGAATGTGCACCCACTTTCTATACTCCTGGGACACTTTGGTATTACAGAAGAAGTCACTGATGCTCAGCTGCCCCTTCTGTAATACAGATCGTGCTGACGCACATGTAGTGCTGGCGCATTCCCAAGGGGGTAGTCCTTCAACTGTATGGGGGAATGGTCCCATGAAAAAAAGAAGAAACACTGCCTCAGTGCTTCTGCACTATTATAGATGAAGGTGCGAAAGTAACTTGGATGCCAGGAGGTGCACTGATTATGAGCATTCAGAGGGGCCTCTTGGAAAGAGTGAATGGGCCCTTCTGATATCACCCACAGATTTGTGTAGTCAGCCTCTTCACCTGCCTGCAGGGAGATCTCTGTCCCTTTCAGATAATGGCTGAGTTGCTGCTTGCACAGTGAAAATCATTGTGCTTCAAACAACTTATTTCACTAATACTCTTCCCAGAGGCATACTCAAATGTGTGGCTGTGATAGGGCACAGTGATCTAGCCTGCGCCTGGAGTGCCCAATTGAAGATGTGCGATTGTGCAGACCGGGTCAGTGCACACTATTTGTCATATGGGCCTAGATGTGATGCACTGATGTTGTGTTCTAAGGATATTAAACTTGATGATGTCTGGCACTGGTAGCCGAACGGTGCAAACCTTTCTGCATCTGATCTTGTGTGCTGATACTGTGTTGTAAGGCCTCTACACTTGATACATGTTGCTACTGGCTGCTAAAAGAGAGCTTCGCTGGTGCGTGCCTTTTCAGGTCTCACCTGCCGACAGCATGCGCTGTCGCTGCGAGATGTATTGGCCATTGTTAGGGGCTTGGAGCCCACCCATTGCTTACCACTCGTTGGCTTCATTGTCACTCTTATTTGCTGCCTCCTAATAGGCCAGCACCTGCTGATCTCACTTTCAGTTCATCAGTTTGGAGCATTGACCAATTACTGATTGATTTACTTTGATTAGTGTCCTTCCGCTGCCCATCCACTGCTTGCTGTGGTTCAGGTACTATTTTACTTAGTTTTCCCGTCAGTGTTGGCTCCCCCCCCTTGCTTCTTCCTCTCCCCACCCATTTTCCGTGTTGCTTCTTTCCCTACCACCCTTGTCCGTGTTGCTTCTTTCCGCCCACCACCACCCTGCCATTGTTAGTGTGGCTTCTTCCCTCCCACCTCCCACCCTGCTGTTGTCTGTGTTAAGAAAAAAAAGTGATATGACGCAGTCTGCTCTGACTGCGTCACAAAGCTTTTTTTCCAACTTTACTTTGAGCATCCACGCGGCTGTACAGCATAGCTAAAAGACATTCACAAAGCCAATATTGGCTTGGCCAATCCTCGCCGCCACTGATATGATGATGTCATGTGGTGTTGCGAATTATCTTAAACTTGATGCAGTCCGCTACTGGAAGCCAAAAGAGGACCACGGCGGCGCGTGCCTTTATGGATCGGAAGTGGTGTGCCAGTGTCCTGGCAAAATATCCTTTAGCACAAGGCTGCGAAGAGAATCACTTTTATCGGGGGGGATAACATGTAAGATTTATTTGCGGTTTGCTTTCCTGCACGTTACTGGCATCCCTCGCCCGTTCATTAAAATGTTGCGATCATTCATCCAGGAGAGCCTTGCTGAGCGGGTGAAGATGTGGCTTGGTTTGCTATGTGGTGATGCTACGGCGAGGATAAAGGCCTGTCGGCCTGCATGCACGCGCTATGAATCTTCAGTCACGTGACCCGGTGCCTGGGAAGCAGTTCTGCAGATGTTTGCCCCGAGCCCTCGCTCGCCTCTTGACTGCAGACTCCTTCACTGCGTTAACAAGTTGCCTCGGAATTCCTAGCTTGGTCCAGCGCTGTTTGATCTAATCAAGGACCCGTGAAACCCATGATCTGCATGGCATTGTGGGGGCGGGGCACTATAGAAGCATGGGGCTTAGAAGTAATAGGAATATTACAACGGGCTCCACCCAAAAACACATGCAGAATACAGCAACAAAACACCCCATGAGCACAGAGGCCTACCTTAAAATGCCGCAGACTACTGCAAGCAGGCACCTGCACACTTTACTCTTAAACCCCAACGTGTTCTTTCTAGGGACCATCTATTTCATTTATTAATTGCTGGGCTAATAAAGTAACTGTAGAGACAATACTATCCACCACTCATAATACTTTCATATTTCACTATACTAATTCAACACTAATCCTTTATGGGTTCCGGAATAGCGTGCTACTCGCCGAAAAAGCACTTTGACGCCTCGTCAGGGGTAGTAAGCGCTATATAAATGCCATTACAATACAATACAACAATGGCAACAACAGTAATCTACTACTAATGATATGGGAAATGTTGGGTGGGGTTGTATGTCGGAGCCATGCCGGCGTTAGTCACGCATGCCTTAATAACACGGTCTGAAGATCACATGCATCTTTACAACGCATTCCGTTACCAAACAAGTCGTTACAAAGTCTTGCAATAGGGAACGCGCTGGAGTAGGAATAGTATAATTTACTATTACGACTCCAATCTGTGCATCAGTAGGGAAAGTGTTGGACTTCAAGTCCAACATCAATCCAACAACGCTTTCCTCAAGGCAAGTCATTCCAACGGCTTGTGTGATAAAGGAATGCGCGATAAAGACCCATCCGTGGTTTGGACCGTGCTGTTAAGGCACAGCGTGGTTCCAGCTACGGTATAAAGGCTGTTTCCCGTTGGGTGGGACATCACATTGTTATTTTACTTTGGTAGTAAATGAGGGCATCCCCATCCCCTGAACATAGAGTAGTACCAGATGTTTATGGGTACCCAACCTAGACGAATGAATTTTATCGACCTCCCAAGAATGAACAGACCCGTTGGGATTGGAACCGGTGACCACACGCCCAAATGCAGATTCTTTGATGGATGTATTAGTCCACTGGGCCACCAGATCTGCCTCACCCTGCATGACCTGGTGGTTATACACAGCTTCAGCAGTGGGGCCTGTGTGCCCACTGAGAACCTCACGTATCTCCAAATCTGAGAAGTCCTTCTTGACGCACCACTCACGTAAGCCCTCGAAAGTGCACTGGCACGCCTGCAATCCTGGACTTCTTGAATGCAGTCATCTAATTATCATGACCACTTGGTGCTCCTTGAGGTTTTTGGTGTTTTCTTTTTCATTTCATGAAATGCCCTTCAGTCTAAGGTGCCAGGTTTGGATGGGAGGACTGGAAGGGTAGCTTGACCTGGCATAAAGCGCGTCTAGCTTTCAGTGATGAGTAATGGCGTGCGCACACACGCGGTGGCTTTCTGCAGTGTTCGCCAAAGGGCCAAGGCCGATTACAGAGAAACCTTTTTGTGGGCACCACCGCGTGTCTCTCCTACTTAACCATCTGAACAGCCCATGACTTCAGAAGTCAACTGGCTGGCCTTCAGCGGCATGCGGAAATGCCTTCTCACACACCGCACAGCGCAGTTGGCACCTCGCGAATGGAACACCACAAAATCTTTTTCAAGTGACACACTTGTTTTTTCACCATCTCATACTTTCATAGCGCCAACCATTTAGTAGGTGTAGAGCACTTGAGAAGTTACAGCAGCAGCACTACTAGTGGAGGCGGAGGGTATTGCAGGCTCGCCAACCAAAACGTCAAACCTACATTCCTGCCTTTCTATTACAGAAGCAATCCCCTGTAGGGGTCACCACTTACAAGAACCCCTTGAAAGACTGTGAGCATTAAAGGTGGCATTGGCTGAGGGCTAGAAAACTTTATTTGTTTTTGAGTCAGGTTACTGCCCATTGTTTTGAATACTCCTGCTCTCTAGGTTACATGTTTATCTAGTAACTTGTGGATTTCATGGAAAACATATGTAGGATTCTGGATCGATGTTTTGGGGGCTCGCCTTCCATTTATTACAAGGTAATCCAAGGTGCTTCGTGTTCCTCCAATTTTTTGTGATCCTCCATTGATCTGTTTCATATAAAGATGTGCTTGGATCATGCCATCAAATCTGTTCAATGAATGTCATTTTACCAAAATTCCAGGAATAGGAAAAGTGACATTGCATGCCCTTTGAACCTCCAGTGACATCATGGATAGACCCGTTGTTCCGTCCTTAGGCCTTCATCAGGTTTGAGTTTGCTGCTTAGGAGCTAGGAAAAGGGCATGGATCGGAAACTGGGCAAAGCACCCAACTATCTCAAAGCCCTGGTTACTTTCAGCTCCAGAGGATAATTGTTTACTGCTGAGATCAGGCCCAGCAAAGGACCTGTCAGTTGTACAAATAGGCAAGCCAAGGAAAGAGTCTGGTGCGCCTGGCTGCCCCCATGTGACTTCCTGCGTTATATGGCAATATCAGGGCTATTGCACAGTGCACAGATAGATTTAGTGAAAATACGCACATTGCTACTGTTACCTATGTTAAGAAAAAAATACAGTGTATGCAAGGAGCTGTGCAGGGAAGTAAAGGTACGCAGGCAGGTGAGGGTAGTTTGCTAGAAAAAGATTGTCATTAGATTTTTGTGAACTTTGCCTGGTTTGTTCTAGACCTTTCTCAAGTTTCTTTCAGGCTTCTGGACCGGTTGACAAGTTATATTTGACTTTGGCGGGGATTTTGTAATCAAAGAAGAAGTCTGTCGGGAACAAGCATTTATATAATTAGATATATTTAAAGCGGGTTTTGGGTCAACCCATTTCAAACAGTTGGCTTTTTGTGTTTTTCTTCTTGCAGCAATTGGCTTGACGCATAGTCTTTCACATTGTAGGTTTGCTCAAAGGTGATTGGCTCTCTCACTTCATTTTCTTGGCTGATTTTGTGTCCTTCTCCCTCCTAAGGAACCCTTGCATTCCAGTCCCCTAAGGACTATTTTCTCTCTACCATCTCCCTCTGCTTACTACTGCCCTCTTTGCCAACCCAGCACCCCTTACCATGTCTCTTTCTGCTGTAGGGGCCCCCCTGGGCTATTGCTTCCCATTTCACAGATCCCCACCACCCACTCATCCAATATTGGTGGGTAGTTGTCTTTGAATGTAATGTTTTTCATAAAATCATTCAAATATGGCTGCTCGTGCTTACAAATGGACACGCACACATAGAAGTCTATCTCTGAGTTTTTATGGCAAAAAACATTCAAAGATGGCTGCCAGGAGGAGGAGCCAAGATGGCGACCGGGACGGCAGCGTAGGCTCCCGGCTCCGTGACCCTCCGCATCCCGCACAGATATCCTGCATGAGATCCTTAGCCTACGCGATGTGCCCGTGTTGGTGAATGAGAGCGGCAACCGATCGTGTGACTCCGAAGTTTCTGGCGGCGGTATCGCCGGAGAAATATCCATTTGAAGCTTGCGGCCTGTGCAACCCTGGAACCGGGACCTCGAGTGGATAACATGGCCGGGCGGCAGTTCAACAACAGCGGCCTTTGGTGACTGGGTGGAGTCGGACTAACCGGAGCGGTGCGATTATCGGCCTACATTTCGCCGTGGTCGTTCCTACCACTGAGCGTAGCGGAACCAGTGCACGCCCGAGGTAGCTAATCCAAGATTCCCCGGTGATTGCCTCGGCCTTCGCCGGTGAGCTGCCCGGCCGCCGCCCGTAACTCGCCCGGATTCTTGCGGACGGCCCCCGGATTTTCGCGGGCGCAGATCCGTGGTGGGGATGACTGTTGCCCGTGATCACACATCGGATATATTTTTGCCTGCCCCCGAAATCCTGATTCCAGTGACATGGAACCTGAGGCGCTTGTCCCTGAGTCCTGGTCCCAATCTGGGTTGGACCTACCCGGCGGCCATTTTGACACGACGAAGTCTACCATCCTGTACACTGGGTCGCAGCACGATTGGAAGTGTGCGACTATGAGGAGCGTAGCGGAGCGAGCGCCGAGAGCTGTGCTGGGGTATGGTGATCTTCTCGAGGCTCTCGGCGCCCTTCACTCCACCTTGGTTCATGGCGCCTGGGTATTGGGGAGTAAGCTTGATGGGGTGGCATCAGCGTCGGAACAGTTGCTGCCCGCCTGTCCCCAGGTACACGGGGACTTCCTACACTGCGCACAGGAGGACAGTGTCGTGGCCGCCCCTGTGGATAGCGACCAGCTGGAAAATCCGGACAGTATACTAACGTGTGATCGGTTGGCTGTGGGTCTGGTCTGGTCCGGAGGTCTTGGACCTGAGTGGGGGGTGGTGGCCTTGTCCCGTGCGCGGCCTCCGGCGACCCAGGCAATATTTCAGCAACGGTCGCCTGCTCTGGCTGATTTCGCCTTATTGGACCTTGTGTGCAGTGCAGATCCTGGAGCAGCACTGGGAAAGATGACTCTCCATACTGCTGACTGTGTTGGGATTCAGAGACTTCCACCCTACTTGTGTGTGTCGCTTCATGTTCTTTTTTGGACGCTCCTCTTCTTTGCAACATTGGACATGGCACTGGGTCGATGGGTATGCATGGGTAGATTCGCAAAGAGTGGCCAAGGATGAGGCTGATCCTTCAGAGGTGGTCATCTAATAAGCGGGCGGGCTCTGGGGTTGCGTGCTCTCACGGCATAACTGTTAGTGTAATAGGCGCATAATGCTCCCCATTCTTCTTTGACATGGTCGATTCGGTGTTGCTTATT
Source organism: Triturus cristatus (assembly GCF_964204655.1). NCBI lineage: Eukaryota > Metazoa > Chordata > Amphibia > Caudata > Salamandridae > Triturus > Triturus cristatus. The sequence goes on along the minus strand of NC_140595.1, from coordinate 628,617,023 downwards.
GTTTGCTTTGGGGGAAAACATATTGTGCGGGAGGGAGAAGCCGGGGGCATGTTTTGAAGGCCCTCCTCCAGTTTATTAATATTCTCTCTACCCCCCCGTCCGGTGGGGTTTCTTTTCTTACTCTTCTTTCTCTGTTTCTTCTATATTTCGGGTCTGGTTCCGGGGCGACAGGCACACTGCTGGGGGGGGCGTACTCATCTGCAGAGGTGCAGGGTGGGGGGTTGGGGGAGGGGATCCTTTAGTCTTTAACCCCCTTTTTTTTTCCATGGCCTCCTTTTTTCTTCTCTTCTTCTCTCTTTGTCTTTCTTTTCTGGGATCAGCATGGTAGAACTCCTTTGGTGTTAATCGCTGCGTTTTCATGTGTGCCACAATGTCCGTGGTGTCTTCTGGGTTTTAGGGCAGGGGACTGCAGGCGCAAATGGCCGGGATATTCCTCCACATCCTGAACTTCCTGTTTCAGCGCCCTTGACTAGATAAATTGCTGTTTATCGTTGACGTTTATTATTCTGCCTGCCATTTCTTGCTGCTGGGAAACTGTTTGGCACCTGATCCTTCCATCCTCTTTTATTATAAAACGAAAACCTTTTGTATCCTGGTCTCCTACCTGGGCTGGTCAGTGGCGAGAGTATACTAGCATGGAGATTCTGCTCCCCGAGGTGCTGCCTGTGATAAATATTGATTTTTGTTACTCTGTCTGCTTAGCGGCCGGCCCCGGGGGTTGTAGGCCCATACTTGTTATTTGTTGAAATCTCAATAAAGGTTTTAAAAAAAAAAAAAAACAAAAAAAAAAAAGATGGCTGCCAGCGAGTTCGCATGCATTGGTAGCCATGTTTGAATCATTTTTGGTATATTTACCAAAAACGATACAAATCAAAATAAGCACTGGCAAAGCCAACTGGTCTGGTCTGTGGCTTAAAAGTGGGACCAATTGGCTTTGCCAATCTTAGTTCATAAAAAGATTGGGTCGCTGCTTTGAATTGGAGGAGAAGTGAAGGACTTGAATTAAATATCTTTCTGAGGTTTTGTAGTTTGTTGGCTGGCGGTATTGGGCCGCCCAGGAAGAGTGTCCAGGCACGGTGTGGCTGATTCTTAATTGTTGCACATGGCAAGTGTGGTGCTCCTTGACTACACATCTCTAATCTTCCATATTGTCATATAGTACCAATAAGTGATATGTTATATGCATTGAGAGCATTTCGACAAAGTTCGAAAGCGTGAATCTCACTTATTTCAATTTAAATTGATATGGCAAAGCACATTTGTAAATCAAGTGCGGGCCAACATTTTTTATCCCAGCCACTATGGCATACAACATGGCGCAGGGCGTCAGCCCACTTCAGCCATTGGCTAACTTCACTGTGAGTGACAGCATTCTGCTCTTTCACACGGAATACCTCTGCACACAAATTAATTACCTTTTGTGCCCGGAACGTCTATGTCATTGAGTGTTTATACATTTAAACAATGTTTTGCTTTTAGCTATTTTTTTAGTGGTGAGGACCTGACAGCTCCTCCAATAATATTATTTTAGTAAACAATGGTAACAAAAAATAAGCATTGACAAATACAAACGGCTGTGGCCAATGCCAGACCTATTGGCTTTGACGATGCTTGTTTCAATTTTGACATAGCGAAAGGAAGTGCATGAATCAAACTTTAGTCCCATTTGATGAAGTCATAAACAAAAACTCTGAAAAGTAAACACAGACACACAATTGCCTCCGGTAGTCAAATGCACGGCTCATGGTTTGTAATCTGTTTACTTTGGAGATCCGCATAATTAGGTCAAAGGATTAAGGTGGGTGAATGCAAAATTGTGATCGCATTACAAAGTAAAGGGTAATGCATTTTTCTTAAATTATGGATATCGGGGTACAATGTGGGTTCAGTAAAAATGCAAAAGCCTATACAACTGCTGTCCGCAAGTAACTTTTGGATCAGTCACTATAATTTTAACTTGAAAGTGGTAAAACAGCTCAGTGGGTTGTATGCTGACTGCTGAGATCAGTGTACAAACTGGTGCCATAGGTATCAGGAGGGCCTATTCACCTTTTCATCCTTCTGGCACCAATAACATGCACCACAGGCTTGTATTCAAGCACCATCCGACTTGCACCAGTGCACTTCTTTAATTTGAAAGGAGGAGTACCTGCACTTCTCAGCACTGCTGCAATACATTTAATTGGAGATTACTAGTACTTCTCAGGAGCAAACAGGTACTATCAAGTGTGATTCACCGAAAAAGCGCTTCAACACCCATCAGGGGTAGCAAGCGCTATATAAATTCAAACCTTTTCCCCTTCTCTATCCCTCCACTATCCTTCTCAATCCAAATACCTGCCTAACATATCCACCACTCAAATTAATTTCATATTTTCACTATACTAATTCACCACTAATCCTTTCTGGGTTCCGAAGTAGCGTGGTACTCGCCGAAAAAGCGCTTCAACACCCCAACAAGGGTAGCAAGTGCTATATAAATGCAAACCTTTTTCCCTCTTCTTTCCCTCCACTTTCCTTCTCAATCCAAATAACTGACTAACATATCCACCACTCAAATTACTTTCATATTTTCACTATGCTAATTCACCACTAATCCTTTATGGGTTCCGGAGTAGCGTGCTGCTCGCCAAAAAAGCACTTTGACGCCTCGTCAGTGGTAGTAAACGCTATAAAATGCAATTACAATACAATACCTGCACTTCTATATTTCCATTCAAAGCACTATGCATTTTGTCTCCTCGAGTTCGCTTCATGCTCATCACCCAACTATTGTTTCAACCTTCGAAGTTAAATGTTTGATTTATTCATCCTAACATAGAAAAATATTTTCTATTTTGTAATCGTGCACAAGTGTGAAAATGGTGATTTTGGTTTCAGGCTAGTGTCTGGCGAGCTGTGGTATTAAAGGCGTTGCATTATGTCCGAAGTGGCTTGGCAGCGGCTCCCCGAGCACAGCCTCTGATCCTCGACAGACACCGCTCCCTTCTTTGCATCGCGCGAGCTTTGGAAGCTGAATCGACTGACAGGCAAACCTGTGGGAGCACAAACGAGCGACTTGTGAAAAATTCCTTCAAATCCCCTGCAGCTTTTTTCCGTGTCAGAGAGAGATTCCTTGAAGTCTTCCCTGCACGAGGCCACTGTCCCAGCAGGGTGAGACTTGATAGGTCGGATCGCTGCATGCATGTGGCAGGTTTCTTACTTTGTTGAAACTCATTTTATAGGGTTTCAACTTTTTTTTTTTTTTGCTGGGTTGTTATTTTATTTCGTATCTGAAACATAAGGTAGCAAGTCAATGTACACCTTCTAACAGCATGAAAGTGTAGCTTCTTATATAGGTTTACCCTACACCGCAGTATGTGCAGCCACATGCTGTAGTCCTAACACGGATTGTTTTTTCAGCTGTTACATGCATTTCCCAGCATCCCTGCACCTCTTATGTACCTACCTCCGCTGCACACCGGTACCCGAACACACAAAATACACGTATGTATTAATGACTGCAACCATAGAGATGTGAGCGGCATCATTTGCTGGCAGTCACAGTGGAAAGGATATGAGATGCCTTTTGAGCCATTATGCCTTTGCAGAAAGTCATGACGTCATAGCACTCTGATGACAGCAACTTTTAGGTCTGGCTAGAGCAGAGCTAAAATCCATGTAAAGCGGGATAGAAGATTAGGCCCCTCTGTGACTGATTGTGGTAAGTTTCAAACATTCAGTAGCCCACATTCATAGCTATTGGTTAATCCTATTGAGTCTCACCAATAAACTGGCATACAGCCATTAGCTAGGTGGCACAGTCGGGTAAGAATGCCCTCTTTTGTCTGTTAAAGCGTCCATTGCCACGCATGGAAGGTAAAACGCCATTGCGTTGCTGCGGAGGCGCTTTCACCCACTTTATGCAGAAGGCTTTCGCCATTTTGCAGTGATCGCCACGGCATTGGGTAATACAGGAAATATGGAGTTGCTGTAAGTGATGCTGGAAGCCGCACCCGTGTGGCACAAGGACACTGATGCACTGTGATGGTACAACTAGAGCTTACTACTATGTCACCTCTCCACCCTCTTGCACTTCCAGAAGGTGCCGTCACCTGGGCCTGCTCAGTACATTCCGTGGGCTGGATCAGTGATGGTATTGGAGAAAATGGTTCTGACCAACAGAGCATGGGGCATTACTGCTTCCTGGAGCCTATGGGCAAGGGCGGCTATAGGAGGTTCACCTGATAAGGCACCGACAGGACAGCAAGAATATACCAGAAGTACCAAAGCATTGGGAGGACAGACGGGGTGAGGAGGAGTGGGAGGGGGAGGATTTGGAAGCAAAGGGGGGGAGGGTGTGACTCTGGCAAGGCATATGCATGATGACAAAAAATAGCAGGGTATTATGGGATTCGGGATTGAGGGGGAAAGAAAGAAGGTCTCGGAAGTCCGGTGAGGAGGTGGAGGACAAGAGTCGCTACAAGGAGTTGTACCTTATGATGCATCTTGTTTCAATTTTTCGATAGAAATGCCATATCATAGTTAATGTAAAATAATTTAGCAACCTATTAAAAGGATGTATAGTCCTATTCGATGTATTTACTTTTAAATGAGTAACCTATATAAAAGCTAGAAAGTTCACCAGAGGAACTAGGTAACAAGAACTAAACTCATTCAAAAGACATTTTTCAAAGGAAATTAAGGGAAATAATAGGGCAATGTAGGCTGCTGCAATGTGAGGTTGGAAAAGTAGGATTACAGGTAAGTAACTATTCCTCCTCCTTCAGAGGTTCTCCCTTGATAATCATAAGCACTGAATTGTCTGACCCACGGTGGCAGGGTGACCAGTAAATGCAGTGCTAAAGTTCTTCTAACATTACCCAACCATTAACCCTCTGGGGGCTGCTTACATGAAGAAATCACACCCGCAACATAGAGACCCTATTACCTCATCCTTCTCCAACCCCCGAAAAATCAGTGATCAAGGATGTATATTTTAATTTGGAAGAAATTGTACTATTCAACAGACTATACCATGGTCAGGAAGCTGAGTTTAAATTGCAAATCATAGCTAAATTCACAGCATTTTCAGAGATCCCTATGACCTTAATGTTATCTTACCAACTTCAGTTTTCTAAATCCTTAAATGAACTATGTTCGCTGTTGCCATTTTAGCTATACCCATCAAGACTTATCCATGTTCCATAGTCGGGTAGACTCTTGTAGCCAATCTGAGTAGGGCTAATTGTTATGGAGCAGGGTGCCTTTCAGTAGTTCCTGTGGCTACTGCAGTCAACTGAATGAGCTTACTTTGAGAACAAATTATTTTTTAAAGTTTTGAGGTTAAGGCGTATTCTTGTGCACACATGGTTCTTGTTTCTAAACTTTTGGTATTGGCCCCATTTTTTAATCTAATATTCGTAATATAAAATTTTGAAATTCAGTATCTTGACTATGATTTCACAACTCCATGACACTTCTGTCTACCACCAGATGGAAACATTTAGAAGCGGTGAATTGTCTAGGCCAACTGAGATGAGTGCCAATGTTAAATGCCTGCAGCTGACATTGATTTCAAAATGGCGGTCATCCCAAAGTGATCATCATTTCACAGTCAAGCTGCAGGCATGCCTGAGAAGTAGGTTATAAAGAATGAGCGCTTCTATTGAAAAGCACAGTCTGCTGGAGGTACCAAAGTTTTGAATTATGAGTGCCCTTCTTAAAGATTTCCATTAGCCTTGATTCCCATCTTTGGCTTTCAACTCATCTTTTGCAAATTCAGTGCAGCTCCAACTCTGTGATGTAAGCGTCTGCTTACTGAAGCAGGATAGTTAACCAGAAACGATAACCACCACCTTGTGTGCCCTAGAGTAGCACACTCAATTGTCTGCTGCATTACCCTCTGCATTTTCAGCGCTCCGTGCCAGGGCTCTTTTTGTCTATTCATCTCATCCCTTTATGTAAGGAGAGTATGTTCCTGATAAGTGGTGCCCAACGAAAATCTAGGAGGGCCGAATCCATGATCAGTATATCCACACATGCTAAAGCTGCAAGCATTAAATCAAAACAGAAATTATCTACATTGTGGTTATTCTCAAAACCTGTCATGGAGGTTGCCCTCCTGTACCTATGTTGGACAACTCTACTCAAGGGGAGGGTTTTGTATTCCAACTTGGAAGTCCAATAATTATTAAATATATACATTTAAATGCACCACAATGCCTGCTAGCGTCAGTGTCAAAATGCTTAGGATTCTCCATCTAAAATGGCTGCTTTTACCCTATATTGGTGGGTGGACGTGATTCTTTAAGAGCCTCGATTGCCTGTAAGCCATCTCACCACAATTCGTGCATTGCTTCCTGGGCAAGGGCATTCGCTTGAAGTGGACGGCCTTTGGGATAACCATGCTCTATGGTCGGATGTAACGGTAGCACTATGGCGCCTGTTGTCAGATGTAAATTTAAACATAAAGTGATCATATAACATGTCAATATCTTTTGTTCTGCTTTGCTATATGATGCTTGCCACATTAACCACTTCAGTGCCACGCCCTTTCCCCCTCCTGTGCCGGGCGTTGCACTAGTGGGTGGGGTTCATGACGAGATAGTCTCGTCATGGGCACAGCGCAACCGTGCTCCATGACGAGACTATCTCGTCATGGGCACTGAAGAGGTTAATGGCAGTAATAATACATTGGGCTTACTACAACAGCATTGCATCTTGACAAATAAGAAGGATGAGCGGAGAAACCTAGACATAGACTGACATTTGTGTGAAATCTGGAGAATTCCCAGCATGCCAGTAACTTTTGTAAGCAAAAGACACACAATTGATGGACGAAATGCAGAACAAATCAAAACAACTTTTGTAAGTCTATAGGGTTGGGGGATTCCACGCACCTCTCATGTCACAAACTCTGCTCTCTAGACCTATCTGCCTCTCAGAGTCACCGGCGTACTGGTCCATATTGCAAAATCCAAGTAGGCCAGCCCCTCTCTGTTGGGAATGGGATGTCAGCTAAATGTTCCTTTCAGTTTTTCCATGGAGTCAGCTGCTCCCAGTGGAAATGTCTTACTCACCACAGGATTCCAGACTGTTATTCATGTGATAGATACCTCATGCTAGCAGAGAGAGTTTCCTTGCACTGACTGATTACAGCAGCGGACAAAAGGTAGCAACTCCAAGGAGCTAGGAACGAGACTGAGGAATGCCTTACTTCATTCACTCGAGTAGACTTCCTCCCAGGTGTGCTCTTAACCCCAATCACCGACTGCCCGGGGTGTGTTACGAGTCAGGAACCTCCAGTGAGCACCATTCGTCACACGCTGGGGGCGTAAAATCTCTGCACCACGCTCCAAATCGCGCCGTGTCTTGTTTCCATGGTAGGGGAGTGAGCTTAACGTGCAGCACGAGCAGGCTGCGATAAGGGCATCCTTTCTACTGCAGTCACTGTCCCATGGGCACTGGGCAATATACCTCATGCCGTACCTCATCAATCAGGTGCGTAGATTAATATCCTATACCGAGGCCCCCTGGAATTATGTGGCATGGGAGGGCCAAATTATGCAGCAATCAATCAACGATTTGTAGAGCGCTGTTCATCGTAGAGCGGTATTTAGGCGCTGGGGGGGCTGCTGCTGGTATTTGTAATTCAAACATCCAGGTTATTAGGCCATCTCTGAACTTCTGTAGGGTGGAGGCAGTCCGGGGGTGGAGTGGGAGGCCATTCCAGGTCTTGGCGGCCAGGTTGGAGAAGGTGCGGCCGCCCGCTACTTCTGCTTTTGTGGAAGCGGGGCTTGTGGGCGAGGAAGGAAGAGTGTAGTTGTCTGCTAGGTTGGTAGAAGTTCAGTCTGTGGTTGAGGTTGGCTGGTCCTTTGTTGTGCAAAACCTGGAAAGGCGTGGATCAGCAGTTTGAACTGGCACATTTTTGGATGGGGAGTCAGTGGAGCTTTTTGAGGTGGGGGGGCGTTATGCAGGCACTTTTTGGGAGGTCGAGGATGAGCCTGGCTGTAGCATTTTGGATGCTTTGCAGTCTGCTCAGTACTTGTGAGGTGATGCCCATGTAGAGGGAGTTTCCATAGCCCAGGCAGCTGGTAATGAGGGCTTGGGTGATGGTGCATCTGGTGTTGATGGGGAGCCATTTGAATATTTTCCAGAGCATGCAGAGGGTACGGAAGCAAGCTGAGGAGGCAGCGTTGATCTGCTTCTTCATGGTGAGCACCAGGAGTCGTCCCATGTGGAGGTGTTGCTCCCGAACATGGGTACCTCTGTTTTGTCAGTGTTGAGTTTGAGGCGTTTGTTTTGCATCAGTCTGGCTACGCTGGTCAAATGCCTCTGGAAATTGATTTTGGTGTTAGTGGAGTTTGAGGATAGGGAGAGGATGAGCTGAGTGTCATCAGCATATGATATGATGTCCATACCATGAGATTTGACCAGCTTGGCTAGGGGGGGGGGCATGTATGCGTAGAACAGGGTTGGACTCAGTGAGTACCCTTGGGGAACGACACAGATGATGTTCTTTGGACCTGAGGTGTAAGGCGGGAGGCGGATGCTGTGGGTTTTTCCGGTTAGGAAGGAAGCAAAACACTTAAGGGCATTTCCTTGGATCCCCATCCGATGGAATCTATGTCGGAGAGTGTAGTGTGATATTGTGTCGAAGGCTGCTGAAAGGTCAAGGAGGATCAGGGCTGCGGACTCTCCTTGGGCAGCAGGGTTGAATAAATGATGTGGCAAGAAAAGGCAAATTATGCAATATAATTTGGCCCATTTTAGGATAGTATTATTTGATTATTTTGTCAATTTACACTTGTTAACCATGTCTGGGCACTTGTTGCACCTCATTAGTACCAGTTTAACACCCATATATATCATTAAGCAACAGAAAGGTGACCAGGCAACCTTTGCAGAGGGTCTTCCACTGTGAGGCAACGTATCGCTGCATTTTTAGTAACTTTGGAACCTCTTGAGTTAGAAACATCTTTTTTGTTAAAACATGCAGATTATGCAGCCGATGATGGATGGATTATGTGGCAAATGCGTCAAATCTATAATTAAGCAGAAAATGCCGCAGCTGCACAATCGCATAATTACAGTGGCCCTGCCTATACCCCAAGGATCAGAATGTATCAAATGCGATAAATAACAACTATTACATGTTTTTTCTGACCAGTGGAGAATAAGATGTGGCTTTTGGTGCAGAAAGTACAAAAATCGGCAGGTACTTGGGTTTTGTGGGCCTTGTCTCCATTAAATGTCAAGTTTGACATGCTGAAATTAGATGGAGGAAAACTCTGGGTCGCAAGCTTTATACCACCCGGTTATCTCTGGGTGCTGTAAACTTTGCATATTTTGTAATTGTTATCCCTGCATACATGGCATTTCACAAGGATAAAAAAACACTACGCTTGTGATCACGGCCAAGGTTTGTAGTGATGAGCGTGAAAGATTCTACAGTGTTTGTTTCAACAACTCAAGAAGAAACATCACTTGACAGCTGAACAGTGAGTCGGTTGAAATATATTTGGTCAACCAATCAAGGCTTATTTACAAAACAAGCGAAATCATTAGTTCCCAGGTTTTGTCGAGTGCGCACGCGCAGCAGGGCCAGCGTCTTGAGTACCTTTTAATTGGCAACCAGTGGGGCAGCTTGAAGTATTGGGGCCACTGCCACCCTGTCTCCAGCCAGCAGCCAGGAACTCCTCCCGCGATAGTAATTTATAATCCGGAAGGCGCACCTGCCCCAGTCTGTTCTGAAATCCGCCCATGACAGAAAACTTTTAATCCGTCTAATACATATTAAAATGGTGAAGCCGGATGATACCGAGGCGTTAATCTCCTGTTCAGTCAATGGAAAATTGACAATAATTACTCCGATTTTTTATTTTTTATTTTTTTACTTCAGACCTTGTAGATAGCCTTTGGTTTTCAATTTCAACTTTAAATTACAAGGAGGGATTTTTGTCAAGGAAGCATAAGTATCTCAACAGCGAAGTATTCCTATTTTATTTTAAAAAGGTGACTGTGTAGTATTGGACTAAAATGCTGTTTTACGTAAAACAAAGACGTCGGATTTTATGATTAAAGGGGTTACCCTGTAAACCCCAGGGAACCCTGACAGATCACTGTTTTCAGAATCTTTGGAAACTGCAACACCCCCCCCCCCCCCGTTTTCCATTTGTATTTTATAATTGTACCAATGTGAATCAATTTCTTAAACCTTGGTGCTGATCCTTCTTAGATTTTCTTACTGGTGTCTCAAAGGCAGGGCTTTGGCGTGAGACCGCCCTGTAGAGTTTCCTTGTCTCGCACCTGCCAGAAGCGCCCCGTGCAGGTAAGCGCGGTTGGGCAGTGGGGCGGGGTGAGGTCTTGACAGTCGACGACGAGGGGAAATTAATTATTTTTTAATTTTCCCTCTTCGTCATCTGTCGAGTTCCCCCCCCCCCCCCCACGCTGCCCCGCCCTACCGCTCTTACCTGCACGAGTCACTCCTGGCACCCGCCCATTCATCCTTCAGCGCACCAGACTCACAATCCTGATTCGCACTGTGGAGAGGAGACGGTGAACATTTCTTACAGCGCACCTCAAGGCGCTTGTGGAAGGCTGGTCTGTTGCAGATGAACTCTCAACAGAACCCTGGAAGGGTGAGGTCGGGATGGAGAAGTTGGATTGGTGGAAAGTGAAGAGTGTATGGGGGGAACTGTGACCGCTGGAGCAGAGGAGGAACGAGGTCCAACAGAGAAAGCACAAAAAGTCCTGGGAGGAGAGCAGATGCGAATGGGTGCAGCCATGGACATTCCGCTACATGCAAAGTATGAATTAAGTGGTCTTGGGGGCTTGTAGCTATAAATCCATACCATATGGACGGCCATAGGGTGCCATCAGTGACTGCGTCAGCGGGAGCAGAGCGTGAAGATGCCGCTTTCTTTGCCAGTGCATCACTGTTCCATCTCTTTCATGAAGAACAAGAGCGGGAAGCAGGCTTCGCTTCTTTTTAAAATCCCATGGAGAATCTGAGAAATATTTTGGTGTCAACACGATGAATTTGAAAACCTTCATCTGAGGTTGGATTGGTGGAGCTTCGAGAGAGAGAGAGGGTGTTTAAGGTGATTAGAACCACTTGTGAGTGGGAGGAGCTATGGAGACCAGCCACCTTCTACCAGCGCTGGAGATGAAGAAAAGTTGTCAACAAATTTCTTGACCCCTGTGAAGCGCGTTGACCACGCCAGTGAGCGGTGACAGCATATTTGTGTGCACAAGGACACCTGGAACTGCCAGTCTGTCTGAAAGTTTCATGACTTGCAATACGCAGGTTATATACTCAATCGAACGAAACATGACATTCAGGACAGCGGCTGATGTCACCTTGGTCCATGTGAAAGATGAAAGCCTGGTAGTGTACGGCCCAATATCGTATTCTTGTCCAGAATGTCCCAGACCTATTAGGTACCACAACATTTTTAAAGTGAGGAAAGATGTTTATGGGCCCACTGTTGGAGGTCAATGTCGGATCATATGGATTTTTTTATGGATAGGGCTTTCCCTGCCTTCCTCGGGTGGTGGTACGGAGGGGAGATGTGGGAGATGGCGGACAACAAGATTCCAATCATCAAGTTGTATTTTTAAGAGACCAGCTCAGAAGGGAAACAGCATTTCCCAGTTTTCTTCCAGACAGAGGTTTACAGGATTGGCAAGACAGTTGTTGGCTGTATTTTCAGCCCTTGGCTCTTTGTCGTACTTAATTACAATACATTTGAACAATAGGAAATAGCTTTGGAAGACTCGGAGGCAGCTGGGTTGTTATGGAAGTCTGAGGAATGTGCTTCCTAATTAATTTAATATTCTCATTAAAAAAAGAAAGAAGTGGCCCAGTTAGCAGACACTGGATTTTTGCTAGCAGAGGAACTCAATTTTGTTATTAAATGTAATATCTGCCTGTGGAATTGCTTCAGATGGAGTGCATAAATGTACTCTTGTGAACTGCAAGGGCTGCCCACACGACTCAGAGAAACCTGGGTGGGTCGAAGTTATGACAAGGACAGTAGGTGCCTTCAAGGACAAATGAAGGCATGGTACTTATTTCAAATAATAGTATTCACACAGCTATGAACTCAATCAGGGAATAGTAACTCTAACAACTTAAAGTAAGCAGTCAACTCTCATTAGACACGTTTTGAATGCACACCGTAGTGCGTTACATTTGCACCCGTGAATCACCACCTGTGATCGCGGAGCGCATTTGACATGTTCCACCTTACAACACATTTTTATATTCACACTTTTGTGAATGAAACTTTTTTTTACTTTTCACGTCTGATTCACCACCTTTGAGCACACCGAGCACTTTTTAACACACCTCGGACGCAAGTATTAACTGTTTATGTTTTGGGACTAAACTATTAAATTTACCTAGCTATAATTACGCTTGTTTGATTAAATTCATTCATGTGTGGATATTATCATTTGAATTAAGTGCCATAACTTTATTTGCTGTCTACCTTTCTTTTTCCAGTGGCACTATTACACCACTACTGTACTAGGCACAGGCATTACGCACATGCCAGAGTCCCATATAAGTTAAGGACCAAGCCTGCTCTTTACAATTCACACCAGATACCGGCAACAACTGCTTGAGTTATACTAGGGAAGTAACTATCATTGTAGTATTATCTACTTACCGCTGTACTGTAACAGAAGTATACCAGTGGAGGAGAGACTAGTGATTAGAGGTATGCAGATTGTGTAGCGGGACATAAGTACACCACATCACTCCAGTGTCTTTATTAATCCTGCTAGTATAGTACGCAATACCCATTTTCACAACAAACCCGGTCTTACTGTTTAGTCAGTGGGGTGCCCATCATAGGTCCAAGAAGGACGGATCTATGCCATATTTTCAAGGTAACCACTGACTACCAAATCGAGTTCCATATACATTCATTGGATCCGGATTTATCTTGCATGGATTTCCCGGAAACCTGGCATGGATTCGCCCCTTCTTGATGAAGCGGAATAGCAAGAATGAAATATCATCCTACACAAATATTATGACCGAAATATCGACAAACAAAATATTGTGAAGGTAAGTACATATAGGTAGGCATAAGTTTACTATTTGACTCCGCCTATGCGTAGATTGACAATATGTAACTTCCAGGTATGTAGATGCAGAGCTTAGAAAAGTAAACCTATACTTGACAACAAACACTTACCTTTTACTCTGGTTGTCTGTATACTGCATAATATGTTTTTATAGGATGTCTCTGTCCTTTATAGTCTGTCATACAACTCATGGAATCTTCATTCCCACAGTGTCGCCTACAACGAAGCTGCATGTGCCTTGAACACTCTTCCAGAGGCGGATGCTGAACTTTGTACTGTAGTTGCTAAAAAGTCTACGCTTTTCTGTCCTCTCTGCATGTTCCCTCTCATATGGCTGGGTGTGTAGGCAGCAGTAGGTGTGATTAGGCCTCGCTTGGCTACTGTTTGCACAGGATGTAGGTTTCCCCTGCATGGCGGTGCACATGCCTCTCTGCAGACCTCTTGTGGGCTGTCAGGAGCATTCAGCTCTGCCCTCGTCAACCTGTCACCCGTAATTACCACCCTGTTCCTAAATCGCAGACTAAACCGGTAAACTTTCACACAGCCAAACATTTGCTTAGCTTTGGGGATTTCGCAAGGGCTCACTATTTAGACAAAAAAGTGACTAAAAAGGAAAGGAATTGGTGTGCTCGAAGTGCCTTTTTTCCAGGGTGTTTGACACAGAAGTTTACATTTCTGTCGCCAAAGCTCATATTTGGAGATCGGGACAAACTTTGCATCGCCTTCATGTTTAGGTCTCGCCTGACCCAGCGCATGCGCTGGTCTGGCAAGACTTATTGAGAGGGCTCCAAAAAGTGCTACCAGGCCAGCCTAGAGCTACTGTGCATGTGCGCGGGCGCGCGCTCTGCGCTTGAACGCGATTACTTTCACTTTCGCGGCCACTTTGATGTGCGATCGTGATCACTTTCGCGGCCGCTTGGCATAGCCAATAGGTCTCGCTTTTGGGACCTTATAAGTATTTAGTTATGCAACTGCTGCATGGCTAAACACTTATAAGGTCCCAAAGGCGAGACCTATTGGCTATGCCAATGCTTGTTTTTTATGTCGGTTAGTTGAAAAGCAAGGCTTTCGTTTGTTATTGGACGGAGATTTTTCCGGTTGCGGAATGTGTCAGGGAGGGCGGGGCGGGCTTTCGGCAAATGTTGAGACTTGGTGCCTAAAAAATAAACGGTTACCCTACAACTCTTCCGAGCCTTCACATGTGCTCAGGCAACGGGGAATTTAGGAGGAAGGGCTTAGCTTCTGTTGGTGCAGCAGGTGTAGTGGCACCAGGACCCACAGTCCTGAGGGGCCCATTGAACCCCTGCTATATTTTAGAATTACTTTCATATTTCACTATACTAATTATCCACTAATCCTTTATGGTTCTGGTGTAGCGTCCTAATCACTGAAAAAGCGCTTTAACACCTCATCAGGGGTAGCAAGCACTATATAAAGGGAAACCTTTCCCTCTTCTATCCCTCCACTATCATTCTCAATCCAAATAATTGACTGACATATCCACCACTCAAATTATTTTCATATTTCACTATACTAATTCACCACTAATGCTTTTTGGGTTCTGGAGTAGCATGCTACTTGCTGAAAAAGCACTTCAACACCCCTTCAGGGGTAGCAAGCGCTATATAAATGCAAACCTTTTTCCCTCTTCTATCCCTACACTTAGTGGTCGAAGTGGGGGAAAAAAAGTAGGGGAACTGTGGGTGGAGAATCAGAGGGCGGGAATAACCCATGGACTGGGTCAATGGGCGGAGTCAGAGGTGTGGCCAGAAAGAGCAAAGCATCTCAGTTTTTAGTATTTGCTTGGTATTTCAATGACCAGTTACAACTTATTAAATTATTTAATTCAACCAATGGATACACATGTTTATTAAAGGTTGAATAGGAGTTATTCACGTTAAAATGTATTCACAATGTGGGATACGTTTCCATTCGCAGAATGTCACAAATACACCTAAAAGTGGAAGTACAAGCCATTTGTCTCCGAGCCATGCAGTTTCTGTCATCAGCACTTCTCCCTTTTTCCACATGAGCAGTTCAACCGTGAATGAGAAAATATCCCAGTTTGCAAATGTTTTCCACCTATTATGGCTCTGCCATATTTGCCACATAATACATCATCTGCTGCATAATCTGATGATTTTAACTAATAGATTGTTTGTAGCGCAAATGGATCAAAAGTAACTAAAAAATGTGACTTGTGTTGCTGCGAAGTGGAGGGCCCTTTGCGAAGGTTGACTGGTCACCTTTCTCACTGCTGCATTTGACTGTTACACTGGTACTAATGAGGCAAAATATTTGCAGAGACTTTCAGTATGTATAAAAATGTAAAAATAATAAAGTTTCAGAAAATATACCGCATTACGCTGCAGTCTTTTTGTGTGCTGCATAATTTAGTCAACACTGTGGCATAATTTTGTTCTCTCTTGCTGCTTAATTCTACTGGCCCCAGAGCAGGCAGCACATGTTAAAAGTGCTTGTGCATGGAGCGGAGAGGCTGTGAAGTTTGCGAACTTAGTTTAGTGTGCGTGCAAATCCTGCATTACCAATCCATGGTGAGTTGCACTAGTACTGCTGAAACAAGGCCAATTGAGGTACCAATGGGGAGGCAGACTGGTCTCAAGGGTCTTGTGACCTCAGTGACAGAGTCACTATCACTCTGGGGTGTGTTGCTTCGTAAGCCTGCCCGCAAGACTGGAGGTGATCTTCATCATGAATTGTGGTGGGCAGGCCTTCAAGGTTAACCCACACTTGCCACTAGTAGGGTCCACCTGCTGGTGCTAGGACACCATGGCTCCTACAGTCTAGCTGGGCCTTCTAAGGTCAAGCATGGGAATTTGCTCCCTCAGGAGAGTGGTTTGATGGAGTGGTTATGAAGGCTGAACTTGGTTCCCCAGTTGCAAATGCTGCTGCTCTAGCCATAGTGCCACATCCTCTCTCCCACTAAACACCATACCACCCCACTGAGAGAAACTCGCACTGCCTTCAGCTATAACCCAATTGTGCTGTGCTATCAACACCTGGATCCGACTCAATTCAAATTATGCACTAGACGAGTAATATGCTGCATGAAAAAAAGTAATAACATCTTGGAAAACGCAATTACTCATAGGGAATGCAAGATTAAGTAAAGCATGTGAAATGTAAGTAGGAACAATGCGGTCTTAACAGGGCTCAACGCGGAGCAATGCTTTATGCTTTACTAAATATATGATGCCCTATGGTGCCATAAAGGTAAAAAAAAAAAAGATTACATAATCTCTTCCAACAGCCACAAAAATGTCAGCTTTGCTTGACAACCTCTGTGCATCCAACATGCACAAAAAGACCAACTCTGCTAAGAAACAATGCAATATTAAAGAACATTAGTGCCAACTCTCGCTTGTGACACACAACAGTGCAAGTCATCCAGGCCAGCATGACTACCCCATAAAGAAACACTAGTGCATAAGCAGACTAACTTTGTTCAAAAGCTCTACATTATTAGCCCTGGTTAGTGCAGACACTCACGTCTGGCTCAAATCCACCCAGCAATCATGATAGTCCCAAACACAAACACGGTAGGTCTCAAACAAAGCATATATGCACTGGTCCAGACGGCTATTAAATACCCATCAACTTCTGTTTCTAAAAGCACTAGAACATGACTGAAATATGTCCTCTTGCAAGGAAACCCTGAAATGCTGATAAAGTAATTCTTTACAAGCCTGAACATGAAAGAATAAAATCTTCAAAGAAAACCTTTAAGCAAGGAATAATGCATTCCAATTAGATCTCACCATGAGATAGACTTTAAATATCCAAGGGGGCTGCAGACACGATCGCGTCATTAAACTCAGAAATGCCACTATCTACTTCCACAATCATGATGATTCAGGGAAATGATCACTCTCTGCTGGCCTTCCATGACATGTTTCAGAACCTAAAAAAGTGGATACTAACCACAGTGAAACTTCCCTCAGCCCGTAAACAGCTGCAACCCACACGTGACGCCCACCCTGTACTATTGCTTCCCACCAATCCACTAGTCCCCAAACCACCTAAACTCAGGGAAAGGCCTGCCTCCTCCTAGCCGTGCAGCTGACCATAATGCAACTGATAATCCCAGCCCTTTTATAAAAATGCACCTCATTAACACTCCCTCCCCCTTGATGCAGACAACATCTTATGTTCTTCCTACTGCCTCACGTTTAACTCACAGAGACATCGTTTAGTGACAGCTTCTCTACGTACCTTGATGACCTCCTCTTCCCAGACTACAAAACCATTGAATAGATCTGATAGGGTAAGAGAAGAAGAAAGATTGCCCTAACCAATGGCACTAACCTGAACTGCACGATCATTGCCGAAACAACCTATTCGCTGTTTGAATACATAGCATCTTGTGTCTCCATCAACCCCATGTTCTCTCCCATTGTCTCAGTAGTCTACCTCACACAGCCACAATCCCAAATTCCTGTAGGAACTCCTAGACGTGGCAATCCATTTTCAAAATGAGATCAATAAATGTTATCCTGCCCACCAGAACCTACAAACCGTCCCTAATACATTCACCCTCTTTGAACCACCAGAGACCTAAGAGATGCTAAGCCTGTCTGTCAAAATAAAGGCGTCTAATTCACCTATGGAGCCATGGTCAACTGAGCGCCTCCTCCCTTTCATTGACTTTGATACAACAAACATTTCAAATGCTTTATTCCACACATCAGGTGTGCCCCCACTCCTTCCAAAGCATGCTATCACACCCCTCTTCTAAAGAAAAAGGTCCTTTGAAATTACAGGTACAGGTTCAAGCTTCCTTTTCTCACTAAGGTGCTGGGAAAGAGGAGGATGATACAGCTCGGACAGTATGTGGAACTAAACTAGCTCCTCTACGACCGTCAACACTTTGTATCCTCATGGAACATGGAAGCAGCCCTCCCCGATATACGAGAGGAGCGCCTCCTCTCACCGTACGAATGAGAGAAAAATACATTGTGGCATGCTATGTCAGTATTTCTTCTCTGTTAGGTGTATTGTTATGTAAATTGGTATTAGTAAGGCTATTGATTCCCTTCATGTTCTAGTTCGGAACTCTGTTGTGCCTGTTTCCGTGCTCCTGGGCCCTTGGTACCCGCAGTTTATCTTCCGCCTACAAATAAAGAACTACAAAATTCTTTGAGAAGCGTCTTCAATAAATTACAGACATTTGCAGCAAAATGCCTTCTTTCTTTTTTGGATCCATTTCACAGGGGAACAAATAAAGGAAAGAGAGGGTAAGAGCCGTTTTTGAAGTCACAGTTTTCAGCAACTGAGAAGACAGAAAAAGAGGCAATAAGGGAAAGACGCGAGAGAGATGGTGGCAGCTGCCAGCGGCAGAGCGGAAACGGACACTGTCCTTGTCTTCCCTGGGCAAGAAGAAAGAGAGACAGAGCCCTTTTCCTTCTCTGCCACGCCCGTTCTCGAACGGCCAAACCTTATCTAAAGGCTTTCGCTATTTCTGCCGTCCTGGGACGCGTGACTAAAAACAGAAAAGTAGGGGAACGCATTGCATAAAATTAACGAAGTATGGGCACGCCGTGCCCTTCCGATTCCGCCCACTACGACCACTGCCTACACTATCTATCTCAATCTAAATAACTGACTAACATATCCACCACTCAAATTACTTTAATTTTTCACAATACTAATTCACCACTAATCCTTTATGAGTTCTGGAGTAGCGAGCTACTCATTGAAAAAAAGCGCTTTGATGCCTCGTCAGGGGTAGTAAGCGCTTTATAAATGCAACTACAATACAATGCAATACAATACAATTCCAACAGCAGCCTGGGGTGGGGCATTTCCTTCCTTACACTTGGGCCCATCAGACTGGCTACACGACTGGTTCGGAGTCTGCTCTGAGGGATGCGTATTTATGTCTGAGTTTATTTAGCCTAATTGTTGAGCTTTGTAGGTGTTTGGTTGGACGCAATGAGGTGTCTAATGACCACTGCAGAGCCCTAATATGTTAGGTTCACTTGGCGACAACAGACGATTAGCCCAGGCAATTAATTATATATCTCTCTATGCACCTAAGATAAAGCTTGGAACATATATTCCACCAAAGTTCAATTGCAGCAAAGCATAGAAAATGAAAAGCATGGTGTAGTGTCAGTGGTAGGGTGTAGGGGGAAAGGACTAGGGATTGAGGTGTAACATTAGGATTTCAGGTATTTTAGCTGGATTATTTTTGGTGTTTTGCAATTAGGTGCTTTTTACTCTATTTAGGACTTTAAATAAAACCCTATAAGCTGATTAATTTTATGTACATATTTAATGCAAACGTAACCCGGGAGTGTTGCAGTGCTATAGGCCTGTGTCTCAGTGGTGTAGCAATAGCCCCCATATCCCCCGCGGTGCAAGGGTGCCCGTAAGTTCCAAGGGCCCCATCAGGCACTGTGCACAGGTGGTGAAAGTCGATTATTAGTACCCAATTCATCCCTCCTTACTGAATGTGCGTCGACATGTTTCTGCCGATTTACCTTAGCCTTCAATAGAAGTTCTGCACGGCTTTCATCAGGACCTCTAGATCCCCTTCAGACCCCTCCTATCCTACCTTAGTAGGGTCTGAAGGGGATCTAGAGGTCCTGATGAAAGCCGTGCAGAACTTCTATTGAAGGTTAACGTAAATCGGCAGAAACATGTCGATGCACATGCATTAAGGAGGGGTGAAATGGATACTAATAACCTTCTTTCACCACCATCCTATTCGTTTTTAACCCTGGCCGGGTATTCCAGGAATAAAGCATAACCATGAATATACCCGAGCTAGTTAAAAAAAAAATCACTAACTGCATATTTATTATTTGGTTGACCCGTTATTATTTCTATGTTTGTATTGTCTTCCCCTCCCCTTCACTCCACCCCAGGCGTTGGTCTGCCTGGGGTCGTTAGTTAGAAAGCCCGATGATGAAGCATGTCACAATTTGTGAGTGAGGGCTGTTTTGTCGCACTGAGCACATGCCACTTGCACTAGATTATTAAGCCACATCCTCTATTCCTACCTCTCTTTTGTGTGGCTAGTGATAGTTTGGGGAGGCTAGGGTAGGAAGTTGTCCTCTACCCCCCTTTAGAGTGGATTTATTTACTGTGCGCAGGTTGCAGGCCCCTGGCCTGAAAGCTCCTGACTGGGTCTGGAGCATGGGGGTCCCCCTACATGAATGTTGCTGCCCCTCCCTCAAGTTTCATTACTTCACTGCTGTGTCAGACCCCATTCAGGGGCCCATAGGGTAGATATGGATTACTAGACCAAACCACAGTGGCTGTAGTTTGCTACTGGTGTTTGCTTGTAATCTCGCATTCCACATACTGGGTAGTGATGCTGGTCAGCACTCTCTTATGGTGCTACACTCCTTATCTCCCTCAGTGCTGACTCCCACCTGGGTGACCGTAGATTAATTTTCCTCCTGGTAATTATGGTGGAAGCATGAATAAGGCTCAGTGCAGATTTTGGTGCTCCGAAAGTCAAATGTGCACTCAGTTCACTCGTAAGCTTGACATCTTACAATCGTGTAACAGGTAGGAATTCACCCTCCTACTCCTTTGAGCTGGACTAGTGCATACCCGCAGTCCAATCTCACATCAGAAGATGGCCTGCGCTGATTGTGTGCAGGCACTTTGAGTCCGACGGGGATGCGTGGAAAGGCCAGAGACTGAATGCATGAGGCCACCTGTATTGGCCTGGTGCTGATCAGCGGCCATGGCACCACCGTGTAGGCGCTAGTTCAGCAGCGGCAGCCCCTAGCCGATGGGATCATCAAGGCAGATGCAGCCCCCGACCAGGCCAATGAAAACACCAAGACAATTGCAGTCTCCAAGCAGGCCGACGTGATCACCAAGGCAGATTCAGCCCCAACTGGGATGATGCAATCGCCAAGGCAGTTGCAGCACTGACCTGGACAAAGTGAGGAAGCATGTAGGCTTTCCGCGGTTGTCTCCTGGAACCATGGAGAGACTGGTTAATCCCCTGCAGCACATGTTGCTCCTGGTTTCAGCCTTAGTCCACTTTGTCTGGGTGTTCCTTTGACCAGGAACAAACTGGACATCTCCTACTAGACCGTTTCTCCTGCAGGGCCACGCAGATACCTTGCTTTTTCAAGAAGCAGGAAGGTGTATAGGGACTAGGCAGACTCTCAGCTCCTGCTGCAGAAGTACAGACTGCAGGTGATGTTCCCTCTCACTTGGGAGACAGTCAGGTAGATTACTCTGCAGAGCACTCCCTTCCTTGCTCATGAAGAACTTGGAACTGGAACAAAATGGAATGTTTTGGGAGTTGCTTCTGTACATATTTTCAAGACAGTGGATGTAGTTTTATTCTCTTTAGCCTCAGATCAGGTGTGGGTGGTCCTCTTTCAAGTATCCTTTTGAGGCTGCTCTCCAAACCCAGCCTTTGTGTGAAATGATGCTTTTCACAGCACTGGGCCTGTTGTCAAACTGGAACACTTTCAACATGGGCACAATGAAGTGTGAGGTTTCTGCACCTGGCTGTTATCAGTCTCTGTGAAGAAGTAATCAGGGATAGACGAAAGGGATAGGCCTGACCTAGAAACGCCCTCACCTGGAACAACAACAACAGCAACTGCAGTCCCATCTTCACCCCTACCATCCACCAAATGGCAGTGCTCGGGAGGCACTAATCAGCAGTCCTTGCTAGCAAAGGTGTCCATGAAATTTGTAAAGGTAGCACTGTCTTCATCCCCCTCGTTTCAGTGTCTAGATCTCAGCCACAGAAATGCAGGCAACACACCTCCACTGTCTGTGGAAGCTCTCCTTATCCTCCATCTTGTGCCATGCTAAAGCAAGGGCACCCAAAAGGAATTCCGCTGTCTTCAGTACTCGGACATATAGTCCACAGAGTCCTGCTGCTGCATATGTGCTACGTGTACACCACACACACACACGCACTTGGACTACACAGAGGCTATTGGTGCAAGATTCTCGGTATTCGTATTACACAAGAGGGCAGTAGACTATTATCTCACGGACTCACGGTGGTCACACTATCAATCTCCAAACGTTGTATGCGGCCACGACTGGTTTATCTGCTGGCCCCAGGACAGGGGCAGTAGACCTCTGCCCACTCTAGGGGGACACTCGGTGTGGTCCTCCAGGTCGCAGGACAGGCCCTGGATCTTGAATTGTCAAGGATGGGCATGGGCCTGTTCACACACACTACATTAGTATGATGCCAGAGCCATAGGTCAGGATAGCAGATACGCATGCAGTTAGGCAGTCTGGGCAGCGGAGCAATCTCGATATACCATGCAGGCGACATTCCTTCCCAACAGCCTGGGATTATCAACCCACTAAATATCAAGACTTACTCGGATGGCACCGAAAAATATGAATCTTCATCGAAAAAACGAATTGCCACTGGATATTGTTATTGTGGAGACCCTGAATACCTGCCTCGATTTTATTGTCTTTTGACTTTGCTCTTTTTCAGCAATGCACCCTATCCTTTGACTGTATCAGGTCACTACCCTTATTGGAACTTTTATTCAACAATAGTACATGCTATGAACGGTGCATACTTGATTCTCATACCTCACTGCTATAGGTATCACACCTTTATCTGAGCTGATACAACTGGTTCACAAACAATCCTTACATTTTTTATCCACCACTAATCCTTTTTGGGTTCCGGAGTAGCGTGCTACTCGCTGAAAGAGCTTTGATGCCTCATCAGGGGTAGTAAGCATTATATAAATGCAATTACAATGTATCTAGGTTTTCAGATCTTTGCCTGTCTCGTACCACTGTTTGAATTCAAATACTGTCTTAGGGTGCATCCATAAATAATATTAGCCTTCAAAGAGGTCCTTTGAAAAGAAAAAGGTTTTGGCTGGTCAAATATAGTGTGTCTTGAAAACGTAAACTGACTGAGTAGGGTGGATTTGTGAATCAGCGTCATTGCTTACATATAGATTCTGTACCCGTTTTCACCAGACTGTCAAGATATTTATTGACATGCTCTTCAACTACCAGAAATTGATTATCATCACACTGAATAAAATAAATACATTTCGATGCACAATTTAGATCATATTTCCTTGCTCACAACAGTATTATTGCATCAGTCTTGTAAATTTCTGTTTGTAGTACCTTGTTTTGTACAAATATCAGTTTTTTACCTGTCGTTTGAACGTCATACATGTTACATACGTTGACTATTGAAATGATTAAGCCCCTTGCTGCAGGGGTCTACTCAAGATTTTAACATTTCACAATCCAGATCAGGACATCCTTATTCTACTCCTCCTACATTATATCAGGTTTGGGACAAGTTATGAGTGCAGATTTGCATACCAGTGTTGCCTTTTTAGGACGTATTGTGGACAATGCTAATACTTACAGTGGACTTTGGGCCAGCCCACTGCTTATCTTTGGTTGGCTTGCTTGTCAGTCCCATTTGCTTGCTTCTTATTGGATGGCTTCCCTTCCTCTTCTTGTGTTTGTCCTTCCCTGGAGAATAGCTACTTTACCATTGTTTTCATTGGCTGACTGGTATCCTACCACATCTCGTATTCAGGGAAGTGTTTTTTAATGTCCTGGTAGCACTTTATGGGAGTGCATGAGTTTTCTTCCACTCTCCCATGGGTGCTGCTTTAACACCAAGACACCTGCTACCCATACCCCACCCGCACCACGTCACTCCTTTCTTCCTCTCCCGTCAATTTCTTTCTGCTTTTTTCAAAAAAATGTCTTCCCATGCCTTAGTCTCTTACCATGCTCCCCCCCACTCCTTGTTGCTCCCGCCATGTTTCCCCCACCTGCTCCTCTGTTGCTCCCTCCATTACATTAAAAGTTAATGCACGCGCACATGCATCTCATCACACTAGACCGACATTGCATCATTATGCTTCTGCGCACATGGATGATGAAGGATGCGCGTGCACACGTCATAGTTTCTTTTTTATTTTTTTTATTTGCCGTTTTAGTGACTTGACATGCCTGTTCTTAGGAAACAGCAGTAAGGAGAACATAGACATTATGTAGAAAAGGGAGAACAGAACAATTCCAGTAGGTGTGCATGGGGGAAGGAGGGACTCCTATGAGAGGCCAGTAGCTGCAGATCTGGAGGTGGGTCTGGAGGTAGGTCTTATCAATGAAGGGAGTGCTGCACAGTGGCGGCTGACACTGATTGGGGTGGCGGGTATGAAGAAAAAAAATACACGTACCTCTTTCACCCGTCTCTCCTTTATCATCTCTCCGTGGCTCTTCCCGTTGAGTCTGGCTGGAACGGAAGCAGGAAGGACACAGGCTCCCCTAAGCCAATCAGAACACTGCTGTCGGCAGTGTTGTGATTGGTCTGAGCATCAGGGGACTCGGAGCCTGTGCATGTTCTCCACTCAGGCTGTGCAATACAGCCTGTTGGAGAACATGCTAAGTGCGCATGACTGATTGGCCGGCCCAAGACGGCCAGACAAACTGTCATGCGCACTTACAGAGTGCCCCCGATTCCTCCCCCTGGTCTGTGAGCTGAACAGCCCCGTGAAGCTGCCTCAGCAGGTGTTATCATTTTATTTTTCCTTTTTTACATTGCACCACTTTGAATGGTCTACAAGTGCAGCAAATGCCCTGGCCACCCTCCTAGGAGTGGTGGCGACAAAAACATGGACTGCACCAGAAAAGTCTTGAGACCAGGAGTAGGGTCAGCAAGAGATGGGCTGACAGTAGTGTGTGGATCTGGTATGATGGACCTGCGTTATTGGCTGTTGTCCAGTCTACTCTTTTTTTTGTTTTGGACAAATTTAGGAAGTACCATGTTTGGATGCCAGAGTAGCGTCATAAGCGCAAGACGATATTTTGGGTGGATTACCAATGATTATGTAAATAAAGTTCACTTACATTTCTTGAAAATTCACTTTATGTGAATATCCTGAAAATATGGCATAGTTGTGGCCCTCCTGGACCTTCGATGGATACCTATGCTTTGTACCATAAACTATACACGTTTGCGTTGGACTGAATGTTGTGCAGGGTTGCGTGTTGAGCAGCAAAGGAGCAGTGATGTAGTGTACTAGGGCCGCGTGTTGAGGGGCACAAGAACAGTAATGTAGGGTACTAGGGCTGCATATTGAGGGGCACAGGAGCAGTGTTGTAGGGTATTAGGGTTGTGTGTTGATGGGCAGAGGAGCGGTGATGTAGGGTACCAGGGCCGTGTGTTGCGCGGCACAGGAGCGGTAATGTACTGTACCAGGGTTAAGTGTTGAAGGGCTCAGGAGCAGTGATGTAGGTTACTTGGATCATGTGCTGATGGGTACAGGAGGTACGTGTTACTAGGGTCACGAGTTGAAGGGAAGAGGAGCGGTGATGTAAGGTACTAAGGCCTAGTGTTGAGAGGCAGAGGAGCGGTGATGTAGGGTACCAGGGCCATGTGTTGAGGGTCAGAGGAGCGGTGATGTAGGGTACCAGAGCCATGTGTTGAGGGGCAGAGGAGCGGTGCCCCTGGGTAACCACGCACTCTACAAATGTTCCTTCATTCATGTAGGGTAGTAGGGTCAGGTGTTGAGGGACACAGGAACGGTGATGTTGTGTACTAGTCAGGTGTTGAAGGGCACAGGAGCAGTGATGTAGGGCACCAGGGTTGTGTGTTGAGGGGCACAGGAGCGGTGATGTAGGGTACTAGGGTCGGGTGTTGAGGAGCACAGGAGCTGTGATGTAGGGGACTAGGGCCGTGGTTTGAGGGGCACAGGAGCAGTGATGTATCGTACTAGTGCAGTGTGTTGAGGGGCGCAGGAGCACTGATGTAGGGTTCTAGGGCCGCATATTGAGGGGCACAGGAGAAGTGAGGGAGGGTACTAAGGCCATGAGTTGAGGGGCATAGGAGCAGTAATGTAGGGTACTAGGTTTGCGTGTTGAGGGACACAAGAGCGGTGATGTAGGTTACTAGGGTCACGTGTTGCGGGGCAGAGGAGCAGAGCTGTAGTGTACTAGGGCCGCATGTTGAGGGGCAGAGGAGCGGTGATGTAGGGTACTAGGGTCGCGTGTTGAGGTACACAGGAGCGGTGATGTAGGGTACCAGGGCCATGTGTTGAGGGGCAGAGGAGCAGTGATGTAGGGTACTAGGGCCGTATGTTGAGGGGCAGAGGAGCGGTAATGTAGGGTACTAGGGTTGCGTGTTGAGGTACACAGGAGCGGTGATGTAGGGTACTAGGATCATGTGCTGATGGGTACAGGAGTGATGCTGTAGGTTACTAGGGCCGTGTGTTGAGGGGCTCAGGAGCAGTGATGTAGGGTACTAGGGCCGCATGTTGAGGGGCACAGGAGCAGTGATGTAGGGTACTAGGGCCGTGTGTTGAGGGTCAGAGGAGCGGTGATGTAGGGTACCAAAGCCATGTGTTGAGGGGCAGAGGAGCGGTGCCTCTGGGTAACCACGCACTCTACAAATGTTCCTTCATTCATGTAGGGTAATAGGGTCAGGTGTTGAGGGACACAGGAATGGTGATGTTGTGTACTAGAGTCAGGTGTTGAAGGGCACAGGATCAGTGATGTAGGGCACCAGGGTTGTGTGTTGAGGGGCACAGGAGCGGAGATGTAGGGAAACTAGGGTCAGGTGTTGAGGAGCACAGGAGCTGTGATGTAGGGGACTAGGGCCGTGGTTTGAGGGGCACAGGAAGAGTGATGTAGGGTACTAGGGCAGTGTGTTGAGGGGCACAGGAGCACTGATGTAGGGTTCTAGGGCCGCATCTTGAAGGGCACAGGAGAAGTGAGGGAGGGTACTAAGGTCGTGAGTTGAGGGGCATAGGAGCAGTAATGTAGGGTACTAGGGTTGCGTGTTGAGGGACACAAGAGCGGTGATGTAGGTTACTAGGGTCATGTGTTGCGGGGCAGAGGAGCAGTGATGTAGTGTACTAGGGCCGTATGTTGAGGGGCAGAGGAGCGGTGATGTAGGGTACTAGGGTCGCGTGTTGAGGTACACAGGAGCGGTGATGTAGGCTACTAGGATCATGTGCTTATGGGTACAGGAGTGATGATGTAGGTTACTTGGGTCGCGTGTTGAGGGGCAGAGGAGCGGTGATGTAAGGTACTAAGGCCTTGTGTTGAGAGGCAGAGGAGCGGTGATGTAGGGCACCAGGGCCATGTGTTGAGGGTCAGAGGAGCGGTGATGTAGGGTACCCGGGCCATGTGTTGAGGGTCAGAGGAGCGGTGATGTAGGGTGCCAGGGCCATGTGTTGAGGGGCAGAGGAGCAGTGATGTAGGGTACTAGGGCCGTATGTTGAGGTACACAGGAGCGGTGATGTAGGGTACTAGGATCATGTGCTGATGGGTACAGGAGTGATGATGTAGGTTACTAGGGTCGCATGTTGATGGGCACAGGAGCGGTGATGTAGGGTACTAGGGCCGTGTGTTGAGGGGCTCAGGAGCAGTGATGTAGGGTACTAGGGCCGTGTGTTGAGGCGCACAGGAGCAGTGATGTAGGGCACTAGGGCCGAGTGTTGAGTCGCACAGGAGCAGTGATGTAGGTTCTAGGGTCATGTGTTGAGGGCCACATGAGCACTTATGTAGGGTACTAGAAGAGCTTCTTAGTATGCTTTCTAGACAGTAGAAAACATCTGCTGTTGTGATCCCAATCTCGTGAAAGCCCAGAATGGTCTGGGCTACTGGCATCAAAATTGCTTGTTATTGGCAACCCTTCAAGATTAATTTCTCTGCAAAAGCACACCAAGGACATCACATAATCAAGCCATTTCAAGGGCAAAGAGCGTCTGTGGCTGTTTGTTGAACTTCTTTGAAAGGTGCCTGTGACTGACAAAGTTGCATTGAATGTAGCAACGCTTTAGATTTTAATATTATTGCAACTTTTTCTTGGAATAATTGAATCTAAAAAGTAAACATTTTTCCTCATACATTTGTGAAGCTATGACTGATTGTATTGGACTGGAATTACATTTATATAGCACTTCATACCCCAGAGAAGATGTCAGAGCGCATTAGGCGATAATACCACCCAACACCCTGGTGTGTGCTTGGTTCTGACACTTTTGAGGTGCAGTGTGGCCTATGTGGGAAGACTTTTGATGGCATCCGTGGGTCCAGAGCGGAGCTCTTATCCAGACATCGGCACTGCCCCTAATGGGGGACTGTTCCCATGGGCAGCAGGGTCAAGAATGATTTGCACATGGCTGGGTTTAAACTGGAATGTCATGGTGGGCAAACAAAACGATGGACATAGGTCTGATCTCTGTACTGGGGTGAATGTTTGACATTGTTCAGCATTCCGTCCGTCGATTGACCTTTTTTGCACTTATCCAGACTTCAGCACTGCCCCTAATAGCAAAGAGTAGTTCCTCCTTCATCCTAGGGTGTAAACTCTTGAACATAGACTACATTCTGGTGTATGGCCTGCTGTAGAGACGACATATGTATTTGTTTTTAAGACAAATGAAAGCAGTGGCTTTTAAAGATGGCTGCCATTTGAGGCTTCAGGGACATCAAAAACAGCCAATGGAAGCAGTGCTTTGCCATGATGCTGGCAGTACAGGTAACTGATGACTTCAGAACAGGGATATAATTTCCCTTTTAAATCAATGGGTGACGCAAGAAGTAATTGACCATATATTGTTTCCTGAGGCCTCCCAAGCACTTAAAACAAGGCCACTAGAATTATGCAGGAGGGGAGTACCAAATTATCCAGCAGGGTTGACAAAATTATGCGGCAAGTAAAGGTAAGTTATACGGCGTGATGCTGTACATTTTGGGATAGTACTGCTTCAATATTTTGTTATTTTTACACATGGTAACACTGGGAAAATATATAAACGTATTATCACCAGTTTAATACCCAAATACAGCAGTTAGCAACCGAAAGATGACCAGTCAACCTTTGCGAAGGGGCTTCCACTAGGAAGGGACACGTGGCACCAGCTAGAAACATGTTTTTCCTAAAATCAGCAGAGTATGCAGCACCTGATGGATTATTTGACAAATGTGGCAAATCCATAATTATTTAGAGAACACTTCAGCCGCAGAATCTCGTAATTCCAGTGGCCCTGACGGTAAATACTCATTTTACGTGGTGGCGGAAGCCCTCCGGCACGCGACCGTAAACAGATGGTGCGCACTGCATCATTTTTTTCCTCTTTTCGAGAAGAGGCTAGGATTAAAGAAGCGTTTTATTTTCTTTTAATTGCCTGCCACCACGATGCTTCTTGCCAACCGGGCCTGTTGCCTCTGGAGCCGCGCTGTAAATCTGACAGCGGAGATTGCAGAGCAAGTCAGGGCGCGGCTAGGGGTTTAAGGCGCCTCCTCTGCGTGCCCACATCCTTGTAAGTGGGAAGGCCAAACCCTTTGTCTCGTTGTGGCTTTTGTCGCCTCTTTCACTTGTGGTTTCTCTCCCGCAATTTACATTTCC
This sequence comes from Triturus cristatus, assembly GCF_964204655.1. NCBI lineage: Eukaryota > Metazoa > Chordata > Amphibia > Caudata > Salamandridae > Triturus > Triturus cristatus. The sequence goes on along the minus strand of NC_140595.1, from coordinate 628,587,565 downwards.
GTGGCGACAGATAATATACAGGTTTGCCCGCGGGCCCTGAGCATGGTGCCGCCCACAATTGCGTCACGTCTTTCTCTTTCATTATTAACACTTGGACTTGGTGTAGAAAAGTTTTGTGAATGTGTTGTGTGGCTGGCTTTGCCAAGACCACACATGGGTGGCACCTCTTGGCGCGTGCAATAAGTTTTATTTGTAAAGTGTTTACCCTCAAAACTAGCCGTTCTATGCACACGCCTTTGAAGAGATGTGCCACTCAGCTTGAAAAAGGGAAATCTGCTTGAAATTTAGAGAAGTTATTTTCACTTCAAAAACTTTTCAAGGAAAAGATTTGGTAGTTTAAAATGTCTTTCGGGGTGTTTTAAGTGCTGTAATGTGTACAGTGATAACAAAATATTAAGTAATGTGAAGGATTATAGAAACGTTTTCATATTGTTAGTGGAGAATCGTCCACAAAATGTGGGATTCTGAGTCCGAATTTTGGCTGTACAAAGGCCCTATCTGGAGGTCCTTTGGAGATAGAAGCCCGGCTGGTGGTGTCTCCCCATGCGTGACCTTGGGTCCACCATGGTTCCAAGATGCAGTCTACCGTCCCATAAACAGTGGTGGATCACCCGTCTCACCCTCAGTGGCTGGGCCACCATCATTCATGGTGAGCGGAACCTGAGGAAGGCCTCTGAGCCACGGACACATTGGGGAACCTTCAGGAGAAGTTGAGGACATTGTCCCTAGGGTTCCAAGCCTGTCACGGAGACCGCGTGGGTTCTGACGATACAATGCGCCTTGGAGGTACATCTCCAGTGCTTGCTTTCGGTGGTGGAAAATCCACTGCCTGCCATGTAAAATGGTGGAATTTCCGCTTCTGGCGCCATAATGATCTCCAAAGGACCTAAATCAACCACAATTGTGAACAAAAAATCCTCCACCCAACTTCTAAAGTGTAGAAAGGGCCAGAGTTAGAGTTGAGCAAAATCCTCCAATGTCTGTAGGAAGTGCTCAGTCTGTAGGGGATTCTACAGATAGGATTTCCTCAACCATAGAGATAGTATAATGTCTGGAGTTTGTAGTGGCCTGCCCCCTGGATCAAGCAGTTGCTCTGGAAGTCACCCAACTCTGCGTCAGACCCCAAGCCGAGTCTGTGGTTTTGCAGCAGTGGGAAGTATCCCTGTGAGATGGGCCTACAGCGGCAGGATTAGGGGTGAGAGAGCTGGGGTCCACGAGCCCCGTAGGGCCTACAGCGACAGTCGTAAGGTCGAGAGAGCTGGGGTCGATGAGCCCCATAGGGCCTACAGCAACAGGCGTAAGGGCGAGAGAGCTGTGGTCCACGAGCCCCGTAGGGCCTACAGCGACAGTCGTAAGGGCGAGAGAGCTGGGGTCCACGAGCCCCGTAGGGCCTACAGCAACAGGCGTAAGGGCGAGAGAGCTGGGGTCCACGAGCCCCGTAGGGCCTACAAAGACAGGCGTAAGAGCGAGAGAGCTGGGGTCCACGAGCCCCGTAGGGCCTACAGCGACAGGCATAAGGGCGAGAGAGCTGGGGTCCACGAGCCCCGAAGGGCCTACAGCGACAGTCGTAAGGTCGAGAGAGCTGGGGTCCATGAGCCCCTTAGGGCCTACAACAACAGGCGTAAGGGCGAGAGAGCTGGGGTCCACGAGCCCCGTAGGGCCTACAAAGACAGGCGTAAGGGCGAGAGAGCTGGGGTCCACGTGCCCCGTAGGGCCTACAGCGACAGGCGTAAGGGTGAGAGAGCTGGGGTCCACGAGCCTCGTAGGACCTACAGCGACAGGCATAAAGGCGAGAGCTGGGGTCCACGAGGCGGGACAGCATTCACCTGACCTATAGAAACAAATGAAATGAACAAGTAAAAAATAATAATTGTCTCACGCCATCAGTCTAGTCCTACACCAACTTCTCAGTGTCTAAAAGTACTTAGGTCTCGATTCTACTTCCGGCCACAGTGTCTCTTATTTCCACTCCCTCGCGCTGTATGTACTCCGCCCCTCCTCCAGTCTCAATGCAAAGAAGAGAAATATAATCTCTTCTCTCTGCTGCCACCTGCACGTACATAGAGGTACTGCACCCAGTCAGGCCAGCACTGACACATGCACAAGGTCAAAGTATAAACACATAGAAAACCAGTGCTTTAAATGACAAGATTGAAGTACTGGTACTCATTACTCCAGAGTACTTGTTTACTGCTGAGAAATGCAGGTACTGTTTTACAGCACACATATTGCACCCCTTTGACCCCATGCTGAAAAGCAGAGCCCTCAAAGGAAAAGTGCTGGCCCTCCGTACCTGACAGCCACGCCAACTTAAAACACGGAAGGGACCTTATTTTAAAAACCAAAAACCGAGAGATTCCACAACGATAGAAGTAGGACTACTACTTTGAATGACCGAGAGGCGGAATGGTTGAATTGACAGTGCAGACAAACATAACAAAACACAAACCATAAGCCACTAAGGGCATCGAACGGAAACTTGTATACATTGTGCCATCTTTCTAACTAAACTGCTTTCTGATAAGGGCTGTGAAGTACTTGTACTCTGGTAAAAATGAAAGCCTGCCTTCCTCTCTGTTCTGCCGAACCTCTCTGAAAATCAGGGCATGTTCCAAATATGCTGCAGTGGGTCTGGGCATATGGCTAAAAAGCTCACTTGTCCCAGAAAACCCTTGTGCCTGATCACATACACTTTCAAAGATAGCACAGCAGGCCACAGGTGTATGGGGTGCAAAGGGTCATGTTAGCTGGTTGGCATAAGGGGGGCTGTGATTTGGAAGCAGAAAGGCCTACACTTTTGCTCTGGATAGCGCTGAGCGTGCGAGCGGGCGAGCGAAAGTCTGACTTCCTTCCAGGGGCTTCAGTGGAGACCCCCTCCCTCCACCCCTGGGATATTTGGGGGGGGGGGGTGCTGTGCAGGCTACGGCACACTTTGAATTAAACTATATAAGACCCAAGGATTTGACATTTCTTGAATAATCTGAGTGTGCAGGCTGGCATTGCCCCCTGTTATCATTTAAGATGTGTGTGCGTCGTTCTTTTACATTTGCCTTTCACTTTGCGACATTTTCCCGTCTTGCCCCTTCTTCCAAGCAGATTCCCAATCCTAGTATAACTAGAGAGTTGCTGAAATGGAGCAGGGGTGCAAAACTGAAATCAAATCTCACAGGCTCAGACGAAGGTGCAGTAACTCCGGCATCGAAGGTTCAGGCAGGAGCGTGTTCCTCAGACCGCTCCATTCTCGTGGCCACAGGGGGTGGGGGGGGGGGGGGAGTGGTGATAATGCCCAGCGCTTCGGGGCTGGCCGCCCGCCACAGCCATCTTTTTCTCAGCAGCAGCAAATCACGCGTGTGCCTATTAGAAAATGTTACGCTGATCCGTCATGGCAGCTATTGGGGCTGGAAGGGTGGAGGCTGCCCCGGCCCTTCCAGTTTCACAAGCAGCCCATTGTCTGGCACCCTAGCAGGGCTTCCCCTCTCTCCCCGTGACCAGATTAGACCGAAGAGATAGCCCTGCTGGCAAGCCTTCAAGAATGTGTGTCATATAAGGACAGCAATGAGGCGAAGACCCCTCTCACAAGCGCACCTCACTGAGCGCAAACGCCCACCAGGCTGTGGATTGGAGCGGCCCTTTCCTGAATTAGGTAGAGTGGAAATCAGGGCGCGTTGTTATCGCGTTTCACATTAGCACAAACACCTTCATTGCCCCGCTGCGTATCTTAGCTGGTATATTAGAGGCTGAGGGGTGTTATTAATCACCTGTGCGGTAGAACCAGATGACGTAAATCTGCCAAAATCAAAATGTCCTTTTTGTGACGCACTGCAACTTCAGACTGCTGGTCGAGACGGGGAGATGCTGTCAGGGCCCCCCACCGTTGCAGTGAGCGAGGCTGTTCTTGCATTTTCATGGGTTTTGAAAGCCCTAGCTAGATGTATTTGACATGTGACGAGCTCACCTTCAGGATGGAGTGTAGCCCCCTTGCGATGGTCTGTATTATGACGGAGACTCACGCACCCCTCGCTTGGTTATTGCAAGCTTTAGGGCGCATGCAACTGCCCATAGCAAGTTAGGGTTCATTGCTTTGGTGGCTCAGAGCCGAGCGGCGCGTGCAGCACGTCCTGGATTTGCACATGACAGCCGCGCCCTACCTTTTGGGGAAAGCCGGTCTATAAATACGTCATCAGGGCTGGCACCTTATTAAGGCGTCTGTAGGTAGATGACCCATGGCCCCAGCAGAAGAGATCCAAAGAGTGCCGAAGATAGCTAAAAAAAGCTTTCAAAGACAGCCGTGTTGCACGGACGGGGGAGCACTCAAAGGATAAAATACTATTTTGCTTGGCGCTCTGATAACCTTGCACTGAAGCTACACCGTTGGAGCTCCGATAGTCCTGACCTTGCACTGAAGCCACACCCTTGGAGCTCTGACAACGGTTGCTCTGAAGCTACCCTGGGCGCCAGGCCCAGCTGGCCGAGGATTGCTCAATGCTGCAGAGAGGCGCAGCCAGTGGTCTCCGGATCATGGAGGGGTCCCCCCTCGGTCAGCGCCAGACCTGCGGACAGATAGCAATCTGATACAGATAGAATTGGCTCGCAGGGGGAAGGATGCCGAATCTAACGTGGGAAAAGCGCGGGGTATTTTAGGAACATTGTTTTTGGATGACTACATAACACTAAAGTGAAGCAGCGCGTCGGAATAATTCGAGTTTTACTGGCGGCGGCCAGCCAGGCCTCTCTGCTCCTTGGAGCGGCTTCAGATGTTTACATGGAAAATGTGGAGCTCTCCCCCGGCCGAGCCAGCCCCTTGAAGATGATCTATCTGCAGCCCCCATCCGTGTGTCAGGAAGAGTGCCAGCGAGAGGTTTCAGCTGGTGATGGGCTGACTGGCAGCCCTTGCCGAGTTCATGCCCTCCTGCTGCCTCAAGGACCAAAGAGCCATGGATGCAAAGGGCCCCTCCACTCGCCAGCATTCCACTCCACCGTTTGTAGCTCGTCTATGTTGTTACAGAATTGGAGTAATGATTTGCAAATCAGCCTTGATATCACCCCAAATCAGCATTGTAGGGTTTTTGGCCTGACAAGGCCTCGCCAGGGGTGCATTTTGAGCTAAGCTGGGCGAGCCTGCGACTCATGTCTGCGCATCCACCTCTCATCCGTGGAGACTTATCGAGACACACGCGTAACCACCATGAATTCTTCAGGCTAGTTTTCTTTTAATATCCCATGCACCTCTCCTATAATTTTGCACTTCAGGGTATCGCGATGTTCTCAGTATCACTTCCAAAGCCTTCACATTTATTGTATCAAAAATAGAATTAATTCAAAACAGATTAGATCTGGGCCAGAAATTGAATCAAGCAACCACTAGATAGAAGTGAAAAGAAAATCAGGCATGAAGCTCAGTAGATATGGATTATCAAGATCTGTGCTAAATCATAATTCACTCTGTGTGATTGCTTTTTCTGTTTCTCAGAAGGTGCCAGTCATCAAACATGTGTATTGTCCACAATACACATGTATAAAAGGATCGCATGGTATGGCATATGCATGTAGGGGCCTGTTTTAAAAACACTCAAATCTACGAAGAGAGATGCAAAAAGCTCGGATTGCACTCAGGAAATAACCGCTGCTCTGCAATACCGATGTAGACATCCATTTCAATGATTAAGTTCTGGACATAGCGCTGGTCCCGTACGAGCCACCATAGGAAACCGCTCTGATCAAGAGACATGTCAAGAACTAGAACAAAACGATGGCCAACCCAAGAGAGTATATACAGTTGTGCCTCTGTCCTATCCTCCTCCTCGGCTTATTCCAATCTGTCCTGTACATTCCTACCTTAAGACCTATTTCTTCATAAGAATATAGCCAGCAATGGGGGACCCAACCAAAAAGGTATTCTATACCAGTTTCTATACCATGTAGCCCAAAGGCGGCGAACCCGTAAGACAAATGTTTGTATGTATAAAATAAAATAAAAACCCTATATATTTTGTGACAAAAGGGATCTGTGATTCTACTTTGTTCAATTTAGTTTGTTTTTGTTGCCCATTGCAGACAATTAACCTCCACCCACCCCAGTCCACTGACTGGGTATACACCTTTAGAACAAACTTCTCCTGCCTTTCATTTCTGAAAGCACCAATCAGCAGGCGAAAATTGCCCAGTTAATCTTTGCTGCTTCGGAAGCCCCTCTGCACCTTGTGCAGAAATTCTTACCAACTACCAACAGCTAGAAAGAAGGTATGTGTTGACATTTACAAATTATGCATCAGAATGTCGATTAAGTGGCAAGTATTGAAAACTCTGCAGCCGTGAAATCACATAATTCCAGTGGCCATGTTTAAAGTGTCCCAGACCAAAAACTTAACGGTCAGACATTTTTCTAGACAGATCTAGTAATTTTCTCCAAGCAATGCCACACAAAGTGACTCAATCAGGAGACACAATTTAGCTTAGCCCCCTTGTTAGGCCCCTTTACTACTTTGTTGAAGAGATCTAGTTTTTGAGCCTGAGAGAACTTGTATCTGAGAGATTATGAAGCCATATTCTCCTCGCTGGCTTGGTGTCCATATTCTTTTCTCCAAGTGTCCATTTTGAATCTTGTTGTGAACCTCAAACAAATCCACAAAATCCTGGAAGATTGTTTTGATCTCAGGTTTGGCGTCCATGCCAACAGCTGGCTTGGTACCCAGAGTTGGACTGGCCTGTCAGGATTTTCCCAGCAAGCCATGCTACTGGAACGCCGGAGTAAAATGGAAGTATCTGTAGCATGTCAGCGTATCACGGGATTGACTCTGCTTGTGTGTTCTAAATGGAACCAACCTCTTGAACAATCACCTCCCATCCCAAGAGGCACCTCTAGTGACGGACAACCTTAGAGAACCAGGTCTAAAAAACTTGTGGAGCAACTATCTGTAAAATACCACTAGGCACAATGGCAGCAGCCTCCCATTCCATTCGTCCAACCTAATATGAATGGCTGCTCTGGAACATTTCCCGCCTCTGGTGCAGAAAGTGTCAGCTCGAGGCTAACCTCATTCTTTATTTTCCAGTCGAATGGATGATGTAACAGTGATCCAAGCAGCCTTCAGGTGCCATTTGTCACTGTCGAGCGTCTTTCCTGGGGAAGAAATATGACCAAATTAGTCAAGTTGCATTTAAAGGCATTCCTGGTACAGCCCGTTGCTTGGTTTCCCCCCAGACCAGGCAGTCTGCTCTCGGTTTATTTATGGAACAAAAGGGTTTGATGCTCCCTTAATGAGCAGCCCAGCCTTTGGTCTGTTTTTGTTACCATGCACTTTCTTTTCGCTGATTGGTTATTCAGTTCTAGCCAATGACATTCGTTTCTCAGAATATCGCATGTCTCACTTCAAGGCCCAGAAAAGAACAGAATGTGACAGTTTCTCATCTGCTAGAGAGAGAGTGGCTAGACTGCACGCAGGGATCTAGTTATCAGTAATGCACCGGGTTCAGTGGCACCGGAACCTGAGAGGCCATCTAGATCCACATTAGGACTGTTTTGGTTTGCATTAGGGCCTAAGGCACAGTTGCTACTCAACACGCAGTAGGGCTAAAGGAAGGTGTGAACTAAACTCTGTGCTTGTCATGGAAATGTAGTTGAGCGTCTAATCCAATTCTACTTCAGCTTCTAAGTGCTTGAAGTTACTTCTAAGCAACAGCATTCCAGATATTTTCTGTACTGGCTAATTGAAAGTCACACTTTTTCTCAGTCCTAAACTTGTATGCCCTCCAACAGGCATTAGATATGGGCCCTTTACAGGATACCGGCACACATGTAAAATGAGGTAAGGCATTTACTGTAAAGTGCCACCAGCATGAGCCAGCAAAGGATGCAATATTGCCACTGGGAGCTGCAGATGCGTCCTTCTTATTGCGGAGCGAGGAACCATACGTAAAAGTAGACTATGGCTGGGCTGATACTCCTTGCGCTGTCCTGCCTCTGAAGTGGTGTGGTACATCCAGACATGGTCCATGGTACCCAATGCACTGGGAGCCTCTAGTCACAAGATAGTGCTTTATAGGCAAGGAGGTGTGTATAAATGACTCCCAGCCATCCTGTCAGTGTATACAGGATCTGAGTGTTGCTGTGCCCTTGCCTCGGTAACTCTTGCAGATAGGGAATTCATCTATTCTGACGTTTTGAGGCATAGAGTTTCCACATTAGGCAAACACCGTGAAATTGGCTCTTTCTGCAATTTTTGGCAGAAATAGAGTGTAGCAAATATATTTTTCAACTTATGTAATGCCCACCTTTCACATCTGAAAAGTGAAACCAAGGCAATTTGTTAACTCTGGAACCAGCCAAAATATTGCAAAATTCATTTGCCCCATTTTTGCCCCATTCCTTATTATGAAAGAAGCAGACATGTTCCAGAATGTTTTTTTATAGGATTTCTACGCTGAAAAGTGCTAAGAAAAGCTTGAGATGTGATAGTTGCAGAAAAACCTTAAATTAAGTATTTTTATAAAAAATAAAAAACTGCAGTGTTTTCAAACTGAATTCAAAGGACGCTATATCCTAACCAGGAACTGCAAATGTGGCCTTTTGTGGTGTAAGGAGAACCCATTACTGGATATGAATATGTTTAAAGTGAAACTAAGGTCAGCTCGAGCGGCCTGTTTACTTCCTCTAGGAGAAGTAACTGCTGCTACCGCAGATATTGTTATTAAGCATTTTTTGATCAATGCTGGTAACTGCTGCTACTGCACGTATCGTTAATATGCGTTTTTGATAAATGCCGGCAGGTCAAACTTGTTGATAGTTATCAGGGGAAAATGCCCAGCATTTACCAAAACCTTCCTATTTTGTTGTGGTACGCTCCAAAATCTGCATGTTATTCCTCAAAAAGTCGTAAGTGGGAGGTATTCATCACACCTGATACATTGCGATTTAGCAAAGTCAGATTTTAACTGGTGCAATAAATAGCTCACCAGTAACAAGGTCTCAGGTACTGGTGGTGGCCTTGATGTTTAGTTTTAAGGGAGATGCTCAGAGCTTGTGAAACCCTATGTATAATGCTAGTAGCTGGAATAATCCAGAATATAGGGAATTTCAACCTATGTGTTATATAGATACCAAGATAATGGCGTAATGGGTAGCCAGTTCTGGGGGTGGAGCCAGTGGGCAAACAAGTAATGATAAGCATCTATTCCTTTGGAAAACTCTTTTTCTTTACCTAACCATTTGCCTGATGTATCTGAATGTTTTTTTCTGAAATTTCTGAAAATTTGGCTGCTTTGTGGGGCGCATTGACTTAGATTTGCAGAAGACGCACTCCGTTACGCCCTGGCTAGGTTTGGGCTATACAAGTACCACTACATCCATCAAAAGAAGAAAGCCGAAAGGAAGCATTTCAGAGCCATTGAAAAGCATGTGAAAAGAGTTACCCCTCTGGTGCTACCTTATCTTCCTGTGGTTTCCAGCACATGTAAGATGTTGAGGCCAAGCATTTTGTACGATGGGGTCTTGTGCCAAGACGCTCAGCTCCTGAACCTGCGTTTGTTGAAATATTGAATTACCACCTGATGACTAGAAAAGGAACGCCGGGCTTGGACATGCAGTCGTTGTGTTAGTCCATCCTCCAGAATGCGGACCTTCCTTCAATAGTCTCTATAAACCAAGTTCAGGATTCTAACCTTGATTCACTTCTGGTTAGCAAACGGAAGGTATACCAAAACAGGTCCTTGACTGGATCCCTCGGTTTCACATTGCGGACACCCGTTGCGGCCCTTCTTCTGTAACTCCTAGAGTCTCCTAATCCATTCCTTCTAGAGATATCTTTATTGGGCATTTCAATGCTTGATAGTGCAAAAACCCTACAGCATTCTTTGTAGATGACTATGGTGAGCATTAAATGAGGCACTGAGATTTTTACTCGACCACAGATGGGCTTCAGTGTGTTTGGTCTGTGCTAATCAGCCATTCACGTGACCTTACCAGGGAGTGAAGAATTATCCTGAGGTTTCTAGAGGCTTCCGTCTAGTGTACCGTTTCATGCGGGGCTGATGGGGCTCTGTTTGGACTTTGGGTCCTTCCATTTTTGAAAAACCTCACTTCTACATTGATCATCCGTGATAGTGAGTGAGTTTCTGTCGCATGGCTTCGCCATGACAGTCCAACAAACTGCCCGCTTGTCAAGTGGATCAGTCAATAGTTAGAAGACAAAGAAGGCTTTTATGAAGAAAATCATCTTTGAAACATATTGCATCAGAAACTTCACCAATATGCAATTACAAAAATTGGAAAACCATAAACTCCAATTTGCAGCAGATAAAGAATACAATCATGAAAATGTTCATAGTGTGCATTCTTTTAGGGGGGATTCACCCTAGAATCCTCCGAGCTTTCTGCTTGAAAGTATTGAATGTAGAATGGACGCTTTATGTTGAAAATCTGCATGGCCGTGGCTTCTGCTTTACCTTCTTTTTCTCTGGTTAAATATTCTTTCTGCCAAAGTCAAAACCATGGAAGACTCATCAGTAGGATCAGTTACAAGGATGATTCCTTGACACGCCTTTCTCTGGCATAACACTGAAAGCAGGCCCTCGGGGGAGCAGACCTTTAAAAAGTGGCCTAGAAGTGTTCTCTTATGCCATTGAGTAATTGGCGAGCGAGTTAATTCAAATTCCTGCTTGGGGGGAGGGAGTGAGAGAATGTGCTCCCGTTCTCCAGGCTTCATTGTGCTTCCTCAAAAATATGTTTTTATTGGACTGGTTTTCAAATGAATTTATAAAGTCTTCAAAATGTATGACGCTATGCGCTGCACTGCCCAAGCTTAAGGCCTCCATTAAGGCCTGTGTCCAACCTTTGCTTCAGTCACTGCTCCACATTCACACCTAACAAAAAGATCAGCTCACAACTGGACGTACCTGTGGAAGTTGCAATAAAACACTACAAGTTCGGAAGAGTAAAGTATGAAAGACTCCCCTGGTGATGCTGTGCGGTGTTCCTCTCTTTTACAAGTCGAGGTTGGCGCGAGCGAGTTGGAATATCAGTAAGTCTCTGGCGTGGAGTCAAGCATCTGTCAGTGCGGCGTAGACTGGATATAAGGCGCCCTGGTACAATTATAGGTTTGTGCAGCAGGGGACCCTGAACAGTAGCTTGGTTCGATAGAGCTAATGCTTCTGCTTAACCCTGAAGTCAACCCATTTATCCTTTGTCGAGTCCAATCCGCGGACGGTTAATGGCATCTGTTTTCCATATGATGTGTACTTGTCTGGAGATTCTATCTTCTCCCCGTGTTGTGAAATCGAGGAAGCCGCATGGGGTTTGAACCGCAAGAAGCAAGGCCGGAACGTGGTATGGGCCAGGAAGGCCGACGCTGACGGCAAGAGACAAGGCCTTCACTAGAGGCGGTTCCCGCCTTCCAACGGCGGTGGCGACCCAGGTGGAAGAGAGGGGGTCTTGTTGGGTTAACGGTTCCCATCTGAGTGTTATGAAAGGTGTTACAGTAGCATGGGCTCATGGGGGTCCACCCCAGCCACTGCAGGCAGGATGGAGCGCACAAGAGCGATTACAGTCAAGGGTTCTTGTGACGCAACAGGGGCTCGCGGCCAGGGCTCCACTGTTGAGCTTCGGAAGTTCCCTCCTTGAACCTCTCTATATTTAACTGTAGTTGTGCAATAAGGATAGCCCCCCAGGGTGGCTGGTGGGTTGTTTTATAAGAGCCAGGACTGTAGAATGCTTTTCAGATTTTTGGGGATGAAAGAGGGTATTATATATAGATGCAAAATACTGTTAACATCGGCATAGCCCTGTAATGGCCCTTTCATTTGGAAGCCAGACTGAAGTCTCAATGCGGAAGTGCTCAGCAGTATAAAGTTGGGCTTTTCTTATGTAAGGTTGAATTTTGAGATACGTATTTTTACCCAAAGTGGTGCATTTAGGTCTCATTAATCAACGGTGCAGAAGGATCTGATCTAAAGTAGAAAATTAAAACAAAAGAAAAAGGTAATACTGTAAATGTGTGATCTCTACTATATAGCCATAAAGAAAGCTGAGTGGGTTGAGTGGCTACTGCCAAGAAATGTTTGTGACTTGCAGTTTACAGGTTCGAATTTTTGTAGATTTTATCAATAAAGGGCTGATCTATTTGTTGGACTACTGCTTTCAAAAAAGCCCTGGACAAACCAAACTTGGCTACTGAGCTCACTGGATAGCTTCTAAAATGCTATTTCAATCTGGGTTTTTGCTGTCCAATGTTTAAGAAAAGCGTGTGTCAATCTAACCTCCTTATACCCCATTACAAGTGCCCACACATAAACAAGTAAATGAAAAAATGAAAAAAATGTGTGAAGGTCATTCTACCGATGATGAGGACATGAGCGCACTGCTGAGTACCTACCAGCAGCTCCTCTGGTGGTGCTTACGTGAGGTACTTTCAGACCTTCACACTTTTTTTTCATTTACTTGTTTATGTGTGGGCACTTGTAATGCTATACAAGGTGGAAAGAAGAGTGCAGGTGCGGTTTGTTCCGTCCAGTAAAAAAGAGCAGAAAAAGATCCGGTCACACTTGTAGAAGAGATTGGAATAGAGATAATCCTGCAGATAGCACCAGTAGAAACAGGCAGAAGACATCCAACCTCACCAATAGAAGGAAGGGGTAAATTTCCACTCTTGCCAACAGAATGGCACCCTAGATATGTCATCTAGTAAAAGAAAACTGGCAATGCGCATTCCCACATTTATGGCAGATTCAATGCCACCACTAGAAGAGAAATAAGAGCTCTAACTTTACCAACAGATAGAGCAGGAATACACGTAACCCACAAATAGCAGAGAGCAGGAAAGAACTTATTAAACCAATAGACAAGAGCTGAAAAGATAGTCCAAGGAATAAAATCCAATCCCAGGCATAGTATAATGGAAAGAGGACAGCAGTTCAGGCCCAATCTCACTAGTGGAAAAGAGTAGCAGAGATCCACTCTCAACCACAGAAATTGTCAGGAGACAGTCACTCCGCAGCAGAGTAGAGATGGTAAAACCCAATCCCTCCACTGGGGAGATCAGCAAAGATTAAATCCCGCCTGCAGAAAATAGGAACTTGGCCTTCCACAGAATAGGTATCTGCTGAGGTTGCTGGCCAGTCTTGTTGAAAGATGTAATCTTTGGTTCCTATCTGCAGTAGCAGCGCAGTGATCCTAAACATGTTTTGCCATTTGTCAAAGCATTACGTTGTTTGCTTCTCAGCTGTTGGTCCCTTTTCTATTTCCATTACGCAGCATGTTGCCTGTCACTGTCAGTTGTGTGAGCCCCAACACCCTACTTTATTGTGCTGGTGCGGTATTGTTTAAGAGTAATATTTTTTACCATTAGAATCAAGATGGCATGGGTATGGTGCAGCTTTTTGAAGCTTCTTCATTAAGTGACCTCAATGCAGCACATGTTCTTTTATTTGGTACATGTTTAAATGTGTGTCCCTTTGCAGTGGTTGACAACTACAAAGGCAGGGGTTGTGGGAAGTTTATTTGGGAATCCAGGAGGGGGACCCCATTAACTCACTCCCTTCTAGTATGTTGTGTTATGTGCTGTGTCAATTATCTTGTTGAGGGGTGCCCAGTGCCAATAAGAGCTCCCGCTTGGATTCTGAGTGACAACAGAGGAAGCATGAGTCTTGTCACAGTTCCAGGTACCACCACATCATGTCCCATCCTTCTTAGCCCTGCTGATTTCAGATGCTAAATACATGTACAACAAACCTGGCCATCATACCAGCCTCATCCCTTCACTGCTAAACATTATAATCCCCTCTGGGCAGTAAATAGTTTGTTGCAAGAAGGTGTCTGATAGAAACTGTTCTGTAATGAGTTTGACAAGATTTATTGTTCCACTGTGATGAGCCTTTCCAATATAACCTTTAAATAGGCTTACTTCACTCATAAAGCACTTTGAAAAAGATACCTTGCAGAAAAACAACAGATATTTTCTGAGACTCCAAATTAGAGGCAGCGAGCACTTATTACTGCTGGAATGCTTTTTGACAAAAATGTCAGAAGTATCAAGTAACTTTCTCCAACTCTTGGGCCAGTACCCAAGATTTGAAATAAACTCCAAATTCTGGCTCTTCTGTCAACATTTTATAGACACCAGATGAACCTTGTTCTTTCCAACCAACATTTGTATCACATCAAAAATAAAAAATAAAGAAATGAGAGTTTAGAAATTATTTCTTTAGACTGATTAGGGTATTGGCTTTATGTGATTTGTAGATAGCAGATTAATTGTTAAACAATATCATATTTAATATATCAAAAATATAATTAATTCAAAACAGATTAGCTTAGTGCTTGAGATTGAATCAAGCAACCACTAGATAGAAGCCAAAAGCAAATCAGCCATGAAGTGCAGTAAATATGGATAATTGACACCTGCGCTAAAACATGATCCACTCTGTAATTGCTTTTTTCTGTTTCTCTGAAGGTGCCAGTCATCAAACATTATCTACACGTGTTGTCCGCAATACACTTGTATAGACCTTCATCATAACATTTTAATACAATGCAATGATTGCTATTCTATACCGAATGGGTAATTCTGTTTGTACATAAACTACTAACTCTTTGTCTGTGAAGTATGATGGTGCACATCCTCATTCTCCTATACCCTATCCTAGTTAACTAGGTAGAAAAGCTCCTGAGAAAGTGTCAGCATGGTCTTCTTGTTGTCATTAAAGTTTGATAGCTTAAGGTATGAGTTCTGCCCCCTCAAGCCCCATAATTCAGTGGGCGTTAATGCGTAAAGTAGAAAACTCTGCTCTTCCTAGGAGGTTGAATATTCAGGATAATTGCCCCGTACCCGCCAGCTCGTTCTAAATCACTGTGTCTTCCTGTGTTCATGAGTAACTACTTTCTGATGAATTGCTAAATTCAGTTTTAAATGACTAATTATGATAATGACGAATCAGCGACATGTATGATTCTCATAAATTAATTGGCCTTGGAGTGACTTGTAAAATTATTTTCACAAATCTACTCTTTTTTTGTTACAAGTGGGCCTTGTTCCTACAGTTTTTCCATAAAGCATTGTCTTTTCTCATATGGCCCCTTGAAGTGACCTTGTTGGCTGTGGAAAGCTATCCGAGATGGAAAGTCCTGGACCGGATTGTACAAGAAAATGCCACTCTTGTCCATGATACCAGAATATGCGCAAGTCATATTTGTTGAGCGCAATCACATCAAACAAATTTTGGGTTTAACAGGAACCCAATGGAGCCATGGTAAAGTAGTAATGTAGTGTATTGGTTTAACCTCTCCAATAGTATACATTTTAATGTGCTACAAAGTCTGAATGGTTTGCTTTCAAGATCACAAGAAGCAGGAACCTAAAACACGTGAAAAGGATGAGACTTGTCTCTAATTGAGTTTTTACTGATAAGAAATGTGGCTCTGTGATATGATTTCTGGCTATGATTCTGTCCCCCATCAGCAAATTCCTGATTGATGGAGGGCCAAGCCCAGTTAGTGTGCATTAATGCTGAAGAACCACGATGGGCATCAGTAGAAGAGGAAGGTGAGACCACCCTGGAACCCATGGCCACCCCACAACCAGATACCCAGCACCTACATCTTGCGTAATCTCCGCTTCCAGACTTTTATAAGGTTACCAGTAAACTCCATGACACCAAGGATGCAATGCTGTACCTGGTGGAAAGAGCACCGCTGCCATCCTGGGCCAAAATAACACGGGAACCACCTCACGCGCTGGTGACACACTTGTGGGTTTCTTTCTTAGGTTCAGCTTGTTCGTTAGTTTTGAATATCCGCAGAAATCTCATCCTTTATCGTTTTATTTATTTATAAAGTTTTATATAGCGCGAACTTGACCCAAGAGGGTATCAGAGCACTTTACATTTAGGATTGTTGCGTTACAAGTTACATCAGATACAAGCGCATAGTAAGGTGCAGTACACATAAACAATGTTTCAATAATTCGTAGGAGGGAGGGGAGGAAGGAGTAATAGCGGGGAGACGATTTCCGGCTGGGTATGTGACGGTCAAGGGGGAAACCAGGGCCAATCTCCTCATTAGCTGTCAAGCAGCTCCACCGGTCATCAGCCATGTTGCTCAGGTCTCAGCGTTCAGAAAAAAACGTTTTAGTTGTATGGTTGTTGTTTTTATTCTTGAAAATGACAATAAAAGGAGTTGGACTATAAAAACAAACATCAGCAAAGCCAATTGGTCTCCACTGGCTGCCAGCCCTTTGTCTTTGTCAGTGCTTCTTTTGACGTGTTTTTTGTAAAACGTAATTGTTAGGGGAGCCGCTTGCCCCTCCCCAATATTTAAAAACAGAACTGGCTAAAAGCAAAAATGTTTTTTTGTGAATAAAAGTTTATGGGTGCTCAAAAAGTACTCCTTGCCATAGCAGTTCTTGGCACTGAATGAAATTATGTGAGGATGTGCTCTTGTGAATGACTGAAGTGGGCTGAACCTTTGCCCCATGCTGCGTACTGTACTGGGCGGTAGAAAAACGAGAACACCACAACGGAACAATAGCTGAAGAAGCTAAAAGTCCACATAAGAAAGAATACTGTGTCTATCTATATCTATATACAAGCAAAATGTCTTGGACAATGTCAGACTTAATAAAAGGCCCGCCCATGTACAGGCGAAGTGCACTGAGTTTAATGCGGCTCAGATGCGCCGCTTGGAGCCAGGGCAGGGTGGGCATACCCGCTCTGGTCCTGCCTTCCGGAAGTTTTCACAGATGGAGAGAATGAAGCTCGTTTCGCGGAACGGAAACAAGCCAATCGCCTTGCTTCCTAACAGACAATTGGAGGCGCAGATTAGGGACGGTTTGGGTTGCACGTAGCTCGGCGATATGAGGAGGCTCGAGGTCTATCAAAGTCCACTTGCATCCTATTACTCTTCGTAACGAGCTGGCTAAGTCACCCTTGGCTCTTCAAAATGTGCATTGCGTCATAGCGCGCATGCGCCGTCAGCAGCTGGCGTCCTAACCTGCCACAGACGGGGTCCTAGGTGTCTGACAGTTGACGTCCACGCGTACTGACGTGTTTCAGAGGTAGCCAGGGGCGGCACCGCCACCCTGGCGTGACCTTTGATACCTCTGTCACTGCTGTGGTCACAGGGACCATAAAGGCAGCTGCCCAGCTGCAGGAACAGAAAGTAAATATGGTTCCAGCCCTGTTTAGTTTCTTCAGTTTGCATTCCTTGTCCATTCTCTAGCTCCTGAATAGTAAATATAAGGCTTTTCAGTCGACAAAGGTCAACCTCTGACGATCTAAAGGTGCCAGATGTCACTTTTGCTGCACATGCTATTGTAGAGGGCCACCATCGATGATGACACCCAGCGCCTACTTGCAATCCGGTGCGTGATCTTTTAGGCTGAAAAAATACTCTTTAAAAAGAGTGAAATCGAGCACTGAGGATGATAGCATCTTAAGCAGGGTCACCCAAATTTCAAAATGCAACAGGCTTTTTGTTCACAGGCCAAAACTGGATGGAAGTGCCACACATGTACAGAAGCGAACAACCCTTTTTAGGAGGGAGACTGCCTATTATTTTTTAATCCACAATGGTTTTATTTTGCCTTTCCCTCGTTTACAGCTTCATTTGCTACATTGCAAGTCAATGAGGAATTCACATCCTCTACTATTTGTCCTACATCACCCTTATATCTGTTTCTAACTTTTGGCATGAATGCACGTGACATGGGACACCGTAGCGGCCTTGGGTCATCATTCCTTTCATTGTCGCCCTGAGGGACGCTGGATCCATTCACTGCCCTTTCTGTATGGGATGTCTGGAGTACAAGCTAGATCTCTTTTGGAATCTAGAGGATCTGGAGTCTCGCGTATTGAGTGAGTCTCACACCCTTGCACGTTTCAAGTGATTGCGCATTCTCACTCCGTGGCTAGGGGTTTCACATCTCTGGGGATTGCTTAATTTCCTCTCTGTGAGTGTCACATTTATGGGCACAGCCTTACTCCGGGCATGTCCAAATTATTACTGAGCAGCATCTCAAACAAATTCAGAGACACCTGTCGGCAGCAGCGGTCCGTGCAGGTAAGCGCAGCGGGGCAAGGAGGGCAGGTGTGGCTGTCAACAGATGACAGAATAGGATTTATTTATTTATTTATTCAATATTCACAATTCCCCAATGCCCCTGCTCCCTGGGCCGTTTCTACCATTAGACAAGACTAGGCAGCCGCCTTGGAGCGGCAAAAGAGGGAAAGAGTTTTTAATTTGAAATCAAACAGCAAAAAAATTGAGCAAATTAGGAGAAAAAGAGAGGGGCGGCATTTTTCAATTCTCGCCTAGGGCGGCAAAACACCTAGAAATGGCCCTGCCCGCCCCACCGCGTTTACCTGCACGGACCGCTGCTGCCTGCAGGGAAACTGGTAGATGCTCAGATGACAGGGTGTGTTCGGAAGGCCAGAAGGTCTGAGAAGAGCCAGTTACATATAAGATATATGTGAAGTCAGAAGTGTGAGTAATGGAAACCTCGGCCTAAAACCTGCTATCAATTGAGGACTCGGGAGCTGGTGGCCGAAAGAGCGGGCAGAGTGAAATAGGTTTCAGTAAGGCAGAGTGGGAACATTGTGGGGTGACAAGCTCGAGGATGTATTTGAAGACCAGGTTAAGCAATCTGAAAGGGAGTCTGGTGGTCAGCCGTGAGAGACCGCTTACATGCTGCCGCCAAGTGAAGGAGCCCGTCAACCTTGGGAGATTGACAAGTGTGCAGGTAGTGAGTTTGGCGCTAAGAGAGCCAGGTCCAGTAGTGAGCGCTATATAAGTGCAGTGAGTTATTCATTTGACTTTTCACTGAGAGGGTGGAGAGGAGGGGCGAATGTTGAGCAGTGTGAGGCGGCTGCGTTGTTGGCATTGGCAGATAGTACCCAGAGATGCTTCTTGCTGCCGAGGTGGTTGCCTTGCTTGCAGATGGAGTTGGCAGGAAGGCTGATGATGATGTGTACGGACTGACCTCAGTTTTCAATTGGTTGAGCATCATGCAGCGCAGGGCCTTCCAGTGACAAGTGATGCACTCAAAGGATACTGGCCTGGAAGGAGAAGAGGAAGGGGGACTGGACAAATAATTGGGAGCCTTGAATCATGTAGGGAGGTAGGTGGAGGCGGTGACCTTGGGCATCGTAAAACTGAGAAGGACCTGTCGGAGAAACAGGAGGGAAAAGTGAGGCAGAGCAGAGCTAGAAATGCCTGAGTCAGACAGTCTGCAGAGGAGACAGCTGTGGTCCTTGGTGCCCAAAGCCTACGCGAGGATAAGCAGTGTGAGGACAAAAGAGAGGTGGCTGTCAGTTCAGGCAGTATGAGGACCTCAAGGCGGTGTGAGTTCAGGCATTGTGAGGACAAGAGAGATGCCTGTGAGTTCAGGCAGTGTGAGGTGCCGAGGCGGTGTTAGTTCAAGCAATGTGAGGACAAAAGAAAGGTAGCTGTGAGTTCAGGCAGTGTGATGATAGAGAGGGGGTTGTGAGTTCAAGCAGTGTAGGACACAAGTTAGTGTAGACTGCACATACCATGGGATGGACGCCTCTCTGTAGTCAGACTCACATCTGCCTCTCATTCTTTAAATACTCATTCACTTGAAGTCACGACAGCCTCACTGCTTGAACTCACAGCCACTTACCTCTGTCCTCACACATCTTGAACTCACAGCCACTCACCTCTACCCACACACTGCTTGAACTCACAGCCACTCACCTCTATCCTCACACATCTTGAACTCACAGCCACTCACCTCGGTCCTCCCACATCTTGAACTCACAGCCACTCGCCTCTATCCTCACACTGCTTGAACTCACGGCCACTCACCTCTATACTCACACCGCTTGACCTCACAGCCACTCGCCTCTATCCTCACACTGCTTGAACTCACAGCCACTCACCTCTATCCTCACTCTGCTTGAACTCACAGCCACTCGCCTCTATCCTCACACTGCTTGAACTCACAGCCACTCGTCTCTATCCTCACACTGCTTAAACTCACAGCCACTCAACACTATCCTCACTCTGCTTGAACTCACAGCCACTTGCCTCTATCCTCACTCTGCTTGAACTCACAATCACTTGTCTCTATCCTCACTGCTTGAACTCTCAGCCACTCACCTCTATCCTCACTCTGCTTGAACTCACAGCCACTCACCTCTATCCTCACTCTGCTTAAACTCACAGCCACTCGCCTCTATCCTCACACAGCTTGAACTCACAGCCACTCGCCTCTATCCTCACACAGCTTGAACTCAAGCAGAGTGAGGATAGAGGTGAGTGACTGTGAGTTCCAGCAGAGTGCGGCTATAGAAGAGGCAGCCGTGACTTCAAGTGAATGAGTAAATAAAAAATAAGAGGCAGTTGTGAGTTTGACTACAGAGAAGCATCCATCCCATGGTATGTGCAGTATACACTAACTTGTGTCCTACACTAGGGAGAGGTGTGGTGCAGCGGCCATAGTGGCTGACTCTGAAGCGCGGGCTCACGGTTCGATCCCCAGCACCGGCTATAGCTCGTGTGACTCTTGGTAATAGCTCACTTAATATCTCCGATGGTCCCCGGCGCCTTGAACCGCTTTAGGGGTTGTTCACACATTACAAATAGGAATTACTGCCGCCCCGGCCCCTACACCTTTCACATGAATATTTTGGTACCTGTCGGCTCTTAGAAGTTCTGTCTAGGCGTGATTTCTTTGGAGAATTTCTGTAATTGCCTGGCATTACTTCTTGTGGCCAACCATCCACCATAAAAGTTTGGGAACAGAGAATCCAGGATATGAAGGAGCGAGAGTTTTGCATGGATGTGAGGGAACATATCATTGGCACAGTACTGGGAAGAGTAATGTTCAATTTTATGTCCCTATTTACATGGTTGTATGTTAGACTATGGGTGACACAAATATTACCAGACTTCAATATCCTCTTCCATGTGTCAGACGGCCCCCGGCTGTCCGACGTCACGGTGGGCGTGTGCGGAGGACGTCCGGGGGATGTCCGTTCCGCGCACGTGTGGAATTTGTGGGTATAGTGTCCTAAATATTATTTACAAAAATATCGTCCTATAGGGTGTAGATTTTCTGTCGTTAACTTCAATTTGATGGTATTTTTGTAAAAAACATTTCGGACACTGTAGTTTTATCAGACAATATTTAGCCCACAATATTCTGGTTCCACACCGCTTACATAGCACGTTTCAATAACAAGAAGTTAAAGTTTGTTACTGGAGCATCGCTTTTGTGTCTGGAGTGTGAGCCCGCACCTATGGGGTTTTTGTCTTTTAACCAGTTGGTGCATACTGTGAGTGGTTATGTACAGTAACTGCAACTGTCTTTTTAGACTTGGAAGATGCGACTGGTCAGAAGGTTTGCCCACTGACAGTCTGGCAGTGAATGAATGGGCCGTTTTTAGTGTGTGTTTTGCGCTGTGTTTGTATTGTGTAAATAGCTGTGTAAGCAACACAGTGCCACTGCGTGACAAAGGCAAAAACTATTGGGTGCAGAGCATGGAGTGGTGAGAGTGTATCATGCAGGAAGGGGTGAGTGTGTAATCAGTGGTTGCTGATCTACTTTGTGTATTAATAAATATGTATTGTGTAGTACACCTTTGCCTCTTGTACGGTCTCGTAGTTCTTTGGGTTGGCTCATCTGCGTCCCACATGAACTGGCTTTATAATTGTCTGACGTCGGAATAAACGTATTGTTGTGACTTATGTGGAGCACACAGTAGTGTGTCTATTGTGTTTCAGTTGCTCGTTGCTTGGCCCCTTGGATATAACCAGACCTTACTTCAGCAATGTTCAGTTTGCTTGCTGTTAAGTGATATGACAAGTTGCAATAGGTTGGCCTTTCCTGAGATGGTTGCAAGCACCTGTAGGTTTGGTGCATGTATGATGTCTCATTTCATTTCTGCCTTGTTTATTGATTTGTTTGGTAGTCGTACGTTTTTGTCTGGTTCAATTTTTATAGCACTGTTAATGCATGAAGAAATGAACACATTGTTCAGCACGAACTCTAAGCAGGAGAATTACTTTTTGGTTTGTGAACAGTTCTGTAGTTTTACCACCTCTGCTATGCTTTGCGCTGAAGGTGTTCTGCTTTGAAAATCTTACCACCTGCCTATGCTACAGGTCGGAGTTACTTCAGCCCTGATGCCAATGCGGCCTACATTAAATATTAGTCCCTAGCAGCTATCCAAAGTATGGCAGGACATACTTGCAGTCTTCCTCTCAACTACAAGGGTGAGGGGCAATGGCCGTCAGCGCTAACGAAGGGAACGAGGAATGCCTGAAGAAACGAGGCCCTCCGTGCATTGATGTTGGAGCTAGAGTGTTGGTGGTAAGTTTTGGCCTGTCGCCTAGTGCTGCCTACCTTGGAACTGAGGAGCCAGGTTCACATCCCGAAATCTGCTCAACATCCTGTGATTCTTGGCAGATCACTTAATCTCACCGTATCTAAAAATGTGTACCATATTCTGGTGCTCATGTAACGTACTCTAATGCCCCCGGGCCAGGTTCACGCTGTATAAACCTGCAACAACAAAAAACAAAAAGTCATGTATCTGGCCATACATTTGCTTTCTTCCACAGATCGGGCTATTTGTGTCACTAAGTCCCAACAAGGTGTCAGGACAAATTGAAAGAATAATAGTTCAGTCACGGAAAGAATTCCAGAGTCATTCAATCATGAGCAGTGTTTTTATATACAGTTTTTGAAGTTTTCAGACTCTCTCGCAGGAGAGTAGCAAAAAGGTGACAGCCAACACGTGTTTCGCCCCCTACATGGCCATCCGGCCTGGGGCTTCCTCAGGGCGTTAGTAATCTGGTGGGGACACAGTCCGTCCAAAGAAGTTCGGTTCTTGTACAGGTAGGCTCGTCAGTAATGGTAAAATGCCTCGTAGCAACCAGTCTCTGCGGTCAGCATCAGCAACCGTGGCAAGAAGCCACGTAGCAATCAGTCTTTGCGGTCTCTGCAGTCATGTCAAAAATCATGTATCTGGCCATTTATTTGCTTCCTTCCACAGATCAGGCTATTTGTATCACTAAGTCATCAATACTTTGGGCATTTGAAGTTTTAGGGCTGATTGTTCATAGGAATGGTATATAAACTAAGCTGGGATGCCTATCTGAATTAAGGTTCTGGTAAAGATCCACAGTAAGCCATAAATAAAAACTATTATCAGTAACAAATGTTGCCTTTTTGTCAGATTGTCTTTTAGTTGTTTGCGGTCCGCTGACTCTCACGAGAAAGTGCTGCATTTGGTTATATAGGTTGCACGGAGAAGCATTTCAGGCTTGTAGGCCTGCCAGCAGTCTGGGATTTCGGTTGCATATAAGTGGAAGCAAATGGTTTAAAGGAAATTAAATTTACAGCCCTATTGAAGATGCATTTGAATGGGTTTGAGGATGTCGGGCGATGAAGATGGCAGATGAATTTGCTTTCCCTGTGCCTGTCGGAGCCCGGGGACTGGGCGTAAGCCACCTGCACATCAGGAGGGCACTGAGACTGCGTCGGCGCTCTTTACTTCTCTTGTCATGCGCTCACTTGGTCAAGATCCTTCAGCCAATCTTTTGATTGATCAGTTCTGCGAACCTATATTTCCCTCCTTTAATTTCTATCTCCAAGTATGATGAGGCTTTCTTAAGGTGGCACGTTGTGGTTTACCAAACTTAAAATAAAATTAAAATAAATGCATTGCCCATGCATACAGGGCTTCCCTATACTCATAGAGTATTTGGGAAGACTGAGGTGTGGGTGCTGTTGTCAAGAGCATTAACCCCTTCAGTGCCCATGACGAGATAGTCTCGTCATGGAGCGCGGTTGCGCTGTGCCCATGACGAGACTATCTCGTCATGAACCCCGCCCGCTAATGAAACGCCCGGCACAGGGCGTGGAAAGGGCGGGGCACTGAAGAGGTTAAGTCCAGGAATGCTGCACAGTTGGATTTGAGCCCTTAAATAGTTACCCCTGCGACAGGCGTAACACATTTTATAGTCGTAAAGGACCATGGCCGAACCGGCCGCATTTTATTCATAAGCATTAACATTGTAGGGCGGCAGATGAGGCCTACCAAACACACACTCCAGCTCTAACATTTTTTAGATATATGGCTGCTGGTGGCAGGCAAAGACAATTTAAACTAGACTAGGTCTTGAAAAGGAGACATTATTCTGAGCTTTTGCCTACAGTCACTGTTGATATGAACATTTACACCGGTTCTGCACGGAGCTTGACATTCGTTTTTTGTGACACTGTCCTCTGTATTTCCTGTTGGATGTGACATTTGTTTTTTCCCCATGATATCCTTGGAACAGCTCACCAGTTTTGAATTATGTAAATTATAACAAGTTTGCAGGGTCCAAAGTCAGACCTGGAGAGCGTCAATCAGGAAAGTGGATGCAAAGAAACCACGGAAAGTCAGTGGGACCAAGCGTGGCCCATCTATATGACCACACTAGACGGTCGTCTAAAGTGCCAAGTTCAATGGTGTAACAAATTTAACGGGAAAAAAAAAATTAGGAAAATGTTATGAAAAAGAAAATTAGGGCTCCGGTTGCCAATGCCTGGTGCGCCCTAAGGGTGTACATTTCGATTCCATGGAGGAATGTGTAAAATTATTTCTCATATTGATCTTTCGTTGCAATTATTTTTCAACAGAGTCCTTGTGTATATTAACCAAGTCAGTTATCAAGGATTTCCGCTGTGGCCGCCTGTCATCGCCGCTGTGACGGACAAGATATGGACGTTGATTGGTCCTGTCGCCGCCCTGCGGGTGATGGCAATTGGTGGCACAGATGGCTCGGTCAGTGGTCTGTACTACGCATGCGCCGAACTCCATGGCTGTGCTGTTGTCATCGGCCGCGCTACCTCAAGGAGGGGAAGGCTTCTTTCTCCCCCTCCCCTCCTCCTCCTCTCGCTGTTTGTACAGCTGGGAGGAATCTGGTCTGTTGTTAAAGTATTTCTGCACTTTCGGACGGATTCCGCCAAAGCTGCGCACACACGTGCTTTCTTCCCTTCAAGCCAGAGGCTGATCTGGAATAAAAGCGGCATTAGTGCGCGTTGCACCGCCGTCGTCCAGAGCTCCCAGGCCCAGACAGGCTCACGTTAAATTCAGGAGCGCTCGCCTAATTCGATTTTATTCCTGGATGCGTTTACACTGTATTTAGAAGTTGGTGTTCGTGCTCCTTTAAATGTCCGTCAGTTTGAAGCTGGCTGCTAGTGAATATTCTAGGGGAGCTGCTGTGATTCCTGAGCCTGGGTTACTGTGTTCTGCATCTGTCTAAACTCTGAGCAGTATGAGTCAGGGCTTTAAGTGGGATGAAAAAACTGGGGGGGTCACTCATTGGGGCGTGGTCAATGTAATTAAGGGCGTGGCTTAAAACACGTAAGCTAAAAATCTGTGTTTAGCACAGTGTGCCGCCCCACTTGTATTTTCATGTTCCTGACATTGCGTCCAGTTATATGATTCAACAGGTCACATCATACCTACAAGTCAGGACTATTGGCTTTGTCAATGGTTGTTAGTTGCATAAGATAAATAAGCAGCACCTATGGCTTCTATATAATATTGAAAAAACTTCCACTTAAAGCCCTGCTGACACCATGAAGATGTTGCTGCTCCTGAGTTTCAAAAAGAGAAAGGAAATCCAGAGAGAAAATTACTCTCCTTAAAGGATTTCCCTTTCTCTACAACGCTCACCACGCGCACATCAGTGTGCCTGCTGTCACGTCCGGAAAAAAACCGGACTGCCTCTGCCAGGGCACAAAAAAGAGCCCGATAGAGACCCGTTTCGAGGCCCCCTTGAAAAATCTGCCGGTGCTCAGACCCGATGAGACCCGGTCCACTTAAAGCCCTGGTGTGAGTGAGCTGGGGCAGGATGCAAACTAAGTTGTCTCTCGGCGCTTGAGCTGTGCAATAATGTGAGAGTTCTCTCAAAGGTACCACTGCCCCACTTTTAGAGATTGTAGACAAAAGTCGTTTTGCTGTGGTTTGCTTGGTAATATGGCAGCCTATCAATTCCCTGTAGGCAAGCATAAGGTCTCGAAGGTGGGCTGGCCTGTTGGAAACTTAGGGGATTTCCCCGCTGGGTTGGTGCCTGTGAAGTGTCTGAAGGCTGGGGGTCAGTCCTTCACATGTTACTCTTCTTGACCTGTGGGTCAGTGCGGCATGTGAACTGGGACACTTGTGTGGTCTCATGGTGTGGTGGGAATGGTCTCTTGAGTGGTTTGTCTCGTGCTGTGGATAAACTGGAATCCTTGTGCGCTGTCTCATACTTTTGGAATTGGAGATGTTGTGTGGCCTGTCTCATGCTGGAGGCCACTGCATCAGTCACCGATACAGCCAGGGGAGTTGGGTGTAGGGTCCATTCTGCGAGGTGTGCAGATCCTCTCCGTAGAACGAATCAATTTCATGGATTTATTTATTTATATAATTTATAGAGCGCCGGAATCACCCCAAATGGGGTATCTCCACGCTGTGAACTGCTTTAGCTTACCTGGGAAAAGAGCATTAAAATAGTGTGGTTTTTAGCAGCTTTCTGAAAACTAGATAGTTGGAGCAAAGCCGTAGGTGGGTGGGCAGTTGGTTCCAGTAGAGTGGAGCCAGATAAGAGAAAGCTTTCCCACCCATCCTGGTTTGTTGTATACGGGGCATGTGGAGGAGATCCTTGGACCCAGAACGAAGGGTCCTGGATGGTGTATAACTGACCAGCTTATCTGTCCGATATCCTGGTCCTAAGTTGTTTAGGGATTTAAAGACCATGCAGCAGATCTTGAATTTGATCCTTTTGCCGGATAGGGAGCCAGTGTAGCTTTTTGAGTATGGATATCTGCTGTGAACGAACTGACCACATGTGCACCATTCTCCAGTAAATGCGTTTAGCTCTGAGCAAGGTGTTGGGTCTCAGGAGCAGCCTGTATTCCAAATCAAATGACCAATAAATCATCCAGTAATGCAGGACCTTGCAGGAGTCTTTTTTCAATAAATGGCAACTCAATTTATACCAGTGGTAGAGTCTGTGGGTGTGGCGTTCTCCATATATTTTGTATTGCAACATGTATATAGTGCTTACTACCCCTGTGGGCTGTGTTAAAGCGCTTGCCTACATGTTCAGCATGCTACACCATGTGGGGTGTGTGGTTGGAATGGTGTTGTAGGATTTTATTGATCCTATGTGAAAAGTGTTTCCATGTTGTGCACAATCGCTACTGATGTGCGGTTATCATGGTATAGGACTCAACTCTCTGTGTGATGGATGAAGAAGTGTGAGAGATAGGTATGCCGTTTATGGGTTTCAGTAAACTGGCAGCTTTGAACAGCTCTGCAGTTCCCTTTATGTTAGTTTCATGATCATAGTACACTTAATTTCCAATACAGTACTGTCCAGAAACAAATCAAATGACATTATAAGTGGAGCCAAAGCGTGTTTACCACAGTCTCTAATAAAATGTGAGTCAACCATGTGGACCAGTAAATAAAGTTGATACTGGTTTTTCTCAGTTCACCCAGCATTCCCACATGCCTTTGGTAGTTTTTTCCCCCCTCATACTTCACCCAGTGAATCGTTCCCGGCTCCGTGCTAAATGACTAGTTTCCCACTAGCCCCCTCACATTAAGGGATGCACACTGAAGACCACCATCGGGGAGCATGTGTGATGGGTAGTGTGACAACCAGAAGAACCCACAGAACACCTATGTCCAAACAAAAAATGTATATATTACAGGATACAGATCCAGCCACCACTCAGTTTAAACACAGACCCAATTCAGTCAGGAGAGTCCAGGGTTTTTAAACCAAAATGATTTCATTTTATCAGTTGCACGATAATATTGCCTCCAGTTCAATATTTACGTATACAAAACAGTGATGGTTGGAAGGCTTGAATTAATCTCGGCCACTGGTAATCACTCAGACCGCATCCCGATCCATTGTTATGCTGCACACCGTGGCCACCTCAGTTTAGATCTAGCATATGCAAATCAGAGAAGAGAATCAGCCGCCCTCATCCTCCTGGAACTCTCCGCAGCTTTCCACACCGTCTCCCACCACACACTCATTGATCGACTGCACTGAATTGGAATCACATACGATGCGCCCAGATGGGTGGCTTCTTTCCTCACTGGATGCACCCAGAGAATCTGCCTCCCTCCCCTCACCTCGCAACCCAAGCACACCATCTGTGGAGTGCCCCAAGACTCATCCCTCGCCCAACCTTCTTCGACATCTACATGTCACCACTTGCATACATTGTCAGATCAATCAACATCATCTCCTACACCGACGACACACAGCTTGTCCTCTCATTCTGAGCAGACCCCACCTCAACGAAGACCAACTTTCAATAAATGTTTAAAGAACGTTGCAACATGGATGAAAGACAACTGCCTGAAACTCAACACGGACCAAACTGAAGTTCTGATCTTTGGCAGACACACCGCCCTTTGGAATGACTCCTGGTGGCCAGTGGAGCTTGGACCTACCCCCACGCCAAAAGACCAAACCCGCAACCTCAGCATCATCCTGGACAGCACACTCTCCATGAAACGCCAGGTCAACACTGTCTCCTCAGCCTGCTTTTCAAAATCTTCAGAAAGCTCCCCATCAGCACAAGGAAAACTATAGTGCAGGCTCTCGTCACCAGCCAGCTTGACTATGGCAATGCAATCTATGCTGGCACCACCACCGAGCTCATGCAAAGACTCCGGACAACCCAGAATGCAGCAGCCGGACTGATCCTCAACCTGCCCAAGAGGCCACAGGTCACCCATCACCTAAAAGACCTCCACTGGCTCCCCATCCAGAAAAGATGCCATTTCAAGCTTCTGAACCACTCCTACTAAGCCCACCACAACCAAGGACCAGCCTACATGAACCCCCGCTTGATCCTCCACCAACCTACCAGAAACCTACGCTCTGCACACCTCCCCTCGCTCAAACACCACATATCCGCCTCAGCCCCTCCGGAGGACGCTCCTTCTCCCACCTCGTCGCCAAAGCCTGGAACACCCTCCACTTCTGCACTGCACCCTTGCTGGGCCACTTCAGGAACGGACGCAAGGCCTGGCTCTTCAAATGATACATGCAGCACAACACCGGGATACCCCGAGGGGTGATTAGCCGCGATATACATATACTGATTGATTGAGTCTTGACCCTGCTCCAATAGGAACAGTCTAGCCCGAACTGCTTAGCCGGGTCCTCCCTGAACTGGAACACAAGCAACCCAGGACCGGTCTCGTTCCAGTTCAATACATGTAGAAGGGAAAATACATTCCACCTTATTTTTTTCTCCTAATCTCCCACTTTCTAGTTATAAAATGTTGGCTTGTGTGATTTAAGAACCCCTCCTATTCACTATATCCCAATTTCATGTGTGACACCTTCATACACTCCTTGGCCCTTTACCTAGAAGCTTAATTTGGGATTCAAGGAGGCACTTTGGGACAATGGAGAGAGTGGAAGTTAATGTCCAGTATTGAAAAAATCAGGATAAAAAACAGGCCTGACTGATGGTGTCATACATGCCTTGTGGCCACTTGCCAGCTATGAAATTTGCATTCCCTAAACCTTGAAAAAACAGTAGACCACAGCCCTCTACTCAGAGCTACCCCGTGGTGGCACATTCCTAAAAGGCCACCCAGACTGAATTACATATTTAAACAAACGTTAGAAATCTCCCACCGTGTCACTAAAGGCATAATTACTAAAAATACCCTCAGTCCATGTAGACATTCCTCAATAATTCACATTTAATGTACACACACTTCAACCAAATTACATATCACGTCGCGTCTACGTGGAATGGCAGGGATGCCATACTTGTTCTTGGAGAAATATGAATGAAATAGTTGAGCCACACGGCGCGCTAAGTACGCTCTTTATTAGTGATGTCATCAGCAGATGGTGAGTGACAAAAGGATTTAAAGCTTTTAAAAAAAGAAAAAACAATTATGTGAGTGCGCATGATCATTAACCCCTTCGCCGCGGCGGGAATTCCGCTGCGGCGCTGGGGGGTGCGGGGGGGCAGCGCGGTGGCGCTGTGCTCATGACGGAGCCGCTCCGTCATGAGCCGCGGTTGAGCTGTGCTCATGACGGAACGGTTCCGTCATGACTCCGCCCATTTGCGTTGTCCCCCCGCACAGGCGGGGAAACAGCGCCGCGTGGGCGGAGCGGCCGCCAACGGTCGTGGCATGACGGAACCGTTCCATCATGAGCACACGGCAACCGTGGCTCATGACGGAGCGGTTCCGTCATGAGCGGGGAAGGGGTTAAGCATCCTTGACTCCCTGATTAAGGGAAAAAAAGGCCAAAGGGGAGGAGCGTTTGTGTGTTTGCGGTGATCCCCCAATTACACGAGAGTGAATATTTTGAAAAACCCCACCTTGCTGGGAATTGCGGGGAGCGAGTTACAAATGGTTTTACCAGATTATAGTTGTCAACTGGCCACTTGACGTGAGGGTCAACTCCTGTCATGCCTTGGGTTTTGAGCTACAGCACTTGGACTTGTAGTTTCATGTTTTCAATTAAATACGGAAAATTCTCGTATATTACTTTGGGCAACTCCACTGACTATCAATAGCATGCTCTTCGATATCAGTACCAATTATTTAGTCCTGTATGGCGCTGCTGTTCGTGCCTGTCTTATATATTATCAGCACTATGCTATCTTGGGTAATATGTTATTCTTGTACTCATATTATGTTCTACGTGTTATAATACAATTAATTATACTTAGGGCTCCCGCTTTTATAGTATTTATGTTTTTTAACATTTCCGTCTGTATTTATCCATATTTCGTTTTTGGCCATCTTATTGGTATTTATCCATATTTATTTTGTGTTTTGAGGATAAATGGAGCTTAAAATTGTATATTTCCACATTTATTTAAATCCTGAATGTGCACTCATGCATGGATGCCTATCACAATTTAGCAAATTAAGCAGCCATGTACAACAAAACACTACACTCACAGGTACATTTTAGCATTATGCTACAAATATGTGTTAAAATATGACTGTATTCAAGGAAATTGCATCCGTGTTTTTTAACTCTCCATGCTGTCTATCTGCTCAGTTCTTGCCTGGAAATCATGAAAGACCGCATGGAGAGTCTCTTACAAAAAGCACCATTTTAAGTAGTTTTCTGCTTTTTAAAATAAATACAGGCAGGAAAAACATTGTTTTCTGTCTGTTTTTATCTGTAAAAATCAGTAAAAATGGAAAGCCAGAAGCCTTAATTATACTGTACTATGTTATGCATCCTGTATAGCGCAATGCCTATGCATCTTAGAACCGTTCTATGGACATTCCAGCTTAGGAGTCACAGCATAATTTGTGCTGTTGGCCATCCTCATGACATGCTGTAAGATGACCGATCTGCTAAGTCAGTTTGGTTGTTTGGGTCATTAGAACCTATATGTCTGGAGAAAAAAGTGCAGGGAAAATGCTCTTGTTTAAAACAGAAACTGAAACCAGGAGTCATGATTAGAACTCAATACCCTCTTCCAAGATGCAACTGGAACTAGTGGAATGTTCTCCGTAGCAGTTCTCTGGCTATCCAGAAATTCATATTTTCCCAGTTGGATCCTCTAGAGACCCTTTGTTGTTGGTCAAATGGAGTTTCTTCAAGAGGATGAACATTTATGTAAAAGTGAGTGCCTCATTCTAGAGACATCTGTGAAGACCAGAGGTTACTACCTCATGAAGTGGAAATAGCCTAGGGGGTATTGGGAGACTTTGTAACGAGCTGCCCGCTCGACAAAATCTTTGTGGGCAGTGTCGGCATCACTTATGTAGGTAGAACCACGTCCCCCGTGCTTTCATGGCTCTAAAATGTAATCTAGAAGTGATAAGTATGATCAGGCTACTTCTTACTTCACAGAAAAGGAGCTTCAAAGTGTGTGGAGTAGAACAGGAGGGCAACAGACCATCAGGCCATCTCGGATGGAGGTATAGTCAGGGCCACTGAAATTAGGCGATTGCTTCGCAAAATTGTAGATTTGCCGCTTTTGCCACATACTCCATCCATCATCTGCCACATAATCTGCAGATTTTAACAAAAAAATGTTATGTCTAGCTCAAACACTTCAAAAGTTAATAAAAAATGCAGGAACACTTGTTGTCGCTCATTGGAAGGCCCATTGCAAAGGTAGACTGTTCACCTTTGTGTTGCTTAATGCTATATTTGGGTGTTAAATATGTACTAACGAGGTGCACCCAATGCCTAGGCAGTGTTAATACGTGTAGAAATGACAAAACAAGGACGTAGTACTGTTACAAACTTTGCCACATTATGCAGCATAATTTGCCTTTTCTTGCCACATAATTTGCTCAACACTGACGCATAATTTGGCCCTCTCCTGACGCATAACTCCAGTGGCCATGATTATAGTGCTTGCTTAAATGTATTTACACCTCAGCTGAAGATTTCCATTTTTGAAGCAGAGGGTACTGTTTTAGTTTCAGTATTTACTGTACCTTTATACCGCAAGGAGAGTGGACTTGGCGCTGACTAGGAAACGTGGCTCCTCAACCACGCTGGTGCTTCAAGAGCTTCACTGGCTTCCTATGAGGGAAAGGGTCAAATTTAAATCCCTGTGCATTGTCTATAAAGCGGCACACGGCTCTGGCCCAATTTCCCTACAGGAGAAGATTTCCTGGTACAAACCTCAAAGGACTCTCCGTTCCTCGAACGCCTTTTTGTTAAACACTGGCAGGATCAAGAAGGCCAGAATGGGAGGTAGAGCCTTCAGTACTGTGGCCCCACGATACTGGAATGAACTCCCTTTGAATATCAGAGAGGCTAACTCTCTGATGGAGTTCAGGCGAAATCTGAAAACCTGGCTCTTTCCTAGGGAGGGGCTTATGGCCTCTTAACTTCCCTAGTTCATGTTTGGCTTACGCTCATTTATCTCTCCCCCTCTATCTGTCTCTGCTGATGCACTTTCTTGGTGGTTTAAAAGTTCTGTTCCATCACAGTCCAAGCGCCAAGATACCTGTTGGGTGACAGTTGCGCGTTACAAGAATTAAATACATATACAATTACTTGCTCAGGTTGAGTCATTACAGCCTCTGCAAACCAGAATGGAGTGGGTGGGATCTAGCTTGCTGCATCAACATCAGGCCCCACACAGCTCGGTGTCGCACTAAATTGCCCATTTCCTGGTTTAAATAGATACTGGGTGTGTCGGTGCATTCCTGAGTGTGGTGTAGGGCCCCGTGTTCCATAGGTAAGTAAATATGCTAGCTGTAATAAGACCACCTGAATTTTCAGGCAAATTCTTGCTGGCCATTCAGTGCAGTTAATAATAATGCCTCTGGCATGTAAAGGACAAAAACACTTCACCCTTCTATGCTCCTTTTGATATTTATGCTTGTGATTTGTCTCGTTAGTTTTCCTTGTTCTCCTGCTTCTTTTTCACATTGTCTGCTTCAGAAGTTTAATGGAAGTGGGCATCCTTCGGCGATACAGTTTGTGTTAGAGGCGGTACAGTGTATGCACGCCTCCAGTGGAGGGTGCACCCTTAATATCGACACCAGAATATCGATGGCATCGCGTAGCAAGGACAAAAATATCCCAAATAAAATATTCTCAGGAAGTAGGTCTAGATTTTCTATACCAAACTCCACATGTATGTACCATGGTGATATATATATCTTCAAGGCACATAGATGTAGAGTTAAAAATAGTAAATATATACTCCCCTATATGCACTTACCTTTCAATATTTTATCCCGACATTTGCTGTTATCGTTATTCTTGTACCACAATATTCTGGGGGTCAGTATTTAGAAGTACAATCTTTAAGGAGGGTAGGTTTCCTGTTTCATCCATTAGGTTGTATGCTCTCCTTCAAAAAAATCTCTATTAGGTTGTATGCTCTCCTTTCCGAAAAATCTCCATTAGGTTCTATGCTCTCCTTCATAAAAACCTCCATTAGGTTGTATGCTCTCCTTCAGAAAAACCTCCATTAGGTTGTATGCTCTCCTTTCCGAAAAATCTTCATTAGGTTGTATGCACTCCTTCAGAAAAACCTCCATTAGGTTGCATGCACTCCTTCAGAAAAATCTCTATTAGGTTCTATGCTCTCCTTTCCGAAAAATCTTCATTAGGTTGTATGCACTCCTTCAGAAAAACCTCCATTAGGTTGTATGCTCTCCTTCAGAAAAATCTTCATTAGGTTGTATGCACTCCTTCAGAAAAACCTCCATTAGGTTGTATGCTCTCCTTCAGAAAACCCTGCATTCCTTCAGAAAAATCTCCATCAAGGTGTATGCTGTCCTTCGGAAAAATCTGCATTAAGTTGCATGTATTGCTTCAGAAAAATCCCCATTAGGTTGTATGCTTTCCATCAGAAAAATCCCCATAAGGTTGTATGATCTCCGTCAGAAAAATCTGCATTAGGTTGCGTGTATTCCTTCAGAAAAATCTCCATTGGGTTGCATGCATTCCTTCGGGAAAATCTCTATTAGGTTGTATGCATTCCATCAGAAAAATCTCCATTAGGTTGTATGTATTCCTTCAGAACAATCTCCATCTGAACTTGAGCCACATTCCAGAGTTGCACTAGAAACTTCTTACTTAGTTTCGAGGGCTGGGTGCAAGCAGAGCTCGCTGTGTAACTTCCTAGTTACAGTTTCAAATCCTGGTAGTCGCTGACTCATCCTTTCATCCTTTTCAGTTTTATGAACAGACCACCACTGATCTGGGTAATGATAAAATCCCTTATTTAAGATCAGTTTCTACATGCTATGACATTGCGTGAAGGAGGAGTGGTGTAGTCTGTGCTCGATGATGACGTCATCAAGCCCCTTATATAGCACTGCTAACATCTGCAGACATCCAGGCACCAACAAAGTGTTGATCCAGCGGCAGTGATCAAAACAGGATGGTTTTAACCAACATCTGAGAGGCAGACCAGTGCCCGTGTCATGAGAGTGGTTACAGGAAGCGAGTTCCGTGAGATGTGGATTATATGCCACCAGCCCTTACTTTGCTGTGCCGAGGAACCACTAGAGAAGCGAAGTTCAACGTAGGTCTAGGAAGTCAGATTGAGGGCAGAGTTTCAAAATAGCCACTCATTGTGTACATACGCACCATTCAAATTAACTGTACATTACGTTCCATTCATATTAAGTGTACGTAAATCTATAACCTGAAAATGGACTTGAATCCAGCCCTCCTGGATCTACGTTGGACACACACTGCACCAGAATTCTTTTCCCATTAAAACTATAAACCATGCTTTTTATATGGCCCACAGACCCAGAATGAGCAATAAGGGGGACTCTCCCACTACAAAATTACTAAAAAAAATGTGCACTTTTAGTACCTCTCCCAATGAGAGGAGCTGATGGGTCTTGAATAGTTCATCTGCATTAGATTTCCAAGGTTGGCAAGCAGTCGCTGGACTGTATTTTACGCTCGCCTTTGTTCCAGTGCTCTGATAACCCATCATCTGCCTGCCTATTAATCTCAAGATATTCAAGGGCAGTAAGGAAGAAAACGTTTAACAAACCCAGGCCATTGTCGTATACTGATTAGAGTGTCAGTGTTTTAAACTGAGTTTGTAGAATAATAATTCCACATTATTCCACATTTCTAAAGCGCAAATGTATCACCCTTAAGGGTATCCAGGCGCTAAGGGGCCCTCGGGGAGATTAGGTGAGCTATTGAGTCACATGATGCTGAGCTGAGCTGCTGCCGGGGTTCGAACCGTGAGCCGCGCTCTGGCCGCTGCACCCCACTTCATCCTTATGGCAACTGGAAGACAGTCAATATGCTGGCGGAAATCATGCTTGCATTTTGGTGTCAGCTCTAGCAACAGAGCCCCGCAGCACTTGTAACTCCCTCACCTTGGACTTTGAAGCGCTCTTTAACAAGATGTTGTAAAGCCCAGTTGTGTCCAATTCCGCGTTAAGCTATGGTGGATCCGTGTTCATGTGAGAGTAAATGGCTAGGCTGGCATAGTTACACGTGATAATAATTGGAAGTCAGTGTGATATATCATATGACCCATCCTTTTATTTCTGTCACTTTCTTCAAAGTTTTACCTCGGTTGACCGCAGAAACTCTGCTGTGGTCTCTTTGAGACTGCCTCATCCTTGGGTGAAGTAGTGACATGCATTCCAGCCTTTTCAAGTCTTGATAAAGTTAGACCTGCTGTTTGCAGCGTGTTTAGAGTGGACGTTGAGTCAGTCCCATGCTCGTGACTGGTTAGCTTTGCAGTCCATCTCTATCTCCGTCATGTGCCCCTGATTCGATGACTTTCCTTCCTTTTTTTGGTGTTTCTTCCACCCAGGTGCATTTTTTGTCTCACAGTATTCTGATTGGATGAGTGATAGTCTGTCACTGCTTACTTGAGAGGGCTCTTTTTAAATGTTTACTTTGAGCACTCCATTGAAGTACATGATTCTCGGCTCTCTCGCCCTATTTTTCTACCACTCCAAGCTGAGACCTTTTGGCTCTGCCAATGCTTGTTCAGTATAGAAATGAACAACAGATAAAATGAATAAATGAGCATTGAAGGGTGTAACTTTATCTGGCCAGTAATCAATAAGAATACAGGGGGTGCAATTACCCGCACACAAACTTATATTCATGTACTAAGTGATAGAAAGAATTTCTGTGGGAGTGTGTCTAGGAATCAAAAATATTCTAATCTCCGCTTCAGCACAGGACAAAAATGATGTGACTATGGGCAGATCACTAACTATATCGCCTTGTACCCCATAATTTGTAAATATATGTACCACAAAAACTTTACAATATACCCAATGCTGGGCGTCCTATAAGCATGTTACCCGAGCCAAAGCTCTGCATCTCTTCAAGAAAAAGTCGTTTTACAGTCATAAAAACCGGTAGGTAGTTCTACACACTATCATTAAGCACTAAAAACTGCACATTTCTATTTTATTATTCCTATCTTAGAAAACGTTTGGCCACATGTGACGCTCTGGCGCCAAAGTTATATTCTCTTCCTTAACTACCAAGAACAAGCCAGCAGGGAAAAAACCCGATTCAGGCCAGAAGCATCTCAACTCGAGATAAAGTGAACTTTACAAGCCTCTTTGATTCTCTTACTTTGGGCCGAGTTCTGAGATTAATCCATTCCAGGGACATAGCCATACAAATTGCATCCATTATACCATTATGTCATTTTAGCTCTCCCAGATTTCCCCACCCTGAGATAATCTAATACAAATATACACATGTGTAGTTATTATGAACTCCTCCGTTAGCAACTACACAGTTAAGGTCAGGTTGAAACATCTGTGTTAAATCCACTGTTTCATTTGCTTGTAATTTTGGCACAATGAAGCCTTTTTCATGAACTTCAGTATCCCAGCCTTTAGTGACAGTGGGCTAGCGGATGCCAAGCGTTGAGGGGATTAGTTCAGCCATTTCAATTGTTTACGAGAGTCAAAACATTGTGTTTCTATTACTAGAGCCTGAATGTTGGCTCTTGTTTAGAATGAAAAATGTTGGCCCCCAATACACACCAGACTTTGTACCCGTCGGCTCAGACTATTGGAACATGTGTGAAGGTGCAGCCATTTTGTAGAAGTGAGGGTATAACGTGTCAAGGTTGACCACGTGCGGAGTAGTCAATGCAAAGAGTTTCAGCACTATGTAGATTTATGTTGACATGGCATATCGATATTCAACAACAGTAGCGCTATCATATCCTCATAGCCAACGCGTTTCGTCTCCAATGAGACTTCTTCAGGACTTACATGTATGGCATAAAACGTTTTTCTTAAAAATTCATATGGTTCAGATCCAATGGTCAACGGTTTTCTATAGATCACACAGTTCTCGGTGGTGGTATGGTAACCGGCCGCATATGTAGTCAGCATCCCATTTTTTAGCTAATTCTATAGAAAACCGTTGACCATTGGATCTGAACCATATGAATTTTTAAGAAAAACGTTGTATGCCATACATGTAAGCCCTGAAGAAGTCTCGTTGGAGACGAAACGCGTTGGCTATGAGGATATGATATGTGGAATGTAAAGAACTTCTACTTGTGAAAAAAAAAGAAGAAAATTTCTCTAAGAAACATACATCTTGAGCTAGACGTCTTCTTCATGCGCTACTGTTGTTGAATATCGATATGCCATGTCAACATAAATGTACATAGTGCTGAAACTCTTTGCATTGAATGTTGTTGTAGGACTTGTTCCTAATTTTTGGGGGGAGTATAGAGGGGAGTACTCCCTGGTTTCGTGCACTATTTAATAATTAGACACAGTATTCATTTGTTGTGTGTGGATTTGATCAGCCTCTACCCTCAAGTTTTGGTCTTCACGTGCGGAGTAGAGCTTTGAGTCATGTCAACGTTGTCATAAAGATTGGTCATGTTGATTTCTGTGTTCATGCTGTCGCAACCATACTTAAAACCACACATTTTTTTTCAGATTCATGTGACCCACAAATTACTTCTCTAATGTCTAGGAACCTCTAATCGCATCTTAGACACTGGAATTTAAAAAATAGTGCTGCTCACTTAGAAACTGAGCAGTGTCTTGCTTAAGACTTTCCACTTCACTATTTGAAATTTCACAGTTTCAATATTGCGTCTTAGCTGTCCCAAAATGTCTAGGACAGAGGTATCCAATGTAGTTTCTGGACCTCGGAATCTAGGCAAGATTTGTGTATAACCACAAAAGTTACAGTAACATCAAATAATCTAAACGTCACTTGCTTATATGGTCAGCTGCTTCTAGACCTATTATATAGTCAGTGGTTATCCTGAAAATTTGGTAAGAACCGGACCCAACTTGGCCTACATTGCACACCGGTGGTGTACGGAGATCCAATCACACTCTAAGACAGTACACTATAGATCCATGATTTCAGCCTAAGCACTGAAGAATTAATGGATTTCTACTTAAATCCATCCAATGTAAATTAATATGGCTATCATAAAAATGTGTCATGGATTCAGCCCACCAGGACAAGCGGGATACACCTGGTCTGAGAAGACCAATCAAATCACACCCCACAAATCATACCCTTTGACTAAAATGCTCTCCAGTTTGTGTGCTCACATTTAAGAACAAGTGGAATTAGAAATCATATCTAAACTGGTGTGAAGGATCCAAATGGAATTAACAAGAGAGGGAGAATAAGTGAGGTAAGGTATAGGAGGTAATTGAGACAATGTGGGTGATGAAGAAAGTTTTAAAGAATAGAGTGTGAAGGCAGGAACAATATTAAAATGGTGTTATGAACTGTGTCATTTTCTTCGGAATTCCCTCTCAGAACTAAGTGATTTATCTGACAGTGAAATTTGAATATTAGCCGGCCATGGTGTAGTTTGAGCCTTCTGGTTCTTTTCTGCAATGAATGCTAATACTAGTGGATTAGTCAGTGCTCCGAAGCTACCCAAAGGCATGCTGGAGCTTTAGAAATGTTTACCATATAAATATAGTGTACACATTTCCTCGTGCTCTATTGAATTTTGGGTTGGATAGTTCATAGAGAGCAAAAATTCAAATTCTGATCAGGTTTAGGGTCATGCAGGTTGTGAAGCCTCATATTGGGGCCTTGTAGTTCAGAGATTCCTTAACCCAGGTTTTATCAGCATTGCCACCACTTCACTTTCCCTTATTTCTCTACCTCTATGTTGTGTAATGGGCCTGCATGTCACCTTAGGACCTTTTGCAGTAGTTAATTGTCAGCTGGCCAATATGACCGTCCTAGTGGGACATCAGGTAAACCCCCTTAAAGACGCAGCACAACTTTTATTTGATCATTTATAGCTT
The DNA here is from genome assembly GCF_964204655.1 of Triturus cristatus. Taxonomy (NCBI): domain Eukaryota; kingdom Metazoa; phylum Chordata; class Amphibia; order Caudata; family Salamandridae; genus Triturus; species Triturus cristatus. The sequence continues at coordinate 628,547,818 of NC_140595.1, read as the reverse complement.
TTAATGTAGAGTTCCTTAAGACCATAAGGTGTCAGAGACCTTTACATTCCCCATCCAAGTATGAAGCAAGATTTGACATGTAAAAAACGCATTTGACATCAGATTGTTTCTTGAAACATGGATTTCTGAGAAGCTGTTGGAATTAGCCAGCGTGATCTGCCACAGTCATCTTCTCAAGTGTCTGTGAGAGGTACCTCAGTCAGTTGAGGTGAATGAGTTTGTATAAGTGGAAAATTAACTGATGACCTCCCACATGACAAGTGGAATGTCCTACCACAAGTTGTCTGTGAGGACAGGCACCTGCAAGACAACAAAAGAGCATTTAAAAAGAGACTGAGCGCATTTGCCAAGGGTGTTCGGCACCATTGACCATAGCGTCATACGTGAGCGGTAGGAAGGTTGGTGGGAGAGACACAGCATCCGTCTTATCTGACAAAGAGTGGTGCCGGCCTCTTTGGCCAAGCCTTTTATGGGAGAAGCGTCCAGCGGACTAGCACTTTTGACCAATGCCTGCGCTCTCTTCTAGCAAGGGCTTCAACTTTTAAAATTCTGCTGGTGGTCTCACTTATCTTCTGCCCTGTTGGTCAGGTGCTGGGTGGAAGGCATCCTTCTCTGTACTATGGTGTGATAGCCTGGTGGGGAGAGGGAGGCCTACGACGAACTCCCACTTTCTCCGATCGTATCTGGTGCTTCCAAATCTAAAGACGAGGAGACATAAATTAACAGTGGAAAACACTCTTCCTTATTCTGCTTCTGGTTAGTCTCAGAACTGGACCTTGGGAACTTCTCATTGGACATTCACTTGATATCTGACTTCACCGCAATAGTTTATTTTAAAGTCGGGTTTCTAAAGATATCGTTCTGTATGCGCCACAGCATTAGGTACAATCTTCTATGGTTTGTGATAAAATCCGTTGGCTTAGGCATTATACTAGAAACCCTACCCCCATTCAGCAGTGGAGCAGATATTATGGCTATTGCATCTCTAAGAAGCTTTATTTGTCATAGAAGAGTGAAAGGGACTCCGCTCATTCTTGGATAGGAATAATTGCATTTGCCACGACCCTGGGAAATGAGAGGGGTTGTGCACCATCTTATAGGGTTCTTTTGGGGAATTGATCACTAACTCGAACTTAGACTGGAAGCAGTTTTTTCGTCTGATGTGGCTAAATGACTGTATTTCCGTGGCTGGTGGCAATGGGAGCAGGCTGCCCTTGTGTCCTATCCCAAAGTCCATTGGCTTAAAGCTGCTGCAGCTGTAGAGCTCTGTAAGTCTGTGTAGGCTCAGAGGTTCTCTGCCATTGTTTGCCCTCTTGACCATGAATCTGCCCGGAGTCGTTTTATCCCCCTTGGACCTCTTGCTCCTTTCCTTGCCCATCTAAAGCCGAAGTTTCAGCAATCTCTTGAGCCGGAAGGGCTAGAGGAAGATTTCTAGTGGCTAAAGGAAGGAGTGATGCTCACGGTTTCAAAGAAAGGGCACCTGAGCAGGTGGCCCAGCATTGGTGTTCTGCCAACAACTCTTCGACAGCTTTTTTCCAGGGGCAGCTTCTCCACTAGGGCAGAGGAGCGTCGCCCCACTGCTTTCTCGCAGTGCGAGGAGCAGAAACATACAATGGTAATAACTTTAAGTTATCACCATTTCTTGTTTGGTTGCGGGTGGGTGGGCCTGCTCTGCGAGCTGGCAGTGGATGAGTGGTGTGCCTGCCCACTCCTGAGGGCACAAAGACTGTTTGGCCGGCACCCTGGGGCCACCCAAACCAGTCATGCGCACTCTGCCCTTCTCCATGCAGGCTACATTGCAGCCTGCGTGGAGAACATGGCCTCCCCATAAGCCGCTGGCTGGGCGGCATCCTGACCAAACACAACGCTGCTTGCAGCGTTGTGATTGGCTTAGGGGAGGGAGCCTGGCTTTCTGCTCCTGTGAGCAGGAGCAGAGAAGACGCGGGACCCGGCCAGCGGAAAGGTAAGTTTAATTATTTTTTTATTATTAAATTAAACCCCCTGTATGACCTCCCCTCCCTGCGCGACCCCCCGCCTCCCCACCCATGAGCCATGCCGGCCGCGACTGCTTTTTTATTGGTATCATGAGTATCTGTCAGCCTTTGGGGACTCCCTCAACTCTCTTTGTCATCCGCCAGAGGAAGCAGAGGTTGGAACCACTGACTCCCTCTGTTTCCAGCTACTGCAGTTTCTGTAATGGAGCTTAAGGCAAAAATCCTTGTTGAATAAAAATATACCGCAAGATAACTTGGAGTTTGTGCTATATATCATGACCCTCAGGTTCTATTGGGAACCTGGCAGAAACTACAAGGGACAGCCTCACCGTTCTGCTTCTGTCGATCTGTCTTCAATGAGAGCTTAAAGGCTGAGTAGAAGACACCCTTTGACAGATGGAAGCGATGGTGGGAAATCTAGGAACACTGTGGGATGTCCAATTTGCTCTACGTGGTTCTCGTTTTCAGGCACGGCAGAGAACTTACATACAGAACAACCAAAGCTGCTACCCCAAAACAGCAAGAGGACTTAGAACAGTCTAGGTGCCCACTGAAGTGACCCCCCAGAACTCTTTGAACAATAGAAACAGGGCGGGGGGCAGGGTTGCTTCAGGCTAGGCGGGATTACCTGGGCCCAGGATGACTGTCGCTGGTCACTGAGATGCATGCCGTAAGACTGTCCTTCGCAAAGTCACACACTTATCAACATATGCAATGTGTTTATGCATGTCTGCACAATATCACGGAATAGGCAGAGAAGTAGCTTCATTTTTAAGACTACATTAAAGTATATGGGGCCATCGACACAGGCCCAGAGTGACACTGTGCACGAAAGTGTGACACTCACACTGAATGTGTGAGACGTGAGAAGTGTGACAGTCTCTGCCTAGTTTGCAACAACTAAATCTATTCACATATCAAAGCGGGGGCTCGAGGCTCCCCTAATGCAGCCAGTGACGTGCGCCTCGCCGTCATTGCATCAGTGGGCTGAGCAATGCGGGTTTTAGGCTGAAAACCAAAAATGGTAAATTACATATTTAATTCTTGGCAGAGACAACTATTGACTGTGAGAGCAGCGTTCCAGCCAATGGATCGCCCAGACTGCAGTCGTCCTGGCATACGAGGGTGGCAGCTGCTTCTAGACGTATTGATTACATACATTTACGCTAAGCTCCCGCACAAGCAGCACTTCTTCTGGAATGTGTGTGGATTTAAGGAATCTAAAAATAAATACAACTTTTATATAAAGATTTCTAAGCAGCAGGAGAAGGGAGACGGATCGGCCCTGAGGTTAATGTAAGCGTGCATGCACAGTCCTACATTCAAACAGTCGTGCACACAAAGGAACACACAAAGCAGCCCACGCAATATGTGGCAAAAAGGCGCGCGTGCATGCACACGGACACATGCGCTTATGAAGCCACTATGCACAAACACACAACAGGACATAATACAGTGACCAGACGCAGTCATATGTACACATAGATTGGTGGACACGCAGACACATACAGACAAATAGAAGAACGCACAGAACGCTCAAAGACGCACAAAACACGGAAACCCAAACATAGACATTCACTTAAGTACACAAGCACGCACTGGTGAGCGTGCGCGCGCACTTCTACCTACAGCCCCAGCATGCAGACCAACGCAGGCAGAGAGAAAGAAACAGAGGCTGCTAAGAGAAAGGCAGACATGTGTTGTGTGCAGACACACAGGGAGTTTTGTGTGGCGCACGTTGGCAGGAAGTGCCAGCGTAAAGCGATATCCCCATAAAGAAAGCTCGCTGGCTTCAGACGCCCCCTTTCCCTGCGTCAGAAAGCAGCGGGCCATTGTTAACGACATAAACATCCCGGCCCCTGAGCGCCGGCTCCTGGTGGAAGAAGCAGATGTGGAAATTATCATAGTCTTAGGTTCCTTTCAAAGCTCATGGAAAATGCATAATGCGTGCTGGTGAAACCCTTACATCTCTATGTATTTACAACAAGGCGCTTTATACTGCCTGTCGGGGTGAAAGGAGGAGCCAGACATGTTACAGTGACACATGTTGACCACTTAGAGAATTGCATGGACCCTGACACTTGTTGATCACGTAATATTGCATGGACCTTGGTCCCGAAGGGAGCCTGCATTCTCCTGGTTGGACACTGGGGGCGCTGTCCGTTCATATGCAAATGGGAGTGGACGGATATGGATGCTGGATGGGTTGACCTGGATGTCTGCACCATTTGTGCACAAGTGTAATTCTAAGTTTTCCAGATATGTAAAGAAAAACAGAGCTGACCTCAGAACCAAAGGGGGATGAAGAAACCGGAGTGCATGTTCTTAACACAGGCATTTCTGGATCCGCTGAATGGCCTCAGGGCGATCCTGGGATTGTAAGACTCTTGTCTCCTGAGAGCTCAACAAAGTGAATTTGCAGTTGTTTCTAAAATCGAATCAGTTGTTTTTAGTGACCATACACATGAAGAGTTTAATCCAAAGGGAAGCAAAGGAGGTGAAAATGGAAGCGCACACAGATTTCCCTTGGGCATGAGGCCTTAATTTGTTTCTGAGGTTTCTGTGGTTAGGCAGAGGGCTTAGAGCCTTAGCTGGCCAGAGCCTTAGCTGAGAGCCAGTGGGGTGTGCCCAGCTTTAGGTACGTTTTCCCAGCATCAGTCTATGAGGGATGCAAAAGTGTGTGTTCAGCATCCATAAAATGGCCGCCTTCCAGGGACAGTCGCTGCTTTTCATCGAAAAGTATTTAAAATTGAATTCTTTGGATAGTTTTTCTGAAAAGAGGAACAGTCTATTCCTGGCTTCAATTATAAGTAGAGAAAATCTCTAAGATAATTATCTGCCATTATGACATCTGGAAAAGACCAAGCTGCACTTCTCAATGTAATCCATGGTGCTGTTGTAGGAGTTTGTTTTATTAGCGGGATAAACAAAAAAGACTATTGTGAAGTATACAAGACAAACAAAGATTACAAATATGGTACTGTTATAGCACATCTAATGACATTGTGGCAAGTCCCGTTTCTCAGGCACTTTTGACCTTCATTTTCTCATCGCTTTAGCTCTCACCTAATTTGGAGATGGGACGTGGTCAGTAGTGAAACCAACAGGAGACTGAAAAAGGGCCTACCCCAGCTGCAAACCAACCACCTTACACCCCCACTAACCGCATTACCTAATGCCTCATACCTGTGATAGAGATGGGTGAAGGTGCCTTTTGGGCAACAAAAATCAACATTCACTATCACAATTTTAGTGCTATTAGAGCCACCACTCTGTTCTTTCTTTAAGGGACTTGGAACCCAGGAGAATTAAGTGGAATGACAATATATGTGCAGCTGTTCAGCGGGCATTCTGTTAGGTTCACCAAGCTCAAGAGGGGGGGGGGGGCTTCCTCGCCAGCTTTGAGCTGGCAGCCCACTTTCGCTTCGTGTAACCCTCAAGCTGGCATCTCAGATCTCACTACACCCCCAGGCAACAGGCCTGCCTGATGCTGCAACTGGATCTGTCAGTAGGAGGAGCACCCGCAAGGTAGATCCCCGTCACTATTATACCCTTAGTAGCCCGGTACCCAAATGTGGCATTTATACCACCTGGTGGCATGGATGCAGGGCAAAGATCTGGTGAACGCAGCGCTAAAGTCAGACTTGATGTCCTTCCAGTTTTGATGGAGACCTACAGAGGAAGCGCTATGTGCCCAGGAAAACAAAGTTTGCTAAAGTGTGAGAAGCAGAGATTAAAGCTGAGTACTCTTTGCTCCTTAGCCCACATCTTCAACTCCAGCCCCCATGTATTGAGCATGCCAACAGTTGCAATGGCCTCTTTGCAATGGTCTTAACTAAGAGTTCGGCCTCCCACAGGATGTCAGTGTGTCATGGTCATCTTGTTCTCCACTCTGTGGATCTTTGAAAGGTGATCAGTGGCTCAACTCGCTCTATTAGTCTGTTTTCCCTTTCTATATACCACAGCAACATGGAGCGCTGGGGTGCAGAACTGCAAAATACTTCCACACAGTCAGAGGCGGCGCCAAAAAATGAAAATATTTTTGGTTTCTTTCTTCTGGTGGCTGTTGAAATATTCAGTTTTCGTTGATTTCTTTTTTCCATTCTGCTGATGCTAAAACCATCTTCTGAAGGACTTGGGGCGTCTTGTTCCAGGCATTCCTTCCCAGAGCAACCTCGACCCAGACCGAGGTTAAGTATTAATGTTGCCATTCTTTGAAAAGCCCTTGCTCACCCACGGCGGCTGGCGAACCCGTCCTCGTTCTGGTGGTCCGCCTCCCTGCTTTCCGAAGCCCTGTGGCTTCTGGCACAGCGTTACCTCCACAATGCGGCCTTTTGAAACCATGCTGTGCGTTGCTCCAATTACTCAATATATTGCAAGAATTATGGAGCTATTAAAGTTTTGCATGGCACCAACTTCCGGTTCCACTAACTTCCGGTTGTGCCCGGTCGGGGCAGGGATTCATGCCTCGCCCCAGCCGTGTATAATAAAAGCAATACATTTGTTCTAAAACATTGCTTATGGTGCACTCTCATCTCTACTAGCACAAGAGCACATCTGCGTCGATTTAAGGTATTATGTTTTTTACACGCTGTATGTTTCCAATGTGCACTGCTGATGAACACAAAAGACACACAATTGATGGACAGAATGCAGAACAAATCAGAACATTCTCCCCCAGTCAAGAGATCCGGGTTAAATCCATCATTCTTTTGCTCACCATGCCACCCCAGTGTAGACCTGGCCATATGCAAAACAGTCTTGACCCTGTGCCTCATGGGAACAGTCCAGCCCGAACTGCCAAGCCAGGTCCTCCCTGGACCGGAAACAAGCATCCTAGGACGGGTTTCGGGGTTTCACCCCTTTTCAGCCAGGATAGCTTGATTCCAGTGACACTGTGAGCCCAGGACCCACGTCTGGGCATACCTGGCACACTTCGGGCGAGAAAGCAAAAGACACACAATTGATGGACAGAATGCAGAACAAATCAAAACATTCTCCCCCAGTCAAGAGATCTGGGTTAGATCCATCATTCTTTTGCTCACCATCCCACCCCAGTGTAGACCTGGCCATATGCAAATCAGTCTTTACCCTGTGCCTCATGGGAACAGTCCAACCCGTACTGCCAAGCCAGGTCCTCCCTAGACCGGAAACAAGCATCCTAGGACCGGTTTTGGGGTTTCACCCCTCTTCAGCCAGGATAACTTGATTCCAGTGACTCTGTGAGCCCAGGACCCACGTCTGGGCATACCTGGGCATACCTGACGCACTTCGGGCGAGAAAGCAAAAGACACACAATTGATGGACGGAATGCAGAACAAATCAAAACATTCTCCCCCAGTCAAGAGATCTGGGTTAAATCCATCATTCTTTTGCTCACCATGCCACCCCAGTTTAGACCTGGCCATATGCAAATCAGTCTTGACCCTGTGCCTCATGGGAACAGTCCCGCCCGAACTGCCAAGCCAGGTCCTCCCTGGACCGGAAACAAGCATCCTAGGACCGGTTTTGGGGTTTCACCCCTCTTCAGCCAGGATAACTTGATTCCAGTGACTCTGTGAGCCCAGGACCCACGTCTGGGCATACCTGGGCATACCTGGCGCACTTCGGGCGAGAAAGCAAAAGACACACAATTGATGGACGGAATGCAGAACAAATCAAAACATTCTCCCCCAGTCAAGAGATCTGGGTTAAATCCATCATTCTTTTGCTCACCATACCACCCCAGTTTAGACCTGGCCATATGCAAATCAGTCTTGACCCTGTGCCTCATGGGAACAGTCCCGCCCGAACTGCCAAGCCAGGTCCTCCCTGGACCAGAAACAAGCATCCTAGGACCCGTTTCGGGGTTTCACCCCTCTTCAGCCAGGATAGCTTGAATCCAGTGGCACAGTGAGCCCGGGACCTCTGGCATCTCTACTAGCACAAGAGCACATCTGTGTCGATTTAAGGTATTATGTTTTTTACGCGCTGTATGTTGCCAATGTGCACTGCTGATGAACGCCAGTGCACTACTGACAGAATTCCTGTCCGTCTGTATTGGTATGTAATACATTAGTAATGTTTGTCCATCGGGGGTCAGGAACAGCCTGTGATATGACGGGTTCTCTCTGAGATTTACCCTCCTTCAGAGGAAAGGGGCTGAGTCCAAGGCCAAGAGTCGGCTGATGTTTCCCCAAACCCACCACCTTAAGGAAGCCAAGGCCTGCTGGGAAATACTTGTGTCGCCCTCAGGGCCTACTCCCTCACTTTCAGATGGGGCTTTACCCAGACTCTTAGAACACCAGCGTGACGGTATGTGAACTATAGCGCTGCAAGGCCATGCTAATTGCAATATAGCGCTATACAATCTAATATAGCATACCATACTACATCTTCTAGGCTGGCGTTTTGTCCTCTGAACACCAGGTGCCCCCAGCAGTGAATCCGGACCTGCCCCCGGGCCCATGACCCGTCAGGCCAGCTCTTGTACTTCACACGTTGAGTAGCAACCACAGTTTACAATCTACCCGGCAAAGTGCTCGTCACTAAGCTGGGCTCGTGTTACCTTTACACGTGGTTCCTATGTTTCCGTTTGCAGTAGCTACTTTCTCTCCTGACTAAAAATAACTGGGCTGGCCCCTGTACTGGCTATTAGATTTCAGATATTTTGAAGTATAGCGGTTCACATTATATTCATGTGCCAAAGAATAAAACATAACACTTGAGCTAATTAAGAAATCTGTAAAACTGAAATGTGCTACTCCTGGCCTGGGCCAAGACAAGTGCAACCTTCGAGACGTTCTGTTTGAACACCGTGCTGGCGACAAGTACCGCCCTCACAGGAAGCAGGCGTGACGCAGGCATAGTACATACCACGCGCGCAGGCAGACGTGAGGCAAAGAGCAGAGCTCTCCTTGCGAATACTGGCGCTACCTTCACAGGGAATAATCCTCTCACGGTTATCAATAGTACAGCCTCTCACACCGGAAATAGCAAAATGCTATGCTATCCTCTCAGTTAATCGTAGCATTGCTTTCACAGTAAATACTAGTCTCACAGTTAAGAGTAGGGTTGCTTTCACAGTAAATACTACCCTCACAGTTAAAGGTAGTGTTGCTTTCACAGTAAATACTAGTCTCACAGTTAAGAGTAGTGTTGCTTTCACAGTAAATATTAACCTCAGCTTTCACAGTAAATATTACCCTCACAGTTAAGAGTAGCGTTGCTTTCACAGTAAATATTACCCTCACAGTTAAGAGTAGTGTTGCTTTCACAGTAAATAGTACCCTCACAGTTAAGAGTAGCGTGGCTTTCACAGTAAATATTACCCTCACAGTTAAGAGTAGTGTTGCTTTCACAGTAAATATTACCCTCGCAGTTAAGAGCAGGGTTGCTTTCACAGTAAATATTACCCTCACACCCTCACAGTTAAGAGTAGTGTTGCTTTCACAGTAAATATTACCCTCACAGTTAAGAGTAGTGTTGCTTTCACAGTAAATATTACCCTCACAGTTAAGCATAGGGTCCCTTTCACAGTAAAATATTACCCTCACAGTTAAGAGTAGGGTTGCTTTCACAGTAAATATTACCCATACAGTTAAGAGTAGTGTTGCTTTCACAGTAAAATATTACCCTCACAGTTGAGAGTAGTGTTGCTTTCACAGTAAATATTAACCTCAGCTTTCACAGTAAATATTACCCTCACAGTTAAGAGTAGCGTTGCTTTCACAGTAAATATTACCCTCACAGTTAAGAGTAGTGTTGCTTTCACAGTACATATTACCCTCACAGTTAAGCGTAGGGTCCCTTTCACAGTAAAATATTACCCTCACAGTTAAGAGTAGGGTTGCTTTCACAGTAAATATTACCCTCACAGTTAAGAGTAGCGTTGCTTTCACAGTAAATATTACCCTCACAGTTAAGAGTAGTGTTGCTTTCACAGTAAATATTACCCTCACAGTTAAGCATAGGGTCCCTTTCACAGTAAAATATTACCCTCACAGTTAAGAGTAGGGTTGCTTTCACAGTAAATATTACCCTCACAGTTAAGAGTAGTGTTGCTTTCACAGTAAAATATTACCCTCACAGTTAAGAGTAGTGTTGCTTTCACAGTAAATATTAACCTCAGCTTTCACAGTAAATATTACCCTCACAGTTAAGAGTAGCGTTGCTTTCACAGTAAATATTACCCTCACAGTTAAGAGTAGTGTTGCTTTCACAGTACATATTACCCTCACAGTTAAGCGTAGGGTCCCTTTCACAGTAAAATATTACCCTCACAGTTAAGAGTAGGGTTGCTTTCACAGTAAATATTATCCTCACAGTTAAGAGTAGGGTTGCTTTCACAGTAAATACTAGTCTCACAGTTAAGAGTAGGGTTGCTTTCACAGTAAATATTATCCTCACAGTTAAGAGTAGGGTTGCTTTCACAGTAAATACTAGTCTCACAGTTAAGAGTAGGGTTGCTTTCACAGTAAATATTACCCTCACAGTTAAGAGTAGTGTTGCTTTCACAGTAAATACTAACCTCACAGTTAAGAGTAGGGTCCCTTTCACAGAAAAAATATTACCCTCACAGTTAAGAGTAGGGTTGCTTTCACAGTAAATATTATCCTCACAGTTAAGAGTAGGGTTGCTTTCACAGTAAATACTAGTCTCACAGTTAAGAGTAGGGTTGCTTTCACAGTAAATATTATCCTCACAGTTAAGAGTAGGGTTGCTTTCACAGTAAATACTAGTCTCACAGTTAAGATTAGGGTTGCTTTCACAGTAAATATTACCCTCACAGTTAAGAGTAGTGTTGCTTTCACAGTAAAATATTACCCTCGCAGTTAAGAGTAGGGTTGCTTTCACAGTAATTATTACCCTCACAGTTAAGAGTAGGGTTGCTTTCACAGTAAATACTAGTCTCACAGTTAAGAGTAGTGTTGCTTTCACAGTAAATATTACCCTCACAGTTAAGAGTAGCATTGCTTTCACAGTAAATATTACCCTCACAGTTAAGAGTAGCGTGGCTTTCACAGTAAATATTACCCTCACAGTTAGGAGTAGCGTTGCTTTCACAGTAAATATTACCCTCACAGTTAAGAGTAGTGTTGCTTTCACAGTAAATATTACCCTCACAGTTAAGAGTAGGGTTCCTTTCACAGTAAATATTACCCTCACAGTTAAGAGTAGTGTTGCTTTCACAGTAAATATTACCCTCACAGTTAAGAGTAGGATTCTTTTCACAGTAAATATTACCCTCACAGTTAAGAGTAGCGTTGCTTTCACAGTAAATATTACCCTCACAGTTAGGAGTAGCGTTGCTTTCACAGTAAATATTACCCTCACAGTTAACAGTAGTGTTGCTTTCACAGTAAATATTACCCTCACAGTTAAGAGTAGGGTTCCTTTCACAGTAAATATTACCCTCACAGTTAAGAGTAGTGTTGCTTTCACAGGAAATATTACCCTCACAGTTAAGAGTAGGATTCTTTTCACAGTAAATATTACCCTCACAGTTAAGAGTAGGGTTGCTTTCACAGTAAGTACTACTCTCACAGTTCAGAGTAGGGTTGCTTTCACAGTAAGTACTACTCTCACAGTTAAAAGTAGTGTTGCTTTCACAGTAATTATTACACTCGCAGTTAAGAGCAGGGTTGCTTTCACAGTAAATATTACCCTCACACCCTCACAGTTAAGAGTAGGGTTGCTTTCACAGTAAATATTACCCTCACAGTTAAGAGTAGTGTTGCTTTCACAGTAAATATTACCCTCACAGTTAAGAGTAGGGTTGCTGTCACAGTAAATATTACCCTCACACCCTCACAGTTAAGAGTAGGGTTGCTTCCACAGTAAATATTACCCTCACAGTTAAGAGTAGTGTTGCTTTCACAGTAAATATTACCCTCACAGTTAAGAGTAGTGTTGCTTTCACAGTAAATAGTACCCTCACAGTTAAGAGTAGTGTTGCTTTCACAGTAAATATTACCCTCACAGTTCAGAGTAGGGTTGCTTTCACAGTAAATACTAGTCTTCCCGAGGTGTACTGCCCTCACGGTAATTACCGTCCCATTAAATAGGTGGACACCACTTCTAGTAAATTCTTCTCTCCCAGTAAATAGTTGTTCTGCAGGGACCACAGATGCTACTTTCACAGTTAATAATAGCACTCCTCTCACAGTAAAGAGTTGTGTTTCTTCGACAGAAAATGCTACTCACAGTAAAGATGTACTTTGTTGACAGTAAATGCTACTCTCAAAGTAAATAGGTGTATTGCTACCACAGTCAGTAGTGACACTGCTCTTCGTAAGTACTATTTTCACTCAGTAAATTGTTGTTCTGCCCTCACAGTAAGGACCGTCTTCACATTAAAAATGCTCACGCAGTAAGTAGTTGCTCTGCCCCCACAGTAAGTACTTTCTTCACATTAATTACTCACGCAGTAAGCAGTTGTACTGCAATTTCAGTGAACGCTGCTCCCACAGTAAACAGTAAAACCTCTCCCACCCACCTCTATAGAGTTGAACATGATTCCCCAATGTATCTACCTCAGAAGGATGGAAGGCTTAGTGTGCCTTACGTGAGCGACAGCTCAAGACCCCCACAAGCCCACGTGTGTTAGCAGCCAGGGTATGGTGCCAGAGGATCATGGAATAGGTGTCATCTGACTAAAGTTGTTTGTCATAAACATAACGAGCAAACATATCAACTCGTTGAAGTTATTATTAGAACATCTATACCCAAATGGACTGATATTTTTGTAAAATACATTCAGGCAGAGGCGCAACTAGAGCCAAATTTCGGGGGGGCTAAGAAAACATTTCGGGGGGGGGGGGGGGGGGTTCTGAATCTTTTAAGCCATAGGCAGAGTGGAGCTGCAGGGGCTCTTAGAAGGGGTGAAACAACATTAACGTGCAAATGGTCTTTTAAAGACCTGTGAAGTGCTCGGGTGCGGCTGTGTGTGCGCCGCGAGGCTGTCTCATCCCGGGCTGCCACACACGACAGGGGGGGCTGAAGCCCTGTGAGTCCAATGGGTGTTCTGCGCCTGCATTCAGGCCACAACATTTACGTCACTGTATTTGTTCTGTCGATATTCTAACATACAACTAGCAGAGGGTGTTCAGTGCACTGAGCTACAAGGATGGGATGTTGTATTCACAGATGACGTGTCCTGCTTTAAGCAGGTTTTAGGGTTCACCCTCAAACAAAGTCTGCTGTCCAGAGTGATGGCAGGGTGTTGCAGCCCCAGATTCAGTTTTGTGTACATTTTGTAAAGGGCAGGTGGTGTGGCCTCAGATGGAGTCTGAAGCTACAATATAAGGGTTGGGTTTAGTATTGTCTGTTGTTAATGTGGGGTGATTTACCCTCAGGTGGAGGGTCACGTATTATGGGGATGAGGTGTTGTAGCTTCCGATTGAGGCGCACATACGTTATGATGGTCGGTGTTGCCTCAATTGGTGTCTCCAGCACGTGTTGGATGTTGTGGTCGTGCACACGCACTCTTGCATCTTGGTAGGGTTGGGTGCCTTATCTCCGGATGCAATGGCATCACCAGTGTGGGATGTTGCATCTTCAGAAAGAGTCTCATGTAGTTGTAAGGGTTGGGGGCATCCTTAAATGTGTCCACTTGCATGCTGTACATATTGTCCTGGAGAGTGTGAGGCACAAGGCCTGTTTGGTAGCATAGCAACACCTCTGGCACAGTAGAATACTGAGAGGTGGTAATACCTCTATTGGGCACATTGTGTCATGTGCATACAGATTTAGTTGTGCTCCTGGGGCACTGAAATAGTGTCAAGCTGTATATGTTTGGGCCCCTTTTCATATGTAGAAAGTTTTCGCATGCCCTCTGATGCACTGGAACAGCAAGAGCTTTTAGAGTGATCTAGAACAACGCAAGTCTCCAGACCTCTACCCAACGCATCAGATATCACTGCAGAACTTTAGAAGTGCCCAGTGCTTAATTTGAGCCGGTGGTTTCCGGTGCTCGGCACAGGCTCTTAATTTTCAACACCGTCGCCTGTGACAGTCTGCCACAAGGTGGCACTATCTGGCTAATTTAAAGATGACCACAACAACAGTTAATTATTAATTCAATATCCATTAAAATTGACTATTACCTGCCGCCAAAGCCATTCTCTTAGCCTTGGGGGCCTGAAATAGTCCAAATTGTCACATTTGTAGCAGTGTTATGGTTAGTAGCTGTTTTTTTTTTTACTATCATTGGCAGCATGGCAGGGGCAATGTGTGGGGCAAGCTGCAGTGGCCTCCAGACCAGAGCCCAGGCATTTATATTTCTTTAACAAATTAAGCACTGGAAGTGCCACTGGTACACTTGAGTATGTGAGGCTGTGTGTTAGCGGTGCCCTCAAACAGTGCAAGGCTGTTTGCGCTCAGCCTGGCACATGTTTATGTGGCACAGAGCTCTAGATGTGCTGGTGGTGGACTTCACCAGTATGCGGCTGTGGGCATAGGACGGCACTGGAACAGCACTGTAGCTCATCTAATGCTCTGCTTTTTCTCACAGCCCTGGAGCTTGGTACTGGTATTCAGAGGGTGGTTTGTGAATTTACTCCTAATAGTAAAAGTTAGTACCTGATCTGAAGGCAGGAATGAGTAAAGGGGAGGTCCACTGGAAGTCAGTTGCACTAATTCAATTCCACTAAGGACAGCAGCTCGAACAGTGCTTTGGCAGGAAGGCAAGGGGTGCAAGGGTGGATTTTGCAAAGAGCACGTGCTTGTAATCTAGTGCCATAGCAGGGTTGGTGACAGGGCTGGCTTTAGGGCAGTGCGACTGGTGCAGCTGCACTGGGCGTTGACCTGGAGGGGGCACTGACCTCAAGGGCGGGGGAGGGGGGCGCTGTTTTGAGTAATAACTTAAGACCTGCTGCAGAGTTCTTTGTGGGTCCTGCTTTCAGGCAGCAATAAAACTGCCAAGATAACTCTTGTAATGAATGTTCCTGCTAGAGAGAGAGATGAGTTTTCTCTAGTGGTTGATTTTAACTCCCATAAAGTAGCGCAGAGGGTTAATATGCCTGCTGAAAGAACAAATCAGCTGTGTGGATTAGTAAAGTCAGCCATTACCAGCGCTTTAAAATAAATGAAATGTATGTGAGAGAAGCACTATGGAGAGATGAGGTCACTTTTGCCGGAGGGTAGTGAAGGAATCTGTGGGGGAGGTCATGGTGGGGGGTGCCAAAAAACCTTGTTGCTCCGGGCACCACCAGCGCTAAAGCCCGCCCTGGGCGGTCATAAAGGATTCCAGAAACTTGATCGTGTTGTTCTAGAAAAATGCTAGTGTTGAAGTGAATTCTGAGATTTCTGGCTGATGATGATGATGGTGGTGGTGGGGTTGGAGTGCCGGGTGGGGGTATATTATGGGAACAGGTAGATGTGCAGATGCTGAGGTGACAGGAAAGTAGAGGAGTTCAGTCTTTAGAGGAGTTCAGTCTTTGATGAGTTTAGCATGAGAGAATGAGCCATCCAGCCATGAAGATCTAATGCAGCCAGAGATTTTGGGCTGAAGACTAGGAGTGAATGTGGGAAAATAACAAAAAGTGTGTTTAATCTAAAGAGAGATGATAAGAATAGCCAAAGAAAGGAATTATATCACCAAGGGATATAATGTAGAGGGAAAAAGGAGAGGGCCTATGACTGACCCTTGAGGAACTCCAGCCAATAATCGGATGCGTGGGGAGAGTTATGATCACCATGGGACCGAGAAAGACCAGTCAAGCCAGTGGAGAACCTGTAGGTTACCTTCAGTAGCTTCTCGTTTGTGCCCAGGACACATCAATGTTTATTGGCATCCTTCAAGCTTAACTGTGCCCGAGCAAGGTTAGAGACCCTCTTGTGTCACTTCCTGGGAGTCAGCGGCAGTATATGGGCATGTGATGTCAGCAACACTTTCCTTATGATTTTGGTGGTAAAACAATATCACTCTACAAAACTAGAGGAAAGGAAGGAAAATGAATGCCAAATTAATGTAGTTTTACATTATTAGATTCCAGTTTACGTGGGCTGACCCCCAAGGCATGCCCCCTCCCTCTGTGGGAAGCTTGTGCTCAGGTCACTTGATGGAGCACCAATCATTGCCCCAGATTTAATAATGGGAACATGCTCAGACTGCATACTTTGGGCTCAGAGCTTTCGAGTTCAGTGTCGTGGTTATGACAATTTCATGCTTTTCTAAATGTTATGGCGAGTAAGCAAAAAAGTGAGTTACAATGTTGACTGTAGCGAGAAGTAAAATATACAATCTTCACGGACTCATCAGCTCTGCTTGGAGACCTTCACCCCAGAATGAGATGCACTGGAGGACATGGCTGACAGGTCTGGGCTCTTGGGCATCTACGAACCAGAGCTGTGACTCTTACGCATGTGACTAATCAAATCAGTGACTCTTAAGCATATGACAGATGGGACTTATGACTCTTAAACATCTCTCAAACACGATCTCTGGGCGATGGCCACCTGACCACCAGGGTCCAGGACTCGAGAGATCCTGACAAATGGATTCTATGAGTAGAGTATCTGACGGATGGGTCTGGGGCCTCGAGTCTTTCAGAGATAGTGGTCCATCAGCAGATGAAACTCCTTTCCCAGCGACAACACCTCACAGTAGGACACTCTTCTTACAGCACACCTCCCAGGAAAGCTGACAAATCCCAAAATGATCTTCCAACTCCAGATTGTGTGTGATTAATTTATATAAATCTTGCTATGCCTGTGCTCGGTTACAGTTCTGGTGCAGTTGTATATTTAATGATAAAATACAGAACATTTCCACACTGCATGGAACAGTGGAAGCCAAAACTGAGCCTAAGTCAGGTTTGAGCATGAGAACAAGCGCTGCAAGTGGTGTGGCTGAGATGGGTGTAGGGAACAGAGCAGACATTTTCTGCACTGTAGGCAAAATCAAATGTAACTCACCTGTCCAATATTAAAAGGCAATATTTGTGCTTTGTGTAGTCATTTGGTTGCCTTTAGGCTCCTTTACCTAGCCTTAGAAAAGTGACCGCACTGATGGACAGGTAGTGTTTCACCCATTTCTTGGGATTCTTACTTGCATAGCGTAAATCACAACACGACTCTTACGTGCCTGACAAGCAAGCAATCGAGCTTAATCATGAACCATAGGTATCTGGGATATGAAACTTGCTGGTTAAGGTGCAGGTGTGCCCAGTCCTTAAAGTGTGTCTTAAACAGGATCCTTTTCTAAAGGAGACAAGGCTTGGAAATAAGTGTGTATCATCTGGCAGCAACCTTGCTAAGGAAGGAAGGCTTTTAAAGGCCTGGGACTTTTTTTTAAGTGATGTCACAGAGTTTACATTTAAGGCATGTTGGGAGAGGTAGCCAGTGAAGAGCGTGAAGCAGTTCAGTGATGCAATCTGATGCGTTGACGTTCAGGACAAAGCCGGCTGCTTTGTAGGTGAATGGAATTTATTGTGACAAGCGTAGAGTTGGGTAGCCCATAGAGAATTCTGGTTCCTCCTTCCAGGTAGGGCAACAATAGAGCCTGTACAGCCAGGTGTAAAAAGGGAAGTGGATAGGAGCCCATTTTCTGATTGCGGTGTAGTGCAGTGCATATTCAAATAGGTTGGGAACATGCTTTGAACAAAATATGTACACATCAGACCCAAAAACCTGCCATATGTAGTCAGGGTGGGGGACACTATTGAAGAAGTTGATGGTCAGAACCCATTTTGGATGTGGATTTTGTGTTTTTGTGGGGTGAAAAATCAGTTTCAGAAATTCTAAGGACACCCAGAAGAAGAGTTTGGTGAAGGAGGACTTCGTTGTATTGATGTTGTCACTAGCGGAGCTGTTCCGCTGAAATTGGGTGTTCTCTGAATATAGTGAATTACATTTTCTGCCTAGACTCCAAGACTTTGAACAATTCATGCAAAGTTGAAGAAAATGAGTGAGAAGACACAAAAACGGGAGCTCAACAAAAGGGGAGCCATGGATGGAGAGGGAGTCTTGGATCACGCAATTTGGACAAATTGGACCCTTCTTGATTGGAAGGAGGTGAGAACCAGGCAGGACCATGCTCTCTTGGACCATCAAGGTGACAGTCTGAAGAAACCCATAGTCATGGTCATGGGCCGCATTAAGGTTAAGTGGGCCTCGTGAAGGTCACTGCCTTAGTGGTTAATCATTGCCTGAAGCCTGGCAGATAGCAGTGGAGGAAGTTGTGTTGTGAATGTATTTTATGAGTTGCAACACAATTTCTCGATGATCGCCAATTTGGAGACTGGTATGAAATTGGCGAGTTCAGTGGAGTCAACTTAGCAGTTTTCAGCAAGGAGAATATCTGAAGGACTTCAAAGGTACCAGGAATTAACCTTGTTCAATGTAGATATTCACTACGTGGAGATCAATGGGTGTAGATGGATGGGGCTCTGTACTTTCCTTAGAGAATTTAAAGCTATGAGTTGTTCACGGGAATGTGAGCATCGCCATTCTTATTACAAGCTGTACATAAGCTCTTGACATCTGGAGAGTACCAAAGAGCACATATCTGTGGCTGCAGTAGTTTCCGAGTCCGAGGAGGTTCCCCATCTTTGTGGATGTCTATTCTCTTCAACAGCAACTTTAAGTGGTAGCCAGGTTTCGGAATGAAGAGCAGTCCAGCTGTAGGGAAGTATCTTGCTCGGGGATTGGCTCTGTGGTCAGCACAATCTAGGATTGGCTCTGTGGTCAACACAATCTAGGATTGGCTCTGTGGTCAACACAATCTAGGATTGGCTCTGCGGTCAGCACAGCACTTAAGATTGGATCTGTTGTCAATACAATCTAGGATTGGCTCTGCGTTCAGCACAGTCCTTAAGTTTGGATCTGTAGTCAGCACAGTCTAAGACTGGCTCTGTGGTCAGCACAATCTAAGACTGGCTCTGTGGTCAACACAATCTAGGATTGGCTCTGTGGTCAGCACAATCTAAGACTGGCTCTGTGGTCAACACAATCTAGGATTGGCTCTGCGGTCAGCACAGCACTTAAGATTGGATCTGTGGTCAGCACAATCTAGGATTGGCTCTGCGGTCAGCACAGTCCTTGAGGTTTGGATCTGTAGTCAGCACAATCTAAGACTGGCTCTGTGGTCAGCACAATCTAGGACTGGCTCTGTGGTCGGCACAATCTAAGACTGGCTCTGTGGTCAGCACCATCTAGGATTGGCTCTGTGGTCAACACAATCTAGGATTGGCTCTGTGGTCAACACAATCTAAGATTGGCTCTGTGGTTGGCACAATCTAGGACTGGCTCTGTGGTCCGCACAATCTAGGACTGGCTCTGTAGTCAGCACAATCTAAGATTGGCTCTGTGGTCAGTACAGTCTAGGACTGGCTCTGTGGTCGGCACAATCTAAGACTGGCTCTGTGGTCAGTACAATCTTTGGCACACGTTTACGGTTAAGGAATAGAGAGCGAGAGAACATTTATTGCGACCGCGGAGGGCTTAACAGGAGATAGTGAGTCGGTTTGGTTTAAAGAGAAGCCTTTGCACACATGATGGAAGGTTCACCTTGGTGAGAGAGAGGTGTTTCACCTCGTATTTGGGGCGCATGCAAAGTCTCGACTTACCCGGGTTGGTAATAGAAACGACTGATGAAAATATTGATTTTTGTCCTATTGCCCTTGTCCTGAGGAGGTCAAGAAGAACATCTAAGGCTGAAACGTGTCTGCGTCGACATCTATTAAGGAGTCTTTTTTATAAGGTATGGTTTAATAACTTTGTTGATGACACAATAGAGACATAGGAAAATAAGTCCTCTTTTTTTTTTGCCTACAGTGTCCATCTCGACTACCTCCAAGTGTATCACCTAGAATAAATGGGTGAACACGAGTGTTAATTTGTTTGGGTGTTGGCAATATACGGTTGATTGTATCGTTTTTTGTATATATATCTTTAACACATGTCGTTTTGTTTATATTTATGTGTTGTTTCTTGACTAGGTGCCATTGTATATGTGTGTCTTTCCCAATTAGATAATATGTGTGTAAAGGATTAAAAAACTGAAGAGAGGGTAATTGAATGTGCTCTACTCAAAAATAAAAAATTTATATTAATTCCTCCATACCCATTTCCTTTTGTGTATATGTCAGTACAATCTAGGACTGGCTCTGTGGTCGGCACAAAATAAGACTGGCTCTGTGGTCAGTACAATCTAGGACTGGCTCTGTGATCGGAACAATCTAAGACTGGCTCTGTGGTCGGCACAATCTAGGACTGGCTCTGTGGTTGGCACAATCTAAGACTGGCTCTGTGGTCAGCGCAATCTAGGACTGCCTCTGTGGTTGGCACAATCTAAGACTGGCTCTGTGGTCAGCACAATCTTAGATTGGCTCTGTGGTCAGTACAATCTAGTACTGGCTCTGTGATCGGCACAATCTAAGGCTGGCGCTGTGTCAGGACAGCACTTAAGATTGGATCTGTGGTCAGCACAATCTAAGATTGGCTTTGCGGTCAGCACAGTCCTTAAGATTGGATCTGTGGTCAGCACAATCTAAGACTGGCTCTGTGGTCAGCAAATCTAAGACTGGCTCTGTGGTCGGCACAATCTAAGACTGGATCTGTGGTCAGCAGAATCTAGGACTGGCTCTGTGGTCAGCACAATCTTAGACTGGCTCTGTGGTCGGCACAATCTAAAACTGGCTCTGTGGTTGGCACAATCTAGGATTGGCTCTGTAGTCAGCACAATCTAAGATTGGCTCTGTGGTCAGCACACTCTAAGATTGATGCTGTGGTCAGCACAATGTAAGACTGGCTCTGTGGTCGGCACAATCTAGCATTGGCTCTATGGTCGGCACACTCTAGGATTGGCTCTGTGGTCATATAATCTAAGACTGGCGCTGTGGTCAGCACAATCTAAGATTGGCTCTATGGTTGGCACAATCTAAGATGTCTCTGTGGTCGGCACAATCTAGGACTGGCTCTGTGGTCAGCACAATCTAGGACTGGCTCTGTGGTCGGCACAATCTAAGACTGGATCTGTGGTCAGCAGAATCTAGGACTGGCTCTGTGGTCAGTACAATCTAGGACTGGCTCTGTGGTCAGCACACTCTAAGATTGACGATGTGGTCAGCACAATGTAAGACTGGCTGTGTGGTCGGCACAATCTAGCATTGGCTCTATGGTCGGCACACTCTAGGATTGGCTCTGTGGTCATATAATCTAAGACTGGCGTTGTGGTCAGCACAATCTAAGATTGGCTCTATGGTCGGCACAATCTAAGATGTCTCTGTGGTCGGCACAACCCAGGACTGGCTTTGTGGTCGGCACCAGGGCCGGACTGGGAACCAAAACCAGCCCTGGCAAAGTGCTCGGCCGGAACCCCCGGGGGGTTGGGGGTGCCACCGAGCTCTTTGCCAGGGCTGGTTTTCGGCCGATTTTGTTACAGGGCCGATTTTGCCCAAAAATGGCCCCCACCCATGCAGCCCACCGGGGGATTGCCCGGTGCCCGCAATGGCCAGTCCGGCCCTGGTCGGCACAATGTAAGACTGGCTCCGTGGTCAGCAAAATTTTAGATTGGCTCTGTGGTCAGTACAATCTAGGACTGGCTCTGTGGTCAGCTCAATCTAAGACTGGCGCTGTGGTCAGTACAATCTAAGACTGGCGCTGTGGTCAGCACAATCTAAGACTGGCTCTGTGGACAGCACAATCTAAGATTGGCTCTGTGGTCGGCACAATCTAAGACTGGCGCTGTGGTCGGCACAATCTAAGACTGGCGCTGTGGTCAGTGCAATCTAAGACTGGCGCTGTGGTCAGCACAATCTAAGACTGGCGATGTGCTCAGCACAATCTAAGATTGGCTCTGTGGTCGGCACAATCTAGGACTGGCGCTGTGGTCAGCGCAATCTAACATTGGCTCTGTGGTCAGCACAATCTAAGACTGGTGCTGTGGTCAGCGCAATCTAACATTGGCTCTGTGGTCAGCACAATCTAAGACTGGCGATGTGCTCAGCACAATCTAAGTTGACAGGATAAGAAATGAGAGTGTGAAAAACAAAAATTGTAAGTTGTCTTGTGTAAGGCAATTGCCTTGTTGGGGCAGAGTCATGTATTTCATGTCTATCGCTATGACAGTGCAAGTATATTTTTCAAATGTCTTCAATTTATGAAGTATTAGGGTGAAAATATTAGACCATTGCACCGATGAACATTTCAGTAATCCAGACATCCGATGCGATCCGCTTCTGCAGTGGGGGAAGCTATGAAATGCAGCAGTTTTAGTAAAATAATCAAAATAATAAACAGATATAAATTTAACCCTGAGCCATTTCAACACGGCACTGAGGAAACAAGCACTTTTATGTGTAAGGGGGCAACGAGGGCGTGGATGGCGCTATTGAAAATGGAAAAAAAAAAGGCCTGGCTTCTTCCCGGAGCCTTATCCGCGTTCTTGTCTTCCCCACATGTAAATCCCTTTTCCTTCCAAGTCTGCAGCGTACAGGAGTCTTCTATCCCTAAATTACAGAGTATATGCACAAAGAAGGACACAGCTGCCGCTGCAAACACAGGCCTCCATTACTCAGGGTTCTAAAATGGATGATTTATGCGCGCGACCACAATTGGAAAAGCCCGAATTAAATACAAGAAAAAAAAGAAAAAGGGCCCAGTCTTTCATTTTATGGTTTCAGTGCGGGGGTTGCGGGGGGCGTGTGTTCCAGAACTTCACTCGATGAGTATTTCATGACACAGCATTTTGCAAAAATAGAGGCAGCCTTTTTTCTGCGTTGGGGGTTTAGAGCTGGTAAGAGGTGTGCGTGTGAGAGGCCTGCGGGCGAGGCGTGCCCCGATAGGAGACGTTTGCCTGGTGCACCCTCAGATCTGCCCTGAAGGGATGGACAGCAGCATCTCTAGGCTGGAAGTTTGTTGCCATGGCTCCCTGGGCCCAGGCTGGCACTTCTCCTGGCCTCCTTCTCTCTGATGCGGTTTTCCTCATATGTTTAGTGGTCTCAATCATTATGTTCAAGGTCCCTCAGAAGGGGGTGAAATACAGATTTAGCAAAAAGTCTGGAAAAGAAAAAATGTAATTTTTTTTGGATGCCAGCCCATTTTACACATTAGTCCGTTTAAACAGTTAACTTCATTTTTTCTCTTTTCTTTTGTACGATATTTCAATAATAAAGTGCTTGCTACTACATTAATGCAGTTTAGTGATGCTGTGAAAAGTATGTGTTGTGATTATCCAACCCAGGGATAGTGGTTTGAGAGCCATCACAATGATAAAAGTCTTAGTCAACCAGTCAAGTTTTACAACTGTGACATACTTCAAAGGGGCACATAGGGAAAAGGGTACTGGGTGGTAAAACTGATCTCAGGAAGAAACAAGCCTTAGTAAAGCCAATAGGTCTGACATTGTCTGCCAGCCTTTTGGGTTTGTTAATGCTTGTTCTGGTTTGTCATGGGTGTTTTTTATAACTCTTTTGGTGGGAGAGCTCTTGGGCCATCTCCAGTATAAAAACAATTCTTGTCTAAAAGCAAAACTGTATTTGTTGGCTCAAATAACCCACACTGCCATAATAATCTCTGACTCTGGATGGAACTAATTTGTGTGCAGATGTGCTCCTAGTGCAGAGCTGGATCCCATCACTCACAGTGAAGGCAGCCAATGGCTGGAGTGAGCTGACCCGCTGCCACGCGCAGTATACTGAAGGCAGTGGAAAAAAATGTGAATGACAGAACAACAAGCCAATGGGTAAAGAGGGCTGACTGAAAGCCCCATAAGTACGTATATTAAACATAAAATTGTGATAAAATTAAAAGATCTTAGCTAATGCGAGAACTAACAATACACAAGTCACTCCTTAGTGTCACATCACTGGAAGTCTCATGTAGTGTGACAAACATACACAGACCAGAAAGTTATGAAGGGCTTGGACCAAGCTGTAAGGACCATAAAATATAAAACTTTAGAGAGACAGAGAGTCAAAGGCAGGAAGAATGTGCAATAGCAGCAGGCAAGCCGTAGGAAATAAAACAGAAACTTAAATTGTAGAATGCGCAAAAGTGCGAAATCCAACCCAGGATGAGGCGTCACCCGGTAATACTGACGACACACACTGACGGACTCTGCGAACAGCATGTAAAGCAAGACCTTTAAAGTCTTCTACTTTAAGTACCGGACTCCGAGTAGCAGCATGTAAGGCGTTGTTGACGCAAAGAACGAGAACTGGCTAAGGTGACTGGTTTGGCATGAATGAAACTATAAGGTAGGACGGGTCTGTCCTGCAATCTCAGTGACCCTTGGCACTAGCACAAAGCAATGTGTAATCCTTACACAAGGGTGTTGCAGAAATGGCAGGGTCTGGAGCGCAAGGGAACTACCCACTCCAACACTGAATTAACAGGCTGAAAAGGAAGAGTATTGGTGTGCAAGGTTACCTCCAGTGCTTAATTTGTAAAATAATAAGTGCCGGGGCTCTGACCAGGAGGCCACTGCAGCTTGCACCACCCATTGCCCCTGTCATCGCTGCCAATGGCGGTACCAAAACAACTACTAACCATGTCTCTCGCCTGCAAGTGCGAACA
The DNA here is from genome assembly GCF_964204655.1 of Triturus cristatus. NCBI lineage: Eukaryota > Metazoa > Chordata > Amphibia > Caudata > Salamandridae > Triturus > Triturus cristatus. Next base: position 628,523,324 of record NC_140595.1, on the reverse strand, counting down.
GCTCAGATTATTCCAGGTCCCCAAAGCTAAAGGAATGGCTGGGGAGGCAGGTATTATTTATTTTTAACGTATATTGTATTCATAAACAACCGTTGTTCTGCTCATCTCTAAATTAGATGAGCAGCGCCACCATGTGGCAGACTACCTTAAGTGCGGTGTTGAGAAGTATGTGCCCCTGCCGAGCACCGGAAACCACTGGCTCAAATTAAGCATTGGTTATCTCTGTGAGAGACATATGTCACCAACCAGGTTTCAGACACCTAAATGCTGCACACCGATCTATGAAGCAATAGTGCTCCCTGGCTGCCCTGCATTACCCACCCTGCATTGCTCTTGCATAGTGCTAAATTAAGCACATTGTAAATGGATGGTGGTTGTGCTGGTGCCCTCAGGGACCACAGACCATAGTACATCAATCCTGCCTCCATTATGTATGGCACATTGTTCGGACATGGAAGGGGTGCCTACGGGAGGGGCCGGGGAATACCTCAGAGGCTTCTCTGTGCGGTACCCCGGTCTTGATATTGCTGAATAGAGTGTTACTTTAGATTTCATGGATGGAGACAGCAGTATGTAGGGTTGGGCAAGTGTAGATAAATACACGTATGGTGGACAGTGTTAATTAAAGCTTAAATAAAAGCTTCCGCACAAGGAAACGCTGGATATGAATCTCAGACCTTTCACAATGTATACCATTTGTTTCCTAGAAGTACTTCTTGTGTACCTTAATTGTATAGAGTGGTAGTTTAATGTTAGCACCCAAACTATCCCTGATTAAGGTTAGTAATGGAGAAAGTGAATAAATAAAGAAAGAATTTGGCACAAGAATTGGGTATGCAGAATTTGTGTAATTTGCTTTTTGTGTAATTATGTGAAAATATGGCAAAATTAGGTGAAATGCAAATCCGTCATTTGACACTACTTTAGTGCGAAATGAACACCACAAGTAACAGCCACTCGCATTCTATTGTTCCCTTCCATTCGCTGTAAGTTTGTACAGGAAATTGTGCCATTCACAATACATTTTTATGGCAAATGGTGTGTAATTACGAGAAGTGACATAATGGCGCCATTTTTGGAATTCCTCATAATAAGTATACACAAAGTTACTGAAATTCCGCTAATTATGTTGTTTTTATTAAAATTCCCCCCTGGCCTAATCTTATCATATAAATGGTACAACAAAGAATTTTGTTTGTGTTATATTGTTCTTCCAAATGCATGTCCAAAATGTCATTTCCTGTTTCCAACTTAGTTGCTCCTGTCATCAAGTTCAGGAATGCCATCGGCTGTGGTGTTGGAGAAGGGTTTCTTAATATCGGCTGGAATTTTAGAAAATTAAGCTAGCCAGAGGACCATTATTTGCAATTTTTCTTGTAACCAAGGGAATTCAGGATTTTAGTACAGTACAGAGATGTGTCTGGTAGTTGCACAAAAAAAGATTGTTCAACTGTGGTTCTTGTCAAATGGTTGGGGATTGGAGAAGGTTGTACACATCAGAAGGAAGTGCCACAAAAAATGACCGTGTGTGTTGAGCATTTAGTGCCTGATGTACAAAGCACTGGTTGCAATTTGCCACCAGTATTTTGGTGACCAGTGTGCTGTTTTGTGAACTTATCAAAAGTCCAATTCCTAGTTGGTTGCAATTCAAGCTATTTCATGAATATTAATTTGGGAAGTTGTAAACTGCGACCCACTATGAATTGCATCCATCCCAGGTATGGTGGCCTGGTGAGAACAGAAGACCACAAATGTGCTTGCTTTTAAATAAAGCATTTTTTTAAATTCAACCCCTTTTCCTTAAAGGAAAACCAGATGCATGTAAAAAAACATGAAAAGTTTGAGTTACATGGAACCAACTGCCTACTCTTAAAAATGTTTTTGTCAACATTCACAAAAGGGGAAACAGTCCCCTGAAGACCTCTTTCATATCTGAAAACGCCTTACCACTACCTTTCAGTAGTCGGTAAAAGATTAAAGTTTTGTGATCGGAATTTGATCCAAAGCATTAATACATACCACTGTGAATCCGTATTTTCAAGGGACGCCCTAAACACGCCCCTTCAAAACACTGATTTAGACTTTGGTGGCAAACTCAAATTGTGATTTGGTAACATAACTGAATCGCAGTTTGTGATTTGGACATGCCAAAAGGCCTTTTTGTGGGTGAAAATGTTCCAAATCTGCATATTGGGCCATTTGCGACGATAAAAGGGTTCGTACATCTGGCCCTTAACGCTTTACAAATTTACATTTGTCTTTTCTTCTCTCTGTTGCATACATTTCAGTTAGAGGTAAATGACAACAATGGATGTTGCTTGTTGGTTGATGGATCATATATTTTATTTGTTTTCTGAATGTAGGGTCCGATTTACAGTCTGGTGCACGGGTTACTGTGTTACGAACATGACAGATCCTTAGTACAAGTGCCATAGGGTATGATGCACTTTTATATGGCCTACGGGACTCCTTCAGGATTTTGACAGAGTAACACATCCACCAAACTCTAAATTGAATCCTTAATGTTTAATAAAGAATGAGTAAAAAACTGCTCAAAAAACCACCTGCAGTAAATGGAAAGGAGGAGAGAGACAGGGTGTCGAAGGCTATGTGGATCAGATGGCACATTCTATCACACACTGTGGGACTGCCCGGCTATTCAGTTACATTGAGATGCAGTGGTGGCATGTATAAAAGATGTCATTGGCGGAGACTTTCAGGCATCCTCTAAACTGTGTTTACTTAACATATGGGAAGCAACGGATATGACCCGCATGGAGAAACTCTGGACCGCTATGGGATTTATAATAGCCAAACAAAACATAGCTCGGAAGTGGGGAGTAGCGGAACCGCCAACCCGAGTGGAGTGGGAGCGAGATATGGATTGGTGTATAATGGCTAAAAGATCAGTATACAAAAGTAGAGGGTGCCGCCGGAAGTGGGACCGGGTTTGGGGTAAATGGAATGCGTTGAGAGGTAATATTTGTACTTCGCCCTCACTCCAGGGGAATCGTTCCGAAGACGAAAGAAACAATGGCAATGTGAACGAAACAGAAGTGTAAATGGTCTGCTGTTTGGGATAGACCAGGGCTCGAGTCGGGTTACCATGGGGGTGGATGGCGTCCCCCCACTTATTTTACCGGGAGCTCGATAACTGGAGCAAATGGATCCACACATTCACTCTTTGGCCTCTCTGGGGCGAGATCGAAGCTCATTGAGAACGCTGCTCTCGCGCTGGCTTCTCTGATGCAATCGCATCTAAGGGGTGAGCGAGGGGAGGCAATGAGTCTGATGGTGCAAGCCACCTTTCGTGACATCACTTCCTGTCGTGACGTCAGCGTCTTCCCACTTCTTTTTTTAGGACTTGTGCCCTGGGATAGACGAAGATGAAAATGTATGTCAACTGTATTTCCGTTCAAGAATGTAGTGATGCTTGTTTTCTGCTGTCTTGTCACCAAAATCAATGAAAAGATGTTAAAAAAAACACCTTCAGTGCATGTATAGGCCCATCCTCCTGTATTACCTTTTTGAACTAACCTCTTTCGGTCAGAGGTCACTTGGGTATCAAACAGTGAAACTTTTTAAGGTCGAGTTACTGACACTGCTGCCTTCCCCCTCAGTCTTTAGCGAGGTCAAGAGGTCATTTCACTGTCTTTAGTTCCTGACCCTGAGTTTTCCTGGCGACGGCCTTGGTAGCAGATTAGTGCATTCAGAAGCACAAGTACCCAGTTGGCATGTCTGTGCCTGCTGGTGGGTCTGTGGTTGGACCAGCATTCCCCGCTCACCATTAGCAGGTTTCTGAAAAATAAAAAGGCGCGCTCTGCTTCCTCGCTAAATATTTGGATTTTTTAAAAAAAATACATGTTTAAAACATTTTGTAGCAGAAACTAGACCAAGAAGGGCAACTGGATACTGCACATGAATAATTTGGTATTAATATTGCATATTGATATTAAGTTGTTGTGTTGACACAGTGAACTTCAGCACAGTTTAAAAAAATCAGCTGGCCAGTTACAGACGGTGATATTCGCTTTAAGATGTTAGATTAAACTGAAGCAGCAAAGAGTGTAGTGAAAAACATGTATGTAGAAAATAGGCCCATTTCAAAGTAAGAATGCAGAGTATGCTACCATATCAGCTAAAATAACTGTATTTATATTTTTTCTAATTTAATTTAAACATTGGGGAACGAAGGTTGCACAGTTCATTTGTTCAGCACTGGAGACAGTGATTTCTTCTTCCTCAACAATGCAATGCTACCCACTGATGTTTGTCAGTTTTGCCACCAGCATCCCAGGAGTGGTAACTTAGCACTGAGAGGATTTTAGTTGCTTTGGTAGGTAGCGGGTTGTTGTTTGATGGCCTTCTGTATCAGAGGAGCACATGTGAACTTTATTTTGACTTTCATTGGAAGTAAAGCTGGACTTTGGCGAGGCGATTGCGTGGTCTCGTTTTAACTGGTACGTAATGTAGGTTTCTGGTGAGTAGGCCGGACAAGCACTTTTGACATTTTATATGGTACTCTATGGAGACCATCTGGTTCTGGGGGATGCTAGGGATATTGCCTAGTTTTTGTGTGTGATATGTTTATGGTTTGGTATGCTATATATATGCTATATATACATTATGCAAGCAGCCGGTGGGATCCTGTGAAGAACCTTCTGTACTGCAATGATGTGGTTGTATCATCTATAATTTAATGGTTTGGTCTTTTGGGAGACGTATGGTTGATACGCTCTTGAAACCCTTTTGAATTTTGTTGAAGCTCACAATGGAAATCCTCATTATCTTGGGGGATGCGGTTGCACGGGAGTGCTTTTACCTGTGCCATATTGTGGTAGATGGAGGCCCTAAAGGCTTGCAAAACACCTTTGACAATATTTTCTGCCTCGAAATCCAGAGGAAGGTCCTCCAGTGCTGGATAATGTGGTGGTACTATCTAGTTGTTAACGGCTTAGTTTTGTGGAGGATGTATGGTCTTGTATATTATAGACGCCTCTTTGATCTGTACGCAGGCAGCCAGAGGGGGCCTGTAAAGAGCCTTCAGCACTGGGTGATGTGGTGGTTCATCTCTCATGGAATGTCCCATTCTTGTGGCAGATGTGCGCCAGTCTGCGTGAGCTCCTCTGGTCTCTATGCAAGCATCCAGTGGTAACCAGTTATGTTATGTTATGTTATCTGAATTTATATAGCGCGCAGCTGCCTCAGCAAAGAGGCGTCCCGGCGCTGCCAGCATCAGAAGATCGGAGCTATGAACCAGAGCAGGAGGGCGCATAGAACAGATAAAAGGATAAAAAATGACTAGGCAGAGGGAAAGAGGAACGTTTTGCTAGCTTTCCTAAAGTCCAACAAACGTTCCATCCTGCGGATCTGGAGAGGCAAAGAATTCCGTAACGTGGCTGCCAAGCAGCGAAAGGAACAACCCCCGGCCCGAAGGCGATTCACACGGGGAACTCTAACCAGATGCTGCCCCGAGGAGCGCAGCTGGCGAGTAGGAACATACAGGGCGAGCAAGTTAGTTAACAGGCTGGGTGAGGCAAGCTTCAAGATCTTAAAAGATAGACAAAGCGTCTTAAATTGGATTCGCTTAGCCATAGGTAGCCAGTGGAGCCTCCGGATGGCACCAGCAGATGGGCACATATGCGGGAGTCCCAACAAGGCTCTAGCGGCAGCATTCTGAACTCGCTACAACCGCATAACCTCCGCCTGATTAGCCCCCAACAGGAGAGAACTAGTATAGTCTAATCTGGATAGAATGGCAGATTGAACAATCAGCTGATGCGTCGGTGGATCAAAGAACTTCAAAAAGGGATTAAGTCCCCGGAGGAGGCCAAAGCAAGTGCTGGCAACTTTTTTAGGTTGGTCTTGAAAACTAAGGGTGGAATACACCCATACCCCCAAGTTCTTAACCACCGACTTAGGGGTGGGGGGTACTACCAAGAGCATTCGGCCACCATTGCTCACTCCACAAGCTTGTGTTCTTCCCCACCAACAGGACCTCTGTTTTAATAGCGTTCAACTGGAGGCAGTGAAGAGCCAACAGTGCTAAAGTGATGTGGTTTAAGTGTCTAGTTGTTAACGGATGGGTATTGTGGAAGGTGTATAGTTTTGTGTGCTGTCAAAACACGTTTGACTGTTATTGAAGCTTTCACTGCAGATTCTTCAGCACTATGGTGGCATGTTTATATTGTCTGTTTATGTGGCTCGTTGTTGTAGGAGATAGATTGCCTTTGTGCGCAACAGAAGCACTTTTGGACTTTATGAATGCCTCCACCGAAGATGTCCTGGACTGGGGTGTTGTAGTTTCATCGTCCATCTTTATTGGCAGGGCACTTTGGGATACAATGGCTATTGTGTGCGATGGATAGCCTTGTAGACCAAGCAAGCATGGTTGACTTTTCTCTTGGTTTCCCATGGTTGTCAGTGTGGATGCCGGGGAACTGGTGTAGATGAATGTGCTGAGTGGCTGCCTCTGGCACCTGCAGCCTCCTCCATCACTCTTGGGCTGTGCGTGGCAGCAGGGTACCAGCTAAAACAGAGTTTATCCAAGAATCCCAAACAACTGCCCCGAAGTGTGCTTCATTTCTAAAGGGTGAGTGGCTTACTTAAATCCGAAATGTGCACCGACCTGACAAAAGGCCCTCGAGACAACAAACCTCGGGTGGTCTATTGACACAGCAAAGCAATACAACCAAAACAGGCAGTCACCATGGAATCGACAGCAAACAATCAGGCACGTGAAGAGCTGAGTCCGGCTGTTTGCAATCACAGGTGGCCGAGGACAGCAAGACCGAAAGCTCACGGATCAGGCCATGGAGGGTGGTATGCTTAGCAATACATGGGAACTGGGGCTGCCCCATTTGGCTGCTGTCTCTCTTTTCGAATATCAGGCCAAAACGATAAGGACAGTGGTGCCTGTGCAGCCTTACATCATACAACGGAGTAACCCGTCAGAGTGAATGCCGCAAGCTGTATGACCCCGGGCAAACCCGTTTCATTCCTTGTGCCTTTATTAGCAGTGCTAGAAACATTCTGTGCTTGAGAACATCTGGGTAGGTCTATTTGATACAATGGCGTGGCAGAGGGCAGAAATGAATAGTAAAGGCATATGCTACTTTAATATTCGAGTGTTTGTTTGCCTTTCTGTTTTTTTCAGTCTAGTACATACCACCCTGAATAGATGCAATAATTTAATAGCATTTTAGCCTTCGGCGTGGGGTATTCACAGCCATTAAAGGCTCTCTCCCCTGCTGAAATATTCCCATGCCAGCAGCTCGGGCATGTAACTCTCACTAGGTGTAATGAGAGTGTGATGTTGAGGCCGTGGAAGAGACGGTGTGCGCTGGTCTGTTTGATGAGACAATGGAGGCAGTTGCTACTTACTGTATTGTCCGCATTCTGCAGGCGTTAACACCTATTAATTGCCCTTTCCTCCATTATGAGCATTCGGGTCCTGCCCATAATTCTAGCATGAGCAGTCAACTATGGTTAAACTTCTCTACGGAGGCAGGAAGCTGCTGCAGATGGTGTGACTGTCACATAGACAATGGGGCATGTACTTGTACACGTCATTTACCAGAGACATCCCACGTCGAGGAGCTTCTATTCAGGTGTTTGCGTGTTGCCCATGTCTTCAGGGAGCTGCACTCCTCCTGGAGGAACACCATTCTGCCACCTTTCCAAGATAAATACAGGGATATCATCAGCTTATGTGAGAGCCCACAGACAGATACCCTGCCCTTTACCATGCCCTTTACCTAATGTTTCTACCTCCCTCCAGCTGACATTAACTCTGTCATCCTTCCTTCCCTTCTCCCGTCAGATGCACTCTTTTCATTTGGTCAGCCAGCTTTTCCTGCCACCTAATCTGAAACTGCATACTTTGTTTGCAACTTACACCTAGAGCTTCAAAACTGACATGGCCATCCGTGTCCTCAAACAATGTTCCAAATGACCAGGGCATCCTGCCCAATTAATGCTCAGTCTTTCCTTTCATAGAGACAATCTGTTAGTGCATTGTTTTTTGCACACATAGTGTTACCTCTTGACTAACAGCCTTAATAGTGTAATGCCAGGTTTTCTCGGGGTGTCCTCCACTAAAACTATCCTCTCTCATGTGGCAAAAGTCATCACCCAGGGTCACCACATCCATCTCTCTGTAATTTCTATCCACCTTGAATTTCTTGTCACATTCGGTACATTGAACCATGACACGCTTAAATCATAGTTCACTTCTGATATATCTCTGTAAATCAGCAGATATATGCAGCAGTCCGCCGTGTCTGCTGCGAGTCACTGCTCTAGCCTCCTAGTGCTCCAACTACCCCTTCTCCGTGGTGTTGTGTTTCTTCAGCTTCCCGTCTCTACCCTTGGGGGTGTGCATGTGCCAATGTATGTTTGTGCGTAGTCATTCTATAGCATGAACCAAGGCGAAAGACAAAAGTGTGATGTAGTGTTTTTTTAAAAGATGTGTATTCAACTCTTTCCTAATCTGTAGCAGTGTGTCAGTGATCCTGATAGGTCCGGGTTTGTTGTTCCAGGACCTAGGTGCACAAATAGAGAAAGACTGCTGCCCTGTTTTTTTTCTTTTTTGCAGTCCTTTCTCTGCAATCTAATGGTGTCCTGGCTGCAGTTGTACTGAGAACTACAAGAGATGGTGAGGTTGTTTGCAAGATTAAGTGGAGTGCTGGTTAAGAAGGCTTTGGAAATGATGAAGCTGGTTTTGAAGACGGTGCAGATCGGCAACAAGAACCAGTGGAGTTCTATCAGAATGGGTTTGATGTGATTATATTTCTGCAGCCTCTAGGTGGGATGTGCTGTGGCATTTAGGATGCTTTTAAGTGGTTCCGGTGTGGAGTCCGGGAGGCCACGGAGCAATGTGTTACCACCATCCAAGTATGCAAGTAAGAGGGCTTGAACAGCAGTTCCAACGTTGCTTTCTTGAAAAAACAGTTTCACTTTCTTTAGAAGAGAGAGCAGGTACCAGGCCTTATTTGCTTTTTCCACAATGTGTTCCTTGAGAGCGAAGTAGATGTCCAGGGTGAATCTAAGAGACTTGGCATTCAGTGACTTTGTGGGGTTCAACCCTATCAAGAGTGATGTCATTGAGCAAGGCTTGTATTGTTTCCTGTTATTGTTCTTGGCAAATATCAGGATTCTATCTTCGTTGGCTTGAGCTTCAGGTAGGTGCTGGACATCCAGGTCTGAACTTTGTGCAAGCAGTGCTTGAGGCATTGGATGTCTTAAGTAGAGGAGACTTTGATGTAGAGTTGTGTATCACCGGCATATCGGTGAATCTCGATTTTGTTATCTGTGAGAAGAGCCCCAAGGAACCTCATGGAGAAGTGGAAATGGCAGATGGATGGAACCCTGGGGGACTCCGCAGGTGATTGGGATCTTTTTGACCTGGAGGTACCCATGTGAATAAACTGGTGTCAGTCGGAAAGCTAGAAGGGGAATCATTGAAGAATATTGCCAGCGAATTACCAGAGATTCCAGTTTGCGTATGAGTTGGATGATTCGCTGGGTCGCAGAGGTCCTGAAAAATCCTTTCTAGGGACATTCTTCCTCTCACTTTTTGCCACCTTACTTGGCCCATGGGTCTTCCTACTACCATGTAATTTTCTATACCCAATCACATTCTCCTTGCCCAATTCTCACCTCACATATAGTCTAATGTCACTTACTGCCCCAGAGCCATCTGTCACTGGACATACAATGCATTTTCTTGACTATACCTGCCAAAACAGAAATCACCTGCTCCCATTCATCCAATGACTCCTTGATCTTGCTCATACACCTCCACCCACTTCTCTTTCCTGAATGAAATAGTGACCACTCTGCTAGAAACCTAGCCCTACAGCTCCACATCTGCAAGACTCATCTGCCCCACACTTTCACATCAGAAAAAAAATCCTCAAAAGTAGGTAATATTATTGCAGCAACCTACTCATTGGTCTCTTGCAGCATCCCTTTCTCTTTCTTGCGAAAGTCTTCTACTTGGCCTCACCCACTCTCTCCAAGACATCTTTGCTTCCTGTTACCACCACTGAGATATCTGCCTCTAAGTCCAAACCAGAACTCTCTTCAAATTACCCTGTTCTGCCTTGGAGTCCCTGGTGTGGTCCTTCTGCTCACAGACTCATCACTGGCTGTTGCCCCCCCCCCAAGCCTTTCTATGTGGCCTTCAAGTTCAGGCCTTTTGAACGTCTTACCTGGAGCACTAGGGTTCCTGCTGGCACTTGAGTACCTAGAAACTTTCAAAAGAGACCTCAAACACAGTCACATCTGCCGGTAACACCCTAAAGTAGCAAATTCACCATCACTGACTCTGCTCATTGTCATTTAACAAAAGCTCAGAAAGACAGCGGAGTCTTGTGGACTTAAGACTTAGCATAATGCGATGAGGATCCTTCTAAATGTCCTTCACCTACCTCGATCACACTGGGTATCTGCCCCATTCTGTCAAAGTGTTAATGCTCCGTTGTTGCTGGTTTCTCTGTACTTCATCTCGCTTACAGAGGCTTCTTGATATCTTTTCTCGATGTTTTTGATGATCGAGTCACTGATGAGCCATCACATTTCTCAATCTCCATAATATCCTAAAATCAAGCAATTCACATTGAATTTGCAGTAGACCCCTCATGTTACCCTCAAGCCATGATCATATGTACACAGCCTACCGTGGCTGTGTAACCAGAATATGTTTGATATCAGTGGCTATATTACACGCTCATGTCCCCTCATTAGTAAATTCACCACGGTGTTATGGTAGAAGGTTCCTGTTACCGCTGAAGATGCATCTAAACAGACTTTGAAATAGCCTTATCCAGGCACACACCAAGAAGAAAGGTATCATGGCGCTAAGGCATTCAACAAGCCTAATTTGTCTGTATGGATTCAAGCAGTTAAGATAACTCCACTTGAGGTAGTGTAGAGTTACGAACTGTCTCTACCTATATAGTTTATACATTTTCAGGTATGAAACTCAAGTATGCCCTGCTAAAAACACTCAAAATAAAATATCGTACAACTTAAAAATATAATATTAAGTTGAAATATATCTGAATTTCCAACAAATTGCAGTAGGCCATTTGCACAGAATCTAAAATGTGCTAATCTATGCGGCAAGTAGAAGCACATGATCTAAATGTATGTCATCTCTTTCCCGTGTAGGTTTGATATCTTATTTGCTTTTGAGACAAATTTGACCACTAGATATACGATCTTGTTAGACTGACCCCTTAGACACAAAGTAAGAGAGTCTTTTCAAGTTCTTCCTTTGTATTAAGTAAACCACGTGAAAAAAGAAAAAATCTTGTAAAATCTAGACTAGGCCAGATCGGTTAATTTTCTATCATGACTCCTTACATTGATTTCATGTTGTAATGGAGATCTGTGGCGGTTCTTGACTTTCATGAGCTTCCAAGTATGTCTGTGGCCAACCGAGGCAAAGGTGATGTCAGACATGAGTTCTGATTGATGCCTCTAAACCCACGGAAATGAGGGATTGCAATCTGCAGTTGTCCTACTTAATCTGATGTAAATGTCACATGCATTTCGCAACGTCTGATCTGAAAAAACCAAAACTGCTCAGGGGCTTTACTGCAAATGTATGTATTTAAGATTTTATTATAAGCACAACACTGATGATGTGTGAGCCTGTAGATGTACTTCAATTCCCTCATACGATTGGGAAAACCTGTTACAGCCCTGGGTACCTAAGTGAAGGAATTAGAATGCCGTTGCTTCTTTGACTGACATGAAATGAAATGAAATTTTGTACTTGTATAGCGCACTGCTGCCCCAGCGACGGGGGCGTCCTGGCGCTTGTACTCATACCACTGTGGAACCCTTCCTGGCTTTCCCTGTGAAATGTCCACTCCTGGGCACCCCCAAGGGGGGAACAACCTTTACAACGCAACTTTTACAACGCACTACACTTACAACGCATTTTTTACAACGCAAAATCCATTACAACGCACTACACTTACAACGCATGACACTACAACGCATTTTTAAAAAACTACCTTTACAACGCATTCCATTACAACGCCTACCATTACAACGCATAATATTACACTACACTATCCAACACTTACCCTACTGTTGCACCCCCTGGAGTTAGAATAGTAATTTTTACCCCTATACTATCCAACACTTACCCTACTGTTGCACCCTCTGGAGTTAGAATAGTAATTTTTACCCCTATACTATCCAACACTTACCCTACTGTTGCACCCCCTGGAGTTAGAATAGTAATTTTTACCCCTATACTATCCAACACTTACCCTACTGTTGCACCCCCTGGAGTTAGAATAGTAATTTTTACCCCTATACTATCCAACACTTACCCTACTGTTGCACCCCCTGGAGTTAGAATAGCAATTTTTACCCCTATACTATCCAACACTTACCCTACTGTTGCACCCCCTGGAGTTAGAATAGTAATTTTTACCCCTATACTATCCAACACTTACCCTACTGTTGCACCCCCTGGAGTTAGAATAGTAATTTTTACCCCTATACTATCCAACACTTACCCTACTGTTGCACCCCCTGGAGTTAGAATAGTAATTTTTACCCCTATACTATCCAACACTTACCCTACTGTTGCACCCCCTGGAGTTAGAAAAGTAATTTTTACCCCTATACTATCTAATACTTACCTTAAATGCAATTTACTATTATGCGTTGTAATGGTATGCGTTGTAAAGGTAGTTTTTAAAAATGCGTTGTAGTGTCATGCGTTGTAAGTGTAGTGCGTTGTAATGGATTTTGCGTTGTAAAAAATGCGTTGTAAGTGCATGCGTTGTAAAAGTGTGTGTTGTAACGACATACATCCCCCCCAAGGTGAAGCCAGGCATCCCCAGCGCTGTTGGGGCCGTTGTGGAGATTAAGCAAGCTATTGACCAGAGTTGCAGAGTGGGACCCATGATTAGAATAGGCACTGAGGCGAGAATTAACAGGTCCGAGGAATTTGAGCCCAAGACCCGCCGAGGCGGGAATTGAACCCTGGTCCCGGGCCAGATCTCTGCATCAGGGTCTGCCGCTCTTACCATTGAGCCACACTTCTCCACTAACATGAGCAGGCAGGGAAGTTTTCCAGAGTATACAACCAGAAACTGAGAAACTTCTACCACCAATGAGGATTACATTAGCCTGGTGTAGTAAGAAAAAACTGAGGGAATGAAGGAAGAAGCTTTCCTTCAAGAAGGACTATGCTCAAGAAAAAATTCAATTTGTTTTTGATATCATGAATATTCTTGGGGCTTTCACAGGTTTCAGGTGAAATTCTTCCACACTCATTTCCAAGCTCTGAAGACATCTGCCTTCTTATTAGTGCAGATAACTTCAACATGCTTACCCGCACAGTCTTCACAGGCCCTTACAGGCTGGGCTGCACATCTGAACTGAACTCGAAATTACCTATTACCAGGTACCAAACTAGAGAAAGTTATATTTTCTAAAGAACTAACCCATGTTAGTGGTGTTTGCTGGAGTGTTCAATGAATGGCTATTGTGCTGGGAGTCTCTTTTAATGCCTCATTGATAGATATCATTTTTACTATAATTGTTGGCCATCTTTGCTTACATCCACTTCAGGAAATCTTCGACATATTTCCACAGCTATGAGTATTTTATCAGGAAACTTCGCTGGCTGGCGAAGATGAGTAAAGCCGATAAATGTCGTAGCATCACGAAGTTGTGAACTTTGCATAACTCTTCCTGCGAAGTTCTAGTACCCAAACTTACTGACTTTTATTTTCAACTTCAGAAGGATGGAAGGCTGATTTTACCCTGCTGCCATTTGGACCATTTGCCTGCATTTTGGACAGATATCTATGCAGCAATGCTCAACCCTCCAAACTATCCTATCTATACTTGTTAGAACTCCTTAAAAAGAAAAGCAGGTATGCAAGCATAGCTATGTGTGGATAATGTGGCTTTGAGATGGAATGGGAATGCAAAATGTGGGCTGTATGAAGCGCGGGTGAACTGAGGTTGTAGAAAATCTAGATCCTGCAAAATAAACTGTGGGCTTCCTTGTCATGTCAGGGAAAAACATCTCCATTCATCAGGGTTAATCCCCTGCCAGCAGGCCGAAGCCAGCTAAGCTGTCTCTTGCCTCTGCCTCACCTCATCTAGCAGAGGGAAAGCCATTTTCCGCTCCTGGAGCTTTTTCTTTCCCTGGGTTGCGGTTAGGTGTCAGGACTGGAAGACTTGGTCCTCATGAGCTGAAAGCCCAACCCAAAGGGAAGTGAGGCAACTTCCTGCCATGGCCTCTGATGGACTAATGGGCTGTGGCACAGCCAATCAGGCTCTGTCTGACAGGTGATGTAATTTTAGGCTATTTATATAGCGCATATTCTACCAATAGAATGACCGCGAAAGGCTATGTCCTTCTAAATACAACATTTCCAACATACCTGCATGCCTGCAGCAGCACTAGCCCCCTTACTGAAGGTACCCAGGATCTGTAACGTAAGCGATTATTATTATAGCGTGAATAATGGATTGTATATGTCAACGTTCTTTTTCATGGGATAACAATTCCCTTGCATTCAGAGAGCCAGGACAGGGTGTTTAGTTTCTTTTAGACCTAGGAGACAGTCTCTCTTTTTCATATTGGGGCAGTTTGTCTCAGCACAGTAAATAGCAAGTATTGGCAAAGCCAATGGGACTCGCTTTTGGGACTTATTGGCTTTGCCAATGCTTCTTTACAATACTCCACAGCATCCGCAAGATAATGTGCAGCAAGGCTAAAAGTTTTTTAAAAAAAAATTAAAAAGAAGATAATGGGGCTGCAGTGGCCATGTCCTTTTTTTAGGCAAACATGTGCGTCATTACGCATGCGCACCTGCAACTTGAGTTAGTGCCATCTTTTATTTATATATATATATATATATATAAAATATATACCTATTTGAGATGGATCTGTAACAAAAAAAATGAAAAAGAAGTAGAGCAAGAGCACATTTTTTCCAGGCAGAGGGGTCGGCAGCAGTTTGCTGCCTAGACCCCTTACCACCCATCCAAAAAAGTTAAAGGTCGAAAAATAAGATGGTGGACGTGAGGGGCAATGGGGAAGCAGGCAGCTAAGCAATGGGGAGTGAGTGGGGAAGGGGATAAACAGCACACAAGGTAGAGCAACACTGGGGCAGGGGAGAAGCACAGAAGTGAGAAAGTAACACAGAGTGCGGGGAGGCATGGGATGTGATGGAGGAGATGCCCAGGAGAGAGAGCTAGCAACACGAGGTAGACAGCAATACAGAGCTCAAGGTTTATTTAGGGGAGGGAGAAGCACACGAAAAAGCGATCTGGAAAACACATGCCCTCTCATGGAGTGTTTAAACAAGAAGAAAAAAGTAATCCCCTAAAAGTGAGTAGTGGGACGATGTAAGATAGACCATCAGAACCAAAACGGTAAAAAGGCTATTCTGCAAGGCAGGGACAAATACAAGATGGAAAGGCCGGGCCAATGAAAACCAATGAATAAGAAGCAAGCAAATGAGAGTGACAATAAAGCCAACCTATAGTAACGATGGGCAAACTGTTGGCCCCTGTGATTTCTTGGAAAACCAATAGTAGGTCTTTGGCAACCAGACAACTTGCGCTCTCTAGTAGACTAGACCCCAAAAACACAATGCGATGCCATCATTCTGTGCTGTAGTCATGGTCTTTCCAACAGTAGTTCAGTATCATGGCAACATCTTCCCTGTCCCTGCGAATGGAATTGGGTACCAGGATGCCTTCTACAAAGGCTCCTTCTGCATCATCTTGAGGAATTTGCGAACAGATTCAAAAGTTGTTCTTTTCTTTTTATACATTTTTCTCCAAAATGTGTACTTGCCTTTTCACTTTTTACTTAAACCCTTTTTTAGTTCTTCTTTTGCACTTCCTCCGAGTTTATTGTTTCCCTCTTCAGCCACTTGCTTCTTTCTCCTCTGCATCTCACACTCCCTTTCATCCACCTCTTCTCTTTCTTTGCATTGTTCAGTCCCTCTAGTTTGTTTTATCACACATTTCTCATGTGTCTCTCCTCTTTATGTCTTCTTCTCACCCTTTAATGTCCCTCCTTCTCTTTAGTTTACTTTTGTGCCTTACTCCCCTCCTTTTTAGTTTCCTCTTCCCCCTTCCCGCCTGTCCTTGGTCACCGCTCCAGTGTATATTCCTTGTAATACTCTTCAGTTAGTAAATATCTTTCACTTTTTGCGTTTCTAAACTACCAGGACAAAATCAACATCCATGTGAAGAGTAGGGCGCATAACCCGTTAGCTAAAAGTGCACTAAGAGATTTTAATTTAAATCCCTCTGGTTTTCTCGATCCAACAATGAGGATTTGGAACTTTGGTGTGTACAGAGCATATCAGTTTAGTTTAATTCACCAAAATGCCTGTGTAGCAGAGGATCCCAAATATTCCTTTTATCTGCTGATAAAACCACAGAGCTGACTCTTTGTCCCACTTTTAGCCCTTCAGCAGCCTGTGCGGGCCACTTTTCTCATTACCTTTATATTGACATATCTGGTAGAACAGCAACAGCAGTGTGTGGAAAGAATTCCATGCAAGAGCGGGATCCTCGTAAGGACAGCACAGAGGTATGTTGTCCCCGAGTACGTGGAGGGTCCCTCTTAATGGTGGGCAGTCTGAGGAAGAGGACGCGTGAGCAGCCTTCAGCTTTGGTCTATTAGACCATGTCTGTGATACATGCGAAACTGGGCTTACTTGCAAACCGAGAGGTGGGCCACGCACCTGTGCACGATAGTCGAGGTGTAGAGATCAGTGGCCAGACATGCCAGGCACATTATTTAATTTCATCAAGACTCAAGCTGATGGTGAAGGACTTTGCACAGGAGCCTCAAAGGAGGCCATGCCTGTTACACCCAAGATGGCTTGGTTTCCTGGCACTGACAAAGTAATGTGGCTACTACACCTCTGAGTTGGGTCATGAAACATCCCAGTTTATGTTCTAGGATTATCCAGTGTTTGCTGGATACTCCGTACCACCAGAAGAGATATAGTGACCCTCCACCTTCAAGGAAACGCATAGGAAGAGAAAGTGTAGTAGCGCTCACCGATGGACTCTGAGGTGGGCCTGCCATTTCAATGAAGAAAAAGTCTCTAAAATTCATTGTAGAAACTAACCAAGTCTTACTGTCAGCCAATCCTATCACATGTCAAACCGGATTGGTGAACAGAAGGGAAGGCACAGGTGATAAGTGGGTGGCGGTCAGCTAAGGTCAGAAAGACTGTAAAGAAAGAAGAAATGGTCATTAAATTGTAACCTTGTATTGTACCATAAGATATGAAAACTAAAGGTTGTGATCTATGGACAAAGGATACTACAGCCTTATTGGGCTTTTAAAAGAAGAAACTGGTCAAGAAATGTCCCAATATCACACGAAGGCCGGTCCACGACTGTGGGTTGCAGGCACTGATCACACACATTTACACTTTTCTCCGTTGTTGCACTGATCTTGTAGCATTTGAGCAGCCCTTCCTACCCCTGATGAGAAACTGAATCCCTTTTGGGTGGATAAGCAGTCGGCTACTCCATTTGTGGTGCATGGTTGGCATAGTGGTGATTAGGTAAGGTGGTCTGTGTGGGGAAGACCTTAAGTAGTGTGTGTCAGTTTCATATGTATTGTGACAAATGTATGTGTAGCTGTGCTTGACCAAGGAGTGGAGAGGTTTGAGAGATACAGCCGTATTTTGCTTAAATTCACCATCACTGATGAAGTGGCTAGTGGCTACTACGTTCTTCGTGCATAAGTGGAAGGGTGTGGTTTATGACGTTGGCTTTGTGAGAAGAGGCTTGGTGTCCTGTGCAAGGTCTGGAAAGGCCCCTCTGGAAGATATGGATGTCTTGCAAGATGCTGCAGGGGTTCTGCACTTGACCTATGCTTCTGTGGCTGTGTTTATATTTTGGGCGCAGTGCAGACATGTGAACTGGCTAAGATGGGCAGAGTGACACTGGAGTGATGAGTCATCCTTTAGGGAACACCCATGTCTCTAGAGCCTTCGTGAATTCGAATTGGTCACGGGTGTCTTTCGTCAGATACATCACTCACATCTCGAACCACGTCATGCGGCTTGCCCGCTCGAAGGGAGATCTAGAAGGCAACCCGTTTTTTTTTTGTTCACGGACGCTGTAACGTCACAGACTTTGTGAGCGCGCACGGAGAATTCAGTTTCTCCATTGGGAAGCAGCCCGCTCGAGCCTTTTAACTATGCAGTGAAACAGATCTTTCCTGCCTAGAAATTGGTCCGACTCCCAAAATCTGACTCATTAGAATATTTCTGCGAATCCCCCCTTCCCGCCGGGGAGAAGCCTGACGTCGACGTGAAGTTTTCCTTGACAATTTACCACCTGTGTTTCATACCACTTCTGCCTCTGACAGTTACTTATATAAACTAACATAAGTGACCCTCAAATGACCCTCCCCCTCCCACCCCCGCTCAATCTGCTCGTGGACCACACTTCCTGGGCGAATTTGTCTATTTGCTGTCGGTAAAAAGAAGAGCTGCTCTCTAGGGCAGACCACCTCTTGAAAAAGCCTTCGTTGGACTAGGCAGACAGTCAATGGGAGGCTGGCCCCAGACAGGAGCTCTGTTTTCTTTTTTCCCCTTTTTTTCCGGCATCTCTCACTGACGGCTGTGAAAGTTGGCAGGAGGGACGCTTTCCAGCACCGACGGCTCCCCTCGGCATGCCTGCCTGCCTCCCAGCTGCGGGTCACCCAGAGTGGAGCCGGTCTGCCGTGCGACCACTGCCACTTTTTGGCCCCGCCGAGGAGCCGTACGTAATCCCTGGACTGGTTAGTAGCGGAGCACGTATGCGGGTCTCGCGGGGGGGGGGGGGGGGGGGTGTTGTGGGCGTTTTCTGCTGCCCTGCCTGGTGCTGCCCGTGTCTGTCTTCCACACGGGCTGTATATGTCTAATCTTTATGACATTCTGACGTTAACTGTTTCAGGGCATGATGTTATCCTAACCGCGAGGGTCCGTTAACCGTATATTATAGTGAGGCTCCTATGTGCAGAAACAGCAGGCAGCCTGGGTGGGCTGTCACACCCCTGGAAGTCACAGCAAAGTGGCGTCTCACGCATGAGGCGGGGCTTAGATGAGATGTGAAGTTCAAATGCGAACTGGAGGCAGGGCTTTAAGTGGGATGAAAAGACTGGGGGGTCTCTCAAGGGGGCGTGGCCGATATGATTAAGGGCGTGGCTTAAAAACACGTAAACTAAAAATCTGTGCTTAGCAGAGGCGCAACTAGAGCCAAATTTCGGGGGGGGGGGCAAGAAAAATCTCGGGGGGGCTGAATCTTTAAGCAATTGGCAGAGTGGAGCTGCAGGGGCTCTCAGAAGGGGTGAAACAACAGCGAGGCCTCATTAACATGCAAATGGTCTTTTAAAGACCTGTAAAGTGCTCGGGTGCGGCTGTGTGTGCGCCCGGGAAGCTGTCTTATCCCGAGCTGCCACACACAACGGGGGGGGGGGGGCTGAAGCCCTTTGAGTCCAACGGGTGTTGCGCGCCTGGTGCTTAGCATAGTGTGCTGCGCGACTGGCATTTTGCCTTTTCTGTTATTGCATCCAGATATACGATACAACAAGTAACATCACACCTACAACAAGTCAGGACTATTGGCGCTGTCAGTGGTTGTTAGTTGCATAAGGTATATGAGCAGCAACCATGGCTTGTTGTATATAATATTGAAAAAGCTTCCACCTAAAGCCCTGATGACACCCGGACGATGTTGCTGCTCCTGCTTTCAAAAAGAGAATGGAAATCCAGAGAGAAAAGGCTCTCTTTAAAGGGTTTCCCTCCCCCTACAACGCTCACCTGGTATGACGTCATGCCGTAACTTCTCCACTAGTGAGAAGTGAGCAGTGTGAGCACGCGCACATCCATGTGCCTGCTGTCACTGCAGCCTGGGAAAAATCGGACCGCCTGTGCCAGGGCACAAAACCCATAGTGAACAGTATTGAGGCCCCCTTTTAAAAACTGCCGGTGCCCATCACTGGCAGGACCCGGCCCTCATAAAGCCCTGACTGGAGGAATACATTGGAATTCAAAATTGAAATGGGAGTTTTAAATGGAATGATAGAACTCGGCTTGGAATGCCTTTTGGTATGGGAGGGATAATTTGGCAAGAGCAAACCAAGGTTGGAATGGCGTGTGCAGTGAGAGTATTAGAGTGATCCGTGGGACTGGAAAGAGAGTTTAACAGTATTTTATTAGGATATTTCATAAACAGGAGTTCCACTTGTTGATGTTTAACAGACCCCCCCACCCCCGTGAGTTTTGTCTTCATTGCTGTGTCCAAGGGGGATCCCAGAATTTGATGGCGGTTCAGAGAGCACTGTCTCCTAGGCTGCTGCAGCTGGCACACACATCTAGGCCTTGGCTCCAGTCACACAAAGGTAAATGTGTTGCATCCAGTAGTGTGTACAGTGTAGACATTCTGCTATTTTGCCCCACCATTCGGCTGGTTTCTGCATTCATATGTATAGTTGGGGGTCAGGGTATACTTGGAAGGGTCAGACACACAAATGATGATGGGAAGAGGGTTTGCAATAAGTCTCACCTCTGGCAATCGCCCGGGGTAGCATTCCAACCCAACGCTCTTTGGCTCATCATGTCACCTCAGTTTGGACGCAGCCACATATATATCAATAGGAACAGTTCAGCCCGAACTGCTAGGCCACGCCACCTCTGGACCGGACCCGACTCACGAGCCCAATCAGGGTTTGGGTTGCATGTGTTCTGGTTCAGGGAGAACCTGGCGTGGCAGTTCGGGCTGGACTGTTCCTGTTGAATCAGGGTCATGACTGATATGGCTGGCTCCAAACTGATGTGGCTTGGTGGGCACAAGAGTGATGGATTTGAATGCTACCCAAGCGATTGCCAGTAGTGAGACAAATTGCAAGACTCCCTAAGTGGCAAGGGTATGCCCAAATGTGAGTTCTGTGCCCTGTGTGCCACTGGAGCCAACCTGCACCCGACGGACGAGCTACAATCGGGGCTAAGCCAGTCCTGTGCTGCTTGTGTTGCTGTTCAGGGAGGACCTAGCCTGCAGTTTTGTTGGACTGTTCCTATTGGAGCAGAGTCAAAACTGATTTGCATACAGCTGGGTCCAAACTGAGGTGGCATGGTGGGCAAAAAGAAAAAAAATCAGTTGGAATGCTACTCCTAGTGAGTACCAGGGGTTAGTCAAATTCCGAGCGTTCTTCCTATCAGCTTTTGTGTGTTTGATATACTTGGAAGGTTACCCCATGTCATTTTAAGACCTGCTCTTGTATATTTTGATATTGGGAGTGAGAAGGATTACATTAATGGTGTTCCACACAATATCTTGTGTCTTGGTTCCAAATGTATTGGCTATAATCGTAGACAAAATGTCAGGACCGATACCAGAGACTCCAGTAATTAAGTCATCATTGCCCATTCTTGCAGCCTCTTGAGAAGTGTTGTGCAGCAAGCACATCATATGTCCCTGACAGTCGAGAGGCGGTAGTTTGATTTGTTCTTTTTCCTACGGATCCCTTCACTTGTGTTAACCAGTTTGGGTTTGCTTCCTCTCCGGGGCCTCAGCAGTGAGTGATGGTCACAGAAAATGTATTTCACCATAATTTACCAAATGATGCATTTTCTCTCCACTGCGCCGAGGAGCTTGAGAGATCCCAGATATGGCTGTCTCTTACCAACCAACCATGGCACTGGGGGGGTCATTGTCTTCTAGACTAGAATGATACTCTCACGCAGTAGAGCGGAGGTAAACCACCACCCACTTACCTTATGGTTCTCCATCACATCAATTCAAGCACTTGCAGCTTTGGCATGAATGAATGCTAAGCTTTCTTCAAATGGGCCTCCAGTCTGTAACTTCTTGTCCAACAAATTCCGCTCTCTCTTGACCGCCTTCGCGGGACAGAGATATCCTCCTTTGACAAATCTCAGATCACGATGCTGCACTGATCGCGCAGTCAATAGATCGGGGTCAAAGGCTACCAGGTATGAATTCCGGAAACCTGGCTTTCAGTGTGAAGTGCTGTCGGCATGGGTGGAGGGATAAGGTTTATCAAAGGAGAGGCCCAAGTTGAGTGAGTTTCCCTTCCTTTGACTAGCAGCTAGCCAGGGCATCGTCCAGTTGTCTTTTGGTCCAGTTATTTGAGAGATGTTCTTCTATTTAGCAGGCCCACTTCATATGCAGGGCTACTCGAATTAGGAGGCAATGGTGGATCAGATTATGCAGTAGTATGCCACAAATAATGTGGCACATTCAGTGAAGTAATAATTAGGCGGTTTTGTCCTTCCTGTTTTTCCCACACTTCAATGCTGTCAGAGCAAACGTTTACGTCATTAGCTGCAGTTTAACACATCAGCATCTGGGAGGAGACCAATTAAACTTTGCAAAGGGTCTCCCACTGCGCAGCGCCATGTGCGGTGCGTTTTTTTTTTACTAACTTCTGATGCATGTGAATTAGCGTTTTTGGTGGAAACCGGCTAACTATGTCGCAGAAACTGGATTAGAGTGCAACTGTTGCAAGTCCATAATTATGCGGAAAACCGTGCGTCCATGGGATCACATAATTCCAGTGACTCCAATGATATTTGCAAATTGAAAACGATGCATTTAAAAACACTTTTTTTTTTAGATTGTACGTAGTCACTCATGTGCTCGCTTTATCGCTTAAGTGCCCACGTCGCCTCAGTTCACTTTACTGCGCCTGGGGAATGATTGGGAAAGCGGAGAAGGGACGGGCAGCCGTGCGGAGACCCAGGGAGTGACGTAATATGATCCCGATGTGCTTTTCTCATCACCTGGAAATAAAAGTAAGGATGGAACCCCGGGAATTAGATCTAAGCGGCATCCGGTTGGTTATTTACATAGCGTTGCTGCCCTCTGCTGGACAAGCAGCAGAAGCCCTCATTAATATATTATTCTCACAGTGGCCTGGTACGATGCCTGCTGCGGGATGTATATCCTACCACAAGACTACAGATAGGAATAAGGGCAGGGGCGTGCTCGTCCTTTCAACCTTCTGCTGCTGATTAAATAAGCTCCATCCAGTAAGGTAAATAATTAAGACATTTTTAAATTTAAGTCCTGGAAGACAAGTTCCTTGTTAAATGATCAGTATTTTTATTTGCATATGAAGGGTTTTATCAGACCAACCTGTCCCATATGAGTCGTTGCTCGAAAGAGTCACATCGGGTGAGTCGGATCGTCTGAGGTTTTGACCCTTGAGCCTTGACCCTTGAGTTCTCAGCGTCACCAGCTGGCGCCGTAGCTGCATTTATATATATATTACCCATGAAGACATAAATTGTGGTCCTGTAGCTAGAATAAGGAGACAGCAAAAAGACACTGCACCTAACAGCAGCAAACCTTGATTTGTGGTCGCAGCAGCGAATGTATTCTCATATCTTTTGACTTCTTTTTCGCTGTGAGATTTTAAAGGTATTTTCTTGCACTTATTGTCGGAATCTTTACCTACTTCCTGAGAATTTTGTTTGGGTAAGAAACTCAATGACGTCACGTATTTTTTGTCATTGAGGATAAATACACCCCTTTCTGTGAGCTACCGCCCGTACCCCAATACTTTTGGTAAAAAGACACGAGTGACTGTCGCATTTACCCACTGCGAAATCTACTTTTGATAGCAAAAGGGGTCTCTTCAGGGGGCCCCCTCAGCACTGTACTCACGCCAGAGAGCTCGGGATGAAATTCGGAGCGGGGCCCCTCTGTGTTCCTTGCAGGGGGGCCCCTTCAACTTTCGTTACGCCACTCTTATGCCCTTGAGAACCCTACGTGCATTAAAAGAAGGTTTGTTTTCTGGAAGATTTCCAACCCTAATGGCCCTATTCCATAGCTCTGAGGGCAAAGGTTAAAAATGTACTCTAGTAGGCTTACGCCTACATTTCATGGACATTCTAAACTATTTCGGAATGATGAAATATTCTCAGCACCAGTCGCACATTTCCAATAATCATATCACAAGCAATTATTTGCTCATTGAAGGCCTATTTACTAAGCCCTTCCTGCAGAAAAACAATCCTGCATGCAACACACGCACCCATGCCCCATGATGAATGGGTGCCTGCACTGATGCTAGCAGGGTAAAGAGAGAGGCCCCCTACTATTGGGATATGGTTCCTTAACATAGGGAAAATAACAATAATTGTACATGATGAAGCCAACCAATAATAATACAACAATGTGAGCAATAGAGTGCTGTCAAAGTGAACCAAAGGCAATCAGGGGATTTTTAAAAGTACAAAAATGAGCTTTTTATTGAATTTGCAAACAGAACAATTCAGATAAAAACATTCATTCATCCACTTGCATGTCCATCATGTGTACTTACAGACATACTAATATTAATAAAAAACACAACAGGATTGATATGTATTAACAATTGTGATTAAAATGTCAAAAGAAGTTAAAAAGGAAGTGGCACAATTGGGTTGACTAGATTGTTCTACACGTGTTTCGGCACAACAAGGTGCCTTCGTCAGGAAAGCAGGGCCACAGGAAGGGATCTAATTATGTAATTGTCCCAAACCAGGCGAGTGGTATCCACGTTTATTCAGATGTAGGAGCCGATCTATGCTCGATTGTAGAAAAGCTATAATATGATGATAACAGGAGAGGTACAGATGATGACCCCACGGGTGATAAAAGAATCATGTACTGTGTATCTAGATTTAGGGACGTTGATATTAATAAGGCGTCCGTCTCTTGAGTTGCTTGATATCACAATCGTGGAATAATTTCAGAGTCTTTTGCTTCTCCGGATGATGATCGGGGTATAGCCTTAATGTAAATATCTCTGAAGGATGTGTAATAATTGTGATAAGCAGAGAGCTAGCAGGCTTAGGCTATCGGCGTCCTCGCATCTGACCCGGAAGAGATAGTTACATTAAGGCTATACCCCGATCATCATCCGCCTTATTAATATCAATGTCAATTGTGCCACTTCCTTTTTTAACTTCTTTTGACATTTTAATCACAATTGTTAATACATATCAATTCTGTTGTGTTTTCTATTAATGATAGTATGTCTGAAAGTACACATGATGGACATGCAAGTGGATGAATGAATGTTTTTATCTGAATTGTTCTGTTTGCAAATTCAATAAAAAGCTCATTTTTGTACTTTTATAAATCCCCTGGTTGCCTTTGGTTCACTTTGACAGCACTCTATTGCTCACATTGTTGTATTACAATTACTGATGCTAGCAGGGCCGGACTGGGAACCGAAACCGGCCCTGGCAAACTCCTCGGCCGGCCTCCCCTGGGGGGTGCAGCCGAGCAGTTTGCGATGGCCGGTTATGGCCGATTTTGTTACAGGGGGTTGATATTGCCGACCCCCAGTAACAAAAACGGCCCCCAGGGGCCCAAAAGCAGCCCCCACCCTAGCATCCCACCAAGGAATCGCCCAGTGTCTGTTACAGCTAGTCTGGCCCTGGACGCTAGGCTACCGAAAGGGTGCCAGCGCAGAGGAAAAGGCAGGACCGTGTCATATTGCCTTAGATACGGCACCTTCCTGCCCTGTCCCTGTCACACAGTGCAGCGAGGTGACTTGCTGCACTGCGCTGCACTGCGTGACAAGTTTGTAAATAGGCCCCTGATATGTAAAGCAAGTCTGCATTTGCACTTTTAAAGGTCGTTTTACGTTCCCAACAGAGAAATGATGTTCCTCCCTGAAGAAACATCTTACATCTTCCCTTCTGCTCCCCATTATATTTTTCTGCTATTATCTTCCCAGCTCCCCAACTCCTCACCACAAACAGGAATTTCTCCTCCCCTGAACAGAATTGCGTGTTCCGGGTGGGCAATAATCTCAAATTGGAGTCTGTGGGTGTTCCATATCGTTTACAGGGGGACACTCTCTAGAAAGCCAAACCTTCCCCCATACCCTGATAGCAGAAACCCCTACCACACTGATTTACCTCGTTTCAGAGGGCCATTTCTGCGAAGGTTTTGTGCTTGCCAGGGCCCTTACTTGTGCACCAGGCTTAACCCATGTGCGCAAATAGCTTTGAGAGTTGCCCCTACTTGGTTTCTCTCCTTTTCCCCTAACACTCTTTAAAGGTCATTTATTGGCTCCCCACACAGCCTCCTACAACTGCGCCACTGTGCCCGTGAGGTTAGGCGGCAGGCTTCGGTGCTGGGTAGCAAAAGCGCATGTTTATTTTAACACCTGTTGCCGTTTGGGCTGTGGAAGTGATTTATTGGCATAAAGGGTCTCGTTAATAGCACTGCTCTGCTAAAAGGGGCGCATGACAGTGATGGAGAATACAGCGGGGCTGTTGTTGGTTTTTTCTCTCTCAATATTTGCTCCCAGCTTCAACCTCACAGCACCCCCTGGCCAACTCCCAGAAGATTAATCGGGGAAATCTTGAGTTTTTCTTTGTGTCACACAATTTGGACATTTTTCCTAGTTAATGACCCTTTGCAGACCTCTGGAATGACGAGCTTGCACCCGTCTGAGAACCCAGACTCGTCGTGCGGCTAGGCCTCTTCACTTCCGGGTCATGTGTCCTCAGTTTATGTGATGGATTTCGCAGCCTTTGGCCCAGCTAATCGGCCTCTCGGTGCCTTCCCTTCAGAGGCTGATGTCACCACTTAAGCACCTTGGCAGGCCCACGTGAAACCAAGCAACAGAGCCGCTCTCAGCCGTCTCCTTCCGGCTTCTTCCGTCTCAGCCGCTCGAGTGTGACGCAGCAGCCTGCACAACTGGCTTTCATTCATACAAACGCTTATGTGGCTGTTGGTATACGACGGGGCAGTTTAAGGGCCATTGTGGGGCCGTTTTTATTAGACAGTTGATATGGGCGTGACCGTGCACGTCTTGAAGGAGGGGGGGGGGGGTGCACTGAAGAAATGTGGTTAAGGCAAAGACACCAAGTCTCTCTTATTGTAAGGGCCACTGGAATTATGTGACAGGAGAGCACCAAATTATGTGGCAAAAATGCAAATTATGCAGGATAATGCAGCACATTTTCTCATAGTATTACTTTCATTATTTTGTAATTTTTGCACATTGGAATAAAAATGTCACCTCATTAGTACCAGTTTAACAACCAAAAACAGAAATAAGCAACTGAAAGATGACCAGTTAACCTTTGCGAAGGGCATTCCGCTGGGCTCGAACACTTTGCGTTTTTAGTAACTTTTGACCCATCATAGCTAGAAACACATTTTTGGGTTGTTAGAATCTACTGGTTATGC
Source organism: Triturus cristatus (assembly GCF_964204655.1). Classification (NCBI taxonomy): domain Eukaryota; kingdom Metazoa; phylum Chordata; class Amphibia; order Caudata; family Salamandridae; genus Triturus; species Triturus cristatus. Next base: position 628,496,087 of record NC_140595.1, on the reverse strand, counting down.
AGCAGATGATGGAATATGTGGCAAGTGTGATAAATACATCACTGTGCAAAAAAACGCTGCAGATGCTGAATCACATAATTTCAGTGGCCTGCTTATTGTTCGTAAGACACACACGCATGTAAAGCAGTTACATCGCTCACTCATAGCAGCCTAAAAGGTAACCTCTGTTCAGAGCTCTTTCATTTGCAGAGGAGAATTTAGGAGTTTCAGAGGTTACAGAAAACCATCCTACTACAGGTGGTACATTCTTCTACCCCTCACCCCCTTTAATTGATGGGAAGAGCGGCTCTAGACACTTAAGCGGGCTACTTCACTACTTTTGTTAACTGTTACACTACTTCAGAAAGGTATAGGTGTTATTTCATTCATTTTACTGATGCCCCTTCTTATGTTGTCATTGATGTCAGAGGTCGTGTGACATCACTTCCTGTAATTTAATCAGATCTGCTAATTCTCTCAAGTATTTTCATGCATATGGACGTCTGTAAGACAGGATCTTCTTTCCTTTTAACTCACATGAAGCCCTTTATTTCCAGGTTTTGCAGTGGACTGGGATAGACTGAACTTGTGTTGTGATTGCAGCTTCTCCTTCCTGCACCAGGGCCCTCCACACTGTTGCTTGCAGTGAGCTGCCAAGACTCCCTTAAGTGTATTTTGTCCTACGGTTGTGGCAGTATTTGAGCAGGCAAGGCTTAATCGAGAAAGTGCTTCGGGAGTTTGGGCTGATATAGAATAGTTGTTACCATTAAATATGAATTTGCAGTTTCTTTGACAAAGAATGTGTCTTAAATTGTAGAGAAACTAGAGGAGGTAATGTTGGTCACAATGGAGAAACATTGATGTGTAAAGCCCTTACAGATGAGGATACGACGTGCCTGTAGAATGTAATAAAGCAGTTTCAGAAGAAGAAAACACGAGGAAAGCCATGTCGAGCAGGGGAGGAAAAGTGAAGGGGGGGGGGGAGGGGACCAGTCATTTAGGAAAATGCTAAGTGCTTCACAAGTTTTGACACATTTTGAGGAAGGAGAAATGAGATGGAATTAGACAAGGTTTTTTTTTGTAGAAGAAGACAAACAATTGCAGATTAAAGGAGTCACTAAACCACCAGGGTTATTGAATACGATGGAAGGATAATGGAGAAAATGAGAAAAGGGACTTTACCAATGAGGACGGAACAGTCATTTGGGAGGATTGCTGGTTGGCCTAGAGCTAAAAAAGTTAAGATCACAGCTTTTGAACCTGGCTGAACGGAATCAAACGACGAAGAAGGTGGAAGTAAGGAGCCAGAAGAATATAGAGTGAATGTAAAGAGTAGAGGGGTTGCAGGGTAAGGTGAAGGGAATGCAAAGGAAGTAGAATGCAAAGTCATTAGCTGTAAAGAAGGACAAATAAAATAGGTTAGGTAGGGAGGGAAAGAGAAGATGGCTTAAAGAAGAGACCAAACAATTTGGAATAGTAGAATGACCAGAAATAAGAGTCTGAAAATAAAAGTTCCTTAATAAATTGAAGTTTAGATGCATAAGCACATTGATAGGCAAGAAAAAAGGTGATCAAATATGTGCTTGTGCCATAGACATGGAAGACAGTTGTTCAGATAGCTCTGCAGTAACCCTGGAGGGAGAAGCTCTGCCTAGGGGTTTAAAAGATTTGACGAGTGCAGATTAGTTACATGTGGCTGAAAGGGGGCATGTGCCATTAGAGGCAGCATTAGGAGACAGGGTAGAGAACTGAACTTCAGATATTTAACCCCAGAAGCGGCTGGCGCTACAATAAAATGGTAGGACGGGTGATGGAGGGGCTTGGGGTTGGGTTTTAAAAATAAAATAAAAAGACTTACCTGCTTGCTCCTGTTGCCGGCCTCCTCTTTAGTCCTGTAGTCCCTGAAGTAGATGGGCTGCACTGCTCTGGCCCTCCACCCGATACAGACGCTGCTCTCATGTTATATGTAGCATGTGAGCAGCACATGGATGGCTTGAGCAGGTTGGTGTAATGCTCGCTCAGGCACAGAGAGCCTGCAGCTTTTCTCCAGCCCAGCTGTACAACACGGCTGGGTTGAAGAAACCTAAGTGTGCATGCCTGTTTGGAGAAACCTAAGTGTGCATGTCTGTTTGCCGGCCTAAGACGGCTGGCCAAACTGACATGCGGACTTATAAGTGCCTACCACTCCTCCCTACTGCTGACGTGACGCTCGTCAGCATGGCCTCAACTCCCCCACCCTAACCTCGTCTGGCAATACGGTAAGAAAAATAAAATTATAATAATATGCTTCTATTATCATTTTATTTTTCAGTGAGACGATGCTCCTCCGTCATAGCAGAGGAGCTGCCCCTGTGTAACCCTAGTGCCAAAAATCCAACTCATTACAAGTTTTTGGGGTATGTCAAACAAGTACAGCTCAAAGTTTTCAGGCCTTTGGGTTATGCCTTTGTGTTAGTTTTCAGGTCATAGCCAGTTGAAGGATACGTGGACACCGGTGACTGCCGAAACATGCTTAACCGTCTTGCTTCATATCAGTTAGTGGTAGCTCAGCAGGTTTGAACTGATGAACTGGTGGAAACAATCTGCTAGAGCAGTGACTCAAAATGATAGTAAGAGTTGGAAAAATTGTTTTTTTTTATAGTGAACAGTTTTGAAGACCAGAGCCCAGGAGCCTTTATTGCCTCACAGTTTACAGTGTGGGCTACCAGATGGACTTCAGGGGCCAGTTTCCCGAAACTACTAATCACAGTTGGCTTTCTATTGGGCTTCTGTGGTACTCGAGCTGCATGTCCCATAATTCTACTCATTTTTGCTGTACTAGAAATATGTCAGTGACCTTGGTGTGGGGGATCTGTGTGGTCCACAGGGAAACATCAAAACCCGATATCTTTGGAAGCAGTACTGAAAAGCCAAATAGTTTATCTGTTGGGTTCCTACAGGATTAAGGCTTCTTTCACTAGATTGCTTTCTAGGCCAAGATGACCAAGATGATCTTGAGTTTCTAGGCTTAGAATTAAAGAACGGTGTCAATAACTCTATACTTCAAGATCCTGGGGTCTCACTCCTTCAGAACCTTCATACTTAAAGGTCTTTAGGAAGGGCTTGCTGTCTCTGTGCACCCTCAGAACACAGAAGCGGCTTCTCCACTAGGGCGGAGGAGCATCGCCCCACTGCTTTCTCACAGTGCGAGAAGCAGAAACATAAAATGGCAATAACTCCATTTTATGTTTGGTTGCGGGCAGGCATGTGGGCGCGGCTGTTTTGTGAGCAGCCAGGGCAGGGCAGGAGTGATGTGCCCACTCCTGTGTGCGCAATGACTCTTTGGTCGGCCCTCTGGGGCTGCCCAAACCAGTCATGTGCACTCTGATCTTCTCCATGCAGGCTAAAATGCTGCCTGCATGGAGAACATGGCCTTCCCATAAGCCCCTAGCTGGGTGACATCCCCACCAATCACTATGCAGCTTGCAGCGTTGTGATTAGCTTAGGGGAGGGTCCAGAGGGAGCCTGGCTGCCTGTTTACTGTTCCTGCCAGAGGCAGGAGAGCAGAAGTAGGAGCGGAGAAGATGCTGTACCGGGCTGGCGGAAAGGTAAGTCTATTTTTGTTGTTGTTGTTAAATTAAACCCACCTCCCCGTGCGACCCACCCGTGAGCCATGCTGGCTGCGACTGTCAAAACCCTCCCCCCTCCCCTTCACCCTCAGCACATAATTGAAGGTGGGAATAAAGGGTTTGCAAGTGAATTCATACTTTGCAGAGCAGAAACTCCAGCCAGTCCAAACCACTGAGTAGTAAATGCAGCAACTAGCCTCACTCATGTTAGTGATTAGGAACTCTGGTCACACTAGGTTTAAAGAGCAGTAACCAATGACTAATTTCTGTATATGCAGTCATTCTAGTTCTGGTAGTATTACAGAGCAGTAATTTCAGTTACACCTTGATCATTCTTTTTGTGTGACAGCACAGTAACTGAAGCCAAATTTGTGTTGGAAAGCAGTAACTCTAGTCAGATTGCAACGCTTAGTAAATGCAGCAACTAACCATCTGCTCACGCTTGGTTTTAGGAGCAGTAACATCAGCCACACTTGTGTAACTATACTATAATTGTAGTCATTTTAGTGTTATAGGGCAGTAATTTGAGTCATGCATGAGTCACTCATGCTTCTGTTACAGAGCAGTAACTCCATTCACTTTCTGTTTTGTCATGCAAGCGATACAGAACAGTAACTGTAGGCCTACTTTGAACAGTCATTTGAGCGCACAAGAATAGTAACAGAAGTCGAAGTTGTATAATTGAGTCAGTCATGTTTGTGCCATTGTGAAGTTATTTCAGTTATACATTGATAATGCTTGCTTGCATTACAGAACAGTCACATTTGTGTTGCACAGCAGTGACTCCATCTATACTTTGATCAGCCTTGCTTGCGCGACATGACTGTAAAGTAACTTCAGCCAATCTTGGTTACGCCATTCATACTTGTGTGGTAGATTAGCAACTTCTGTGTGACAGAGCAGTAGTTGCAGTCACAATAACGTCACTTCCTTGAGTTGCTCGGCTTTACCTACAGCTATGCATGTGCTGCACTGTGAAGCTTTCTGCTGCCCCGTGATGACAGTAGCACAAGTCATATTGTTCCCTTTTGACCTCCTAGGTAATTGTTACGCCCTTATCTAAATCTATTATTGCGCCACACAATGAGTTACAATTTCTAGAAGTTGAATTGTGTGGGATGTGGGTGTTGTCTGTGGTCACCATATTTACAGTAACACAATAGATAGTGGAACAAGGTACCGGAAAGAGCAACCTGCTTGTGTGACAATATTGCCATCCAGCAGAGCTGGTTGGTGTGTGAGCGAGATTTCCCTTCCTAGGAAAGGTTGCAGTAACACAGGAAAGAATGGGAGACATTTCTCAAAGCAACAGACCATCCACAAGTCATAAAAAAACAGAGGTGGTGAGATTGGACTGTTTTTCCAGAGTAGCTCCTCTATGTCTGCAAGTGGCAGTGTATGTCATAGACATGTCCCAGTGGGTCTTCAGCTGGCTGAAGGCTCGGCACAGTGTGTAGCAGCACTAGCAGGGTCTGTAGTGGGCTGAAGGCTCGGCACAGTGTATAGCAGCACTAGCAGGGTCTGTAGTGGGCTGAAGGCTCGGCACAGTGTATAGCAGCACTAGCAGGGTCTGTAGTGGGCTGAAGGCTCGGCACAGCGTGTAGCAGCACTAGCAGGGCCTGTAGTGGGCGGAAGGCTCGGCACAGCGTGCAGCAGCACTAGCAGGGCCTGTAGTGGGCTGAAGGCTCGGCACAGCGTGCAGCAGCACTAGCAGGGCATGTAGTGGGCTGAAGGCTCGGCACAGCGTGCAGCAGCACTAGCAGGGCCTGTAGTGGGCTGAAGGCTCGGCACAGCGTGTAGCAGCACTAGCAGGGTCCGTAGTGGGCTGAAGGCTCAGCACAGCGTATAGCAGCACTAGCAGGGTCCGCAGTGGGATGAAGGCTCAGCACAGTGTATAGCAGCACTAGCAGGGTCTGCAGTGGGCTGAAGTCTCAGCACAGTGTGTAGCACCACTAGCAGGGTCTGCAGTGGGCTGAAGGCTCAGCACAGTGTGTAGCAGCACTAGCAGGGTCTGCAGTGGGCTGAAGGCTTGTGGGACACCCCCGCGCCGCACGGCCACCAGCTGCTGCGTGTGCCCCCAGTGCCTGCCTCTGCCTCAGTGCCGACTTCGCTGCCGCCTTGAGCGCTCCCCTTTTGGTTTTAGCCCGTTTTTGTCTGATATTTGTGCTTGTTCTCTTTCTGTGCCCAAGATCGTTTTCCTACTGTTTTTCCCCCGTTTTGACCTGAATTGTTGCCTGTTTTTTCCGTGCCGTTTTCTCTTCGTGTTTTGACCTGAATTGTTGCCTGTTTTTTCTGTGCCGTTTTCTCTTCGTGTTTTGACCTGTATTATTGCCTGTTTGTTCTGTGCCATTTCCTCTTCGTGTTTTTGACCTCCATTGTGCCTGTCTCCTTCCTGCTTGCCCGCCTACCTCGCCGCCCTCCGCTCTCCCTCCCCGCTCCCGCTTCCCGCCACCGCCATTAGCCCCGCCCCTTTTTCTTCTGTACCCTCCCCGCTCCCGCCTCCCAGCTGCTCCGCCCACCCGCGCACTTCGCCTTAAATGGCGACCGTGCGAACGCGCAGCGGTCTCGCGCAGCGGGCGCGCCGCCTGAGCGCCGAAGGTGCGCCAAAGGTAAGCCCGTCTACGCCCGTCCGCGCCTGGACCGCGCCCAGTGCCAGGACCCCTGGCCCCCGAAGAGCCCGACCGACCCGCCTGACGTACCCCGCCGCCACCCTCACCGCACTCAACACCGGCCGACTCCCAGAATGCCACCTAGCCGCTCCACGAGGTACCCACGGACCTTTCAGCTGCCACGCCTGCAAGTTCTCCTGCATCCGGACCAGCCTCACACCAGCACCCGCCAAGACGAACACCAGCAGCACCCACCTCAAGTGCATCCTGCTCAACACCCGCTCCGTCCACAGACACGCCATCGAACTCTGGAACCTCCTAGACGCCACAGCCCCTGACGTTGCCTTCCTCACGGAGACCTGGATGAACGCCTCTTCAGCTCCCGACATCGCCATCGCTATCCCAGAGGGCTACAAGATTGTCCGGAGGGACCGAATCGCCAACCAGATGGGAGGAGGCATCGCCATCGTCCACAGGAGCACCATCCGTCTCACGACCAGCACCGACAACACCCTGACCAGCGCCGAACACCTGCATTTCCAGATCCACACCAACCCGAACACCACCCTCAGAGGCACCCTGATCTACCGACCCCCTGGACCACGCACGCAATTCAGCGAGGACATCGCCGACTTCGTCAGCCCGCATGCCCTCCCCTCCGCCGACTACATCCTCCTGGGAGACCTCAACTTCCATCTGGAGAACAACAACGACCGCAACACCAGCACCCTGCTCGACAACCTCGCCAACCTGGGACTCAAGCAACTGGTGTCCACCCCCACCCACCTCGCCGGACACACACTCGACGCAGTCTTCTCTTCCAGCACAGACATCAACTTCAGCCACGCCACAGAGCTTCAATGGACGGACCACAGCTGCGTCCACTTCACCTTCAAGAGAACGATGTCCCACCACCACCAGAAACAGGCCGCCCGCAGAAGCTGGAACAAGATCACAGCAGACCAGCTCGCCACCTCCCTGAGCCAGCACCCTCCTGCCAGCTCAGCGAACCCCAGCCAGGCCGCAGACAACCTCACGAAGTGGATCAACAACTGCGCGGACGAACTCGCCCCACTGAGGACCCCGCCCAGCAGACCCGGCAGCAAGAAGGCCCCATGGTTCACCGACGAACTCAAGAGCTCCAAGAAGTACTGCCGGGCCCTCGAGAAAGTCTGGAGAAGGGAACCGACACCGGACAACAGGACCTCCTTCAAACTTGCCACCCGGAAACACCACCAGCTGATCCGCGCCGCCAAGAAAACAGCTTTCAAGGACCGGTTGGACAACAACGCACACAACTGCAAGGAACTCTTCAACATCGTGAAAGAGCTTTCCAACCCCAGCGCAGGAAACAACGACATCACCCCATCGCAAGACCTCTGCAACTCCCTCGCTTCATACTTCCACAACAAGATCGCCGACATACACAACAGCTTCAACAACCAACCAACGCACACCATGACCGAACAACCACCCCCCACCACCACCCTCCACGCCTGGACCCCGATCAGCACCGAAGACACCATCCGCACGATGAACTCCATCCACTCCGGATCACCGACCGACCCCTGCCCTCACCACGTCTTCAACAAGGCCGACACTGTCATCGCACCCCACCTGCGAGACATCATCAACACATCCTTCGACACCGCCACCTTCCCCGAGAGCTGGAAGCACGCCGAACTCAGCGCTCTTCTCAAGAAACCCACAGCGGACCCCACCGAACTCAAGAATTACCGCCCCATCTCGCTCCTCCCGTTTCCAGCCAAAGTCATCGAGAAGACCGTCAACAAGCAGATGGCCGCCTTCCTCGAGACGAACGGATCCCTCGACCCCTCACAGTCCGGCTTCCGAGCCAACCACAGCACCGAGACCGCCCTCATCGCCGCCACCGATGACATCCGAGCCCTGATGGACAATGGAGAAACAGCGGCCCTCATCCTCCTAGACCTCTCCGCGGCATTCGACACGGTCTGCCACCGCACCCTAGTACGGCGCCTCAGCAACATCGGCATCCAGGACAAGGCGCTGGAATGGATCATCTCCTTCCTCGACGGAAGAACACAGAGAGTCCGCCTACCACCGTACAAGTCAGAGGCCTCCGAAGTCATCTGCGGCGTCCCCCAAGGATCATCTCTGAGCCCCACCCTCTTCAACGTCTACATGAGCCCCCTCGCGGCCATCGTACGCAAACACAACCTCAGCATAATCTCCTACGCCGACGACACCCAGCTGATCCTCTCCCTGACCAACGACCCCGCCGCCGCCAGAGCCAACCTGCACGAAGGGATGAAAGAGGTAGCCGAGTGGATGACGACCAGCCGCCTGAAACTGAACTCGGACAAGACGGAGGTCCTCATCCTGGGCTCCTCACCCTCCGCCTGGGACGACTCCTGGTGGCCTCCCGCCCTGGGCACCGCACCCAAACCAACAGACCATGCACGAAACCTGGGCGTCATCCTGGACTCCTCCCTCTCCATGACCAGGCAAGTCAACAACGTCTCCTCGGCGTGCTTCAACATCCTTCGCATGCTACGGAAGATCTTCTGGTGGATCCCCACCGAGACCAGGAAGACCGTCACCCAGGCCCTCGTCACCAGCCGACTGGACTACGGCAACGCCCTCTACGCCGGCACCACCGCCAAGCTCCAGAAGAGACTCCAGCGGATCCAGAACGCCTCAGCCAGACTCATCCTCGACATCCCACGAACCAGTCACATCTCCGGACATCTGAAAGACCTTCACTGGCTCCCCGTCAACAAAAGAATCACCTTCCGCCTCCTCACCCACGCACACAAAGCCCTACACGACCAAGGCCCGAGCTACCTCAACAGCCGAGTCAACTTCTACGCTCCCAAACGCCACCTCCGATCAGCCAACCACGCCCTCGCCACCGTCCCCCGCATCCGAAGAGCGACTACAGGAGGAAGGTCCTTCTCCTACCTGGCCGCCAAGACCTGGAACTCCCGACCGACCGACCTGCGCCTGACCCAAGACCACCTCTCCTTCAGGAAGAAGCTGAAGACCTGGCTGTTCGAGCAGTAGCGGCACCCCCCCCCCCCCCCAGCGCCTTGAGACCCTACGGGTATGTAGCGCGCTTTATAAGTGTCAATGATTGATTGATTGATTGAAGGCTCAGCACAGTGTGCAGCACTAGCAGGGTCTGCAGTGGGCTGAAGGCTCAGCTCAGTGTGTAGCAGCACTAGCAGGGTCTGTAGCGGGCTGAAGGCATAGCACAGTGTGTGTATAACACACGAAATACAGGGGGTCTAACAGCCAGATTAGAGAGGCTACACTATCGATACTGAGTCAACAAGATCTCAAAATATCTTTAACGCACATACATAATGTATTAATAAAGATGAAGAAAGAAAAGGCTAACACTACATGCATAAAAAAGACCGGTACATCATTGATTATTCACAAAATGGCTGATTAATCCACAACAGATTGTAAAGGGTTTCCATCAAATTAGACTCAATGATCAGTCATATCATTTGGCCAAACCCATGTGCAAATGAAGCTGGTCCCCTGATCAGTGGGACACTCAGCTCCGCACCTTATTGTTGTATCAGGATTTGATCCACCAAATACACAAACTGTCCATAATGACTGATCTTTTAATGGTAAAGATAGAAAAAATAGTGCAACGAACAAAGAAGTGATTTAGCACAGTGTGTAGCAGCTCTAGCAGGGTCTGCAGTGGGCTGAAGGCTCAGCACAGTGTATAGCAGCACTAGCAGGGTCTGCAGTGGGCTGAAGGCTCAGCACAGTGTATAGCAGCACTAGCAGGGTCTGTAGTGGGCTGAAGGGTCAGCACAGGGTATAGCAGCACTAGCAGGCATAAATGGAAGGCAGGACAGAAGCCAGTGAATTCCAGCAAACCTTAGCACACTGATGAGTAGCACATCTGGCATAGCACAAAGAATTTGTATTTCTGACGTTGCTCAAAAACAGTGCCCCAACCCCAACGCGACACCTGGTCACAAATCTCCTTCCTGAAACCTCGTAAATGACAATAACCAATTCGTTGCCTGGCCTCTTCTCGTTTGTATTTGGTAAACAGCCGCCATATTGGCATACGTCATCGTGAACTCCACTCCCCTCGCCCAGTCCGCCACCTTCAGCTAGCGTGTGAAGAAAGCTGCGTATTTTGACAGGGAGTCCTATATATATAAGATTCTGAAAATCCTCATTATTCCTCCGGCGCGAAGAAGGGCCTCGGCCTAACCAGACGCTCGCCCGGTCGGGAACAATGTGATCTTCTGTGGGACTGTTTTTTCCCTTGCAGTAAGCTCCGTGCCCTTTAATAGACACCACTTGTGCAAATAGCCGGCTTCCATACCAAGTGAAATGTCTCATTACTGATATCACGGCGCGGTGACATAACGGGAGTACATCAGTGGAAAGTGCGGAGCGCCGTGCCAAGCGGGCAGTCCCAGGGGCTGGGGCAAGGAATCCACAAGAGATTCTGGAGAATTTCAAAGTTGTATTATTGCAGCCTTATTCAAAACATGCCTGAGAGGCGCTCCCCAAAGAACCTCTTTGTGCAAAGTTTAAAGCCTTGAAGGGTTTTTTAAAGCCCTTTATGAAAGATGTCATGTCATCACGGGAATACTGTAAGGCATTCTTGAAAAGCAGAGGGACTCTCAATGGAGGAATTCCAAGCTTAGGAAAACTCATTTTGGAATGTTTTGGTTGAAAGCCTCAGGAATGTCTTTTCCTTCCCTTTAAAAAAAATAAATATTTATTTAGTTATAATTTTAGCATAATGCAAGTGATTCAGATAAGGGCGCAATCTGGAAGGCTTCACAGTGTCAGTATGGGGGGGGGGCGTCTATGAGGGAGACGAAGAAGTGTGAACAGCTGGCTGTGTGAGGTTGACAAGTCCTAATCGTGCTGTGCCTCTACTGTGCGAGGTAGAAGTGAGTGAGAACGGATGCTGCACTCTCTGCTTCATGAGGTAGAAATGGAAATAGGGTGCAGTACCAGTCTGTGTGAGGATAAAGTGCAGTCAGAATGGATGCAGTGCCACCCTTCTGTGTGAGGTGGATCTGGAAACAGAAAGGATGCAGTGTGACTCAGCTGTGTGAGGTCGAAGCGTACTTAGAAGGAGTGCAGTACCTTACTTCTGTGTGGAAAAGGAAATAGGAGGCGGTACGCTTCCGATGTCTCAGAGGTCGAGTGCAAGTAGAAGGGATGCACTGCCCTCTCCTGTGTGATGTAACTGACCGAAGAAGGGACAGGGCATCACTCTGTTGTATGTGGCGGAAGTGTAACTAGAAGGGATGCTGCGCTCGCTCGCTACAGGCAACTCATCCCTTTTACAGCCCACCACATTCAAATGTCACCAGACACCGCTGAGTCTGTTGTATGTAGTGGAAGTGTAATTAGAAGGGATGCAATCTTAATCTTCTGTGTGAGGTACCAATGGTGGGAGAAGGGACAGAGCATCACTCTGTTGTGTGTGTTGGAAGTTTAACTAGAAGCGATGCAGCGCCACTCTTCTGTGTGAGGTACCAATGACGGAAGAAGGGATAGAGCATCACTCTGCTGTGTGTGGTGGAAGTGTAATTAGAAGGGATGCAGTGCCACTCTTCTGTGTGAGGTACCAATGACAGAAGAAGGGTCAGAGCATCACTCTGTTGTGTTTGGTGGAAGTGTAATTAGAAGGGATGCAGTGCTACTCTTCTGTGTGAGGTACCACTGACGGAAGAAGGGACAGAGCATCACTCTGTTGTGTTTGGTGGAAGTGTAATTAGAAGGGATGCAATCTTAATCTTCTGTGTGAGGTACCACTGACGGAAGAAGGGACAGAGCATCACTCTATTGTATGTGGTGGAAGTGTAATTAGAAGGGATGCAATCTTAATCTTCTGTGTGAGGTACCACTGACGGAAGAAGGGACAGAGCATCACTCTGCTGTGTGTGTGGTGGAAGTGTAATTAGAAGGGATGCAGGGCCACTCTTCTGTGTGAGGTACCAATGGTGGGAGAAGGGACAGAGCATCACTCTGTTGTGTTTGGTGGAAGTGTAATTAGAAGGGATGCAGTGCCACTCTTCTGTGTGAGGTACCAATGGTGGGAGAAGGGACAGAGCATCACTCTGTTGTGTTTGGTGGAAGTGTAATTAGAAGGGATGCAGCGCCACTCTTCTGTGTGAGGTACCAATGGCCGGAGAAGGGACAGAGCATCACTCTGTTGTGTTTGGTGGAAGTGTAATTAGAAGGGATGCAGCGCCACTCTTCTGTGTGAGGTACCAATGGCGGGAGAAGGGACAGAGCATCACTCTGTTGTGTTTGGTGGAAGTGTAATTAGAAGGGATGCAGTGGACACTCTTCTGTGTGAGGTACCAATGGTGGGAGAAGGGACAGAGCATCACTCTGTTGTGTGTAATTAGAAGGGATGCAGCACCACTCTTTTTTCTGAGGTACCGATGACTGAAGAAGGGACAGAGCATCACTCTGTTGTGTGTAATTAGAAGGGATGCAGTACCACTCTTTTGTCTGAGGTACCGATGACTGAAGAAGGGATAGAGCATCACTCTGTTGTGTGTAATTAGAAGGGATGCAGTACCACTCTTTTGTCTGAGGTACCGATGACTGAAGAAGGGATAGAGCATCACTCTGTTGTGTGTAATTAGAAGGGATGCAGTACCACACTTTTGTCTGAGGTACCAATGACTGAAGAAGGGACAGAGCATCACTCTGTTATGTGTAATTAGAAGGGATGCAGTACCACACTTTTGTCTGAGGTACCAATGACTGAAGAAGGGACAGAGCATCACTCTGTTATGTGTAATTAGAAGGGATGCAGTACCACTCTTTTGTCTGAGGTACCGATGACTGAAGAAGGGACAGAGCATCACTCTGTTATGTGTAATTAGAAGGGATGCAGTACCACTCTTTTGTCTGAGGTACCGATGACTGAGGAAGGGATAGAGCATCACTCTGTTGTGTGTGGTGGAAGTGTAATTCGAAGGGATGCTGCGCTTGTTCACAACAGGCCACTCATCCTTAAATTTTACACCTCACCATATTCAAATATTACCAGCCAACACTGACTCTTTTGTGTGGGGTGGAAGTGTAATTAGAAGGGATGCAGTGCTACTCTTCTGTGTGAGGTACCAATGACGGAAGAAGGGACAGAGCATTGCTCTGCTGTGTGTGGTGGAAGTGTAATTAGAAGGAACACACTGCCACTCTTCTGTGTGAGGTAGAAATGGAAAAAGAAGGGATGCAATCACGCTCTATTTTGTGAGGTTGAAGAGTAAATTGAAGGGGTGCAGCGTGCAGAAAAATGTCGTAAGAAGGAGGCAGTACAACTTGGTCATGTAGGGTAGGCCAGTGCTTAGTTTGCAAAAAAATAAGTGCCAGGACCCTTCTCCGAAGGCCGTGCAACCTGCACCACCCATACCCTGCCAGCGCTGCCAATGACCACCAACATAACACCGAACCATCGCAAGACATGACAACAGATTCCTAATGGTGCTCGTATCTTCGCTGGTGATGGTGGTTATTGCTTTTTTCAGGCTGGATGCAGACATTCAGTTATGTGATTGCTTAGTTCAAGGCCTCAGTGTATCTTACTGTGATCATTTTAAGGAAACCACTTTATCAAAACTCTGCATTCACTGTGCAAAATGGGAGTGATAAAGGAGGAATCCGTCCATTGCTTCTTCAGCACCTCCATGTCCTCTCAGGAATCTACCTAAGAGAATCCATATTCCTCTCCGCCCTCTACTGCACTTCTGCCTGTGCCCTCAGAAGACATTAAACATACCACCTGGCACCATCACATGCACAGTACCACAAAAAAGCCATAGATTGGGCTAAGCATTGCCATCTCAAGAGCACATCCATATCCATTTCTCAGCTTACATATCCTTAGGCCACCTTGATTCTGCTCTACGAGCATCTCTTTAAAGCCCCCCACTGCTGCCTGGAGCTGGATCCACAGAAAAACGCACAGCGTAAGTAAGGAACAGAAACAAAAAGCCCGCCCTTCAGGATGTTACCAACAATAACCTAAAGGGGCAAGCGTGGGTTCAAAGCAAAAGAGACTTAACTGAAAACCCACCAATACATACTCTAATTAGTTATTAACAATTTCTTTTATTTAAGCGGTCTGTAGGGAGCCACACGCTTCCATGAGGCCACTTTAGTTCACATTGAATAATTACAGGTTACAAAGTTTTATAGGTGAAGCTTTGGAACTTGATTCTAGTAGAGCGCAAGCTTGGGTTGCAATGTGGTTGGTAAGGGTAAGCAAAGGCGGAATATGTTGAGGTTCTTCATGAACCTTAAGTAGTCATTTTTTGGCCGTAAGGGCCTCCTTATGAAAGAAATACTGCTGGGATAAATGACCACTCAACGGAGACTACTGCTGCACCAGGTGGTAATCTCTGTGGTATTATGACTACAGCTTACTGTTGGTGTTGTTACATTACTGCAGTCAATAGTTGCCAAACCAATCAAAATACTTCTCAAGTAAATCATCAGTACCAGGTATGGGCATAATTGTAGCAGCTAAAGACAATATTTACCACCCAGCGTAGCTCAATGTCTGACTACTGCGAACGTATATTGGGGAAGAAAAGATATGGCCCTTGAAGCAAAAGATGCTTGGGCCATACCCAGGGGCGTAACACAGGCCCCCGCATCCCCTGGAGTGCGGGGGGGCCCGCAAGCTCCAGGAGGTCGCCTCAGCACTGCACTGCGGCCGGGGAGCTCCTGACAGAGTCCGGAGGGGGCTCCTCCATGTACCTTGCAGGGGGGCCCCCTCAATTATCGTTACACCACTGGCCATACCGCTGCTTCCCTAATTGCCCAGCACTCCCAAACCCTGCAGGAGAGGATCGGAGTCACTCACTTGCCGCAATGGGGTCTGGTAATAAAACAGCGGAGAGCTGTCCCCACCAACAAACCACCACCGAGATGGATGGACTTGCTCGCTATAAATAATGGGAGGTTGGTATTTAAACAGGGAACCTCCCCCCGACTCACCCCCCTCCACCCCCACCCAGTGATGGTTGGACTGACTCATTTATTGCAATAAGGGGCTATGATTAAATTAGCTTGGCTGCTTTTAGAGTTCAGTTCAGCCAGCCCTGACTACTACCCAAATATACTTATACACCTGCCTCTACGGATGTTCCAAGCTGAGAAGTTTATAGACTTGCAACTTTGTAAAGTAAAAAAAAAAAAAAAGTTGCAAATTGTGATGCTCATGCATAAAGTTTAATAATAAAAAATAGGGCTTTTTCATCAGCCCCTTGTCGCAGCAGGAAACCGTTTGTGGTGCAAGGAGGTGCAATGGTGGAGGTCTGCCACTAGATAGGAAACCCCTACCAGATCCAACCCCAAGCATATTCCATGTCCCCTTACCCCTTACCCCTTACCCGGCTCCCTGCAACATTGGCCTCCCTAACTCCACACCAAGGTCCACATGGAGTAGCCGCTCTCCGCCACGCACAATGGTCGACCCAGAAGCCCCAGCTTACAACCCAAGCCGCAGGCTCCACCCCATCACAGCCCTACCTTGAGATCTACAACCTATTTTCTTTTCCCAACATGCCTCGTGTCCCTCAGTTAGGGCTTGCGGCAGCTGGATCACAGCCCAGTCATGCAGGCCGGCAGGTAGGTAAACGTTGAATCTGCAAAATCTAGTAGAGTCAGACAAACTTCACCTTCCACTGAACTAGCCTCAGTGAAATATGCAAATATTTTAAGTCTATGCAAATGAGCACCAGTATGTCAATACAGACAAAAATGCAGCTCCAGCCATCTGCTAGGGGTGAACAAACGTAGTGTTCGCAGCTTCATCGGGGGTTGTCTTTGCACCCCCCCCCCTTCTCTCACAGTAGTGTCACGGGGGTGGAATCCGCTGTCCAGCCGCTGTCCACTTTGAGACGACAGACGGCGCTCACCTACGCCCCTCAGGGCCTGCCCAAACCTCAAGCCACGCCTGCAATCTTCCACATTTAGAATCCAGTCCTTTGCAATCTGGCGGCTCGAAGTAGCAATTACCGATGTGACATGTGTTTAGCCTGTCTGTGGTGCCGGCCTTTTTTGTGCAGTCTGCGGCAGACGGTTTCTTTTGGGGGCCTTGATGTGAATAGAGCCTATGTTTTCGTTGCTTTACTGTAGTTAGTGTACACAGGAAGACGGCTTTGGTTATCTATTTAACTGCCTCCTTTGCACGGTTTGGGCACTTAGTCATTTTTTTTTAATTCACTTTATTTGTACTGTGCACAAACCAGACTATATCGCATCTAGGCACCATGACTTAATAAATCATGGAAGCAAGAATGTTATCAGAAGTCACGGAGACATCACAAGTCACAGAAAAAAAGTTAAAAGACCAGCCGAGCTTTGCAGAAAGATAGAAACGTGTCTTCCTTTACCATATGCAAAGCAAGTCTGTTGCAAGGCGCGCATCCCTCGATGGAGAACCCCACTCACCCCGAGATGTAATGTTGTAATGTGTATGGGGAACAGCCTGAATCAAGAGGTCTGCTGATCGCAGGCATAGGCACTGGAAGTGGGGGTGCTCCAGCCCCCCCCCCCCCACACCCCCCCACCCCACGGAAATAATCAGGCTGGAGTTCAGAAGGTAAATGAGCAATAAAGATGCTTTTAAATTGTGTGTACCCTGTCACGTTTGCAGCACGTTCAACAACAAAGCACAGATGTCAGGATATATCTTCTGACAACTTACTGTTTCCAGAAACTGGAGTGGACTTTTATTTCTCTGACTGCAAAGTGAGAGGATTTTATAAAAGTGTTCTGGGTGACAATTCTGCTACCGTAGATAAAAGGAAAGGGAAAGCTGTAGCAAGGCAGTTTTTTTTCCTAACACACAGCAGCATTTACATATCAAATGAACTATACACATATTTCAAATTATGTCAGCAATTAGGAAAGCACATATGAAGCACTTTTTTGTAATTCTGAAGTGTGATGGATTTAGGATCAAAAGCAGGGCCACTGGAATTATGTGGCAGGAGAGGGGCAAATTATGTGGCAATGTTTAGTATATTATGCGGCAAGAAAGGCAAATTATGCTGCATAATGCAGGACATGTCATAATAGTATTACATCATTATTTCATCTTTTTTAAACTTGGTAACACTTTATGGGCATTGCCTGCACCTCATTAGTACAAGTTTAGCACCCAAATATAGTAATCAGCAAAAAATGGGAGCAGTCTAGCTTTGCAAAGGGCCTTCCAACTTCGCATCAACATGTGCTGCTGCATTTTTCCTAACTCTTGAACCATTTGAGCTGGAAGCAACATTTTTCATGTTAAAATCTGCAGATTATGTGGCAGATGGTGGAGTAGATGGCAAATGCGGCAAATATATAGCTATGCAAAAATTGCAGCGGCTGCACAATCGCATAATTCAAGTAGCCCTGATCAAAAGAAATCAAGGCACATTGCCTGGTATGCGCAGGAGGTAAATATTCACTGAAACATGATTTCCCCACATTTTCGGTTTTGCGCTAGATATTTTTTCCACTAAAGCTGCTGTCTGTAAATGGCAGTGCACTACCTCACTAGTGCTCCAAAATGCACCACCAGCTACATACCATACCTACCACTCGCCTGATGAATGTGCGTGGCACATTTGCTACACTTGTGTTTTTAGTATGACGCTTATAGCTATCACAATTCCTATGACTTCAGTGATATTAATGGCTGTACCCCCACTCTAAACATTGTTCCATCACCACTTATCGCAGGGGTCTGGCGTTGTAGAACATCCACAAAATCTCTAGTTTGTTAGTTTGGCTCACTTTTTGCAGGTAGATTGTCATTCTGAAAATGTTTGCTGATTTAAACCAGACAAAGATAAGATCAAATCAGTTATCATGGTAAATGTATGGGGGTATACCTTGAAAATTGATGAGGGTATTTTAGGAAGATTGTTTTTTGCAGGGGAAGACGTTTTTTCCCCTACCATACTTGTATATTTCCTTGTGCTTATATAGTTACATATGGATGCACTCCCAGAGATTTGCAACAGTTAGTCCTTTCAGGAGTACTTTTGAAATAAAAAAATTCTCAAAATGTAGGTGTAACACTAGGTAAGTACATTTGCCTCTATGTTGTTTTTTTAAAAGACTAAATTAACATTTTTGTATTGTACTTTAACTGTTGATGTGGCTACTTTAGTGGGCAAGTTTTTCTAAGTTCCTGCATGCCTTTTTAAGTGATCCAAAATGCATGGCTTCTGGTCAGGTTTGCTTGTCACATGCATTTTAGCTCCACAGGCAAGTTGGTACTCAATAGTTATGGTTTTAGAGCCAACTGGTTGGAGCATCCATTTATCAAGCCTTAGGGTAGGCCGGTAGTTTATGTGAAGCCTGTATTCAGTTGTTGGGCCTGATCCCTTGCAGAAATGTTGACATTACTTTACTCAGTGGCCTGGTTTTATCAACTTTGGAAGGTTGCATGCAGTGATTGAAAATGGAAAAATAGAAGTGCAGGTACTCTGTATCAAAGTACCTGCTTGTTTCTGAGAAGTGCCGGTACTCTCCAATTAAAAGTATTACATTTCTCTTCATAAGTGCCAGTACTCTCCTTCTCAAAATTAAAAAGTGTCGGTACTCCGTACCGGACAGTACCGTCCCATTGAAAGCACTGGTTGCACATCAGAATGTCAAGTACAGAAATATCGTTGGGAAAATAATTGTATCCTAAATATCGTTTAACTCACCTTTAATTGGCAAATCTCCATGGTATCGACCGCATGCTTAAATTAACTAAAATCTTAAAGCAAGTTCTCCCATTCCTCTCAGATTACACCCACTTTAATGTCATCCAAGCCATAGTAGGCTCCGCTTGGATTTTGCTAATGCCATCTAGTTAGACCTTTCTGCTTTTAGTATCCACCTTCTGCAGCTAGTTCGAAATGAGACAGCGTGGCTACTGCTTAAACTCCCTCGTACCACTCCAATATCCAATCACCTAGAGGAACCTCATTAGCTTCCATTTCCTATATGTGCCTTGTTCCAGATTCTCGCTACATGCTTCAAGACTCTTCACTGCAATAGTACACGCTTCATACAATGTCTATTCTCTCATTACATCCTTTTGCGGTCTCTGTGTTCTGCTCAGGTCTCTCTCCTTGCCTAACATTAAAAAAAATCTTGACTTCTCTTATCAGGTGGCATCCCTCTGAACACCTTGACCATTGATTTACAATTGATGGCCAGCAATATGTAGTTTAATAAATCACTGACAGCCATTCAATTCCTGCTCAGATAAGTTATCTCCTCTTTTTTGTTTGCCGAATTGGCCCCGCGACACTTTCGGGCATCAGCATGCTTCACAAATTTCATATAAATACTTACGCCAGCGGACTAATATTTTGCAGACAATATTTAGGGCAGGAAATTTACGCCTGATGATAGTCTGTCAACGACATTCTGGTACTTCACCTCTTAGGCACATGTGAGTCAGGAGTGAGGCAAATCCGACTTGTGACCTCTAGGTAGCTCATAGATTTTTTTGTACTGGTCAATTAACCACTCAGGAGGACTGACATGTTTTACCTCTTCAGTGATCCCCGTTCTTCAATGTTATCTGCTACTTGCTCTGCTCCCCTGGCCCGCCCCATTGCAATTTCTTCTTTTTACCAGTCCAGTCTTCAGTTTCTCTTTCACTTCTGTTTCCTGCTACATTTCCCTGCTAGTGATTTACCTCCTTTATTCCCCCTTCAATCTTTCATCTTGTTTTAGCTCTTCCGATCTCATCTCAATAACCATGGGAATCAGTGAACTGCAGCTAAGCCTGTGCCTTGCCTGCCTGCGACCTGTCACTGTCAGTGGAAAGAATGAAAAATCAGATGTGTCACAGCCCAGACGTCAGCATGACAAATTCTGTAAAAAAAGATTGACATGTTAGATTTGGTCAAACCTCTTTTGCGGCCTCGAATTTACATCTGGTAGAGACTCTTGTTTCTCTAGCAATATTTTAGAAAACACCACTCTAATCCGAAGGCTACGTTAGCTTATCTTTGCTATGTTAACTGATAGATTGGGCGAAGACCAAATAGTTGCCAGGATATAGATTTACCAAAGTAATTTAGATTAATGCAAGAGATAAATTTTAGAGTATGCTTACATGTTTCATCCTGGCAGTACCTGCTTAGATTACACATTAGCTGAAAGAGTTATCAGCCAGCCTCATGTAAGGGATAGGCCGTGCGTCAGCAGTCTGGACGAAAACAAAAAGTTCATGTTTGTCGTAGGAAACTGGGCTTTTGTTGCAGTTATCTCCCCAATTTTTGCCACCCCCCCTTTTTAGCTACTAGATGCTGATGTTCGACTCTGACAGTGCACTGAGGCCTGCTAACCAGACCTCAGGGCCAGTGCTCCTTCTCCGAAACAAGCTGCTGTCTAATTGTGATACAATTGGCTAAAGACTTTAGCACCCCTGTATTGAATGGTACACTAGGTACCTAGGGCATTAGTGCTAAAGAGGATCCCAAAAGACTGCAGCATATCTTATGCCACCTAGACTGCCGTTGCAGGCTGCGTGATGTGGTGCAAACCATAGTGGAAACAAGACAATGCACACTCCTGTGTGTCATGCCATAGTCACTGCATCTAATATATGTAAGTCACCTCTTCAGCAGGCCTTTGAGCCCTAAGGCAGGATGTATTATATTCTATGTGAGGACATATCTGTATGAGCAGATATGCCCTGGGATGTCTGGTTCTATCAAGGGAGTAGCCAGAAAATTAAAATGCCACCCACTTAGAACTAAACTTCTAATGACACTGAATCAGCAACACAAGTAAGCCCAGGATTCCTAGACAAGTTCCCTTCACCCTTTCACCCTCACTTCTTTTCTTCCACCCTTTCACCATTCCATCCTTTCACCCATCTATTATCTCACCTTTCCATTCATCCATTCAACCATCCATCCATCTTTTCTCCTTTCTAGCCATCCTTCCATCCAGTTATCATTTAGTTCACAAGTCAGTCATCCATCCTTTCACTGTTTCATCCATTCATCCTTTCACCTTTCGATCCTTTTACCTTTCCACCCATCCTTTCACCTTTCCATCCATCCATTCATGCAACATACATCCACTGATCATTTCGTTCACACGTTGTAATCCCTCCTTTCACTGTTCTATGCATTCATCCTTTCACCCTTCTGTTAATCCTTACATCCACCTATCAATGCACCCTTTCTTAAACACTTTGAATTGATCCTTTCAGACTTCAATCTATCCATCCTTCTTACCATACATCCTTGCACCCTTCCTTCCTTTGTTCTTTTCATCCTATATCCCTTCCACTTTCCCTTTAGTTTCTTCTTCCATATTTTCTACCTTTCACCCTTTCTTCTGTTGCCCTTCTTTTCCATTGTCTTTCCTCATATTGTTTTCTTTCTTACCTTTCTTTTCTCCATAGCTCTATTTGCTGCTGTCTGCCCGTTTTGGATGCTTTCCTCATTTCTGTCTCCTTCTTTGAACTTGGCTTGCTTAGCAGCTGTTTTGTGCAGAGTGCAGGCAGAAGAGCGGGAAATACATGCAGAAACCTTTCAGCAGGCCCCAGATTACAAACAAGGTCATGGGTTGCAGTGGGTACCCCTCTTTTCAGCTGCTAAAGCAAGGGGTTCACAACGCCACTGGGTTCTATTACTGGATATTGCAAATGAGAAGGAAAGCCATCTTAATGTATGTTCTGGGCACTGGTCAAAACGAGTTCCCCAGCTACATAATGGCTTCACTGAAACATATGGTGTTTGATATCAAACACTTGTGTATTAATAATCCCACACTGATTCCAGTGATGGATTCATTAATATATGCACCCAGAGGGTAACTTAGAGGTTCCCCCTGAAACTTACCACAGGTGAGTTTCTGACACCCATGGGTGGGAGTCCAAACTCTCAGGAGGTCAGGAACATAGCCTGCTCTGGAAGGAGGTATTGCACACCTCCTCCAGGAGGGCTGGTAAATTAGCATTCCAAGGCAGGGAGCTTCAGGGAGCCCACCGCCTTTGGTATGCAAATCTGGCTTCCCTGAAAGGTGAGATGATGCCAACCCCCCTGACCAGGGCCCATTTGGTGCCAAGACAGGTGGAAAAATTGGTAGTCAGAGAGGCGTGTCCACGCTCAGGCTAGTTCCACCCTTATGGTGGGCTACTTGATATGGATACGAAATTAAAAAGTCTGCCATCTTGGTGATGCCAAAATTAGAAACTCTGGGACAGGGTTATGCACACTTCCCACAGGAAGTAGTCATGTAAGGGGCATAGTGACCCCAGGGGTAAGTAGCCCATAGCCTAACACCCTACACTTACCCCAAAACCCCTATATCTAATATTTAGGTGATCCCCTGGCATTAGGTATTCAGATTCCTGTCAGCCTAAGAAGCAGAGGGACACTGAAGAGCCTCGAGAAGAAAGGACTGTGGAGATGCAACTGACTTGGCACCAACCCTGCTGGCCTGTCTGCTGTTCCCACCAGATTGAGCTAAAGTTGTCTTGTCCTGCAGCTGCTGTACCTCCAAAACCTGGGAGGACTGTCTGCCATGAACATAGAACCAGGACCTCCTGTGGAGTAGCGGAGCTGTTTCCCTGCATCCTGCAGGCACTCCAAAAGAACTGTGGGAACTCCGGACTGCCGTAGACCCGACACCGGAAAGCACCACTGCACCCATGCCCCCTAGCCCAAGCTGAAGTGGGCCAAGCTTGCAGCCTCTTTGCAACCGAACCGTTCCACATTAAAGTGCATAATATACCATAATACACCTCTGCACCCAGACACCCTAGAGCAATGCTTAATTTGAGCTGGTGGTTTCCGGTACTCAGCACTGGCACTTAATCATCAACATAGGTGCTATAGATTCCTTAGTACCTGGGTGCTATAGATTCCTGAGTACCAGTTAAGGACACACTCATTTTTGGTAGGCAAAGGGAGATTAAGTGATTAGCCCTTAATCACAGGATGTTTAGCTAATGCCAAGACTTGAACCTTCTTCCCCAGCTTCGAGGTTGGCAGCTCTGGCCATTACACCACACCCTCACCCCACTTCCTGGCTAGTAGTAGGCTCAGTTTCAGGCGGCGTTTCAGGAAAAATTTGTTAGTGCAAGCTGCCTCTTGACGAGAGCCCCGGCACATATTTTTGTTACAAATTAACCACTGCCCTAGAGCCTCCTGAGGTGACCTGTTG
The DNA here is from genome assembly GCF_964204655.1 of Triturus cristatus. Taxonomy (NCBI): domain Eukaryota; kingdom Metazoa; phylum Chordata; class Amphibia; order Caudata; family Salamandridae; genus Triturus; species Triturus cristatus. The sequence continues at coordinate 628,472,695 of NC_140595.1, read as the reverse complement.
GTGTGGCCTTGGACCTAGCCACATACTCACCTTAAGTCTAGGAGACTGGTCTCATAAGTCGCTGTCAAGTGCTCAGAAGTAGGACTTTTTTTCCCCCATAGGATAACATTGGGACCCCGACGCTGGAAAGCACCTCTGCACCCGGCCACCCCAGTTACACCCAAGGTGACTTGTTGATGCTGCCTTCGACCTTGCCCCATACTCACCTTAAGTCCAGAAGATCAGTCCCATAAGCCGTCAAATGCACTAATGCAGTACATGTTTTCCCCCATAGGATAACATTACTTCTCCCACAAATTACGCTGTCAACTTTTGAAAACTGTAAAAATTCATACCTCAAAAAGTACATACCTGTTTCCAATGATTTTGGTATCTAAATTCATATAAAAGTACCTGTTATTTTTATAAATTGTTTTCGGATTTCTTTATTGAATGTATATCTCAGTTTTTGCCTTTCTCTGTGCATTAACTGCTTAGTATGCCCCTCTGATATCCTAACTGCTCACATACACTACCATACAATAGAGCATTTGTGGTGTCATTTGTGCCTCTGTAATTCCTTTGGGGTTTGCCTGGACACTTTCCACGGTGTACCTCTTTTTGGTCTACTATTTAAAGAACCAGTGTCCTACATTTGTCAAACAGATGTTGACATCAGGTGGAGTAATAAATTCACACAAGGACGCTGGGCCGTACTGAAAGAGAGGACGAGCGCAAGGTTGTGACTAGACCTCCTAGCTTTGGTGAGTCATCGTATGGTACTGTAATTTTATATTTTGTGGCATTTCGTACCCCTTATGAGGCACCCAAGCAATTTAGCAGATGGGTATATTTATAGAAGAGCAGGCACATAAGCGTTTTAGGGGAGCAGGTACGTGATAGAATACTTTGCAAGAGAAATATAATGGCTTTGTAAAAGCAAGGCGCCTGAACTGAGAACTATTTCCATGTATAGATGTAATTTACTCTGGAAAATGTAGGAGTAAGCCAGAAGTAAATTACATCCAGGGCACACTTTTTCATAAGGCAAGATTAGGCATGGCCCCAGACAAACACCTAGAGTTGGTACCAAAAGAATGCAAAGGTCCAAAAAATTGCCTTTTTTAAGGGTGCGGGATGTGCTCCAGTATGCTCAATCCTGCAGGGCAAAAAATTCTTGCACATTTCATGGTAACACCTACACAAAGAAAAATCTTTGTAAAGTAGACACAAGGAGGAAATTGGGGATACATAGTGAACCGGAGTAGGTGAGTAACTTTGATGTTCCATCCGTGTGCGTGCTAAATAGTGACGCTCACAGTTGAGCAAGAGAGAGTAGAATAAGAAATCCTATAGGGGAAGAATAACTAGACTAGGTCTGGGACCCTCTACGTGTGGGATAGGGGGAGGGGGAAGGACACTTATTGTCTCTTGTTGCCCTCACACACCCCGAGGGATGTCACAATTCATCATTGGGCGGTTGCTCCTCGTTGGGCCGGCGCTGCAATGCCCTAAGGGACGGCGTATGGTGGGGTAGGTGCTAAGAAGCATCTGTTGACCGACAAAACCACCGTGAATCTACGGTGATACCTATGCCGCCACCAATGGAGAAATTCTCCAATTTACCTTAGGTCTTATTGGGGAGCAGATCAACTATCTGGTCACTGCGGCACTGTAATTTGCGCAGTACCGCGTGCTCCTCTTGCATTGGGGGCGAGTATACCCCCTACACTTACACTCACTCACTGCACTTTTACTTGATTTCACTGGTCCTGATGAAATGCTTCGGATCATTATAACCGCCCAAGCGCGAAACATGTCGACCTGACCACTCTTTCAGTTACCTAGGGTACATTACTACCCACGGTGTAACACACAACCTCTGTTTTTTTAGTATGACAAGGGTACCTATATACTACTTTTTTCCTTGGTATCCCTTAGCCATTTTTAACTCACTTCCTACCTACAAATTCAGTGTACAAAGAGGACCCTCTCTACATACCCGCACTCATCCAACGGCTGTTCTCTTACAAGATCTCCGCCAAAGCGACCCTTCGGGGGACCCGTAGGGAATTGCAGCGCCGGCCCAACGAGGAGCAACCGCCCAATGATGAAGCATGATATCCCTCGGGGTGTGTGAGGGCAACAAGAGACAATAAGTGAGTGAGTGACTATTTAGCACGCACACGGATGGAACAGTGACCCCCCTTTTGGTTATAACATTAGATTTTGGAGCACGGGCACTGGACCAAAATTAGCTCCTGTTCTCCCCCTCTCTTTTTGTTTGACACAGAGTAACTTTGATGCCCATGAAAGGGGAGTGGACGGATCAGATCCTGAGACTGAGCATAGGTCATAGGGCTGGGAGATGGAGGTCAGCTGATTGAGGGCTGTCTGTCTAATATGGATTACCCAAGTTGGATTCTCTCTTCAGGGGGGTTGTAAGCTTTTGTTAACCAAGGTAGATTAGGAACTGAGCAGCACCCGCCCTTTTTGAGGAGCTGGGTTACGTTTTGGTCTGAAGACTGAATGGATTTTACTGAAGAAACATCCAACAATATGAGGAAACAATGGGAACAGAAGGGAATAGCTCAATGAAGTAGGGTAGTTGAGAAAAGTGGCTTTCGGGTGATACAAAAGTTTTATGTTGTGACAACTAGTGTGATTAAGGACATCGTAGAGTGGGGCAAAGGAAGAAGGTAACGAGGTAAAAGTTTGCATTAGTGAGTACTCTGCACAAAGCTCTTCTAGCGACAACTGTGCCACTCCATATTAAAGGCAATCAAGGACTTTTCACTAGAAACAATGTACTTATAGGCAACACTCTGTGAAACAACTAACTGTAGAGTGAGTCTTGAAAGCATGCTAAGAGCAAAACGCTTGTCGGCTGATTCACGATTACAACGTGATGACAATAAACCAAAAACACATTAAAAAGATTTTATTGGAATGAATAAGAGATAAATATTGGTCCTTTGTGAATAATCAATATGAAATATAAAGGAACAGTAATTGAAAATGCACTGCAATTATAATGGTGTGAATAAACTACTGCTGGAATGAGCAATACTCTCAGTGGCAGAAACAGAACCAAAATTCATATAAGTGGATCATCTAAGCATGACCCTAAATTGTGTGACAGGGAAGAAAATCAGTGTGGATTCTGGACAGAAGTGCAGTGTGAAAGTGACTTTTAAATAGGCAAATAATTAGAAAGATTGTCTTAGATGTAAATGGAAATCCAGCCATTAAGGAACGGTGTAAGTGGCAATGTGAATAGATAGATTGAGAATGGTAATGAAGAACACAAAAAAGATAAACAAAAGTGGTGAGAATTGATTCAAGGGAAAGGAAATTTTAAGAGATAGCCTAGGACCAGGAACACAGGGTCCAGAGTGTGGCAGACAGCGTAGTCCATCACAACTGTGACGGAGTACCCTGGTCGCTGAACTATCGATGAACCCGCCCAATTTTGAGTTGGTCCGACTGCTACATTTACGCAGATAAAGTAACATTTACTCTCTCTCTGTAAACCTATAACTCCGAAGGTGTACAGGCTGTGGAAGGTAATCCATCCGACAATCCTCCTTATTTATTGTGTGCGGCTGGATGGCGTTTTTTTCTGTCCATCACCACCAGGGATATCCACCCAACAGTAAAACAAAATGACCCTCGCTCCATGCGAGAAATTTCCCTTGGTGTTGGCAACATTTGTTTTTATTTTTCCAAAAACAAACTAGCTTCAACATCTGTCAAACTCTAAATTGGGCCCACAGTTCTCCAATGAGATGAAATCTTTTGGAGACCCCTGGATGAGTAAGATCAAATTAAAAACCTTAGCATACTTTTCACAAAATTAAAATGACATTGTGGTGGAAAACTGTTTGTATGATATATTTGATTGATAGTGGCTGCACTTACTCCGCTGTACTGGGATTTCTTCTTCTAAACAACAAGAAACATTATACCAGGCAGAAGGCAGACTGGAGTCTATACATACAACCCTTAGTTTCATAGGTCCATGCGGTGGTGCATTCCTCCTGGCCAGTAGCTCCCCCATTATGCCGTCTGCCTGTGCTGCCTTGCCTTCATTACAATTATTCTGACGACTAGTAAGGATTTGAGCCAATGTTGTTACCGTTTTGGCTGTGTAAACATCTGAGACCACCGCTTCCCAGTGATTTTCTTTGTTATGCGTCTGTGCTGAAAACTTTCTCCATCTTTGGATGGTAACAAAAAAGCTCTTGTGTGTTGCTTGAAAAAGATCCTCTTCCATTCTTTCATGAGAAGAATGACTGAGTTACTTATCAGACGTGGTTGAGGAGGGAGTTCCATATCCTAGGGTTGCTAGCAAGAGAAGGCTTGGCACCTTCTTTTCAGCTTCCTGCGTTTTTTGTCTCAAACCTGATCATCGGAGGTCTGTGCGTGTATGGAAATTTGTATAGAACAATTCTAGCTACAGTACAACAAAGGAGTACATTTTCCTTTTTAAGGTTTGTGAGTGGTCTCAAAGCTCCAGTCAATGAGCAGGATCTGGTGTGAGTCCCTTATATACTCTCTGCTCCAAGTTTACAAGAAAGTGAGATAGCAATGAGAAGGAATTAAGAAACAAGACGCCTGCACTGATGATACTGGCCGACTTAGAAGGCTGCATAGGATCGGAGAGTGCAGGAACATGCACAAGTCGTGATACACCAGCATCCGTTACCACACAGTGGTTCTGTGTGGTAAAGAGAGAGTTGAGTGGCACAGGTCCGGCTTGCCCTCCCTGACTTCAGTTACTTGCAGCTATTTTGAGCTAAGGTGCATGGTTGCCACTCTCTCAGGTAATAACCAGAAACAAACTGGTTATCTATAACACTGAATGCTATGGTAATGGCTAACTTGCTATACTAGTAAAATGCCAGCACCCTTTGAATGTCAACAAAATTGTTACAGATAAAATGTGTTTCTATAGAACATAATACAAAATTCAAGTGGCGCTTAGGTACGTTCTTTATTCTCTTTCTTTGGATCTTTTTCTTATGCGCGATAAGTTACAGGATTCAGCCGACATGTGTTTCGCCCTGTGAGGATGTCAGCCTGTGGCTTCCTCAAGGATTCAGGTCTCGTTTGCTGGAATATCTGAGAGTTGGTGCCTGCTAGTTGTTCTAGTTGTTTTAAGATTAATCTTCTTTAAAGATGAACATTGTCCTGTTGTCTGGTGGCTTTTACCTATTGCGTCCGTCAACTTCATTGCCGTCACCTGCTTTCGCCTGCTTTCCTCATCAGACGATGAGTGGCGGGAGTGTCTCTCTTCTTGTCGGAGCAAAGAGGCAAAGCCATCAAGACGAGCACTTATAGAATCTGTCGCACCGCTTATGGAATAGTTTCCCCTTTTAGTATTGCACGGAAATTCAGTACCCCACCATTGTCCTCACTTTACGTACGTTTTATGGGTTTATAGGTTAAAACAGCCAGCTCGCTACGATGGAAAGTCCAATCTATTCGGGAAGCGATTGAAGAGTTTCATTTGCGAACATTATTGTTTGGCTTGGTTTGAATTGAGTAGTGAGTGTTCTCTCTCATAGTGGGAGTCACAGAACCCTTTTGTGGAGTAAACTTCTGGACTCCCTCTGAGAACCTGTGCTTTCCAGGTTTTAGCTCTACCCCGCTCCATATTTCTCATAAGTTCATGCTATTTTTGCCTTTTAATGACAAGGCGGTACACTTGCCTGGATCTAAATTCAGAGAAGGGTCAGTCAGGGTAATATATGTTCCTCCAGTGATTTAGCGTGGATGACGGCTGGTCTGTGGATGCGACACCTAAGCGCGCCGTCTTCTGGCTGGTGGGTAGCCCTCGCCTTGCATTGGACAGTGTTCCCCGTAGAGCATTGGAAGGTTTGGTCCATCTCTATGATGGCCAACACAAACAAAATGGCTTTGCATATTTCCAGCTCATTTTATGCCAAGGAATTCATACCTCGTCCAAGTTTTGATGGGGGTCCAGCTGTAGCCGTGAAATAAAATATTTCCAGGACGCAGGCGACAAGAGAGGCCTTAGTTCTCTGCGTCTGGCCGCAGCCAGACTTCCACCATACCTCTTGATTCGGAAAGAATTAATGGCGCAGACGCCTTGGGTGACTGTGAATGGGCTAGAAAAAAATCCCACGGCGTGATGTATGGGGTGCTGTTCGTCGGGCTGGCCTCGGCCCTGGCTTTCAAGTGGAGCGTCGCCTGCCCTCGCGGCGGCTTCGCACTTCCCCGCCGGCCCTTGGCGGACGGAGGCAGGCACAGTGCGGCTTTGAGGAGCGCCGGTTCACACGGGGACGGCACTTTTCTCAGCCCAGTCCTAGCTTGGCCTCAGGTGCACCCCGGGAGGCCTCGGAGAGGCAAGCCGGGGGTAAAAGTTCGAAGGGCGTCGTTTGAGTCTCCCTGTGTAAGGCTCTATTTTGGCGGCAAACTCTAAATGACCGTCTGTATTCGACGGCTTGGACACAGGATCCCGGCTTCAAGGCACTCAGCCAGCTCCTAAACAAAGTTTATTTATTTCGAATAAAAGTTGGGTTGTTGGGCTGTTGTTTGTGGTTCTGGTAGAGCCAGTGTTTCACCTTATTTCATAATAATGGTCCCATTCAAACCCCGCACAAGCATCGGCGTCTATTGCACACTCGCTAACAATCCATATGGCCTGGTACGTTATGTAACAGGTGCACAGTTACTGCATCCTTCTTTTTGACGCACCCGGCACAATGGATCTTAATAGTGGTTTTCCCCCCACCTTCTCAGGTGCGCAGAATCGCGGTTTGCACATTTTGACAGTATATAATTTGCATCAGTCCTACCTGGTAAAAACTGTGGGCGGGCACCTTTAGAGTGATTCGGCGCAGATCGGAGTTTGCCCTCCAATCAGGATTTGTACAGGCAAGCGAGTAAGTAAATTACATTCTTGCTCTGGGGTTACCGGTGACTAATTGAAGCAAAACTTGCACGTGTTCTGTTAGGGACCATCGACCAATTTTCTGCAAATGTAACTTAATTTTTTTATCAAGTCTATTCACATTAACCTTTTCCTTGTATCTACCACAATTTAGACTGTATCCTAACTTTTATAAATAGGTTTTATCATAAGCTAACACTCAACGATGCTGTTTCTGTCCTGCACGAAAGGATAAAAGATTGAGTTGGCCCTACTTGCAGTCAAATCTGGGATTTGCCAATTTCACTCCGTGCTCTGCAGCCAGGGTTCAACCGACTCAGCTGTCTCACGGGAGATACTTCCTGGACAGTAGGAAGTGAGAACTCGTCCCAGCCATGACCATAAAAGCCTCGATAGGGGATCTGAAAAACTTCAGCTTTCTGCATGGCTGCATTCTGAGCAGCTTTATGAAGAACATGGCAAGTCTAAGGGTCGCTGACCGGAAGTCCCATGCTAACTCTCAAGAAAGTGTAGGTAATGAAAATGGGGTGTGTGGGATTACATAGTTTCTGAAACCAAGGATGGGGTTTTAAAACCCCTTAGGCACCAGATTCTGCGACAGTTAAGTGGTGCAGTGCAGCTGTGCAGTGAACATTTATAGCGACCGGACAGTGCAATAAAACACGTTTTGCACAGGTCAGGTGATGCAAATGTGTTTTCATGGGTTGGTTGGTTCAGATGTTTGTGCAAGATTTATATAATCTGCCCCTTTGACACTCCCTGCATGTGGCACAACACTCGCAGTGTGCAAAGTTGTTATGATGCAAGCAAAGTGTGGGAAACAGCCTTTACCACGCAGGCTTTTCTACGCGTTACGTTTACAACGGTACACTTACCTCGTGAACGTCTTTACAACGCGTATTGCTTCCACGACCGTCTTTACCACGCAAGCAACGTCTTCACGGAACGTCTTCTTTCTCATCTGATTCAGTCCTTTTTTAGTGTCGGCAAAGACGTGAGAAAAAGGCAAAAAAAAGAAAAAAGGGGGCTTAGGGGGTCCCCCCCCCAAAAAAAAATGCGTGGTAAAGGAATAATCGAGGTAAAGTATATGCGTAGAAAAATCATTCCGTTGTAACGCATGCGTGGTAAAGGCATGCGTTGCAACGGAATGCGTAGTAACGACATATATTCGCAAAGTGTTGGGTAGAGTCTGATTTTTAGCCCATCTGGAGTTTGCAGAATTCCTCGTGACTGCTAAGTGGACCTGAAAATTAATATATTGTTTTCTTGCGAGTTACTATTAAATCTGTGTTCCTCAAGACTTTGAAAGTGGACTGATAGTGGCTTTGGTGTTAACGTGGAAACCCACATGCGGAACATTTATGAGCAATCGTAGTATTTTACAAGGACTGTGGGAAGTTTGTGAGAAAAAAGTGTGCAACTTTGCACGCCCCTCAACAGCACTGCATGGTAGGGTGCTGTTTGGTTCAGACTCCCTCGTCTACAAAAAGTTCAGTAAGTCCAGATGCCTACGGCAGCCGATGAGGAAACCGCAAGCCCATGGGCTGCGGGGTTAATCATGGAATTAGAAAATACATTGTGCATAATTCGAAACATCCCATTGGTTTCTGAGGAAGCTCAAAAAAGTCCTCAATAACTGCGCCAACCTGCTGTGCGTGCCAGTTTTGTTTTTTAATGATGTCCCCTTTTACTCTTGAATGGGGATGGGGCATCGGGCCGCATGGAGTTGGTGAGTTTTAACTATGCCACTGCAAGCAAATTTCTGGAAGTTCACACTTCCACTTGAAATTCCCACAATTTGCTTAAAAATTTGTCCGACACAGGAAGGCCATTTTACACCTATATTGTCATGGACATACACATGTTCAAGGCTTATTTTCTCTGATGCCATAGGGATCAGAATTTATCAGGTGAGAAAAATAGCACCCAGTTAAGATTGTAGCCTGAAAATGGGGCATAACCTGCAGATTTTGGTGTTTACCTCACCAAAAACCCTTCTACTGACCATTTTGTCCCTGGTAAATTTCAACAGGTTTGACCTGCTAATATTTACAATGGGAGAACTGAGTGGGTGGGCTGCTAACCACACATCCCGCTGTAAGGGGAGTTACTTTACGTAGCAAAATTAATTGGACCAGCCATAATCTGGGCCTTAGAACCCCACCACAACTTAGATTCATAAAATGGTGCCTCAACGCTGGTTTTGTCCAATTCCTCAAATGTCCCTTTTGATCATGTGGGATGTGACTCTGAAACTGTTCCGCTACTTGACAGTGACTTATGGATGGGAGCTTTACTGAATCCCCCACTCTGTGCTCACTGGAGGCAAACCGTAGATTCCTCAAGGCCCGAGTGATCCATCAAAGCCATTCCTATTTTGTTCCCAAAGTGGTGTCAGATTTTTACATGGTCCAGGAGAGCGCTTTTCCTGTTCAGTTTTGCATACCACATGCAAGAGGTCAGCTGAAAACAACCCAATGTAATCTCAAAGTCAGAAGTTTTGGGGCCAGCCCTCACCTAGAGCCGGGGCCCATGGGATTCCGGCCTTCAGCAGCCATTGCACAAGCCGCGCAGACACACCTCAGGCACAATCCAAAATTTACAACATAACCATTTGATTTCACAACAGAAATTAGATCTCAAGCTGTTCGAAATGTACACACATTAACTTGATGGATGTTATGTTTATTCTATGTCATTTCCATCGTGGTAGGGTCTTGGAGTCAGTTGCAAAACCAGTTTTGCTGCTTCCGCAGTCCCTTTTACCTATATACAAAGGCTCTATGCGATGTGGCAAGCAGTGTATTTCTAGCTGCTTTCCTGTCCTTTATTCCCATTCCTTTAGTGATTCTGGGCATCCTTGCCATGCTAATGGGCACAATGAGTGGGTACAGATGGTTGTGACTGATTCTGCATCCCCCAGACAGAGCCCCAAAGCTTCTTTCGGGTTCTCAGCCGTCTGGCTGTGGCTTTCAAGACCACTCATTAGCAGCACATTTCATGTTTTAGCATGCCTCAGTAAATAGAGACGACATCATCGCGATGTGAGTTAATGGCTGCCGATAGAGGTGGCCCTGCTTCAGCGGCAGGAGAGTGGCGGCAATGGTACACCTTTAGCGATAGGCCACTGAGCACAAAAGCGCTAAATCCAATAATACTGGCCATTGTTGGAGGTTGATCCTCAATGCATCGTTGTTTTAGTCAGTGTGTCGGCAAGTCTACACTTTGGCTGGTCTTATTTGATGTCCTACTTCAGGGGTGGACGCCCTCGGTCCAGTAGGCCCGATTTTCAGGATAATCACTGGTTGGCTAATTATTTCAGTGCTCCGATGCCTTTTCGCTAGGTTCACAATATAGAAATCCCACATACACATACAACTTCCATTCTGATTTCGTAAGTGCAAATTACCTTATGTGGCTAGCCTAGAAGTTTGACGTAGATCTGACACACCCCTACCAGTGATGGACATCGCTGTTGTATTATGGTCCTATCTGCATCCCCGCGTCTCATCAATGCAAACCGGTGTCTTCTTTGCTGCCATGCTGTTTGCTATATTTCGCTTTCTCTCAAATTGCTCCTGGTCTGTCGGCTTCTGTATTCGGCTGTGAATGGTCTGTGCTTTTGCCGCTATTGCGTGACTGAGAGCCTGATCTTCGTGCAAACGCTTTCTGCACTGCATTTTTTTTTAGCTTTCATTCAGGGGGTTCTGGATCCTCTCAGTTGGGCGAATAATTCACCTAATGTCTATCTGTGCAATTTGATGTATGGAGAAAACCCTCATTGCATGTAATTAACATCTCTGTAGCCTTATGTCACATGGATTTAAAAAAGCACAGAGTACTTTCCTGGAAAGTCCAAATTTAATGCAAAGGAATTTTGGCTCATATAAAATTTTCCAACAAATGAAATCCCGAGAGTTCCTCGTGTCATGTAGAATTTCAGGGAAAAATGCCCACTGCCTCTCCGTTCCTGAATCTACGGAAAGAATCCTTAGCTGGTGGCCAATTAAGCTGTCTGCAATGTCCAAACTCGGAATATGACTAATTCACGCCATACTGAGCCTGCTGGGACTATTTTATTCTATCCTCTAAGAATATATGTATGTATGTATATATATATATATATATATATATCAAAGACTGTAGATAAACCCGGCACTCAAATCTGTTCAATTTTGATTCATACTTTTCATACAAGAGAATTTTTTATTTAAAGTGCCAACAAACAATAAGTTTCATGGAACAATTCAAAGTACCAGCAGATCAAAAGTTTTTGTTACTTGCTGTTCAATCAAGTAAACACATTTTGACCATATGTTTGGAAACAGATAGCATTATTTATCAACGATGAAAAGCTTGATGCAGTGATCCTTCCACATAGCGTTGGACCGGCAGCCGACAAGTGTTTCGTTTCAAAAGAAACTTTTTCAAGGCTTCAGAAAATAATATATGGATTCTCAAATTATTCCTTATGAAATTCAGTTCTTCCAGCAAAATTATTTGGTCTGATCATTCATTGACGAACATCGGACTATGATATGCCCCTGTCTTCGTAGATTTAGTCGTATAACGAAGCCGTCACAGATAATTTCTGAAGCCTTGAAAAAGTTTCTTTTGAAACGAAACACGTGTCGGCTGCCGGTCCAACGCTATGTGGAAGGATCACGGCATCAAGCTTTCCATCGTTGATAAATAATGCTACATTTAGCATGATGCCTGATAACAGAGCGGTTTTAAAGAAATGTCCCTCAAGTTATTGTATCTGCACACAATTTTGACATTCGAAGAAGTTTCCCTCAATCATGACGAATAACTTGTGTGCCTTCTTGCAAATGCCATAGAATATAATGCACTTGTAATAAGGTGGACGGGATATCCATCACGTTTGTGATGGAGTAACTTGTCTAACAGACTCTAAATCATGTCCATAGTTCGTTTCACTGGATTTTACACTAAAGGTTTTTTAATTATTGGACAGACGTACTCTGAACTTCACATCAGTTCTATCACATGGAACATAATTTAAATGTTGGCAGGCCAGTCGCCAAACGGCTTGGACAGTGGCAGCAACCCTCTTCCAGCCCAGATGCAGTCAACCTACCAAACTAAGGGTTTCATGCGGGGTTGGGCTTCTTTTTTCTCAAAAGCAGCCTTGCCTTTCCACCAAACAAGATGGCAGGCGTGTCTGAAATGTTTTTATTTTCTGCAAGCGGACCCCAAAGCAGGAGTTTACCTTCAGAAAATGAAATTTCCTGTCTGCAACTGCCCTAGTAAGAGGCAATATGTATATCTAACATAGCGTCAGAGGGGCCGTCTGAATATAATGCAATGGGGTCTCGTACTCCATGACCACCAGCAGGTGTCCTACTGAGAGGGCCTTCACAGTGGTGTCACCATCACCAGGAGATCCTCCACGGCCGACCTCAAAATGAGGCGGATATTGCGGCGGGTCGGCGGTTGGGACATCAGTCAATGTTTGATGGTGCTCCATTAACACCCACAATTAAATATCCATAATCGTTTTTCATAGGGTGTTAGTACAATGCATTCAACGTGCACACAAGTAAAGGGTGGATCTGAATGCAAAGGTTTGGATCAGTTTTCTAAAGTGTGACCAGTTGGTAGGTTCGCGCTTGGATAAGGAAATTGCAGACGCTTTAGTTGCAACTCATATTGTAATCATCGACTCTACTCTTCTCTCCTGCTGCTAGTGTCCGCTTCTTTCATTTACTCACTGTTGAATGTTTAAAAACTCAACATAGGTCTGTACCAGTGTGAAGGTGGCTTCTTTGTATCTGTCACTAACCAGGATTTTACCCGTGGTTCCCGCCCGATCTGGATACTAACCATCGCTTTCTTCTAACCCTCTGTTCCTCTGGTCTGTCCTTCCTGGTCCTTTTGCTTCACGTGTCAATAGGTGACTTTGTTAAGGCATTACCTTTGCAGTACCGGAGTGGCTCAGTCTATACTCCTCTTGTTACTGCTCCATCAATGTCTGCTCTGGATTCCATTACTCCACAGTTCTTTGCCAGACTGGGCTTGAAGTTTTGGGCTTGTAGTAAAGTCTTTTATGGGAGCTTGTGGACCTGTTGCTCTGCCATGGGCGTCAGTGAGAGGTAGACCTGGGTACCAGCTACTAACCACAGGTAGGCAGTGCCACACTGGAAACCAAATTCCCGCCCTGTCAAAAAATTTCCAGACCTGCCGCACACTCCAAGAGGCTGTGACTAGGTTTTCAGAGTCGACGGTTGCCTAATGTCATTTTCACTTCCTTTTTGAGGAATTTACATCCTTGAGCTGCAAGTCCCCTTGCATGTCTTTTTTCAGTAATTAAAGTAACTTTCTAGGCTTTGATATATATTAGGTTATGTATGAGTAGATATCATCATATCTTTGTCAGTGTCGGGTAGAGTTCATCATTTTGTGGGAAAGGACATTAAAATGCTGCAGATATGTGCACACTGTTTTTCTCCTTGGTGGAACGAAGCACAGCCTGATGAGGGGCCTATATGTCATTCCATAGACCCCACCCAACCCGCTTTCCCGTCCCTTTCATCCTGATTGGAATCAGAGGCAGGCGCGTTATTTCACGTGGTGCGCAAACATGATCAGAAAGGGCGCGTATACACATTGGATTCAGTACAGTGTGAACTAGACGTCTATCATTACGTCTGTAGCCCAGCAGAAGGAATATGTACAATCCTTGGAGGTGAAGTGCCACATGGCACTGTTTGCCCTGAAAAGACCCTTAAAACTGATAGAAGGGACGAAACGTCAACTTTGTCAAGGGGGATCGTCTGTTCCACTAACTTGTAGACAGTAACCTATGGATATTTGTCAGACTGTTTTTGGCTATAAACGTTTTAAGGTATCCCACCGTTTATGGATCATTGTCAATACTGTACACCACTGCACTTTTGAGCACTGCGTCATCTGCACTTTAATTGATTTTTTTTAACATTCATCTTATATATTTTGAGAATAAAATGAGCAAACTATTTCGCATACCAAGAGAGAGAGAGAGAGTAATTATATTTGAAAAGGAGTCCCACAGAACTAATGTTCATTTACACATTTTATGGAAAATAGTCAAGTACATTCTATGTAGTATGTGTACACATGTTCCATAATGGTCATTTCATGTGACATAACTTAAGCCGTAGATTTTATTTAAGTTTTAGGTGGGGAAAGAACCGGACTTGCACTTCTGTTATGTGTGGTAAGGCAGCAGCCTTGGCGTAACACTATTGGCTGGCACCAAATTCTGATAGGCCGTCCACGCCTTTCCATTAGGCACTCCGAACGTCAAAGCTCTGCTGTATCCTATTTGCCTTTAATTTCTTCAGCATCCATTTGCAGGAGATCTTCACGCATCAGTTTTATTCAAAACTCGCTGTTTACAGCAAATAAATTAACTTTGAGAATCACGTACACATATGAGACCAATACAAGCGTGCCTACAGTATCCACTATGGTAAAACCTATGAACGTTGAGATATAAAAAATATGTATTCCAGCGAAAGCAGACGTACAGAAAGGAAGGGACTATCAAACCGACTGCTCAATACCAGTAGCGGCTGGTGTTGGAATGGTATGACTTGCTCTTAATAGGATATTTACTTCTTAAGTTCTATGTTCCATTGTGATTGTACTGGTGTGTGTGGGTTCGACTCGCTGGCAGTTGCCTGCTGCCTGATGAAGGGGGCGCTATGTCCCGGAATCTTGGGCTTATCAATAAAGGCCTATGTAAAAAAAAAAGAAAACTTTGAGAATCTAGAAGTTAGCACCGGAGCTGCAGGCAGCGCAGCTCGGAGAGGCAACCACTGCTGTGCGTCTCTGTGCTTTCTTTATGCAGCTCAGACACTATCTCAGAGGTTTCTCCAGTTGATTTCCATGCTCTGGATGGTGCAATATTGGCACAAACTGGTGCATGGGTGATGTGGCTTATTAAGCGCTAACAATTGATGCACTATTGCTGGGAACGTGATCTGTGTTTGCCAACAATGGATATGGAAGATCCCCTAACACGCTTCCCCCTTACATTCTTGTTTTCTGGATGCTGGGAACGCACAGGTCTGGCCCACACACCTATGGGGGTGCTTATGGTGTAATAGCTATGGGGTTTCTGGTAACCAAGTAGAGACTGATAGAACGTGCACAGGCACCAACACTGCACAGATATCAAATATTTATTTATTTATTCTGTTTTATACAGCACCAACATGACCATCACGGTATCAGAGTGCTGTACAACAAGCGAGCTGAAGAGTTCATTAAGACACCTGTCACATATGATATTCTGTACACAATTCCTGTGTTAAGTTATAAAATAATAGGATACAAATATAAAATAAGGAACTCTGCGTAGTGTTCATAGCGCACAGTATGGACCAATAGGATGCAGTATATAATAGGGTGAGTAACAGTTTCAAAAACCGCTCTCTTAAGGCACATGTTTTTTTTAGTAGTGTGGCTTTAACTTCCTTCTTGAAAAGCCTGAGTGAGGTCATTGCTCTCGTTGAGGGTGGTAGGGAGCTCCATATATTTGGAGCAGATCCAGCGCTGTGCCACACCTACACCTCGAAATCAGCAGGCATGCGCAGCGACAGTGCAGTGTCGTAAGCACCTCGGTACAGGCCCCCTGCTGACCCATTCACCGGACACAGATACACCATCATTCACTGCACTGAGCACACATCTCACCAAACACCAGATCATAGGCTGGGCGCCGGCCTGGATGCTGTTCCAATGGCAGGCAGGGGTTTACATAAATACCAACATTACAGCAAGAAGCCAGGCCACTGGCAGAAAGGATCCCCATGTCGAAATCCTCATATTTCTCTGCAGCTGCCTCCTCTGCCTTACATGGTAAACCACTGAGCTGTGCTCTGCTTCCATCCGTACCATTTCACCAACAGAATTGGAAAGAAGTGGCACTATTATTTTTTCACTTCTAAATAAATGACTACCAGGTGTCAGGATCTGTAGTGCTTTAAACAGGAGAATTGAAAGGTTTTCCTCCTACTGGTCCAGAATGAGCCATGATGCATGGTCCCTTTACCTTGAGAAGTATGGTGGTGCTAGATAATCTCTGCCATCTTACAAATGCTGCCAGGGTTGCCATCTCACTGCACGGCACCAGGACACCATGCTTCAAGCAGTGGCCCTTTCTGTCCAGAGTCCTTGTAATGGTCCAGTTGGTTGGGTGGAACGAAATTACAACTACTGCCGAATCAGCACATTAGGTGGTCAAATGAAAGCCCAGGGCTGGGAACTTGGTGTCCTGATGACATGAAGTGAGGTGGCGACCCTGAGTACAAGCCTTACAGACTGTTGACAAGCCATACAGTAAACAACAGGCTAATTGGGACATCTGTCAGGAAAAGGTCTTCCCATAATCAGTTATTGAGTGAAAAGCCGACTGAGAAAAGTTACTTTAACACATTAAACCTTTAAACCCACTGCTGCTCTTGGAACTAGAAATGAGTGGTCTTTTTTCGGGCTGAGGTGAAAAAAGAATTCAAGAACCCGATTCACGGCTCCAAGTTGCCTACTCTCACGAAAACAAGATGAATGTCCTGATCGCCGTCGCAGGGTTCGAGTTGGCTAACCATGGAGGCTAGTAGTTCTCCGTCAGGAATACCCCTGCCTTCTCCTAATTTCCCTGGTGTTTTCCCTGGGCTTGAACAGGGTACGCAAAAAAGAACAATTGATGGATGGAATGCCGAACAATGTCAAACATTCACCGCAAGTACAGAGATCTGGGCCTAAATCCATCGTTTTTTTGCCCACTGTGCCATTCCAGTTTAAACTCAGCCATGTGCAAATCAGTCTTGACCCTGCTCCCCATGGGAGCAGTCCAGACCGAACTGCCAGACCAGGTCCTCCCTGGACCAGAAAGAAGCATCCTGGGACCGGTTTCGGGGTATCACATTAATGCAGGGTCAAGACTGATTTGCATATGGCTGGGTCCAAACTGGGGTGGCATAGTGAGGAAAATAAACGATGGATTAAACTCTGATCTCTTGATAGGGGCGAGTGGTTGAACATTTTCATCACTCCATCCATTATCTTTTTGTGCTTGCTTTGAGCAGGGTATATCAGAGGTGTCCAACATAGGTCTAAGAGGGTTGTGTCCATGTCTGGCTAAATTCGGAAACCATTGACCACTTAAATGAGTTCCATCTGTATTCACTGTATGTAAGTGTAGCTTATGTGTCCATCATGAAAATCTGGCCTGGATCCAGCTCTCCTGGATCTGTGGTGGGCATGTGTGCCATATATGTCGTTTGGTGCCTTCATGCATACATGGCATCACCTGGCGGAACAGCTACTGCTTCTGTGCCTACTTTTTGAACCTAACAAAAAACTCCATCTACCTCAACGCTCTTCTGTTTATGGGGAAACTGAAACTGAAGAGCTCGTGCAACAGAAAGAGTGCGTTGCGTTTATTATGTAAGTGCGCCAAGAGGTGAACATATTTATTTACTCAACCCCAACTGTCCCCATTAAGGACGTTTCTAGAACTCAGGTGAAAGTGTGTGGGTTTTTTTTTTACCGAAAATTGAAGTGGCGCTTAAACAATTTCAAAGTTCTCTATTGCCCAACTCAGTGGTACTTACTTGATACACCTTGAAAAGATGAACGGTTGAGCCAGCTCAGGAGTGAACACTCAACTCACTGAGCTATCTGACTGGAAATATGCAGTTGTCAGGTTCTGCTATCTTGAACCCCAACAGGATGCCTCTGATTTCGGGGACTAGCACTAAGACGCAATGGAAAAAAATCTCGGATTGCTTGCATCTCACATATTTTTTTACAAATTGATGTCAGTCAGGGAGAAGGGCGCAGTCTGCTGCTTGAAGCAGCCTTCAAACGCAAAGCCTCCAATTGTGTAAATGTGGCACCTCGATGCAAAGCAGCCGTATAATAACATTAGCACGCCGTGTTTATTATGGATGACAAGAACACGAAAAAGACACGTTTTATTATCAAATAAGCGATTAAAGGAAGGCTTTCAATAAACGTTTTAGAGTAGCCCCAACCACTTAGCTGAATTTAGTAGCATTAATTTAGTCAGCGGGACAGACAGCAGTTAAGGCTTCCTGCACGGGAGGTACTTCTGAGGCATAACAAATGGAGAGTGCAGTTCACTACAACAGACAGTAGGTGGGGGGCTTGCTCCATCTTTCGGTAGTTCGGAGGCGTTTGGTTTCTCACAGTAGAGAACGAGGTCAGAGAAGCGATTCATATAATTATGTATTTAGGTAGCTGATAGGATTTTCTTCTGCTGAATTGACAATGATCTCATTAACCACTAATTACCCCCCCACCGGAAACCTGCAGCCCTGTTTACAAAGCGGAAGGAGCCTAAACGGGAAGCCCTTTCCTTTGGGAATATTTGCCAACTCCAATTTGGGAATCGGTAATTTTTCAACGGTTTGCGAGCGGAATTCCAGTTGCAAACCCTCGATACATCCGGCACCGGATCACAGTTTGAAAGGGACGCCCACAACACGCCCGTCCAAATTGTATTTCTGTATTCAGTCTCAATCCCATTTTAGGGTTACTGACCCCTAAAATGGGCCAATGCTTCATTTCTACAAAAATATGTGCCAGGGCCAAGGTACCACTTAGGATGCTTGCCACTGCAGTTTACACCTCTCAGTGCCCCTGCCAATTCTGCGAATTGGCGCTACTAAAGGCCTGGAAGCGCTATTATTTTTATTAAGTGCCTATTGTAATACTAAACTGATTTGCTCTGCGTAAAATAGGCAGGCGGCGCCACCCCGTGGTGGAATGTCATCAGAAAAGCCTGTGTTAGGAATTAAGTGCTGAGCACCAGAAAGCAGTGGCACAAATTAAACACTGTACATAGCCCCTTTGCACTTGCAAGCTCCAAAGGAGAGTGTTTGCAACCATTAAGAAGTTTAGTACATTATTTGGCCACTAGTAGGCACACAAAGGCACTTTGCAACAGCAAATGAGAAGACACAGATGGAGTTACACGCTGAAGTCCTAATTCACAGTTGAAATAACATATGGTCTTTGGCTAATAACATCTCATTCCTTAGTTACAGAACCTTAGTAACAAATTGCGTACATGGGGTTGTCATTAGAATGATTTCTTTGGAAATAAAGCTAAGTGCGTGAGAGAGTTGAGTTTGCAAAGGTGAAAAGTATTCCACTGTAGGAGCTGAAAACTGAGTAAAAACACCACCACAGGAGACTGGTTGATTAAAAAAGTATTCAGGTATAGTCCACTGAAAATGGTTTAAGAAAAAAAAAGATTTAGAGTTGTTGAGGGAACAGCTTTTTAGCAGAATCTGTAAAATTGATACAATACATTGTTTCTGTTAACATATCATAGTCGTAAAAATCGCCTGACAAATATTTTGTCGTGAATATCTTTCACAAAAATATCTTTTCTTTGGGTGCACATTTTCTACAAGTAACTCCAGTGGGGTAATATTTTTGTCTACGATATTTAGGGTACAATATTTATGTCAGATCATATTATTACTAGAGAGAGGTTGGATGAATGGTATTCCAGTGGATTCCCTCAATATCTTTTAGAATACTGCCACTGGTGAGTGGTTGAAGGAACAGTATTGCAGTGTAGTCCCCTGGAAGTGGTTACAAATACCAGCACAGGAAAGGGTTTGTATATAAAATGCTCCGGTGTAGTTGCTGCAAAGTAGTAGTATTCCAGTGCAGCCCGTGGAAAGAGGGGCACAATATCTCCACTCGAGAGGGATTGAAAAAACAGTATTCCAGTGCAGGCACTAGTTTTACCACCATTCTCCAGTGATGGTAAAAATACCTCCAGCGGACAGTCGTTGACAATTTAGGTGCTGCAAAGTGGTCCAGGTGGGAGCGGTGTTATTTGTATGAAAGTAGAGGTCAACAGGCATGGCAGGACCGGCTTGTTCACAAGGGGATGGAGGGCCTCTTTTTCATGCTTCCCCCATTTCCTTCCCAGATCTGAAAATGTGTCTTATGGCGAAAATGTGTCTTCACATAGTGAACATGAGCCCTTTGTGCTGCCAGTGCAGTGTGGCTGCCTGTGGTTTCCATTGCAAACCCTGGGTCAGGCAGTAAGCTGTCGCAGTTTGATCCTATCTGTCTCAGATGTGAGTCTTGTTTCACCTGCACATTGACTGAGCTTGATTGAAACCTGAGTGGTTCAGTAAGCTGTTATGTCAGGGAGGGATGATGTTCATGGCCATTTCAATGGAGCGACTTCTGCTGCGTTTATCAGGCTGGGAAGCCGTGCTTAATTTGAGGCAGTGGTTTCCAGTGCTCAGCACCAGCACTTAATCATCAACACTGATGCTTTTCATGAGCACCAGTTAAGGAGACGTCCATTTACAAGAGATTAAGTGATTTGCCCAGAATCACAGGATGTTGAGCCAATTCCGAGACTCTAACCTGGCTCCCCAGCTCAGAAGTCGGCAGCTCTGGCTATTACGCCACACTCTCTCCCCACTTTCATAGTAAGTGGTTCGTTCTGTTTTAGAGGGCACTAACAGGAAAAATGGGCTGGTGCAAGCTGCATCCTGACGAGAGCCCCAACATTATTTTTTTTACAAATTAACCACTGCTTGGAAGCTGGTTACAGACTGATTGTGAATGAATTCTTGGAACGATTAAGTCGAGGACAGAGATAGCCAGGCAGATAGCCAGGCTGTTAGTGCAGGGTGCCCGGAATTAGTTTGTAACCACGTGGCCTGGATGCTTTCACTGCTGGTCTGAAGTTGAGGAAAAGGTTCATGATGCTGGAGACATTTCCATCTTCCTGGACAGGTACTGCTGGGGCAGGCAGGGGTGCCAGGTACCACTCCAGGTTCCTCTAGGCAGAACTTACACGGCTTCTCATCTTTGCAATGTCTGTTCAGACTATCCTCCCACCGTGCCCTGCTACAAACTGACTAAGCCTCTGTAAGACAGACAGAATAGTTGAAGGTGGGGTAGTATTGCGAGCAATCAGTGAATATGCAGCTTTAGGGCAAATCTGCTCCTATATACTTATTAGGGCACTTTACAAGCAGTTTGTATAGTGAACTATGCAGGCTATCTTTAGCTCACCCAGGCCATGCATACTCAGTGTCAAGGTAATACATACCTGCACATTGGGCATGCTGAAACCTGCATACATTGCACAGCTTTAAGAATAGGAGAAGGCGGGAAGGGGAAGCCCTGCTTCCTATTGATTTTCACACTCCGTCTCTTATGGCCAGGAATTGTTTCTGGGTCCATGCTGATTGACAGGGTGAGACTTCTGAGCCGGAAGTGGCAGGTGTATTGGAGGAGCATAGGTGAACTGTTCCTACAATGGGTTTTCGGAGGAGTCAAGGGGTCACAGAGGAGCAAGCGGGTGCGGTGTTAAGGAGAACGTTGGTTTTGGAGGCGTGGTGCTTGTGGCGTTACACACCACCCCCTCAAACATTGTATTGTGTAGTAAATAGTTGGATACAGGTGCTTTCAGTCGATTTGGGTGGGGTGTCTGTCGGATTTCAGCCTGGAGTTTTACATGCCCGCACTTAGAAAAACCCACACTCTCTTCCTCTCGTTTCTGTTTTGAAGGCCAAAAAACTTGGTTAGTTTGAAAAATATTCTGTTATAAGTTCCCCTATCAATCCACACTCCTCAATCTTCTCACTGCCCCTTAAGCCCCCTAATCTCCTGCTTCTTCTCATATGCCAGCATGATTGTTGGGAAGTCTGAAGCTCACCCCCACCCATCGCACTGACCAAGCTACACCCGCGTGGTCTCCCCTTCTAGTGACCACATTTGGCAGGAAAGTTAAAAAGACACCTGAACCCCTACTCTGCCCCCCCCTCCGCTGCTACAGAAAGCGAATTGAGCTGTCCTTGTAGACCTGTCATTAGGGCGCTGTTCTTTCAGATCTCTTAATGATGGCCTATCATTGTGTACACCTGAACAGTTTGTTATGTATTCAGATATACACAACAGATTTTACACAAGGCAGATTTACACATAAGAAGCATCTGTGACCCATGGTGAGACTTACAATGAAGAGTATGGCGCTGGTGGCTGGCAGTGGATAGGGTTGGGTTTTCGGACACGCTGAAAGGGCTCCACGCATTTAGTGGTCCAGCCCTACCAAATCGCCATCCTATGCAAAGAGAACGAGAGACCCCCCTAGAACTGTTAGCAGAGTGAGACCTGAAACTGCCTGCCATTGGATGGTCGACATGGACTGCTACTGTGGATGCTTATAGTGCAGAATGTTGCAGAAAGGTAAAGTGCAGAGGACCATTCAGGTGTTCTACAGTCACTTTATTTGAGGGGATTCCCAACACACCATATTCCACTGTTTTGCAGGGTTGTCAGGATTCACTTTTGTGGAGTGTGCCCAATATGCTCTCCGGTGACCTCAAGACCAATTTCAATCTCTCCCAGAAGGTCTGTCATGTTCCCAGGAAGAGAAAACCTCTTTCACCAGGAGTAAAAGGATGCCTTCTGCTAGAGGGAGGCAAAGACATCTGCACACAGCTGCGGCGCGTGCTCAGTCCAGGCAGAAGACAGGCAATTTCAGCTTCTACACTGCCCTGCTTTGTATAGAGCAGTGGTTCTTAACCTTTGAACTTCTGTGAACCCCCAGTGAATCATTATTGGAATAAGGGGACCCCCATTGCATTATTATTGGCATCTGGGGGCCACCCACTGAGTGGGGGACCCCTGTCAAAGCATTTTCCATTTGAACTACAAAACAATGCACAAGAATACAGAAACAAACTTTTATCAAAAACACAAATGATAAAATATATATGTTAATTCACAAACAAATACAAAGAAACTAACATTACATTTAATAGGAAGGTTGGAGGTTTCCTATATTCAATGAGGCCTCTCATCGTCCATACTTTGTTCTGATTGGTGCACTTGCACTGCTGCTGTGAATCAATCTGAGGGCGCTAACTTGATTTTTAACCCCCCATCCCAAATGACTTCAAATTTACAAACATTTCTATATTTTTCAGCTGTAAATTTTGCTTTTTTTTATTTATATACACTTTATTAATCTGTTAATATTATTTAATTTTCTAAGCAGTCGCTGACCCCCTGAACAGGTTAAGAACCACTTGTATAGAGTTTGAGGAGGGTCCGAGTTCCTTTGAGTTTTCTGTGGACCTCTCACAACATAGGTACTGGATAATCTCTGCTTGGGTCATGGCACATTATGAAGTGGCATGAGAAAATTCCTTTACAACAAAATATACCCTGTGTTAATAGAGAATACAATGTACGCAACTAATTGCTGGCACGTGTTTCACTCTCCTTAAAATGAAGCAGAGCATCGAAGCTTAGTACAAACACACGTACTTAGGATGAGAGCAAGTAACTTCCTCAAAAACGTATGTTAACACATGAACTCTGCGGTACCCTAAGATTTTTAATGTTGATTAATAAATAATTTCCTGGCTCATCATCATCAGGATTTCACTATTCCAAGACTTTAGGGAACACTAGCAAAATAAAGAATCACTGGTGGATTCAAGTGTTTCATTTGGTAAGCTAGCCATATAAAATGGCTGCCTGTCAGAACTCTTTTTTTGTTTTGTTATGTTTAACGTATGTACTGGCCTGAGCCTTTGAACAGTTTGTTGTCAAATCTATAGGGTAAATAAGAGAGAGAGTGTGTGTGTCTGTGTACCTTTAGAAATCAAGGACAGATACTTTAAATGCATGTTGTAAATTGCGACTGTTTGTTTTTGTACACTTAATAGCAAAAGTAAATAAAATGACTAATATATAGTAAAAGTAAAAGCAGTTTTTTTGCAAAAGAGGTTTCAAAAAATGTTCATGGATCTCATAGTAGGCTTGTACTCTGCATCTTCAGTTTTTAATATATTACTGTACCATGCTTGTAATTTTCGGTTAATAAAGCAATGTTGTTTTTGTTTTCTTGTGGTGCTTCCTAGACCTTATTTTGTCTCTTTCTCTTTCAGGTTCCCTGTGGAGTTATGAGCCGTCCCTCTACTGCCTCTTCCATCCCCAGTCACCCAAGGAGCAGCGAGGAACATGGGTGTCGAGCAGTGCCATTTTCCTCTAAGTACCTTACAAGAGCCTGTCAAGAATACTGACCCTGCCTGGTCTATGATGAAGGACCTCAATGCTGAGGCACCCAAGGCAGCGAGCGCATCGTAGCCCCCGCATTGCAGTACCATGACGGGCGAAACACAACATGCTTACGCCATCAGCAGCACGGAATCTGGCCCCAAGCACACAGAGAAAGAGTTTTCCCTTGAACTTTTTGTCGGAAAAGATGGTAGGGACATGGACCATAGACTGGCGGACAACTCTGACTTGTATTCCCGTGGCTGTAACAATAGCGGGCCTCAGTTTGGCTTCAAGGACAAGGAACCGCAAAACCAAAGGGAGGCCGTGATCCGACCACAGCAGGCGGGAAAGATTGACTTCAAGTCACTGTATAACAGACCAAAGTTCTCCAACGATGGTATATGGAACGGTGGGAAAATCGGCCCCCTGTCTCCCAGTGGCAAGAGCAGAGTGAGAGAGAAGGCTAAAAGGTCCGGGAAAGGTGATCGCACACAGCATCAGCTGTACAGACTGAGTATTAGCAATTCGAGACCAAACCCTACTATTGGGATCGCCTATCCCCAACAAAAGGTAACACCACCAAAGAAGCTAGAGGTGAACAGTAGGCCCATATCAGGAAGCTACGGTTTCCCCGTTTCTGGTATCACTGAGCGGGAGACAGAAGTCCAGCATGACGATCTCAGCTTTCATAGATGCTTCCAAGAGGTCTCCTCTAGCCTTACCTCCACAAATTCTACCTCACAGCCCAAAGCAGCTCCACACCAACACCACAGCCTGAAATTACAGCAAGCAACTGCCATTGACCACGAAGGCTCCAACACCAATGAACAGCTGCATTTCTTGGAATTTGAGGCCACTGGAACAGACTCTTGGCATTCGCCGGAAAAGAAATTTACATGTGCAACATACGGCGTGTCTGTACAGAAAGCAGGTCCCTTTTCTGAAGGCAGCAAGTCAAGTCAACATAGTTTCGAACCTGTGCCATTTCAGTATTCATTTCAGTCACTGCCCGATGCCGATCCTGATGCATTTTGCAATGAAGCAACCGGCCAAGATTACTTGGAAGAGGCATTAGCTACCAACCATGCAGTCCACGGTGGTTTTGCCTTCCATTCTTCTTCAGCCGATGGACTAGAAAAATCAGTCAATGGTGTTTTTGATAATTTATTAAAAGATAATCGCACATATGCCCTCCCTTCTCAGCAGACTCCATTTTTTCATACACAGCAAGCTCTGGGGGCACAGCACCCAGCCCCTCCACCTTGCTACAAAGGAAGGAATGAACATTCCACTGACCTTAATGGTGCTATTTCATCTTCGGGTGCTATAACTTCTTCTGGTGCTAGCGATCAAACTTTAAGCACTTTCCAAGACAGCAAAACAGTGTTTTCATCCAGCAATTTTAGTTTACACAGTAATAGCGTAACAACTCCAGCCAACAAGAGGCAGGCAACATCAAAGGACAGTTTACCAAATCAAATTCCCCCTCTTAGAAGGAATATGCCACCCAATTCCCTAGCCCAAGTGCCCTTTCAGAGTAAAGTCTACAGTAGCTCTTCTGTGACCAATGGAAATGCAGGACCAGTGCCTTTTGATAAAAGTAGTTTGCCAACAGCACAGAGCCACACCCACATGTGGGATGGAGAAAGCAGTGCCTATCTTTCAATTGACCAAAATACACTTCCATACCCTCCCCCTTCTGGGAGTCAGTTCACTTACCAGTGCCAATCTAATGTTGAGCAGAGGAACATGTTGAAAAGTTCCAGGATGTCTTGGCAGCAAGGGCCTCTTACAAGTGTGGTGCCTAACCAGAACAGGACAGAGTTGTCTAGGCAATTAGAGAGTACCGACTCTGCTTTCTCATGTAATAATGCTGAATGGCGAGGAGCCAATCACATGCAGAATAACTATGCCTTAAACAAAACAACTGGCTATCACAATTCAGAATCCAGGTCAGGTGAAGAAGTTGTAAGCCAGAGCAAAGACTCCGCTGTGCAAAATTGTGGTCCAAATAATAATATCTATTTTCAAGACAGTGTGACAGATACAAGCTCTCCAGTATGTGACCCCAGAAACAAAACTCTGGTATTTTCTATGAACCAATCAGTACCAGTGGGATCCACAAGAAATGCATCAAACCAAACTGCAGCTTTACCGCTATCATCGTTAGTTACAGCCTCTCCATCTGAATCCCCTCTTTCTTCTCCTGTTCCCAACACCTTATCCAATAGCACATGTTCATCACTTTCCCCGTTGTCTAGCAGCCCCAACAATCCAAGCTCTGAAGAGAACCAACTCTCTGCTGCACTTACTTCTTTCTACAATCAATCGTGTCACCCGAAGGAGAATAAAACGTTCCATTCTGTGGACCCCTTGCATCCCAGCTCACTTCCATACCATCAAACCGATTCTACGAAAACCTTCTCATTCCCATCTGAAGTCACCAAAGATGAACATGTCTCTAAGTACCTTCAAGAGAAGCAGTTCCACAAACAGAACAATGAGGCAGGTAATGGTTGCATAAATAATTTTGAAAATGAGCCACCCCCTCCGCCTTACTCCTCCCATCATCTTCTTGCCAACTCTCTAAGCAGCGCGAGTCTAGACCAGCTTGATGTTCTCCTGACTTGCAAGCAATGTGACCAGAACTA
Source organism: Triturus cristatus (assembly GCF_964204655.1). Classification (NCBI taxonomy): domain Eukaryota; kingdom Metazoa; phylum Chordata; class Amphibia; order Caudata; family Salamandridae; genus Triturus; species Triturus cristatus. The sequence goes on along the minus strand of NC_140595.1, from coordinate 628,446,058 downwards.
TAGCAATTTGTCTTCGTTTCTTGAGCACCGTCAGTATTGTGGCCTACACCCTATATTTCAGAGTGAGGTCAAAGAGTCCTCCAGAGGGCCAGAGTGCAGGAAAGTAGGGGTTAATTCATTGAAACCTTCCCGTCCACTTCCGGGGTTGCCACTTCCCAAAGGTTCTTCTGATGTGCATCTGCATGTGCAGGCTTCAAACAAATGTAGTGACTTCCTGCTAGGAGGAGATGGCAGAGGGGACACTAAGGAGGAGCTACTGAAGGCCAACCTGTTTAATGGCTCGGCAGCAAACTTGTCATCTGTCAACGCTTCTGACTTGGACATTGACGAAGCAAAGCTAGATAGTCTTATCACTGAAGCATTAAATGGCCTGGGTTATCAATCAGATAACCCTGAGATAGACAGCAGTTTTATGGATGCATTTGTTGATGAAGAACTCTCCATGATTAAGGCTCAACCCTACAAGATCAAAGATAATTTACCAAATGAGGGTACACTTAAGGCCAAAGAACTGGTTGAACAGCAGGGCTATCGAACCAAAAATGTATTTAATATTGAAAAGGACAATCGACCAAATCACCTGGAAAATAACAGAAGTTCAGGAAGAAGACACGGAGAAACAAAAGGTGTAGCCACCAAGTTCATAGATATTGGGACTCGACAGCTGCAGCCAATGAATGTAGAAGATGCAATCAATGGCCGAAAAATGGGAGACGCGTTGTGTGAAAAAAAAGAGTTTGATAAGAGAGTAAAGCCAAAGATCACAGGAAAGCCCAATAATCATTTACCAATGTCAGTAACTGCAAATCCTCTAGAGATGGCTAATTTGTCCAAGAAGCAACCTAATAGAAAAGGTGTGGGTTCCTGGAAGAAGGGTAAAGTCGGAACGAGCCCCGTTGACCAATCCAGAGAGGAGGAAAACAGCAAACCTCAAAGAGCCTATGTGAAAGACAAAAAGAAGAGGAAACCTGGCACCTGGAGTAAGGAGCTTATCCAGAAAATTGTACAACAGAAAAATAAACATAACAAATTGCATGTTAAAAGTGATAGAAGCACGCAGGCGCAACCAGTTACTGAAGCAGCAGTCCTCGAGAGGCAAAGCCTTTCATTTGGGGAGTATGACTATGTATCCGATTCAGACGACGATGTAGAGTATGGAAAGAGGAAAGCCAAAAACCAGCCTAAAGGAACGTTGAAATATACTTTCACAAGTAAGCATTGCGGATTGATTGAAAAGACAAAAGAGGTGACAGCCTGGAAATGTAGCAAGACGAAAGAGATTCAGAAACATTCTAGGGACTCAGACAGTGAAACTGCTGGCAACGGCTCTTATCCGCTAAGGGTGAGAAGAAGAAGCAGTAGGTCTTCCTCCAGCAGTGTCTCAAGCGAAATAGATACGAACTGCAAAAGCACAGAGATCACCGATTCTGGAAATGAAAAGGAAGTTGATGGCAAGAGAAAATATTTCCATAAATCTAACTGTAAATCTGACCATGATGCAATTTTATCCGCATTAGCCACCAAAGACTTTTCAAATGAAAAACGTAACGAACAGTCAGACGTCTCAAGAGGTGCAAAAAGATTAGGCTCTGCCGAATTTTTGCTTGCTGACCCCAAAGTGTGTCAAGGAAAGATCAATGTTGCTCCAGCTAGCAGTGTAAATGAGGCTACTGAGTCACCAGCAAGGCAAAAACAATTCCCCTTCTATGACCCAACCAGTAACCACCCGGAAGCACTTCTCTGCCAGAACAAGTCATCCGATAAAGACCACGAAGCCACTAGCTACACTGACATTGACTCTGAATATCAATCAGATATGACAACGGCCCATCAAAGTGAAACCCATCAATTTCCAGCCTATAGTGAGAACACAAGTGATTATGCTGAGGAATTAACAAAATCAATGCATGTTGCCAATGCAGCGAGCAATGCTGTTCATGATCACAGCACTGAAACTGGTATGTCTTACTCAAAGGAATTTAGGCTATGTGATGATCCCAAAGACTTTCAATATTATAATCAGGATCCTCATTCTGTGGATTTTGCAATAACGCCTAAAGTGTGCGGTTCTTATAGCAAAAGCACTGATGCATATGAACAAAAGGATGTGCTCCACTATTACGATTCACACCTATTTGCCAAACCTCTTACCGTAGAAAACAACTCCTGCACAGGTGACATTAACACAAGTTCATATGAACACAAAGTTCAGGATATGGTCTCATTCAAAGGAGAAGCTGCACAGAAGAAAGTGGGCTCACCTCTTAACTTTGATTCTGTATCAGTATTTGGGGAAATCCCTGTATCAGAATATGACAATACTTTGTATGCCAGTGTTTCTGTGACCAAAGACAATTTTGTACCCTACGCAGGTGAAACTAATCAGTGCAGTAAGACAACATTGTTTGATCATCAATTTGCTCCCTTTCTAGCAGAAAAGGATTGGGAATTGATGCATGAAATGTCTCCGTTGTTGTCACAAGATCATTTTCATAATCCAGAGAATAAAGAACAAAATGACATTCGTATTGTTCCATCTGAGCAAATGTCCAGCGAAACGATTGCAAGTTCTCATGTGGCTTTTATGAACAGCATGTCAGTCGATGAACTTGCAATCAAAAGGTTGGTAACAGAACTAGAAAGTCAGCTTCAAACAAGCCAGCCAAGCAGCCACGTTCTTGCTCAGCCAAACTCAGAGAATGTGAAGAGCCGAAAGTGTAGTGAGGACTCAAGTCAGTATTCGACTTCCCCTTCAAATCACACATCGGAGAATGCGAAGAGTATATTTTCGTCAGATGAGCTGAATGACCTTACTAGTACTTGCCACGCTCAAGCAATGGCTTATGTGAGTAGCAATTTGGAAGATAATACAACTCCACACCCAACTGTAAATGAATGTTACGAAACCCCGAAGAGTTCCTGGAATTACACTGTTCCATTTGATTCTATTGATCAACCAATGCATCAATCAATTTTTAAAGGTTCTGATTCACTTGACACATATGTTCCTAATGGAGAAATTAGTACATGTACAGATACTCTGAAGAGTGCTTCTGTTGCACAAATGAATATGTCTGAAGTAACAAGTTATGAATCGCAAAACTTGCTTTGTGATGTTGACTCATCTGGATTTTCTGATGAAGATTGTGTACAAAATGTTTTAGCCAGTTCACTAACTTGCCCTAAACTTACCGACAATGAGCCTCTAGTGTCAAAAAATACTGCAGATAGACCTTCTAACCAAGAGGAGGCAGTGCAACCTATTTGCAACAAACAAACTAACAATGGTTTTCAGGAGCAAAATAGACTAGACAAATCATTCGATGATCCACCCAAACTAGATCTTTTCCAAAGTCATGCTTCAAATTTCCAATCTCAATTTGATTTGCAAGAGAACGCCGTAGCACTCCCAAACATGACATCTACATCTCACAAACTCTTCACAGAGTCAGCGGTGGAACTGTCAATCAGGGCATTGGCTCACGAGACTTTGCAAGTAACTGCAGCTTCAAACTCTGAAAGTAGCTTGGTTAATGAAGACAGGTCTCATGCAGACTCTGTATTCCCATCTGTTTATGTGGATAGTGATGATGGCAGGCATTTATTGTTCGATATACCAAATTTGGACAAAGAGGAAATCAACTGTATTGACAAAGTGGTGACCGTGCAAGGGTCAGCAGCTAACCCGTTACAGGAGCTTCAGCTCTTTGTGGCAAGGACTGCAAAGACTAATGAAGAGGAGATGTTGATGCCCTGCTTCCCAGGACTTCTTTCTGCTGCACATGCAACGTCAAGCGATGATGGTGTTCATTCTGAGGAGAGTGATGAGGACTGCAGCCTTGAAAAGGAGATTCCATCCGGGAGCCCAGCTCGTCAACAAACTGATGACACCAGCGCTTTTAGCACAGACGCCAGGGCCAGTGCAGAATTGACATCTCTCACACCAGAACTGAGAGAAGGGAAAAAAATGTCGGGGTTAGTCGATGACCAATCACTCACAATAACAAAATCCTGCACTGTCGAATCCCCAAAACCTGCGAACGGCGAGCTGAAAACTTGTAAGGCACAGCAGCATCACTTAAGAGATGAATATTCAGCACTGGATGACCTTAATAGCACCATGGATGCTATTTCACAAAACCACGACAGCCTTTTATCGTTCAGGGATGCAACCAAAAACCTTCTGACAGAAGAGGCACAGAAAGAGGATCAGATAGTGAACCTGTTAAAAGCAGATGAAAACCAAGCAGCCTTGACATTTCAGGAACAACAAGACGCTGCATTTTCCAACCAGGTTTCGTTTGAAATTGAGCCCTTAGACAGCATTTTGAAGGCAGCTCCATATATGTGTGATACCAAAGATAACCTGCCATGTGATAACTTAGGCCATGATGAGAGTTTGTCCTATGCTTCACCCCTGGACTGCAGTAGCACACAAACTGAAATGAACAATGGTCGCGAAGAAGAGTGGCCACTGTACCAAGGTCCACCTCCAAGGGAGCCTCACAACTCCTGCAACCTTTTGGTGAATAAAAAAAGTGATAATTTGCTGACAGAGGAAAGTATCTACCCAAATCCCAGTCAGGTGTCTAAAAAGGAAAACACACAGGTCAGTGAAATCCTTAGCACGCCATATTGCAGTGACAAATCTTCTAATTCTTTGCACAAAAAGTCTCCGATTAGTCACTCACAACTGGCAATAATTAACCCAGAAAGCCCAAACATCTCTGACTTTCAAGTGCAGTTATCTGAGAAGCCAGTCTACGGTGCAGCCCAAAAACCCAACTCAAATTCTGAATTGCTTGCTCCTCTTACACAAAGCAATTTTGATGAAGCACCTTGTCAGGACACAGGTTTGTTCCCATTAACTCCCCCCGACTACAATTCCACTGTCGCAGGTGTGGACACAAGTATAGGGACTTGTCTTGCAGACAATCTACTGAACAACATAGAGCAGTCTGAACAAGGCCTACTTCTCAGCTCGCATGCCCTGCTGTGTTCAAGCAACAATGGGCAATTGAAAAGTGATGACCAATTTGACTTGAGCAGCTTTACACACTCTTTTCCAGCATCTTCTGACACAAACTCTTTTCCACCATCTTCTGACACAAACTCTTTTCCACCATCTTCTGACACAAACTCTTTTCCAGCATCTTCTGACACAAACTCTTTTCCACCATCTTCTGACACAAACTCTTTCCCACCATCTTCTGACACAAACTCTTTCCCACCATCTTCTGACACAAACTCTTTTCCACCATCTTCTGACACAAACTCTTTTCCAGCATCTTCTGACACAAACTCTTTTCCACCATCTTCTGACACAAACTCTTTTCTACCATCTTCTGACCAGAAGGAATTGACTGAAATGTTGACCGAGTGTGTAAACCATGATCTTGCACTGCCACATCACAAAGAGAGTGAAGCATGCTCCAGTGGAACCAGGGTTCCAAATTTACAATTAATGTGCTTGGATGGCCTGCAGGCGTGCCACTCTTCCCCTGACAATTCTGCCTATTCCACTCTGTCTGTAGATCTCTTCACTGAAATGAATGTTCCTGATAATGAATCAAGTGCCCCTCTCCAGCCAAAAAATACACCTGAAGAATGTTTTGGGCCCAACAAAGAAGGTCAGAAAATGCCACAAGATACTTTAAACTCTATCGACTACAGTGAAGAAAAGTCCACAAATTTGAGGAATGACCTTCCAGGCACAACAGACTTAGGACATTTTGACCTGAATGACACTCATATGTCAGAAACAATTGCTAAGAATCCCAAAGAGACCTCTACGGTGTTAGAAAACATAGACAATCCCATGCAGACTAGCGTGTCGAGTACATGTGTTCCTGATCATTTAGACCCGGTAATGAATGGGGTTTTGAACATATTGAACTGTGAAAAGAGCAAAGCAATATTTCGAAGTCTAGGTCTCGCTTCTGGCAGTGGTGACCTGAAGGCCAGAAAGGCAGCTGGATTACAAGTGACCTGTGATATTTGTTCAGCATCCTTTAGGTCCAAACCTGGTTTAACAAGACACAAGGCATGCAAACATCAAATAAAGCATGATGATGAAAAAGTACCAACAGCCACGGATAATGGTGATGTAGTATTTCCAAAGAAAGCGTGTAAGACATCTAAGACAAATGCTTCTAAAATCTTGCTGCCAAAGTCTGGGCAAAACGATTCTTCAAATTCTCCTATTCAGACCAATGCGAAAAAATTAGAAGAACAAACTGAAGATTTAGCTGAAAACAGTAACATAGGGTTTGAGCCTCCATCGACAAACATGCTGAATGCAGGACAGTCATATGATTCAAGTGTAGAAGAGTCACCCAATAAACAACCAGAGGAAAAAGGGGAGAAAAAGTGTCGGAAGCAAAATAGAGAAATGGATGCTAACGACAACTCTAAAAAGACTGAGCTTGGTAAAGTTAAAAAAAGAAAGGTCAAAACACATGTAGGCACCTCCACTGACTCACACGCTCCCTCAGATGAAATTTTAAACATCATCAAAACAAACATTTTAAAGGCAATTATATGTCCAAAACCTTCAAGTAGCATTGTATCAACACAAACAAAAAATGGAAGTTGTGAGAGCCAACAGTCATGCGATGCAGTTACAGCAAGAGGCAGCAACCAGAAGATGAACTGTGAAAGCATTGTTAAAACAAAGAAATTGTGGCAGCCGGAGTTTGATGGGTCTAAAAAAGGTCACAAGGAGAAGAAAGAGAACATTGTCAGAGAAAGTCCTGTTTGCGATCAAGGGTGGATAGATGGGTATTTAAGGCAGGTTGAGCAGAATGTGAGCGACGAAAGGGAGAAAGAGCGGGAGTGTGTAGTAAGTTTGGATGGAAACCAAACCTTATATAATGATGCAATGGAAGTTCATACAGGAGACCATAATGAGTCATTGGAATATGAGCCTTCAAGTCCAGTTGAGATACAGCGAACGTTAAGACTTATCGAGGCTGAATTGGGTACAGAAAGAATGCCAGAAGAGTCTCCGAAGAATCTTTTTGTGGGTGATTGTTTCTCGGCAGACTCAAACCGCAGGCAGATGCAGCATTCAGATCCCTCATCAAAGAGCATTGACGAGGCAGACATCCAAAGTCTATTTGATGATGACATCACCTTTTCAATGCTGTTTCCAAGAGATGATCACTTCAATAGGAGGAAATGCACTCGTGTTTATGGGAAGCGAAATAAAAATCTGACACCTGTTGCCAGCACAAACATTAGAGAGGTAGATCCTACAGAGATACTCACCATTGACCCTGGTTCTTCTTTTGTTAGTGAAAGTACTGATTCCATGAGCTGCAGTAAGGATGAGCATTCTAGATATGAAACCATATCAATTAATGACTCCTTAATGCTGGATATATGTCATAGAGGCAATTCAAATGAGAACGATGTTGACTCAAACTCTTGCGAAACTGTTGTGCTTCAGGCTGATCGTGACCATCAAAGTCCAGGGATGGATACTATAGATATGGACAGTGAAACACTTTTAAACTTTTTGTGCCAAAACCACCAGGCAGAGAACACAGCACCATTGCATGCACCTTCTTTCATCACTGATAGGCCTGTGGAACATAAAAGCAGTATTTTAACTAAAGATAATTTTAGAAAGTCTTCAAGTGAAATCGAAGATGGACATTTCTTTCGTGAATGCAGTCCAGAAGAGCTCAACCGAGAAGGCAGTAGACACGGAAGATGTCCATCGGAGTTTCACACTATTGACATTGAGTCGCTCAGTGCAAAATTAGAAACAGGTGGGATTTATATTCCTAAAGATTCTGAAGAGACTTCTGATGACCTGGACATAAACAGTGTGAGTCCCAAAGAAAATACAAATCAGAGCCCAAATAAATTTGAGGAGGGGAAAACTACTAAAAGTCACAGCGATGTGAATCTTAAGACAAAGAACAAGCAGTACAAGTGCAAGGCTTGCTTCCAGTGGTTCCGTACTTTAGGAGAGCTCAACCATCATAAGTTCAGTCACAACCCCTGCCCTCCACCGACCTGCTACATGTGTGTTCAGCGTAAGTTTAGCTCCCGGGAACAGCTAAAAGACCATTTGAGAGAGAAGCATGCCAAAAACAAGGCTGGCTTTTGGGTCTGTGGGATGTGCCTGAAGGAGATCTCTGATGTCTGGATGTACAATGAACATTTAAGGGAACATGCAACTCAGTTTGCCCGAAAAGGTCAGGCACAGTCTGTGTTGGGTTTACATGGCTGCTTTGCTGACGAGGCTGCTGTTCATACCTTTCTAACCAGGTTCATTTATCGAAAACCAAACAAATCAGACAAGCACTGCGACTCAGGAAACACTTTAAAGACTAGTGACACAGAGGAACTAGTAGAACACGAATCACAGACCAGTGAAGAAGCAGAATTGAGTAGTACTCAAAGCAAGTTGCCTGCCACCAATTTCAAAGAATCTAGTAGCCCACCTCCAGAACCTTTGCAACAGAAAGAAGCAACAGAGAAGAATTCACTGGTCCAACCTAATCTGAACGAGTCTCACAGTCCTCTTTCGGAGTTTGCACCAAGGAATGATGCAGTCCAAAAGAATGCTCCAATGCATCCTCTTTGCAAAGACCCTTCCAGAGATTGCCATCACTGCGGAAAGCAGTTTCCAAAGCCATTCAAGCTCCAACGGCACTTGGTGGTCCACAGTTTACAAAAGATATTCTTATGCCATAAATGCCCAGTCCTCTATCAGGATGTGCAAGAGCTGAGAAGCCATATCCGACAGCAGCACAAAATATCAGAGGACTCTGACATTAAACACACCACACTTTATGCATGTGAAATGTGTGCCGACGTCATGCATGTGATCAAGAAGTCATTCATATGCAGTGCATGTAATTATACATTTTCAAAGAAGGAACAATATGACCGGCATATGGAGAAACACTTGGTGGGTGGCAGCAAGACCTTCAGATTTAGGCGGGTGAGGAGACCAGATGCCTCAGTAAATGAAGTGAGTGAGAAATTAAAAGAGGCTCACCCAAGTGATGGTTCGCCACCAAACAAAAAGCGAAGAAACATGCCAGGATTGTCACCAGTTCATGAGTCACATATCATTAGTCCAAACCCTGTACATACCAACCACACAAGTGACAATTCCTCATGCATTGAGTCTATAAAAGCACCTCAAGTTTTCACTCCAAATGACAACTGTGGTATGCCAGAGGCATTGGTAAAGATGGAGGATGAGGAAGAAGACTTTGGCAACCCCCTTTGTGAGATGGAAGAGTCCTTGCAATTGAGCTCTATGCCCAGCCTTTCACCACCAATGCCCCGGGATTTAAAGAGAGACCCAGAACTCGATGACATTCCTACTCTTTCAATTAGTGAACCAAGCAAGCAAGATGCTGACATGAAGCCTCCTCCATCTCCTTTTCCAGACCTTTTAGAAATAAAGGGGGGTCCTGATAGTATCACACTTCTTCCTGAGCCAACAGAAGAAGGGCTTCTTGAACTATGCACTGAAGAACCTGCACATATAGAGGGGGAGAAAGAGTTGCCACCCGGGAATCTAGGTGGGAAGCTTTTTCTTCCTGGAGAGACACAAAGTTCACAAGATAAATCAAAGGAAGAGTCTTTTCAATGCACTGGCAAGAAGAGTACAGAGTTGATTGAGCTCACTGAGCATCAGGTAGAGACAAATGAATTACAAAAAGTGTTATACATAAATACACAAGTAAATAATATAACTAATGAAGAAGTTTCATTAAAAGCCAATGCCACAGAAGTCCTACCACATGTCCCTATGCCCTTGAAGGAGAAGGCAGCATCATCCGATTCAAGTACAAGTTCAAGAAATCACATCTCTATGAAAAAGGGCAGTGTGGATACTCACTCAAGTAACAGACAGCCTTTGAGTGTGCAAAGTGTTGTAAGCATTGGTTGTTCTTCTAAATTAAGTTCATCCAAGGAGAAGGCTACTCCTGACACCATGTTTTCTACCAGAGAGGGAAGTGCAAACATTATGAAGGAAGTAGGAGGGAGCCACCACAAGACGCCAAATAGCCAACCGAAAAACTCTTCTGTCATTAACACTGTAAAATGCAGCAGCCCAAATCCAGGGAAACCCTTGGTGAAACCATCGTTAAACAATTCCCTGAAAACGTATGTCAAAAAACGGAAAGATCACTTGACTCTTGACTACAAGTGCAGCTCAAGCACCAGGGAGAAACTGGAGGGGGAGGGGAAGATGAAAAACAACAAAGTGGTGGTTGTTGGCCCTGGCAGGAACGACTTCCCGGGAAGCTTGAAGAAGCACGATCGGACACATGCCTTCCCTGCCATGTCATTCGGCAAAGAGGACACTTTGAGCAAAGGTCTCCGCTGCCACAAGCCAAAACCTGGCGGAGCAGGCAGCCAAATCAAAAAGCTTGTAATAGATACCCAGAAGCAGAAGAAGGTGGAGGGGCGTCAACACTCCAGTGGGGTAAACAAGGGCAAAAAGGAGCTCTTGGGGAAAACCCTCCACCAGTTACTGCCCAAAGGGCACAGCCCTCCTTTACAGAAGCACAAAACTGCCCAGACCTTTGTTAAGCCCACTGAGTCCCCAAACCACAGGACAGCAGAATCACAGAACAATCTCTTAAGCAAACTCTTTGGCCAGAAATTAACTAGCTTCAAGATTCCTCTGCGAAGAGACACTTCGGAATAGCATCTATGGATATTGATATTTTTCTCTGTTGAATTGTCCGCAGAAGAGCAAAAAGCGAGTTGCCTCCTTTCTGCGGAATAATTTCCCCTCCCTCCCTCCCCCATCTCAAACTTGCACTGCTGCAGCTGTGAAATAGTTTGCTTTGTGTCTACTAATCTACTTCAATTCCCATGATTCATCATGCAAATAGCAGGAATATCATGTGGGTGATGGTTTCCTTAAACTGAAATTGTTATCTCTTTGGGTAAAAAAAAATAACCCAGCTTTGTCAAGAGCTTGCCTTTGCCTCATTTTGATGAAGTTATGCGGTTAGATGAAAATGTTCCTGTGTGCAGAAATGACTATCATTGGAACCATTTTCAATCCAGCTCAGATCCAAAGAGTGCCCTAAGCTGCAAAAAGCTAAACTTTAAAGATTATTTGTTATAAGATAATCCAAGATGCTTTCCTTCAGCTGAGGGTCTACTAAAGGATGATGTCACCCATTTGAAACAAATCCATTTACATATTTGATGGTGAAGCTGCCAGTCATTTGGCAGAATTAGTAAATAGTTAATATCCTCAGAAGATTGTGGAGAAAGAACAATAACGGCAAACATTCTTTGATCTCATGCTGCATTTTCATCGGGATGCCGAATTAATTTGTAATATATCGTTATCAATTGACCACTGTAGATATTGTATTGTAAATGCATAAAATATTGTTAGAGCGCTACACCTTTAAATTTGTGACATTTGTGTTTTCCGACAAGACTGACAACTATTGTCCCAGCGGTTAGTACTATTTCAACCATGATCTTACTCAGAAGCATTTCCACGGCCTATTACTCTGTGATAGGAGCTTCAGATACATGTCATTGGACACTAAGAAAGGACAAGAAGCAGTGCTGACAACCTGACGTTTTGTTGCCATGCATTATTGGTGCTATTTTTTTGTAATGTGAACATAGACTTCCTTCACAGAAAGGAAGTAGTAAAGTAGTAGCATTTGCCTTTATCGCAAGATATCCTTTATGCTGGCTCCTCGCAGTACGATGTAGTAGGTACAAAACTGAACTCTTTCGAAGACTCGAAAGCAAACTCAGGTGCAAACAAAGACCTTGACTGCTAGTCCAAGGATGCTTATTGGTGCACTGAAGCAATTTACAAAATGGCCGACATAGTTAAACATTAATCAAAGGGCTTCTTTCTGTTTATAAACTGCATTCTATTGTCTAAAAAATTTGCAGGTGAAGACGCTGGGTTGAGTGCATATGTCAAAAGTTTTTATTTTGATATTCTGTCAGAAAGTGGAAAGAGAAGAATGCTTTTTGTACATTCTTGTTAACTATTAAAGTGCCTCTTTTTAATGTTGTTAAATAAAATATGAGATGAAAACAGGTTATTATTTTAAAATTGTACCCAGATAATCTTTTCAAATATATACAATAGTTTAGTAGAAAAAAATGTAATGCCTGGGGAGTCTGTGAAAAGATTGTTGAACTGGTGTAAGTTTCATTGCTTTTGTCTATGGTTTGAAGAACAAACCATTATTATAAACCTGTGTGATGGTCGAACAGGCGTGCAATACCCATTGGGCTGAGAGGGCTTTATCCCCACCACCACCCAACCCCACCTTTCCTCCATGGGCTGGGTGGAGCCTGGGAACCAGGATGCAACTAAGTATCAACACGCATATTGCGCTGCTCTGACCTCTCCTCTAAAACCTGTTTGTAGCACATCGAGCAATCTGGATTACAGAAAACAACAAAGTAAGTTGTTAGGTACACCCATTTTAATAGATCATAACACTCCTCACTCTGAAACCCAATAATACCTCGTCCAATTTAGCTCCTCTGTTCATCTAATCAGTAACCTGTCAATAGCCTCAAAGCCCCACCTCTCATCTATTTCCTTTTAATTTATCTCAAAGAAACAGAACAAAATGTATGGAAATACTTCCTTGAATGCACAAGGTTAAACCTAATAACCATTATTGTACTAGTATGACCACTGAACTTGGTTTCCAGTAGTACAGTCTAACTCACCGTAAAGCACCTTAATGCCTTGTCAGGGGTAGTAAGAGCTATATCAATGCAATTACAAGACATTTGTTACACCAAAATAATTGGTTAATGAAAGCTAGTGTTACAACCACTACAGTGTACAATAAGAGAAGAAAAAGTTTTAAAAACACTTAAATACATTTAAAGTGCATTTCTTATTTTTAAAACAAAGCGCCATGCAAATAATAACTTTTACTAAACAAAGCATGAAGTCATGTTATTTATTGTGAGTATTCAATTATAAAGAATTTATTCAAAAGCACCTTAGGTAATTTACAGGTGCCTTATTGCACTATCAGGAATAGGCTTCAAAGGGTCCCATATTGCAGTGGCAAGCTGCAAATATGGCATTTTTGAAGAGTCCACAGCCACCTGTTTGATGCCTGTGACTCCAATAATCTTTGCACTGTGCCTGTCTCTTAATAGAAATTTCATATTAAGTGAATTATAGTGATAAGTAAAGTTAACTAGTGCACAGTAGGAGGAGGTTACGTTTCAAATATGTTCTTTGGTTAGTCTAAATCTCTTTCACTTTGTCTGATTGTACCCTCATTAGAATAAATGTAAATATGTTTAGGCTCAGTTCCTAGGTGCCAGATAGATAACAAAGTGGACTTTCTACCAGTTTCTTTATGCAGTCCTGTATCATGTTCACTTGATAATGATCATACCTACAGAATTTGCTTTGGTAATAGCTTTATAGAGTACTATGTTATATTATAGCATTTGTATACCACTTTCCTACTCCTAATGATGTCTCAACATGCTTTGGGGTTGATTGAGTAAGCATCTACTCAGGTTGTTATGCATCGCTGGTAGACTGCGTGTTTCTTATTGTGGTCTAGGATTGATGTGTTTGGGGGTTGTGTGTGAGGTTCAGAGGCTTGCTCCAAAGATGCAGTAGTAAATGTGTGCCTGTGCTTAACCACAGCATGAAGCAAGTAAGATGTGAAAACAGAGCCTCGTTTGCCTACACTTACCCTACCATATTTACCATCATTGATTGTAATGGTGACTGAGGGTTGAGTTGCTCTTGGGTTATACAGTTCCTACAATTTTAGCAGGACTGTGAATTCAGATCAACAAAACTTCATAATATAGAGACTGAGACTTCCTATATAATCAATAAATGTTGGTTTGTTTACCTAGCCCACAGAACCCCATTTAAACCCCTAACCTTACAGAGTTATAGATGTTGTCAGTAACCTCGAATGTGGCCACTCGGATTCCCAAGGAATTAGTGGAAACAGATCTAACCCTTTTGTTTGTCACTTTTTCCTGCCGAAGGTGTAACAAAGATAAGATACGATAATGTATTTTCATATGTTTATTGGAAAGCTCTAATCTTTGTAAATAAAATATGAACTGTGATTATTATAAAGATGAAACACATCATTGTTATAAGCATTATTAGAACGGTGAAAAACACAAACAATTCCACCATGTTAATTGCTCATAATATTACTAATAAGGTTACTCCTATCTACCACTGATATCTGTATGCTAAAAAGAGCATAGTGGTGTACCCTTCTGCAAGTTGGAATGATCTAACCCCTTACCTGGTACAGTGTATTGAGAAGCCGGCCTTAGTGCAGTATCGAATGCAGCCCGTTTTGAGTGTGCAACCCTGCACACTTGTTTCTCATGCAATCTTCCTTCTCAGGATGAAGGTCAGGAAAGCAGAACTGCAACTCAGTCTCAGCTCACAGGCAGCTTCCATGATAACTCCCACGGGAAATGAAACTCTTATCGACTTTAGCATTGACACTGCTTAAATAATAAAATAGCAATCTTATTGTACTGTGCCAGAGGTGTAGAACAACGTTTTTAATTAGTCTGAAGCAGAAGAGTTGTCTTCCACGAGCACAGAAAATAAAGCAAAGCAACATGTCCTAAAACATGAGATCCTTAAATTAATTGTGCAGACTACAGGACAACAATGTCTATCAGGAATAAATGCTTGCATGGCACATTCTCGCAGTGGGGAAAAACATGGGCAAACCACCATTACAATAAGATTCTAAGTTAAAAATGGAAAGCTAATATGGAGTCTAAACGTAAGCGCCACAACACTTGTGCTTGTTGAATAGGTGTGGGATTGTAGCCTATGCTAAGGAAGGAAATGACCAAATGAAAATCAACAGAGTTAATTTTTACATGGTGCACTCAAGAGCAGAGATGCTCTTACACAAGAAGCTCAAACAGTCCCATTCATATAGGGGTTTATGGGATCCAGACACTTTTCTTATATGAGTCTCAGTGGCACACAGCGTAGTGGAGGTGCAGCAACCCTAAGAAGTCACGTATCTGTTGGGTCCACTCAGGAGCAGAAGATGCTGCATCTCAGAAAAATCAAGAGACACCACTTTTACCTTGGAATATGAGGTCTTTATGAAATAAAATGTGGCACCTATAGGAAATTGGTTGGCACCACTCATACATGGGCCTTTGGAGCACACTCAGGAGCAGAAGAGACGACATCCCAGTCTTTTGGTGAGAACATCATTGATAAATATGCTTGTTTTCTTAAAGTCTCCAAAGACAGAAAGACCATGATGGGACGAAAAGTGTGCTGCCTGCCCTTGTTCTTTTTCTTGTTACAGTCTCTTTATTTGTTTTGTTTACCCTCAGTGACCCCAACAATCCATCAAGATCACTGTTGCATAGATATAAACCTCCATGTTGCATAGATGTAATCCTCAAAGCATTGCTCTAAAGTTGAGAAAGAACTCTCTGTCTGGTCTTTGTAGGATTGGTGTTAGTGACAGCATGATTGCTATTGACGGTAACAGCCTTTTTGCCTGTCTTCTTCAGGAGGGAAGAATGTCTGCTCAATATAATTTTTTTATCACACCTCCCATAACAATTTATTTGCATATGATTAGGATGTGTGTGGAAGACAATGTACACTTGAGAGGAACTGTGATTCCGAGCTGGAGTTATCCCTGATTACTGCCCTTCTGCAAGACGTTGGACTGAATATGGAACAAGAATCCTGATGGAATACTTTCAATGAGAAGAACCCTGTCTGTTGCTGAAGAGGGATGTTGCACTACATCTAGCAGAGAATAACCTGCCCAAAAAGAGCTAAGAAGACTATCTGCCTGAGGATCTATAGAAGACATTGTAGCTGCAAAGTCTTTGCGACTGCTAGATACAGCATTGCAATGGCGCTGCACAGGTAAAACACCTACATCAATTGGGGCACAAGGGAAGGATTGTCACCAGCATCACTGTTCGATGATCTCTTTTTGTCCCTCAGCCTGCTAGCACTGCAGGAAAATCAGAGCCTGTCCCTATTTGTCTTCCAGAGCTTTGAAGGCACCCTCTGGTCCATCTTTGGCCTGGAAAAATCTGAGCTGCAATTAAATGAGGCCACACTGAGTCCATAGCTGCATCTTGCATCTAAAGCAGTTTCATGGTTGCACAAATATATTGATTTCAACTTCAAGTCCCTGTCTCCAGTTCTGCTTTCACTGAGAACTGCGTGCATCGAAGTCCATGCTCCCAGTGCCCCCACCACTAGGAAAATCCAACTATGACTCATGGCTTCAAAAACACAGGGCTACAAATGTGGCACTTCCATTATAAAATCCACACTAATGCACTCCTATTTTTAGTTAGGTGGGGTGCAAAGGAGCCCAATGACTAAACTCAGCATGTTATCATAGTATGTAGATAGACATTAACAACTTGTCTCCATCCAGGGCCAAAAAGATAAGCAAAGTAACTACTGCAGAGAATGATCTTTTGTTCAGGACACCATAAGGGTGTCATCGCAAGATTTCAGAACAGTTTTTTAAAGTGTTTTTGTTGGAGATGCACTCTGAACATGATGGATTTCAGTTTACCAAAGTTCATATGTGGATGCAAAGCAATGACAATCATGCTAGAGAAACAAAAGTGAGGCTGGTGATGCTGTGGCAGATTCAGACACCTGTAGTTAGCAGGGTACAGGTGTTCTTTTTCAACACTTTAGGTGATGAAGATGCATCTTCAGCTGCATTCCAATTAAATCATGAGAATGCAACTGCACTACATTTACACATTTGAGATAGGAAGAATGCAGTTACAATATTATTGATCGGTTCCTGAAAAGACAAAGTAGTTTCATGTCAAACTGAATTATACACAAAATCTTGAAGACTTTTCCTTACTAACCCCAGCCAATATGGAACTAAAAGTCAGCGGTGCCAGATCAATGCTGGATTGTTCAGAGAATCCCAAATGAGTGATGTTTGATGCGCAAGGATGTCTTCTACATGAACCTTTACGTATGTGAAGGACCTCCAACTTGAGCCTTCAAACCACTCCCACACCTCACCTCACATCTTTCAGAAACTCATGCAATATAACTTTGTTTATATGGAACACAAAATGGATAAGTAATGATTACTGTTGTATGTTGTAGTATACCATACTAGTCTCTATAGCTTGTTAATTGGTTAGAATCCATAAGCAAGAGCCATGAATTATGAAGAAGTACATTTTATGGCATAATTACAGTGTGATATCGGTTGAACAGGTATCAATATGATCAATATCATTTTACTCCGATTTCTCTCTCAAACTCTCTGCTCATGCTCTTAAAGCCTGACCTTCAGCTGATAGCCATGCCTACGGCAATTGATGGGCATGACTCTGCTGGATTCAACAATCCAGGCTTGCGCAGTGACCATAAATTGCAAGCCCCAATGTCATGGATTTGCAACTGTCTTGATAATTTTAGCAATGTTCAGTCTGCATCAACCTCTACATGAACTATACCCGTTGAAGGCATGCTTCATGTTACAGAGGTCATACACATTTTGAGATCACATCAAATTCTGTGACTAGTCAAAGGAATGGTAGAAATCAACAAAGAAGATATAGACAGACAGAGAAAGGAAAAAGAGATATGGGCATAGTCAGATAAGGAGGCAACAGATAGAAAAAAGAGAAAGATATGAAAAGAAGAGCTCTACCCAGAGTGAGTAATAGAAAGCTGGAAAATATACACTGAGAAAGCCATAAGAGATGGAAAAGACCAGAGAGAAAATGAACAGAGAGAGGGAAATGAGAGAAAAGGAGGTGAGAGTAGAGAAGAGAAGGTAACCAGTTACAGGAAAGGATGATAATGAAAAAGTTGATAACCAAGGTTGGAGATACTTATGGGTTCAACCAACAGAAGTGACACTTCTTGAAATGGAAAATACCAAGACTCCTACACTTCATAAAATATAACGTGAATGACAGATATTTATTATTACCCAATTCAATAGTATTCATTATATCAAGCTAAGAAGGATAAAAGGCTGGTCAGTCCTGCAAGAATTTGTACTTTTTACCATAGTAGCAAACTCTATGGATGCATGAGTCCACTGAACCTCACACAAGAATTCCACTAAAGTACACCATCTGTGCCATCTGTAAAATTTCCACTGACATAAATTGAAGCTGAGTACAAGCAGTGATGTTGAATAGTTTTTATAATGTGGATTCTTATTTAATATTCTACTTATGCCAATGTTTTTGGGTGTGTTGAAAGTGTTGGCATTGGTGCTGTGGTATTGTGGCATCCTATATAATCCGACTTCAACCTCAGTTTTTGTTTCTCTTCGGTGTCTACAGTCAACATCTTTCCAAATGTGGGCTCATTTCAGGTCTTGGGCATGCTTAGGCATTTCATAGAAAAATAAAATTTGATGGCAGATACAACTCAGGGGTACTATTTAGAATGATGGAGATACAGATTCAACATCCTGTGTGTTACAAACTGGACAAGAGGCTTTCTTCCCCTTGACTGCATTAAAGTTGATTCAAGTACTAAGGGCCTGATTTAGTGTTTAGCGGTCTGTCGCAAACATGAAAGAGCATCCTTCCCACCAAATCTTGATCTGCACATCTTATCCCCATATCATGGTATTCTACCAGAAAAGTAAAGGGAGCCCCCTCAAGTAATTCTGATTAAGCTCTGAAGGTGGTTCCACCCCTACATTTCTTCTAAGTGTTAGCCCGCCCTTCCACAAAGTTTGGGTCTAATTCTGTTAACTGTTTTCGAGTGAACATGTGCAGTCTACAATAAAGTGGGGACCCCTTTGTTTGATAACATACGAAGTAGCATAATCGTAGCATCTCATGGGTCACCATTGAAAACAGTAATAGAGGGATTACATGACCACAGAGAGCTGAGCAGTGTTCCAGTAATCACTCATTACGAGTGTTGTTGCACTGAACTTTGCACAAATGTATACATTTGACCAGTCACATATTTGCTAATTATTTGCTCTTTTTTTTTTTGCTGTGTGTGTTGTATTTGTGGGACTTGTGGCCACCCAAGCTGCAATAAATCACTGGTCAATCAAAAGCTTTCTTCGGTGAAGAAGAGCTAGTCAATTAGAAATGTATTTTGTATACTGACATTTGCAGTTGGCAGTCTTTGGGCAAGGTGCTAACCCAACTTCTTTGTGTGAGGCATGCTCGGAAAGTAATAGGACCATAGTGACATAGCCAAAGTACAGTTTAATAATGCAGACATTTTGGAATCATTTGGAAAGTAGGAGACAGGCAAAAGCTATAGTAAGGCCATCTCAAACCAAGTGTTTGAAGGACCTCCAACTTGAGCCTTCAAACCACTCCCACACCTCACCTCACATCTTTCAGAAACTCATGCAATATAACTTTGTTTATATGGAACACAAAATGGATAAGTAATGATTACTGTTGTATGTTGTAGTATACCATACTAGTCTCTATAGCTTGTTAATTGGTTAGAATCCATAAGCAAGAGCCATGAATTATGAAGAAGTACATTTTATGGCATAATTACAGTGTGATATCGGTTGAACAGGTATCAATATGATCAATATCATTTTACTCCGATTTCTCTCTCAAACTCTCTGCTCATGCTCTTAAAGCCTGACCTGTAGCTGATAGCCATGCCTACGGCAATTGATGGGCATGACTCTGCTGGATTCAACAATCCAGGCTTGCGCAGTGACCATAAATTGCAAGCCCCAATGTCATGGATTTGCAACTGTCTTGATAATTTTAGCAATGTTCAGTCTGCATCAACCTCTACATGAACTATACCCGTTGAAGGCATGCTTCATGTTACAGAGGTCATACACATTTTGAGATCACATCAAATTCTGTGACTAGTCAAAGGAATGGTAGAAATCAACAAAGAAGATATAGACAGACAGAGAAAGGAAAAAGAGATATGGGCATAGTCAGATAAGGAGGCAACAGATAGAAAAAAGAGAAAGATATGAAAAGAAGAGCTCTACCCAGAGTGAGTAATAGAAAGCTGGAAAATATACACTGAGAAAGCCATAAGAGATGGAAAAGACCAGAGAGAAAATGAACAGAGAGAGGGAAATGAGAGAAAAGGAGGTGAGAGTAGAGAAGAGAAGGTAACCAGTTACAGGAAAGGATGATAATGAAAAAGTTGATAACCAAGGTTGGAGATACTTATGGGTTCAACCAACAGAAATGACACTTCTTGAAATGGAAAATACCAAGACTCCTACACTTCATAAAATATAACGTGAATGACAGATATTTATTATTACCCAATTCAATAGTATTCATTATATCAAGCTAAGAAGGATAAAAGGCTGGTCAGTCCTGCAAGAATTTGTACTTTTTACCATAGTAGCAAACTCTATGGATGCATGAGTCCACTGAACCTCACACAAGAATTCCACTAAAGTACACCATCTGTGCCATCTGTAAAATTTCCACTGACATAAATTGAAGCTGAGTACAAGCAGTGATGTTGAATAGTTTTTATAATGTGGATTCTTATTTAATATTCTACTTATGCCAATGTTTTTGGGTGTGTTGAAAGTGTTGGCATTGGTGCTGTGGTATTGTGGCATCCTATATAATCCGACTTCAACCTCAGTTTTTGTTTCTCTTCGGTGTCTACAGTCAACATCTTTCCAAATGTGGGCTCATTTCAGGTCTTGGGCATGCTTAGGCATTTCATAGAAAAATAAAATTTGATGGCAGATACAACTCAGGGGTACTATTTAGAATGATGGAGATACAGATTCAACATCCTGTGTGTTACAAACTGGACAAGAGGCTTTCTTCCCCTTGACTGCATTAAAGTTGATTCAAGTACTAAGGGCCTGATTTAGTGTTTAGCGGTCTGTCGCAAACATGAAAGAGCATCCTTCCCACCAAATCTTGACCTGCACATCTTATCCCCATATCATGGTATTCTACCAGAAAAGTAAAGGGAGCCCCCTCAAGTAATTCTGATTAAGCTCTGAAGGTGGTTCCACCCCTACATTTCTTCTAAGTGTTAGCCCGCCCTTCCACAAAGTTTGGGTCTAATTCTGTTAACTGTTTTCGAGTGAACATGTGCAGTCTACAATAAAGTGGGGACCCCTTTGTTTGATAACATACGAAGTAGCATAATCGTAGCATCTCATGGGTCACCATTGAAAACAGTAATAGAGGGATTACATGACCACAGAGAGCTGAGCAGTGTTCCAGTAATCACTCATTACGAGTGTTGTTGCACTGAACTTTGCACAAATGTATACATTTGACCAGTCACATATTTGCTAATTATTTGCTCTTTTTTTTTGCTGTGTGTGTTGTATTTGTGGGACTTGTGGCCACCCAAGCTGCAATAAATCACTGGTCAATCAAAAGCTTTCTTCGGTGAAGAAGAGCTAGTCAATTAGAAATGTATTTTGTATACTGACATTTGCAGTTGGCAGTCTTTGCGCAAGGTGCCAACCCAACTTCTTTGTGTGAGGCATGCTCGGAAAGTAATAGGACCATAGTGACATAGCCAAAGTACAGTTTAATAATGCAGACATTTTGGAATCATTTGGAAAGTAGGAGACAGGCAAAAGCTATAGTAAGGCCATCTCAAACCAAGTGTGGAGAATTTAATTAGAAATAAGGCTTATGAAAATATATTTTTTTAAATGTTATTTTCCCAAGAATTATATAAATGTAATCAATAGAAATCTTAACTGTTTTGTGACAGTTATGTTTACAAGCATTCGCTCTTTTTTGCGAATTTGTTCAGCATATTTCTTTCACAGTCATTAAGTTAGATATGATGTTTAACGTAACTTTAGTGTTGTGTTTTTTACTCTAGACTAGAATGGTTTATTTTTGCTCATGACTGTTCTGCTTTGCTGGTGTAGCTTTGCAATATTTAGGCAAAATCTAGGCCCTTGAGAGGGCGCCAGTGGGTGATTTAGCATCTGTCATCTGATGGATCTTTTACAGTTGACTGAGAGGCCAAGGGAGTTAGTAATAATTAAACAATTCAACTTTCGTGAAGCCCATATGGCCACACAATAAGGACCAGGAATCAGAGGTTGAGGTTAAGTAGTTTTGTTCCCAATAATAAATTCAGTTTATATGCATGTCAAGAGAATATTTAAAAGATACAGGATTACAGCTGGAAGCTGGAATGTTGCAATAGGTTCAGTCTCAGTAGGATAAGATATACAATATTCACAGTCACAGCAATACAGAAACTGAGAATTAGAAATAGGTGATCCTTAATGAAATTCCGATTCTCTCTCCTAAACATGAATACTTTCTAAAGTCATCTAATCTAAGTCTAGAATAAACATTGGTTAATGAGTGAGGTCTCAAAGAAATTCTGAAATGTGGGATGGTGTCAGCATAGTAAAGACTCCTGTAGAAGTCTTTCAGAATTGGAATAAATGTTTAGCATGAAGATTTACACTTGCAAGAATAAAGGAAGCCAAGAGGTCTGTACCCCTCCAAGTCTAACAGAATCTGCTCCCTGCTAATGGAGTGAACACTAATTAAAACCAGTACAACTTCAACAACATTCACATCTCTTCCCACCCCACCAGGAACCAATCATTTCACTTCTTGTGGTATGCATTTGCAGCATCACTTGAATTTCCCATCCCACAGAACTTGGATAGTTACTGCAACCTTTCCATTCCCAGTTCCTGATATGCAATGAATTGAAGGCTTCATCTGCTCATTAGGTCTTCACGTTTCTTGCCAAGTTTTCTCTTCTAGGGCCTTACTGTCAATAAACTAAAACATACAACAATACTCCTGTTCTCTAACTAATCAAACTGCACCTGCAAGAAAGAACACGCTAACCAAGCAAAATATTTTTCAAAATTAAGGCCTTTAGTCGGGCTAAATTTAACTAGACATTTAAACGTGCACTTTAAATGCATAGTTATACTTGTGCACATCTAACTCAAAAACAAATGCTAACGTGAGTAAAAGCATACATGATTACACTTTCAAATATGCCTTTCAGAATACATGCAAATGTTACTTAAAATATGAATGCAAATGAGAATACAGAATACATCTTCATGTTTAAACTGAACATTAGTGCACACGTTTATAAAGCTTCAATTTCAAAATAGTTATATTTCATTAATGCATGTAAATGTTCACACACGTTAATATTATTAAAGGCACACAGTAAATATATCAAAATAAATGCTAAATTACACAATGATAGCTTGTAAACGATGGAGTCTATATTGTGCTACTCCACCCTTATTATGACCTTGGAGGAATTTCTGGCTGGTGTTTTTGTCCTGGGGTTAATCAGTTACTGCACATTGCTGTTTTCCCCAGGGGAGTACTTACTGCCTGATTGAAAGTTTTGGGGTTTAGAATGAGCGATAACGTGCAAAGTTTGCACAGCAGATTACTGCACATTTTATGACCTTTTAATCATGTATATTTTGGAAGATATATGCTGCATTAATGTGCACAGGGAACGAACTAGGATGTATATTAATAATTTTGCACAATTTCAAGTACTGAATCCAGTATTTCTGTGAACATTGTAATCAGGGCCTTAGTCTGCTGAAATAGATCCTCGAGGAGAAAGAATAAAGAGGTTTTGCAGCTTGAATCTCTCGAATGGCACTAGTTTTGCATAATCATGCCATCTGGTGGTTGGATCTGAAACTGGCCTGAAAGCTTTGATAACAAAGGTGGACATCATTTGACATCACTTAAAACCCCTCAATGGAACTTTGCTTTGCACCCTCTTTAGATTTCTTTTTCTACCAACACTGTGTGTCTAGTAATTGATTAGCTTTGAGAATGCAGCGTGGGCGATGACCCCCGCAAATTCTTATGAAGACTGAAATAGAGAAAGCTGAAGGTCTAAGCCAAGGTTGATGGAGGTTCCGGTTACATTTGTGTGAAACAGAGGACGGGCTGTATTTATACAATTCTAGCGAAGTTTGTTACATACAGTTTAAGCATTGAGATTTGGGAAAAAAATTATATTTTAATGTGTGTGTATATATATATATGTGTGTGTATATAGAGATATATACACACACACATTCTAGGCAACAACAGTTTAAGTACAGTTATTGTTACAAATTAAAATTGGAAACCACTCAAATTTGCTGATTATGGTTAGGACCGCTCATAACTTGCACAACAGCCATGTAAGCCTCAACTCACACACCAAATGCAATGCTCATGACTTCACCCTTCATGTAACAGATGCAATGATAAATGGTATAACAATCTTACTGGTCAAATTACTAATCAAATTCCCTTTAACACTACCAGTGAGATGACTGTGTATCTTATTTATTGGTTTGAGTATGTATTGTTATTTAATGATGTTGCTCTTTTTCGAAGGCAGAACAGAAGGCTGGAGAAATGTAAATGGTTTCAACTTGAGATAAAACCAGAAAGATTCTTCCTACGAAAGCTGGAAAAGGGAATACAAAAAATGCTACACTGACTGTGCAAAACTCACTTATTTACATCATCTTCATATGTTTTGTCTTCTGGTGAAGACTACTAAGAGAAAATATTACTCTTCTAAGATTAATTATGCATCATCCAAACCTAAGTTGCTTTTTAAGACAGTACAGCATCTTACTTAACCCCGACACCATCTCAAGCATTAGTCAAAGTTTTATTACAGGTTGGTGAGCCACTAAAAGCTTGCGTCAGGCTTGAGCCAGAGGCCTGACTGGGGGTTAATTTGACTTCCAATTGGACCCTCGAGCCCAACACGAGCCGATCTTTCATGAGAATTTTGCTTGCCACTCATGTTCTAAACTAATGTTCCAAGAATAAAAATTTATGAATAAACCTTTGATGGTAAAAAGGAGAGAAAACAATACCCATGTAGTAGCTTAATTGCATAATGTGAAACCAGAAAAACTGGGATTAATCCTGGTATCTCAGCTTCACCAAAGTGTGTGATCCTTGGCAAATATTTTATTTCACTGACTCTTCGTTATCAAATATCAGAACACCTTTAAATATGCAAGTTCAGGATGTGCATTGTACAAAACCCTCCTGTGTTTGATTTAATAGAATGCATTGTTGCTCCATAAATAATAATGTTCCTGGCGGATGTATGTCGTTACAACGCACACTTTTACAACGCATGCACTTACAACGCATTTTTTACAACGCAACATCCACTACAACGCATTCCATTACATAGCATGACACTACAACGCATTTTTAAAAACTACCTTTACAACGCATTCCATTACATCGCATACTACCTTTACAACGCATACCATTACAACGCATAATATTAAATTGCATTTAAGGTAAGTATTGGATAGTATAGGGGTAAAAATTACTATTCTAACTCCAGGGGGTGCAACAGTAGGGTAAGTGTTGGATTGCGTTGTAATGGTATGCGTTGTAAAGGTAGTATGCGATGTAATGGAATGCGTTGTAAAGGTAGTTTTTAAACATGTGTTGTAGTGTCATGCGATGTAACGGAATGCGTTGTAGTGGATGTTGCGTTGTAAAATTTTTGTTGTAAGTGTAGTGCGTTGTAATAGTTGCGTTGTAAAGGTTGTTCACCTTCCTGGCAAAATGTAGGGTGCACATGATAACTGACTTGCCTCTTAGTTCACTAATGGCATTGTTGTCATGGCGGGAGAGAGAAAACAAAAACGTTTCAAAGTGCTTGTTTAAACATTTCTGAGAAAAGCCTCTAAATGCACTTATATAATCTGATGGAATAAGGTGAAGCACTTCTGCATGTTCAAGATATACACTTTTTGGGATTTTGAAGAGGCTTTATCCAATTTTTATTTGATGCGTGCTGCATGATTTAAATGCCAAGTATTTTCAGGGCTCAGCTATTTCACGGGCTGTTAGAGCCGGGCTAGACCTTTGGCTCAGCTCTGGCTCGGCTCACTCTGTTAATTTGTTGGCACGCCCACCTCTACATTTGAACTGACTGTTTTCAGTTTAAAAGTTAGGTTAGGGAGGAAATTGTAGCAGTCAATTAATCTCGAATCCCAAAAATTGTTCAGTAGTCGTGGGTGAGGACTTCCTTAAAAATATTTTGCATCATTTAATGAGGTGAATGTTATGGAGCTCGGAGGTCTCATCCTAAAAAGTAAACGATAAGGTCACAAGAATTACAGAGCACAACCACTTATATATCGTTTGTCTGACTTACTAGTCAGTATGGTTTTAATAGACCCAAGTTCAGATACAATGTACATAAAAAATTTTAAAAAACAAATAGCAATAGCAATTTGACAAAACGTTTGAAAGTCCTTATGAGTCTTGATGTAGTTGACTCAAAGTATCAGTTGGAAGAGCGGACAGCCGACACGTGTTTCGTCGTTTGATACGACTTTTTCAAGGCTGTACAAATAATATACAATTGTTTGACTTTCAATAAAAAGCATCCAAGTTGTAAGGGTGCAGGTCTTGGTGCATTGTATCAAGATTGGACAGTGAAAATTAATCTAAGACTAGCTATGGCATATTGTGTTGAGATATCAACAGTGTTAACATTGTTACCATCACCTATGTGAGAAAGACAAATCTAACACCCGTCATTGAGAAAGCATATTGAAGTTAGTGTGAGTGGTTATTAGAAGGGGATTTGGAAAAGATGAAAACCGCGTGAAAATGAAAGGAAAAGGAGAGTGGAAATAGGATGACTGCTATTCAAGCGTTCGTGTTCTGCCATTGTAGAGTTTCACTGTAAGATTAGTGCAAAAGTGGTGGATACCAAAACATGAAATTGTGTAAAAGAAATGTTTGACCAAGTTGGTCCACCCATGCTTAACAGACGAGGAGAAAACTAAATAAAATACTGAAGACAAATACCTCATGAGTAACTCTACAACAGTAGCTTTAAATATTCTTTAGAGAGACCCTGTGAAGTTGTCTTGGGATCCTTAGTGCACCGAATCGAAGCAAAGGTTTCATATTATATTATATACAAGATGACTATCACAATAGAAAAAGACTTGTTAATACATTTTAGGTAGTCAATTTATAATTAAAGTATCAAAAAATATCACTAAAAAAATACATAAACGGGTCTAGCATAATCTGCATTACCACAAATGCACATTAATCTTATAAATCATGTAGTTTGTGCAGAGATTAGTGACTGTGCACTCAATACTGTTGTGGAAAAACACTCTATGTCAGAGGGTGTCATTTTAAAACAAAAGTAGAGTTATATCGAATTGGCCCGCCACAGGCATGTGATATGACATACCTCAGATCGTTCAAATGTCACCAACTATCCTTCTAGGTGATGTGCATCTAAAAGAAAAAAAAGATTATTCAGGATAAGCGGTGGTTCAAAAACCTGTATTCTGTAGAATCCAAAAAGAACCAATTCAATTAAGAGGTTCAAAAATAGGTCAGAAAACCTAGGTACAAGTGTAAGACGGACATTACAACACTGTAGTGGCTAACCATATTGGTCAATTATAAGGGAAGAAAGTGGAAAGGCCCATAACAATCTATAGTAAAAACATTGAGCCTGTACCGAGTCATCTAATATCAAGTGGCTACTTGTTACACATGGAGATTAAATTCAATAGTAACCGAGATGTCATAAATTCAACACTAGTAAACGAAGTTTCTAAACGCCGAGACGTCCGGTGCAGTTTGGAGCATCTTCTAAAAATCAAGTATAAGATAAAATATATGTGTATATTACACATCTTCACTAGCGCGCCTATCACCTTAAGTGAGAAACAAAAAGTTGAATCTGAAACGGTATAACCACTTAGTAGCTGTTCTTTTGGTTATCTTTTCTGATAGGACGGACACTGATAAATGGCACAGTGTTCTACATAGAGCACACCTAGTAAGTGTATACTGTCAAAACACTGGGATAAAACTGTGACGGATGTGCTGACTTTTTTTGTAACCACTGCCATTTTCTCCTATATTTTGAACTATAAGGTTGTTCAAATTATTTTTGTCTGGGCAGAATTTTGGAGCAGATCAAGAAGGTCATTAGTCATAACATTTTATCAATTATAAAAATCTCTTCTTATCTGCAATAGCACAAGGCGTTTTAAAAACTTTCAGTGCAGAACTGCTGCAAAAAACATCTTCAGAATCCACAGACCCAGGTAATTTCAGGCTTGTATCCTTAAGTAAATTGACAGAACTGCCACAAGTCAGTTGTAGTGATCGCTGCCTTTAGTGGTGTTACAGGAGGCTTGACCGGTTGCAATCAAGGTACATGGATAGAGAGGAATGAACATGTACTGATGTCTTCCTTGACAAGATGTTTTTCCCAGTCTGATGGAGGCATCAAGAGAACACCTGAGTGTGTAAAGAAAGCAAAGTGAAACTAAAGCAAAATCTCCCAAGACTTTTAAATCACGTCTCAAGGTATTTTGGGGCAGAAGCCATTTTGAGCTGCAGTATATAAGGAAAGTGGTGATGAGTGAAAATTGCTTCACAAAATTGGATTGCGACTGGAAAAAAGTAGTCAATGGAGCATCTTGATGTTACCGTGCTGAAATCATGTTCTTCCATCCAGGATATGATAGGTACTCTGGACTGGGGTAGTCATGCAGACTTTCAAGAATTATGGAAACTGTATATGAGCACTTTGTCTTGGCATTTATTTGGTGGGAACTAATATGGGCTCCCCAATTTCCCATGGAAAAGACACCTGTTTAACTTATGTTTTATTGCACCCAATGAGGTACATCCTCTCAGGATAAGTGGAACATATTGTTTGTTCGGTAGTGCTGGAACTCCTATAATTTAATATGCATTGTTCAGATCAGAACAGTGAGTTCCCTACCAGGATAGGAAATAAGTTTTCAGAATGCAAAAGTAAATTATTGATTGTGTATAAATGACCTTTTCAGGGCACACAAGTTTAGAGAAGAAAACAAAGGAAAAATAGCCGAGAAAGAGATACTAAACAGCCAGATATTGTGGGCAATTAGTTTTCAGACATTTAAAAAAAAATATATATATATAAGGCTGTCTACTCTAGTACCAACTATGCATTATATGTAGGAAGCCAAGAGATTCCGGAGGCTGATACCAATTATCTACCAGCTGATCTCTCTTTTCCCATTTCCCATTTCCCCTTTTTGTATTGAGAACTCCATAAGAAATCTGTGGCTCCTGTTATGCAAGTTGGATTAAAAGCTTGGTGTGAAATTTGTTGCACTACTGCCAAAGGAATTCATTATTACTGTGAATGTTTGGCAATCTCGGGAAGGCAAATCTGCCTGAGTGCCATGAATGCCAGCACTTTTTCTTTAGAGGACATAGGTAAATCTGCCCAAGCCTCAAAGAAAGATATGGTGGAGGTCAGAGCTGAGAGCCAATGTTTCGAACATTGATAGTTGATATGTCTAATAGAATGATTGGGAGCATGCCTCCAACTTCTCATTATCAGAATCAAATATCTTGGAGGATCAAACCACATGTGGTGCTAGCAGTAATATTCCTCCTATTTCGTTTCTTGTCCAGACACCTTTGGTTTCCCCAGAAACATTCAGTGGAGACCCACAAGAATTGGGAATTTGTATTAATCAGTGCTTTCAACACCTTTTGTGTAAACCTAGTGCTGTTCCTACACCCAATTCAAGAGTGCCATTTATGCTGTCATATTTATCTGGAGACGCTGAAGCTTGGTCCATGACATTGATAGAGGAAAACATCCTTTGCTGTGTAATGTAGACAATTTGAAGAAGAAGCTTAGACATAAGGGAGTTTACTATGATGTTACATTCCAGTTGTAAACTCATTTTTGGTATTTGTTAAGCCATGCAATTCCACTTTGCATTGCTATGCGTAGTTCAGTAAAGGCAAAGTGATGCAATCAGTGCATCACGCTGCTTTCCTTTACATTGCTTTGGGAAGACATTGCATCAGTAGAGCATTGGCATTATAGTGCATTCTCCCATGGAGTTTGATGTATTCCCCACTAAAGCTAGCAAAACTGGGATGCATCAAAATGCTACGCCTTTCCAAGTGTGGCACAATGGAGAGAAATGTCTTTATTTCTCTTCATTATTTCCATTTTCATGAGCACACATAGAAAGGGGAATCACCTCTAAGGATTCTTTTTGTGCAGGAAGGTATCCCTTAATTCACTTGCCTGTGTTGGCGCTAGGCAGCCTCAAGTGCACCAGCGCAGGTAGAGAGCTGAAGAACGCCATACCTTAGTAGATATGGTGCTTTTCAGTTGTTTCTTGTTCGCGCAATGCAGCAACTTGCCATGCTGCTGTGCGTTGGTGAATTCTAAGTAAATCTGTGCCTAGTTTTTTATAGGCATACTTTAACACAGAGTGTAGAAAGTGAGTTATTGAAATTCAAATGGTAAAAAGGATCTATGAAGTTATTTACCACAATTCGAAAGATTGCCATTAGAAACTAACTGGCTCAGGGAAAAGAGAGTAGAATGTTTTATAGAGGTCTCAATGTGGATTTAGAAGACCTGTTACC
This sequence comes from Triturus cristatus, assembly GCF_964204655.1. Taxonomy (NCBI): domain Eukaryota; kingdom Metazoa; phylum Chordata; class Amphibia; order Caudata; family Salamandridae; genus Triturus; species Triturus cristatus. Next base: position 628,415,611 of record NC_140595.1, on the reverse strand, counting down.
CCAAATTCCAGATAGACTAAAGTATGCAGAAGATGTGATTGATTTTGTTTTTAAACAAGATCACTGATTAACTGAGAGAAGGGCTAAAGAAGGAAAGGACTGTTTAGGATTACATTTTATGGAAAGTGTAGTCCAGTAGATAAAGCAGAAATTCTTTACCCAAACCCATGCAGATAGGCCTTACACCTGCTCTCAGTAAAGAAAAAAATGAAAAGAGATCAAGAAATATATGTTTATTTTGTACCTCAGACAAAGAGTTTGTTAAACCATGTCCTAAGAAACCTGGACAGAAGACTAGAATGCTCAACGGACGTGAGGGGCAATCCACTGGACATCAGTTCAGAAAAAGCTCTACTCACAAAATATTGTGAACACATTGCAACCTGGAACTTCCCATCTTGTTTTAGATTTTCCTCACATGAAGATGCAAACATATTTTCTCATCTAACATCAGTAATTGACTTTGGAGGTACAGGAAGTTTTATTGATTGGGTTTGGTACAGGAATTAGGGTTAGAGCTCCAAATCATGCAGGAACCACAAGTCAGAGCACTTGGTCCATGCAGAAATTATTACTTCTGATGTGATTGATACTTCCCAAATTCCAGTTAATCTTGGATATTCCATAGTTGGTCAAACATCATCCCCCTCCTTGATTTGGTTCAAGGCACTGTACAATCTGTACAATTGTCTTCTCCCATATGTGAAGAAATCTGTAAATTGAAAATGCTGTTGCTGTGTGTGCCCATTTTATAGGATAGCAAACAATGAGAACCAGAGTGCAGTAAATTCTGAGAAAAAACATGATAAAATGATTCCCTCAGAATATTGCAATCTCCTAGATGCAGTTATTAAAAAAAGCAGAATCTCTACCTCCACATAGATCATATGATTGTTGTATAGACTTGGATCTAGGCGATAACCTACATTAGCCTTTATGCCCTCTCAGATTAACAAACATCAAAATAAATACTTAGAAACATAATTAGCCAACAAATCCATTCAACCATCTCAGTCTCCAGTTTCTTCCCCACAATTTCTGTACCAAGTACAGGAGGCAAGTTACATACCTCTATAGACTACAGAGTACTGAATAAGATAACAATACATAATTGTTATCCTATTCCATTCACATCAGTATTGTTTGATCAAATTAAGGCTACATGGATATTTACTTAAATAGATCTATGAGGAACTTATCTAGTTTGTGTACATATAGGCAATTAATGGAAGACTACATTCTGGACTAAATTTGGACCTTCTGAATATCAAGTCGTGCCATTTGGATTATGTAAGTGGCATACCAATTGTTTTTATTAATTAAATTTTTTAGAGTACATTGATTTGTTTGCAATAGTCTATATTGACAATATTTAGATGTTTTTTAAGATTCGAACGATCATGTCAGACTGATGTTAATGCACTTGTATGCAAAATCGGAAAAATGTACACTTCATGTTACTACAGTAGAATTTGTAGGGGTTATAGTATCACATGTGGGCCTTAGGATGGATAACAAGAGGATACAGGTAGTACAGGATTGCCTAACAATTCAATCAGTTAAGGATGTCTAGAGTTTCCTGGTATTTCCTAGTTGATAATGGCAATTCATCAACATTTTTTCTCAGTGTCTCCTATCACTAAAGTACTTTAAAAAAGGCTACTTGATTTGATTGGACTTTTAACACTGAAAACACATTCAGAGAATTAAACAGGCAATTCAGTTCTGATTTAATTTTTAGATGTCCATATTCTAGCCTGCATTTTTTGTGGAAGGAGACACGTTTGATACTGCCTTTGGAGAAGTATTTTCCCTAAGACATGCAGACATAGGACTAATGTGTCTTGTTGCACATGCAGAATTGTACTACACAATAACAGAAAAGGAATGGCTAGCCACTAAGAAAGAAATCTTAGAATGCCATCATTATTTATTTTAGACCAAAGTTCCAGTCACTGTTTTTACTGCCCAAGGAAATCTATTAATCTTTCAATCACTCACTGCTAGTTTTTTTTCTGAATACAATTTTGTAATTTCATATCGACAAAGACAACTCAACATGATGGCTGATGCTCTGTCAAGAAACCTGGGTAATAATTGCTTTACTAATATGGTAAGGAAAATGTCTGAAAATAAGTTTGTTATGCTCTCTATAGATATAATAGAGCAAGTTAATAAGGAAATGTCTACAAAAACAATAGTGAAATGGATTAGAAAAGGAAGGATGGATCAAAAGGATTAACCAAAGATTTACCATGGCACAATGGCAAATTTCATCATCCCACTAAACAAATAAGAGATCAAGTATTAAACGAAGCATATGATTCATTGCTAACTAGTCATAAGGAATCAAGAATACTTTAGTGCTGATCAAGAGGCCTTTTTGGTGGGATGCCATTAAAGATATTATAAATATTGCTACCATGTAATGTTTCTGTATGGAATTAGAATGACCAGAGTAAAAGAATGGAATTATTATTACAACCTTTAGAAACCCCATAACAAATTTGGCTCACCATTACTATGGATTGTATAATAGATTTGTCATCGAACAAGGATTTTTATACCATTTTAGTAATTGAGGATTCTTTTAGCAAGACGCCACAAAATGTTCTCAGTGAAAGGTGAAACGGTGCTCTCTTTTTGCAACATGTTGTTAATAATACATGAATTGCCCTATGTTGTTATATCAGATTGTGGAGTATAATGTGAACCCCGATTCTTGAAAGAAGTCTGTAAAAAAAAAAAGAAAATAATCTTGAAGTTTGATTGTCATCATCCTGTCATCTACAATATTATTGTCAAAACAAGAAAGTACATCAAGAATTAGAGACTTATTTACAATGTTTCATTCATCATCAGTCATCTTGGGTTAAGCACTTATGATTGATTTAATTATGTCATCTACTGGTTATACACCTTTTTTTCTATTGTAAATGTTTTCATCCACGAGTGATTAAATATGTAAAAAAGCAGCACATTCAGAGTCCATGTATTGAAGAAAGAATTAGACAGCTAGAATAATTCAAAAGTAAGTGCAAGTACATTTGACAAATGGCAAGAAGATATAAAAAGAACAAGCACACAGTAAAAGACGAAAAGGGCCAAGTTCAGTGGGCGGTGCTGTATGGTTAGCTACGAAAACATATGACATGGAAGGAGACAATTTCAACCCAGATTTACTGGCCCTTTATTTGTAAACAAGATCATAAGTCTGGAAGATACAATGAAGATACATGCAGTGTTGTATGTATATCTGGCTAAACCTGAGTGGCTACCTGAAAAAGCCAACGTCCTCCTGATATAATACAATGCTCTGACATGGACTATGAAGAGCAATCCATTGTAGGCTACTGTAATGTGAGGAAGAGCGTTCAATATTTGGTTTACTGGAAGGGATATGGGATACAGGAGAGTTCATGGGAGCCTGCAAAAAATATACATGCTCCTCATTTGCACCTCTTTGATTACTGTGTATAATTTGCCTTTTCAGGACACACAAGTTAAGAGAAGAGACCAAAAGGAAGATGGCTGAGAAATAAATTGTAAACAGTCAGGTATTGTGAGCAATTGTTTTTGACCATATTTTGCTTGTGAGGTTATCTACTCCAATAACATCAATGCATTTTTTGTAGGACACCATGAGATGTGGCTGCTGATACTAATTGTCCACCATTGTTTCTCTCTTTTCCAATTTCCCATCTTCCATTTGGCATTTAGAAGCCCATAAAAAAATCTGGGGGTTCCAGTGCCAGGGTGAGCAGATTAGATTGGCAACATGGTATAATATAAAATTCCTGGCACTCATACAGAAGGCTTTGCACATACCATTAGATCAGTTACAGAATTGTTGGAGCTCTGGTTCTATTATATATGTCCTCAGTCTGAGACGCTGTCAACCACTGGATCTTGACCTCTCTTGTCTCAGTGACTGGTATCAGTGGTACAGCTTTAAAATGGGTCAAATCACTTTTTTAACAAGAAGGTTAATTTCATTCCAGTTTGACTCATTTATATATATCCAGAGACCAGACCCTAGGGGCTTCCCTCAGGTTTCCGCCTTGTCACCCTCTTTCTTAATGTATAACTGTTCCTTTTGGCATATTTGATACAAACACTGGGTATTTATTTTGCCATGCACACTGATGAACACACATTCTGATGAATGTTAGAGAAGGTAAAAGTGGCCAACAATGCTAACTGCATATCCTCTTAATTGGTCATATACAAGCCACCCCACCAGCTGACTTCTAACAATACCAACCTTCTTTCAGTGTCCAGATGCAGGAAAGTTAAATGGGGTGGAGCATCTTTAGATTGGCTCCAGTTTGTGGAGTAAGCTACCTATTGCTCTTAAAGAATCTAACTTATGGAAATTCAGGAATGATCTTAAAACCTGGCCTTTTGATATGTGTCTTTGAAGGTGGGCCTTTAAATGTGAGGACTACTTTTAGTTATTTTGCTTGCAATGGGCAAAGAGACCTTTTCTTAGAGCTGTATGTTTTGCGCTTTTTATATGCCCTCATAGATAGAGTACATGACAGCATGCACAGTTATACCAAATGTCTGGAGCCTTTATGGTAAAAGGGGCAAGTTGCAGTAAAGATTTTCAGTTGGCAAGGTTATCAATGAAATTGCACCCTTAGACTTGGCCACTTTTCCACTGGAACTGGAATTTTGTTTCAGTATCCAACAACACTTCATAATGCAGATTTCTCCAGAATTGCAAGAACTAGTGAGATCTTTTAAAAGGTTACACAGTGAGAGTACCTGACCTCAACCAATATAAAACAAACTCTAATGCCTGGGTTGGAGATAAAAAGCACTGTTTGTCTCTGGGGCTGGATGGGGCCCATACAGTCTCACTTAAATAGGTAGCATGGAGTTTATCGATGGTGAATGCTCCACACAGATGTTATTCTGAAAAGCGGCTCTACAGTTTTTGGCCAATGATAGTGCTCGGTCACTTCTTGATGAATCTGGTCAACAGAGCTGAAAGGGTTTCTGTAGCTTCTGGGTAGCTCACTCCTTAAGATGTCTTCCACAAAGCATTTCGGTCAGTAGGGCCTCATGATAGTTTCTCTGACAGTCTAGAGATTGCTTCTCCTCACTGTGTGATTATAATAGCTTCCCACTTGTTCTGGGAGGTCACAGCAGCAACGTTGATCAAGACTCCATGCCTTTTTGCCAGCTCTCAGTCAAGATAGTCACATTCAAAGTTCTTTCTGTGGCAAAGGTTGCGTCTGCACTGCACACGCACAGCCTTCACAAAGCCAGCTGAAGAACAAAGGACCTGATTTAGAAGAGGGAGATAACAACTTTCATCAAAACTGTGTAAGTCCATTCCGCTCTCATCCATGTTAGCTCACCTCATTTTGAGTGCAGTGGAAGGCAGAGTTCCTAATGGTGGAGTCACCACTGATTCTTTTTTGCTAAAGATAAAACATAGGTGATGCTGCTGGAAAAAACATAGTAATGGTGCCATCTTGAGGTGGATGGCATCCCACCATGTTAAACTTCTTCTCTTTTGTGCAAGAAAACTAGTCAAACTATGACAACTTTGCAGAAAAGAGTGGTAAAGAAATGTAATGTGTTTGGGGAAAACCTCATAAGAACCAAATCTCAAAATGTAGACAAAACACATTGAGTTAAGAATACCTTGACTGGCAGAAGATTATTGGCAGGCCAGCTGTGTAAATGGATTCTGAAGCCTCTAACCTCCAGTGTAAAATGGGTGGCTTCACACATGAAGGCTCACCCACAGGTACACTAAGTCATGATCACTACTGGAAGGAGAAGGTTGACTAACCTGTGGTTCATTGACAAGATTCCTCTGGATATGGGTAGCAAGATGCTAGAGATGAGGCATAGGACATTGGAAAGCACAGCATAGCTAAACCTGCAGCACAGCTTGCAATATACATTAGAGATAAATGGGAGACAGTAGAAAAGTTGATTGTGTTCATCCACAAGGGACAAACAGAGGTGATTGCCATTGTGTATCTGTGAATTCTCTTTTCAAGTTTCTCCATAAGAGCAGCCCTGAATGAAAGGGATGGCACTTAGGACAAACTGCAACAAGAATCCCCCTGCAAAAGGTATGGGTTACGCTGATTGGTGTTATGCCAGAATTGCTTGGAAGACCACGTCTTGAACGTGTTTTCATTGACAAAATATCTTTACCTCGTTGTTGTGATGCTGTGCAGAACTAAGAAAGAGACTGAAGTGACTGAGGTAGGAGGAGCACTGCTGCACTAAAGAGCAGTTTAGACCCCAACAATCAATAACATCAAGGCGCGCTTACCGAAAGGCCTGTTAGGCACAAACCTGTATGTGACAAGATGATGCAGTCCAGAGTATATCAATTTGACGATAAATAATAAACTAAAGTTCGCATTAGATTTAAGGGTTATAAGCAAAACATAAGTTAGAAATACAGAATGTTATACTACAGCATTTAGAACCATCATTACAAGTTGTATTCTTGACAACAGTTTATCTATCAATTGCACACTTCCAACTTTCAATATATTAGAGGCAAATATATTTTTTATGTTTCCCAGTATAAAAAGAGAAACCTATGTTTCCTGCTGTGGTAGATCACTCTATCGCATACAATATATCACTCACCAAAAATACTGCAAACACTACTTGTAATGGTAAGAACAATGTAAGTGGATATGGGGTTAGGAATATTAAATACATGCTTATTCTACAAAGTAGAGGCAAGAGTTGTAGTGGATATGATATTTTTAGGACATTATTGTTGACTCCGAAATATTGATGTACATCCAAGGCATACATTTTGTATTGCAGTTTTCAACAAATGTTTATTAATGTTGTAGGCATCCTTCAGAATAGAGACGACCCACAGCTAAATATACATTGTTTACTGATTGATAAAGGCAACTTTCAAAAGGGAGTGCAGTGGGGCAACAAAGAGGGCCTACAGCTGTCCCATCCACTTGAAGACGTCCATAAATCAGACCTTGACCTTCAAAGTACCAGGCACCATTACCAATGTGAAAAAGGGCCAAAGCATCATTCTAGCCTCTAAATCAATCACTATATTGATTGTCAGTAGTGCTTCACAGTGAGAAAGGTGAAGACACCCTCAAATACCTGGCTTGTGACAGGCAAAACCACAAAGAGATTGGAACATCTAGTGACTGTGTTGAAAAAGGTTCTCATCACTCTAAACAGAGGTGGGAAAATCAATGCTTCCTCTTCTCAGGTGACCACAACAGTGGATGCAGATGGTCCAGCTACAGAATGCTAAGTTTGGAAGCTAGATGAAAATCCATTAGGAAAATTGTTCAGAGAAGCCAAAATACTGTGACAGTGGGCTTTACAGGGGACATTCTGAACATCTACTACTTAAGCTGGATATTCTGTACTTCTACTACTTAAGCATGTCACAGGAAGAGAAAACAGTTTAACATAAATTTCCAACAGGAATACAAATGGAAAATTAGCCAACAACTTGGGGTAGATTTGTTTTGTTAAGTGGTGGATTTGAACCATAGAAGTTTAAACAAGAAGGAAATATTAGGAAATATCAATATTTTCCATTCACACACCCAAGATACAGCATAAAAATACTAAAACAAAAATTAATCCTTTAAAAAATCAGGTGTGCAGGCAAGAGTTCAAAGTGGCATAAATAAAAGGTTATCCAAATAACATAGTTCTTGATGCTTGTTTTTTCTCTTTAGAATATGCAGCAGGAGGTAAAGGACAATCCAAGGTAGAACACCGGAGTTCAAAATCAGAAAAGTATCTTGTTACCGTATTGGCAGAAACCAGAAGTACTGATAAAAGCACACTAGTGTGTTACTGGTAAATTGCGAGTTGTTTCTTTTCTTTCTTGCAGGAGTGTAGAAGTAGCGGATGACTGCAGACACTGGAATTAGCCCGCAGTAGTACCGGCGAAGCAAGACAAGTTTCTGCTCAACGTGTGCTGGCCATGGAGAACACTGCAATCAGTGTGGAAGGATGCAGAAGCAGAGAGGTAAGTGACACAATGGCAGGAGGCTGCTGTTCACTAACAACTAGAATGACAAGCAGCCTCCTACCTGCTGACGCTACATATATTGCTTAAAGTTTCCGCCTCCACCGCGCTCGGCAAACTACATAGGGGGCAGTATGCATGATAGGGCACCTCCCCCGCCTCCAACAATATCCGGCGTGGGCTTGTCAGGGTATCTGTGATGAAAGGGAAACATCCTTAACCACGAAGGCTTTTCTACGCGTTACGTTTACAAGGGTACACTTACCATGTAAACGTCTTTACCACACGTACGCCTTCCACCACCGTCTTTACCACACAAGCTTCACTGGAACCAGTTCATCTTCCTCAGGTTCAGTCTGTTTTTGATGTCGGCGGCAAAGACGTGTGTTCAAAGGTAAAAAATGAAAAGGGAGGCTTGGGGGTGTCTCCCCCCAAAAATAAAAAATAAAATGCATGCAGAAAAAAAAGGGGGCTTGGGGGGGTCTCCCGCCCCCCAAAAAAACAAACTTGTAAAAACGAAGGAAAGTGGTGACAATCTGCGTCATTTTAGAGGAAACGGAATGATGCTTCCTCTTTACGACGTAGGACGTAATCAAAGAAGATCGAGGAGAAGACGTGAAGAGGTAAGGAAAATAAAAGTATTAAAAGTATATATACTGTTTAAGGGTAACAGGCAGGGGTAATAATAATGATTGGGTGGTCACGTAAGGGTACAGCGGAGGGTTATAACTTTTACCAAGAGTAGTCCATTACCGTGCAAGTATGCGTGGTAAAGGAATATTCATGGAAAAGGTTGTGCGTGGGAATGGCATTCCGTTATAACGCATGCGTGGTAAAGGCATGCGTTGCAACGGAATGCGTTGTAACGACATACAACCGTGATGAAACAGTCGAAGCAGACGAGGAGCGTGTACATGACCAGCAGGTTCCCATGTACCATCCTCAGGACCATAGCCTTTTCAATGACTGAGATAATGCAACTTGCGCCAAATCCTCTTAGAGTCCTGGATGGCCTTGACTTCATCATCGATAACAACAGTTGGAGGTTTATCTGGGACCTGGGTACCCGACGCAGCCGGTTTCAACAGGGAAACATGAAAAACAGGATGAATACGCAAAGTAGCGGGCAGTTCCAGTTTCATTACAACATCATTTATCTTCTTTATGAACTTGTAGGGCCCGATAAATTGAGGCTTGAATTTGTGTGACCTCTTCAAAGGGATGTGTTGAGTGGACAACCATACTTCGTCCCCAACAGCATAGGCAGGACCGGGTCAGCTATGTTGGTCAGCGTATTTATTGTACGCCTCTTTGGCCTGTATCAGATTGTCCTGGGCTGTTTGTTGTGTCTCATGTATATGATCACAGAAATCCCATTTTGGGATCATGAGTGCCATAGAATAGGATAATAACAGAAAACGAGGATGAAAACCATAGTTACAGTAAAATGGTGAGAAAGCAGTGGAGCTATGAATGAGGTTATTGTAGGTGAATTCTGCTGCCCAAAGAAACCCACCCCAGTCTTTTAGATTCTGTAAAAGTTGGCACCATAGATACTTCTCAAGAGTCTGATTCACCCTCTCTGTCTGTCTATGGGTGGTGACTGAAGGATAAGTGTCTGTCTATCTGTAGTATGTTACACTACCCGCTCCAGAATTTGTAAACAAACTGTTTTCCATGATCAGAAACAATAATGGAAGGAAGACCATGTAGGCGCACAATATTATACAGAAATCTTTTTGATAGCTCCTTAGAGGTAGGCAAACCTTTCTGGGGTGAAATGGGCCATTTTTGTCAATAGACCTATTATGACCTGTATTCTAGCATGTCCCTGTTCTGTTTTCTTGCAACTCAACTATAAAATCCATAGAAATGGTATGCCAAGGTGCAGGAGAAGTGGGTGGCAGAATGAACAACCCAACTGTCACGGGGACTAGGCCTACCCAACACAAGTGAGATGCCGTTTTTATTGGGAGACATGTGGGAATGCTGGGTGGGTGGAAGTTTGTGGCTCCCTACAGATTCCAGAACTTTCCATCACAGAAATGAGAGGAAAATGTTTTTTTTTTGTTTTACAAATTTGAGGTTTGCAAGGAATTCTCTGTTACAGAACCTGATGAGAGCCACACAAGTCACCCCATCATGGATTTCCCTGTATGTCTAGTTTAAAAATGTGTACAGGATTGCTAGGTTTGCCTAGGTTCTGGCTGAGCTAGGGTCCAAAATCCACAGCTAGGCACATTGCGAACAAAGGGTAATTTTTCACTGGCAAAATGTGATGAGTCCACGTTGCATTTTGGGGCGTTTCCTGTCACGGGGACTAAGCCTACCCACACAAGTGAGGTACCATTTTTATCAGGAAACATGTGGGAATGCTGAGTGGGTGGACGTTTTTGGCTCCCTACAGATTCCAGAACTTTCCATCAAAGAAATGAGACGAAAATGTGTTTTTTTGCAAAGGTTGAGGTTTGCTAGGCATTCTGGGTAACAGAACCTCATGAGAGCCACACAAGTCACTCCATCCTGGATTTCCCTGGGTGTCTCGTTTTTAAAAAGGTACAGGTTTGCTAGGTTTCACTAGGTGTCGGCTGAACTAGGGTCCAAAATCCACAGCTAGGCACATTGCGAAAAAAGGGTCAGTTTTCACTGGCAAAATGTTATGTGTCCGTGTTGTGTTTTGGGCCATTTCCTATCGCGGGCACTAGGCCTACCCACACAAGTAGGGTGCCATTATTATCATGAGACTTAGGGGAATACAGAATAGTAGAACAAGTCTTATTTCCATGTAACTTTCTATGCATTTCTGCCTTCCAAATGTAAGACAGTGGATAAAAAAGAAGTTAGTTTGAAAAATGTCCTCTAATTTACATGCTAGTATGGGTACCCACAAATTCGGAGATGCACAAAAAAACACTTCTTCTAAACTCCATATGTTGTTTCCATTTTGGAAATACATAGGTTTCCTCGATACCTATTTTTGACTCTTTATATTTTACCAAACAAATTGCGGAATACTTGGTACACAATGAACAACTATTGCAAGGTGCAGCTCAGTTATGGGCTCTGGGTACCTCGGTTTCTTGGAGAACCTACAAGTCCTATATATCCACACAACCAGAAGGGTCCATCGGATATAACGGTATATAGCTTTCAAACATCTGCCATATTTAGTAAAAGTTACAGATGAGAATGTAGGCACAAATGGCAGTTTTTTTCAACTCAATTTAAATATGTTTTTATTTCAACTGTTACTTTCTATACGACAGTCTTGAAGAATCTACACAAATGACCTCTTGCTAAATTCAGAATTGTGACTACTTTTCAGAAATGTATAGCTTTCTTGGATCCATTATTAGTTTCACACCTATTTCTAACACTAACTGGAAGGAGGCTGAAAGCACAAAAACTAAGAAAAATAGGTGAGAGCCACACAAGTCACCCCACAATTTCGTTGACTGAAGATGTTGAAAAGCGCATGTAAGGTATGGACACAAGTTAGGTGAGTGCTAATAATGCTATATTGCAGCGAGTCTGCTCCTTTATGGAATTCCCTGGGAACTCCAGAGATCTCAACCTCTAAAAGAAGCAGGGATTACACAGTGGGGACAATTGATGGAAAAGAGAGTTTTATTAAAATGGGACAAGCTTTCAGAACTTACAGACAATAAGATCTCCAAATTTCAATATTATCAACTGGCGAGCTGGGTAGAAATGCATGGCGATCTTGGGGAAGGGATCCTGGAATGGGAAGAAAAACTGCAAAGCACCCACTCTCATTAGAAAGAAGTATCACAGTGGTACTGGATGCTAGTGTTAGGTGAGGATGGGCCACATTCCTTGCCAGAAAATGTGGAGAATGGACCTACCATCACTGGAGTTTAAAAAGCTGTGGCAAGTATCAATGTCTACACTTTGGTCTACTGTTAAATCTACACCACTGAGAAGAAACAGTTTATTTACAATGCACAGGATCTACTGGTCCCAAAGAAGCTATCTAAGATGGGAGGCCAAGAGAAGAGGTGTTGCCTTAAGTGTGGTCTTGAGAAGGCAGACAACGTTCACATATTCTGGCAGTGTCCGGGCATCCAATCCTACTGGCAGGAAGTGGGTAAGACTATAGCAAATATATTGTACATAGACATTAAGGTAAGCCTCTCACTGGTGGTCTTGGAAGTGGAAGAGTGGGTTAAAAGAATGGGGAAAGCACATTCATAGTTGCTTTTTATTCTAATTTTTCTTGCACAAAGAGGAATATGTATACAATGGATAGTCTCTGATCAACCAAGGTGTACTGACCGGGTTGGAGCATCACAGAGTATTTGTAAGTTGGATTGCTCTAATGGGTCACAAAAACTGATTAGGATGTGGGAACTCTTTTTAACATGAAACACTGCCTATAGATAGGGTAAGATAACTTAAATGTGTGACCAAAGGAACATCGGAGGTCCAAGGCTTAAGACAAAAATCAACAAAGTGCGGAGTACAAAGTGGAACTCTGGAAACTCTCAAATGTTGGAAGAGGCTAAGCTTAGGAGTCAAGGATCAGAGCCATGAGGCCCAAGATGGCAATACCGGGAAAGACTCCTTGCATCTTGTCTAAAATGATGACTAAAAGGTAAATAAAAAAATGCTTGCAACCTTGAGTAATCACTTGCTTGTCAACGCACAACATAGGGTTAACCAAATATGTTTCACTCTCACTGTCTAGCATTGTACCTGACTACAAACAACACATGTCCCTTTGTCAAGTACTTGGTGCCTTTGCCTCACAGAATGAACAATGTTCAACTTGGTCCAGACTTCAACAGACATACAACACACAGGTAGTACTAAGTGCATTTATTTACATTTGCTGATATTTATGCGGCTCAAATGGACAGTTTATAGGACAACAACCCTAAAAGATGTTTTGAGCCATTGGATGTCCAGACAGAGTCCATGCGGGGAACACCATGGTGCAAGGGTGCCTGTGTTGGCACAAGGCAGCCTATTGTGTGCCATCGCAGAGGAAAGCAAAGGGATGTGTTGTACTGTTGTACTGTTGTAAATATGATGCATCCCTGCACTTTCCTAATGATGCAGCTCAGCACAGCAAGATGGCTTGTAGCGCTGCACTGCGTCATTATCTTGTAAATATGCCCCCATGTTTTTTCCTTTATATTCTGGGACTTGTAGTTCTAGTGACTGATGTTGTACATTCAACTCCAAGTGCCAGAATACAGAGAAAGGGGAAAGTGGACTGGTGCTGCACTTCACAGGAATAAAGGTGACAGAGCTGGACTGAGCTGTGCAACCTGTAACTGGGCAGTGAGACTCCTATTTATGTTATGTTTAACCAAAGTTGAACCAGCATACTACCTGCAGACAGTGCCGTGGAGCGCTGGAACATAGCTGCCTGCACTGCACAACATAACCTAGTTACCCACATTGCCCCTTGTTGCATCTTACCCTGTTGCTGTTGTAGTTCATCATAGCCAGCACTGTCCTGTCCCGCAACTCCTGTCACCGACTCCTTTGAGATGAAAGCTGACACCTACCTCCAAGGGATCCAGCTGCCACTGGGGCGCTGGACTTTTACCTCCGGTCTGCATGGCTACTTTGAGGTTGTTTGCCAGTTTCACCTTTGTCCATCTGTTGCAATCATGCCAGCGCTTTTTGCAGTTACTCACTCTTGCCTTTACTTTTGCATCGCTGTTGACCTTGTCCACAATGGTTTGCCATATGGCCTTTTTCCTCCCTAAAACACTTTGAGGTTCATGAAGAGCTGTTGTTGGTTCTCCGTCACCTCAGTAATCAGGATCTCATTCTCCTCCTCACTGAACTTGCACTTCCTCTTCCTCCTGTAACTCTCTCAGTACATCCTGGCTAGTTCTGGGGTTGTTTTCTGGGCTTTGCTCTCTGCTGTCTCCTCCATGACTGCTTTCAGGTAAGTTGCCAATTTCGTTTCATGTAGCGGCTTTTAAAAAATAAACTTTTTTATACTAGCCGCACAAAAGTGACCGTAGGATAGCTAGCGTCTATTTTTGAGATGCAATTCAGCCCAACATCAGTTTTGCAGCCATTGCTTCAGCTTTCTTTACAACACGGCGCACAAAACAGCTTCAGTTTTAATAACACCGGTTACCTCCTTATGCCACGGTGCGCCATATTGTAAATTTGACGCATCCATGGTGTAGGAATATGTTGTACCGAGGAGTTAATTATTTAGCCACATCACTACGGCAACACAGCGATGCGCCAGTTCTTGTAAATATGCCCCTTAGATATCTAGGGATGCAGACCCTCTGCGGATCACCTGTGGAGGAAGTGCTGAAGAAGAGAAATGTTGATTTCCTACAAGTGTGCCAAACGTGGAATTGACTCTTAAAAATAAGTTACATGTGAGGTATCAGAAGTCACGGACAAATTACAATGTTCCATCTTTCATTAAGCACAATGTTACCAACATTGATTTGGGGCCAAACACCAAGTGAAAATGGACATACCTGTGGACAACATACCTGTGAACAAGGTCCATGGGGACTGAAATGCGTCAGGGAACTATTAAAAAAGGAATCACCGGATTTGCATTTACCAAAACAAAATAAAAGAATGCAGCTGAAGTGGGAGTGCGACTCTTTCTGTCTTTGTGGAGATGGAGTGGTGGAACATATTGAGTGGTGCAGTCCTACTGTGGAGTTCGCACCACCTCACAACATCCAACGAGCTTCATTTTGCCTAAAGATGGACCTCTCTCTGAACTCCATTTTCTGGATTAGGGTGTGGGCTGCAACTGCTGAATGTGCGGAAACAGTGGGTCCAGTTTGACTAGAAACTTAGAAAGCCATATAGGAACGTTCAGGTGATTAACAAACGGCTCGACGAATCAGGGAATAATGCTGTTAAGCCCACTTGAGGGCAATGATTGTGAAAATAAAGCTCACTGGAGGCTTATTGTTTGTAACGTACAGCGCTTGACCACAAATACCAGCATGTATGAAGGAGGCAAGGAAGGGCTTAGGAAGATAAACATGGATTTCCAACAAGCGTGTCGAACGTGGAATTGACTGCTAACAATAAGTTACACCTGAGGTATCAGAAGTAATGGACACGCTTGTATATTACAATGTTCAGGCTTTCATTAAGCAACACACCAACATTAATTTGTGGCCAAACAGCCTCAAATGGGAGTGGACTCTGTCTTTGTGAAGATGGAGTGGTGGTACACACACACGCACATATATATATATATATACATATACATATATATTTTCTTCCACAAGACTCGCCCGAGGGGACGAAGCTGCACTTCTTGTCACAAAGGCAAGACAAAACAGCTCTCAGAATCCGGGTTTTGTTGCCTAACGCGTTTAAGACTTCATTAGTCCTTGATCACAGGCTGCCCTTAGGGAACACACAAGCGAAACTGCTCCAAACCACCAATTAGTTTGCAAGTGTTATTTATTGGCCACAGGTAAATTCATATTCCAAAGCATTATGGGACTGGTAGTTTACAAAGCGATACTCTCTTACCCATCAGTGGGTGTTGCAGTCCCTGAGTTAATTGCTTCAGATTCATAGCCCTGCAATGGGCTTGCTATTTTGTCCAATCTATGAAACTGCCATACTCAGCACTCTGTAGAAAACTCTGACAGTTCAAAAACAATTGACCCTTTTTTGTTCATGCAGTGGTGTAAGCTTTTCGTTGGACCACTGTTTTATTTATTTTCACAAGACTTGCCCAACGGGACGAAGCTGCACTCCTTGTCACAAAGGCAAGACAAATCAGTTGTCTGAATCCTGGCTTTGTTACCTAACCTGTTTCAGACTTCATTAGTCTTTGATCAGAGGCTGCCCCTCGGAAACACAAAAACAAAACCGCTCCAAACCACCAATTAATTTGAAAGTGCTATTTCTTGGCCTCGGGTAAGTTCATATTCCAAAGCATTATGGGACTGGTAGTTTACAAAGCAGTACGCTCTTACCCATCAGTGGGTTTGAAAATAAATCAAATGGTGTTCCGACCGTCAAGCTTGCACCACTGTATGAACAAAGGCGGGTAATCTGTAATCAGAAGGAAATTCCTTTGAAAGAAAGACAAGTGTCAGAACTTGTTTTTGGCATTGATGGAATACGTTCTAGTGAAGACATCTATACTGATGTTGGTAGATAAATAAGATATAGAAACCTTAACATTTGTTGTCAACAGCCTTACTACATTTCCCTTGGGACAACCTTGCTCAGGAAACACAATCTTCTAATTAATTGGAAAGAAGATCAAATAGTTCCTAATTCTGAATAATGCCAATCATTTTGTTGGGTATGACATGAAGTAAAATCGTCCCACTACTGGGTAAGTGGCATGCTTCAAGAGAAGATGGTGAGAGGAGGGAATGGATACAGACAGATCCAAGGGAAAGAAAAGAACATCATAGACTCCTATTTCAAAATAATAAAGTGTTCATTCCTGACAAAAGGATACAAGACATCTTACTACAGCTTTGCCATGACAATCCATGCTCCTGAAATCCTGGTATAAAGAAAACACACAGTCTAGTTAAAACAACTTATTCTATGGACTGAAATGCTTATATCTGTGACTGAATACGTTTCCAAAAGCACCATTTGTAGATAAAATACGTTTTCTAATATGAAAACTCTGGGGTCCTACAACCTTTGCCAACCCCCAAGTAACCATAGCCCAAAATCTCCATGGATTTTATTGTAGAACTCCCCTGCTCCCAAGGTTGAACAGTAATAAGGTTAGTGGTACACTATTTCACAAAACTCGCACATCTTGTTAATTTGCTCCATCTGTCTACACCAACAGAATTGGATCAACATTTTTTTAAAGATATAGTCAGACTTCATGGCCTACCAGAGGTAATAATAACAAACAAAGAAGCGTAGTTTATGATATAATTTAGAAACCCTAGATTAGAATAACTTGGTACAATCAACCTCAAGTCAGCCATTTACCATCCACAGACATATGGTCAGACTGAAAGACTTAAACAAATATTGCGCACTATCTATGGTGTTTCACACCTGGCCATCAGGAAAAGTGGGGCTCTTGGTCTCCTCCTGCTGACTTAGCATATAACAGTTCCTTAAATAGCTCCAGGGGCACTCCCTTTTCTTCTTTATGTATGGATTTCATCCCAAAATTGGCTCACTATTTTCTTTCTCCTAGCAGTGCACTGGAGTTAATTCAAACATTATCCTAGGTCCACACATCAGTCACTAAGCATTTATTTACAGACGATACCTCTTACAGGAAATTTGCAGAATTCTGTCACTTTCATATAAATGTGGGGAATTGGTCTGGCTTTCCACTGCACAGTTAACAATTTCTGGGTCACAGTCAAAGTTCTCTACCTGATTTATGGTACCATTCTTGATAGGGGGATTAGTGGGGCTCACAGAGGTTAGACTCCTGGAAGATGCACACTGTCTTTCATATAATTCCAAGGTAAAACCAGCTAGGGAATAAGAAAAGAACCATGCACGCTCGCAATCAAACTAAAGGTGCATTTTGAATTTGGGTGGTAATCTATATTACATTCTTTTTTTTATTTTTTATTTTTTATTTGCAGTTTGAACAGAACATTACACAAGGAATCAACACAGATACAAATCCAATCAGCACAGACTACAGTACATAAGATTAAGGAAGAAACATATAAGAGCAAATTTAAAAACTTGTGACCCTAGCTCGACTGGGTACTGACCATCCCTCTCCATGTTGCTATCGGGGCCCACAATCTATTTCCAAAATCCCGCATTTTTTTACTCTTCTGCTCATACAGACATCTCTCGATGTTATGTATGCTCAGAAGTCTAGAGAGCCACATTTGAAAAGAAGGGGCCGATGTATCTTTCCAACCCGCAGAAATTAAAATCTGAAGCACTGCTACAGACATAAAGACCAGCGCTTCTTCAGCCTGTACCAATTTCTGCTTATGATCACAGCCCAACAACATCAGGGTAGGGGATAGATCGATCTTATGTCCTAGCAACCCCTCGCAGAACTTTCCCACTTCCCTCTGTAATGAGGACAGTGAGCTGCAATAAAAGAACATATGCAAGAGATCGGCTTGTCCAGCATTACATCTTGGGCATCTATCATCTACCCTAACCCCCCAAGCGAATAATTTGGCGGGAGAATAATATAAATTAAATACAGTTTTATAATGCTGGGCCCTCAAATTTGTAGATCTAAATACATATTTATTCAGGGTGAGGGCCAGATCCAGGTCTACATCAGGGTCCCCCAATTTCAAAGCCAACGCAGCCTCGGTTTTTTCCATATCATCTTGCAATTATGCAATTAACTGCTTATAAACCCATTTTATCTTCTTACACCCCCCATTTAATAAGGCTATTACAGGGGCATCCTCCATTAGCGAAAGTTTTGGTCTCAGTGCCTTTAATGACCGTGCTACTTGGCCATACAAAAACCAGTGATTGACCGGGATATCAAACCTTTGTTGAAGGACATCAAAACCAAGCGGTTCGAGGCCTCCCCAAATATCCCCAAAGGTCCTAATGCCAAAATCCCTCCAAACCTGTAAGTTCCTGTCGGCCCCCACATAAGGGAACAGACTAGAGTTACACAAGTGGAGATAGCGATTTACCTTTGGAATTTTGCAAAGCTTAAAGATGGACCTCCTAACCCCCCAGACCCCTTCCAAGATCTTCAGGCGGGGCCTCTTATAATATCTTCGATCAACTTCCCGCCACAGCAGCCCAATGGCCTTTTCCCCAATTAACAGCTCAAAAATGGAGGGTATATCCTGGGCTGCCGAATTAATAACACCAACATTATTCTCATGTTGAAACAGGATGGACATTTGTGTCAAAAGACAAGACCAATGATACAATCTCAAGTTTGGCAGGGCCAGCCCTCCCCTTTCCCTGGGAAGTGACATATGATTGGTAGAGCGCCTGACCCTGCCATACTGCCAAATAAATATTATAAAAATAGAATCCAAGCTTTTAATTAATTTTTCCTCCAAAAATAGGGGTATGGCTCTAAACAAATAAAGGACTCTAGGAAAAATTGACATTTTAAAAACATTTACCCTCCCGATCAGAGAAAGATGTAACACATCTATCCTCTTTACCTCTTTTTCAATGGATTTCAAGAGTGGGGGATAATTATCAGCTATTATCTCCTCCACTGAGGCATTGATCTTAATCCCTAGATATGTTGCTGAGTCCACATATCTCGTGTCGCTTTTAACTATATTCCCAGTGCAAAATATTTGGGTTTTGGATTAATTTAATAGGTAGCCCGACCACTTGCCAAACTCCTCTGCTATTTCGACCAAGGACGTGAGCGTCTGTTGAGGGTTGGTTGTAATAATTGCCAAATCATCGGCATAGGCCAAGATTTTACTAATATGGCCGTTGCAAACCACCGGACTAATCCTGGGGGACCCAAGTATTTTCTGGATGAGTGGGTCAATGTACAAAGCAAAGAGGATCGGGGAGCAGGGGCAGCCATGACGGGTGCCTCTCTTTATGACTATCTTCTCAGAGCTCTCTCCCAAAACCTCCACCCTCGCAATCGGATCTATATAGATAGCTTTGAGAGCTCTGATAACTTTCTCCCCGAATCCTCTCCCTACCAGCACACCCCAAAGGAAATCCCAGACAACCCTATCGAAGGCCTTTTCTGCGTCAAGCAGGATCATGGCCATCTCCCCTCCCCATGCCACCTGGGCATCGAACAGCGCTATTGCTCTTCTAAAGTGGTCCGTAGTGCTGCGGCCCGGGATAAACCCATGTTGCCAGGGGGAGACGAGACCACCAATGATCCTGCCCAACCTCTTCGCCCAAATCTTTGAGTATAACTTAGTGTCCGCATTAATTAGCGAGATTGGGTAATAATAACAAACAAAGAAACGTAGTTTATTATATAATTTAGAAACCCTAGATTAGAATAACTTGGTACAATCAACCTCAAGTCAGCCATTTACCATCCACAGACATATGGTCAGACTGAAAGACTTAAACAAATACTGCGCAATATCTATGGTGTTTCACACCTGGTCATCATCAGGAAAAGTGGGGCTCTTGGTCTCCTCCTGCTGAGTTAGCATATAACAGTTCCTTAAATAGCTCCAGGGGCACTCCCTTTTCTTCTTTATGTATGGATTTCATCCCAAAATTGGCTCACTATTTTCTTTCTCCTAGCAGTGCACTGGAGTTAATTCAAACATTATCCTAGGTCCACACATCAGTCACTAAGCATTTATTTACAGACGATACCTCTTACAGGAAATTTGCAGAATTCTGTCACTTTCATATAAATGTGGGGAATTGGTCTGGCTTTCCACTGCACAGTTAACAATTTCTGGGTCACAGTCAAAGTTCTCTACCTGATTTATGGTACCATTCTTGATAGGGGGATTAGTGGGGCTCACAGAGGTTAGACTCCTGGAAGATGCACACTGTCTTTCATATAATTCCAAGGTAAAACAAGCTAGGTAACAAGAAAAGAACCATGCACGCTCGCAATCAAACTAAAGGTGCATTTTGAATTTGGGTGGTAATCTATATTACATTCAATGAGTAGAAGGGGGTCTGCTCCAATAGTTGTGTGCATGGGCAAGATATGACACAACTGATACATCCTGGGAACCGGTCTCCTTTGTGCATGTCCCTCGATTGTTCATGGCATTCAATGCATGCTTCTCTCACAAGCCAGTCATTGGAGGAAAGAGGGGGATTATTTTAGGATGTGGTGGGATGGTTTACTGTCAAGATTCGAAAAGGAAGGTCTGTGGGTTTGAATAAACAGCTCATAAAGATATGGGTCACTCAAAAACATCGACACAGCTAGAAGACTTAGAAAACATGAAGGACTGGTCAATGGAAACTGGGTCTAAGTGGGAAGCAGGCCTTGAGACACAGAAGGAGAATCCTGTTTATCTCTCTCCAAACTTGTGCCCTAGTCCCCAATTTCCCCTGAAGGTATTCTGCTACGGCAATAGATCTTACTCTCCACCCTCTTTTTGGTCTCTTCAAGTTGGAGGATTATCATCAGATTTTCTGTCACCTTTTACCTGGTCACAACTGGGAAACTCTGACAAATGACAATGGAAAGGCAACCATCTTTTATAGGAATGAATTAGCCATACCTACTTCTTTAGGAGAATGGTGTTTCCTAGAAATGGCACAAATAAAAGAGGCTTATGTTTAACATCCTTTCTTTCTTTCACCTACCACACTTAACCAGCTGACTCTCCATGCAACACGCTGCACTGCTTGTGGACAACCTTAACGCCAGTGGAGAATCTTCCAGCCACCATTCCCATGGAAACGCCAACACTGTAAAATGAGAGTGGGGGTGAATCCTCACAGCGCACCAAGCACAAGGACAAAAGGTATGCTTCATCCCGCCTGTAGATGTGAGACCAAGTGACAATACCACCACCTATGATTGATCTTTTTCTTAAGTTGCAAAAATTGGCCTCCCCCTCTTAACTCTCCACATTTAACTAGATACCGAAGAGCAAACAAGGGGCATGGACTGAAAAAGTTTTTTCCCAAGAACATTCTTGGAATATTCAGGAATCACAAATTTCTTGAACTTCACATTCAGATTAACCTTGCATCATGATAAGAGGTTGTACTGAAGGTTGACTATGATATGGATCAGAAACAGAGGGTTTTGATGAAAAGTGTGGAAGACAGGATGAATTTTCCCAGTGTGTGGCAACTTCTGACAAGTCTACAGAATTTACCTGATAAGTGATCTTAAATGGACCAAAATATTGAGGATGTGATTTGGCTGGTAAGGTATACATAGAGGGAACCAAGATCACAGATTATACCCCATGGCTCTGTATTCCTCCTCCATAATGAAACTCAGTGGTTTAGATATGTTTGATCTTAAAGTCACACACATTCAGATCGATAATTCTGTCAAAGACAAAGATGGGCAATACATCTTCTTATGAGGGAAATGGGCTAACACAACTTTGACCATTGCTGCATTAAAAGCCCCCAATACAGGATAAGAAGCATTCTTGTTTGATCGTGTCACTAGTGTGATGGGTTGTGCTAAGCAGGAGGTTATAGTAACTGGAGATTTATTACGGTGTGGGATGGCCTGAAAAACAGTCTGGACATAACAAAAAGGACACTGGCGCCTTATTTAAAAAAATAAATAAAAGCCAACCCCCTTCCATGAAGCTATGATATGTATGGCATGAACAGCAAGGGGAAGACCAGGAATACACATTTTTCTTGCATGTCCATAATAGACATTCCTGAATTGATTATTGCATGACCACTAATGCCTTGACTTCACTTCAGTTATTGGCCAGATCTAAGTTTCAGACCATGCACATCACAATACATCTTGACTTAGGCCTTGCTAGACATTAGTCCACGAGATGTTGGCCTCCCTCCTACAAGACTTCATACTCCTACAAGGAATTGGAGACTGTATAGATGACTATTTTAAAAGCAGCAATTATCTAGAAGTTTCATCAGCTATTCTATGGGATGCTTTTAAAGCTACACTAAGAGAGGAACTCATCAGGATTATTGAAACTATAAGAAATTGCTGTTCCACAGCAATCCAGAATCTTGAGAAGGAGATTCCTACTGCAGCTCAACAATATGTAATACCCCTGCCCTATCTCTTTTGCACCAAATGACGGTGTTTAGAGGCAGACTTTGAACCTTAATGTTTAAAAAGGTGTAACTCA
Organism: Triturus cristatus; assembly: GCF_964204655.1. NCBI lineage: Eukaryota > Metazoa > Chordata > Amphibia > Caudata > Salamandridae > Triturus > Triturus cristatus. The sequence goes on along the minus strand of NC_140595.1, from coordinate 628,392,895 downwards.
TGCGCCCACACTTAAAAAGATGATCATACGAAGCCCATAATAAGGTGGGCTCCCACCTTGCTCGTCTCCACGGGAAAAAATTGTGAATCCCTATATAAAAGAATGACACACCTTGAGGGAAGAATTCTGCTGACTGAACCAGATAAATTGAAACAATTCTGAACTTTACATGAAACGCTAAACACTGCAGAAAACTGTTCACTCACCGCCCAACATAGCTACATACATTGAGGAAACTCCAAAGCATATACGCTGAACAATTAGAAGGGGAGAGGGACAGTAGCAATAGAGAAACTAAAATAAAAACTAGCAAAGCACCAGGATCTGATGAGTTTACAGGGATCTTTTGCAAAACCTTTCCGCACAGATTTCTTTCCGACTAATGTCCCTGTTTAACACTTTCACATCAGCTGGCTCAGTAACTCCCTCCATGTTAGAAGCAGTCATTTCTGTTATTTTAAAAACGGCCAAGAACTGTGGTTGTTGCAGACCAATTATTAAATGTTGCCAAACTGTATTCTGATGAGCAGACTAGAAGATCTTCTGCCTGCATATCCAATCTGACCAATCAGGTTTTGTTAAAGACAGACTGACACACAACAACATTCGCAGACTGAAAACACTATTAGAAAAGGTGGGCAGAAACAGGTTCTCATACTTTTGGTAACCCTGGATGTGGAAAAAGCCTTTGACCAAGTGGACTGGGATTTGTGCAACTGGTCTTGGAGGCAGTTGGCTTAGAACTCCGATGTATGTCTAAGCTGATGGCTAACCACAATGCTACCGAAGCTAGAATAGCATTTAATGGCCAAGTATTTCGATTTTCTGACTGTACTGAGGCACAAGACAGGGGTGTCCCTTCTCACCTCTCTTATTCACTCTTAGCAGTGAGCCACTAGCCTCTCATATCAGAGCTGTGTAGAATATTCAGAGGATACTATTTGGTGCAGAAACCCTTAAACTTGCTTTATTTGCAGACGATCTCGTACTTAAGTTGGGAAGTCCTGGTTCCTTGCTGGGGAAGTCTTTTCTCCTCCTAGAACTGTTTGAAACATTGGTGGGATATAAGATTAACAAAACAATTAACAAAGCTTAATCAAAAGTATTAAACATTAACCTCCCTAGGGCCACAAAGGATGTCTTGCACACTAGGTTCCCACTCTGCTGGACTGTCAATCAGATAAAATACATGAAACATTCAGGACTTATATAAGATCAATTATTCCTCACTACTCTCTGAAATGAAACGTGATCTCTGTAGATGGATGCCTCACTTCTTTTCCAGGATTTGGTGCAATAACGGATAAAAATGAATATCTTACCCAAAGTCTTACATTTATTTCAAGCACTTTCGATTTTAATGGAAGAAAGTTTTTTTTATTTCCCTACAAGATGCAATCAACACATTTATATCTCAGTGCTCTAAACCCAGGTTCCCATTGAAACTATTGCAAAGAGATAAATGCTGAGGAAGTTTGGTCTTGCCTGGCTTCAAATTATACTATGCAGCCTAGTTACCCATCATAATAGAATGGTCAAGAAGGAAGTTGATATAGGTTGGCTTCATATGAATAAAGCAGTTGTTACACGTCCCTTGAGAGAGCTAGTCTGGCTTCACGAAACGCCTATCTTAGCACCCCAATATATACCACACTGTACATATGAGAATTAGTCAATAAACGCCTACACTACTTACCTCTCCCCATATATACCACTGTTAGACCTGGCACCATTGGCGTGGGTTTCCACTTTAATTTTTGCCTTTGCCTCCTATGCTTTTGCTGTGTTTTGGACTTTGTTTTGCTGGTCTAGATACTTTGGGCACTTTGCCACTGCTGTTCATTGCTAAAGTGAAAGTGCTCCCTTTGTAAATTGTTGTTATGGATTGGTGTTTCCATAATTGGCTTATTTTATATATTAGTCAGTCCCTAGTACAGTGCACTGTGTGTGCCCAGGGCCTGTAAATCAAATGCTGCTAGTGGGCTTGGAGCACTGATTGTACCACCCAAATAAGTAGCCTGTAAATGTAACTCAGGCCTGCCATTGCAGTGCCTGTGTGCAGTCTATTACTGCCATGTCGACTTGGCAAGTGCACCAACTTATCAGGCCCTGACCTGCCATTTTCTTACTTGTTAGTCACCCCTATGGTAGGCCCAAGGTACCCCTGTGGACAGGGTGCAGTGTATGTGAAAGGTAGGACTAGTCCTGGTGTGTGTGGCATGTCCTTATAGTGAACTACTGCCAATTTTGTTTTTCACTATTGCAAGACTACCTGCTCCCATAGGATAGAATGGGGAGTTTGCTTCTAACATCTTATAAGCATAATTACCCCTGGGAACAAGGTAGGAAAATAAATGCCTGAACTCAGTGTTAAAATGCATCTTTTAGTGAGGGTGATTTTTACATTCTGTGTTTGAAAATACCACTTTTAGAAAGTAAGTATTTTCTTGCATAGCCATCCAGTGTGCCTCTGCTAGGGTGTGTATTGACTGTCTGGCTTTGGAGTGATAGGGCTGGGGAGGTGCAGTGGCTCCAGAGAGTCTGGATAAGTCAGGGCTGGACTGAATAGACCTGGGCTGCATTTAGAGTAGGGGGAGGAGATTTCCTTTTACCTGAATGGGACTGGTCTGCCAAGGACAATGCTGTCTCCACCTCCTGCCAGGAAGCTGCACCAGAGAGGACATAACTGGTTTTGAGTGAGCACAGGGCTTCTCTGCCACCAGAGAACAACGGATTCTGTAATATAAATATTGGGGCCCAGACCCCTGACTTTTAGATCACTTCTGGGAAATCAATAGGAACCTTTGCCAAGAAGAGGAGCTGGAGAAACTGAGGAGGAATACTGCTCCTGTGCTGTCTGGGCTTGGCCTGCAGTGTCTACTTGCTGCCAAGGAAGGGAGAAAGGACTTTGCTGTTTGCTGTGTCCCCTGCTTGAGGAAAATCTCCAAGGGCTTGAATTGAGCTTGCCTCCTGTTCTGAAGTCTCAGGGACACAAAGACTTCGCCCCCAGTTCCCCTGAACTCCTCTGCTGTTAGTTCTGACCTGCTGAGAGGTGCCTTCCAGTGTTCTGGGCCTCTGGAGGTTGTTTTGGTACTGGAAACTGCAAGAATTATGAAAATTGGCGCATCACCTGTTTCTGATGCAAGACAAAATGTCCGATGCATCGCCACCAGTGAAGAATCGATCGCAGCTGAAGTGTCGGCCGTGAGACGTATCCCATGTACCGATCTCTGACGTCCGAGATCACCGCACCGATTCTGACACAGGCCCGGTTGGACAAGAACCGTCGATTGCACCGGATCATCATGCATTACATCGAAGCGCCAAGTCTGTCGCATCACTGGGGGACGCAGTAAGAGACCGATGCATCACCTCCCCATGCCGTAAGAAACCAACGTAACACCTCCTCTCCGGTAAGAAACCAACACATCACCTCCCCTGCGCAGCAGTAAGGAACCAAGGCGTCACCTCTCTCGGAGCAAGGAACTGATGCATCACCTTCCCTGAGTGGAAGGAACCGATGCATCACCTTCCCTGCGACCCTTTTTGCTTGCAATTTTCAACACATCCAAGGTACTTTGTGTTAAAGTGTCGCATCTCACCTTTTCTTGGAACTGAACTGTTTCTACCTTTTAAGAATCATATTTTTAATACTGTCTTGTGGATTTGTGTGGTTTGGTCTTGATTGGGTTTAGATAAAGATCACCTATTTTTCTAAACTGGTGTGGTTTCCATTTGTAGTATTTTCACTGAATTACTGTATGTGTTCACAAATGCTTTACACACTGCCTCTGAGATAAGCCTGTCTGCTCGTGCTAAGCTACCAAGGGGGGTGAGCAGGTGTTATTTTAGAAGTGTATCCCCCTAACCCTGACTAGAAAGAAGGGTCCCTACTTGGACAAGGTACGTACCTCTGCCAACTAGAGACCCTCATTTCTAGTCTTATATTTTTTAAAGCACATCCAATTCTAATGGAAGAAAGTTTCTCTATTTCCCTACAAGATGCAATAAACAAATGTATACCTCAGTGCTCTAAACCCAGAATCCCATTGAAACTTTTGCAAAGAGATAAATGCTGAGGAGGTTTGGTCCTGCCTGACTTTAAATTATACTACTATGCAGCCTAGTTGCCCATCATAATAGAATGGTCAAGAAGGAAGTTGATACAGGTTGGCTTCATATGAATAAAGCAGTTGTTACACGTCCCTTGAGAGAGCTAGTCTGGCTTCACGAAATGCATAACTTAGCACCCCAATATATTCCACACTGTACATATGAGAATTAGTCAATAAAAGCCTACACTGCTTACCTTTCCCCGTATACACCACTCTATCTTAACCCGAATGTTTCTCCAGCAATGAAGCAAGGAGCATTTGACAAGTTGCAACTGGAGGAATGTAGATATATAGCAAACATTTTTCCTCACAGAGTAATTAAATCTTTCACACAACATAAATTACTTTTCAACCTTCATGAAACTGAGTTTCTGCACTATGCACAGATTCGACATTAGGTATTGCAACCAGATAACAAAGTAGCTGTAAACTGAGATAGAATGCCCTTAAAAAAAAGTACTGGGCACACTTATGTCAAAGAAAGCCCTAATATCCAATGATGGAACTCTACGAAGCTCTTGTTCACCCGATAAGTGGGCATTCCAAAATAAATGGGATGGTGCCCTGGGAAAGGAGATGATAGATAAGGAGTGGAGTGAGTTGTGGGCTGATATAAAGCAATGTTCCTTCTCTATAAAAATAAAATTAATTAACTATTAGCCTCTCTATGCTTGGCATCTCCATCCCGAAAAAGCTACAGAAAATGTTGCCCACACCTTGTGCTCAATGCTGGAGGCAATGTGACCAGAGGAGCTGCTTTCTACATACATTGGTGGGAGTGCCCACATTTGCATTCTTTTTTGGAAAGCATTTGCTAATACATTACAAGACATATTAGACTACACCTTACCCCAGCCTTGTTTTTACTGAGACTATAATTCTCTGGAGTGGCCTGTGTGCAGTAAAATTGGCCATTGCTCTATAGTGGAAAAAGAAAGACCCGCGTCTAATTTCCCACTGCTATTAACATTTATGCAACATAGAAGTGATGGAACGTTGGATTTGCAATGTTTAAAATGAGCACCTCAACTTTGAGCTGCGGTGGCCTCATCTAGTGGATCTCCTTTCAAAAAGCCCCCCAACACTTTTTGCCCGCCTCGAACTTGAGCATTTTTCAGGGGCTTTTCACTTGTTTAGCCAGAATGCTGAATCTTTGGGTGGATTGTAGATTACACAAATATCAAGAAGAGCTGTTACTGTGAGCTGGCAGCAAGTTACTGAAATTTTGGATTAAAATAGGGGAGTGTAGTAAGCACGTCGGTACACGTGGAAGTAGAGTCAATTACGCTTTATTGACAAATGAATGCTGCGCAGCAGCCAGCTCCCTCAGCTCTTCAAATCCTTAACCGGTACCGGTTTCAAACCTAAACATTCCACTTAGAATTCTTGAGACCAGAACATCATGGGCTCAAGAATTCTAAGTTAAAGCAAAACACTACATTATCCTTTCCCTTTCAAAAACAAAGAAAATAAAAATAAATAACTAAGCAGATAAAGAATACATTAAAACAAGAAACAACAATAAAAACATTAACGATACCTAGCAGGAACAAAACGTTGTCTAGAACTCCTGCGCAAACCCTGCACATCCGGCAAAGGTTTGACACACAAGCTTTTCTCAACACTCGGATTTACTTTCACCACTCTTGAAACATTCCACCAGTTTTTTGAATTCACTCTCACTGCATTCCTGAAAACCTTATCAACAGTGAAAGGCTCGGAAAACTTGGAATTCCCTTTCTTAGAGTGAATAGGAATCTTTATACGCACAACATCTCCAACAACCAAAGGTTGAGAAAAAGATCTTTTTCTTGAATCGAAATATGTTTTCCGACGCAACTGAGCTTTGAAAACATTTTCTCTGACAACATCATCCACATTACTCATAGAATCCAACTTAACCCACTTAGACATCCAACCAGGACAGACTTTAGAACAAGGCTTCCTTCCTCTAAGAAGCTCATACGGAGAAACTTTTGTAGATGAATGCGGAGTCGTGCGATAAAACCATAACATTGACCTCACAGCATTCTGTACATTGCATCCCCCAGCCAAAGCCCACTGAATACAATTGTTGAGCACCCTATTCATCCGCTCCACCAACCCATTGGTTTGAGGATGATAAAGTGCACTCCTAGCATGCACAATACCACCCTGCTGTAAAAAGGATTCAAACTCTTGACTGGTGAATTGTACACCATTATCACTGACAATGGTGGATGGAAACCCTTCACGGAGGAATAAATCCTTCAAAAAATCAATGATATTCTTGGAATTAGGTTCATCAATAAAACGTACCTCAGGCCATTTAGAGTAATAATCAATTGCAACAATGGCAAATCTTGAATTACTAGGAAGCACATTAAATGGTCCAACCAAGTCTATTCCTATCTTCTCCCAAGGCTTGTCTGGTAGAACAATAGGCTGTAAGGGAGGGGTATGAACTTTTAAACTCTTATCCGAACCAGAACAAATCACACAACCCCCTACAAACAAATCCACATCATTGTCCATCTGTGGCCACCAAAAACGTTCACGAAGTCTCCTCTTCGTGAGAGTTCTGCCCAAATGACCTTCGTGTGCTCCTTGCATCAACCTCGCTCTCAACATATCCGGGGGAACCAACCTGTCACCGCGTACAAGTAAACCATCCTCAATTGAAAGTTCAGGAGCAACTTTAACGAAAGTCTGAAGAGAAAATGTTACATTCTTTTCCCTAGGCCACCCTTCCTTTACACACTTAATGACATCACCCAATAATGTATCCTTAGAAAGAAAATCCCTCCATTCAACTTCACTCACAGCGCACATTTCATCCAAACCCACAGAGGCTACAAAGCACTCCTCATCATCCTCATCCTCCATATCCTGCTTTGATTCAACAGGGTGCCTTGAAAAATAATCTGCACAAATATTCCTACACCCTTGAATGTGACTAACCTCAAAATCATATTGCAACAGTTTAGTAGATAAACGTGCTATCCTGGGTGTATGTTCTTTGATTTTATACCCAGACAAAATTGAAACAAGAGGACTGTGATCAGTTCTTAGCTTAAAATGTCTACCCCAAATGTACGGATTAAACTTCCGAATCGCCCACCAACATGCAAGCAATTCCATTTCAATAACCGAAAAATTGAGTTCAGACCCACGCAAGACTCTCGATGCAAACCCAATGGTATGCTCAACTCCATTAACCATCTGCGTGAGAACCGCTCCCAAACCCAACCCACTCGCATCGACAGTGACGACGCAAGGAACATCTGGAATGAAAGGTTTGAGAACTCTTGGACTGACAAGTTCATTTTTGACCCATTTAAAGATTTCATCACATTCAGTATCCCATTTAAAAGAAATATTTTTTTTAAGCATGTTTGATAGCGGTTGACACTTTGTCGCATAACCAGGCACAAAACGCGAGTAAAACTCACACAAGCCAATAAATGACTTAAGTCCCACTTTATCCACAGGAGGAGAAGACTCTACTATTGCCTTAACCAACCCTGGTCTTGGTTCAACTCCTTGTTCCGACAGAACATGTCCTAGGTATTCAATCTTCTTCACCCTGAAAACACACTTTTCTTTCTTTAACACAACACCCCCTTCGCGCAAAGCCTCCAAGACACAATACATGGTCTCATCATGCGACTCACATGTTTCACCATGTACCAAAACATCGTCCTGAAACACAATCACCCCTTTGATCCCTTTAAGCAAATTAGACATGATTCTTTGAAACACCGCCGCGGCAGAAGCCAAACCGAACGGCATCCTACAGTATTGGAAAGTTCCAATGGGCGAAACAAAAGCAGTCAAATGCCTTGAGGCCGGATCAAGAACAACCTGATGATAAGCTGACGCTAGGTCCAGCTTACTGAACCACTTCGACCCATTGATTAAAGACAACATCTCTGGGATTTTAGGAAGAGGATGGGAATCTATCCAGATGTTTTTATTTAAACTGCGTAAGTCAATGCAAACGCGAATCTCGCCATTTTTCTTCTTTGCCACCACTAACGGAGAAAGCCAAAGAGAAGATTCTACTGGTTCTATAATCCCCTTCTTACAAAGACCAGAAAGCTCTTGTTCTAGCTGATCCCTAACACTAAACGGTACATTCCTGAGCCGATGTTTAACCGGAATAGCACCATCTCTCACCTTAATGGTATGCATAAACCCCTTGACACATCCAAGCTCATTACCGAAAACGTCAGGAAAATGTTCAGATAAGGAATCAATAAAATTATCAAAACGAAGAATAGAAACTTGATCTTTTGTACCTGGTCTTAATACCATTTTGAATAAACCCTGATGAAACCATCCGAGAATATTCAACCCTTTGATGGCCACGTAAATCTTCCCAAAAATCTTCCTTCCTCTGAAAACTAACGAGTCTTTAAAATAACCCGCTAATTCAATGGTTCTCTCTTCATAAGAGACAGGCGATCTGTCTGGAGGAAATAGTGAACGTACTCCCCAAACTTCTTTAAACTTTTCCTGAGTTACCATTGTTATCCTTGCTCCGGAATCAACCAAAAGACAAACGTTCTTACCATCGATCTCCACATCCACATAAGGATCCACACACTCATCCTGTACACTACAAACTTGACTCGCATCCCTACCACAACCACCATGTCTCTCAAATCTTCCTGAATTTTCCTTAATTCATCACATTTAGGTTCACACAATGAAATATTTGCAATAGAGGAATTTGAGGAAGTAGAAGGAACACTACCACTCATCCTTCCATCCTGTGAGGCAGAAAAACTCCTCCTTACATTTTGGCAGACTTTAGCAAAATGACCCAATTTTCCGCACGCCCTACAAGTTACACTTCTAGCAGGGCAAGCACGTCCAGATTTAAAATGCGGAAAATTTCCACACGTAAAACAAATATTCGTTTGTTTAAAAAACTTATTGTCACTACGATAAAAATTAGCGTTCTTGTTCTCCTTTGGTCTTACAGCATTAATACAATCTTCTTCTTTGTTGATGGGAAATGAGGCATTTCCATCAAGCTCTTTGACAGACAACTTTGAAAGTTCTATGCTTTTCGCAATTCGGATCGTTTCTTCTAACGTGGGATTTCCAAGTGACAATAACTTTTGATGCCTGTGTGGGTTGAGACAGTTTGGAAGATGGGCTGAGCAGCTAGGATGCTGCTCCTGGTGGGGCTTATTGTGGGGCCTTATCTGGGGCCTATTGTGGAGCTTGTTGTATCTACTACCTAAGAACTTAATAAATATCTTCTTCATCTACCTGGCCATGTCTACAGCGTCTACTTGTACCTCCTGCACACGTGGGGTCAGCCCACTACATTTATGGGGTAGTGGATGGGGGAAGGGGATATTTCTATTCTTTTGCTGGGGATATGTTCTTTATGGTTCATTAATACCACTGTACAAATGCTCTCACTGACAGTGGAGATAAAAATAAGAAAAATGTGTACTATCGGCAGTCTGTTGAGCATTTGTCAATGTGAACACCAATAAAAATTTATATTATAAAAAAACAAAGAAAGAAAGCAGGAAAATAAACAAACCTTGGTCCTAGAAGCAAATGAAGAAGAGGTTGATATTGACTTGTCAGCATATTCTTTCATGTCAACCTTAGAATGGCATAGACATTAGAAGGTGTTGTATTTTTCTGTAAATGTTACATGTAGTTAGAAATTGTAGGAACCAGAGGCTGTGAGGCGCAAAAAGATAAAATTCTTGGATGGTAACCTTAGAAGCAGATAATTATGTAACCTTGGTGGCACGATGAGTCTCATTTTTTTAAAGAGTCTTCATCTATTGACAGATATCCCCAGTCATCTTGGGTGGCATTGTGTAGCATTGGAGATACTATCCAAGTCTCAGACTAGTTCACTCTGTTTGCCCATTGGACTGAGGGTGCCTCCCAGAAGACATTTCTTGTTCAGATTGTAGTGCCTTGCAAATAACTTTACAAAAGTGTGAAAGATATTAGGTTTCTTTGCCAGAATGTATTCTATATTGTAAGCCATGAAGGCGATGAGCATCATTCAGAAATAATTTGGTCCTGCTTCAGCCATAAGTAACTTAAGTAAGGGAGAAATAAGGGTCATCTTTGAGAAAGTATCAACTGAAGACAATACGACTCGGAAGGACATAAGATCCATAACAAAGGGCCAGATGCACAACTGTTTTTTGTGGTGGCAAAAAAGGGTGTTGGTATTTAAAACGCAATTTTGCGAGTCGGTGACTCGCAAAATAGAGTTTAGTGGTTGCTATTAGTAGGCCTGGGCGGTAAATTCCGTTCCGTTCGCGGAATTTGCGGAATTTGGGTAATTTCGCGTTCCGCGGAGAACGCGAAATTGCCCAAAATGCCGCTTTCCGCGACTTCGCGAAATTTTTGCTTGTTCGCGTTCTCAAAATGCGTGTTCGCAAGATATTTCTCCCCGAGCATGCAAACAGCGATTGTGAACAGGAAAAAAGCATCGCGAACAAGCAATTCCGCTTGTTCGCGGAATTTCTGCGTGTTCGCGGAGATTTTTTATCGTTTCGCTGAGATTTGCGTAACGCGATTACGCAAATTCCGCCCACCCCTAGCTATTAGGAAGGGGCGTGCTGAGGGCGTCCCTTCCTAATAGCGAGTCAGAATGGTATGTACCATTGTCTTATGACCGCGGTTGCAAAACACTCGCGGTTTACCACCTACTTCAAGTAGGTGGTAAGCCACTCTCAAACGGGAACGGGTTCCCAGGGACCCCTTCCCCTTTGTGAATGGATGCGAAAATATTTTTTAGGAGCAGGCAGTGGTTCCGCGGACCACTGCCTACTCTTAAAAAATGAAACAAAAGTTTCATTTTACTTTTTTTAATTCATCCCGTTTTCCTTTAAGGAAAACAGACTGCAATAAAAAAAAACTGCTTTGTTGAAAAAGCAGTCACAGATATGGTGGTCTGCTGATCCCAGCAGCCCACCATCTCTGCCAGTGCTGACTGTTCCCAATGGGTCGCCAATTGCGACCTGCCTCATGAATATTGACGAAGCAGGTAATTTGCAACCCCATTAGGAATCACAAACAGTGTCTGAGACACTGTTGTACATTCCATTTTGTGAGTCGCAAATTGTGAGTCACAAAATGTTGCAATTTGCGACACGCAAATTAAAATGTTCGTACATCTGGCCCAAAGTCAATAGAGATCATATGAGAAGGTTCAGGGGCCACTAGTAGAATCTGAAAATATCCAAAAGATTCGGAACGGAATGATTTGTTGGGAGCACAGATGTGCCAGAAATGACAAATTATTTAACATCAAAATAACCTATAGGTCACCAAAATGAAAGCATAACAAGTTCTACATTGGTGTAGTCTCCTATATGGTCTGAAATAGCAGAATAATGATACATGTACATTACATCAGGTTGTAGTTCTTTCGTAGGAATAACATTAGGTTGTTGGCTGAAATACAAATTGCTGAATCAAGTAAGTGGATTTTTAAAATGCTCAATTGGACCAAGAACAATTGAAGTCTGTAGATACTTAGGATCCAATAGTTTTTGAGTCTTTTTGACCAAATGAACTATTCTAAACTCATGATGGGGAAGGAGTATTGGTTGGTTGTGGCTAAGTGTTGCTTCTGGTAGCAAAGAGATAATGCATGTGCCAAAACATTATTTGAACGAAGAATATTGGTTATGGTAGAGTTGTACGGTAAAAAGACAAATGCCTATATAGTCTGTGGTCTATTCCTACACTGAAGGTTTCATTGACATTGTAAGTTCCTGTGGTCAGCCCAAATTTAAGGGTGTTCTTTGGTGCCCATCAATACATTCTTAATTTGGTACAAGCTATTATCGTCACTGGCAACTCTCTTTCTAGAACTGAATAGTTCCATTGACCCTCTGACAAAAATGGGACAGAAAGAAAATAATGTTTTCTCGTCCTTCACTTTCTTGCGTTTGCAGCAAGATGACCCCTTCTTTTGGAAGCCTCAGTCTCTCCCATTAATTTTCAGAGGTGTCAGGGTGGCAAAAGATTGGAGCTTGAGAGAATATTCTTTTGCACATATTAAATGGCTTTTTAGCTTGAGAATTCCAACATAAACCTCCTTTTATGTTTTCCTTCTTTATGACACAGGTATTGTCACCAGTTAAATATACACAAACTATAATAAAATGTCAATAAAAATTCACAAATCCAAGGACATTTTGGGTTTCTTTGACTTTAGTGGGGGAAGGCCATTGCGGGATAGTTGATACCTACTTTGGGTCCATAGACAAACAAAATGCAGTCAGTCTGAAGCCAAAATACTCAATCTCCTCTTTCTTGAATTCACATTTCTCACACTTGCAGACGTCAAGTCTCAGGACCAGGGCAAGGCTCGAAACAGAAAATTACATTGTCCAACACAACTTTCTAACTAGCAGGAGGTCCAATACCCTCCCTAAGCAATCCACTCACCACACAACACTCTTTAGCTGCTCAGATCAACAGGGCAGAAATCTATTGAGAAAGGGCCTGTGGTGGCTGGCCCATCATAGACCTTAGGGTAGGAGCTTGGATGGGAGGCAGTTTGTTTCACTTCTGGGTCAAATTAGTTAGGCTGAGCAGAAAAGGGAAGTTCCCGCATAACACCTTTGCCTAACAACACTTTGTGAGCTGCAAATTGCTCCCATTAAGTTTTTCACTCTACATTGTTTTCCAGCACTTTTTTTGTTTACCTCTCCCTTGGTCCCGTTCGGGTTCTAGTTTCCCAGGCAGTCCCTGTGTCTGTGCTGCCTTTCTTTGGTCTCCTCCTCTTGTGTTATAGGTACTCTAGTCTGCGGGGTCTCTGGTTCCAATCCCTGTATCCATTTCAGTCTTGGAGATTATTAATGTAAATCATTACTCAGAGACTGGTGAGTTATTCCACTTTCAACATCTACGTCAACCATTCTAAAGGCTCTTCTCATTGGTACCATTTCTAAATTAATCTTTTCATGTCTGTAATGCTCTCTGTGCCTGGAGTCCCGCCTTCCTTCCAGGGGGAGAAGCTGAGGGCTGTACCAAATACCTATACCATTGATAAAACGTATCCTACTTTTGATGTTGAAAACAAACAAATATTGTTAAGCATATTTTACAGAGCTGTGCTTATGAGTTTGTCAGATTGAAATTGGTAGTTCATTCGTCAGTTTAAGGAAAGCAGATTTAATTTAACTTCAGAAAATAATGCCTTCTGTTTTTCAAATTGTAGTTTTGTGTAAAGAAACTGATGCTCCGTAGCTTGTATTTTATTTGTATAGCTCGTTAGCAATATCAAAAGTTGGAAACATAAGCTCCAAATATATAAAATATATTCCATTTTTTTTACCAGTAGGGAGCACCTATTTCAGGAAGTCTCATTTTCAGTTGCATACAAACAATGGTTTCTGACTGCTTTATTTCTCCTGTTTAGTAACCACTACCTTTTTCCCCAACACAGAGCTGTTTTTCTACAAATGTACATCATATTCTGATTCTGCCTGGATAGACATGAGACATTGAACATCATTAAATAAGCTTTTCTTTACATCCAGTTTATAGTCTGTTCTCTCACATAATTCACAACCACATTCCATTAATGTTTATCTTTAGCAATCTGCAAGAACTGCACCAGAACTAGAGAAATTCTCACTAAGGGGCATATTTACCAATCTTCCACGCAACACAGGGTAGCAACCAAAGATGCTGTGCTGCGTTGCATGCAAGGGAGAGAGAAGAAACACTAAGGTCCTCATTTACGAGGTTTCCGCGCAGCGCCACAAGGAATCTTGCTGCGCTGCCCTACGTCCAAACAAAAGCGCAGGAATGCACCGGATCTATGAGATACCACACATTCTTGTCCTTTTCCCCTGCATACAATGGGCTGCCATGCGCCAACGCAGGCACCTTTGCACCATGGTGCAAGGGTGCCTGCGTTGCTGGGCTGATTGATTTTGGGCAGGAAGGAGCACTTTCCTGCACAAAATCAATCAGTTCAGGCAATTTCCTCTTTTTATGTGTGCCGCAGCATGCAGCACACATGGTAAAAGAAAAAAACAGAATTAGAAAATTTCTCCTCATTGCACCTCACCCCTGGCGTTATATTCTGAGGCATTCCCAGATTTGTGATTTCTCTTAATCTGGGAATGCTTCAGATTCTATCTTCTGTCACATGGGAACACCCACAGAAACACCCATGGAACACCCCTTTCGTGCAGTGCTCTGCGTGAAAGGGGTCCTTATTTACAAGGCCATGAAAAGCCACATAAAGTGGCTTTACGTGGCCTTGTAAATAAGCCGCGGCACCGGAACGTCAAAAAGTGACTTTATGGCGCCGCAAAAGTGCCGCAATGGGCCTCATAAATGAGGCCCAACATATTTACAAACATCTGAAGAATTTCTACTCTCTCCTTGCACTGGTGCATTGTGTGCTGCCTAAAGCCAACACAGGCACTCTTGCACCATGGTGCAAGCGTGCCTGCGTCACATGCAGTATTGCTTTTGTGCATGAGGGACACCGTCCTCCACAAAAACAATACTTAGAGGAATTCTCATCTTTCTATGTGTGTTGCAGAATATTTCTCCTTACTATGCATCACTGGGGAAGGCGTAGCATTTTGACGCATTCCTAGGTTTACTAGCTTTTAGTACATCTGGGAATGCACCAAAATGCATGGGTAGAGGCATGGGAATGCCCATGCGCCACCTATTGAATGCCTCCCAAGTTGAAATGTATCTGCCCTGCGAGTTTTAAAATACGACACCCATCCCCCAATTGTGTTCGCAGTTTCACGCTTTCTTAATGCTGTATGGTTTCAGCGTAGGAAACTTTCCACCAATTTTTAATAATGTGAGAATTTTAATTTGATTATTTTATTCTGCTTTGGTGGTTAAAATGTGATCTGCTCTTGCTTTCGACATATAAATTGTTGTATTGTATTCTGCTTTTATGGCCCTTGTGGCCGAAATAAAGTTTTTGACTGACTGAAATGTATCCTAACGCAGCTCAAGCAGCTGCGCCGCGTTACATTTCTTTAAAAAGCCATGCAAGTCCACGTGAATCGGACCTTACGTAGCTTTATAAATTCCAAATAGGTCTTGGCATTGCCCAGCACCACCTTGCGTGATGCAAGGGCGATGCGAACGCTTTGCAAATCTGGGCCTAGATGCTTTTCCAAAGGCCATTTGATGTTTACGTCTTGTGACGGTATTGAGAAAAATGACTCATGAGGGCAACTCTGGCGACGTTATCAAGGTCATAGATAACATGCAGGCGCGCACAACCACAGGGCTAGAAGGGCTTCAGCCTTCCCATCGTGTGGGTCAGCCCGGGCTGAGACAGCTTCCCGGGCACACACACCGTTTTTGAGTACTTCACAGGTGTTTAAAAGACCACTTGTTAAAGAGGCTTTGTTGTATTTTCACCCCTTCTTAGAGCCCCTGCAACTCCACTCTGCCTATTGCTGGAAGAATTACCCCCCCCCCCGAACTTTTTATTAGCCCCTCCCCTGAAATTTGGCTCCAGTTGCGCCTCTGATCACATGATATCACTTCCTGTGAAGTTATAGGCGGGACAAGGGTGTGTGCTGTCATTCCCACTCCTCTTGGCATTGTTGCGCTCAACATCCATACTCGCAGCTCCAAAGGCAAGGCAGGCCTCCTCAAAGGGCACCAAAGAGGCCTCAGCTATTGTGGGGGTTGAAGATGTATTGCAAATTCTTTGAAGGTGGTTTTAAGGATGAGTGCAGAAGCTTTTGAGGAAGGGAGAGGGAGCATTTGTATAGTGTAACAAAATCTTCTCTTGTGGCATCAATTGTACCACCATTTCCTTTCTCCAAGGCTGATCTTAAGGACATGTGCACCCCCCACCCCCCCCAAGGTCGAGATGCTGCCCATTGCATCAGCACCATTTCCTTTCTCTAAGAGACACACTTGTGCCATCAGCGTCTGCACAGGGCGCTTAGCAATTGCACCAGCTTTTGATGTCACCCATTGGGTTGTGAATGAGAACTATTTCTAGGGGGCAACATCAAGCCCCCGACTCTTGATGCTGTCCACCCATCAACGATGGAAACATCCCTGCCATTTCTTTTTGCAAAGGCCAGTTGCATGTCAACATTTGATTACTATGAATTTGGGCAATATTCTGATTAATTATAGTAGCCATTTGGCTCGCCCCTCTTTTAAGGCCCACTGCAGGAATTTTCATAGTATCATTTTTGGGACCGGCTTGTCCTCAAAGTAACCTCTGCTTTCGCCGCGCTCCGGCTGGAAGCAAAGAAGGCGGGCTCCGAGCACGGGTATATTATGCTCTTTAATTACTGCGGCAATCACAACACTTTTTAAAAGGCTGTCAATAAAGAGATAACTTGCTCGCCACCCGCTGGAATCCCTGCCACTTGGGGCTTGTAAGTAAAACCGCCGGATTAATTTGATTCAGTGATAGTTTTATTTCCAGCGCGTCGTCTTTGTTTACGGAGGCTTAAAATGCTCGCAGCCTGTACCCTCCTGGTGTGTTGCATTGAGGAGATAAAAGCCCAGGAAAAATAATTAGTACAGCTTAATTTAGAGAAAAATAACCTCAAAAGAATTTACATAGCCTCGGCAGCTGAGTGTTTTCGCTTGTTCTGGTAGGAAAGAATAGAGAATAAAATGTGTTACTCTGGGGGAGGGGCGGTGGAAGTGGGAGAATTTGTAATCTACAAAAGGTAGGTGGGATGATATAACATCTACGTTATTTTAATACGATCACGTGCGACAAATGCAAATTGACCACATTCGTATTGCCTTTTTATTTTTTATATGTGAAATTCGCATTTTGATGATATTGGTCTCTGCGCTCTTTTATTGTGGGAAAGCGACGGATCACCACCGCACCCTCACACTCACCGCATCTTAAAGTCGCCACATCTCCACCACCAGACACCTATACTTCAGCATCATCACCGCGGTCTTAAAATGCAGGGAACGCTTGGGGAGTCTTTGTATGTGCTCTGGGGTAGAATGTTATTATATGATAGGACTCCAGGGTGATCTTGGCACAGCCTAAGATGCTCCAAAGAAAATAGAATTATCTCTGGCCCTTAAAGGTGGAAGAGTTTCTCACCTATACCTGGGCGGAGTTCGCGGAGTTCCGCCTAGTGACAAAAAACTCTGCCACGCTACTCGGAGTCCCTCAAGCAGCGGAGTGTGTTATATTGCACCGTTCGTGCTGATTTTTAGCGCCAGGTGTCCCGCGCTGTAAAATCAGCTCAAACGGCACCATGGGCAGCGAAAGAGGGCGCTGCTTCTTTCTGTTGCTCGAGTAGAAGTTCTACTCGAGTGGCAGCTTCCTCAAAGCGAACGGAAGGCTTCTCAACGTGAGCGGTAGCGGCCATCTGCGACTGCCCACATTGAAAAATCTCACTGGGAGGTGGTCTATCGTTGGATTTCCATCTTAATGTTGGTGAGTGAGAAAAAAAAACATTGTTCTAAAGAACAGAGTTTTTCGGAACTCTGCATGCTCCCCGGAGTGCGGAACACTCCGCAAACTCTGCGAACGGAGTGGAGTTTACCGCCCAGACCTATTTCTGAATCCACCACTATTGCTTTGTCACAGATTAACTTGGATTTTGGTTGACCTCCACTTAACATCTGCTCACAAATTCGATGATGCTACTCAAAAATGAATACATGTGGAGATTCAGTAAGGGTGAAAAGGAAAAATAATGCCAGGCTGAGGAGGTCTTTCACCATAAACAAACAACAAATAATATGTTTTAGAAGCTTCGGCAAGCAGCTGTCTTCGGTAGTAGCTTTTTGTTGCTGTTTAGTGTCACTTTAGTAGTGTCACTTGTATCTGAGTAGTTATTTTGTGGTTAGCTTGTTTGACTGACAAACTTATAATTTGTTCTATAAATCTTTTCATTTGGCTTTTCAATTTTAAAAAGAGAGCTATAGAACCACAGCATCGCATACAGATCACGTTATCACATGTGTACGAGCAGCAATGTCTTTATTATAGGACAGTCAGTCAAATAACAGATATAAAAAGTCATATATTAAGGCTGGAATGTACAATCCATATACCCCATGTTGTGGTATGTTTCTGTGGGCACCCTCTCACCAGATACACTAGCTGATCTAGTATGGCACATCTGTCCATTTCTGGCTGCCGCTCTCATACTGGTGCCACCAGCAATGTCCAATACATGGATATATCTCGCTTAGCCATTAAGAACCCAAGACCAATCAGCATTCTCATATGTCTAGAGTGCTTTTCTTTTCAATTATTCAGAGTAATGGAAACTTTGAGGAATAGTCCTCAGGGACATGTGCTACCACCACCAGGTTCTGTGCCATAAAAGCCCAGTATCTGCAGATAGTTGCACAGGACTCGGTCACGTGAAAATAATCACCCCAATCATTTTGGCATGCCAGGCATTGTGGGAGGGGCCGATGTGCATCGCCCAAAGCCTCTGTGCTGTCAGGTACATTCTGTGTAAGTATTTGAATGGAATGAGTCTGAGTTTAGCTGAGCTTGCCCGGGTTCATACAAACCTTCTGGCTTCCCACCCAACGGCTTCATTCATTGGTCCTAGATCACCTCCCAGGCTGGCTAATTGCAGCTATGCTACCTGTGGCATTGCTGATGAGAGTACAGTGGATTTCTGAGATGTTTCTCCCGCCTTCAGTGACACCTAGGAACTTCCTCCAGCATCTTTATGTGACAGAACAGGGTTTTACTTAGATGGTTGTATTTGTAAAATTGCGAGTTATGTAACTCGAATTCCTCAGATATTCCTTTAAAGGATTTTATATGATCCTTTTTAGGTCTCGCCTGACCCAGCGCATGCGCTGGTCTGGCAAGACTTATTGAGAGGGCTCCAAAAAGTGCTACCAGGCCAGCCTAGAGCTACAGTGCATGTGCGCGGGCGCGCGCGCCGCGCTTGCAGCTAATACTTTCACTTTTGCCGCTTTGATGTTTGATCGCGAGCGCGAGCGCGATCACTTTCACGGCCGTACGGCCGCTTGTCTTCTTTGCCTTGCTCTTCACCCAATAGCCAGCTGCTCGTGTTTTTTTAAGCAGATTCCAATGCTTTACTTTCATACTCCTGTTTTAGCTTTCTCTCTCCTCTGCCCCAGGAACTTGATGTATTTCCTTTGTTACTCTCTCACCGTCCCCTGCACAATGAATGAACTTCCTCTTAGGCCCTCGCTATCCCTTTTACCATGTCCACTCATTTTGCATGTTCTCCCGCGTGCCCATCCATGTCTCGCTGGCTTGTTCTCATCTTTTTTCTCCCTCTCCCTTTGCCTTGCTCTTCACCCCTTTATCTCTCCATCCCTGCCTTTATCTTATGCTCGATTCTCCTTTCTCTCCTCCTAACACATCATTCTTCTCATCTGCTTCTCATCTCATCCTACCCTCTGCTCCCCCTCTTCTTTGCCCTCACCCTCAGTGATTGATGCTCGCCCCCGCCCTGCTGCTCCCCGCATGCCTCGTGCCCTCATTAGCAGTGCAGAGCAGTGTAATTGTCTCTCGATAGAAGGCCTGTTTATAGGGCGGCCCGACTGCTGCTGGTGCTACTGTAAGTGTGTTGATTACACTGACGATGTAGTTCATCATATTCCTAGCATTGGCTGCTTAACTCCAAGCCAATAAGAGATGTAACAATTACTAATAATAATCAAACTCCATTAACCGGTGTCTCTTGGTATCCTCCTTAACCTGATGCGACAGTCTTTTTCCTGAGCAGTAGATGATTCCCAACAAGGATTTCACACATTTAAGAGGCAGCCAGGCAAGTGCCTTTCCAAAAGCAATCTTATTTTTAAAGAACTATAATACCGTGAAAGATTTTCCAAAACTTGGTACCCCATCTCTGCTTGTCGGGTCCTGCAGGGCAGGTCTTGCTAGAACCCCTATTGCTAGGAAACCTGAATAAGCCTTTTACCCATTGGCTGGATTCTTTCAGGTTTAAGTCATCTCAGCCCCTTACTTCCCGTGAATTGTATTAATGAATGGTCTTATCCCAAACTCGGGGCGCTAGCAAGGAACCGTCCAGATTCCCTTTCTGATATGTATGGTAGAGGTTGCCAAAATGATTTTTTCCGTTTGGGGAATTGGTTTGCTTGAACAGTTTCACTAGATTGGTCCTGGCTACAAAGGTGCTCTTTGGCGGTAGCTCTTCCACCCCAATTTCACCCATCACTCCATTTCATCATGTTCCAATGTTAGAAATCTGTCTCTTTGGGATAACAGACAAGGATAGAATTTCTCATCAACAACAGGCCATGTTTTGTAACCATGCTGAACTAAGATAGCCCAGCTTGGGGGAATCTCTACCAGTTGCAGCCAGAGACTTTTCTTATTTTCTTTTTAATATCTATTTACTCCAAACATTTACTGCATTCTCAAATGTTGTGCACACACTCCCTTCCCACAAGTGTCCTTTAGTTTACAGTCTACTATATCTGCATGTAACGGTGATTAGTAGCATACAGGTAATGGCAATATGTATTAGATACTTCCATTATCTTGGCATATATCTTTTTCTTTTGTACTGAAATGTGCAGTGGCGGCATTAGACCAGCTATTTTGATAGTGTGGCAGCCTTCTTGCACGTACCAGTACTTAGAACTGGGAGCATTTTTTGCGGTTCACCTCAAACCGTTCTCCGCTGTAGTCTATGCCACTATTTCCTCCACTCACCTTAGTATATCCAGCCTTCCCCTCCTTTATCACCACATTCTGCTTTTTCCCTCCTATTGGTGTCTGGTCTTGCTCCCTTCGTGCTTTTGTCTTGCCTTCATCGTCCTTTCACGGAGCTCATTGCACGCCTTATTTCAACTTTGGGCAGCTTCTGTTTTATGTCTCGTTTCCTTGATGCCATCCTTATAATTGGACTCCTCACTTAGTGCATCCCTTGTGTGTTCTCCTCCCTGCCTTACTCTCTACGTTATTTCCGTTTGTGCCATCTTAGTTGCGCAAACTTCCTTTCCCCACGTTTGAGACACACTCCCCTCTCCATCCTTTGAACACTTTATCAACTCCCTGCATCGGTTCTTTCTTGTCTGGGCTGTTATTGAAATCCTTTCTTTCAATTGGTGCCTTTCTTGCTTTCACACTTAATGTCATGTATTCTTCCGCGCCTACCTGTGTTTTCTGAGGAATCATTGTTTCTCCCCTTCCCTCATCCCTCTCCAATCCCTGACTCCAACTGACTACTGCTCCCCACTACCATGTCCTGTACAAACCACAGACTGCAGCACAGCTGTGGATCGAAGGTTCCCCACTGAATTCTGTGTTGTGCTGGTGAGGAATCTTGCCATTTCACCAGCATTTTAGTCCCTGCCAGAAAGACACTGGCATGCAATTAGTATACAATGCATGTTCGATAACTCTAAATTGAGTAATCCTCTTTTGGGTGATTCACAGAGACCAAAGTGATGAGATCTTCAACTACTGTGACGTGCAGCTAAAAGCCCCCTCAGAGTGGTGGTCGATCTCTGTGCTGCAACTGTACGTGTTTTTAGCTGAATGCGCGCCCTGCTCTGTGGTCTGTGCCATGCCTGAAATAACTGCTCGGATCCACAGCCTTCTGCTCCGGGCTGAGTCAGCATCCATAGCCACTGGGTGCCCAGGGGCAAAATCAATTACCAAAGCAGTGATTGCAGGCCACTGGCTATTTTTGACGGGATGCGCTTGTACTATACTGCCATTGACTAGGTGTTTGCGTTGGGCCCCTGGGACTGCGTTTCACTATAAAACTGTGCAGACAAAAATGTAATATTGTAGTATTTGAACATCTTCAGCTGCACAGCCGCCAATTGACGTATGGGCCACTATTGTGGGTTTTTTTTAAAGCAAATTTCCCTGTCAAACGTTTTTTTAGAAGATGCTAGGTTTCCGTAGGTCTATCAACCTCGTGAAGAAATATATGTTTTGCTTTGGAAAGCAGGCATCTAATGCTCTCAGATAAACTCTGATACCAAGACAGTCTGAAAATACCAGGTAATTTGTTTTTGTTCGCATTGGCAGCTCTCTTTGCCTGTTGACCAGCAAATAACTTCACTTTGTCAGTTTTGAGAGATTCTTTATAAGTTATTGAGAGCCTGAAGTACTAGGTCAGGTTTGCAAGTATATGTACAATTTTGTGGCACCTGAGAGAAGGCTGCTGCCTGTTGAAATTTGGAAGGTTGTCGCTAGGTTCAAAGAGCATCCTGGGGTCTTTCTGTGTTTGAAACTGAGTGGGGAAGAGAGCATCATGTGGACTGATGTGTGTTTCAGTCCCCACATCCCAAATGGTCCTTTTTCCAGTCTCTTGTTTCTGGGTTTCACTGGATCATAGTTTTGCATCATTTTCATTTACTGACTCATACCTTCCACTGCTTCACATTTATTGAACTACTTAGTTCTTTTCGGTAACACTCATTAAGAGTGCATGTGTTTCTCTCTCTCTGTCTTTCATGTGTTGCTTCCACATAACCACTCCCGCTGGTTTCATCCTCTGTCACCTCCAGCGCACTCCTCCATTGTGCAACCTCAAGCAATCCTATAAATAGGATGTTTTACTATTAATTTTGATGGAGGGTCCAGTAGCTGCCGTTTGTTGCTGGGATGCTCAGCATTTCAAAAAGCACTTTGTGTGTGTTCCATTACAACCTTGCCGTCCCACTTCCCTTTGCTTAGTCCCCACCTGCTCCTCCGTGGCTCCACCACTCTCACGGTCCTTTAAAAAAGTTTTTGTTTTAATTTGTCGGAGCTCCCAGAGACGCTATTAGATGTAGGGCTGCTCTGCATTCTAAAATGCTCTTTCACGGCAATAAAATGTAATCCGTCGGTGTACCGACGGATAGACCGGTGCTGCCCTCCTGAGCGGTTGCCAGGCGAGAGGTGAGACCCTGTACCCAGCCCTTGCGGGTACATGCAGGTTCAACTACAGGCTGATGACAACGCATTGGCTTGATATCCTTTTTTGATATAGTTTATTCACTTTTTTCTAACATTGCAGTAGCGTTGATTTGAAAGGTCCTGACGAAAGCCCGATCCATCTTTGGTCTTCGTGGGCTGAAACATGTTGACCACCTAAAACCCACACCATAGCAGTTTTAAATCCATACTGCAGGTGTACTGCTTTTTAATCCTGACAGTCGGCACCTCTTGATTAAAGTTGGCTCTGGTGCCTCCTAGCCAGTTTTAGTTTTACACCATTTTTCACATTTTCTTATTTTTGCGCTGCACCCTTGCTCACACTTTCTGGCTCATCATATGTGGACGCAGCTAGTCCTTTAACATCAAGAATAAAACATCCCTGAGCTCCTCCCTCTCAGTGAGGGGGTTGTAGCCCCCAAGGGAACTAGGTTTTTCCCTTGGGAGGAGAGTCCCTATGATGAAGCATGTCACCTATGGTGAGTGAGGGATCTCGTCCTGAAAGGGATCTGCCCTTATACATGTAGTGCTTTAGCTTCCTTCAAATTAGGTTTACTACCACATGGGTTTAAATAACACCTAGTGGCAGTTTGTAGACCCTAGGATTTCTGTGTTTTGATGTTAGCTGTTTGGGGAAATAATCCTTTAGTGGTCTTTAAAATTCTCCCTAGGACTCTCCTGTTTAAACTGTGTTTATTACGATTCTTTCAGGCACACAGCTGGGCCTACGTCAGATTCATTACGTGGGTCTCGGACTTCGGAGACATGGTGCACTAAACTCATGCTGCTGTGGTTTCCTCTGCTACGGGCAGGCAATGCGTCGATTTCTTCAGCTGCACAGCGGCGCTACGTGGGATTTTCTCCCGCGCAGTGCTGCTGCATCATATAAACAGGTGCTGGAAGGGTGATGCGTTAATTTAGATGTCTTCTTGATGCATTTTGCAGCAGGAACAACCTCCAAGGACCCATAACTGGAATTAGTACCCCAAGGCAGGTCAGAACTCCCACCAATGGAGTTCAAGGTTACAACAGATGAAGTCTTTGTGTCCCTGAGTCTTCTTAACAGGAGGCAAACTTTATTTCAAGACCTTGGAGAATGTTCTCAAGCAGGATACAGCAAAGTAAAAGTCCAAACCTTTTCACTGCCCACAGACAGAAGCAACAACTGCAGGCTAACCCAGCAAAGCAACACACAGCAAAGGGGAAGTACTCCTTCCTGAGAGCTCTTCAGTTCTTCTTCGGGGCAGGATCCTCTTGATTCAGAAGTCTTCTAAAAGTCTGTGGTTTTAGGTCCAATACTTATACCCCTTTTGGACTTTGAATGCTTTGTAGTTTACAAGTTCCTGCCTTACCTGGCCTTGGATCCAGACCCACTCCAGTGGGTGGGTACAGAATTGTGAGCGGACAGGCACAGCCCTATGCAGGTGCAGGTGACAGCTCCTCCCACCACTGTAGCTCAGGAAGGCCCATCAGCCTGTTGATGGGCCATCAGCATATGCAGGGCACACCTCAACACCCCTTGCGTGACTGTCTAGAGTGAATGCACAAACAGGTCACTGTCAGTCTAAACCAGATGTTGATTCAACAAGCAGGCAGAGGCACAGAATGGTAAAGCAAAAAAATGCCCACTTTCTAAAAGTGGCATTTTCAAACACACAATTTAAAAACCAACTTCACTAAAGGTGCATTTTTAAATTCTGAGCTCAGGGAACCCAAACCCCAAATCTCTATCTCTTCCCAATCTAAAGTTTTACTTGTAAAATGTTACAAGGCAGCTCCAATGATAATCTATGGAAGAGCTAGTCCCTGCAATAGTGAAAAACAAAATTGGCAGTATTCCATTATCAGGGCATGTCAAAAACACCAGTACATATCCTACCTTTCACATACACTGCACCCTGCCCATGGGGGTACCTTTGGCCTACTTTACGGGTGCCTTACATGTAGAAAAAGGGGAGGTTAGGGCATGCCAAGTGGGTGCACTTGCCAGGTCGACATGGCAGTTTAAAACTGCACTCACAGACAGTGCAATGGCAGGCCTGAGACACGTTTACAGGGCTACTCATGTGGGTGGCACAATCACTGCTGCAGGCCCACTAGTAGCATTTGATTTACAGACCTTGGGCACACACTAGGGACTTACCAGTAAATCAAAATGCTGATCATGGATAACCAATCAGAATCACAATTTATACAGAGAGCATGTGCACTTTAGCACTGATCAGCAGTGGTAAAGTACCCAGAGTCCTAAAGAAAACAAAAACAGGGTCAGAAAAAAAGGAGGCAAAAGGTGAAAAGTCAGGGGATGCACCTGCAGAAAGGGCCAGGTCAAGCAACTAACTTATCTAGTTGAACGTTGGAGGAAAGAGCAATATAGTCACAGGAGCAGAGCACAGATACTCTCTTTTTCACAGATCAAAGAGAAACTGACCAACTTGCAAGCTCCAAACAGAGATTACAAATATAACTCTTCAGACTGATTTTTTTAATGTAATTGTAGTGCTGCTTCCCGCTCCTTCATCACCTCACACCAAACAACCATTGGCAAAGCCAACATGTCTGGCTTGTGACACCAGGGCACAGATCTATTGGCTTTGCCAGTGCTTATTTTGGTTGTGCAATCATTAATGGTAAAAAACTACTGTCAGATGGCTGGCTTTGTCTGCACTCACAGGTGTATATATACAAGGCTGTCTTGGTACAAAAACATTCCAAGATGCTGCCATATGTGTGGAAGCATGTGCATGTTTGCGAAACGCATAGTGCCCATTTTGGAATTACTTTTCTTATGGGTCATGAAGAATGACTACAGGAGTGCCTGCACATGCATTTTGACAATCTTGGAATGTTTATTCATAAAGCTTGAGAAAATGCATTCTACGATGTTTGCCATGCGTGAGCACATGCACACACATGTGAATACATAAGCATCCATCTTGGAAAGGTTCAAAACACAGATAGCCACCCACTACTATTTTCAGGATGGACAAGGTGCTGGGCGGGGGCAGATGCTGTCAAAAACCAGATCTAAATATACAGAGAGGGAGTGAAAGGGACAGGAGATAGAGAGAGAGAAGCAGATAAAATAGTCCCTCATGCATGGCAGTACAAGATTGTGAAAATACAAGCGAAAGGATACAGCTCATGAAATCAAAACACACGGAGAAAGAAATTCTTTGTGGGCAGGCCATAGACAAGAACTGGGACGGCAGTTATCAAATCAGGAGCAGAGAACTGAGATAGGCAAGAAAGCCACTGAAGCAAGCACAAAATCTAATATGGGTCTAGTTGAGACCTAAAAACACTCATAAGCAACACCAGGTCTAGCAAGCAACACTATATGATAACATTTATCACATTTGGGCCACTGGGATAGCATGGGTACTTTGTCTCATGCTTTTGTTTAGCTGAAAACTAGACTTGAATCAATATTTTTGTGAAAACGTGTCTTACTGCATTATAGTCAACTATAACTTTTCAATGTGTTTAGTACCCTTGACAAGATTTCTACTTAGTTCAAATTTGGGATTTTGGAAGATACATTTGACTCAAGATTATTCATTACACTTAAAAAGTAATGAAAAAGAAAAGTTTAGTTAAAAAATATATTACATTTAAAACATTATTTAAAACACTACCCACCCAAAACCCTTACCAACCCCCCAAAAAGTCCACAATCACTAATTAAATTAATATACAAAAACAAATATATTAAAATAACATTTTAAAAAACTCCAATAAAATGCAACATTCAAAATGTTAAGGAATATTGTAAAAAATCAATTATAAAATGAATTAAATATTATTATAAAGACAGCAAATAAAATGGATATTAAAATCATAACATTATAAAAAATAAACATTTAAGACTTTGATATTGTGGAAAAAAATAAAAAATATATTCTTGCCATCATTATTCTAAAATTCAGTATTATGGTACCCATGATATTATGACTTTGAAATTTAGTACCTTTTATATTATTCCATTCTTGTTAAGGATCCACACCAGAATAATTCTGTATTAAAATGCAGCCAGCTATTTTCAGTTATAAATTGATGTTGAGCATTGATTTCCCAAACTGTGGATAGCGACCCACTAGTGGGTCTCAAGCCAATTTTTGTAGTCTTAAAGTCCAGGCAATAAATAAATCTTGTTTGTCACATTTGCTGAAATTCAACGATAGTGGTGAATTTCTGGCTAGGTCATTTGCAGCTTACATTGTTTTAAACATGGAAATTGGTGATTAGGAACTCTTCTCACTTTGCAATCAGAGAAAGAAAAATAAAGTGAATTTAGTGACAATGTTACTGGGATAAATGAAGTGTGAAATGAAAGCTAGAGGATGTCAATTTTTCCTAACACACAACAAAATGTAAATACCTGCAAATGGACTGTACACATTCAGCTTTTATAAAAAGCAAAATAAAGCACATTTTTTACAATTCTGCAGTGTGATGGAAACAAATATTTTAAAAGGATCAGAACAAATCAAGGCACTTTGGTTGGTGATGCACAAATAATAAATAGTCACTGAAACCCGACATCCACACATTATCATTTGTGTGTAATATAGTTTTATATACAAAACAATATGTCTGTGCAAATGCAGTGCAATGGAAAATGTGCTGTCTACGAATAACAAGGTGCTACCACATGATGCTTCATTACATTAAAAAATCGCCTGCCTCATGACCGTTGAAGCTAGGCAGGTCCCGAAAGTTTGTTGTACTAAAAGGTGGGTCATGGTTCTAAAAAGTTTGAGAATCACTGGTGTGGAGCATTGAGTATATCGGTGCATGCTGAAGGTCATTGCCATAAAAAGGGGTTTGATTTGCTTTTCCATAATGAGAAAGCTCACCATGCCACAAGTTGATGATTACCATGTAGCATTGAAAACCATAGGTAATTATTCTGGGTGGTGATGTACATATGAGCTATGCCAATGCCACAGCCTACACGCAGGTTTACCCTCTTTTCAGATGCATGCCCTATCAGATTTTCCCAGTTTTTCGTCAGCTCTGTGTTCCTATTCACCATAATTTCCGAGGTATCAATGAGTAAAATAAGGGGCAGCTTTAGAGCTGATTGTGCCCTGTGTGACAATTCTTTTTGGTACCAGCCCACCAATGACCTCCTCCACTGCTCCTCTTACTACTATCCTCCAACAGTGCTCCTCACCTCTCCATAGCCCCTTTCTCACATGCATTTCATTTGTTATAAATTGCTGGTTGGGTATTGGCTTTACCAAAAAGAATGTATATCTACCCAAATGTACCTTTTCCAACAACATTAGGAATAAATAATGAAAGACCGGGAAAGAAATATCCCTACCTAGCCGAAATGATGCAGTTTACATGCAGCTATTTGATGCCAGTTCACAAGTCACTATTCCATATTAGCGTTTTAACTTACAAACTGCTATAACAAAAGGATCTCTGTGACAAAAGCAGAAATACACTGAGCTATCCACATAAAATACAGTTCTGTCATCAGCATGGTATGCATTCTTAGCATCAGGCATATTAACCCTCTGCACTACTTTATGATCAGTCAAACTACCTGTAGACAAAACTCTGATCTCTCTCCAGCAGGAACATTAATCACCAGAGATAGCTTCACATTTTTATTGCTGCCTGAAAACTGCTGGAGCACAAGAAACTCTGCAGCAGGTGATTTTAAAACCATAAGTTATTTCTAAACACAGTGCTCCCCCAAGGTCAGTGCCAGGTGCAGCTGCACCGGTCGTACTGCCCTAAAGCTAGCCTTCAGTACAGTAGATCAGCAGTTTAACTCCTGAAGACTTTTGCCCTCATATCAATTTGGTTGGAATAGAGTTTGGTATTTACTACACATAATACTTACAATTACCCAAGGTGGAGGTATTTACCACATGTGGTAAATGCCTCCTAGTCCGAGTTTTCAACTTTAAAATGGTTGTTATGTTAAGTGCATTTGTTGAGCACGCTCTCATCCATTGAGTATTTTGGGGCTGAGCAGGTATGTTTGCCGTACTGAACCTGGGGTGGAGGTTATTTGAAGAGCCAGGTCATCTTCTTTTTGTAGAAGTCAAAATGAGATGAGAGAGCTCCGATGTGTGGTGGGAGGTCATTCCACACTTTAAGTGCGATGTGTGAGAAAGCCCAGTCTCTGGATTTGTTTCTTTGTAAGCATGGGATGTGTGCAAGTGAGAGTCCCGCAGAGCAGAGGTGACTGTTTGGTTGGTGGAAGGATATGTCACTGTTCAAGTAGGCGGCCTTATGTTGTATAGTGCCTTGAATGCATGTGTGAGAAGTTTGTTCCGAGTACACTTGTGTATTGGGAACCCTTGGAGGTCCCTGAAAGTGGTGTGATGTGTGTTCTGTGCGTGAGGTTAAGGACGAGTCTGGCTGCCGAGTTCTGGATGGTTTGTACACTTCTGGTGAAGTGCTTGGGAATTGCGGCATACAGAATGTGAAAACATGTGTCTTCCTGCATTCTAGTCAATTCTACTCAACTATAACCTTTGTAGGTGTTTAACACCTTTGACAAGATTACTGCTCAATTTAAGTTTAGGATTTTGGAAGATATATTTGACTCAAGACTACCATTTTACACCACACAGACTTCACCAAAGGAGGATTTCCAGCTCAGACCCAAGTGAGAACCACGTCATATTTTCTGAATTTTCAGTATTTAATATATCTCCATTAAAGTTTGTTGACTGGAATCTTCAATATCAACTACAAGAATATCAACCGACAATAATACTGAGATCAAAATATAGACAACTCAATATCGATAACCCTATACCTATAATTAAATTAATAAAAATATTGATTCCAAAATATTGTTCTGCAAAATATCTAAAGTTAAAAACATCTGAAGCAAAAATGTAGATTGTAATGATATTCAGTTTCAAAATTATCATTTGAATTTAGAAAATATCCACAGCCAAAATATAGTCTAAAAATATCAAAAATATAATTGTATTTAATAAAAAGTTCGGTTCCCATTAAGTAGGTCTTAGGATGAGGCAGGAGCGCTTCTGAGGGTGGCGCCTCAGGTAGGAAGCATGAGATCAGGACAGAGATAAGGAGCACTGGTGAGGCTGGAATAGAGAAGGATACAATGGGATCAAAGAGAAAAGGCACAGACAAAAGAGCACAGGCAGAGTACAAAGGACAAAGAGCACCAAGGAAAGAGGCACAAACCTGAGTTAAAGAAACACAAAGCAGAGAGAGGAGGTGGAAAAACAAAAGGTGCACAACAGAGCAAAAGTGCCACAAAGCAGAGACAATGAGGCACAAAACAGAGCAAAAGGGGCAGAAAGACAATGGGCATAGGGCAGAGCAAAGAGACACAGAACAGTGCAAAAAACAGAGCAAAAAAGCATAAGACAGAGAAAATAAATAGAAACAGAGATGCAAAATAGCGCAAACGTGTCACAAAATAGAGAGAAAGCACAAACCTGATGAGGAGCGAGAGAGAGAGAGCAAGAGAGGGAGAGCAAGAGGGACAATGATCAGGAGAGTGCTGAGGTGGGAGCCTCGAGGAGCTGGAATGGCCTTGCCTGGTTGGAGGACCAGGTATGGGTAAGTCCTATGGGGCTAGGGCACCTGCTCAATCTTTAGCATAAGCCACAGAGTCCCTATTTAACCCTCCAAATTTCACGTTTTGCCTTTTTTACGGGCTTTTCCCCACCTCCAAAGTTCAGCAGGTTTGACCTACAGGAATTTATAACTCATAATTCTGATCCTTGTGCAAAGGTATGCACAGGTCTCAATTTCGATTTATCTTGGAAGTTGTGAATAAAGGTGGGTAAGCCAACAATTTAACAGAGAGAGCCAAGCCAGAGCTGAACCAGGGCTTACCTCTAGCAGCAGGTGCATGAGGCAGGGTATGAACATGTTTGGCATGAAAATTATGTACAAATCTGAAAAAGTCTCTTCAAAATTCAAAAAGTGTTATTTCTTTAACATATGAAAGCATTTTACCACAGTACTGCAGATTATTTTGCTGCATTGAGAGGCATTTGTTAAAATTGACAATTTAAAAGTTAGGGCTCCCGGTTTTATGGTGTTTATGTTTCTTAACACTTCCGTCTGTGTTTATCCATGTTTATTTTTTACAAATGTTTTCAGTTTAAATCCATGTTTATTGTATCAATGAAGCTGCAATAGGCTTATTTCCACAGCTGATAAAAGGATACTCACAGTTGCATGTCCAACAGATTTAGATATATACAGAACAAAGCAGTCACCTGGGAACATTTGCATTGTAGAACAGGGAAACAGCTGTATATCTGCACGTATTCAAGCTTCATAAGGATATATTTTTTTCAGTTTTTTTAACTCCCATACCTGTTAATCGGCACACCTACTGACCTGGCACTCTTGATTGACAGAAGTGAGAATCATCTAAAGAAGACCTATTATCCGTATTTTTCTGTATTTAAAAATAAATACAGACATGAAAATAGATTGTTTCCTCTCTGTATTTATCTGTAAAAATCGATAAAAATGGAAAACCGGAAGCCCTATTTACAATCATGAACTTAGAAATGTTCATGTTGCCCTGATGACAATGCCACTGGTGAAATAAAAGGCAAGTCAGTTGTCATGTGTCTCCTGCATGTGGCCTAGATTCTTATGGAACCTAAAGCAAAGCTACAGCCTATTGAATCAAACACAAGAGATGCTTTTGTACAACACATGTCCTTAGCGCATGAATTTTAAGATGCTCTCATATGCAAATATAAAGACAAAGGAGGAAACGTGTAATAAAATATTCCTCTAGGATCACACAATTTGGTCAAACAGGGAAGCTGGGATTGATACCCAGCTGTCTGTTTTCACATTGTGAAATTCAGCCACTTGATAGATATCTCATTGTCTCTCATATTTTACAGCAAAGGTTAATCGTTTGTCATTAATTCTTGGTGCATGAGATTAGAGTGTGGGTTGCAGGCAGAAGCCACATGAAAGCATGGCTCGTTTTGGGCTTGAATGTCCAAGAGGATCATAAGCCGAGCCAGAGCCAGGCATTTCACTCGAGTCAGGCTCGCGCCTTCAGTGGCCTACCAACCTCTAGTTGTAACTGCAGGCAAATGCAAGGGTAGGGAGCAGGAAGTCAATCACTTGGAAAATAAGGTTTATTACTATATCACATGTACTTTGTTCCAAACCTAGCAAACACAGTATCAATTATTGTTTTAGTTCCTTTATTTACCACTTGGACATATTAGAAGACATATTCCTCCACATGACGCTAGCCCGTGGTTTATACTATGCATGGACTACCCGCTGCTGAGTACAAGTATTTCTCATACATTACTCCAGTTGTACTGCCTCAGTACTGAATGCCACACTTTCATTACTTCAATTGCAGCGCTTCTCTGGTACAATTGCATATTTTCAATGTGAATTACCAGACTTTCTCAGATTTAAGTACACAATTTCAATAGTACATCCTATAGGACAGTACCGTCAATTCTGGTACGGAATTATTTCATTGAGTTAATTTGATTTAATATTCATGAAGCGCAAAATTCACTCTTCATCGTTAATCGAAAACATCAGAAAAGCTAGTCTAACTAAAACGAGCAAAGCACGCAAGACAATCAACAGAATCAAAGAGTCTCAGCAGCCTTCTTGAGCTTTAAGCAGCTCTCAAGATACCAGAGCTGAGAGCTGAACAGGCAGAGGTCATTCCTCTATGTAGGGCGCTGGGTCCTGATGTAGTAAGGTATGAGCCGCAAGACAGTCATTGCCTTTGCACCGTGCAGTGATGCAGCGTGACCCTTTTTTCCTCCACGGCAAATGTACTGGCACTCTGTAGTCCAAATAACCACTGGGAAAAATTCACAGGAATCCTGTTAAATGTGCATTTGGGTGTCAGGATTCCCTTTGTGAATCCTCCTGGATGGCAGTGAACGCAGTGGTTGCGGTCAGCAAGGGACAAAGGACCTTCATCACCACCCTCGCATTTACAAAATGTGGACCTTGCAGGCCCTATCCATTAAAGGGAGGGCTACAGTAAAAGAAATAAACAACAAGTATTGGCAAAACCAATAGCTCTCACCAAAGCAAGAGCTATGCAAGAGCTAATGGCTCTGCCAATGTGTTTTAGCCACGTTCTACACCAGCATGACTGCTGTTCAGCATTGCTTAAGGTTAGTGGTATAGAGGAGAGTTGCATGGAGTAGACTGGATTGGCATGGAGTGGCGTTGAGTAGCATAGAGTTGGGTGGAGTGTCGTGGTGTAGAGTGGGCTGTCGTAGAGTCAAGAGTCATAGAATGGAGTTGAGTATTGTAGAGTGGAGGGTCGTAGAGTAGAGGGTTGTAGAGTGAAGTGTCATAACGTGTCATGGATTGGCATAGAGTGAAGTAGAGTGGCGTGGAATGGATTAGAATTAATTAGTATAGAGTGGACTAGAATGTCGTACAGTGGAGTGGAGTAGAGTGTCATAGAGTGGAGTGGCGTAGAGTGGCGCGGTGTAGAGTGAAGTCTCATAGAATGGAGTGTTGAAGAGTGTCAAAGAGTTCCATAGAGTATTGTGGAGGAAGTATAGTGGAATGTCAGAGTGGAGTAGAGTAGTGTAGAGTGGGGTGGAGTAGAGTGGCATGGAGTGAAGTAGAGTAGTGTCAGAGTGGAGTGGTGCAAAATGGCATAGAGTGGAGGGTCAAAGAGTGGAGGGGTGTAGAATGGAGGGGCATAGAGTGTAGTGGTGTAGAGTGGAGCAGAGTAGAGTATCATAGAGTGGAATGTGGTAGAGTGGAGTGGAGGGGCATAGAGTAGAGGGGCATAGAGTGGAGGGGCATTGAGTGGAGGGGTGTAGAATGTTGTGTGGCTTGTTGCAGAGTGGAGTGGTGCAGAATAGAGTGGCGTAGAGTAGAGCAGAGTAGCCTATGTTGAAGTGACAAAGAGTGGCATAGAGTGGATTGGTGCAGAGTGCAGTAGAGTGTCATAAAAAGGAGTAGAATGGAATGGAGTAGAGTGTCATAGAGTGGAGTGGAGGGTCGTAGAATGGAGTGGCTTAGAGTGGCAGAGTAGAGTGTCATAGAGTAGAGTGCCATAGAGTGGAATGGGGTAGAGAGACATAAAATGGCGTGGCAGGGAGTGGGGTGTCTTAGAGTGGAGTAGCGTAGAGGGGAGGAAAGTGGCCTTGGGTGAAGTGGCATAGAGTGGTGTAGAATGTCGTAGAGTGGTGTAGAGTGGAGTAGAGTGTTGTAGAGGGAAGTGGCACAGAGTGTTGTAAAGTGCAGTAGAGTAGAGTGTCATGGACTGGAGTGGTCTAGAATAGAGTAGTAAGGAGTGGAGTAGAGGGGCCTAGAGTAGAATGAACTAGAGTGGCTTAGAGTGGAGTGGAGCAGAGTGGCATAGAGTGTAGAGTGTAGAGTGTAAAGGAGTGGAGTGGCGTGGAGTGGCGTAGAGCAGAGTGGCATAACGTAGAGGGGAATAGAGTGTTGTAGACTGTCATGGAGGGTGTATAGCACACTACCATTACAGACAACACATTTTCACTTGAAATTACTACTACATTTGCAAAGATAATGTGTGGAAATGGCATCACCTAGTGTATTGATTTGTTTTGATCGTATTAAAATATTTGTTTTTACAACACTTCAGAATTTAAAATATGTGCTACGTTGGTGCTTTCCTAATTCTGATATATTCTGAAGATTTGCACAGCTCATTTATAGACATCTACATTTTGTTGTGTGCTAGAAAAAAATAACTTTATAGAGTCTTCCTTCAGCATACTCCCATTGTCAAATAAATCTTCTCACTTTGAAGTCAGAGAAATGAAAGTTAATACCAAGCTCTTTCAGAAGACAGAGCCCGACTTTGACCTCGGACTTTGAACGCACAGCAAATGCGAAAAGATAACAGCAAAATGTAAAGGCTTTTATACAGAAAGCAATCACTCGTGGAAGAATACAGTAAACAAGCTAAGCTCCACAGGAGGAACAAAGTCATACAGGACAGCCTAAAACAAATAAAGACAGCAAATAGAAAGCAAGCAACTGTGAGTTACAACACACTAAGCCAATAGTAAGCAGGGGGTGAGATTAGGTCCCAGGTAAGCTTCCTGGAAGTCCCCAAGATGTCTTTGCAAACCAAACAGCTGCTCTGTATTGTAGGCTTTGACCTAAAAATGGCATAAAGTGAAGGGACTTGGGGGTGGGGGTCATGCATCAGTCCACCTTCCCTTTAACGTCTTAAAATGCCTAGAGCCCTCATTCACATAATCATGTGCAGCTTACACTTTGCAATTGGATGCCACTGATTTTTGCGTATTGGCAAAGGTGAGTCAGACTAACTATTCTGAAGTATTTTATTTCTGAACCATTTTGTAGAAAACGAGAGCCAGTGTGCACTGATTTGGCAGTCTGATGCAGACAAAAACGTTCATTCTGGAACGACTCATCACAACCATAGTATCCACTAGTGCATTAGGCACAGTGTCTACAAGTGATGCCATGCCTGACTGAGAGCCAATGTAAAACATTTATAAATAGTGTATTACTGCCATTCTAAGAAGGAATTATGTTTTCAGTCATAGTACAGTACTGCACATTCACAGTAATGCACATCTCATATGGAATACCATACTTCCAGTCGGACAGTACTACAGTTCACAAATGGAATGTCAAAATTTCAATGGGACAGAAGCGCACTTCTCACATGGAATGTCACTTTCAATGGGACAATATTTCACTTCTTAAATGGAATGCCATGCGTTTCTTCTCACGTGGAATGTCACACTCCCAATGGGACAGTACTGCAATTTGCAAATGGAATGTCACATTTTCAGTGATATAGTATTACACTTCTCACACGGAATGCTACCTTTAAATAAGATGTTATTGCACATCTCAAATGGAATGTTAAACTTTAAGTGGGTCATTTCTGCACTTCTCAAATGGAAGGTCAATTTCAATGAGACAATAGTTCACTTCTCAAATGGAATGTCAGACTTTACTTTTTACATGGAGTGTCATACTTCCACTGGGACAGTTCTACAGTTTGCAAATGGGATGTTAACATTTTCATTCGGGTGACACTGTACTTCTCAAATGAAATGTCACTTTTAATGTGACAGTATTCAAATGGAATGTCACACTTTAAGTGGGCTAGTACTCCACTTCTCAAATGGAATGTCACTTTTAACTGAACAATATTTCAATTCTCAAATGGAATGTCACTTTTAATGAGACAATATTGAAATGGAATGTCACTTTAAGTGGGCTAGAACTTCACTTCTCAAATGGAATGTCACTTTTAATAAGACAATATTCAAATGGAATGTCATACTTTACTTTTCACATGGATTTTCATACTTCCATTGGGACAGTTCTGCAGTTTGAAAATGGAATGTCACATTTTCAATCAGATAACACTGTACTTCTCAAATGGAATGTCACTTTTAATGATACAATATTCAAATGGAATGTCACGCTTTAAGTGGGCTAGTACTCCACTTCTCAAATGTAATGTTACTTTTAATTGAATAATATTTTCAATTCTCAAATGGAATGTCAAACCTTAAGTGGGACAGTACTGCACTTCTCCAATGGAAAGTCAATTTCAATGAGACAATAGTTCACTTCTCAAATGGAACGTCATACTTTACTTTTCACATTGACGGTCATACTTCGATTTGGGGTGTCACATTTTCAATCGGGGGATACTGTACTTCTCAAATGGAATGCCACTTTCAACACAGAATGTTATAGTCTCAGTGGGTGAGGGCAGCACTTCTCACACGGATGAAGATTTTCAATTGGACAGTTCAGGCACTTTCACAAGAAATGTCATACTTCCAACAGGGCGAGAGAATTATGTCTCAAACGGATGCTGGAATTTTGACAGCATAATCCGGGCACTTCCCAAATAGACTGTCACACTGTCAAGGGCTCATCACCTGCACTTTTCCAATGAAATGCTGGACTTTACGCCGTGGAGCACCAGTACTTCTCAGAAAAGTGCACGATTAAAGCGTTTGACTGTGTGAGTGCAGGTAACAGGCAACGGAACTATTTTTGGGCACCAGGACTTTCTTTTCAGCATCAGACTTTGACCCAAATCAAGAGAGAGAGAAAGGGAGAAAAGAAAGAACCATGGACGTAGAGAAAGGCGGGAAAACCGTGATAAGGAGAGAAAGCAGGGAAGAAAAAGGGCCTGCAAGAGTGACATATAGAAACAGGAAGTTTAGGACAGTGGAAGAGAGGGACATGAGATCGAATCAAGACTAGGCAACCCCGGGCTTTGGCCACCCACATATTCGACAGCACCCGTGGTGGTCACCTTAAAAAAACGTTGGGCCACTGCACTTATATTTTCTGCAACTTAAGTCGCACTTAACTGAAGGGTGCAGCGCAGCTTGATAATGATGAATTCCCGCACTTTTTCTGCTTCCAGCACTTATCTTCTCTGAGAAGAGAGACCCCCTTGCTCTCAGCTGGCTTGCTGAGTTCCCCACTAAACCTGGTCACCCTCAGGAGTTCAGCATTGCCAACCCACTCCCTCTTGGAAGCCCCCATTCCTAAAGACGTTTTAGCATTCCCTAACCCGCTCGTGCGTTTGTGAATCACTTCCTTACACTTGCAGATTAATTGGCACTAATACAAATGTACACAGCTATAAAACGCGCACTGAGCGCGAACAATGGCAGCCGCCGGGGCCTGCGCATTATCTCTGCGCTGCAGGCACGAAATTCATTTCTCCGGAAAAACACAGCATTTATTTTATTCCATTATTACAACCTCCGTGCAGATATGGCTTTAGTTGGGAAACAGCGCGCCAGAATCTACGGCGCCCCATTTACCCGCAGGGATGCGCATAATATATGCTATGCGACAAATTTCCCCGATACCAAATTTGCCATTCTTAAAATAATTTTTTCTGCAAAAGGCCATTTTGCAGATTTGGCATTTTCCCCTACTATGTGCATTTTTTTCTCGCGCCATTTTGCCCGATTCGACGTACCTATGGTATTTATATATATATAAAAAAAAATGTTGTGCATGTTCTCCTCTCACAAAAAAATTTCTCAGCACGTGACATCGGCCTGCAACTTTTCTGTTCACAATGAAAGTTCTGTCAGGGGTGACAAATCCACCACAGAAGCATCCTTGGAAGGCACACTTGAATTCCAACGAGGGAAGCTTCTGTGCTTGACTGATAATGCCTCTGTGAATGAGTCCCACAGGAAGGCACTGAGCTCTAGGTGGGGTTCAGGCTGACTGAAAGGCTCTAGAACCTTGTGACCTGGAAGACCATTATATTATCTTTTATTGAGAATCCCAATACCCACTTATCATTTTAAAGACCCTTAGTCATAAATAATCGAAACTGAATTAAGTAAGTCGCGTCATTCATTGCAGCGCGAAATACTGCGTTCTACTCTGATGCAGACTTTGTTTAGCGCTTTATGCCCCTCCTGAGGCCGTAAAGCACTATGGGTTTAATCGGTTTCCGGGGATCCTTTATGAGTTTCTGTTTGGGAAAGTGGTGGATATAGTGTCTCCTAGGTGGAAGATGTTGTCTGAAGGGCATAATATATGGAAAGTGAGTAGAGGACTTTTGAGAAGTTACCTCTTAGGATTTTCACCTCACTAGAGGTATCTCGAGGCAGGCAGCATTTCTGTCCGTGCAGGAACATGAGGTAGAAAAATACAGGGGAGCACACCATGGGCTCCCTTTCATGCACACTGTGCACAAAGGCAGCAGGGGGCCCTGTAGGGCCCCCTTGGATTCCTCACCGCCACCCTTTTCATGGTGGGCTCTTCCCCATGAAAAGGGTCGCAGTGAGGACACTCGTAATATGCTTGGTTGTGCCACAGCGGCACTGCCAGCATATTACAGGCTCACACTGCTGTGCCACCACAGTGGAATCAGAGATCCTTGGCGGATGTTGCTGTCCTGTGGTGGTCCCACCACTGTAGTTGAAATATGGCAGGTGGACCGCCAGTCTGGTGGTCCAGGGACCGCCAAACTCATAATTAAGCCCTTAGTTATCTGAAACTTCTGCCACGTGAAACAATGTGCAGCCCTCCTCTTAACACACAATGAAGAATATACCTCAAGGACAACTTAATCTTCATACACTCTCTTCTTGCTGATAGTCCAGGTGCTTCGGCCATCACCACCAACACAAAGCAGAAAGCTAAGTGCAGGCACAGTTTGGCGCATGGGAGGCTAGAAGTAGGGCCTTGCCAAAGGCAGTTCACAGTCGGAGGTGGGTGCAGGGGTTTTAAGGCAGTAGGAAATGTAGCTGAAAGTAGAAAGGTGTAACGTAAGAAAGTATTTATGGCTTTCTCAGGCAGTAAGATGGGCAGAATTCAAACACCATCAGAGCTTTGGGACTGTAGAGTTGTAGTTTGGTTCTGCATCTGTATCACATGCCTATGCTCTGAGCAAGCACTTTAGCTCCTAACGGTATGGATTGAACTTCAGCAAAGCTGTGGGGAGAAAAAGTGGTGCGTTTTACGAGGGCTGCAATACAGTACATTGCGTTTTATTATAGGTGCCCTGATATTTCACCACTCTGTTGACGAGTAGGCAAAACCCTAGAGTCTGCACAGACCTATCGCCTGTTATTACATGTCAACTCATACGCTCTGGCTTGGTCCTTGAGTGCTCCAGAGTAGCCTGTGCATTGGAAACTGCAGGGAGGAGGTGCTGTGGAGAAAAGGCTGTCAGTGCATCTATCAAACTTTGCACCCAGGTATTTGACTCCCAGGACCAGCACACCATTCACCTCTGCCAGTGAAAAGCACTGACGTGCCTTGGACCTCGATTAACTGGTTCTTTACTATCAGTTTGCTGATTGCACTCTCCTTCCGCGTGCAGAAGCCTCCCACACCCTACCATCTCCATACCAATTTACAGCACCATGCTTGGTCAAGCTATGTGACCTTAAGAAGCAGCCATCTTGGATTTGGATCAGCACCATTGCAATGTATGCATTAAACAGTTTACCAGTGACCAAGGCTATGAACCACGTGTGTCATATCATAAGTGTGTGGCACGTACTAAACTACTGCAGCTATGGGGCACAGGTCCTGCTACAAGGAAACTCATGTATCTAATCTCTGATGTGACCAGTTTCACAAAGTACAGTTTTAACAATAAATCTGTCCACTCCTTCCGGTGATATTAAACCTTCCACAGAATACATTGTGTGCTGCAAAAACCTTCAGTTTAAGTCCTCCCCAAATGTTCCACTCACTACCGGGATAACCACCATACTAAACTATTGATGATGAATATCTCACCAATGAAACGGAAAAAAAGGATTTTACCTTATATGTTAGGACCAGAAGGTGCGAGAGTCTACAGCAAAATAGAAGAGAAACTCAGACCAGAGGGGTTGGGGGTGTCAGTCTTCAACCAGTAAAAGCATGAAATAGAGAATGTGGTTGAATAGAGATTCAGAATTGATGGAGGTTATTTCCATTGTACACAAAGCTGAAATCTTCAGTAGTTTGTCAAAGATGTGTTAACAAGTAATGAGACTAAGACAAACATATAGTTGAAAAATAAAACAAGGGACACTGAAAAGGATGGGAAGAAACATTCAGTCAGAATGCACAGGACGAGACAATATAGATGAAAGGGCAACGAGTAATTTCACAAAGGAACAGCAGAAAGGTAAAGGGATCACAATAGGTGTTGCAGATGTGGTAGCCATGAACACTTAACATATAGTAAATGCTGTCTGACAACCAATCAAAAATGTTCAGGTAGTGGGTTCGGAGGACACTGAATGTGTGTGATAAAAGAGCAATGGGGCGTCCAAAGTAAAGTCTGCATCTAACAATAAATCCAGTGATACATTGAATACCTAGGACACGAATAATAAAACCATCATCCACCTACACCGGAAGTGACATCACTGAATTTCCCATTATCCATCTGCACAAGAAGTGACATCACTGGTTTCCTGTCGAACCGTCTATAAAAGAAGACACCAAGCAAAAAGACGTATGTTTTCCATTATCCGCCTTCAGAAGATGCGAAATTCCTTTTCAAGCTCAATGATACACTCAATGTTGTACAGCATGTCATACAACCAACACACTCCAAAAACAACATCCTTGATTTTGTCTTCTCAACATCACCAATAATCCAACGCAAACCACTCAAACCCTTGAACTGGACTGGCCTCTCTGCCATCTCTATATTCCTGCTCAGTGTAAATCCAACTAACCAATGTCAACACCATTCCATTGCCTCATAAACAACACATTCCAAATATTTTACAGGGTTAGTACATGTTAAACATACAAGAAGCTATGCCCTATGCCACACTGGAAGGTGGCATATAATGATGATACCAACCTCAAAGGGTTAAAGTTTATGTGAGGAAAGGACAACTAAACAAAAGTGGGTTGGTCAATGGGATTAAATAATTTGACAGCTGAAAGTGTATTGGTATTGAGGAATGGTAAAGTAGCTCATTCTTCTGGATCTGGGCTGTCTGAGCACCACTGCCCAACGCTGCCACTATCCTCGGACCCTAATACACCAAAAGGAAAAAGCCTGTTCTCAATTGGTTGGATCATGCCAAGTCCAGGTTGGTGGACATGCCCAATTGTTTCCAAGAGAAAGCCGATGGCTGAAACCCACAGAAAAATAGGCCGAGATTGCGAGAACATCTTTTCAACTAGGATACCTCATGTGAACAAGATGTGCCTGTGAATCCAAGCTAAACAACAGTCTCAATCCTTATCTACAGCTATGGCATTAGCTTGGCACCTCACCGGCCTGCAATTTCCTCCTTGCAGTTGGAACAGTGTTATCTTTGTAGAGACAAACATTGTGTGATGTCATTTTTATTACCACTGGTATTTCACCAAATTACCCTGTGGTTTTGGCTAGCTCTGAGTCATAATTGGCCACTGACTGATGCCAGGTTGGCAGGGAAACAGACAGACCAGTAGGTTCATGTAACATGATGTTTTGAACACCGACAGATAGTGTGCTAGATACAACATGTCTTTGTCCATTAAATGAGGTACTGCCACTTATAGACTGTATTTGCTCTGGTATCTTCTTCCCCAAAATAGGAGCCTTTCACTTTAATAATCTCAGGTATGTGATAAAGGGGGTGGAGTTTGAAACCCACATTGGCTGACTTTGGGGATTATGGGGCTTCTGTAGGGACATTCGGGAAAGTAGCTCAGGGCAAGCAACAATTCCTGTTTGGGGGAGGGTTTTGGTTTTTGGTGGGGATAAAATAATGGCTCCACTGTGGGGGCTCGGATTTGACTTGGATTTAACTGGAAGCTCCCTTAAGGATGACCCGGAGAGAACAAAGTATTTTCTGGGCACACAGGACATTTGTTAGCTAGAAATATTTGCTGCCTTGCTGCTGGCATTTACCATGTGTTGCAATGTCCATCCCACTCTTATCTTTATGAAACTTTGAGTCATAGCTGAACGAAGGCCAACGCCTGGGGCTTCTGGCATGCAATGGTTGGCCTGGAGCGGGAGCAGGCTTGCACCAAATGCCTTTTAGAACTGCAAGATCTGCATGGTGCGGGTGACACCATGAGGACATCGGGTTCTCTGAGTGTGCTAGGTCATTCCTGGACTTTAGAATATATGGGCTTGTGGACTGCAGAGGCTCTTGAGAGGCTAGGCGGTTGGTGTGTACCTTTGGCCATTAACGTGATTCCAAAGAATAAGCAGCAGGTCCATGATTCAGGCAATCATCAGAATTGTTATTGGTTTTGCTAAAGGTGCGTATACTCTTTTTTTTAACAAACTAAAACGCTCTTTTATACTTTTCATTTTGCAACTTTGGCTGGGCTACTTCCCAAACAAAATATTTCTGTCTTAATTGTACCTTTTTGTTAAGCATTTTTCTTACTTCTATTGTTTTGAACTTCTTTTATCCTCTGAAATGATTTCAGGGGGAAATTGAAAGCGCGATGCATATATCCTTTAAAGGAGCCAAGCTTAAAAGTAGAAAGTTGAATTTTGTAAAAAATAAAAATGCAGTTTTTCACGTTGTACCTTTGCGGCTGTAGTACATTTGTCATTACCTTTTCTTATTTGACTTTCTGTTTCAAACGCTTAGGATGGTACACAAAACAGAGGGCAGTGTAGCGTCTTTCCCAGCCCTGGAGCATGCAGATAGATTACACCACACATGGAAGCTGCAGCTAAACATATCTTTACTCTCCAACATCCATTCATGCTCTGCTCATGATGTCATACTTCCGAGACCCACA
The DNA here is from genome assembly GCF_964204655.1 of Triturus cristatus. NCBI lineage: Eukaryota > Metazoa > Chordata > Amphibia > Caudata > Salamandridae > Triturus > Triturus cristatus. The sequence goes on along the minus strand of NC_140595.1, from coordinate 628,349,665 downwards.
CCTGTATATTGGGTAGAACCTGTCAAAGTCCACCCAAAACCACAAGGATCCTTGTGGGTACGGCATCAATATACTACATCTCCTTCTTTGTTAAATAACAAGTGGCAGACACATTTCAAATCAAATCTCCATAGTCATTGGGCCAAGTCAATGACCCATATCCTCAGTCTCTCAGGTATGATGATTCTCAAGCCTCTCGGTATTATGCCTTCTTGGTGAATGCTAACTCCTCCTGTATGTCTTTGAACATTTGAAACTCAGTATTATCAGCCAATGGCCATGCACGTCATCTCTATGATTGTGTTTCAATGAGTTCTTTAACAATAGTCAGGTCTTGGTCTGCATTGGACGCAGCAATGACTGGGTCCACAGACAAGGCCGCTGGTGTGCTGAACTTCACAATAAAATTGAGATATTGCTCAGCTGTCCTGGATGGTGAGCTAGGCTGATGTAGAGGCGCTCGTGAAAATTAATCAGCTGGGTCATGATCCCTCCCAGGTTTGTGTAAAATCTCATAGTCGTACTCTTGCAACCTCAACCTCCACCTTTTAATGCAAGGAGGCATCTTAGCCTTCGAGCTACAAAAAATAGTGAGCAGCACCTGGTAATCTGTGAGGACAGTATATCGCTTAGGAATACATGAAAATGTTTGGAGACCCACACCACAGCTAGACTCTGGCTGAGAATAGGCATGTTCTGTTTCAGACAGGCTTCAACTGGCTTAGGCCACAATGCGTCTCTGCGCATTCAGATGGCCGTTGTGTTGAGCAAGGATTGCCCCCAGCCCCTCCAGGCTCACATCTACTGTGACTTTGGTATGCAGCTTGGAGTTGAAGTAGGCCATTTCATTGCATTCTCAATTGCATGTTTGATTTCTTTGTAACTCTGATTGCGTTGAAATGACCACTGAAAAAGAACATTCTGCGTTGTCAAGTCTCTCAATGGGGCATCCACTGGGGCAAAGTTGCAAATGTCTTTTTAGCTATTATTGGACATGTCTAGAAAGGATTGCAGCATGTTAACATTTTTTGGAGGGGGCACCATGTCTGCATCTGGAGTCATTCCCTCATCAGAGAATATTTGCCCAAAAAAACGTACGTTTTGCTTTATTTAATTCACATTTCACTACATTCAAAGTGAGACCCGCATCAGCAACTACCTGACGCACTTCAGTGAGGGTTTTGTCGTGTTCTTTCTGGGTTCATCCAAAGAACAGTATGTCGTCACTGTAATTGAAAGCGTGTGCCACAGGTTGGATTATTCTACGGATAAAATTCTGAAATATTTCAGCAGCTGACTACACTCGAAAACTCAGTCTCTTGTATCTGAAAAAACCAACATGAGTGGAAAAAGTGGTAATATACCTGCAGTTCTCTCCGAACTCAAGCTGGTGGTACCGTTTGTTTAGGTCAAGAAGGGATAAGACTTTATCTCCATTCAGTTGCATGATCATGTCCTCTATGTGAGGACCAGGGTGTCTCTCCCTCGCAATGGCTCTGTTTGGCTGGTGCGCATCAACACAAATGCACACTGCTTCACTACTGTCCTTTTTTGATACAACTACTATGGGCAACGCCCACGGTGTGGGAACTGTGAAACGCTCAATGATAACATGTTTTTAAAGTGCTGCCAACTCTTTCTTCACAGCTTCTTGCAGATGAAGAGCAACTCCGCTGTGCCGCAGGGCAACCAAATGAATGTCTGCATTGATATGAAGCTGTACTTTCATTGTCTTTAATTTTTCCAAACCGTGTAACAAACCATGGGAAATGGCTCATAATCTTAGGCTGAGCAGGGATGTTGTAGTTGAAAGATATTAACCCCCATGTCAGCTGCTGTGGCAAAATTGAGCAGACATGCACTCAAGGAGCTTCTTTGTAGGACATGAATGGTGGCTCATTTCAACGTCGATTTGTGCTACATTGCTGCTGTGAAGGAAACTTGGCTACTTAGTTGCATGGAAGCTGCCCAGGTGTATACCTTCATGCCTGAAAGAATGAGGCATGACACAGGTGAAAGATTGTTGAACTTTTCCACAGGCATGATATTGATTGATGTCCCGCTGTCGATAATGAAGGATATGGTGTGACCGTTTACCTTCAACGTAATTCTGGGACAGTGTCTGAAAGAAGTTTGGCGCCCTGTTCGGTGAGTTGTTTTTGAACTGTGGGTTTCTTCACATGCAGCTAACCCCACATGTGCACACTGTCTTTTGGTAAACATCATTAGCAGACACCCAGATTATTCGCTGGTGCTCGATAGCGACGTTGAGGAGCAATGCATGATGAACTTGACGACGATTGATTTTGCTTGGTCTCCACTTGTAGTAGCTGATGTTTAGGCTGCCGTGTTTTAGGTTTAAACCTATAATACCTGATGAAACCCCAGAGAAAGAGAAATAGCCCTCACCAGTGTAAACATACAGACACTGATAAACACCTGCACAACCACAAACTAAATGCCATTCAAAGAAAGGAAAAGGAGAGTGAAAGAATCATTTTTATTTCTTCCTGATGGGGCCAATATAATGCAATTTAGCTATACAAGGTAGCAGCAAGGGAAACTTGGCTAACATTATTCTGCTTGAGTTTTGTTGTTTAGGTATGTCACTAAAATATTGTTTCTTCTTCATTTTGCTTTTTTGAGTTTTGTAGTCTTCACTCTAAAGATGCAGGTTTTAAAAGAATGTTTTATGTCTTATTTAATTCGTTTATAAACTGTGGGGAATCAGGAAATATCAAAATCATATTTGATATTTTGGCTATGTTTGATTGTTTCCCTCCTAGGTGAAATGACTGGTTTCATAACAATCTTTCCCAATATGTACCATTACATTTACCCACAGACAGAATGGGTGAACCCCTTTGATACATCAGCCCCCTTTGATAGTAAATCAATATTGATAGCAGGTGAAATGCCAAACACCCCAAGCTTTAAACATTCAATGCAAGGTGTGGTGACAGTTATATGTGAAAAGAGTGCTGTCACCAAGCATCTGGGATAGTAGTGAAACATGACACCAGACTTTTGGAAAAAATGGAGCTCAGTGTCACTTGGAATGATGCTGCAAAAAGTTCTTAAGAAGTTCACCTAAGATTGGAGAGATATTGTTTGCATTTGCAGTGATTCAGCTACATATAAGAAATAGTTGTGTGATGACCTGTGAAAATCAATACCTGAGCTGAAGTGCTTCCCGGTAAGAGTTCCTTGCAACTTGCTAGATGGTATGCTGAAAGCATCTTTACAATCTTCAGAGTTAATGAAGAATGCTATTGACTTTGTAGTCTATTCCAGTGCACTGTTTTGTTATGCACTGTAACTAAAATGCAAATATTTCTCATTTTGTGCCTTGTTTGGCATCAAAGAAAAAGTCATCCCAGCTGTGTCATTTAGCCAGTGGCTAGAGGCCATGAATGCTACATTATCTAAGTGGCAACCGTTTATAGAGTTTTTGCTTGGTGATGATGCCAAAGTCAAGAAATTTGAGGATCTTTGGTTTTATTTTGACAATGATGTAAAAAAGTACGCTCTACTGCATTCTTAGATTTTTACATGAAAACATGACTACTGTAGTGGACATAATAAAAAAACTAGAGTCTGAAAACCCCCTTATCTAACACGTTTTCAGCGTAATTGGTGTAGATGTGAAACATCTCCTTCCGAGTTGACTGGGCAACACATTTAGTGACTTTGGCACTGCAACATGTTCCATGTTAGAATGTTGCCACTTGGTAAGCAAAGAAATGTTGAGGAGCATCGTTCTTTCACAATGCATGGGAAGTAGCTTGCAATGAAGCATAGAAATGTCCCTTCACCAACCATGGCATTTGAAGTCAATGAAGTCAATGAAGCCTCATTGTGGTATTCTGCCCAAGTTCTAGATCCCTTCTGTAAAGTGGAATTTTCTCCGGACTTTGCAAAGTACTGCTTCATTTTTGACTGCTTTAATACCTCTGAGGGCATATGCACTCAGTTCAATGCATATGTTGCAGAAACTGTCCCAGAGAATCGCAGTCTTCAGGATCACCAGTATTGGCATATAGAACTATGTCAGTGACCAGAGTTAGCATATTGTGTACTGGCTGTTTTGGCGTTGCCCGTCTCAAGTGCCAATGTTGAGAGGGGCTTTTCACAGGCAAAAGTTTATATGTGAAGGAAAGAGCGAGCGCGCATGACCAAAGACTCACCGAAGAAGTATTGTATGGTGTACAATAAGTTGGATTTGTAAAAATGTATTTGGACCTCCTATATACAGTAAGTACACTTTCTATATACCATGCACTATCAGTGCAGAAAGCAAGCAAAAATAAAAGTGACACGTTCCATAAACACTGGAAAAATACTGTTTCTGTTGTGTTTAATTGCGCAAAAATGTTTAACCACTGATAACCACTATTTTTTAAGGTACTGAACTCACTGGAAAACACTGAAAAATCCCAACAGAATTTCCAAATATAGAAACTGAAAACAGGAATGCCTACTGATGTTGCTTTTTGGTTTTGTGGGCATGGCGAGAGTGCTTCTGGTATGTTCTTGTATCCATATTTTCTCTCTGACGTGATGCACTAGATTTTTGCTTAGCTCGACAGACAGTTATGAAGTGGTTCTCTTTCCCATAACCCTTACAGATTTGTCCTAGAGCTGGACATTTGTCTTCATGGGGAAGCGAAAATCCACATTGGAAGCATAGTTTTATTTTCTTCGAAGACATGGGTTTACGTGCATCTGTTGTGTGCATGTGCATGCTTTTCAACCCTAATTCATTGTGCGCTGTCCTTGCCTCCATGTCAGCAACTTGTCATTCTGCTCATTCTTCTGCTCTAACAGCCATTAGCATTTTCTCCAGACTGAGTGTCTCCCACAACATGCGCCTTCTGAAATAATCTGAAAGGTGGCAACATTCGTCATTGGATTGAATTGGGCTCCCAGTGCTTATTTCACCTTTTGGTATGACGTTGCATCAGTCTGAAATTTTCTTTAGCGCTTCTTTCTTTCCATCACCTGAAAGTTTTTTTGAATATTTAATGATTTTTTTTATCATGTTCCTTCTCTAGTACATCTATGAATTCATTAAAGGTTTCAATCCACAGCATCCATTTAACACCAATGTTCTGTTTCTTGGATGTGTCGAACGGTGGCTCCGAGAACACAGCTTCAGTGTTTTTTATGCTGTCATCTGCAGCCATTTTTCTAGCACGTGTGTTCAGCTGATTTTGCTGTGCAGGGTGACTCCAATAACTTCTGCGAGCATCAGCCATGTGCAGAAGTATGTGTCGTGGTATACTTTAATTTCCCCTGAGTGGCAGTATGCTCTCGTTTCTTGTACCTTGTTGGCGTTATGGTTATTTTCATGTTTTGCCTGAAGAGTTGCTTTATGTTTGGGGTGCAGTGCAGCACAGCACCTCTGCTGACAACCTTACTGGCGGTATTGGTGGGCGTTTTGAATACGCTCCTCTGCAGGGCCTTTGATTGCTTCTGCGGCCATGCATGGGCTGGAGTAGGGCTTTGACTCAACGTGTGCCAGTCAAAGACTGCTTTACATCTATTCTGGGCATATGCAGCATGCATGAGTAGTTTGCTGTACCATTACAAACTCTCAGGAGGAGCATTATTATTTTCCACAGGCACGTAATCGCATTTTCTTTGCCAATTGTAGTGTCTCCCCAGCCCTGGAGTATGCAGGTCGATTCTTTACCTCACACAGGACTGCAGTTAAACATATCTTTATTCGCCAACATCCATTCATGCTCTGCTCATTATATCATAATTTCCAGAACCACACCCTAACACCTCTCCCCATATTACTTACTTTCTGTTCAGAGTCTGCTTAGTTCCACAAGGATCCTAGTGCATATGGCAGCAATATGTGACAAGAGAAAGAAACAAGGGAACCCTACTCACTAGGAGCCTGGGAAATTAATCTAGACAAAAAACAACGGCTCCTATGGAAAACGCGCTTTGTTTCACTACATTACATCCATGAACGCAACGGAGACTCAACATTAGTTCCCTGATCTCACTACCTGACATCACCCTCATAAGGGGTAAGTTATTTCTGTTTGTGCAATTATCATCGTAGGATTCGGGCATGCCCTCTCTCTCCCTCCGTTTTTCCTTCCTTTTTAATTTTTTAATTTTTCAATATTGATACCTGTATATGTATTCTTCTTACAGCACCCGGACGGGTACCCTGTGAGTTCCCTTTCTTTTACTAGACTCACGGTGTCACTAATAATTGTTTCTACATCAGGTGGTGCATTCAACTATTCAGGTACACCTTAACTAGTAGTTTTGGCCAATACCATCCTCTCATTAAGCACTCTGTATTGATGGTATTATTCCATTCCCCTCTTAGGTGTCCCTACATCGTAAGGTCCTGAAGAGACCCTACATCCAATATAGGGTTGAAACGCCGTCGACAATTGACCAGGGAGAATCACTATACAACACCTATGACTAAGAAGTGTTGTGAATTATATTGCTTTATTCCAGATGGTCGCTCTTATGTTTAAATTGAAACCTTGTATATATGTCACAGTAAATGTCACCTTTAGTTTAGGTTCAATCACTTTTTCACTGGGACACCTTTTTATGATCTTTCTTATATGATGAATTGTTAAGCTTGTTAAGTGCAATTAATTGTGTATTTATACACTGTTTATCTGTTGCCTATTTAAAAACATAAAAGAATATTATCATGCATTGTCTTGTCTGATATGTATAGCAAACTTTATTTCTGACATCAAGTTGAACCTTTTATATCGCCATTGTGCCTTTGTGTATCAAATAAGTTGTCACAAGATTTTTTTTCCATAGGAGCCGTTGTTTTTTGTCTAGAGCAATATGTGACAGGCAGCTTATGAGAGAAAATGTTCACAAGAGTTTAGAAAATACATTAGATGGTGAGAATGTGTCATTTGTAAATCGGACAAATGTCCAAGGCGTAAACATATTACCTGATGGATCGTGTCCAGCCATTCTGCATGTCCTTATAATAAAACAGAAGAATACATAAGAACAGCACCAACCCTCTTAAAAGTCAGAAAGAAATTGAAAACTCAAAACGTCAGGAAAAACGACCTCAGATAGGCTGACTTCTCATTCTTTCAGGAGCTCTATCACCTCCGCCTCCCTCTCATGGTTCCCCACTGGGACTTGCCTCCTATAGAGCCATCTGTTGCTAGCAAGTTCTTTTAGAGATTTAGAAATACCAAAACAAACATGCAATAATAGCAAGAAGCCATAACAAATGTCCAGCACAGTGTTAAGCACACATTCGGCACCTGATAAACCTTATGATGCAAACCAGAGTCCACAAGATGAACAAGCCTGAAAGGTAGCAGTGTGTTTATGAGCAATAACCTAGGAGCAATTACCCTTTGAATTAGTGTTTACACAGTGATAAAAGTTATTCATTCCTCCATGGCTGAGTTATGTCTTTCCGGTTCCTCAAATGGCACCTCAAACTGAAGTGTGCATTTTAAAATGACTACAGATGGCTGAACCAGAGCACTGTGGTGCATGTGGCTTTGGAACTCCCTTCCCCACTATATTACAATTTTCCTCAGAAATTAGTCGTTATCAAATGTTCTGCCAGGCAATAATGATTATTATTTACCCTTATTCAGCTTAAGAGTCAGAGTCAGTTCAGGATGGTAATTGCTCACATGAAGGTTTGATAACAACGGTAACACCCTCAGAGGGTCTATGCACCACACACATGGGTCCTTCAGTATCCCCTTCACCTCCCCCATTTAACCACCAGTCACTCCCTCAACCAATATTTCTCCCTCAACCTTTCCCCCACAAGCGCCCTCAAAATGAGTGGTGGGCGAGCCAACAAATTACCAGGGAGAGCCGAGCCAAGACTCTGGCTCAGATCTTAGAGTCAGTGCATGAACCGAGCCATGCAAATATTTGCTATGTAAACATACAACAAATATCACATAAAACATTGTAAAGTCTCTTCAAAATTCCCAAAATGTTATTTCTTTAACATCTGGGTGTTTTAACTTTAATAAGGTGCATTATAGCACTAATTACAAGTTTTTGTACAACTGGTAATCTGAACTCACATATTTGAAAGTGCCATCTTTATGCAATAATGAAGAAAAAATAGTTTTGGTGAAATAAGTGGGGAAGCCACGATTTATCCAGGATTTCTGTTTTCGCATTGTACAAATAATTTGTCTTTCCTGATATTAAAGTTTTGTTTTTACCTCTTATTTCATTTTCTGCAGTTTTTAAATACAGTGCAAACTCAATCCGAAGGCTGAGCGCTTTACACGAGCACCAGTCATATTACACAAGGTCACATGCATTGTTTATATGCACGGGGAAATTAAGTGATGTGCCCAGAATCATAGAATGTTGAGCCAACACTGGGACTGGAACTTGACTCCCCAGTTCCACAGTCAGCACCTCGGACTGTAATGCCACATTCTAGGTAAAGGGAGGGAGGAAGGCAGGCAGAAGCCACAGAAAGGCTCGGCTTGTTATGGGTTTGAGGTTCTAAATTCCAGCAGTGTCGAGCTTTCAGTGGCTTGCCCACTTCTCACCCAAATGCATGACTTCACTCTCAATGTTTATTCCCCTGTTACTGCTCCTGCCTGCGGAGCATTGAGACAGGCCAGACACCATACCACTTGATTGGCTGTGCACCCCTCTACCCTATAAACAAGCATTTGCAATGCAATAGGTCTCACATTAGGAACGTTTGTGCTTTTTGTATTGTAAATTGACTAATTTTTTATTTATGTGTTGGTATTGAAAATATTGAAATTACTAGCTTTCTCATGTACAATGTCAATAGTTTTAACTGTTGCAAATGTGACACCTATAGCATTTGTAATGCAATATGTGTTGTATTTACGTGACTTAGATGTATTGATATTACAAATAACAATGGCTTTTAATTTTTGCAAATAATTAATACTTAAAAGTTAATGTAAATTATAATGGCAATCGTTACGTTTCTAAGCGCAGAAAGCGTGCAGGGTAAACTTATTATTTTGGTTGTTTGAGACTCAGATCTGGGCAAAGCTGCAAGAAAACATGGCGGGGGGAGGGCGGTTGAGAGATAGGCGAGAGGCATGTGTGTGTGGCAAACACTGTTGGGGCGCCTGACATATAGATCTGGACAAAGCTGCAAAAAAACATATGGTAAATCCTTAGACGCAGAATTAATGGAGCTCATGTTATTGACCTTAGAAGGATGAAAAGCGAATGAGCGCGGCCTATGTTAAGTTTGTAAACGCAGAAAGCGTGCAGGGTAAACTATTTTTTTGGGTTGTTTGAGACGCAGGGGTGCGTGTGATCAGTGCCTGTGTGTGTGAGCAGTGGGGCTGTGTGTGTGAAGTACCTAAAGTTGCAAGAAAACATATGGTTATTTAAATCCTTAGACGCAGAATTAATGGAGCTAATGTTATCGACCTTAGAAGGATGAAAAGGGAATGAGCGCGGCATATTTTAACTTTGTAAGCGCAGAAAGCGTGCGGGGCAAACTTATTGTTTTGGTTGTTTGAGACTCAGATCTGGGCAAAGCTGCAAGAAAACATGGAGGGGGGAGGGCGGGGGAGAGATAGGCAAGAGGCATGTGTGTGTGGCAAACACTGGTGGGGCTCAGAGCGTTCTGTGGCTGCCTTGCCTTGTATTTCTATGGTTCCTTAAACCCTTAGAGGCAATTCTTTTATTTTAACTAAAAGGATGGTAGTTAAATGGTGTTTACGGCAGGATAGTCGTTAAATGGTGGCTACGGAGAAGCTGTGTGCTGAAAGGCAAAGAGAACACGGGCATGAAAGTGAAAGCGAGGATGAAAATGGAATGAGTGTGGCAGGATGGTCGTTAAATGGTGGCTACGGAGAAGCTGTGTGCTGAAAGGCAAAGAGAACACAGGCATGAAAGTGAAAGCGAGGATGAAAATGGAATGAGTGTGGCAGGATGGTTGTTAAATGGTGGGTACGGAGAAGCTGTGTGCTGAAAGGCAAAGAGAACACGGGCATGAAAGTGAAAGCGAGGATGAAAATGGAATGAGTGTGGCAGGATGTTAGTTAAATGGTGGTTACAGGGAAGCTGAGTGCTGAAAGGCAGAGAACACGGGCCAAAGCAGGAAGAAAACACGAGATGCGAGAGGCATGTGTGTGTGGCAAACACTGGTAGGGCTCAGAGCATTCTGTTGCTGCCTTGATGCCTGTGTGTGTGAGCAGTGGGGCTGTGTGTGTGAAGTGCCTAAAGTTGCAAGAAAACATATGGTTATTTAAATCCTTAGACGCAGAATTAATGGAGCTAATGTTATCGACCTTAGAAGGATGAAAAGGGAATGAGCGCGGCATATGTTAACTTTGTAATCACAGAAAGCGTGCAGGGCAAACTTATTATTTTGGTTGTTTGAGACTCAGATCTGGGCAAAGCTGCAAGAAAACATGGAGGGGGGAGGGCGGGCTGTGTGCTGAAAGGCAAAGAGAACACGGGCATGAAAGTGAAATCCATGGATGGCAATGCGTTCGTGAGACTAGCCCTGTGGTGGGGGAGGGACAGTTGTGAGAGGCGCCATGAGGAAACAATCTCTCGGCATGCTGTGGCGGGGGCGGGGAAGCGCATTCCAGGCGGGGGAGCGGACCCTTTGAAGTATGATGCCGAGGCTGTGGCTACACGTGCACGCGCTAGTGGGCTGAAGCGCTTCCCCAAACGGATTGCATGGTGGCACGATGCATGTCATTGTGCGCGTGCTCGTCATGCAATCCACTTTTGGGAGCACTTTGAAATGCCCCTCTTGCTAGAGTCTCGCATAGTGATTGCGTAAACGCAGTAGCTAGGCGAGACCTAAAAATCGCAGATAAGGTGACTAAGGAGAAAAGAAAGTGAGATCTGGGACCAGCAACATATTATCGTACCCCACTGTTTCTTCCAACCTCCCAGAATTCTTAGCTTCCAAGTCATTTCTGGCATTCATAGCTCAAATGTTTCTTTAAAGATTTGGGCCCTCATGTAGAAAGATTCTATTTAAGGAACTGTAAATTGCAACAAATATGGATCCTGATTTATTCTCAAATTAACATTCTTATAACTCAGATGATCATACATTTCTCATATTTGTCTGTATCAGTAGCACCACCTTTTTCCAGCCATTTTCAAAGACGTTTGCATTTTCTTTCTCAATTTCACCAGGGCTTCCTTTTGACTCTTTGTTTGAATATTTTACTTGCTCACCTTCCTCCATTTGTGGACCATTGGTTTCTCATGTGTTAATGAAAACCACCATCTTATTGATCTCAATTATTTACATACAGACCCTTCTGTTTCTATACTATTGTTGGCTTATGTTTCCCAAGAAAAAGATCCTTTTTGTAATCGGGGCCCGTGTAGGAACCTCCCAGTAGTCACGAAAGAATGATGAAGTAGAAAGGCGGTGAAATATAACTTAGGTATTTATTCTAAGGGAGCTAAGTACATCAAGGACAAGCAGCTCTGACAGTACAACGGATAATGTCCCCCAGAACTCCCCGTTCAAGTAACAACATTCCAATTCCATATACAAGTTCTAGTCATGGACCACGAACCCACTTAAAGCGATACACCATCGCTACAGCCCGCTTTAGGGTGGTGCAACTGAAGCGGCTACACTGGGCGCTGACCTGAAGGAGGGCACTGACATCAGGGGAGACGCAGTGTTTAGCAATAACTTTAAATTTAAAAGCACTTACTACGGAATTGCTTGTGCATCCAACTTTCAAGCAGCAATAAAAATGTCAAGATAACTCTTGTGATTGATGTTCCTGCTAGAGAGAGATTGGAGCTTTGTCTAGTGGCAGTTTTGGCTCACCATAAAGTAGCACAGCAGGTTAATATACCTGCTGCAAAGAACAGATCTGTATTTTATGTTGAAAGCTGAGTGGATTAATAAAGTCAGCTGTTACCAGCACTTTAAAACAAATGAAATGTATGTGAGAGAGGGGCTATGGAGAGATGAGGAGCATTTTGCCAACCTGAGGAGGAGGTCATGGGGGTGGTGGGGTGCCAAAGAAGATTGTCGCACTGGGCACCACCAGCGCTAAAGCTGGCTCTGTTTGTAATACTGATCTCTCACTGTTAGATAAGGGCTGTTTGGAAATGATAATGACAGCATTTATTTCATTATTTGCCTCCATATCCTTAAATGTATTTTATGCTTTATATGTCTGTTTTTGTGTGCATCAAGGCTGTTTTTCTAAAGAAAAGTCACCTAAGAAGTACTAGGGATGTTTCTGTCCCACAGTAAATCACTTTTCTCAGTGGGATCAATTGGTTTGTCAATATTGCTTTGCTTTCTAATTTCTGAAATTTCTTCTACACAGTTGTTGCTTTTTACTTCCAATAAGCTGGTGTCACGCTTACCAGATGCCGAACTGCCACTTGATCCGCAGGCGTGAGGCGAGCGCGGTTGAAGTGTCTCGTTTCACGCCCCCCAAAAATCTACAACTCCCATGGGTCCCGCTTCCGGGTAGGCGCGCGTGCACTGAAGCCTCTTAATCTGGGCGGTGGCGGCGATGCGGTGCTGTGAATTCTGACCTTGCAAGACGCCAGAGAGAGTGAGAGCCACGCTGGAAGTAATCCTTGGCATTCGGACACTCACTTCAAGGGCGATAAGGGTGACGTTGTCACTGCTCATGGGCATGTACTATTATTTCACGTGAAAGTGATCTGGGAATACTTTGCTCACTATTTTTGACTATGACAATCAGGTGTTGGGACCCTTTAATACCTCCAACGGTTACAATATGTGTACTATCATTTCATGAGGATTAAGCAGAAGAAGTGATTCATTATTGGAATCTTCACTCATGACATTTGCTGTGATTAAACAGCCAAAGAGTGCTAGGCATGAGAGGTTAATGCCGGTACAGTTTATTTTTGTTTATGGTGAAGTGTGTTACTGTAGACCTTAAGTGGCTCTTGTGATCTTTCTTCCTATCAGGGGCATATGGTATGAGTTGAGTATCAACCCCCCCTGTGATGCAAGTTCCAACAATCATTGTGGTGGGTAACGTATGATGTGAGAGTAGTGTGTGAGTTGTGTATGCCTATGGTGTGTTTGATACTTATGGAATGGTGTTTTTTTCTCCTTTTGCATATAAAAAGCCTTCCTCTGACAAAACCTACAGCAAAGATTGATTCGCAAGCAAGCAAGTTCTTTTTTCTTTACAGGTAGTTACCACTTAGTATATGTTTAATATTTAATGCAATGGCTAAAGGAAGTGGAACAGGCCTTTAATTGTGTTTTTTGTGTTGAAGGTCTCCCTCCCCGCTCTCCCCATCCTTTCCTTCCCTCGCTTAATCATTCCTACCCTCTGCGCTGTTATGGCATCAGAGGGTGGAGCGATTGAGAGGTGGACCCATTTGAGAAATGCACCGATCCTCGGAGTTTGGAATAAAACCTTGACAGCTGGCGGCACTTGTTTGACTTTTGTGTAGTCTGGAACATTTTTCAAAAATGTCCGCCCATGGTATACTTTGTTGTTTAAATTATTAAGAGGACCTCTTTGCATTTGCAAACTTTTCTCTCATTCATTCTACTTTGTAATTGATATCCTCAAATTTTTCACCCCATTCTCCCTCTTTTGTTTGTGTGCATAATTTCAACTTGATTTTAGATATTTTGTCTTCAAAATTCTTTAGCAATTTGGCCAATTCCTCTATTATTAGTAGAATGCAGTTTAAAGCACACTCATCTAAGATGGCGTACCATTTCGTTAAAAATGTCTAATTATTCTTACATAATCTAGGTTGCAAATTAATATGTAATCCTCCTGAGATACATTGGACACAGTGGCATTCAAACTGAGGTGTCGAAAGTAAACATTGATTAAAATCTATCCGTAGTTAAATCTGCAGCTGTTTCAAGTTTTGTTCTTGCTTGCCCATTTCTTTTGACTCAATAACGGTTTCGTGAATCAAAGAATAGTTCGAATTACCATCTTCTTCCGAATTTGTTAAGATATTTGCTTACTTGGTTGGTAAGTTGGCTGTTTCTTCTAGTGACATTCTCAGTCGGGCTCTGGTTGAATTCTATGCACTCCATTGTAATAGTAATAAGAAATATGTTTCACCACTGTCCGCCTTTCACTCATATTGACAAATCGTTTGTACAGTACTTTCATAAAACCATTTCTGCACTTTGCACTGAAATCATTTTATGAAAGTTGTTAATACTTTCATTAAATTATTTCAGTCCATCAGGGGCATAGCACTGAAATCTTTTTTATAAAAGTATTAAAAATGAGTTTGGAATATAAGTGAAATTGGAGTGTGGTGAAATATATTTTTTAACCATACAGAATACTGATGCTTCCTCACAATACTAAGACCAACAGTTAATTTCCAGCCTAAATGGCTAAATCATGTGAGCACCAATATCCCCTGCGCTCTTTCTCTCAACTAACATGTCATAGGATATATCAGGCCTAACTTTCTGAAATATCATGAAAGAGCCCCGACAGGAGGGCCTTTTAGTAAAATAGTAATATGAAGAATATTTCAGAATCATGTAATAGTTATTACATATTTGAGAGGACATTTGAGTTTCTAGAGACATCTGTGAAATGCATCTTCCTTTAGGTTATAACAGATTTATTAAGCATTGAATGACATCAACAGCCACCTTGGAGAACTTGCCTGGTGTGACAAGACGTGTGGTCTTCTGTAGAAATAAAAGACCGTATAAGGCAACAGAACAAGTGAGACTAAGTACACCCACACTATGAATGGTCTTAACAGTGGCCTACCTCAATGTTGTCTTTGAAGTTATCCTGTGTGAAAACTTGTTTTTAGAACATGGCTAGGGAGTATGTTCAACCACAAAATAATTGAAAGATTTAGTTGCACCCCTTATGGACATAACTATAAGTATTATTGTACTAAATAAATAACAAAACATGCAGTTATGTTTCTGAAGTCACCTGTATATTAGCGTTTGGTAAAATACTGGATATTTCATATGAATATTGACCATGTGTCTGTGGAGAACCATGAACAGGAGTGTTTGTTAGTGTGGGAAAACTAGAATTGAAGGTGGGTCTTTGTGGTCATCAGTGGAGTATATTCTTGAAACTTTCAAAGTATTACAGGTTGGAAGTTGAACAGTGTGAAATCCATAGATGTCCTCAATTTGGAGTAAAATTAACACTAACTACACTATCCATAAAACACCTGTTAGAAAATGCAACCAATTTTATCTGATTGCTTTATAGTATCTCACAAGTAAACCAATCATTTCATTTACATGCACGGAGCCACGGGCAGGCAAAGTATGCTGGGCGAGGGAGTAACTTGAATCAAGTTTGACTACAAGCTTCCTTCCCCTCCCGTACAGAGCTCCTGGGGCAAAGTTAGGATAATATTAAAATGAATTGAGACATACCAAATTGGTAGAATTGTAGCAACATACCAATTGGGTATCATATATGCATAATAATATACCTGAATAGGCACTGAGGAATATATCAGCCATTATTCAGGAGTGGTATTAGGGGATCAATTTTCCTTGGTCCTGACGAAAAGCCGCAGGTGACTGCTTGAAACATGTAGACCAGGAGTTACACATACATTACATTGTGCACCTCCAGACCCCCTTTTTTAACAATACCAGCCACAGGATTCAATAAAGTTTAGGTCCGTAGTGGCCAGGTATGTTTTTTAGATATATTGTTCACTAACTCCCTGACCCTTTATCTCCTATTTTTCTAGTAATATAGCCCACACCTTCCAGTAGGTCGTCCCATGTCTCTGTCGGTCGCAGCACTCCCCATCCCGCAGCGGGCGGGAAGAATCCGATCATGAAGCATGCCACATAGGGGCCTGTATAAGGGTGAGGGTAATTTTAAGAAAAATAAATCTTTTCCCTTAAGGAATAGCTACACATCTGGAATATCAGTTTAAAACTTTCTAGTGGATTTCTTTTGATTGATTTATCTATATAATCAGTATATATGCAATAAAGATAATATTGTATGACTATTCTTTTTGTTTTACTACTGAATGGCACAGTCTGATTGGTTTTTAAGTAATTGTGAACACATTTGGTATTCCACCTTAATCTCAACTCAACAATATTGTTGAACAATAATAATGCTAGAGAAATATTGTGATGTCAAGAATATCATTGAGCTTAATATCAAAAGGTAAGACTATTTTGTTTCTTTTTTTTTTAAAAAATTGAATGTAAGCAGTATTGACTTATTTAATATCATGTATAATATCTATTTTTCTTTTCTTAGTAACTATTTGTTTTATATTTTGTTTATTTTGTGTTTACAAATAATTGTAGGATTTCAATTGTTTTAGTTTGATATATTTATGACATTTAAATTGCATGACAAATGTTGACATATACAATCTGATTTTGTGAAACAACCAATGTACAAATAGGTCAGTTCAGAAAATACCAAAATTGTAGGGGCGCGCAGACCGCCGGACCAATTAATATCAATTAAGCAGGTCACAATTTGCCACTCTCTGTGACTAGCTCCAATCAGTTACTCACCCCCAACTCGAGAGATGGCAACAGATCAACGGTTTGCTACCAGAATCACAGTCGCAAACCATTTATACATACCTCACCAACTTGAAATTTGGAAGAATCACCCTTAACACACTCATTCCACATGGTACCTCACTATGGGTTTCTGCACCTGTTTTGTGATTTGGAAAATGTTTTCTGAATTGTAAAATAGAGTTACTACCTCAGAAAAAGTGATTTTGCGGTCCCAAACACTGTAATTCAGGCTTTGCAATGACTAGTTTACTTTCTACACGAGGCTTCAACTTTTAATTTTTTGGTGGGTTCTTGAGTTTGCATGGGAGCAGGGTGAGAAACGTTTTTAGGAATATATATATTATTTTGGGGAGGCGGTTAATTGTTAATTGATTAGTTTATTAATTATGTAAATTTGTATTTTATTTTTATTGTTATTTTTTTGTTTATACTATTAAAAGGAGTATTGATAATTTTTAAAATATAATGTAACATATTAATATTAGTATTCATTGATGACATGTTTTCATTATGTTACTTTTTGGGAGATTGTAAGGTTTGTAGGGAAGATGCATGGGAAGTGTTTTTGAATATGTATGTTTTTAATTTGTTATTGGTGTTTAATTTTTAACTGGTGAATTTATTAATATTGTTTAGTCAATTATTATTTATTCTATTTTTGAATACTTTTTTCTTAATTTGTTTAGCGTTATGTAATTATTTTAGTATGTATTTCTTGTGATAAGTGTATTGATTTATGCATGCATTTTGTAATCATTTTTATGGGTTTTGGTTTTATATGGAATTAAGGTGGGAAGTGCTTCTAAATATATATGTTTTGTAATTTGCTATTTTTGTAATTATTGATTTTTCATTTTAATGTGCATAATGTCATTAATATTTTTGATTATTTAATACATTTTTTAAAAATCATTTAAAATTAGTATTGTATTTAATAATATAATTTTCTATCGAAGTATAGTTGTTAATAGTATTGCTCTATTTTATATTATTGATTGTACATTTTCATACTTACATTTTTTTTTGCATGTTATGATGGTTGGCGTTTTAATCATACATATTACATCTTTCCAAAAGTAATTAAGGTTGGAGTGAGAATATGTAAATCTGACCTCTCCAGAGTCCATCAATTTACCCAGTATAACTTCTTTTGGGGTTGGAATAGTGAATCCAAACACTTTACCATCCAATACTTTCCCCAGTATGGTTAAAGTTGAAAAAAGGAATAGTAAATCTGACTCTTTCACAGTTCAATATTTTCCCAGATGTAGTTTGTTTTGGAGAGGGAGTAGTTAATTTGACACTTCCACAGTTTAAACTTTCCCCATTGTATTAACGTTGAAGTGGGAATAGTAGATTTAACCTCTACAGAGTCCAGCATTTTCCCTAGGGAGCTAAGGATGAAGTTGGACCCACTTGGAGTCCAACACTTTCCCTATGTGGCTAAAGTACAAGTGAAATAGAGAATTTGACACCTCCGGAGTTCAACACTTTCCTAAATGTAACCAAATTTAGAGTGGAAATTATAAATTAGGCTCAATTAAAGTCCAACAGATTTTGCAATGAAGCTAAAGTTGCAGTGGGAACAGGAAATCTGACTCCTCGAAAGTCCAACACTTTCTCCAATGTACCTAAAGATGGAATATAAATATGAAACCTGACCCTATCAAAGTCAACACCTTACCCAACATAGTTAAGTAGGAATACTACATCCGATCCCTTTAGAATCATCAATGTGGTTTAGGTAGGAGGTAAAGGTTCTCTACCACTCAAAGTCCAACACCCCAAATGTAGTTACATTTGGAGTGGGAATAGTAAATTTGACCCTGTTAGAGGCCAGTACTTTCTCAAATGTGGTTAATCCTGAAATTGTAATAGTATATAGGGCCCCTTTAGACTGCAACATTTTCCTCCAATTTATCTTTTGGAGTGGGAATAAAAACAATGATACCCCCAGACTCCAACATTTTCTAGTTGTATTTAAAGTTGGAATGGGAATAGTAAATGTGACACCGTAGAGTCCAACATTTTCCACCATGTAGTTATAGTTGGAATGGGGCTAGTAAATATAACCTTTAAAGAGTCCCCCACTTTCCACAATCGTTCTTAGGTTGCAGTAAGAAGACAATCAAAAATATTTATTTCATTGTAATTATTATTATTACACATTAATAATTATATTTTAACACAATGCATTTTTATGTTATCAATGAAATTATATTTATTGAATACAATATATTACATTTATTTAAAAAATGTAGAGACAATGTTTGTTTTTTAACACTTTTTTCAAAGTAATTTTCCTTTTCAATAAATCAAGTGATATATTTTTAACTTATTTTGTATATATAAGCCCATTTTAGGTTTAGGGTTTCTGATTGGTTCCTGGGGCTAGGGTTTCCATTGGACATAGGGCTTAGGGTTTTGTGTCTGATTGGCTGCTGAGACTAGGGTTATGACTGGCTGTAATGGGCTGGTCTCCTATTACCTCTAGGGCTTAGGGGTAGTGTCCTGATTGGTTAGGGTTAGGGCTAGGGTTTCCATTGGCCGAAGGGGTCACCTGATCACTGAGCTATTTCAGGTCAAGGTTCAGGGTGTCTCAGCCCAGACGTTGAGGCTAAGAGCGGAGAGAACAAAGGCAGCTGCCTGTTTGAGCCTGTTCGAGACTGGACTGAATAGGGCCAGGGATGCTGCCCAAATTTACAGTCACCAACACCAACCCTACCCCATCCACATTTACAACCAGATTACCACACTCACAGCAAATGTACTCCACTCATTTATTACAAACGAACCCTACACAAAGTTCAATGTCTCAGCACCCACTGCAAAACCCCACAAACCACACCTATACACCCATCTACCACAGCTACCACACATTTGTACCATCACTTACAAACAATACAAATCACTATCGTATACCACTAACCAATCCAATCATCACAAACATAGCCCAAAATCACACCATATTAAACTATATACCATCCAGACACACACTCCCTGCTCTAGTTACGCCAAACAGACCCCTCTTTGTCACTAACACACCTATACTTAGCCTGCCATCATTTTACCCTCCAACACCTTACTCTTCTTTCTACCACAATAACACAACCACACAACACTTACACTCTACTGCACCACACATATTACCTCTTTCAGCAATCAAATCTAACACAAACACTCTTAACTCTAGTTCATCCCCTCTTACACGCCGCATACACTCTTTTTCACTAACACATCATCACCACCTTTACCTTAAAACTTCCACTCACTAACAATACTTTACATACAAATTCTTCTCAGAAAACAAATACATCAGCACCTTCTTTCACATCTCCTCAACAAAATCTCTCACGCACAAACCTCATAACACTTTCCATCACAAACTACAAGCATACACTCCTCCCACCTTCCAGACTACAAATATGATACACACCATGTACATACTCCAATGTCAAGTTTTCTCTCCCCCACACCTAACACATATACAGCAACACAGCGACTGTCTTTTAAAGCCTCTTATCCATGGACAAATTAGAACCTTACTACATGACACACATGCTGAGCCACCATCCCTAACTCATACACCTTCTACCCTAAACAGATGCAAACAACCTAAGCAACATGCCACTCCTCACACCTTCGCTTCTCCATGCCTACTGCACAACAAGGCTACGCTACAAAAACAACACAGCTCACCGACTCACTCCCAACCACCTTCTCCACTCCCTGCACATGCAGACCCATCAAAATACCTTCTTAACATGCTAGAGGAGGAGTAGAACAGCTACAATATTGCTATTCTCATACAGCTAGTACCAGCACTAAGGACACACCTGCTACAAAATACTGCTCACTCTTCTCCAAAATAAAGTCACACTATCACCAAAGCACATTTTCTAAACTGCCTATTAATAAATGCTTGATCGCTATCTAAAAACAAGCATTACAACTACGACCTTCTCGCTGACACAAAACCTGACCTTCTCTTCAAAACAACCATGGTTTGGAGATGATATGGCTACAGTCTTGCATGTAGCCGTTCCTCTAGGCTATCAAACCTTCACGCAAAATCGCATAGGCAAAAGAGGAGGTGGCCTAGCTGTTGTGTTCAGGCAAACGTTAAATATCACTAAAGCTGACGACTTCTCAATACAAGCTTGTGAGGCCCTTTTCACCAGATGCAACCCTACACCATCTTCCTCCTGTAACTTCCTGCTCCTTTACAGACCTCCACCAATGCAAGCCCTTGCAATGCAACATTCCCAGACAACATTCACAGACACCCTTCTAGACACAGTTTCAAACCTAATAACACTACACTCCAAACTATGCATTCTCGGTGACCGCAACATTTAGTTTGACAAACCCAATATGCCCCATCCAAAAACAATTATCACTGGTCTAGACGCACTGAACCTACATCAGATCATCCACAAACCCAGACACATTGCTGGACACATCCTAGATGTACTTTTTGCAAACACAGAACTAGTTACCTTTCAACAATTACTCCACTCACATGGTCATACCACTATTTGCTTTCTTTCCAACATAAAGCAACACAAAGCAATACACCTAAAACCACCTTATATGCATCCACCTATTGACCATGGAACAAACTCAATTTTGAACACTTAGAAACACAGGTAACATCCTGCACAGATTATACACAATTAACTCCATTCAAAAATTGTATGAGTGGCTACAGGAAGCTTTTGATACCCTACTACCAGTAAAAACAACACAACAGAACAGAAGGAAACAGGCCCCTTGGAGAAATAAAGAGATAAAACAACAAATTAGAAAGCTGCAACGTGCCTGGCTCAAAACAAACACAAATCAAGACAAACTTCGCCTACAGAAACTTAACAGATTGTACAAGTTAGTTACTAAAAAAGCTAAAGAAAGATACTATTCAGACAGAATTCAAAATGCTAAATGTGCAAATAAAGAATTCTATAAAATTCGCACTGAATTTTGAAAACCAAATTGCCTAGAAGAAGCACATCCCATCACTCAAGATTTCACAGACCAACTGGCAAATCATTACACGACCAAAAAGACACATTGAACTCATATTTAAAAGAAAGAAAAACCACCAGCACCAACCCTTTTCCAAAACAACAATCCAACAATAAGCTAACCCATCCTTGCCCTTCCTTCCAACAAATTTCACACGATGGAATGAAATGGAATGAGAATCTGTAAAGCGCGACTAATATCCTAGGGTGTCTAGGCGCTACCTTCTGATAAACAGCGTCGGACTGATTGGTAGGAGGAGGGATGAGGGCTATTGTCAGAATAGCCAGGTTTTCAGGCCCTTCCTGAGTCTTAACAAAATGGATTCTTTCTTGAGGGTTAAAGGAAGGACGTTCCAGAGCTTGACTGTTGTTGTGATGAAACTCCTACCACCCCATCTTGCTTTTTTAAATCTTGGAACAATTAAGTTTCCACTGGCCGCTGATCTGAGGGATCTTTGAGCAATATAGGGCTTGAGGTATTGTGTTAACTGATCAGGGCCCTAGTCATGCAGGGACTTGAAGGCTATACAAAGGGTCTTAAACTAAATGTGTTTTGCTATTGGCAGCCAATGTAAATGCACCAGACCTTGTGATGCCAACTTGTATCTCGAGATACCCAGGAGTATTCGGGCTGCAGAATTTTTTTATATCTGTAGCTTGTTAAGGAAACGCTTTGGTGTGCTGGTAACAAGACCGGAAGTCAAGTCTTGATGATATAAGTGCAGTGACTACCGTTTTCTGGAGGTCATGGGGAATGAAGGGGAGGACCTTCCTTAAAATTTTAAAAGAAGAAAAAGCAGGAGGAAATGATATGATTGATCTATCCTTCAAACTAGAGCTTGGTATCAAATATCACTCTTAGCTTTTGTGCTTTTTCAGTTGGGTTAGGAAGGGGGCAAAGTTGGTAGGGCCACCAGTTGGCAGTCCAGAAGGAGGGATTATTGCCGAATAATAACACCTCTGTTTGTGAAGAGTTAAGTTTTAAGCAATTGTCCAACATCCATTTATCAATGTGACTCATGCAGTCATGGAACCTAACAGCTGAAGAATTTTGTGAGCTGGCTACTGATACAATTATTTGTGTGTCATCAGCATATGACATCAGGACAAATATGTGCAATTTAATAAGTTCAGCCAGTGGGGTGATGTAAAGGTTAAACAGAGTGAGGCTCAATGATGATCCCTGGGGACTCCACAGGGGAAGGAAAAGGAAGGCGAGATATGGTCACCTAAGGCCACAGATTGAATTTGCTCCATGAGAAAAAAGGTTAGTAGGGATTGTGCTTAGTCTTTGATCCCGAGTGAGGCTAGACAGTCAACCAGAACTTTGTGGTTAACTGTGTCGAAAGCGGCCAATAGATCCAATGGGATCAGAGCTGCGTCACCTTCATTGTCCAAAGTTTGTCTGAGCTCTTCTGTGGCAGTGATCAAAGCTAACTCTGTGCTGTGATGTGCATGGAAGCTGAATTGGGATGAGTCTAGAATTGAGTTTTTTGTGATATACGTGGTCAGTTCCATATTAATGGCTTTCTCTAATACCTTAGATGGAAAGGGGAGTCTTGAGATCAGTCTGTGAATGAGAGGGTCACAGGATGTCTATGTTTGACTTTTTTTGAGAGTGGAAGTATTGAGGCCTTCTTCCACTCATTCGGGAAGAGTCCAAGAGTAAACATTCTATTGAAAAGCGGGGTAAGGTAAGTGGCTATGATCTCAGGTGACGTATGATTTTTGGAAGACGTGGATCCCAGGGGGAGCCAGATTTAACTGAGGTTAGTATATTGAGAGTCTGATATTTAGTCAATATGGGTGTGACGGAGCATCTATGGGGCGGACCCTGGAGGCCCCGGGGGCACCACAGAGGACATGCTGCCAGCCATGGGGAAGCGGGCCGCGAACCCGGAAGAGGACGCATGGGTAGAAGTGGAGGAGCAAGAAGACGTGCAGGTGTCGGAAGGAGAGACCGGAGAGCTGAAGGAGACAGCCACGGAGTCGGAAGGAGAGACCGGAGAGCCGAAGGAGACAGCCATGGAGTCGGAAGGAGAGATTGGAGAGCTGAAGGAGACAGCCACAGAGTCGGAAGGAGAAGTGAACTTCGATGATCGAGTGAAGAGGATGCCAGCCCCTGGAGAGAGGGAAGGACGAGTCCCGCTGAGAGAGAGAGAGGTCAACCTGTGGGAAGGCGCTGAGGACGAGGCAGCCATGACCCCTTCACAGGGTCACGGTTCCAGGCAAGTGACGGGTCCATTCAGAGGACTACTGTGGGGTTGGGTGTTCAGCCAGGTGGTGTATCTGGGGCCCTAAGGGGCAATGATCATACATCACCGCACCAGGTGACCTGTGAAAGCATAACAGGGCACGTTGTGTCACATGGTTCTTTTCTTTTAAGGCACAAACGAGCCGAGTGATCTGCAAATCAGGATAGGAAAAGACGGGGACACAGAAGCGGAGAGAGCGTTTATCTCTCCGTGTTTTTCCCTTCCCTCACGTGGGCGGGACCCCTTCACCTCCCATGTACCATGTGAGGCAACATGGTTAATAAAAGAAAATTCCCTACAGCACAAGAAGGGTGGGACTTACAGCTCTAACCTACACAGACCTGTTATTAATAGCCTCTCCATTCTGTTTCCCCAGGGTAAGACCATTAAGAGAAGGAGAGAGACCGAAGAACCTGGTCTGATAACGGGAGTGAAGAAGATGAAACAGACCGTCAACCCAACCTGTCGCCCCTCGCTATTGGACAATCCTAATAAATACGATACCACAACAGACCCCGGGTCCCTTGTGTCGTTCTTGTTGCGTGACAATGGTAAAGGTTGAAAAAGTGTTCATATTTGGAATGGCAGGATCTTCATTGGGGGACGTACTTTTTTGTGCACTTACCTGCTGATTAAGTGTCACAGCAGAGTGCTTGCCGGATAGTACAAAGGTGTCATAAACTGATTTCATCTTGTCCTGGAAAGAAATAGCCAGAGAGTTGCAGAATTGTTGTCTTATCATAGCATTTTTTGTTTTTGCAAATTTTTGTGAATATATGACCTGGTCAAAGTAAGCAGGCCTGCCAGCAGCCCTTCTTACCTGTGTCCACCACAAACATTCAAGAGAATTCTTCTAACAACCTCTGCTGCGACATCAGTAAGAAGAATCATCAACAAGTTCTTAACTACAGGAATAATTCCAGAATACCTAAAAAAGTCATAGATAAACTCATTACAGAAGAAAACAAACCTGGACCCGCTGAACCCCTACAACTACAGATCAAGTACAAATGGACCTTTACTGGGCAAACTGATAGAAAGAGCAGTATTCGCCTAAAAGTTCTAATTCATTGAAGATAATGTCATACTTTCAGACTTCCAATCGGGATTCCATCCATTCCATCCAGGAAGAGGCACAAAATCTGCCCTCATTGCCATCTCTGATGACCTTGAGAACACAGTTGACTGGAACAGGGTTGATGCACTACTTCTCTTGGACCTCTCAGCTGCCTTTGATAAGGTTGACCATGACACTCTGATGCAAAGACTCTATGAAGCTGGCATAGAGGGGACTGCTCTAGACTGGATCACATCCTACCATCACAACAGAACTAATGGCATACATAACCCCCTTTCTCTTGCAAACCGTACTTCATAAAATAAAGGCTCCCTCAAGGCTCTATCATCTCACCCATGCTTTTCAACATCTACATGAAGTGATTACCGGCACTGATCAATCAGTTTCACCTCACATGCTATAACTATACAGAAGACACACAAATACTCTGGAATGCCCCAAATACATTGGAAGCTCACCAACTTTCAGTTGTCTCAGAGCCGTGGAACAATGGATGACATAGAGCCATCCCAAATTGAATGCTTCCAAAACGCAAATACTCATGTGTAGCAACTGGAAAACGTATCACCCACTCGCCGCATGGTTTGATGTTCTGGGAACACCACCTAAACTATCAAGGGACGTAAAAACCTTGGAATTACCACGGACTACAAGTTATCAATGAATGCCCAAGTGGACAAACTAGCAAGAACAAGCTTTGTTTCAATAAAAACTCTGCGACGCATCTTCCCCCACCTGGGATTTCCACAGAAGATCCAGGCTACCATCTCTCTTGTTCAGCCCAAACTGGATTACACCAATAGCCTCTACCACGCATCACCTTTAACAACTATGAAAAGACTACAACGGATTCAGAACTCTGCTGCCAGACTACTCTGACATATAAAGCCACAAGACCACATCTCCCCTGCCTTGAAGGCCCTACATTGGTTACTGATCGCCAGAAGATCCACAAGCTGCTTTGTATTACACACAAATCGATACATGGAACAGGACCGCTCATCATCAGTAATAAAATCACTAAATACATGCAACAAAGGAACCTCCTCTGTAGAGTGGCACCTCGCCATAAAATCCCACCATACAAGAAAAAACCATGGGTGGCACATCCTTCTCTGTTCAAGCAGCCAAACTATGGAACTCTTTACCCCCAAATATAAGATCCACGGATAACCACCTTATCTTCAGAAGACTACTCAAGAATGGGCTCTTCCCCCACATAACCACCATACTCAAACATAAATATACAGCATATCCCTCTGTATATAAGCATTTATTTGGACTATAGATATGTACCTACATATGTGTATTGCTTTGTATAAACATGTATAATAATAATGTTTTTAAAGATATAGATATTAATTAGTTCTGCTTAACTAATGTACATATTACTTATAGTTATATTATTCTATGTTTAACATGTATATAAGTGACAGCATAAATAAGTAAATCTTTTATCATATCTATTTATCTACAATTGCTTCACTATTCAATTACAAAAAAATAAACACAAATGCATTATTTTAAAGTACATCAACACTTGAAAGTTTGAGTTTATTAAATACAACGTTAATCTACATATATTACCTTCCTCATACATATATACCTTCCATGTTTATTACTTTGCTTCTAATTCAGCATATCCAATGCACTACACTATATCTCACCTTATATCTCTCGCAATATATCCTCTACCTACACTCTCTGATTCATCCCAAGCACCAATCTGCTACTTTGATCCCCAAAATAACCCTTTCTAGACTCTTCCCTCCTCTAACCCTCCTTGCTTCATCTCAAACCACAGATCTCCCAAAATAGCCTTCTAAACCCTTCCCTCTGACTCTTCCCCCTCCACCTCTCCTTTACTCACCCCAAACCCCCTACAACTGCTATGAACTGCAAATAAAAAAAACTTTCTAGACCCTTCCCACTTCTGTCCCTCCACTATTCCTTTTCAATCCAAATAATAAACTAACATGTCCACAGCTCAAATTAATTTCTTATTTCCCAATACTAATTCCCCACTAATCCTGTTTTGGTTCTGGAGTAACATGCTACCCACCAAAAAGCACTTCAACACCTCATCAGGGGTAGCAAGCGCTCTATAAATGCAAACTCTTCCCTCATCTATCCAAATAACAGACTAACATGTCCACCACTCAAATCAAATTAATTTCATATTTTCCCTACACTAATTCACTACTAATCCTCCTTGGTTTCCGGAGTAGCGTGCTACTCACCGAAAAGTGCTTCAACACATCATATGGGGTAGAAAGCGCTATATAAATGAAGAACTTTCCCTCTTCTATCCCTCCACTATCCTTCTCAAACCAAATAACAGACTAATACAGGGGTCTCCAACCTTTTGTGTAGTGGGAGCTACTTCTGGTCAGTGAAAATCATCGTGAGCTACTAAACCCAAGGAACTCGGGCATTTTTCCGAGCGACCCCCCACGCCTAGTTTCATTGACTATAAGGCTAAGTCTAATTTCTTCAGCACCTATACTGTGGTTTGAACAAAATACTTAAGAGTTCCCTAGAAACACTGAAACTGGACTTTTTGGCCCACCAGCCAATAAAATGGGGCCGCAAATAGCCCAAAAACCACAGACAAGTATTGACACAGCCCACCAGCTAATAAAATCGACCCACAAACAGCCTAAAAACTAACCAATGCACTGATCTGTCATGCCAGCCCTTAGGGCAGCGCCTGCATCACCTGTCATCATTCCCACCCCGCTGGTCTCTCGAGTGCGGTTCCATAGAATGGCATCACCCCCGTACAAAGTCACTCAATAATAATGTTTCACATTTAACAATTGTGGCCAAATACAAAATGGGCATCACAAACAGACATACTTTGCTTGCTCCTGGCAGTGTTGTGAGATGGAATGGAAAGTTAGTTACAGTAAGGGGCGGATCGTGGAAACCAGCAGTTGCGCATATGATCATACATTCACCATTTTATAAACTTGTTCAAGAAATTAGCTGCTTGCTGACAGAACTGGTCTTATCCAGGGAGCAACAGTGACTTTGCTCCACTCCTTTTTCATTAACATTAACTCTTACAAAGCCTGACCTTTATTGGACAGTGTGAAACTACAAGCCCCAGCATGCATTGTGCTGTGGGCTCAGAAACCAAGACTGTCTGATTCTGAAAGTCTCTGCACTTCTATGATCTGTTAGTGAAACAAAGCCCACATGACTAGCTGTGACCACTCTGTGAAGTAAGCTGCGCAAACTGCTTGCTTTGTTAAATCAATGAAGCAATGACACAGCAAAGCCTGGGACAATCAGGCCACCTCCCTTGAGAAAACACAAGACTTCATGATGCTTGCTGCACAGAGAGCCCTCATATGCAGAGAAATATGGCATGCTTGAGGGCGGACCGCACACAACACACATAGAAACACCATTCATGCCCATGCTGCACATAAATCAGCGGGGCTGATGTTTAACATGACCCTGCCCTCTCCTGCGTCTTACCTTACCTAATTCTCTGATATATAAGGGGGCAGGCTGAAAAGGCAGGTGGCACTGGGCCCGGGTGTTCAATCTTACTCATGCCACCTGCAAACCTGCACTGCACTGACACTCATCGCACACAATAAACAGCGCGGTGCCAGGGTGGGAAAGGCAGGAGGCGCAGACACGAGATGCGCATGTAGGAGAGGAACATCATCCCCTTCGGCCCGCCGACCCCAGCTAAGCTCAAACCAATCTGAGCAGCTGCTTTGGGTGAGGGCCGGCAATGGAGCAAAAAAAAGGCTAAAATTATGGTATTAGACGGGACGAGTCTGTGTGCCTTTGGAGTTTGGACCTATAAATAATCTTCTTGAGGCACGCATAGCACTATGGAGGCAACGTGCTTCGCCCATGCTAACAGTTTACTAGCAATATAGGTGCTCTGTTTTAATTAAGGTTGGGCAAAGCCACCGTTAGCTGTTTCCCTGGTTTGAAAGTACACGAAGGGGCAGCTAGACTAGAGAGGAGATGAGGGCCCGAGTAATGTTCTATTTCCGGCCCAGGGATTAAGGCAGGGATAGGGTGTGCTCCTGGATATATTTTTACCTAAGTACGGGGAACTATGAGCCACAGGAAAGTTATGCAATTGGATATTTAAGTATGCCATCTCTTCAATAGTGCGCGGGGACCGAAGGGCCTTATTCAATGAGATCGTTTCTCTTACCTCCTGCAGTGGCATGCTGTACTGTAGGCACAAAATGGCAGATGGCGTGGGTTCCGGCGGTTCTATACTGCTTGTACCACATTGACATGCCTACTGCTCTGCAATGGCCTCACCCGGACACGCCTGTTGCTCCGTACTGGCACTCGTTGTGCACAAAGAAAAGTGGGGTGCCAGAGTGGGTAAAGCAGGGGGCGCAGACACGAGATGTACACGAAGTAAAGGAGGGGAACGTCATCCTCTCCCCCCCGCCCCGCCCCAGCTAAGCTCAAAACCTATCCGAGCAGCTGCTTCGGGTGAGGGCAGGCAACGGAGCCAAAAAAAGCCTGAATAGCCCAAACAACACCAAAGGGCTACTAAATTGAAATGCAAGCTGCAAGAGCTACTCACAGGGTCTCGGCGAGCTACCGGTAGCTTGCGATCGACCGGTTGGAGACCCCTGGACTAATATATCCATCTCTCATATTAATTTAATATTACCCTATACTAATTCATCACTAATCCTTTTGGGTTCCGGAGTAGATTGCCACTCGCTGAAAAAGCACTTTGATGCATTGTTAGGGGTAGTAAGTGCTATATACATGCAATTACAATACAATGATAAGATTTTTTATTTCTTTGTATTTTGACATGTAATATATAATGTAATTCTATGTATATTTTACTAAATGAATAAGTGCTATTAATACATCTTATGCTGGTATTTAGTCATATCTAATTGTATTACCTTTTTACAATTTCATGCATTATAATAATGTTGTCAATATTATTTTTATATTGTAATAATTTTTAACAATATGTTATTTTTAACTCTTCTCTTCATCAGCTGCAACGTAAATGTAGTCTTTTATATCATTTTAACACCATTTTTCCATTGGTGACTGTACTTTGCAGTCTTTTAGTCTTTTTAACCATCAATGGCCGTCCTCATAGATTGCGGTTCCAGGGTACGGTCCTTTGTATCAGGTAACGTTGATATTTTTCAAATTTCAAAACAATTATTGTGGGATGGGTCGGTTAATAATTAGATTCCTGTGTGTAAGTTAATATAGTTGTGGTGTTTTTTTAAGCTGAAATTGGAAAATACAGTTAGTTACATCAGTGCAGTAGGCTTTAATGTGCAGTGTTTTTTGTGTATGCCTATTTTAGGTTTAGATATACTATATGTATGTTTTATGACTAATTTATAGATGTTTAATATTTTTTTATATGGGTATTATCTGTTTTGTGGGGGGTATGTATAAATGCTTTCTTTTTTTAACAGTTTATCTACAGTTGTATAGAGATGAACTAGGACTCCAGATAGCGATTTTGTTTTAGAAAAGGAAAATAAGTTGGATTTTTAATTTTGAACATTTAAAAAATATGTTCCTTGAGTCATATTATTTTCCAAAAACATGTATTGTATTTTTTTCTGTTTTGAAGGAATATCCAAGGATAAGATAGTAATATTTCATATGGAATAATTACTTTTGATGAATTTTTGCATTTTGTCTGGCCTCCATTCCATCTCATAAAATTGTAAGTATTTTTAAATGTTGTTTGGATTCAAATGTTCGGTAGGATATATATGTTTTTATGTATTTATATTTCATATGTATATTTCTGAAATGTATTGGCAATTGCGTTTTAATATTATATTGTCTTCCAACGTGTATTTATAAAATGCTTCATAATTTTCTGCATGCTTGTTTAATGTCTTATATTATTTATGTGTTATACTTTTAAATTCATTTAGTTTAATTTTAGTAATAATTTTTATTGTGTTTTACATATTTAATTTTAATAATGATTAACACATGAATGTATTTAATATAGTTCTGACTTTTTTCCTATTTTAAATGTCATTGTTTTTCATACAAACTGATATTTTATTCTAATATTTCATAACAATATTTGGCATTTAGCTATTGGTATTTGTGTTAGATTTTGTTTATGTTGTGCATTTTTTTTTATTATTCTTCTTTAATGGATTTTAGATAAATTAGTCATTGTTTGAGAATAGGATTATTTTACTGGCTAGCATGTTGTGCATTTGTCTGCTTTGGGATACTTTTGGTTTTAGTTGTATAGCTGATTGTGTTTGCTGTAACCTTTGGTATCTTTATTCCATTTTTACTATTTCTATAAATTAGCAGAGTGTTGGGTGGCTCTTACAAATTGTGAATCCCATCTATAGCGTTGTTTGTTTCAGCTGTCTGGAAAAGTGTACTACTTTACACCGTCTACCAGTGTACTTGGAACTTGGTTTGGTGTCTGTGACCTGAGAGGTGCAGGCACTCAAGCAAAGTTCCCTCAAAATAGTCTAATGGGGAAGGTAGTTTTTGTTTGCTGGTTAGTAAAATGGTGACACTATTAGGCAGTCATAGTGTTCAGTCATTTTTGGAGATAGAATATAGGTAGTGGCTATTCTTTTCTTGTGTGCAAATTAGACATTGATTGAAAAATCAATGCTGGATAAAGGCTTGATTAAAGTGTTAGTACTATCCTTGTATGGATGTATGGGGATAGGCTTTTTAACACTGTTTGTATTGTGGCTTGTTTGAAGTCAATGTGGGAAATAGTTATTTGTTCTATCTTTCTCTGTGGTTAGTAGTTCATGGTAAGTTGAGTTTTATTTGTTTGGGGACCTGCATAAATTAGGGGAACAATAGTGTTGCAGAATGGACTATGGGTTGTATAAATTTGTGTGAATGGTGGCAGTGAGATTTAAAGGTCTGATCCATGAACCCGGTAGTGCATTGGGTGAGGGTTACCAGATTGTTGGGTGTGGAGCAAATTATTATTCTTTTTTCACATTATTATTTCATTGTCCTATAGAAATAAATTTTCATTACCATGGTCGATACTAAATTAGATGGAATGTCTATCTTTTGAAAGGTTCTTGGCACCCTTGTAGTTTGCCTGGTGTTTCTTCGTGTTCTACTTAACACTCTTTTAAGGTTTGAAATTGCTGGTAAGTGTCCATTGTTTCGTCAAATAAAATTGAAATTATGAAGCGAAGCATGCACTAACTACTCGTACACCTTGCACTTCATTTCTGACTTGGACTTCTGCTGTATTGAGAAGGGAATAGGGTGAGACTTTTTTTAAACTACTGGTAATCAAATTTGTAGCTGTTTATCAATTATGTAATTGATTATGAATTAAATTGTTAAACTGTTGGATGTCTTTTTGTAGGAGAAAAGGGTGGGAAATTAATAAAAGTATAAATAATTTAATTTCAATGCTAATTACTTTTTCATTGATAATTAATTATTTCATTGATGATTCATTATGTGAAATGTTATATTTTGTAATTATTCTATTAATTTATTATTTTTTAAATTTTACAGCATACTGAAATGTTTACATTTTTGCTAATAATGTATATTTTAGTAGTGGGTTGTTGGTTTTGTAGGGGATTAGGTACGGAAGTTATTGGAATTATAGTATATGGTAAATTAAATGTTAATATTTATTTTTTTAAACGTTAAGTACAATATTTGTTTTATTTAATAAATTAGTGTCAAGTCTTTTCAGTCATAATGTTTGTGCAATGCATTTTTGTTAAACTAATATTTTACTTTTCGTTAAAGTAATATATGATTTTTAGCAAATAGTTTTTTTACTATGTAAGTTATTGTTTTTGGGGTGTTCCGGTTTTTGTGATAGGGAAGTAAATGTTATTTGAATGGATTTTTAATTTGTTGTATTATGTATTTTGTATTTGTTTTATTATATATAATAAAAGAAGACCTCAACTTGAGCCAGAGCCAGGCATCTGACTTGAGCTTTGGTGGGTTGCCCACCTAATGGCAGTTCTCAGAGAGAATTGTATAATCAAGATGGCCCACCTCAAAAAATTACCCTGGCAATATAGGGAAAAACTAAAACTGGATATGAAAACCAAAGAGGAAGAATACAGAGCCTCTCTCTCATATCAAAATCTTAGGGCCATTAAGGTATTTTGTGGACAAATTAGGACTATAGAGTCCAACAAAGCAGTACTCCCAGTTCTAAAATTACAACACACACACATTTCCCACATCTCTCCCCAATTACTCAGACTAAAGTAAGAAAAGGATTTTCTAAAAGACATCATCCTAGATGATGCACTAAAATTTCAGAGGATGAAAAAAACTAGCAGCCTTTCATTCTTTCTATTTCAGACTATACACTGCAAAGGGGCTATTGGTAATATCTCAAGGTGATTATCTACAATCTTGTCAGCTTCCAAAAGTTACTCCCCAGCAAAATGAGAAATTAGAGGAGCCTATATCTGTAGGAGAAATAAAGCAGACAATTAAAGCCCTCAAATTAAACAAGGCCCCAGGAACTGGCTTATCACTGGAAATGTTATAAACATTTCAGGGTACAGTTGACACCCATCCTTCTGAGACTGTATAACTCTACTACTAAAACAGTCACCCTGTGATGAATGAGGCAACTGTTACCTTCCTACACAAACAGGGGAGAAATCCAGATAAATGTTTGTTGTATAGGCCCATAGCTCTTCTAAACTTAACTGTTAAGATATACACCAAGATCTTGGCAGCCCACCTTCAATCACTAATGCCATTGCTTATTTATCATTGCCAATGCAGTTTTATCATATCTTGACAAACACACAACATGTAGAGAGTTCTCCACCTGGTCAAAAATGCAAAGAAGGCAGCATTTCCTTCTTTAGACACGAGAAAAGCTTTTGACCAGGTGAACTGGGCTTCCTATCATAGGTAC
Organism: Triturus cristatus; assembly: GCF_964204655.1. NCBI lineage: Eukaryota > Metazoa > Chordata > Amphibia > Caudata > Salamandridae > Triturus > Triturus cristatus. The sequence continues at coordinate 628,315,872 of NC_140595.1, read as the reverse complement.
TAGAAAGAGCAGGTCTTGGCCTGTGCTTTGGGTTCATGGTTTTAGTAAGATACTAGACCCCAACATTGCATATCGTGCTGAATAGTAACATGTTCACACCTTTTCCACTGAGCAGAGGCATGCATGAAGGTTGTCCACTAAACCTCTTACTTTTTGTGTTCAGCATAAGACCATTTGCATCCTATATTAGAGGGGACGGGGAGGTAACAGATCTCTACTTTGGTAGAGAAGAACATGAGTTGATGCTATTTGAAGATGAATTCTTCCGATCCTTATGGAACTTGAGAAATCACTCTCAAGGCTACACATCCATTTAGAGGCATATGAGAGAGTGTCTGGCTTTAAGATAAATAAATATAAATCTGAGATTCTTAACTTGACCCTCCCACTAGAGATCTTATTGAGAACACACAGCACCACTAATTTTAAATAAGTTGACAAATAAGTTGTATCAGTGAATTAAAAAAAGAATTTGCACACCGCATGGAAACTGCCCTTATCACCGCCACAGTTACCTACGCATGACTCTAAACAGAGGAAACAACGGGCGGTCTCCTGGACCTCTCTACAGCATTTGACACAGTATCCCACTCCATACTCATCCAACACCTTCATAACATCAGAATCCAAGGAAATGCACTCTGGTGGATCTGCTCCTTCCTCACTGTAAGGACCCAGTCAGTCAGCCTGGCACCGTACACCTCAGATGCCAGCAACCACATCTCTGGAGTTCCTCAAGGATCATCCCTGAGCCCGACCCTCTTCAGCACATACATGATCTCTCTAGCCAGCATTTTCTGCTCTCATTACATGAGTTTCCTCTCCTACACCAATGACACTCAACTCATTCTCTCCCTCACGACACCCAGTACTCAGATTAATGCCTGCATGACTAAAATTGCCCACTGGATGAAGACCACCTGTCTAAAACTGAACACCCGCAAGACCAAAATCATGATCCCTTAGAAGAGCACATCATAGTGGGACTCCTCCCGGTGGGCAACCGAGCTTGGACTGACACCCTCCCTCACCACTAACGCCAAGAATCTCAGGATCGTCATCAACAGCAAACTCAACATTACTGCCCAAGTCAATGCTGTCACCATCTCATGCTACCATACCTTGAAGATGCTGAGGAAGGATTCCAAATGGCTCCCAATCAGCGCACAGAATACCGTTATGCACACCAAGGTCAAAAGAAAGCTGGACTACAGGAGCATCCTCTGTGCCGGGATCAACAAAAAGCTCACCAGAAGGCTGCAGATCATTCAGAACTCGGCAGCTAGAATCACCCTCAACCTCCCATGACACACTCACATCACATTACACCTGAAGGAGCTCCACTGACTCCCAGCTCACAAACAAGCAGAATTCAAACTCCTCACCCACACTTTCAAGGTGCTTCATATCACTTGCCCAGCATATCGCAATAATCACATGTGCTTTCACAAACCTTCCAGACACTTCAGCTTGTCTAGACTCCTACTTGGACACATCCTGTGAATACAGAACACCAGATCCAGTGGTCAAGCCTTCTCCTACATCACTACTAAAGTGTGGAATGACCTGCTTATACACATAAGGACTTCCTCCTCACTTGTTGAATTCCACAAGAAGCTGAAGAACTGGCTTTTTGAGTGTTCCCGCTGGGCCCTAATTGTGGCTATACTCACACCTGCTCAAATCCAGGATACCCTCCCGGATGGTAGTGCACTCTACATATCTGCATAACACAGTGCCCTTGGCAAAGAAGCCAACTATAAACTACTACATTACTGGTATATGCATCCAGTAAAATTACGCAGGGTTTATCCCGGAGTGAGCCCACTGTGCTGGTCGGGAGGTGTCCCAACATAGGTGACCTGATTCATATGATGTTCTCTGTTGGACTTGGCCCTTTTTGCAGGGTCATCCCTGAACTTTTTGCCTTCCTCCTATATTTTTTCTGACCTGTTGTTGGCTGTTTTATGACTCTGGGCACTTTACCACTGCTGATGAGTGCTAAAGTGCATATGCTCTCCCTATGGTAAATTGATGTATGAATTAGTGATTCCATGATTGGTTGGTTTGGTTTACCTGTCAGACCCCAGTACAGTGCACCAGGAGTGCCCAGGGCTTGTAAATCCAAATGCTGCTGGTGGGCTTGCAGCACTGGTTGTGCCACCCACAGAAGCAGCCTGCAAAAATGTGTCTAAGGTCTGCCATTGCAGAGCCTGCGTGCAGTCTGGAACTGTCATGCTGACTGGGCAAGTGCACCCACTTGCCAGTCCCTAAACCTTCCCTTTTCTCCATATCAAACACCCCTATGGTAGGTCCAAGGGCAGGGTGCATTGTAAGGATAAGGTAGGACATGCCCTGGTGTGTGTGGCATGTTCTAATAGTGAATTACAGCCATTTTCGTTTTTCACTATTGCAAGGCTACCTGTTCTCCATAGGCAAGAATGGGCAGTTTGATTATTACATTTTATAATCCTAATTGATTTGGGGAACATGGTAGAAATTCGAATTTAGTATGCCTGAACTCAGAATGATAAAATACATCTTTTAGTGAAGTTGGTTTTAACATTCTGTGTTTGTAAATGCCACTTTTAGAAAGTAGGCATTTTCTTGTCTAACCATTCAAACCTGCCTCTGCTAGGCTGTGTATGCCTTGTCTGGAGTTTTAGTGACAGGGCTGGGGAATTCCAGGAGACCGGGTGAGGTGTCCCAGTGGTGAATAGAGAGATCTGCATCTAGATTGGTGGGAGGAGTTGCACCTGGGACCTGAATAGGGCCGTGCCTTCCCTCCACAATGCTGGCTCCACCTCCTGTGGTGCGTCTGATGTCTCTGCCCTGCACTCTGAAAGGAAAGAAGGAGTCAGGTAAACAAAGTGCTCCAGGACTGACCAGAACTGGTTTGAACAAGGCAAAGGCCCCTCTGCCTTCAGAGGACAAATGATTTTAGGGTATAAGTATTTGGAGCCTGATCTCAAGAATTTAGATCACTTTGGGAAACAAGAAGAAACTCTGCTGAGAAGAGGAACCAAGCAGAAACTGAGGAGACACTATCCCTGAAACTGGGGGATTGTACTTTTGCTCAACTTGTGAAGGATCTCCAAGGGCTTGGAAAAGTGCTTGCCTCCTGCTGAAGTCTCAGGAACAACAGACTTCACCCCCCAGCTCCCCAGAGTTCTTTGGAAGGGCCTGCTGCTGATGTTGGGCCTTCTGAGGGACTGCGTGTCGAAAGGAGCTGGAAGCACGACTCAAGAAGGAGAAGCGTGCCGCGGTCGGAGCTGTTGTCGTCGCATCGCATAAAATGTGTTGTCGCTGCAGCATCGCATCGAGCGGAAGCATCTCGCATCATCCAGGAAGTGTTTCGCAAAGCCGAAGAAGCGTGTCGCCATCGCAGCCATCGTAGCTGACGCATTGCACCGCATCAAGAGAAGAGTCTCGCATCGAGGAAGAAGCGTGTCGCCATCGCAGCCATCGTAGTTGTCGCATTGCACCGCATCAAGAAAAGTGCCTTGCATCCACAGAGAAGCGTGCCGCCGTCGGAGCTGCTGTTGTCGCATCGCGTAAAGGGGTGTCGCTGCTGCAACATCGCATCGAGCGGAAGTGTCTCGCAACGTCGGAGAAGAGTATCGCTGCCAAGGCCGCTGTCATCGCATCGCGTAAAGTGTGTCGCCGCTGCAGCTGAAGCATCTAGTTGAGTCTTCGCGCAACATCGGAGAAGCGTGCCGCATCTGGAAGATCTTCATGTCTTTATTTCTTTGCACCAAAAACTTAATCGCATCAACATCGTTGCAACACTTTCGTTGCCCTGTGTGTCGCATCTAAAAGGCACATTGACTTGAAGTGTTGCATCTAAGAACTTAAGAGAACTAAACAAAATTCTACCATCTAAAATAACAGTATTGTTTGTTTTTGTCGTTTAATGGTCTTGTGGTAAATCTATATAAAGAATACTTATTTTTGAAATAAAACCTGTGTGGTGTCCATTTGTAGTGTTGTTACTTGATTACTGTATGTGTTCACAAATGCTTTCCACAATGCCTCTGAGATAAGCCTGTCTGCTCGTGCCAAGCTACCAAGGGGGTGAGCAGGGGTTATTTTAGGAGTGTACCCCCTTACCCTGACTAGAGGCGAGGGACCCTATTTGTCACAAGTGCATACCTGTGCCAACTAGAGACCCCCAAGTCTAATAGTCTCATCCCAAATTCCACCCTTTCGAAGAGAAATACCTAAGAGCCTCTGAACTATATTAAGATACCCATTATGTAAGACCTCTCATTTTCGCTAATTGGGATTGCCCCACATGGTCTACACTATCAATCCAAGTGGGAGAAAATCCATATGTAGAATTGTTACAGTGTGGTGAAGACAATAAAGGCAGCGTCATGGAAAAAGAAGGACCCTCCAGACACCACTCAATGGTATACTTCACTTTAGCTCTTCTTAGTGATGGAAAATACTTTCTTGGAACCTATATGAGAATAATAGAGACTGAGTTGTATTTGGAACCCCTAATAAATTTCCTGTTAGACGGAGTCCCCTGGAGGGCCTATCCTTCTAGACTGAAATCACTTATCTATTTTGAGCAAAGAGATAGGACCCTACATGCCTGTTATTGTATTACAAATGGTAGATAGAGACTAAAATGTTTTCTTCCTTCTGCCTATGATATTTTGTGACAAGAGACAATACTTGCCTTTATCTTAGTGCTACTAGGCTTATCAAATTTCAACTGATTTGGTGGGGGTTGGTAGTAGGGAGGGGAAAGTTGAGAGTATGTTTCTTGTAAATACTGCTCATTGTATATGGCAAAGGGAGGGATATCAGCTATTGAGTTCTGGGTTATTGTGGGATGATTTCCTCTACATATGTATTATGGCAATTACTGGACAAAAAGAATGGAAATTATTTTGAAAAAAAAAAAATCAAAATGTAAAAAAATTAATATACATTAAAAATAAAAAATAGACAAATATATAAAATAACTAATAAAGAGTTAAACAATTTGAATAATTATGAATCAATTAAATATTAACTTTACAATACAATAATTAAGTAACAATAACATTGCATTATTTTAAGTTACATTATTCCCCCCATTCCCCTACAAAACCAACAACCAGTTACTACATTATAAATGACTAACTCAGTGAAAAAATTACACATTTTAAGTTGCTAACTAAATTACATAACAATGATCAACTCTATAACAAACAATTATACTAATAATTATATATGTAAAATTATGCACAAAAACGAAATTTTAACTCAATTCAATACATTATTTGAATTAAAACTATATTATTTAAAACAGTATTTTATAACAAAAAAGAAAGATTTTTAACTACGATATTATGCAACACAATATTTCTACAATAACAATATTTTTAACGCAATATTTTTGTGTCACAATGTGAAAAACACAATATTTTGTCTAAACACCTAATCTGGTTAAACCAGTTAACTCAGCCTAAAAACCATTCATAGTCAACCGTTGGATGACACACAAGCTGATAACAAAGCCCAATCCTTAAAAAGAAGTGACTAAACTAAAATAGCAATTATCTCTGAATAAACACATATTATACATATGTTATTACAGAGATAATTGCTTTTTAAATGTCAATTGTCTAATAGCTATATTTAAATATACATTACATTCAGCTTTCTGAGCTTTTTACTGGCCGCTCAAAAGTAGATCACTACTCTATAAATCCTTTGGGAAGTCAGAGCTGGAACAATACCTTATTGCTTCCTTGCGGGTTCAAATAATCGCCTTTAAAAATAAGGGCATAAGCCAAAACCTATTTCCACTTTCATTTCTTTACAGAGGTGCAAAGAAATTCAGGGGCAGTTAAACATAATCTACATTTAGTTGGTCCTCTTTGCAAGCAGAGTACTTTCACTTATATTCTAGGATTGGAATTTGAAGAAAGTGAGTATGTACTGTGCTTCATGGTACGGCCTACTGCTTCTTTCAGATAACCTTGCTGCAGTCTAATCTCAAAAGTAGAAATTACCTAAATCGACAATTTCTTTTTTGTAAAGTAAACATAATCTAAGATTCTTGACTTTAGAAATTGTCTTAAATTGGACCACAGATGAACATTCAGGCCACAGATCAAAACCCTCCAAAAGTGTGATCACAAGTCCCAGATATTGTTCCAAGTATTCAAGATATGTAGTTCCTATATTCTGAATATAATTCCACACAGTGGACCTGATTATGATGGCAGTCAGACTTTTGTCTGACCACCATCCTATCGGAGAAAGGACCGCCTGACAGGCTATTGGCAGTCCCGCCATAGGCATTAGGATGCGACTGCCACCACGGAGGTTGCATTGCCTATATTTTGTATTGTGGCTGGTGCTGCGGGCTGCAGGACGTGCCACAGTACAAAAAGGGGACACCACACATATGCCTGCACTACGAGGAAGGCACCATGCGGTGCCTGCCATATGGTGCAGGATCTCTCCTTCCTAAGCTCTACTCTGGACTCCATTCAAAACTGGATGTTAACTCATCAACTGATCCTGAATCCCTCCAAAACTGAATTCCTCCTCCTCTCCTCCTCACTTTCTCCTCCCCCAGTGCAATCATGGATGGATCAGACTAATCTACTGAACAATAAACCCATCATTGTCGAGAGCGCAAAATCCCTTGGTGTCATACTCGACAAAAAACTCAATCTACTCTCCCACATCGATTCCATTGCAAAGTCTGCTCGATACCAACTGCGCCTTCTTTGGGGGATTCGTCGCTTCTTCCCGGAGCACGACCTTAAAATCCTGGTCCAATCGCTGGTTCTCTCCAGATTGGACTACTGCAATTCTCTTCTTACTGGCCTCCCCAAAACCCACCTGTCCCCTCTGAAGTCTGTTCTCCATTCAGCAGCTCGTTTCATTTATGGGGCCAAAAGAAGCGACCACATCACACCCATTTTATCCACCCTCCGTTGGCTTCCCATAGAGGCAAGATCTATCTACAAGACTGCCTGTATCACTCACAAAGCCTTGCACTCCTCCTCCCCTCGCTACCTGGCGAATAAACTGAAACTCTCTGGAGGCTCCAGACCTCCACGTAATGCAGAAAATGTATTGCTTGAACCTCCCACTTTCAAGAAGGAAAGATCGATGGCCCAATCCTTTTCAGGCAACGCGGTGAGAATCTGGAACTCGCTTCCGCCTCATCTCCGGACCACCACCTCTTTCCAGGCCTTCAAAACTGACCTCAAAGCTCTCCTCCTTCAAAGACACTTCCAAATTTAATCTACGTCCTCTATCTTCTGAAGGAAGTCCTTCCGTTTTAGGAAATTCTGTTCTCCATGCCTATAGAAGTGCATTCCCAGTGTGTTTTTGTGTGTTGAGTGTCTGCCATTTAGTGCAGTATTATACCTCTACTTGTACTTTGCACTCTTGTATAACATGCAGACGTCACTTTTCCTTTTGTAACGTATCGTTTGCTACCTCTTGTATTTTGGGTTGCTTTTGATACTTGCACAACGGCCACCACTGCCTCATGTAACGTAACTTTTGTTTTAGTGTTTTGAGTGTCTGCCATTTATTGACCTCTGTGTACTTTGTATGCTCTTGTAACCTGCACACGTCACTTTTTTTCTTTTGTAACGTATCGTTTGCTACCTCTTGTATGTTGTTTGCTCCTGATACTTGCACTAATGTCACTATTGCCTCATGGACCGTAACGTTTGATTTTGTAACATGTCACTTGTAATTTTTCTCCTTATGTATCATTTCTGCTCCTATTGTGAAGCGCTCTGACACCTTCGGGTAAAGTCCGCGCTATATAAAAACACATTAAATAAATAAATAAATTTAAAAAAAAATAGATGGTGCCCCCCAAAACCCACAGCTGAGGGCCAGGAGGAAAGGGGGGCCCGCTACAGGCCCCCATTGTCCCTTTCCGCCAGCCTTTTCATGTCGGATAAACCACCATGAAATGGCCGGCCAAAAGGGACATCATAATCCCTGCGGCGGTGCCTGGCAGGCACCACCATCATTGTAAGGATTGGAGTTCCCTCCGACGGTCCAACAGGCTTATTGGTGGTGGTCTGTCGCTCGGACTGCCATACATCTGCCCCCCAATCCTAATGTGGCAGGCGGGAATCCTCATTCCGATAGCGGTGGGACCGCCACCGACGGGCTGTCGGTGGCCATTCCACCGTCATCGTATTCAGGCCCTATATTCCTGAGGTAGCCATGGTCATGTGACTGGAAATGCTGGCAGAACTTTCACTGGAAATGCTGGCAGAACTTTATATAAGAGGCCGCATTGATTTAATCTTGTTTCTGTAGAATAAAACTAACACCTAGTAGTTGGAATGTGGAAGATTAATAATCTTTCTATAAATATTGCAAAAGACCTTGTCTAACCAAGAGTCAAATTTTCCTGGATACACGGCCAATCCATAAGTGAAAGAAGGAGATCATTTTGCCTTGATTGTTGTTATTACAGTTGAGTTGAGGCACTTTCTAGTCTGGCATACCTGACTAGCCCAGTTTATTCTGTGCTGTGAAGAACTTGTATTCATTTTAACAATTTCCCCATGACCCCAATGATATTGAGTTCAACATGACAGTAACAGTTTCCTTACTCACGCCAGACGCACCTTCGTTTATAACTTTTGTTTCATCTTGTATGCTCAGCTGATACAATATTGTGTGCAATAAACATTAACTGATTGCCATTTTGGATCCAACATGTCCTGGCGCATATGTTTCTGCATTTTAACCATCCTCTAACTCGCTTTAGACATCAAACAAATAAAATCACATAAAGTTTACAGTACCTGTACAAGTTTAAAGTACCAGGACTTCTCAGAGGTGTTTTGATGTGCAAAGAGGAACTAAGTAACTCCTGCTTTCCAGCCAACCTCCATTTATACAGCCCAGTGGCAGTGCAGCTCCAATAAAGGGATTGTCTACATGTTTTTATTTCATGAGAGGAGAATCGTCCAAAGCACTGCCTTTATATAAAAGTGCAGACTTTGATTTTTTTTTGCCCAACTTCAAGCTTCTTGAGGATAGGGTTTAGATTTAAGTTTAGAAGTATGGGTGAGCATGAGGAAGAGAATATAAATGTTCGTGAATATTGCAAAATGTGACCTAGTAGGCCACATGAGCAGGAACAAGTCTCCTGGCGCTCTCCTGGGAAAGGCAATAAACACCATTTCTACTTCAAAAGTTGGTCACATATTTTGGAATGTATGAACACAAAAGAAATGGTACCAGGAAATGTTTTTTATAGCTGTGGGATTTAGTAAGTCCTTGTCTTGTGATTTTTGCATTTATCAGTTCCTAGATCCTAATAAGTGTCATTGAAAATCAAGGCATAACATGTTCAAAATAGATGTACTTTGTGAAAACAAAACCATGAATTCCTACTGCTTTGTTGTTAGTGCCCCTTGCACCTTTATATCATAATATGTCCTGATATATTTCCTAATCTTTTCTAACGTGGATGTTGTTTTTATATTAAGTTGAAGGGCCCATGAGCCTCAATATTCATGATACATTTCATGACTCTAGTAGACCTAGGAGCCATTTTATTTGAGGTAGTACATTTGCACATTTCCTGCATCTTGTAGTGAACAAGTAGCTTTGCTTTCAATGTTGGCAACCTAAAGGGTGATTTTAGGAAATTAAAGTATTCAGCAGAGTGTTCATGTATTTATATCTTAGTTTCAAGGATGTCTCGCATTTTATCCATGTGAAGAACCTGCCACCTGCTCATTAGATACGTTTTGCTGAAGTAACACGTTTCTCCGATAGGATTATGCTCCATAGTCTTGCATTGAGGGGAAAGTGCCCAATATTGCATCCATTTTAGCATTACATGCTCCAACTGGTCTCTTTTATGTGAGAGCTCTGGTTGGTTATGACAACAGTCTCCTGGGTGTCCTTTGTATTACAGATTAGAAGATTTGCAGAGCAATCGTCTAGATACGACAATTCTGTTATACTATATAGTTTGAACAATTATGGGTTCAGCAGCCTCCCCGAGGCCACTAAAGAACCCAAAGTACTGAAAAAGGTGAGACAGAAGGCTTAATGGGTGCTTTGGTCTACTCGGCATTGACTGTTTATGAAGTATGAAATCCCTATCATCCATGCTAAAACACCTCTGGGCTGTTTCAAACAACTATCCCGTTGGTTCTCTGGGCATGCTATTAATCGTTGGCGGGCTATCCAGATTAGCTAGGTAGGTGATTTTATTCTGGGCACAGGAATTTCGCCCCTTGAAGAAATCCCCCTACCTGCCCTTCAGCACAATGCATTTTATAGGTTTTTGTATAATTTGTTTCAGCTTTTAAACCTTTATCTTCGATAGATAGTAATGCATCTGAAGCCTTAGTGAGGAAACTGTTTGCGTCAAGTAAGGGTGGAGATTCACCTAATCTATGGTATAAGGAAGTTAGCCTCGACCATACTCAACTTATCGGGGGGGGGGGGGGATCTGTGCTAAATGGAAGTGCTGCATTGGTGTTGAAATGGGCAGGGAAAGGTGGCATAGGTACTTTAGTTGTTGGTTTAACCAGCTTAGAGGGGCCAATTTTCATAGGAGGGTGCTTCACAACGGCTGGATGCTGTATTATACCCCTGTTAGACTCAATAAAATGTTCCAGGCGGTCAGTGGGACTGGGAACATGTTTTTGGTCATGTGTGGTTTAGAAAGATTACTGGACTCAGATCTTAGCTCAGATTTCCGGCCAAGTAGTTCATCAGGTTGAACTATCACCACCTTTGGCACTCTGAGCCATTTCTGCAGACTCCCTGTACGGTAAAGAAGGCGCACAATGTATCTTTATTGCAATGGTGGTTGCCCATTCGATTATTACCTGAGATTGGAAAACTCCTTGGCCCTATGCTTGCTGAAGGGGCCAATAGGTTAAAGGTAGTTAGCGAGAGAGAGCCCCGGATCAATAAAGAATAGTTACAAGAAGATATGGGGCACTTATGCGTCAGAATGAGCAAGGAGGAGGTATTCTTTCTCACAAGGCACCTGGGAAACTATGGGTGTGAAGTCCATCTGGCACAGGTGTGTGTTAACATTCAAGTTCAAGCAAGCATTATTTACCAGCACTTTATTTTATTAGCTGCAGGGTACTTAATCAGGTTGCTGCTGTTTTTTGGGATTTATAATTTAAGCACTTTAGATTACCTTTACACTTTGGTGGAGTTCCCTAAGGAAGGTGCCGGTTGGACATCAGTATGGCACAGCGGCATGACAGTACGCCAGTCTGCCAAGAATTGATTAGCACTATATCATACCAGGCTGCAGGTGTGTTTTTTTTGCACTTTAGGTGATATTAGCACTTTTTGGCTTTTAATTGGGTATTAGAAGATGAACTGGTTGAAAGGTCGTGTAGATTGATTCATATGAAAGATTGGAAATTATATCTATTACATTGTTATGTATAAAGCTGTATTCCTTGCTTAATAAAAATAAAATTACGATCTCCTGATTATTCTGTGTGCTGGTGGCTAATTTTGCATTAAGTGCATGTTAGATTTTTGGCTTTCCTGATGTGTGGTGTAATATTTTAACAACTGCAGAAAAAAATAGTAGTCGTTCATAAAAGTAACATCTAACCTTTGACCGACTTTACACTCACGCCAAAGACTACAAGAGAAAATGTTTTAAAGTGCCTTCATATTGCCCATTATCTCACAGAAATCTCTCTTTTCATCTGGGGGTGCTGCAGAATCTGTGGTACCCCCACTTCATCTCCATTGCTCGCTTGGTAACACATCTTTTCCTTGAATTTGTCGCCTACGAATTTCAACTTTAAGCATGTCCTGTTAAGGTTGCACATGTTTATTTTAGTAGAGTAACTAGTTTAATAAGTAGACAATGGGGCTATCCCCAGAACCAGTCTCACACGGTCATGTCCAGGTCTCTCTGCTTTGTTAACTCTCCCTTCTTTAAAATAATTGGTGGCTTGGGTTTGAAGGCAGTGGTAATGATGTTGTGTAGCTGTGCTCGTTTAAAGTATCAGGACTTCTCAGAAGTGTTTGCTGCAATGCGATGTCACACTTCCAAAATCTCAAGCTTGCCATGTGGCAAATTACGAGGTTTGTGACATTCGAATAATATACTTTTGCTTAACTACACAAAATTTCAGAAAAATTACCTAAAATGAGAAACAATTATGCAAAATACAATACCATTAATTAGCACATTTGTGTTGTTCCCAAGTTCCCATTGTCCAGCAAGTTGAGTAATTATGGGAGTTTCACATACTAAGCATAGTAACAAATGTCCCAATATTTTGCTGATTACATGGCCGTCATTTACATTTCGCGAAGGACTAGTAGTGCCTTTTCACTTACAGACTCACACTAGATTCCGATTATACAGAACCAGATATTGCCTCATGAAATGCTCACAGTACACCCACGCATGTCCTACTCCAGTCAGGGATCCGAATATCCTGGCCCTCATTCCCCGCACAACCTACAGGCCTGCTCCACTTCCTCGCTGCTGCAGGAGAACACGTGCTCCTGCACAGGTACACTCCATGACACTTTTAGATTTTAGCTTAGTCCATTCACCCTTGTGTTGATGGGCGTCCTGTGACGACACCTCATGTCAGTTGTCGTTTTTTCCCTCCTCTCGTACCGGGGACCAAGGCTTTAAGTGGGATGAAAAAACTGGGAGGTCTCTCAAAGGGGTGTGGCTTAAAAACGGTACGTTAAAAATCTGTGTTTAGCATAGTGTGCCACCCAACTTGTATTTTGCTGTTTCTTTCACTGCATCCAGATATGATACAACAAGTAACATCATACCTACAAGTCAGGACTATTGGCTTTGTCAATGGTTGTTAGTTGCATAAGATAAATAAGCAGCAACTATGGCTTGTATAGAATATTGAAAAAGCTTACACTTGAAGGCTTTGCGTTAAAAACGATGGGTGGGCGCAAGGGAACGTCTATGTACCACCCATGCTAAGCCACCTAAAAGCAAAGCAGCACTGCATTACCTGTGTTACTTTAGGCATACTTTTCAGCACAAATAAAGTTTTGCACTGGAAAGTAAATCCCAAATTAATTGTTTGTAACAATTTGCATCACTTTTGTGACACCAACTCAGAGAAAATTATTAATAAATCTGCCCTAGGTGTTTAAGATAAAATCAAGTGCATTAAACATATATATTTTTCATAATACACAATCAGACTGTACCTTGTGTAAACCATTAAAAATAAGTTTCCATTAGAAGGATGCACTCCAGAATGTAGCTGATAACACCCTTACATCACATCTGAAAAACATACCTTTGTCACCATGAATCCTCAAATGAGTCCATCACTTAGCTATATTCTCGTTCCCAAGTATATAGGATTTGCTGATTACCCAATTGCACACATTTAATTTTTTTTCAACTAGATGGCACCCTGACGAGTGGGCTTTTTTCTTCTTTTGCTGTGTGGCTCTCACTTTGCGTCACAGAACTGGAGACCCCCCACTCCTTTCCTTATGGCCAGAGGCACCTGGAGGCAGTATTCGTTCTACAATGGTTGTGGTTTTTTCTCTTAGACCAAAAGTATGGAAACTTATTGTAGTAGTTATATAAGATTGGGAGTGTCATTTACAATAGATGCCGCCTACTTTACCCACTGAGTTAATCCAAAATCCATTTACTAGTAGAGGAGGCGTTGTTTGTTTTCATAGCTTCTCACGCCTCATTGCGTTGCGCTCTCTCTGCCTACTCAGCCCACCTACGAGATGCCCATAAAGGGCACGGGCCCTGATTGGAAACTGTGCAGAACAGAATTCCCATGTGGAAACCCATTCTACATGTTTATAAAAGGTCCAGTATTCCTGCACCCAGATTTACTGGGTGCAAGAACAGCAAATCCAGCTGCTAAAATCACTGTCAGAAAAGGATGCATTGTACCCAGGAACCCTTTCTATGCCCCCTTCCCAAACCTCAGACACGGCACAAGAAGCTCCCATGCCAGCCAACATTCTCCAATCCTTCCTTCACCCTTCCCATCCCCTCTGTCTACCCCTGCCGTGAAACAGCCCCCTGCACATTTTTACCACAACATCCTGCAAGCTTTCACCACCTGCTGGAAGTCGTTGGTCAATGTGTGCATTAAACCAAACTGAAAAGGGGATACAATTCATAATACCACCAGGTAAATGTGGGTCCTAACAGTAATTTACCATTCTGTGAGGTTAAACTTGTAATTGCATGATATGGGTGGGTTATTACCGCCCAGTACTGGTAATTACTAATGAACACCACAGAACATTGCAACTTGTAATTGGGCTGTGGTGGGATGCTTAAAGTGCCTGACAATAGACCAGCAGCATTAAAATGTCTAGTTACCACATCTCACCACATCTACAAATACATAGTAAGAGAATTAATCACACGTTAACTTCAACAAAAAGACAGAGAATGCAAGATTCAATCGCATCTTGCATGTATAGTTTTTTAATATATTTTAGTGGGTGCCCTCAGGCACGAAACTGCAGGGCTGGTACCAAATTTGAGAAGAAATCGATGTGTGGTGAGACAACTATTAGGTTTTGATTTTGAATACCAAAGATTCCTGTCAGAGTAATTAACAGGTGGTAATGATGCCAACTGATTGGTACTCATTTATTCAAAGTCAGGAGGAATAGAAGAGGCATTCGGAATCAAGCCGGAGGCTTGACACTCACACTTCACGTTTTCCACCAATCAAATGTCCTGAGACCTGTACATGTGTGTGGCCTCAAACAAGCATGAGTTGCAACAGTCAGACATGAGCGTCTTCTGAAAATGAAATTGAAAATATTCTCTCATCATTTCACAGAAGGAATTTTTTGAGAATTGACAAAAAGGGTTGTTGTCTTGAAATATCTCTGCCAAAACTGGTTCTAAAGTGTTTTGGATTGAAATTTATAAAAGCTGCTTTTAGGTTGTCTTACTCATTCCCCTTTTTATAGATCTCTATCTGTAGACTAAAAATATTGCTAAATCCACTAAAACAGGTTTGTTATAATTGGATCACAATTAATCAACATATTTAAAATGTAAAATGAAGCTCTCTATTTTCTTGTATTGTTCCAATGATAGCTCCGCCACATTGTTTCATCTGTTAGCTCCACCTCCATTAGTTGACCTGTTAGCCCTTCCTGAAGTTCCGGTCTAGTTGCGCCCCTGATAGGACCCCTCAGTAGCACGTCCCGTGCAGCCGGTCCCCTGTTCTGTAAGGCAGCTTTCCAGTCGCGTGCACCGATGTAGCTGGGGAGCGGGCGGGTTCGCGCACTGGTACAATAAACCTAACAATGAATCTATTTAACAATATACCTATCGTTGTCGACAGTGCAAAATCCCTTGGTGTCGTACTCGACAAAAGGCTCAATCTGCTCTCCCAAATCAATTTCATTGCAAAGAATGATCGATACCAACTGCGCCTTCTTTGGGGATTTCAACGCTTCTTCCCGGAGGAAGACCTAAAAACCCTGGTCCAATCGCTGGTTCTCTCCAGATTGGACTATTGCAATTCTCTTCTTACTGGCGTCCCCAAATCCCACCTTTCACTTCTTAAATCCGTTCTCCATTCAGCTGCTCATTTTATTTGTGGGGCAAAAAGAAGTGACCACATCACACCCTTGTTGTCTTCCCTCCGTTGGCTTCCCATCGAGGCAAGATCAATCTACAAAACTGCCTGTATCACCCACAAAGACTTGCACACTTTCTCCCCTCGCTACCTGGTGAATACACTGAAAATCTCTGGAGGCTCTAGACTGTCTCGTAATGCAGAAAAATGACAGCTTGAGCCCCCCACTTTTAAAAGGGAAAGATCGATGGCTCAATCCTTCTCAGGCAAAGCGATGAGAGTCTGGAACTCGCTTCCGCCACAGCTCTGTACCACCAACTCTACGCGGACCTTCAAAACTGACCTAAAATCTCTTTTCTTCCAGAGTCACTTCCAGAACTAATACACGCCCTTTCAAGTCCCCCAAGCAAATTCTTTCACTATTGTAAATTTGTATTCTATGCCTGAACAAGTGTTATCCTAGTATGTTTTGGAGTGACTGCCTTCTATTGTTGTATTATACCTAGGGCTCCCGGTTTTATGTTATTTATTTTTTTGCCATTTCCGTCTGTATTTATCCATATTTCTTTTTTGCTAATTTAATCTGTATTTATCCATATTTATTTTGAGTTTTGTGGAAAAATTCAGTTGAAATTAGTATATTTCCACATTTATTTTAACCGATAAATATGCTCTCATGTTTGAATGTCTGTCAGGTTTCAGTGCTGTGAGTACCCTCAGAAGATAAATCAGTGTACTTATATAAAAATATGCACATTTCTGTATCAACCTTTTGCAGATCTACTGCTGTTAAAGCCTCTTTACTAAAATGTATTTCTTCTTTTAACACCCTTATCTATCAATCCACACATACATTGGCCTGGTAGTCATGGCATACATTATTTAGAATTACTCAAAAAGCAACCCAATTTCCGTTTTTATCCACATTTAAAAATAAATACAGAGAAGAAAATAAATGTTTTCTGTCTGTATTTATCTGTAAAAATCAGTAAAAACGGAAAAGAGGGAGCCTTAATTATACCTCTTCGTATATCTCGTTTGCTTCTGTAACATGTAGTTTTGTAACATTCTCCTCATGTAACGTAACTAGTTCTATGGTGAAGCGCTCTGACACCTTTGGGTAAAGTCCGCGCTATATAAAAATGCATAACTAAATAAATAAATAAATACAGCCCCTGCTGACAGAATGTGGCGCCAGGTGTCCCGTGACGACACCTCATGTAGAAGAACAGGCCGGTTATAGGGCCGACTGGAGACTCACCAGTTATCACACCATAAACTATGCATATACTCCGGGTCTGAACGTCGTGAGGTTCGTCCCCGTTCATTTATTACCTCGGACGCACCCAGTCGAGGTGTTGCGTGCATGCGCTATGCGTCTTCAGGAGACTCAGTGCAACCCTCGCTATTATACGATTATGTAAAGCGCTCTGATACCTTCGGGTCTAGCTAGCGCTATATAAAACCTATAAATAAATAAATAAATAAAATATACCAGTAGATGAATAGGTGGATACACAAGTTGACAGACACCAAGCAAAATAGGATATGATGGTGTGAGGAAGGTTTATTATAGCCTAAAGGAAAGAAGCCACGCAGGCTCCTCTAGTTTCTGTTTTCCATATGATCTCCTGTGGCAAACAGCATAACTGGTTCACTTGCTGAACTACTGAGAGTGAGTAATTTAAGGTTCTTAACGGGAGTGATGCCAATTTGAATAAACAGGAACATTCAGTTAACTTGTCTGGGATTCTGGGAGACCCAACTTTTCAATACTAAGCATTAGCCGGTTTAATATTGTTCTGTTGTTAACAGTTAGATTAACTCACTGAAAATGAATACGCGCAACTACCAAAAAATTGCGGTTTAGATAATCAATATTTTGTGTGGTCCTGGGGTAACGTCTTCCATTCGAAACGTCCTATGAAAATATGATTTCAGCACATCCTAGGCAGGGTCCCCCCCCCGGGCACGGCAGTTAGATTAAATACATCATAAGGCGGAGTCGGCTCAGTGACGTAAGGCAAGATGACGAGGCCCACTCCCCGTAGAATGCATGGACCAGCCATACACCCCTGCGTTAGTGAAAGTGACATCAGACGTAAACTGTTGCTCCCTTTCAAGGCACCAGGGGGCGGGGTAGCTTTTCGATTTAGATCTGTTAAATATAGCAAAGGCGGAATCTCGTATCGGTATCCTAACTACCTTGTCGGAAATAATTTATTTCCCCCAATTAATTGACTTTACAATCGAGGAAACTCGATAATATTCTTGAGCACCAATAAAATCCTCGGAAGTGGGTAACAATAACAATTATTCACGCGCCAAGAAACAATTCATTTCACTTAATAAATGGTCACTGTTATGGTATGATATCATATAAAATAATATGATAAACTCTCCCTAAGCTCTTGGATCGTGATGAGAGCTAGTATGTTGACAGGTCAGCGGGCCCAAGTGTTAATATAATTGGAGATGTTTACACTTAAACGAGCTAAGCAAAACAAATCAAGAACATTTGTTTGTGGGAAAATGAAAGAGAAACCCCAGTTTTTTTACCTCCTAAACCCAGTAAGTGATTTGGGAATAACTGGCAAATAGCCTACGTGATGATGTGAAAAAAAAGCCTTATAAAGAGTACCAACAACGAGAGGCTTTTGAAAAGGAGCTGAAACAAAACAAACGCTATTGCTAGTTCTGAACCCCGCTGTATGACACGATAGCTGACTTTCATGTTCCAAGTAGTAGAAATAAAAGCAGGACTGAAGGCATGGTGTCTGGTGCTTGTGGTGACTCAAACTTCCTTTTGCTTCCTAGTTTACGCTGCTGTTCAATGAGGGACTGGGCAGAGGATTTGTGATGTCGGTGTGCCTAGACGTGCTCTGCTGCACACTAGGGTGTAACATCTCACGGTCTAGTGGTTAGCTAGACGTCACACCTCATTCGCGGGCCAGGCGTGGCCTGCGGGATCTAATAAAAGGAGCCGCCCGCTCGGGGGCGCGGTCTCCAATCCGGGTACTAGTGTGGGCTGAGTGTGTCCGCCGCCGCGGAGCAGCGCGGCCTATAGTAAGCATTCCCGGGTCCCTTATACGGGACGATTACACTGGCGACGAGGCGGTATGTCGGAAGACCCGCGCCCCAGTCACCGAGCGCCCGCTACGCATCGGAGACCAGGAACAAAAAAAACAAAAAAAAACGGAAAGAGATCGGAGCGCCGATGGGCAGCGTGCACGTGCACCAGGCCTCAGAGAAAGCACCCGATCGAGCAGCATCAGCAGTGCCGGAAGGACAGAGAGAGAGGAGAAAAAAACAAACAAACCCAGAAGACGGTGAGTGCAGTCTCACACATACTCCCGGGAACAAACAGGCACAAGGCACACCAACATACTGTGCCCCAAGGGAGGCTGCTGGAAACACGTGGCCCCAGAAACAAACAAGCACAAGGCAAACCAACACATTGAGCCCCAAGGGAGGGTGCTGGGGAGAGGAAAAGCGAAGGACAAAGCACAGGCCCACAATACACCCCACCAGGGGATTCACTACCGCCAAGCTGCAGCAAGCCAGAAAAGGGCATAGAGTCATGCAATACAAGGCGGTGCCACTTACTCTAGGCCGCCACAACCAATATTACAGGCAAGCAAAAGCGAGGTAGGCCACCTGCCCCAAGGAAACGATGGGGGACAACGACCAGGGGCCGCAAAAGGTCAAGCTGCTGTGCCAGCCCACGTTCCATTCCAACACGCGGCATCCGGAGTCCTGCCCCCGTTCAGCAAGCTGGAGGACCCTGCAACAGCCTCTCCCCGATGGAAAATCTGGATTGAGCGACTCAACAACTATTTTATCGCAACAAGGGAGACGGACGACGCAGTGAAGAGATCCCTACTCCTGCACTACGCGGGAGACGAAATATTCAAACTATTCAAGCACCTGCCCAACGCGGATTACAACGCGGCGGTGGCCGCCCTCGACGCCCATTTTGACCCCCAATTGAACCCAGATTTTGAACGGTTTAAGCTGCGCCAGGCTCGGCAGCGAGAAGGGGAATCGATGGACGTATTTTATGCCAGGCTTCGTGAGGTCGCCAGCACGTGTACAGAAGATGATCAGCCCAAAGAAATACGCGCCCAACTGATCCAAGGGTGCCGAGACAAGACGTTGAGAGGGCTCATCCTGCGCCAGCCGAAAATCGCGCTCGAAGATATGCTAGTACTAGCAAGGACGCATGACCTGTCAGCAGCCAGAGCAAACGAGATGGACAAGGCGCTCACAAAACCCCCAGAACGGGCCGAGAACATCAAAGTGGAACGTGCGGACGCTCTACGAGCTAAGCCAAGAGGAGACTCGTTCAGAATTCAAATACCTGAAGGGACCAAGTCAAGGTGTGGATATTGCGGGCATGAGCCGCACGCCACAGAGGACTGCCCCGCGCAGGGGAAAACGTGCACAAATTGCGGGATTCCCAACCATTTTGCGTCAGTATGCCGAAGACGCACAAGAGGCCGCGAATTTCGAAACCGAAGGCCCCCGACAAAGGCAGTACGGCACCTATCGGTAGCCGAGGTGAGGCCGCCTGAAGACTCAAAGATGAAAGGGAAGAGATATCAGGGGACGAGTGAAGAGTCATCAGACGATGATGAGGAAGAAGTGTACCTGATCTCATTCGCGCGGGAACTCAAGCTACGCCGAAGGCCTCAACCAACGTGCGTGGTCCACGTGGCAGGAACGGAAGTGCAGGCAGTCATCGACACGGGGGCCACAGTGAATGTCATGGGCCTCCAACAATATCGACGCCTAAAGCCCTGTCCTCCGGTAAAGCCATCCAAAACAAAAATCTACGCGTACGGAGCAGACACACCCCTTCCGTTGAAGGGAAAAATCACAGTCCCCGTCAAGGCAGATGACCTGGAAGTCACAACGACAATACATGTTATCGATAGGGAGGCAGACACCCTGCTAAGCAGCAACACCGCAGAAGACCTGGGTCTAATCTCTTTCGCAAGGAGAGTACAAGTCCACCAGGTAGAAGAGCTGCTCAGTCAATTCCCGGAGCTATTCCAGGGACTCGGACGCATAAGATGTAACCCGGTCAAACTACACATTGACAAGACCGTCGTCCCGGTCGCGTTGCGACATAGGAGAGTCCCTTTCCACCTGCGGCCGCTGGTGGAGAAGGAGCTAGAGACCTTGGAAAGACAAGACGTCATTGAAAAGGTGTCCGGCCCGACGCCCTGGGTATCACCAATGGTCATCGCGGAGAAGCCGAAACAGCCGGGAGCGATACGCCTCTGTATCGACATGCGACTACCAAATAAAGCCATACGAAGGTAACGGCACATCACGCCAACTATGGATGATATCATCGCGGATGTCAACGGGTCGAAGTGGTTCTCGAAAATCGACTTAAATGCAGGATACCACCAACTCCCACTGTCCAAGGAAAGCCGCTATATCACCACCTTCAGCACCCATCTAGGCCTACGAAGGTACAAAAGGCTCAACTTTGGAATATCGTCTGTGGCGGAAGTGTTCCAAAATACGATACGAGAAATGCTGTCCGGGCTACCCGGCGTGCTGAACGTAAGTGACGATATTCTCATCCATTCGGCGACGGCCGCAGAGCATTACCAACATCTCCGCAACACTCTGACACGCCTCAAAGAACACGGGGCGCGCCTACACAAGGACAAGTGCCAGTTTTTCCAGCCGTCGCTAGAGTTCTTTGGTTACGTGTTCAACCAAGAAGGTATTCAGGTGGACCCACGTAAGTCACAGTCCATTAAAGATGCACCCTGCCAACAACCCCAACGGAAGTACGCAGTTTCCTGGGTATGGCAACATACTGTGGGAGATTCATCTCCGGACTAGCCACGCGAGCAGAACCCCTGAGAGCCCTCACAAGGTCGGACGCAAAGTGGCAGTGGGGACAGAAGGAGGAGGAGGCTTTCCAAGGAATAAAAGATGCCCTTCTAGGGAAAGCCACACTCGCATATTTTGACCCAGCAAAAAGAACAGAAGTTCTCGTGGACACCAGCCCCGTAGGGCTTGGCGCTGTGCTGGCCCAGGAACAGGAACCAGGGCGATGGGCAGCGTTAGTGTTCGCCAGCAAGTCCCTCACCCCGACCGAAGCCAGGTACACGCAAATTGAGCGAGAAGCGCTGGCCATTAGATGGGCCTGCAACCACTTCCACCTGTACCTCAAGGGACAACCGTTCACAATGGTCACAGATCACCAGCCGCTCGTGCCACTCTTCAAAGGGACGGCGCCTCACCCGCCGCCGCGTATCGAGAGATGGGCAGTCCAGCTGCAACCGTATGAAATGGAGGTCATATACCGACCAGGAGCAAACAACCCTGCCGATTTCTTGTCCAGACACCCGGTCCCGGCCGACACACAAGAAGACAATGCGGATGTCGAACACTAAGTACACCTAGTGTCCACGGCAGCATGTTCGGTGAATATGACCTTAGCAGACATCAAGGAGGCGGCTACCGAAGACGCCGTCTACAGCAGAACCCTGAAAGCAGTCCAGGAGGGGTCGTGGACAAACTACCTGCGGCAAGCCAACTCCTGGAGCCCGGAAGAGCGAGAATACTCCACGAAAATGTGGCACATACAACATGAACTCAGCGCTACAAGCGACGGGATTTTACTCCGAGGAACCAGGCTGGTGATACCACAGACCCTGAGACACAAGGCGACACAACTGGCCCATGGATGACACCAGGGAATCACAAAAATGAAAGCCAGAATGCGGGGGAAGGTCTGGTTCCCGGAACTGGAAAGCATGGTGGAAGAGTACATCAGGCGATGCCCGCTATGCCAGTTGACTGGAAATCTGGAGAAACCTGCACCGGTGATCACCGAAGACGCATGCACCGTCCCGTGGTCACAAGTAAGCATAGACTTTGGAAGTTTCCCCGGAGGAAAACACACGCTGGTGTTAGTGAATGCTTTCTCGAAATACACCATATTAGAACCAGTGACATCCACGGCATTTGCCCAGATAGAGCCCGTCCTAGAGAAATGTTCGCCATGTTCGGGTTCCCACAGGAGATCCGTAGCGACAACGGGCCACCCTTTCAGGGAGCGGAGTTCGCCACGTTTCTAAGACAGAGAGGGATACATCACAGGCGAATAACCCCCCCAGTGGCCCCAAGCCAACGGCGATGTAGAAGGTTTTATTCGCACGCTGAACAAAGTGTTCCGCATCGCGGGTGTAGAGCAAGCGGACCTGGAAAAACGACTACACGAATTCCTGCGGGAATATCGAAGCTCACCACACTGCACCACCCAAAGGAGCCCGTGGGTCCTGATGCTCCATGGCTCACGGAGAGACTTACTCCCCACCTGCCCAGGGTGGTCACCGCCCCCAATGGAGGCCAAGGACGTGCAAGCCAGAAGAGCCCGACGAAACCAACGGGCAAGCCTTCACCGCCGTGCCACACCGAGGACGCTCTGCACAGGAGCCACCGTTCTTCTGAAGGACCGCTGCACGGGAGGAAAGTTCAAAACGAACTATGAACCAGGGCCCTGGACAGTCACCGTGAATCGAGGGACTATGGTAACAGCCCAAAAGGGAGGAGAGGAGGTGTCCCGGAACGTGTTCTGGTTCAAAGAAGTGCCCCCAGGACACCCCGAGAGACTCCCGGTAGGGCCAACAGGGAGCACACCTACACCAACACCCGAAACCACAGAGGCCACCACGGTACTGGCACCCAACTCAGTCTCAGAGAGCGGACCTCCCACCGGTCCGCGACTGCAAGGTTCTCCGCAAAGGTACAGCCTGAGGCCCAATCCTCGCCCCAGCCAGCGGCTGAAACACTTTGCCTGCTGAAGATATCCTGCGGCTGCCGACGGAGTGCACGCAAGTACCACCCCCTCTGTGGGCTGAAATGTTTGAACTGTTTAAATTATTTGAGCTTGTGTTTGATGTTTTCGTTGACTGATTTGGATAGGGATGTAACATCTCACGGTCTAGTGGTTAGCTAGACGTCACACCTCATCCGCGGGCCAGGCGTGGCCTGCGGGGTCTAATAAAAGGAGGCGCCCGCTCGGGGGCGCGGTCTCCAATCCGGGCACTAGTGTGGGCTGAGTGTGTCCGCCGCCGCGGAGCAGCGCGGCCTATAGTAAGCATTCCCGGGTCCCTTATACGGGACGATTACGTAGGGGATCACATACTTTAGTGTGCGTAAACGCTTGTGCATGGTCACGGAGTACAAATCCATGCCCAGTTCTCAAATCTGTAAGACCCAGGCTTACAAACTTGTGCTTGTGTCAGCACAGTATTCACATTTATTCCAGGTACAACCTATTTTACTAATCTTATCTGGATGGAGACAATGCACTGTATATTTCATGCATGGAGTTGGAAATCTGTGACATTTAATGCATAATTTTTTATATTTGTTTAAAAAACATTCCCCATAAGGATTTCCCCTTCCAATATTTTGAAAATGGCGAGCATTGCTGCACGGTCCCACAATTCTGAGCTACTTACACATAGATCTTTCCAATGTCAGGAGTTTAGATGTGTGTGGGAAAAGCTTTGCAAAATGTTTGTGAATACATGCAAGGTGACAACTGTGTTGGTGTTTGCCTCATTTGCCTTGTGTTTCAGAGACCATTCTATGCTAGGACTGCCGAGTTCAGTGTAACTTGCCTTTTCTATCTAGTTTTATTCAGGTTTATCATAATTAAACTTAAAACTAAATCAGGTCCTAGGTTCTGCATGGCTAACCAATCCCCCTCTATCCCCCCCCCCAAGTGACCCTCTGATATATATGGCACTATTCGTAGAGCAAAACTCTCCTCCAAGGGGTTAAAAAGAACTGTCTTTTTTTTTAATACACTCTTTATTGCATTTTTAGTAATAAGAGACACATTCAGATAACTGTTCTGGTAAATCCTGACATCAAACATAGGCATTTCAGAAATATGAGATAGCAATCTGTTGTAGGAGAATTCTGCTTACGATGGAGCAAATTATTGCAATTTTGTCTCATTGAGATAATCAAAAGTAATCTACATTGTGCATATAAATCTCATGAAGTCTAACCAATCACATCCCATCGATTTATCCCTCACCTCAACTAGACTTCCTCACCCAGTGGTTGATCTATGAATATAGAGCATGTGTACGGATTGCTATGGAGCTCAGGCATGCAATCAGACTCACTCATGGGTCTAATGGGAAGGGGGTTAGGATCAGGGCCGGATTGGGGACCGAAACCGGCTCCCCCCTGGGATGAGGGGGGTGCAGCTGAGCTGTTTGCGAGGGCCGTTTTCGCCCGATTTTGTTACACGGGGCCGATATTGCCGACGCCCGGTAACAAACAAAAATGGCCCTCCAGGGGCCCAAAACCGGCCCCCAAACTGACGGCCCACCGATGAAACGCCTGGTGCCTGGTACGACCAGTCCGGCCCTGGTCGGGATGGGTGATATTCCTTTTTTTTTAAGTTTAGTAAGCTTTATTGAATATAATATACAATGTAGAAAATCAGTACAGAAAGAAAATTGTAAAAGAGTTGCAATAACATTGTATACAGTTTAAGTCTAAAAAAAAGGGAAATAGAGCTATACCAAGTACAAAAAGCTTTTGAGGATTTTACATTTTAAGAAGGAAAGGGAAAGAGAGAAAAGAGAAGAAAGAGGCGAGAGAGAGAGAGAAGAAAGAAAAAGAGCAACATAACAAATACATTCAATATGAAGTAGTTATAAAGATCATATAGGTAAGAAAAATTAAAATGGTATTATCAACTGGGAGCAAATAGATAGAAAGGGCAGAAACTTCAAAAAACATGTCTAGAGAGAAAATCAGTCAACGGTAACCATAACAAATCTTTTTTGATTAACAGAGGTACAGAGGTGGCGTAGCACGATCAAGTCTATGGTGGTGGCATAACAAATTCCACCAGGCATTATGTGACATTTTTGAAGTGTCCTTCCAATTGGTTGTGATGATCTGAAAGGAAATAGCTATAAACAGATCTATAAATTTACGTACATTACATGAGACATTCCAAAGAGGTGAAGAGCCACCCAAAAAAATATGAACAATATCAAAAGGGAAATCTGTGTTTAAAATATCATTAAGCTTAGATCATATATGAGACCAAAGGGACTTAACCAAGGGCCAGTGAAAAAACATATGAAGGAAGTCACTATTAACATGAGAGCATGACCAACATTTCTTGGAGTCAAGCAGTCTAAATTTATGAAGATCAGAAGGGGTAAAAAAGAGTCTATTATAAAAAAAATATAGAGTCTGCGTAGTGCTTGCAGAGCGAGAGGCTGTGTGTATTTTTGACCAGATAGAGTCCCAGATTTGATAGGAAAAATCCTGAGCTAAATCTTGTTCCTATAAGAGTTCTAGTTTTGATTTGACCCTGACAACTTGCTGAAGGGAGAGAATTTTATATATGACAGAAGCTTTGAGAGGAGTAGAAAAATCTGGTGAAGGGGAAAGGGTCAGAGCAGTAATGGGCTGAGGGATATTTTGAGAAAGTACTGAGGCTAAGGCCTTTTTTAACAAGGGATATTGGGAGGAAAATGTATCGGAGACATGAAAAGAGTCACGAATGTCTGAGAAATCTCTCGGTGAATTATCCATGAGAAGGTGGTCATAGACGATGATACCTTTACCGATCCATTCTTTCCAAAATAATGCCCTGTTATTGATTTTTAAGAATGTATTATACCAAATCGGGGTCTGGGAAGGAGAACCAATATGCAAAGTGAAGAAGCGAGACAACAAGAGAGCAAGCGCTTTAGAGTCTTTAAATATGGAGGTGATAAAGCGTTTTGGTGGTTGAGTTAGACGAGTCGCTGTAAGAAATTAAAAGGGTGAGATTTGTGCTAGCTCGAGTGAACTCCAAGCAGTCAAGGTATGGCAAGGACGGTCTAAAAGAAAAGGCCAAATCTGTTTTAATGTGAAGGCAGAATGATAACGGCTAAGATTAGAAAATTAATTCCTTCTAGGTCTTTGGGTTGTTGAAGACGGGACAAAGAAATCCTAGCTTTACGATTGTTCCATAAAATTGTTATAAGGATTCGGTTGATAGTTCTGAAAAAAATGAGCGGAAGAGAGATGGGGAGCATGGAAAGATAAAAATTGACAATGGGAAGGAGCATCATTTTAATAGATGAAAGTCTTCCCCACCAGGATAGGAAAAGAGGGGACCAACCTTCAATGAGAGTAGATATCTTTTTTAGTATGTCTGCATGATTGATGTTAATATTAGTTCCTCTAATGGTATTCGCATATAGGACACCTAAACATTTGATGCTCCGAGGATTCCATTCAAAGCCAGAACCTTGAAACATATGAGAAAGGCAAAATTTGTTTAAGGGTAAAACCTCAGATTTATCAATATTTAACTTACATCCAGAAACTAAAGAATATTCAGTTAATAAGGAAAACAGAGCAGGCAAGGAAGTAGACTGGTTAGAAATGTAAAGAAGAATATCATCGGCGTAGGCAGTATATTTAATATCAATATTCTGAAATTTGAAACCAGTATAAGATGATGAACGCCTAATTTTTTCAAGGAAAGGTTCTAAATCAAGAATGAAAAGAAGAGGGAAAAGGGGGCATCCTTGTCTGGTACCTCTGTGGAGAGAAAAGTAATTAGATTGAGAGCCATTGACCCAAATGGAGGTGGCAGAATATAACAGTTGAATATGCTGAATAATATGGGGACTAAAACCGTGCCAGCGCAATGCTCCAAACATAAAGTCCCAGCACACCCTATCAAATGCTTTCTCAGCATCTAATGTTATCGCTGCAACTGGGGAGTCCATCTTTGAAGCAAGATGAATGATGTTAAGAAAAGTTCTTGAATTGTCGGTAATTGATCTTCCCTTAACAAACCCCGATTGATAAATATTAATGAGATCAGGAATAACTTTATTGATACAAATGGCTACAATTTTAGCATAGATTTTACAATCAGTGTTAATTAAGGAGATAGGCCTATAATTTTTGCACATAGAAGGATCTTTGTCCTTTTTAGGAATCAAACATAACATTGCCTGAGTGAAAGATCCAGCAGATTTACCTGTGGTAAGAAAGTAATTGATCAAGGAGAGTAAATGGGGTATTAAGGTAGCTTTAAATTGGAGATAAAAGCGTACAGTAAAGCCATCCGGGCCAGGGGCTTTGTCTTTGGGCAATAAGGTGATGGCATTGATTATTTCTTTGTCTGATATAGGAGCATCCAGGGATATGAGATCTATAGAGTTTTTGGAGGATTTAGGAATGGTTTGAAAGAAGGAGTCAATTTGCGTGGAAGTCGTAATGGATTCCGGAGTGTATAGGGAGGTATAGTATTGAACAAAACAATCAAGAATCTTGTCATTAGCAGAATGACAAACTCCCTGAATATCCTTAATAGCAACAATATTGGATTTGTGCTTCTTAACTTTGAGATAGTTTGCAAGAGACTTACCCGCCTTATTCCATCCACCATACATCTTAGCATTGAATTTGAGAAGATTATTACTAGCGGAGTTCCATGAGTGTTTATTATATTGTATTTTTGCTTTAATGAGAGAAGATAATGTATCAGTAGAGTTTGTAGTAAAAGATTGATGTTCAAGGTCTTTAATCTGTTTAAGGATAAGGGAGCACTGCAAGAAAGCTTTCTTTTTCTTCTGAGATGCAAAAGCAATAATAAATACACGCGCGGCAGCCTTGACGGCATCCCAAACAAAATGAAAATGAGGAGTAGAATGAAGATTGTTAAGGAAAAATTCATCCATAAAAGATATAAATTGACAACAAATTGGGGGTCTAAGAGGAGAGAATTATTAAAGCGCCAGCGACGAGAGGTGGAAGGAGGTGAAGGGTAGTCCAGGTCTAAAATGACGGGGGCATGGTCTGAAATGAGGATAGAGACAATTTCTGAATTAGTCATGAATTGCAAGGCGTGTTGTGTAAGGAAAATGTAGTCGATTAGAGGATGAGATTTGTGAACAGGGGAAAAGAAGAAGAATTCTAATGTGTCAGGATGGGAGATTCTCCATGTGTCTATTAGACCTCTAGAGGAGATGGCTCTAAAAAAGCACTTTTGCATCTTATTGGGAATGTGTCTGGTTTGTGACTTCCGATCCAGAAAGGGATCCATGAGTTGGTTGCAATCACCAGCCACAATTAAATTATCAGCTGCATGCAAAGAGAGGAGAGTAGAACATTTGTTCCAAAAAGCTAAATCAATGCCATTAGGACCATAAACATTAAAAAATGAAAATTGTGTATCATTAACAGTAGTATTTAAAAACAACCATCTACCATTGTTATCATGAAGCTCATTAAGTAACTGAACATTTAACGACTTGTGAAAAAAAATAACCACACCATTTTTATTGTTCACTGCCGGAGAACACAAAATTTCTCCTACCCATTGTTTACGCAGTGAAGGTAAATCTAGTAGTTTGAGGTGTGTTTCTTGCAACAATGCAATTTGACATGTCAATCTCGCCAAATGAGATAAGACTTGCTGCTTTTGAACAGGTTTGCGAATACCTTTAACATTCCAGGAGATAACACGAAGACCCGTCATGAGAAATTGCTCAGGTAAGTTAAGCAAGAGGTTAGGGAAAAGTAAGAGAGGGAAGATAGTAGGGACTGAATTAGCGAGGAAAGGGGTAGAAAGAAAAAGACTGCAGAGAATAGTCCGGGAAAAGGTATTTGTACCAAGAGGTCACAGCAAGACCAAGGTAAGGGAAAGGTACAAAGAAAATGGTTGAGATGAAAGAGGAAAAAAGTTAGAAGAAAATAAAAAAGAGAGCATTGTTGCCCAGAAAACGATAGAGAGAGAGAAGGTGTAGAAAGAGATAAAAAAGAAGAGATGACAAAAAGCCAAGGGGCTTTAGTCATAGAAGTGAAAAAAAAAAGGACAAGAAACATTAGTGAGGGAGGGGGGACGGCAAAAACCAGAACAGCCACACCATTGGGGGGTGGGGGGCACTGAGGAACAAATATCGATTATACAACATCAGACGAAAAAGAAAGGATGAAATATTCCAAAAAAGAAAAAAATGAACAAAGGAGACAAAGAAAAAGGGAGCTTACCAGAGACATGGGAACATTTCAACTGGATACATCAGACAAACAGACAGACGGATGATATATGCAGGGATCTTCAACCAAAGCACAAGAAATACCTAAAAACAAACAAAAGGAAAAATTAATAATTACAAACACCAAATGCAAAACCTAAGGAGAGAAATCGAGGACATTAGTAAAAAACAATTAACCCTGGGCTCCGCGTAGCCCCACTACGTGCTGCCGCTGGTGAGAAATGCGCATGCACGGGCGTCCGCGCATGCGCATTTGTGAGAAGAAGTTGCCGTCAAGCATGAAGAGGGAGCCCCGGGATGCCGCACTGCAGGTAAGTCATTTTATTTACTTTTAAATTCTTTACGCCGCGGCGTGTGCGTAGCACTGCCTACTACGCCTACTTCGTAAACCACGAAGCAGGCAGCGCTACGTACACTCCGTGGGCGGAGCGGAGCACTACGCCCGGGCTTAAAAACAATCAATGTTTGCCAAGTTCCATGTGTTCCTCTCGATGTGTATGAATAAACTTCCGGAGATCAGCTGGGTCCTCAAATGAAAATGTTCTGTCCCTGTAGGTCACTTTAAAGAAACATGGATGAATAAGACCATAGTGGGCGTTCATGGATTTTAAGGCTGGTCTGAGATCCAGAAATTCTTTACGCCTACTAGCGGTTGGTTTAGACACATCTTGACTAATAAAAACCTTGTGACCTGACCAGTACACCTGTTTGTGTTGTTTGGCCGCCGTAAGGATTTCCATAAGATCAGAGTATAGCAGAAAATAAGCAACGATACCTCTTGGTTTGGTGGCCAAAGCTGCATTTTGGGGCCCTAGTCTATGTGCTCTTTGAATATTAAAGTCTACTGGTTTTGAGAGGCCAACAATCTGCAGAACCTGAGTTTTCAAGAAGGTGATCATATCATATTGGAGCTTTCAGAACCTTCTGGAATACCATAAATGCAAAGATTATTGCGCCAACTGCGATTTTCTAAATCTTCAGCAGTTTTTTTGAGTTGGTGGACTTCTTTGGTAAGGTTCTCAACCTTGGCAATGACATCCTGTGCATCGCTCACCTTTTGTTCAACATCAGATAACCTCATGTCAAGGCCGGACCATTTTTCCTCAATTCTTTGGAGGGTGGTGGTAGTGTCCGACATGAAAGGACGGAAAAGACGCAATTCATCTTGATGTCCTCCAGTGTGATGGGAAGAGGGGACTTAGTTGGAGAAGAAGAGTCTTTTTTAAGGCGTTTGCTGTTGCTTGCTGTAGAATCCTTCCGACCTCCAGAAGAAATCCCAACAGTTCCATGTGACTTATTAGAGGACGCAAGATCCATTTTGAAGAGCTGAGCAAGAAGGTTGGACAAAGTAAAAAATCAGGGGTAATAGTGTTATTGAAGCAAGAGCGAGGAAAATTCAACAGCTGTCAGAAGAATGACTGGTACGGAGAGAATTGCTGCCGTCACAACGAGGACACAGACCAAAATCCGAGTAAAGAGCACACAATCAACTTAGCAGATGTCCAAGAGCTGCGTCTTAATCATACGTAATACGCCTAGAAGAAGAGCTTTTTTCTCTCCCTTCTTCCCTCCTGCCTCCCTTTAAATGGCACAACATGTTGTTGATAAAATGGGCTGCATAACCATTATATACAGGTTGATGAAAGCATTATTGACATAGCAACCACAGTATTAACGAAGTTAGGACAGCACAGCACTATTGAAACACAGCATAGTTGGTTGCGCAGTTACAAGTGCCAATACAAAGACAGCAGCAGTGACATTAGATTTAATATAGAGTTGATTGCGCTGGTACACTTTCAGTGAAAGCAATGAGCTGAGGCAAAGATAATTAAGTTTGTGTAAGCTCGCAGTCAATGTCAGCCACTATAATGAAACACTTTAGGAGAATAATTAAGAAGACCAAAGCGCATATTTGGGGACAAGCGCTGTGCAGAGAAAAAGATTAAAAAATAAATAAAAAATTAGGCAAAATTACTTGTATTGTGGAGGCCGCATGCTGTGGGAATCGTGAAGAGGGTCATGCTGAAGAGAAATTGCGTTGCACCGCCCCGTGCGCGAACAGAATGGCGGCCGCGAAATCGGGAACTTCAAGAGAAACGCATTGAAGCTGAAAGCGAGTCACAGCATTTCCATTAAAAGTCGGAAACTCGCCTCCGTTATCCTGGCGATCTCCGACAAAGTTACAGCTGCTCTTTAGCGAGTTTGCTCCCGCTGAAAAGTCCTTTCCTGCAGAGGTTCTCCTCAGTGCAGCGGAGCCTCCTCAGGGTGCGCCCATCTTGCTGCTGCCGCCGCGTGCCTCCCCGGGTGATATTCCTTATAATCCCAGGCCCCAGATTCACCCGCAGAACTAGTACGAGTTTGTTGTACTCACCATGTCCCTGAAATCACAAGCAATCAAATAATGTGCAATTGTCAGCTGATGGAAGATTAGGCTGTCATGTCTTGTACCAGGTAAAGATGTTTACGCATGAGTGAAAAGGCATCTGGCATTGAAGTCAGGTTGCCATTATTGGGGTTCCAAGGACATATCTTACAATAATGGTGAGTCCTCTGCTATGGGAGCTTAAATGCTTCATACGTTATGTTATGCCATGTTAATAACACTTGTACAGCGCACAAATATCACAGGTCTCTTGGCGCTTATCTAAGGGTTCTGAAACATTGAACAGATATTATTAAAATGAGAAAGTCAATCTCTTCCGAAAGCTTGTTCAAATAAGAACGTTTTCAGATGCCGCCGAAAGGTGAGGAGAGCTGTTTCTCTCCTCAAACAGGCAATCGAGGCCACCTAGCACTAAGGGAAATGGTCAGGAGCAAAGAAGTAACCCGCCATTAGTTGCCTCTCCTGCAGTGACTGTGGAATAGTGAGGTACCGCTGTAGTCGAATAGTGGTGCAAGTCAAAAACGTGCCTAACCTGTGAGATGCCAGCCATAGCCCTGATGGTCCTCTCGAATGTCTCAATGGCCAAAACGTAGAGTGCCACCACTATTTGTACATGGGCAGGGAACAGGTAGGAGTGAGCTGTTGGTACAGAGAGCGCCTGTTCCCATTCTATGTACCAGTTCAATGAACACATCAGGGGAAGCAGCATCTTGCCTTTGCGACATCCTCTGACATGGCAATGTGAGTGAAACTCTGCCAGTATAGTCTGTCTCCTCCTCAAGCAGCTGTCCTAAGTAACGGGGTCCGTGCAATAAACACATTTGCCAACACTGGGTAACGTTGCAGGCGTGTGGCATGCTTGCTTATGTATACAAGGCATGTGACTGGATGTTTGTCATGTGGGGCACAGCTAGTGATGGATGTGGTACAAGTGTGAATCTCTTTATGATTGCGGTTCTTGGTGAGATGCAACATGTCTCCTTGGTTAATAGTACATTTGTTTATTATATTTTTTAATATGTTTTGTGCCTTGGGTGTATATGTTGTATTTATGCCTGCTGTAGGGGTGTGTTGTCCTTTGTTACACCTAACTTTTTTAATTTATTTTTTCCTATAGAGTGGTAGTTTTAGTCCCTGTGGCAATAGATTTCTGATTTATTTTGTTGGATTACTGATTTATTTTGTTGCAGATCCTGTGCAAGGCTTGTTGTGCAGATACAAGATTGGTCGCCCTTTACTAGTAAGGAGGGTGCAGCTTTATGAATTATGTCTAAAATGTGTGGGTGTCTTCTTATAATTGCACGACCCTCCCTCCCTTTTTACTTCTTTTTCTCCCCTATTCTGGAGGTGATATTCCCCGTGTCCCAGTATAGCTGAGTTTTGAAAGTCAGGTAAATGCGATCATTTCATCCATGTCCTTCACCTTGAAGATGATCAAGAACATTCTCCCTTACATCCCAGCTAATACCAAAAGACTGGCATCACTGCCCTAATGTTGTCCAAATTAGATTACTGCAATGGACTCTACATTAACTTGCAGGAAAAACACCTGAAGAGACTCCAAATTCTGCAGAACACAGCTGCTAGACTGCTCTTAGGGATTCCAAAATGTCAGCCTGTCTCACAGGAATCCATAAACTACACTGGCTAACTATCAGAAATCACATTAAATTCAAGGCTATCTGCACAGCCCAAAAGGCACATCACGGCCCAGGCCCTGAGTTTCACAGAAATGCTTTTGACTGATACGTACCCAGTAGACTTCTGCGCTCCTCGGGTGCCAAGAAATTGGTGGTGCCCAGATTTCGTAGGACTAACTGGGGTGATCGGAGTTTTGTAACAGGGACTGTATCTAACTGGAGCAACCTCCCCCCATACATCAGGGCCTTACCCTATGTCACCGTATTTAGGAAGGAGTTGAAAACGTGGCTTTCCAATAAGTAATTTGGTCTTCTGGTTGTGTTACAATGCGCTCAGCGCAAAGACACCTTCAGGTAAACAAGTCAGGCTCTAGGGCGGTTCGATTGGTGCCACCGCACCGGGCGCTGACGTGTGGTGTGGGCGTCAATTTTTTGCAAATATATTATCATTTTTGAAACACCTGCTGCCGCGTTCCTGGCATCAATTGAAATGTCAAGCTAACTCCGGTGATTAATCGTCTTCCTGGAAAGAGACAGGAGGTTTGTCCAGTGGAAGTTTTGACTCATTGTAAGGTAGTGCACAGGGTTAAAAAGCCTGCTGCTAAGAACGTGTACCAGGCAGATCACAAAGTGCATATAATGTAAATAGGTCAATGAGTTACTGTTTCTGCAAGAGAGATCCTTTTGCTACTTGTAGCTTATAAGTCCAAATCCTTAAATAGAACATTGATCTATTAACTGTCATCAAAGCGCTGCACACAATCTGCATATGTTAGAGCAACATGTATTTTTTCCCAGGCTTTCACTATCCTAACCTTGCCAAAAGGGTTCATTTGGGTAGAAAACAATTCTTATTATTGAAGAAAGAACCCCTGACAATGGTGTTACGTTTTATATCCTGAATTTGCGTTTTTCCAGAATAATGACCCAAAACTATTGTGCCTACCAGTATTGTGGCCATGTGACTCCTACACCTTGTAGTTCTGGATGATGTAACATTCCTTATACACTGATTTACACTCATATGATTGTCCCTGTGCAATATATGTGTGTGATGTAAAGTGGTCTGACACCTTACACTGGTAGGAGCGGTGCTATAAAACTAAATGAATCTGAGAGACAGTGGTTATGGAGACTTGGGAGCACTGTTAAAAGGTGCTAGTGAGGGAATCCGTGGCAGAGGTGGTCATTGGGGAGGGGGGGGGCTCCAACAAACATTGTTGCACAGGGAGCCACCAGTGTTAAAGCCGGCCCTGAAACAAGTACTCTACAAATCTTTTAATATTAAATAACATTAGAGTGTGTGCGGCATAATATTATACAACCAAGAGATAGGAAGCATCAGTCTAAAAATCTTTAGCATACCTTTAGCAATTGCCACAGTAATACTATACCTCATAGATGGCTTTTTAAGTCAGGCCCATTAGATATCAGTTATTTCAGCTGTACTTTTCAGAAAAAAATACAAAAAATTCTTGATTGAAGTTAATGATTCTTTCTAGGATATTACAATATTCTAAATCATTGGATTGTCACATAATTTCTTCAAGTGTATTTCTCTACCTTCTTTATTACTTATCATTTACAAGAAGGGTTCATCTTTTACTGGTGTAAACTGTAAAATGTCTCCTAAAAATGATCAAAACACACAATTGATGGACGGAATGCAGAACAAATCAAAACATTTACCCCCAGTCAAGAGATCTGGGTTAAATCCATCATTCTTTTGCTCACCATGCCACTCCAGTTTAGACCTGGCCATATGCAAATCAGTCTTGACCCTGTGCCTCATGGGAACAGTCCAGCCCGAACTGCCAAGCCAGGTCCTCCCTGGACTAGAAACAAGCATCCTAGGACCGGTTTCGGGGTTTCACACCTCTTCAGCCAGGATAGAGTGGTGAAACCCCAAAACCGGTCCTAGGATGCTTGTTTCCAGTCCAGGGAGGACCTGGCGTGGCAGTTCAGGCTGAACTGTTCCCATGAGGCACAGGGTCAAGACTGATTTGCATATGGCTGGGTTCAAACTGAAATGGCACGGTGAGCAAGAAAACGATGGATTTAGGCCCAGATCTCTGTACTGGGGTGAATGTATGACATAATTCTGCATTCTGTCCATCAACTGTTGTTTTTGCATTTGTTACTCCGAGTGGGACGGGTATGCTCAGACGTGAGTCCCGTGCTCTCCATGCCACTGGAATCAAGCTATCCTGGCTGAAGAGGGGTGAAACCCCGAAATCGGTCCTAGGATGCTTGTTTCCAGTCCAGGGAGGACCTGGCTTGGCAGTTCGGGCTGGACTGTTCCCATGAGGCACAGGGTCAAGACTGATTTATATATGGCTGGGTTCAAACTGGAATGGCATGGTGAGCAAAAAAACAATGGATTTAGGCCCAGATATCTGTACTGGGGTGAATGTATGACATTGTTCTGCATTCTGTCCATCAACTGTTGTTTTTGCATTTGTCACCCCGAGTGGGACGGGTATGCTCAGACGTGAGTCCCGTGTTCTCCATGCCATTGGAATCAAGCTATCCTGGCTGAAGAGGGGTGAAACCCCGAAACCGGTCCTTGGATGCTTGTTTTCAGTCCAGGGAGGACCTGGCTTGGTAGTTCGGGCTGGACTGTTCCCATGAGGTACAGGGTCAAGACTGATTTGCATATGGCTGGGTTCAAACTGGAATGGCATGGTTAGCAAAAAAACAATAGATTTAGGCCCAGATCTCTGTACTGGGGTGGAATGTATGACATTGTTTTGCATTCTGTCCATCAACTGTTGTTTTTGCATTTGTCACCCCGAGTGGGACGGGTATGCTCAGACGTAAGTCCAGTGCTCTCCATGCCACTGGAATCAAGCTATCCTGGCTGAAGAGGGGTGAAACCCCGAAACCGGTCCTTGGATGCTTGTTTTCAGTCCAGGGAGGACCTGGCTTGGTAGTTCGGACTGGACTCTTCCCATGAGGCACAGGGTCAAGACTGATTTGCATATGGCTGGGTTCAAACTGGAATGGCATGGTGAGCAAAAAAATGATTAATTTAGGCCCAGATCTCTGAACTGGGGTGAATGTATGACATTGTTCGGCATTCTGTCCATCAACTGTTCTTTTTACATTTGTCACCGCGAGTGCGACGCTCAGACGTGAGTCCAGTGCTCTCCATGCCACTGGAATCAAGCTATCCTGGATGAAGATGGATGAAACCCAGAAACCGGTCCTAGGATGCTTGTTTCCAGTCCAGGGAGGACCTGGCTTGGCAGTTCGGGCTGGACTTTTCCCATGAGGCACAGGGTCAAGACTGATTTGCATATGGCTTGGTTCAAACTGGAATGGCATGGTGAGCCAAAAAACGATGGATTTAGGCCCAGATCTCTGTACTGGGGTGAATGTATGACATTGTTCTGCATTCTGTCCATCAACTGTTGTTTTTGCATTCCTAAAAATGATCTGCCTTTCACCAAAGAGTGAGTTATAGTCTGTGTATGATACTCCTTGCATTCTTAAGGCATGACAGATAACATTATCTTAGATACTGTGATACCCACAGAAGGACTTTTATCTTTCATAAAACATGACTCATTTATTGACTGGCTTCACCACTTAATATCTGAAATTGTGGCAAGAGAGTGCAGACCCAAAACATGTCGGAAGGCAAACAGGAGATAGGTGGAATGCTTGAAATAATTTCTGCTCTGGTATTTTCCAAAGCCACATTTCTGTCCATCAACCTTGGTTCTTTCCTAAAAGAATAGTACATCCTGAACTGCAGAACTGATAAGTCCTCTGTACAGAAACACAAGCGATCATAGACCTGTTTCAACCCAAAACATGTATGCATGAAACCTGTGATAATTTTGGTAAGGGAGATGTTACTTGTTTAATGTTGAGGAAGACCTCTTATCATCAGCATTGAAAAAGAAAATGCTTCGGTGTTAATCTTAAGAAGCATTATTTTTTTCAAAATCAAACTTAGGTTTTTTGTTGAGCTGTAACATGCAACAGCAAAACAAAGTGAAAGTAGACATCACTAATTTCACTTCTGTATAAATGTCAAGGGGTTTGACTCTGCCCTCGAGCACCACTCAACCAGGGCTGGTCTGGCCGCCGCAGGCACTGGGCATTTCCTTGGTGGGCTGCCAGGGCTGGGGCCGGTTTTGGGCCCCTGTGGGGCAGATTTTGTTACAGGGCTATTTTTGAAGCATAGCTGCAATATTGGCCGCTGTAACGAAATCGGACGAAACCGGCCCTGGCAAACTGCTCGCCTGCACCCCCAACCCACCGGGGGCCGGCCGAGCACTTTGCCAGGACCGGTTTTGGTTCCCAGTCCGGCGCAGCACTCAAAACAGGAGAGGCAGCGATGGAGAGTGGATAATGTCCCCTTTCCAACACTGTCTCTCAGCGGCGGTTTGTGTACGAAGGTGGGGGAGCATCCCCCCCTCAACCTCCCCATCTGCGAGCACCGCAGGAAAAAGTAAAATGGCAATGAAAATATTTAATTGCCATTTTATGTTTTACCATTGTGTGCGCTGCAGCAGCCAGCCTGCCTCGAGCCCAGAGACATGCAGAACGTGTACTCTGCTGTCGATTGGCACCAAAGGACAAGAGCAGTGGCTGGCTGGATGCTCCAATGTGCTCAGTTTACTTTGGCCAACTGTCTTCCGCCGGCCAAAGTGACATGCGTGCTTTGAAGCTCTCCATGCAGCTGTCTTAGACAGCTGGTTGGAGACCAAGCACAGGCCTACAGGGCCGGAAAGAGCGTCTAGTCAGCCCACTGCATCCAATCCTGGTGCTGCTCTCAGGCTGGTTACCAGCATGAGAGAAGCGCCAGGATTGGTTAGGGGAATTGAGGATACAGAGAAGAATACGGCGATAGGAGGACGTCAGAGTCATGCAGGCAGCAAGGAAAGTGATTATTTTGTCTTTTTATTTACACACACCTTGCTTCCATGCACCCACCCACCACCCATTTGCCCGCCTCCCCCCACTCATTTTCAATGAAAGCCGTGGCGGCTATCTTTCCCTGTTGGAACCCTGTTTGAGATTGATATCACCTTGAGATCCCTAAGCAGAGATCCACCCAACTGGACACCAGGGATTGCTGTTTGGGGTGGAGCTGAACCCCCTGGAATTTTTTGCTACCCTGCGGGATGATATGGATTTTTCACCCTCAATTATCCCCTCAGGGAGGGGCAGAAAGTCCACAAGAACAAAAGAATTAACAAGCATTGGCAAAGCCAATAGGTCTCACCTATGCAAGAGCTATTGGCTTTGCCAATATGTTTTAGCCATAGTGACATCAACGTGGCTGCTGTTCAGCATGGCTAAATGTTGTGCATAGTCTGTGTGGTTGGTATGTGAGGGTGCCTGTGATGGTCGTGGCAGGGCTGACTTGTAGTCAGAAATGCATGTGTTCCATGAAAGGGGTGGGTTCGTCAGTGGAAGTCGTG
Organism: Triturus cristatus; assembly: GCF_964204655.1. Taxonomy (NCBI): domain Eukaryota; kingdom Metazoa; phylum Chordata; class Amphibia; order Caudata; family Salamandridae; genus Triturus; species Triturus cristatus. The sequence goes on along the minus strand of NC_140595.1, from coordinate 628,276,758 downwards.
CAGGTGATGGTCTTTCTGTGAATGATAGTGAGGCCTCCGCTGGGTTTGCGGTGCCTGTCCTGGCAGAGGATCGATGGCTGTGGTGATGACTGGGGCGGATGACGGATTGAGGCAGGTTTTTGTGAGAAAAAGGATGACCGGGAAGTGTGTGTCAATGAGGTTCCAGACCTCGGTGACAAGTTTGCAGAGAGATCTGGTGCATTCATGTGATACGGGTGAGGCAAGCGTGGAGGGTGGAGAAGTGTTGCTACAAGAGAAGTGCCATTGAGTGCATGAGGAAGGTCCTATCATGGAGTGAGGTGTGACATGGAGGCACCTTTCATGGTGATATCTGGTGTGAAGTGCTTGCAGGTCAGAGGATGTGTAGCGGCAGAGGTCGGATGAACCAGGGCCCATGGCATTGGGTGCAGACAAGCACAGACGGGCTTGTCTTTGGTGCACTTTTAGCCACCATTAAGCAGGTCCTATGAGAAGAAAGAGTGTGCGGGACAGGGCTAGGGAGGGGTGAGAAGAAGAAGGTATGAGGAAGACGTGGGAGAAACAGGTAAGGAGAGGGGGGAGAATTGAGGCAGAAATCGCAGGAGGGATAAAGTCCCTGGAGAAAAGGGAAGAAACAGGGGAGAAAAGAAGAGAAAAACACTCATGGACTCAAAAAGTTGTCAAAACAGTCGAGAAGCCAGAGACAGAGTGAAAATGGTGAGAGGGAGCAGGCACAGGAGAGAGTGAGAAGAGGAGTGCAGTAAGGTGCGAGAGTGAAAGTAGCAGAGAGGCAAGCAGGAGAGCAGGAGAGCAAAAAGACAGCAGACGAGAGGGAGATAGGAGGAGCACAAGAGGCTGGACCTCGAGGCAGACAGCCAGGTCCAAAAGGGCCTTAGACTTGTCAAAGGACCGACGCAGGTAAGTGGGTGCTGGGGCCTAGGCAGAGTCCTGAAAAGTGGAAACTGAGGTCTAGGCAGAGACCTGAAAATTAGCAAGCATAATTGAGGCTAAAGGACACTATAGATCCGTTAAAAATTGCTTCCATATTTGATTATGGAATTCATTAGCACACAGAGAAATATGCAGATATATAAAGCAAATACGCGGAAGAATAGGAATAAATGAGTATGTTTCCACAGTCTCTACATAAATGGCCATTTGAAGGATTCAGAAAGTTGTCTAGATTTTAGATAACTATCACTTTCTGGGTTACTTGTTTCCACCACAAACTGCAAATAGGTTTAGCCGCAAAAATAAGAAAAATGGCCTACCAGTTAGAACAATAAAAAACATGTGGTAACAAAGTGGGTTTCTTTCACAACTGCTTGATCCCGAAAGCTGGGAAGATGGTGATCTTAGCACAGCAAACCTTTTGTTCAAGCCATGTTAAGAGAGAAAACACATGCTTTCTTATATAGCACTTTTCCCCTATTTTTTCAAGAAACCCCCAATTTTTGCTCCATTTAGGGTATTTACTCTGTACCTTCAAGAGGAATCTGCAAATTCTGTGTTTCTTTAAAATCCCAAAGATGTGGGAAACAAGGAAACAGGGTTGGCCTAGATACTTTTTGTGGGGAAAAGATTATGGAGGCTTAAGTGTGAAGTGCCACAAACACTTTTTTTAAATGGCTCAGCTCTGTGAGTGGAAAAGCCTCAGCATCAACGGCCTTACCAGTGTCAGCCTGTCCATGATCAATAACAGGGATTATAAATTGTTAGAATATGCAACTTTTGCTGCCCATGCTGTAGTCCATGTAGAATACTTCTTGGATTTCATTAAAAAAATTACAATAGAAAGTTGTGGTTAGCGAGTGTAGAAATCTCCTTCAGATGCACTTAATTCTAGCAGAGCATTTTCATAATCGCGCGAGGCGTTCTGCTTAATTTTGAATAACAGTTCCCTTAATGGCGCTTCAGATATTGATTTGGATTGTTCACTCGCTTTTTATGTGGTTTTTAGCCACTTAGCTTCGACTAACTGAAGTAATTGAATTTCATAAATTAAACTTTTTCAAATATGTATAATAAATTGTAGAGGTTGGCTTATAATTTTCGGACGTTGCTGATTAATGTGCTCCCATCTTGACTTGATTTAAAAAGAAAAATGAAGCAAAAGTAGAAATGTTCTTTTTTCATGATTTCTTGGCAGCTTATTTTGACATGATTAATGAGATTTTATGTTCAAGTTAATCTAAGATACCCTCACAACCCTAACATTATATTTTTGATTGTCTTCATCAGGTGGGACAGAAGGGCAGTAGTCACATAATTGTGCACTTTCATATAAACAAATATTCCCCAAGTTAGGAGATCGGTTTGGATAGTAGCAACCAATTAGATTACTTTTTAATAGTCATCACTGTTTGGATTTTGACATAAAAGCTGATTTGGATGTCTGTCGGAGGAAACTCCGACTGACATCCCTGTGGTGTTGAGTCCGACCAACATTGGGTCAGCGGTTCAAAACCGCATTTACGATGCAACTGCACATGGTGCGGTGGCAGACTCCCATTTCCCCATGGGAGCTTGTGCGGTGGTCTGAAACCGGCTGCAGGACAAGCTCCCATAGAGAAATGGGAGTCACTGTGAATCCCTGCACCCTGTGGCAGGCACCATGAGAACCAGTGATTTACAGGGGGGCACCATACCCTTTGTGTCCCCAACCGGAGGCCACGATAGAAAGGGGGCCCTGCTAGGAGCCCCCAAAGTTGCTTTTCGACAGGTTTTCCATGTCAGAAAACCCAACATGAAAAGCCTGTCGGAAACCGATATCATAATGCCGACGGCGGAAACGCCATCCTTAAGGGATTATGTTGCAGTTTCCGACTAGCCAACGGGCTCCTTGAGCCCACAGGAACCCAGCCAGAATGACCAGCCGATTTGACTTTTAACCGCCGTAATCAGAATACGGCGATCAGAAGTCAAATCAAGGTTGTCCGTTGGAAAGCCTCACACCACCGACCAACATCCTAATTAGGCCCTAAGTGCTCTATTTTATAAAAGGGAAAAGTACTGAAGCTTGAGGTGCATTTGTTCTCTTGGAAGTACATTTTCCAGTAAATCAACATTTTCAATGTGCTTTGTGTGTAACATAATTTAGATGGAGTGTCCCATTAGAATCACCATCATCCACTAAATGATGGTGAGTTCTCAATCCCAAGGATTATATGAGTATGTGGGTCTTCTCTAGCCTGATACTCTTTCCACCAAAAGAAATTGGTGACTTCTCAAAAAAAAAAGGTTGGGTTCAATTTTTATTAAAATAAAAAGTTTAACAGTGCCTGTTTTTTTTATGTTAAAAGTGTGAAACAATTATTGGGTCAGTGGAAAATAATTGACTAGGTGTCGTATTTTCAATTCCTGATATGTATGCATATACACCTTTTAAGAAGACAAGTAATGCACCCAGTTGGGTGGGTTAGTGGTCCTGGGTTCTGTAATATACCGCATACTTCTGATTGTCTGCGATACTTGTATGCTTTCTACCTCATAAATTTGCCAAAACACTGATTATGATTTCTTCCAGTTGTTGGTCATTTATTTTTGCAATTTGACAAAGTGCTCTTCTGAAGTCATAATATTGTAAATTGTCCCAAATTATTAAATGTGATCCACAGCATAATTAAAACTGACAATGCTGACTCGTACAGCAGATGGAAATATATCATATATTCCAATGAAACCATGGATTCGCAGAGAACATTTCAGATGTATGGCATTCATCCAGTTATTTGTAATGGCCTGACCTGTGGTCTCTTACCTTGTCCATTGGGGAAAAACATCTGGGATTAATTGCCATTCAAACATTTATGCTATGCATGAATTAGCTGTCATTTTCTTGTTTCATTTGATACATATCAATTAATTCATCTTTGAATGTAATGAAAGGCCGCTTTCATACATTTTCTACATGTCCAATTGCTGTGGTTTTGGAACTTTAATTTTAGTTTTTTGTTGTCTTCTTTGTAAGAGTCATCAACATGCTCTTACAATAGTAAATTAATATTTTTACGTTTTTATGTTTGTGTTTTATGCAATTAATAATTTGAGGGTTTCTTCATCTTATATCCACACAGTTTCACATATTTATAATCTTTGGTTGGAATTCCATTAATGAGTGTCACATGTTTTTCATACACTATCCTCTGTAAAGTTTCCGTGTATCTCATGACATCGAGATGTAAATTTAACACCTTGCATTCTGTTCTTTCATCAGTTCTTTTAGTCTGTAAGCAAATCACTGTTTGAAAGGGGTTCACAGTTTGTATGAGAACACTTTGATGCACACTTCTGGTGGGTATGCTGTTATTTGTGAATTCATTGAAACAATATTTGCATGTTGTCTAATTATCTTTTACATTTACTTAGTTTAAGCTACAATATTAACAGTCAATTTGTTCTATGCATCATTGATTTCTAATTCTATTAGTTCTTTTTTGAGTTATGGCTTGCACTAAGGAATTAATCAAATGTTATGAGATCCTCAAAACTTTTTTTTATTTTTTATTCGAGCTATTGATAAAGCTGAGTTCAAGTAGCATTTTTCTTGACTTTGCACTTTCCACCAAAGAACGCCTCTGTGCTTTTAAATAAACCAATTGTAATTCTTTGTAGGTATTTTGATGGTTTTCTGGCATGCCAAAGTTCGTGCACAGGTGTGCATACTACACTAATATGTATTTCTAGCAAATGTAAATGATATATATGCTTTGGTAGGCACTGTTATTTAAAAAGGAGTGGCCTGTTAATTTAGTTATAGGACTGTTTGATCGTGGATATATGTTCATTTTGTCAATCGTGAATTGCTTTAGAATCACTGATAAAAAAAGAATAGTCTTCTAGAATACTGCAAATGTACTGCATTCTCTTGTGGTGTGTGCTCTCGTTTCCCGTTTTGTTCTTGTTGTTTTATTTCTTCTACAGTTTCCAGGAGCATGAATTGTCCTCGGTTTACTTTAAAGGCCCAGTCAGATACATGGAGGGAGTACACTGAAGTTCTGGTGATAAGTTTCTTCATCAAAATACAATTCCATTTTGGTGGTGTTTTTACCATCTGGCTGCAGACAGCTTTAGCTGTCTGTTGCAAACGCTAACGAGATCAGTAGAGGGCCATGGCGTATCATGGATGGGAGTCACTGACTTTTATTTTATTGTTAGTAAAGTGGATGTGTCATTTTTCAGTTCACAATTACACATGCATATAATAATGGCACCACGTTGTGCCTACTGTGTGTGTTACAGCTAATGTAAGCCAGGTATGTATGTTTTGCCAATGCTTATTTTATTTGCTAATTTAGTCTGGGACTCAGGTGGAATACATTATTTAATTCTTCATAGGGTAACTTCATAGAGTTTGTGAGGGGTGGCTAGATTTTCCACAATTGATTTTGCAAGAATATCTTTTAGAAAGCATATTTCATATGATGATCGTTCAACATCTTTTATTTAATTTTTTTACATTTTTGCTAGAAAAGCTTGGTCTGATTTATTTTCATGCCCTATTTTTGCATTCAGTGTGAGATTTTTTATTAGTTGCTTAGCTCATACTGTCACTTCATGTGGACTACAGTTATTTTTGAAAGCTTTGATTTTTTTACACTTTAGTAGTAAGTGAATTTTCTAATTGCTTTTCAATGCACTTTAAGTTTTTTAGCTACTTTTGGATGTCATTTTATTCTTCACATGTGTGTATTTGTAATATTTACTGGTGTATATAAAATATTTTAGGTTACTTGAAATTTAAAGACAAAATACGCTTTTTGGGATTTTCAGATTTTTCTGTGATTGCTTGGCATTTTTTTAAATAATGTAGTATGCTTGATGTTGATCCAGTGAAAAGATAACTATGATGATTTTGTCACAATATTTTATTACTTTCTTTGTTATTTGTCTGTATTAATTTGTGTTCCCTCCTAATTATGTGTCCTTTGGTTGTGCAGGGTAACAGAGAGGTGTACAGTACACATTTTGCTATTTGTGGTTGCGACTAACGCCTTCTATTTGATGACGTGTTTTTGTTTATTATTTGAAGTATCAATTGCTATTTTTAGCATGTCATTAGTTTTTTCTATAGTGTAAGTGACCTGCTTTGGGCAGAAACGTTTGGGACACTAAAGGCTTAGTTTAATGCTAATTTTAATGGTTGACTCTAATGTGTACAGTTGAAGTGTTACCATTGATATTCATAATGTGTAGTGTGCTTCTTCCAAGTTGGTAGGAAATACTATATTTTTTAATTCTTGTTGTTGGTGTGATTGTGCACAATCACCTGTAGAGGTTTGAAACTATGGCTACGTACATTGGTATATGCTTGCATTATTTACTGTATGCAGTTGTGGAAAGCACTTTTTATGTCATGCATTTTATGACATTTGAAGTGAGTTTGAGATTAAATGAAGTATCAACTGTTACTATCAATAAGGTGTTTTTTTTGTAGCTTATTAAATTGCTGATGAGGTGGTAATATATTTTGTGAGCACGAGTTGTGTAATTCTACAATGATGGTTGATAGTTGCTAACTATAGCGTGTATGGAGTATTAAATAGTAAACATGTCTTTTAGATAGTAGGGTTAGTTTATACATGTGTATTGTTTTTCCTTTATTAGTGCTTTTTGTAAGTTTTGTATACTTAAGTGTAGTTTGCATTAACATTTTAGACATTGACCGTATAACTTTTGGCCAAGTATTCTGCCATTTTTAGGTCTCACCTACCAGACAGTTCAAGTTGTCTGGTGGTGAAAAAAACTATTGCCAGCTTACAGTGGACTTAGAGCCCATTCATTACTTAGCATTAGTTGGTTTTGTCGGATTTCCCATTTGCGTGCTTGCTATTCATTAGCTTTTGTGGGTTTTACTTTTTAGGTCTCGCATAGAAAGCGCAATGCGCTGTCTCCTCGAGACTTATTGTTTTCTTACAGTGGGCTTAGAGCCTGCCCATTACATACCATCGGTTGACTTCATGGTCACTGTCATGTTCTTGCTTCTCATTGGTCAGTACCTGAGGTCACCACTCCCTCTTCCCATGTTTGTCCCTCCCTGGGAGCATGGCTCATGTACTGATTATTTACTTTTTTATTGTCCTCCTGCTACTGACACTCAATTGCGGTACTTTTTTCTTTTACTTGGCGTTTACTACTCCATGATAGTGTGTGCGTTTTTGCTGTGTCCCTCGTGCACTTCTCTCATGCTGCATTCCTCATTGCCCTTTTGACCCCTTGCTCTCTCCACATTGCACTGACCCTGCCCTTGTGTTCTCTCCACCACCCTCTATTTTGCCCCTTGCCTCTCAATCCCTCCCACTCTCTCCCGTGTTGCTTTATTTGTCTATTCTGTCTGTACGTTGCTGCCGCCCCCGTTTAATATTACTTTATCTCATCATGGACTTGGTATTATGTTAATCAGTGTGCTGCTTAGCCACGAGTCTGTAACTGGTCGATGGCACTGCAGCAGAGGTGGTTTCCAGGAGCTGTTATTTGTTATCATGGGGCAGTGGTGAATAATCCCAGGCTGCCTGCAATTTCTCTACTTTTAATTTCTGTGGGCATGGCTGGCCATTCTGTCTCCACTTAGAAGTGACATCTCTGTGAGGCGATTCAGGCTGTCTGAGCTGAATGAGATAAATTCCTGCAGCCCGGAAAACTGGTCTGCTGAGCTTGCGTCCCACCCAGCTCCTGTCCTGCTTCTGGAGAGACTTTGCCTGTCTAAAACTACTCCACTCATTGGTGTTGCCACCTAAACATTTCACTGCTTTGATTCAGGGGAGTTCTGCAAAACTGCCTCCTTCCATAGTCTACCTCTCCCCTGAACGCTAGTATTGCTATAATGTGTTATAACCTATGTCTTCTGCAATTAAAGTTTTTAAAAATTGCTATGGCATTCAATGAAAGTCAAAAAAACACCCCTATGACATCCAGCGCTGGTGTCATAAGTGTTTCTTTTTTTTTACTTTCAGTCCTGCTTCACAGCAGCAGCTACATTACTAAAAATAAAAAACAGTGACAAAGACAATAACACTTGCATAGGCAAGACCTATTGGCTTTGCCAGTGCTTGTTTTTCTTATGTTTGTTCCTCCACTGGAGGATGGACGCATTACTTGTGTCCTTCCACTGCTTACTTTTCAAGCACAACTTTTTTGGGTGAAACAGTCCAGAAGAGTGCATGTATTTTCCAGCGGTCTCTCTTTCCCCGCCCTGCACCGCACTCTGTGTTTCTCTCTCTTGCCCATGTGCTTCTCCTCCATGTTGCCTCCTCCCTCATTTGCTTCCCTCAAAAGCTCCATGTTACTATCTAGCCAGTGTGCTTCCCTCCCTTCCACACTCCATGATCTACACTCTCATCCGTGTGGTCCCCCACCCTCTGTAGTGCTACCCCATCTGCACCTTACATATTGCTTCTGCCGTCTGTGTTGCTTCATTCTCCTCCCGTGTTACTACCCTCCTCCCATGCCCTCCGTGCATTCCCCACCCGCACCTCAAAAAAAGAACAGTAGAGCAAAAGCTTTTTTTTTCCATTTTTATTTACTTATCCAACTTGAATCTGTAAATAAAAGGAGAAAAAAGTTCCTGAATGATTTTGAAGGTACAAGCATGCGTGTTGTGAGTTCCTACTTAATGAGGCAGGCATATGCATCATAGCACCTGTGAGAAGCTGGCCTGGTATATGCTGTCCACTACTTATAGTGGGCACCTTGCACCAGTCCAAACAACCCCTTATTGATGATAGGTTAAAGACAACCTTTATTGAAAGGTATCCTAGTGGTAGCTATGGAGAGCAGCCTTCAGGCTAAGTCTTGAAGGAATGTAAAGCAGCTTGTTTTACCAGTCTATAATCTCTGGAATGACCAAATGAAAGGGAACCACACCAGGTATATATATAAAATATATGTATTTATATCTAAATACACCCTACTAGTCTCTTTGTGAGGCTAGAGGTCTAAACACATAAGTTACACTTCAAATAGTACAGTAAAATAGCACAAATACACGTCAGGCCCTAGAGGCGAGCCAAACCATATACTAAAATAGTGGTATAAGAACTATGACTTAACAAGACACAAGGCCTAGAGCCTGTAGAATCACTGGGACCCCAAGGAACCACCCAAGGTAGTGACACAGGGGACCCACGGGGGCCGTGTGCAGTGTGACAACACAGCCGCGAGCTCCCGTTAGCTTCTATGAGGAAAGTCAAGGTTAGATTTTCAAAGATTAGAGACACTTAGAAATGGGTCAGGACCAAACCCTTTTGGACTTAGGAAGTTCTAGGGTCAACACCCACGGGAGCACAGGAGTACCCGAGTTACCTCACCCAGGGAAGCCGGGTGCATAGGTGTCAAATGGTGTCGGGTCGCGTCATCGTTTTCAATGGGAGCTGGCAAAAAAGTGCTGCTGCCGGGAAGATGCGAAGTGTTCGAAGAGATCCAAGCCTGGATCGAAGTCGAGAAGAACCTGAAAGCAGAGGGGACAGAGTCTGGGTCACTAGCCAGTGACCAGGAGCACGATAGGCGAATGCCCACCGATGTCGGGTGATTTCAGGTGAAGAAGGTGAAGCTTGACTCTTCAGCCACGAGGACCAGGAGGACAACCAGGAGCTGGATTCGAGCTGTCCCACAAAGGATGTTGAGTGCTGCAGTGTCGGTGCCCAGATTGGACACAACAAGCCATGGCAACAGCAACCCACTCAGAAAGGAGAAAGATGCTTTGGTGCAGACCAGCAAGGTCTGAGGGACTCACCACTTGGTAGGGAGTCAGGGCACGTCTGGAGCAACCAGGAAAGCCCATGGAAAATCAAAGTTACCTTCACAGGGACCCACCAGTCAACAGACCAGGGATCGCGAAGGGACTTCGAGAGGAATCACAAAATGGCGGCCCATGGGTCACTCGGGGTGGCTAGGCTGACAATCTTCGGTGGATTCTCTCCTCGAGCTGGAGGCTACAAGTAACCCCAAGCGCGACTTCAAGGGATGTCGAGTTCCGGTTCCACGTTACTCACGAGGGCTGCGGGTCTCAGCTTTGCTGGGGTCTCGGGTCAGCCTCTGAGAAGTCTGGAAATCCTCTTCCTGTGTTGCAAACTCTTTGGCGTCCGGCAGGAGCTTCAGAGATGCAGACCGGCAATTGCTTTGTTGGTGCCTGCCAAGCAGGGGAGTCACTCCTTGACCCCAAGGGAGATTTCTTCAGTCCTCTAGTCATTAGTAAAGCATTGAAGTTCCAGGATTCAGTTGCAGAGTTTCGTCCAGGGATATCTAAAGTCCTGTTGCCAGGGGTTCCTTACTTATACCTAAGGAAGGGGTTGGACTAACTCTAGGGACCCACCTATGGGAGAGTTTGGAAAGAGGGGTGGCTACACCCATTTCCTTTGTCCAGCTTACCGCCAGAGCAGGGGCTGGAAGCCCCTGAACCGGTTTGAGCTGGACTATGCACAGGGACACCAAATGTGCCCCCAGTGCAGGACTTCAAAGCACTCTGAGAGTGCTCCCACCCAGCCCCAATACACATAAGCCTGTCTGGGAGGTGTTTACACCTCCCTGTGACAGGAAACCTATTGTCCATGCCTCCCCTGCCAGAGTTTCGGTCAGCAGAAGGAGGCCAGACCCGTGTCTGTGGCTGCAGCATCCATTTTGTGATGCCAGGGCTCTGTTAAGTTGGTACTGGGTATACCGGTGCTGCCATGTCTCTCCCTCTAGAAGGGTGGGATCATATTCTCACATCAGGAATTGATGTGGGGGTATGATTCCAAGGTGTTTGACACGAAACACGACATGTTTCCGTGCAACCAGTCCAAAGTTAGCATTAACCGTTTTAGATATAATGCACTTAAGAGTATATGGTCAGGCTGCACTACTGACAACCCCGGAGAAGAGATTCCGAAGGCTGCAGAGGGGCTCAGATCATGCCTGGGCACCCTCCTACATATAACCAAGCACCCTGCCTTCAGGATTGATAAGGCCTGCCATAGGGATGACTGATAGGTTTCTATGTGCAGCGATAGGTGAGATATAGTGAACCTATATCTCAGTAAGGGGTGCATGCACCACCTTACCCAGGCTGAAGAAGCAGACCTGTGGTGTCATTTTGGAGGGCTTTCCATGGGTGGCATAATACATGCTTCAGCCCCTGGTAGGCCTCTGGCATACCTATGCCCTTGGTACATAGTATACCATATACTAGGGACTTATAAGGGCACCTCAGAATCCAATCTGTGATGTACCTAGTGTACATGGAATCAATTTAGAGAGGAAGCAGCTAGGCTGGGGCCCTGAATAGCAGGGTCCCAGCCAGACTAAAGTCGAAAAACAGTGTTACAGCAGCAAAAAGTGGGGGTAAGCATGTGAAGCAGATCCTACTCTCCTACAGCACCTTTTTCTGTTTCCTCTTTAGCCATGCTGCACAGCATTGGTGATGCTGTGCAGTATTGCTAAAAACCACTAGCAAAACCAGTAGGTTCTGTAAGTAATACAGATTGGCTTTGCCAGTGCTTGTTATATGTATTTATCATATATATATGTATAGAGTTTTGTTTATAAATTCACACATGCTTTGTCTCTTAATAAATCTAGATTACATATATTTGGCAGTGTTCAAAAGCAAGCCTGCTGGAAGTCGCCCTTTTCAGCGGGGGTGGCTTGTGGTTTCTGGGGCGACCCGACCAAACAGATATGTTGCAAATGTTCTGAGTACAAAGACATGCACACTCAGGACTACATATAAACTTGTAATGGTCAAAGAAAGAGGATTGCGTAAAAGTATAATACAGGCAGTGTCACCATCTTGTATGCCTCAATTCACAATAGCTGGCTTTTCGAAAACATGCACATATAAACACAGGCTGGAATAAATAATGCAGCGATTAATGAAAATAATAGATTTTAAATAATGTACAAATAAATGTTATTCGGTCACTTCATAATCGTAAATGAATAGTGCCATATAATCATGGCATACAGCATCAGCATTGGGTATATGGTTCAATCATATATCTAGTACATGGTTACAACATGCAATCTGGTGAGTTACATGTACACGTACATCTAATTAGACCCGTGTATTACTAATTCAACTCCAGGGTATACTCTCATGTGAAAAAATTTATGTAAATGTACTAAAGCTGGTAGTATCAAAGACACCAACCCTATATACCACCCCAGTGGGCATACAAAAAATACTGACAAGTATTGGTGTAAAACTGTTCAGTGGTTTGGGCCCCCCTTTTTTCTTGGCCTCTGCTTGATGGATCACCCTGAAACTTTCCAAATGCAAACTAGTCAACAAGTTTCTTTAAAGTTTCTTGGAGATTTGTCAAATGGTGCCAAAGTTATTAGCAGCACAAAAAAAGGAATTTCCTAATGAAACACGATCCTAACAATAACTACCCAGTGGCGACTGCCACTAGTTTTTTTATGTATATATTAAATGTATGACACCAAATTTGGCAGAAAGGAATATTTGGTTACGCAGATTATGCTTTCAGTTATTTGGTGTGAATCTGTTCAGTAATTGCTGAGAAATTTAAGAAAATAGAGATAGTGATATCTGTGGCCGAAACAACTTCGTTAAAAATAACGAGCTTGTGCAGGGAAATGGAGAGCTGTGATTGGCGGCCAACACTACAACCAGGAAGTGTTGGCAGCCATCTTGGGGTTCTGCTTCAGCTGAGTCCCAAAAACAAAATGTAAAAGGGGGAAGGGCAGGTGTTATACTACTGCTGCTGTGTCTATGTGAGAGAATGTTGGTGAATGGAATTTTCGTGTGTGTGAGTGTCTGCTGGTGATAGGCTGAGCAGCAGTGAGGCTGCTCCTGGTGGGGTTCTTCCTTGTAACATCAACTTAATAAATCAACTTGAAGATACTACATGGAATGGACATTACTTTTCATTACAACATATTTTGGCGACGATTCATGGAAGAACCTACATGTATGAGTTGAATGAACTAATGTTTAAGGAAAAGGAACCCTTTCAGAAACTACAAACTGCGTACTTTAAGAAGCTGGCACCCCTGAGCCCCACCGGTGACCACTCCATCGGTTGCCCCAACCCGTAAGTGCCAGTTTCCGTTGGACTTTATTCCCCTACAATCCTGTTTTGGAAGATATGTTCTTGTCATGCTGCCTGTCTGCCCTGCTACCTGCCTGCCTGTCTACCTTGCTGCCTGCCTCCTCTGCTCCCTTGGAAGACATCTCAAGTGAAAGGATTTTCCGTAGTCAGGTCTTTGTACCGGTCTGCTGCAACTGTCCGCCTGTGTGCCTCCTGGAGTGTTCACTTGTGATGCTGTGTTACTAACTACCTTCGTGCTGCCGGTCTTCAAGCCTATGGTGAAAGTTTTGCGACCCTGGCAGTGTTCTGCGCTGCAACTGGCAGAGGAAAACTCCAGACTCTGTGACAAGAACAGCTTTGGGTGACAAGTGTTCCTGGACTCCGTATTATGAGGTGCAACTGTGTCAGGAAGTTTACAACAGTAGGAATGCCTGACCCTTAAAGTCGTTACTGTGGTCCCAGAGAGACCCCGACAGGCCAAAAAAGCTTTTTTTGTTAAACAAATACAGCGAAATCACAATCTTAATGAATTTGCAGTAAAAATTAAAAGAAATAAGCACAGGCTCCCGTACTTGTTTTTATTTAACCCCCTGTTGGGTCAGGTCCTGGGGGCATGCCATTGAAATAGGAGAAGGGCACATGGGGCCCCCCTCCTAGGGTTCATGAAAGCCCTGGAGACCGCCACCTCCCTGGCGCATGTCATTGGTGATGTAATATGTGAGGTCATAAGCAGTACATTGTGGGAGCTTGAGTTATAGTTAGCTCAGGTAACTATAACTGCTGAATTTCTATGGTTTTGTACGAGTAAATCTGAGCCTAACTATAACATCCCTGCAGTGGTGTCTTGCAGAGGGAGTGCTGCGGGTGGTGAGGCTGGGTGGGGGAGGGCCAGGGCGGGGGATAGTGGAGTAGGACATACGACGGCAGGTATTTTTTTATTTATTTACGTTCACCTTTGCCGTCGTATGCCCGACTCCACTACCCCCTCACCCTGCCCCGCCCCACCCACCGCCCCGCAGCACTTCCTCTGCGAGCCGCCACTGCGTCCCTGTAACCTTTGTTATTTTAGGTGAATATATATATATAATAATATATAACCCCATTTGAAGCTCACTCTAGCATCTAGCAAAATCAAATGTAATTTGGACAACCTCTTTTGAAGTAGTAATTCAAAAGTTTTTCAAACTGGCCAGGTTTCAGTACTGCAGCACAGCATCTGTGGCAGATGGGCTTGTGGCGGCTGAGACGTCATTGCAAAAGGAAGGTGTGTGGCATAACACCCAGATGGAGGGGTGGGTCTTCTGGGTCAACTTAGGCAGACATGTATTTAGATCCAGGAATGAAATCTATTGGCACCTGGCAACATTGCTTTGTAAAATGTCTGCATTCATGCTAGTTCATTCACCAGCTTTCGTCCTGCACCTATTTTATTTTCCTTTGTCAGTCACCTCAGGTGTCACTTGAGGTTGCTCTGCTGGTTCCCGAAGTAATCACTGTCCTAGCTTCAGCCCCTGTTCTCTGTCATTCCATGGTCTGTTGGACTTGGCTGCTTTCCAGCTTCTGTCCCCTCCTTTGTCCAGTCATTCCTGAGTTCATGGGTGCCTGACCGAATGGAAGCTTGTGAGTACAAACATCATAGGGGGTGAGATTGGATTCCATGTGTTTAAGTACCATGGTGTGTACTCACCTGTGATCAATACATCTCTTAAGAAGGAGAGATGAGAATTTAATGACATCCTGTGACATTGTTGCACTACCTGAAAGAACTCTGCATATGGGAACTGCTGAGTGGAAGAGCCAAGCTGTATCTCTCTCTATCACGAATCCATTCCACTTCCCCCATGAACTACAGTGAATACTGGTTTACATTAATTGAAGGTGTAGAGGTTTACACCTAGGAGCAAGGTGCATTATCGTCGAACTCACTGTATACCCATTACCTGAAACTATCACCGCTCAACCACGTGATCCACAGCTACTCCTCACAAATACGCCACCTTCAGTGAATGCTGGTTCACCCCTCTCGCAAGCTTCCAGTAGATCATCTCCTTGCTAGAGCATGGCACCTGGGCTGGACCCCAGTCATTTACCTCCTTCACCCCGGCATAGAGCTCATCTTCTCTCCGTAATCCTTCTGTCTCTTGCAATCTTGAACACGGGGTTGGGCATCAGAGAGGATCTCCACTATGCCAGAATGTCAAAGTGTGGTCTACCATGCAGCCACAACCACTTCCACTAAGCATGGCTCGGGAGCAGGTACCATCTTAGAGTTGTGTTCCATTGGAGAAATACCATTGCCTTTATTCCTCTCTAGTCCAGAACTTGCATCTTGGC
Organism: Triturus cristatus; assembly: GCF_964204655.1. NCBI lineage: Eukaryota > Metazoa > Chordata > Amphibia > Caudata > Salamandridae > Triturus > Triturus cristatus. Next base: position 628,261,417 of record NC_140595.1, on the reverse strand, counting down.
CAGCTGATCAATCAGTGTGTGATCAGTCTCTGCCTCACCACCAGCTCTTCTTTGCTGGTGTAGGTGCGCTGTACCCCTAACATTCTATAGCTCAATGGCACGTCCAGGATTTGGGTGGATAGGGACGGCATTAACCTTAATTTCATGAGGCAATGTGTCCAAGAGACAAAGTAAAAAACAGCATTTCAAAAATACAGTCAAATAAGTAAGGACTGACTCAAAAAGTCAATTTAGAGTGGAATTTAGGAAAACATGAAGGTTTACTGCAAATTCGAAAGAATTACAACACAGAAATAGTAAATTGTGGATGCAGCAAATTATATTCAAATGCATAACGTTTTTCAACAAAAGGAACAATGCAGCATTATAGGCAAAATCAATAACAGACTAAGGGCCTGATTCAGAGGTCAGTGGATGAACACAAACCTATCAGATGCCGTCTCCTCTGTATTACTAGTGCACTTAAAAGATGGCGAACGGGATATCTGTCATGTTTGTGATGGAGTAACCCGCCCGTCGAGCTGTAAATCAGGCACTAAGTCTCAAACGAATAACAAATTTAGTAAGAAATCAGGCAGCATCCCTAGAGGTCGGGAAAATCCTTAGGCCCACCCTCAAATTCAAGGGTTTATGTAGCCATTTTCTCCATAGGAAACTAATAGAATTGCAAACTCCTCATGGTATGAGCAAAGAATTAAATGTTCAATAAATCAAATTGCAGATTCTTAAAATTGGCATACAGCCCTACTTCCATAGCACTAGGACCCCACATGAATATTGATTCAACCCATCTCACCCAATGTCACCTGGAGCTGTCAGGTCAAAGTTATTACATAAGCAACAACGAACCATTGAGGATGAATGCGATACCGCGTGCAATCGGAAGGTCCTTGAGAAACTGCTACAGTAGGCCATCTTCGAGAGCAGTGTAATTCGGAAATAAACAAACCCACATCTTACTTGACTACATATAGCAGAAACACAAATTAGCAATACACATTATGGGCCAAATGTTTCACTATCAGGAATAGCGATTACCTAATTGCGACTTTCTGCAAATCACAATTAGATAATCGCTGTTCCTAATGTATGAAACTTCATGAGTTTCATTTAGCGATTCCTAGGGGGTCACATATCGACCTACTTTATTAATATTAATAAGGTAGGTCGCAATTTGCGACCCATTATGAATCTCAAACATCATGGGGATGGTGGCCTGTTGGGTCAGCAGACCACCATGTCCGTGATTGCTTTTAAATAAAGCAATCACTTTTCTTTTTTTAATTTGGGGGGGGAGTTTCAAATTTTGGCAGTGCAACCTGAAAAGGACTGGCTGAGTGTGCGCATTTCCCTGAAGACTGGATCCAGGGCTGGCTTCAGCACTGGTGGCGCCCGGTGCGACAATGTTTGTTGGCGCCCTCCAAAGACCACCTCCACTATGGATTCCCTCGCCACCACCTTTTAACAGTGCCACTCAAGGCTCCATAAACACTCTCTTTCTGATGCATTTAATTAGCCATATTGTGTCACTCATACCAGTGTAGGGTGTCAGAGCACTATGCATCACACACACATTACACAGAGACAATCAATCATATGTGTGTAAATCAGCATATAGGAAATGTTACATAAGTCAGAGGACTACAAGATGGACATCCACACTGGTAGGCAGAATAGTTTGAAAGTGCTTGGTCTGAAGAAGCACAAACTCACAATTTAAAATGGAACACCATAGTTGGGGGTTCTCTTTAATAAAAATAATCGATTTCTACTGAAATGAACCCTTTTTGCAACATTAATCTATGCTCTAATCTAAACTTTGCAGTGTAAATGCAGTTCTTTGATGACAGTTAACAATTCATGGTTTTATATTAGGATTTTAACTTATAAACTGCAAGTAACAAAAGGATGTGTCTCAAAAACAGCCCACCGTCCTATTAACCTTATATGCACTTTGTGATCTGCATGGTACACGTTCTTTGCAGCAGGCATATTAATCTTCTGAGCTAATTTATGATCAGTCAAAACTTCAACCAGACAAAATTCCGATCTCTCTCCAGGAAGAACATTAATCACTGAAGTATCTTGACATTTTTATTGTTTTTCTGGAGGCAAAGAACACAGCAGCAGGTGGTTTTACAACCAAAATAAACTTGCAATCATGGTGCCCCCTGAAGTCAGCACCTGGTGCGGTGGCACCGGTTGCACCGCCCTAGAGCCGGCCCTGACTGGAACTTCGAGAATCTATCAGTCAGTACTCCGAAGCAGTTGACTGCTGCCCCAGATCTTTAGTTTGTTTGATGTCATTGGAAAGAATGAATAATTTTGTGAACAATGCAGGCAAATTTGTTCATGGATCTCCATCAATAGGAAGGGAGCCAAGAGATGACATCATGTGGAGATAAGGTCAAACGATCAGCTCCTGCAGCCAAATGAGCGGCAGCCTTTAGTGAGTCTTCGATGGGGGTAAGGTGATTTTGTGGGCACTGAGAGGGATGGCAGTCTTGTAGTCTAGAGTGAAACAATGCTTGATTCGTATATTTGAGGTCTTCCTTTTTCAATTTGCCCAGTTTTACTGCCTGACTTCTGCCTGGTTTCTAGACAGAACCAGAAGTCGGGGCCTGCTCCTCAGAGGCGCGGACTTACCAGGTGTCTTAAAAGGATGGTAACAGTTTGGTCACAGTCATTGTTTTGACCACCTTTCCTTTCAATGCAATCTATTTTGTCTAACTTTCTTTCTTGTATCCCGGTCCTTGTGGCTGAGCGGAGTCTGGCCCTCACAGATCCTATCATTATTATTTTAATTACATTTCTTTTATTTTATTTCCTTGCAGTGCCCTAGAGGTTTGCCTGGTCTCCTTTTAATAAAAATGTATTTCTTGTTTGAATTAATTTCCTTTGACATTTTGTTTTATTGTTCCTAGTTTTCTGCCAGACTTATGCCTGGTTCTAGGCGGAGTCAGCAGTCAATGCCTGATCATTCCTGAGGCACCACCTTAACTTCTGCCTCAAAATGGCGGCTGCAGTGTGGTCTCAGTAATTGCCTGTACCATCTTTTTTCAAAGCCATCTGTTTTCTCTCACCAGCCCAATTTTCTTTTCTTGCATCTCTGGCCCAGGGGTTAAGTTTTTTCATTGCTGCCCTATGTTGGTGCCAGCAGTGCAGACATGCAGCACATGGTGCAGCGGGGGCCTGCTGGTGTGCGAAGGCGTGCCAAAGGCAAACTCATCAGCACCCATTTATGCCAATGCCACACCTAGCTCCAGGACTCCTGCAAGCTCACTTTTAGCCTCCTTTCACCCGCATTATTCAGCCTCCTCTCTCTGCTCTCTTATTAATCCCACCTGTAAGCCATGGACTTCAATTCACCAAAATGCCAGGGGTAGCGTAAGTGACTTCACATGCCCCTTGAACTTCACTTTCACCCACACATATATGTGCTTATACATACACACACATTCACACATACAGACACACTCTGCCCACATATGCACACACATACATACACTCTCTTACATAAACACATCTAAAACTACAAGCACGCACACAACATACATACATTTAAAAACATTTTTTTACTTACCTCAGCTGCCAGGGAAAGTCATACTCCAGTTATTTTCACTTCATTTTTTAATAAACTAATAGTGAATAATGTAATATTATTCAACATTATCATAATAAAAAATTGACCAAAAACAAGGTGACTGAAGCCCCCACATACGTAAGGACGAGCTGCTTTTGTTCCTACCACTGATTTTGCACTGCTGTCGCTAGGGGTTCACAAAGGCAGTGCCAGGGGTCACAAGGAGTATGCCTGGGGTCACCCCTAAATGCCGTCCATGAGGTAAGCCCATTGCTAAACTAAACAGGAATTAGACAATATAGTAAGACCAGCATCTTGTAGTCTTTGTCAGTGACTACGCAATATGCATTAGCCTTCGAGTACACCCAGTACGAAGACTTCTAACCCTGCGCCTAATTTCTTTTTAATTATGTGTCAATATATAATCCTCTCCGGATATCTCAGTTTCAATACTCCAGGGGTTACCTCATTTTGCACCATAATAGATCTAATGGACCAGGTGGGGGGCACACAATTGTTTTACACACTCCTTTTATCTATTCTTTTGACTGCAGAATGTATGCTTTTTACTCTTAAATTATCCCTAAACTTTCTACTTCTCCAGGGCCTAAATGTAACAAGCCCAGGTCCCAAAAATAGCCTCCGGTGCAGCTTAGCTGAACCTTTTCCCTCCTGCATACTGAAGTACACCAACTTTGGGCGTGATTTAGGGGTATGATGCAAGGAGAAGTATCTATCGGGATGGTGAAGAACATTAAGGGGTATATTCACATAAACCCGTGCTAAACATCTACAAAAAATGTTAACGCAACTTTACACATCGCAGCCTATCGCGGGAAAATAACCCTGTGTCAACGTGGAATTCACAACACGGCGGTACCATGCGATAGTCCGCCCAAAACGCGGACAATGTCCGCGATACAAGCACCTTGACGGTGATAAAAACACAAACCCCAACACGAAAAAACATGTGATGGGCCAAAGCGCGAAGAGTAAATCAGCGATAAGCAGCGCCAGGCTTGCAATTCACACAAGGCAATCACTATAAAAGTAGAAAAAACACTCAAACACAAACTGACCAACACCCAAGCACCATGGAGGCAGCTGGAGCATGCGCAGAGGACGAGCGCAACCCCACAAGCACCCCGGACGACCAGCCTGGGACCTCGGGGACAGGGAAGGGCAAGGACAAGAAGAAGAGGAAGACGAAGTTCAGTCCGCAGGAAAACAGGATCCTAGTCACCGAGGTGATGGAACACCATCAACAACTGTTCGTCACCTCCAACGTGTCATTGGGCACCAAAAATGAAATATGGCGGGACATCGTGGACAAGGTGAATGCCGTCGGAGAGCTCAAGAGGTCAATGGACGAGGCCAAGAGGCGATGGATTGACATCATCGGAAGACCAAGGAGAGACTCGCAGCCAAACAGAAGGCATCAATGCAGACTATAGTTGGGAGCCCAGCGCCACAGCTGGTGCTGGATGACATGGAGGAGCTGTTGTCGACAGTCATCAGTGTGGGGACTGTGGCCGGAGTCGGGGGACCGGACACTGCTCGACAGAACACAACACAACCGCAACAGGGTGAGTGACCACCAGGTACTGGGGGGACGGGTGGAGATGGCTACAAAGGAACACATGCACAATCAAGCAGAGCACAGTGCACACCCACAATGACTCTGGGTCATGGCCCTGATCCACAGACTGTAACAATGTACAATGCCATGCTGTCTGAATGTCAACATGTACCATGCGGCTACATACATGTGGACACATTGTAATACACCATCTCCCCTTCACATTGCAGGGGCACAGTCAACACCTCCTGCAGCGCAGTCCTAGCCACTCTTCACTGATGAAGAGGAGGACACCCCCAGCATCGACACCCAAGCCCTCCAAAACATCATTGACATCATTCGCAACTCATCTCCAGGATCAGGGCAGCCCCGCTGCATCGAGGAGACCCCATCCACTACCCAAACCACCCAGCAGGAGGCACCCACAGCCCCGGCAGTCTCCCAAGACCCCTAGGAACAACACATGGCCTTCCAACGCCGTGTGCTGGAGGGCCAGAGGGAGACGGCTGAGCAGGTGCGGGTGGGGTTCGGCATCATGGCTACCAAACGGAATGCCATCCATGGGTGTATGGGCCTGCTCCATGGTCTCCAACGAGGCCTGACTGACATTGCTGGAGTCATGACGCGGAGAGAGGTACACCTGTCCGCTCAGAGTGGCTCCAGTGATGCCAGCCATGGGCTGGCACACATGCGAAGGCTCATGGAGGACATGGTGCGGATGGAGGTGGAAAGGATGGCAGCCACTGCTGCACGTCAGCAAAATTTACCTGGGATCTACCATGCCCTCCAGATCCTCATCATGGCATTGCTGCCACAAGGCGTGGCGCTGATGAATGCTGCTGCCCCCACACCATCCACATCTCCGCCCCTGGTGTGTCAGTGCCTCACAGTGCGGCCAACAATTCTCCTCCGGCCCCTGATGTGTCAGTGGCACACAGTGCCACAACCGGTACTGCAACACCCACAGGTGGGGCAGAGCACACATCCGAGGATGTAGATGGGTTTGAGTTCAGAAGGAGGCACTAGCATTCATTTCCGCCACCTGGCCTGTTTTTGCTTGGTGCCGCACATGGCCCCATGACCTTCCACTGAACCCCGATACACTCCGCTGCACTCACCTTGGACCGCGACATGGACTGCCATTTCCTGTACGATGACCAATGACACGGCGATCAGACTGCGGACTGTACCCTTCCTCTTCCGCAGTCCTTGTCATCCCCGGATGGACTCTGGCTGGCCCTCCACGGGCCCATATGGTGTGGTGTGCTTGGCATGGCTCTGTACCGCTCCAGCTGCAAAACTCCACTGGATGTGCAATAAACATCCAGTAATGCACTGCTGTGTCATGTCTTTCATCATTCATGTATGAATGCGTGGATGGATGTAGGGACAGTGATTCCCCTTACGTTTATGATGCTCATCTTGTGAGATGCCAGTCACAGTGTGCTACATTGCTTATTGTGTTCTGGGTGCCATGGACACTACAGCAGGGACACACGCATTAGTCACTTCCTTGTCCGGACATGGACTGAACCATGCCCAGAGCCCCTGAGTCATTGTTGCAAGCCCTGCGCTGGTCCGGCGTACGTCAGGCCAGACCCAGTGCTTAATTTGTAAAATATTAAGTGCAGGTGCTCAAATTCTTTTTAGGAGGCCACACCCACTCCCTGACTCCTCCCAATTCCTCCAGTGTCTCCACCCACTGCATGTATTGGCTCCGGCCACACCCATAAGCCTCAACACACCAGAGCTACCTACTCACTTCTTGAGTTCCGCAAGAAGCTGAAGCCCTGGCTCTTCACATAAGCACCTCGGCGGCCTCGCACATACATACCTGCCCAAGCACCTGGCTACCCTCTTGAGTGATTAGTTCACTATACAAATCAATATTACATAACATAATACAACATATAGGAAGCCTATGACAACAACTTAAAAGTGAACTCCAATTATAGAATGTGTGTAAATCTCAAAATGCAGCTTTAGGAAAGGCCATTTGAGGACTTGAAGCAGTTTTGCAAACTAAAGAGAATGTGCTTGCACTGCGCTGTTTAAAAGAAAGGAAGGTATACGCAAAGGAGAATACTGGAGTGAGGAAACAAATAAGTAATGGATGAAAGAAGGAGAAAATAAGAAAAGAAAGTGAAAGGAAGAAATTAAGGAATAGTGCGAGAAAGAAGTGAACGATGTGTAATGGATGAATAGAAAGAAAAGGAGGAAGAACAGCAGAAGGAAGGGTTGAGGATAAGAAAGAACAAAATTAAAGAAGGAGTAGGGGAAAGAAAGAAAGTAAGGAATAAATGGAAGAAAAAATGCACCAAAGGAGGAAGGATGGGGAATGAATGAGGATATATGGAAGCAAGAATGGAAAGAAGAAAGGAGGCATGGCTGGAGGTGCGGAGGAAGAGAAAAAAGGAAAAAGATGGGACGAAGGAAAGAAAGGAGGTCAAGGGAATGGATGCAAGTTTGAAAGGTACTGGATGAAGCAGGGACAGAGGGAATAATGACAGTGTAATATTGCAAAGAAATTGAAAAACAAAAGATTAAAATACATTTCTGTGTCCTTAACACACCATGTATGTTTGTAAAGCACACATTCAGCAGAGGGGGCCTTGAAACAAAATTAAAAATGTTGCTATGCAGCTTAATCGAACTCATTTTATCGACCCCATCAAGTTTAAAGAATGAGTGGTCCCACCAAGATTTAAATGTATGACCCTGAAAACAAACACAGATTCCTGGAGAGGATATAAAGATATGTACAAGAAGAAAAAACATAAAAGGGAAAGGGAGAAAGAAGGAAAGGTCTGAAGACAAGAATATATACAAAGATACAAAGGTAGACAAAGAAAGTGGAAAGAAGTGGGGAAAGCAGAGACTGGGAGTGCAAGATTGGAGTGAAACATGATGAGAATGAAATGTGGAAAGAGGAGAAAGGCAAGGGAAGAAGAGCAGACAGCGGGGAGCGCATGAAAGGAGAGTGGAAATGAAAGATGAAAAATTAAAAAGCAGTTAATGAGGGGCGGCGGCGATTAAGAAGAAACGCGGACGTTGGGCAGAAAGTGAAGGAAGAATGGAGAGAAGCAAAGGAGGGAGGTGTGAATGGGGGAAGAAAAGCAGATGCCGAGGGAGATCCCCCTTTTCCCCTGCCCCCTCCACAGTTCTGGTGTAGCTTTCCTGTGACTCTGCTCCACTAGGAGAGGACTAAGTGGAAATGGAGTTATGTGCTTCTCCCTTTTTGGACTGAACCTTAAAGAAGGAGCATAGAGAGGTGGTGATCTTTATACCTTTTGTTGGTTTACTTACTTCCGTTCCTCCAGAGTTATAATTATCGCCAGACCAATTGGGTAAGGGCAGATACCAAACCCTGCGGGGTCAGAGATAGAAAGGGAAAGCTTACAGCGCTTCCGAGTTTATCTTCCTGTGTTCCACAACTGTTTTGTAATGAAGGGGGGGACCTGGGTTGGCTCTACCCAACTCGAGACCCTAGGCTTTCTTGTGGGACACCACCGGCACAAATTAAGCACTCAGAAGGATGCAAGTAAATTGGCAGGGCTCTTGGGAGGGGTAGAAACAAGACGGAAAAGGAAAACCATTGAATAAGAAGCAGGCAAAAGAGACTGGCAGGAAAGCCAATCAGTAGTAATCAATAGGAGGGCTCTAAGCTCCTGTATGTTCCTAGAAAGCCCACAATATGCCTCACAACAGCGCGTGGACTGTCTTGGAGGCTCTACCTACAACGGACTAGGACACAGACCTGGAGGCATAGAAACAAACAATTAAGCTGACGCATAGCCTTATAGATAAGAAGACAGGCTAACACATATACAGAGAGCTAATATGGGCCCTTAATGATTTATACTTTCGAATGTATTATATTAAAGCAAACACTGAAAGAATGACAGGCCAGCCAACTTAGTGAAGAGTGTGGAGGAATTTCATTACAGATGTCTTAACTTCACAATTATAAAACGTGGACCTTGTTCTTGCAGCCTTCTCTCCTTAATTAAGTGAAATGCATCCATTTAGTGTTGCTTGCTGAATCTCTAAAAAGCGTATGCTCTCTGGTGTGCCACGCTAGAAAGGATCTCATATGCAATTGCTGAGTGGTGCCATACATTTTTTGTCTTTGTTTGTTATGGCTGATCAGATATTTCAAAAGTAGACTTTTAAACATATGTACATCACAAAGGAAAAGAGCCCATCGGAGAACATTTGGCGTGGTATTTAAATACAACATGCATTGCATTGTGCTCTGTCCGGGCTTGCTAATTGTGACACAGAACTGTTAATGGGCGCATGAGGCTGATTATGAATGGAGACCCACAAGGCACTTATGCAGACTCCAGAAATCAGACGATGAAACCAATGATTCCCTCATATCTGCCTCGCCTCCATAGACAGCATCATTTTAATTGCATTACTGTAGTTGTATGCGTATGTACACAAATTACTTTGCAACATTTTTCCTAATGCCAACACAAAATATGGCATTTGACTCTGTGCTAATCACTGTCGTTTATATTCATACCATAACTAAGCCCCAGCAGCAATCTGCACATTTGTTAGCAAATACATTTCCATGTGTCACCTTGGGGAAAACTGAAGATGTATATAATTTTAACATGTTCCCTGTTTTACAAAGACGACATTAAGTTCTGCAGGCGTATCCATTTTCTGGTACTAACACTGCTTGTCTGAAATCTCTCACCTCCAATTGCACTGACCTTTTACCCAGCGCTCGTTTGCTCACAGGATGTTTAGGGGATTCACAACGGTTTCCTCTGCCACTTGCTCTGCGTGCTCCGTGTCCTCTCTCAGCTGCTCCTTCTGTATTCTGAAAGATTCCTTCGCGCCACGGCCGGGCGCCGGGATGGGGACACCCAATCAGCTCTCATGCTGCCTGGAGTGCCCCGGAAGTCAATTCGCGCCGAGGCCTGCCTGTTCCATTCGCACTGAGGCCTGCCTGTTCCATTCGCACCAAGCCTGCCTCTCCCTGCAGAGCCTTCAATCTGCCTCCGACCAAAGCCCCGCTCCCCGCTTCACTCTTCTCTGCAGCTGACGAACTCCGATCGAGGCCCAAGCAGCTAAAGAAATTCCACAATTTAAAAGTCAGCACCCGCAACACGCGCAGCATACCCATGGCTCTCAAGTCTATAGCCCGGCCCTGAGTAATAAGTGCCGGTGCTTAGCACCGGAAAGCACCGGCACAAATTAAGCACTGGCCAGACCACACCGCTTACGCTCCGAGGGGGGCGCCCACATAGCTACCTTCTCACAGGCGTACTCGCTGGTGGTGTGCAGGTCACTGGTCTAGTTGTCAGCATGTCACAGCCACTACCTGAGGTCAGGTTTGCACACACCCATCCGGCACAGGCGTCAAAGGCCATGTGATCCCGCAAATATAAGGGGCTGACAAAGTCACATTCCCCTCTGCCGGTGGTGACTAGATGACGGACGCTCCAGGGTTCTCAATCATAATGGGCCCATGCGTTGTTGCGCACAGGGTTAGTGGCACCCGAAGCCTTACGGCCGCCACGGGCCTACCACCACATGGCACTGACTGGGGTTGCACGGGGCTAGTGGCACCCGAAGCCTTGCGGCCATCACGGGCCTACCACCACATGGCGCTGACTGGGGTCGCACGGGGCTAGTGGCACCAGAAGCCTTGCGGCCGTCACGGGCCTACCACCATGTGGCGCTGACTGGGGTTGCACAGGGTTAGTGGCACCGGAATAGCTGTGCGGGTGTGACGTGTGCACTGATGTGGTCTCCGCCATTGTTGACTCAGGACTCAGCATCATATGTGGGACCTGCTAGCCCGGGGGGCGGGTCCGCAAGATGTGGGCCATGCCATGGTGGCAGGACCAGGGCCTGGAGCTTGCACGGGCACGTGGTGTGCCCACTGATGAACACACCGTTGGCAGCAGGTGAGCAGAGGGGCCTGGGTGCCCTGGGGCAGCAGTCTCTCTCTCTCTCCCTTCCCTCTCTCTCTCTCTCCCCCTTCCTTTCCTTTCCTTTCCTTCCCTCTCTTTCTCTCTCTGTCTTTCTTTCCTTCTCTGTTTCTCTGTGTCTCACTCCTTTGATGTGCGCATGACACACATTCTGATTGTGTGCTTTATTTTCCAGGCTGTGAGGTCGATATTGTCCCTGACGGACCCGTCAGGAGTCTTCCGCATTGGTGTTTTGTGTTGTATTTCAATAACGTTTTTGGTTGTTACTTCAGTGCTATGTAACTGTTTCTCGTTCTTCTGGGCAGACATATGTGTATTTTTTTGTCAATGTGCGTCATCATGCGCGTTTTGTGGCTCTTGTGTCGTGCACGGTATGTGTATGTCTGGGGGGGACGCTGGGGGTGGTTGTGGTGGGTGTTATGGCCGTCATGGGTATCTGCGTTGCATGATCATTGTCACAATGGCATCTGTGGGTGTTCCGGTGTGGCTCTTGGCTGGGCTCCCTTTTATGCTGCAGGTAGTCATCCTGCTTAACACCAGCAAAAGGCAGGTGTTAATTCCCTGCTGCTACCACGGCTTATCGCCTGTTTTTGGTTCGCATCGCAGATCTGGCAGTTCGTTGTGAAAGTGGTGTTGTGGTTTTTTCGTGTGTTTTTGCATGGGAACGCCTACTCTGCATCTCATTAGGGTTAGTTGGTGGTGTCTGCCGTGGAGGTAAATTTTGGGGCAGTTATTGCGGGAATACTGGCGATGTCTGCAGTTTGCACCGGCTTGTGAATGTGGTGTTACATCCATCTCCACTTTTGATGCGTTAAGGTGGGGATAATTCGGAGATAAGTCCTTGTGAATATCCCCCTAAGTCCACCATTCCAACAGTTACTCAGTCGTCAAATTTTGATATGACCGCTGGCCCAGTAGTAATGTTTGTACCTTGAAAGAAACCGCCATCATGGTTGTTCCTTTCTGTCTACAAAAACTTTGGCGGATGTCTGCCATCGTTTTTGATGCCAGTTATCCAAACTTTTAACTTTTTCACCTTTATTTTTCAATGGGAGTTAATTTCTGAAAGCAAATTAGTGGCACACCAACACCCTGCGATTTTTCTCCCAGTATGTGGGGCCTATTATTGTTCTTTTCTCTCCCTCACCGCCAGACTTTTCCTGGTGGTGACAGACAGGAAAAAAAAATCACACTGTCTGCTTTCAATTCAGTGGGTAGTGTCATGGGTTTACTCCGACAGCCCCTACTGTGTTGGGCCATCGGAGTATGCTTTCCATCAACAGTGCGACTTTGTTGATGGAAAACTTAGGTTTTGCCCATTTCTAAATGAGGTGAGAGGGCTGAGAGTTTAGCAGTCTGGTTACACTGTCACATTTGCAGTGGAGTACCAGTGGCGTAACGATAGCACCCAAACCCCCACAGTGCGGTGGGCCCCCGAGCTCCAGGTGCCCCCGCCGACATTGTGTGCCATTCACGAGTGGCAGGCTTGATTAGGTCCGTAGCGTGGGGGACCCTCTCCATGTAACTTGTACGGGGAGGCCCTCAAGTTTCGTTATGATACTGTGGAGTACCCTGTCCACCAAATTCCACATCAGCCCCTATTTTAGGCCATCTCGACTACCATCCTGAGGACCACATTTTAAATGATTCCATGGCCCTCAATGAAGCCTTGCCAACAATAGAGCTATCTCAAAAAGTCTCTTCCACCAATCGAGCAGGACATATCCTAGATCCTATTTTTACCAATACCAAGAATTATCAGCATCTTCTACTGTTCCCTTGTTTTGGTCTGACCAATACACAGTGTTTTCTATCTTCAATTACCACCAGCTCCAGAGTATGTGCCTCCTGCAATGCTAAAACAGAGGGGGCAATCATCCGGGCCTCTTGCTTTATGGAATCACAAGGAAATGCTCTGCTTCTACCCTCAGATGACATATTTTGTTTGCATTGCCTTCAACGTTTAGCTAATGAGCATTGTTTCCTTGTTGGCTTTCAGTCTGTTCCATTCTTCTATCTGACCAGCCCCTTGAACTGACTCGAGTGAAATTGAGATTACTGACACGAGACCGGAGCGACCAGAGAGACCGGAGCGAGCTGTGAATCCGCGACCGGAGCGAGCTGCGTGTGTGTGTGCAGGAAGACAGCGAGACAGGAAGACAGCGAGCCCGCGAATGTACCGTACCGGGAGCTGGTAGCTGGTCGGGGGTGCGTGATCTGTGATCCTGCGGGCCAGCTGCGAACCTCCAGAACCACAGCATACGACCTGCGGCAGCCACCCGCGGCTTCCTTCAGTGGATCAGCAGTGCAGAGCGGCACAGCAGGAAGCCGCAGACCGCGAGCCAGATCAGGTGCGGCTACTTTGGAAGTAGCGAGCCCCCGGAGGTAAGGCGAACCGGGTGGCGTGGTGCAGCAACGACCGCAAAATCAGCGTGAATCTAGCGCTGTGTTCTACGTATAGGAGCAATCAGTAGCAGGCGGGAGGAGGAGAGCCATTGCCGAGTCACTGCTGCAAGTTAAAGTAGCTGAGGCCATCTTTCACAGCCTCTGGCGGGTGGCAGACCCCTTCTTTTTGCGCCTTGCTCCTAGTCCTCCTAGTCCCTGCCTGCCCTGCTTGCCTGCCTGCAGGTGTTTGGGGGGTGTATGGTCGTCGCTGGGACTGCTGGGATTGCTGGCACGGGATATCATTCTGGCTAGGGGCTAGAGGCCAGAGGACATAACATGCAAGGCAAGGAAAACCGGTTTCTGAGCACTTGAGCAGAGCGGAGTCTGGATTCACCAACGACCCCTGCCCAGTCCAGCCCAGTCTGGCCCAGCTCAGCTCAGCTCAACTTAGCATAACTGCCGTTCGTAGCTGGTGGCTGCTCTGTTCGTTGAGCCCTTGCGCAGTTTGGGACTTTTCTACCAAGTCTCTCGCTACAGTGGTGACAGCGGACTTTTGGACCTGAGGATTGTGTGTGGAGGTCTATTATTGGGTCGGGACTGCGAGGACCAGCAGCCCCGTGACCAGGCTCAGCTGTGCACTCTTCCCGCCCACATTGATCTCCGCATATTCTTGACAAGCCCTCCCGCTACGCGGTCGCGCGCCGGGAGAAGCCCAGGACAAGGGCGGGACCGTTTGTGGCCGTTTGTGGACGGGAAAGGCCGGGCCGGCCCAGACTTCTGCTTCAGAGACCCTGGGAGTTCCGTAACGAGCTGTGTTCCTTTATATATTGCTTTGTGCCATTTTTGCGAGTATGTTGCACTGTTTCGTGGCCTCCCGCTATGTTATTGTGATTTAACCCAGGGTACTTCTGTTTAAGCATAACGTTTTGTGTTTCAGGGCCACCGCCATTTTGTTGTTGCTATCCTTTCCCACTTGTTTTATTTCATAATGACCTCCTTAAGGTCCGGGAGAAAGATCGCCCAAGATAGCACTGGGGGCTCAGTTTCAGGGACCCTTGATAACTTCATTACGAGAGCTGTTCGTGTCCTTGAGCACGAAATTATTCTAACCGAGAAAAGATTGTCTCTGGATTTATCGGCTAAGAGATCTTCACTGGGCAAATTTATGTCAGCTGTTACCCCTGAGTGTCGACTGCAAATACCTGATCCTGTCTCCGTCTTGGTGCCGAGAACTGAGGTTGCGGGGCTGGATAACACAAGTAGCATCTTGAATTCTACCTCGGATAGTGTTTCAATTTTGGACTCCAGACCCCTTATTGCGAATTCTAGTACTGTCCTTCCCCTGCCACCTATAGATAACCCACGGGACGTTACTTTGGCCAGGGGAAGTACGAGCCATCCCATAACTGGAAAAAGGAAACGGGTGGGTGGGGCAAATAAGGGTAAACGAGCTAAAGTGTCCAAAGCGTCCAAAACCTCTACCCTGCCTAAAATACCTCCTCCCCCCACTATCCCTAGTATACCTCTAGCCCATGTTAGTCTTACGCCTGATATGATTACATCTAGTCAGCCTTGTGCTAACTTTCCCCCTGATGGTTTATTGGACACCCTTGAGAATCTATTAAAATCACTGTTGTTACCGATTAGTGAGAGAATTAAACAACTCATTATTAACATTGGGAACCTAGAAAGTATTGTGGCTGCCAACTCGACTCTTTTGGAAAATATATTAGCGTCCCCGCCTGGCCCTAGGCCTATCCAATTGTCTAGCACTGCAGCCTTACCAACGACTGTTTTAAATCCCCCCTCTCTGGTTAGTAATCCCCCGAACCAAACTATATATAATGGACCTGTTAGCTCCTCTATCATGGACCATGCTTCGGGTGATGTCCCCCCACCCACCGCAGTAGGCCGCATGCAGAACATGGTTTCAAACGTTCCCTATGTTGAGTCTAATGATAACCCAGTAGTTCCAACCGTCCCCCAGAGTGATGCCTCGTTTCGCAAACACCCCTGCATTAATCTTCCTCCTGAGTCACTTCCCTACACAGTAATTTTGGCAGGTGCTCCGAGGATATCACACGACAAGATTGAGTATCACAACGAGCTCAAGAATAAGGTTATTCATTGGCTTGATATTAATAGGCCTTTACCATCTAACCTTTGCGCAGAAATTTTGTTCGTACGTAGGGTGTGTTGGCTTGGTACTAAACCAAAGAATCTGGATGGCGATTGCATTATTATCAATTTTAGGGACCCTAGAGTGGTGAGACATATCCTCCACCATCCCAATGTAAAGAGCCCCAGTCGAATAATTACATTAGATTTAAGGTATTTTTATTCCATTGTTCCCAGTACTGTCCATCATGCCCAATCAACGGGATGGGAAAGGGTCCTTAGAGGCCATCGAGGACCATCATCTAGGTTAGACTTTAATCTCCCCTTGTTCAATCATTTTGGCCCCCTGGGCAGTATGGATGGTGTTGACTGACTGGCCTTTGGCGATAATACCAACCAGGGCCTTGCCAGTGCATTTGATAAAAGCGTGGGTAGTAATGCATGTCGGGGAATTTTTCCCAGTAGTTGCCTTGTGGAGGAATGCCCCGTTTTTGGTGGTAAGCATTCTAATACTGATTGCTTTCCTCCCCACGTGTCCTGTGGTAACTTAAATCTAGATCCTCTATTATTAGCTTGGGACTATCCTGAGGACACTCAAGGCTTATACTGTGCCCCCCCCCCTTTAGTTAAAGTAGCTGATGTACCTCATGACAGAATGTCTCGCTATGTCTGCCCTAATATCGCGGATTTAGAACCATGCCCTGGTGACCTTCAGTGTTTAGCTCCTGGTAAGTCAGCAAACCCCATTGCCCCCCAGGTTTTGCATCAGGTCCAAATGTCAGTCGATAATGCCTCTCTACCGCTCCTCTCCTTGGTTTTGTGGAATATCGCGGGCCTAAGGAACAAAACCACAATAGAAGATTGGTCTACTTGGGTAAACAAATATGACATCTTGGTTTTCCAAGAAACGTGGGCAGTGGACCCAGTATATTCACCGGGCTTTATTAATTTTCATAAAGGGGCTATCAGTGGGACTAGGGGACGTCCCTCTGGTGGTCTTTGTATTTGGGTTAGACAAACGCTTAGATGTAGACCTACTGTTTTGGCTGTCGACAGTCCAGACCTTTTGATAATCTTGTTGCACCTTGATAATGAATCAGATATTATGATTATTAATGTCTATAATAGAGGCCAACCGGGTGGTCGTGGCTCCAATACCTTTTTGCAACTTGATAGGTTTTTGGAAACTGTCAACCCTGGTACTAATGTGTTCATTGTGGGGGATCTAAATTGTTGCTTTGAGCCTTTGAATTTCGCCAGGGATTCACTCACTATGGAAGTGGATGTCGCTTGGAATATTCCCCAGCTTGATCTTCCTCCCATCAAGAAATGGTCTGAGTCGGCTATCCAGTGGATGAGCTTATGTATGGAGCGTGGTTTTGGGGCGGCAAATGGTCGGTCCAGCTCCGATAAGATTGGCCGTGACACCTTCAATGATGGCCTTCGCCGCAGTAGAATCAATTATGCTCTTATCAAAGTGGAGTTCTGGTCTGCCCTAAAAGATATGGCGATCATTGATCGCCCCGAGAGCGACCATAATCCCCTAGTATTGAGTATTCGGTCATGCATATCACGACATAGTACCGAACCTACAGTGATTTTGACCGCAGATGCTTTTCTCACTAATAACTTACGGAGAGTGCGTTGGGACAGGGTTGCCACTAATAGTGTCGTTCTAGCCGAAATTAATACCAAGGTCACAAGTGCGTTGGAAGCCTTTCATTCCCTAGAAAACCAAGAAGATGTTACTAGGGAGACTGCGCAGATACATGAATCCCTGTTTTCGGGTCTAAAGGCTCTTTTCTCTAAACCAAGTAAAGTACAGAAACCCAGCCTACCAATACGTAACCCATGGTATAATAAATTGTGTAGAGATCTTTATGGCAAATTAAAAATTGCCATCAAAACAAAGAACATGGTCAACATTAGAACTGCCAGGGGTAATTATCGTAAGGCCAAAGTTCTGGCCAAACGAGAATGGGACGATGATCATTGGCACGATCTTTTAGTTGCCAGCAAACATAAAAATCTGACCCGGTTCTGGCACATAGTGAAGTGGGGGAATTCTTCGTGTTCGCAGGTCCCCTCCAACCATGTTCTTCCTGAGAACTGGGTGGATTACTTTGAGTCTCAGTTCTCTAATACTAATCTGACCGATGAAATGCCCCAACAAACACCGAGAGACATCCCTTCCCTTCAAAACTTTTCCTTCGATAGTAAGGAAGTGGAAACGGCTTTAAGCAGGATGTCTAGTGGTAAGGCCCCTGGAATTGATTGTGTCCCAGCGGACCTCTTCAAACACGACTACTGTATCTGGGTACCATATATTGCCTTCTTGGCCACCGCCCTTGTTAAAGGGGCGGCTATCCCGGAATCGTGGAAAGGGGCCGAGATACTGCCCATCTTTAAGAAGGGTGATCGCTCGTGCCCTGGGAACTATCGGCCGATCAGTTTAATTGACTCAATCCAAAAAATCATCGCTAGGATGATTTTGGCAAGACTTCAGGCATGGATTGAGCAGGAGGACATTGTATCCTCGTTGCAGGCTGGGTTCAGATCCTGCATTAGCACCATTGACCAGGTTTTTAGGTTCCAATTGATTGTTTGGAAAACTGTTTATATTGGCAGTGGCTCGCTATATGCTGCTTTTGTCGATCTCAGGTCAGCCTTTGACCTAGTCCCCAGGACAAAACTATGGGGGGTTTTGGCGGGGTTGGGGATGCCTGCCGAGCTTTTGAACATTGTCATTAGGCTACATGACGATAACTTTGCCCAGGTTCGTTGGGGGAACCAAGGGCAGGTTACTGATAAATTTAAAGTAACTCGGGGTGTCAGGCAAGGGTGCGTCCTCGCGCCAACTCTTTTTTTGCTATTCATAGACAGAGTTTTGCAGTATTTTACATCTACCTCAACCGACGCTCCCTCCGTGGGTGGTACTAAAATCCCACTGCTCATGTTTGCTGACGACACCCTATTACTGTCACAGACGCAGAGGGGGTTACAGGCGGCCCTAAATAGATTTGCAACCTTTTGTTCGGATCACGATCTCCAAGTGAACGTTTCCAAAACCAAGTATATGGTTTTTAATAAAGGACGAAGCGTGGGAGGCCGCGTCATGATGAATAATGAAATCCTTGAACGTACTAATATCATGACTTATCTGGGGATTGTTCTGGAAAATAAACTGAGCTGGAAGCCACAAATTGAATTACTATCTCTTAAATTTGCTCAGCTCTCGGGTTGTCTGGTAAAAGAACAGAGGCAGTCCCAGACCAAAAGGATAGGTCCAGCAATCAAGATTTTCAACTCTAGGATCAGCTCTGCGATCCTATACGGAGCAGAACTCTGGGGTTTTGCTGACCTATCTCCCCTGGTCAAGGTGCAAAATAAATTTCTAAAGAACCTTACGGGCCTTCCTAGCTCTAGTCCAGTGAAACCTTTACTACTGGACCTTGGATGTCGTTCTATTGATGATATTGCTCGGTTTAAACCTCTGGCCCTCTAGTGCAGACTGTGGATTACCCCTGAACTAGCCCCCTATGCTAAGATATTTCTGGATGTACGTTCCATTCTAGGCTCTGGTAATATAGCTTGGTTTAAGGAAGTCAGACTGCTTCTGGAATCTATGGGCCTGGGAAACCTATGGACCGACCCTGCTAACAACCCTTTTCCTGAAAAAAAATTATTTAAAGGCTTGTATTGGTCTCTGGTATATCAGAAACAGCTAACTCACATCTCGGCTGAGTCTCTAACCAGCAGGTTTCTCGAGTGGAAAAATGCTCCCCATTTAGAAGACTACTGGGATATTATTTGCAGGCCCAGCGACAGGAAACTTTACCATCAATTTAGGGTCGGATCTTTACCTATTAGATCGTTTACTAAAAGCTGGAAGGGTGAGGTGTCCGACTCCTGTCGCTGGTGTACAGTCTGTGTTGAATCTGTTGGTCACTTATTTTTTGCTTGCCCAGCCTATGCTGCCCCTCGGGCGAAGTGGCTTAAACCCATTTGTCGCAACATGGGCACCAGGCTGGGGCTTGAGGCTCTAAGTATCCTAAGATTTGACACTAGTGAATCCATTGTAATAGCCGTAGCCAAATATTTGGGTTGGGTTTGGATCATCAGAAATAAGACCTAACAGCACCCAGTGATGTGTCTTATTAATAATCTTTTTTAACTTTGCTTTTAATTCTTGAATTGTCTTTGAATGATTTTTTTTATAATGTATTGTCTTTTATGATGAATTTTAATCGATAATAAAGACTACATGATGATGTAATAAGCTTTATATCTCAAGCTCTTAGACTTAGGAAAGGATCAAAGGATGGATGTCTATTTTAACTGAGTATGATATTTTATTGGTGTTATTATGTTTTGTATTTATGTTGTCAATATTATTTTATGGTTTTTATACTCCATGTTTTTTTCTTTGTTCAGTATTATTGATACATTTTATCTGTGATGCAACATCTTTTAAGGCTTTCTAGCCGAATAAAGAATTTTGCCTGATTGACTGACACATCAAAGTATGCTGAACATGTGTTATGAACATTAAATCAGACCCTCTGTCCCTTGGTATAGTGGTAAATGGTAAGCTTAGATTCCCAAAAAAAACACTGCAAAACCTTGGAGTGAAAGTGAAGAGCCACCCATGAAGCTAAATTCACATATAAGTCAGCAGTTTAAAAAAAGTATTACTCTATCCATAAGGCTTATGCTTCCTACTTATGCGCTAAGATTAACTCTGTCACTAACTCTTCTAAAGAGATTTTCCCAGTGTCTAAAACCTGACATCCCCAAACAAAATGTAACTGCATCCCAGGAGCTCTGTAGAAGGATAAGCATGATGTTTACTGATAAAAGTGCATCCATTCCCAAAAACTTTTCTGATCATACACTGGAATCCCTATCCATTGACTGTACAGTTAAATCACATCGCAATTCTGGGTCGTCCCTACCTGAATTCACTCTGATCAAAGAAGACAAGTTCCTTTCATCTCTCCTCTCTATTAAAATAGAGCTCTCCTTTGGACACTTGCCCACATTACATTTATAAGCTTGGATTGGTTGGTTTATGTTCCCCTCTAGCAGATCTGATAAACCTCTCTATCAATTCATCTTCAGTTCCTTTAACATGGAAAAAGTCACTGCCACTGTGGCACCACTCTTAAAAAAACACAGTGATGATCCTAACATTCCTGCCAACTACTAGCACACTTCTCTTCTATCCTTTCCCGTGAAGATTCTGGAAAAACATATCAACTCTCAGCTATCGCACTATTTTGAAATAAACTCTCTCTTTGACCTCTCCTATACTGGATTCTGGCCACTCCATAGTACTAAAACCATAGTCCCTGCCAAAAGTGACAACCTCTGTGCATTACTAGATGAGGGTGGCACTACCACTCTGATCCTTTTGATCAGACTGACCTGTCAGTGACCTTTAATACTGTTTCTCATACCATCCTTCTTAGCCATCTATTTGACCTGGGGATTTGCAGGTCTGTCATGAAATGGCCCGCTTCTTTTCTGAGTGGTGGATCTTAATCAGCCTCTCTTACCAATTTCTGCTTGGGCTCCTTTGCTGAACCTCTTGGGGTTCCACAGGGTTCTTCTTTACATCTCACCCTTTTTAATATATATATTTACCCACTAACAGACCTCATTCATCCTTTTAGTTTTGAAATCCTGTCTTATGTAGACAATACTTAGCTTATCCTCTCAATCTTGAACAATAATTCTAAGGTGCAAGAAGAATTCTACGGTTGTATGTCTGAAATCACCAATTGGCTGACTCCTGCCTTAAACTGAATAGCAAAGATCATCTTGTTCTGTAGTAAACAGCTCACCTGGTCACAAAATTAGCAATCCGAGCTCTGAAAATATCTTCTATTGCCATCTTCCACTACCAGAAATCTGGGTTTACGGTTCAAAAACAAACTTTCCTTTATCAATCAGATCTTCAGTGTATCCGCTGTTTGTTTTGCTGCCTACATTCTCTCAGCAACATATTGCCTCTCCTGCCCATCTCTTCACGCAGAACTGTAGTTGAATCATCATTCACAATGGCAATTCTTTGAGCAGGGCATACCTACATTGTGCATCAACCACCTCTAGTTAATTCACAGTATTGCAGTCAGACTCCTTCTCAGCTCAATATTACTCGCCATCAATCTATGTCCATACATCTTATGAGCTTCATTGGCTGCCCATTGGAAAACACACCAGCCCCAAGGCCCATTGCTGGCTTCATAGAACCTTCCTATCATGAGCCACAAGTATCTAGGTTATCTAGTCAATCACTAAGAAGAACCTAAAAACCTGGGGGCATATTCTCAAGGAGCTTTTGCCGAGTTATCAGCACTTTATCGCAGCCAAAGTCACGATACATTTATCGCCCCATTCACAAGCTGGTGCTAACAGTCCATATCACCAGTTCACAGGCGATAGCATCCTCAAAAAACATCACCACGGATGACCCCGGCAATTATCGCTAATGAGATGCAGAGTAGGCATTCCCGAGCAAAAAGCACCGACAACACCACACCTTAACATTCTCAACGACCAGCCAGATCTGCGATAAGAACACAAAACATGCGATAAGGCGTGTTAGCAGCAGGAAATGAACACCTGCTCTGACCTGGTGCAAAGTCGGAAGACAACTGGCACCAGACAAGGGGGCTCAGACCACAGCCACACCTGAAGACAAACAGATGCCATGGAGCCACTGATCATGCAGCATGGAGCCCCTACAGGGCCACAACACCCACCGCCACCACACCCAGGACCGCCACCCCACCTGGAACCCCTCCACCCCCCACCCCCCACCCCCGGACCACCACAGAGGCAGCGCATACCAAGACAGGGGACCTCCAGAAAACACACCAACCTCCCAGACCCAACACCAGGGAATGTCATTGCCCACTACAGGCTCAAAAAGACAACCATCCTACGCATCCTGACCACCATTGTCCACAGGCTGATGGAACCAGCACAGCGGACAACCAACATCCCTCCGTAGACAAAGCTGCTGGCTGTGCTGCACAGGTAGGCCTCTGGGACCTTGCAACCAACAACCGCCAGAGTAAGAGGAGTCTCACAGCCAGCCCAATCAAAGTTCATCTCAACAGTCTTGGATGCCATCATCTGCTTGGTACCCCAGTACCTATACTTCCCCCACACTGTGCAGGAACAGCTGAATACCAAGCAAGGCGTCAACGCCATAGCTGGCTTCCCGCACGTGCCAGGGGGCAATTGACTGCACACATGTCCTACTTGTGCTCCCTGGTGACACTGCACACAATTACCTCAACAGAAAGCACACCCATTCCATTAATGTGCAGGCAACAGTGGACCACCTGGGAATCACCACCAACGTCGTCGCCAACTACTAACGACAGTCCATCATCAACCAGTGCTTCCAGGCTGGCACCTATGGAAATGCACTGCTCGTTGGCAAGTACCAAATGAACACACCACACACCTCAACTGCGCAATCATGCAACTCACAACACTGGGAATGCACACGTCACAAACTCACAAACAACATGCCCACCCACCAGACACGACAACACAACTTACTGTGGCAACCTGGGCCAGCCACGCACAAAAGACATCAACGGTATGACACCTCAGCCACATGATAGCAGATTGTGGGAAGAGGTGGGGACCAGGCATGTGCGAAGGAGGCAAGTGACTGATGAATGAGAATGTACACAATGCCAAGTGTGGTGCGGATGTGATGGCCAGACAGCAGTATGCAGACCACACACATATCCATGTCGACATACACCGCTGGTGTCTGGTGTGTAGTGGACGCAACCATGTCACCCCAGCCAGTGGAGAAGATTCCCGGAAATGTAGCTTGTTACGTGTCCCCCTGTAAGCGTGAGCGGAGTGGTCTGGCCCAGCGTATGCCAGGCACGCATAGGGGTGTGAATAAAAAGCACATAGCTCTAGTTGTGGTTCTCTTCCGGAATTCCCAACGTCTCTGCCAGGGCGGCGCCCCTCACCCCGCCACGAGGCTGACGATATCACCATGAGCGCTGTTGCCTGCGATCCTGTGTGCCTGCTGCACCCCGGGCGGCTGGTCCCCGAACCAGTCCTGCGCACCCAGGCCTCAATGCACACCTGCCGACACCCGCGTGTGTCGAAGAGGGCCACCACGTGCAGGTGCAAGCTCCGAGCCCGAGTGCGCGACCCTGGCAGCCTCCTCAGACCTACACGGCCTCCGCATCACAGTCCCGCAGTACTCCTTTCTCGTTGACGTACTCCACCGGTATACACAGTGGACTAGTAGGTCACACATTTGAAACTGAGTCTTGAATACACCATGGCAGAGGACATCAATTATGGCTGATTTTATGTCACTATACTCCCTTCAATGTGGTGACACCAAGTCTGTGTATAGCATCCCAACCACACGTGTCCATGGGCCCATGCGGACTACTGCCCTTGTGCCACACTGCGCTCGAGGAGGTTGCACATTTGGGACTGAGTCTTGATTTTCCAATGGCAGAGTACATATCATTGCACGCAAGGAGAGGTGTAAGAGGATGACGCGTTTCAGTCAGGAGGAAAAAAAGACCATCGTCACGGAGGTGATCGAACACATCCGACAACTGCCCTGGTGTCACTAACTCTGTGCATCACACATTTGGGACTGAGTCTTGATCATACAATGTCCGAGTACACACATGAATGCAGAGTTTAAATCACTATACTTCCTTCAATGTGGTGACACCAAGTCTGTGCATAGCATCCCAACCACACGTGTCTGTGGGCCCTTGATGATTACACCTTCGGCCTACACTGCGGTCCAGCAGGCCTCACACCAATCCAATCCAGTCCGTACCAGGCAGGACACAGCATCGTCGCTGACTGAACACCCGCTCAGCTCTGGTGCTCCTACCTCCGTCAACCACAGGTCACCCCCACATGCCATTTCAATATCGTGTGTTAGAGTTCCAGGAGGAGCTAGTTGAACAACGGTTGTCCTGCGCTGACCGCTGCCTCGGGTCTACACTGCGGCCGAGTAGGTCACACTTTCAGAACTTAGACTTGATTTTTTCATGGCAGATTTTATATCTTTGTACAGGCCTCATCGCAGACTGCATCCCCTTTCAGCTCCGGTGCCACTAAGTCTGTTCCCCAACATCCATGGACACTTTCTGGTTGAACATTGGTGGCGACTGAGTCTATGGACTGGGGGTTGTCGTCATCATCTTGTCGGTGATACTGACTTGGTGGAAAAATGAGGCAGTAGCATTCCACTCCTCCATTTGCCGCTTCCAGCCGGCTTCTACCCTCTGCATCATGCCCTGGACGACACCTTCCACAGTCCCCCGCAACCCCCCACCACATTCACCTCGGACATCGATGAGGACCCGCTTAGCTCGCGTGGCCTATTTCACTGCACCGCAAGTCACTGTCCTGTGGCGGTGTGCCTGTGCCGGCTGTAGTGCCTCCGGGGCCACTAACTCTGTGCAGCTCAAGTCAGGTACCCTGTCTGCTGAGATATTGGATGACCTCTGAGACGATGGCCTTGGGTCATCGATGCCATGTGTCTGTGTCCCTGCACTGTCCCCTGCCTCCAGCCAAAACTGTGGAGCAACAGGGATCACTCGTCAAATCGAGTACTGACCGGCCTGGACGTCACATCACCGCAGGAGGCACAAACCACCCCAGCCAGGACCACCTCCAAATGCCAACTGCCAGATTCGGAAATGTCTTACTGCCAGACTATCAAAGTTGCTCACACCTGTAGTAGATGCCATCAACTGCCTGATACCCCTGATCAGCACTACAGGTGCCACTGACTCAGTGCACCACGGCTCATGGACACTTCTGTTTGCTTATTGGGTGACCTCTGAACTTGCTCCTGCTACCACCATGATGCTCCGCCGTTGTCTCTGTAATGCAGGTGTTTTCTGTTTCCGTTTTGATGGTGTTCACTGTTGTAGTTGTTGCCAGCACCAACCACTCCTTGTGGGCTGGCTTACACTCATCCCACACACATCCAGCACAGGTGTCACTGTACATATGACCCTGCCAATAAAAGGGCCGGGTGCATGTGCCTGTAGCCAGTCCCACAAACTATCTGCGTGTGTCCGTGTGGTCATGATGTATTCATGAGGGCCCCGGGCCCTACAACATTACATTGTGCTGTGTACAGTGGCCGCAACCATATCCCTGCTGGCAGCAGGTAGGACCTTGGACGTGTAGCTTTGTCGTCACCCACTCCATACGTAAGGGGAGTGGACTGGGCCATCGTATGGAGGTCCGGCGTGGGTTTGTGCATGATAATTCTGGGGCTCTGGGTGTGGTTCATTACAGGACATATGCAAATGCATGTGTCTCTGTCGCAGTGTGGGTCTCCTTTGTGGGGTGTAGGTGGTCCATGATGGGACTTGTACACCCACGTATGTGATCTAGTTCGGCTTCCATGAGCTCTGACCCCGCTCACACCTGTTCGGCCACCTCTTTTTGGCATTCTGACACCTGGCATTGGAATGCGATGTGTGCCTCGGTGGAGTGTTGGGAGCCTGCCGTGCTGGTGGGTGCTTCCTGCTGTGTGGTCTGTGCAGGGGCTGGGGTCTCCACTATGTAGCCTGACTGCCCTGCTCCTGGGGGTGGGTTGCCTAAGATGTCCATGAACTGTTGTAGGGAGTCGGCGGTGTGGTGGTCCTCTCCAGCATCACTGATGTGTTGTCTGGTCTGCTCTGCTGGAGGTGTTGTTTGTCCCTCTGCAACGTGAAGGGGAGATGCATGTTGACATTGTGTTGACATGTATGTTGGTGCATTGTTCTTGTTTACATGCAGACGGTATGACAAAGTACATTGTGACTGTTTGGGAGGAGCTGCAATTTGATGCGGGACAGTGGACATGTGGACTACATGAAAGATGTGAGTTTGTGCACATACGTTTGCATCTCACAGTTTCCTGCTATGTTAGATGTGATTGGCCTGTTTCTGCACATGGGCGGACCCAATTGTGTCCTCTGTTCTGCAGTGTCGGGGTTGCACTTTGTACCACATTGTCCTGGGATGTGTTGTGATTGCTATGTGTGTGTGCTGCAGTGTGCCATGGGGATGAGGGACATGATCCAGGTCATTGTGGGTGTGTGGTGTGCTACGCGTCGTTGTGAATGTGTGCCATTGTGCCCAACACCCCCGTCCCCCCAGTCCCTTCTCGTTACTCACCCTGTTGATGTTGTGTCAAGTCCTATCGAGCTGTGTCCGTACTCCCAAATCCTTGCACGGTCTCCACCCTGATGACTGTGGCCTCCATTTGCTCCTGCTCCTCCTGTGGTGCAGGACTCCCACCTCCTGTCGCCGTTGCTGCCTTCCTTTTGGCAGCGGGTTTGTGCTTGGTTTGGATTTTCACATCATGCCAGCGCCTCTTGTCCTTCTCCATAGACCTCCTGGACACTCCGACTGCATTCACATTTGTCATATTGACGTTCAGTGGGTGGTAGTGTTCTGTCACCTCCGTGGCGCTGATCTGTTTTTCCAGCCGACTGCACCCCGTCTTCCTCTCCCTCTTCTCCTTGGCCTTCCCCGACACCGTTGTTCCTTGCTGGTGGTCTGTGGGGCTTGTGGGGTTCGCGTTGGCCTCTGCACTCGGTCCGGGTGCATCCATGGTGCTACACAGTTTCTTTTTTTTCTCCCTTTTTTTTCTCTGCTTTTATAGTGCATTTTCCCACATGACGCCTGGGAATTGCAGGCCTGTCGCTGGTTTTCACTGATTTTAGTATCGCGCTTAGCCTCATCGCAGCTTTTTTTGAGTTTGTGTTTCACATTTTTGCGACGTCGCCTTGACTTTATCTTGGACATTTGACACGTTCTCGTGGGCCTATCGCATGGTACCGCCGGCTTGTGAATACCACGTTACCACAGTGTTATTTCCCGCAATGGACTGTGATGTGAAGAGTTGAGTTAAGCTACTTTTGCGGTAGTTATCACATGTTCTTGAGAATATCCCCCCTGGTTGTTTACTAAATAACACCTTCTCTGGTTTTGGCAGTCCAGTAAGCAGTGTTAGGATGCCTTCCCGTGGGTAGAAGCACACTTTATAAAATGTATTAATTAATTCCTCAGGTAGGAAGGGGTTGATCTCACGAATAGGTTTAAGTTAGTAATCAGCATTTTTAGCAAACAAACTGATGTGGTCAATGAAGCTCCGCCTGCTATCCAGTGTGAAACAGAGAGATTTGGAGTTCTCAGTGAACAAGGTACAGAGTTTTCAGAAATTGATTAAACAAAAGTCTCTTAAATTGGTAAAGAAAAGGAGTGTAGCAAAAAGAGGTGGAACCCAATTTTACATGAATTCAACTTGAGATGGTGTGATGTCAACCATGACTGTATTTTCTGAATAGTTGAGGCCAGAAGGGGTATATCAGAGGAGGATGAAACTCTGAAGTATAGCTGGGTGTCCTCCGGGTATTGGCTGTAAGATATGCCAGAGTCTTTGATGAGGCTGCATACTGGTTCATGGTAGAGATTGATTGAAGTGAGGGCAAGTACAAAGCATTGGGGGATCCCCTGAGAGGCAGTAACTGGGTGTGACAAACCTTAGTCTACTTTCACAAGTTGAGGGAGGTTCTCAAGGTAAGATGTGACCCAATTCAACACTGTTCCTCCGAAACCTGTGCAGGCTTTTGGGATGTGTTTCAAGATTTTATTGCTGACTGCATTGAATGCCCCCAGATCAGGAAGAACAAGAAGGCATGAGCCTGCCCTGGCCATGATTCAGAGTACACTGTCAGTTATTTGTAGGATGGAGGTCTCCATACTTAATCTTCTTGAAACCAGGTTGGAACTCATCAGGTACGTAGCTGTCCTTTATGAATTGGCTTATTTGCTTGATGACACAGCTTCAATGATTTTAGCTAGGAAAGGGAGATCTGAGATAGGCCAGTAGTTGTTGAGGCCCTCAGGATTGGCACTCGAGTCCTTTAAAAGCAGGGATATTGGACCAATTTGCAGGCAGTCAGGAAAAATCCTCTCTTGGAAGGAGAGATTACTGTGAGGCAAGAGAACAGGCTACATCTCTTTAGCCTGGTCTGCGGGCTGTCAGTCGAGGAAGTGACTAGAAGACTTAGCTTGGAAACTATATTGCAGCGCTTAGACTGAGATGTCAGTCATTGGGGGATTTCCTGATGAGAATGCCAAGATTGGAGGGCATCGAGGGAAGCAATGCTTTAATGGTTTAGATATTGGAGTCAAGAAAGCAGTGCAATTCTTCCCATTTCCTGTAGGGTTTGGGTGTTTTCAAGGTCATCCGTGATTTTGTGGCAGCTTTGACAATCTCAAAAATGGTGGGGTCTATTTTGGCAAGATAAATCTGAGACCTGATAGACTCCGGTTTGGCTTTGAAGATGTGTTTTTGTATGGTTGTCTTGAGCAACAAAGGAGTTCAAGATTACTCCTTGAAGGATTTTGTGCCAGGAATATTCAATAACTTTGAGGTGTTGTCTTTCTTAATTAAAGGCTTCAGAATATCCTGAATGGGTAGTTGTACTCTTAACTCATTTCACTTTCAGGAGTGTAACATCATCCATGTTTGCCATTAGAGTGTTTTCAAAAAGGTGAATTGTAGAGTTTAAATCATTTTATTCTCTAGAATATGAAGGTTTGTATGTTAGGCATGCCTATAGGACCTTGTGACTGGTGTTTCTAGTGTTTCAGATCAGTATTGTAGGTTTATTAGGTTGATCACATGTAAGAAAGTGGATTATTAGTTAGATAGGATGCAAGTCCTTCCTAAGTATTATTCCAAGATTTTGTCGGGTCCCGCATACAAGTTCAATAAATAAACTAGAGCTCAGCCCCTGGTAGCTATGACGCACAGCAGACAGGCTTAACTTGAAGTAAAATGTGTAAAGTTTCAGCAGTAACAATACAGTTAAAAGTCAAAATTCAACACAATAAAAAATAAAACTAATTTCTAAAAATAGAGAAACGTGTAATTAGAAAAATTACACAAAACTCAAAAAAATAATAAGAACTAGAAATATTATTTTCAGAGCAAAAAGCACCCAAAAAAACCTAAAGCATCAATCAGAAGTCACAGTTCATAGTTTGACTGGAACCTAGGTGCAATTTCAGGCTGGCCGCATTGGAGCAGAGGTCGAATACACCAACCAGACTGTGCCGGTCAAAGATTTTATCTTCTGACCATATCTGAAATGGAAGTCAAATTATTCCAGTGGGGCAAGGTTGAAGGCTGTATCCAGTGAAGTCAGATACCTATTGGACACGGTCCAGCTGAAGCCATTAGTTTTGGTGGAAAAACTGTGCGTGGCAAAATGGTCACTGACCCAAATTGGACAGGTCCAGCCCTTCAGCTTTCCACACTAGCCAAAGACAGCAGACCCAGATGTGTGAACATGTTCACTTCTGCAGCATAAACTGATTGCCTTACTGCAAACAATCCAACAGTGAAATATTCCGAGTGATCTCCAACATGTCAGAACCCTTCATCCCTACAGGAGGCTGGTGGCGCAGTCACAGATGTGTCTAGGGTAATGAGCTGTCCCCTCATCCTCAACCACACCAAACTTGTTGATGGTACCAACTCCCCATCCCACAGGAGTGGTGCCAGAATAGCTTTGCTGTACCCTGGGATCAAAAGGCCTCTTCTCCTCAGGTATCCCTTTACACTTAGCTATTAGTTGGTAAGCCTCACCTTGGCCACTTTCAAGTTAATGAAGTTCCAGAACCCTCCCTAGCTGCCATTCCTGAGCTGAGATCAGCCACATACTTTGCATCTAAGCGTTCCTGCAGAAAGGCACAGGCCATTGTCTCTGGGAGCAGTATCCACGCCTCATTAAGGGGAAAGCACTGACATGGGGCAGCTGCTGGCATGCTAATGCACCTACTTAACACCGGAGGGCAGAGGGGTCAACATGGGACTCCAGGAACTGTGACCTCTAACAAGAGATGATTACATCATCACATGATCCCCGAAGGCCTCCAACGATAACCAGAAAGGACAGATAAGGACTGCTGAGATAAGGCACGATGACCATCAAAGCAGAGGTGGAACCTGCCCAAGGCAAATAAAAATATGAAGAGCTGCCTGCTGTCATGCCTAAAGATGCTGTTTAGTAAACAAAGTGCGAAGGGAACAGAGGCATGCCAAGGAAGAGGGATCTGGGTGCAAACACTGCACAGCCAGATTTGAAAAATCTGAACTCCTTGACTGTCTACATGCTCTTAAACATAAACTAAGAGGAGAAATAAAAAGGGACATGGCACACAGCCTGCAAACGTTAAGACAGGAACTTGGAGAGTTTAGAGAGTTAAGACAAGATATGTATGCAGTTGGCAATATATTGTAAATGTGGAATCAAAACTGCACATAGTAGAAAAGACACAAATGACATAGGCAGGCAGGATGCAGCAGATGAAAGCTAAACCTGATTTGGTGCTGTTGAGAGCGGAGGAGTTGAAGAACCAGACTAGAAGGGAAAACCTGCAAATATGAAGCTTGAAGGAGGGAGTAGAGTGCTTGGACATTAAGACTGACATAGTGGATTTGTGTGCGGCTCTATTTGGGAAGGACCATCCAGAAGTGTGAATGGGCAGTGCATTGATCAGGTCCACATAAACAGCGCATGATTAAAGTCCACAAGATGCTGTGATAAGAAAATATTACTACTTGGAAAAAGAGGAGCTCTTCCAAGCATCCAAGCACAATACGGAGATTGTGTTCCATGGGAGTCGTTTCTGATCTTTCAGGACATCTCTCAAGCTACACTGCAGTGATGTAGAGCCTTTTGCCCCATCACAGACAAATGAAAGGAAAGATAAAGTTAGATATCAATAAATGTACCCCTTTGGCCTGGCGTTTGCAGTTGAGAGTAAGACCGGGCAGGTGGCACACATAAGGGAAGCGGTACGCAGCTTGCAGCTGGAGCTGGAAGATGCAAAGGGGGGAACATCCATGCTAATTCAGACCCTTTGGGGGCCGGAAGATGGTAAATGCGAATAGACAAAGGGCAGACTCTGAAGTGGCAGAGATGACATGACCGTGGATACAAGACACAGAAACACAAATGCCAGTGATGGATGACATGCAAACTGTTGGAAGACTGTTGATGATGATGAACTTGAATATGATATTTCTAGGGGAAATTGGGCTAAAAAGTGATGCTGGTAACATCTAGTAAAGATTGCGAGTGGGGGTGGGAAAGAAGCAACTCTAATGTTTTAGAATGATAAGTAGAGCAGTAAAAATGGCAAGGATGGCTGGGATTGGAGGCGCCGAGAGCGGCTGGAAACTGTATCCAGGATTCATCTACATCAGCTACCCAGTGGGATGAAGATGCCTCAGGCTACACTGATGAGGATCAGAGCATGCCACTTGGTTACCAGTTGGCTGATCCACAGGCACACAAATAGGGTACAAAGATGAGACATTAGGTATCTGGTTCTAGGGACCTGTTCCCAAACGTTTATTTTATGTCAAGAATTCTGTTAGTTTCGATGGAAGGAGGATGGTTGGGTGAGGGTGAAACACAAGGGACAGTCAACATTGCGAACGTGGATACAGGTTGTGAACTAGGAGTTGACCATCAATTGTATGCTACTGGGGAAAGGAGAGAAACTGTGGTGAACACACCATGACAATTTAAATACAAGTGAAGGCATCATCATTTAATGTGAAAGGGCTAAATCCCATGGCAAAATGGGGTGCAGTATGGAAATATTTAAATGAGTTCCAGCCTGAGGTCCTCTCTCTCTAGGAGACTCGCCTATAGAAAGCTGATCAACATAGAATGAGATACAGATTGTGTCCCAATGCATGTCATTGCTTAACAGGGTTCAAACTCCAGGGGGTGGCCATATCCACAGGGAGATATTCATTCATATTGGAGGAGAAGAAGGTAGACACACCAAAGGGCCAGGTAATCACTATTGCTTTAATATGTGTGCTGAGCTCAATGCAGAATACATTTGTGAGAGAGTGTTTAGATATTGTAGCTAGATTCAACAGAGGAGACATTATTATGGCAGGGGTCTCCGATTATGCCCCCATTTGGGACCCATAAACACACACAGAATATGGAGGACGCAACCTTTTACCTTAAGAGAGACATTATTTTAAACAGAACTGTGGCAACAGACAGGAATATTTTGAGGATAACTGTAACAGAGGGGTAGAGAAATGGGACATCTTTAAAGCAGTGATTCAGACGAAATCTATTTCTCTCTCAGCACACCTGAGGAATCTTCAGGCTGAAGAAGAGCTGGATGTTGTCGGAGGGACTGTCACTCTGCCTGTTGCTTTGTTGTACTGGCCTGCTGCTTCTGTCCTGGGAGTGAAAGGAGTTTGACTTTGCTTTCTGTATCCTGTTTCCAAGGCTCTCCAAGAGCTTGCTCCCCTCCCCCACGCTCCCTCATTGCTCGTGTCTTGTGGTGTTGGGGTGATGGCTGATGACACTAACATCGAGCGCACGCTCAAAGCTATTACCTGGAATGTACGGGGCTTGAATGACTGTAGAAAGGTGCCGCATTTAGCAGTGTTGCTGAATCGCCATGGGGCCGATATATGCTTCCTGCAGGAGGTGCATTTCACGTGTGATACATACTCGAGCTTACGGGCGGGCTGAATGGGAGAAAAATGTTTTGCAGGATACTTTGGGTATTCTTGGGGCACATCTATCATTCTTCGAAAGGGTCTCCCTTGGCACACCCATGCTACTATCCTGGACCCCCTGGGTTGGTACGTTATGGTTTCGGATATATTGGGCGGCCGCCCCATCCGACTGGTCTCGATTTACGGGCCTAACGATAATGATCCCCAGTTTTTTAGCGAAGTGTGGCAGCTTCTGGAATCTCTGGGCCCTGGGGCTGTGCTGTGGGGTGGGGATTTTAACGTGGTGCTCAACCCTGCCAAAGACAGATCAGGAGGCTCGCGCCGCCCACATCCTCGGGCTGCGGCACAACTGCAGGTGCTGATGGAAGATCCACACTGTCGTGAGGGTACCTACGTCTCCACTGCGGGCCCCACATGGTCCAGGATAGACTACTGGATTGTCTCTCCTGTTGCAGCCAATTGGGTTCGCCGCTGCTCGCATCTAGCATGCACCCTTTCAGATCATGCCCCGGTGCTATTGGAACTCGTGCTGCCTGGTGCGCCAAGCAGGTCCTTCTGCTGGAGACTGCCCGCAGGAGCTCTCCAGGACCAGGTCTTCCGGGAAGACATCGAGCACACAATTACAGAATACTTTGAGTTTAATGAAGACTAATTTGACTCCCAATCTACCCTATGGGAAGCCTTTAAATCTGTGGTTAGAGATAAATGCATAGCTAAACAGGCCGGTGTCCTTCGCTCTCTTCGAGGGGACTTAAAGCGCCTAGAAGGCGAGATACGACTGCTGGAACAGAAGTACTTTGCTTCCAACTGACTTTCTCTTCTCGCTCAGATTAAAGCTAAATTGGTGGAATTTGATGAGGCGGCACTGTGGGAGACCCACTATTTGGGCAAGGAGGCTCGCGCCCGTCGGTACGGTGAAGGCGATAGAGCCGGCAAGACCCTGGCAGGTCTCCTTCAGAAGCCGTGGGCTAATGACTATATCAGTGAGCTGCGCTCGGGTGAGGATGAATTAGTCGTGGGCCAGGAAGCAATTCAGACCAAAATGATGGCATTCTACGCCTCGCTATATGCATCGCACCAGCCGGAAGCCCCTGCGGACCTTCTAACTTTCTTTGACTCGATCGAACTGGTCTGGCTGAGTGATGCTCATCGCAGGTATTTAGATGAACCTTTCTCCATTGAGGAGGTAATTGGAGTGATTTGCGCTATGCCCGGAGACAGAGCCCCGGGGCTGGACGGGCTCACCCGTGCTTTTATAAGGAATTTGCACCGCTGCTCGCGCCCCACCTGCTTAACATGTATGAAGATTCCTTAGAGACAGGTGTCCTCCCTCCCTCCCTGCAGGAGTGCAAAAGTGTTTTGCAGTGTTACTGTGTGTATGTACAAATGTTTTACACATTGCCTCTGAGAATAGCCTGACTGCTCATGACAAGCTACCAAGGGGGTGCGCAGGGGTTATCTTAGCTATGAGACTCCCTTACCCTGACTAAAGTAAGGGTCCCTACTAGGACACAGTGCAAACTACTGTCAACTAAAAAACCCCATTTCAAACAGATGGTATTACACCCCAATGTGACTGAAAAGAATATACCTGGGGTGTTCCCAGCTGGTAGAAGCTGTAGACCTCAGGGTACACTGCTGCACAAACAGTGGAATGCCCAGCAGCAAACCCATTTTAGGAGGAAGTACTACATATATTGCAGAGGTCACTGGATAAGCCAATGCCACAGGACCCATCGGTTGTGGTAATGGGTCTGAGACCATCGGGCTACTAATGTGTGGGCAACAGGTGGGACGTATAGTGCTCTAGTGCTTGGGGGCAGCAAATAGAACTATTGCTTCTTACTGGAAAACAAGTGATATGCCTCTGGGAACACTGTGGTACTATAGCCTATGGTCACTATTGGCAGTGGGAATTCATCAAGAAATGTATGAAGATGGCTGAACAGTTTAAGTTTGCAAATCGTGATGTTTATGCAGTGTGCAGCAAATAATATGCTGTTACCGGGCAGGTTGTACATGATGATAAATGTTACTGCTTTAGTGACTAAGATTTAATATCTATTGTAAGGCATTGGAAAGTAGTCCAAGAATCTGCTACAGCCCATTTACAGTGGATTATTGATTTGTGTACTATTACAACTCTACTGCCAGTTTTTCCTTCCCTATGAGCGAGAATTATATCAGAGTTGGGGGGGAATCATAAGGTCCGTAACGGGTTAAGAAGTACTGTTGAGCCAAGATTCTGTCAAAAACACAGGTCCATGTCAATGATCTAGACAATGATCTCAGTCTTGTGTCGTATTGACGGTCTATGGTTGTGAAGCATGCAATCACGGTTGGTGGTTGGCGAAGATATGTAAGTAGTGGATTCAGCAGGAATTTCGATTAAATTGCTATAGTTAATTCATCTAGTAAGGTGACTGGTAAAACATATGTACATAAAATTGCATATTACTGATCATGAAGTAGGAACATTGAAATTTATGTTGTAGCACCTAGCAGTGGCTCCTCCATTAGAGCGGACAAGCGCGCCTCCCCGCCACCACCAGAAAATAAAACGATTAAAAAAAACCAGAATTGAAACCTGTTTTATTATTGTTTTATTTTAATCCCAGTCGCGTATATTATTTTTTGTACCTGCACCCTCCACACCTTTCTCCTCCGGCCTGGCCTGCCCCACCACTTTGGCAGGGGACGGGCCGCTACTGGTAGCACCCACAATTATTCATGGTTCATGTGGGGGGGGGGGGGGGGAGGGGAGAGAGAGAGAGAGAGAGAGAGAGAGAGAGAGAGAGAGAGAGAGAGAGAGAGAGAGAGAGAGAGAGAGAGAGAGAGAGAGAGAGAGAGAGAGAGAGAGAGAGAGAGAGAGAGAGAGAGAGAGAGAGAGAGAGAGAGAGAGAGAGAGAGAGAGAGAGACGTGCGCATCAAGTAGGCTATTTGGTACACATACGACACAAAATGGTTTGTGAGCATTAACATATATGACTCATAACACCCATCAGGACTTAGTGTGGCTGAGAGACATGTGAATCTTGGGCCCATCCAAGCCAACAGTGGGAATGTGTGTGTTTTGATGTATGTGATGTTCAGGGCTTGCGGTGTATGTGTGTTTCAAAGGTGTTTGTT
Organism: Triturus cristatus; assembly: GCF_964204655.1. Taxonomy (NCBI): domain Eukaryota; kingdom Metazoa; phylum Chordata; class Amphibia; order Caudata; family Salamandridae; genus Triturus; species Triturus cristatus. Next base: position 628,225,067 of record NC_140595.1, on the reverse strand, counting down.
AACTTTACAATGTGTATGTTATATCACTCCATGGGACTTGCAGTGTGTATGTGTGAATGTGAAAGTTATGATGCTCATACTGTGAATTTGTGTGAGTTTTTGTCAATACATTGCGCATTTACTGAGTGCCAGTACTTAATTTGTAAAGAAACAAGTGACAGGATCCTTTTCAAGAGCCCATAGGAGCTCGCACCACCCATTGCCCTACAAATGACAATTCAAGACTTTTTATACATTAAAAATTATTAACACTTGCCACTCAAGCTATTTTTGTAGTTTTGGGTGCCAGGCATTAGTCATTTTTTATGTATATCGAATTATTAAACAACTGTTGTTGTGTTAATCACAAATGTGGACAAACAGCGCCACCATGTGAATGGCCATCATAAGTCCTGGTGTTGACAATTAAGTGCCGGTGCTGAGCACCGGAAACCACCTGCTCAAATTAAACAAGGCTGAGCGCCATGTTGCTTAGCCTGTAGCCATTTAGTTTGCTCATGTTGAACCTAGCCGCTTGGCCTTTTTCTCTTTTAGCGGACCCTGCCTAACTTTCATGCCTGGAACAGCAAAGCGACAATTCATTGTTGAACTAGTTCAGTGTCTAGGAGCTCCTTTGCTCTTTTTCAAGGTCTTTTGTACACTTCTTGGGAGAAAGCCGCACCTGTTAACACCACTAAGTTTTGGGTTCAGGCACGTGTGTCCTCTTTCCACTGACTATGTGAATAACATGTATAAATGTTTGAGATATTTGTGGAGGAGTTATCATTAGATATTCACTTGTATCGTGGAGGAGAAGGGAGAGCTGTCTCTCTTTGTTTATGCTTATCTTTTCATAATTGATGTTTTAGACTTTAAATAAGACTTCTAGACACTTTTCTTCCACGATACCTGCTGGGGCTTGAGCCTCATCTTGCTGGTGTTGTCTGTGTGTATTTTTTTTTATATTTGTAGTCCTTGTTACTCGTGATCGGTAAACATCCTGCAAAAAAGAACTCCTGCCTTCTCGGTACACATGCTGTGATACAACTATCCATACTTTGCAAACTTGTGTCCCTTGATTGTATTGTATTGTATTGTAATTGCATTTATATAGTGCTTACTATCCGTGACAAGGCATCGAAGCGCTTTTTTCAGCGAGTAGCACGCTATTCCCGGCCCTTTAGAGGATTAGTGTTGAATTAGTATAGTGACACATGCAAGTAAATCTTAAGTGGTGGATAGGTTAGTCAGTTATTTGGATTCAGAAGGATAGGAGAGGAAAAACGGTTTGTATTTATGAAGCGCTTGTTACCCCTGATGAGGTGTTGAAGCACGCTACTCCAGAAACCCATTAAGGATTAGTGGTGAATTAGTCTGGTGAAATATGAAAGTAATTTGATTGGTGGATATTAGTCAGTTATTTGGAGTGAGAAGGATAGCGGAGGGGAAGAAAGGTTTGCATTCATATAGCACCTGTTACCCCTGATCGTCGTTGAAGCGCTTTTCTGGCGAGTAGCACGCTACTCCGGAACCCATAAAGGATTAGTGTTGAAAATTAGTATCGCTTCCAAAGATTGCAAAGATTTATGGATATAAACAGCACTGGTGCATGTGCATTGGACATTTAAATATTGCCTTATATCTCCAAAACATCTGGATGGAAATTCACCAAAACAAGAAAAAGCACAAAATAATGGGAGGGCTGCCATGCCACAAAAATGATGTGGACTTTCTGAGGTTTCACAGATATTACCGTGGAAAAAATCAGCTATGGCAAAAACCAGGTTACATAAAAAGTCACAGGTTTTAGGACCTTCCCTCTACCTTCTGAACCATTTGAGCAGTATGCAACAAATGTAACATGTTAAGAGTTTTTATTGTGAATGCAGTTTCGAAACTAAGATTGTTGATTGTGTAAATATAAACAATAATCTTTAACACATGTTCTCTGTGTATGTCCAAAGAGAATGGCAGAAAGGAAAAATTACTGAAAGAAATATTTATAAAAATGAACATTCGAACCTGCAGAGAAGCGGTAACCACTTGGTTAGGCGGTTCTTCAGTCCCCCTAGTATGCAGGGGGGGTAGAATTCTTAAACCAGACATAAAAGAAATAGGACAAATCTCTCCGGAACCCTAAATAGATCTTTAGCACTTCAGAATAGTACAATCGGTTGGAATAATTTAACAGTCCGTAGAAAGCAGAATCACCTTTTCAATGACAAAGAACTTTATGGACAATAGAATTGAATCTGTTTCTTAATGATCAAAAATGATTCACTATTGTACATTTTTGATATCAGGTTCACCAAGGGATTTTATTATGATGTCTTATTTTAAGGTCACAGCACTTCATGGATACTAAAATCTAATTCCTTTTTATCAAATGTCCAATAATGATCCATTGTTTTATATTTTTATAATAGGTTTATAAATGGATTCAAGAATGATATTTTATGTCTGTATGTATGTTGTCTCGGTTAATGGTTTTAAAGGACTGAACACCAAAATAAAATAAACTGAATGCAGTTTAGGAAAGGTTTGTCAAAGAGGGCCAACATTATCAGGGTGCAAGAATGAGGTTCCTCGTGTGCTAAGGTGACAACCTTCACTGCAGACATACTCCAGAATACATGGATAACACAGACAATAGCACCTGCTATCGGGCCGCAATCACTGGGGCTCAAGGACCTTTTCAATGACAAGTGGACATGACCAGTGATCTGGCCATGACTCGCGGATATCCATTTCTGTTACATATTTGCCTCTGCAAACCACAACACCTAGGAAGATTCACGAATATTTTGACTTGGCGGGTTCAAGGTTTTTTGCATGTTTTTGATATTATTCCAAGATTTATATTAGCCTTTTTGAGAAATGCAACACAGTATTCAATAGTTTGTTAAAAAAAAAACTGTCTCCATATTTTTGGATTAAAGTAGGGAATGCTCCAAGAAACAACACTCAGTGTGGTAGGTAAAAATATGTAGGGTGTGTGAGTGCAGGACAGAAGAACAAATGTTTGAACAAGCCTACATCACGGGGAACCTTTGGGCTTGCTGGTGGCGGCTGTGGCTCTCCACTTCGGGGACACTGGGGTGGTGACCTAGAGCCAGTGCCTGGTGCCAAGGAGACGGACTGTCCATTGTCCAGCGCAGAGATTGCTGGAGTGTGGGCAGGGCCCTCGTGTCGAGGGTGGTGGCTGTCTCTTCGGGTCGACAAGATCGGTCAGAAGGCACGGGTAGCAGACGTCTCTTCGGGTGACGTGATTGTCCTCGCGCGGACAGGTCTCTGCAGGAGGGCAGGCCTCATTGCGCGCAGAGAGTACCTGAGCTACGTTGTCGGGCTGGCAATGTCCACCTGACAGTGATCAAGGGGTTTATGCCAATGTTTGTTTCAGAGCTCTGACGATTCACAGATCCATGCATGAATACCTCAAGCAGTCGATGCTTCAGCTGTGCATTGGGGACCTTGTGTGGATGTTAAAATGGAATACAGGACTACAAGTCCCACAATGCAAAGCAGAGCTGAAATGTTTGTGCTTTTCTACAATGACTCCGAGGACCTTATGGCCTCTAATGTTTACATGTAGAACTAGCAATTCAAAAACTATGAATCCGTAGTGTGCTCCCTTGCCACTACCTTCGGGAAGACCCATCCCTCCAAGCAGGAGCGCCGCTTTCTTCGGGTGGCAAATGACTCTTCCGGGGGCTGGCTGGATATGGCACCCTGCAGACTAGAGAGGCAAGCAATGTGTGGCTGTGCGTTGGACTCTCTCCCAAGCCGAATTACACCGATTTTTCTCCAAATTAAATGTGCACTTTTAGACTTGAGCTGCTGCAGCTATTTCCGGTAGGAGGGGCAATAATGTCAAAACCAACCAGCTGTCAGACCACGCCTCCACGCTCGTGGGCACGCCCCTTTGGAGTGCTCGCTCGAAAGTGTTTGATACATTTCAAGGTTCCATTGAGAAAGTAGCGGAGGAATCAAAGCGGCGGCGGCGATCGCTGGTCTGGGAGCCGTGGGACTGGCATCGCGTGGGGTTATTGGAGCACCCCGATAGGCGTGGAGGATCCTCTAGCTATTCGACAGGACGTGAGAGAGCTTGGGGTACCTTCCTTCTGCTGGACAAGGGAGCAGCCGGGCTACTCTAGACTCGGAAATCCCCAGGACTGGTATCTCTATTCCCCGGGGCTCTGGACACCCCCCTGGAGATCACCAGAGCACCCTTTACCTGGCCTGCAGCACCCACCTTCAGAGACCCGGGGGGCCCTCCGCCAGCCCTGCTGCTCCCCAGTGCTGCCCCTAAAGCTCTGGCGCGGGGGGCGGACTCGGAGCACACCCTGCTCCGGGGAGTGGGTGCTACCCATGCCTCGCGGAGTTGCCTGACCCCCGCCCTGGGAATCCCTTCTGGAGGCTCCGCGAAGCCAAACTCCCCCGAACTGGCGGCAGCAGCAGCGAACCGAGCCGAGCGCCGAGAGATGTCCAGGAGGAAGCAGAGCAACCCCCGGCAGATCAAGCGTGAGTACCTGCCTCCCCCGGGGGTGCCTGGGGCCGGGAGGGGGGCTGTCAATGCGCCCTGTGCACACGCAGAGCTTAGCTGCTCACTCCAGCGACCCACGGCAGGTAGATAGAGAGTACCTATCCGAGAATGGGGTAAGAGGCTGTTGCATGGGGAGGCAAGAACTGTTCCATGGATTAAAGGGGAAGGGGTCACTGTATTCCTGGGGTGGTGGCAGGTGGTTGGTGCATGGAGTGGGGGCAGGAGGTCACTGTGTGGGGGGAGGCCAGGAGGTCGCTCCGTGGAGTGGGGGCGAGAGGTCGGTGCACGGAGAGGGGGCAGGATGTAATTGGATGGGTTGGGTGTCAGGGGACCGTCCAATGAGGGGGGGGGGGGGGGCGAAAGCAGGTCGGTGCATGTGATGGGGGGCGGTAGGTCATTGAATTTGTTTGTTTTTAGGAGACGGTCCGTTGAGTTGGGGGCATGGAGTGGAAACATGTCGATATCCTGTAGGAAACTGTGGAGTTTGCTCTAAAGCTACCAAAAGACACACATTCAATATTGTAATCGATGCATGTTATAGCTTTTCTTTTTTATATGTAACGTGTTTTTGAGGGGTGAGGGACATCTTTTGGTTTTAATGCGTTCATTATTTTTTGGGGTAAAAGGTATCGCCTCTCACTTAAACCGAATGAGCGATATCACAAGTTCTCCCGTTACATATAGTCGCGAACAACTTTTAAACTTGTATTCATTCTGGCAACATACTAATATCCAATACTCCCGCGTTGATATAGCACATACATGCCACCGGAACTGCCTCGGTGTGCTGGAGCGCTTGTACAAACCCACGCCCTTTGTGGCCTTATCGTGGCAACAGCCAAGCTTTGTAAACTAGGCGTGCTTCGGAAGCACAATGTGTTATTGTATGTTGTTTGTGAAGGAGGGCCCCCTCCTCGCTCCGCTGGGTAATGCCCACCCTCCACCCGCGAGAGTATCTAGCAGACCTTAGCCCCCCTCCCCCCTCAGATCCCTGGCTGGATAGCAGCCCTGATCAGCAACCCTGATAGCGCTCACATATTCCATTAATGCAGCAGCGCCGATACGATCTCGGAGTCGGGACAGGGGGCTGGGGTGCTTATCTGGCAGCCCCGGCTCCCATTCATTGCATTAAACAGAGCGTCTGGCGGGAGGGGGGTGGAGGAAGAGGCTTGAAAAATGCGACGCTCAGTAATTTATCCCCCCCCCCCCCGTCTCTCACAGCTGGCACGATGTTATCACGCTTCCCCGGAGATATTACTTTTTTTATTTTATTTCTCATATGGTGTCAGGGTCCTCATCCCAAGCCGTGGTATACGGCCACCGGTCTTCAACACCAAGAGCCTGTGCTGAGGCGCTTGCCGCTTCGAGGCGCTGTTAATGTAATGACACAGCTGTTCTGAGGATAACACTTCGTAAGGACGGCAAGGTGCGTCAACCCGCCGAGACGGCGAAGAGACAATATTAGCTCTGCCGCAGGCGCACGAGTCCGCCAGGCTGCCTAATACACTCCTAGAACTGGAGAAAGTTGGCTTCTGAAACACGAAAGGCGTAATGGGGGGGAGCTGTGTTTATATTCGGAAGGGGGTCGTGGCGTTAAGTGGCCCTTGCGTTGCAGAGACATGGCGTGTCACCTACAGGGCAGGCCCCTCGCGCCTTTACAGTGAGGAACGGTGAAGGGATATGTGCCCCCACTACCCTCACCCCCCCCCCCCCCTTACAATTTACGGAGTCTGCCAGGTCGCCTGGCTCCCTGTGCCAGATTATACACTGATAGGAAACAACAATTTGGAGACTGTAAAATCAGCGAGCGATAAAAGCGAGAAAACCCGAACCTTATCTGCCCAGGGATATAATTGCAATCCACAAAAGTTTCTTATCTGGCCGTCTGAGGTGCCTGCATCGGGGGTGATGTGGAACGGACGCCCCTGAAAGGGAGGGGCGGGTCCCCCAACTCAATGTCTCGGTCTTTACGACGGGGGTATTGATACAGCCCCGAACTGTATCCCCCGCGCCCAGAGAGCGAGTGGTGCAGCCGCTGTTTGGGGAGTGTTAGCGCTTCTTCAGTGGGTGATGTGTTTTGGAACCTGGGCGCGTGATCGGCCTCTTAGGACCGGCCCCAAATGTGAAAAGAGGCGCAGAGATAAACATGCCGAAACAGAAGGATACGCTGAGGGTTTCTAAGGAAACTCTGATCTTGCACGCATTCTCGTTACAGTGCTCGAACGCTCTTCCATTTATAACCTCTGCATCCCGGCCCTAAAGCGCCGGCACTCTGCTTGCCCAATCAATAAAGTGTATTTACTCGGTACCTGTCCGGTTAAAGCGCAGCGGACACCTAAAAGGGAAACGAGGCGCTGAGCTGATGTCTGTAAATAAGGAGGCGCTAGGATGAAAAGAGGTGCCGGAGAGGACCTATAAGTCTATACAGTGAGGTTCAGGTGTGCACATGGAGAGTACATGCACCTTTTAAGGGCTGGCACATCGTCGTACCCCATGCGGTCTGTCGAAAGTGCATTGGGGGCGGGGCACAGTACCTATAGAACACGCATTTCTAAGTACGGTTGTGGCTGTGCTCGACCGGAAGTGTGAACATTCATCTGCCGAAACTGGGTAACCTTGTATAAAGTGACGTCACAGTAGTCCGACTGTACCGTGTATGTGTGCCGACGCTTGCTTGTGCAATACCTGTATCTCTGGATACTCGTATTAATGGTGCCTAGAAATGTGCCAGCATGTATTTGTGAAACATACATACGTGTGTGTGTATATATATATATATATATATATATATATATATATATATATATATATATATATACACACACACACATTTGGAATGCACGTTGTCTCTGGATAGTACAATATCGCGATTGTACGACCTAGTACCCATCCATGTGGTAATGTATATTCCTGAAATACGAGCACCGGTCGATATCATGAATATCGCACTTGTGCCACCAGGTCCATATGGCTGTGCATATGTTCACTTGTTAAATAAATGGACCCCATGGATAGTGTATCACACTTTATTCCATGTGGTCCATAGACATACAGACACATGCTTAAGGAATACATGTACCACTGCCTGGTGTAACGTCACACATATACCACAAGGTCTTCTTGAGTAACTTCTACCTCTTTGTTGTGAATAACCATATTAATTGTACGTGGCAGGTGTGTACACCTGTGGAATACATGCACTGCTGCGTAGTGTGTTACATTTATTGGAGATGGGCCACATAGATGTGCAAGTGCATTATATAGATGTGCAGGTGTGTACACCTGTGGAACACATGCACCGCTGCGTAGTGTGTTACATTTATTGAAGATGGGCCACATAGATGTGCAAGTGCATTATATAGATGTGCAGGTGTGTACACCTGTGGAACACATGCACCGCTGCGTAGTGTGTTACATTTATTGAAGATGGGCCACATAGATGTGCAAGTGCATTATATAGATGTGCAGGTGTGTACACCTGTGGAACACATGCACTGCTGCGTAGTGTTACATTTATTGGAGATGGGCCACATAGATGTGCAAGTGCATTATATAGATGTGCAGGTGTGTACACCTGTGGAACACATGCACCGCTGCGTAGTGTGTTACATTTATTGAAGATGGGCCACATAGATGTGCAAGTGCATTATATAGATGTGCAGGTGTGTACACCTGTGGAATACATGCACTGCTGCGTAGTGTGTTACATTTATTGGAGATGGGCTACATAGATGTGCAAGTGCATTATATAGATGTGCAGGTGTGTACACCTGTGGAACACATGCACCGCTGCGTAGTGTGTTACATTTATTGAAGATGGGCCACATAGATGTGCAAGTGCATTATATAGATGTGCAGGTGTGTACACCTGTGGAATACATGCACTGCTGCGTAGTGTTACATTTATTGTAGATGTGCCACATAGATGTGCAAGTGTATTATATAGATGTGCAGGTGTGTACACCTGTGGAACACATGCACCGCTGCGTAGTGTGTTACATTTATTGAAGATGGGCCACATAGATGTGCAAGTGCATTATATAGATGTGCAGGTGTGTACACCTGTGGAACACATGCACCGCTGCGTAGTGTGTTACATTTATTGAAGATGGGCCACATAGATGTGCAAGTGCATTATATAGATGTGCAGGTGTGTACACCTGTGGAACACATGCACTGCTGCGTAGTGTTACATTTATTGGAGATGGGCCACATAGATGTGCAAGTGCATTATATAGATGTGCAGGTGTGTACACCTGTGGAACACATGCACCGCTGCGTAGTGTGTTACATTTATTGAAGATGGGCCACATAGATGTGCAAGTGCATTATATAGATGTGCAGGTGTGTACACCTGTGGAATACATGCACTGCTGCGTAGTGTGTTACATTTATTGGAGATGGGCTACATAGATGTGCAAGTGCATTATATAGATGTGCAGGTGTGTACACCTGTGGAACACATGCACCGCTGCGTAGTGTGTTACATTTATTGAAGATGGGCCACATAGATGTGCAAGTGCATTATATAGATGTGCAGGTGTGTACACCTGTGGAATACATGCACTGCTGCGTAGTGTGTTACATTTATTGTAGATGTGCCACATAGATGTGCAAGTGTATTATATAGATGTGCAGGTGTGTACACCTGTGGAACACATGCACCGCTGCGTAGTGTGTTACATTTATTGAAGATGGGCCACATAGATGTGCAAGTGCATTATATAGATGTGCAGGTGTGTACACCTGTGGAATACATGCACTGCTGCGTAGTGTGTTACATTTATTGTAGATGTGCAAGTGTATTATATAGATGTGCAGGTGTGTACACCTGTGGAACACATGCACCGCTGCGTAGTGTGTTACATTTATTGAAGATGGGCCACATAGATGTGCAAGTGCATTATATAGATGTGCAGGTGTGTACACCTGTGGAATACATGCACTGCTGCGTAGTGTGTTACATTTATTGTAGATGTGCCACATAGATGTGCAAGTGTATTATATAGATGTGCAGGTGTGTACACCTGTGGAATACATGCACTGCTGCGTAGTGTGTTACATTTATTGTAGATGTGCCACATAGATGTGCAAGTGTATTATATAGATGTGCAGGTGTGTACACCTGTGGAATACATGCACTGCTGCGTAGTGTTACATTTACTGTAGATGTGCCACATAGATGTGCAAGTGTATTATATAGATGTGCAGGAGTACACACTTGTGGAACACATGCACCTCTGCGTAGTGTGTTACATCTGTTGTTGTTGGGCCATGTAGACATGCAGGTGTGTACCTGTGGAACACATGAACCGCTGCATAGTGTGTTACATTTGTTGGAGATGGGCCTCATAGGTGTGCAAGTGTATTATATAGATGTGCAGGTGTGTACACCTGTACTGCTGCGTAGTGTGTTACATTTATTGGAGATGGGCCTCATAGGTGTGCAAGTGTATTATATAGATGTGCAGGTGTGTACACCTGTGGAATACATGCACTGCTGCGTAGTGTTACATTTATTGGAGATGGGCCACATAGATGTGCAAGTGCATTATATAGATGTGCAGGTGTGTACACCTGTGGAACACATGCACCTCTGCGTAGTGTGTTACATCTGTTGTAGGTGGCCATGCAGACATGCCCTGTGAAACACATGCACCGCTACGTAGTGTCACATTTATTGTAGATGGGCCTCATAGATGTGCAAGTGTCATATGAAGATGTGCAGGTGTATACACCTCTGGAACACATGCACCGCTGCGTAGTGTGTCACATCTGTTGTATGTGGGCCATGTAGTCATGCAGGTGTGTACCTGTGGAACACATGCACCGCTGCATAGTGTGTTAAATTTATTGGAGATGGGCCTCATAGATGTGCAAGTGTCATATGAAGATGTGCAGGTGTATAGACCTCTGGAACACATGCACCTCTACATAGGGTGTTACCACATTTATTGTAGGTGGGCCATGTAGATGTGGAACACATGCACTTCTATCTTGTGTGTTGCTACATTTATTGTAGGTGGGCTGCCCGTATAGATGTGCTGGTGTATACCCCCGGAACACATGCACCTCTGCGATGTGTATTATCACGTTCATATAAGACCAGGGTAAGATATCTAAATTCTGACAGATCTTACTTGGAACAGGGCTGGTAGGGAGGCGCAGGAAATGACGTTTAGAATAGAAAGTTACACCTTCGCTTCCCGAGTGTGAACCTTTGTGCGTCACGAGACCGAGCGCCAAGGATGCTGCTGCTCCCGGTCTTAGTCTCGAGTGAAGTGAATGAGGTGTGTGTATTTGATGAATGAATAGACTGCAATAAAGTACAGAGCATCCACGTGGCATGGCTGTACTGTACCAATTTGGCCTTATCCGCGTGACAGTTTTCAAGTCCATTGTTGCACAATGGATTCACACGTGTCGCCACATCTGCCCGAACATCCAGCGCGCGTGGCCTCCCTCGGTACCACTGCCTGCCGTGGCGCGTGGCCTCCCTCGGTTCCACTGCCTGCAAGTGACACAGAGTGCAGGCCTCTCTTGCTGCAGTGTTTGAAGGCGCCTTGTATCCGGAATCAGAAGTACTGATTCCGGTCTGGAGCCAGTCAGTGGGCGTGGCATTTTGACCTGGAGAGGAGTGCGCGTCATAATCCATGCCCTGGGCTCATGTCTGTGCCCTGAGGGGGGAGATACGCGCAGTGACAGAAACTCTTGGCCGAGGTGGAAAGGTCGGCCAGGCACAGCCCAGGGGCCCCCTGAGGCAGTTATGAAAGAAGTCAGGCTGTCTGAAACCAGACGTATAAGTCGGAATGACGGGCTTGTCAAATAATGTGTGCTTCAGTGAAATGTGCCTCTACACTCCATGTCTGGTTATAGGTGCATTAAATATGGGACTACGCACGTGTAACTGTGCGGTATCCAGTCGCATAGTTTTGTTGCATCATAGAGGCCTAGTCCACAGGCCGATTCTGGCACCATAGTAGGTGAAGCTGCAACCCGATTCTGACCTAGTGGGAGGGGCTGCAGGCCGACCCTGGCAGCACAGAGATGTAGGCCAATGGCTGATTCTGCCCTCACTGGAGGCCAGGCACCAGGCCTAGCCTGCCTTCATTGGAGCCCAGACAGCAGGCCGAGTCTGACGTCATTGGAGCCCAGACAGCAGGCCGAGTCTGATGTCACTGGAGGCCAGGCACCAAGCCTAGCTTGACTTCATTGGAGCCGAGACAGCAGGCCGAGTCTGACGTCATTGGAGGCGAGGCACCAGGCCGAGTCTGATGTCACTGGAGGCCAGGCACCAGGCCTAGCCTGACTTCATTGGAGCCCAGACAGCAGGCCCAGTCTGACGTCATTAGAGGCCAGGCACCAGACCTAGCCTGACGTCACTGGGTGCCATCCAGCCGGCCGAGAATGGCGTCGTACAGGGCCAGGCGACATGCCATGGCCCTGAACTCTGTGGTAACTGAATATAACATGATATTATACGCTTACTGTTATTTGACCCTTTCTAGGAATACAATGTGATCAACAAAAAGAGCTTCAAGGAGCACCCCATGGTGCGCGAGGCTTTGGCTGCTCCCACATGATAAAAGTGCTTGTATTTCAATTTTTGTCTTGTGGCAAGTTTATGCCCAATGTAGCCGGGCTGAGATGGTTACGGCGACAAGCCCACAATCGAGGCTATACACCTGATCTGTTTATTGTGAAAAGTTATGACAAAGATACTAGGCTTGATATATTTATGGTAAAAAAAATGGAGGTTAAAGACAGTAAAAATGTAATGGTGTATTATTATCATCACAGTGTCTTAGAGCTTGTAGACCTCTGTTGTGTTAGATGGACTCTCACAAATGAGTGCAGTAGGCAAGGGGTTTGATGTTGGACCCACCCTCTGACAAACCCTTTGTAAAGAAGATATGTTGTTAGTCTATCCTCATTAACTCGTCGGGGGTGCAGATGTATGTTGCTTTACCACCTCTAATTTTGCACATATTTGCAATTTTATGATTGGATGATGGTTGCTTTGTCGGAAAGTGTGTTCTCAGTGTAGTAGGCCTGGATCGGTTATAGTGACAAGCCAACGAGGAAGGCGATCTATAGGCCTAGTTGGTTCATTGACACAAGTTGTTTCCGATTCAAATGCAGTAGGCCCGACCTATTCATAGGGAAACGCAGATGTTGAAGCCAATAGGATTTAGGGTGGATTAGGATTATAGTGTGTTAAAGTCTGTTGACAAGTATTCTGTAAAATGAGATCTTGGAGATAACAATAGTAGGCAAGGGTTTGGCGTAGTTTACTCCCCTCTGACAAACCCTTTGGGGCTTCTGGAAATCATTGTTAGGCATTTTTAATAGGGGGTTATCTTGATTTTGCAGACTGTAATTTTGTACATATTTGAAATGTTATGATTGACTGATTGTTTTTGTGGGAAAGCTTATGCTCCGTTTAGTAGACCCGAAGTGGTGTGGGACAAGCCAACGAGGAAGGCTATTGGCGTGACTTGTTCATTGTGAAAAGCTATGTCTTTGTTATGTAAAGTTTAAAGAAAACCATCAGACCTTACTTCATTTTTTTTTTTTTTTTTTAATGAAAAGCATGGAATGTCTTAGATTACTCTAGTAAGTAAGGGGCTTAAAAACCATGGAGATATAAGATTTTCAGTGTGTCCATTCTTGTTATGTACTCTTGAACGGGTAATCTATTGTTTTGACAACTTTAATTTTGTCGATTTACTGCTTTATGATGATATGCCTGATGCCTTTCTTGTGGGAAAGGTTGTACTTAATTCAGTAGGTTTCTGTTAGTTATGCTGATAAACTGATGACAGATACTACAGGCCTGATTGATTCATTGTGGAAATGTTTTCAAGCTGCCCCGAGTCTAATGTTTATTTGGCAAAGTGATGAAAAAAACAATAGGCCTCGCTTATTGTGAAAAAAAGATGTTAACGCCTATAGGTGTTTAAGGTAGATTTTTAGTACAGTGTTATAGGATGTAGACGGATAATGTGAATCAGGCAGGAAAGTACTACAGGGTGGGTTTTGTGATGTCATAGCTTTACTGTTATTGATAATGGTATTTCTCCAGTGTCACCATTGTGACAACAGCCCATCTGTGATGTCATGGCAGCACTGTTCTCTCAGCTGGGAAGTGATCAATATGTTTCAATGCTTCTGCTGTTGCAGAACCTTTGAGCGATCTGACGACATTATGATAAACCACAAAGCCATTGGCTGAGAGGTTGCTGATGTCCTTCGTAGTCTTTTTCTTATTTTTTGTAAACATTACATATTACAGTTTTATTTACTGTTTAGCAATCCAGCAAGGGACTGTGGTGACGAGATAAACCTCAAAGCCAATAAATACGTAGTTTGTAAATGCCACCAGAACTCCGACAAAGCATTTTTTGGACCATAACACATGGTGGCCATTTTTAGGTTTTGCCTGCCCAGTGCTTGCGTTGTGCTTGTGAAATCTATTGTTTTTAATATAAATCTTAAAAGGGGCTTACATCCCACCCCCGTGCTTTCCTGGCTTTTCATTAGTTCCTGTGCTTGCCACTTACTTTTCCTCCCTTTCTACTAGCTGTAGCATATTTTCTGCATTTACCAATGCTTGTTCCTAGTCAGATTCCGGTAGCAGAAATACTGTTAACATCTGCTTTGGTGGAACTCTTTTAATACATTTTGCCTTTTTCTGCTTTTTTGTCTTGTGTAATACTTTAAATTAACAGATTTATATAGCGCAGTTTATCACCTGGAGAGATTACGTTTTTTGCCCAGGATGTTGCACCGCTGAGACTCGAACCGGGATCCCCAGCTGCGCCCTCTCCTATTCCACGATACTTGTCAGGGAGCTCTTTCCTTAGTCCCAACGTATTTTTTCATGAAGTTGTGCCTCTTTTTTTGCTTTTTCGGCTTGCGTGATACTTTAAATTAGCAGATTATATCACATAGGCGAAAGCGATGCATTACAAATGCTTGTTTAATTTTGTTGATTGAGACTTTCCATTGGTTCACATTTGTAATTCATGGTAATTTCAATCGTGTGAATCACAGGTTTGAATCCTCATATGTTTTTGCCATAATAGTAACATGTCCTATGTATTTCGTGTATCACTTGTGTTATTTATGAAGTGTTGTATTTCACAAAAAGTAAGCCAGTCCCATGGATCACAAATTTTCCACCATTCGAACACCTTAAACATTCCCTAAAGTGCAGTTTAAAAATGATGCACCAGTAGTGTGTTCTGGTTCTGTAGCACACTTCACATGAAGTATTTGTAATGTCTTGCTGTACCTGCAATGTCTTGTAGCCCTATGAAGCGTACACATTATTGTACTGGGTGATGTGTTATGGGCCTGTTCTACCCTTACTTGGTTTCTGGTGACCTTTACAAACCTCTACAAATAAGATAATTCAGTGGCACGTAATGTCCAAAGGCATGTCCTATATTAGGCTCTCTCACATAAATCTATTTTGTGACATTACCCTTAAAGAACTAATAGGGCGGCTGGATTATTATATTTATTGGAACAGCCGGTCTGAAATGTTGGTTATAACTTTGGACATTTTTGTTTTATTCGCAGGGTGTGCTTCTTACTCTGTGCCTTCAATGCTGCACTAAATTGGAATTTTAGGAACATTTATTGTTCACATGAATTCCCTTACCTCCTATATGGCGTTTTATGCTATCTATGGAGAGACTCCCTCAAAAAGCTCCACATTGCTCCTTGGCACCTTGTTTTTCTTGGGGTGTAGGTCTTCTTTGATGACGAAATAAGGTGGCATTACAGATGGTTATCTCATCCAGAAATATTACTTTAAAAGCGATATCCCAAATATCACTCTGGTTTGTCATCACAGGATGTCCCACTTTAGGAAAATCAGAGCGGGCTGGCCTGTGTGTCGTTTTTTTTTTTTTTTTGCAGGGGTGCATCTCATCAGTGTGACCTTACACAAATGCTGAATGAAAAAGCAAGGATGCAAGGTATGTAAGGAAAATCCAACGAGGAGTTTGCCAACATGAAGAGGACAGGATGGAATATGGGATGAATGAAGCTCTGATTGGATACAATATATATTATCCTCAAAGAAACGCCCTATTGCTTCCATGGTCTCTTCCTCATATGAACCCTTTCAAACTGATGAGGTGTGTAAGCTGTAAAATGGAATCAAAGCATTAATCCCACTGATGTAGCCCTGTCCAAAGCAGTGAGTCTTGATTTTGTGCAGTACTCATATCTCATATCGTCTGCCTCATGAGTGTGTCCCCAGCCATGGAGGTAGCACCTGCATGTCTGAAACGGCTGAAGCAACCAATAATCTACCATAAATTTCCAGCCAATTACAAGTAAGTACATTCTGAATTTCCTAGATCGTGTAAAATCCTCAAGAGGAAAGTCGCAAAACCAAATCAGGGCTTTGTGAAACCTCCCAAAGTCCTCTTAACCTGCAGTCATAGAATAGAGTAATGAGAAGGTGGAATCTGCTTTGACCGACAGCTGAGGAGACAATGTCATTATCCTTGACAAAATCAACTGGGCTACAATCTTCTCCTGAACCTGCTTTTAGGAAATGACTTAGTCTAGCACAATCTGACTTAAAAGATTTAACCATTCATTGCCAGTGGCACTTTATTTTGGGTGAGCAATATCGCACCCAGTTAAAGACGATACCATGCTGTTTAGTGGGTGTTGTATTATCTCAGTTCCTAGTTGCACACCTTAGAGTGGGGTATAACGCAGTTAAACTCCATGTTTGTCCTCTACCAAGTTGCAGATCTCTGAATATTTCAGCATTCGCCCTAACAAATTCCACCACAATTGACCTTGGGGCCCTAACTTAGGCATGGTTAGAGCTGGGTGGTAGTTTCACAAGACCATGTTGGGTCCAGAGGAGTATCTAGTGATGGAGTTCATCACAAGCGTAGCATGGGACATTCATTTTTGGTGATGGATTCTCTTCTTCTGGGTTTAGCATTTCCTCTAGAAATGTGAGGTTGTATGACGTTTCAACGCATTCCGTTGCAACGCATGCCTTTTTGCACGCATGCATTACAACGCAAAATGCCATTACCACGCATATCCTTTACCACGAAAATGCCTTTACCACGCATATCCTTTACCACGAAAATGGTAAAGGTTTTCTACGATCCCTGCCCCAATTCCTTCCATGTTCCCTTGCGCCCTCCCTTTTTATAATACCCCTCCCCTGTACCCAAAAAATTTACCCCTGCACGACACCACCCCCTCATTTTTTTTTTTAAACTAAGATCCTCCTTACCTCTACACGTTCTCTCCACTCCAAGCACTTCCGATTTGCGCTGCACGTCGTAAAGACGAAGCGGAAGTGTCTTTCCGTTTCCTCTAACGACGCCGATTGCCTCCACATCTTTTTTCTTCAGAATCCGAAAATGATGGAAACAGGTGCGTTTTTTAGGGGAGGACCCCCCCCCAAGCCCATTTTTATTAAGCCACGCTTTTTTTAGGGGGGGGGGGGAACCACCCCAAGCCCCCTTTTTAGGTCTCGCCTGACCCAGCGCATGTGCTGGTCTGGCGAGACTTATTGAGAGGGCTCCAAAAAGTGCTACCAGGCCAGCCTAGAGCTACAGTGCATGTGCGCGGGCGTGCGCGCCGTGATTACTTTCACTTTCGCGGCCGCACGGCCGCTCTGATGTTTGATCGCGATCTATCACGATCACTTTCACGGCCGCTTGGCATAGCCAATAGGTCTCGCTTTTGGGAACTTATAAGTATTTAGTTATGCAACTGTTGCATGGCTAAACACTTATAAGGTCCCAAAGGCGAGACCTATTGGCTATGCCAATGCTTGTTTAATTTTACCTTTAACACACATGCCTTTACTACGTATCTCGTAGTAAAGGAATGCGTGGTAAAGGCTATTCGTGGTAACCACGCATGCGTGTTTAAGTGTATGTGTGGAAACGGCCACGTTGTAGTGGCTGTTTCCCGAAATGTGACCGCTTTCTATTACCACTGAACTCTAAATCAGGCTACAAGACAGTTCCATCGGCCTTAGCCAGTTGGTCAATGCTTATGCTTTCAAACTACGGACCACACTCAATTCCTCATCCACTTAGCGAACAAACCCTGGTACCAAATGTACACAGACAGTAATTTGCCATGTCTGTCACTAGATGAGGAAATGATTACATGCAAATGCGGGCAACATTCTGGGTCCTAACTAGGGCTTTTGTTCAGGCAACGCAAAGACACATTGCCTACCAGAATTCACAATGCTTAAACACTGTGGCGGATCATCAGGAGCACAAGGCCCAAACTTCTAGAACACAGCCTCTCCATCCAGGAGGCAGGAGACTAACTCCCCAACCCTCTGGTTGGATGACCTGGCAAAGCAAAGAGTAACACCAGTGGCTGGATTCTCCTCTGACGTGTTCGATTTGGGTCCATCTTCCCCTCTACTTCTGCTCTATTAATTACCTGTGTACTTAACTTTAGCCTGCCTGGGACCCAACCTGTGATTACTGGTCTTCTGCCTAACTACTCTGGCTAATCTAACCTATTGCGGGGCACATAGCAACCAACCCACATCCACTGTCTTTTGTTCTTAGTGGCAGAAAAAAGCTGAGAAATAGATTTAAAAAGTACCCTTTTTAAAGGGAGAAAACTGTAGACTAGCTAATTGAAAGCCTCGCTAATTAATGAAGCCATTCAAAAATAGATCGCGTTTATAATTCTAAATCTTATAAATTCTGAGATCTTAGGTGTCTTAACAGTTTGACTAAATACAGTTGGTAGAAATCCAGAACTCGTTGCCAGAAGTTTTCAAAAGTTGGTAGCTGTACTTTTTTCACACCCTACTAGGAAACCTTAAACTGTAACATTGGACTAGCATTGGGGCATACTGGCCATGTGTTAGCATTTCACTTATAACCTTGTTTTTAGATTTATAGAAATACAATAAAAGGATACGACAGGGCCAATACTCTCCAGCCATGTCCACACCTGCATCTTACTTTACGCTCCCAGTTCCATTTTGGAACAGTTGACATTTTGTCATTGTGTCCTTGCCTCTCACTAATTTTATGCACATTGTGTAATAAATACTTGTGTTTCATTGTTCGCTATTCAGTTTATCACTGCTCCCAAAGAAGGACCAGCTTTTCGGGGTGAACCTTCATGCACACCTGCCCAATGGAATTGCCATCATTTAATGTTATCTTTCACTATTCAGTTTTGATATTTCTGTTTCACTCGTTTATAGACTATGGACTATTTACAAACTCCATGTTGTTTTATGTTTAGTAGTACTACTAACATACTACAAGATGCTATTCACAAACCTATGTACGGATACCTCTGCCTCTCCTATCTTTTCTGTGTTGGGACCTCCACCCCAACTGCGGAGGTCTCTGCACTAAAGTCTAGGATTTAATCGGAACAGGGTCAAGACTGATTTGCATATCGATGGGTCCAAACCGAGGTGGGCAAAAAAACGGATGGATTAGGATGTGGCCTGAGTGATTGCCATGGCCGAGATTAATTCAAGCTTTCCATTTATCACCTTGTTTTTGATACCCAAAAAATTGAATAGCAATAAAACAATATTATTTTATAGAATGTTTTTATAACTTTTTTAATTTAAAAATGTGGACAACTTAATTCTGCACATCGCTTTTAGTGATTTTTCATAATATATTTAATAATTTTTACCTTAGGTGGGAATTTTTAAATATAATATTTAGAAAATGTGATGTAATATTTTAATTAACTAAATGTTTATTGCAAAATCAAATAGTGTTGCACCATTTTTTATTTTGTTCCACATTTCAATTAAATATACAACATTATTTTGCATTCATATTTAACATTTCCTATACTTTACTATTGGGAGATCTCCGCCTTGGTGGTGAGGACGTATTCCTACATGAGAAACGGGCCTACTAGTAACTTTACGCAAATTTGATTTCCGGGGTGGAGGCATTCTAGTATACACTTTGTAGTAAATTTGCACTAATGTAAGAGTAAATTTACAAGTGCAGATTTACCCATATTCAACTTTACCTTGGTGAACAGGCACCTATCTTGTGTGCCAGTAGGCAGGACCGTTCTATGGGAGCTGCCTAGGGTATCACCTGTAGGAGGTGCCAGATAGCTCGCAGAAGCACTAATAAGGCCTCGTTGACCAGGGAAGTGATGTCACAATGCGATTACCCCTCCGTTTGCGGTCGGGTATTAGTTGAGCTTTTGGAGTCTGCTCTAACTTGGTGACATCAGTTTGTGATTGCGGAAGGGAGGGAGGGGTGGAACTGGGGGAGACGGTGAGAGAGGGGATTCGAGCAATGGGGTGTAGAGGACTACATTTTGAGTGAGAATCTGTCCTAATGCCCCAAATGTTCATTTTCTGCCCCGCCACTAATACTTAGGGGTCTATTTTCCCACCCGCCATCGTGTCGGCAAATGGGATCGCCTGCTATGTGTGCGGCGGTCCCGCAAATCCAATTAGGATGCACCCGCCACACTGGCAGGCACATCCCGCATTTTTAGGTCTCGCCTGACCCAGCGCATGCGCTGGTCTGGCGAGACTTATTGAGAGGGCTCCAAAAGTGCTACCAGGCCAGCCTAGAGCTACAGTGCATGTGAGCGGGCTCGCAGCCCGCGCTTTACCGCGATTACTTTGATGTTTGATCGTGATAGCGATCACTTTCACTTTTGCGGCCGCGTTGCATAGCCAATAGGTCTCGCTTTTGGGACTTTATAAGTATTTAGTTATGCAACTGTTGCATGGCTAAACACTTATAAGGTCCCAAAGGCGAGACCTATTGGCTATGCCAATGCTTGTTAACATTGCGGCGGGCGGTGCTTTCAGCAGCACCCACCGCAATGTTAAAAAGACATTTGTGCATTTGCATGCACAATGTGGCAGGCACCGTGCGGTACCCCCCCATGTGCACCCCCCCAACACCCTGGGGGCCCGCAACAGGCTCCCACATGCAGACTCTGCATGCCTTTCCATGGCCATGGAAAGGCACTTCACCTCCTGCATCTTGATATGGATGGCGGTGTCTTGCAGACACTGCCACCATATCAATCCCCTTTTCCGTCCGGTCTCCTATTAGACCGGCGGACGGTCTTTCCGTCCCCCGGGGTCCCCCCCGCCATTCTATTATGGCGGGGGGAAATGGGAGGCGGGCAGTGAATAATGGCGGACGGATCGCCACCGCCATACGGGCGGTGGCGATCTGCCCGCCATTATAATAGACCCCTTAATTGCTTTGAAGGGTCGAAGAGCTGACCTCTGAACTCCCCTTGTGTGTATCTCTGAACTGACCTTCGTTCTATTTGGAAGGTGCATGAGTCACCGTGAAATATTAATTTATGGAGTTTTTTTTATGTCTACAATTTTCTAGTTAAATCTATGTGTGGCCAAGTTCCCATGCATTATACGCTACTTTTATTTTAAAATAAGTCAGAGACATGGGTACTTTAAGTCATCCAGGCTACTGTCCTCTATAGCTGACCTGGGCAGTGCCTGAAATCTGCGAGAAAGCTCAGTAGATGAATGCTTTAGCTGCACAGATGTGTGCATGGAAAATTCGCAGGTCTCCGGTTCAAGTCCCAGAAGGGCCCAGTTTGCCTTTTATCCTTCCAAAACGGCAACTCTTATGCATAACAGTAGTCTATGCAATCTATGTCAAGAACCCTGGCACGTTTAAAGTAGTACTGATCCCTGTCTGAGACAGTCCTTGTTGACGAAGAGGCAATATATAAGCAAGCAGCAGATTCGCCAAACGCCTTGATTAATGGCTGGAATGAGATCTTGTTCCCAGCCTCCAAAGGCATCCGTTGTCTCAAGCAGTGTTAAACTTTGTACACATAAACAAGCCTTACGTCATCACAGTGAGATTTGAAAACAACCTTGTTTCTGTTTCTTGGAGACCTGGAAAGCGCTGTGAAGTCACCACGCATTGTTGTGCTGCACTTCCTGTGCCTTTCCTGTGCGCTTGTGGGAGCGCTACGCAAATTCGAACAGGTGGCGCCGGAGCGTGTATGAGACACGAGCCTCCCAGGTGGGGGTGTCAGACAGCGACCAAAAAAGAGTTCTATGGGCTCCTCTGATAGCCACTCGCTGTATGAGATATAACACTGACTGTACCTTTTTGTTCTGGGACTTTTTTGGCCGGAGGTGATGAGTTGTTCAGCCATACCATTAGCGCCTTTGTTCTAGCTTTTGCGCATGCGTCTTCGGTCACTGGCTATGCAGTGCTGGGCGTCAATGTCGGAAAGCATCGAAGCAGCGTAGCGCATGAGTAGACCTAACACACCACGTGATTGGTGGGCGTCCATGCTTCCTGCGTAGTTTGTTGTTACACATAAAAGTCTTGAATTTGATGCCCCCCTGAATTACTGATACCCAATAGTTGTTTGTTACTGTACAGTTTAGGGGAAGTCCTACTATTCCCTAGTATGTCTGGTGTTCCTCATCCAGAAATCTTTAGCTTGCAGACTCCATCATTAATGAATAAATAAACAAGACCTTTTCCAACACCTGTAGGGATGGGCGTCTTGCACCGGAAGGGGTTTTGTTTCTTTGTGGCTTGAAAAAGAGTTACCAGGAGCGGTCACTGGAAAGCTTAGAAGAAAGTGGGTGCTGGTGCTATGACTCAAAGCTAAATAGACCTTTACTCCCCTCCGCCTCTTCGCTCTGGGAATTCAGGAAAGGACTCAAGACCTGGCTGTTCGAATAAACTGAGAACCTCGAAGCAGCTAGCAACTCAGCGCCTTGAGACCCTCACAGGGGATTTGCGGCACTTTACAAATCCTGATTGATAGATTGACTCCAGGTGTCTAAGGATAGACCCATGCAGGCAGCTATAGTTTGACTTTATTTTCACTCTTACGCCATACATGCAGTCACTATTTTTGAAAACGTTGCATGAGGACAAATAAAATGTCTCTCGACGCATCTATTAAAAAATTGTGCAAATGCTCCTAGTTTTTGTCACACTTAAAATCTCATGAATCAATTAAAAAATGAAATTAAAAAATCGCGAGCAGCATGCCGTTCTGTGAAAATAGACACATTGCACAATCATGTGACACAAAAAATAAAAAATACATCTTTGCACTCCAGACATTAGAATTTTTCACTATGAAACAGTCGGGTCTATTGACTTTGCCCCCATCTGAACATATGATCTGAGCGTTCAGCTTCCGAGTTAACACAAACCAGGGCCTGCTTCTAAGCCCTATCGGTATGGGAGATCTGTTTTTGTCTCTGCGAGATCAAGTCTGAGCATCTTGCTGGAAAAAAAGCAGAACAGAAAACTTGAAAAAAGCATAAGATATGAATCTGCAGAGAGCTTTTTACAAGTTGGCTGAAGTGATACTCGCATACTTGTAAGATAATGGGGTCGCCTCTGTGTTAGAACTGGATAGTTTGGCCTTCGTTTTCACCCTACTTTTATGTTCCTCGTATATCAAACAAGGGCAGGGGCCTTCGTGCTGGTGCATGCCGGGAAGCACAGCCCTGACCGCTGGATGCTGTTATCTGTTTTTGGCTATCTTCATCTGTTCGAGATCAGCAACAGCTCGGTTATCAGCTCTCTGCATCTCTGAGTAAAAAGGAAGGAGCCGGAGAAGCAAATAACAGGCTCCACCAGCCCCCTCTTTCTGCAGTACAAGCCCCGCCCTGTCCAGGGTGGCTGGCAGAGCTCCGCCCCTCACCCCACGCCTTGTGCATCAGGTAGTCCCAGAACCCAGCAGGTAAACTGGGAGTTACCCTGGGATACGACACTCCCAGGCCCCTTCAGGGTTACTGGCAGCCCAAGCTCTTCCTCTAGGGCAGCTGGCATGCTCTGCCTCCTTTGGGGCACAAGGTCCTTGGGTAGGCAGCAGGCCCAGTGCCCGCCAAGGTTAAAGGCAGCCCCCGATCCCTCCACTGCACCTGGTGACTGTACCACCAGCATTCCAATCCCTACCTGCCTGCAGAAACTATCCTACCTCTGACCAGCCACAGCCAATCAGCTAGCAACTACTGCACAAAAGCATCTCCCAGTTCACCCAGCAACCACCGCACCGAAACAAGTTCCAGCCAATAACACTTAACCGCTGCACTGAAAACAGCCTCTCCAAGCAACATCCACTGCACTGAAAGAGCTTCCGGGCAAGACACAACCACTGCACTGAAAACAGCCGCTCCAACCAACATCCACTGCACTGAAAGAGGTTCCACTGCACTGAAAACCTCTGCTCCAACCAACATCCACTGCACTGAAAGAGCTTCTGGGCCAGACACATAACCACTGCACTGAAAACAGCCTCTCCAAGCAACATCCACTGCACTGAGAGAGCTTCCGGGCCAGACACATAACCACTGCACTGAAAACAGCCGCTCCAACCAACATTCACTGCACTGAGAGAGCTTCCGGGCCAGACACATAACCACTGCACTGAAAACAGCCTCTCCAAGCAACATCCACTGCACTGAGAGAGCTTCCGGGCCAGACACATAACCACTGCACTGAAAACAGCCTCTCCAAGCAACATCCAGTGCACTGAGAGAGCTTCCGGGCCAGACACATAACCACTGCACTGAAAACAGCCGCTCCAACCAACATTCACTGCACTGAGAGAGCTTCCGGGCCAGACACATAACCACTGCACTGAAAACAGCCTCTCCAAGCAACATCCACTGCACTGAGAGAGCTTCCGGGCCAGACACATAACCACTCCACTGAAAACAGCCTCTCTAACCAACATTCACTGCACTGAAAGAGGTTCCACTCCACTGAAAACAGCCTCTCCAACCAACATTCACTGCACTGAAAGAGGTTCCACTGCACTGAAAGAGCTTCCAGGCCAGACACATAACCACTGCACTGAAAACAGCCTCTCCAAGCAACATCCAGTGCACTGAAAGAGCTTCCAGGCCAGACACATAACCACTGCACTGAAAACAGCCTCTCCAACCAACATTCACGGCACTGAAAGAGGTTCCACTGCACTGAAAACAGCCTCCCCAAGCAACGACCACTGCACTGAGAGAGGTTCCAGGCCAGAATCGGCCATTCCAGCCAACATCCACTGCACTCAAATGAGATCCAGTCCAGGTAGCAAACACCATAATCAAAGCGTCTTCCAGTGCGATTAAAAAAACCTTTGCTCAGAACATCTCCTACTCTAGGCGACAACCACCTCAACACTCAAAGGAGCTCGTCAGCTCAAGAGAAAAGGAAGGCCTTGTACCCGTGTCCGTCATCATCACCCAGTCCGTTTGGCAGCCAGCGAGCCCAAGATGAGTCCATTCCAATTTCTGCCTCCACGTTCATCAGGAAGCAGAAGAGTAAAACTCTCACTCCCTTAGAGCACTTCGAGTAGCCTCTTCGTGTCGATAGTGGCTGCAGCGGTCCCTCTTGCATGGACAACTGGTTATCAGGGGCATTGAGGTCATCTCGTGGACATCCCCAACATCCTACCTCATCTTTTTAAGGTCAGCGATGACCCAGTTCTCCTCCACCCCACCCCCCTCCAAACCTGTACAAACCACTTGACAACATAGACCTTGGATTCTTGTCATATTTGAAAGTCAGTCGCCAAAAGAACCCGAATTGTCGCGGACTGATTCCTTCCCTTCCAGGTAGACCAGGCCCACCTAGTCTGCAAAGATGAAGCTGCATTCCAAAACACAAAGTAACTTGTGGTGTCCCCCAGAGGGTCCCACTGCAGCCCTCTTCAACATCTATGTAAAACAAGCATTTGCAATGCAATAGGTCTCACATTTACGAGAGTTTGAGCTATTGGCATTGTAAATGACACTGCCTTTCATTTATGTGTTGTTTTTAAAACGGATAAATAAAAGGCATTGCCATTTACAATGCCAATAGCTTAAACTCTCGCAAATGCGAGATCTATTGCATTGCAAATGTGTGCTGTTGAAAATAAAAAGCGCTGGGAGAGAGCATGTCGACAAAGCTATTTGAGAAAATAGTGTTCGGAGGCTGTAAATAAAGCTTACCGAGCAACAACACACAAAACGGGGTGTCGCCATGGGAGGTTAGAAAATGAGACACGGTGGTACTAAGGAGGGACTAATTTTTGACCGATAAACAGCCACAGTTTATAGTGGACAATGACACAAGCCAATGAAAAATGTGGGCGGAGATTCAAGTCCCCACCTCCATACAGCATGCCTCGCAGAGCAGCGCATGTTCTGCCACGGCCCGACCTAAACACGGGAGTAAGTCCTGGCACAAACACGAAAGCAAACCTTTGGTGCTACCACATCACTCATCATTGTTCGCAGGGGTTTCCTGGTCAGGCCCGTGCTTGGCCCTCGACTAGGCCCTTGCCTGGCCCTCGACTAGGCCCGTGCCTGGGTCAGAGGGTACAACCACTGGCATTCCAATATCCCTGAATGACCTTGGTGTTGCAGGCATCGACCAAAACATTTACCTAAGCCCCAACAGATTTTTGCCTGCGCCCCCAATATAACCTTTGGTTTAGCCCTTACACCTTCCCTTGCTTTGCCTCCCAAAAGACCCGTTGCACCCAAAATATCCTACGGCGTCCCACAGAGAGGCAATGTTGTAACCCCTGATTGACCTTAGATGTGCACCGTCCACCCATGCAGACTGCCATGTAGCCCCCAATCAACTGTCATAATGAATGTGTCGAACGTCGTCATTGCCTCCCAAAATCCCTTACCTTCAACCCCAGAAATCTCTATCTCGCGCGTTCTCTTTTGCCCTCGCTCTCTACTTTGCTCTGTGTCTCTGCTCCCTCACCCTGTGTAAACAACCCCATGGACCATGTAGGGACCCCCCCCCCCCCCCCCCCTCCCCGCGACTGATCATAACTCACCTGGTGTGAGCGGAAGTTGGTGATGTACCTCTACTTCCAGGTGTGGTTGTATTTTCATGGTCGGCGGTTTGTGGGTCAGCCCACTCCCCTGAGAACTCTGTGGGAGGCCCGTACAGTACAAGGGCAGCTGGCACCACGTGTGATCTGCGTTCAATGAGATGAAAAACCACAGCCAGGAGGCGAGAGCTCCCTCCGGTAATAACTGCAGAGGGGAGCACACACGTGAGCACTCTCCGACTCCCTACGGTGCCTACTGCAGAGGGGAGCACACACGTGAGCACTCTCCCTGGGTACTTACTTCAGAGAGGAACACACTCGTAAGCACTCTTTTCAGGTACAAATGGAAGCACTCTAGTGAGTAATTTCTTGTATACACTCCAGAGGGGAGCACACTGCCATTGTTCTCAGATACTTACTCCAGAGGGGAGCACACTTGAGAGCACTCACTCAGATACTCCAGAAGGGACACACTCACGAGCACTCTTTCAGATGCTTACTCCAGACGGGAGCATATTTGTGAGCACTCACTCAGATCCAGAGAGGACACACTCACGAGCACTTGTTCAGATACTTACTCCAAAGTGGAGAACATTTGTAAGTGCTCTCCCATAGGCCTGCTCTAAAGGAGCGCCTACTCGCGAGCACTCTCTCAAATACTTTCTCCTAAGGGGAGCACTCTGGCAAGCACTCTTTCAGGTACTTTGTCCTTAAGGGAACACACTAGTGCGAACTCACGAAGGTGGATACTCCAAGGGGGCGCACAGTCGTAAGCACTCTTTTAGATACTTGGGCCTACGGGGACACACAAATACTTACTCCGGATGGGAGCACATCCACAAGCATTCTTACAGTTGCATAGTCCTAAGGACAACACACGTGCGAGCCATCTCTGATACCTACTCCAAAGTGGGGCACACTCGGGGACTTGCAGTCGAATACTTCAAAGGGAGCACGCACTCATGAGCACTATTTCAGATATATACTCTAAGGTGGGGGCACCTATGCGAACACTCTGATTCTAACTCCAAAGGCGAGCACTTTTGCAATCGTTTTCTTAGATACTTACTCCAGATGGGAGCACACTCTCGGATAAATACTCCAAAGCAGAGCACCCTTGCGAGCAGACACTCTAATACTAATTCAAGGGTAGCACTCATGCGAGCACTCTCTGATACTCCAAGGGGGTACCCTTGTTAGCAGTCTCTTGGAGACTTACTCCAAAGCTTAGCACCCTTGCGAGCAGACACTCTAATACTAATTCAAGGGTAGCACTCATGCGAGCACTCGCTGATACTCCAAGGGGGTACCCTTGTTAGCAGTCTCTTGGAGACTTACTCCAAAGCAGAGCACCCTTTCGAGCAGACACTCCAATACTGGGGAGCACTCATGCGATCACTCTGATAATCCAAGGGGGTACCCTTGTTAGCAGTCTCTTGGAGACTTACTCCAAAGCAGAGCACCCTTTCGAGCAGACACTCCAATACTGGGGAGCACTCATGCGATCACTCTGATAATCCAAGGGGGTACCCTTGTTAGCAGTCTCTTGGAGACTTACTCCAAAGCAGAGCACCTTTTCGAGCAGACACTCCAATACTTACTCAAGGGGAGCACTCATGCGAGTACTCTCTGATACTACAAGGGGGCACCCTTGTTTGCAGTCTCTTGGAGACTTACTCCAAGGGGGAGCACCTTGTTAGCAGTCTATTGGAGACTTACTCCAAAGGGGACCACCCTTGCGAGCAGACACTCCAGTAGTTACTCAAGGGGAGCACTCATGCGAGCACTCTCTGATACTCCAAGGGGGCACCCTTGTTTGCAGTCTCTTGGAGACTTACTCCAAAGGGGAGCACCCTTGTTAGCAGTCAATTGGAGACTTACTCCAAAGGGGAGCACCCTTGCGAGCAGACACTCCAATACTTACTCAAGGGGCGCACTCATGCGAGCACTCTCTGATACTCCAAGGGGCACCCTTGCAGCAGTCTCCCATATACTTATTCCAGAGGGA
Organism: Triturus cristatus; assembly: GCF_964204655.1. Lineage (NCBI taxonomy): Eukaryota > Metazoa > Chordata > Amphibia > Caudata > Salamandridae > Triturus > Triturus cristatus. Next base: position 628,196,697 of record NC_140595.1, on the reverse strand, counting down.
GCACCCTTTGTGAACCGTGTCTGCCGCTGAAGGGAGACCCTCTCCTGTGTACTCTCAGCTCTCTTTTGCCTAGTGGTAGATTATGGAAATTGATAATCTAATGAGTTTTGATTTCAATTGATGATGAAGCTTATACCTCGCTCCCCCTCCCCCTCACTCCCCACCCCCCAGCATTATCAAAGCCGAGAGAACAACCCCAGCCGCGGCAGCTGCCTGCCTGTCTCTTTGTTCTGCTTTTAGCGAGATGTGACGGGCTGATAAGGGCTGGGAGCGGATTCTGCAGAGATAGGGCCTGAGCACTTTTATTAACTTCAATCATGAGAGTTATGTGGAACTTGTTCAGCCGTTACAGTGGGCTCCGCCAGATAAGGGGGGCGGGTCCTGGGGGCAGCTCTGATGCGGGGACCATTCTTTACACCTATGCCCCCACCCCTCTCTACATCTATAGATCATCTCTATTCATATCCAAGCATTTCAGAGGACTTTTTTTTTATTCATGGACATCTTAAAGCGCCAACCAGGCCCAGAAGGCGTCGGAACGCTTTGCCTGGGTTTGAATATTTCAGGAATAGGCTAGTTTGGCAGAGAATGGTCATTAATTAAAGTGTCCAATTTAAAACATACAGTGATGAATGATGGTGAATTACCAGCCAGCTCCATTACACGTTTTACCGATTGAAAAATTGCACCTGGTAACATCCTTCACTTTTCAGCACATATCTGGAAGATGTCTGCAGAAAAGGGTCTCGGGTGGTGTTTGTGGCTTGCACGAAGGGCCCAATAATTCTTAGACTTCACATTCTAGCTCAAAATCGTATGATGGGTGTTTACTGGGGGTTGGATACTGTCGCCTGTTGGTTACTCTGGACTGTTATTACCACCATATGTTATCGGCCATGTTATCATGTGGATTATGGGCGGGGGCACTGGAATTGATTCTGTGGCTACGGCGATTTTTGCGTAATTATGGATTTGCCGCATTTGCCACTTAATCCATAATCTGCTGCATAATTTGAACATTTTAGCAAAAAAATAGTTTCAATCTCAAACGGATCAAAAGTTACTAAAAATGCGGCTGTGCAGGGGATGGCAGTTCGCAAAAGTTGGCTGTTCACCCTTCACTTTCATATGCCTTTCACTTGCATATTGCTGTATTTGGGTGTTAAACTAGTACTAATACGGTGAAGCTTTTGTCCATTGTTAACGTGCTATAATGGCAAAATAATGAACTGATACTATCGCAAAATGTGCCTCTCCATGCCGAATAATTTGCATTTTCGTTCTGCGTCAATTAGTCATCCCTGCCGCATAACTTGGTCCTCTCTTGCCGCATTATTCCAGTTGCCCCGACCATAGGGATGTGTCCTGATACATGCAACCACATCCACAGACGGTTCACTCAGGATGCCTTGCATCACACCTGGCCTCGGGCCCAGTGCCACGCTGCGGCGGTTCCTGTTGTGCGGAGACCTTTCCTCCACACACATGCACACAGGCAAACTTGAGTTGGAAAGTGGCGGTAGTCGCAGGAGCCGGGCTGCCCGCTCTTCCTCTGCTGTGCTCGCAGCTAGATGTCAGCTGCTGATAAGCGCCGGGCCCTGATCCCTATTCTGATAAAGATTGCCAAGCCCGATAAGCGCCGCTTATCTCTCCCCAGCAGGCCCGCGCTGGATTCCCTTACAATAACAAACACTGCCGATGACAACGCGCAGGGCTCCCAACAATCTGTCCCACCGCTAATGTGATTAATGCTTCATTCCGTGATGGGATGGATGGTGGGGTCAGGGCAGGGAGGGGCTGCTTACATTTGCACTTTTTTGCACACGCAAGCACTCCGAAAAATGTCACCAGCGAGTTATGAGAATATTTTTTTTTTCTTGTCTTGTTTTCTCATCAGGCCCCGGCTGGCTGCCTTTTTTTTCAGATTCTTATCAACATTTCTGTTGCTTTTTTTTTCAACAAATATGTATGAGAAAAACAAACTGAAGCCGAACCATATTGCAGATATTGTTGAATGATATTAGATTGTGGCAGATACAGCTTGCTAGAGTCGGTTTTTCTTGTTCGGTAGCCGGCTGTTTTTCACGTTTCTGTAGTTTTTGTCTTTCTGTAACCCTTGGTGGTGAAAGGGGGATTTGTATGTGGAACAAGATTGCATATCTAATTTTTAAAAATGTATTAATGTGAACAGCATTGTGAACTAAGGCATGAGGAGAACGACAGGACATGCCCACATACGCAGCATGGGGTGCTCGCCTAGTTCAGATAAATGTATGTGGGACCAGGGGGTCCCAGGTTTGTCTCCCAAAAGGGCTAATTCGGTTGCTATGTTCAGAGGTAGATACATTGGGTTGCATTTTGTTTGGTAATAATATATTTTTTAAATTAACCGCGCTGCGTAGCCGCAAGACTGGCAGAAGCGCTATTTAAATAGCGACCACTGTCCACCGGAACACACCGAGCATCATAATTAAGGCTCCCACTTTTCCGTTTCCATTGGTTTTTGTATACAAATACATGTGGAAAATATCTGCACTTGTGAATTCGTGGATGTAATTACGTTAAAATATATATATATATATATATATATATATATATATATATATAATCTACTGGCGGTCGCCAGTAGATAGTTATAGTTAGGATCGTGTTTCCATAGGAAATCCACAACATTCTATTTGGAATAACTTTGGCGCCGATTGAAGAATCCTCGCCAAATTTTCAAAATAGGTGGGGCGCTCCGCTCCTTCCCTGAAAGTCTCGGGGGGGATTCGTCAAGCGGGGGCTGAGAAAAAGGGGGGGTCCCAAAAGGCGTTTTCCCCATGCATTTTTCCATAGGACCTTTAGTTCAAGCTACAGCCCGAACGGCTGAACAGAATTACTTGAAATTTGGCAGAGAGGTAGTTCTCAGGTCAGGGATGTGCCTTTTGCAGGTCTGGTGTAAATCTGTTCAGTATTTCCTGAGAAAATAGCATTTAAAAGCATATATATATCTATAAGCGCGCACCGTGCGCGTACGGTAAAACTTACCGTACGCGCATGCTGCCGTGCGCGAGCGCGATTCTGATTGGTTGTTAGATCTTAGTAAACATTCGAATCGGTCGAAACCAGGAAGTGTCGGCCGCCATTTTGTCTCTCGCAGTCTGAGGGGGTGAAAAACAAAGGTGGAGAACGTGAAAAGGGGGCAGGGTGGACAGTTCCTGACCCCCTAGCCTTAGTTAGGGGGTCCCAGAAGGACCCCCAAGGGCCAAAATTTCCTTTAATTTTTTTGCGAAAAATCGCGGAGTACGCGTAGCGTGCGCGTACGGTGGAAACGGAAAAATTCCGCGAACTGCTTAACGTGGAAAAACCATTGCAATTCCCCTGTTATAGTTAGTGCAGGCAACTATAATTCACGCGACCGCAATCCTCTGCTGATGACGTCAGATATTACATCACTGATGACATATGTGTCTTTCTGAAAAAAAAAATATTTGTAATATATGTATAGCTAAAAATTAATGGAAGAAGACATGGGTAAATAAGTGTCTAAATACAGTGATGTAATATCTGACGTCATCAGCAGAGGATTGCGGTCGCGTGAGTTATAGTTGCCTGCACTAACTATAACAGGGGAATTTCAATGGTTTTTCATGAGTGAAATGTCCTGCTAACTATAACATGTGTGAAACCTTTGGTTTTTTAAGTGAATTTGCAAGGTTTTGTAAATGCTAATTCCTAACTATAACGTGTGTGAAACCTATGGTTTTTTCAGTGAATATATATATATATTCACTGAAAAAACCATAGGTTTCACACATGTTATAGTTAGCGGAAATTTTACTGATAAAAAACCAATGAAATTCCCCCGTTATAGTTAGTGCAGGCAACTATAACTCACGCGACCGCAATCCTCTGCTGATGCTAATACTGTATTTAGACACTTATTTGCCCATGTCTTCTTCCATACATTTTTAGCTATACATATATTACAAATATTTTTTTTTCATAAAGACACATATGTCATCAGCAGAAGATTGCGGTCGCGTGAGTTATAGTTGCCTGCACTAACTATAACGGGGGAATTTCATTGGTTTTTTATCAGTAAAATTTCCGCTAACTATAACATGTGTGAAACCTATGGTTTTTTCAGTGAATTTGTACGTTTTTTTAAATGCTAAGTTACTTTACGCCATTCGTGGCGTGCGCGCCCACTTAACGCGGTGCGCTTCGCGCACCGTGCGCGCACAGTGAGCACGCGGTGCGCTTCGCGCACCGCGCGCCCACGTTACGCAGTTAGTGCCGTGCACACACGGTGGGCACGCGGTGCGCGTAGCGCACCGCGTGCCCACGTTACGCTAGATGGGCCATGTACGCACGATGCGCTTCGCGCACCGTGCGCACATGGAGGACATATGATGCACTTCGTTTTGAAAGGTAATATTTTAATTTTTCGTATATGTTATAAGCCATGAACAAATGGTGCCCTCCGGGCACCATTTGCACACGGGGTTGAGAGAGTGTGGATAATTTTTTTTTTTATTATTATTTTTTTTTAATATTTTAGTTTAACTCATCTTTAATAAGCCATGCACTTCGGGCACCAATTGCACACGGGGTGGGGAGAGTGTGGATAATTTTTTTTTTTTTTTAGAATTTTTTACCGTACGCGTACGGTAAGCGTAATCGGCGAAATTAGCGAAAAAATAAAAATTCAGTTTTTGGCCTTGGGGGATCTTTGGGGACTCCCTCAACATTGCTATGTGTGTGGGAGCTGTCTAAACAGCCCCTTTACATGTTTTTGTGCTTTATATTTTAAACATCACTCTCAGTGCGAGAGAGAAAATGGCGGCCGCCGCTTCCTGGTTTCGGCCGATTCGAATGTTTACTAAGATCTAAGAGCCAATCAGAATCGCGCTCGCGCACGCCACCGTACGCGTACGGTAAGCGTACCGTAAGCGCACCGTAAGCTGGCTCAGATATATATATTGATTTAAAGGCTATTTTCTCAGAATCTACTGAACAGATTTACACCAAACCTACAAAAGGCACTTCCTTGACCTGAGGACTACCTCTCTGCCAAATTTCTAGTAATTCTGTTCAGCCGTTCGGGCTGTAGCCCTGTCTAAAGGTCCTATGGAAAAATGCATGGGAAAAACGCGTTTTGGGACCCCCCTTTTATCTCAGCCCCCGCTTGACGAATCCCCCCGAGACTTTCAGGGAAGGAGTGTAGCGTAGCGCCCCACCTATTTTGAAAAATTCGCGAGGATTCGTCGACCGGCGCCAAAGTTATTCAAAATAGAATGTTGCGGATTTCCTATGGAAACGTGGTCCTAACTATAACTACCTACTGGCGACCGCCAGTAGGTAATATGTAGATATATATCTACATATATATCTACATATATATGTGTATGTAGATATGTACGTAGATATATATGTATGTAGATATGTACCTAGATATATATATATATTCACTGAAAAAACCATAGGTTTCACACATGTTATAGTTAGCGGAAATTTTACTGATAAAAAACCAATGAAATTGCCCCGTTATAGTTAGTGCTGGCAACTATAACTCACGCGACCGCAATCCTCTGCTGATGCTAATACTGTATTTAGACACTTATTTGCCCATGTCTTCTTCCATACATTTTTAGCTATACATATATTACAAATATTTTTTTTTCATAAAGACACATATGTCATCAGCAGAAGATTGCGGTCGCGTGAGTTATAGTTGCCAGCACTAACTATAACGGGGCAATTTCATTGGTTTTTTATCAGTAAAATTTCCGCTAACTATAACATGTGTGAAACCTATGGTTTTTTCAGTGAATTTGCAAGGTTTTTTAAATGCTAATTCCTAACTATAACGTGTGTGAAACCTATGGTTTTTTCAGTGAATTTGTACGGTTTTTTAAATGCTAAGTGACTTTACGCCATTCGTGGCGTGCGCGCCCACTTAACGCAGTTCGTTCCGTGCGCGCACGGTGCGCTTCGCGCACCGTGCGCGCACAGTGAGCACGCGGTGCGCTTCGCGCACCGCGCACCCACTTTACGCAGTTAGTGCCGTGCCCACGTTACGCTAGATGGGCCATGTACGCACGATGCGCTTCGCGCACCGTGCGCACATGGAGGACATATTATGCGCTTCCTTGTGATAGGTAATCTGTTGAAATTTTTTGGGAAAATTTTCTGTGCTCTGATAAGCCATGCACAAATGGTGGCCTTCGGACACCATTTGCACAAGGGGTGGAGAAAGTGTGGATAGTGTTTTTTTTATTTTTATTTTTTTACCGTACGCTTACGGTAAGCGTACGGTAAGCGTACCCCGCGAAATTGCCGAAAAAAAATAATTCCGTTTTTGCTCTTGGGGGATGTTTGGGGACTCCCTCAACATGACTATGTGAGAGGGAGTTGTCAAAACATCCCCGTAACATGTTTTTGGCCATCATGTTTGATACATAACACTCAGTGCGGTAGACAAAATGGCGGACGCCGCTTCCTGGTTTCTGCCGATTCGAATGTTTACTAAGATCTAAGAGCCAATCAGAATCGCGCTCGCGCACGCCACCGTACGCTTACCGTAAGCGTACGGTAAGCGTACCGTAAGCGGGCTCAGATATATATATTGATTTAAAGGCTATTTTCTCAGAATCTACTGAACAGATTTACACCAAACCTACAAAAGGCACTTCCTTGACCTAGGGACTACCTCTCTGCCAAATTTCTAGTAATTCTGTTCAGCCGTTCGGGCTGTAGCTCGTTCTAAAGGTCCTATGGAAAAATGCATGGGAAAAACGCGTTTTGGGACCCCCCTTTTATCTCAGCCCCCGCTTGACGAATCCCCCCGAGACTTTCAGGGTAGGAGCGGAGCGTAGCGCCCCACCTATTTTGAGAAATTCGCGAGGATTCGTCGACCGGCGCCAAAGTTATTCAAAATAGAATGTTGAGGTTTTCCTATGGAAACGTGGTCCTAACTATAACTACCTACTGGCGACCGCCAGTAGGTAATATATATGTATGTAGATAGATATGTACGTAGATATATATATATGTATGTAGATAGATAGATATGTATGTAGATGTGTGTGTGTGTGTGTATATATATATATATATATATGTGTATTTATATTATATCGAGAGACATTAGCTCTTCTTTAAATGATGTGGATCATGTATACCAGGCCCGTAGCTTGGCTTGTTTGAATTGGTAGAGATGGATGCAGTATTGTGTGGCTGTTTCTTGATGTCCCAATGCCCGCTCATTGAATAGTGGGCTTTTTGGAGACCGTTTTCTTAAAGAAAAAAACATTAAAAGATGTCTGCCTTAGAGTGCACATGCGTCTTGGCATCACAGTGGCCATATTGGAATGGTAAAGATCGCTGATGTATGTGTTAGGACACACTGGTGACTGTTTTTAAATACATGTTAACTCTAATATACCGTTCGAAGGTGGCTAATGACCATTTTCATATAGTAAATTAAAAAACAAAGTATGAGCTAGTAGCAAAAGAAGGACGCGGCCCAGAAGCTATGTGAAGCAAACCTTAATCAAAAATGATTAAGGCAAAAAAATGAATATTGGAGCAACAATGAGCAAAGATGGGGACATGAACATAGCGAATGGGTGCCAGGAGCGGAAGAGCAATGATTTAGCAATATGTGAAGCAAGAGCTAAGGAGGCATGAGCAGAGAGGATGGGGCGCAAGAAAGCAATGGCCATCCACTGTGCAAGGAAACAGAAACCAGATCAGAAATAGAGCATCGTAAGACATGCACTGCCATAGTGTGCTGAAACTTGAAGAAAAATAGTTCCCTGATGTCCACAGTGGATGGATATAAGGCAAGCCAAATAATTAGAAACATTGTATAGAAAAAATAGGCAGGACAGAGAACGAAAACAACAAAAGAAGCATGAAAATCAGATGGACAAGAAAGACATTCAATTCAGGGCAAGAGACTGACCCCAAGCCTTTTATATGTATATTTTTAATGTATTGGACACAATAGGTGTTTGACAATAGTAGGAGAGACCTGAAAAGGGATAACATTTCTAAATGAAGTTTAAGTATCTGTACATGTTCACACATGCTTGTGTGACAGTACTAGTGTTTTCAGGTGAGGCATTGTTTTATTGTATAGGCCTACCTAGCGCATTGAAATCCTCATACAGAAGTGCGAGTGTACATTTATCAGTTAAATAAATGGTAAATTATACTTGTAAAATTGTATTTCACCAGCAAAAACCGAAATATTGATAAATACCAGTAAGATGCATTATATAAATATTTTTTAAAAAGGTTCATTTCATAAAACCAGTGGCCTTACTTATTCTACAACATTACAAATTATGACGGAACCACAACACACGCCCACTAGCAATAAATGTGCCATAAAGTGGCTATTACTGCTCCAGCAGTATTTCCCACCACCAATTGAGATATATATATATATATATATATCTCCAAAAAGCAGTTAACAGGGTCAGCAAGTGATAGGAGAGGTGGCTGGGTTGTTGACATTTAATGGATTGTGACAGTGCTCCTTAAAGAGGTGACTCTTAAACTCTTTCCTAAATTGGAGCAGAGTTGGGGTTGTGCCGATGGACACTGAGATGTTGCTCCAGATATTGGGTACATAGATTAAAAAGGCTGACTGTCTTGTTTTTTCTTTTTTAAGCTTCTTCGACTCTGATGGTGTCTTGGCTGCAGGTGTGCAGAGGGCCACCAGAAATGGCGGGCTTGTCTGAAAGAGTAGCTGAGATGCTGGTCGTGATGGCTTTATAAATGATGCAGCTGGTTTTTGAAGATGATGTGGGTTGGCAAGAGGGAGCCAGTGGAATAGCATCAGGATGGCAGGGTGAAGCGGTCATATTTCCTCAGGATTTGGATGAGTTGTACTGCGCAATGTATGATGCCCTTAAAGAGTGCCAATGTGGAGCCTGCTAGGCCATGAAGCAGGGCGTTACCACGATCCATATGCGAGCATATGAGAGTTTGAACAGCAGTTCTGAGGTCTCTTTCTGGAAGCAACAGTTTCACTTTCTTTAGAAGAGAGAGCTGGTTCCAGGCCATCTTTGTTTTTCTTTTTTCTTTGTTGGTCAAGGTGTTCTCGGAGCGTGGTTTTTTTCTTGCAACATTTAGTGACAATAGCTACATCACTGGATGTGTTTGAGAGGACACACATTAAAGGTGCTGTCAGAGCTGCTTGATGGTCCAAGATAGGGTCCCAAAGACCTTTCTGAAGAGATGGTTGACAGTGCCATTATCATTACTGGACCACTAATTAAGATGGACTGCTTGCTGCCTTTCAGTTTTCTGTTGACAGCATCCACGTGTATTTTGTGACATTTTGTACAGAAGTGGAATGCATTATCTCCGGATTTATTTGGGTTAACGATGCTCCCAGGCTGTCATTACTAAAATAATAGATTTTGCTATTGGCACTCGAGCAAGCACTGTTATGCAATTCACTAAATATTTAGAAATCGGGAAGAAGGGATTTGATGGTCATTTCCAGAAAATAACCTCATACCTTCTAGTGATTGACCCTTTTCTTCTATTCATGGGGCAGAGGAGTTGTCACGTTATTTAATGGAAAATGCCTAAAAACTCGCTCAGGGGGAAATTCTGTGAAGTTCAACTCGAAGAGACCAATTCTGACTATTTTTCCAAACTATCCACAATGGGGGGGGAAAGTACAAATTATTTTTAACTACATCTAGCTGTGAGCAAGGGTGAAAATCAGTCTGGATGAATCCTTTATGTGGAGAACAGTCTGCAAAATAGGGGCAATGGAAGTGATGTGCTCTTTTGAGGCATCTATAACTTTTGTCTTTGAAAAAGGCATCACAAGAAGAAGAAAAAATACAATCCTGTATTCTGTATACACACCACAGCCCCGGTACCTTTGGGGAGATTCTCTCCAGAATCCTAGTACAGTCAGAAGCTGTGAATATGTGAAATTCTGTCCAGCAGGGGTGGGGAGATGCAAACCAATTTTATATAATACTAGTATTTTTAATTTGTTCATGGATTTTCCTTTATTCCTTCTGGGTGGCAGTTGAAGGAGCCATTGGTGGCCCATCCAGCAGATGAGAACTCAATGTAACGCTAACGTAACAGTGTTATAAGAGATTATGGGATACAAGCAGCCAGCAACCATCTCCATTCAGGCAGGAGACATTCGTTGTAGCTTAAATCAATACTTTTTTTGTGTGCTTAATTTTTGTTCTCTTGATTTTCATCAATTTCCTTTTCTGTCAAATTACATACAGACTCATTTTGCTTTGTTGTCTGTGGAGTGCTCAGCCTATAATACATGAGGGACTATTTTACATCTCGGAAGTGCTATGAATCATCAGACGTTGAATTCTTTCTCTGAATTCTTTATCTCAAATATGCATTGTATACAGAAAACAATCCGTTTTTTTCTCTTTCTTTTTTATTGACTCAAGCTTTTTAATCTCTTAGTCAGAACTCAAAATGCAAGTAAGAACGTTTGACTTGGACGGTGGTTCTTTTGTGATTTTATGAGAGTTTTCTGGATTTTTCAGTTGCATATTTTGGTCAATTTCTTGCGCCCTTTCGAACTTTAAATTTTCGTGCTAATCTTTAAAAAATCCCAGATGGAATTTCCAATAATGGTGCTATGTTCTCAAGTGGAGGAGACCATGGGGAATATCCCATGGCCGATTCAGCATGTGTTAACCCTACTCCGAAAGCAGCAAACACTATTGTATATGTGCACCAAATACAACTTCCACTAAATCCAACAAAGTGGGTAATCCTTGACCTGGAATGAGAATTGCTACGGCTGTGCCTGTTGCAGGGAGAGCCTACCCAATGTCCTTGTTGCAGTCATGCATGAAAGTATCTGAACTAGGGGGACATCCCACCGCCCAATGATAGGACCATGCTGGTCCTGCCAAAACTTTCTAGAGAACCATTTTGAAGGTTATTTCTTGGACTTCTGAATTAGGGTAACCATAAGTTATCCACTGTGGATGGGTTGCGTGAGCTTCACTGGACCCAAATGCTAATTTCGTTAGGCAAAATGTGAGTGCTTGGGGCTCTTGTATTCAGCTGGATTGCAGTTGTTCCACAGATGTAGCAATGGGTGTGCTAGTGGATGCAGCGAGACGGAAAAGTGGGCACAAGTCAGGAGTTACCACCATTCACTTCTATCTCGAATACATGTTTTTTCAGTCTCGCTACTAGCAGCTTTGTTGCCAAGCTGTGGATGTAAATGGAAGAAACATATTAGTTGTATTGTCAAAGTATAATTGTTGGGCATTCTTTCTCTGTGGATCTCTGGTTGGGGCACTTAAGACTGTTTCACAAGCTCATGTATTTGTCTGTGTAGCTGTAGTTAAGTGTGTGTTTAGGGAAGCTTTTAAGTTTGTGCAGAGTTTATTTGGATCGTGTGGACTTCAGTTTATCATCAGAAGCAGGCCGCCTTACCGAGCTTTATCTAGATCTCCCACATTGGCGAGTTTACGTGCAGTCTGGAAAACCCGGACTAGATGAAGACACATCACTGCAGTGGAAAATGTAGAAACAAAGGCTTGGCGAAGTAGCCTGGCACTCCAGGCATAGCACTGAAGTGCACTCCTTTCAGCCAGCGGCGCACATATGATCAGGCAAAGCGCCATCACTCAAAGGCTAGGTGATTACGAAGAGAAACATCCCACAGAAGGGGGCCCCTTAAAAGGAATGGTATAATGACATGGGCTCTTGCATGGAGGCTGAGAGAGTTGTATGTACCGGCAGAAGCTGCCCTCACAACTTGAGAAGGTATAGAGTCCTTGGAGTAGATTCCATGATCTGCTCTTGGTTTATTAGGACAGTAAAATCTGTATGTACATCTTCTCAATGCCCTCTGGGATGTCCACACTATTGAAAGGTGGATCCATGATCAAAAATCTGTTGTTGGGACAGTAGCGTAGTTTTGTTTTATGTATATAGGGTTTGGTTTGTAAAATATGTCTTTTGTATATGCTCAGCAAAAATTAAAAATGAGATGTGAATTGACACACATATGAAAGGATAATTAAAAGTGTCCTTATTCAAAAATATTGCTTTATTTCTTCCTCCATACCATTTTCTTTATATTACATCTTCTCAAACCTGTCCTAATAAGCCAAGACCAGACTGTGGAATCTTCTACACGGACCCTATACCTTCTCAAGTTTGTAAGGGCAGCTTCTGGGAGATGCCAGGCAAACTACAGTTTGTTTTCCCCCCTAAACATAGGAGCAGTTGGATACCACCTATCACTCGTCTGGAGTATGTATTAAAACATGGCTGCTTCAGAAGATGTTGAATGCTATTTCCGCACCTTATGGGGGCATAGACCTGAATTTCATTTGACTGTATAGTGGTGTCGAAGCACTGTTCCCACTGACTCACGCCCCAATTCCAAAACGTGTCTACTTTTTTTTCTTTCTTGTAAATGTAAACTGCTGTAGCAAGCGACTGATCTACTGATCTACAGACTCTGGATCATTGGACACGTAGCTTACAGATCAAAATTACAAATGCCTTTGTTCCATTAAATAAGGTAGATAGTCTACATCCAGAACTGTAAGCTCTGAGCTAGGAATGTGGGCATTCCAGCAAAGGGAGGAGAGAGATGTATCAATGCAAACTGTCCACACCGTGGAACCCGAAAACTTGTAAATGTTCGCAAATATTTTGCATCTAGCTTCATCTTCTGGAAAAGCACTTACATTTATATCTGTAGATGGGCAGCAGCAGGGTCATTACCTGGGTGTAGAAGGAAAAGGTACACCCTGTATTTAATGGGAGTATAAGGAAAAGGAGTACTTTGCACTGAAAAATCATTTTCCTGTGCAGGGACTTATTTCAAACTAAAATATGCATTTTGCGCATTCCCACTTTGAGTATAAAAGTGGATTGCCACTGTGCAGCAAATCCACGGGAGCGTACTTGGAGGCTGCATGAGTCTTAGATGTTTGTGTATCTATATCCGAATGCCTATAGAATTTTGTGTATCACATATAATCCGAAAATCTGCTAGATTTGTTTTTATGTGTATAGATAGATAGGTTGATAGATATATAGTGTAGATTCAATTATTCTGCTAATCAATCTTTGTACTCTTAGTTTTCTTTCGTCTGGCTTTACTTTTTTCCCGCCTTTTTAGCTCGTGTGCCAGACCCGGCACGGTCCTGCTTCCGGATTCCTGTTTAGAGCTGTGACTGTTCTTCATTGCTCAGTTCAAACAGGCGAAAGATCCTTCTCGCGAACAAAAGTAATCTCTCTTCCTGGCACCGCGTGAAATGCTACCGTATTGTCCCCTCCAGAGCCCTGCGGTGTTCCTCGGTAATCTCCCCACAAGAATGTCAAGATTCGCACTTGACCCGGAGCTGCTCCTCGGCATTCTGTCTCGTGCGCCGGATGTGCAGGCCAAGCCATTGTTAGGAAGGGAAAGCGGGTCAATGTAGTCCTACTGTGGCTGGAGCAAGGAGCTGCGTGCCGGGCCTCTCTCTAGATGCGACGGCTAGCCACACCTCTGGGGCAGCCCTCCGGCTGTATCCGAATACACGTCCTTATTTCATTTTCTGCTTCAGTGGTGAAGAGTGGCGTGGCTTTGTCAGACGAACCACCAGCGGTGCGGTGCCCTGCCCCCGACATCTGTTTAGCGCTTTTAAGGCATATATTCGTAGCTGCTCTCTGTCGCCATGTCACAAGGGTCGGCTTCAGCGAGCCATGGACTATTTACGTAGTATTCAAGGTACACCCTATCCCATGAGTATGACTTTATAATCCTGTTTTTTCTATTACAGGTACCAAGCATGCTGGGACTTGTAGTTTCACCATCCCAGTTAGGAATGGTTCTGCCAGCACGAGCGGCGTAAACCAGGACCTTCATGATATGGGGGGGGGGGGGGGGGGCGGCATTTATGAAATATAGTTTGAGCTAGCAGCACCCTTAATTCTGGGAGTTGTAGTTTTACTTTTACTATTATAAGCCAGCATCTACAGCTTCCAGCGTTCACAGCGGTGATGTTGATAAATCTAAGTCTGGCTGTGGGCGATCCCGTCCTATGGTATGCGGCCATTTTGCTGCAATGTACAGCACATGGCTCATTTCCATTGTTAAATAAAATCATCTCCCTGTAACTGCTCTGCGAGCTAAATTGCTTCTAGGCATTTACATTTTTTTATTTTTTTTGAGAAAAAACTGTCTAAAGTTCAGCCGATGCTCCTCTCACATGTGACATTAAACCTCAGTTGTCCTTGTGCTGGCTTTCTCGTAGTCTCCATTAATCGAGTGGATCGAGCTTCCCATTGCATTTCACCTTCAAAGGGGATCAATTGGTGTTTCTAGAGCATTTAAAAATCATGTTTCTTTGCCTGTCAAGCATCATTATTATTATTTTTTTGCTATTTGTGTGTTGCTCAGAATTTTTTTTTCAGAGTCTGAATCTGGTGTGAGCAGTAGATTGACATTCCTGAAGGACAGTGTCCTGAGCATAATCTAAAAGATGTATTTGTGCCAGGTTGATCTACTGCAAACACAAGGAGATGATGGACAGAGCGCTGACACTTTTCAGACACTCGCCCCCAGTCAGAGATCTGGGTTTAATCCTTCATCATTCTTTAGCTCACTTCGCCACCCCAGTTCAGACCCAGCTATATGCAAATCAGCGTTGACCCTGTGCCTCATGGGAACAGTCCAATAGGGACTACAGTACTATTCCAATGTAGTCTGCGCCTGAAAAGTTTAAAGTAGTTTATTGAACACTAAATGACTACTAGTGATTCCGAGAGTGAGGGGGGGGGGGGGGGATTTGCAGTCCAGCCCGAACTGCCAAGCCAGGTCTTCACTAGCCCGGAAGCAAATATCCTTGGACCGGTTTTGCGGCAACACCCCTCATCAGCCAAGCTAGCTTGAATCCAGTGCCAAAGTGAGCAAGGGACCGACGTCTGGGCATACCCTGCCAACTTAGGGCAAACAAAGCATACACAAGGAGACAATGGACGGAGCGCTGAAACTTTTCAGACACTCACCCCCCCCAGTCACAGATCTGGGTTGAATCCATCATCATTCTTTAGCTCACTTCGCCATCCCAGTTCAGACCCAGCTATATGGAAATCAGTCTTGACCCTGTGCCTCATGGGAACAGTCCATCCCGAACTGCCAAGCCAGGTCTTCACTGGACTGGAAACAAGCATCCTAGGACCGGTTTCGGGGTAACACCCCTCATCAGCCAGGCTAGCTTGAATCCACTGGCAAAGTGAACAAGGGACCACGGGATCCACTAAGCAAACAGTATTCAAGAGACTGAGGCAAATCAGTTGGGTGATTATTAAGACTATGGTCCTAGGCGCCGGCCCGATGAGAGACCGCTATTGGCTAAGATCTCTATGGAAAGTTACTCATTGTCATTTTCACCCAATTTTTGGGGTGTAATTCAGGTGTCCAGGCTAAAAGTTCTACATCTGATCTTAGGTGCACCAGCTTTCACCATAAAGCAGGTCTCCACACAAGTATATATCCTTTTCAGAATTGAGGCAACTCAGAACTTTCACCATTCTCCACCTTCCATACTTTCCTACTGTGGGGTGTTGCAATCCAGGATATAGATATTGGGTAATTACACCTCTTTCGGCCAAAGTAGATCTGGAAATGAGTAGATCATGCATATTATTGCTAATTAATGTTAATCTTGGATCTCACAGTTTGCATATAAACTACGCTATGGATATCATGTGTGCACAGGCAGGGCAGAGATTCCTGGCAAATCCATCACTCCTATTTCTTTATTTGCAAACTTTAGAGTGAACTGTTACCCTTCAGTAACGCAAGAAATTTGGTCCGATTCTAATGTAGCACACAAAAGTTGATGGGAGGCTGCTTGCAATAAGTCTAACCACTGGCAATAGCTCTGGGAAGCACAACAACCCAACGTTCTCTTCCTCACCACGCCACCTCAGTTTGGGCCCAACTATATGCAAATCAGTCTTGATCCTGTTTCTCCTGGAAACAGTCCAACCCGAACTGCCAAGCCTGGTCCTTCCTGAACTGGAACACAAGTACCGGTCTCGCTCTAGTTATGGGCTCATCAGCCAGGTCACAGTTCACAAGCGATCCAAGACCCGTCTCGCCCTAGTTATGGGGTCATCAGTCAGGTATAGCTTGGTTCCAGCGACCCAGTGAGAATGGGACCCATGTCTGGGAATACCTAAGCCACTTAGGGTGGCACGTGAAACACAGATGAGGTGATGGGAGGTTGCTTGCACTAAGTCTAACCACTGGCAATCGCTCGGGGTAGAACTCCAGATCATTGTTGTTCTGCTCACCAGGCCCACCTCAGTTTGGGCCTAGCCGTATGCAAATCAGTCGACCCTGTTCCCCATGGGAACACTACAGACTACAGTACAAACCCAATGTAGTCTACTCCTGAAACGTTTTTAAGTATTTTATTGAACACTAAATGACTTCTAGTGATTCAAAGAGCGAGAGGGGGAGTAGATTTCAGTGGGTGGCTGCCTGCACTAAGACGATCCACCAGAGCCCGACGTTTGAACCTGGCAAAAAGAAGCACAGTTGAAGTGTAAGACCTCCATGAGCGAGTCTTGGAAACCGGGGACACCAGTCCAGAGTCAAAGCAACAGGCATGGGCATTTGAAAACTCTTCTTTTGCAGACCACGAGCTAGTGAAGACGGGCAATATGGTTGGTCTTAGAGGCACTCTTTTTTTCTGTAAATATCACGAAAACAGAAAGATGGCACGCCCCTACTATAATCAGTTCAAAAATAATTGTGTATTCCCCAGTATTTATAATATTTGGATTAGATAAAAGTGTAAAACTGGTGTGTCTTGTCATTTTGATTACGCTTGAATAGTGGGGATAACCTAGATTATGCAACAAGAAAAGGCAAATTATGCGGCGTAATGCAGCACCTTTGGTGATGGTATTATTTAATTGTTTTGAAATGTTTACACTTATTAACAGTCTGGGCATAGTCTTCACTTCATTCATACCAGTCTAACACCCAACCAGTGCAATAAGCATCACAAAGGTGACCGGTCAACCTTTGCGAAGAACCTTCTGCTGGGCAGATACACGTGTCACCATGTTCTACTGTTTTAAAGCAAAATCTGCAAATTATGCAGCAGACGATGGATTATGTGGCAAATTCACAATTATCTGGAAAACAATGCGGCTGTAGAAAAGCACAATTCCAGTATCCCCGACCATAGTACACTGGTAGGCACGTGCACATTTACCCTTTTCAGGATTATCACCTGTTAAATATCTATAATTTACATGAATTACGTAACATTCACGGATATTTAATCAGTTCTGTGAATTATGTGTTCAGAAACCAAAGCTGCTTGTGAAACAACTTTGTGTTATATGTGTTCTAATATATTGGCTTGCAGCGTTTATATGGTGCTCCGATGGTGATCGTATACCCCGGTGGCACTTTCGATGTGCATGTTTGGAAGAGCGTGGGCTTGCAGTGGTGACAATAGTGCAAGAGGATGGGAGACACGCCCCTGTGTGCATGCTTTCACACTTGCGTCAGCGGGCTTGCGCATGTACCGTCCATTGCATGGGCTATACACGAGCCCGCCCTTTTTTCGCACTATTCTGCAGAACAGACGCACGCGCTTGCCGCCTCTCCCACCAGTGCCGAGGCGCAGGCCCTCATTGGCTCCCCCGCTGTCTCCCAGGCTGAGGCCTGCAGGTTTCAGCTCCCTGATAATGCGGAGAGTTGAACTGGCCCCATTACTGGGCTGCGATGGTGGGGCCGATAGCGCCCTGATAATGGCGGAGATACCCCGGCCCCGGTAGCCAATCGCCTTCCCTCCGCTCCCATTAACATTCCCCACCACCGATCGGCGCGGAGCCGGCTATCTGCGCTCTATTTCCACTCCTCCAGCAGATAAGAATGGAAATACTGACTTCATAGCTCACTGATTAAAGTGTCTGGGTTTCTTGATAATACACAGATAAATTATGTTTTTCAAAGAGAGGTAGGGAAGGGAGGGGGGTAAAAAGGAACAACCTCAGGCCAGCCCCCACCCCCGTCCTTTTGTGCCCCGTTTTTCATTTCATAAAGCTTTTTTGCTGAGATTATTTATAAAGCATTCGAAATGTTCCAACCGAAGCATTATTTCTGTGATAATATGGAAGAAGAGAATCATTAATATTAACTTAATAATAAGGGGCCACAGGGTTGAGTTCGAAGTGCTGTAAATAATAGAAGTGTAAATTCGAGGTCCTTGTGTTTTATAGATTTATGAAGAATTTGGTCAGTGCTCTAGCAAGGGTCCCAGGGCTCCTGATGTAATGAAGAAAAATGCCCCCATCCCCAACCCTCTGTGTGGAAAAAACTCAATAATTGGGAGTTGAAAGGGCCCTTAAGTGTTACTGGTGCCACTGCACCTGCTGTACCATTGATAGCTACACCCCGGAGTGGGTTCCAGCTCCACTCAGGAGCCTAGCTAGAGGCTGTACATAGAGCTCTGCTTGTGGCACTCAACCTGCTGAGCTATGTAAGTAGCCACATTCTGCATGGGGCAGTGAGCTCTCATTCTGAGAGGGCCATATTGTGTGCTGTGACCTTGGGCCATACTAGAGCAAGGACAGTTTAAGAAATCTCAGGTTATCAATAATGCAGAACATTCCTTGTTTTTTTATTCCACTGTTGTTGAATTGCTCAATTCTTGTGACTTTATGTGATCACCTTCTTGGCCACTGTCATAAGCGCCCATGCCAAGTGTATTTTCCCACAGTGCTTCATTAATAGTTGTTAATTTCACCCAACTCAATGGCCCTCCTGTTTTTTCAACATCAGGAGGATTAAATGATGAGTCAGCTTGTGGGGGTCGAGACTTTTTGATCCCTGCAGAAGGTGCTCAACTCAAACCGCTATCCATCAGCTAAAAAAAAAAAATATCATCAGAGGTATTTTGAGAAATCATATTGCATTTTGAACATCCGGAAGAAACCTTTGTTTTCCCACTTTTTTTAATGAATAAATGAATTGCATACAGCTGTTTTGTGACTCACGCGGTGTGTACTATGTAAAGGTGTGGCACTGCTCTGGGTTTGTAAAAGAGAACACAACTTTTGAATTGAATTGCAACCTCGAGCTGCAATTATTCAAAGCGTTAGTTGATTATTGGTGATCGTAACCCTTTAACTTTGTTTTTGTAATTTTTTGTTTTTTTTGTTTTAAAAGGTTTAAATTCTGGATGCTTATTTAAGTATGTGCATGTAATATGTCTTCCCGAACAGCTTAAATTAAAATCATGTCATAATAACGAGCCAAAAGCTAAAAAATAATAAACAAAACATTAGCAGCATTGGTTAGCTGCCTAACCGTAGCAACCCTGGTATATGCTGATGCCAATTTCACACATGAAGTCATCGATTTCCTCATCAATGAAACCAATGCTGTAGTATCACGTGATCATACATGCAGATGAAAGCCTGCAGTTCCACTGAGAACCAGTAGGAGCTATCACAGGACTTATGCAGACATGAAATATTGAAGTTTCCTTGACATCCGGCACATGTCCCCTCAGAGATTAAATTGAAACAAAAGCATAATTTCTAGGCCGCAGACAGATCTTCATGGAGACTTCGCAAAGATTACATTCTGTAGATGGGATGGAGCCCACAGCTATGGGTGGTGAGAAGGCTGCATTTTCAGTGTCAACCACCAGAAGTTCTCACAAATACAACAAGCTTACAGAGAGCCACCATAAGACCTACAAGTGGCGTTATGTACTCAATAAGTACTGTTGTTTGAACTAGGAGTGCTTTTCCATGCCACAAAAGTGCCCTAACATTTCCAAACTGTGATTATAATCCCCAAAGTGCCATTATATGTCCAAGAAGTGTTGTATGATTATACCCCAAAAATGGGGAAACAACTATTCTTTGAAAGTGCCAGCCTATGGGGGAAAAGGGCTGTCCTATCCTTAGTCACACTGATAAACATACATTCCTACCATTTTCTGTCATCTCGCTTGACCCATCCTGCACCTGTGAGGAGATTTCTCTTATGCGGCAAAGGCAGAGAACGGTGTAGTGCAGTGGTTCCCAACCTTTTGACTCCCGGGGACCTCCTTTAGTTCACTACTGGAAGCCAGGGACCCGCAAGCCATTTGTATGATTTAAATTTCAAACATTAAAACAGTAATTCGCAAAAAGCACACAAAGAAGAGTACCAAACAATTACTCAAATGACGAAAGAGTGTATTATTTTATATTGAAACAATTTGCAAAATTGGAAAATGTGTCATGGGAAGGTTGGTACTGTATTTCGGCGACTAAATTTTCAATGTGTGGCTTTATTTCATGGTACTAGGCTCCTGCCTGTGCCGTACTGGGAACCCAGAGCACCCCTGGCAAGTGTTGTCGGACCAGCCTCCGTATATACCAAGTGCAGCTAGTGAGCTCGGCCACTACAAAGGGGGCTTTGGGGGGGGCTCTCCCCCTCCACACCCCAAGACAATTTAGGAAACAAATGTTGCATTCAACGACACCTTTGTCATTATATATTAAATTGTATTCGCTTTTAAAGTGTAGTAAATGATGATCTAACTGTGCCTCCGGATTCAACAATCTTTGTCGAGATCTTCAATGATTCCCACACTACAACAGTGCCTCTCATCTCTCCATAGCCCCTCTCTCACATGTATTCTATTTGTTTTATAGTGCCTCTCATACCAGTTTAGGGTGTCGGAGCACTTTACATCACACATATACAGAGACAATGAATCATACTTGTTTAAATGAATGTATAGAAAATGTTAGAAAAGATAAAGGGGATACAAAGTGTGGGATTCACGTGCCATCTTTTTAAGAGTGCTTGGTCTGAAGAAGCACAGGCTCAGGATTCAGAACATAACGCAATGGTTAGCGCTGATTTTAATAATAAGAATTTATTTCTACCCTAACAAACCTTTTTTAGCAGCATCGGGATAATGAAAGGCTGGGAAGAAACATAACTTACTAACTTGCAACATGCAGTTTGCATGCAGCTGTTTGAAGTCAATTCACAGCTCACTGTGCTAGATTACGATTGTAACTTATGAACTGCAAAGTAACAAAAGAATCTCTGAGGCAAAAGCAGTCACCCACAGAGCGACGCACATAAAATGCTGTTTTTTTTAAATGCATGTTACATGTTCTATGCAGCAGGCATATTAACCATCTGCACTACCTTAGATGAGTCCGTCACTGGAGGCAAAAGAAGAGGAAGGCAAAAGAGATGGTGATTGATGGTTGTAAAGCGCAATGACACAAATAATGGAGCTCGCCCCGGGGTGGCTCATGGCCCTGGGTCAGGTCTCTCGCCACGGTGTGGTCTCCTACATTCAAGAGTTCCTAGTGTAAGTCCATAGTCCTCACATGGTACGACCAGTACCTGTATTAAAGGGAGCACAACCTTTACTAGTTGATTGCTCTCCGTGACCTTATGAATGGTATAAATCCTACACTTTTTTGAACTAGCAATAAGGTTATTCTCTGGTTCTTGTAGAAATAAATGCTCCAGTTTGGGGTAGTGAGTCTTATTTTAAATGGCCGTCCAGTGAATGATATCACAATAGTGCTCAAACCCAAGCAGACATCATAAAAGAAGCGTTCTGGAATGTCAATTGTTGGTGAATGTTAGCGAGAATTGTTCTGTTATGCATGGCTTACATAGACAGCCATTCGCTTGAATGGATTCCAAATCCAGTATTTCATTGCTGTGACATAGTAACTAGTAGGGCTCTCCGAGAGCCTGTCGGAGCAGCGCTGGAGAGCGGGCAGCACATGTTCTGGAGGAAAAATAAGTGAATGCATAGACTGTGGTGGGGATGGGGGACAGGAGGCCATGTATTTTTATTTTTTATTATTTTTAAATTAGGGACCGGGTGAAAAGGCCATATTATGTATTGCTCCCACATTACTCTTCTGCCCGTGCATAGCAGTTGAAAGCTGGGAAAGGTTATTTGGGGCCATACATAACATAACATTTTTAGATTAGTAAGAAGTGAATTATGGGGATGTTGTCCATCTTAGGATTCCGAGTGACATCCTAGACCACTCTAGCTTCCTTCTTGTTGTCTTTTTCATGTCACTCAGAACCCCCGTAGAAAAACATTCTCTTAAATCCCTGCTACCCATCTGTAATTCTATGTTATCTACACTGGTTGGCAGCCTTAATACCCGACTTCGTCTTCTTTTTTCCTAATGTGTGAAGTCCAGGCTGACCTGAGGCCCCAACACCTTGTTTTCAAATTGAACAAGGGGCATCTGTCACCCACCAGCCTGAGACTCTGGAATCTCCAAATTGCAGCAATAGAGGAAAACAGTTTCTACTTAGTCTCACTACCTACTTATCAATGCAGTTAATTTATCTACACAAGAAATGTCATCTGTTATGTCAACTGAGGCAGCAGTGTTATGGTTGCGTAGCTAACCACAAATAACATAACATGTATTTGTAAAGTGCACATTCACCCAAGGGTATCTTGGCGCTGAATAGCAGATGTTTATTGATACCCAATGCAATGGTACTCATTTAATCAACTTCAAAAGGATGAGCGGCTGAGTGATCCTGCCGAGTTTCGAACCTGTGAGGATGAGATCGAACACAGGCCCCTGCAGTGGATGCATTAGTCCACTGAGCCACCAGACCTGGCATGCGGTTATCAGTAGCTTCTATGTTTTTGGCTGTAGCCAGTGGATTCCTTCATTTCTAACTGAGGTCAGTGTCTGGTCTAATTGGAAATCCATAATGAAAGTTTCTTGTAAAATGTTTCAGTAAATTTCGTCTTTCTTTTAATGCTGTACATTTGTCCTCTGTTTGCAGTACCTACGCAACATAACTGCCTTGCGGGGACTGGAGCAAAAGAAACGATTGATTAACGGAATTCTGGACAATGCAAACCTTCACCCCCAGTCACAAGTATCTGGGTCAAAGCCGTCATTATTTTGCTCACCACACCACCCCAGTTCGGACCCAGCCATATGCAAATCAGTCTTGATCCTGTTCCTGGTGGGAACAATCCAGCCCGAACTGCCAAGCCAGGTCCACCCTGGACCGAAAACAAGCATCTTGGGGCCGGTTTTAGGGCATCGCCCTTCATCAGCCAGGCTAGCTTGAATCCAGTGGTGTAGTGAGCACGGGACCCACGTCTGGGCATGCCCTTCTCACTTAGGGCAACATATGTAAAAGAAACAATTGATGGATGGAATGCTGGACATTGCAAACATTCATCCCCAGTCACAAGGATCTGGGTTAAATCCATCATTCTTTTGCTCACCACACCACCCCAGTTTGGACCCAGCCATATGCAAATCAGTCTTGACCCTGTTCCTTGTGGGAACAGTCCAGCCCGAACTGCCAAGCCAAACTCAAATGGCATGGTGAGCAAAAAAACGATGGATTTAGGCCCAGATCTCTGTACTGGGGCGAATGTGTTACATTGTTCTGCATTCTGTCCATCAACTGTTGTTTTTGCATTTGTCACCCGAGTGGGATGGGTATGCCCAGACGTGGGTCCCGTGCTCTCCATGCCACTGGAGTAAAGGTATCCTGGCTGGAGAGGGGTGAAACCCTGAAACCGGTCCTAGGATGCTTGTTTCCAGTCCAGGGAGGACCTGTCCTTGCAGTTCGAGCTGGATTGTTCCCATGAGGCACAGGGTCAAGACTGATTTGCATATGGCTGGGTTCAAACTGGAATGGCATGGTGAGCAAAAGAATGATGGTTTAGGCCCAGATCTCTGTACTGAGTTAAATGTGTGACATTGTACTGCATTCTGTCCATCAATTGTTGTTTTTGCATTTGCGGGACTGGAAGCCTGAGGATGGCCTTCAGCAGCGCCTTGCTTACAGTACCCATACTCAAAAGGCCTGCCAAATCTGCCGGGCTGGCATCTATTCCACAAGCTGTGGTAGCCACAGGGTATTGCATTCATACTAAGCAGTGAGTGCCGGAAATGCTGTTGCCCATGCCCAGTGCCCAGTACCCATGTGCTCATCAGCAATCCCAGGTCCTGAAGGTACTGGCTGATGGCATGGCCATGCCCTGTATCACTCTTAATTTTCATTCTATTGACAGAGTCTAAAAGGGTACAGGGCATGCCCTGTGGGTAGTAAACACAATTACTCTGTGTGTCCCTGCCCCTTGTGTTTTTCTAGAAAGGCTGCAGACACATATGGCCATTTTTGGTTGTCCATTGCCTTAAACTGTGGCCTAAAGTTTGCATGTTTAACTACCATGCATCTGCAGGCCTTGTAGCCCTGCTACTGACTCCAAGCACATATCAGTGATATATGGGAGCCCCAGGGGCCACTCATATTGTGCAGGGCAGACCCCATCATTTTGCATTACACCACAGGGACTTGATCGTAAGCTCCGCCTGAAGACCGATTTACTGACATAAAATCAACCTCTTTTCAAAAAGCACCAGCCCACTCTTTGCCCACGGCCAGCTGTCACTGTTATGACATTCTACGGAATGGAGGCAGAGCTACAGGGCAGCCATAGCCAAAAGATCAGGACAACCAACAACACAACACGACACAACATAATACCCTTCAGAAAGGCATACTAAAGACCTGCAAAACACGTTGCATGACTATGTAGCTTTCCTTTGTGGCATTAAAGAATTGGGAAACAATGTTCTTGAGAATAAATCCTCTATATTTGTAGTTTTTAATTTGACTTTGGCATCTTTTGAGCAGCAAACGTAGATTTCGGCTCTTAAAAAACCCATACCGATAACACTGAAAGCCACAAAGCAATACAGTGAAACTGGTAACCTTAGCTCTGTTTCAGTCTCAACAACCTAACATTCTGCAACATCTCATACCATGTTATTGAGCGTGTACGTTAGTTTGAAGGGTTGATCTTTACTGTGGAGGCCATGTTGAAGTGGGATAGCTTTTCACCCTCTTGCAGCTGCATTATGTTCAGGTGCATCAAGATGAACATTTTGGTCTTAATTCACAAAGATTTTCTTCTAATTATGTTTGACTTTCTCTTGAAGTACATTAAGACTTAAAATGATGGGGCCCCCCTGCAGAATGTGATGAAGGGCCCCGGAATCACGCGCATACCTGGCAAATAAATTGAAATAGTCTGGAGGCTCTCGACCCTCTCGTAATGCGGAAAAGCTTCTGCTTGAGCCCCCCGTCTTCAAAAGGGAAAGATCGATGGCGCAATCCTTCTCAGGCAATGCGGTGAGAATATGGAACTCACTTCCCCCATTGCTCCGTGCCACCTCCTCTGCCCGGATCTTCAAAGCTGAACTCAAAACTCTTCTCTTCCAAAGACACTTTCAGAACTAATACTTTCATACTCCGGCCCCTCTTGGAAGTTCGCTCTTCATTGTAAATTTGTATTTTCTCCTGTGCATCCCTCACCCCTGCGTGCTGTGTTGGATTTTGTGTTTGTGTACCCTTCATGCTCAGGCCCCTCTTGGAAGTTCGCTCTTCGTTGTAAATTTGTATTTTTTTCCTGTACATTCCTCTCCCCTGTGTGCTGTGTTGGATTTTGTGTTTGTGTAACCTTCATTTTTAGTCTGTGTGATGTTATATTCTGTACCACTTTTCTCAAGTAACATAACTAGCTCTATTGTACAGCGCTCTGACACCTTTGGGTAATGTCCGCGCTTTAAAAAAATGCACTAAATAAATAAATACATCTCAGAGATATCCATGGGCCTTGGAGTGAATAGATCCCCCCCCCCCCCCTTTTGGAGGGTTGGGTACCCTCCTCCCCTCCCCCCCCCCTCCCTCCTTCATAATTCCCCCGCGCCACAGGACCTTGCGTTGGGCCCCTGGCCAGACTAAGCCATGCCATAGCAAAATCTTTGTGAATCGGGCCACGTGAGCGTCGTGGCACAGCGTCACCCATGCACCGCGGTGTGCTTCCGCCAGACCTGGCCTGTGCACTTTGGCGCTTTTTTTTTCCGTTTCGCAAAGTCTGACAAAGAGCGTCACGTTTCGGAAACAGGGCTTTTCTTGTTGGCGCTTCAGCCCTCCTGTAATGGCGGCTAATCTTGGGGAAATCTGAAGGAGCAAGTTTCACCTAAATGGAAAACTCCAGGGTAAACAGTGTAAAGTTCAGCCTTAATGCGCTGGACCATTCCTGTTGGACTCTTTCAAAAAGAAAGAAAGAAAAAACAGGAACAGCGATAAAGAGCCGCGATAAGCAGGCACTGTTTTGTGTGGGAGGCCCTATCAATGTTATCTATCAGCGTTTTTCACTCTCACAGCAGAGCTGTTGTTTTTTACCCTTATCTCAGCCCTCCAAAATGCCAGGAACAAAAAAAGCAAGACAAAGCTGGCTTGATAATTACTGGACACGGTGATAAAATGTTAACATTAAATTAAACAAAAAAACCTGAAGGTTTCTTTTCTTGCAAATGAAGTCATCAAAACAGCAATAGTCGTGAAGGAAAATTCGAGAAGGACTGAAAAGATGAGACATTAAAAGGACCAAAGATTGCGTTTTTCTGTTCTGGGAATGAGATACGTGTGGCGTGAAGGCCTGGAACTTGAGGAGTTGTGTTACGAGGTAACCTTGTGTACCTGATCAGGTTAATTGTGGTTGTCGAAGGTATCCTGTGGCTTACCTTTCTGGGCGAGGAAGCGGGCGGCCAGGTCAGATTTGTATCCGAATCTGAAAGCTTTGTTTTCAGTGGCTGAGGCAAAAGAAAGACATGAAATGATTGGCCAATCTCATCCAGGTTCACCTGGAATATAGCCAATGTATTTACTCCACTAGTGGGGTGCCAGAGAAAGGATGCGCAGCCCCTGCACACCTCCCTAATCTTTGGCGTTCTTTATAGACAGTGTGGAAAGTTAACAATTGTGACTAATTAGTCAAGATTGTGGCTTGTCCCTGTATGGCTCTTTGCTTATTTCGTCCAGGTGGTAGGTAGTACAGGCCAAAATAACATGCTGTGAATAGGAACGAGGGTCCAAAGAAAGACCGCAAAGTGCCACCGGCCCATCTAGGGTTATCATCCCGGGCACCTCTATGAAATATGCTACTATGGCTCCTAACGATGCCTATGGCCTCATGAACGTGCAAAACAGACTATTTGTCCTATTACCTTTCGGAGTTTGAAGATGCCATCCAGCCTCTCCTTGTGGAATCTGTGATTTAAACCATACATTGGTTTAGTTGCTCGTCTCTGAGCTGCCCCTGGACGGCCCTATAGGCTTCTTCAGAAAAATGTCTCTAGATTGTGGTAATGTGTTACCTGGTTTCTTCACGCTTCTGGTATCTGCCACCCTCCCTCCCTGAGAGTGCAAGTCCTTGGCCAGAAGGATACTGGCACAATGACATGTCGCAAAGGTTTAACCCTTTGCAAGCCAGACACTCAAGACATGGTCCATTTTATTATCATCTGACATCTACTGCAGGTAGGTCAACATTTTGGATGAAGGACCATGTGGTTTCTTGCATCTTTGTAGATCTGAGTGGCTCCAGATACTTTTTGGCTAGATATTACATGCAACCTTCCCTGTAAACAGGTTAGTGATGGGATAAGTGGAGCAGCGATCAGCCTTGAAATCCCCCACTCACAATACAAATCTGGCCAAAACCGAGCATCATCAACCACTCTTTTTATTGAACATAACTTGGATCCAACAATGGTGTTTTTTAGGGGAGTGGAAGGGAGGTTTCCATATTTTGGTCAGTAGTCAGTTCAATTAATTCATCACTTTTCAAACAAAGTGATGCCTTTTGAAAATGTAAACAGCTGGAGTATATCCAGCCATAGTTATCTACAACCATAACACTTAGTCAAAACGGATTTTAATAATTAGATACTGAGTATATCACAATAAGTTAACACGTTTTCCCTTAAGAACTGCACCACAACAATTTTTAGTGCCATTTATTTTGTCTGTTAGATTTTTAGTGGAGGCGAAACTAAAAGACCAACTTTTCCATTGTCTTAGCTTAATCGACATCCAAATTGGCTCTTGGTGCGCTGGCGAAGGTCTAATTTGTGGCAGTGTGTGTGCTTCTGCCATCTTGACAGCACCCACGTCTTGTGTTCGCGAAGAATCTTAAGATGTGGCCTATGCTCCTCAAACAGAGGGGGAAGGGAGATATTATTTTTTATGGGAAACTGCACATATCACAACAGAGAATTACACCAAACAAAACCCCTGGGTACCAGGATGAAAGTGTGCACGTCTAGGGCAAGAAAGGATGGGCAGGCAACATCAGCGCGAACACAACGAGTAGGGAGAAGAACAAACAACCTTGAGAGTCGCCTTAAAAAGAGAAGGGAAGGAAAGAACAAACTGCTTTCTAGGTCTGTTTTTTTAGAGCAGGGCGGATGAACAAGCTGCACATGTTGGATCCAGCTCTAGGTGGGAGAGGACAGACTGTTTCCAGGGTTGTTCTCAATCAGTAGATGAAAGATGAACCACCTGCTTCCAAGGTCATCCCCCAACGATTGGTATGTGAGGAACAAAGTGCTTCTTGGGTCACTTCAGCAATAGATGGGCTGGGAACACATCTTTTGAGGTCTTCTTAATCAAAGATAGGTGAGGGGTATAAGGGGCAGTGAAAAGGGAGAGGAATGAGGATTAGTAGGGGTACAAAGTGAAGGAAATAACAATATTTTGTAAAATAACCTACTTTTTAAAAGACTTTCAAAACCGACAGAGGGAGTGTGTGTGCGGTTTTTGCCTGTTTGTATGTAAAAAGTTGTTGTGAAATCCGACTGACACCTCACACCTCACCATACACGACTCAAAATACGTGAACCCAACTATTTAACAGAAAATACACTTTTGGAGGGTGCAACACCTCAAACATCCCCCCATGAAGCTACGCCCCTGGACATTGATACCTGCCACAGTATTAAAATGGACTTCCTGAATGAGATACTTGTCGCCTCAGAGCAGACGATGAGCCCAGCCAATCACATCAAATCTAACAGTAAGGGGAGGAGGCCATTCTGTGCTCTGAAGCCCTATGAATGTTATGCAGGGTGTCTGTCCCACCCTGCAACATGACACCCCCAACCACAAAATTCAGAGGAATTATTTTTAAACATTCCTGAGGTTAAAAAAGGGGCACAGAGAAGATGGGCCAGTCAGAATGGTGGTAAAAATAAATTTGTGGAGTTCCCCTCAGTACGATCTCATTCCTGTTTTGGGATGGGTGTGCATAATCAATGGACCGCTGTCCACTCCAAGCCCTCATTGCAGGGTTCGAACAGCTCAGGGATATGGCGCATGTGAGGCAACCACTGTCAGCGGAAAGGGTTGGCTTGCTGTGCATAAAATGAATTAGAAAGTTGGTTTATTTTATTTTGAATATAAATTGTTTTTAGTTATTACTAAGTATTATCGTAAAAATTGTGAAGAGATCTGTGACAAGACCGGTCCCTGTAGGCCAGGAGAGACAACATTCAATGGTGTCTGTACAGATTGTCAATTCACGAAGCTTGAAATGTCTGTTCAGTTTCCAGATGAGATACGGCACAGGAGGGCTGTCCAGTTGCAACTGGTTGACTGTGTTGAGGCAAACGGTCTAAGAATCTGATTCGAGCTGGCTAACAGGACCCCGAGGGCACAGTGAGCAGTAAAGAAATAGCCGATTGGTTAGTCCATTTTAGAATGTTAACATGAGAATGGTTGAGTGAGAAAAAGTGTGATGGGATTGGTCCGAATGCCAGAGGCAGACCATTGGAGCAAGAGTACAGTTCAATTGTTGGAGTACTTTTGGAATCTGATGCTCCCCTGTACAAATCACACCAGGACAAAGCCGAACCATGATGGTCCAGTTCAGTCTGAGGCTCCTGCTGCTTAACGAAAAAGGGCCTCAAGACATGCCCGTGCAGGTTATGGCGTTGCCCAGACCATACTCTCCTCAATCTTGTCAATGAGACTTGTGAGCGCCTTGTGACTAAATGGCTTGGATGGGCGATCTATAGGCTGCTGACTGACATCGAGGCCCACGAAGGATAGTTTGGGACAGTTAAGGCGGAGGAGCGTCGCCCCACAACCAAAATGAATGATAATAACAATGTTATTCTCATTTTATTTTTCATTAATGGCTGTGCAAAGCTGGTGCAGGTGGGGTGGCGCTTCCCGCAGAGCAGGAGGTGGAGTGGTGGCACTCTCCTAGGTGCGCATGAGGGGATGGGCCTGCCGACTTGGGCCGGCCAAACCCCCATGCGCACTTGGCATGTTCTCCACCGGGCTGTATTGTACAGCCCAATGGTTAACATGCCCAGCTTCACATTCCCTGGCTCCCATTCCCCGGCACTCAGACCAATCACAATGCTGCACTGCAGCATTGTGATTGGTCTGGGAAATTGGGAGCCTGGGTGCTTCCTTATTTGTAGACCTTAAGAGGACGAGAACGGAGGATAGTCGCTGCCAGCAAGGTAAGTGTTGTTTGCTGTTGTTTTCTCCCCCCCCCCCCTTTTCTTTTTCTGGATTCCCCCACACCCCCTCACCCCACCACTACTGCCCGGTAGCAGCCGCTACTGGTTTGGGAATGATCGGCGAATAAATGTTGAGGACCGCCAAAGGAGCACATTAGTTGACAGTGATGTCTTCTGCTTCTCTGGCCCAGTAGGGGATTGATTGCTCTAGTGAGTGCTTATTGGACACATTCACCTTTTCCTGGCAGCAGATTTCTGGTTATGGCTATTGTTATCACTGAACTCGGCGTTCAGTGTTTTTGGGCTATAGTGCGTTTCTTCAAAACTTCATGGCCGTGTGCGTCTGCTGAATTGGAATGTTCTATGGTGAGTTTTGGCAAACCAATCAGTAGACAATTACAGGACTGTTTATGGCTGTCTTTTTGTGCAGAATGACTAGATACCTCCTAGTATGGAATGACTTAAATTCTGCAAAGCAGAACACAATGATTGGTCAGCCCAGTTACCCGTTACTTCTTACAAATTACATTTAACAAGTATTGTTCCGTGAACCCCGTACAGTGGCGGCTGGCAGGGAATGGGGATGGTGGGGTGGGAATGTACAAAAAAACTTTTGAAACCCCACTTACCCTTTGACGGCTGCCATCTCTCCTCTTCGGTCCCTTCTCACGCTGTCTTCTCAGCGGAAGCAGGAAGAACACAGGCTCCCTCTCCTAAGGCAATCGCAACGCTGCAACGCAGCGTTGTGACTGGTCTCAGCGCTGTGGCTCGGCTCTCAGACAGGAAATGGGATCCTGGGCATGTTCCTCACCAGGCTGTGTAATGCAGCCTAGTGGGGAGCATGCAAAGTGCGCATGACTGTTTGGCCGGCCCTCTTGGGCAGGCCAAACAGTCATGCACACTTAGGAAGTGCAAACCACACCTTCCTCCTGTGACTCTATCCCGACCCTAACCTAGCAGCATAGTCAAAAATAAAATGTTAATAACTGGATATTATCCATTTTAGTTTTCATTTCCCCTGCTCTAAGAGCAGTGGGGCGACGCTCCTCGCCTTAGTGGAGGAGCCGCCCCAGACCCCTCTTATAGTCACCAGCTCAAAATGAAAGTTGTCAGTTGGCTGTGTTGTTAGGAGATCTTTCTTCTAAAACCTTCTTGTGTTGTGTTTCTGATAACATGTACAATCTTGCCCAAGCTCTTGGCATGTTTTTTATTATGCCTAAGTACCCAGTTCTGTTATGCTGGTACGTTCATCCACAAAGCGGATTTGTCTTACTGAAAACAAATCCGAAGTGCCTTCTTATTTGCAGACATTACTGCATTAATGTAGTCATTTATAGTTCTTTTATGCAATGCACCTCGCACAATGATTGGTTTCCAGGAGTTCCTCTTTTCTCAGGTAAATTAACCAGGGCACTAACAGGCTCCAAAGTAGGCAACCTTTTCCCTAGACAACATCACTTTAAGCACAGTCTCTCTACCACTGTTTACTAGAATACTACTCTTCTAGCTTTGACAGAAATATGAATTCTGTTACGACATGTTGTAGAGAGGCCTAGGATTGAAGGGTCAAGGAATTAACTGTTCATTCTCTCCACAGGGCAGGTGTGTTGCACATTTGTGGGCAGTTTAAGGAGCTGTAACTGGTGGTCTGGACACGTTGTATTGTGGGACAGCTGGAAAGCTTGTTGTGGAAGATGGCTTTGGAAGCTGGTAATGTCAGCTGTACAAGAACCTGGATCGTTTGAGACATTAGCACGAGAGGGCAGTGTGGGAAGCTCGCCATGGTGGACAGTTAAGTAAGCGACCACCTGTAGGTGAAGTGAGAAGCCTGCATGAGAATGCAGTCTGGGAGGTTTGCCTTGGTGTGTGTGAAAAGATGGGAGATTGAGAAACTACCCTACTGGTCACTGTAAGAATATGGCGCTAGTAAGTGTTGAGAGAAGCTTACACATAGCAGCACTGTGCGAAGCTTGCACTAGGGGCCGTTTACCAGTCTGGCACATGCTGCTAGTGTGAGAAGCTGGCACTGGGGAGCAGTGTCAGAAGCTGGCATCCCATTTGTGTGGAAGGCTCTGAACAAAGCAGCCACCGAGAGGCTGTATACCCATCTGGTACATTACCTCAGGCTTGTAGGGTGGCAACTAGGGGACGAGAGAATGAAAACTGACATTCCACCTCTGTTGTTGTTGATGGATCTGTCCACGGTGTCTGAGACATGACCGTGATCTACTCCGGCAAATACTGCAAACTATGGTCGGGGTGTTGGAACCTCTGGGTGACTGATTCACCGGTTGCGTGTTCACCAGATTGCCCCAAGTAAAAAGTGTGATGACTGT
Organism: Triturus cristatus; assembly: GCF_964204655.1. NCBI lineage: Eukaryota > Metazoa > Chordata > Amphibia > Caudata > Salamandridae > Triturus > Triturus cristatus. Next base: position 628,163,956 of record NC_140595.1, on the reverse strand, counting down.
CAGCAAGGCCAGTCCTTTTTGGGGTCCTGCGGAGCTCTGCTTTTCAACTCTGTTGTTGAATGTATACATCTAATCACTGCTCCTGACTCTATGTGATCTTGGGGTGTCAATCCACATATGACCATCTCACTCCAAAAGGGATGCGGACTCCAACCTTGTCTTTAGTGTGGCAGGTTATCCAGTCTGTGAATTGTGGCCTTGGTTTGGTTCCTCTGAACTTAGACTTGCATGTCGGATCACAGTTTTGATTGGGAAAAGCCCTGGGCAGAAAATGGTGTTGGCGATGACAGTAAGTGAGGTGGCCCCTCTATATAAGGATGACACCCAAATGGTCTTCCCATTAACAGGTGGCATGAAGGAAGATAAGGACATCAGAAGACACAATTGTGGTTCTGTAGAATAAGAGATGCTTGTCAGCTGTCTGTGACTGAGTTCCTGCTGTGTCAGTTTCACCATGTCCTGAAAGTAGCCCAGGGAACGCACAAACAAGTCCATCCAAATGAGTGAGTCAAAAAATCCCACTGGTAAGCAAAGGCGCTGGGGGTGCACTTTTTAATGAATAGATGTCCCTGTAAGGTCAACTTGGTACTATAGTGGCTACCTCAAATTGTTATATTCAAACTATTTTATTCATGTAGAGTTAAAAAAATTACATGCATTTATAAAAACAATCTAAAGAGCAACGATTTACAAACTTTTTCAGATCACGTTAAAATCAAGCAAATTATCCATTTCCCTTTAAAAAGCATTACTTCGAGTGGAAGAATTGTTTAAACTGCCTGGAGACTTTCCATTTTCTTTTCTGCTAAAGACATACATTTAATGAATCCAAGGTTTAGTTTTATCTTCTCAACATTGACATTCGATCAAGGCTTGTCCATTTGGCTCTTCACCAGAGGAGCCCCAGCCAAATGAATGCTTGGTACACTCCTGGCAGACTTCTCAGATCTTCATGCTGTTAAAAACTTAGGATCACCCGATTTCAGAAGACTAGATGGGCTGGGCGTTCCTTCTTGGTGGCCGCCGCCAAACTATGGAACACTCTGCTTACTTACATTTCTGAAGCAGATTCTTGTATATCCTTCAAAAAACATCTGAAAACATAACTTTTTTCATCTCCGAATCCTTGATTCTTGGCTCCTCTGCTCATGTTGATGCATCTGTCCTGTTTCTGTACTTTGGCATCTGGGGGGTTTAATGTGCTTTATACATTTTATCCTATCCTATTTGGCTGAATGGTTGTCTCAGCAGTACCCTCTTTTTGTTTATTAATGTTGAGCACGTGCAGACATGAATGATGGTCTTGGGGGCTTGGTTGCACAGTCTGCAGCTGTTAATAGGACAGGGATTAGACCATGGTGGAATCCAGTCTAGTGCTTATTATATGGAACTGATTGAGCAAGGCTGGCCTTGTTCTAGAGGTAGAAGGTGGAGGGAAACAGCCTGGGTGATCATTGGAGTTAACACAGAATTCTGCAACATCCTAATGAACTGCAGTACTTGACAGAGTGACATGACGCATGTCGTCTGAGCTTGGTTGTCAGAGGGATGGCTGGCATTGCCCAAGGACAACATGTCTTCTGTCAGGACAGATGTGCACCGGAGTTTGGAGCGGGATAGGGTGAAACTCCAAGTTCCTACTCTGAAGTCCCCAAAGGGTGGTGCACCCAAATATCTAAGGACCTTGGCTTACCCTACTGTCAAACACAGAGGATATGTCAAGTGGAAAAATCTGTTGCCGCCCCTGCAATTGCTCAGGTAAGGATGTAAAGACGTCCATACCCGGGCATCTAAGCTATCCAATGATCTGCCAGGGTTGCCGTGTACCATCAATTTAACCTCTTACCTTCAGGAAAGCGCAGAAGCTAGAGCTGTTTTCAGGACTGGACCTAGAGGCCTAAATCAGCCTGTATAAACCCTGGATAAATGTACTAACCAGCCCACCGTGCAGGTGGTTTGTGAACAGAATAGGCCCATGGGAGCATGGTTGGGGCATGGTAGTTTGTCTGCTCTGAAAGCCATCCCGGAGTCTGCAGCCCCCCATGAAAATGCCATAGAGGCAGCGTGGCCAGTCAGCCCTGTAACAGTTGCAGGAGCTAAACTATGGGAAATGTGCCTTCCACACATCAAACCACATCAACAGATCGCAATTTCTGAAATACCCTAAAACGTAGTTCTTTCAACACAGTTCGATCTCAGGTACTTCTTTCCCCCTTTTTTTGCCTTTATTTCGCCTTTATTTCTTTCCCATTCCACTCTGTCTTCCCTTTGCTTGTGTTTTAGCACCTAGAGCTCTTTGAGCATGTTGTGCTCTTCAAATTACAAATACACTTTGCAGTTCCAATTTACATGTTCTCTATATGGCTCTGAAAGGTAGGTCACCCCCCGCAAATTGCTGCTTGGACGCCTCAGGACTGGGGCGCTATACAATAGTCATTGTTAATGGAAAGCGGAGTCCCTGCTTTATTGGCAAGTGTAAGAATGTGGCACTAGAGGGCAGTGTGAAAGCTGGCACTATCAGGGGGTTTGCTTTAGTAGGCATTCTAGGCCGTCCTGCTGTGGGGGACACCAGCCCCAGGGGCGTAACACAGGCCCCCGCAGCCCCTGCGGAGCGGGGGTCCCCAAGCTCCAAGGGGCCCCCTCGGCACTGCACTCTGTCCGGAGTGCTCCTGATTAAGCCCGGAGGGGGCCCCTCTACCTACCGTGCAGGGAGGCCCCCTCACTTTTCGTTACGCCAGTGACCAGCCCCAGAGAGATCTTGTACCACTAGCATCTTTCACCAGCACCGAATTCCGACCTTGAATGTGCTTAATTTCTTAGAGGCGCCTGTTTACAACATATTTCCACATAAGATAAACTCCCAGGCCGCGAAGCATGCTGGCCTTGGCTTTTAACCTTTTTTTTTATAGCAAATTAAATACCCATTTCTACCTGTTAACCAGGACCCTGTGCTCCTCTGCAAAGCTGCTCCCTCGCAGAACTTGATGAACGAGCACCGCGGTGCGCCATAATTCAAAGTCTATTTTAGGTCATAAAAGTACCCTTTGCATACGCGCAAACATATATATGTATATTTTATATTAAATATAAATGCCCCGGCTCTGCCGTTTCCTCTTCTCGCCGCGGCTATCAGATGGAAAGCCGGCAGCGCCGCATTAAAAGCGCATCGGCCTATGGGAAGCAATCTGTTTCTATCCATCTGATAGCGCGTCGGCAGGACGGGGGACGGGCTCCATTAGAATCTTTCCCTCTCTTAAAATCTATCAGCACCTTATCGCCCCCATCTGAAACCTAAAGTCACTTCACTGCCATTGTCTCTCTGCCTTGCCTCCGCCATTACGCGCCTGCCTGGCCCTCGGCCCCGCCCGCCGCGCGCCGTGACGCGGCCTCGCCATTGGTATTAGTAATTGCGTCCCCTGAAGTGAAACAATCTGCTGTAATCTATCAGTGCGCTATCGGGCCTATCTGAGAGCTGAGAATGGCCGGGCCTAGAGATGGCGCCAGCCTCGCTCGCCGATAAAGTTACAGAGTTCAGCCAGTGATGAATGTTAAGTAACTACACCCCGCTCAGATAGGATATGGACTTGGCAGAGAGAGCAGGGCCCGTCTGAAACCAATCTCCCAGATATCAGCAGAGCTGCTTTTTCTCAGGCTCTCCCTTCTGCCTTTCTCTATCTCTGTCTCTCCGGAGCCCCCCTCGCGCGCCCTGTCGACAAAGGACAGAAGCGATGGGCGCTCCTTAGGGGCCGAAATGGCGTGGGTGGAGGTGAGATGGAGTCCACGTCACCGTAAGTCGCATGGAAGCACCGGCGCGACCCCGTGACCTATCACGAAAGGTGGTAGCCATTGTCAGCTTGTCACGATTGCTTGACACTGCATGAATATATAGATATTTGAGTGGGAGATGGGCAGTCACACCCAAGCTCTGTCTCCTTACGCATCACTGAGAAAAAAAAGTCTCCTTACACCTGCCGCAGTCATCTGCCCCTTTACCTAGGGCGACCAGATTTTGAAAACCAGAAAGCAGTACATTTTGCAAAAATAGAAGGACTACAATTTTCCATCCATCGAGGGATACAGAATGACAGCTCTCATTAATATAGAAACAGACAAGGGACCAATTTGAATGCAGGTTTTCAAACCCAGTATTATAGCCTTTTAATTAAATTGCTTTATGAAAAGGATTGAGAACAGCCCTGCTTTGGGACACACAAAACACGCCTCCCACTGTTTTCAGTGGCCCTCTCTGACAACCGGGACATAAGGTACATTTTCAGAAATTGCTGAGGCAGCTGGTGAAAAACTGGCGCTATCCCAGCAATTCTGGGATGTCTGGTCACCCTACACTTATTCGTTTTTTTTCTCCGTAAAATACCATGCTCCGGCCTGGAGTATGCATCAGCTCGTTTGCAAGGGTCTCCAACATAGCTGAAGCACAGCCAGAGTTTCAGAATAAACACCGTCTACGTATGTATATCTGGTTAATGCAGGAAAATGCAGGTAACGCTTGGTATACTCTCATTTTAAGCCCAGATAAAATGAGGGCCAAGGGAGATTTAGAAATCTTCTTAAGGGAAGACTGCAGTTTTGCAGACAAGTTTATTTTCCAATCCACAAACTACAGAGAGCTTTGCGTTCAAGTATGGACTCAATCTTGTTGTACCCAAGTGGTGTTTAACCAAACTTGTGGGAAAAGACTTGAAGTTGCCAACACTACGCGGTGGATTCGATTCCCAGTGCAACGTTGAACTATCGTACCTGCCAAATGAAAACTGGGATACCATTTTGCAAACTTACCCCGATGTATGGAGTCTGCATTACAAATCCTACATGTTTGTGTAGGTAGTTTCTCAGTCTTGTGTTTGCTTGGATTGTATTGTGAATTTTATTCGTCCTATTTTACATACTGTTTTTAGTTTTGTAATATGCTGACTCCCCATAAACTCTCTCTGGCTTTGAAGAGGGGGGGCGCACACACAATTCTGAACAAAAAAGGAAGACGCTGAGTAACTGCTGAAGAATTAGCAGTTGGAGTCTGTGTGGGTGTTCAGTTCTCTCCGACCATGGCTGGGTTTATTTCTAAGGTGTTTTAGGGGTTTGCCCGTCGTTAAATGTGACACAGCACTGATGGGGGAGTGGCTTCAGAGGCTGGGAGATGAACTGTCATTGAAGCCCTCTTTTTTCCAGACTCATTGTGGCATTCTGTATGGGTGTGTGGCATTGGTTTTGGTTCGGCCGGTGTGGTTGTGGGTTACGAGAGTTGATGGCTGATCCTTCTGTTACAGATGGCCCTCTGTTTCTGGACTAGGTAGGGTTGGAATGGCGCAACCTCAGATCCACTCTAAGCTTAGATGTGTTTGTCTACAGTGAGTGAGTACCACAAAAAGAGCTGCTCCTAATGTGATGACCCTAAAACAGTTACAAAAACATTGTGAGTGAAGGCATCTCACAAAAAGTGACGGACTGGTCTCACACACCACCTGGTGTCATGCTTCATCATCGGCCAGTCCTCGCCCTCTAAAACCTTCGTTTGATAGAGGACGGGCATACACCTGACAGCAGGGATGCACTTCTAAACTGCTAAGTGGGGTCCCGTGAAGATGTGAGTGAGGTTAAAAATCATTATAGTTATCAAAAAATCTATTTTAATGTGGTTAATAACTATATGATACTAAAAACATTGGACGGTAAGTGGGGTGTTTATTGTCCCCTAGGGTGGTGTGTGAGACCAGTCCGTCACTTTTTGTGAGAGCCCTTCACTCACAATGTTTTTGTAACTGTTTTAGGGTCATCACACTAGGAGCAGCTCTTTTTGTGATACACATTTAGTAGTGGAGGCTGCTAGCTCCTAGAACCCCTTGCCTCTTGTTCCCTTCTCCACACACTGTGTAGTTTCCTTGTGATCATATGTCTACAGTGAGTACCAGACTTGTGAGCTTGGTGCTAGGCTGTGATTGACTCACTTAGGATGAACGGAGTGGGAGGCTTATAAGGGAGATTGTTGGTGCTTTTCACGGACGGGCAGTAGTTGTGCTTTGCAGCCGAAAAGATTTGTGTTGCTTTTATTAGTGAAAAACGGTAATTAAGTTTGGAGCCGGTAGAGTCAGAAAGCTTACTGTGGTCCATCATTTCGTTTAGGGCGTGGAGCGGCTTACAGCTTGGTATTTATTTTTATTTATTTTTATGGATGGCAATATTTAGGTCTTGTGTTTCTGTTCACAATGGATGTGTCCTTGCAGTTCGGACTGGCCAGTTTCTTTTGGATTGAGTTCGAGGCTCATTTGCAATGGTTTATCCCTGTCTGCTGTGGCCTAGTATGGAAGAAGAAAAAACGATAGAATTGAATGCGGCCCACAGTAATCAGTAGTGGTTTAGATTAATTCAAGCACCCACCCATCACTTTGTTGGCCTCTTCTGTAGGTAGAAATAGGTGTTGACATTTTAGGAAATGCAGAAGTGTGTCAGTTGAGAAGCTCATGGAGATGTCAAAAGTAGATGAAAAGCAGCAGCACCAGGGTGGATGTTTGAAAGCGTGAACATTACATTTGGCAGGAGTATCGCGGAACAAGCATGCTTCCTGACTGCCTACGCTGTGACTCCCAGTGCAGTGAATACAGCCTGCATCTACCTTCCCCTAAATATGTCTAAGTGTGCCTGATTGCACTAAGCAGGTGCTACAGATTGTTTATAAAAACGGTGTGTATGAACAGAGCCAGGCCTACTGGCTTTGACAATGCGTGTTTTTTTTCTCTGTGCTATTACAAAAAACGCTTTCACGTTTAATTTTTAGGTCTTAAACACACATAAAATATGGGAATGCCATTATCGGATTTTCAGTGTAAGTGTATTTTGGTGTATTGGCTGTGCTGGGGAATTGCTCTGTTTAATGTGCAGGCTGTACTTTACAACCGAGCTGCCTGCTCTCAGGTGCCTATGGAGAAATAGTCCACAACTGTGTTACATACATTTGTACGTTGGTTTCGTGAGTGAACATGGAGAGTATTGGAGTGAATATCAAGATTATCACCAGCTCCACACATGAAAACTTTACTCCCACTGGGACTATCAGTAGCCAAAAGAAATGTAGTTCACAATGGGAGACAAGTACATTTATGGATTTAGCCAGCTAGCAGGAAGATATGGTCTGGTGCATACTGGCTGAGAAGCAAGTATATGAGGGGATGTAATGCCCGAAAAAAATGGACAGAGATATAGCAACAGTGGCAAAATTATAGAGGGATGTTGGAGGACACCGGAGTGTCTGGGGTAGACAGGTGAAAAGAAAACTGTGATAAGAAGAGAGTGCATATTGGACTGGTGAAGAAACATCGGAAAAGATCTCATAACGTCAGGAAGACCAAGATGCTAATACCTGGAAGCAAACAATTGTAATAATGATTGTGTCACTTGTAATTTCTTAAATGTTTAAAATAAATTAAATGTGTTAAAAAAGGATCTCCTGATCTATTGGGTTTGTTGGACTCCCGCCTTTTCTTGTTTTTTTGTGTTGATTATTGTTCACAGATATCTCGTCCATGGTGTGATGCCAGTCTTCATTGACATGGGTGCGGTCTGTGCGAGGACAAGAGTTGTCACCATTTGTGTGTTAGTCCCCATTTGCGTGAGTTTAGGTGTTGGTCATAATCTCCAAGCCTCCACAGTCAGCACAGCTTTAGTCACTGAATCGATGATTTGTTTGTGAATTATGAGACTGCTCTCTGCCAGCCTCTTTAACTTTCTCATTATTTATTGACATCATTCTTTTGTTTAGCTTTCTTCCTAGTTTTGTGGCACTCACTGGGGTATTGCATGAAAACATTTACATGTTAAGTGTAGGCAGGGCCAGATAATCAATGCCATTCCCAAAAGAGGGAGAGGAGCGGAATGAAGAGCACGGCGAGATCAATGAACATGCAAAGGGAGATGCAAGAATGACTGGTAGAAGGAACATTCAGTCATGCAAGGCAGCATCTGGAGTACACGCAGCATACCAGAGTATCCCATGCGTTTGGTGGCTGACATTCCTTCAGCAGTACGTGGGTATGTAGGTCGTTGGCACGCACACATTTGCATTGCAATTTTTACAACATGCTGACCTTCACAATACATATTGCATTGCGGTACATTACCTGTGTGTGTGCTTGGTAATGTACCACAATGTAATACTTGTAACGGTCAATGCGTTGTATACATACATACATGTATGTGTGTGTGTAAATAAATTTTATATATAGATGGTCCAGTAGAAGGCTAGTGGTAGCCGAAACGCGTAGACCGTCCTATCTTTGCACACTTTGCACAATGGTGTGGAAATAAATCACATTTTAAATCCATACCTTGCTGTGGTGCCGTGACTTTCGCCGAGAAACTCACATGGGAGGTGAAGGAATCCCAGGAATTTTATATATATATATATATATATATATATATATCTATCCAACCAACAAACAAAAGTATATGTCGTACGCTCTCAGGAAAAACCAAGCAGCAGTCAAGAAGGGTGATCCAAGTTTAATCCTACATTAAACTTGGATCACCCTTCTTGACTGCTGATTGGTTTTTCCTGAGAGCGTACGACATATACTTTTGTTTGTTGGTTGGATTAATCATAGGTATTTATCCACGGACGCTTTGCCGGCTCATTGAAGTGCCGTTTTGAATGTTTTATTCCTTCCCATTCAGGGTGAATGTAGGCTGCAGCACTGCAAGTCCCAGCAAACACTGGGGTCTCATCTGAGAAGCCCATTGGAGGGCAGGTAATTTAAATTCAGTGCTGCAGTAGCGTGAGACTTTGGATAAATGCCTATGATTAAGGAAATGTTTTCCGAAACGCGTCAGGCTGTTGGTATCATTAAAGCCTCTGCAGAGCCCAGAGGATGATTATTGTTTCCTGAGTGCGCCCTTATTTGCTGAGCAAACTGTTGATGAATTTATGCGCGCAGGCTCCGGGCGTGAAGGGCAGCACCACCCAGTGGATTTGATGGGGCCACGAGGCGCAGAATTCGCTGTCGCCTCATATGTGGGGAAACAAACCATGGATTATGGGCTCCACGGACGCTTTGCCGGCTCATTGAAGTGCCGTTTTGAATGTTTTATTCCTTCCCATTCAGGGTGAATGTAGGCTGCAGCACTGCAAGTCCCAGCAAACACTGGGGTCTCATCTGAGAAGCCCATTGGAGGGCAGGTAATTTAAATTCAGTGCTGCAGTAGCGCGAGACTTTGGATAAATGCCTATGATTAAGGAAATGTTTTCCGAAACGCGTCAGGCTGTTGGTATCATTAAAGCCTCTGCAGAGCCCAGAGGATGATTATTGTTTCCTGAGTGCGCCCTTATTTGCTGAGCAAACAGTTGATGAATATATATATATATATATATATATATATATATATATATATATATATATATATTATAATCAGTGAATAATAAGTGAGCGGCTCTGGCCGTACATTTATTATTCTTCATTTTGCCTTGTAATGTTTTTGATTAATGGGTACCCCGTCCCACCTGAGTGCACCCACAATGCCACCGTGTCCCATACTAGCCCCCCAACCAGCTCCGATTGTGGATGAGATTGAGAGCGTGGCACTTTTTATTGTGGGGACTCTGGTCCCACTTGCGGCACCCACATTTCTCAAATATGTTGGGGGCCGCGTGGGGAGAGCCAAGGCCTCATGCCTCCCCTCTCCATTAAATTGGAATTGACGCTGGGGTGGGGTCCCCAGGGCCCTGAAATGGCTCAGGAGGGGGACGCTAGCCCTCTGCCCATAACTAATGTGCCTATTTAGCAATGGCATGAGCTCACCTTCTCTCTCACTTTTTTTTTTTTTTTTTTTCTTTCAACAAATGCGGATCCATGTCCTAAAATGGATGCTGCACATGTTTGTTGACTTTGTAGAAGTCAATCAGATCATATAAGATCTGCAGATCATCCGCGCACCACATGCATTTTTAAACCTCAGTTTCTCAAAAACTACTGAATGGATTTACACCAAATCACAAAAGCACACTTTCTTGTTAAATATTTAGTTTTCTGCCAAATTTGCTGTTATTCTGGTCAGCTGTTTTGGCTGTAGCAGTGTCATTTTTCCTATGGGAAATTGTATAGGGAAAATGTATTTTGGGACCTCCTTTTCCTCTGGCCCGCTTGACAGACCACCTTGAAACTTTCCAGGAAGTAACTGAGGTGGATGACACTTTGTTTTTGGGAAAGTTTTGTGAAGATTGGTCAAATGGCGCCAAAGTAATAAGAAAACCCCAAAATACATTCCCTAATTGAAACGTGCTCTTAACTATAACTACCGGGTGCTAGCCGCCACATGTGTATGTGTGTATATGAATGTGCTGGCTTTTGCCGGTGCGCAGCCTGATTGTTGGAGCTGCTGTTTTCTGGCGTCTCCGCTTCTATGCCTCCTCATAAACTACAGCTTTACAAATGTAGTAAAGAGTGTCACTCGCTGCGGTGTCAAGTGAAATTTATTTAAATTTAAATTCTGCAACCTCAGTGAAGTGCCCCTCAGGACCCAGAAACTACACTATTTGGGGTACAATAGGTGAGCAGGGTTAATGGTTGGGTCCAAACTGGGGCGACCTGGTGAGCAAAGTAACAATGGATAAAACCCAGATCTGTGGCTGGGTGTGAGTGATTGAATAGTTTCAACACTCTGTCCATTATTTTATTTTGTATTGTTACTCTGAATGAGAGCAGGGAACTGACACAAGGTTGAGTGTTGGACATGACCATATTGTGCCAAATCCGTTGGGGAAGTGGAAATGACCTCACACCTACTTTAATCCCGTGATATAACAGGAAGTGACACACCACCGCTTTTAACCCCTGATTGTAGTCCATTGCACCTACATTTTATGATCCTTATTGCCGACACGAGGCTACGGGATATTTATAACCCATGCATGATAACAAACACAAATTCACAGGCACTAAAACTATAAAAATCTCAAGGCATGCTTACTTTTTAAAGAATTTCAGACAGTGGTGAAATCCCTGTGGACTAGCAAAGCCGTCCGTCGGGATTGTGAACTGCAGCGTGGGGTAAGGATGGCCGCCAATGAGTGACAGCCCTGTCCGGCAATGACTGGCAGCCCTGTCCGGCAATGACTGGCAGCCATGTCCGCCCATGAGTGACAGCCCTGTCCGCCAATGAGTGACAGCCCTGGCCAGAGGACTGTCTCCATAGAATTATACCACTCAATTGAGCGAGAGGTTGCAAAAAAAGACACTTGCGTGGCTCACCCATTTCAAAGTGAGCATTCCAGATCACCCTAATCTAAAGAACAAAAAACTGCTCCACCGTGCCAAACCGGATACCTGAGTGTCTGAGAGAGGAGGCGTTGTGATAAAAATGTGTTATTGTACATGAGTGTGCACAGATCCACCATTAATTCTGCCTGCCGGAATTAGAGTGACTGGGTTTCTAGTAGAGCTTGGTGAGCTGGCCGCTTGTGTTGCCTGAAAGGCATGGCCCACTCAGCCTTTCATCCTAAGAAGTGTGATATTTGCCATTTAAATGGGATATTAAAGGGATATCGAACCACGACCCCGGAAGGTCGGATCCGGGGTAGATATTCACTCTTCCCATACAATGACTTATTTACATAGTGAGTGGTAATCCCGAAAACCTAACATGAACGTAAAACAATTTGCGCTTATGTAAATGATCACCATTATCTTAGTATTATAATTAATTGTTATTACTGCTTTTGGTATCCTTGTATTGTTTTCTTTATTATTATTGTTATTTTCTAATTTTGTCTACTGATAACACGTGGAAGGTCTCTTCTGCATCATTTGTTATCGGCTTTGCTGTATGCTTCAAAAGTTAAGATTTTTTTTCACCATGGTGAGGAAGTCTTCCTTCCATTACTAAACTTTTCGAATTTAGTTTTTCAAACAAAATGCCCCCATCACTCTGGACTGTTAGCGTCACACCTATTAATGCCGAGCTGTTCTCACCTGTGAGTCAAATTATTATCCATTAATTAGTCCAGGACCCCTTATCTAGCTTCTGCATCTCCTCTTTCCCCTTTGTCCTTCCCTCCCGTCATCACCCCCCACCCACTTACCGTTTTAATCGCTAAAAATAATAATGCAAAGAGGGCATCCGCGTCGCCATGGAGACCAGAGGAAAAGGTCAGCCCGAGTTTATCTTATCATGATGGCGGAGGGATACTAATTAGAGATAGGTGCTCCTCGGCTTTTGGTGTCCGCCCGCCCAAACATTATCAGCAACTCACACCAGACAGATATTAAAATTATCTTGGAGGGGAGGGTGTTGGGGATCTCCAAGGGAGCGTCTTAGCCAAGCTTGGTGCCCCTGCGATAGGGGGTAGGGACTGGAGGGGGGGAGGAAGCCATCCTCCTCTGGGAGCTCTCTAGAAACGAGGCCCATTCAGACCTCTCCCGGCAGCCTGATTGGATGTGCCCATACCATTAGCGAAGAAAAGAATACATTTCCTGGCAGCGAGGACCCGGGCCCTTTCAGAGGTGTGCATGTGAAGGACTCTAGCAGAGGGCACTTATCATGCCATAATGCCCTCTTATGCACGTGGGACACCGCGAGTAGACCTGATTGTTTCTAAGCAGGAATGCATGCGCTCTCTTCATTCCTTCCTTAGGTGCAGGTGGCATCGCTTTCTGTGCGGGCAATAACAGTTCACTGCGTCTTATACAATAGTGATCTCTCGCTTCTAAATCCCCCTGTTCAGTTCTAGTGAAAGGAGATGAACTGAAGGGTGCTGTCTGTAAAAGCTCTCTTTGACAGTGCAAGATTCTCACTCTGTCCATGTGCACCAAGCACCCGAGAGTGGCTGTTTCTTGTCTCCTGTCTGTCCGCCAGTGGCGGCACCTACGCAATGGCGGAATGGCGCAGTCACACTGCTGGGCTCAGAGCCAGCCAATGAAAAATAAAACAATGTACTAGCATTGTTTTGTTTTTCATTTCCTGGCTCTGAGCCAGTGCTGTAGGGAGGGGAAGGGCAGAGGCATAGTAGGGGGGGGGGGGGGGGAGGAGTGCTATGCACACTTCCAAAGTGTGCATATGTGTTTGGCCGGCTGTCTTAGGCCAGACAAAACACACATGCGCACTTAGGTTTCTCCTGCCATGCTTCATGAACAGCCGGGCTGGAGAAATCCCACAGACTTCCTGGTGTGAGCAGAGCGTCTTTCCCGCCCACTCAGGCCAATCCAGCACCACGGGGACTGGATGGAAGTCTGTCCCAGGGGCTGCTGGGATCAGGTAGAGGAGAGGAAGCGCTACACGACCGGTGCCTTCGGGTAAGATCTTTAAAGAATATATATTATATTACTAACCCCCCACCCCATTACCCCTCCCGCATTCCCTCCACCCGCCCCATCACCCTTTGTTTGTGGCGGCCGCCACTGCTGTCCGTATGTCCTAAACTCACCAGACTGTTGGGCCATGAGTCTTGAATGGCACCATACCCCAAAATCGTCACTGTCCCTGTGCCATAAACTCTTCAACACTCTTCATTGCGTGTACTTTCTATACACTACTAGATTCTGCTAAAAGACAGGATAAAGTATGGTGCCGTGTAGCGTCTATGGTGGGTGGCAAAATTAACATGCCCTTCAATCCCTGTAGTATTTTGTAGTCGTCTAGACGTACACATTTGTCAAACACTATACGTGATCTTTTATAGAGAGGCATGGCTGTAACTTTGGAGTCTGTACAATACAAGTTGTTTCCAACAGTGGCCTTATGTTTGTTACACATAGTTTCTGCCGGGTAATCGTTCACTAGAGCCTTTAGTCTCTCAAAATTAATTTTGACGCTATTTATATTTAGTGTAATCACTTTGACTTTTACGCACGCTTTTGAGGTTCTATGGGAAAACATTTTTGGGTGTACTGGCACATATAGCACAATATGTTCTTCCTAGTCTAGTTGGTGTGTGAGATTGCACAATGCTCAACTTCACAGTCCTCACCCCAACTCTGCTCACAAAAATAGCTGAGTAAATTTCACGGTAAAACCAGTTCTGTTGCAGTTTGTCCAGTACTTTGTAAAACTCCAAACTTCCATGATTAGTTGGGAAGCATTTTGCAAACCTATTAATATCGCCTCCATTGTGTGGGTAATTGCATATATTCAGCATAAAGGAGTACATTTATCGTCTATGTTTTCACAACTGGAATCCTTACAACATCAGTTGAAAGGGTATTTTTTGGGTTCGTAAGGATCTGTGTAGGTTTTAGTGCCTAGCCAGATTGCCTGCTTGTGCAAATATTCCCCATTAAGACATTGTTCATCCAACAGACCAGTAACAGGGTTAACTTTTATGATTGCTGCCCTTTCCTGGATCTCTTTGTGCAGATAGTAAGCATCAATATATTTTTGATTTATAACCTTATCAGCACACCAGTCTGAGAAGCCAGAAGCTTCGTTTATCTCAAAGGAAAAATGTAATGTAATCGGAAAAATGTTCAAGCCTAATTTGTTCAAAATGCCGTAATCTGTGGATTTTTTCCAGTCTTGATTCATTTCTGGAGGGCCACCTTATCCTTTTATGTTGGTTAGTTACTCCTATTACCTGTGAATTGTCTTTCATCAGCATTATGTCTAAACTCGGTTGTGATTGTCTGTTGACTCTCTGCACATGCTCTCCATGCCACTGGAATCAAGCTATCATGGCTGAAGAGGGGTGAAACCCCGAAACCGGTCCTAGGATGCTTGTTTCCAGTCCAGGGAGGACCTGGCCTGGCAGTTCGGGCTGGACTGTTCCCATGAAGCACAGGGTCAAGACTGATTTGCATATGGCTGGGTTCAAACTGGAACGGCATGGTGAGCAAAAAAACGATGGATTTAGGCCCAGATCTCTGTACTGGGGTGAATGTATGACATTGTTCTGCATTCTGTCCATCAACAGTTGTTTTTACATTTGTTACTCCGAGTGGGACGGGTATGCTCAGACGTGAGTCCCGTGCTCTCCATGCTACTGGAATCAAGCTATCCTGGCTGAAGAGGGGTGAAACCCCTAAACCGGTCCTAGGATGCTTGTTTTCTGTCCATCAACTGTTGTGATTGTCTGTTGACTCTCTGCACATGTTCTCGGGTCACGTATACTTGACTTTTAACTAAGCCATAGGATTCTTTGAGGGTCTTTAAAGTCCTACTAGATGACATGAGGCTGTTAGAAGGGACACCGTTTCATTTGGTCCACATAAGGGTATAGACTTGCAAAGTTGTAGTGTATTTTACAATTGTCTAGGGTTCGTACTCCCCTCCCACGTAATGCATCATGGGTTTACGAGGCTCAGTCAATTCCTTGCTCATTATAAACCAGGTGTATTCCCCATTTGAATGCATCATCCACTCATTTTCTTAAAAGTTTACAAAAATGCCAAGATTCTCAACATAATGCAACTTTTAACAAAGCCTGTCTGCAGTTTCTCAAAGCTGGTACTCTTAGGGATAGTATAAAAACCAAACAGGGAACCCCTGAAGTCAGCACTGAAGGTTGCGGGACAGGGAAATTCTCAAAGTTTTAAAGAAAAAAAAACCTCCTTTTTAACACTCAAGTATTTCAGACTGATACAAAAACTTAATTATTATTAATCAAAAATAAAGGTTCCAGGAAAACACAAATGGATAACTGGTACTCATAATAAAAATAATTAATTTTGTTAATATCCATTGTACAAAAAAATCATCAATCGAGTTAAACATCAATACAAAAGTATACACATCCCAAATTATAGAGAAATGTAAGCATTTTCTATGAGAGAGATTACAACATCAATGTTTAGACTTTACCTCACATATACTCCAAGATAAAATGATATCACTCAATCCTCTCCATACATATTCATGCACACATTAAAACAAATTAAAGATGTTAAAGTATCATAAATTTCAAATTGCATAGTATGCCCAATCAAAACCTCTTATATGTGGCCACTTCCCGTTTTATTCTCGATAAGTATTTTGGTGCATCGCGGCCATCTACAGAATCTGGAAAAACAACAAAATTAAAGGGAGAGGGGTAGTCTACATTGAAATAAAATAAACTCCTATGGATGTGTAAATCGTGATAGCGGAACTTAGTCACACACTTCAACAATCGACTCCTTAATGCGGTTACGTGTGGATCCTAATCTTTCCTTAAGTGCCAGCAAGCAGAAGGTAAGATACTTCCTAGTTTGTGTCCAGGTCAGGCATTTCATTCCTAGTTGGTGTCCAGGTCAGGCATTTCATTCCTAGTTTGTGTGCAGGTCAGGCATTTCATAACAGTTATTGATGCAAACTGTATACATGCAAGGGTCAGAGACCCTGTGTAATCACAGAAACCCTTCCACTCCAATTATTTGGCAAGATTTCGGGAGGGCAAGAGCACTCTGTCACCAGCCATCTTCCTGGTCAATTGAACGGAAGATGTATTTAATCAAAGCAGGAAGCAAGAGGTTGCATTTGTGCAGCAAGGTACATTGACACTGAAGAGATGTGTGGAGACTACTCGGAGAGTTGGTCCATGTGAAGTAATGCAATGTGTACAGTAGTACAAAGTGTTTTTCTCTTGTCACTTTTGTTGTACTTTGATGATAAACTTATACTTGACCTTTGCACTGTAGTAGTAAATGTGTGAATGCGTGTTTCGTAGTTCAATTTCTCTAAATCTGTCATTAGGCCACATGGGTTTTCACTTCATGGTATGCATGCATGAATGAGTGCCTGTGTTTTTCTAAATGATTTTCTTCTATTACGTGACCCTGGTGAGACAGCTAAAGCTATCTCTAGACTGGACCTAAAAATGAGGATGGACAGCTATCGTAAAATGAAGTCCCCATGGTAATTTCAAACATTTCCTAGCTCTACTGCGGCGCCATGGCGGTTAAAGATCTTTGAAAGTAATGGGGTGTTTATCTACCAGGAGTTCACCCTATTTTTTTCAAATTTTGCCATAAGAGTTTCCCATATGTTAAGAATTACAATTATTCTGCTAATGTCATCATTTTGTTAAGGGTACCGCTTTATGACCAGAATTGCGTACAGTATTCCAGTAGCAGAATGTTTCCATTGATATGTCCATGTGCTATTGTCACCTGATGTCAGAAATTACATCCAGTATTTTAGAACCAGCATTTTATCATGGGCTGCTTCCCCCAACCCACCCTTTCATCCCCAGTGTGCCAGGGCTGCATTCTCAGAAGCAACGAGTTACCTCCCGCATGCCAGCACCAGCATTCTGCCGTAGTCCAGTATTACTTCCAGTATTTTA
Organism: Triturus cristatus; assembly: GCF_964204655.1. Lineage (NCBI taxonomy): Eukaryota > Metazoa > Chordata > Amphibia > Caudata > Salamandridae > Triturus > Triturus cristatus. The sequence continues at coordinate 628,146,702 of NC_140595.1, read as the reverse complement.
TGGTCCGTATTTTGCATTGTTGCCACCCTTTATGCCAAAAATGGCGAGCAATGCGCCAGTGCTGTAATTTTGCCATGGATGCCCCATGCCAAGAATTATCTCCAATATGCAAGTGCCAGCTTTTTTCCACAGTGGCCTCTAGTCCAAGAAGTACTTATAGTATATCAGGGCCTGCATTTTGCCATGGGTGCCCTTCTTTAAGGAAGGGATTATTTCCAATATGTCAGCGGCAGCGTGTTACATCGGGTGGTGCCATAAGCAGGGTAGCTAGACCTATTACCGCTGGGGGGTGGACCCTGAGTTTCCTGCCTGGTGCATGTAAGAGGGGGGAAGAGGTTCGACAGCCGACTTGTTCTCAGGGAAGGGGGTGGGGGTGGTAGTCGATAAATGATTTGCTAACCTCCGCCACACCCCCCCCAGCCCACCAACTAGGCCAATGGCCATAAGCCCAGAATTAGATGAAGTATTCCATGGCCAGCAGCAGACTTGCAATCATAATACACACAAGCAGACACACTATTAGTCACTTGCACTCTCTCATTTTTACTCGTACTCGCTCCCGCTTACATTCACTCTCTTCCTCCTTACTATAATCACACTCGCTCACTCATTCTTACTCCCACTCACTGTTACTCGCACACAAACATACTCATTATTGGTTGTCACTCTCATAAACGCACTTAAACACACACTTAACTTTTCTCACTCACTGAGTCAGGGTGTTGGTGCAACTGCATCTGCTGCATTGTTAATAGCTTCACCCCTGATTCACTTCCACTATCTCACAATCCCCAGTCACCCACTCACACTCCTTCACTCACTTCCTCAAACTGACTTTCACTTACCCGCTCAAACTCAGATTCTGAAGGTTCGTGAAAGAGTGGCGCTGGATCAGTGCAAATGACATTACTGAGTCCTAGTGGTGATCTGAATCCTCAGTCTATGACAGGGATGTCCATCGTAGGTCCTTGAGGGCTGGATCCATACCAATGTTCACGATGTCGACGCAAGACAAATTCACTAAGAATTACTAGAAATGGTTTAGATGATCTGTGGTGGTCATGAATAAGTGGCAGGGGTCTCTGACGTACCCTGGACCCCCTAGTCTAGTCCATACTGATTGTCTCTTTTTTTAAACGGGTCTTGCATTTCTAACCTGCCCCATTGTGCTCCATCTATTTTGTTATTGTACAGAATGGTTTGTGAGTGGGCAGGTGCTTATAGCATCACTATGACCTTCGTGGTGCGCCTAGCAGCAACACAAAGGTCCAGCCATGCTTGTTCTTAGTATCTTTCTGTAGGCTAGTGATGTACCCCAAAGCATGTGTACGGTGGGACATCTTCCATAGTCTGTGCCTCTAGCTGATGATTCGACAGGGAACTAGGTGGTTCCAGCACTCTCTTCGAAAGTAGAGTAGAATGTTGCTGGGTGGGCGAGTGCGTCAGGTGGACTAATGCGTTATCTCCGTGTTGTGCTATTTCTGCCCTTGTCTAGAGATGCATCTGTAAATGCTGGCTTGTGCATTCGCAGACAGGTGGTGTCTACCATTGGCCAGGGTGGTTGTTACAGCGACTCTTTCAGCTACCAGCCCAGCCTCATTTCCTTTAAACTTCCAGACAACTTTCCAGAAGTGAGATTTGGCCCTTCTCATATTAAGGTAGTTTCCATGGCAGAGGCAAGAGTTTGTGGTCCAAGCTTATACCAATAGACCTTTGTGCATGCATGAAAAAGAATCACGAGTCTGTGAAAACTACGGATAGGATGTGGCTAGGAAGTGTCACGGGGGAGGAGATGTGGTGAAACCGCCAGAGCTGCCATCTTGGGAACTGAAGATCCAGGTTGGAGTCCTGGCATCATCAGCTAAGCATCCTGTGATTCTGGACAAATCACTTAATCTCCTGTGAATAAAAAAAAAAAAAAAAAAAAATCTGACCTTGTGTTATATAAACTGGTGCTCATCTAAAGCACTCTAATGCCCTTGGGCCAGGTTTGCGCTTTATAACATGTAAAAGAGAATAACAAAAAAATGAAGGCTACCCCAAAAAGGTTCTTTGGTCAGGATGGCGGATCTTGATAAAGATTTAGGCTTATACCAGGTGATCGTATTTACATCTTACTGAAAACCACATGAACTAATAGAATTGCTACTTAAAAATTGAATCTGTGGTTCGAGTGCGGTCACTTGATGTGGTGTGTTGCCCTAGACTTTTGGCAGGATCCTCTGAGGGCTTGTTAGTTGACTCCTCCACCCTCTGACATGTCACCAACGTACACCTGCCTTGTGCTGGTCACCTCTGCGTCCAGGAGTGCCCACCCGAGACGGGTGGAGAGGGACAAGGGATCTCCCTATCATGGCATGGAGTCGATGCAGGAGAGCAGGCCTTTGGAAATTTTGGAAGCCAGCCAAGGAAGCTTGTATCTTGCAGAGACAGCACAGGGAGTGTAAGGGGTTCTTGTAGCTTCAACTGAAAGGAAATCAGAGTAGGGATTATTGGGTAGTTTTATAGGAAAATAAACTGCAGAAATTGAAGATGAAAACCCTGAGTCTGGAGATAACGAGAGCTACGGGAAAGAAGCAAATCTGTGACATACCCAGACACCGAAATCTGCTGAATGCAGAGATCTGGGAGATGTGTGGAGGAAAAGACACCTCGCTTTGTCAATGAACACTTCAATGTTCTTAGGCGGCGCACTGGATTAGTCCAGTCGTGAGATTACGGGAGAGCGTATTATTGTCCAGGGCAGAGGTACACGCTCAAGCAGAAATACGAGGCCCTTTTCAGGGGGGGGGGCTCAAGCCTTTGTCTCATCAAACTAGGCACTATTGATCGTCGTCCCTATAAAAATTAGGACATTCAAAACTGCAGGACATTCAAGAGACTACCCACACCCTATGTTTGAGCATCCCTTACTGTAGGGGTGGCAAAAAAATGTGGCTCCACCAGCAGAGTTCGCAGAGTTTTGCCCACTCCGGGTTCCTCTTGAAATGCAGAGTTCCGGCAAAACTCCGCCAACAGCCACGTGGCGGATTATTTTCTCGAGCGCGGCTCGCCAATGTTAAATTGGCGAGCACGAGCGAGAATTTGCGTCCCCTTGTGTGATTTACAGGAGCTAGAGCACCTCCCAGCAAGATTTCTCATCCTGGGCGGTCACGACCGTTCATGTTGAGAAAGCTGCCGCTCGAGTAGAAAATCTACTTGAGCGGCAGAAAGAAGCAGCTCCCGTGGCCGACTGGGAACCCAAAGCAGCCCGACAAAGTTTATCAGACCCACCCCCATATGGTGCATAATAAATGCAGAAAGCGAACCTGACCACTACAGGGAGCGGCACGAATGGGAATCCAAAGCAGCCCTGCAAAATTCATCTGACCAACCCCCATACGGTGCATTACGAATGCAGCAAGCGAGCCTGACCACTACAGGGAGGGCTTGGGGAAATGGGGGAGGGGAAGTGGAGGGGAAGAGGGGGCTTCTTCCCTCAAGCAAATGTGGGCAAAAATTGTGCGTTTGCCAACACGTATTTCATTATACATTCAATTGTATTTGCTTTTAAAGCATAGTAAATGATGACCATAAGACTGCCCCAGGATTCAACCATCTTTGTTGGGACTCTTCAGTGGTTCCCTCACGATCACCTACCACCGGTGCCCCTCTTCTTTTCATAGCCCCTCTCTCACATGTATTTCATTTGTTTTATAGCACCTCTCATGCGAGTGTTGGATGTCGGAGCACTTTACTTCACACACTAATACAGAGACAATGAATCATACGTGTGTAATTCAGTGTATAAAATAGTATATAAGACAAAGGGGACTACAGGGTGTAGGACTCATGTCATTCATACTGTTGGGCGGTTTTAAAAGTGTTTGGTCTGTAGAAGCACAAACGCGGGATTCAGAACCTAAAACTGTGGTTAGGTTTGGCTTTACTATTAAGAAATTATTTATACCCAAACAACCCATTTTTAGCTACTTTAAAATAGTGAAAGACTTGGAGAGAAACATAACTTTCTAACCTGTACCATGTAGTTTGCATGCAGCTCTGTGTTGGCATTTTATAGCTCACTGTGCTAGATTATGATTGTAGCTTATGAATGGCAATAACAAAACGGTCTCTGTGACAAAAGCAGTAACCCCCTAAGCTATGCACATAAAATGCTGTTCTGTGATCAGGTACACGCCCGTTGCAGGAGGCATATTAACCTTCTGCGCTACCTTAGATGAGTTAAAACTGCCACTAGACAAAACTCTGATAGCTCTCAAGCAGGTACATGAACCATCAGAGTTATCGTGACACTTTTATTGTTCCCTGAAAACTACTGGATCTAAAAGGAACTCTGCAGCAGGTACTTTCAAAACTGCTGCACTGCTACAAACACAGACCCCAGTAACAAAACCGGCCCCCATCCTTCCGGGGAAACACTGATTCCTGGTCTGCCAGTCCCTCCTTGGCGGTGCCCTCTGGTGCCCCATGTGGTGTCGTTTGCATTGAGTTAACAGGGCAGAGCCAGCTCCCGGCTTTAAAAATCTGTGAGCAGCGCGATGAGGAAATCCGCCTGCTTGCGGAACTTCACAGAAACTCGCGGAGCTTTTATGTAACTCGGAGTAATTCTGCGGAGTGAAACTGTGTGAGTTCTACCCATCCCTACCTTTCAGTGGATCCTGAACGTGTTCTGATCTGCCCTAGACTCCTTACTAAGTCAGTGCCCAAGTTGGGCAGAGAGTGACAGGGAGCAATGGAGGAGTTTTCAAGAGGAGGTTGAGATTTTGGTTTCTTTTTTAAAATGTAGGAGAGTAAAACTGAGAGGGGAAGGATGAAAGTGGAGAACTAGCACAAGATGGATAAAGCAAAAAAAATGGATTTCCTAGAAATGCTCAAAGAAAAAGAGAGAATCTTCCCTAAATGTAAGCAGTGGAAGAATACAGGTCATACAATCAAACGTTATGTATGCTGCAGGGGAAGTAGAAACAAAAGAAAAGGAAGTAAAGCCATTGAATAAGAAGCTGTGAATGAGACTTGGATGAAAGACAGCCAATGGTAAGCAGTTTGGGTAGGGTAAGGGTTTTTAGGGTTAAGGGATAAGTAGGGTTAAACTGTAGTAAAGTTTTTTTTTTACCTCTTACTACAGTTTGGGATGGGTAGATGTAAGGGGTAGTACATTTTTTTTTTTTCCGGGTTCATTACTTGGTAGGATCTAAGGGGTAGTCTGTATAGTACCAGCCTCATCTGGTGGCAACAGTAGATTGATGTAATGTGTTTCATTCTAAAGGTCAACGTGTTGTATAATATGTATTGTAGTATACCACGTTGTAAAAGTCTGCTTGGTACCGACTGATCTTCACACCTGACAGCTAAAAGCGGTCTGTAGGCGAGACAAAAAAAATGGCATTGATGGCCTTATGTAATGGCATTTCAGGGAAGCGGGGCAAACGCTGACATAAGGGGTTATATATGTTAAGAACAAATGCAATAAGGTTCTCTCAACGATTTTAGGAACCATCCTGAAGTGAAAGTGTTTGAAAATAGGTTTTAGTGGGCCCCTAACCCTCTGGATAGACCATTGCCTTTTGGAAAGTCTCCTAATTTTCTTTAAACCTGACCGTGTAGGTTTAGTGGCTCATCTAATAACCGAGAAACTACTTCTCATCCGGAGTTAATCGGTGGACCAAATTGTGAGATCCTGCAGAAATCCCCTGCGACCTGTTCACAGAACATGGTAGTGATTCTACAAAAAATAGGCTAATTCCTAAGATTTTCTTAGAGATCCTACTTTATTGCAATTCACAAAAGTCAATACAATGGCGCACCTAAATCCATGAAAGTCCTCCTACTGATCTGTGGAAGCCATACCTTACTCTGGAAGATTTTCTTAAACTTAATAATTTTCCTAAAATCTGCCAGATTTACGTTCGGATTTTAGGTGCAAATCCAACTTCATTTGTTTCCTTTTTTTTTCTCCCTGTAAAAATCTTTTCACATGTGGACAAATCCCTTTCCTTGCATCTTGTGAAAATATGGTGGTGTTATGGAATTTTCACATCTAATTTGCATGTTTATTAAAGCTTACTTGTCAGGAAGTGTAGTGGTGCATAGTTTGTCTTTACCTTTTTGAGCCCTGGTGAAGATCCACTAAATTATGACTTTGTGGATGTTGGCTAGATTCCCAATTGTCACTCCCCCATCCCTCCCCTAGGAACACCAAACTAAATATATGACTCTGAAAATACATCCCATTTGGTGACTTTCTAACATAAATTAAATTTGTGAGCGTTAATATCCGCAGACCTACAAATTGAGATCTTTTATTTCCTCTCACATGTCAAAATTTTTGCACAGCCAAACGCAATCCTATGTCTTCCTGTGCCTCAATTCATTTATCGGTAGAAGTTTGGCGTGCTTACAAGCTAAATAGTATGCAGTATTCAAAACTGGGCATGGATTGTTTGCTTTTTTGAATTGGACACGAAGTCTTAATTAATTTGTATAGTTTCCTCTTCTGTTTCGTTTTGTTATTATGTCTCTAGAGCTTTCTTCATCTACATGCTATTATGATTGACCACCAGCCACTTATTAAGCTCATATTACTAGGGGATTGGTGGAAAGAGTGAAAGTATCTTCCCTAAGTGTGTTCTCATTGGATTGCTCCATGGTACTCCCATACAGTTGCAAGCACCTATGAGAGATCAATGCTAGAGATCCTGACCTGTAGGAAGCCACCTCCTCTAGAGCTAATCTCTCATTGGCTGTTCGCACTGGTGTCATCGCTTAGAGCTCTGAGGTCTGCAGCGGATGCTGACGTTACCCTGGCCACATTCTGGTGCTGATGAATTGCAGCTGTGCTAAGGACGGTTTTGTGGTTGGTATCTCTTCTGAGAGTTTGGGATGAGCAATAAGCTTCTGCTACCCACAGGTTATCGCCAGAACATCCTCTTTTGTGGTACATGCATTTATCAGCTTCTGTACCCGACATTAGATATGGCAATAAAGGCTGATAGGGCTTTTAAGAGTGCGCTGCGCTGTTGCCTCCACCACGCCGCGAGTGATGACCCCTGATTGGAAGATTCGCAGTGCCTAGGAAGTGCCAGGGGCATCTGTAGTTCGATTTTTTTAAATTCCTGCAGGCTCTTCTGGCCCGAATTGCCTCCCTTGAACCAACACGAACACTTGAACACACCAGCTCTTGAAAGATCCCACATCAGTGGCAGACACAATTTGATTAAAAATAAGGAGAACATTACACTACAAGCCACTCGCATCCTCAATAAGACATGCCCTTCCTGCTGTAGGGATTTGGGCGTTACAGGAAGGTGTATTGGTTAATCATCCCAGCTTGATCAAATATGTGTGATACTGGGCTAGTCTGGTTCTAACAAGTAAACTAACAGAGAAACTAAAAGTAGCAGAATGCGTTCCTGGTCACTTCTTCCCCTCCTAATCTGCTGGAAAGCACCCTTACCAGTGAAAGCCGTGGGCCCCTGCCATGTCTTCTCCTTATATTTATTGTAGACCATAGTATTTGTATAAAAGACCATTTGTGTAGTAACTTTAAGGCGGTACTTAGCAGCTATGTCCCAGCTAGTCACCCACCGCTCACATATTTAGGTTCATGATGTAATTTTAAAGGAGCCTTTAAAGAGGACGCAGTGCACTGATCAAAGCTGATGAATGAACATTTTATTACACAAAATCTCCATAAAAAACAAGGCTGGTTTGGAAACCAACACGAGACGAGCAAGATAGATGTATAACTAGTGAAATGCATTATTTGGGCTGGTAGAAGGAAGTGGCTAAAAGGCGATATCACGACTGTAAGCATGTGGTCTGGTGTCAGTGACTCCATAGTGACGAGCTGGAGAGATGTAGTTAACCTCGCCACAGTTTTCTGTGTTTAAGAGGTTGCTCAGGAATTCGAGAATGAGACAGTCTTTAATCCTTCATGGATCGATACATTTGGTAATGGTAGGTTGGGGGGCGTGTGCTGCACTGCTACTTAATGGCACAATTGTGGTAGAATGCATTACATAGAAAAGTTATTTTTATATAGCCAGATGCCAATGTTTTGGCTTGAGATTATGTAGTTGAATGCACAACTTGCGACATTACTGCCCTCCATATGTTGCACTCATCTGTTCACTGTATAACAATTGTGTACGGTGTACTGCCTGTGTAGGAGTATCATATATATGTTGTTGCAAAAGAGGTGAGCATCTTTTTCTTGGGACTGTGTGTAACTTATTTTGTCTCAGTCTCACACATTGGGCCCTGTTTCTCTCATGGGATGTATATTACGTTGAGGGCAGTGTCACTCATTCTGTGAGTCTCCATTTTGGTAAAGTATAGTCTTGATTGTTAGGGTGTACATCTATGGTAAATGACTGCATGGATCCGGTCTGGTCGGCGTTCCCTGGGGGCGTCGTGGGGAACATCTGGCTGTTTACTTGTGGTTTTTGTTTACTACATTTGAAGATGAATTCAGGGTCAGCACCTGGATAAGAGGCTGAAGGGTGGAGAAAAGACAAAGAGAGGGTTTATTATCTGTTTGTTATCAAGCAAAGGAGCATTGTGGGAGGACAGGCGCTCCTCGTCCATTCCAGAGGGTCCCTCCCCCTTTCTTGGTTCACACTCGGTGCGGACTGTACTATGCGTCTCAAGGAGACCTCAGATGCCACAGCTGGTGGGAGGGGTAGCTGGCCGGGCCAGTACAGCTGGGTGCGTGTAGTTTTCTCATGGCCTTTAAGGATGGAGTGAGACAGGCCTCACACCAGAAAGAGATGGGCGCGAAAACCGTGACCACTGCTCGAACTGACGTTAAATCTGACTCGGTGAAACTGCCCTTTCAGAGAGAGCACTCAGTGACGTCATTCCTGTTACACATGGCCTACCTACCCTTCACTGCACCTGTTCCTCGTGCTCACGAGGGCAGTGTCAGGACAGGAAGTAAACAAAACAATAAGCTTCCTGTGTACTTTCTGTAGTGTCCACTGATCACTTCTCCCTCAGCAGCGAACCTGCTGCCGGGGCAAAGAGTGGGGGAAGGGATTGGCCCCTATGATGACATTAGATGTCAAAACCTGCGTGATGTTACTTATGCTAAACTTGACATTTTGCTGAATTGACGTACGGAGTATTACTAAATAAGAAAATCTCCTAATTTCCCTAAAAACAGCCGGGGACTACAAGGCCTCAGGTGTTTGGAAAGAGGAAAGCATTCTTCGACACCTTTTAAACTCTTTCATTGTAACTCATCTTCTAATCAGTGCTAATTTTCTCAGATAATGGGGTCGAGGCAAGGGCGTGGACGTGATTTACCCAGGATCACAAGATGAGGTGCAGTGGAGAATCCAAGATTAAGATCCTTTGTCTCCTGCACTGATAGGCTAGGTGCTGTGGCTGGCCTCTGCGTGGCTTTGCAGGACGGCTTTCTACTCAGTTGACAGGGAGTTTATATATTTTATTTTGTTAACCTATCGTTACAGAGGCGGAGAGGTGCTGGGATTCAAGGTCTTTTTTGCATGTAAGCAAATGTAGGCGCAGCGAGGTGGAGTACTTTGCCCACTATGGCACAGTTTGGTCTAGTGGCGATGCCGGGATTATCAGCAAGAATTGCTGATTACACGGTGACCGATTTGGGGCTGCTGGATCACCTTCTGATCTCTTGCAGTCGTTTCCAGCGGGGTCCAACCTTGGCTCGCAGGGCTGGATCCTTGTAGGTTTCCACTAACTTCAAGGATTACATTTAGATCCATTATACGCAAACGGACCATATGTAGATTTCTTGATGATGTGACACGGATCAGTCCCTCCTGGGCCTACTTTGTACCCCTGGTCCAGGCGTCCATTTAAATCCAGACTCTGGTTAGTCGGAGTAAAAGCAGTGCCTCACCCTCGCTGCTTAGCTTATTGACCTCACTGGAAAGGCATCCATGAAAAGGAATATTAAACTGAACCCAGACTCCCCTTTTGTTGTAGGGGGTACAAAGTGCTGCTACTCTCCCTTTCAGTTTTAAAGATGGCCGACACTCAGTACCTGCCCATTTCAAGCAGTTATTACTGTAATCTTTCTATTGCAGGCAGTAGTGCTTGTTTTTTATTCAACTCATACGCTCCCTAAAAATGTGATGTGCAGTAAATAGTGTTAATGTTGACCATGATTGTTGAACGTCTTTGCCAAGTTCTGTGATACTGACTGGCAAAGCCATTTGTAAAGTGATCATGCTCATAGTATGGGACAGTGGCCTGGAATAAGGGTATCCACCATGTGTACATACCACGTATACCCAGAGAAACTCCAGAGAAAGATTTACAACATATGGTTGTAGAAGAGGAGGGTGCAATTTATTTTTATCTAGGCAAGCTGTATACATGCCAGATTTGTAATATTCGTACAGAATATGTAAATTATTTTCTATTATATATATTCATTTATCATATGTGGATATCATCAATATCTGGCATGGATCTTGACCTACGTTGGACTTCTCCGATCTGAATTGAATTACGTAGATGCTGTCATCCGGACACGCTGGCATGGCTCTGGCACAAGCATGCTGGGACTTACAGGTTATACATTTATTTTATTGTAAAAGGTATACCACCGGCTTCACCAGGCTCATAGTTTTTCTCTGAAAATACCAGAATGGGTAAAGTCACTGTGAAGACTCAGGGCTGGGTGAGGGCTATGCCTCTTTTCCAAATATTTGCTTGGATTCTTGAAGGTAAAAAGTGGGCGTTTCTCAGTCCGAATTTGCATACCCATCACTCCAATCATTGTCCTCTTTCTAAGAGGGGGGGAATCCTATGATAGAAGAGTAGAGAAACATTTGTTTAGGGCCCTGTTTGTTACAAGTGCAACGGTAAGGGACGGGTGGCAAACCTTTCGATCAAGTATGGCTCCGTCTTTACCACACTACAGTGGGTTAATGACTGGGAATGGGGAATAATGTGTCTCTTGTGAAACTAATGTAAATGTACCTGCATGTTCTTCCCCATTACCAGGCATGAATTATAGCTGCTTCTTGCAGGTGAACTGTTAGAGTTTTACCCTGCTGATAATCAGGGTTGCTTGAAATTTTTGATAGTGGTGCAGATGTAAACAGGAATTTGCAGATGAAACGCGGATATAATTTCATTTGCAATCCGGGTCTTAGAATTTATATTGTCATTGGATCTGCTAAATGTTAGCGGATTCATTATACTCCATTTTAAAAAAAATTCTTACCATAATATTTTTATCCTGTTATTGCAAGGGATTTATTTTATTTTGCATCATGAGAGCGAATTCCAGATCAGTGGACCCTACTTAATCTGTTTATTTATTTGTTTATTTTTTATTTATTTATGTATTTTTTTTTATATCTCTAGCGATAAGTGCAGATCTAGACAATTTAGGCATCAGAGCTCTATGCAACTGTAAACATTTTTAAACTCTTGTTAATAATTTGTCGCCTATTGAATGCACCATTGAGGTACGATGCTCTTCAGATGCATAAATTTAGCAATCGGTACAATACCTAACTGAAGAATGAGATGTGCGTTACATAACAACCCTTATGGATACGGCAAAGCTTCTGATCAAAGGATGATAACGTGTCTAGAGTTGCTTAGACAAGGGTGATATGCATTTCAGAGCCAGTCCTTAAATAATTGATGTATTATTCCACCTTGAAAGAGGTAATATAATTCAAATAGTAAGTAATTGGCAGGGATATGCATAATGATTAATGAAGTAGATACCGCACTTAGGTTGAATAGAGATAGTGCTGATCACATGCGATACAGATTTTCCATTCATTAAACTTGGCAGGAGGTTGGCCATATTTTGGTTATTTCCCAAACTGTCGCGCCCGGCACTTACAGATTTCATTGCACGGCTTGTGCATGGAGCAAAAACGTCCAGGTCAGAACCAAGGAAAGGGGTGATAGCATAGGTCAAGCGGTGGTAAAGCTGGAGACTGGGATATGTGCGAAGAGCAGAGTGAAAGTGCTCTACAGTGTGTCAGTCAGATCGGTTTATCTACAACGGTGTGGCGTGTACTCGGTGGTGGAAGGATACATGTGCTTTTCTAAACGCCCTAAGATCCAGTAAATGGGAGTAACGGGTAGCTCTAAATAGCGATTGGAGAGGGTGTTTCAGTATGGGTTCCACTTTGAAATCCTGTTCTGCTGCAAACTTTTGACTGAGATACCCAAGAACTATATATTTTTTTGCAAAAGGATATATAATATTTCCCTTAAAAACCTGACAAAAATCATCAGGATATTCTTCAAGGCCACCAGGTGTGTAGGCGATAACCTGCTCTTTTCTCATGCTAACTCCTGCTCTTTTTGAAGGTCTAAACAACTGCAGCTTCTTTGTGAAGGTCTGGACAGCCGCAGCTTCTTTGTGAAGGTCTGGACAGCTGCTGCTTCTTTGTGAAGGTCTAGACAGCTGCTGCTTCTTTGTGAAGGTCTGGGCAGCTGCTGCTTCTTTGTGAAGGTCTGGACAGCCGCCGCTTCTTTGTGAAGGTCTGGATAGCCGGAGCTTCTTTGTGAAGGTCTGGACAGCCGCCGCTTCTTTCTGAAGGTCTGGATAGCCGCCGCTTCTTTCTGAAGGTCTGGATAGCCGCAGCTTCTTTGTGAAGGTCTGGACAGCCGCCGCTTCTTTGTGAAGGTCTGGATAGCCGCAGCTTCTTTGTGAAGGTCTGGATAGCCGCAGCTTCTTTGTGAAGGTCTGGACAGCCGCCGCTTCTTTCTGAAGGTCTGGATAGCCGCAGCTTCTTTGTGAAGGTCTGTACAGCTGCCACTTCTTTGTGAAGGTCTGGATAGCCACAGCTTCTTTGTGAAGGTCTATACATCTGCCGCTTCTTTCTGAAGGTCTGGACAGCCGGCGCTTCTTTCTGAAGGTCTGGACAGCCGGCGCTTCTTTGTGAAGGTCTGGACAGCCGCCGCTTCTTTATGAAGGTCTGGACAGCCACTACTTCTTTGTGAGGTCTGGGCAGCCACTGCTTCTTTGTGAAGGTCTGGGAAGCCATTGCTTCTTTGCGGAGGACTGGATAGCCGCAGCTTCTTTGCGAAGGTCTGGACAACTGCTGCTTCTTTGTGAAGGTCTGGTCAGCTGCTGCTTCTTTGTGAAGGTCTGGTCAGCCGCTGCTTCTTTGTGAAGGTCTGGACAGCCGCCGCTTCTTTATGAAGGTCTGGACAGCCGCCGCTTCTTTGTGAAGGTCTGGACAGCCGCCGCTTCTTTGTGAAGGTCTGGGCAGCCACCGCTTCGTGAAGGTCTGGGCAGCCGCCGCTTCTTTGTGAAGGTCTGGGCAGCCACTGCTTCTTTGTGAAGGTCTGGGCAGCCACTGCTTCTTTGTGAAGGTCTGGGCAGCCACTGCTTCTTTGTGAAGGTCTGGGCAGCCACTGCTTCTTTGTGAAGGTCTGGACAGCCTCCGCTTCTTTGTGAAGGTCTGGGCAGCCACTGCTTCTTTGTGAAGGTCTGGGCAGCCGCTGCTTCTTTGTGAAGGTCTGGGCAGCCACTGCTTCTTTGTGAAGGTCTGGGCAGCCACTGCTTCTTTGTGAAGGTCTGGGCAGCCACTGCTTCTTTGTGAAGGTCTGGACAGCCTCCGCTTCTTTATGAGGGTCTGGACAGCTGTCGCTGTGCAGAACCGTCAGACAGCCTGCCCTATCCCCATGCTAACCACCCCCTGTCTGAAGGTCTTGTTAGCTCCAGTTGTACAAGCCTGACAGGTAGTCTGTTCTTTTAGCGTGGTAGTGTCCTCCCTGTTCCTAAGGGTCAGTTCAGCTCTATCAGTTTAGGCCCAACAGACACCATGCTTTTTCGCCTTGTTAACTCCTGCCCCGTCTGCTCTGTTGTCTTAAGGATTTAGGGACCACAGAGCAAAAAATATATTGTGGGTCCCTGTTTTGAACAACTTATTTTTTTTCTGGTAATTGAAGCCCTGGGATTCCATACAATATTGAATTATATGTTTAAGGTTGAGTTAGAGAAATGGAAATTAACGAGAAAAAGTTCCCTTCCAGGGGCTCATTGTAAAGTGGGGGCACCGAGCAATTGTCCACTTTGCTCATGCCTTGAATGAATGAAAATAAATTTATAAAGCACAACTTCTGCTTCACAAGAAGCTTCCTGGCACTCGGAGAAACTTGTTAAACGTCTCTGTCGGACGATCTCTTCAGCTCCACCTGTACACTGGTACCCCGCAATTTCATATGATCACTCACCCTTTCAGGAAGTCTACTCAGCGGTCACTGCATAGAACCGATACATGCCAACTTCCGCCCTTTCTAAAAGTCTTGTCAACCTCTCTGCTTTGTAGGCCCCATATGTGGCTTGCGCTTTCCCCGGGCTAAAATCTTCTCCACCCTGAAGATCTGTCCTGTCGCTACTGGTAGACCCACCCGACAGACACCATGCTCTTTCCCCATGCTAACTTCCGCCCATTCTAAAGTCTGGTCAGCCTCCGCTGTGTAGGCCTCATGAATGGCTTGCTCTTTCCACAGGCCAACTTCTGCTCTACCGGAAGTGTAGGCCCGCAAAACAGCCTGCTCTCACGATCTCCTGTAAATCCCGCCCTTTCCGACGGCCTCGTGCCCGGCCGCCATGTTCCCTGCAGGTGGACTGGCGCGGACCGTACATGGCAGAGAGGCAGGACGGTGAGGACGGTCAGGCGCTCTCCTCCAGGCGCCGCCCCCTCCGCTCTTTAAGCTGGTGGGAAAGTCTGAATCTGTTGCTATTTTCTATCTGTTATCGACTCCCTTATCGCGCAGCCCTTGTCTGCATGCCTGCGCTCGGATAGTCCAGGGTCTCGCGCTTGGCAGCCAGACCTATTTTTTCTTAATTTGCTGGATAAACCGGGAGGTTTAAGAAAGGGCTGTATTGTCCCGATGCTGAAAGAAGTTAATGTGGGTTTAATTTGAGTGAAATGATCAAATAATTACCTATCAAGCCCTCTTCTCCCGCGCCGCGGCTTTGGTCTTTGAACCGATTGTTGTGGGGGGCAGTCTGTGCCCTCTTGTGGGGGGCAGACAGACTCCTAGGCAGCAGACTGAACCATGGTGCTTTTTTTGGGCTGTGGCTCGAGTCCTGGTGTTTTCTGGGGAGAATGCAGTTCTAGTTCCTTATGGTAGTGAGTTCTATGCTGGTAACAGGTTCCGGCTAATTGTGAATAGCCAGCTAGGGTACTCTAGGCGCTTGATGACTAGTGCTTTGTAGGGAGTGGGCCCAAGCAACAGTTTGTCTATTTTAACATTACATAACGTGTGTATCTGTAAAGCGCACGTTCATCCAAGGGTATCTTGGCGCTGAATAACAGATGTTAATTGTTACCCAACTGAATGGTACACATTTTATCGACCTCAGAAGGAAGAAAGGCTGAGTGGACCCGCCAGGATTTGAACCTGTGACCATGAGGTTGAATGCAGGCCCCTACAGTGGCTGCATTAGTCCACTAAGCCACCAGACACGGCTATTTTGACGATGCTGAAGCCCTGTTAACTGCCAGGAGCTGGCTGGGTCCCTGTTGCGCTTTGCGGTGTGAACAGTTACCCTTGGCTTTTTGTCAAGAGTTTGTAGATCAGCAACTCCTTTCCTGGTGCAGTCCAGAGATCAGGTTCGTTAGTGGGTTGGTCGGATGGGGTCTAGCTCCCTTTGAATAAGGTGTAAACATTGCCCTGGTACTTTGTGGTGAGTGCGCTAGACTTCTAGGGCCCTTAGTGGCGGGGAGGTTGGGGCCACAACCAGGGTGCTGTGCATGCAGTAATTAGGCCACACTCTGGATCTCTGCGAGAAGTAAGACATGCTTTGTAGGTCCGGCCCCTGCAGCCCATCTCGGAGATCCCAGTTGGTCTGTGGAAAAAGGCCAGAGTCCTGTCTTTGTCATTAGTGAGCCAACCCTAAACCCATGTGGAAGCATCCTGGAGTCGAAGATGGAGCAAAAGGATGCTCAAACTTGTGGTAAGGCGCCAGAGAGATTTCAGGATCTATGTGTACTTGGTCGCACCCTGTAACATCACTGGACCAGGATTAATCTGTTTTGTTTGGAGTTGTTTTTTCTAACACTGGAGGTTAACAAATGTATGAATAAAGGTCTTTGTACTCTGCGAACAGTGAACTGCATCGCCTCCAGGTATTTAGAAGAATTTAAGATATGATTTTAGTGCCTATAAAAGATGGCTGGACTAGAACTATGAACCCATTCAGTTTTCGGCCTCTTCATAGAGTTCCCCAAAAGGTGGTAGGTTTTTTAAATGAATATAGGGTATCTTAATCGGCATTTTATCCTTAGAATTTCAACACAGGCTATTATGATGACAATAGACCAAATCTAAGTGGAAAGGAGCCATGGGAATGTGTTAAAGTGCCAGCGCGTGCCCTCTGCCCACCGATGTGTACATAATCTCACTGCCCTACAGAAATAACAAACAAAAATGCTATCGGCACAGTGTGCGCCAGAGTGTTTTGTCTCTCACAGAACCTATAGTGATATACGTCGCACTGTATTGTCTATGAGCATGGCTGTTATTGCTTGTGATTTCTGGCTTTAGTTGTCTGGCCAGATTAGTGTAATCAAATAAAAACAAAATCGTGAATGAAAAATATGTCCTTTGAAACATACGTGCAGGGGCTTTAGGCCCGCCCCCTTGATGCATTGGTCTGTTCAACTGTCATTCACATTAGGCTTTCTCCTGTTATGGCATGCAGCACAGAGCTGGGTCAACCCACTCCAGGCATTGGCTCTCTTGCACTGTGAGTGATGGCATTGCGCCTGATCTCATATGCACACCCACCTCAAAGAAGTGCACTTCAGTGCCGCGACTGGTGCTCTTAATTTGGCAATATTTTTTCCCCCTTTACATTAATTTTTTTTTTTTTGTGATCATATTTTTGTTTGATATACATTAAAACTTTTGATGTACATTAAAACATTAGAATTACCTGTTCTAAGTACACCTGCATGCTATCTATCAAAATTATACAGCTTTTTTTTTTTTTTTTTTTTTTTGTAATTGAAATTTTAGTTCAAGTATATGACGTACGCGGTATGGTAGGGACATGTTATGTTTATTCTTTCTATCTTTGGCATATGCCTGCAAAAAATACCTATGGCTCCAACTTGTCAATGCCAGACCTGGTGACTTTACTATTGCTTGCTTTTATAGTGCAGTGATATCCATTTCTGTGTTTCCCTCAGAATCTGAAACTTTGGCTGCTTCTTGTGGAATAGTTTTTAGTGATACTGGTGCAGCATGTACACGCCAGCTCCTAAGTTTAGAATGTTACCCCGATTATATGGTCAATAAACACCTTTCAGTGTGTGAAAGCTACCACCACTTGTATATACCTTGAATGAATTACCCATTTACTTTTAGATACCGTATATTAGCCCAAGACCAAGAATAACTAGCTAGGGCGCCAGAATAGCGTAAAATAACCAGAATTTGTCAGTAGGCATTCATTACCTGGGCCAGTCAATACAGTAAAGCAACCAGGACTTTAAACAATATTTTTAACAAAACGTTTTGCATGTGCATAACTTCCTCAACCCTTCTCCAAGTTAGGAAAAGGCTCACCCGCTTTAACAAACGCGTCATCACAACAGTGCAACAGCCCCCCTGCTCTCAAACCCAGGTACTCCCGCCTTTATTTGACTGTATCTTTGCCTTTGATTGTGTACAGTGCTCTGCTGACCTTTGGCTTAGTATGAACTATACACATAGCACATAGTTGAAGATCATATTCTAACGAGGGCTCGTGAATATCATGCAGGTTTTATGCACACCACCGATTAGGCTGGACTTCTGTACACCTCTGTATAGCATGCATTAGCCAGGCCGGGACATCTGTATAGCATTTGTTAGCAGGATCTCCGTGTAACTTGTATCAGGCTGGACCTCCGTATGGCATGCATTAGCCAGGACCTCTGTGTAACATACATTAGCCTGGACCTCTGTGTAACATGAATTAGCCTGGATATCTGTGTAACATGCATTAGCCTGGACCTCTGTGTAACATGCATTAGCCTGGACCTCTGTGTAACATGCATTAGCCTGGACCTCTGTGTAACATACATTAGCCTGGACCTCTGTGTAACATGCATTGGCAAGGATTTCTGTGTGTATCATGCATTAGCCTAGACCTCTGTGTAACATACATTGGCCTGGACCTCTGTATAACATACATTGGCCTGGACCTCTGTGTAACATGCATTAGACTGGACCTCTGTGTAACATGCATTAGCCTGTACCTCTGTATACCATGGATTAGCCAGACCAGTACCACTGAACACCATGGGGTAGCCAGGACCTAAGTATAGTATGTAACAGCCAGGCCAGGACATCTGTATAGCATGTATCAGCCAGGACTTCTGTAGTATGCTTTACCCAGGAGTTATAAAGCCCATGAAAGAGCCATGAATCATGAATGGCTCTAGCAGCCAAGAGTTCGGCCTACCTTGAATTACCATGACCTGCAAATTAAAAGTCGTAGACCGGATTATGAATACCATAATTTAGACTGGCATTGTAGATGCATCAACCAGAACACATGGATCCTGTATATGATCCACAACTCCTACATATCCCAAATGAAGCATGTTTCTGCAGTCCTACCCCTGCCTCCAAGCCCCATTGTGTGTCCACCATCTGCACAGATGCATTTGTTTTCACCTGCACACGCCGGCAATGATGACCATAACTTGTTAATACAAAATACTTCATTACCGCCCTTCTACAGTCTTAAGCACGGTAAATAACACCTGCTTCTATCACACAATGTGATGGCCATCAATCTGGAGACCTTCATACTGTTGACCTTGCTGGGATTCAGACGTGTGAGCTGCTCATCCCCTGTGAGAAGTTGGCCTGGCATATGCTGGTCACTAGTTATAGTGGCCACCTTGGACCAGTCCAATTCGTCTCCTATGGTAGATAGGTTTAAGACATCCTTTTAAAGAAAGCTATCCTAGTGGTAGCTGTGGAGAGCAGCCTTCGGGCTAAGTCTCTGAGGAATGTAAAGCAGCTTGTTTTACCTTAAAATCTCTTTAATTACCAAATGAAAGGACACCACACAGGTGTATATATATCAAATATGTATGTATTTATTTCTAGATACGCTCTACTAATCTCTTTATGAGATTAGAAGTCAGGAACACATTCAAATCTCAACGTTTCACAATAAGTGAAGCACGAATATGGCTGGGGCCCTAGGGGCGTACCAGACCGTATACTAAAAAAGAGGTTTAGGAAAGTCGACTTGCAGAATGACAAGGCCTAGGGCCTGTAGAATCGCTGGGGCTTCACTACTGCAGTGAAAGCAGGTAAGTAACAGACCCACGGGAGACGCATGCAGTGTGTGAACACAGCCGCGGGTTCCCTATTGATTACAATGGAGCAAGTCGCGGTTTGATTTTTAAAGTTTTAGGGTACTTCGAGGAAGTCTACAAGTAAGCCACTTACAAGGTAAGTAATAGGAGGGCCAACACACACTAGGGCACCGGAGTGCACGAGTTACCTCACCCAGGGAAGCCGGGTGCATAGGTGTCTTTTGGTGTCGGGTCGGGTCGCTGTTTTCTATGGAGACCAAAGAAGATTTGCTGCTTGCGTCGACTGAAGAAGTGTCCGGTGGAATCCAAGGGTGGATTCGAGATGCAGATGACCTGAAAATTGAAGGGACAGTGTTCAGTCACTTGCCAGTGACCGGGGGCCAGGAAGCTGGTTGCCCACGGAAGTCGGGTGATTTCAGGTGATCAAGGGTGTTTTGACTCTTCGCTCACGAGGTCCAGGAAGGATCGACGATGACCATCAGCTGGATTCGGAGTGTCCCATGACGTCTGCAGCTTACTGAGGTGTTGGCAACCAGATTGGAGCCAACAAGCCTTGGCAACAGCAAGTCTCTTGGAAATCGAAGAAGGTCAGCGTTGCAGACCAGCAAGGTCTGAGGGACTCACCCAGCGAGGGTGAGTGAGGGCAGGCCTGGAGCAACCAGGGGAGCCCTTTGAGTTGATAAAGTCTTCAGGGGACCCACAGGCTAACGGGCAAGGGATCGCGAAGACACCTCTTGAGTAAATGCTTCACATGAGCCCACGGTCACTCGGGACAGGGTAGGCCTCTGATTTTCGCTGCAACACCTGCTGGAGGCTTGGGCCACACATGGTCTAATGCACAAGTTTGTAGAACGTCGTGAAGAGGTTGCACTCGACAATAGAGCACGGTACCCAGGAATTGCTGTTCCTCGTCACTCGTGGGGTCCACTCGTCTCAGCTCTGCTGGGGACTCACAATGGCCGTCAACAAGTTAGGAAATCCACTTCCGGGGCTGCAGGGACTTCGAACTCCGGCGGGAGTGGGAAAGTTTGCGACCGTTGATTAGAGTTTGTGGTGCCTGCCAAGCAGGGGAGTCACTCCTTGACTCCAAGGGAGATTCTTCTGTCTTCCAAAGGTAGTGGAACATTGAAGGGCCAGGATTCTTCTTTGTAGAGCGTCGTCCAGGGTTATCTGCTTTGCAATGGCAAGGTTTGCTATCTTATACTGAAGATAGGGGAGGGACTAGCTCTATGACCACTCCTCTGGGAGGGTCAGGGTAGGGGGTGGTTACACCCACTTCCCTTTGTCCAGTTTTGCGCCAGAGCATGGCAGGTAGCCCCTGAACTGGTTTGAGCCGGCATATGCACAGAAGAGCCTACTGCAAGACTTCAAAGCACTCTAGAAGTGCACCCACCCAGGCCCAATACACTAAATCCTGTCTGGAAGGTGGTGACACCTCTCTGTGACAGGATGCCTATTGTTGGGCCTCCTCCACTGTGAGTTTGTCAGCAGCAGGAGGGCAGCCCAGTGTCTGTGCTGGTGGCATCCATTTTGTGATGCCAGGGCTCTTTCGGATTTCTACCATGTTACCACAGTAGGTACATGTCGTCCCCTCTAGAAGGGTGGGATCATACTCCCACACCAGTTACTGGTGTGGGGGTATGATTCCAAGTTGTTTGACACCAAACATGACATGTTTTGATGCAGTCATTCCAAAGTTAGCATTTACCGTTGGGTTTTAATGCACTTAAGAGTATATGGCTTAACCGCATTTACAAACAGCCACAGAGAATAGACTCTGCCAGCTGCAGAGGGGTCCTGCTCATGCAGAGGCACCCCTCACATAGTAAACCAAGCACCCTGCCCTCAGGATTGATAGGGCCTGCCATAGGGGTGGCTGATAGGTTTATATGTGTGTGTATGGTGAGATGTAGAAACCTATACCTCAGTGAGGAGTGCTAACACTACCTCACCCAGGCTGCAGTAGCAGGCCTGTGGTGTCAGATTGAGTCTGCTTCCCAGGGGTGGCATAATACAGGCTGCAGCCCCTGGTAGGCCTGTGAAGTACCTATGCCCTAGGTACCTAAGGTACCATATACTAGGGGCTCATAAGGTACCACAGTATCCAATCACTAGTGCATCTTACATATGCACACCAAGTCATTTAGAGAGAACAGAGAGACTGGGGGCCTGATTAGCAGGGACCCAGTCAGACTAGAGCCAGAAACCAGTGTATACATCAGAAAAAAAGAGGGGGCAACATAAGTGCAAATCCTACTCTCCTACATCCCCTCTTCTTCAACAGCGAGCGTTCAGCTCACGGAGTCATTCAAGCAGCTGCAGTGCTTTCTTTTTGCTTCCATCGTACCATCTCACGTAGCAAACCCAGTACCTGGGTTCTCTTGTCTACTTCATCCTTCCCACAGGCTTTGAATGGGTTTACAGCCCCCACTCTCTTCCCTACCATATTCCCTGGTGCACCATGAGCCTGTGTGCCAACTTGTCTCTGAGCTCCGTGCGTGGTCGTCCAGCATGGATGTATGCCCAGGCCAGCCTCCAAGCGCAACCCAGAGACCTTCCAGTCATTGTTTGAATGTCTATCAGGATTGGAAGGCTCAGCCTTTAATCCTTCTGAGGCCGGTGAGTAGCACTGAGCTGGGTAATGACCCCTATCATTAAGTGTCTATGGCCAGTTGAGTGTTGGGCGCGTCATATAAATCCATATTTATTTTCATGATTGAACCCAGTCCTATGCCACTTGTATTTGCATCAGAGAAATACATTTCTGTGTGTTCTCCTTGCCCTTGCAGGAGGTAGGACGGGAATCCAGAGGGAGATGCAGGCATTGATCAGGAGTGCCTAGGGCGCAAACCTGTCCAATCTCCTGCCCTGCTGCACACTGTTACAATTGGTATGCAGCCAGTCGGCTCTCACAAGAGCCGAGCTGGGGGCGCTGCATGTTAAGAGGCTGTCTCATGAATATGCATGAGATGGCTGCTTGATATGCATCTCCCCTCCCCTGTACTACTGAGATCTCAGAGAGCATGCAAATTCTTCTAGTCCACTAGAAAGATGAGCAGGACATAGTGACTTAAAAAAAAAAAAAAAATTGTTGTGATGTGCAAATAGTGTTTCTCATGTACATACCCTATATTGGGGAGTGATGGGTGGTTTCCATTTATGTCCAATATACTCCCAGAATCCCCCCAACAATTAAAGGAGGTTCCTTCTCTTAGGAGTTGGTAGTAACGCATTACGCACTGCATAGGCCTACGCAAAGGGATTTCATCGTAATGGTGGTGGCTGCAGTGGCACTCCGCAGGCACACTTGGGAGCGGTGGAGCTCTTTACAGGAAGGAGCCTCTGCTTATCAACAATAACAACGAAGTATCATCTCAGGAAGGCATATAGGGGTGAAGGGAGCTTCCATCCCTATGGAGGTGTAGGAGCCGTATGGGCAAAATGATCTTAACTTACTAATTTCCTGCAAGACTTAAAGCAGCACTCCTCGCTGAAGGAGTGAGTAACTGCATAACCTGCAGGGCTTAATTAATAGATCACATATGGATGGGGCTTGTAAGGAGGTAAGACATAGCTCTGTGGAGCTTACTACGCACAACTACTCCATACAGTTTTTTGGGTTCAAAATTATTTGATGAATAATGTGATATAACATGTTCACATCCTTCTCATCCTGTATATACTCAAAAATATTTATAATCACAATTAATAATTGATTTCCCAAACTTTTACCTAGCACGTATGTTGCAAGTAATCCTGGGTAAAGACCTACTGATGAGTTGCAGGACTTTATCCAACATGTTTCAACCCAATGTAGAAAGTGCAAATGTCCTTCTCTAGGAACCTCCATTAAACAGTTTATTTTGCTGGGAAGATTATTTTTTGTGGCAGTCCATGCCTTAACATTGATTTGTGTTCCTTGTTTGTTTAATCTATGGTCAGTGCTTGGCATGCTTTGTCTGTATTGGGCAATGTTTTGCTTCATGTTATTTGCTGAAGCAGTGTGTCAGCCTGTAAGTTTGTGTTGCAGACTAGCTGGTCAGATGTGGTTTATAATACCTGCTAATGCCTAGATAGCCACACTGGCATCCAGGGAAGAAGGCGCCCTACTTCACAATTTTGTGTTACCGACCCACTGCCGCTCCATGTCACTGTACCGTCGCAATAAATGTGAACAGAGAACTCTCTCAAATGCCCATACAGGGCCAATTCACAAAACAATGTGTTTGTTTTTAATATTGGAACCACCTGAGCCTGGAAATACAGAGTGGCACTACATAAACATTACACAGGAGCAAGAGATAGGCTCAAAATAAGAGTGAGTCTCAGAGAGAGAAGAGGCTTCAAGGAATAGAGACAGTGAGAGATGAGACTAGGTGGGATGGACTCAAGGGAGGGTCAGAACTCAGACTTGGAAGTGCAGGTGAGACTTAGCCAAAAAGTGTAGAGCCGAGAAGGAATGAAGAGAGAGAAGACATGCAGCGAGAGATTGCATGAGAATGAATGGGAGTCTGGGAAGAGACCCTGGGTGAGAGGGACTGATACTTATGAGACTGCATGGATAGAATCTAGGTGACCCAGCAGGCTGAAGCGGGAAGACAGTGGCACGAGTTCTCATGGCTATGAACAGGGGCGTAATTAGGATAGGTGTCTTGGGGATCCCTATTTGATTTGGGTCATTTGTATATTGTGAAGGGACCATGCGAAGTTGAAATTTTGTCAATTCACACCAAGCTTTATTTATTTTACGGAGTTTTATATAGCGCAAACTTGACCCGAGGTATCGGGTATCAGAGCGCTTTACATAGCACCAGTTGCATTACATGAGGACACATTCATTGTTGTTAGGCACGGGGAGATTAAGTGATTTGCCCAGAATCACAGGATGTTTAGCGTCATTGCCAAGACTCGAACCCGGTTCCCCAGATTCGAGGTCGATCGCCCTAGCAGTTAGGCCAACTCATCTCCTCTACTGTGCAGTCGCATGATTTATCATTAACTCACTATTTATGTCCACGTCTGGTGCCCGGATGTAATGGGTACAAATCCCTGCTGTTGTCTTTGGAGGAAGACGTCATCCGACAAAAACAGCTCTGTCTTCCATTGGTTTTGAAAAGTCACCTGCAGATACTTGGTATTGTAGTATTTAAATAGTGCTTATTCGCCCCATGTTGGTGTTAAAATACTTGCCTACCTGGGTAGGGTGTTTGTCTGGCAGTGTGTTGCCTTTGTTTCGATCCTGTGTAATGTGTTTCTGTGCCAAGTGTGATGACCTCCGAAGTGCAGGTGGAACGCAGCGTTTTCCAGTGTGATGGATGAACAAGTGAGCTAGGCACACAATTTTTGGTTTTCACAGTAAGCTGTCGGCTTTGATAAACTCTGCAGGTCTGTTTACTGTATTTCTTCTGGTCGCAGTCCACTAAGGTGGTTACCGCACATGGTTGTCCATTCTGAGATTTTTGTTTATGGTCCTGGGTAGACATATGTTGCAGGGAGAGGTGGTCAGATCTTCTGAGGATGGCTTGGTTAGAATCATGCCTTATATGGTGCCAAGAAGCGACCATAGTACGTAGTTATTTGGGACTACGTACATCAATTGTTCTTTTTGCATTCATAACTTACAAGCAGGTAAGTTGTTTAAGTGGTCGCCAACATGAGGAGTGTGTGCTGGTTGGGTTGTTCCATATCTGCCATTTCTAAAGTAAAGTGTGTGGGAAAGAATGTTTTGCAAGTTCAACACCCCAGAGGGTGGTGGCTGACAAACCTTCAGTAAACTATGGAGATGTATTGTCAGGCCAGGGCCTCTGGAAGCCTATGGAGGTGAGGCAGAATCAGCGGTATGTCAGACTTGACTTGCGTGTGACTGACCCCGCCCCTGCCCACTTGCCTCAAGAAATCTCAGTTAGCTAGAAGTCCATCTACCACAGATGTGGGCGCAGGGGCCCTGAAAGCAAACCGTTTAAGATCATATGTAGCACACAAGCACCTTGCATCCTGTAACCTCGTTTGGAAGTTACTTTCTAACAAGGCAGCAAATCGGTGCAGGCCGGCGGGCAATTCATTTTACTTTTTTTCATAAATGTGCTAAAATCTGTTTTAAAATTCCAGACCCCCCGGAGCAGTGCGAGGATTAGAGGCTGAAAGCGACATGTAGCCGATTAAAATCTTCATGGTTGTCAAACGGGAATCTGACTGGGTGACATTCGCCTAACAAAAAAAATGATATGCACTTGTGATTTCCCCCCGTCCCCCCGTCTCTGTATGCCCCGCCCCTTCTTTGAACGTGGGAGCTGGCCTCAGTGAGCAGACTTGACCCCTAAGGGTTATTGTCGAGGTGGAAACGCGTGAGTCTTCTGTGCTTTGAGTTTGTGTGGCGCGAGATAAGGGCCCTTTCTGGGTGTGCTGTCAGCAGCCGAGGCAGCGCTGCGGTTGTCATTCATCAGGTGATAAAGGCGGGAAGATGTGCAGATCTAAACCGAAATGGAGGCGAGGGATGGGCTTTGATGGAAATTGTGATTCCAACTGGGACAGGCACCTGTGCTCACCTTGCATGATGACAGGCCTGTCTGAGTGCTTCAAACCTAGGACTCTGTATTATATTGTGTGCGCGTTTCCCGTGCCCAGGGCCACTGGAATTATGGGATCCTGTGGCCAAGGCTTTTTCACATAATTATAGATTTGCAGAATTTGCCATATAATCCATCATTTTCTACTTAATTTGAGCCAGAAACAATTTTGGGGTTAAATTCTGCAAAGGGATCAAAAGTTACTAAAAACGTAGCTACGGGTTTGTGCACAGGTGAAAGTCCTTCACAAAGGTTAACCGGTCATCTTGCAGTTGCTTATTTTTCTATGCTGGTTGTTTAATTGGTACTAATATGGCAAAATGTTTGCCCAGACTGTATTACCATGTGTAACTATTACAAAATAGTGAAGATATATTGTAAAAAAAAAAAAATGTGCTGCATAATTTACTTTTATCTTGCTGTATGATTTAGTCAACCCTGCCGCATTACTTGGTGCGCCCCTGCCACATAATTCCAGTGACCCTGCCTATAGCAGATTAATGGAAATAGGCATTGCCATTACCCTTGAGGTACGGTCATTCTTTGGCTTGACTGATGGACTTCTTAAACATATGTTGCTACCAACACCTGTGTTAAGAGGTGATCCTCCAGGGATGCATTGAATACATAACATCAGCCTTATGTTCAAACTGCGTTAACTGACTATAGGGTAGTGTGTCTAAGATGGTAGGATGACTCAATGAGGGAGATGTCTCGTGACACTTGCTGCAGTGCTGGCCCTAGAAATAAGTGTGGTGTTGATTGAGTGTAGGATTTTTCCTGCAGATGGTATCCCAGTGGGATCCACAGGTAAAGGGAAGTCTTGCGACCAGATGTCCAAACTCGTGTGGCATTGGTATAAGTTTGGGTTGTATCTGTGGGATTCATCTAAGCAGATCAGTAGTTCTTTTGACCTCTACCTAACGCGAGTGTGCTGTGCGAGGGGTGTGCAATGTGTAGGGTGTGGTATTTGAGGTTTGGAGGCTATCCACACGTTTGGAATAGATTTCCCATCGCAGACGCCAAAAGCTTTTGAAAGGCAAGTGACCAAAAGTATTTATTTGTGAAGCCCATATTTTCTGTTACCCTGCCTGATGTGAATCTCCATGCTTATCAAAAGCTCACTTTGTCACAGACTGTGTTTGAGACCTGGCCCTTGAGCATCTGGACTATTTACTTCTCCAGGTGTTTTGTAAGGAGTTTTTGTTGAGTTTATAGAAATGTTAACTATTTTAATGATTCTCAAAATTCTTCTTCTAGTGATGTAGCTCAAAAACTCAATTATCGCCGCTTAAGATGCTCTGTGACTCGGGCACGTCTACTGAATAACCACTGGGTTCTTTCTTAGGTTAAGCTTATGGTTTGAGAACAAAAAAGTAGTAATACCCTTTCGGTGGAAAGGCTTCCTGTTTTTTCTTCTGCTTTGGACTGGTCGTTACGATCTCTCTTCCCTTCTTGACGAGCAAAGCATTGCAGACATTTTCCTACCAAGAATGGTTCCCAAAAGGTACCCTCGAGTCATTCCTGCTGAAGTGACAGGTCCCAAATTGAGTCTGTAATGTATATATAAAGCAGGCGATTTTTAGGAATGGCCCATTCGTGGCTTCTTTCACCTCCTTTCTTGATACTGGAGAAGGAAGGTGTCAAAGGGTTGAATTTATGTTCATGTCCAGTGGGTGGTGTGTTGACGGATTTCCCTTACATCTACTGGATTGAAGAATGGCTTAATTGGCCCCTCTCCCCATCCACACAGGCGTGCGGCGCCAGACTACTCTATTGATATTGGACTTCCTCCATCCCTGACTGCAAAACTTCGCACACTGGTGTGAAACCTACCTGCTTCCACATGGGTTTTCGATCAAACAATCCTATAGTACCAAAGAGATTCAACTTTTGCCTGGCTATTTACAACTTTGAAAATAGTTATATATAGTTCTACTAATACTACAACGAGAGAAACAAACTAGAAACATTGTCTGTTTGATGAGACTCACCTTTCATTACACAAAAATGTCCTCTCGACGCTCTTTTGTTTTCCACCTACATGTGTGTCAGACTTTCATTTGAACAAGGTGATATACCTGGGTGTTTTGTTTTTTTTTCTAGTCTTCATATAGAATGGAAATGGAACATCATAATCTTGACTCCAGGCTATGTTTACAGTTGGAATGATCTTGGCTTAAATGTCAAGGTGTTGGTCACTTATAGTGGGTGAGAGCTGTGAAGGATCTAAACTCGCTCTTGCTAGAATAGCCAGTAGAGCAGTTATTTGTCTTTCAGAATGGTTACTTCATAAGACAAGATCAATACAGTGGAGTTCATATAATGCATGCTTGTTCGTAACACTCTTAGAGCTGCATGCCCGTATTCTCTCAATACCTCTTACCGTTACTGCTGCCTTGAAACCAGTACTCCGGTTAGATCCATTTTGCACAGGGCTCCTGCTTGTCCTCTGGCCGGTGAGGTTGCCTGGATTTCCATTCACTTTGGATTCCATTGAAGGGAGGTGATCGCTGCTATAGAACTGGAAGTGAGGAACATATTAGTTACCGCTATAGGGATATCTTTCACTGTGATAATAATCTTCATAGGTTTGAGTGATTATCACCATTTCCATCATTTCGCAGTGGTCTTTAGATCTTTTTAAATGTAAACAATGAAAAATTGGGTGTATCCGTACCATGTGGCATGACATTGATGCCTGCGCTAGAGAGGTCACGGGTATCGGTGATTTCTTTTTTTCCTTCTGTTTTTGATAAATCTTTCAAATGGTCCTTTGGTCCTACCCGTAGTAATCATGATGATATAGCAAATTTCAATCACTGAAAGCGCATTGATATGCCCAAGTGTTATTACTCCGCTAAATGGTACTCAAGTCAATAGGCAGAGTGTGCCCTCAGTTTCGAGTGTTTGATCTGCAGTTAAAGCATTGATCCCTGCAGGGGGTGCTAAATTCGCGCAGTTATCTCCTTTGCTCCATTCAAGTGTGTATCCGTGGTGAGGACCTATTACAAGAAATGTATAATTAGCAGGGGCGCAGTTAATTTGATTCAAGAAAGTTCTGCCTATTGCTAAAACCCAAAGTCTAGCGAAATTGCAATAAATGACATCCAATATTGATGGTGTGCTGGCTTCCCTGTTCTGGTGATACCATTGGGGTGTGGGTATTGGGGGAGGGGGAAAGGGAGGGTGCCACTGATGACCGCTTTATGTCAATACCGGTGACAAAATATTGCAGGGGTTGAGGACATCAAACATCTCAATACCCCAAAAAACTAAATAAATCAAATCAATTTCTGCCAAAAAATAAAATCTAGCAAAAAAGGCTAAATGTGTTTGTCTTTTTGTCTTCTTTGTTTCGGTCTCACCCTGTGTTTCTTGCTGCCTGAAGATTAGATGGGGTTAAGCACTGTGACAGTATTTAAGATGAATGCAAATTTCCCCATCACGTGCACTTAATAAAAAAAAAAAAATCCTTTCCGGGCTGTCAAAATAATACAAAAAAATATTTAATGTTCTAAGTGGAGTCTGTTGGAAGTGCGATTTTTGGGCGCATCCTTGCAGTGTGCAGCCAGACTCAGTAATTCCATTTTTAAAGCATGAAAAAAGGGAGTTGATGAAATTCCACTATCTGCACCGAACCAATATGCAAAATATCTCGCCCACAATCAAATAGCTATTATGTTTTCATTTCCATTTCGGCGTATTTGCTTAATGAAGAATAGACAGATCAGACTGGCAGAGGAGGCCTGCGCGAGATGATAACTCCACGAGGCTCCCAGCAATCCGCGCGCACTGACGCTTCCAGTCCTGTCCTTTCTCGCATTTTTTTCACTCTCCCCCTTGGCAGCGCATTTAACCCTTGAAACTGCGGGCAGTTGGATGCAATGCCAGGGCCGAAGGAATCTGTTTGTATCATACTCACATTGTTGTTGATCTTCGGTATTCCTGTATTTTTTACTACCCTGTTTGCTACATTTGTGCACTGTTTGCTACATTTGTGCACTGTTTGCTACATTTGCTGCATTAGCAACATTTGCTCTCCGTTTGCTACGTTTGTGCTTCGTTTGCTACATTTGCGCTCTGTTTGCTACATTTGCGCTCTGTTTGCTACATTTGCGCTCTGTTTGCTACATTTGCGCTCTGTTTGCTACATTTGCGCTCTGTTTGCTACATTTGCGCTCTGTTTGCTACATTTACGCTCTGTTTGCTACATTTGCACTGTCTTTGCTACATTTGCGCTCTTTGCTACATTAGCAACATTTGCGTTCTGTTTGCTACAATTGCGTTCTGTTTGCTACATTAGCGCTCTGTTTGCTACATTTGCGTTCCATTTGTGCTCTCGTTGCTACATTAGCAACATTTGTGCTGTTTGTTACATTTGCGCTGTGTTTGTTACATTTGCGCTGTGTTTGCTACATTTGCGCTGTTTGCTACATTTGCGCTGTTTGCTACATTTGCGCTGTTTGCTACATTTGCGCTGTTTGCTACATTTGCGCTGTTTGCTACATTTGCGCTGTTTGCTACATTTGCGCTGTTTGATAAATTTGCGCTGTGTTTGCTACATTTGTGCTGTTTTTGATACATTTGCGCTGTGTTTGCTACATTTGTGCTGTTTTTGATACATTTTCCCTCTGTTTGCAACATTTTCCCTCTGTTTGCAACATTTTCCCTCTGTTTGCAACATTAACATTTGCACGCATGGAAATTTTAGCGGTTCAGACTATTGCAGCTCTACCATTCTCTGTCCTTGATTTGATGTTGCCTTACTGCTGATGTACGCTCCTTGACATGCTCCAGATCTGCTATGGCTTCCCCTACAACACTTTGTTTTTGCGCCTTGATTCTGTCTCACCAGTGCAAGTGTTTGCGACTCTGCGTCATCTCTCCGTATTCTGTCCCAGACTCTTGCTTCTTGCTTGTAGACTCACTTCCTTTGTTGTTACTTAACAACTTAAGTTGTTCTTTACCAGTCACATCTGTAATGATGTCATCCCCAAACCCTGGAGACTTAAGCGTCCACACACGATCGTCCATGCCAATGCTATAGAAAGTACTCCAGTCCATTTCATATTACCTGACCAGGTCCATCTCATAGTATACAACCCTGGATGCTTTTTGCAATAATGTGTTTCTCAATCTCACTGCTGTGCCATCAATTCATAGGTCCCGGATGTAACGTCTTTGTCATGCTGGAGTTCACTGCTTACAATTTACATTTTTGACCAAATCAGCTGCGAGGTCTCCGCACATGCTCCCCAGCTGTCTCCTCGCTGTAGGACTTTAGACTGAGGTTTGATGTTAAGGATTTCAATTCTGTTGCAAGAATGTTGAATGCTTAAATTAGGCACAATGCGGTAGAGCCGCTATTGACCAGCAGCAAACCTTGATGACTGCAATGAAGAGACTGCCCATGTTGGCTGTGCTTCTCATCCACAAAAGATACAGCACAGAAGCCTCTGTTCCAGATTAGCATCTCGGTTGGCCATTTCCCTACAAAAAGAAAGGCATCTGTGAAGCCGCCTCCTTCATTAAAGCTGGAACATGACAAAATCTCCTACCAGTGAAGATAAAGACACCCAAGGTCACTTGAACTTAAGGAATAAAGACCCGACTCTTCCAAGTCAAATAATACAGCATCCCACTGACCACTACACAGACAGTACCTCCTGGTACTCTTCTACTTACTATATTTGTTCTTGTTCTTCTTATCCTCTTATTACTTTTGTTATTATCATTTTGGTCATCGTGTTATTTTCCTTCCTCTTCATTTTACCATCCTTGTTCTTTCTCTTTGATCTCATTCCTTTTTCGCTCTTCCTCTTCATCACCGTCTAATGCTACTTATCATTTTATTCTTTATGGCTGTTGTAGTTCTCATCTAATAATATCTCCAGTTCTCCTCACATAAAACTGCATGCATTAACATCAAGGCTTTCTTAAAAGATCCGCCCATGAAAATGAAAACAAAAAAAGGACAATTTAACATAACAGTAACTGCAAATATTTTGTAAAGCTCAGACCTGAACCATTAAGAGCTGATGTAGATTGTTAGGTTATACTGTGATTGTGTTTCTTTAACTTTTTTTTGTAACATATCTTTATTGCATTTTTCCTAAAAACACAAATAATCAAGGCAAGTTATCGGGTAACATTTATCAGGGTGGTATGAGGCAGGCTAGTATTTAAGTTACATCATCACAGAGATCTGCAGGTCAGCAGACAACACATGACACAGACATTTACTTCAAGTCCACACTGTCAGTGACACACACTGGTGGCATGGGGGATCGTGGCTCCTTAACCCGCACAACTCTTGGAAATCTCTGCACATCACAGACCATCATCTAACATCGGCCCTCCATGCCTGGAATATAATCCTACCGTAGGCCACAGGCCTACTGCAGTTGATCATCTGTCTTGTTCTCCAATTTCTCAATGAAATAATCTCATTTATAGTATCGCCCTGCCCCCCCTTCATTTGTTGCCGTATGTCGGACAAGACAGTTACCTCTGCCTTGTCCCACCTCAGCAGGTTTGTTTTCCATCTTTTCAGTTGGGGCATTGCCATGGATTTCCACGCCATGGCCATACTACTCTTGGCCAACACCAGGGCCAGGGTCACAAAACCATTACTATGTTTACGCCTTATTTATGTTGGGGGCACTCCTTAGTAGGAACTGCAAAGGGTCGAGGAGAAGTCTCCTCCCAATCCATTCCCCCAAATAGCGCAAAACTTTCTCCCAGTACATGGTAATTACAGGGCCGTGCCGCAGCATACGTAGGAAGTCCGCCTCCAGAACAGCACATCAGGAGCAGGTAGAGAACGCCCACGGATGCGTATGCCCCACCCTTTTCTTTGTCTGGTAAGTGTGGTGTATTATAGTAAACTAAGTGTACCGAAGCCTGGCATTCATTGACACCGGTTTTACAGACTCCAGACATTGTCTCCAGGTACTATACGGCAATTCATGGCCCAGTCTGGCGTCCCGCCAATTCTTCAAGTGTTTCCCGGGGCTCTGCAGCTAGCTGCGTAGTGCACCGTAAATGTGGGTGACCGCTTTACATTGGTGGTCATGAGTGAGCAACACTGATAGACCCTCAGGCAGGCTCTGGCCCCTTCAGTGAATCCCCCCTACACCTGTCTCCCTAGGGAGTACAGTGCCCCAAAACAACAGAAATTATCTTGGGCTCAGTCTATACGTTTCACACACATTATCAAACGTGCACCATTGACCGTTCTTGGCCAAATCGCCTCAGCAGGTCACCCTACCGTCCATCCAGTGCTCTGTTAGGTGTTGGAGTTTGAATTGCCTGGTGTGGGGATGGTCCAGATAGGCAGGTCAGACGAATATAGCGGCTGTCCCCCACCACCACATAAAAGGATGTGTTTTATCCAGCATATCTTGTCCACTTAAAAAAATGTATGGTCTGTCCTGGTAGCCAAGGTCACACCCATTAATATTCCAGGATACCACCTCCTCCCAGTTCCCCCAATACATCTCGCGCTCCTGCCTCAGTGCGCGACCCATTGTAATTGGATGGAAGCATAGTAGAGTTGATAGTTGGAAGCTCCCAGTCCCCCATCATCTAGTGGAGCATACAACTTCGACAGGGCCACTCTTCGTCTACCATTCCCCCAGATGAATGATAGTGGTAGTGAGTTCAGGTCCCCAAAGAAGGTGCCAGGCAATACCACTGGTAGGGCAGGGAAAAGATATAAAAGCCGGGGCGAGAGAAGCATTTTGGAGATTGCAATTCTCTTAATAGGTGACAGCGGTAGTTGGGTCCAGAACGGCAGTGAGTGTCGTGCCTTCACAATGGCCCTCCCGAAATTGCCATCTATTAAGTCTCGGTCGTTATGGTACATTGCAACATGCAAGTACTCCGTGTGTCTGGGCTCCATTGAAGAAGAATGGACAGGTGGGAGTGCACTGTTCCCGCCGGGACCTTCAGCAAGGGGAACGTGCATGATTTGTCCCAATTAACATTGAGACCTGACATGGTCCCAAACTCGTCTAGTTGCTCAACCAACAGTGGTTTATTAGTGCTGTCAGTCCATAAATAGATCGACACATCATCTGCGTAGAGAGAAATGTGTTTGGTGCCCTTTGACAATTCCCCACTCTGGTCACTTGGAGCGCAAGAGGCCCACTAGGGGACGATGGTAGGGTTGCACTTTCCTGGGCCCATTAGTACAGATGGAGAGTGCACTGGCCCAATTCCGCAGTGTTTGCTCCAAAGAACATCACTGGAAAGCAGTCGGTCCCCGGGGTCCTACATTGTGCTTAATAGCTGCCCTGATCTCCTGAATCAACAACGGGCCCTCAAGCTCCAGCTTCTGGATCCTGGCAGGGGCCGGCATGTCCACCCCAGCCTGGTACCGCATTAGGTCATGCTGGGGGACCTCTGGGGGAGCTTCATCCAGTTTACTATAGAAAGAGTGAAAAACCGCATTAATACTTTTTTGCGTGTTCATTAGTGGCCCATCAGGTGCACGTATGGTAGTGATCAGAGTCCTTCGTGTCTTTGATTTCAGCAGCCATGTGGGAATAGTGCTCGCTTTGCGCCTGTTGCATTCTGACATGCAACATATTCCTTGTAGTCCCAAGTGCTGAGCTGCTAGAATGTCTTGCTGTGCTCCTTTCACAACTCCCTCAGGGTTGTCTGCGCTCCCTCATCCATCTCGTCACGGAGTTCCAGGTCTCTGAGGTTGTTCTCCATATGCATGAGTTCCCTGTGGCAGGGCCGTAACACAAGCCCCTGCAGCCCCCGTGGTGTGGGGGGCCCCAAGCTCCAGTGGGGCCCCTTAGCACAGCACTCTGGCTGCAGAGCTCTTGATTGAGCCCAGAGGGGGTCCCTCCACGTGCCTTGCAGGGAGGCCCCCCTCAAGGTTCGTTACGCCAGTGCCCTGTGGAGCACTTTCTTAGCACCCACTACCTTTTGAGAGGCAGATCTCATGGAGTACCACTTTAAACACATCCCATTCCACCACGGGGGTAAAAGCTGTGCCGCCATTATCAAAAAAATTCCGTTGTATGGCCAACCCTATCTAGTCACGAGATACAGGCTCAAGGGGCACTGCCGTAGGCAGGCGCCATGTCAGAATTCTTGCATGTGGCCTCCCCAGTTCAAGGTAATCTACAGTGGGTTATGGTCTGACATGGTACTCTCCAGATATTCTGCCCCCACCAGCCTGATGTCTGCACTCCCTCATCCATCTCGTCACAGATTTCCAGGTCTCTGAGGTTGTTCTTCATGTGCCGATCCCATGAAGGATACTTTAAACGCATCCCATTGGCCCCTGGGGGCAGAAGCTGTGCCATCATTATCAACAAAATTCCGTTGTATGGCCAATCCTATCAGGTAATGAGATACAGGATCATGGGGCACTGCTGTAGGCAGGCACCATGTCAGAATTCTTGGGTGCGGCCTCCCCAGTTCAAGGTAATCAACAGTGGGTTATGGTCTGACATGTTACTCACCTGATATTCTGCCCCCTCGAGCTTGACGCATGCCTCCGTGGACCCAAAGGCCAAATCCATTCTGGTGTGAAGCAAGTACACTCCCGAATAATGTGGAAAATCCCTATTGATAAGAAGAGCCCACCACAACTCCTTTACTTTTACCTGTGCTGTCCACTGTTGTAGCATTCGAGTGTTAGCTGATGCCTGCATACCCGAAACCGGGGTGGTGAGACCTATCCAACTGCAAATCCTTAACACGCGACATAGTTGCCGCACCAGATAGTCTGAACCTGTAGTATGGTTAAATGGGCAGGGGTAATCGACTTAAAGAAAGGGGAGCAGTTGGAGTTGGGTGCATACAGATTACTAATGCCAGAGGGGCCCCATCCAGATCACCCTCCAGTACCACATATCGACCCTCTGGGTCTATCCTGGTATACGTTGCAGTGAACGGCACACCAGATGCTACCCAAATCAATACCCCTTTGACATAGCCTGAGTAAATGGTGCCATAAACATTGCCACTCCACCAACTTCTGCAGCTCCCCAGCCACCAGGTGCATTTCCTGTTGACCTATGTCGGGCACATCTGCTTTTAACATATGTGTATATTTTGTAACGCTTTGCATGCATGGCCATACCACAGACTTTCCACCTCAGTAAGAGAATCTTGTCATTCTACATTCCACAGCACCGTGCCCTTCCTTCTAGCAAGAACCCAACCTGTCCCTGCTAAGACTCCAGTTTTGCATACCATTACTTACTTCAGATCTTCAAACATACAATTATACACTAACGCCACAAACACCCACCCCCCAGGCTAAGTAAATAAAACCGCCTCAGCCAAACAAACTGTACACAAAATGTGCGAAAAAATCATTCCACTTGGATAATGGGGCGACGTGGCACTATGTAGCATTGAAATTCCCATCCAGTATGTCAGCTGCCCTTCCCCCCAGTCCTCCAACAGTCCTCCAACTCCGGATGGTGGTGTCGAAAAAGGAAGGCCCCCAGTACAAAAGGCTACATCTAGAAACATGCCAAAACCTCCAGACATGTTGCTGGGCTCACCAATTCTATCAGGTTATCTAATCCGTCGTCATGGAGGTGATGTTGAGGCCCACCCTCCGGAATTCCTCCATTTTGTCAATGGAATCCCGATCCTGGGTCACAGCTTCCCCCGCCTCAGAGTCTCGATCCTCGGACTCTGCTGAGTGCCCTCTTTCCATCTCATCTCTTTCCATCTCCGTGGCGACTGGCTCGATCACATGCTGCCTGTTCCTGAAATGGTTTGTGATTGGTCCTTCTGTTGGTGCGACAGTGAGTCCTCGCAGGAAACCATCATCAACTGTTGCCTGGTTCCTATGTCCTCGCGCCTCTCCCCTAAACTCCAGCCAGTCCCATGCCTCCTGCAGTGTCTGAAAGAAGAGAGATTTTTCACCATCCTGTTTACGAAGGCTCGCTGGGAATAACAAGGCATACTTGATGATCCGTTCATGCAGCTGGCATTTACTCTCCTTGCACGATTCCCATTTCTGTTGCACATCTGGAGTAAAGTCAGGGAACACTGTCACTTTGCTGTTCTCAACTTACCTTGGAACCCTTAGTATGTGCTATATGCAGGTTATTGTCCCTGTCTCTGTAGTTGAGGTTGCGTGCCACCGCTGGTTGGGCAGGGCATCTAGTGGAGGTTGATGCCCGTTGACCCGGTGGGCTCTCTCCACTGAAAAGAAGGTTGACGTCTTACGGCCCAGGACTATTGGCTCCAGCCAGTGTTACAAATACAGTTCCATACTGGGGTCCTCCACATGTTCGGGCAGACCCACCACCCATATGTTTTTATGTCGGGTACGTTCTTTCACGTCTTCAGCTTTCAATTGTAGTTGGTAGACCTCGTCCATCAAAGTTGAGATCTGGGTCTGAGCCTCCACTAGAGAGGGACGGACCATTGCTTGGACCGACTCCATCCTGTCCATGTGATCCTGAAGTTTCCATTGGTCTTCCCGAAGGAGACTCTCCTCTATAACCAGTTTGTCTATCTTGGGACCCAGGGAGGATTTAAGGTCCAGTAACTCGCCAAATGTATCACAATGTTCTTGTAACCTGCTCTTTAGGGCGCTGGTAGGTAGAGTCATCGCCAGCCTTGCGTCCCTCCTCCCTGACTGCCAGAGTCTGGATTCACTATCGTCTTCCAGTGGGAGCTCACCAGGAATTCCCTGAACCCCATGCGATTCACGCCTCAGCACCAAAGTTCCAAGACCCCAGGCCCGCCGGCCACTAGGAATGCCGGGAACCCCACAAAGAGGGCTGTCTATGGGTTGTTCGATATTCCCACTCCGTCTACAGTGGCATGGGGGCAAATGTGCAGCCACTTTCTTGGGCCCCCAGTTGTGCTTGTTTCTCATGAGGGGGGGAGGGATTCACGGACACAGCCCTCTTCCAGGGGGGTTGGGGGGTGGCGGCAGCAGCCAGGTTAGATCATCTCCTCCAGGCCGGAGCCGTCACCCTGTGCCTGCAGGTCTCACCAGGCCCCATGCGCAGTCCATATCATGCTGTACAGTCCCATGGCACAGCCATATCCTTATTTCAACAAAGATATCCCAGCAAATACTTGTGGCCAGCTGCAGCGCCTTCGCCACCCCCGTAATGCCTAAGTGGGCCCCTCGCACATTTCCTTGCTCCTATGATTGGGAGTCGCCGCCAGTAACAACGGGATACAAAGGAAAGGCCGCAGCGTCAGCCTCAGCCCGCCTCAACACACTAGGCCCCTGTGACCAGGTTCAGCACAGCCACCTTATTGGAGCTCTTGAGGCCAGCATGCCCCTCCAGCTCAAGCAGCACAGTCATCCCTGCACGACCCTCTGTAGACTGCTGCCATTTTGAAAGGGAAGAAGCGGGATGACGCTGAGTTATTACTGAAGTTGGGCACAGAGCTCCGTGGTAATTTTCTGCACCTGGCACCATCTTGGCCATGCCATGATATTAGAGCACTCCAGATAAGTCCTTTAATGGGGCAACAACTTGGTAAGGTAGCTAGGTGCATTATATTCTCCATTTTAAAAATATGTTTGTGACTTGCAGGTCATGGGTAAGAATCCTGGCTAGTGAGCCATACTTTTATCTTCGAGGAAAAGAGCAATAGTATTTTTCGTAAAAGTACTTCTGTTATAACTCTCTGGCCCTCATTACGAGGTAGGCGGAAGTCATACGGAGATTCCCATCAGCTGAAATTACCATCACCGGAAGGTATCTTCAATATGGATTTCCACGAGTTTGACGCTATAAAATGTAACATACTTGTGTGGACGTGGAATTACCATGCAGAATTCTACATAGTGTCCCTATTCTGAGGGGTTTAACGCTTCCATTTACCACCCACTGAATAGGTGGTGAATGGGAACAGTAGCGTCTCTGTGGGGTTGGGGTGGAAGAAGGTGGACTGGGAGAGAAGGGGAGGCAAAGAGAAGAATAGTTTCCAAAGGTTGAGCATTGCATACTACCCTTTAGCCAAAGACAATCTTGACGGGTATCGAAGGATGAAACTTGGTTTCTGTTGACCAAAAGTCTCATTCAATTTTACCGGCTGTAATTTCTAGCTTGTTAATTCAGGCCCAGTGTTCCCGAACCCAGGAAAAGTGGGTGTGGCCAACACTTGGCCATTCTTGATCAGGTAGAGCGGTATCCTACCCAGGGATACTGCTCTGCTTTATGCATAACTAGACCTCAAGATGAGGAAGGAAAGCAAGCAGAAAACTGCAGTAAGAAAAGTAGATGCGTATAAAGGGCACACATAATACATGCAACACCATCTACATGAAACAACACAGGAACTGGTGCAAGAGGTCTATTGGTCATGTTCTGTACCAATTACCCACACCCGGCACCTTCCGCCCAAGACCCAATCTATGGAGATACAAACTGGTGTGGCACAGGGCTTTCAATCGATGAACTTCAAGTAGTTCCCCCAAAAAGTGACCGTGAGGAGAAAAGGGCGATCCAAACGATTCATTCCATCCCGTCACTGGGAGGGCAAAGGGGGCTTATTGTAAATTATTTTGTTAGTGTTTTTAATTCTCAGCTTTCCCATGACCCATAGGAAGTTTCTCAATTACCTTTGCTAATCCTATTCAAACACCCTGAGGAGATGAAACCTTGCACAATGCACTTTATCTAACTGTTGGGCTTTCCTCGTCTCTCCAATGTCATTTTGGACAGGGGGCCGGGTTTTTAGCAATTTTTAGCACTTTTACTCATGCAAAGATGGCTCTTTTTTATCTTCTTAACTTTTGTGTTTGGGAAGCAGCTACTATTGATTCACTGTTTGATTGTAAATTGTTTGTATTTTTAGTAACACAATAAATTTAACTAAAAACAACCCAATGCTACTGCACCATCCATTCCCAAATTGCCCATCTTGGTCTACATACTTACTACAGCGGCACTACCAATACAGCCCAGAGCTGTAGGATAAACCACAACCCCGAGAACTCTTAGCACCGAGATTCCATACCAATAGCAGACATTCGCTATAATAATCTTAACAACCTAAAGTTGTGTGCAAATATAACCTCTTCTGTATTCAACATTTTGTGATAGACCTCATTGTTTTACTGTTACTAAGAAAAGAAATCTTGAATTCAAGAACAGCAAAAAAGATGAAATGGGGAGAGCAGGATTAAAAAGGAAAAAAAAACAAGGTATGTTTTTTTTTCTGTCAAGAAGCAAGTGAAGTTGTGATTGGAGCTTGGTTTTCAGGAGGAGTCTAAGCCATGGAGAAAGGTGGTCATGCCATGGGTGGACGTAGCTATGGTTCTGTGCTCTGAAATGGCCCTTTGTCAGGCTTCTGACTGCACCTCGTGCGGTGCCGTGTCTAGCACTCATGTGGACCATAGCAGCCCTGGTTTGGTGCTTCATTTCTAAACTGTAAGACCTTCAGTACCCCCCCATGCCACAGCCCTGTAGGGAGTTCTTTAAATGGACCTTTAGCAGTAGCAGGTCACCACCCTGCTGAAGATATCTGACAACCAGTCGCTGCACCTGTAGAAAGGACTATGGTCTGGTAAATTATAAGCAACTAATCAAACTTTTTATTTACCTGTGTTTTTTTTCTTTTTTTTTTTTACTTTCTTGCGTTAACTTGTTTGTTCAATTTCGACTTTGCAATTGCATAGAACCCCATATCACACTTTATTACTGATCATCTCTAAAAAATATAGCTTCCAAAGAGTAAAAGCAAATACAGATAATAGAAAACAAATGCCAAAAAAGCAGTTTTCTCACCGACTACAAATGAGCAAGAAAATAATCTACAAAATTTGCCATATTTAATCCATCCAGGTCTAATACTGGAGCGCAGCTCAGATGATTCCATATTATAAATGGCCATTGACCGGTCCTCGATTCTAATGACCAGATCTGCATTAATTGTGTGTTTTGATTATTCCGTTTTGTAAAGGGCTTCTGCTGCCACGAAGCTGCTAAGTGCTTATGTTGGGGGTTATGGTGCATAAAACACTTTGGACCATGATATGTTTACAGGTCCAGGTCTGACAAGGGACAGGTTTCTGCATCCAGACAGTGCTTCTGATTGCAAGTCTTTGGACTAGAGAACGCTCAATGACATAGTGAGCATGCATGATGAGCATTAGCAAGGACCAGGAGGGGATGCGCGGTGACCAGGAGG
Organism: Triturus cristatus; assembly: GCF_964204655.1. Lineage (NCBI taxonomy): Eukaryota > Metazoa > Chordata > Amphibia > Caudata > Salamandridae > Triturus > Triturus cristatus. The sequence continues at coordinate 628,105,682 of NC_140595.1, read as the reverse complement.
GGATGCGCGGTGACCAGGAGGGGATGCGCGGTGACCAGGAGGGGATGCGCGGTGACCTGGAGAGGATCAAGGGTGTACGATGCATCAAATCACATGGGGAGAGGTGGAGGTAAGCTAATGCACACCCTCCACATAAAACCCAAGATGTACAATGACCTGTAGAGGATGGGCAGTGTTGGAAGGCGGACCCCGAGGAGTCGGTGCGACCACCAAGGGGGGGGCCCTCACACTGCACGAAGTAGCCGAGCGCTGCCGAGAAGTCTCCTGAGAGATCCTTCTCCTATCACGTACTAGCACAGTAACACCACCACACAGGACTCAAGGAGGTTGTCTTGTGACAAGCAATTCTTTATCAGCAATAAAAGGGTTACGAGGGCAATATTTACACGAAGGGATCGAGGGATCCACCAAAAGTCTCAGTGTCTCTTTAGAAGGGTCGGGGTAGCGGGACAGTCTTTGGCAGGAATGCGGTACGAGGGTACCTGGGGCCCAGTTCTTATCCTCAAGCTGGAGGACCTCCGGATCTCGGAGGGGTCGAGCCGCGACGGCGTCAGCAGGGCTCTGGCGTACAGTTCATGGAGAGCCGCGATCCAATCAGCAGGGCTCTCAAGATGGTTTCTGCTCAGCTCGAGCCGCGACGTCGTCAGCAGGGCTCCGAGGGAGGCTTCAGCGAGGTTGGGCCGCGACAGCGTCAGCAGGGCTCCGATGTTCCAGGTGGTTCAGAAAGGGTTCACAGGAAGGAGCCGCGACGCAGTCAGCAGGGCTCGTGATGGTTCCGACAAGAGTTCTTCTCCGTAGGGTCAGCCGCGATTCAATCAGCAGGGCTCTCGACTCCGGGATACAACTGCCGAGCTGTGGTGGGGTCGCCCCAGATATAGGTCTGGAGCCCTTTGATGTCCGGACCTATGCGCCCGAGGGGGCGGAGTGGCCGGGTGGAGGTGGCCAGACGCCCAGCAGGAGAGGCGCCAGGCCCATGGGAGTTGCCGGGCGATCACACCTCGAGAGGGGAGGACAGTTGGGGGTCCCATCGATACTGTCCTCCGCCGGGGGCGATGAATGGTTCCTGCGGCACCCCCTGGCTAGTTCGTGGTGCCTCGATGGCGGGGCTTCGCTGGGGTCGAGGCTGGGTTGAGCGGGGTCGTGCCGGCTGGGGCACGGTGTGACGTGGATGCCAACAAGATGGCGGAGCCACGAGGAGTATGCGACCACGTGCAGCTCCGGGTGAAGGGTCTTGGTGCAGTTCAGACGGGTGGCCCGTGAAGGCCGGGGCGGGGAACGGGCACAATCCAGGGGGTTAAGGACCACGCCACGAGGCCGGGTCCAACAGGCGTCCCCCCCAGCCGAAGGCATGGAGAGTCACCCATCTCCTTGGGGATTCTCCTCGTCAAGGCGGAAGAAGCGGGACAGGCCGTCGGCGTTGGCGTGGTCATTGCCGGGCCGGTGTTCGACGTCAAAGTCCATTCCTTGTAGCGAGATGGACCACCGCAGCAGCTTGGGGTTCTCGCCCCGCATTTGCATTAGCCATTGCAAGGGCCGGTGGTCGGTCTGGACCCGGGAGTGGGTGCCAAAGAGGTAGGGCCGGAGCTTCTTGAGGGCCCACACCACAGCGAAGGCCTCACGCTCAATAGTGCTCCAGCGTTGGTCTCGGGGCAGTAGTCGTCGGCTGAGGAAGGCCACTGGTCGGTCGAGCCCCTTTTCGTCGGCTTGGGATAGGACGGCCCCGATCCCATACTCAGAGGCGTCCGTCTGTACCACGAACTCCTTCTGGTAGTCCGGGGCCTGCAGCACCGGAGCAGTACACATGGCTGTTTTTAGGGTGTCGAAGGCTGTTTGGCAGCGGGGTGTCCAGTGTACCTTCTTGGGCTGCTTTTTGGACGTTAACTCTGTGAGGGGGCCAACAATGCTCCCATAGTCCCTGATAAACCGCCGGTAGTATCCGGTGAGGCCCAGGAAGGCCCGGACAGCGGTCTGGGTAGTGGGGGGTTCCCAGGTCTGGATGGCATCTATCTTTGCTTGGAGGGGGGCCACCTGCCCGCTCCCCACTTGATGGCCCAGGTAGGTCACGGATCCGTGGCCGATTTGGCATTTGCTGGCCTTGATTGTGAGCCCGGCCCGCTGAAGGGCGGCCAGGACGGCCTTCAGGTGGCGAAGGTGCTCGGCCCAGTGGTTGCTGTACACGGCAATGTCATCTAAGTAGGCCGCGCTGAAGGCCTCAAGCCCGGCCAAAACCTTGTTCACTAGTCTTTGGAAGGTGGCCGGGGCGTTCTTCATTCCGAAGGGCATCACCCGAAAGTGGTAATGCCCATCTGGGGTCGAAAAGGCGGATCTTTCTTGGGCGCCGGGGGTGAGCTGGATCTGCCAGTACCCGGCGGTGAGGTCCAGCGTGCTCAAGTAGCGAGCGGCCCCTAGGCGGTCGATGAGTTCGTCGGCCCGGGGTATCGGGTGTGCGTCTGTCTTGGTTACTGCATTCAGGGCTCGGTAGTCCACGCAGAATCGCAACTCCGGGGGGTGACCGGGAGCTGCGGCCTTGGGCACCAGGACGACAGGGCTGGCCCACGGGCTGTCGGAAGGCTCGATGACTCCCAGGGCCAGCATCTTTGCTACCTCAGCCTGGATGCAGGCCCGCACTCGGTCAGGCACCCGGTAGGCTCTGTGCCGTATCGGGGGGCTCTCCCCGGTGTCGACATCGTGGACGCACCGGTGGGTCACCCCCGGGGTGAGAGAGAAGAGGGCTGCGTAGTCCCGCAGTAATTGCTGGCAGTCGTTGCGCTGTTCCGGGGTCAGGGACGAGGCGAGTTGGACCCCTTCGATCGATCCATCGTGAATGTCGGATTGCAAGAGGTCGGGCAAGGGCTCGGAGTCGACCTCGCCCCCTTCGTCAGTCGCCAGCAGCAGGCTCAGTTCGGTCCGGGCGAAGTGGGGTTTTAGCCTGTTAGCATGTAGGACCCGGAGGGGGTTCCGGGGGGACTCCAGATCGACCAGGTAGGTGACGGGACTTTTCTTCTCCACCACCTTGAAGGGCCCGGTCCACTTGTCCTGGAGGGCGCCGGGTTCGACCGGGGCCATGACCCATACTTTCTGTCCTGGCTCGAATTCTATAGTAGAGGTGTTGCGATCGTACCACCGCTTCATGTCCTCCTGGCTGGCCTCGAGGTTGGCTTCGGCCATGGCTCGGAACTTGCGGGTCTGGTTTCGGAGGGTCAGGAGGTATCGGTAGACGTCAGGAGGGGCGCCTCGGGGTTTCATCTCCCAGCCCTCCTTGACCAGGCTGAGCGGTCCGCGGACCGGGTGCCCATACAATAGTTCAAACAGGCTGAACCCCAGGGACTTCTGCGGGACCTCCCGATAGGCAAACAGGAGGCAGGGCAGCAGGACATCCCATTTCCGCCTGAGGGGTTCTTCCAGGCCCTGGATCATCCCTTTTAATGTTCGGTTGAACCGCTCAACCAGGCCGTTCCCCTGAGGGTGATAGGGGGTCGTGAACTTGTATGTGACCCCGCACTGTTGCCACAGAGACCGCATGTACCTGGAGATAAAGTTCGTGCCGCGGTCGCTCACCACTTCGCTGGGGAATCCCACTCGGGAGAAGATCCCCATCAAGGCCCGGCCTACCACAGGGGCCGTTATAGTTCTTAGCGGGACCGCCTCCGGGTACCTGGTGGCGTGGTCCACGAGGACCAGGATGAAGCGGTGGCCCAGGGCGGTTTGGGGGTCCAGGGGTCCCACAATAACGATTCCGACCCGTTCGAACGGGGTGCTGACGGCGGGAAAGGGCTGGAGGGGGGCCTTGACCCGACCCCCCGTCTTTCCGCTGGCTTGGCAGGTCTGGCAGGACCGGCAGTGGTTGTCCACATCTCTCCGCATCCGGGGCCAGTAGAAGTGGGTCAACAGACGACTGTACGTTTTGTCTTGCCCCAAGTGTCCGGCGAGGGGCACATCATGGGCCAGGTGGAGAAGGAACTCCCGGAAGCGGAGGGGGACCACCAACACGCGGCTGGCCCCGAGTTCTGCTACTTTCTGTTCACTGTACAACAGGCCCTCGGTCCAGTAGATCCAGTGGGTGCCGGTCTGGTCACCGTTGGCTTGCGCGGTCGCCTGTTGTCGGACCCCTTCGAGAGAGGGACAGGACTGTTGTTCTTGCTGGAACTGCTCTCGGGTGGGGCCCCCTTCGTGTCGCCATTGTGTCAGCTCTGGGAGGGCGCTCGGAGAAGCCATCTCTTCGGGGGAGGATTCGCTGGGTCCTGGGTCGGTGTCCGCCTCCTCCTCGCTGCTGGCGGGAGGGGGTGTGAGCCCCTCGGGCTGGGCGGTCCCGGAGGTCGAGGATGAGTGGGGGGCCTGGGCGGTCATGGACCGGGTGATGGCGCAGGCCCAATCAGCCAGTCCCAACATTCGGAGGTGTTCTCGTCGCTCTACTTGAGCCCAGGGGGAACTTTCCAAGTCGTTCCCCAGGAGGCAGTCGACCGGGGCGTCGTCGCGCACTGTCACCTTTAGCAGGCCCGTCACCCCTCCCCACTCGAAGGGGACCAGGGCCATCTGGCATAGGCTTTCACTGTTGTCGGCCGTCCGTACGGGGCACAGCACATTCGGTAGAATCTGCCCAGGGGTCACCAGGTGGCAGCGGACAGCGGTGATACTGGCGCCTGTGTCACGAAGGGCTTCGGCCCGTTGTCCATTGACCGTGACCTGCTGCCGGTACTTCTGGGTGTTGGTTGGGATGGGGGTGCAGGGTACCATCTCTCGGCTACCCAGGCAGACCAGGGACATGGCTGCCGGCTCCCACTCAGTGTTCTCTCGGTCGAGGGCCTCCTCTTCCTCTTCTTCTCCCCCCAAGGCGGCGGCTGTCAGCTGCCGGGGCGGGTGCCCGCCGGCCCCGTTTCTTCGGTTCAGAGGGCAGGCCGGATCGCTGGCAAAGTGTCCTGTTTGTTGGCAGCCGTAGCAGGTCACTGGCGGCCGTGGTCCGGGTCGGGCCGGGCCCACCTTTCGGGCTAGGCTCGGGGAGAGATGTGGCTGCGGTGGCCCTCGAGGGGGGCTCCTGGGGGCCCCGGCGGGAGGGTCTCGGTTCCTGTTCGGCCCTCCCCCCCACCGCGCTGGCGGGGGGGCCCGTTGGGGTTCCTCTGGTACTCCCCCATTGAGTTCCGGGGGACCCGGGAGTTGACCCATCGATCGGCTTCGACGGCAAGTTTTCGCGGGTCGGTCATTTTGCTGTCGAGGAGGTGCTGCCTCAGTTCCACGAAGCAATTGTTGGAAAGGTGTTCCCATACGATGAGGTCGACCAGCTGCCCGTAGGTGGTTGCTTTGCTCCCTTTGATCCACCCTTCTAGGGCCCGACTGAAAAAGTCCACATACTCCACCCATGTGGTACCCGGGATTTTCTTGCAGTCTCTGAACCGCTGGCGGTACATTTCCGCTGTTAGCCCGTAGCGGGTGAGCAGGGCCTCCTTCATGTGATCGTAGGAGGTCATCACCTCCTCCGGTAGCTGGAGCAGCGTGTCCCGCCCCTCACTCAGGAACCGCCCCCACAGGCCCGCGCCCCAGTCCTTTCGGGGCACCCGATGAGAGGACATGGCCACCTCGTAGGCCTTGAACCATTGTTGGATGTCGTCATTCTTGTAATACTCCTTGACGACTTCTTTCGGGATATGCACCTTGGCCTCGGAAGGCGGTAGAGTGTCTCTGGGGGTGTCAGTCCCTCCGTTCTTGGCCTTGATCTCGAGCTCCTTGAGACTGCGCTCGTGCTCAAGAGTTAGTTTCTTTTCCTCCAACTCCCGGTGTCGTCTCTTCTCCTCTATCTCTTCTTGAAGGCGCAGCTGCTCTAGGGCCAGTTTCTTCTCTGCCAGCTGGAGTTTCCCGTCCAGCCGCAGTCGGGCGAGCTCTAGCTCGTGGCTCCGGACCTTTTCCCGCTCTCGTATTTCTTCTTCGGAGAGGCCGGTTTCTAGACTCTTTCTTCCTCCGGTTGCCGGAGTCCGTGCGGTTGCTGCGGTCTCAGTCAGGGGCAAGGGCCCTTCCTCCTGGGAGGGGCCTGCCCCGGCCTCCAACCATGCCCTCAGAGCTTTCTGCATCTCCTCTTTGGTACCCAGGCTGGTGGTTGCAATGCCTTTGTCTTTGCAGAACTGTTTCAATTCTTTGTGCGTATATTCTTCCAGCCGTTCGGGCTGGAACTCCATTGTCGCGTTGTTTTCCTGGCTGCTCATGATGCTGTTCGTTTGGATGGGTAGCTAGTGGGTACTGGCTGGTACGTACTGCGTTCGGCTCGGATCCCACCGCTGCCACCAAATGTTGGAAGGCGGACCCCGAGGAGTCGGTGCGACCACCAAGGGGGGGGCCCTCACACTGCACGAAGTAGCCGAGCGCTGCCGAGAAGTCTCCTGAGAGATCCTTCTCCTATCACGTACTAGCACAGTAACACCACCACACAGGACTCAAGGAGGTTGTCTTGTGACAAGCAATTCTTTATCAGCAATAAAAGGGTTACGAGGGCAATATTTACACGAAGGGATCGAGGGATCCACCAAAAGTCTCAGTGTCTCTTTGGAAGGGTCGGGGTAGCGGGACAGTCTTTGGCAGGAATGCGGTACGAGGGTACCTGGGGCCCAGTTCTTATCCTCAAGCTGGAGGACCTCCGGATCTCGGAGGGGTCGAGCCGCGACGGCGTCAGCAGGGCTCTGGCGTACAGTTCGTGGAGAGCCGCGATCCAATCAGCAGGGCTCTCAAGATGGTTTCTGCTCAGCTCGAGCCGCGACGTCGTCAGCAGGGCTCCGAGGGAGGCTTCAGCGAGGTTGGGCCGCGACAGCGTCAGCAGGGCTCCGATGTTCCAGGTGGTTCAGAAAGGGTTCACAGGAAGGAGCCGCGACGCAGTCAGCAGGGCTCGTGATGGTTCCGACAAGAGTTCTTCTCCGTAGGGTCAGCCGCGATTCAATCAGCAGGGCTCTCGACTCCGGGATACAACTGCCGAGCTGTGGTGGGGTCGCCCCAGATATAGGTCTGGAGCCCTTTGATGTCCGGACCTATGCGCCCGAGGGGGCGGAGTGGCCGGGTGGAGGTGGCCAGACGCCCAGCAGGAGAGGCGCCAGGCCCATGGGAGTTGCCGGGCGATCACACCTCGAGAGGGGAGGACAGTTGGGGGTCCCATCGATACTGTCCTCCGCCGGGGGCGATGAATGGTTCCTGCGGCACCCCCTGGCTAGTTCGTGGTGCCTCGATGGCGGGGCTTCGCTGGGGTCGAGGCTGGGTTGAGCGGGGTCGTGCCGGCTGGGGCACGGTGTGACGTGGATGCCAACAAGATGGCGGAGCCACGAGGAGTATGCGACCACGTGCAGCTCCGGGTGAAGGGTCTTGGTGCAGTTCAGACGGGTGGCCCGTGAAGGCCGGGGCGGGGAACGGGCACAATCCAGGGGGTTAAGGACCACGCCACGAGGCCGGGTCCAACAGGCAGTGACCTGGAGAGGATGCCGGGTGAGCTGGCGAGGCTACTCCGTTTCCCGGTGAGGCTGCTCTGTGTCCCGGTGAGGCTGCTCGGTGTCCCGGTGAGGCTGCTCGGTGTCCCGGTGAGGCTGCTCGGTGTCCCGGTGAGGCTGCTCGGTGTCCCGGTGAGGCTGCTCGGTGTCCCGGTGAGGCTGCTCGGTGTCCCGGTGAGGCTGCTCGGTGTCCCGGTGAGGCTGCTCGGTGTCCCGGTGAGGCTGCTCGGTGTCCCGGTGAGGCTGCTCGGTGTCCCGGTGAGGCTGCTCGGTGTCCCGGTGAGGCTGCTCGGTGTCCCGGTGAGGCTGCTCGGTGTCCCGGTGAGGCTGCTCGGTGTCCCGGTGAGGCTGCTCGGTGTCCCGGAGATGATGCCCAGCGACTAGGAGATGATGCCCAGCGACTAGGAGATGATGCCCAGCGACTAGGAGATGATGCCCAGCGACTAGGAGATGATGCCCAGCGACTAGGAAGTGAGGTACAGCAACTAGGAAGTGAGGTACAGCAACTAGGAAGTGAGGTACAGAGACTAGGAAATGAGGTACAGCGACTAGGAAGTGAGGTACAGCGACCAGGAAATGAGGTACAGCGACCAGGAGAGGATGGTCAGTGCGCTGGTAAGGACGGTTAGTGACCTAGAGAGGAGGTGCGGTGTCCTGGAGATGATGCTCAGTAACCACACGAGGATACGCAATTACCTGGTGAGCATGCACAGTGACCAGAAGATGATGGTCAGCGAGCAGGAGAGGATGCACAAAGGACTTTAAAGCCTCAACAACAGACCTAGAGCTGGAGCATCAAATTAAAAGTTGGATCACCAATGAAGGGAGCCTGGGTTCTGAACTGGAAAACATGAACCATAATCTGAGAAGCATGAACGAAGGTCAGGAGAGCACACGTAAAGACCAGAGAGCACGCGTAAAGACCAGAGAGCACGCGTAAAGACCAGAGAGCACGCGTAAAGACCAGAGAGCACGCGTAAAGACCAGAGAGCACGCGTAAAGACCAGAGAGCACGCGTAATGACCAGAGAGCATGAGCAGTGAGTTCTGCACATCAAGGGTATCCTTGAAAACATGAACTCACTTTGACATCTAAAAACAAAACTATCAATTTCAGAGAATGAACCATGACCTGGGAGCAGGACCAACATGTCAAGAACATGCACCATGACCTGGAGTGCATTAGCAGTGATGCAAGACCATGGTCGGTGACCTGGAGTGTAAGGACTGGAGGACATAACCAGTGATCTGGGAATTCTTTTTTATTTTTTTATTTATCCTGATGGTAGAGGAAGGCAATCCTAAATGGCAGAGTAGGCCCTATGGCACGCGTATGCCAAGGGGCATCTTGCAGATGGTACCAGTGCCGGCTGCCAGCTGAGTCTTATAAGAACAGTCTCATTGGGAAGCGGAAGAGCTCTAATCACTGGTGCAGCAGCTGAAGGAGTAAAGCAGGGGAGGGTTAACTTTATCAGCCACCGCAGAGCTGTGCAGGCGTGAAGCAAGGAATTAGCCTAACGATGTTTCATTTACAAGGCGAGCGGGCGATTTGCTCGCCCACGATTGTTTCGGAATATTATCAGCCCCCGTTCTTAATTGTGCTGGAACTGAAATTAGCAGAATTAGAAAAATTGCCTTCCCCTCTCCGGCTGCCTTGTTATCCACGCTCATTGTTTGGGATGATGTATAGATGATGGGCGTCTTTGTTCTCCCCGCGTAAATATCCACGCCTGGAGTCACGCGCAGCCGCTGAGGTCGGACAACATTGTTCCTGGAGATTTCTTTTTTTGTTAATATTTTTTGTTAATATTTTTTTTTTTAAATGATCTTTCCCTCTGTTTTGCTTGCCTGCCTCCACTTTGCATATTTAGATGCAGAAAGGACTAGTCCTGTGGCTGCAGCGGTAGAAGGGGGTTGGGAGGGGAGGTTAAGCGTTCTGAGGATGCGCATGCTTGCTGGTGGAGGGGCATGAGTTGGCAGGGACATGCCCCTGACCTTGCAGTATATGAGGGAGGCTTGTGTCTTCGTCTCTGGCAATCCTTCCTTCTAAATTTAAAAGAACATTGAAGGTCTTATTGGTGAACTTCCTACTAGGAAAATGGGGACATATCTGAGTCTGGTGACTTGGCAGCAATGCCGCTGCACTATGGCAGACTCATGTGAATGACTGAGCTTTGCCCTTTCAGAGGGACTTTCTGAGGTCCCTGTAGCCCATTCCACCTCAAAGCCCCCTGTATTTTCTTTCTTTTTTTACATCAGTGGTTAATTTGTAAACAAATACGTGCCGGGGCTCTTCTCAGGAAGCAGCTTACACCAGCCCATTTCTCCTGCTAGCGCCGACTAAAACAGAACCAACTACTAACAAAGAAAGTGGGGAGGGGGTATGGTGTAATGGCCAGAGCTGCCGACTTTGGAGCTGGAGAACCAGGTTTGAGTCTCTGCGTCAGCTCAACAACCTGTGACTCAGGGTAAATCTCTTAATCTTCCTGTGCCTACCATAGACCCTGGTGCTCATGAAAAGCGCCGGTGTTGATTAAGTGCGGTGCTGAACACGGGAAACCACAGACTCAAATTAAGGATTGCATTTAGTTTACCTTGCAGTAGCACACACTGCAGTTTGCATGCGCGACCAGCTCGTCTGACTCTGAAGAGCCAACATAGGATGCGGCAGGTAAAGAATCTGGCTTGTGGCTGGTTCCCGGGCACCGAGGTCTTATAAATTTGAAGGTGCAAAGAAAAGCTGTTCTCTGCTATGGCACTGAGCCCACATGCAGAATTTGCTTGTTCTACTGTGTTATAGTTTTGGGATAGTCGTTTTAAGGCAACAGGGATGCTTAACCGCTAGAAACGACGAGAGCGACGGCAGCAGATTTTGTGTTGAGGGATTGTTACGTTACAGAGATTTGTATAGCATGTGTTCTGCTATTAATATGCCTTTGCAGCGCCATCAGAGTTCCATGTAGCTTCCCACCGGTGTGGGCTGGAAATATCAAAGCAGAATATCTACTGGTATACATCGTCCATATTGTGACCAGAATATCGAAGGACAAAATATCGAAAGGTGAGTTCGTATAGATTTTCTGTACCTAACTCCTTATATATGTACCTTGGTGGTATGGCTATGTTCACGGTACGTAGATATGTAGTTAAGAATAGCGAATCCATCCTTACTCTGTGCACTTACCTCTTTGGTATGTTGATACTCATTATTCTGGTCACGATACTGTGACCCGCAACATTTTGGCTTCGATATTCCCTACCACAGTCCTTCACGCCCTTGTTCCGAGCATTTGAATTCCACTAAGGACTGGAATCTGACTACTTGTTTTAGTCGGATCATCATTCGTGTGGGTGTGGCTACTGTGCTGCTGTCATTCATAAGTGGTGTTTGTAGCCAAAGGTCTTTACCAATTCATCTACATATATCTGAGAGGATTCTGATGTGCACTGCTGGCTGTGGAATATTGTCGTAATTGTAGTTGTATTTATAAAGCCCTTACTACCCTTGATTAGCCGTTGAAGCGTTTTATGCCGGGCAGCATACTGCTGCGGAACAAATGTTAGCAGTTAGTCCAGTGTTATTGGTTATTGCTCGGTGCTAGGCTTAGCCTTGTGTGCTGAAGCAAACCATTCCATGCATTCACTTCAGTTTCTTTGTAGTAGATGAAAGTAACAGAAGTTGTGTGGTTATTAGTGGAGAAAGGGGGCATGTGAGTACATGCAGATGTTTGTTGGGGTTTATCGATGAGCAAAAGGAGATTAGATAGGGTTAGGTTGCAATTGACAATATGTTTTATTAATACTCCACCTTTTCCTTTTAACCAGGCTACTTGTGGGGTCTTAGTTGGGTGCACATTTTGTGACAAAAACATATACCGGCTTCCTTTTGTTGTTTCAAGGCTCCCTCGGTGACATGGAGGATGGAGAAGAGAAAGGACCTGAGGACAACAGCCAGTTGGAGAGAGATGGAACATGCTCTGATGTGGAAGGATCCGCCGAAGAGGAGAGCACCTGCCCTTCCAGCAGTGATGGTACCCAACATTATATTACGATCTTTCCCTTCGCTCGTGTCCACTTTCTACATTTTGTTCTCTTGCTTTTGCTCTCCTAAACATCCTCTTCGTTATGCCCTCAGTTGTATGACTTCAGCTCTCCCTCATTTTTTCTTCCTCTCTCAGCTATTCCTGTCTCTCTCACGCTATCTACTTGTTTTCTTGCTCTGTTCTTCTTCCTGTTCATTACACATCCTTCGCTCTTCCTCTTTCCCATCTTCCCATTCTTCATGCCACACTGCTCCATTGTTTCTCCCTGCTTTTTCTTCTCTTTCTTCTATTCCTACCCTTGCCTCCTTTTATGTTATCTATTTTGTTTCTTTCTGTTATTCTCATCTTCACAACGTCTTTCATTCTTCCTAAGTAGCGCTTTCTCTTTTCTTCCCTTTTAATCCACCCGTTCGTCTATCCCTCCCTGTTCTTCACACTCATGCCACCCATTATGTTTGTATCTTTCCTTGCTCTACCTCTCTTATGCTTCTTGTCTCTTCTGCTTTCCCTCTTCCTTTCCTGTTTGCCTCCCTACCTATGGGTCTCTTCCATTTATCTTTCTGTTTTCATCCTTTTTTGTCTCATTATGTTCTTTTCTTCCTTCCATTCTTTTCTTGGACTCTTAATGTTCTTCAGTTTTCCCCTTTTTTCTCTATTTTTATCCCTCTTCTCTTGTTTGTTGTTTTCTCTGCCTAGATCTTTCCTTCTCATCTTGTTTCATGCCCTCTTCTACCTCTCAGTATCGCTTTTCTGATGCCTTGTCTCCTCCTATCATCATTTCCCACACTCAGTCTGACAAGGCTCTTAGACAGGTGGGCTTCATACTGAACTAAAAAGGGATGTTTCGAAACCTGCTAATGTTTTCATTTGCTTGCTATTGCGTTTTTGCGTTGCATGGTGAGTTTACTATAGTTGTGTTAACTAATGCTCTTGATTTTTCCACTTCTGTCGTATAAGACATTGTTAAGCAAGTTTTCAGGAAACACCTACTTTTTGGTTTTTGAACCTATGGCAGAGCGTACTAGAATTAGGTAGCCCATGGTGATTAAACACGAAATTGCATAATCACCATGCATACTGGGGTGAATGTATGACATTGTTCCTAATTCTGTCCATCAATAGTTCTTTTTGCATTTGTCACCCCGAGTGGGACGGGTATGCTCAGACGTGGGTTCCGTGCTCTCCATGCCACTGGAATCAAGCTATGCTGGCTGAAGAGGGGTGAAACCCCGAAACCGGTCCTAGGATGCTTGTTTACAGTCCAGGGAGGACCTGGCCGGGCAGTTCGGGCTGGAGTGTTCCCATTGGGCACAGGGTCAAGACTGATTTGCATATGGCTGGGTCCTAACTGGAATGGCATGGTGAGCAGAAAAACTATGGATTTAGGCCCAGATCTCTGTACTGGGGTGTATGACATTGTTCTGCATTCTGTCCATCAATAGTTCTTTTTTGCGATGGTAAAGAAGACAACGTAGTGTGCTAATGTCGCTAGACAGGCCTATTGGAGGGTTCCAACTCTGTGTTAGTCTGATCTGTAATACAAGGTCATGTTAGCCTTGGTCTGACCTAGGGTTTTTATGCATATATATATATATATACACTAAGAAGAGGGCATAATTGCAAGAGACCTCTGGACTTGGAGACTTGAGTTCAGTGGTTTACCAGCTACAGGTTTAGGAAATATGGAACAAGCCTTGGAGAGGTGGGCGTTCTTTTTCTGTGCAGACATTTGTTTCCTGCTTAATGGGGAAAAAAGCTTGACTGGAAAAACTTGGTCAAGAAAAACTGATAGTCTGTTGCTGGCATACATGCTGCTGGAGACAGGCTAATTTCTGGGGACAGTCTGAATCTAATGGCTTTGAGAGTTAGTATTGTGATCTTTGTTTAATCTCCGCAAGATCTAACTTTTATGCTTTTAAAAAACAGGATACCCCTAGTACTGCAGGTGTCTATGCCAGATGCAGAAGTAGACCCTAAAAATGAAGGGGCCCGGCGAGAGTCTCCCTACTTAAATAAGAAGACTTGACCCTGACTAGGGTCCTGGCTTTTGGGGTCAGTAGCTAGTGCCGCTCAGTGGCGGCTCCCCTGCAATGGCGGAGGAGCGTCTCCCCACTGGCTCGGACCCAGCAAATGAAAAATAAAATGATATTTTATTGTTGTTTTATTTTTCAGCTTCTGGCTGAGCCAAGCGTGTGCCGGGAGGGGCGGGGGTGAGCCTTGGGAGGGATGAGAAGTGGAGTGCATTTATAAGTGCTCATGTCAGTTTGGCCGGCTGTCTTAGGCCATCCAAACAGAAATGCGTAGTTGGGTTTTCCCAACTAAGCTGTATTCCACCACTAGGTGGAGAAACAGCACAGACTCCCTGTGCCTGAGCAAGTGTTGAACCAGTCTGCTCAGGCCAATCTTCGTGCTGCTCTCCGGTAGCATGAGAGCAGTGCGGGGATTGGATGGGGAGTTTCTGATGGTGCCCCAGGGCTTTGCTAAGAGCAGGAAGCAGAGGAGCACCAAAGTGCGAGGTGGGCAGTAGCATCAGGTAAGTTTTTAATTTATTTATTTTACGTTTTTGATTATTAATCCCCTCCCTGCAACTGCCCGCCACTTTTTATTGCCAGTAGCCGCGACTTGTGCTGTCAAATAATTTTCTAGAAGATCCTCACAAACTGTGGCCATGAAGACATTTATTATTGTTTTCTGGTTCTGCTGCAGAAAACTTAGAACAATGAGCTGATCTTTAGGGTGGTACTTCTCGGACAGTGAGGCTAGACTGCCGAA